>NW_027223755.1:85309941-87709941 GCF_028538775.1 Myotis yumanensis | reverse complement strand
ATGGGCAGAAGATTCTAGGCAAGGAAAACGAAGACTGGAAGGCAGGACTCCAGGCTGTAAGCCTGCAGAGCTATGAACTGGCCTCCTTTCCCACCTGTGGATGGAGCCAGTTCTGTACAAGCGACGATCCCAGCTTTGCTGCGTGGGAAAGTCTCCCACACCCCCAGACGCTGAGAGCAGGTAAGGAATCATAAGCCAGGGCAGCCACAGGGAAGAGGAGACCCCTCCCCAAATCTGACATCCAGTCCAGAGGTTTCTACAAGATCCTTTATTAACAAAGCAAAGTATAAAAGAACAAGGCTCCCAAATGATCCATGTGGTTAAAAGTGCAAATTTACTCCAACCTGAAATAGAATGGCAGGCCTCAGCTATTGGGGCCATAGAAACTTGGTGTGATTAGACGCCTTTTAATCACACAACTGTAGCAGCTGAACCATATTTATTAACTCTTTAGTCTCTGTTATTGGAACAAAACATATGCTCTGACAGCAGCTGACACACTGCATCATAATACACAGTTTGGGGTCAGAACACACATTAAAAATCACAATAAAATAAGAGGAATGTTTTAAAGTCAAGTGACTAAATCAAGGCACTTTTTTTTTTAAAGCAAAAGATGCTCAAAGTATTCCTGAATATCTGAGACTTCAAAAACCAGGTTACATATAATTTAGCTGCACATTTTAGTCTATTCTCTCTGTGCACAAGATCACATGTATCTTTACCTGCTCCCAATTTATACTTGCTTTATCCCCACCAAATCATGAGCTGTGTAGGTATAGAAGAATAAACAGTAGTGTCTTAGTAACAGACATGAGATTTTAAAAAAATTAACAAATGCCACATGGTAACACTGAACTTCTTTCCCTCTCAAGGGACACTGGAAATGTTAATGATTCATTTTTTCCACCACTGGGAAACATTTTTTCCTCTTCATGGGTGGGCGGGGAAAATTAAGTCTTCAGCCTCAAGGTCAAAAGCCACATTTTAGAGAAAAAGTGACTTACTCCAGGAGGATAAAAGAGACGCTCTGGAAGCTGTTAGGTTCATTCCTTCAGAATGTTGATTTTGGTGGGAGCCACTGAGTCAGAAAGGGATAGACACATCTGATCAGAATAGTGTTCTTGGCAATGGGAATGGTAACAAGCCTAAGAAGCTTGGCCCAAAGACCCAGCACTGTTTTTCTGGTGTTCAAGGTCACCAGCTATCCTTGCTAAGGCACAGGCAAGGACACTGCTAAAAAAATAAAAATAAAATAACAACAATAATAATTAATTTTAAAATAAGAATAAAATGCAAATAAAAAAGAAAAGTTATTCTGCAATCCTTCCTGATGAGTCATCGTCAAACTCCAACACAGCCTAGGAGTTTAGCCCGGACTCACCAGGAAGGAAATGCCAAGAACGGGCCTCATGGTTTGCTGGAGGATCTGACTGCAAAGAACAGCTCCACGAGAGGGTCCTTCTGGGAATTGTGAGTTCAGTGTCATCTGTGGCCATGTTAATATTTTTGGTTTGTTTCTACAATAAAGCTTAGCTCTGAGAGATAAAGAAGACTGAGATATCACTCCCCCAACTAAGTATAACAACATCATATCCATAACAATAAATATAACCTTATACATACTTGGGGGTCTAACTGTGTAAGTCAGGGGTCGTAAACTGGTGGCCTGCAGACTTAACCAAAAGTTTTGTTTGGCCCACATGGTGCTTTGGAAATTTTATAATTACTTAAAAATCAGAAATTTAACTTTAAAAAAAATCCTGATTTCCAGCCCCTCTGTACCCCTTTCCCCTGCATGGAGCCGAATAATGGCTGTTTCCCTTAAGACAGGGGGTCCCCACTGCCCACCCACCCCTTCTCTACCTTGCTTCTGCAGGCTGCTGAGTTTGTGACCCCTGATTTTGATATAGCACATACCTAAAAATGTGTTTCCTAACCCAAACCTCTCTCCCACCCTCATGATTTCCACCCCATCTCTCCTTCCTTTCACTTCCATCTTAGGTCCTACTTCCCGAGTCCTTCAGATTTCTCTTGGTTCACTCACATTCTCCCTTCTTTCACTTCAGTTTCATTTTGCAAACCCCACCTCCTACTCTCAGCCCTGGAGCATTCTAGGATGGCTCCCAAGACTGCTCAGTGGAGGTACTGAAGGGTGTCTCCTGGCAAAATGGCTGAGTCATTTTCTTTGGGCACTGCCTGGACAATTAATCTTTTTTTTTTTTTTTAAACATAAGCAATTCCGAGCCTTCCTGTATAAGATTATTTGCAAATATGAATCTCCAGTACCAGGTATACACCAAAAATGTGTACTTTTCTGACCAAGATCATGACGGAGCCCTAATAAAATACAGAACTGAGCTTAATTTAAGTGCCTTGGGCAACCATCACACCTGGCTAATATGCCATATTATTTCATTTGTACACAGTACATGTTTGGGATTACTAAACATTGATCAAAATCGATCGAAAACTCTAAGTTTTGGTTACCATGTCCAGAGAACAATTGCTCAGCATGGCATTTAAATAAAACATTAATATTAAAAAAATTAACAAATACAATGCCCATTAATTAAAAAATAATAATAAAAATTTAAAATATTGAGGATGGATGAGGCTTTGGGAAATTAACCTGAAGAAAAAAATAAAAAGAAAAACCTATAAGAACAGTATGTTACCAGATTTAAACTTCAAAACACTACAAAGATAAAAAAGGAACCTATCAACTTAGCTAGAAATATTTGGAAAATTCAGCTTTTAAAGCTTTATAATCCCTCCAGAGCCTCAATGTCCCCCACTCCAGTAGACTTAAATGACTACAGGGGACACTGAACTCTGTACAGTTTATATCTTTGCAGAAAGCTGGTAGACTGATCCCTTTGCTAAATGCAGTACCTTATAACCTAACACTGACCTCAAAAGCTAGGAATGATCTTTGTGGTTTCAAGGGGAACTCTCCCCAAAACAACCTCAAGGAGAAAGCAGAACATCTGCAACTGTTTCTCTTACAGCCCAAGGCTGCAAAGGATATAAGAAGTCTCTGCAGTTCTGATGAGGATTTCCTATAAATCATTTATTCACAATGATTTCCTGCAGTGGCCAACTACGTCCCTTAAAGAAAGTTTAGAGTTCCCTCAAAGTAACTCAGGAATTAAACAATGGCCCTATTCAGGTGGCTATTTCTGTCTCCCAAGTTTTACCCTTTAAGAGCCTAAGAGAGTACGTGTCTTTGTTTTAAAAAAAAAAAAAATAGCAAAGCAACACTGGGACTGGCTGCAGTTTCTAGTAGGAGAGCATAGGATGGACCATTCTAAACTTGGAACTGTGGGCTGTTAGAAATTTGGGAGGACAAAGAGGGATTTCAGAAGGGGCTCCTCCTGGTTGCAAGACACACCCAACCTGGTGATATTTCTGTCCAAAGGACAAAAAAAAAAAAAGTTGACAAGGGCTATCTCCCTTCATCTCCACCCATCTCCTCATGCTCTCTTCTGTATTTCTCCTCTGCTGATTGACCAGGGAGTCGTGGATCTTCAAATACAGAGCCCCAGATACTGAACTGTACATAATGAAATGCTTTGCAAGACCTGTGCTGACAACCGCTCTTCAAAGTCGCCTTAGGACCACTTACAGGCAGCTTGGGCAATGGGAGAATGACTTTCAATCACTAACCATTACTGAGCACTGAGAGCACTAACTACAAGTTAGGCACTACAGTAGGATTTTCTCTTCATTACCTCATTAAACTCTGAAAGAAATCTCATGCAAAGGAGTTTGCTTAAAAGCCTTAAAAAGAGGTTTTTGTCTCCAGCCAGCAGCAAGTTCCAGTGAGACTCCTTGATAGGCAAAGACTAAAATACATCTTTCTCGAGACCCAACATGTTTTCCGCCCTCCCCGGTGTTGTCTTAAACGTGCACTTTGATGCTGCTTTGCACTGTGCCCGGATCACGGCATGGGCTCAATGAATGGCTGTTGACTGGTACACATTCTGGCATGTGCCTGGAGGGATGTAAATAAAGTAAGCCAGCTTTTCAAGACTGCACCTTTCTTAATAGTAAATATAGCTAGTCTCCCTTTTAGATGTAACACTTGGCACTAGCGATTATCACAAAGAATTGATCAAAATAAAGTGCTATTTGCTCTGGAAGTTTCTCTAACCAATTCTTGGCTGCCTCTCAACCTGTGTGACTTACTTCTTCACAATCCCATCAAACACTAACGATTACACCATTTAAAAAATACATTAATATTCATTTGAAGAGTGGAAACTATGTTCCTCAGAACAGTAGCTCATAGACTAGAACTTCAATTCCAGTTGTAGATATTTACGTTTTTAAAAAAATCAATCAGGAACCCAGGACCTCACAAGTCGTCAAGCCAAAAAAAAATTTAACTTCTTTAAATTTGAGGGCAGAGAGATCTGTGACACAAAAACCAACAGAGGGAACTATTCCTGCTGCCAGCTCTCTCTTCCTTCCCGGGACCTTCCTAAAATCTGCAGATCCTTCCACAGAATCATTCCACACAAACCAGCATTTGGACTAACTCTTAGCTGCTGCTGTTGGATGTTTTTCTGGAGCCTGCCTAGGACACTCTGGTGGGTGTGAAGAAGTTGCCATAATTATACTGGATTGTGGACCCAAGGGTGTCATTTAAGCCACCAAATATCATCCTCCGAAGTTTCCAACACCTTCTGCAGCTCATCTTTCTGGTGCTGAACTGGCTTCATGGCCATCCCCACCCCCACCTGGTGGGAGAGACTTTATGAGCAGTAGGCCAGGGTTTATGGTTCATCTTTGGGGAAGCCCTGGCTGTGCTGAGGGCGCTGACTCCGGGGTGGAGAGCACCTGGCCAGGTAGCGGGGACCCCCATAGGCCCGCAGAAGCTGGGGCAGCCTTCGCCATGTGGACAGCAACCGCGCAGCCACGAGTTCCCGGGCGTGACCATCGAAAGCAGCCAGGAGGTCAACTGGGGCGGCTTCACGAAGTACCTTGGGCAATGGGCCCACTTCAGCGGCTGCCCCGCCAAGGCCCAGAACACAGTGGAAGAGTGTCTGGCGTCCCAGCAGGCAGTCCCTAAGAAACCGAACTAACTGTTCCATGCGCTTGCCCAGGTGAGCCTCATCCCAGCCTTGCTCGGGCGCCCTCTCGCACAGCAGCACCGCCAGCAGCACTGTCTTGAGCACGTATGAGGACAGGATGCGTCCCCACTGGGTGGCAGCCCTTGGGTCCAGCCCTCGGGCACCCAGGTCTCGGAGGGCTTTAAGCAACTGCAGACACTTGAGGTAGCAGGCACCTGGAGGGGCCCGTTCCTGCAGCCAGCCCAGCAGCTTCTGCTCCTGGCGGGCTGTGTTCACGCCCCAAAGTGCATCTGTACGCAGGCCTTCCGGGAGCTCCGACAGGGGCCCAACGGGTGAGGATGGCGGTGGTGGAGCCACGAGGAAGACACCGTCGCCCAAATGGACGGCGGGAATGAGTCGCACGGCCATGGAAAGTCTGCAGCAGCCATAATCGGTGCGGCAGGGCAGGATGTGCAGGGTGGGAGGTTGCTCCAGGCCCCCCGGAGTCAGGGTGACCCGACAGCGCTCCTCCAGGCTGTAGCGCACGGTGGCCAGGGAACGCTGCAGATGCGACTGGAACCAGCGCAGCACCAGGGTGGCCGAGAGGTGGCGCCGCCCGCGCACGTCCACACAGAAGCCCTCGGCGAAGGGTTTGCAGTCCCGGAGCCAGTGACCCCCAGAAGCCCCCGGTGGCGCCTTGAGTGCGCACACGAAGCAGCCATGAAAGGCTGGGGCCAAAGCGGGCTGCGCGCCCAGGCTCCGAGGTTCCAGCGCCACCAGCGGCGGCAGGCGCAATGGCACCAGAACGTCGAAGGCGTCCGGCCGGCGGATTTTATGCTGCTCATACGCGCTGCCCACCTGGATGAAGTCTCCGCGGAAGGCCAAGGCCAATGTGCCCCCAGGAATAAGGCCTGGGGACCCCCGGGCGCGGCCAGCCCGCACCAGCTCGCCCACGATCCGGCTCACGTGTGCCTTGCTGTGGCCCAGCACGTGCGGTGACAGGCGCACCTCATGCTCGTAGTAACTCTCCAGCAAGATGTCGAGGCTGGGCTCTTGGAAGTGTCTTGGAGAGAAGGTGGAGTGGCCCCCCAGGCGGGGAGACCCGGGCAGGAAACGCTGCCGGACAGCGTGGCGACAGCGGAGGAGGATGTAGCCGAGGAGGAGCAGGACAGATATCTTGAGCAGCGGGAAGCCGCCGTCCGCGCCGTCGGGGGGCTCGGCCCGGGCGCCCCCACTCCCTCGCAGGACATGGTATAGGCACACGAAGGCAGTGCACAGGCCGGTCACCAGGGGCCAGAAGACGCGCAGGTTGAGGGTGTAATGCACCGACATGCCGGGCGCCAGCCCCGGCGGTGCCCCCGGCCCAGCATGCGCGCAGCACCCCACCAGCCCCGCTGTCCTGGTCTCCTTCGCCTTCGCGGCGGCTCCCCCCTCGCAGGGCTGGGGGAAGCCGCCTTCCAGCTCGGCCTCCTCTCCCAGCTCAAGTTCTCTTTCCAGCTGCGGCCCGCCCTCGGCTCCCAAGCTCCGGGCCGCGCCCTGCGCCGGCAGCGCGCTGCGTCTGGCCGGGCGGCCCTCCCCACCCAGCGCCCCGGCGCGCTGCCCACGGCCAGCTTCTGGCCCGGCCCGGCCCGGCCCGCCTCCTACCCTGGGCGGCCCTCCTGACACCGGGCTCCCCGCTGCTCTCCTCCGCGCTCGTTCCCGTTACTCGGGCCCGGGAGTTTCCTCTTCCGAGGGGAGGCGAGGCCGCGCCAGCTAGAGGGGAGGAAATGCCGAAGTCTGGAGCCGCGCGCCCAGCCGGCGGGCGGGGTCGGCCCCCGCCCCGGCCTCCGCCTTAAAGCGACGTGGGACGGCGGGAGGGACTTCAGGACGCGCTTAGAACTGGTCTTCTGTGGGCCACCCCCATTCTCCCTCCCCTAAGGCAGAACTGGGAAGGCCCTGATTCCGGGGCGGTGGCCTTGTCCGGGGAACTTCTAGGGTGCACTCACATGAAGTTACACTGGAAAGTTAAAAGGAGCAAAGAGCTCAAGCCGAGACTCTCTCTCCTCCACCCGCAGCAAGTCGTGGCGGCGTGGTATTGGTGGGGTGGCAGGCCCCCAAAGAAAGCAGTCCCTACCAGAGTGGCGCTGTCTTTATTCAAACCAATATTTACTGAGCACCTACTATGTGCCAAGTAGGAGGCTAGGTGCTGGGAAAATAGCAGTTAACAAAATATACACAGTTTCTGTTCGTAAAGCTTGCAGCCTGAAAGAGCGAGAGAGAAGAGAAGAGAGAGAGGAAGAAAGATTGGAAAAAGGTAGGAAGGAAGGAAGGGAGGGAGGGAGGGAGGGAGGAAGGAAGGAAGGAAGGAAGGAAGGAAGGAAGGAAAAGAAAGAATCAAAAGAGAAGGTCATAGAAGAAAATGCTCTGGATGAAACAACTGTATGAGGGAGTGAGAAGATGGGTTTTGCTGCATGGCAGCTGGAGGTGACATCTGGTCTGAGAACTGCATGAGGAGGAGCCAGCCTCCGGAATAATAACAGCCATTACAAGGGACTTACTGTGTGATAGTACTGTCACCTTACACATGTTCACTCACTCCTCCTGGTAATCCCATGAAGTGGGCACTATTTCCATTTTTTCAGATGAGGAACCAGGGGCACAGGCAGGGCCAGCTGCTTGCCCAAGGTCACACAGCTTCAGCAGAGCTGTGCCTTGAACACAGGCACCAGGGTCCCTACCAGAGTGCTGCTCAGAGAAACCAGGGTCAGGACTCAGGGAGCGGACCAGAATTCCCCTTCCTCAACTGCTGGGAATTTGTATCCTTTGTCAGACCTACATTGGGACCTCAGTCAGGGGGAGCTTTGTTTTATTGCATTATCAGGGAGCACCCCCTGAATTTATCTAAATAATCATCTTTATCTAGTTAACACTCATTCCACCTTCCCTGCTCTCACCATCAATTAAGGAGAGCAGGATGAAGGCAATAAAAATATTCAGAGTCCAGCTGCCACCTGGGAATCAGAACCGAGGACGGCTCCTGAGTTAAGCACCAAGATTACTCCCAGGAAATCCTGAGCTGAGCCTGTTAGAGCGAAGCAAACTTGCTTTCAGATCCCATCTCCACTACTAGTAGCTATCAGACGGTAGTCTGTCAGTCAGGATTCTTTGGGTTGTAAATGACAGAAACACAGCTCAAACAGAATTGATTGTATCATGTTAACAGACATCTAGGGGATCCTACTTCAGTAAGGCTGGATTTAATTACTCTCCATAGGCCTCTTAGCTGTTTTCTTCTAAGTTGGCTGCACCCTCTGCCAGGTCCTCTCCATATGCCCCTGGCTGCTCTAGCTTCACTTTAGCCTCACTTTATCCTCACTGCAAAGGAAGAGAAAGTTTTGCTTGTCTGAAAGTGGCAGTAAATGCTATGCCTAGGGATAGCCTTTGGTCATATGCTACCAGCATCCCAGTTAGAGATGCACTGATTAGCCTGGCCTGTGGTGGAGCTATGGACTGAACTGTGTCCCTTCAAAATTCATAGGTTGAAGTCCTTTTCCCCGACGTAACCGTATTTGGAAACAGGGACTTTAGGAGGTAGTTAAGGTTACATGAGGTCAGAATCCAATGATGAGACCTAATCCAATAGGACTGGTATCATTATAAGAGGAAGAGAGAGAAAGAGAAAGGTCTCTCGTTCCCACACACCAAGGAAAGGCCTTGTGAGGACACAGGGAGAAGGTGACTGCAGGCCGGGAGAGCCTTCACTAGAAGCCTGACCTTGCCGAACCTTGACCTTGGACTTCCAGCCTCCAGAACTGTTAGAAAATAAATTTGTTTTTTAAGCCACCCAGTCTGTGGTATTTGTTATATATACAGCCCCAGCTGACCAAGACAGTTGGATACCCAATTCTGGAACCAGGAGGTGAGGTGAGCCTTGCCCAGACCGTGGGGGCTGTGGTCCCCAAAGAAGTCAGTATGCTATGCTGGAGAAGAAGGAGGGGATGTTTTGGCATGTGAAAGCAACAGGTGGCCACCATATTTTAATAAATCCCTTAATCACACTTTGCTTTAATTTCCCCATCTATAAAGTAGGGGTAATACTAACAGGGTGACTTATTTTTCCCCTAGTAGATATGATGGCATGCTATCATCAACCATACAAAAAGGGCGATGCTCTAGATCAGAGGTCAGCAAACATTCTGTGTAAATATTTTAGGCTTGTGGGCCGTACAATCTGCTACAACTACCAGGGTTGGCTGCTGTAGTTCCAAAGCAGCTACATTTATTTTCTGGGGCTGCTGTAACACAGTACCACAACTGGGCGGCTTAGAACAACTGGAATTTATTCTCTCACAGTTCTTAAGGGCAACAGGCTGTACTCCCTCTGAAGCCTTTAGGGGAGGATCCTTCCTTGCCTTGTCCAGCTTCTTTTTTTCCCTTTTCTTTTTTAAAATATATTTTTTATTAATTTCAGAGGGAGAGGGAGAGAGATAAAAACATCTATGATGAGAAAGAATCATTCATTGGCTGCCTCCTACACACTCCACACTGGGGACCGAGCCCACAACCCAGGCATGTGCCCTGACCCGGAATTGAACCATGACCTCCTGGTTCATAGGTCGACACTCAACCACTGAGTCAGGCCGGCTGGGCAGCCTTGTCCAGTTTCTGGTGACTCCAGGCATTCCGTGGCTTGTGGCTGCATCACATTAACTTCTGCCTCCATCTTCACATAATCGCTTCTCTGTGTATCTTTTTTTAAAAATTTGATTTGAGAGAGAGAGGGAGAAAGGGAGAGAGAGAAACATCGATTTGTGTTCCATTTATTTATACATTCATTAGTTGATTCTTGTATGTGCCCTGACCAGGGATTGAACCTGCAACCGTGGTGTATTGGGACCAACTGAACTACCCAGACAGGGCCTGTGTCTGTATTTCTTCTTTTCTTTCTCTTATAAGGACACCTGTCATTGAATTTAGAGCCCAGCTGGGTAATCCCAATGGTCTCATGCAGAGATCCTTAATTTAATTATTTCTGCAAAGACCCTTTTTCCAAGTAAGGTAACATTCACAGGTCCCAAGGGTTGGGATGTGGACATAGCTTTATGGAGGTATACTGGAAAAAGCTCACTTTTCCCTGCTGTATCTCCTTTATCATTCACACGGAACACTTCACCCCACTGCACTGAGTCAATGATGTGTTTCTGTTACTGTTTTTCCAGTCCGTAATTGGTTCCCATAGCTCACTTCCTCCAAAGAGTTCAGGTACAGACCTCAGAACTTTGCCCTTGGAAAATCTACTGTATGTGTCAGAGCAAATACAAGCCACTTATTTATTAGTTTATTACCCACTTTTGTGGGTTCTTACTGTATGCCAGGCAGAGGGGAACCTGAAGGAAAACAGGGCACTCCCAGCTGACGGATTAAAACACCGCACAATATGGGTGGATTCAGAAAAAGGTTTTGTAGACTTTTGATAATTATTTCATTAAAAATTTCCTTTAATGTTTAATACTTGACAAAGTCCACTCCTGTTTTGTTTTTTTTAACAGCTTAGCAAATATATACACACAGCCCTCCCAACATTTCTGATATCCCAGAGGTGTGTCTCCCAACACTGATGAGAGGAGAAGTGAAAGAGGAGGTGACTCACTTCCCATGGAGGCCGGGGAAGGCTCTCGGGAGACCTATGACTAGGCTGGGAAGGATGGCAACAGACAATACTGTATCATATGTACCATGTGCCTCCTGGACACAGCCCTTCCTATAGTTTCTCCTAAGATGCTCAGAACAAGCCCAGTGAGATAGGGGCTGTCATCAATGCCTTTTCAAATGGGGGGAAAGTGAGGCTAAGAGAGGATGAGTCACATGGCTGGCAAGGCTACTTCAGAGCTGGGTTCTTATTCCTGGTGCTTTTGTTCCTTTCACATTGTAAAGGGTTTTATTGCACAGAAAGAGAGCACTCTGGGAAGGCAGGTTAATTTATGTTTGGATCTATCTCACTAACCAGCTGATGAGGTTCTTGGAAGGAGGGACTTTGCCATAGTCATCTTAGTATCAGAAGCACCCAACACTGTGCTTGGAACGTTATAGGGGTTTTCTGAATAAATGAATGAATGATGTTTCTATCAGCAGAAATTCAGGGAGGCCATTCCAGGTAATGGGAACAAAATGTGTAAACACTCAGGTCCAGGAGCATGTGATAGTTGGAGGCAGGGGGAGACAGGACATCGGTCCTATTGTTGTGGAAGTCTAGAGTTGGTGAGTGGATGCTGTGGCATTCACTGACCATCCATTCCAGCCTTCTTCTGCAAGCTGGGGCTGGAAAGCGAAACACATTCCCTGGCAGGGGGACAGGAGCTGCCCAGGACACCTGCTTTGCTAGTGCAGCTGGCAGCAGAGGTGGGTGGTTTTGAAGCCCACAGCTGGGCCCTGATTCCACAGGCAGCTCCCCGGTGGGGTGGAGGCAGCAGCTCCCTCAATGGCCCAGCCTGCTGTGTAACTTAGGAATCCTTTCCGGAAGTCCCAGAGTCCTTTCCTGCAGCTTTCCCACAGCTTCTCAAACTAACTGCAATAACTGATCTGTTGCTGTTTCTTAAACATGTCCTGTTGGTTCTACTATGCATGACTATTACACAGCACATGGCACATGCTACTCAGAACACCCACATGGCCTAGCCTCTGTTCAGAGAGACGAGCCCATCAATCACACTTTTGTGGCTGTCACAGCAATATTAAGTTGATGCAGATGTCTCTAAACACTTACTCTAAAGTGGCTGGAGCAGAGAGCCAGTAACAAGGCCTGACACACAGCTTTGCCAACAATGCCACCCAATACTGGATGGTGACCAAGTGACCTAAACCCATCTAAGCAAGACTGTGGGCAGAGACAGGGGAGGGAGGGGGGTGCATACATTCCGGTGCCTTACGAAGCTGGCCACAGCTTTGCAGCAGACACAGCTGGCTCCCTGGTTTGAATGGGACACATGAGGAAGTGGAACTCAGAATTAAGCAGCAGGCATGGAACAGACAAAGGCTTTGAGAAAATAAAAACCATAGCAGGTCAGGGGAGGGTAGGAAGGGGCGAGGACAGCAAGCAGCTGATCTGAGAATAGTGGGTATCAGAGTTGATGTTGGGGCACAAGGGCTGCTGTGTGCCTGTGACAAGCTAGATCGTCCCTTCTGAGCGAGCAGCTGCTGCCTCGGTTCCCTGTGGATCCTTATAACAATCACTGCTAGACTCAGGGGTGGTTGTGGCATGAGTTGGGAGGCATTTTAGCTCAGTCCCCTAGAAAACAGGACGTAAGTGACGGCTTGCATGTGAATGTGTTCTGGGGAGTACAAAGCCAAAAGCAGAGGGGAAGTGAAGCAGGGAAGGAAGGAGGGTGTATACATGTGGTGCATTACCGAGCTGGCCACAGCTCTGCGGCAAACATAGCTGGCTCCCCAGTCAGCAAAGATGTTGCACTGAGTCCCTTTATCTCTAATCAGCCGTTGAGAAAAAGGGCAGCCAATTCAACAGATGGTTCCTTCCCATTTCCTGTCCCTCATCTGTCAAAGTATGCCCACTGGGCATTAAATGCCGGCACTTCCTGGCTGTCTCCAGGTCGATGGAGAAGCCAGAGTCTCTGCAGGTCTAGCCTAGTCTGTACACATGCGGTCAGTCTCTACTCCTTGGTTGGCTCCATGCAAAGGCAGGCCTTGGTTGGTGGCAGTGATGGCAGTGCTCTTTCCAATTGTGATTGATATGGAGCAAGCTGTCACTAGAGCTACTCTGGGCAAGAAGCAAGGCCAGTAGACAAGGCCGAATGGTCTGAGGTGGCCCATCAACTGGGTCTGGTACAGAATGCTCCCTGAGGAGGTGTCTGCTGAATTGATTCTGGAAGATGAACTGGTCATTGCCAGACAAAGGAGATAGAGAAGGACAAACGTGCAGAAGTCCCTTTGTGTATGGAACCCTGGACAGATGAGCATGGTCTGGATTTCAGTCGGTCTGAAGTTGGAGGCTGGAGGGAGAAATGTTGCGAGATGAGACTGGAGATCTGGTCATAACCTGTGTACCATACTGTTTGGTTAGGAAACTCTTGGTGACTAGTAATAAAAGACCCCAACTCAGTTGATTTCCTTCCATCTTTCTGCTCTACCTTCTAGACTAGCTCTCCTCCTGGTTACACAATGGCTGCCATGGGTCCAACATCACATCCAGACACACAAACATCCATCAGAAGATGGACCTAGCACCATGTCTGGTACTTTATAGAGGTGGCTGTCTCCTATGGATCTCTATTTTAGAGCAAGGAAATATTTCACAGGAATTCCCCAGCAGAACTTACTGCAAGTTTCATGGTCTACAATTGCATCATGTCCAGGCCCAAGCCGATCACTGGCCAGAAGAAGGGAGTTGCCCTGATTGGCTTATATTAATGAGGACTTACCTCTGAGCTAGGGCTACAGTCAACTTTGTTAAGAGTTGATACCTGAATAAATTTGGGATTCTCAAATTTATTAGTAAGGAAGGAGGAGGACTACAATATCAATGGAAATATTAATTAAAATATAAGTTCTGCGCCCTAGCCAGTTTAGCTCACTGGATAGAGCGTCGGCCTGCGAACTGAAAGGTCCCAGGTTCAATTCCAGTCAAGGGCACATGCCTGGGTTGTGGGCTCGATCCCCGGTGGGGGACTTGTAGGAGGCAGCCGATCCATGATTCTCTCTCATCATGGATGTTTCTGTCTCTCTCTCCATCTTCCTTCCTCTCTGAAGTCAATAAAAAAATATTTAAAAAAAATAAAAATAAAATATAAGTTCTGCTACTGTTACAGAAACACTTCACTTGTCTGTCGTGAAACAGTCATAGTGTCAGGAAGTTGGGCTCCTTCAATCTCCTTGTTCCATCCTGCCTAGGTGCTGCCCTGACATCTATAGTGCAAGATGGCATTCCAGCCCATGGGAAAGAGTAAACGGACAAAGGAAGGGCATGACATGAAATTAATTGCACTTTCCATGTCTGCACATTACATGGTATTGTGATCTTTAATAAGAAACATAAACTTGGTCTTTGTCCCTATTTCTGGCACAGATCTCCTAAAACCCTTGGGATTTCCTAAGTGACCAGAGTGTCAAGGTATTTTTTGTTATGTTACTGAGGTGACATTTTTCACCAGCATCTGAGGATGGGGGCTGTTTGCCAGGAGAACCAACCATGTGATTAGAAGGATGGAACTTTCAGACCTCTCCAGTTCCTCCTCCCCACTCCCCCTTCCACCCTCCATCTCCAGGGAGGAGAAAAGGGCTGGAGATGGAGCTCAAATACCAATGGCCAGTGGTTTAATCAATTAATAATGAAGCCTCCATAAAAATCCAAAAGGATGAGTCTGGAGAGCTTCTGCGTTGGTGATTACATGGAGATGTGGGGAGAGTGGTGGGTCTGGCGCGGGCATGGAAGCTGGGCGCCCTTCCCCTATGCGTCCTCCCATCTGGCTGTTCCTGAGTTTTATCCTTCCATAATAAACCAGGGATCTAGTAAGTAAAATGTTTCTCTGAGTTCTGTGAGCCACTATAGCAAATTAATCAAATCCAAGGAGAAGAGCATTCATTGTCTGTCAGAAGCAGAGGGGACAACCTGGACTTGCAATTAGCATCTGAAATGGGGGGTAGGAGCAGTCTTGTGGGCCTGAGCCCTTAATCTGTGGGATCTGATGCTACCTCTAGGCAGACAGTGTAAAAATTGAGTTGAATTGTAGGGCACCCAGCTGGTGTCCAAGAATTGCTTGGTGATGTGGGAAAATGTCCTTCCACACATTGGAATTGGTTCCAGAAACACACATGGCCACATGTAACAGCAAAGGAGGCTGAGAAATGTAGTCATTATTCTAGAGCAGCGGTTCTCAACCTGTGGGTCGCGACCCCTTTGGCGGTCAAACGACCCTTTCATAGGGGTCGCCTAAGACCATCCTGCATTTACATTAAGATTCATAACAGTAGCAACATTACAGTTATGAAGTAGCAACGAAAATAATTTTATGGTTGGGTCACAACATGAGGAACTGTATTTAAAGGGCCAGAAGGTTGAGAACCACTGTTCTAGAGCATGAATCCTGCTAAAAAATGTGTTGTTATTATGGGAAAGAAAGAGAATGAATATTAGGGGATAATCATCAGCCTTTGCCACAGTAGTCAACCAACAGTATCTACTCCAAGGGCTGCTATGGGATCAGTTCTATCCTAATTTCGATTCATTATTTGTGTGATTACTAATTAAATGTTTGTATTTCTAAATATACTGTAATCTCTTCTTATGAACAGTGACCTTATCTGTCCTGTACACATTCAATTACTAATTGTTGAAGGACCAACTAAATGAAAGAATGAATGAATAATCCTTATTTCAGAAGTCCGGCAAAGTAGTCCCATAAAGAGCTTTTCACTAGAGAATGTTCTTCCCTGGTCTGTATTTCCAAAGCCACGGTTTATGAGTCATGAATAATGAAACCAGCATCAGTCAAAGGGAAGCTTTGGTCCAGCAGAGATGAAGGGCCAAGAGAGAGCTAATGAGTCTGTAATGCAATTTTTTGCCAATAAAATGGTGCGATATTAAATTCAAGGCCATGAGATTTACACTATAAACACAACACAATTAGAGAGTAAGAACCCACTTCCCCACCTGCTCCAGTTCTTCTAGTTTGAATCATTTTATGGACATAGATTTCCCACTGGCATTGTCTGGTGATGCCACGATGAGGATTTTGACAGGCATTTAATTTCTGGTTGTAGGGCCAATGGGGCCAAAAGAGACTCAGAACTGAGTGGAACATAGAATCGCTGAGTTCAGAAAATCACTATCTGCAAAGTTAAGAGTCACATACGAGGCCCCTTCTTCCCTGCCTCCTGCTATCAGCGTGGAGATAGGAGTCAGCATGTCCTGAGTGTTTCCTGTTCCACAGGCAACGTCCTAATTAAGCACTTTAGTGGTTCTCAACCTTCTGGCCCTTTAAATACAGTTCCTCATGTTGTGACCCAACCATAAAATTATTTTCGTTGCTACTTCATAACTGTAATGTTGCTACTGTTACGAATCGTAATGTAAATATCTGATATGCAGGATGGTCTTAGGCGACACCTGTGAAAGGGTCATTCGACCGCCAAAGGGGTCGCAACCCACAGGTTGAGAACCACTGCTTTACATGGTTTTCACTCATTCAGCCCTCACCACACAGAACAACCTTATGAGGTAGGTTCTATTTTTATCTCCATTCTGTAGATGCAGAAACTGAGGCATAGGCAGAATACACACTTTGTCCCAGGTCATACAGCCAGAAAGTGGCAAAGTTGGATTCGGACCCATACCTCTCATGCCGATACCTTTAACAACGCTACACACTACCTTGAGTCAGTCATTTCCCAAATGGACATTAGATAATGTTTTCCAGAGCATGGGGGAAAAGATCAAAGTAAGACATATGAAGGAAATTTTTCATAATACCCAATTTACAGTGGAGTCTCCTCTTACAGGGTAGGGACACTTCAAAGTCAGCATGTAGCAAAATAAAACTGCATTTAGTTCAAATTGCCCTTGACAGATTGGCAATAGAAGTTAGGATTACACATTTGTCAAAACATTTAATGGTCCACTTCCAACTTACACATTTCACTGTATCTAAATTTTATCTTAAAAAATACCACAAACATTCTAGTGAGTAAAATGCATGCTGAAGTGTTTAGGGGTGATGTGAACTGGTCTCAGCAATTGCCTTTGAAATATATAAGAAAATCAGAGGAACTGATGGGTGGAGAGAGGGGTGGGTAAGTGGACAGACATATGATACAGCCAGTAAAGTTAAACGTTAATGGTAGAATCTCAGTGGTTGATGTATGGATGGTCTCTGTACAGTTCTTTTGATTTCCCTGTTTGCTTGAAGAAAATATTTTAATATAATGTTGAGACAAAAAAAAAAATCAAACATTTAAATATCTGTTAGGATGTTGCTAGTTTGGAAACTGATATCCTGGCTCTCATTGACCATCATAGCCAGATTTTTTCCAGCATCGAAACCAAAGTTTCATCAGTTGAGCACCCAATGAAGGAACTGGTTTGAGTTCATGGGCCAAGTTATGTGAATTCATATGTATCTTTAAGCACTCAGCATGGTGAACGAGCCATTGTAAGACATGGACACTGGGAGACGAGATCAGCTCTTTAAGTACAGTCATTTAAGTAAAACAGTATTGTCCAGACTATTTAAAGTGCTCTCTCCCACACCCGAAGCATTTTTGTTTATGTAACTAAGCCACAGCAACTTAAATTTGCATTCTAATACAGTGATTTTAAAAATCTATCCACTCTGTTGAATGTTAAAATAACCATTTTCTGCCCTGGCCAGTTTGGCTCAATGGATAGAGCATCAGCCTGAGGGTCCTGGGTTCCATTCCTGATAAGGACACATATCTAGGTTGCAGGCTCCATCCCCGGCCCAGTCAGGGAGTGTGTGAGAGGCAACCAATTGATGTGTCTCTCTTACTAGTATTCTCTCAGTCTTCCCCTCTCCCTTCCACTCTCACTAAAAATCAATGGAAAAATATCCTCGGGTGAGGATTAACAAAAACAAACAAACAAGCCATTTTCTTCTAAGGAAAAATTGATAACAATCGTGGGAAGTTGGTTTCTCTCCTTCAGTCCTAACAGCAAAATGAAAAGTTGGCAATCCTAGATCAATAAATCACTTCATCCACCACTTGCATGTGGGCAGGGCTCTGTCTGTTTGCTTTGTGGCCCCTTATCTCACCAGTGCTTGGCACAAGTGTCACCCCATAAATAAATATTTGTTGAATTCATTTTACCAGCCTGTAAAATCTAAAGGGTTGGGGAGAAAAAAGCCTGCACCTGGATGCAAGAAGTCATTACTAAACCTACGGACCGATTGACAGATGGGCCTGCACTAGGGCCCGGCCCCACACAGACATCCTGTGATCATCTATCTAAAGACACAGTTGTCAAGGCATTCCAACCACAGCCTGGCCAGGATCCTCCCAGTGTAACTCATACTCCACACATTTCACTTGGGACAACTTTCTCTCAAGGAGGGAAAGTATTACTTTTTTATGTGCCTAAAAAGCCAAGTGGACCTTTGTGTTTTGACACCAAAAAAAGGATCACTTGGGATTTGCATCTCTCTTGGAGGAGGAGGCACAGCAGAGAGGAACCCCAGGACCACCATTGGGGACCATATTTCCCTGCACTCTGGAGTGGCACAGTGGGAAATTCTGCCACTTACTCATGACACCTGGCTTCTCGGCACCTGGGTGCATCTACAAACCCACAACTGTTCCTGAGCCCCTGCTATGTGTCAAGCACTGTACTTTCCATATGTGTAATCACTAATGCTCATAGCCAACTTGTATATAACAGGTGGGTATTAATGTCATCTCCTACTTTACAGATGAGAAAACTAAAATTCAAAGGGATTACAAGACATGTACAAGACCATCCAGCCAAGAGCAGATAAAACCAACAATTAAACTCAATTCCATTAGACTTCCACTCCAATGCCCTTACCATGACAGCTCCTTGAATTGAATGTCAAAGAGGCAGTGTTGTCCTTAGGGCTATGCTGCAAATGAGAACTAGAATTGAGGCCATTAATGCAAACTCCCTAGATTACCAGTACGGGTTAGATCGTTCTAGTAGGTATCTCTTGTTTCTGCTTCCTTGGTACCCACCTGGTGGTAACAGCTTGATTTTTCTTGGGAACTTCCCCTCCCTCAGCTGTTTGTTTGATTTGGATGTCACTACTCACAATCCCCAGCTTGAGGAACAGACACATAACCTAGGCCACTCTGTTGAGAGTACAGTATTCCCTTGCTCACTATGTGATTCAGAGTAAAAGGTGACCCAAGTTGATCCATAAGTATTAGTTAGCTTTTGCTACATAACAAACATCCCAAACCTTGAAGGCTTAAATAACAAACATTTATTATTTTTCACAATTCTGTGGGTAGGTGGGGTGGTTCTTCTGCTCTAGGCCAGCTCAGTTGATCGCAGTGGTCTCTTGGTGGCTTGCCTGGAGCTGAATGGTCTAGGATGGCCTTCTCAGTGTCCAGTGGTTGGTAGACTGGTTTGTCTAAGGACATGTGGAAAAGCATGTTTCTGATCCGTGTAATTTTTCATCCTCTGGTAGGCTATTCCAAGCTTGTTGCTGTGGGAGCAGCATTCAAAGAAATCCAGAGCAAAGACTGAAAAGCAGATTGAGACTTAGGCTTGGAACTCATATACTGTCACTTTTACTACATTCCATTGGTCAACACAAGTACAAGATCATCCAGCAATAAATGGTGCAATAAATTCCACCTCTTGGTGAAAGGAGCTGCAAAGAATTTGAGGCCATTTGCAATTTACTCTAGAGTCAATTTTCAATGGGAAATTGAGAAAGAGAAGTCCTTTTTTTTTTTTTTTTTTTTTTTTTAGAGAAGTCCTTTTTCTATCAGAGTTGCTGATCCATTAGGCTGTAAGCCCTGAGATGCTGGCAGGCAGCTTTACCATACAGGGGAAAGGCCTGTTGGAGAGGAAAGGACTACCAAGACTAGAGATAGAAACTGCTGATGGTTTCATTTGAGCTCTACTCATGCCTATATTTAGGTTGGTTTGAGTCTCTCCTTTGAGATTGGAAGTGAGAGAAAGGAGGGTTTCTTCCCTTCTGAATACCTTCCTCGGACTCCCAAAGCATAGCCCACTTCTTAAATGGTGGCAAAAGCTGTCCTCCATAATTGAATGCTGTCATTCTCAGTCAGTGTGAGATGCTATAACAGAGTATCATAGATTGGGTGACTTATAAACAACAAAAATTTCCCTCTCACAGTTCTGGAGACTGGAAAATGCAAGGTCAAGACACCGGCAGATTCAGTGTCTGGTGAGAGCCCACTTCCTGGCTCAGAGACAGCTGTCTTCACTGCGTCCTCACATGGCAGAGGGGCAAGGGAGCTCTCTGGGGTCCCTTTTTTAAGGACACATTCCATATGTGAGGGCCCCACCCTCATATCTTAATCATCTCTCAAAGACCCCCATCTCCTAATACTATCACCTGGAGTTCGGATTTCAACATATAAATTTGGGGGTACACAGACATGCAGCTTTGAATTCCACTTGAGCTCATGGCCTAACTTTTGGTATCCTTCTACTGAAATAAATGATTTCCATGGAGGTGGGAGGGACAGGCTGGTAAAGAAGACAGGTGTGGTGAGTTTCACACAAGTGTTTGCTTTGATTTCAACAGAGATAGGGTAAGTCCGCAGGGATTTTTCAGAAAAGATGTCAGGAATATGGTAACATACTAATTTAATGATGAGCAGGCACCTAGAAAAGGTGCCTAGTTTTGAAGACTGGTCACTTTTTGGTGGTATCTGAATCTCTCCACAGCATCCAAATCTCTACCATTTATGGTTTCCCTGTTAGGGTCAAATAGAGAAGCCATCCTCTGTAGTTTATGTGAATTCAATCCTAGTAAGTGCAGGAAGAGGTAGGAACAAAAATGGAGAGAGAGAGAGAGAGAGAGAGAGAGAGAGAGAGAGGGAGAAATGTGTCACCATGTAAACACTGTGGGGGACCTACCCATCTACCTACTGTTTTTGTCTATGAGCACAACCTTTTGGTGGGCATAAGATGGAAACTGTATATCTGCTCTTGTTCCCTCATGCCATCCCAGTTCCCACCTGCTGGGTGCAATCAGTATTAAAGATGGCTATTTCCCTTCAACATGGTCCTAAGAAACACCTTCCTATAGAGCTCAACTAGAGAAACACAGTGATGGGTTCCAGCCCTGGAAAAAAATCTACTAGGTATAGGGAGTTTCTGGGAAACAGCACAATGCTGTGTTGTTTAGGCCCTAGACCAGCCGTGGGCAAACTACGGCCCGTTTGAAATGAATAAAACTAAAAAAAAAAAAAAAGACCGTACCCTTTCATGTAATGATGTTTACTTTGAATTTGTATTAGTTCACACAAACACTCCATCCATGCTTTTGTTCTGGCCCTCCGGTCCAGTTTAAGAACCCATTGTGGCCCTCGAGTCAAAAAGTTTGCCCACCCCTGCCCTAGACTCTAGGGAGTTTAAGAAATGGTTTCACCTGGAGAGTAGCATACGAAGTGAAAGAAGTCAGTCAGAAAAAGACAAGTATCACATGATCTCACTCATATGTGGAATATAATTAACAAAATTAACTGATGAACGGAGTGGCTCCAGAGACATGGAAGCATGAAACAGAGTGCAGAATCTCGGAGTGAATGGGGGGGGCGGGGGGGGGAGGCAGTTCGTGGCAGAGGGGGGTCAACCAAAGACTTTGAATGCATATATGCGTAACCCGTAACCCGTGGAGGCAGACAATGGGTTGGTGAGGGCCTGGAGTGGGGGTGGACAGGGGTGGGCTAGAGGGGATCGATGGGGGGGGGGGGGGGGGCATATGTAATACATTCAACAATGAAGATTTTAAAAATAAATAAAAAGGAAAAAATTATTTCATAGGAGGAAGTCTTTGTCAATGCATGCTTTTCACCATCCTTACTGACTTCGGAACCTCCCCTATCTCATTTCCTCACTGGAAAAGATGGGGAACAGGAACAAGTCACCCACATTCTCTGAAGCCTGCCACTCTCATTCTTTGTAATGTCTTTGTCAATTGTAGCTTTGAAGACCCTCACTGGAGGGTGTGACACCGTTCATTGGACCACTTGAGCCCATCACTAACGCAGATGTGATTTCGAAGACTCCAAAAGCCAGCACTGGCAGTAAACTTAGACTCCTCGCCCTGAAGCTCCTGAGCAGTCTTCCCAAACTGCCTCCCTGGTCCTATCCTGATGACACCAGAGGGCAGCGTGAAAGGATGCCCCTCTGCCGACTGCGGGGTTCTCCAGCCACATTTCTTTTATACACACAGTGTGTCGAGGGCCACTTCCAGCCGCTGCCCGGAACCTAAGCAGCATCTGGCCATCAGCTTGACAGGATGCTGAGAGGCCTGCGTGTACCTTTCACTGGGACACGGAAGCCCTTC
Organism: Myotis yumanensis; assembly: GCF_028538775.1. Lineage (NCBI taxonomy): Eukaryota > Metazoa > Chordata > Mammalia > Chiroptera > Vespertilionidae > Myotis > Myotis yumanensis. The sequence continues at coordinate 87,687,872 of NW_027223755.1, read as the reverse complement.
ACTTTTCCCCCTTTGTTAAAGGCACACTGGGAAGACAGACGTGACTTTTTATAGCCTCTCCAAAGGTCAGGCTTTCTCCTGTGGCTGGAAGTGGCCCTCGACACACTGTGTGTATAAAAGAAATGGATTATCAGCCTCACCTTTACGTCAGGGCTGTGCTGAGCACATAATCTACCTCCCTTTTCTTCCACAAAGCCACCCGGGGCTCGATTTGATGTGTTTTATTTCTGACCCTGCATGAGGGATCCACCAAAACACCCCATCCTGCAGGAGGCCTTGAACAATGCTCACTTCCTTCTTCACCTGGGATAACCAACCTGGACCATCCGGAATGAAGCAGGTGTTTGATTTGCATGAGTAAAGACTCAAACTAGGCACAGCCTGCTGTAACCACAGGGAGGGACCAAGAGCCAGGCATCCATGTATGTTCAGAGCTATTTTAATAGAACAGTCCTCATCCTCATTCCACTGTGTGGCTTTTGTTCTCCTGAAAGGTACCTGTGTGGATTACCGATAATTCACTCAACTTTCATTGGTTCAACTCATACTTACTGAACACCTACTCCGTGCCATACTGTTCTCGGTGCTTGGAATATACTCAGTGAACAAAACAGCATCTCAGCCCTCACTGAGCTGGCAGTGAAAGCCTTGTCCATTATAGTGGGGCCATAGAATTTATTGCCCAAACTCAGACACTCTTGAGAAGAAAACTGATTGCCGTGGATTATTAAGTCGGACAACAGACACAGACCAGAACTTTCGTGGGCAAACCACAGGGGAGGTGTGCAGCAGCCCAAGGCTTTGCCTGGTAGTGGACACTGCTCAGTAATCAGGTGCTTCTAGAGCAGAAAGAGCAATGTGCTTTGGAGGTAAGCAGTGCTGGGTTTGAGTCTCAGCTCAGAGACTTACTGAGTGTCATCAACTACTCATCCCTTCCGTCTGATGTTCAAGTTTCCTGGTAGTATGGATTACGTGAAGTAACACTTGGAAAGACCTAGCCCACACTTGGCACGTAACACCGTAGACAGGTTCTGTGACTTTAAGCAAAATGACATACAATGAAACCAGTTTTACTATAGGCTAATTGATATAAATAAGAGTTAAGCTTCTACAGCATCTTATCAATGTTATAATGAAACGATGTTGGACAAAATGATGCCATTCAAGGACCTGCTGTAGAGGCCTAACAACCATTGGTTTCTCATCCCTCAACTCAATGCCAACACTCCGACCCTCCCCCCACCCCCAACACACACATTTACTAGATTTGGAAGCTACCCTTTAATCTAAAGCAATCTACCCGGATTAGCAAAAAACTTACATTGGTTAAATAATTATAGGAAAAGTTTCTACTGGAGCAGCAGAATAAAACCGATGAGAAAATCATAACCATTACTACATTACTGAGTTTACTGTAAGTGCTAAGTAGCTTTTTACATTAACTGTGTTCCTACAATCTCTATGGATCAAGTCATGTTTTACAATCCATTTTAAACATGAGACTAAGGCAGGGGTGGGCAAACTTTTTGACTCGAGGGCCACAATGGGTTCTTAAACTGGACCGGAGGGCCGGAACAAAAGCATGGATGGAGTGTTTGTGTGAACTAATATAAATTCAAAGTAAACATCATTACATAAAAGGGTACGGTCTTTTTTTTTTTTAGTTTTATTCATTTCAAATGGGCGGGATCCGGCCCGCGGGCCGCAGTTGCCCACGGCTGGACTAAGGCCTAGATCAGGGGGTCAGCAAATGTTTTCTGTAAGGGCCAGTAAGTAAATATTTTAGGTTTTGCAGGCCACAAGCATACTGTTGCAACTATTCAAGTTTTCAGAGGTAGCATGCAGCAGGAAAGTAGCCAAAATATGTAAATGAAGGGTGCGTTTCAATAAAACTTGACTTACAACAGCTGGATTTGGCTCCAGAATCTGTCTGCTGACTCCTGACCTTGAGAGGTAAAGCCTAGCTCAAGCTCCGCAGGCTAGTGAAGTGGTTTAGCTGGGATCTGAGCTACACCCATACACACAGTTCTGCATCCTGGTTTACCCCTCACTACAGTCAATGTCAGAGATTTTTCATATCACAACAGAGACACCTCCTTTTTCTTAATGGCTACAGAGCAATCCCTGTTGTGGCTGAACTGTAAGCTGCTTAGCTGGTCCCCTCCTGGCAGGTACTGAAGTCAGTTACAGCAGTTTGCTATTATAAATAATGTTGCAGCAAATACCTGCACACAAGTCGTTTTGCGCATGTTGAACTGTGGTGTATTTTCAGAATGGCTGCTGGAGTTCCAGCCTTGATATCCATTATCACAGGCTGCATGCAACAGTTGGGGGAAGGCAAGAAAAGCAGCTTCCAGTTGTCTGACCTTTCCCTGAAAATCCCACCTAAGAGCTTCTGTTTATATATCACTGACCCAAACACAGTCCCATAGGCACATCCCGCTGCAGTGGGAGAGAGAAGTCTGAGGGCCTCCCCTGGGATCTCGTGGAAATGGATGGACAAGCACGATGTCCCATGTTACTCCAAGGAGGTGGGAGTGGTCCAAGCTGTCCCTTCTTGCTGTGGCTTTCTTAAGGTTCCCTTCCCTCGGATGGGGATAAAGTACGGAGATAAAGTCAGGAGGCCAGACTCGCAGCCTTAGCCGTCACCATGGGTATCTCTGTCTCCCTATCTAAAGATGCCCTCTCCCCCTCCCATCTTTCCTCTACCTTAGTCTGTTTTAACTAATGGCATTTCATAGAAAAACTGCAGATTTTTCTTCAGACAAGATCTCTTCCCCTAATAAACACTTAACATTGTTAGCAGCACCCTTCCTTATCAGCTTAAGAATAGTGAAATGGGAAATATACTTTATGCCTATATACTTTAACCCATACCAGTGACTTTCCATTTCCTAATTTCACATACAGTAACTCTTCAAACAGGTTCCTGGCTCCTCCTGAATCCTAATTAAATCAGTACAAATGTTGTGGATCTGAAAGGATGGGGGATGGCGATTCCAATGAAAGCCGTCTCTACCTGCCAAGGAAATGGATTTGAGAGCAGTTTGAGGAGGGAAAATTATAGATCTTAAGATTAATTCGATGTGGATGGTGAGGCTGAAGGGAGTCAGAAGGCTGGATTTTGGCCTCTAGTTTACACAGCTGGGTAGATCTTTTAATCCCCAGTGGCTGGCCCTTTATCTGGCATAGGGCAGATGTTAAATAAATTTTGTGAATGAAAAAAACAAACATAAAAAACCTTCTTTCAATACTAGTCACTTCCCTTGACATGATTTCCTCATTTCTGTCCTATATTTTTATTATTTTCCTATTCAGCCTGAAACTTACCACTAACTCATGTTTCCTTCAGGTCCTGTATTAGTCAGGATTCCCGAGAAAAACAGAACCAATGGGGGTTGGAGGTGGTGTACATATAAGGAATTGGCTCACGTGATTACAGAGGCTGACAAGTCTCAAGATAATCTGTCGGCAAGCTGGAGCCTCAGCAGAGCAGATGGTGGGGGGAGTTCCAAGAGCCAATGTTTCAGTTCACGCCTGAAGGCAAAGGACCAACGTCCCAGCTGGGCAGTCAGGCAGGAGAAATCGCCTTTATTTTCAGGAAGGTCAGCCTTGTTATTCTAGTCAGACCTTCAGCTGATTAGACGAGGCCCACTCACATTAGGGAGGGCAATCTGCTTTCTCAGTCTACCAATTCACGTGTTAATCTCAACCAAATCACCCTCACAGAAACACCCAGAATGAAGTTTGAAAAATGTTTGGTACCCATAATCCAGTCAAATGGACACAGGAAACTGACCATCACTAGTCAATTTTATGAGTGCACCTGACTGATTAGCCAACAAGTCCTGCTCTTCTTCTGGAGAGGTGTTTTCTATGCAGTCAAGGTCTTGGCAGAAATGAGAGGCACTCAAATGGGAGAACTGAGTGGAGTTTATGGATGAGACTTGTTCAGAAAGGTGAGGGCAGGATGAAGGGAACTTAAACTTGAGGGATGGTGAAGCCTCCAAGGTCCTGAGACAGTCGGAAGCTTTTATGACTTCCGGGTCTGATGGGGTAGACAGAGGGAATGTGCCAGCCATGTTCAAAGCACTTGACTCACTACCTTTAAAAAAATGCCTTTTTAAATTGACCTTAGAGAAACATTGATCAGCTGCCTCCTGCACGTCCCCTACTGGGGATCAAGCCACAATCCAGGCATGTGCCTTGACCAGGAATGGAACTGGGACTTCTCTGTGCAGGGGATGATGCTCAACCAACTGAGCCACACCAGCCAAAGCTACACATATTACCTTTTAAAAAAGTTTTATTGAGACACTAGAGGCCCGGTGCACGAAACTCATGCACAGGGAAAGGGGATCCCTCAGCCCAGCCTGCACCCTCTCCAATCTGGGATACCTCGGGGGATGTCCGACTGCCTCTCGCAATCCAGGACCGCTGGCTCCTAACTGTTCACCTGCCTGCTTGCCTGCCTGATTGCCCCTAACTGCTCCCCTACCAGCCTGATCGCCCTTAACTGCCTCTCACTTGCCCTGCACCCAGGACCCAGGATTCCCTCCTCCGGCCGGTCACAGGCACCCAGGACCTGGGCTTCCCCTCCTCTGGCCGGCCACAGGCATCCAGGACCTAGGCCGGCTGCAGCCGCAGGGGACTGTGGGTGGGTGGCTTCGCCTAGGCACAGCCGCAGGTGCCTGGGACCGCAGGGCGGGCAGCTTGTCCCTCTCCCGAGTAGCAGACTGGATGGTCCCCATTCCTCTCTCACGAGCTCATTTGTGCCTGGCTGGTCCCTATTCCTCTCTCCCATGTTGAGTGTCTGAGCTGTTATGGCATGATGGTGTGACAACCATTTGCATATTAGCTCTTTATTATATAGGATAACTCACATACCAGACAAGTCACTAACTTAAGGTGTACACTTCAATGGCTTTTAGTATATGCACAGTGTCCTGTAACCATCACCACAGTCAAATTTAGAACATTATCCTGAAAAGAAACCCTGAACTCCTTAGCTATCACCCTCCAACATCCCCATTCCCTCCCAGCCCTAGGTAACCACTAATCTACTTTCTGTCTCTATGGATTTACCTGTTCTGGACATTTCATGTAAGTGGAATCATACAATACGTGGTTCTTTGTGACTGGCTTCTACCACTTAGCATACTTTTTCAGGTTCATCCATGACAACCCAGGTGCACCCATTTTACAAGTGGGTAAATTAAGGCACTGAAAGGTTAGGTAATACCTGATAAGTGGTAGAGCAAGAATTCACACCCAGGTGTTTTAGATCATTATGCTACGCTGCCTCTCTGTCACAATAGAGTCCTCACCCACCATCAAGGGGAGCACTATAGTAATGTCCCCCCTGATCACATCCTCCCTGACCCAGTCCATCCTGAACCTACTGCCCCATTTATATCCATTCAAGTTCTGTCTCCAACATGACTTCCTGGGCTCAGGGGACATCAAGCCTTTTTACCTTCTCCTTTCTCCTGGTGAGGGAACTCTGGCTTCCTTTGTGGGAAGCATCCCTACCCAACTCTAGGCCATGTGGCTTGAGTGGAGTTGTTCCCACTCCACCAGGCAATTCCCCAGGCCATAGTAATTGGTCCAGGGAGAGAAATGTGACCTAATTAGAGAAAAATGAGACTAGGGGTGGAGGAGGGGCATCGTTGTGGGTTCTGGGAAAGCAAAGTTTTCTTTCGCTTCTGTAGAAGCTAGAGCAGTGGTTCTCAACCTTCTGGCCCTTTAAATACAGTTCCTCATGTTGGGACCCAACCATAAAATTATTTTCGTTGCTACTTCACAACTGTAATGTTGCTACTGTTATGAATCGTAATGTAAATATCTGATATGCAGGATGGTCTTAGGCGACCCCTGTGAAAGGGTCGTTCGACCGCCAAAGGGGTCGAGACCCACAGGTTGAGAACCGCTGAGCTAGAGGAAGAGACCCTCTTTATGTGGCTGGAGGAGTATTAAGAGGTGATGGAGGGAAGTGCTGCAGCAAGTCTGCTGCCATATATGAGGCGGGCCACTGGGAGCCATTGTGAGCCCAATTTCAACACTATGCAAAGCAGAAATAGGAGAGAGAAAGAGAAGCCAAGTGTTTGGTTCGAGCTCCTGGGTCAAGCGATACCTGAAGAAAATGACCTCTGAATTTGCATTCTTCTTATTAGAAGAAATGTGAGATGTTTTGTGACTCTTCTAAATGATATGAGAGAATTTCATGTTCTAAAAGTCTTTTCTTATACAGCACTTAGAATATGGTCCCTTGAAGCAGTCAAATAAATGAGATAATTCATCTTTTAATGCCCATGCTGTCTTATTTAAACACATACAAAGAGCATCAGCAAGTGAGTGCAACAGGTGGCATCTCCATGCAATTTTTTATTGTTTCAATAAAGCCACTTGGAAGTTAGGCATGGAAAATACCACACAAAGGAGCCCCTCCCCACCTCCTGTGGAATGGGAGCATTGCTGTCACCATTGTTTCCACCTGATGAAGACAACTTGCTCTGGAACATATTTCCAGCTGTCACGGCACCAAGTGGACTGGAGAAAATTGGAACAGCAAGTCACATCTTAGTGGAAAAGTGGGACAAATCTTGAATCAGCCCTCAGGGAAAAGCATCAATTTGGGGGTAGATTTAAAATAAAGCCCTTGTGGAATTAAACCACTGATTCTTAACCAGGGTGCATATCAAATCCTTGTGTGAGCTTTTAAACTATATCCATCCCTTAGGCCAGCTCTGCAGTACCTGCTTCAGTAGGACTGGGGGAAGCAGGAGCATCAGTCAATTTTTTTAATCTCAAGAGTTTAATTTGATTTGCACGCCTAATTAAGAATTCCAAAATTAAACATTAGGAATCTGTATAACTGAAAATATAACTGAGATTTTTAAAAAAGGAACAAAAAGTATCATGAAGAGAAATTCTCAAAAAACACACACAACAGCTATAAATAAAAAGCATTCTGAGGGAGGAGCTGAGACATAGTGGCGGGTGAAATGTCTGTCAGGCTTCCGCTGGGTTTGGAGTGCAGATGGACAAGAGGACTGAAGGGCACCCACAAGTCTGAGCCTTCTTCCTCCCATAATACTCTGACCTAGAAGTTTCTAGGTGAGCTCGTACTGAGATCAGGTGATTGTCATTACTTGTTTCAATTCATTTTGTGCCATTCCACGAGCCCACGTGATTTGTTTCTAGCTTAGATTTGTTTATCAAATATTGGCTGAGGGCCTAAGCTCCAGGAACTGGCAATAGCCCCTGCCTTTGAGAAGCTCGCTGCCGGGCTGGAGAAATGGTAGGAAAGCGGGTAACAACCATACAATTATAGAATGCAATACCAACGCAGGAAGCTAGAATATGCAGGGATAGGAGAGAGGGTATGGGAGGGTTTCACCTAAGAGATAGGGGGTTTGAAAGGGCAAACAGCCTTAATCAATAGAAGGGCAGAGCATGCAGATTGCAGGAAGGTGGGGGTGAGCAAGGTCCAGGGAGCAGTGCCAACTAATGGATACGCATTCAGTGCGGCCCCTTGGACACTACTTGGTGCTTAATGCGGGTTTCTCCACATGTGGTACCCTCCAGACAGAGACTAACCGAGCTCCCCTGTGTTTTCCTCTCTCCCTTTTCTGAAAAGGAAAATGCCTCCTCCCTGAGAAGGACTCTCAAGTTAGTGGCCCAGCACAGAGTAGAATAGCCAGCTGAGCAAGTCCTCCATATCTTGCAGTGTGCAAACGTGACAGTCCACTCTCATCTAATGGCAAAAATCAGGAGGTGGGATTATTGGGGTCAGAATATCACCACACCCACACGTAGCAATTGCTTATCTATGCTCTCCAGGGATTATCCCTATGACATTCGGGAAGTGACAGAGCTGGTAGGGGCCGCTGGACTCGGAAATCAGGGGTAAGGGCGCCCTCTGGTGGCCACAGGCGGGCGCTGGGAAGACCTTCCTTGCCCTTGGCGTGCCCAGCAGCAGATCTTTCTTTAGAACCAGGATCAAAGGGCCCCTCCTGTTCAGTCACAGTCCTGCAGGGCTGCCATTTCAGGAGGCAGGAGTGGAAGGAAGCACGTCCCGAAGGCAAGAGGAGCCTTTTAAACATTTGAAAACATATTCAATAGAAAAGTGCTTTGTGCTCTGGCAGAGCCAAAAAAGGTGGTTTTGAAAAAAGGTTTCTTTTGTTCCCCTCCTGTTGGAAAAGGTCATGTTTTCTTCTCCACAAATCACTCAGATCCCGGGGTCTTAAGGAGGACCTTTAGGAGACTGGGGGTGGGGGGGGTGGGGGTGGGGGGTGGTCCAGAGATTTTATCACATTCTCAAGGAGGTATGGGATCTCCAAAAGGATTAAGAACTCCGAGGGGTCCCTCCTCCTGAAATTTCATAGAAGCTATGTTCAAATGTGGTCTCCTTGAAGCATTAGAGGTCCCCAAAGTCTGTTCTTAATAACCACCAGGTCCACCGATAGGGTAAGAGAGGGAACAGGAAGAGGCCGGATAGCTTCCTGGTTAAAGTGCAAGCTCTTCAGCACCTAGCAGACTCTATAAATAGGGAGACCAGGAGAGTGTGTGTTCCATAGGGTGGTCCTGAGAGTTCAGGGATAAAGCAGTTAAAATAGTACATAGTCTGAGCAGGTAAGGAGCTGGCACGGTGCCACAGTGGCTCAGCTGTAAAAGGGAAGAAAAGTACTGCAACCAATTAAAAGAATGAGGTAGATCTATACATATTGACTTGGAAAGATGGCCAAGTAGGTCACTGAATGGTAAAGGCAAATTGCAGATCTAGATGCACAGCATCACCCCATTTGAGGTACAATACAAACCCAGACATCTGCATGTACGGACAAAAGGTCATGTTGGGTTTTTTTGGTCTGGAAAGGCACACAGTGAATTATCACTAGTGGTTACTTCCAGGGAATAAGTTTGGAAGGGGTGCTTTCTTTTTTAGTTATATGTAGTTTGTATTGTTTGATTTTGAGGCAAGCATTACTTTTGGAAGGGAAAAAAAGAAAAAAAATGTGCTGTCCTATGTGGCAGATTGCTAACAGTTAACTACAAAGTAAGGCAAGTGGTCAGTATCCTGCTAACAAGCAATCTACATGGAGATTTACCTGTCACTGCACATACGGAGTATTTTACCATGTGCACACATGCATTATTTATTACAAAAAAAGTTTTAATCTTTTAAAACAGGGCAATTTAGCCCTGGTCTGGTAGCTCAGGTTAGAATGTCGTCCCCATACACCAAGGTTGTGGGTTCGATCTCTGGTCAGGGCACATACAAAGAAGCAACCGATGAATGCATAAATAAGTGAAACAACAAACTGATGTTTCTCCCTCCCTTCCTCTCTAAAATCAATAAAAAAAAAAAAAAACAGAGGCAATTTAACTTTGTATTTAGTCTAAGAAAGATTTACTGAGCGTCAGACACTGTGCTAAGTTCTGAAGATACGGAAAGGACGAAGACAGTCTCTGCCTTCCAGTTCATGGTCTAGTTCAGTGCTTCTCAAACTTTATTGTGCTTCCAAATCACCTGCAAATGTTACATATTGGTTATCTATTGCTTTTTAGCAAATCAGCCCAGAACTCTGCAGCTGAAAACAAACATTTATTATCTAACATGACTGCTGAGTCAGGAATTCAAAACTGACTTAACCGGATGATTCTGGCTCTGGGTCTTTCATGAGGTTGCAGTCAAGATATTGGCTGCAGTCATCTGAAGGCTTGACTGGGGCTGATGGGTTCACTTCCAACATACTACACAAATATGGCTGTAGGCAGAGGGCCTCAGTTCTTGGACATGTGGCCCTCTCCACAGAGTAACTGCCTGAGTGTCCTCATCACATGGCCTCTGGTTTCCCCCAGAGTGAGTGCTCCTGGAGAGAAAAGTAGACGCTGCAGTGTCTTTTATGACCTACCAGCCCTGAAGTCAAACTTCATCATTTCCACTATATTCTGTTTGCTAGAAACAAGTCACTAAGGACAGCCCATCTCAAGGCAAGGGGAATTAGGTTCCGCTGAGCAGAGGAGTATTGAGGAATTTGTGGACATACTTTAAAACCACCACTGGGTTTGGAGTGCATATTATTAAAATGCATATTCTGATTGAGTAGGTCTGGGGAGGAGCCCAAAGTTCTGCATTTTGAACATGCTCACAGTTGATAGCACTGCTGTTGGTCATGGACCACACTTTGAGTTGAGAGGGAATCACATATACAAAGAATGATAGCTCAGATCACATCTTTGGAACAATACTGCTTGCAAGAATAACATCCTTTGTCATGCTGGCATTCTTTGGATGATGTCCAATTTTAAAATCACATTTCCCCTGAAAGGTCAGAGCAGTAAAGTAAGGGAAAGACAAGATTACCTTGTTAATACACGAGGACAAGCTGTAATGAAATAAAAAACAACCAAAGGGAGATCCATAAAATCTCTCTGGTCTTGTTTTGAAAGCTCTCAAGCATAAAACATCAGCCATCAATTCTGAAGGGGATGCTAAACAAACAGCAACAAATCTGGGCTTTTAATAAGGATTCTGCAAAGTGCCTTCAGATGCCTAAGATTCTTGCCTGCAATACTTATAAAATTAGCTTTGACATGAGGGCAATAAATACTACCAGCATTTCAAAGATCAAAGAACAAATACCACCAGCAGCGAGATCCAAAGGAGAGGGAGAACAGCCTAGGAGGCCATTTTCATAGCAGTTTTGCAATTGCTTAAGATACTTTTTTTATATGTTTTTATTGATTTCAGAGAGGAAGGGAGAGGGAGATGGAAACATCAATGATGAGAAAGAATGATCCATAGCTGCCTGCAACCTGGGCATGTGCCCTGACTGAGCTCAATCATTGAGCAACACTGACCAGGCCTTAATAACATCTCGATCCTTCCCTCACCTTGTCCTTTCTCCTCTTTTCCTTTTTCCTTCTCCTTCATTCCTTCCTGTCTTCCTTCCTTTAAATGGGCGCCTACAATGTATTAGGGACTGGAAAAGATTATTTGCCCTCAAGAAGCTCTTGGTCTTATATAGGAAAGACATAAAATGAGCATTTATAAAACAATGTAGGCATGAAGCAGTCACTGTGTAGAACAGTGGTTCTCAACCTTCCTAATGCCACAACCCTTTAATACAGTTCCTCATGTGGTGGTGACCCCCAATTTCATTGTTACAAACTGAACATAATTAAAGCATAGTGATTAATCACAAAAACAATATGTAATTATATATGTGTTTTCCGAGGTCTTAGGCGACCCACAGGTTGAGAACCGCTGTTGTAGAAACTTGGCTTTTCAGTTGTTAAACAACTACACACTAAACTACACTGCAGGTGTCTGTTTGTAACCTAGCACTAAAGAGTTGGGGATCTAAATTGTCTTTGACCTTTCTCTCCCATGTTTAACTTATTGCAATTATCATCAGAAGACTGATTGACTTATCACGTAAATTAAACTCACTCTTGCTCTAGGAAAAGAGAAGGTGACTAAACCAAACTATCCCGGTGTCCACTATTCTTCAAAACTGGACCCCTTGGTGGCAAGTCATGCCTCGTCAGGCAGTGCTGATTAAACCCAGAAAGGCAAAAGCCTTAATGCTGTAATTCTTCACCACAAGAAGCTTAAGAGTGTAGGCCAGGAGTCCCCAGTCCTGACTCACATTAGAATCACCTAGGAGCTTTGGAAACTATTCTGATCCTGGGCCCCACTCTAATCCTGAATTTCTAGTTTACCACCTGGAAAAAGCTCCTCAGGACATTCTAATGTGCAGCCAGAGAGGAGAATTACTGATCTAGGTTTTTCATAAATTATTTTAAAACTAGAGGCCTTGGGCACAAAATTCATGCACGGGGTGTCGGGGGTTGGGGGGTGTCCCTCAGCCCAGCCTGCACCCTCTCCAATCTGGGACCCCTCGAGGGATGTCCGACTGCCTGTTTTAAATGGGCAGTCGGACATCCCTCTCACAATCCAGGACTGCTGGCTCCCAACCGTGCGCCTACCTGCCTGCCCTCCTGCCTGCATGATTGCCCCTAACCATTCCCTTGCCAGCCTGATTGACGCCTAACTGCTCCCCTGCCAGCCCGAATGCTCCTAGCTGTCCTCCCCCGCCGACCTGGTTGTCCCTAACTGCTCTCCCCTTCCGGCCTGGTTCCCCCCCAAACTGCCCTCCCCTGCTGGCCCAGTCACCCCTAACTATCCTCCCCTGCAGGCCCAGTCCCCCCCTGTTGCTCTCCCCTGCAGGCCTGGTTGCCCCCAACTGCCCTCCCCTGCTGGCCTGATCACCCGCAACTGCCCTCCTCTACTGTCCACATGGGGGTGGCCATCTTGTCTGTTGGAATGATGGTCAATTTGCATATCACCTCTTTATTATATAGGATGTGCAGATCACATAAGACTTCAACAAAGTATGAAAAGTTTAGTCCGTTTTGGTCCATTTTTTGGTAATAGCCCTAAAGAAAATTATTATAATGCAAATTCACAAATAATTCACAATTTAGTATATTCTCCAGTGGAAGTAACCTGCCTCCAATCCACAATTCAAAATAGAAACAATGAGTCTTCCACTTACCTGATGAACATGACAGCCTTGCTTTGTGTCAAATTTAAATAACCTTGTGTTTTCAATTTCCTTTTGTTACCAGTAAACTCAAATTTTTCCTTTAGATTCCTATTACTTTCTTAATAATTTATTCTTGATGTTTTAGGAAAAAATTAGCTATGGACCAAACACTGACCAGCTTTGTTTGCTGAAATTTGAATGCACCTAGTGCACTGTCAGCCTTACAGCATACACAAAAATCAACACTGGAGTCTTATTAAAAAACAAACCTCTTGCAGTTTAACAAAACTCATATAACAATATTATAACCGCAAAACTAGCATAAACTGGCCTTGTTCTGTTCCTAATGAGATACTAAGTTGTTTTTCAGAGTTAGCAGAATAAGACTGCAGACCATGTACTGGAATAGTAGGACAACACACTAGAGAAAAAATTTACCCTAAAATAACTTTTCAAAGTCACCGGGTCAAAATCCACTGTGGACTACAAACCCCTACCCGCAAATTCAAACATTCAATGCACGAAAAGCTGTGATTCCCAAGCACCTGCGTCCCAGGCTCTTATTATGTTAAATCAGTGTAACTCTCTAAATATGCAAAAATCCCCCTGCTCCTTCCTTTAACTCTCATCAGGGAGACAGATCTGAGCTCACCTCCAGTCTCATGGCTGGTGGACCTCACAATTAGAGCCTTTTCTTTTCTCAAAAGATGACGTCACAGTATTGGCTCCTATGCATGTGGGACAGTAGCTCTTGCTCAGTAACAATATTGTACATTTCCTTTTCTACCAATATCACTTGTTAAATTACTATCATCTTTTATAGACAGGGAAAAGTGGTCATACCTTAAAATCTTTCAGACAAATATATCGCTGCGCTGCATCCAGCCTGGATAACCTTCTTCAAAATGGCATATGCTGGAGCCTGTTAAAAACAATAAGCAGACAAAAGAAACACATTCTATGCTCACTTTTAAAATATATATATGTATTTTTAATTGATTTCAGAGAGGAACTGCCTCCTGCATACCCCACACTGGGGAATGAGTCCGCAACCCAGGCACATGTCCTGACCGGGAATCAAACCATGAACCCCTGGTTTACAGGTTGATGCTCAACCACTGAGCCACGCCGGTTGGGCTATGTTCACTTTTACTTGTGAGATCTGCCTGGCAGGACTGAGACTTCTCTGGATAAGAAAGAAGATCTAAGAGATAATCGTTTTAATTTGGGGGGGTGAACTATTGAAAAGATTAGAATGCCTCTGCTACTGCCAAAGCATTGAGTCATCTGGTTTCTCACTGGAAAGGGAAAAGGAGCTGCCAGGGAAAATGATAAGGAGGAAGCAAGAAGATTCCCAATTGGGAGCTTGCTCTTGGTCAAAGCAGTGTATTGGTTTTCCTCCTTTGGCAGTCACTTTGAAATCTATTTTTTTGGGAACCGAAACCTTCCCACCCCTCAGCCTTCCAAATAAGGTAACCAAAGCACCACAAGCAACAGTAAAGGTAGGTCCTCACCAGTTCTGCATCATGTTCCAGGCCTATGTCATGGTGCTCAAGCTCTTCATCCCTAAATTTCTTTATCACCTGGTTAAATAAAAAGAAATAGAAGTCAGCATTCCAACTCTCCGGGTGAGACTAAAAACTCATATTATTATCTAAGACAGGGGTAAGTAAACTTTTCCTATAAAGAGACAGAAGCAATACTTTAAGCTTTGTATGGTCCCTATCATATCTACTCAACTCTGCCATTGTAGAGGGGACAGCAGCCATGGACATGTGAACAAGTGGGTGTAGCTGTGTCCCAACAAAACTTTATTTACAGAAACAGGTGGTCAGTCACAGGCCGTAGTTTACCAACCCAATTTAGGCTTTAAAAAAAGCTAGGGCTGCCCTAGCCGGTTTGGCTCAGTGGATAGAGCATTGGCCTGCGGACTGAAGGATCCCAGGTTCGATTCCGGTCAAGGGCACATGCCTGGGTTGCAGGCTCAATCCCCAGTAGGGGGTATGCAGGAGGCAGCCGATCAATGATTCTCTCTCATCACTGATGTTTCTCTCTCTCTCTCTCCCTTTTCCCTTCGTCTCTGAAATCAATAAAAATATTTTTAAAAAATAAATTTAAAAAGCCAGACCTGTATCTGTTCCCTTACCTGCTGTGAAAAATTATCTGAGAGTATCTTTCATTTTATTTATTTTTTAAAGATTTAAAAAATTGATTGTTATTTGTTTTTTGAAATCAGAGGGTATCTTTTAGTTCATTTATTTAATCTGAAGGGTTCGTGCTAACAGCATTTGCTCAGGACCTACCAATAATCCAGAAATGGGAGAATACAGGTCCAAGCTCAGAAAACATGGGGTTCTGGCGTCTGCCCAAGCATGTGACCAGGGCACACAGCTTCAGTTCTCAGTACCTTAGTTTGCTTGCCTTTAAAATGAGGTGCTGACCTAGATTTCTAAGGTCCCACCATTTCCTAACATTCTATTTTTCTTCTTCTTACCAAACTGCATGTCTGCCCCTTTCCCCCTTTACCAGCCCCTTTCAGAGTGCAGTCAAATACCTGAAGCAGCTCCTCATATTTTTCAGGATCCTCCTCCATCAGTGTCCTGATCTGGTTGTTGTAGTGATGTGCTATGGACTCTTCCACGGCCACAGTGCAGGCCATAGCTCCTTCCCTCCCAAGCAGGGCGGTTCCTGCGCCTGGAATGGTCAGATCCAGAGCAGTCAAGGATGGGACTGACTCCACTGCTGAAGGAGAACATTACAAACCCTGGGGCCCTGACCGGTTTGGCTCAGTGAATAGAGCATCGGCCTGCGGACTGAAAGGTCCCAGGTTCGATTCCGGCCAAGGGCATGTACCTTGCTTGCAGGCACATCCCCAGTAGGGAGGTGTGCAAGAGGCAGCTGATCAATGTTTCTCTCTCATCGATGTTTCTAACTCTCTATCCCTCTCTCTTCCTCTCTGTAAAAAATCAATAAAATATATTAAAAAAAAAAAAAAAAAAACCCTGGGGCTGGATAACCAATCCCTTGTTGTGAGGGCTGACCCATGCATCGTAGTATGTTCAGCACCATCCCTGCCCTCTACCCACATGATGCTGGTAGCATTCCCAGATATGACACCAAAAATGTCTTTAGGTATTCCAAGTGTCCTCAAGAGCAATTTGACCCCATTGAAAACCACTGTTTAGGGGGTACCAGGTTAAACCTTGACTAATGCAGTAAGAAGGCTATTCTCTTTCAATGATCTCCCTAACCTGATTATGGCAAGGAGAAAGTCGTCATTTGGGGTATGTCTTTGATTCTCCTATACCATTTACTTTTCTCCCTTGTTAAGAGTGAGCAGCTTTGCCAGGAAATATTATCTGGTTACAACTGAATTAGTCTAGCTTTGTTTCCCCCCCCCGTTGTATCTTTTTTACTGTACCTTTTATTTATAAAACTACTGATTTTGAGAGTCTATCTTAAATAAATTTAAGCAAAAAAAACAAAAACAGGTCAGCCAATTTAACTTTAGAAAAATATTAAGTAAAAAAAAAAAGGCAGTAGAAGGACACAGCAAGAATTGTGAAGTGGCACTTAAAGGATATGTTCAGACCTTTCAGCTCCCATAAGCTCTTCTGGACAGACACGCACCTAACGCAAACCCCACCACGTTCCAAAAGGGCATCAGAATCGTCGGCCGGACCCTGAATGCAACCATCAGTTCATTGAACTTTTTCAAGTGGTCCTTTTCTTGATCCCACATTTTCTGTAAGAAACATAACAATAAAAACATATAGGCATTCCATATAGGCCACTGCTGTATCCCAAGGAAGCTACATGCCCTATCCATGAACCATGATTCTAGCAGAAGCCCTCAGACCCACAAAGTACCTAAAGCAGTGGTTCTCAACCTTCTGGCCCTTTAAATACAGTTCCTCATGTTGTGACCCAACCATAGAATTATTTTTGTTGCTACTTCATAACTGTAATGTTGCCACTGTTATGAATCGTAATGTAAATATCTGATATGCAGGATGGTCTTAGGCGACCCCTGTGAAAGGGTCGTTCGACCGCCAAAGGGGTCACAACCCACAGGTTGAGAACCGCTGGCCTAAAGGATGAGGAGACATACTCATAAGAAATGAGATGTTTAGCTCATTTAAAATTAGGAGGGCAGAATATTAGGTATCGTATAATTTCCTTCCAGATTGCTAGTATATAAGTATCATGTTTATCAGAGAAGAAAGGGTGGATGATAATAGCAGCGAACACACAGCACTTCCTAACTGCCAGGCACACTATCAAGTAGCTTAACGTAGGCAACTCATTTAAGCTGCACAACCGCTTCGTGAAGGACAAACCATTATTATCCCCATTATACAGATGAGGAAAGGGAGGCACAGAGAGGTTAAGTAACTTGCCTGAGGACTCAGAAAAGGCAATTTAACTTATGCTGAGTGTCTGTTACATGCCAGGCGTGGTATCAGCTGCTCTATACCAGCCATTTATTCCTCACTAAAACCCAATGCGGTAGGTGTCATCAGCCCATTCTGCAGATATGGAAGTGAAGACCTAGAGTTTATGTGACTTCCCCAAGGTCACACAGTAGCAGGTGGGAGAGAGTTGAAATGTGAAGCTGGGTCTGTGTGAGTACAAAGCCAAGGTCTCTCCTTTTGCTTCTCAGTATAAAATATCTCGCTGGGCTCCAATGGGGGCCGGAGTGCAACCTCTCAGCAACTGGTACTCTAACCTAAAGGTGTTTCTCAACCCTTTTTTCTTTTCTTTTTTTAAAAAATATTTTTTATTGATTTCAGAGAGGAAGAGAGAGGGAGAGACAGAAACACCAATGATGAGAGAGAATCATTGATTGGCTGCCTCATGCATGCCCCCTACTAGGGATTGAGCCCCCAACCTGGGCATGTGCCCTTGGCCGGAATCAAACCCGAGACCCTTCAGTCTGCAGGCCGATGCTCTATCCATTGAGCCAAGCCGGCTAGGACTCGACCCCTTTTTCATTATCACCCACCCCCACTATAAAAATTTACTACTACAGATATACCATATTATCTGTTTATGTACTAAACTAGAGGCCCATTGCACAGATTCGTCCAGGGCATGTCCGGCCCATCCCAATCGGCCGGATCCCAGCAGCAAGCTAACCTACCAGTCGGAGCGACTGCCCCCTGGCGATCAGTGTGCGTCACAGCGACTGGTCAGTTGAACGACCGGTCAGACACTTAGCATATTAGGCTTTTATTATATAGGATGTCCATCTGTGCTCTATACATAGAAAGAATAATATCCTTTTCACTCTTCTATCCCCAATATCCAGTTTTTACACATTTGGGGACAAAGAGTACGTCCCCTAAGAATACATGACCTAATATGATTCATTACTTGAAGGCCTTTGGGTCCCCACCCCCGTAAGCCCTGTTCAGTAGACCAGGCTGAGAGATATAAAGCAGCGCCCACCTGAATGACTGGCCCGACACTTGTGCGACCCAGGACAGCCATCTGCCCTGCATAGATGCGGTTTGCTCCATATTCACCTGCATGATCCACACGTATAATTCGATCCACAGCTGCCCGATTGATATTGTCTAAAGTCATTCCTGAGCTGCAAAATCTGGCACTGATTCTTCTTCCATAAGCTGCAATGCAAGTGTTTATTCTTCATTACTCTCAAGTAAAATTGAGATGTTTCCTTTTACAAACAGAAGAAAGGGGCACCTTAGAAGAAAGGTAACAAGTGAGTTCCCCTAGGTTGACAAGCCCTAAGTGTATTGTTTATCCTGCAGTATTGATTTTTAAAAGAAGCGAATGTTACCTACACTTAAAAGACTTTAGCTAAATATCTGGATTTCTGGTTTAAGTGTATGAAGATAGGGAAATGCTGAGTCTGACTTCTCTTAAGGCAGTTGATGTGGCAGCTGGCTCTAGATAGGCATGGTTTTCTAGTTCACTCACCCCTCCGGGCCCACTTCGTTCCCAACCCTGACTACCCAGAACCTTCTAGGGAGTTTTCAAAACCATGAATGCTCCTCCCCAATTGACTTCTGGAAGGAGACACTGATATTTTGAAAAAGCTCTGTACATGAATCTTCTCTGCAGCCAAGGTTGAGAACCATAGATTTAAATTCTCTTAAAATACCCATATCCATGAGCATCTGATTTTGAGAAATAAGCCTTTGAACTTAGGTTTCATCTCATTTATGGTACAGATCCAATTCAACTGAATTATTCTTGCCTTCAAAATGTAAATTCTTCAGGACAGATTAGATATTGTCTTTAAAAATTTGCTAATAGTGACACCTGGATTTGTATTCTGAGCCTCATATGGCTGCATCCCAAAAGTTTTTTTCCCTGAGAAGAGTTTTGTAATGTATTTAGGTATGTAAGCTGTTTTCAGTCCATTTTGCAGATATGGAAATGGAGACCCAGAGAAAATATTTAAAGTGAACTTTAACCTGTATTGGTATCACCTTGAGATGTGTTCCAAGCCTTATGTATGACAACCATGTCTTCTGTGCCTTCTGACAATGGGTCAATGTTAACTGTGGCCATATTTTTATGTGGAGAACAATTTTAGACATTTGAT
Source organism: Myotis yumanensis (assembly GCF_028538775.1). NCBI lineage: Eukaryota > Metazoa > Chordata > Mammalia > Chiroptera > Vespertilionidae > Myotis > Myotis yumanensis. Next base: position 87,668,738 of record NW_027223755.1, on the reverse strand, counting down.
AAAGTCAAGGTAGCCTCTTGCAAGTTTCTGCTTCCTAGTCCAAAGACTGGTGCTTACATCAATCTGACCTTCTTATAGAAGAAAGTCTAGAGCAGCCGTGGGCAAACTACGGCCCGCGGGCCGGATCCGGCCCGTTTGAAATGAATAAAACTAAAAAAAAAAAAAAAGACCATACCCTTTTATGTAATGATGTTTACTTTGAATTTATATTAGTTCACACAAACACTCCATCCATGCTTTTGTTACGGCCCTCCGGTCCAGTTTAAGAACCCATTGTGGCCCTCGAGTCAAAAACTTTGCCCACCCCTGGTCTAGAGGCCTGATGCATGAAATTCATGCAAGGGACTTGGCCCTCACAGCCCTGGCTGCCTCACGGCTCCATGGCCCCACCCACTGGTCCTTCTAGACGGTCGGTCGTTCTGCTGCCCGGTCTAACTATCATATTAGCTCTTTATTATATAGGATTATATAGGATGGGGCAAAAACTTGACCCAGGAATTGATGCTGAAAATGATGAGCTGGCTCTACTTCTCAAATTAATCTTGTTTGCTTATTCTTTCTTTTGTTACTCCCACCCCAAAACATGGCAATGGGGAAGAACTTTACAGACATCCCAGTACTCATTTAAAAAAAAAACACACACACACACACAAAAATACACTTTTTAAAAAATACATAGGATGAATTCCAACACACAGCTGACTTTTTGTGGGTAGGATTTTATTTAGATTAAAAACATACTAGATTGTTCCCTAGGCCTGTACCACCTTTCCAGATTCAGACACCTAATAAATGATCTGGGGTGAGAGGTAACGTGGAGAATTAAGTATCCTAATATTTGCCATTTCTATCTTTTCACAATCTCTGCAAGGTGTCTTTACTAAGCATGAAGGGACCTTAGAAGCACAGAGCTAGGGCCAGAAAATATGTGTTTTGTCTCAAAACACTAACTTTGGACAAATAAGAATTGCCATTTCTTACATACAAATTGGTAATAAGCAGGTTATTACCCTTTTAAGGGAAACATGCAATAACAAAACCTTTCTCTTTTTATTTATTTTTCCGCAGGGACTCTCCGGGGCGGCCTCTAAGGGTTGGCGCTCTGGGGAATGGCACACCTGTGCCGTCACGTCACTGCAGGTGTACCACGAAGATAAAATGAGATACAGGAAGCAAGGTAACTTTATAAATGAAAAAAGATTCTTATTCTGTTATGCCCACTGGCTCAACAAAGAAGCATTACAATCCATGATCAACAATCCTATGAGTTTTGCCTATATTGTCACACACTTTAAAAAAATAAATTAAACTTGAAAGCCAGTGGTAGAAGCTCTCAAATGCACTGTTTTTTTATTTGTGTTTTCCAAAGTGTGAAACATATACCAATAATGTTACCCAGAAGACTTTAAGTGGTATATGGGAAGATTTTACATGGTTTATGATCGTACATTAAATAATGCCCATGTGGTAAGAGTTATTCTCTTTTAAATTCTCTTCTAATCCTTTTGATTTAATCAAGGACACTGGTCTGTTTATAGCTGACAAATCCTAACACTTGGTAATCTCCCTTTTTAAAGAAATGTTTAAATCCTCACCCGGGGATATTTTTTCATTGATTTTTACAGAGAGTGGAAGAGAGAGGGAAAGACAGAGAAATATCGAAATGAGAGAAACACATGGATTGGTTGCCTCATGCAACCGAGGTACCTGCCCTCGACCAGAATCGAACCCGGGACCCCTCGGTCTGCAGGCCGACGCTCTACCCACTGAGCCAAACCGGCTAGGGCTAATCTCCCTTTTTTACCAGGAAAAGAGATGGTCTTGGGCTCAGGCCTTGGTAGGCCACAGTATCTAACACAGTTTAATAACTTTTTGGTTTCAGTGTATTGATTACTTGATTTGGGGCAGGCAATCCGGGTCTTCTGTTTACCATAAGGACTTAGTTTCCCTGAAACGATTTAATTTAAAAATGGAATACGGTTATAAAATATACTGAATAATCAAAAGTACATGATTTTGCTATGAGGCAAAATCCTGAAGGTGGCACACGAACGACTTCACCTGCAGGAAGCGACCTCCCCATTTTCCGAGGCAGCTCAGGTGAACCAAGAAGAGAAGCCAGGACCCAAACCCAAGCCTCCCTGCTCCCGACTCGATGCTCCTTCAACTACCCAGGTGCTTCTCAAACTTCCTACTAAAGCATACGGTTCCTCCCAAGAGCGTGTTAAAGCACTACCGGTTGGCAGAGCGGCCCAGCAGGTCCGCGAGGGACCTGAGACCCTGCAACGTCTAACAAGATCGGGGTGGGGATGGGGGAAGCGGGCGCCGGTCACGTGACTGCACTCTGCCTGACCAGCCCCGAGGACACCCAGGGGGGAATGAACTTTCAAAGCCCACAAGTGTCCTCCGCCGGGCGCTCCGACACCTGCAGGGACGTGACGGCACAGGTGTGCCATTCCCCAACGCGCCAACCCTTAGAGGCCGCCCCGGAGAGTCCCTGCGGAAAGCCACGCCCGCATCCCGCGGCGCACTAGCCGCCAGGGCCCCCTAGCCGTCAGCGCCCCGTGTTTCAAGTCTCGCAGCCGCGCTCCGTCGCAGGCCTGTGACGTTATTGTAAACGTCTCTCCCCGTGACCTCGCCGGTCCAAACCCCAGGCGAAAACCCCCGGGCTTCCCGCCCAGCGCGGGGCCGCGGCCGCGCTCCCACTTTACCTGAGAGGGGTCGCGGGGCACCGAAGCACAGCCGCCACCGGGAGCCAGACGCCACCCACCGGGCGCAGCTCATTGTCGGCGACAACAAAGTAACGACTCCCTTGAGCGAAGCGGGACCAACGTGCCCTTAGCGCGGACTGATGACGTAGGACAGACGTAAGGAAGACGCTGCCCCTATCTGCATCGGTGGTAACGCCCCAAGGCCCCTGCTTCCATTCGATTGGTTGGAAATCGCAAATGAAAGTATCCTATTGGATGTAGTAGTTATCAATCACTTAGGGGGTGGCGAAGGAACCTTGGGTTGCCATGGAGGTGAGAATGCTAAATTGCTGGTCCAAAGATCTGACAGGGTAAAGATTTTTTAAATTACATATTTTTTTTATTTTTAAATTACAGTTGAGTACAATATTATATTAATTTCAGGTGTACAACCCCGTGACTAGATATTTATTTGACTTCTGAAGTGAACACCGTAATAAATCTGATACCCATCTGATACCATATGTTATTACAATATTGACTGTATTCCCTATGTTGTACTTCACATCCCCCTATTATGTAACTACCAATTTGTACTTATAAATACCTTCACCTTTTTCACCCCCAATCCCGTTCCCATCTTCAACAGGGTAAAGATTTCTCAACTAAATTCCTGGGAAAGAGGACTATGAGTGAATTAATTTATTGGCATAGCCATTGTACTTTGTGCTTCACCAACATGGAAAAAGATCTTTCTCTATTTTTATCCTACATCCACTTCAAAATCGTAGAAATTACACGCTGAAATTAAATTCACCACATGGCCAAAAGTGTTCTCTCTAGGTATTGGGGCTAACAGACCACTTAAAATTTCTTCCTACCTATTTTCACAATTTTAGATTTTCTGCAGAGAGCACGTATTATTTTTGTGTCCACTTTACTGGTGGTAAACAAATGGGTGCCAATTGGTTTACTGAGGTTTGGGGTGAGGAGAGGAGATTTAGCAACATATACTTTTAAAAGTGCATTCCAGCCATAACCGGTTTGGCTCAGTGGATAGAGCGTCGGCCTGCGGACTCAAGGGTCCCAGGTTCGATTCCGGTCAAGGGCATGTACCTTGGTTGTGGGCACATCCCCAGGAGGGGTTGTGCAGGAGGCAGCTGATCCATGTTTCTCTCTCATCGATGTTTCTAACTATCTCTCTCCCTTCCTCTCTGTAAAAAATCAATAAAGTATACTTTTTTTTAAAAAAGTGCATTCCAAAGTGCACTCATGATGCTTCTCTCTCTCTCTCCTCCCTTCCTCTCTGAAATCAATGAAAATTTATCTTTTAAACAAAGAAAAATTAATTTATTTAAGAAAGGGGATGGAGTGGTAAACAAACGTACCACTCTGGTAGGAGATGTTGATAATGGGGAGGCTAGGCATGTGTGGGGTACGGGGGTATACAGAAAATCTTTGTACCCTCCTCTCAATTTTGCTTTGAATCTAAAACTGCTCTAAGAAATTGTTTAGAAAAAAATTGTTGGAGATGTTTAAAAAAATGCATATCCACTGATAAAGTAATCCTACTGTTAGGACTATAGGGCATTATGATCCTTAACAGCCATTTGTAAGCTTCCCACCATAGGAGAACAAAAAAACAGGAAAACTTGCTGGATACCAGGAATCACACCACATAGGGAATTGAAACTATTCTAAAGACACCTGATCGCACACCTGTATTCCACCCGAATTCCAAGCCCACCAGCTCAGCCCCCAAACCCACTGATGACAAAAGTTTCCTGCCAGTGACTGCCTGTAAGGATGAAACTCCAGCTCCAGAGTACTACCATCATCGACCCAATGTCCTCTCGGCTCGGTGCTGTGCAGCCCTTCCCTTTCGCTATCCCAGCCTCCATCCCCTTTCCTTAAATAAATTCCATTTTTCTTTTTTAAAAAGATGTATTTTCATTGAGGGAAGGAGGTGAAAGAGAGAGAGATATAGAAACATCAATGATGAGAGAGAATCGTTGATCAGCTGCCTCCTGCACGCTCTACACTAGGAATTGAGCCCGCAACCCAGGCATGTGCCCTGACTGGAAATAGAACCGTGACCTCCCGGTTCATAGGTTGTTGCTTAACCACTGAACCATGCTGGCTGGGCTCAATTTTTCTTTATCCACCGTCTGAGATGGCTATTTAGCCTGCTCATGTACCACTATGTTAACCTTTCACCTACTTCTAGGCATCTATCCAATGAAAATAATGTTTTAAATATGTAAAGTATATATGTGAGGGCAAAAAATCAAAGATGTATATCTGGGAGGATATATAACAAAATATTTATATTGGTAACTTCACAGGGTTAGTACTGTGAGAAAGGGGCTATCAATTTCTACTTTACACCTTTAGATTATATATATATATATATATATATATATATATATATATATATATATATTAGAGGCCCAGTGCACAAAAATTTGTGCACTCGGCGGGGCGGGGGGGGGGGGGTCCCCCAGCCCGGCCTGTGCCCTCTCACAGTCTGGGACCCCTCGGGAGATAACGACCTGCTGGCTTAGGCCTGCTCCCCGGTGGCAGAGGGCAGGCCCAATCCCTAAGTGCAGCCCCTGGTCAGGCTCAGAGCAGGGCCGATTGGGGAGTTGGGGCGCTGTCCCGTCATGCACAGAGCAGGGCCGATCGGGAGGTTGCAATGCCACCCTCAGTCACGCTCAGGGTAGACTGATTGGGGGGTTGGGGCACCACCCCCTGTTATACTCAAGGCAGGGTCAATGGGGAGGTTTCGGCGCCACCCCCTGTCACGCACAGAGCAGGGCCGATCAGGGGGTTGGGGCGCTGCCCCCTGTCACGCACAGAGCAGGGCCGATCAGGGGGTTGGGGCGCTGCCCCCTGTCACTCACAGAGCAGGGTCCATCAGGGGGGTTGGGGCGCTGCCCCCTGTCACTCACAGAGCAGGGTCCATCAGGGGGGTTGGGGCGCTGCCCCCTGTCACACACAGAACAGGGCCCATCAGGGGGTTGGGGCGCTGCCCCCTGTCACTCACAGAGCAGGGCCAATCAAGGGGTTGGAGCGCTGCCCCCTGTCACTCACAGAGCAGGGTCCATCAGGGGGTTGAGGAGCTCCCCCCTATCACTCACAGAGTAGGGCCAATAGGGGAGCTGGGGCACCGCCCCCTGTCACACACAGAGCAGGGCGGATCAGGGGGTTGGGGCGCTGCACCCTGTGACACTCAGGGTAGAGCCAAAGGGGAGGTTATGGCTCTACCCTGTCACACACAGAGCAAGGCCCATGGAGGAGGGTTGGGGCGCCACCCTCTATCACCCACAGAGCAGGGCCGATCAGGGGGTTGGGGCGCCACCACTGTCACACTCAGGGCAGGGCCAATGGAGAGGTTATGGTTCTACCCTGTCACACACAGAGCAGGGCCGATCAGGGGGTTGGTGCGCTGCACCCTGTCACACACAGAGCCGCAGGGCAATCGGGGGATTGGGGAGCTCCCCCCTATCAGGCACAGAGCAGGGCTGATCAGGGGGTTTGGGTGCTGCCCCCTGTCACGCTGACCCCGGTGCCAGGAGCCTCGCTGCTCCGCTGATCCCGGTGCCGGGAGGCATATTACCCTTTTACTATATAGGATAGAGGCCTGGTGCAGGGGTGGGGGCCGGCTGGTTTGCCCTGAAGGGTGTCCTGGATCAGGGTGGGGGTCCCCACTCGGGTGCCTGGCCAGGCTGGCTGAGGGGCTGAGGGCTGTTTTCCCACTGGCAATTGACTAAAAGCTCCCAATCACTCCTTGTTTTCTTTTTTTTTTTTTTTTATTTATTCTGGGCCAGCTTTAGCTCTGAGGCCTCGCTGCTGAAAACATGGATACAATGTTGTGGTCCGGGGCTGACTGAAAGCCGTTTTGTTTAGCTTCTTATTTGCAACATAGTAATAGTTGCTTAGAGTTGCAGTTGAGAGTCCGGCAAGTGAGGCGGGGAATGTTGGAATCTGCAGTTCCTGGAGAAAGCGAGCCTCCCTGCTCGCTTCAGTGCATGGCTGCCGGCCGCCATCTTGGCTGACAGTTAATTTGCATAAGGATACGCTGATTGGCCAATGGGAAGGGTAGCGGTCGTACGCCAATTACCATGTTTCTCTTTTATTAGTATATATATATATATATATATATATATATATATATTATCTAGATAGTCTTTTATCCAAGTAACTATAAAACATGTAAGGAACACTGCTCTTGTAAAATAATTGAAGTTGCTAGTTGTTTTCAAATCACTTTAATACACTGCAGTCATTTAAAATTTGATGAACTAATATAGCTTTTTAAACCCAAATACTTATTGAAAGTGAGAGTGATATAACATTCTCATCTAGAGCTCCTAAGAGTGTAAATCTGGCTCTCAAAAGCATTAAAATGTTCTGAGTTTTGTTGTAATTCCACTTCTAGGTCTCTATCTCTAAGAAGGAAAAATGTTGACAAAGATTTATGGATGACCCAGTTATTTATTATCAGGCAAGTTTGGAAACAAAATGTTAAGTAGCAAGAGAATATTTTAAAAAATTATCTGTATGATGTTAATATTATGTAGCCCACTGAAATGTTTATAAAGAACTTTTGATAAAAGAAGAAAACACTTATGTTAAGTGAAAAAGAAATAACATTTTTTTTTTCTTCTCATTCTCCTTCCCTCCCTTTGTACTTTCTATCTTAAAAGGAATTTTGTCAAGTTTAACAGTGGCTATCCATAAATATTGCTTATACATGATTTTTCCTTATTTTTCCCTCTGCAGCTTTCAATGTTCTCTGCATTTTCTATAATAAACAAATATTTTTATAATAAGGAACAAAATTTCAAAAAGAAAAGGCATACTTATCCCCAATTCAATCCTCAAAAATAAAAGTGATTGTATCTTATTTTTCTATTTAAAGATAGGTGTTAGGACAAGAAAAAGGCCTCTTTTTCCTTGCTGTAGCCTCCCACAATTTATGAGAAGTACCTGGTAAGTAAAACCCAAGATTGCTAGCTGCTCTGATTCAAACAGCCCCTCTGTCCAAATGGCTGGACAATATAAGCTACTCTCATGGCAACATTCTTGCATCCCCATACTCCCTACTGTTAAGTCCCTCTCACTACATCTGTCTCTTCTCTCAGGAATTCTTTCACAGCCTGTGTCACTGGCCAAGCCGAACAATAAGGGAATTTTATCCCAGAAAGATGAAGATACCTGTACAAAATCACACAATTAAGCAAATAGCAAAGCCATGCCATGTCCCAAGCACATCCCATGCATTGGAAAGAAAATACACCAAATGGAACTGACTAATAAAGCCGTACCTTATATAAAGAAGGTACATGCAGAAGTTCAATCTTATCTTGCAGTGCTAACCTAGAAAAATCAATTCCTTCCTTCTCCAACACTTACTTGCATTTAGCTGCAATCAGATATGTAGCTGCAGGGATTTAGTTGGTCAATTTACAAGTTAATTCAAACTAAAAACTTGCCTAATTGGATTCTTCTCTTTCCTGGATGAGAATATTTTGTGATTGTAAGAATGTGCAAAGCATCCTTCCAAAGGAGTCTGTAGCAGAATGAGGCAGAATAAAGAAATAGAGAAATGCTGTGGGGAGGGGGGCTTTTAAAATTCCAGATCCTAGTGTTTTGAAGGGGTGTGGGTTGAGGGCTAAAAACCATCTAAGTGTCCAGAAGAGAGCAAATCCTTATGGAAGTAATCACTTGTTAGATAGTACAAGGGTCTCAAGATTAGGATTAAAGTGAGGGTGGTTCTTAATAAATGCTCTTCTCGTTAAACGTTTAAAAATATAGTCCAGTATTTTGCAGATGCAGCTGTACACAGGATGAGCTTGACAGGAACTCAGTGGGTAAATGCAGCCAACTGCAAAGAAGAAATCAATGTGTAATTAACCAAACAGTGTGTGTATAAGGAATGGCTAAGGCTCCCTTGGGGAGACAGAGCTTTGAATGTGAATCTCCTGTGCCCTTTACTTGCTGCAAGGAAATAAAACCACCTCTCGTTGTTGTTGTTGTTGTTAATCTTTAATTTTTTTTAAATTGATATTTTGAGATAGAAAGGGAGAGAAAGAGAGATAGAAATATTGATTTTTTTTCCCACTTATTTATGCATTCATTGGTTGATTCTTATATGCACTCTGACCAGGGATCAAACCTGAAACCTTGGCATATCAGGAGGATGCTCTAACCAACGGAGCTACTCAGCCAGGGTCACATCTTGTTCTTGACTAGAACACCCCGAGTAGTGCACTCCTTGAGTTCGGTAACACATATATAATGAAATGCCATGTAGCCATTAAAAAGGAATGTGCCACTACTGATATGGAAAGATCTTTAAGATGTTATTGAGAAAAAAGGGAGCAGCTCAGAAATATATATCTCATACATTCACATATCTGCCTGAATATGTATTATAATTTTCTGGGAGAATAAAATAAACATCATTAACAGTGATTACCTCTCTGGGGGGCAGGAGGGTAGGGTGACAGGGGGAAGGGCACATAATAAGAATTGTACCACAGTTGTTTAACGATTTTTTTTTGTTTGTTTAATGATTATTTACCTTACTAACTATTAGGGGCGCCGAAGGAGGAAAGCACGAGGCTGAAAGTGGTAAAGAATAATAAATGTATTAGGTCATCCGGAAACCAGTTGGATTGAGCGCCAAAATGGTGCCAGCACCCAGGAACAGGGAATCAGAAGTTTTAAAGGGCTCGAGGCAGGCTTTTCTGGCAGGACTCTGGGCAGATCCAGATCCTACGAGAGTCCAGAGGGGAAAGATAACAGTCTTAGCACGTGGAATGTCGGTTATGAAATGGTCTAAAGGTCAGTTTTCCAGGGGATGGGTATCAATTCAATTATTTGATGACACCTAGCACTAACTATAGATAAAATGAGGTTTTCTTACAAACCCTGGGAAACTGAAGGACATGTTGCAAAAAGAAAATACATTTTAAAAGCAGATCAAGGCCCGGCTGGTGTGGCTCAGTGGTTGAACATCAACCTATGAACCAGGAGGTCACAGTTTAATTCCTGGTCAGGGCACAGGTTGTAGGCTCAATCCTCAGTGTGGGGAGTGCAGGAGGCAGCCAATCAATGATTCTCTCTTATCATTGACGTTTCTATCTCTCCTTTTCCCTTCCTCTCTGAAATCAATAAAAATATATTTATAAAATAAAAACTTATATAATAAAAGACTATATGTAAATCAACCAAACAGCAGAACAACCCATCGCTATGATGCACACTGACCACCAGGGGGCAGACGCTCAACGCAGGAGCTGCCCCTCTGGTGGTCAGTGCGCTCCCACAGGAGCACCACCACTCATCCAGAAGCCAGGCTCACAGCTGGCAAACGCAGTGGTGGTGGCAAGAGCCTCTCCTGCCTCTGCAGCAGTCCGACATCCCCCAAGGACTCCCGGACTGTGAGAGGATGCAGGTCGGGCTGAGGGACACCCCCCTCCAGTGCATGAATTTTGTGTACTGGGCCTCTAGTAACAAATAAAAGCAGATCAGGGACGGGACACACTTTGACTTGGTTGCTGTGCCTAGACGAGGGGTGGGCAAACTTTCTGACTCGAGGGTCACAATGGGTTCTTAAACTGGACCGGAGGGCCGGAACAAAAGCATGGATGGAGTGTTTGTGTGAACTAATATAAATTCAAAGTAAACATCATTACATAAAAGGGTACGGTCTTTTTTTTTTTTTTAGTTTTATTCATTTCAAAAGGGCCGGATCTGTAGTTTGCCCACGGCTGGCCTAGACCATGACCCCTTCTGGGGGGGTTGCCTCAGGAATGCTGACCATTCTCCAGTCCCAGGTATGGGCTGAGCTGTTTGTAACATCATAGGAGATTAATCAGCTTGTTGTTGGACTTCAAGGTCCTGAAAACTAAACTGCAGACCCTCCCCTCCCCTTTTCCCGGTTACACTGTTAGCTGTAGGTCACCCTTTCTTCCTCACTGGAATAAGCCAGCTGGCAAAGGGGTGGGGGTGGGGGCAGAGCAGAATTTCCAGGATGCTCTCCTGCTGCTCTCCCCATACTGCGGGCATTATTGGAATAAACGTCCTTATATGGCCCTGGCCAGTTTGGCTCAGTGGATAGAGCGTCGGCCTGCGGACCGAAGGGTCCCGGGTTCGATTCTGGTCAAGGGCATGTACCTTGGTTGCGGGCACATCCCCAGTAGGGAGTGTGCAGGAGGCAGCTGATCGATGTTTCTCTCTCATCGATGTTTCTAACTCTCTATCCCTCTTCCTTCCTCTCTAAAAAGAAATCAATAAAATATATTTTTTTAAAAAACAAACAAACAAAAAGTCCATATATGGTTCAACCCTGTCTCTGCTGAATTTGGCTCAAGTAGTGACAGGCAGTCTCAGACCGTACTAGTGTCTAGTATCAGGCGGAGCACTTGAAATACTTTTATGTCTTTTAAGTTTAAACCATACACACACACCACCCTCAGCTTCAGCAGAGCCAAGGAGTTATCAAAACACTCATCTGATGATCTCCTACAATTAAGCACTTCTTTTTTCTCTCTGATTCTAGGAAAAGACAAAGAATGACTTTACAAATTTATAATTGTCCCTGCTCACTTGATTATTGACAAGAAAGCTCTGTGAATTCAAATATATACAATCACATTGAAAAACCTTCAAGATTGTTTAATCAGTAGTTTTCATGCACATTTGTTACTGAGAGCTGCACTTGAACACTTATACAGACATCACTTAAAGTTATTAAAGTTATCAAAATACATATATCAAAACATTCAAGAGGTATGTAAATTAGCATTTAAAACAAATATATTAGCATATTTCAGTATCATTTTTATAATAGGGAAAGAAAACAGACCTTCCATCTCTTTCTTCTCTCTCCCTCTCTCTCTCTCTCTCTCTCTCTCTCTCTCTCTCACACACACACACACACACAGAAAACTTGGCTATCCTCAGAAGTATGGTAAAGGTGAGAACATTATATATATAAATACACTAGGTAGCAAGGCCCCAAATTGGAATTTTGTAAAAGTGAGGGTTGCATGAACTTTTGTTTACTCAAAATTCCATGATACTGGTTTTTAGACTTAGAACATCGTAAACCTTAACAAGAGAGAAAAAGCTTGAAAGCCTCATTGGTCTCACAGGTACAAAAATATCCCATGTTACTGCTCACTTTGTGGAAGGACAGTAACTGACCTGGGGCAAAGGGGCAAGTATACCGCAACGTGCAAGCCACAGTCCGCTGGCCTTGCTTCTCGGAGCAGTCACTTTTTTCTAATGAGGGGTGGAGCGGGGTGGGAAATATTCTGAACAGCAGCAGCTTTCTGAAACCTGCATCCAAGGTGAAATTCCAGCTACCCCCAGGAGAAGGTTTAGTCCGTAAAAGGCAGGCTGCCTCAAACAGTACGTTACAAAACAAATGACCCGAAGATGTAAAAATGAAACCATTATCACATTAAGCGATAACTTAGGCTTATGTTAAAAAGTTCAGACCTATCCATTTTGGAAAGCTTATGCTGAGGTATTGATTGCATACAGTGTTTGCTGTCATTGAAATTACCTTCAGAGGTACTCTGCATGTTTTGTTACATAAAGGCACTTGTGTTTAAAATTTTAAGCACAAGAAAACCAACAGCAGCCCTGAACGATCTGGATATGAGTATTTAAGAACACAATATTGCCTGATTTGCTACACTGGCTACTAGGCTGGTCTGATTAACAGGCAGAGCTGCAACTCACATCCCCCAAAACACTTCTGCCCATAAACCCACAACTCAAATAAATACTCAACAGTCTTTCCAGCCTGGCTCTGAAACGGACAGTGTCCTTCAGAAATAGAGACCTCAGTGCAGGAAGGGAAGTGGCACTTGGAAGACGGAGAGGCACCCTTTGTCTCCCTCTTCATTTTGATGGCACAGGGCCCTCTCCCAACTCCCCAAATTCAAGACTGGAAGGGAACCGAGGACTTGTGGATATCCAGCCCCGTAGAGGCACGGCCCCCTGAGTAATAAGGCCGCAGCTAGGAAGTCACTGCCGCCTGCAGCAATCCCCTCCGAAGGCTTCCTCGGTACATCCAGAGGCTGTGACTCACACAGCAGGACCGGCTTTTCTCACATCACTACCCCGTGTGGCTGAAATTACATAGCCGTCCTCCCCATGTTCCCACCACTTGTTCCCAAATCATGATTCAAGGCTTTCTCTTCGTTAAAAAATTAAAAAAAAATCAGGTTTCATTTTAAGTCCACAGAACCGTCCAGAAGGGTCGCTACTTCTTAAGGAACACTTCTCAGTGTAAACCCCCAGAACCTGGTTTAAAAGAATGCCCCCAGCCTCATGAACAGATGACCCTACAGTTAACTGTAAAAGACAAGACCAAGAAGCCCTTACAAATATATGAGGTCTCTCCTCCCCCATTTTTGGTGTAAAACAAAGGCTGAGTCACTGAGGGGCTGGTCAACAGGCAAGACTTGGTTTGGAACCTGCTTTTCTACGTCACTAAAGCCCTCAGTAGGAGCCGGGTCACGGAAACGTGGCCACCACAGCTGCACACATGAGGCCACCTTCAGGAAAGGCCTGGACTCCAGAAAAACACTCCTTAAAAAATCCGCAGAAAAGCCGGCCGCGCTCTGCAGGCTCAGCCGGTCACCGAGCCAGCTTATGAACTCGCAGCAGCATCTTCTCATCCGTCTCGTCAGTTCCTCATATCCCTCTGGGCTTCTGTTAGTTTCTGGATTAGGTAACGCTTGTCACGACTTTCCTAAGAAAAAGAAATAGGTTCAAGAGTACATTCAGTATACCTGGAAACAAATATCATGATTTCAACCTGCTCAATTGCCCACCAGACACGAGGCCAAGGGTGCTGAACATTGGACGACTGTAACGGCCTCCTGACTGGCCTGTCTCTCTCACTCTTGCCCCCAGCACAGCCCCCTGTCCAAAGAATGGACAGTAACCTTTAAGAAATGTCCATCAGACTTCTACTTCACACCCTCCGGGGGCTTCCTGCCACAATCAGAATTCCACCTAAACTTCCCACCAGAGCCGTCAGGCCCTGCTGTGGCCCAGCTGCAATTCCGCCTCATCTCGCCTCTCCAGCCCCACCACCCTCCCTCCCCGCCCCCAGGGGAACCCAGCCCATTCCGCACTGTGGCCTCTGCCTGTTCCTCTCACCCCTGAGACCTCCCACAATTAGCTCCTTCTCATCATTCAAGTCTCAACTACAAGGTCATTCACCTCCTCCAAGAGGCCTTCAGTGGCCACCAGCTGCAGCAGCACATGGCCCACTTGTCACTTTGCCTTGTTCGTATTATCTTCGCAGCAGTTACTGCTATCAACATTTCTTTTTTCTTTAACTACTTAGCATTCCTTCTTCACCACTGCACACCAGCCCAGTATGAGGCACAGATAGTGCTTAATATATATGCTGAAGGAATGAATGAGTCAGTGAATGAATGAAGTTGGCAGAGGCCTGGCTTGAAGCAGGGTTCTGGAGGAGTGGTGGTGAGGGAGGGACAGTAGCATTCCTGGGAAAGAGGCTGTTTTCCACTAGATGCCCTGGGGAGATGCCCCCCGCCATGATGCCCAGGGTCTGCATGCTTCCTTACCAGGGACAGCTGCTCTCGGAGCTGGACGACCACCCGCTTGTGTGCTCCGGCCAGGGCAATGAAATAAAACATAACGAGGCTGCAACACAAGGTGAAGTGGTCACTAGGGTGTCTGTACCATTTGAAGGCCACTTAGAAAAACAACGTGACAGGTTTCGCCTGCAACAGTTTTACTCATTAGACAAAGACAACCCACACCCCTTCCAAACAGGGCATCGAAACAGTCAGAGGGGTGAATGATCACTGTGGAATCTCTCTGGCCTCAGTTTTCTCATCTGTAAAATGGGGATAATACAGTAAAACCCAGTGATATCAGGCCTCAGATAATACAATTTTGAATAAAAGCAATTGGCAACCGGCTCCTGTTTTCTGTGCAGCTCTAAATCTCAAATGGGGAGGAGGGGGGGGGGGGTCATTGAAATTATTATCTTTGGGGAGTGGGGCAAGTGGAGTGCAGGAAAACAGCGGACAAGCTCATTACATGAAGGGAAGGTGGTTTCCTGTCCATTCTCCCCAGTTAGTGCTGAGGAAACGAGGGCCACTGGAATCACTGTTATGATCGATACTCTCCTGGAAGGCCCCACAGCCAAGGACAGGAAAGGTCCCCACAGATGCTGAAGCCAGATCAGGTGACCACCACCAGATGGTGCCAGCCAAACCACAGCTGGGGTGAACGAATTAGGATGGAGTAGCTCCGTCCCGGGTACCTCGGATGCAGGCTGGCTGGCTGCCCAGCTCCCCGGGTCATTTCATTCATCTCATCGAAGGGATCCTGCCCTTCACAAATGAATTTTTGGGCCCACTTCTTGCACTGTGGTGGGGTTTTACTGTAACAATGTCACAGGGTAATTGTGATGCTTTCATGAGCTGCAATCAATTCCAGTTATTTGTGGCAGTCTCTAGAGCAGTGGTCCTCAACCTTCTGGCCCTTTCAATACAGTTCCTCATGTTGTGACCCAACCATAAAATTATTTTCGTTGCTACTTCATAACTGTCATGTTGCTACTGTTATGAATCGTAATGTAAATATCTGATATGCAGGATGGTCTTAGGTGACCTCTGTGAAAGGGTCATTCGACCACCAAAGGGGTCGCGACCCACAGGTTGAGAACCGCTGCTCTAGAGTCTCCAGGAACGCTGAATTAGTGAATTTTGGACCAATGCCCTTAGAGCAGTGGTTCTCAACCTTCCTAATGCCGCAACCCTTTAATACAGTTCCTCATGTGGTGGTGACCCCCAATTTCATTGTTACAAAGTGAACATAATTAAAGCATCGTGATTAATCACAAAAACAATACGTAATTATATATGTGTTTTCCGATGGTCTTAGGCGACCCCTGTGAAAGGGTCGTTCAACCCCCAAAGGGGTCGCGACCCACAAGTTGAGAACCGCTGCCTTAGAGGAACTACAGGCTTAGGTTCCAATGGTCACAGCATTTTCCTCAACTGATCAAGGCCTTGTCTTATGTTTCTTGTTTACTGCGAAAGGTTAACCTTGTTTCTGTTTAAAGACATTTAATATTCATTAGCATTGAACTTAGAGCCAACAGCACTGTAACTCATGACTGAACGAAGCTAATCTGATATACGGATTATCTCTGTAAAGCACATCACAGCCTTATTGCACTTAGGAACACTGGACGGCACTTCAGCATTACACTTGGGGCCTTCAAACAGTGAAACCACCAACCAAAAGCGTAAAATGCAAGAAACACAGCCCTAACTAGATTGCAAACAGGGCACTTGCTTGTGGTGTGAGAACTGAAGTCAGAGGCAGTGTACTTAAGGCCTTGTTTCACCTCAGCCGGGAAGGTGCATGCGATGGTCTGAATATGTGCGTCCCCCCTAAATTTACATGCTGGAATCCTAATCCCCAATGTGACAGTGTTAGAAGGTGGGGCCTTTGGGAGGTGATTATGTCATGAGGGTGGAGCCCTCAATATTTGGATTAGTGCCCTGATAAAAGGGACTAGAGGCCCCGTGGCCCCTGCTGTCCTGTGAGGACGCTGTGAGAAGGTTGAGAGCTGGAAGAGGGTCCTCATACAGCCATCCGGCACCCTCATTTTGGGGCTCCCAGGCTCCAGAATTGTGAGAGATTCCTGTTGTTTATAAGCCACCTAGTCTGTGCCGTTTTATTATAGCAGCTCGAACAAACTAAGACTGCAGGGCAAGAGACTCAAATGACCATGAAAACGGCTGCGAGCACTGATTTTGAGATCTCAACAATCTTTTAGTGAGTGGGCACAGTGACATCACAGGAATAAAACACACAGACTCCGTGAACAACGAGGCCCCACTGTAATGAGAACAATGCCTCGCACGTAGTAAGCCCCCGATACACATTTGTGATTAGGATTACTTTAACACTCGATATGAATCACTGTGTAGCATATAACACCTCTCATTTACTGAGCCTTTAACGGCCAGGTCCTCTGCTAAGCATTTTTTTTTTTTTTTTAATATGGAACGCTTCACGAATTTCCATGTCATCCTTGCACAGGGGCCATGCTAGTCTTCTCTGTCTCATTCCAATGTTGGTATATGTGCCGCAGCAGCGAGCACTCTGCTAAGCACTTTACATGTGTTATCACATCTCCTTCTTCTCACAACCTTATCAGGTATGTGCCATTCTTATCCCCATGTTCCAGGTGAGGAAACGGAGGCTCCGACAGGATATATATGTGATGACCCAAGGCCACACAGCTTATAACTGGTAGAGTCAACGTTTAAGTTTATGCTCTTTTCTCTGCTCAATAATCAGTTTCTTTTTCAAAAAGCAGTGATTTTGTGAATAATCAGTAATAATAAGAATAGGCAACATTTATTAGGTTTTTGTAAGTCAGGCCTTGGATTCAGTGCCTTACATGTAGGATCTTACTGAACTTGCTCAATGACCCTCTGAAGGAATGACTATTATGATGCCCATTTTCGAGATGGGAAAGTGAGGATCAGTAGCATCTGAAGGGTAGCAGGTGAGTCCCCATTTCCCAGCGGAGAGAAGCCCACGTGCTTCCCTGGGAGTGGCTCACGGGGTCCAGGTGGTTCTCACTCACCAGATGATCATGAAGAAAGGCACTGCAAAGGCTTCCGACGTGATGCCGTGGACCAGGGACTGCAGCGTGCTGGGGAAGGTGCTCACCGTCTTGGGGACCACCTCCCAGGTGGTGTTGGAGTTGGTGAAGGGCCCACAGGCTTTCGAGGAAGGGATGCTGCAGACACAGACCACGGAGCTCAGGTGAGGCGCGCTCCCAGGCTGAGTGTCCCCCCTTTACACACCTACCAGGTTTTGTTAACAGCAACCTTTGAGCAACTGCCTGACCTTGTGGCCTCCTGGAATATTCTGGTCAAAAATGCTTACCCTGAAATTTCATCAAATCACTAGACCTGACTTCCAATTTACAGGAAATTCAGAACAGAACAAGTTACATGACACCGTGAGGAAATAATCTGACAAATGCACAATGTGGGGATTCCATTCTCCAGGCTCTTAGAGGTGAGGAAACTGGCCTGGACTCTTCAAAAAAGCAAAGGTTAAAAAAAAGACTAAAAACGTATACCTGAGAGCAATGGGTAAAGCTTGAAAGATCCTCATCCTATATAATAAAAGGGTAATGTGCAAATTGACCAAACAGCAGAACGACTGGGACACCCGCGGCCCCTCGCCCCAGCCAGGCCACCCCCGATGGCTCCCACTGGGTGGGCCGGCTGGACCCCCCTCCAGTGCACAAATTTGTGCACCAGGCCTCTAGTTCTAAAATAAAGCTATGAAAGGCTATTTGGGGACAATTGGAGAAATTTGAAAATGGCAGGACTGTGATGTTAGTATTAATTTTCTTATGTGTGACATGTTATTGTGGATGCACAGGAAGGAGAATGGCCTTATTTTTAGGAGCTGCATCCTCAAGTATTTAGGGATAAACTCATGGTGCCTACAACTTAATTTCAAGTGGTTCATCACACACACAAAAAGGTATGCATAGAGAGAGAGGAAACAACTGTAGCAAAATGTCAATAATTGGGGCATCCAGTTGAAGGGTATATGAGTTTTCATTGTGGCTATTCTTCAACTTTTCCATAGGTTTGAAATTGTTCAAAGTACAAAGTAGGGAAAAAGTAAAACTATGTTGGAAAAAAATTAAGCTCTGCAAAGAACTGCCTACATTCAAATCACAAAGTTCTGTGTAGAAAGTTTTCCATTGCAGCCCTATTTTTACGGGTAAAAATAAATTCCTGAAAACAACCTAAGTGTTGTCTAAGGAAATGGATGAACAATTTATTATTTTTTTAATTTATTGATTGATTAGAGAGAGAGAGGAAGGGAGAAATAAATATATGAATATGGATTATGTGTCATGTCAATATATGTATTCTATTTTAAAAATTA
Organism: Myotis yumanensis; assembly: GCF_028538775.1. NCBI lineage: Eukaryota > Metazoa > Chordata > Mammalia > Chiroptera > Vespertilionidae > Myotis > Myotis yumanensis. The sequence continues at coordinate 87,650,037 of NW_027223755.1, read as the reverse complement.
AAGTTAAAAACTATTTTAAAAGAATGAGAATTCTATATGTACTGGCATGGACAATGACACAATATAAAATTAAGGGGGAAAATAAGTTGCCAAACAGGATTATAGCATTATTCCATAGGTAATATTTTAAAAGAAATATATTGCTTATGAATTTCTAGAAGTATTCACAAAATGTTAACAGTGGTTACCTAAGAGTGGGATTATGAGGTGAAGATAAAGAGTAATTTTTCCTCTTTAATTTACACCCTTCTGTACTACTTGAAAATTTTATGTGTAATATATATTACTATAACAATGAAATATATGTTTAGGTTAATTAAAAAATAAAGTATGAGAGACAGATTCCAAATTGAAAGATTTTAACTTAAAGATAAAGAAATTAAATTCCATGAGAGTGTAAGTCAGCAAGCTAGAGCCCATGGACCAAACCTGACCCCCCACCTGTTTTTTATAAGTAAAGTTTTATTGGAACACAGTCATGTTCATTAGTTTTTTTGTTGTCTATGGTGGCTTACGGACACCATATGGCCCTTAGAGCCTAAATTATTTACTCTCTTACCTTTACAGAAAAAGTTTGCTGGCCTCTGGTATAAGTGTTTACCCACCGAGGGAGTGGCATGACTGGGGCTTGAAAACTCAATTTCTGCTTCTCAGTCCTGAGCTGAGCATCTCTGCTCTTTCCAAATTCCATATGTAGAGTCAGGCATTGGATTAAGTGCCTTACATGTAGGATCCATGTGTTAAATGTCTTTATATCCCTAGCATCTAGCACAGTGCTTGGCACATAGAAGGTGTTAAGTAAATGTTTGCTAAGTGCAAACCCTCCACTAAAGTGGCAGGAATATGGGTGACTTCCTGCTTCTTTTTATAATCAGACACAATCCAAATGGGGACTAGAAGAGAAGTCTCAGGAAAAGGGAACAGATAGGACAGACCCACCTGGCACTCTCAAAAGTAATGGCCACCCAGCAAGCCCAAGTTCTGGAAGTGGACACAGACGATCCAGCCACCAGAGGGAGCGTCCAGAGCAAGGACGGGCCTGGCTGAGCCAGGAGCAACTTCCTGACCGGAGCTCTGCGGGGTGGCGCCCTGTGAGCAAAGCCCATAGAAAATGCTAGGGACCCTTTAACAAAAGGGGATCGTGTCAGGAAGCAGGGAAATGTGTTAGAAAACCAAGTGGTACTCACTGTGCCATGCTGATTGTCAGCGGTATTACTGCCAAGCACAGGCCGATCAACAACACCAGCAGGAAGAAGAAATTAGAATTGGATGCTCTGAACTGCCTTGGGGAGGGTCTGCAGGTATGAAGAAGGCTCATCTAAGGGGAGAGAAAAAAAAGAGGAAACGTTAAGAGTACAGCTTCCCTGAGGATAAATGAGCAAGGTCAAGCATTACAGTGGAAATGTAAATTGGTCTAATCTTTCTACAGGGCAGTTAGCAATCTAGATCAAAATGAAAAATGTTTAATCCAGACCCCAACATTGGGCCAAAATACATGTATGTGGATGTTTACTGCTATAGTTGTTGTTATCAAGGAATAACTAAACTGGAGCAACCGAAATAGCTATCAAGGGGGTGGGGGTAGTCCTTAAAGGTTAAAAAGTTACACCCAGCCTTAGCTGGTTTGGCTCAGTGGATAGAGCATCAGCCTGTGTACTGAAGGGTCACAGGTTTGATTCCATTCAAGGGCACATGCCATGCTTGCGGGCTCAATCCCCAGTAGGGGGCGTGTACGAGGCAGCTGATCAATGACTCCCTCTCATCATTGATGTTTCTATCTCTCTCCCCTTTCCCTTCCTCTCTGAAATCAATAAAAATATGTGTGTTTTTTAAAAAAAGTTACACCCACACAACGGAGTACCATGTATCCCCTAGAAAGGAGGAGAAAACGAGCTTTACCTCCTACGTGGTGCTGTGAAATGAAAAGGGTAGATTTCAGTACTCTGTCCTATATGACCTCATTTAAGTTTTTTTTTTAAGTATTCTTTACTAGAGGCCTGGTGCATGAAATTCATGCACAGGAGGCAGGGGAGCAGGTCCCTCAGCCCGTCCTGCACCCTCTTGCAATCCAGGACCGCCGCTGGCTCCTAACCGCTCCCCTGCCTGCCTATCTGATTTCCCGTAACCACTCTGTCTGCCTGCCTGATTGCCCCTAACTGCCTCTGCCTCAGCCCCACCGCCATGGCTTCATCAGGAAGGACGTCCAGAATGACATCTGGAAGGTCGTTCAGCTGTCCGGTCTAATTAGCATATTACACTTTTATTATTATAGATAGGGGTTTAAATATGTATTAAATGGACCTACAGACCTGGCCAGGTAGTTTAGTTGGTAAGAGCATTGTCAGATTTGATCCCCAGTCAGGGTACATACAAGAATCAACCAATGAATCCATAAATAAGTGGAACAACAAGTGTCTCTCTCTCACTCTCTCTCTCTCTCCCCATCTTACCAATAAATAAAAATAAATGAAATAAATTGATCTACAATACTCCATAAAAAATTAAGATATATTTTACTTGAATTCTTATAAGCATATTTATTTTTCCTATATTTTATTTTTTAATCCTCACATGAGATAATTTTTTTTCCATTGATTTTTTTAGAGAGAGTGGAAGGAAGGGTGAGGAGGGGGAGAGAGAGAGAGAGAGAGAGAGAGAGAAAGAGAGAGAGAGAGAAACATCAATGTGAGAGCAACACATCGATTGACTGCCTCCCACTTGCACCCCCAATGGGGCAGGGAATTTGGTCCACAGGCCGACGTAACCACTGAGCCAAACTGGCCGGGGAAATTTTTCCTATAGTTTAAAATAAGTATTTCCATTGAGAGAAATGTCAAAGGGGGAGGAGGAGAGAGGTATAACAACAGGCATAATTTTTCTCCTTATTATTTTAAATGCAGTTATTGGGAGTAGGCAGCAAGCTCTTCTGATTTCAGCAGTAGCCAGAACATCTTGTGAGCAGAGGACACCGAGTTCCAAGGACACTTGGTGTCCTGTCTGGGGGCAGCCGGTCAGTCAGGCCTGGACTGAGTGTCAGAACAGCCCAGTGCCCCTGACCCAGGCCTTCCCACGCTGTCTTTACTGTGCTGCCGGCTGGGAAGTCACTGGCCAACCAATATTTTCGGGAAAGGGAAAAGGTTCCTATGAGCTTTTTCTTCTCTATTTATTCTTTGGTGACTTCAGCCAAACAAAGTTTCCAAATGAAAGCATCAGAACATTCTTCAAAGGCCAAAACATCCAGGTAGAAAGTTTGGCCCAATTCAAGGCCCTGCTCACCAAGTTAAGTGGCTCTGGAGTGAGATAAATCCAGATTCAAATCCGAAGAGTCACTTATAAGCTGTGTGACCTTAAACCAGTTACTTAACCTCTCTGAACTTCAGCTTCCTAAGTGTTCATCATAGTAGGGGTACATGGCATTACAATCATCTGCTATTATTAATACTATTATTATTTCCATTTCTGAATCCTCAGGCCTTGGTATTAGAAGTAATAGATGGATGTTGGGCTTGTTAACAAAGGATACCTCTGGAAGAAGGGATGAACGTTACTGTATACATATCTCTACTGTTTAAATGTTTAATATTGAGCATACACTGCCTCTATAACAAAGAAAAATAAGTTTGGTTAATAAGCCCAGGTAGGTTAGTCATCTGCAGGACACTTCACCCATTAAGCACTTATTTCAGACACAATGCCTAGGGCCTGCCAGCTCTTTGAGAACCTATACAAACAATTGAGACCTGAACATAAATTCACAGGCTCCAAAATCCAAACAGAAAATTACAAAGTTTAAATTAATAATCACTGCATTAAACAGGATCAAAATGTCCCACTGTCAACTGGTCAATAATTGCAACTCAGCTGTTAGACAGTGACATATAAAAATGACATTTAAATTACAGGAGCAAAACAATACTTAACAGAACTCTCAAAATTATAAAATGTGAAAATCTTTTTTCCAGAACAGAAGTATATATCAAATAAGGGATGTAATTGAGGTATCTGACAGAATGTGGGTGAGCTCCAAACACAGGTGCCGAATGCCGTGCAAGGTCAAGAACGGTACCGGGTATCAGCACGTCATCCTCACCTCTCCTTACCTCTTTCACGTAGAAGATGATGATGAATTTCACGGTTGCAATGGCAGGGAGAAGGGGTGAGAAAAAGGCTCCGATCCAGCAAATGGTTTGCCCGTACACGATCCCCAGGACATTATCAGGAATGGCAAATTCCTGCTGCCCCCAGCACTGCATCAGCTTCCAAGAGGAACAGTACGTCACCAGGAGCCTGGAGACAAATGGGACAATTTCTCACTTGCACCACCAGCGTCCGCCAAAGCCACAGAACCACGTCCACAAAATTAGGGCCAATTCCACACAGATCTGGAAACTGGTTAGTCACTAGGCTAGAAGATGCAAAAGACAGTGAATTCTGGAATCATAAAACCAGGGTCTGAGTCTCAGATCTACAACTGAGCAGCTGAATAAATTTAGAGAAGGCTCATTTTTCTCATCTGGAATATGGGGGGTTTATAACACCATTTAGTTCTCAGGGTTGAGGTGACGATAAGCAACATGGGCAGTATCTGTGCTCTGGCCTGCCACTCAGCCCACAATGTCATGTGCATCCACGCAGAAAATAGCTTATGAAGACCCTACCACCTAGCATGCTGAAGTCCTAAAGCTTCCTACTGACACCCTCAGGCCAGGGGTCTGGGATAAACACACACCATTGTTCACTATAGCACTGCCATGTATTAGCAAAAATACCTAAATGCCCACAATTAGGGCCTGGGTTGACAAATTATAAGCCATGGATACAGTGGTGTATTATACAGTCCTTAGATGAGGAAAATCCATGTGTCCTCCCATGGAAAATTCAAGATGTTTTGTTTGTGTGGGAGGAAAAAAGCAAGCTGCAAACCAAGCGATGCACCGTGATCCCATGTAAGGGGGGAAATGAACACTTCTATATAGCAAGGCTGTGTGTCTATGTACACATGTATTTATGCAAATGACTTTTTACGGTTAAGGACTGCTGGATCTTCCCCCAAGTATTAACAATGGCCATCTCTGAGAAGTGGGATGGGTTTGGGGAGTTAGAGGTATGGTAACAAACAAGAACTCTCACTATTCTTCAGACTCCTGTATTTATTTAAATTCTCAATATTTACAAAATGTTAAGAAGCACATATTCATGGCATATTTGTATAATGTTTATTTAAAAAATATCTTTATTGATTTCAGAGAGGAAGGGAGAGGGAGAGAGAAAGAGACAGAAACATCAATGATGAGAGAAAATCATTGATTGGTTGCCTCCTGCATGTCCCCCACCGGGGACCAAGCCTGCAACCCGGGCATGTGCTCTGATCGGGAATTGAACCATGACCTCTTAGTTCATAGGTCAACGCTCAACCACTGAGCCATGCCAGCTGGGCTGTATAATTTTTAAAGGGCAGTTTCTTTTTTGTAACTTTTTAAAATATGTTCTTATTGATTTTGAGAGAGAGAGGGAGGGAAAGGGAGAGATAGAAACACTGTTGAGAGAAACATTAACATTGATCGGCTGCCTCATGCACACCCCCTGCTAGAGATTGAGCCCACAACCAGGGCATGTGCCCTGGCCAGGAATCGAACAGATGACTTCTTGGTGCATGGGTAGACACTCAACCACTGAGCCATACCACCACACAAGGACAGTGTCTTTTTTAGTGTTTATTTTAAGGGCTTACTGGACTTCTGACATGCTCACAGAATTTGTACATCTGGGTAAAAAAGTCTTAAGTGAACAGTGTTTCACTTAAGGCTCAAAGAGATGCTGAGAATAATTTAAAAAGTGACAGAATAGTAATGATAATCATAATGGTGATAGCTAATGTTTTGCTGAGTTTCGAAGCATGGAGTGTTCTTAGTACTTTTCTCTGCATTTTCTCGTTTAACCCTCACAATGGTGCTGTTTTTTTTTTTTACACCCTTCTCCCCTCCCCCCTCCCCCCAACCCCCCTCCCACAATGGTGCTGTGAGGTGGGCACTGCTACTCCCCCATTTCACAGGTGGGAAAATATACCCAGACCTTCCTTGAATTGCCTGCCCAAGGTCACACGACTAGCAAGTGGCAATGCTGGGGCTTGAACCCAGATCAGGAAATGGGGTGTCCACTGAGGCCTGGAGGGTCTTCCCAGACAGGGCTGGGGTTGTGCTAATGGCAGGAAGTCATCCCCATTGGAAACCTCATGAAAAACAGGCATTTCCACTCCTCACACTGTCTTTTGGGGGAACCTAATGGACTATGGGGTTGATGGCCGGGAGCTGTGTGAAAGTCACCGGATGGTTGTCAGTGGTTTCCCGGGACTGTGAACTCATCCCGGGACTGTGAGAGGATCCTCCAATAGGGGCAGGGGTGGGAGGAGTGGGGTAGTAAAGGGCGGGGGATACCCCTCACACTTACTTTCTGGGAAAATCCACAAAAAGGGTCACAGCCAAGATGATGATGAAGTCGAATATCATCAGCTTGTACATTTCCTGCCCAACTTGGGTCTCCCAGCACTAAAACCAAAGACGGGGAGAGACCATGAGACCCGACTCAGGGCAGAGAAAGCCAGGTTCCCAGACTCCTCCCAACGCCCATCCTCGTCCCAGATCCTGTTGCCTCTGGAGCCTGTCAGCTGGTGCTCCTCTGAGCTCCGGCACAAACTGGTTTTCAAGCCCTTAGAAGTGAGAAAGCGGATCAACTGGAATTCAAGCCCATGACCTCAAGATTCTTCTCTCAACCTTGAGACTGTTTATCCAAAATGACCCACTCAGCAGGGTGTTCCCATTCCCCCCGCCTCACCGGGTAGAGTTTCTGGTTGTAGCCACAGAGCTCACACGAGTAGTTATCACAGGATGTAATCTTGGAGCCCAGGGTGAACACCAGCACACAGATGGTGGCCAGCCGCATGAAGACACACCTGCAGGAAGAGAGGAAGAGACGGAAGGGAAGAGGAGGCCCTGGGGCAGGCTGGGCCCTTGAACGAGGGCTAGGGGGCAGAGAAGCTGCCTTTCTTAGAAGCAAACTCACAAATGGGTAGAGTTTCTGTTTGGGATGATGAGCAAGTTTTGGAAACGGGTAGTGGTGATGGTGGCTCAACGCTTAATGCCACTGAGTTGTACACTTAAAAATGGCAAATTTTGCCCATCTGGTGTGGCTAAGTGGTTGAGCGTTGACCCATGAACCAGGTCACGGTTGGATTCCTGGTCAGAGCACATGCCCAGGTTGTGGGCTCGATCCCCAGTAGGGGGTGTGCAGGAAGCAGCCCCTCAGTGATTCTCTCCCATCGAAGTTTCTATCTCTACCTCTCCCTTCCTCTCTGAAATAAATAAAAACATGTTTTAAAAATGGAAGATTTTATGCTAATATAATACAACAATTTTTTAAATGGCAGAAAAAAAAGATAAGAAAACTGAGACCTCCTGAATCTATGATGTTTTAGCCATATTATAGAACATTGTACATTTCTGGGGAAAAAAAAGAAAATACTAATTGAATCTTATAAGCATCAGCTTTGAGAGATGTCTGATATACTGAGAAATGAATAAAGCATATTGCAGAGTTTCATGTAGATATGAATCTACTTTTTTTTAAAAAAATGTGGATGTTGGCATGAGCAGATGAGGGCTGCCTGGGGAAGCTGGATTCAATAAAGGAGGGCAGAGAGTACTATTGCGTTTTTTTTTAAGATGCTTTGTATTATGTGGTTTGTAATTTTTTTTTAAGCCATTAAAAAGTGGGCGGTAGAAAAAAGCAAGTCCACACCATTGGCTCACTCTTCTCAGTGGGCAGCGTGCCGTCTCACACTATGTGCCTGGTGGTGAGATGAGAACCCAGAGTCATTGAGGAGGCTTCCATAACGAAAAACTGAAGCAGAATATAATGAAAAGTTTGAACCTACCCAGAAGTTTACCATGACTATGGTACAGAAAAACAAACACACCGTGAAAAAACAATGAACTAAATGCTGACTTCAGGGCATTCTACAGGACAAATACCCCAGTTTCCCCCACAAATCAATGGCATAGCACAAGGGGAAGGAGACTTCTTTAAAGAATAGAAGGGGCACACAATTCGATAACACATCATCTGTATATGACAGTGTGTGCTCACCGCCCCAAGTCCCCTTCCATCACCACTTATCTCCCCCATGCCCTGCCTACTCCCCCACCTTCCTTTCCCTTTGGTAATCACCTGGTTGTTCAAACCAGGGCCCTACCCTACGCCCCGGTTTGAACAAACCAATTATACAAACCCATCTGCAATTCTATCAGGGAACTGACAATTTTATTAGGGGTCATGATGGTTATATAGATATTTTTAAATCCTTGTCACTTAAGAGATATACCGAAGTGTTTACAGGTGAAATGACATGTCACCTGAGATCTGCTTAAAACAATCAAGCAAAAGGGGGTGGAGGCGGAGATGAAACAAGACTGACAATATGTTGGTAATGGAAACTAAGTGACAGGTGCATGGGGGGTTCATTATACCATTCGTTCTGTTTAAAATTTTCAAAATAAGAATATTTTTAAAAAATATGCAAATGGTCCTGATTGGGCGGCTCAGTTGGTTGGAGCATTGTCATGTACACCAAAAGTCTGTGGGTTTGATTCCCAGTCAGGGCACATACCTAGATTTCAGGTTCAATCCCCATGTATGGGAGGCAGCCGATCAATGTTTTCCTCTCACATCTCTCTCTCTCTCTCTCTCTCTCTCTCTCTCTCTCTCAAATCAATAAAAACATATTCTTGGGTGAGATAAAAAAAAATGCAAATGTAATGAGGCATTTGAGAAACAGCAAAAAATGCTCACATCACATGGTCCCCACCTGGTCCTCTCCAACTCATTTGTGTTAACTTCCTGCGCCCTGCTTCATACCTGTCATTTTTTAAAAAATGAAACTGAATATTTATTTAAAGTTGAGAAGAGGTATTACAACTACTTACAGAAAGTCAATGGTAGCACACACTGTGGGTGACCTGGCCACATTTTCTCAGCGCTCACTATTCCAACAAATGCTTCAAGTTCCTCCTGCAAGGACTTGTAACTCTCTACCCAAGGCCCACCCATGGAGGTAGTGGGTGGAATGTGGGGAGTTAATGCCTCTGGGAGCCAGCCACCCTTAGGCAGTAGAGGCAGAGTATCTGGTTTGGTTGGAGAACTGAGCCCCAGTAACCAACAGCAGTAACTTGCCCAATAACACACCATTTATCAGCTGCCTTTCCTTCTCTCTCACTTCCTTACCCCCCTAGGCATTTCTAACAACTTCAGAGCAACATCTCGTAGGGCCCCTCCCTAAGCCCTCAGATGTCGATGTGCCAAAACATGAACCAAAAATATAATATTGATGAGTAGACTCTTAAGTCAAAGAAATTTCACTGACTGTGCAAACTCTGATTCATTCCTGGGAGCTGTCTGAACATTGAAGAGGATTCTTGGCTTAGCAGGAAAATGTGCCACCATTGATTAGCAATGTCTGCCAGAGGCAAGGGATGGGGCAAGTGGTGATCTGAGTGGCATGTCTAGACATTACCTAAGGATTGTCAGCCTGATCTCAAAGCCTGGGGAATAATCCTCATAGTGGATGATCCTGGCGAAGATCACTGGGGTGATAAAATTGGCCAGAGTGATCACAATAGAAGGCAGGTACAATATCAAGAGGTTCTCTCCAAAAATCATCTTGTCAATTTCCTATAAAGATAACAAAACTGGTCAGGAGAATAATACGGAAAGTTGCATCACAAATGAATTGATCTTAAAAGAACTCAACTTATATGTATTAGGCTGTACACTTTCAACTTACACAGTGTTGTATGTCGATTATACTTCAATAAAACTGGGGGAAAACCTCAACTATACATGTTCATTAGCAAATAAAACATACATGTCATTCAACAAGGCCTTTAAACATAAGCCATTCTCCTTCCTTGGGTGTTCAAATACAGGAAACATGATCTAGCATATACTAGAAGAAAAATGAGCTCTACTGGATTTGTTTAGGTGAGATGTAAGAAAAACAATCCATATTTCTGTATCAATGGGCAATGTATTTTCAAGGTTGTAGTAACTGCTTATAATAGCCATTCTTTCCTTCTTTAATAATAATAGACTATTTAGCCACATACAGTATAGGCCTATCCAGGATAAAACTACATTTCCCAGCCTCCCTTGTAGCTAGGTACAGCTACCTGACCAAAAGGATGTAAGTGGAACTTTTAAGTGCAACCTCAGCTCACGACCTTAAAAGGGAAGGGGTGTGCCCTTCTCATCTCCTTCCCATTGGCTATACGGTAAGCTATCAAGTACCATACAGAAGAGGGCCACACTCTTAGGGTGGCAGAGCCACAGGATGGAAGGCATCTGGGCCCCTGATGATCGATTTCATGAAGCAGAGCCACTAGACCAGTGATGGCGAAACTTTTGAGCTCGGCGTGTCAGCAGTTTGAAAAACCCTAACTTAACTCTGGTGCTGTGTCACATATAGAAATTTTTTGATATTTGCAACCATAGTAAAACAAAGACTTATATTTTTTGTATTTATTTTATATATTTAAATGCCATTTAACAAAGAAAAATCAACCAAAAAAATGAGTTCGCGTGTCACCTCTGACACGTGTGTCATAGGTTCGCCATCACTGCACTAGACCAAATTGAGTTTTTAAAACCACTGTTATTTTAGGTAAACTGAGGCCCCTACTAATAAGTAGAGGAGTTGGGGGTTAAATCGGGCAATCCAGCTGGAATTAAATATTGTGAGTCCCAGGGAGAGTAGTGCCACAAATATTCTATCTTGGATGCTTTTTCTTTCTATTAGAAGTGGAAATTGGTCACCTCTGATTTCTGGCTCTCCGTCTTATCAGCCAAATGACTGACATGTAAAATAAATGATGATGGTGTCTGCCTCATAGGTTTACAAGGCACTTAGCCTAATGTCCAACAAGGGTAAAAGTTAACTTAACTTTCAAGGAGTCCTTACTTTTTTCATGTGTTCTTGTGAGAATATAGTTGCTCTATAGATTGCATAAAAGCATGCCGCTAAAACAGCCAGAACAATGCAGTTCAAAAACAGCCTCAAAGAGTAAATCCGTATCGTTTCTTCAGAGGTCCTTTCTGCTATTTTCTGCCGTATCCGTTCTTCCTCCAGATCTGCCTGAGGAGCAAAGAAGACTCATTTGTGAGCATGGGGGTGAAGGGACACTCAGGGGTGGAACCTCTGGCTTTATCTTCAGACCCTATCCCTCTTTAAGACTTCCCTTAAATATTCATCTTTCCCAAGATACCTTCCCAGATAAAGCCCAACTAGCTTCTGTGTTTAAAGGCCAAAGTCAAGGTAGAACCTTCTATTTGAGATAGCAATTATGACTGCAATAAATGGGAAAACAGAACTATTAGCCTATTCATGATATTACTGATATGTTATACGCATTATTTCTTGAAACAATATGTGAGGTGGGCATGTTTTTTGTTTTTGTTTTTAACTCAACCTGGTGTCTGCTTTTAATAAAATTCAGTCTGTTCATATTTAGTATAACAAATAACACATTTGATTTTATTTCTTCCATCTTACTTTATTAAACTTTGATACAATTGTCTCCTCCTCTGTTTGAGGAGGGGGGTAGGTTTGATCACAATGCTATTTATTACTCCTTCTCTCCTTATTGAGAAACTCTCCTACTTTTTCATATTCACTCCACTCTACCTTATCATCATAGCATTCCGTCTTTTGTCCTATTTTTCCTGGTATAAGTGATGTTTATGACAGGTTCTCACGGAGTTGAAAGATAACAGGGTGGCAGGGGGAGGAGGAAAGGTACCACTTCCTTCCACTCACTGTCCAGTCCCCACTTCCCTTCCCAGCCCTAGTTTACAAGCTCAATTCGAGAAGGGACAAGGGTAGAAGGAGATCAACCCCCGGAAGCTGTTCTCTGCTAAAAGCTCTTGAAAATTACAAAGTGCTTGCTAAGTACTAGAGAAGGCTGGGCCCCACCTAGCTCCTCTACAAGCTGCAAACCCGCCTCCCAAGGCACCACCGTGCTGGCAAAGCAGCCACCGAGAGAAACCCCAGCAGCACTCACTCGGAGCTCGTACCGCAGGCTGCTGTGCTTGAGGTTCGCCATGCTTTGGTTGGTGATGCAGAAGTCCCAGCCAGCAAAGATCTTGTTGCAGTAACTCTGGAAGTGCTCCTCACTCCGGATCAGGTTGATTTTGAACCCTTCCACCGACCTGACACCAAAACACGACTATGCTTCTTATGAGAACAACAAGATACAAGCCCATGGATTGACTTTGTCTAGACTAAAACAGTTACACGTGGCGGCATTTCCCACCCATTTTGACACAGTCACGTTCTGGACGATCCTAAATATATGTGGCAGCGAACCAGGCATCTCCTGGATGAAAATAACTTCCTGTCATCCACATGACAGCTCTTCTCACAGCTGGAATAAAATCCAAACTCTAACACAGCCTTTATGATCCTGCATGATATCATCTTTCTTGCCACATGGCCACTCTGTTGATACCACACCGGCTTTTTTTTTCCTTCTCATAAACACACACACCTCTGCTCCTGCCCCAGGGCCTTTGCACTTGCAGTCCCTGCTACCCTCTTCTGGGACAGTTTTCCCCCTGCCACTCCCTATGGCTGCCTCCTTCCCATCTTTTAGGTTTCAGCTCAAATAACCCCTCCCTGGATTCCCCACCACCCCATCTAGAGTTGTGACTCTCACTTTAAATTAGTCTCTTTCATTTCCTTCACAGCAGTGAACCTACTCTGCAATTATCTTACTTAACTGTTTAATGCTTCTAGTCCCTGACCCTGATTAAATTTTAAATTCCTTGAGGGCAGATACCCTGGCTGCCTTGCCACCTGGATATCCAAAATGCCTGGACCATAATGTGGCCACTATCCAATTGATGGATAAATGAATGAATAAATTATTTTAAATAGTAAATGAATCCAATATTTAGTCAGCACCTGTTCCAATCAGGTGCAACTCTTGCACGCTTCATAACTGTTATTCATTCAAATGCTTTCATGGGAAAAAAAAAACACTTGAGGACACAGATATAATAAATGTCACACACTGTAGATGAAACGGGGTGTTTTTAGGATTTGCCAGTGAATTGTGAAGACAATAAAAAGTGAAAGGAATTATAAACCTCATTCTGCCAAAAGTTCATAGCAAAGGATGTTAATCAGAACCATCCAGGTGTTTTTCCAAAATGCAGACTCCCAGGTGGGGTCACACCCTGGTATTTTCCATCAGGAGCTCTCAGGGTGGAAGGGTTCAGGAATGTGTTATTTTATAAAACTCCATGGTGACGCTGAGGTACCACCGCAGGTGAAAATCTCTGATTTAACCCAAACCTACATTTGACAGATGAGAAAGCCAAGGTCTGGAGGAGAGAACACTATTTTTCTAGAGCAGTGGTTCTCAACCTTCTGGCCCTTTAAATACAGTTCCTCATGTTGTGACCCAACCATAAAATTATTTTTGTTGCTACTTCATAACTGTAATGAATCATAATGTAAATATCTGATATGCAGGATGGTCTTAGGCGACCCCTGTGAAAGGGTCGTTCGACCGCCAAAGGGGTCGCGACCCACAGGTTGAGAACCACTGCCCTAGAATCAGTTAGTGGCAGAAATGGGGCCAATTGGATGATGATGATGATTTTAATTTAATAAATGTGTCAGGCCCACATTCATTAAATTAAGTTCTTTACATGCCTTGTTTCTGCGAATCCTCCCAACAACCAGGTGTCTACGTTTCGCAGAGGAAGAAAATGAGTTTAAAGAGGTGAAGTGACCTTCGAGCCTCAGTCTCTGAACCCCAAAGTCCACACTCTTTGCCACCCTAGCACGTCTTCCTCCAGGGGTGGGCCTCTCCCCATTACAGCACACCCAGCCCTCCCTCCAGGCTGCCCCAGGGAGCAATCAAGACCCAGACATGAGGAGCTTGAGCAAAATCTGGAGATGGAGTCACTATTTGGCCAGTAAACTTACTTCTTTTTCAGGGCCCCTTCCAAGGCCCTGGAAGCACCTCTAGCAATGTGTTCATCTGGTCCTGTTTCTTTTTATATTTTACTAGAGGCCTGGTGCACAAAATTCATGCACGGGTAGGGTCCCTAGGCCTGGCTGGCGATCAGAGCCAATCAGGGCCTTCCGGCTGCCAGCTGGGGCCTTCCTTCGTTCCATGCCACTCCCTGATGGTCAGCGCACGTCATAGCAAGCGATCGAACTTCCGGTCTCCCAGTCAAACTCCCGAGGGGATACTTTGCATATTAACCTTTTATATATATATATATAGATACTTCAAAAAAGATATTTTCGTCTTCTTTGTCTTAAAGAGGACTCCTCCAAATTGTCTAAACTGCAGGTCTGTAAAACTTGATCTGCCCCCACATTGCCAAGCAGCAAAGCCAGAACCCGAGTCAGCCAACATTTCTTTACAAGAATCTCTCTGTCCCTCCAAATGAGCCACTGCTCCTTCTTGTCCATACGCTGCCCATTTGGGTTGGGGAATGGACACACACCAGGCAATTTTCATCTCATAGCTTCTGCCTCAGGTTATGAGTGCCCAGCTGGGCTCTGGGGCTGGTGTGGTGGTGAACCTGAGGCTCCATGGAGGGAAACTCAGTCCCAGCATCTTGGTCTCTTCTACGCTTGTGATAAGGAGCTTCACAGCCCCCTGGCTTGTAGCACTGTTCACACTCTCACATGGACAATGAAGGGGGTAAGAGAGGTGCCCATCACGATCCTGTCTGCCAAGCCACCCCCTTGGGGCAGAGACAGAAAGCTGTCCATCAGAAGTTTGTGGTTCCCCTTCCATAGTATAGTGTCAGTGCCAGGGATAACATTTCCGAGCCTCCCTTGCAGCTATAGTCAATGGAAAGTGAGTGATGAGTATCACTTCAGGCCTAGCCCATAAACACCTCCCACAGGATACTCCTCCATGGCTATTCTCCCTTCCAGCTCTCAAAGGGAACTTCAAAGCTGACGATGGCTGAACTTCCGCCCACTTGAGTCCCACAGTGACTAAGAAGATGTCTACCACACTAACCTGTGTCCCACTCAGAACTTTATGTAAGAAAGGTATACAACGTCTACTGTGTTTGGGCCATTGTACTTTTGGGGGAAGTTATTCGTTAATAATTAAAGTAATTAATATTCCTCGCTTTTCTTTTCCTGGAAATTGACACTAAACCACGTGTCTACTGGGGAAATGCCAGGTTCTCCTGGCCACGGCTAAAGGGTCAGGGTTGGGTACCTGAATGAAGCAGAGCCAACAAATTTCTTTAAAGGATTTCTGAACCCATGACCCAGAGCAACCACATAAGGGAACTGCCACCAGGAGAATCAGAGATGAAGGAGCTCTTGCTTTGGGATATTTCAAAGTCACATCTGTATCCTTGTCCTTCCTGTAATTACTTTCCTCCCTTCCTTGGTTCTCTGAGCCACTCAACTGTCCTTTGCCCCAGTTAGTCAGACGTGGGTTTCTGCCATTTGAAATCTGAGAGACGTGGTTAATATACACACCAGACTGATGATAAGTTTCAGGACATGGCATTGGCACGTGTGTGCAATAATGATTGAGTGACGATCTGCAGGCTGCTCCTCCAGCTCTCAAATCCTCCTCCACTGCCTTCATATCTCCACAGTCTCCAGAACATATAAATCTTTCCCCCGCAAAGCCCACCCCTGGACTCTGCTCATCCTCTGGGCAATGCCTCTCAGAGTCCATGGCCTCCAATAAACTCCAGCCATCAGGATCATTCAAAGAGAACACAATGATAAGGTAAACTTTACCTTTTCACTATCCAAAGAAGGCTCAGGGCCAGGTAGGCAATTGTGCTTAACAAATAAGCCAGAGGCAAATCATAGGTGAAATTCTGAAATTTCACCCCGTCAATGGTGTAATGTCCATAAAAGAGGCAGGTCTCTTCCAAGAAACCCTAAAACAAAGTCACAGGCATGAGTCAGGCTAGTAAGTTCACTTCAGGAAACCAGTCTCTATCTCAAGAACTCACATTCCAGTGTCATTACTTATCCCTGAATTCCCAGATTCTGAAACCATCCCAGAGGTACCAGGGTTGCTTAATGTTTGGGGAATAGAGCATGGATAAAACCTGAGCATTAAAAATACACAGGTCTGGGATCCAAAAATGAAATTTAAAAAACAATTCCATGTGCAGTAACAGCAAAAAACTTAGGAATAGATTTAACACTGGAAATGTATATTCTTAAAGCTATGAAACATTGTTTAAAAATTAAAGAAGATCTAAATAAATGGGAAAACATCCCATGTTTACGGATCAGAAAATCCATGGTAATACGCCCCAACTGATCTACAGATTCAACACATCCTTATCAGAATTCCAGATGGCTTCTTTGTAGAAAATTACAAAGTAATCCTAAAGTTCATATAGAATTGAAAGGGACCCAGAATAGCCAAAACAATATTGAAAAAAAAAAAAGAACAAAGTTGGAGGACTCACACATCCCACTTTCAAAATTTGTTGCAAAAACAACAGTAATCAAGACAGTGAGGTAGTAATATAAGAATAGAATATAAATCAATGAAAAAGAATTGAGATCAAAATTAAGTCTATACATTTATGGTTCATTGGTTTTTGGTATGGGAAAAGAACAGTCTTGTCAAGAAATGATGCTGAGACAACTGGATAAACACATGCAAGAAAATATATATAAACCACATATAAAAGTTAACTTAAAATGGATAAAAGACCTAAATGGAAGAGTCAAAGCTATAAAACTCTTACGAAAAAAAATAGAGGGCTAGCCCAGCCAGTGTGGCTCCATGGTTGAGCGTTGAACTATGAAACCAGGAGGTCACTGTTCAATTCCTGGTCAGGTCACATGCCTGGTTTGCAGGCTCAATCCCAAGTAGAGAGTGTGCAGGAGGCAGCCGATCAATGATTCTCTCATCATGGATGTTTCTATCTATCTCTCCCTCCCCCTTCCTCTCTGAAATCAATAAAAAATATTTTTAAAAATAAGAAAAAAAAGAGGGCTAAATCTTCATGACCTTGGATTTGGCAATGGATCCTTAGCTATGACACCAAAAGCAATAGCAATAACAAAAATTAAATTGGACTTTATCCGAATTTAAACTTTTGTGCTTCAAAGGACACTATCAAGAAAGTGAAAAAGACAATTCAGAGAACAGGAAAAAATACTTGTAAACTACTTATCTGATAAGGTACTTGTATCTAGAATATATAAAGAACTCTTATAACTCAACAATAAAATATATATAATCCAATAAAAAACGGAAAGAGGTCCCGCCTAGGTGGCTCAGTTGGTTGGAGCATCATCCCATTCACCAAAAGGTTGCGGTTTTGGTCCCAGGTCAAGGTACATATAAGAATCAACCAACGAAAATATAAATAAGTGGAACAACAAATTGATGTTTCTCTCGCTCCCTTCCTTTCTCTCTCTGAAAGTTCAATAAAATAAATAAATAAATAAATAAACACAAAGACATTCCACTTCACACAAACCAGGGTGGCTATATAAAAAAGTCAGGTAATAGCAAGTGTTGACAAGGGCTGGACATCAGAACACTCATAAGTGCTGGTGAGAATATAAAATGGTGCAGCCACTTTGGAAAAGTCTGGCATTTCCTCAAAAAGTTAAAGATAGGGTCACCATTTGACCCAGTGGTTCCACTCTTAAGTATATACTCCCAAAGAAGTGAAAACATATCTCCACACAAAAGCTCACACGTGAATGTTCACCGCAGCATGATTCATAATAGCCAAAAGGTAGAGACAACCCAAATGGCCATCATGAATGAATAAACAAAATATGATATTTCCAGACAATGGAATCTTATTTGGCCATAACAAGGGATGAAAAGCTGATAGCTGCTACAACATAGATGAACCTTAAAAACATGCCAAGTGAAAGAAGCCAGAGACAAAAGACCACATATTATCTGATTCCATTCGTATGAAATGTCCAAAATAAGTATTTCATAGAGACATAAATCATTAATAAAATAGATTAACGATTGCTTAGGGCTAATAACAGGGAGTGGGAAGTGATAGCCAAAGGGTATGAAATTCCTTTCTTCGGTGATGAAATATTCTAAAATTTATTGTAGCAATGACTGCCTAACTCAGTGAATACACTAAAAACCATTGAATTGAACACTTTCAATGGGTGAATGGTATGACAGGTAAATTACACCTCAATAAAGCTATGAACAAAAAAACCCACAATAATAATAATAAAGTGACCTCTGAAACTATAGCACAGAACAGTCCCTGACTTCTCATGGGAAGAATAACTGACCACCTCAACTTCCTCGTTGGATGGCAAGGAGATTCCAGGAGAGTGAGAAGAGGACATACACAAAAGCAGCAGCACAGGTAACACAGAGGTGTTCACCACGGCACTGTTTATAAAGAAGGAAAAAGGAGGCAGGGGCCTGGCTAGACTGTGGAAAATCCCTATTCTAAATAGTAAGCAAGACCTTGTAAGTGCATGAGAAAAGGCAAGAAGGCTATGAACCACAGTGTTCAAGGTTCGGTGACCTACAGGAGGGGTCCTGTCACGCTTCACTCTATAAATTCTGTTTTTTATGACAACCATGTATTCTTATAGTAAGTAAAATTTTTAACAGAAAAAAAAAATGTAGAAGCAGAAGACCCCATCTTCTTAATAACTCTCCCAAAGGCAGGGCACACAGGCCGGAAAAACTTGTCTAACGGCATGAAACCTGTTTATATTCCCCTGGGGTTGATATCAGGGTTATCATTAATCCTCCCTCAAAATTATGTAACATTGCGGGGTAAAGGTTCACTGGGCCAGGAAAATAATTTGTCTGATTTTATAATGAGCTTGGCTTAACTGTTTTCAACAAAGACAAACCACTCTTGGATCTCTCTAGCTCTAGGGGCAATTTAAACTTAAATTTTTAATAAAACTGAAATTCAGTCTCTTGGTCACACTAGCCACATCTCAAGTGCTCAAAAGTTAGTGGCTATCAGAGTTTACAGCACAGTTCCAGAACGTTCTTATCACTGTAGAATATGCTTTTGGACATGCCTGTTCTTTGCCATGCATACTTTATTCAACGCTGATAATCAGGTGCATCTAAGTTTCCTATAGAATATTTCCTAAAAGGCCCTGGCCAGGTGGCTCAGTTGGTTGGAGCGACATCCGTACACCAAAAAAAGGGTTGCAGGTTTAAATCCAGGTCAGGGTGCATACAGGAGACAAGCAATCGATAGTTCTTACTCACATTCTCTCTCTCTCTCTCTCTCTCTCTCTTAAAACCAACAAAATCATATCTTCAAGCAAGGATTTAAAAACCAATTTCCTATAAGGAAGAAGATTATGATGTGTGGAAATCTACAGATTTCTCTTTTGGGATGTAATCTAAAGAAATGGGGTTAACAGCAGTTCTGGGATTTGATCCTACTTTGTTTTCACTAGCTGGGTGAACTTGGGTGAATCACTGAACTTCTTTTCTCCTTGCACAGTGGACATTTCAACACCCACCTGATAATTCCTCTCAGCTATTGTGAGAAATACATCAGAGACGTAAACAGCACTTTTTCAGAATTAAACACAATGGACAAATTCAATACTTTCTATTTATTTATTCCAAAAAGTGGAAGTTCAAGGCAGTATTTTAATGCCAATAACTTCCAGAAATGTATTTTTATAAATATCAAACAAAGTGGTTCTTAATGAGGGGCAATTTGTCCCCAGGAAACAGTCAGCAGTGTCTGGAGGCATTTTTGGTTGTCACAACTTGTGGAACTGCTACTGGCATCTAGTGGGTGGGGACCAGGGATGCTGCCAACACCCTAGAGTGCACAGGACAGGCCCCGGAGGCAAAGAATTATCGGGCCTGAGATGTCAACAGTGCTGAGTTGAGAAACCCTGACCTAGAGGGCAGATGGCCACTTTACATAGCTCACAACATGAAAGCTCACAAAATATCATTTTTTAGAGGAATGTTAAAAAGCCCTTTTGAAACTACTATAAGAAGGATGAGATTAATTCCACTTTAGAGAAGGGTGTGTTAACCTGAGATGAGTAGACTTTTAAGGGATTTCAGGAAATGTGTATGTGGGCACACATGTCTGGGCACGTGTGTGCACGTGTGCAACACGCACGGCTGTGTGCGTCATGTCTGCAGAGAAGAGCCACAGCTTCCATCCAGGTGATCCAGAACGCCCAAATCTTATAGGTTTTCAATGTCAGAGAAATTAAGTAATTCTACCCGGGTTTATTTTCACTGACTTTTCTGTGGAGGAACTCAGCATTTTGTTGCCGTTCAATCTGAAGGTGGCAGGGGCTAGGAAAAGGACAGTGGCTGACAGTGACAAAGCATAGTTCCTGCATATTCTAGGAGGGCGTGGGTGAACATTATCCTTGTAGAGGAGATCACTGCAAATCCTGTTCCTTTTATTGGTGCTTGTGCCAACACTGACGACATTCAGGAAACTGATGTTTAAATTAACCTATTTTCAGGATCTTAAGGGCTGAAATACAGAATTAGGTTAAATACTTACAGTGCCGGAGAGCAAGTCTATGATATAACTGTAAAAATAGATGAGTCCAGAACTACTTATTGGATATACTGTGCATTGAATATCTGTAAAAAAAAAACACAAAAAAACCAAGGTCAGTGGAAATAGCTTTACAGTCTCTATAACTTGTCTATCACCCTTTGTATAGACATGCACATACAAATATGTATACACATTTAGATGTCATTATATATTGGTATATTTGTGTAGGGATGTGTGTGTGACTTTCTATTTGCAAACCAAACCCCAATGCACCAGGTACAGTAGCATTTCCCCTTTCATTTTTCTACACATTTTGGGATGTATGTTTTTTTCTGTACATTTTGCATGTAGGTCCACTTATAGGAATGTTTTCTGCTTGTATTGGTATTTTGTGTTTTGGGGTTCATATTTATACATGTTTTAGAATTTGTGACTCATAAAATTGTTATTTCATTTTAACCACGTCCAATTCTAAAAGATCTCTGTGTGTGTGGGAATAAACATGCAGCTTTATTTGAAAAATACATTTATTTACATATGTTTAATTAATCAAGAAATTATTTGAATAATAATTTTAGTGACACTACCTTATCCTTGAATTAATTTACTTCCTCTGTATCAGTCAGCTATTACTGTGTAACAAATAATCTCAAAGTTTCAGTGACTTCACATACTGACCATTTATTTTCTCATTCATGGATCTGCTGTTAGGGGTTAATTCAGCTGATTTAGGCTAAGCCAGGATGGACTCTAGGCTTCCACTTGGGCTCAGGACTGCTCCCCATGACTCCAATCTGGGGCCCAGGATAAAGAGTAAATGGCTCGCCGAAACCGGTTTGGCTCAGTGGATAGAGCGTCGGCCTGCAGACTGAAAGGTCCCAGGTTCGATTCCGGTCAAGGGCATGTACCTGGGTTGCAGGCACATCCCCAGTGGGAGATGTGCAGGAGGCAGCTGGTCGATGTTTCTCTCTCATCGATGTTTCTAACTCTCTATCCCTCTCCCTTCCTCTCTGTAAAAAAATCAATAAAATATATTTTTAAAAAAAAAAAAAAGAGTAAATGGCTCTCCTCGTGGTTTGTCTCATAAGGCAAGCCACACAAAGCCATTTCAAGCTATCATTCCAATAGACAAAACGAGCCACATGGCCAAGTATAATATCAATGGAACACAAAGTATTCTCTGTCCACACTGAGAGGTCCTGCAAAGTCACAATTACAGGGGAGTGAAAAATTGGGGGAAATAAACCAATTTATCACCCTTTTTCTAGGTCTTAGTTTCCCCTGTATTAAAATGAGAGTTGAAGCAGTCTCTTCAAGGCCAAATTCAGCTCTGTCATCTTATAATTCTAACATGGATATGTTCATTTATTCATTCAACAAACATTTCTTAATCACTTGGATGTTGGAGATAAAATGATGAGTAAGCAGCAGTTCCTGCTCTTGAAAAGCTCCCCATTAAGGAGAAAGAAAGACAAGCAGCAGTTACATTTACAGAAGGTACTCAAGTGGTTGCATGAATACGGTATTATATGCAGATGAAGGAGACAGTCATTCTATTTGGAGAGGAGTCAGGAGGATGGAATGAGATGCCTGCCATTCTGCTCCTCACTCACTGTCCTCCGGCCTAGAGGTACGCAAACTATGGCCCATGGGCCACACCTGGCCAGCTGCCTTGTTTTTGTTAATACAGTGGGGCCTTGACTTATGAGTGTCCCAACTAACGAGTTTTTTGAGATACCAGCTGTCAGATACCAGCTGTCACTCGGCAGATTTTTTGCATTGAGTTGATAGAGTAATTTGAGTTAACGAGCTCCTTAACGAGCTCGGTCTCTGAACGAATTAAACTCGTAAGTCAAGGCCCCACTGTACGGAGTTATGGGAACACAGCCACGCCCATTCATGGTATCTGTCTGTGGCCACGTTTGTGCCACAATGGCAATGTTGAATAGTGGCAACTGAGACTGTATGACCTGCAAAGCCCAGAATATTGACTACCTGGCCTTTTATGGGAAAAGCCATGCCAGGCGTCTCATTTCTCTAATACACCAAGTTACTTGCCAGCCCTGGACCTTCGCAGATGCTGCTCCTCTGCATGAAGAGGCTTCCCCGAGCTCTTCCACAGCTGCCCTCTCCTCACCCTCCTGGACTTGGCTTACACGTCCTGCCTTCACAGAGGGCTTTGGGGCCCCTCAGCCTCCAGTGTCCTGGTGTCCAACTTCTCAGGACTTTATCCCTTTCCTCTCCCATGGCCCAGTTCACACCTTCTATACTTCGTGTGGTTCACTCCTTAAAGCCCACCTTCTGCTGGAATGTATGAACCCTGTGGATGTAGGTGTGATGTTCCCTGTTGTAGCCTCAGTGCCAGGCTCAGGGCCCAGCACACAGTAGGTGCTCAGTAAACACTTGTTGAAAGGAATGAAGAACGGAAGGAAGGTGCTGAGCATTCTACTATCTTATTTAATACTTTTAAATTACGAGTATTGCTTAATTATTTAAGCATTTTTATTTTCTTTTAAGTAATATAGAATTTATATTATTGCTTTCTATTATTTCTAATTTAAATAAGTATTTATCATTTTTAATGAGCAAAGTATTAAATATTGAGGTGTTATTTGAATAATGAAAGTAATCACCTCATTATTTAAATTATCACCACCATTGTATAGATAAGGAAACTGAGGCTCAGAAGTCTAATCAGCTAGCAGAGCAAGGCCTTGAAACCGAGCCCAGGGTTCTCACATAGCAGCAGTAATATTTATCTGTAAAATGGACTTATGCGAAAATGAGAATGTAGTATCTGGCATACAGTAGGCACTCAATATGGGTGCCACAGCCCTGAACTAAGTCTGAGTTTCCACATTATCCTCCTTTTATTTTGAAGTGTAATAGAATTAAGACAGAAACAAACATGAGGAGGAGGAAAGTTTAGGGCCACAGAAGTGATTCTAGAGGAGGGTTCTTCTAGGGAAGGGAGTTCTATGATCTGAGAAGCATGAGGCTCCATCCAATTCCAGCCCCAGCACAAAACCTGGTCATAGAACCTAATCAAATGTCGGTAGAATGACTGAAACTCGCCCCATTTGAATAAACAAAGTGCCCAGAAGATCTGACCTACGTTAAGAATTCAGAAAAACACCCCACACAGGTCCAGCACTTGCCAGTGGCACATGATTGGCGTTTAATAAATGGTAGCCCCGAGTATCGCCATTGTCAGAGACGAAAGCCTTAATTGTATTATGCTTGCTAAATATTCCACTTTCTGACCCTGCGGTTCTCCTCCGACATGCCTTGATGAACTCGGGAGTGGCTGAGCGACTTGCTTTGGCTAGTGAGATGTGGCAGAAATGACATGTGTCATCGTCAGGTAGACTTTATGTGCTTTAGGAGTCAGCACATCTGTCATGGCTCCCGCATGAAGACAACACGGAAAAAAGCCACCACCAAGCAGTGGGGGACATGTACTGTGAGCAAGAAAGAAACCTTTGTGGATATCAGGTGCAGAGAGTCACAGGGTCATTTGTTCCTGTGGCATAACCTGGCCCATCTTGACTACGGTAACCGAGATTACGATTATAAAGATTTCTAAAGAAGCAGGCATTGTAACCAGACAGCACTCCAGGGAAAACCAGGCCGTGGACTCACCTATGTCTTTGGCTGGGATGAGCACGAAGCTGCTGTTGGTGATCTTGTATTCGGTGAGCAATATTGGGAGCAAAACCAACATAAAGATGATCAGAAATATCACCAAATTCAGCAACACCAGAAATCGCAAGAAGGAGAAATAGGACTGAATCCCAGTGCCAAATTTCCCTGGAAAAAAAGAAATCATTGAGCAGGAATACTGACCCACTGCCCACTGTAGATTTAGTCAGCCACACTGGGCTGAAGATGGAGGGATCCTGGTGGAGGGGATGGAGAAAGAAACATTTTATTTTTTCTACTGTTGTGTTTAAGGTTCTACTTCTAATGGTTTAAACTTTGACTTGTAAATGTACATTCAATCATAACTAACTATTTGAGAATGGTGTACAGGAGGACTCAATAGTTACCTTTTCTCACATAAAAATCGATTTCACTTCAGCACCATTTATTGCAAGACTAAACTTTCCCCCAATGAATTGTAGTAGTGCTTCAGCAATTGACTGTAATGTAAGAAGCCATTTCTGAATTCTCTATTGTATTCTATTGGTCTATTTTTCCATCCTTGCAACAATACCAGGTTAATTATTTTAGATAAGTATAATAATACTTGACATATAGTGCTATAAGTCTCAGCTTTATTCTTCCTCAGGTCTGCTTGATCCTCTGCATTTCTATATAAATTTTAGAATCAGCGTGTTAATTTTCATATGGATACATATACACAAAATATTCTGAGATTCTGATTGGGATTACATGAAATGTGCATGGGTCAATTTGAGGACAAGTGACATGTTTACAATATTAAATCTCTGATCCATGAACATGAGATATTTAGGTTCTTTAATTTCAATGCTGTACATTTTTATGTGCAGGATGATTCATATCTTTATATAAATACATATATATATATATATATATATGTAGTATGCCAATACTACATATATATATAAATTGAATACCTAGGAATATATATATATATATATATATATATATATATATATATATATAATTTATTTTATGCTCCTGTAAATTGGATCATTTTTAAATATTCATTTCCTAAGTGTTTGTTGCTGGTATATAGAAATACAATTGACTTTATATAGAGATCTTGTATGTAGCAACTTTACTTTTTTTTAAAAAAAGGCATTTGCTCAGGCGGTGTGGGCCAGTGGTTGAGCGTTAACCTATGAACCAAGAGGCCACAGTTCAATTCCTGGTCAGGGCACGTACCAGGCTGCAGGTTCGAACCCCAGTAGGGGACATGCAGGAGGCAGCCAATCAGTGATTCTCTCTCATCATTGATATTTCTATCTCTCCCTCTCCCTTCTTCTGAAATCAATTAAAAAATGTTTTTAAAAAGGCATTTTGTTTCTGTCTTTCCACTTCCTATGCCTTTCCCTCCATGGTTGTGCAATGGCTAGAACTTCCAGGATGATACAGATTTGAATCAGTGATAATCAGCACCCTTTTCTCATTCTCAATCTTAGGGGAAGCTTTCAATATTTCACCATTAAGTATGATGCTTGCTGCAGAATTTCTGTAGTTGTACTTAGCAGATTAAGAAAGTTCACATCTATTTCTTATTTGCTAAGAATGAGAATTGGTGGGATAAGCATATAATTTTTCTCCTTATTCTGTTAAGAATTACATTCATTGTTGTTGTTTTTTTAAGAAAAAAAATAAACTTTCCACCACATAATGATTAAATTATTAAGGACAGTCAGAAAGCACTTGAAGAGTGAGGATGTCTGCTTGTTCTTTGTGGGGGCAAAGAACTTATCTTTGAGACAGAAGATATGAGAGACCCACAATCTTTGCTTCTCTCTAAACCCAGCAACCCTGCCAGAGCAAGGAGCTTGACTATCACATTTTTACTTCCTGCCAGATGAGTACCTAGCAAGCCAAGAAATCACAGGAGTAGAGCATTGAAGAGAAAATCAAGGCCCCAGTTCCCCAGGGAAAAACTACCCTCCAATACACAAGCCACTTTTTGAATGAAAATCTCCGGAAAGGCCATCACTTAACAAGAGAGACGTGGTGGATAAAACCTTAGCCTCTGAAGTTGACTGCCTGGGTTCAAATTCTGGGTCTGCCTTCTCCTAGCCAGTGAACTTGTGCAAGTATTTTAACTTCTCTGAGCCATGCACGTGATAAATATCTGTATGGAAGGATCTTGTGAGAGCTAAAGTGAAATAATATGAGTAAATGTTTATACAAGGCCTGGTTCAGAGGAAAGGCTCAATAAAGGTTAGCTTTTATTACTAAATGTTACTCCAAACATGATGTTCACTTAGCTTTCAAAAATGAATGGTTCAAGTGAAACTCCTTAGAAATATGTTTACATTCTCTCAATAAAACCAAAAGAGGTAGTTCTTTGAATAGATTACCAATGGCATTTTACAGATCTTATAATAGTAATAATGGGAACAATAATTTCCTCCATTTCTCCTACATCACTCCTTACAAATTTTATAAAATTTCCATTCTAGTAGTTTTGAGGAGATGCTTGTAAATCATTTTGCTTTATGGTAGAAACTATGTAATCCTAGAAAGTATTTTCCCCTCTTGCTCTGCTATGTCAACCAAATGTTGAAATGTTTTTTCTTCTTCTAATTTTACGAGTATACTTTGGCACAACTTCCAATTTTTGTACACTTGCTATAGAATGAATTGTGTGTCACCCTCCAATTCATAGGTTGGAGCCCTAACCCCCAATGTGATGGTATTTGGAGGTGGGGCCTCTGGGAGATAATGAGGTTCCGATGAGGTCATGAGGGTGGGGCCCTCATAATGGGATTAGTGCCCATATAAGAAGAGGCACCGGTTCGAGTCTTCTCTTTCTCCTGCTCCTTAACCCTTCCTCCTGGAGTGTGCACAAAAAGAGGTCATTTGGGGAGGTGACCTGGTCTTGAACTTGCAGTCTCAGAACTATAAAAAAATGAATGTCTGTAGTCCAAGCTCCCTAGTCTATGTTACTTTGTCATGGCAGCCCGAGCTGCCTAATGCAATCCTGCACCCCACTGTCACTATTATGGGAAAGAAGGGATTATAAGTATCTCCAGGGTCATGGGTATCTGTGGCTGTATGGAGAAGCCTAATGAACTTCGTCTCAGAATAATGTTTTAAATGCACAAAATACAAACAAAACCAAATTTGTGATGGAATAACACCTTCATTGGCACATTAAATAATAAGATCTAGTGGTAGATCTGAAAACTGCTATAATTTCACAGTAGGGATGAGCATAAATGGTTTCCCAAGGTAACTACAATTGGAAGGAATAGGAAACTATCTGTGATTTTCCTGGTGACAAAGACACAGGTTCTGCTAATCCTAACGGTGGTGTTGCTCACATTCATCATGGAAGGAAATGCCAGGTTGCAGCTAAAAGACCATGAAAACGAAGCTGAATTTCCCCCCAGGCACTATTGTGGAGGAGCAGGTGCAGAGTGTGGGGCCTGGTACCTCCTATGCTGCGAATGTCGTCCCGCCACAGCTCCAGGTGGGTGGTCATCTCGCGAGCTTTCTCTAGGAACCTCTTCCAAGACTTGCTGCTATACCGTTTCCACTGGTCCCACTCAGATAAATACTTCATCTGGGTCTCCTGAATGTCCCTGCGTTAAAAAACAAGCATGACAATGACTATGGCACCACTGACCAGCCTTAGCATCGTATAAAACCCCAGCAGAGAGGATGTGGGAACCCTGGAGCCCTCAGACATCGCTGGTGGGAATGTAAAATGGTGTGGCCACTAGGGAAAGCAGAGTGGCCATTCCTTGAAAAGTTAAACCTAGAATTAACATTTGACCCAGGAATTCTACTCCTAGGTAGAGATCCCCAAAGGACGGAAAGCAGGGTCTCAAACCAAAACTTGTACCCGAATGTTCGCAGCAGCACTATTCACAATAGTCAAAAGGTGGGAACAAACCAAATATCTATCAACAGATGAATATATAAACAAAATGAGCTATATATCTACGCAATGGAATATTATTTAGCCATAAAAAAGAAGGAAGTACTGATGCATGCTACAACATGGATGAATCTCAGAAACATTTTATTCTGGACTGGCCTTGTGATCTGTTCAGACCACAGAATGCAGCAGAAGGGATGCTGTGCCAGTTCTAAGCACCGGCTCCCAGAAGACTTGCAGGATTCTGCTCTTCTCTTGGATACCAGCTGCTGCCATACGAACCTGCTGCAGGATGAGACCATTCCAGACCAGCCTACAGCGAGCGGAGCCTGAGCCTCGATGGGCAGAGCCACCTCTGACCACAGCTGGCCACAGATACATAGTGAGCCCAAATGGAACTAGAAGAATTGCCCAGTGCCAACTTGTAGACTTGAGAAATTGTTGTTTTAAGCTACAAAGTTGTGGGGTGACTTACTACGCAGCACAGCTAACTGATGCACACATACTCCATACTCTCTCCCTTCACATTGGCTAGATGCAGATAATAGTTCAGCTTTTGGAGGGCTGCAGAGCCACAAGATGGAAAGAACCTGGTCCCTAAATGACTGCAAAGTCCTCCATTGACCTGACCCAGGACTTTTATGTGAGCAAGAAATACATTTCTAAAAGGCTGACCTTTGACATGTTTGGGTATCTTTGTCACAGCAGCTTAGCTTACCCTAAGTAACAGTTTTGATTATGTGAGCTCTTGAGGAAATAAATGCATGCCATGCATAAAACGCACATCTGCCCCAAAACCTGCATCAGAGGCCTTCCAGGTGGCTACTGAACGAACCTTAGTCTCCGCTTCTCAGAGATGTTCAGTGCATACTTTCGAATGGATTGGCTATTGAGGTTTTCAGCGATTCCTTCCTCCAGTTGGGAGCTGTAAGAGTCTGTCGGCTTCAGCAAAGTGCCACTTTGCTTGTCTCGGGAGGGGATGTTGGTCCTCTTGCGTGCAATGGACCGGTAGCTTGGCAATTCTTGGAGGAAATTCACAGGTGGAGAAGAAAAGAAACTGGAGTCCACAGAGAGGCTCTCTGGGTAGGAAAGAAGAAAAGCAACATTCACTTCCAGTGAGCCAACAAACAAAAGTTGTGTAGGAGACTTATATTCTGAGGTGGGGGCAGGGGAAATCAGACAATAAATAGGCAATACATATTAAGCCAGGAGGTGATGCGTGGAAGAAAACCAGAGAGGGTTATGGGCACAGGTGCACTGTTTTTGATAAGATGGGGTCAGGTATGGTCTCTCTATTAAGGTGGCATTTCAGCTGAGGCTGAATGGAGGGAGGGTGTGAACTAGGTGGGTATTTGGGGAAGAGCATCCCGGAAGAGGAGAACAGCAAGTGCAAAGGCCCTGGGGCAGGGATGTGCATGGCATGTTTGAAGAAGAGCACAGAGGCCTGTTTGGCTGGAGAAAAGTAAATAAATAGAAAAGTACTTGAACAGAACTAAAGTTTCATTGGTGGCCCCCAGGAGCCACACCAGCCCTTCGTTGCCCCCACCTCTTGAATCTGGGCTGAATCTGTGACTTAACCAAAGGATGCAACAGATTGATCCTCTACCAGTTGCAGACCCAAGCCTTAAAGGAGTCTGAAGCTTCCACTTCTGCACTCGGGTGAGCCTGGCGCTGCTGTGTGAGCAGTCAGGCTAAGCTGCTGGGACAACCACATGGGAAGGAAGAGGCTCCAGCCTCGGAGGAAGAAACCCAGGTGCTGGGCTGAGGACCCCCGCAGGCTATGACAACCGGTCCCCAGTCCCCCTCGTCCTCCTCGCCAGGCACCGCCACGGGTGTGAAGAGGCCACCTGGACTCGGCCCCAGCAGACGGGACACGCAGCAGAGCAGCCACACTCTGCTGATTGCCTGGTGCACAACATCGGCAGGAACAATCAAATGGCTTTAGTCATCATGTTTGGAGCAGTTTATTAGCAGCAACAGGTAACTGGGACAGGGAGATGGGAAAAGCGGGGGTCAGAGAGGTGGTGGGGCCAAACCAAGTCATGCTGCGATCCCTGGATGTGACAGACGGGAAGCCACTGAGGGCTCTGGGTAGAAGCATGTCATAATCTGATTAATTTTAAAGGATCACTTAGGGCCCTAGCCAGTTTGGCTAAGTGGCTAGAGCGTGGGCCTGTGGACTGAAGGGTCCCAGGTTCGAGTCCGATCAAGGGCACATGCCCAGGTTTCAGGCTCCATTCCCAATAGGCGTGCAGGAGGCAGCCAATCAATGCTTCTCTCTCATCATTAATGTTTCTATCTCTCTCTCCCTCTCCCTTCCTCTCTAAAGTCAATAATAATAAAAAAATAAAATAAAATAAAGGAAGCCCTGGCTGGTTTGGTTCAGTGGATGGAGCGTCGGCTTGCAGACTGAAGGGTCCCTGGTTCGATTCCTATCAAGGGCACGTGCCCAGGTTGCAGGCTCGATCCCCAGTGGGGGGTGTGCAGGAGACAGCCGGTCAGTGATTCTCTCTCATCATTGATGTTTCTTTCTTTTTTTTTTTTTAATATATTTTATTGATTTTTTACAGAGAGGAAGGGAGAGAGATAGAGAGTTAGAAACATCGATGAGAGAGAAACATCGATCAGCTACCTCCTGCACATCTCCTACTGGGGATGTGCCGGCAACCCAGGAACATGCCTTTGACCGGAATCGAACCCGGGACCCTTCAGTCCGCAGGCTGACGCCCTATCCATTGAGCCAAACCGGTTTCGGCATTGATGTTTCTTTCTCTCTCTCCCTCCTCCTTCCTCTCTAAAATCAATTAAAAAAAAATTTTTTTTTTTAAAAAAAAGGAAAACTGTGGAGGCTGCAAAGCTAAAGACAGGGCCCACTTATAAGCATTAAAGGTGATCATATAGATGGAAGCGCTCAGTCCAGTGCCCGGCAAGCAGTGGACTCCACAAATGTCCGTGTAGATAACGGACAAGGGGCCGAGGGAGGGTGAGGGCGGTGGGAAGGGGTACAGCCAAGGCCTCGCTCTGAGTGGGAGTCTGACGGGGCAGAGCTGTAATCTTCGCCTCCCTGATGGGCCTGTGAGACACAATGGAGCAGCTGTCCCACTGCGGATGACACACAGCCACGTGTCTGGAGCCCGGCCAGTCACCGAGTGCAGGCCTGCCAGTCTCCCTCAACCTCCCACTTCCCCGCCCAGCACACCCTGGGATCTGTCACACTTCCAGTTCGTACCGGTGGCCTCCTAAAGCCAGTCAGGAGCGTGGCAGGTGGGTCCTAGAGGCGAGAGGGTCCAAGTCCAGGCTGGAGGCTACTCCTCCCTCTGGACAGCAACAAAGAGCTGTTATGAACCACAAACAAAGGCCTTTACATATGGAGCAGCACCGACCTACTGACTATTCAGCAGCTGTGGGGTCAGGGACCGAGCACTGGAGCTGGAGCCGGAGCTGGCTTGTCAGCCAGTAGCCAGGCCAACCCAGGCAAGAAAATGAGCGTCTCTGAATCGTACGTTCCTCATCTCCGGAACTGGGGGTGTGACCCCATGGACCTCATCAGCGTGACCGTGAGGACAGAGGTACAGCCTAGGATACATTGAGCACTTACTGTAATAGGCTATTCGTGGTACTCAATACGTGTCTCCACACTTAATGCTCTGAACTACCCTTTGAGTGGAATGATCCCATTTTGCAGATGAAGAAACTGAGGCTCGGAGAGGTCACGTGGCCTTTCCCATTCACACAGCTGTTAATATTGGAACTAGGACCCAATCACAGGTTTGTCAGATGCCAAAGCTGGGGTCCTCACCATGAAATGATCCAGTGGGCCATGGATTTGAAAGTTTTTCTTAATCACTACAATGCCATACCGATTAATGAATTGATTGTTCTTGCAAACGTTCCACAGGAAAGATACGTCCTATTTACATTTCATAATGACCGTTCCTGGTGGAAAACGATTATTTTCAAAATGGCCATCATTGAAGAGGAATGATTTTTTCCTTTTCAGACATTCTTGGGAAGTTCTCGATCTTCAAATAAAATAAAAAATCACAACCATACCTTTGAACACAGGCATCGTTATTTTTATAACTATGTTCCGCCTCCTCTCGCTCTCACATAGGACCACACTTTTCAAAGCCTGACAGCACCTGCTTTCTCACGCCAACCTGCAGAGGCAGGCAGCGAAGGGCCCTGGCTTTGCAGCAGGGAGGCTGGGGCCCAGAGAGCTGGCAGCCCGCCCAAGGCTCTGATGCCCAGCAGACTCCTGGCTCCACCGCTTCTTGCAGAGACAGGCACGTCACCTCTCGGAGCCTCGGTTTTCTCGTCCCCGGAAATAAGAAGAATGTCTCATTACAGTTACTGCCCGATGTTCTCCTGAGTTGGTCTGGCTGAAAGTGTCATCCGTGTGGCCGCTTAAGTCCTGGGGTCAGTGTGTGGGCTGTTTGTTGACCATTTGCACAGGGGTGGAGGGAGGGACATATTTCAGATGTTGAGGTGCCTCCATCTAGGAATATATAGAATCTGTTTGCCATCGAAGCCAGATTTCAGCAATTAGATCAGTGTTTCTCAACCTTCTGGCCCTTTAAATACAGTTCTTCATGTTGTGACCCAACCATAAAATTATTTTCGTTGCTACTTCATAACTGTAATGTTGCTACTGTTATGAATCGTAATGTAAATATACATTCTTGGGTACACGTATTGAGTACCTCGAATAGCCTATGCAGGATGATTTTAGGAGACCCCTGTGAAAGGGTCGTTCGACCGCCAAAGGGGTTGCGACCCACAGGTTGAGAACCGCTGAATTAAATGATCAGTGAGGTGGGCGGGTGAGTGGGTAATTGCAGGAAGGTTGCGGACAGGGACAGGCATAAGTACTTTTTGTGGTGTCTTGTATTCTTCCAGGTTAAGGACCAAGTTAGTCTCTCTGAGGCTTACAGCACAGTCTTGCTCATAGAAGGGCCTCCATCGGAAGAATGAATAAATGAACGAATGGGCAGATGCAGGCACATCTGGAGAGCATCTTTAGGTCCCAACTCTTCTTCACAGCTCTTTCCACAAGACGCCAAATCCCCCCAACGGCCATGAACACTCCCAGGATGTGGGCACAGGCTGACTGTGAGCTGAATGGTACTAACATCACCACCAGCCTCCCTCAGATGCTTGCCAAGAACTGAGCCCAACCATATTTGGTGCTGGGTTCACTTCAGGGATTTTCTTCCCACTCGCAGAATCATGGAAACTCCGGATAAGATGGGACCTTCTGGGTCACCCAGTCCTGGTCTCTCACCAGCTGCCATGGGAATTAGTTTGGTTGCATGGAGCCCCTCTGGGCAGGGACTCTGAGCTGAGCGCTGCGACGCTGAGAGGATGAAGGTTTGCAGACTGGCTTCCTGCCTCCCTAAGCGCCAGCCCATCGCACACAGCCCTGCCATTACTCCATCCACCGCCCTAATTATTTTCCTGTGTTGTGTCTGGTCTTCTCCCTCCCCCATTATTCTGTAATCTCTAAGAGGCCAGGGCCCCCATCTCTCTCCTTCACCACTAAATGAATGAATCATGAATGAATGAATTGGTGCTGGGGATACAGGCAACATTGGATCATCCACAGACAGACCAAAGTAGAGGCACCAAAATATTTAAGGAACTTAAGCTTTTAACATTATTCTTTTCTATATGGATGATATTTTTCACAATTTAAAAAAAATTTAAAGTTGGGGGGAAAAGCTGGCAAAAAATATTGAGATGTTGACCATATATTACATTTTTCCTATTTTAGGTGCTTTACACAAACCAACCCAATTAGGAACATGCTTTGCTGTTATTGCTCAGAGATCATCAAATGGCACATGCTCACCCAGTGTTGGTATTACTACCAAAGGAAAGTGGACATCAATTTCAGAACTTTCTGGACTTCTTTATACTTATATTCTATGGTTTGACATTGGTTTTATTTTGAATGCTAACCAGAGGTGGGGTCCCTGATTAATTTGTGCTCACAGCCACCAAAAAGTCTTAACCAGGGGCTCACAGACCAGGGAATCTAGTTAAAGCTGCTGACATCTCCACCAAGTGCTCAAAAACCTCCGAGGCCAGAGACTCATCGCTGCTCTACTCCTGGAAAGGCCACCCACTCATCCACCTGTTCATTCACTCACATACTCGAAAGCATTTACTGAGCAACTGCTATGTGCCATGCACTGTCCTAGAACTGGAACACAGCCCTGAATATGACTCACAAATTCCCCGGCCTTTAATGGGACTTATATTTTAGCTAGAGGAGGCAGACAGTAAACAAGCAAGAACAATATATTTCAGGTAATATGTGGAGAAAAATAAGGCAAGGGTGGGTTTGAGCAAAGCTTAAAGGGAGAGAAAGAACCGCATAGCTAGGTGGAAGAGCAGGTGCAAAGGCCCTGGGGCAGGACCATGCCCAGCCAGTTTAAGGAACAGGAGTAGAGAAGAGTTAGCAAGGAGGAAGGTATTAAGGTAGGAGTCAAGGCCACCAGGGACTATGGGCCAAGGTGAGACTATGGCAGAGGAATGACATGATCTAACTCAGACTTAACAGGATCTCTCAGCCAGCCCTGTGGCTATTTCTGTCCTTGGGCTGAGCAGTTTGGCATGGCTACGCACCATGCCAGGGCATCGTGTGTCAGGCTGCACTGTCCCTCTGCAATGGTAGAAATGTTCTATATCTGCACTAATATGGTGAGTATTAGCCATGTGTGGCTACTGAGCAATAGAAACGTGGCTGGTGAGACTGAGGAAACTGCTATGTGAATTTCTAATTTGATCAGACTTCATTAAATTTACTTCTCCATAGCCACACATGTATTGAACAATGTAGAGGGGCCTCATTCACAGGAGCCCAGAGCCTAGTCTGAGAGGGGAGAAGCCAGGAGTGCTGGGAGCCTCCTCTACCTGCCAGACTTCAGAACTTCAGGGCTGGGCGGGCCTGCATGAATCATGGCATCTGGCGCCTGGCACCAGGGTGGGGCCTGGGGGCAGGCCGGGTCCAAGGCTTTATAAACCATGAACAAGCAGCCTACGGGAGCAGTGACTAACTGGGTAATCAGAGCCATGCTGGGCCCAGGACCCAGGTCTCCTGGTTTTCAAGCCCGTGGAGCATCCCGGGGGCTGTCAGGGGAGCAGTGACTTTGATTCAATCTGTTTGAGGAGGTAACATCACCTGGTGGTTAAAAGCACAGCCTCGGGAGTCCGCTGACACCCGGCTGCCCTGGCAAGTTTCTTAACCACCCCGAGCCGTTTCCCACGTGTTAAATAGGGATGGTAGTTTCCACCTACACAGCCATCCTCAGGGTTAAACAGCTATGCTGAATAAAGTGCTTAGAAAACAAGCCTTTTTTTGTGAAG
Organism: Myotis yumanensis; assembly: GCF_028538775.1. Lineage (NCBI taxonomy): Eukaryota > Metazoa > Chordata > Mammalia > Chiroptera > Vespertilionidae > Myotis > Myotis yumanensis. Next base: position 87,614,522 of record NW_027223755.1, on the reverse strand, counting down.
GGCCAGATAGTAAATACTCCTTACCACATGGTCTTTGTCACAACTACTCAACTCGGACGTTGTAGTAGGAAAGCTACATAAGTCATAAAATAAATGGGCACAATTGTGTTCTAATAAAATTTTATTTGTAAATATAGGTGGTGGCCTGGATTTGGCCTGCGGGTTGTGCTTTGTAGACCTCTGGCTGAGAGCAGTGCCTGGAACACTGTGCTATACATGGGTAGTTATTGACTGATGAACTGACTTGATTTACTATGAGCCTTGAGAAAGAAGATACCTACTAAAGATGACTCCTGGTGGCTAACTGGGCTCAAACTAAAAAAATAATAATATAACAAAACAACAACAACAACAACAAAACAGAGCCCAGCAGCCATTTCTACACAGGGGCTCTCATGCAAACTGCACCTCAAGGAGAAGCCTGCTCTGAACTACCTGCCTCTGCACTGAACTGCCTGCTTGCACTGTGTTTCTGCCACCTGAGCCAGCCCTTATCAAGGAGTTCATGGAATCTTAGTTCAACCAAAAGGACTGAGGCTTTCCCCGTCCAATTGGAGATGTGTGGCTCCAGCCAATCAGAGAGCCTCTATTCTGACCAAGCAGGACAGTGCCTTTTGGACCAATCAAACATCGAGGATTTGGAGTCCTCATTTGCAAGAGAACAGACGAATCAGGGACCAGGGGTGGGGACTTCTGTCCCTATAAGCCAGCTCCCCTCTGGCTCTGAGAGCACATTTTCCCTTTCCACTGAAGACAAAAGGGTGGGTTTCCCTGGCTGAGCTAAAGCACTGAAGATACCTCACTGGAGCAGAGCTGAGGAGACCAGCACAGCCAGAACAGACCAAAGCAGAGTGGAGCAGACCAGCACAGAGCAAAGCAGACCAGCAAGGAGCAGAGCAGATAGGGGCCTGGCCTCAGGCCCACCTGGTCCCTAGGACTGCCTCACAACCGTGCTATTTTCACAGCTGTGCTGATCACAATTGAGCTCTTTTCCACTGAATAAAGTTTCCTTCTTCACCGCACCCCAAACAGAGGATTCCTGTTGGTGTTGAATTGATGCCAATGACCATCGGTTGACTTATTTACTGATGAACATGAAGAATTGTATCTGCAGCGGGGGATCTTCTTGCTATGGACCAAGCTACTCCCTATGTGGCTGGTTTATCCTCCTTGGCCAGGATCTCTCCAAAAGAGATTTTCCTGCGGGTGACATTCATGACAACTAGTATTTACCATGTGCCATGATTATGCCAAACTCTGCATGCTTACCTCCTGTGACCCTCAAAATGACTCCGTGTACCACTGATTCTGAAATATGGAAAGTTCGGAGAAGACAAGAACTTTGCACAGTTGAGCTAAGGTCTGAACCCTCAGGGCAAAGATGCCAGCAAGCCTTCCTCCCTCTGACACCCCTGGTGACCAGCATGGGGCCTGGCCCATGACAGGTGCTCAAATAAACATTTGTCAGGTGAATACATGGACATGCTGGCTCTCGGTTCACATCATAATGTCCTTCTGTTTCGGGGGCTTGTCACGTAACTTTTCAGAGCCTGTTTCCACAGGGATAAAATGGACAAATAACACCTACTTCATGGAGTTGCTGTAAGGAATTCAAGCAAGTTACGTATTTGAAACCAAAATCAAACAGATGACCCGGGCTTAGCGGAGCCTCAGGAACTGGTTCCTGCCTGCCTGACCTCATGCCATCCCCTCCTCTAAGCGCCAGCTGGGAGCCTCCTCCAACACACCAAGGTCATTCCCACTCCAACCTTTTGCTCTTCCTGTGCCCTTTGAACACCCTTTCACCCACACTTCAGAGCGTCACCTGCATCGACTCCTTGGCATCCTTAGCCTGGGCTCCGAAGTCCCCTCCCCAGAGAGGCCTTCCGGACCACCCACCTAGGCAGGTCCCCCCTCCTCCCTATGCCATCACCTGTTAGTTCCTTCTCAGCAGTTCTGGTGAACTGTAACTACCCGATTTTTGTCTTTACCTGTTCAGTGTTCTCCCTGCTTTGTGAAAGCATGTCCCTGGCCTGCCTCTTTCACCACTAGGTCCCACGCCTGGAGCATGCTTAAGGCTCAAGGTCAGTTCCCTTCCTCCTCCTCCTGGTGGGTGGAGGGGAAGGCCCCACAGAAGCTCTGGGTGGGTCCCACACCCAAACAATGCTCCTTTAAAAAGCAACCAGACTACAACAAAGGTTACAACACTGAAAAGTCATTTCCCCCTTTTATCCCTCTAAATTCTTCACTTCCTAAAAGAAACAAACACACACCAACAGCCACTGGGGGCCTCTGGGCCTAATCTGGGCCTGAGTTGCTGGGCAGAATTCAGCCTCTTGCAGACAGAGTGGGGGGGGGGAATAAGCCAGATGGCTGGCTCCCCAGCGAACCATTGCAGCCTGAAAATGGCCCGTGCAGTCTCCAGCTGTTCCAGACCTGCAGAAGATCCCAACCTCTGGGACACCTGTAAGGGTGATGAGTGACCCAGATGAATGGGCTTAGCAGATAAACACTGCAGGTTGAATGGTTACTTCAATTTTAATACTCTCTGTTGCAATAAAACAGCCCAAAGAATAGTTGTTTAACTCTATAACTATCTAATAGCGTGCCTCCAGAAAGTACAGGCACACAGCACATGCAGTCATAAATCTTATAACGTTAGAGCTAAGAAGGCCCGAATAATGATAATGCCAACAGCTACCATTCAAGTGCACAGGACCGGTGTGGTGCTAGATTCTTGACATGCTTATCTCCGTCTATCCTCTTGGTGACCCTAGCAGAGCGGGATGATTATCTCTGCTTTACAGATTAGAAAACTGAGGCTCAGAGAGGCAACAGGACTTGCTCAAGGTCACACAGCTGATAACTGGCCAAGTCAGGGTTCACACCTAAGTCAGGCAGTTCCATAAAAACTACCACCAGAGGTTCTCTTCATTTATCTTTAAAAAACAAAAAAGTTCCACCTCCCCTCACAGGAGGAGTCTAATGGGCCTGTTTAGTTTTATCCCTTCACCCTCTAGGGCAGCGGTTCTCAACCTTCCTAATGCCGCGACCCTTTAATACAGTTCCTCATGTGGTGGTGACCCCTGATTTCATTGTTACAAATTGAACATAATTAAAGCATAGTGATTAATCACAAAAACAATATGTAATTATATATGTGTTTTCCGATGGTCTTAGGCGACCCCTGTGAAAGGGTCGTTCGACCCCCAAAGGGGTCACAACCCACAGGTTGAGAACCGCTGCTCTAGGGGGTCCCTGCTTCAGAGGCCCAGACATCTGGCAAGTGGGGTCAATCCAAACAGTCCCAACAGGGCCTGCCAGGTCCCCTCCTAAGAGCGGTGCCCTTGAGGAGGAGAGAGGAGTGGTCAGTGGCCCTGGAGCCATCACACGGGTTTTAATTCTGTCCAGCCCCCACCTCATGGTGATCTGATCATCTTGGATGAGTCACTTGGGTTCGCCCACTAAACAATGAGATAATGGTCATAGTCACTCCTCACAGAAGTGTCAGGAGTCTCTGAGCTTGGCCGTTCCTCAAAAAAGTTAAATACAGAGCCAGGCCTTTGTGGTTTAGTGGGTGAGTGTCAACCCAGAAACCAAGAGGTCACTGGTTCAATTCCCGGTCAGGGCACACGCCTGGGTTTTGGGCTTGATCTCCAGTAGGGGGCATTCAGGAGGCAGCCAATACACTGAGTGGCCAGATTATTATGACCACCCCATCAGTACTTCATTGACACTTCCAAAAATACTGAATATTGAAAACTTCCTAAGCAAATACTCTCAAGGTTTTAATATTATTTGCATAACTAATTCACTTCATTGTACTGATGGGGTGGTCATAATAATCTGGCCACTCAGTGTAAATGATGTTTCTTTCTCATCGATGTTTCTATCTTTCTATCCCTTTCCCTTCCTGTCTCTCTAAAAATCAATTTAAAAATATATTTTTAAAAAGTTAAACACAGACTTACCATATCATCTAGCAATTCTACTCCAGGGTGTATGCCTCAAATAACTGGAAACAGGTGTTAAAGCAGAAACTTGTGCATAAATGTTCACAGCGGCATTTACCCCAACAGCCAATCCAAATGTGCATCCATGGGTGAATGGATAAACTGTGCTATATCCACACAATGGAATAGTATTCAGCCGGAAAATGGAATCAAGTACAGTACCAATACATGCTACAACAGGGCTGGGGCTCACAAACATCCTTATTGCCCTGGCCAGTGTTGTTCAGTGGGTTGAAGTGTTGTCCCATACACCAAAAGGTTGTGGGTTCGATCCCTGGTGGGGGTGCATGCAAGAGACAACTGATCAATGTTTCTCTCTCACATAGATGTTTCTTTCTCCCTCCCTTTCTCCCTCTAAGATCAATTTAAAAAAAATACTTATTTTAAGTGAAAAAAACAACCGCCATAAAAGGTCACATAGTCTATGATTCCATTTATATGAAACTAGAGGCTCAGTGCACAAAATTTGTGCATTGGGGGGGTGTCCCTCAGCCCGGCCTGTACCCTCTCCAACCTGGGACCCCCTGGGGGATGTCGGACTGGGGAAACTGGGGCTCAGAAGAGGAAGTAACTTGCTCAAGGTCACAAGGCATTTTTTTTTTCGGCAACAATACCATGTCTGGGCCAGAAAAGTGATCTCTGGATAGAAGGCTGATGAGTAGAATTCTCACCATTAAGACTTTCTTTTATACACAATCTTTATTCTTTTCATGATTTGGAAATCCGTATAATATAGGCATCAGGGGGCAGTCACCAAGGCAACCAGAGCTGCAAGGTTGCCCACAGAGAACTTTGTATCACTGGCCAAGATTCCACCTGGCCACAGACAGGGCTTATAAGAGGCTAAGTCGGTGTCTTAACCCAGTGGTTCTCAACCTGTGGGTCGCGACCCCTTTGGCGGTCGAACGACCCTTTCACAGGGGTCATCTAAGACCATCCTGCATATCAGATATTTACATGACGATTCATAACAGTAGCAACATTACAATTATGAAGTAGCAACGAAAATAATTTTATGGTTGGGTCACAACATGAGGAACTGTATTTAAAGGGCCAGAAGGTTGAGAACCACTGTCTTAACCCCACCCCTACTCTTAAGAACAAAACAACTCAAGAGAATTGAGAATACAGTTCAATGGATACTTTGAAAGGGCGAGGCCAGGGTCTGTATGGATTACAGAGAAGGGACACAGAGTATAGCCTGTGGGAGGAGAGGTAATCAGGGAAGACTTCCAGAGGGAAGTGATAGCAGATGGAAAGAAGAGAAGAGCAGTATGCCTTATAAAGAAGCATGGTAATGGCCCCCAGGGGAGAGGGAACACAAGGAGCTTCTCAGTCTCAAGAAGCAACATGCAAGTGTCGGGGGGGATATGGGAGCTAAGACAGGGACCAAACCACAAAGGGCATCCCTCAACTAATATTTACTGAAGGCCCACTATGCACCAAATACTGTGCTAAGCATGCGGATGCAATGGGGAGCCAAACAGGCCCAGCCCCTGCCCTCCTGGAGTTTATCATCTAGTAGGATATTAATTAACAACAGTTAACGCTCCCATGGCAGCCAGTCTCCAGGATGGGCCCCAAGGATGCATCCTCTCCCGCAATATCCTGACACTCATAACTTTATATAGGCTTCTTCCACACTGAACGGGGCCAATAAAATATTGCAGAGCCAGGCCAGTGTGGCTCAGTGGTTGAGCACCGACCTATGAAACAGGAGGTCACGGTTCGATTCCCAGTCAAGGCACATGCCCAGGTTGTGGGCTCAATCCCTAGTGTGGGGCATGCAGGAGGCAGCCGATCAATGATTCTCTCTCACCATTGATGTTTCTATCTCTCTCCCTCCCCCTTCCACTCTGAAATCAGTTAAAATATATTTTAAAAAATATTGCAGAAATACTACTGTGATTTCTGACACCAGATCATAAAGGCATTACAGCTTTTGCTTTGCTCTCTCTTAGATCGTCTGCTCTGGGGAAGCCAGCCGCCAGGTCACGATGACACTCAGCAGTCCCCTGGGAGGTCCATGTGGAAAGGAACTGAGGCCTCCTGCCAACAGCCAGTGTGAGTTCGCCATCTGTGTGAGCAAGTAATCTCAGGGGGGATCTTCCAGCCACAGGCAAGCCTTCAGATGAGACCATGACTGAAACCTCATGAGAGACCACAGCCAGAACCACCTAGACAAGTCGTTCCCAAAGTTCTGACCATCAGAAATTGTAAGAGAATGAGTATCACTGTTCTAAGCCACTAAATTTTGGGGTGATTTGTAACACAGCATAGATAATGAATACAAACATTAAGTTCTTTGTATAAATCAACTCTCTTAATCCTTATAACACCCTGAAGTGGGTACTATTCTTATCTCCACTTAATACATAAGGAAACTAAGACACCAAGCAGTTAAGTGCCTTGTCCAAAGGCAAATCCAGGAAATGGGAAAATGAGGATTTGTATCTGGGTATCGGAGTCTAGACTTACCATCACTACAGTGTAGCTGTGGTCCCCTGCTTGCCTCTCTCCTCCCCTCCTTCCCTCCCTTCTTTCATTTATTTGTCACAATTTAGCATCTACTATGTGGCAGACACTGTTCTAGGTCCTCAGGGAACAAGACAAGCCCCTGCTTTGCATGGCACCCATATTCTAGAAGAAGAGACAACTAACAAAAAAAGTAAACAATCAAACTAGATGACTTCAGATAGTGATAATGCTTTGAAGGAATAAGCAAGGTCATGGGTCAGGGAAAGCGAGCTGGGGTACTTCTTCAGACAAAATGACTCTAGCGGTCCCCCTCTCTGAAATGATATTTGAGCAGACCCGACAGGAGGTGGAGGAAGGGGAGGCTGACATACAAAGAACAAAGAGAAATGTAGTTGAGGCAAAGAGAACAGCAGATGCAAAGGCCCTGAGGCAGAAACCACCCTGATATGCTAAAGGAATTGGAAGGCAGCCAGTGTAGCAGACTGGGTCAAGGGTGATGAAGGCCTGGAGAGGAGGCTGGGGCCAAATCTCCAGGCCTTGTTGGCCACCAGAGAAAAGACTGGCCTTTATACTCAGAGCAGTGGGAAGCTACCTGAAAGTTTAATTACGAAGGGGAGTGGTGTGATCTATCGCTTAGATACAGGGGTGGGGAACCTTTTTTCTGCCAACGGCCATTCGGATATTTATAACATCATTCATGGGCCGTACAAAATTATCAACCTAAAAATTAGCCTGCTATATTTGCTCAAACATTTAATTAACTCACCCTTATTGCCTTGGCAGGGCCAGACCAAATGATTCCTCTGGCCTTATACAGGCCCGGGGGCCAGACACTCCCCACCCCTGATAGAGGAGGCACAGGCTGCATTCCATAAACCAGATCCCCTATGTTTCCCGCCCACCTCCAGTTGTACTCCCATGATGCCCATATAACGGATAACCCTTTACAAAGTGCTACAAAGTTATAAACATGTCCCTTCTGAGCCTTCCACCCATGCTAGTGGGTACAAGGTCAAACATATCATCTGTCCAAGGTCTGGGGGAGACTTTAGAAGGGCCAGTTATACTCATAAAAAGATGCTTAGAGTCCCCTTAAACACCCAGGAAAGATCCAAAAAAGATGAATCTCACACCGTCTGTATAGGAAACTATGGCATCTTGAATGTGATTGATTGTGCTAAAATAAGAGAAAGATAAATAGAAACCAACTAAAATAATCCTTGAATGGCCGTTATTGAAAGGTTAAAGCTGATGCCGCAGGATGAATAATGAGCTAAAAAAAAAATTGCCATCAAGCCCAGTCTGAGTTCTGATTCCTGAGCAAGTTCCCGGGGTTTGGGTCCCTTCTGGATGTCTTTCCTTTTTCTTCTTCTAAACGTTGAGAACAATCCAGTCATAAGGGCGCAGATCTACACTCATGTTTTACTGTAAATCCGTGCAACAAAACCACTCTCCTCAAACTGAATTAGAGAAAGCACTGCAGATAAAGCTCAGAATACAGTCTTGTGTTTTGTTAAGGGAAAATTCAAGATACAAATGCTACAAGGAAGCCTGCCTGGGTGCTGGCAACTTTTCTATCTTGACTGGGTGGTGGTTGTCCATGATTTTGTAAAAGTTCACGGAGCAAGACACAACTTTCTCCCAAGGGAAAAAAACAACATTATCATGCTTGCTTGGTTACCATTCATTGTGCTTTCTCTGTACCAGGCACTGTGCTAGGCACTTCACACGTTTTTCTCTCAGCTATAATCCCACCAGCATCCTATTCCCACTTGACTGCTTCAGAATCTGGGGCTCAGAGAAGGCAAACCACTTAGCAAAGATCACACAGCAATAAACAGCTGAGGCAGAACTCGGTTCCAAGTTCATCTCATTGTAAACACTGAAATGTCTGGGGGCTGGCGTCTCCTACCAGAATGTTAGAACTGGTGGGGATCTCAAAATCTTTTCATTTAACCGCTAAGGCTATTTGGAGACTAGCCCAGGATCCCTCCGCCAGCAACGGGAAGACAAAGCCACCTCGCTCTGGACTCCCAGTGTCGTCGTGGTCTGGTGGTGTAGGCGCCCTCTTAACTGGGTGAGGATGGGTGAGAGGAGGGAGAACGGGAATAAGAAAGACCGCTTCCCTCCCCCTCCCCGCAAAGACTGGGAGGGAGGAAAGAGGCTGGGCTCTCGCCAAGTTCCAGGCACCTCGCCGCGTGCCCTCCGACCCCTAGGAGCACCGTCCCGCCGCCCTACCTGGATGGACGAAGGGCTGCCTCCTGGGCCTGCCGGGCGGGAGCGCACTGGCACTGGACTCGCTCATGGCTGCGCTCACGCCGCGCCCCGAAGAGGCCGCCGGAGACCCGCTCCGGCCGCCGCCGCCACCACCTCCCGGCCTTCCCTCCCGGAGCCGGGATTCCAGGTTCCGGCGTGGACGTCACAGAGGCCGGGGCGGGGCGCGGAGGCCGCTCTTCCCACGCCCGCCCCGCGCTGGACCACTCGGGGGCGGGCGCGCGCCGGGATGTGTCCGCAGGGGGTCGTGTGATGTAAGCCCCGTGTCGCGTCCCGGCTCGGGGATGGGGGCCTTGGCTGGAGATCCGAGACTGCTCCATCCAGTGGCCTGATACGGGGCGACCTCCCAGATGTCTCACTAAACATTTTGCAAGTATAATAAAAATAACCAACCTGTAAACAAGTGTTCCTCTAAGTTACCATTTGGGCACAAACGGGGGGCGGGGGCGGGGGGGGGGCAAGGATATAGCTGGACATGTTTGTAAGCGCATAAGGTGTCTCTGGAGTGGGGAGCTGCACGGCGGGTGAGAAAGGTGTCAGAGAGGGTTCTCCCTCTGTGCCGTGTTTGTCAAATTTTACACCGTGTCCACGTTTCATTTCTGCCTGTATACATCTATTCATGGACAGTTTAAAACATAGAATTACAAGGAATCGCCAAATTAAATAAGTAACGGGGAAGTGCCCTCTGCAGGAGAACTCCAACTAATATATATGGGTATGTGGCTAGTTCAAGGAGGTGGAGCATAATTCCCCGCCCGCCCCCCCCCCCCCCCTTTTAGTGTGAGCTGCACAAGTGACTTCCTTCCAAAGAGGGCCGTATGGAAAGGAGAGGGTGGGGCACACAGGCCACTGTGCCTGGATAACACCCGCCCAACACTCTCAGGCCGACAATCAAGATCAACATCTACAGTCCTAAGCCATGTTGATGGGAGGCGCTCTTAATGTGAAGTCATGAGAATGACCCTTTACCTAGGGGGGCCTTTCTCACCAGTAGATGTGGGCCGTTCTTTGGGAAAATAACCCGTCTAATCATAAGAAAAACATCAGACAAACCCTAATGGAGGGGCGTCCTACAAGATATTGATGAGCTCCACGAGGCTGTCAAAGTCATCAAAAACAAGGAAAGGCTGAGAACCGCCCCTGCCCAGGGGAGCCTCTGGAGACATGCCCACGTAAGGGTAATGTGGTCGCCAGGGTGGGAATGTGGAACAGGAAAAAGCAACAAATAAAGTGCTTTACAAATCAAGCGTGGACTTCAGATAATAGCCATGCGTGGATATTGGTCCATCTATTGTGAGAAATGTACCATGCTGATGTAAGATCGTCATAATCAGAGAAACTGGGTCTGAGGTGTATGGAAACCCTTTGTACTCTTCTCAAAGTTTTTCTGTAACTCTAAAACTATTCCAAAATAGAAAAACTGATTTTTTTTTTTTAAAGTAATTGTCTGGCTCAAAAGAAAGACTCTTTTTATTGTATTAAGGGTAGGGTCACTGGTTTCCAATCGGAACTTCATTTCCAATTATTCCCCTAGTAAGCTGGACCACATGCCTCTGTTTTCTCACTGATGGCATATACTACTTGATCCTGAGCTGCGGAGAATAATCACCTGCAGTGCCTGGGCAGAGCATCTAATCTGGGCACCAACACCACACTTACATAAAAGGAAATCCAAAGATTAAATGTAAATAGTAAAACCATGGAAGTACTAACATCAACATAATAAGAGGGTTGTTTTTTTAAGTATTAGAGAGGGGAAGGTTTTATTAAATTTGACTCAAACCCAGAAGCCAAAAAAGCATGATCACTTCAACTACATAAAAACTTTAAATAATGACATTTGTACCAGGATAGTCCTTGCAATGTTATTTATAATAGCAAAAAAGTGGGAGCAACCTAAATCTCCATGGAAAGGAGGTTTGTTCAATCAAGTTTGACACATACGTCCAGCTGTTATATAGCTCTATGTGTAGATATGAAGAAAGTTCTCCGTGCATGTCAGTGAAAAAAGCAAGGTGCAGAAGTGTAGTAGGTAAGCTACGATTTGGGGAAGGAAAAAACAAGAATATGTACGTGTTTGAAAATGCATAGTATATCGCTGGACAACAGTGGGAGTATTACTATTGTCCTCACCAGAGCTGCCTCCTGCCCCTTGATCCAGCCCATAGCTCCGGAAGGGGCTGGATGGAACCCGTTTTCTTTACAAATGGAGGACAGAATGGGGTGGATGTGGTGGGGACTGGTCAGTGACCCTAGAAAGAAGGCTCAGAACTCCTGGCACTCCTCTCGCTCCTGCTGATGTCACCGGGCACCTGGCCCTGGCTGGGGTCTGCGTTCTGGTCAGGTGAGGCCTGGGCTTCTCTCCAGGGCAGGGGAACCAGCCCAGACTCCTGAAGGAGACTCCTCCCTCCCCACAGAGGACTAATTTTATAGGAATAGAAATGAGGTCGTTTTCTGGGAAAATGCCGCAAAAATATCTTGTTTGAACGAGGTAGAAGAGGAAGAAGGCCAGATGCCAGACAGATTCAGAGGATGGCAAGTTCCAAGGGGAGCCACCTCTTGCCACGGCGCCCCCTCGGAGCATTCTCATTTCTAGCACTTTTTGGTACAACTTCTGTCTACATTATTTGCTACACTAGAGTATAAATAAGCTTGGTGAGGGCTCTCTTTTATTATTAGGAGGATAATAATAATCATAATAGCCACTTGTTGAGAACTTACTCTGCACCACAACCTTATGATCACAACACCTCGTTTAATTTTCATCATCCCTAAGAAGACAGGAGGAACCTTCAATCCCCATTTTATAGAGAACGAACGCATAAATAAGTAGAACAACAAGTTGATCTCTCTCTCTCTCTCTAAAATCAATCAATAAAAAATATAGTAAGTCAAAAGTGCATTTAGTACACCTAACCTACTGAACATCATTGCTTAGCCTAGCCTACCTTATATTGCTCAAAACACTTACATTATTAGGGGGAAGGTCAAGGGGGGGGGGGAAAAAGGAGACAAATGTACTACTCTTTGTAATATTTTAAGCAATAAAAAAATTTAAACTTAAAAAGAATTAGGTATGCTTCAAAAATAATTTAAAAACACACACACTGTGACCAGAAATAAAATAGAAAACAAAGCAATAAACAGAACTAAAACAAAAAAACAAAAACACTTACATTAACCTACAATTAGGCAAAATCACCTAACACAAAGCCTATTTTAAGTGTTGAATAGCTCCTGTAATTTATGGAATATTGTACTGAAAGTCAAAAACAGAATGCTTAACTGCACAGCATCATTAAGTTGGAAAATCCTAAGTCAAACCATCATGACCAGGGACCATTTGTAGTCCCCAGACTTGCTCCGGCTATGAGGCTGGTAGAGGGCATGAAGGGGTCTGTGAAGTTCATTGTAGGGCGGTGAAGGGGCCTCCAAACTCTGGGTCAGCTCCTGATGGCATTTCCTCTGGACCCTGCTGAAATGTGAAACATAATGGGGCGAGGGAGGGGAACCTCTCTTTCTTTCTGGTATGAATGGCTCCTTGATGTTTAAATGCAACATTTCTTTATTTGGGGTCATGAGAGGCGATCTTCAGGCAGACTGCAGAGTGATTCAGAAAAGGTGACACACCTCTGAGGTCAGGAGAGGCCGGTCCACTTTTAGTTGTCCAGGCTCTTGGCTGCCAGCAAAGGGCCCTTTCACAGAGAGGTTCTCTCCCGGCTGGAGAGAGCTCAGCTGTCCCTGTAAGACCTAAGTGCTTATGGTCAGGCCCCCACACAGGCCTGCCCTTTCCCGGGGGGCCCATGAGTGGACCACCGGCCCATCTGGGAGGCACTTCCTTCCTGCTTCCCAGTCCCTACATCTACCACAGCCCTAACCCACACCCTCTTCTCACCAAGCACAGAGCATGCCCCCTCTTCAGGGACAAGCCAGTTTTAATCCCCTTCCCTCCAACGCTGAATCCCAACAGAAACTGAGATAGGATTCCCATGGGGCTGCTCACAGCCTAAAAACCAAGGCCCCCTCTGCGACCAGCCAGGGAAACTCTCCATCAGCTCTATTTTGCACTTACCACCAAGCTGTGGCACACGGGACATTGCAACATTAACTGTTTATTGCAAGCCCCTGCAAGTACATCTGTCTGTGTGTATGAATGTGTCAAGTTGCAAAGCCCTCTTTTGGGGAAGGACTGTTACGTTCTGGTCTGTAATCCTCCTTTTGCACATTGAAATGTCCTATTTGGCAGAGAAAGAGGTGATTAGAGCATGGATTCTGAAGCTACACAGCCTGGGTTCCACTGCTAGCTCTGCCACTCACTAGCTGTGCGATCTGGGGCGAGTTGCAAAACTCCTCTGTACTCCTGTTTTCTCATCTATCAAATGATTCTAATAACACTACCTCCCACCAACACAGGCCTGGGACTAGAGTCAGGCAGGCAGGGAGCCTGGGCAACACCTAAGGAGACACGCAGGGTTTTGCAAGGGTAGTGTTGGTACCTGAGCTAGTGTCTCTGGCCCTCCCGGCACCCCCTCCCCGCACCCCAGCCCAGCTCTTAAAGTTGTTGGAAGATGACATAATTAGGTTATCTTTGTAAAGCACTTAGAGCAGTGCCTAGCCCATAGTAAGTGGTATAAAAATATGTTTGCTAAATACACTACATTTTTTCATTAAATGTTTGTGTTCGTAAATGGTAATGTTGTTTTTTCTTCTTTTTATGTAACTGTACCTGGTGTTGGCCATGTTAAAAAAAAAAAATGGCGACCCTAAATTAGTTCCCAAAGTTTGTGGCAGAAATTCGATTGCTTTGTGTATTTCATATTCCTTCACCAGGAGGCACAAGTTGTCAGATTGTCCCTCTATTGGTGACATTAAGTTCAGTTGCCTTGTTGAGGTAGTGAATTTGGAAAATTTAAAGCACCAAGTTTGGAACATTCTGACTTGTTAACATTCCAGTTATATCTGTAAATGATATTCCTTTTTGTTAACATTTATGATTCTTCTCTAGGATCCTTTCTCAGGGTCAACGTTTGGATCTACTGAAGCTTTGCAATTTACAAAAAAAAAAAAAGTCAAATATCAGAGTGACTTGTGATCATCATCATGAAGCAAACAGTATCTGTACATCAGAGAAACTGGTGAGCAACACGACTGAGATAAAACTTTTAATGTGACACGACCTCAACTATTAACTGAGTTGATTCAGGAGGAAAGAGGCAAGTCCCACCTGTGGGACTTCCTGCGAGGCAACTGGCCTGGATGGTTCAAAGATGCCAGTGAGGGGACTCTTTACCCCTCCCCACCTGGGAGTCTGTGCTGTGAGATTCTTTGCCCTTCCCCACGTGGGAGTCTGTACTTGTTCTTCAGTAAATCTCCACCTTTGCTATAAAAAAAAAAAGCCAATGATTCAAACGACAAAACAAAAACAAAACACGAACAAATTAAAGATTAAATGATTAAAGGAGAATAAAGAGCCCTAGCCAGTTTTGCTCAGTGGATAGAGCGACAGCCTGTAGACCAAAGGGTCCTGGGTTCAATTCTGGTCCAGGGCAAGTACCTGTGTTGCAGGCTCCTCCCCAGCCCTGGCCCTGGTCAGGGCGCATGCAGGAGGCAACCAATTGATGTGTTTCTCTCATGTGGATGTTTCTCTCTGTCTTTCCCTCTCCCTTCCACTCTCCCTAAAAATCAATGGGAAAATATCCTCAGGTGAGGATTAACAAACAAAAAAGGGAGAATAAAGAGGCATGAAACTCAATGCAATTCATGATCCTGGATTGGATTCCGGCCTTGATTCCTGCCCACCTGGGTCTTTCCACCAGGCTTCTTGAGTGTCCTCCCAACATGGCGTCTGGCTTCTCCCACAGCAGGTGCTTCAAGAGAGAGAGTAAAAGCCAGAAGCAGCACTGTCTTTTATGACCTAACCATGGAGGCCACTTACTGTAATTTCTACAACATCCCCCTTGGTTTCACAGATCAGCCCTACTCCGTTAGTGAGGACAATGCATAGGGGCTGGAACACCATAGGGCGAAAATAGTTGATGACCATCTTGGAGGCTGGCTACCACAATACCTACCTCACAGGGATGTTGTGAGAACTAAATGCATTTACAGGAAGTGCTCACAAATGTTAGCTTTTGTTATTATTGGCGCACAGGGCAACATTTTCACTTTCTTCAGCTACCTATCACTGTCACAATTTATAAGATAAGAATATTTCTATCTTTAATCTAGGATGTCCCTTGGAATCACCTGTAGAGTTTTCAGTTTAATATTACCTTTTTAAAATATGTTTCTTTATTGATTTTTTTTTTTTTAAGAGAGGGAGAGAGAAACATCCATCAACTGCCTCCTGCACGCCCCCTACTGGGGATCAAGTCCCGCATGTGCCCCAACCAGAAATCAAACCTGCAATTTTTTGGTGCATGGGATGATTCTCAACTAACTGAGCCATACAGACAGGAGCTTAAAACTATTTTAAATGGCTTTTGAATTTATGAAAATAACAATGCTTGTTCAACTTTACAGGAATATGTGTAACATATGCTTGTTTCCAATAACACAGAAATAAGAATAAAAGGTAATATCCTTTCTATGGCCCATTTGGTTCAGTGGATTGAATGTCGGCTGTGGACTGAAGGGTCCTGGGTTCGAGCACATGCCCAGGTTGTGCGCTCGATCCCTAGTAGGGACGTGCCAGGGCTCAAGGGTCACCAGCATTCCGGGCTCCTTGTCCACACCTCTCTGCTAGTGAAGACAATAGGCGGCTTCCCACAGCCTCAGGTACTCACCGTGGTTGGCAAACTGGCGCTCGCGAGCCACATGCGGCTCTTTGGCCCCTTGAGTGTGGCTCTTCCTAAGCCTTAGGAGTACCCTAATTAAGTTAATAACAATGTACCTACCTATATAGTTTAAGTTTTAAAAAGTTGGCTCTCAAAAGAAATTTCAATCGTTGTACTGTTGATATTTGGTTCTGTTGACTAATGAGTTTGCCGACCACTGGGAACTTCCTTTCCTGCAACCTCACCTTCTGAACAGACTTCCCTCCAGGGGGCGCAGGGTGAGCGTGTGAGTATATTGCAGTCTTTGGACTGAGCACAGACCCAACCAGCAGAGAGTGAGAGGCTATATCCCAGCATGTAAACACCATCCTCTCTGGGGATGCCGGGGTAAGATTGTGTCTTGGACATAATGAGTGCTCTAGGGGGTGACAACCGCTCCGCTCTGCCTCTGGGGAGCCTGCCTTCTGGTTGCTATGGATGTTTCCCAGCCACTTTCTTCCCAAAAGCGCTGATTAAAACCCTTTTGTGACCAAAGCCTTCGTTTCGACACCTCTAAAGTAGATGGCTTCCTATTTTCCAGTCCCTCCCCATCAGGTTAGCTGAAGAAATTCTGGCAGAGTTAGGAGTCCACTCAAAAAAGTGATTGAATAAACAGAAACATGATTGCATTAAAAAATTTAAACCAGCTAATTGTGCTATCCCAGATCTCATCTCATTCAACTCTAGGAGGTATTATTATTTTCCCTATTTGATGATTGAGAAAATGGAGACACAGAGAGGGTTAGCAACTTCCCCAATGTCACACACACGGCTAGGGAGTGATAGAGGCAAGTTTCAGTCTTATCTGTCCAAATATCTCGCATGCCTAACCACTGCACACGTAGGCTATCTGCTTGAGACAGACTCCTGGGCTGGAGCCAGAAGACATGCTTGAATCACAGTTCTTTTACGCTGAATAAATTGGTCCTGCATTGCGGTAGGGGATAGTGTGACTCTTGACTCCACTAAATCCCTCTCCCGGGGTTGTGTAGGTGTCACATGTGACAACAGGCGTGAAAGTGCTTTGTAAACTGTAAAGAGAAGTACACAGCTGGGGGCAAGATGCAGCTCTAACTAGAGGGATGAGGATGATGGCTATGGCTATATGAGTCTGACAGCGAAAGAAATGAGGGGTCGTGTAGATTTCTGAGGGAACATCGCTCCAAGCAGAGGGAACAGCAAGTGGAACAGCCCTGAGGCCAGTGTGGTGGAGCTGAATGGACAAGGCGGGGAATTGTGGAGGATGAAGTCAGAAGGGTGATGGGGAAGAGCACCAGATCTCACAAGCATTGTAGGGACTTTGGCTTTTACTCTGGGTCAGGTGGGGACCACTGAATGGATTGGAACAGAAGAGGGACAGGATCTGATTGTGCCTTAGCAGGATCAGTCTGATTGCTGGCTTAAGAATAAACTGTGGAGGGACAAGGATGGATGAAGGCAAACAATGCAGAAATCAAGAGATGGTGGTGGCCTGGACCAGGGAGGTAGCCGTGGATACAGTGAGAGGTGGTCAGATTCTGGACATAATTTAAAGGTTGGGCCACCAGGATTTGCTGACAGAGCAGATGGGAGGAGTAATAACAGAAGAGACATTGATAGTTTCTTCAAGGTTTCTGAGCTGAGAGGCCATCTGGGAGGATGGAGCTGTGATTTCCTGAGAGGGGAGATTGTGGGAGGAACAGGGTAGAGGGGGGACCCTCAGGGGTCAACATTAGCCTTGCTGGGTTGGGATGCACCCTACTTTTACATGAGAAGATAGATTCTGATTCTGCAAGGTTATATTTGCAAAAGGTATGCTTCCAGGGATGGGAAGAATTTGTGACTGCAATATATCATAGCATGTAAAGTTGTTAGCACAGTTGGTGGCACACAATTACATTTTCTTTTATTTAACAAGCACTGACAGTGGGGCAGTGTAACATAACTCCTGGTATATGCAACCCCATTAGATCCTTGAAACAGCCCTACGTGGTAGGTCTTTTTATTGTCCCCATTTTATAGATGAGGAAACTGAGGCACAGAGATTAAGTAATTTGCCCAAGATTATGAAGTTAGTAAGGAATATAGCAGAGTTAGAATTTGAACTCAAGTAGTCTGGTGCAGAATTTCCACACTTACCATTGATGTTAATTAAGTAATTGACTGTGGATTAATTTTTGGCTGTTGTCATTATCAGCATTGATTTGATTTATGAAACAGGAAAGTTCTCTGCACTATATAAAATGAATTCTTTTTCATAGCTGCATAGTATTCCATTGTGTAAATATACCACAGGTTTTTAATCCATTCATCTACTGCTGGGCATTTGGGCTATTTCCAGATCTTAGCTATTGTAAATAATGCTGCTATGAACATAGGGGTGCACATATTCTTTTTGATTGGTGTTTCAGGCTTCTTAAGATATATTTCTAGCAGTGGGATCACTGGGTAAAATGGCAATTCTGTTTTTTAATGTTTCTTAAAATTGATTTTTTTGAGATAGAAGAAAGGAGAAGGATAGAGAGATAGAAACATCCATGAGAGAGAAACATCATCCATTGGCTGCCTCCTGAACGCCCCCACCCGGGGTTTGAGCCCACAACCAGGGCATGTGCCCTGACCCGGAATCAAATTGGCAATCTCTCTCTCTCTCTCTTTTTAATTTCAGAGAGGAAAGGAGAGGGAGAGAGAGATAGAAACATCAATGAGAGAGAATCATTGATCGGCTGTCTCCTGCATGCTCCACACTAGGGACCAAGCTCATACCCTGTCATGTGCCCTTGACGAGAATTGAACCTGGGACCCTTCAGTCTGTAGGCTGACACTCTATCCACTGAGCCAAACCAGCCAGGGCTTGGTGATCTCTTGGTTCCTGGGTCAATGCTCAAACACTGAGCTACACCAGCTGGGCCCATTTTTAATTTTTTGAGGAAAGTCCACAGTTTTCTCTATAGTGGTTGTATTAGCTGACATATGCACCAGCAGTATACTATGCAGCTGTAAAAAAGAAGGAACTCACCCAGCCACCATGGCTCAGTGACTGAGCGTCAACCTATGAACTAGAGGTCACAGTTCGATTCCCAATCAGGACACATGGCCAGCTGCAAGCTCAATCCTCAGTGTGGGGCGTGCAGGAGGCAGCCAATCAATGATTCTCTCTCACCATTGATGTTTCTATCTCTCTCTCCCTCTCCCTTCCTTTTTGAAATCAATAAAAAATATTTTTTAAAAAAAGAAAGAAAATGTGGCATATAGATATAATGAAATATTATGCAACCTTTTAAAAGAAGGAAATTCTGATATATGCTACAACATGGATGAGCCTCAAGGACATCATGCCAAGCAAAACAAGCCCATCACAAAAAGGCAAATCGTGTATCATACCACTCATATGAAGTATCAAAAGTAGTCAACATCATAGAGACAGAAAATAGAAAGAGCAATACTGGTTCATAGGGCAATACTCAACCACAGGCCACGCCAGCTGGGCTGCATCACATGTTCTTTATCCATTCACCTGTTGGTGAACATCTTGGCTCTTGTGAATAAAACTGTAATAAAGCTGCGTGTGCAAATATCTCTTTGAGATCCTGCTTTGAATTCTTTGAGATGTATACTTAGAAGTGAGTATTTTTAATTTTTTTAAGGAACTTCCATACTCTTTCCCACAATGACTGCACCACTTTACATTCTCACCAACAGTGCACAAGAGTTTCAATTTCTCCACATCCTCACTAACCCTGTTTTTTGGTTTGTTTGTTTGTTTGTTTGTTTGTTTATAGTGGCCAGCCTAATGGATATGAGGTGATATTTCATTGTGGTTTTGCTTTGCATTTCTCTTCTGGTTAGTAATGTTGAGCATCTTTTTATATGTTTTTTACCATTTGTGTATCTTCTTTGGAGAAATGTCTATTCAAGTCCTCTGACCATTTTAAAATCTGGTTATTTGTTTGTTGTTGTTGAGTTGTAGAAGTTTTAAAAAATACATTCTGTATATTAATGGTTTATCAGATGATTTGCATATATCTTCCCCCATTCCTTAGGTTGCCATTTCTAGTATGGACCTCGAAAAGGAATATATCTGCCAAGAAGGACTCCTTTTAACTGGGCATAAATTTATAACTAGAGTCTAGCAGTCATTGCTGACAGAGGGCTCTCATACACACTCCACTCCAGGAAGAAGCGACAGACTGAGCTGCAGTCCTGTGGGCTGAATCAATCAATCCTTATAAGAATGTTCCCCACCCCTCAACTCTGATTGGTACATCTTCATTGGTACAACTCTGAACCCTGGGCATGTGCCCTGGCTGGGAATTGAACCATGACCTCCTGGTTCACAGGTCTATGCTCAACCACTGAGCCACGCTGGCTGGTGGGTAACTGGCCTGGTGGGTAACTGGCCTCCAGGGGAACTGCACAGGTGTATCCCCAGTGTGTGGCGAGCAGGAGGCAGCCAATCAATGATTCTCTCTCATCACTGATGTTTCTATCTCTCCCTCTCCCTTCCTCTCTGAAATCAATTTTAAAAATTATATATATATATAATTTATATATATAAATAATTTAATTTATATATTATTTTATATATATATATTCTCTTATGGTCCTACCTCTTAAAAGATATTTTAGCTCACTAGAGCCACAGTTTGAAGTGCTTCATAACCACTTGAAACATTTTGGAGAGCACAGCGCACCCTCTGAGTCCTCTGGGAGCCTGCAGCGCCCAAATCCTTGCAGTTTGATTGTTCCAAAAGGCACTGACCTGATTGGTCAGAATAAAGCTGTTCTGATTGACCAGTGAAGAAGCTGATGAGATACACCTGTGCGGTTCCCATTGGGTGATGAAAGCTTCTGTTCTATTGATTGAAATAGGATTCCAGGAACTCCTCTATAAGGGCTGGCTCAGGTGGCAGGAACACAGTGTACAGGCAGGCAGGTCAGTGCAGAGGCAGGTAGCTCAGCGCAGGCTTCTCCCTGAAGTGTAGTTTGCATGAGAGACCCAAGTATAGAAATAGCTGCTAGGCCCTGGTCTCTAAATTGGAGGCCAGTTACCCACCAGGAGCCCTTCTTAGTATTTTCTTTCTCCGGGTCCACACCTGTCAGCAATATAAGGCCATGGACAGGATCTGTTTTGCTCCTCATTCTATTCCCCCAGTGTCTGGCTATTGGGGGAAGAATAGAAAGGAGGTGGCTGCCAGTTGACCAGAGAGCTGGGACCGGGCAATTGGAGGATCCTCACCCCCAACCATCCTTGGAATGTAAGTTCTGCTCACTCTTCGCACACTAGGAGCCTTTCAACGATGCAGCCTTGAGAAAGTAAGATGTTGTTGAGACCATACACGTGACTGAACCCTGTTAAGGCCTCTGTAGAAACTTCAAGATTCTGGCCCTTGGGTTTTGAGATCTACTCCTCTAATGGCACCCAAGACAAGCCTCTAGGTAACTTCCACCTACCCAAATGGAGCAGTCTGCCTCTTTCTTCTCTCTTCCTGCCCTCCATGGCTTGGGGGGGCGGGGGGGGCGGGGGGGGGTGTTCAGATGTAACCTGAGAGGCTCCCAAGTTTGTGAACCAACACTAGCATCCTGACTGGTGCATACCAGGTCTTCCCCAAATATTTTCCAAAGGAAGAGCTGAATAAATTCTAGAACAAAGAACTGGGAGAGGTGTTTGGGAACACCCTATGTGTTCCTGCCCAAGACCACAGATGTCATTTTAAATGGTCTAGAAAAGGAGAAACAGGTGAAATTTATTTTTATAGTATAATTTCTTTAACAAACGATATCCAAAATATTATCATTTTAACATGTAACTCATTTTAGAACTTGTAAATATGTTTTAAAAGATTTTTTAGGGCCCAGCCAGCGTGGCTCAGTGGTTGAGCATAGACCTGTGAACCAGGAGGTCACGGTTCAATTCCCAGCCAGGGCACATGCCCAGGGTGCAGGCTCGATCCCCAGTGTGTGGCGAGCAGGAGGCAGCCAATCAATGATTCTCTCTCATCACTGATGTTTCTATCTCTCCCTCTCCCTTCCTCTCTGAAATCAATTAAAAAATTTGTATATATATATATATATATATATATATATATTTTTTTTTTTTAAAGATTCTTTTATGGTCCTACCTCTTAAAAAATATTTTAGCTCACTAGAGCCACAGTTTGAAGTGCTTCATAACCACTTGAAACGTTTTGGAGAGCACAGCGCTAGCCCCTGCACCCTCTGAGTCCTCTGGGAGCCTGCAGCACCCAAGCCGGCGCCGGCATCTGGCGGGCGCTTGTCAGGTTTGCTGGGTGGGAGGAAAGAGTAAAGGCAGACCCCGGGGCGGTGAGTATGCCAGCAGGTGTACACGCCCAGCACTCGCAGGAACTGGGCTCGATTCCAAGAAGAAAGCGATCAGCCCTCCAGGCAGGAAGTTTGGCTGCGGGGCCAGGACGCGCAGCCCACTGGCTGCCCCAGGCGGGGGGTCACCATCGTGCTCCGCGGGCGAGCAGACGGGCGCCAGGGACGCGACAGCCGGCGCGGGAAGCGAGGCAGCTCGCCAGGGCCCCGGGGTCTGCGCTGGGACAGTCTTCCCAGGTATCTACCGAGACCGTGGGCTCCGAGAGAGGATGGAAGGGAAGAGGGGGGCGCCTCCGTGCAGGGTGGCCAGGGGTGGCAGCTGTGGCCGGGGAACGGGGCGAGGGGCGGTGGGGTAAGAGAAATAGAGGGAGAACCACCTGGGAGCGGGAATCCCGGAGTAGGAATGGATCTGCGAGGTGGCTTCAGCTCCCGCCCGCCGTGCGTCGACCCTCTGCATTAGCCAGGTTTCAGAGGAGGGCAAGCAATCGGTCGCCCCATTCAGTTCGCCCCGTAGCTTCAGGAAGGAAAGAATAATCGCACCGGACCAGGTGGGCTTTTCTCTGCGCGGCTGTGGAATCGCACTGTCTGTGTGCTGTGCGCCTCTGGGCAAATTGCTTACCCTCTCTGGGCTCCAGTTTCTATCTTTGTGGTTTCTCCTGTGCGGGTGTTTTAAGGCTAAAAATAGGACGTTCCCTCCTAGGATTTCTGTGGATCTCTGTGTGCTGGGAACCCAGGAAGCACTTCCTAAATGTTAGATGTTATTTCCCTTGGATAAACTGAGATCGGGTCTCCCGGTCCCATTTTACCCATGAGGAGATTCAGGCTCAGACAGGTTCAGTAACTTGTCCACAACAATTAGATGGAAACAACAGGATTTGAACCCAGGAAGTCGAACTCCAGAGCCAACAGTAAGGTCTAATCCAAGTCCTACTACTTCCTAGAAGGACTGGGGGAGGGGACAGTAAACTGATTCTGAGACTCCTTCTCTCTATCTGTGAAATGGGTACAAAAACAGTGCCTAACATATGGGTTATTATAAGGATTAACAGAGCTAATACATACCATAAATGCCTCCGTCCTAGAATGTGCATGCCACAAAGACAGGGGTTTTTTTTCTTTTGTTTTGTTTGCAGTTACTTCCCCAGTGCCTGGCACATAGTAAATGCTCCATGAGTACTTGCTGAATGACTAAGGAACACATATAATTGCCATGTATCAATAATCCCTATTAGTTCCATGTTATTGATGAGGAGACTGAAGTTCAGAGAGGTTAGGTAACTTGCAGGATGTCACACAGATGGTTGGTAGAGGAGTCAACATTTGAACCCAGGTCTGTTTGATCATAAAGTCTGTAGAGTCTTGATGTCCAATCCAGGTTCCATCACATCCTGGTAGGGTGAAATATGGCAAGTTATTTAGCTCTTCTGTGCCTCAGTTTCCTTATCTGTAAAATGGGGACGGTCGTGTGTGTTTTTTCTGTATTAGCACTCAGCACAGTGCTGGCACTCAGCAGGCACTCAATAAACACTGGCTACAGTGAATGCTGACCGCCCACTCCAAGAGGGGCTGGCACAGCAGGTGTGTCCATCTAGAGGAGGCAGGGAGGAGAGTGGAGGTCGGAGGGGGAGGAGATGACTAAGGAGCTTTCTTGTGTTCTGTGTGATCCACAGAACCAGGCCCTGTTTGCTCTCTGGAACATTCCTGAGAAGTCTCCCCACCACCAACACCACCACCACCACCACCACCACCACCCAGTGCTCACTGCAAAAGGAGGGGTGTCACCTGGTGTCCTGCTCTCCAGCCAGTGTAGAAGGAGGCTGTCATGAGAACCTGCTACCCTTTTGTTGTATAAACAGGGAACAAAGTCCTCTCCGCTTCAGTTGATTCTCTGCTAGCAGATGAGGCTTTTGGGAGGAGGATTCAGGTGGCAAGGGCAGTTATGCAGTGGTTATTCCAGCTGGATCTGGGTTCCGATATCATCTCTAAAAGTTCCAGCTCTGGGACTTTGGCAAGTTGCTTTCAGAGCCTCATCTGTTGAATGGACACAGGGTTATTGGAAGGCTCATCTGAACTCATGTCTAGACAGCGTTTAGCACACTATCTGGACCACGATACATGGCAGCTACTGTTGCTCGTGTTATTGGAAGCTTGATGCTTCTTTCTATTCCAGGCCTTGGGACCTGCTGCTGTGCAGGTAACACGCTCCGAGGAGGGCTAAATAAAGTGCCCTTTCCTGGAACTCCTTCTCATCTAGAGAGTCTCATTCCAGGGATTCCCCACCTGTCAAATCCTTGGAGTTTTGTGCCACCCTAAAGTATGCCAAGACAATTCCTGGAGACAGTAAAGCTGGCATGTGAAGGGGAAAGCACCTCATTCTCTGCTTAGGAAACTCCGTCCTTTGATGTGGGCACTTGGTGGGGGTAGGGAATCCTAGCCTTGTAATATTATTTGAGTCGTTAACATTGTTCTGTTTACTCTGTGCCAGGCATTGTGCTAAGCCCCAGCTCTAGTGATCTGTGGAATGTGGGCTCCAGAGCCGGGCTGCCTGAGTTCTAATCCCGCTTCTGCCACTTTTTAGCTGTGTGACTAGGGGCCAAGTTACTTTACTTCTCTGTGTTTCAAATCTGTAAAATGGGATGATTGTGATATAACCAATAACAGAGCTGCTGTGAGGATTAAGTATAAGCAACATATATATGGTGATAAGAACAATGTAATGGTAAACATTATCCATTTATATATGTTATGACTGTCTTCACTTTGCAGCTGAGGAAACTGAGCACAGCTCAGGGAAATTAAGACATTAAAAGCGCTATCCTGCCCTAGCTGGTTTGGCTCAGCGGATAGAGCGCCAGCCCTGGTCGGGGTGCATGTGGAAGGCAACCAATTGATGTGTCTCTCTGCCTTGAAATGTGGCTGGTTCCGTGCTGCCTGTCCTTTTTCAATTTATTTATTTGTTTATTTCTTTTTGATATATTTTTATTGATTTCAGAGATGATTCTCTCTGTGTGTATGTCTCCCGCTCCCTCTTACTCTCTCTAAAAATCAATGGGAAAAATATCCTCAGGTGAGGATTAACTAAAGCACTACCCTTTCTTCTCTCCCATTGACCCATTGTTTCCCATTCCACTGCCCTCATTTTAATTCATGCCTGTCCTCCCACGCCCAGGTTCCTTCGTCTGCCCCTGTCTAGGATCTCTGTTTCCCATGTCTGGGGCTCCCAACATCTGCTGCCAGAAAGTTCTCTCTCTTCTTCTGTTTTTATAAATTGATTTATTTTTTGAAAGCGAGAGAGAAAGGGAGAGAGAGAGAGAGAGAGAGAGAGAGAGAGAGAGAGATGGGTTTGTTGTTCCATTTATTTATGCAATTTTTGCCTGATTCTTATATGTGCCCTGACCAGTAGTTGAACCCACAACCTCCGCGTATCCAGACTATGGTCTGACCACCTGAGATACTCTGCCAGGCTCTCTGCTTTACTTCCAAAACTTTAGTTCCCCAGTGACCTTGGAACTAGTTCTTTTTCTTTTTTCTTTTCTCTTCAGTTGAGACAGAAGAGATGATTTATTGTACACATTGCATTCAACCACAACTGAGAACAGAACTAGTGCAGAATGTCACAGGTCCAGGGCAAGGGACCAGAAGGAACTGTTTTGTATGAGCGAGGTGGGTCTCTCAAAAGGTGGTTGCCGAGATCAGATGGCGATGTATGTTGTAGATCCGCTGAAAGTTCTAGACACTAGGCATGCATTCCAACAATTTGTACCAGGGCCCCAGGCCTCTGGCTCCCCTCATTTCTGCCCCAGTGATTTCCATGGTGCACAAGCTAATGGTTGGACCTCGGCCTCGTCTTTCTCCTTCTGCGCTTCAGCCTGCCCATTCACTGCTTCCTCCACTTAGCTCTCACCGCGCAAAGGTTTCTAAGAACATGGTGCAAAGGTCAAGGAAGCCTAGTTCTTTTCTTTTATCTGATTAAAAATATTGTGCATGTACAAGTTACTTTAAAAGATTATGCCTAGCCCTAGCCGGCTTGGCTCAGTGGATAGAGCCTAGGCCTGCAGACGGATGGGTCCCAGGTTCGATTCCGGCCAAGGGCACATGCCTGGGTTGCGGGCTCAATCCCCAGTAGGGGGTGTGCAGGAGGCAGCTGATCAATGATCCTCTCTCATCATTGATGTTTCTATCTCTCTCTCTGTCTCCCTTCCTCTTTGAAATCAATAAAGAAATATATTTTTTTTAAAAAGATTATGCCTATAGCCCTAGCCAGGTAGCTCAGTTGGTTAGAGCATCATCTCCATACACCAAGGTTGTGGGTTCAATCTCTGGTCAGGGCATTTACAAGAATCAATTAATGAATGCATAAATAAGTGGAACAACAAATCGATCTCTCTCTCTTTCTACCTCTCTCTCTCAAATCAATAAATAAAAAGAAAAACAAATATATGTCTTATAAGAATATTTGCAGAGGATGTGAGATGCTCTGCAATTTCGTCCTCTGGTGATAGTCATTGTTTTGATTTTCATGTATATTTTGAGTTCTCCCTCCAGGCATACTAATATAGATTTTAAAAATTTGTCTTAAAAAACGAGATCTTGCTATCCAAACTGTGTGGGATTCACAGCAGTAAATTTTCCCAAAATTTAATTTATTTTTTGAATGTTACACCTCTGCACGGTATCAAATCCAAGAGATGGCTGGCAAATATTGAAAAAATCTCTCTCTTCGTTCTCACTCCAGAAGCTACCTCACTCACCAATTTACACTCCACCTGCAGACAAAGAAAGAAACATGCAATTACAGTTTGTAGGGCAAATTTTGTGTCATAAGCCACAATACTTTATAGTCATAACATGCTAGTCAGGATATGATTAAATCAGCCTGCCTTGAACTGTGGCTGGTTCCATGCTGCCTGTCCTTTTTTCAATTTATTTGTTTGTTTATTTATTTTTAATATATTTTTTATTGATTTCAGAGAGGAAGGAAGAAGGAGAGAGAAATAGAAACATCAATGATGGGAGAGAATCATTGATCGGCTGCCTCCTGCACGCCCCCTTACTGGGGATCCAGCCCGCAACCGGGGTATGTACCCTTGACCAGAACCAAACCTGGGACCCTTCAGTCTACAGACCGATGCTCTATCCACTGAGCCGAAGCGGCTAGGTCCGCTGCCTGTCCTTTTATTCCTGGAAAGGATGCCATCATAATTGTGAAGTTAAACCTGTAAGGTCTGAATGTTGCCCCCGAGGCTAAGTCTGCAGAACAAATTGGCCAGTGCCTGAGGGTGTCTTGTGGAACATCATGTTCTAGAAAAATGCTTTAGTGAATAAATGGAAGGATAGTCTCTTTCCACTCCACCTCCCTCCCTGTGGGGAAAAAGAAAACACACACCCCACAATATGACGTACTTCCTTATGGTATCCAAGAAATAAAAGTATTTTCTAGAAAGGACTTTGTTCTTTGACTGCACTGATGCCAAAGAATATTCATGAGAAGTTCAGGAAGAAAGAAATGCACAATTTGGTCCCTGAGCTAGGGCTTCTTCTCCTCTAACCCGAGACACAGAGGCCATGGAGCAGCCATGATGTTGGGGGTCGAGGACTGACCTGCGTTTAATGGGTGAGACCCAGTTATTCATTGGCCGGCAAAGGGAGACATGATAACCAGGGTGGCATAAAATGGTCAGGAGCTCGTAAACGTCCCCTCCCTGGCAGCCCAGCCACGGGACTAAGATTAAACAGGGCTGTGTTTAAGGCAGAATAAGACTAACTCAGTAATAAAAGAGGACCCACTACCTCTGCAGAGCGGAGAGGAAATGCCTGCGTGTTCCCACAGGTAAGAGAGGGTACTTTGCGGGGGGAGACACAGAAATGATGGGGAGCCCGTGCGAATGTGTCATGGGAGGAGAACAAAAATGGGGGCTGTCCTGTAGCTAATCACTGGATGCCAGGAACAGAAAAATGCACGATAAATATTTGTTAGAGGAAAGAATGACTGTGGGGAAGTCGCAGGCAAGGGAGCGTGTGTTGGCTTGAAGAGAAAGCTCTACAACTGTCTGCCTGAATCAGAATCTGGACTTCCCTGAGTCCTAACTGTGAGTTACTGTATTTTTCTGGCCTCAGTTTGCTTGTCTGCAGAATGGGCAGTATGCTCAGAGCACCCACTTGCACAGGTGGATATTAGAGCTAATAAGAAAATATGGTGCACTGTAAGCACTCGATAAATTTTGCCTTTAACTCCTCCTCTTCTCCTCATACTCCTTTTCTTCCTCTGATAACCAAGCTATTGATGATGATGATCACCGTTCAGAGAGGCAGGGATTGGAATCCCATTCTGCCTCTGTTTAAGCCTTGTGTCTTTGGACAAATGGCTTAACCTCTCTGGGCCTCATTGTAATCATTATAAAGTGGGGATAGTACATCCTTTCCATAAAATTGCTTGAGAGTTCAGTTGCTAATGCGTGGGAAGGCATAGCACATGAGAGGGCATAGCACCGGCCTAGCGCTCAAGTAAGTTCTGGGTAAATGGTCCTGTCTTTATGCTTTATTACTCTGGGAGGACACAGAGTCATCAGGTTCGAGGTTTGAACATCTTTTTAAAAGCGCGGTGAGTCACTGGATGTTTGCCAGGAGTTCCTGGAATGGTGGTGAGAGGTAGGGCTATTTTACAGCTCAGGTTATTTCCTAGAGTGTAAATCCCAGCTGAGGGAATGCTAATTGTTAGGTAGGTCATTACCAGGAAGGACACTCCTTAGTCATCGGGGAAGAAATAAGGAGCGGGGTGAGATTTCTGTGTTTTTACCAGAACAAACTAATTCTGTTTTCTATGGCATTTGAATCTGGGTGGGTATCACTTAAGAGAACTGTAGGCCCATGGTTACCGTTCCCAACCTGGCCTGTATCAGCACCCCCAATAAATGCAAACTAGTGGCTTTCCAACGAAGACAGAGACTTGCTTTATAAATCTCACAGTCGTAGGAAAGTTCTCAACGTGAGACGAGGTCGGCGAAGGAAAATGGTTTTATTTGCCACAAGAATGTCATTCCCAAGGTGGGATGACAGTACCTGGCAGCGTGAGACTCACAAACACCTGGATTTCGGGGTCCTGCCTGCCAGTCAGCATGGATCTAAGCCAAATTGGAGCAAAAGGACAAATCAGTCATCTTGATCCGGTCTTTATTGAAAATGTGGACATTTTGGTTCATCATGGATTTTTGTGTTATTTTCTACTTTTAAAAATATTGCTTTAAACTATTTATCTTGATTACTGGGGTTTTTGGTATCCCTACTGTTAGCCCTGATGCCAATGACACCAAATCTAGAAACTTCCCAAGTTTAACATCATATTTACCTATCCTGAGCAAAAAGATGACCAACATCAAGATGTGAATGTGGCCCTGGCCAGTGTTGCGCAGTGGTCAGAGCATTAGCCCATGCACCAGAGGATTGTGGGTTTGATTCCTAGTCAAGGGCACGTACCTGGCTGGTGAGTTCGCTCCCTACCTCCTGTTGGAGCATGTGGGGAAGGCAACCAGTTGGTCGACGTGTCTCTTTCACATCGATGTTTCTCTCTCTCTCTCTTTCTCACTCTCTCTCTCTCTCTTTCTCTCTCTCTCTCTCTCTCTCTCTCTCTCTCTCTCTCTCTCTCTCTTCCCTCCCCCCCTTAACCCCTCCCTCCCTTCCACTTTCTCTGAAAAGCAATAGAAAAACTATTCTCAGGCTCTTGCTCATTCTCTGTGAGATGGCATAACTTGCACCGACTGCTGTTCAGCGCTGTTGAGATTTCTTTCCAGTGTCTTTTTGTCTTGTTTCCACTTAATCTCAAGCAATTTTTCAACCGAGTTTGGCTGAGCACAGGATCTTCAATTAAGAGTCATTTTTCCTTAGAACTTTGCGGGCTTGGGGATGGCCTCCCCGTAGCTGAGGGCAAAGCCCAGACCTCTCTTTGGATAAGGTTACATTCTTTGCTACACGGTGTTCACCCTAAAATCAAAGGGCACCCTGTAGGTCCCAGAGTGGAAGCAGCCTGCTCGTTGAGGTTAAATATGCTCATGGTTGCCGCCCAGCCTGTGCAGCCAACCCTTACCTGCCTGCCTGTGCCTGGCACCTCCCTGGCACTGGGCCGGCTGGAATGACCCACCTCTGCCTGTCTCCCCTGGTGCTCCTTCTGATCTGCAGTTTCCTCCACCCTGGCTTATCCATCCATGCATCCACTCACTTTCTGAATTTTGGAAAGTCATGGTCATCTCTAGTCCTGTTCTTTACATTGTTAATGGATTTATTCCCGGTTGTGTACCTTTTCTGTAACTTCACTGAGACTTTTGGAAGGTGGGCTCAGGCTACCACCTTGAAGCAGATTGCAGGTTTTGTTGTTGTTATGTTCTGAATAGGATAGGATTTTTAGCATTTTGTTCCTTCCCCCTGAACCATTTCAAGAAATTTGTTTTGTGACCCATCAAGGACGAATCAAATTTGTCCTGTGGCTCAGTGAAGGCAGGCGGGACTTGGAGTTCTGTGGACCTAGGTTCTAGCCCTGGATGTGGACAAGCCGTTTAACTTCCAGTGAGTTACTTTATGTCCTTGGAAACGATAAAGCACAATGATGCCAATTTTGGAATCAGTTTACCTGGTTTTATAACCAAGCTCCACTTCTTACTGGCTGTGTTTCCTGGCCAAGTTGCTTAGCCTTTCTGTGCCTCAGTAGCCTTCTCGGTAAAACAAGGGTAATAATAGCACCTATGGTAAGGATTTAACGGGCTAACACCTGTGACGTCCCCATAGCAGTGGCTGGCACGTACATATTAGTTGTTTTGTCATCCTTGGTTTGTGCTTTTGTTTTTCTGTCTGCAAATCAAAACCAATAATACTTAGGTTGTGTTATATGTGTGTTTAAATAGGCAATATAAGGACTATTATATTATGGGGATTTGAATTAGTCTGATTAAGAATTAAGGTTCTAGCCTGGCTGGCGTGGCTCAGTGGTTGAGGGTCGATCTATGAACCAGGAGGTCACAGTTCCATTCCCGGTCAGGGCACATGCCTGGGCTGCGGGCTTGTTCCCCAGTGTGGGGTGTGCAGGAGGCAGCCAATCAATGATCCTCTCTCATCATTGATGTTTCAATCTCTCCCTTCCTCTCTCTGAAATCAATAAAAATATATATATATTTTAAAGGTGAGAATGCCTAGACCCAGAGGGCTTTAAGGTTTATCAGTTTTCAATGCTCCTGGCAGGATTCTGAGCACAGGGACCGTGGGAAGGGGACAGGAGGGCTCCCGAGCACATTAGACCAATCTCTGTATCTTTGCCGTGCCTGGGTGGTGCCCTTCATGGGCTTAAAGTTCATATTTCTTTTTCAGCCTCTGAAACTTTTTCATGTGCTTAACAAGCTAAAATCTCTATTTCTCTTGCATTCATAAAATACAACTCTCTTTCCTTGTGAATTAAGTAAATATCCTCAAAACTTAGTAAATTCCTTGGTGAAGGGGAAACACAGAGAGAGAACAAGAAGACATACCCATTTTATTTTATTTAGATTTTTCGGCTCCTATTCATAGCCTTGATATTGGTTCTTGCACACACAGACCTTAGTTTAGAAGGGTCCAAACCTATGTCGACGGATGTGCCTGGGCGAGAGGCGGAAGCACGCTCCGGAAAGCTCTGTGGGCCATGCATCGACAAGTGTGTCGTTATGGGAGGGTTTTGTTAAATGGGTGATTAGAGGTTATGCCCTCACATGCTTTTCAGAAACTGTTGCCTTTATAAACATTGCCTTTATTTCCTTGTTCTAAATATCATACACGGCAGGTAAAGGATTTAAGGCGTTTGTTTGTAGTGGCATGGATGATGAGAGCCCGACTAATCGTTAAGCTAACATGACAAATCCAGGAGGAACAACGAAGTCTTTGCAAACCAAACCTGGGACTCTGCTGAAATGTAGGTGTGTTTGTGTGGGATGGCCTGGTGCCTGGGCAACCTCTCGGGGACGTGTAGTAGCCTTTGTGTTGGAAATGACTTTCTGAGATCAGGAGGAAGGAATCGAGGCTTCCAGAGCTGTGATGATGAAAGCTTCGTTGAAATGAGATGTCTGGGATGAGCCATTTCTTTTGGCTCAAAAGAAAAAAAAATATTTTCCCTTCCTTTTCAGGAATTCTTAGCAGCATAGACTGGTAGTGTGTGTGTGTGTGTGTGTGTGTGTGTGTGTGTGTGTGTGTGTTGGGGGAAGAGGGCAAGGATGCAATTATCTTATTGTATAATGTCCATTGTTTCCCCAAATTTAGTAATTTGCATTCCACTTTCATAATCTTTGCCCCTTTTCTTGCCATACATAGTAATGTTTATTCTTTTTTACCTAATAGATTTGTTTTAAAAGGAAACTGATGTCATTATTAAATGGGAAACTTATACCACTAGCTTATAAATATAGGTGACTATATATTTATATGCGTACATACATATAGTTCAAACCAAACTGTGTTATTAAATTCCAGCTAAATTGTGCTGAGTGTGAGAAGCTACATTCTGTGCAATTCCATTTATGGGACATTTTGGAAAAGGCAGAACTGTAGGATCAGTGATGGGCTAAGGGTGGGAGGAGGGGTTGATTTTAGAGGGGTGGCCCGAGGGAGCTTGGGGGGATGAAACTGCTCTGTAACCTTATTGTAGGGGTCGTTATGCATGTGTTCAAATTCATAAAACTATGCACCAAAAATATTTTACTGTATGCTATTTTAAAAATGAAATAGTTAAGTTCTAGTCCTATGTTGTGGCCTGAAGAAGTTCTGAGCTTGGAGCCTTGCTCCATCTTTGTGGATAAAGAGACTATGGCAAATTCAGAGAGGTGCTAAAAAGTTAATAGCACCAACGGAGACTTTCCCTGGTTGTTAATTTGAAATATTGAATGAAAATTTAAAAAGAAGGAACTATCCCTGGGAAATTCTTTGTTATTTTCTACCAGGGAAATGATCCTTGCAAGAATCCCTGAACTTGTTTGGAACCCTCAGTTTATGGGCTGTATTTGTGCCAAATATGGATCCAGGCATGAGTGACCCCTCCCTTCCCTTTTCCCCTCCCCCCAGAGTAGTCCAGCTGATGCCAGTGTAGGTTTATTTCCCTTCCCGCTGGCTGAGGGTGGCCGTCACCAAGATGGACTCCAGGTGATGGATGAGATGAAGGAGAACTTTGTGGGACAACATTCATTCATTCATTCATTCATTCAACAATATTGAGTGCCTTCTACACGTCAGCCATGGTATTAGATGCTGGGGATAAAGTGAGCAACATAGAATAACCCCTGCCCTTACAGAGCTTTCAGTCTGGTGGAGGATAAATATTGAACAATATGTACACCAAGTTAGTATATAATTACAAGTTATCTATATATATACAAGCCTAAGTGACCATTCGACCTTTCAACCAGTAGCTATGACATGCACTGACCACCAGGGGGCAGACACTTAACACACAGGCATGGAAACATGGAACAGACTGATGAATCTCAGAGGGAAGGGGGGGCGGGGAGGGTGGGAAGAGATTAACCAAATATCTTATATGCACACTAGAGGCCCAGTGCATGATTCCTGCACTGGTGGGGTCCCTTGGCCTGGCCTGTGGGGATCGGGCCAAAACCAGCAGTCCAACATCCCCCGAGGGGTCCCGGATTGCGAGAGGGTGCAGGCCAGGCCGAGAGACCCCACTGGTGCATGAGTCCATGCACTGGGCCTCTAGTTAGTACATAATTAAGTCCTATGGGAAAAGGGCAAGATGATACAAAGAGACCTTCAAGGGAACTATTTAGATGTGTGTGTGTGTGTGTGTGTGTGTGTGTGTGTGTGTGTGTGGCGGGGGGTTGGGGTAAGATGCCCCTCTGTGAAAGAAGAGTTAGCCACACCAAGAATGGAGGGAAAAGCATTTTAGGCAGAGGGAACAACATGTGCAAAGGCCATCACTCAGGAATACAGCCCAGTGTTTTAGTGCAGGGGTTGGCAAACTATGCTATGACGCTCAAATGTGGCCTTTAACCTAAGAGTGTTTTTAAAAAAATATTTTTAAATTATTGACAAAAGAATAATAATTAATGACACGTGAAAATTGTGACATTCAAGTTTTGGTGTCCATAAACTGGAACACAGACACACCCACTCAATTATGTCAGCTGTCTTTGTCAAGTGCAGGTGGGGTTGGAAAAGTGTTCAGGGCTGTTGGGTTTTTATTTTCCTTTTATTGCTGTGATGGATGTTATGTTAAACATTTCAGTGATGGCTTTATTGTGCTTGTTTTGAGGCTTTAAAGTAAATGGGACAGTTCAGAAACTCAATACGTTTTGATTACAGCAAATTTTGACTTATTTTAAAGCCTGCATAACTTATTTGGGGACTGAGCAAAAAAGCATTCACATCGTCAGCATATCCCAGCTTTTCCTCTTCCCTTTTCCCCCCCACAATGCTTGTGTTTTACTCTTTTTAAAAACTGGGTTTCATGTTTAAATTACTGCGATTTGGAAAAATTCTTGTCTCCTTTTTTGTCTTTACTGTTCTTTTTTAAATTGTAGTAAAATATACATAACATTACATTTATCATCTTAACCATTTTTAAGTGTGCAGTTCAGCAGCGTTAAGTACTTTCGCATCGTTATGCAACCAATCTCCAGACCTTTTTTATCTTGCAAAACGGAAACTCTATACCTATTAAACAACTCCCTGTTTTGTATTTCTGTGCGTCTAACTGCTCTGGATAACTCACACAACTGGAGTCATACAGTTTCTGTCTTTATCTGACTGGCTTATTTCACTTAGCATGATGTCCCTAAGGTTTAACCATGTTGTACCCTGTGTCAGGATTTCATTCCTTTTTAAGAATGTAAAATTTTTATTTTGTTTTTTCCATCACCATTTATCCCCTCTATATCCTCTTGCACCTCTACCCACTCCCCACTCCCCCCCCATACACAATAATTTCATGCCTTTATAAGAATGAATAATATTCCATTGTGTGGCTACACCAATTTTGTTTATACATTCATTCATGGATGAACACTTGAGTTTCTTTCACTTTTTGTTTTTTTGTAAATCTCTTTGAAACCATGCTTTTGATACTTTTGGATATATATATACCCAGAAGTAGGAATGCTGAATCGTGTAGCAATTCTATTTTTAATTATTTGAGGAACCACCATATTGTTTCCCGTTGTGGCCGTACCATTTTACATTCCCAACAACAGTGCACAAAGGTTGCAAATTGTTCACATGTTTACTAACAGTTCTTATTTTCTGTGGGTTTTTTTTTTTTTTTCATATTGGCCATCCTAATGGATATGCGGTGATATCTCATTGTGGTTTAGATTTGAATGTCTTAATAATTAGTGATGTGAACACCATTTCATATACTTGTTGGCCATTTGATTATTTTCTTTGGGGAAATGTCTATTCAAGTCCTTTGCCCAGTTTCTCATCTGGTCACTTGTGGGGGTTTTTTGGTGTGGCTGCATCATAGGAGTTCTTTCTATCTTCTGGATACTAACCCGTGTTCAGTTATGTGATTTGGAATTATTTCCTCCCATTCCATGTGTTGCCTTTTCATTCTTTTGATTATGTCCTTTAATGCACAAATTTTTATATAGTCCAATTTGTCTACTTTGACTTTTGCTGCCTGTGCTTTTTTTCACATCTAAGAAATCACTGCTAAATTCAATGTCATGAATCTTTTGCGCTGTTTTCTTCTAAGAGTTTTATGGTTTTAAGTCTTACTTTTTTAGGCTTTGGATCTATTTTCAGTTAAATCTTGTATACGGTGTAGGGTACGAGACCAACTCCAGTCTTCTGCGCGTAGATGTGCAGTTTTCCCAACACCGTTTGTTGAAAAAGCTGTTCTTTCCCCATTGAATGGTCTTGACAGCCTTGTAGAAAATCGTTTGACCCTACAGAAGAGGGCTTATTTCTGGGTTCTCTGGTCTCTTCCACTGGTCTATGTGTCTGTCGTTATGCCAATTCTTGCCTCTTTTTACACCACTTTGTTCATTGTTTTTCTTTTTCTTTTTTTGACCCTCACCAGAGGATATTTTTCCATTGATTTTTAGAGAGAGTAGAAGAGAGAGGGAAAGATAGAGAGAAATATTGATGTCAGAGAAGCACATTGATTGTTGCCTCCTACACGAGCTCCGATCAAGGCCTGGAGCCTACAATCGAAGTACATGTCCTTGACCTGAATCAAACACGGGTCCCTTCGGTCCACAGGCCAACTTTCTATCCACTGAGCCAAACCGACTAGGGCTCATTGTTTCCTTTTCTTTGTTTTGTTTCTTTATGCAAAAAAAGCCTTTTTTTCCCTCCTGGATCAAAATTGTGATGTTTCTGTTATCTATCTTTAATGGGGGAGAAAAACTCTGCCTCCATTTTCCCTTCTACTTGAGCAATCTTCATGGATTGTTTGAATGATGTAAGTAACTAAATAAGTAAATTAAAAAGTGAGGAAGTCAGTCTACTAGTATGTGGGAGATGGTCAAGTGTAGTTAAGAAAGTTATGTTAAAGTCCTTGCCCTGCCTAATATCTGTGAAATTTGGAGAAGTTACCAAGTCCTCTAAACCTCAATTTCCTCATCCATGTAATGGGAGCATGAAGAGTCCCTCGCGCTGAATCGAGTGCAGATTCTGGGCAAGTATGTGCATGCATTGCTCTGCTCCATACCTGGCTCAGAGTAAGCAGTAGAATTTATGCCTCAAAAGTACACATTTCCTTACTCTGTCCATTTCACTTCCTAACTTAGATCGGACAAGCCCTTCTAGACCTCTCCTGTTCATGTCAGTTAACTGGTCATTGTCAAACACAGAGTGGGTGGGAGAAGTGGTGATTTTGTCTCCTGAAGACATTTGGCAGTGCCTGGCCCTAACTGGTTGTCACAACTTGAGGAGGGTGCTGCTGGCACCTGTAGGCAGAGACCAGCGCTGCTGCTAAACACACGATGATGCACAGGACAGCCCCCCAGCAGAGAATTATCTGGCCCCAAATGGCAGTACTGCTGAGAAAGAAACACCTAGTTTAACGGAGGCTAATCCTGCCGGCTTTGTTTTCCTATATTAGCGTCTTACACTTGCCTTTTTGCAAGCTGCATTGGATACTGACCGAGTGTAATCCAGAGAAAAGGAGAAAAGGTCAGTTTGGGAACTATTCCTGGTTATCCTTCTGAGGTGACAAAGTGAAAATGAATACGCTACTTATCTGTAGCTGTTAGGAATTAGTGCGATGTCTTGGGGCCCATCGTCCTTAGGAACTGAAAACACGGAAACCAAACAACCTGGCAAAACCACTTCCAGGTCTCTTCCTTGGAGAAGTTTTTTTTCATGAACACAAAGAGATGGCAGCTGATCATTTAATAGTGAAAAATGGGAAACGGCCTACGTGTCCATCAGTAGGAGAAGCACTAAATATGCTGGTCATATAATGGAATAGCGCACAGCCATACGATGAACAAACTTCTAGTAACTAGCCGTAGTTACTGGAACTACCAACATGGAGAGATCGCAAAGCCAATTTTATGTTAATAAAAAAAAAAAGGCAAGTTTCAGAAAATATGTAGGATGTGAAATAGAGAGCCATAGACACAACCTTTATGATTGAGGCGACAGTATTGTCACGTATTGACACACATATGTGCCTTCACTCGTTTCCTGGGGCTGCTGTAACGAGGTACCACCGCCTGGGTGGCTGACATAACCAAAACGTATTGTCTCACAGTTCTGGAGGCTGAAGTCTGAACACGAGGTGTTGAGCGGGGAATGGTCCCTCTGATGCCTGTAGAGGAAGGATCCTTACTTGCCTCTTCCAACTTCTGGTAGCCCCGGACTCTCCTTGTCTTGTGGCAGGATAACTCCTGTCTTCACACGGTGTCCTCCCAATGTCCGTTCACACATTCCTCCC
Source organism: Myotis yumanensis (assembly GCF_028538775.1). NCBI lineage: Eukaryota > Metazoa > Chordata > Mammalia > Chiroptera > Vespertilionidae > Myotis > Myotis yumanensis. The sequence continues at coordinate 87,576,720 of NW_027223755.1, read as the reverse complement.
TCAGTGCACGTCTGTGTCCACATTTCCCTTTTCCATAAGGACATCAGTCATATTGGATTAGGGCTCATCCTCATGACCTCATTTTTAACCAGTTAACTGCCACCCATCCAAAATGGAAACCATCCCCATTTCTTCAATATGCGTTGGAATATTTATGAATTTAAGTTACCATAATCTTCTTTACAAACCCAGAGATGTCACTTAACAAGTTTGATTTTAAAATTGGGCGACCAGAGTTGATATGTGAGGTTTGCGGCTATAGACACGCGTGGCGGCGTGTGGGGGAGGTCTGCTGCTTGCGTCTATAGGCGCTTATGGCATACAATGGGTATATATATATATATTTTAGAGGCCCGATGCACAAAATTCCTGCAAGAGTATTCCTGCAAAATTCCCTCCTTCCCCTGGCTGCTGGCACTGTTTCTTTCTGTCACCCTGGACCCAGGCTTCCCTCGCAGCCCCGGCTTCATCCAGAAGGTCGTCCAGTCTAATAGCATATTACACTTTTCTTATTATAGATATATATATTTACTTATTTCAGAGAGGAAGGGAGAGGGAGAGAGAGAGAGAAACATCAATGGTGAGAGAGAATCATTGATTGGCTGCCTCCTGCACGCCCCACACTGGGGATAGAGCCCACAACCCAGGCTTGCGCCCCAACCTGGAATCGAACTGTGACCTCCTGGTTCATAGGTAATCGCTCAACCACTGAGCCACGCTGGCCAGGCCTAATGACCTCATTTTAACTTTATTACCTGTGTAAAGACTCTATTACCAAGTAAGGTCACAGTCTAAGATTTCAACATATCTTTTTCCAGGGACACAATTCAGCCCCTTCCAGTGGTCAAAGTATAAACAGTATGACCTGAAAGTCCCACACCAAATTCATGATAGTGGTGGTTTCCGGACAGAGAAGAAGTGGGACGTCGGTGGGAAGGTGAATTGGGGAGGGGCATAGAGAGCTCCAGTTTTACCAGTAACATTTCATTTCCTGGGTAAAATAAACACAAATCTTGAATTAATATGAAAAGGATTAGTATTTGCTAATATTTGCTCTTTTATTCTCTATACTTAACTAGAGTTTAATTTTTTAAAAGTGATTAAGAGAAAACAAGAAGGCACATGAGCCAGCATTTCTCACTTTCATTTGCACCTGACCGAGCTGTACAGTATGCAATAAACTTTTTTTTTTAATATATTTTATTGATTTTTTACAGAGAGGAAGGGAGAGAGATAGAGAGTTAGAAACATCGATGAGAGAGAAACATCGATCAGCTGCCTCCTCCACACCCCCTACTGGGGATGTGCCCGCAACCAAGGTACATGCCCTTGACCGGAATCGAACCTGGGACCCTTCAGTCCGCAGGCCGACGCTCTATCCACTGAGCCAAACCAGTTTCGGCTGCAATAAACTTCTATAGAAGTCAAAGTCCTCTGTTTTTCAGCATATGTGGCTCTGCCTGCAATCAGCAACTCGGAAAATTCAGACTTCAGACCAATATCGGAGATTCTAACCATTTGTAAATCATCTGCCCTCCAGCTCCTATCAAAAGCTATCCAGAGAGCAGCCCCCAGCGCGGCTGACACTGTGGTTCCCACAGCATCTTCAGACCAGGTCGGTTTGTGCAGTTTGCATCCATTTGGAACAAAGTGAGGAAAATAAGGATAGAGGAGGAAGTTTTTATGAAGTTGGACCTATTCAATTAACTGGCCTCCCTTCCTTTTGAGATGGGAACCTTCTCCTTAAAAAAAAAAAAGTCCATAAAATGTTTTATGAAATAATAGTGATCGTGGGCTGTAACTGTTATTGTTTTTAATGATCTTATTTAGCAAAAATAAAATGTTTCTTACCCTCAAATTTTTTTTTTTTTTAATTTGGTTGGTCTTTTAAATCAAATGGATGGTGGCTCATCAGAGCTAGTTAAGAATTTCTATAGAATCACTTTGATCATTTTGTCTCTGGGTCTTAAATATGTATGTATATTGTATCATTTATAGGAGTGTAGCTAGATAAGCAATGTTGATTTTAATTAGGTTTAGAGGTTTACCTTGCTATCTGTTGGCCCAACAAAGTTCACCCCCTTAGAAAAATAAATAAAAGGTACACCTGATATGAGAATGTGTGGTTTGCTTTGCCTCTTATAGGGTGTTATCTTGCATTTGGTGATCAAGTTTATTGTTTTATAAGCCCTGGTTTCTCTTTCCTTATCTTTCAGGTAATAAATGGCTTCAATTGGCCAAATTAACCTTTGCCCAGTTCACAGCTGCATGGCCATGATATTCTGGCCTGGGCCTGGTTAGGAGATGAGATCAGAGAGAAGAACCATGACCAGCATCCTCTGCTGGTACACGCGTTCTTTTTTTTTTATAGCGACATGATATTCTATTGTGCAGAAGTGCTGAGAGATTTGGTCCACCCGCTGTGGCTGGGCTTTTGGATTGGTTCCAGTTTTGTGTTATTATGCACAAAGCTTGGCCTGATAACCCTTAATGACTCCAAGTCCCTGAATTTTGGGAGGTCATTTTGGCAGCTGCAGAAAAGAGCTTGTGGGTGGCTTGCCTTGGCTTATGCTAGCATAAGATTGGCAAAGCTAACAGGCAGCAGAGGTCTAGGTAAGCAGCCTGAATGTGACCTCATCACGGTTTTAAAATGTACAGTAAGTCCTCACTTAATGTCTTCCATAGGTTTTGTGAAATGAGGTGTAACAAAACCAATTTTATTATCAGCTAATTGATATACACAAGAGTTAAGTTCCTACAGCTTCTCATTAACATTATAATGAAAGGACATTGAACAGAACTGTGAAGATCTACTGTAATTTCATCTTGTATATTCCTGGACAAGCTGAATGACAAATGGGAGGGTATTGTGATCACCCATTCGAACCAGGAGCCTTGCAAGATCAAACAGGGAGTCCACAGCGAACAGACTTAGCAAACATTTAAGTGCTTGGGAGTGTGACTGAAAGCCACAGAAGCAGGGAAAAGGGAAGCCCTAAGTCCATGGTCGGCAAACATGCGGCTCTTTGGCCCCTTGAGTGTGGCTCTTCCTAAGCCTTAGGCGTACCCTAATTAAGTTAATAACAATGTACCTACCTATATAGTTTAAGTTTAAAAAATTTGGCTCTCAAAAGAAATTTCAATCGTTGTACTGTTGATATTTGGCTCTGTTGACTAATGAGTTTGCTGACCTAGGTCCTAAGTGGACTGTCAAAGGAGGACTCAATAGCTGTTTCAGTGGCCCTAATTGGAACTAGAAGTTACTAGAGCAGTAAAATTTGGAGGGGGGAAAGTATAGTATCCTCTGTGCTTTATCCAGGGCACAAAGCAAAATGATTCCTTTGAAGGGCAGGATATTTGTTCTTTCAACAGTGAATAGGAAACTATAAGTAAGGTGCTTAGAAGACCACGCCCACTGTATTTGACCATTCATACATGACTATTTCCCTATAGTTATTTCCTCCTTCCTCTTCTTTCCCAATCCTTTTCTGTGGGCTTAGCTCTTTGTTTGTTTAGGAATTTGTCCCAGTGCAGGTGATAGTAGTTAGAGCACTATTTGTGCTTGAATTGTGAAAAAGACACGGTACATGAAGCTCCTGTCTAATGACATTAGTAGAACTAAGAACTGTATCAATAAATTTAAAACTAATTGTTGGCTGATCACATATGTCTATCTATCAATTTATCCATCCACCTACCTACTTTCTACTTATCTATCACCTGTCTTTGTATTTATGTGTGTGTGTGTGTGTGTGTGTACTATATGAATATATATATATGAACCTATATATATAAAAGTCTAAGCGACCGTTTGACCATTCGATCATTCGACCATTCAACTGGTAGCTATGATGCACACTGACCACCAGGGGGCAGATGCTCAACGCACAGGCATGGAAACATGGAACATACTGATGAATCTCAGAGGGAAGTGGGGAGAGGAAAGGGTGGGAACAGATTAACCAAAGATCTTATATGCATACTAGAGGCCTGGTGCACAGACTTGTGCACCGGTGGGGTCCCTCAGCCTGGCCTGTGAGGATCAGGCTGAATCCGTGCACCAGGCCTCCAACACCCCCTGAGGGGTCCGGGATTGCAAGAAGGTGCAGGCCTCTAGTAAATATACATGAATCAATTTGTCAGAGTTTCTAAATAAAAAGATTATCTTGTATCAGTCAGGCTAGGCTAAGCTCTGGCACATCAAGAAACGAGTTCAAAATCTCAATGACTTAACACATAAAAGTTTCTTTCTTGCTCAAAAAAAAGCTATTATGGGGCCCTGGCTGGTGTGGCTCGGTTGGTTGAGTGTTGTGCCATGCACTAAAAGGTCACCGGTTGGATTCCTGGTCAGGGTACATGCCCTGGTTTCAGGCTCAAACCCCAGTAGGGAGTGTGTAGGAGACAGCCAATAGATGTTTCTCCTTCACAGCAATGTTTCTCTCTCCCTCTCCCTTCCTCTCTCCCTAAAATCAATAAAAAACATACTTAAAAAAAAAAAAACTATTGTGGGTTCATGGAGGCGGAGGTGGCTGTGTTCCATTTAGTCATGCAGGACCCCAGGCTGATGAGGGTGACCCTATCTGAAGTGTCACTGGTTGACTTGGCAGAGAAAAGGGGAGCCAGAGGGTTGTGTTTGGGCTCTTAAATCCTTTGGCTTGGAAGTATCACAGCCACTTATGCTCACAGCCCATTGGCTGGAAAGGCCGTATGCCACTGCCTTCCTGCAAGGTGGCTGTTCATCTCCTCACAGTGACCTGGAGGGGACGCCACAGCCTCCTCCCCACCCTCCTCCTGCTGCTCATCCGGGATTGCTAGAGCTCCTGATCTCTTTGCTGGCCACCCTGAGCCCTGGTTTTATTGTGTGGTTATCTGATCCCTTGGGAAGGGTTCTTATGATACATTCTTTTCCGAAACGTATCCTGAGAATAGGTGTGGCCCTCTTGAAAAACTAGTATACTTCCTCTTTTCCACAAGCACTGAGTATTAGATCACCTGTCTTGATTACCTTTCGGTCTGGGCTAATCAACTCACAGCAAACCTTGGAGTCCCTATGTCAACCCAGGAATTTTATAGCATTGCTCCTTCCTTTACCCAATTATAATACATTTCCTATTTCTTTAATCATGACTTGATTGAGTGCATCATTTTTATCGTCTACCAACCCCCCTCTCTTTGGGAAGTTTCCAGGTTTACATTACACATACATTAAAATAGAGGTTAAAAAAAAAAAGAGCTTCCATTCAGTGAATGCTTCCTTGGTGCCAGCTGCTTTATGTGCCTTTTCTCACTCATTCCTTAGGGCAACCCTATGAGATGTGATTGTCAGCACTGGATGAGTAAGGAAACAAACTCAGAGGGGCTATGTGGCTTGCCAAGCCCACACAGCCAGCAGAGGGAAACTAAACCCACTCTACTTGATGCCAAAGGCTGGGTTCCTAACCACTTTTATTTTACATCACATAGACAGACGATTTCATTCAGGTAATGGGTCCTGTCCTCACCCAGCTTTTGCTTTCAGTAATTCAGAATTTCTGTGATCTATGAAAATTGGAAATGTTTGGGAGCCAGAACCTTTCATTTTTTTTAAGCTGGTATGGTGGCCTCTTGGGGAAATAGAAGGTTTTGTATTATAGCTTCTGATTTCAATGTTTTTCATTTTCTTTTTAAAATTAAGAAGTAATATATTTACAGAGTCGGGCTTAATGAATTTACACACACGCACACATACAGGTAACCACCACCTAGATCAAGATCTAGAACATTCCCAGCACCCCAGAGTTTTCCTCGCATCATTTTCCATCTCCTCCCTTCCCCGAGCTAATTGGTATTTTGACTTGTATCACCATTTACTAGCTTGCCTGTTCTTGAACTTTGTATAAATATTGCACTCCTTTGTATCTATCTCTTTCTCTCATCATTACATCTGTGAGGTGCATTCACGTTGTTGCATGTAGCAGTTCAGTCTTGGTTCCTGCTGTGTGGTATTTCATCTTAGGACCATGCCACCATTTATTTACTCATTCTGCTGTTGAATGACATGGGTATTGTTTTCAATTTCTGGCACATAAGGCGGGGGGGGAGCTGCTGTGAACATTTTCATTGCCTTTTGGTGGATTTATTAATTTCTTTTTGGCTGGTATTGTTGTACCTGTTTTATCTTCTTGAATTTCGTGGGTATCATTTGGCTTGTTAGATTTAATAGCTCAGATTTTTATAGGTAATGGAAGTCCTAGACCAGTGATTGGCAAACTGCGGTTTGCGAGCCACATGCCGCTCTTTGGCCCCTTGAGTGTGGCTCTTCCACAAAATACCGACTTCTGCGCATGGGCCACGAAGTTTCAATCACACTGTATGTGCGCACCCGCATGTGGTATTTTGTGGAAGAGCCACACTCAAGGGGCCAAAGAGCCGCATGTGGCTCGCGAGCTGCAGTTTGCCGACCACTGTCCTAGACCATACGTATGTTAATATCTACTCTTACAATATAAAGAAATGAATGGGTTCAATTTCCATCTTATGAAAAATAATTCATAACAAAGCGTAGTATTTAATCTTCAGAGTACTCACAGTTTGTGTAGATGTTTTTGTTTGCAAAACTTGGCATATTGGTCAGAATACTTCTCTTTCATTTGCAAATTACAAAAACTCAATTCAAAATAACTTGTCAAAAGGGAATGTAATGAACCAAGTATTCAGTGGTTGTCTGCCTTCAGGCATGGCTGGATCCAGGTGCTTCAAAAATGTCAATAGTGCCCTAGCCAGTTTGGCTGGTTTGGCTCAGTGGACAGAGCGACGGCCTGTGGACTAAAGGGTCCCAGGTTCAATTCCAGCCAAGAGCACATGCCCGTGTTGTGGCCTCGGTTCCCCCCCCCCCACCCCAATACTCCCTTCCCCATAGGGGACGTGCAGGAGGCAGCCAATCAATGATTCTCTCTCATCATTGATGTTTCTATCTCTCTATCTCTCTCTCTCCCTTCCTCTCTGAAATAAATTTTAAAAAATTTTTTAAATGTTATCAGCATTTGATTTCTATTTCTATTTATCTCTTGGCTCTGTTCTCTCCCCTGTTGACATCAGAGAGCTTCTCTCTTCCCAACATGTCTGACCAAAGTCCCAGAATTGAATCTTATTGGTTACAACCCTGACCCAATCCTGTGGCCAAAAAGAATATAATTCTGATTGGTTCATATGTCCACACCTGGACTGAGAGTGGGACTGTTGCTCAAGGAAAACTGTTTTCATAAGAGAAAGAAACGGATGCTTGGCAGAAACAAAATAAAGAAAAATGGACTTACACTATGCTGAGAAATATGGAATTGGAAAATGAACATTCTAAGACTATAGGTGATGGAAGGTTAATTGTTTCTAGCTCTGATTACTCACCCGAAAGTCTAACCATTTTTGTTTGCATAAAGATAAATTTGTAAACATTAACTGAACTTTGAAAATTGTCTACTTCCATTTTTTGAAGGCCTCACCATTCATCTAATGCTTCTTTGCCTGGAGATATTTTTGTCTTTTATTTTCTCTTCCCTCTCCCCCTTCCCATATCGATTTAGTCCACAAATCCTATTGATTATTCCTTTAAATTTTCTCCCTTACTTATTATTATTTTTACTGTCACTACTGATACTACATCAGCAGTTCCAGGCTTATAGTCTATCATTGGAGCAACCCTAGTGACATAGGACACGTCTTTCCCAGTAATTCTAGTCAAAGTCTTAGAAGACTGAATAGGGTTATGTACCCATTCCTGAACCAAACCCTGGGGCAAGGGCATGGTGGACAGTGATTGGCCAGGCCTGGGTCATGTGACCATCTTTGGTACCAGGAATGCCATCAGCTTTTCCTGTATCACCTGGACCAAGAGTGGCAGAGGGGCAGATGTCCAGAGGGAAATAAGGGCATTGATGCAAAAAAAGGGGAGATGGGTAATAAGCATGTAAAAGCAACCGCTATCCAGCACAGTTATAAATCAGAAGTGTTGAAGTTTTACTTTATAAATTTCAACATATGCCGCGTCTATAGATTAGAGTTCATGGAACTCATAAAATCATATTTTCAAACTGGAAGGGATGGTACCGATTGTCTCCTTACCCAAGTCCTCTAGTTACCATTAACCATCTTCCTTCAGGCATTCATACTAATTTATGCTTTGAACTCTAGAACCACTAGTGCAATCAAAGGACTCAAAAAGTCCTTGTTCCTTCCAAGCTTTCGGTTCATAGTACCCCTCCTTCCCAACCGAGGGATTATATTGGTCAGGATATAAGTTTGGCCACACATATCAGAGACCCAAAGAAACAGTGGTTTACGTAAGATAAATATTTCTTTTTTTCTTGACATAAAAGCCCAAGCTGATGTGTTAGCACTGACCTGTGACATCATCAGCAACCCAGGCTTCATCCCTCTGTTATTCCTGGGGTGGTGGGGTGGGTGCTGCCTTTGTGTGCATGCCCAAGATGGCACACCATCACTTCCGCATTCCAGCCACAAGAAGCAAGGCCTGAGAAGGGGACGCCTACCCCTTCCTTTTAGCAGCACAACCTGAAAGTTGCACATATGGCTTTTGCTCACATCCCATTGACCACACTAATGGCCACAGCTGGGTACACAGGGGGCTGGGAAATGTAGACTTTATTCTGGGCAGCTGTGTACCCAACTATGAAAGAAAGAAGGACAAATACTGGGAGTTAACCAGCCATCTCTGTAGGGAAGAAAGGAAAACATCTGACCTCTTCCTTCCTTTTTTGTTTTTCAGATTTAGAAAAGATACCTGAGTCACGCAAATGCAGGAACACTTGAACATTCCACGGTAAAGGATCTGTCCCAGCATGTGTGCCTATTACAGGAATAATGGGTATGAGGAAGAGCCGGATTACCCTGGTTATTCAGGGTCTCAGAACCACACGCAGGGGTATTTGAACACCCAGGATTATCCCGGTTCTCTGAACAGCTCCGCTTACTCCAAAACCAGGGGGAACCCATACTCTGCAGACTCCAGAACAAGTCCACACGATCCCTGGTCTCTAGCAGAACCACATTACCCTGGATCTTTGAGTAATCCAGACTATCCTGCCATCAGAAACGATCCGTACTCTGCAAGCTCCAGAAGACAACCGGGCTATCCCCGGTCTCTAGCAGAACCAGACTATCCCGGGTCTCAGAATAATTCAGACTACCCTGACGCCAGGAGCAATCCATACTCCGCAGGCTCCAGAAGAAGCTCAGACTATCCCACATCTCTGGCACAGCCAGATGCCTCTTGGAGCAATCCGTACCATCCATACTCATTCAAAGAGCCAGACTACTCTGAATCTCCACGAAATCCTGACTTGGCAGGTTCCAGAGGCAGTGGAAACTATGCGGGCTCCAGAACAAATCCTGATTATCTTGGCTTCTTGGGAGAACCAGACTATCCTGGAGCTCAGGGAAATGCTACCCACCCTGGCCCCAGAGCCAATTCCAACTATCCAGGCTCTAGAAGGAATCAAGGATATGCTGGTTCCAGGATCAAACCATCCATAGATACCCTGGGAGAGCCTGATTACCCAGGTGCTGAGAATCAATCTTACTCTCCAAACTTTTTAGAGAAACCAGACTATCCTGGTGCTGAGGACTATCAGAACTCTCCAAATTTTCGGGGGGAGCCTGATTACCCAAATGCTGAAGATGGTCGTGATTATGGCTCTTCCAAGACTCCGGAAATGACCAGGGGGTAAGTGCAGGCATTTCCCTCCACTGGGGGTGGGGGCTGAATCAGTGAAACTCGGTTGGCATTGTTTGGGTTAGGGACACATATTGTGGTTTTCGTGACCTGAAGTTACAGTGAAACTTTCATACCTACCTGTAGACCCTACCTGGGCCATGGACTCTCAGCCTGAGGCTTCAAGCCTTTACCTGAACATAATCTTTCCTCAGCTCTTGCTTGAATAACACCTTCCCCAGGCTCCACCTGGTATCTAATTCCTGTAAAACATTTAGATCCCCCCTGTTTTGACCGGCTACTTTGCAGGTCAAAGACTTGATAGTTACGACCACAAACATTTTAACCAGAAGTGTATCAACAGGAATGCATTTCAATAAAGAAAATCTTTTGAAGGTCTAACTCCATGAATTCAATTTAATTCTTCAATTGGTTATCTTTATGGCTGAGCCATTAAAAAAAAACTTGTAATCTTCCCTCAATTTTTGGTCATTGACCAATTTTACTAGATGCAGTTCTAGTTTGAGTGACTTAGTTCTACCAAATCTAATTTCTTCCTGGATTAAAATTTCCAATGTCCATGTTGCCAACAAGATGTAACTCTTTAGTAAGTGTGTGGTTTTTTTAATCGATAATAAGTCCTAGCCAGTGTGGCTCAGATGAATGGAGTGAGATCCTATACACCAAAAGGTTGTGGTTCAATTCTGGTCAGGACACATACATACGTTGCAGGTTGAATCCCCATACGGGGCAGGCAACTGATAAATCAATTCTTCTCTCTCATCTTTCTCTCTCTTCCTTTCTCTCTCTCTCTCCCTTCCTCCCTCACACACACACACACACACACACACACACACAAATCAATAAAAACATACCCTCGGGTGAGGTTTAAAAAAATTGGTAACAAATTTTACCATGTGAAATTCTAATCAATATGAGTCTCATTTTGCATGTACTATTTCTACTAGTAATATTTATGAAATCAACAAAAACTAATGGCTTGTTTTATCTCAAGGAACAAGGATATGGGATTTGGGTATGTACCAGGGTCAAAATGTCTTTGTTCTAAATAGTAGGGTTAAGAAGACCAGGTCAAAATGTCCTCCTTGGTCTTGTCCTCCCTGCCAGATTCATCATTCCAAAATACACTTCTGACCCTGTCACTCCTTTGCTTCTCATCTTCCATGAGGCCCTATAGCCTTTGGGGGAAAGGCTGCACCTGTGAGGACATTTTAAAATGAGGATGCCCTGGGCTAATGGTAATATGCCAGCCAAAGACTGGCATATTATCCCTTCTCTGCCTCAGCCTTATATCTAAGGTCAGTGTTCTTGATCTTGGCTGATTCTTAGAATTACCCGACCACCTGGGAAACTTTAAAAATAATACAGATGCCTGGACCCAACTTTCAGAGCTTCTGATTTAATTATCTGGGTGGGGCCTGGAAATTGGTATATACATAAAATTGAGAACCACTGTTAATTGATTTAAATGAGCCAGATTAATTTATTTTCATACCATTCCCTTTATATATTCAGCACTTTTTGGTCTCATACCTTTATTTATGCTGTTCTTCATCCTTGAAATGCCCTCCTCTAAACTCTTTATGTATGAGTTTAGCCTTCCAATCTCAACTTGGATGTAGATTCCTACCCCTTCCCCCCAAAACTCCCTGCCAGAATTCTTCTCTCCTTCCTCCAAACTACTTGGGCCTGTTTTCTGATCCTCAACAATTACTACTTGTATTATTATTGCTTATGGCTGTTTCTGAAAAGCTGTACCAGATTTTATTGGGAGTTTCTTGAGGGCAGATACTCCAAGTCTTTATCTTTGTGTCCTCACCTCCCAGCCCATGCCTAATACATGGTTGGTATTTATTTAGCAATTGTAACATGGATGGATGGATGAATGGATCAATGGATGAATGGGTGACTGTCCTTACAATGCTACTGGATGGATATTGATCCATCATGTTGGGATTTCAGGGTGCTCAGCAGAACATCTTCAGTCCATCATGGGCGTGTCAGCCCCTTGGGCTTGCTTGCAAGGCAGCATGAAGAATATCCTGAAAACATTGAAATGGAATCCATGGAGATGGCAAATCCCTATGGCCACTTTGATAATGGCTATGGTAAGCATTTGTTAAAATGAGATCATATCCTGGGAAGAAAGTAAAATTCAGTGGACTTAGGGCAACAATCATTAAAGATTTACAGTAATAGAAGAATTGGTGTATCTCTCTTCACTCAAGCACCCACATTACAAGGAATGAGAACTCAGTGTCTAGAGAGGAAGCAGTATCATTAAGTATCAGAGCAGGCCAGGTAGGAATTGTGTGTACGTGATGTAGCCAATGTCCAGTTTCCATGCATTGCGGTTATGCAGGGAAATGTGGGTTCGGTGTGGCCAGATCCTCAGATTTTTCTAAAGAAGTGAGAAATCTTTGTTTTTATGTGAACGTGGTCCCCCCCGCCCCCCCCCCCCCCCCCGATTTTTACATGCTCCAAAAGAATAATAAAAATGTAAAAAACTCTGAGCTGGGCAAACAAAATCACTGGTGAGCTACATTCAGTTTGTGTGCTGCCCGTGGCCAGCTTTAGACAGTCAGCACCTGTGTATTCGAAACCTACTGTGAGGCCCAGGGACTAAGAGGCAGCTCTGCCCTCACGTTACTTAAAGCCTGAGTGGGTCGGTGACACCGGCACGTTAAGACTTAAGAAAAGGAGCAGGCAGAGTATTAATATGAGAAAAATCACATCATCTTCAGAACCTGCTGTGTAAAGGTTTGGCTCTGGGAGGCAAAGTAAATTCTACCAGTTCTTATCTTGTCAGAGGAAAAGGGTACTTGTTACTGGTAGAGGAAGCCGGTTTATTAAGTCAATGTTGCAGGAATTTAGAGCCCACGGGGACAAGAAAAGGTAGGGGTGTTCAGCCAAGAACAGAAGGGGGGGACCCAAGTGCTGGTTGGAGCAGATGGAGGGTTGATCAGCCCTGAAGAGGCAGGTGGGGAAGAGTTGGAAGCAGGCAGAGAGGAGGGGGGTGGTGTGCATTGCCGTGCACTAATGAGAAACACCCACTGTTACACATTTGCACAGAAAACATTCATTTAATCTATTCCAAACGTTATGCCACGCATGATCAATGGGGCAAAATCAATCCCAAGGGATGAAATTTTATTTTAAAAGGCCATAAAAAACCTTCCTCTTTTTTATATATAAAGCACAGATACACATACTGCACATGAATAAGTATACAGTCTAATGTATAGTCTATCTGTGGTATTAACATTTCATGGGGAAGGGCAATGAGGAAGAAATGTCTAAAAAGACACCTATGGGCCAATAATGAATAAAAGATACTCTGTTTGATTTAGAGGCTAAGATACGGAAGCTCAGAGAGGTTAAGTAACATGCCCAAAGGCATGGCACACAGCGAGTAAGTAGCGAACCTGGGAATGGATCTTTGGCGAGAAGTTCCGGAGCCTCCTACAGTGCAATTTTGTGCACGTCACCATCAGAATGTGCTCCGTTTCCTCTTTGAGGTGTTGAGCCTTTAATGTTTACCATGGGTGGAATCAAAATATGGTGAAATGGGACACTGTCATGAAGACGCAGAGTCTGGACTCTGTCCCTAAGAAAATCGTGTCATGTTTTACATTCATTTATGCACCATCATAACATGCTAGGACGGAACCTCTAGAATCATCTAGATAAAATTTTTTTTTTGCTTAAATTTTTTAAAAAATTAAGACTATTTTTTAGGTTCACAGTAACATTGAGGGGAAGGTAACAGAAATTTCCCATGTATATCCCCAGCCCCCACATAAGTAGCTTCTGTTATGATCAAGATCCCCTCCAGCGTTGGTACATTTGTTACAATCAATGGACCTACAGTGACACATCATTATCATCCAAAGCCCATAGTTTACATCAGTGCTCACCCTTGGGGTCATACATTCTATGGATTTGGACAAATGTCTAATAGACATGTATCCATCATTATGGTATCATACAGAATAGTCTCACTACCCTAAAGTCCCTTGGTACTCCACCTAGCATCCCTCCCTCCTAGGAAAGTATTTTTCAAACAATTAACAAGTTGTGAAATTAATTTTTTAAAATGAAATGGAAAAGAATCAGGATATATCAGAATGCTGTTTATGTAGTCAAGCAAAGTGTTGTTTTGGGAAACTTTTTTTTTAGTTATACATGTGAAGGTATGTCCTGGATCTCAGTGTAACAATTATTTTTAACTATACTTATAGTCAAATGAAAACCATCAATCAAGGCTGTTTGCATTGAATAGCATTGGTTTTGAATTTGTGTCCTATTTTTCACCCAAGTGCTAATCATTAGTCTGTTAGAACCTTGAGGTCAGGGTCTCAGTCTTACTGACCACTGTTTGCTCTGTAATATCTAGTGCAGTGGGATTAATGGTGATGTCTCCTGCCTCTTCATTCCAGTGAACCCTGCTTATGTGGATGAAAGTGGCCCTGGCCCAACTTATGGAAACTCGCCATCTGGAGATGATTGGTACAAGTCACCCCAAGGTAAGACAGTGACCAAAATTCAACCCTAGAGACATTGTCATTCAAGCAATGCAGACATTGCCATTTCTTCTTAAGCCTCCAGTGTGGTACTAAGCAGTACAGTACTTCCTAAATTTATCAAAATGGGGGTTTCTTTTAGACATGAAGAATTTTTTTCTCTTCTATATATCAAGGTGGCTTCATTAGGATTCTTCTGGTTGCAAGTGACAGAAACCCAAGTCACACTGTCCCAAGGTGAACTTATTGGCTTGTGCATGGGGAAGGATATGGGGGAAACAAAGAATTGAAGGTAGAATTATTTTCCGGCACCTGTACAGTGCCTGACACATTACTAGTGCTCAGAGATATTTGTGGAATGAGTTACAGCAACCAGGGTCTCTGCATGTGAAGCCAGGGGTTTATTGCCACCTGGACTCTCTTTGCCTCCATCGATTTCTCACCTGTGCTGGACTTCTCCACAGGCCAGGGAGCTTGACCAAGAGCAGGACTAGATACACACCCTCAGCTCAACAACCTCATCAAAAAGTCTTTCTTTCTCCCTGGGTCTGTTAAGTCAATGCTGAGAAATGGCTCTGTCCAGCACTTTTTGGGGTCATATGCCCACTCGGGGACTAATCATTTTTACCATGGGGAGGAAGATTGGGTCACATGTTCATCCTGTGGCTAATAGATCTAATGGTGAGGTGGTAGCGCATTGATCAACTTTTTTCTGAATCATCATATAAGTATTAATGATGGTGGAGTGTAGAAGCAGTCGGACTGGTGAAAGACAGAAGGCTTTGAAATCAGTCAGGAAGCTTTGCAATGACCACTGTGTGTCACAATAAAGGTCTGATCAGAGGCAGAGGCTAAGAAAGAAAAAGGATACCCAATCAGTGTTGCTCAGTGGTTAAGTGTCAACCCATGATCCAGAAGGTCATGTTTTGATTCATAGGGCACATGCCTGGGTTATGGGATCAATATCCAATTGGGGTATGTGCAGGAGGCAACCGGTCAATGATTCTCTCTCATCATTAATGTTTCTATTTCCCTCTCCTTTCCTCTCTGAAATCCATAAAAAGAATTTTTTTAAAGAAATAAGTAAAAATGAAGAAACAGAGGAGAGAGGCCATGGAATGCTGGAACCTAGAGGCAAATCTGTGAACAATAAACAAACCCATGGCGTCCTCTATCTAACAACAAAAATTGAGGAGTTCCATGACTTAAAACTATAGTATTTCTCGCCTTCAAGCCCCCCATCTCATATGATAACTAGAAGCCCGATGCATGAAATTCGTGCAAGGGGCTCGGCCCTCACAGCCCCAGCAGCTGCCTCAGCCCTCGCAGCCCTGGCTTCCTCCAGAAGGTCATCTGTAAGGTCATCCGGACAGTTGTTCCACTGTTCCGCCGTCTGGTCTAATTAGCATATTAATCTTTTTATTATTATAGAAATTTAGCCTCATTCTTAAGAGCCTTCTCAAGGAGGTGTGTCTCTTCCACAAGGGTTAGCTATTGCTACTTGGGAGAGAAAACCATGGGGACATAAACAATCTCCGTTTGGTTCCCACTGGAGCAGAGAATGACTTTAACTTGTGGGGAAAAGAAAAGTCTTTAAACTTCGTCAGACTGCTCTATCTACCCAGCATGAGGTTGGGGGCGCTGGTAAAAGAGAAGCCCCCAGGAAGCAGAGAGAAGTAAAGAAATGAAGGACCCAAAAATGAACCTGGCTTTCTTCACTGTTTGCTTTGAGTTGGTTCTGATTCTCCAACCATGTACAGTTCATTGGAGGACAGCCTTCTGATCAAGGGTCACTTTGATGGATTATGCACCTTAGGGAGCACCTGGCACAGGGTGAGTGCACATAAATATTCTTTTATGAATGAAGGAGCGATACATCAACATCTTGTCGCATGAAGGGGCCAGGATGAAGTGATTAAGAGGCCCTGTTTTGGGGCCAGACAGAGCTGGGTTTGCTCTGCTACTTTCTGCTTTAGTGACCCCAGTTTTCTTGCTATAAAATAGGAGTTATTAGGATACCTACTTCATAGGGTGATGATGAAAATTAAATAATATACTCTATTTAAGGTACTGGTCTTGCCATAATGGCAGATATTACTGTTCATTATCGTTGGTGGGGAGGAGAAGAGTTCTAGTCCAATCCTGACGTTTAATGAGTGTGACGGGGAGGAGGGTCGGTTCATTTCTCTGCACCTCAATTTCTCTAATTATTAAATAAGCAGCTGGGCTGAAGGGATTTCCAAATCGGGTATTGGGATAGGAATTGTGTTCAGGCGCCTGGCACTGAAATTAAACGGTGGCTTAGCAACAAAGGGGTTTATTTTTCTCACGTAACAGGAAATGTGGAGGGAGGGAGTCAATGTTTGTACGGCAGCTCTGCCCATGTGTCCTCAAGGACTTTGGCTCCTTCTATAGCTTTTTCCTCCACCAACCTCAGCAGGTGAATGTTTTTCCTCTTGTTTTCAAAATGGTGGCCTCTAGTCAGGAGGAAAACCAGGCCAACTGTCACCTTTTAAAGGGCATTCTGGCACAGAATGGAATTCAGAATCTCAGAAGGAAGGCAGGGGAGGGTGGGTGGGTGGGCAGTGATCAACCAAAGAACTTGTATGCATATATGAATAACCCATGGACACAGACATAGGGTGGTGAAGGCCTGGGGGTTGGGGGCAGGCTAGAAGGGGTCAATGGGGAAAAAGGAGGACATATGTAATACTTTCAACAATAAAGATTTAATAATAAAAGATAAAGGGCATCCTGCCCTAGCTGGTTTGGCTCAGTGGATAGAGTGTCAGCCCGTGGACTGAAGGGTCCTGGGTTTGATTCCGGTCAAGGGCACGTACCTCAGTTGCAGGTTTCCCGGGCCCTGGTTGGGGTTAGTGCAGGAGGCAACCAATTGATGTGTCTCTCTCACATTGATGTTTCTCTCTGTCTCTCCCTCTCCCTTCCACTCGCTCTAAAAACCAATAGAAAACTATCCTCAGGTGAGGATTAACAAACAAAATAAAATAAAATAAAAGGCATTCTGGAAACTACATGTCTCATTGGCCAAAATGGGGTCTTGGGTCCACCCTTAGCCACAAAGGAAGCTGGGAGAATTTTAACTGAGCACAGTCCTTGCACAGGAAAGGAGGCTGCTGCTGGTAGGAGAAAAGTAGAGAACGGGTATTGGGAGGCAGACAAGTATCAGCGTTGGCCACGCAAGGTGATCAGGAGATAATAATTGTTTCACTATAAACCCACCTAGATTTATGTAGGCATATAAAATTATGATTATAAAATATAAGTTTTAGGCTAGAGGCACCAAATTGAAAAGAAAATCTGGCCCTTTGATCATGAGGCCTTTAGAAGAACCTCTGACTTGTGGTTCTAGAACCCCATTGTCTTTAATGAAGGCTTCTGTTTCCGGTTTCTTCCCTAGCTACCGAGGCAGAGCTCTTCAGGAAAACACGCCTCCTCCTAGGAGACGCCTCCAGTGTAGATGTGGGGAGTTAGGCTGTGATTTGTGTGAGGCTGACTTTGGCAATGTCATCCTGGCATTTTTAAAACGTGTGAATGGAGCATCCCTCTGTGATGCTAGCCTGCTTTTTGGTGGTTGTCGCCAACGCCGGGTGTGACCGCTGCGTGAGGTCTGTGGAGGCCACCCCCGTGCAGAATTAGGCTTGGAGGAGGCAAGAGATGCTGTCTGATGACCAAGTGAATGAAATCGTCATTAATGTTGAGAATGTTCCACCTGGGGTCCAAAACCATCGATCCTCAAATCTGAGTGTTCCAGCAAAGTCGGGGGTGAACTCGAGCTTTGGCATGGTCTCGTCCTTATCTGCCATCGATGTGACAGACCCTCGGGTTTACAGCCGCCGGAATGACCGAAAGGCCAAGCAGTTGCTACGGTTTTCACCTTTGAATGAATCGTTTTCTCAGACGCATCACAGCCCAGACCTTGTGGACATGGACACGCCTTGTACTTCCCATGAAAACATTCAAGGTAGTAAGTCGCTGGGGCAAATGAGCAAAGGCAGCCTGCAAGTGACCCCCAGGGATTTTTAGTTTTAAGACATCAAGTAGGTTGA
Organism: Myotis yumanensis; assembly: GCF_028538775.1. Lineage (NCBI taxonomy): Eukaryota > Metazoa > Chordata > Mammalia > Chiroptera > Vespertilionidae > Myotis > Myotis yumanensis. Next base: position 87,558,403 of record NW_027223755.1, on the reverse strand, counting down.
AGGTTTGGTAGATGACCCAAGGATGCCAGGGACTGAGGAAGGGGTCACTTTGAGAGCATCTAACACCTAAAAAGGAGTTGAGCTTGATCAAGCTGCTTTCGTGGGCCTCGCTCTCTGCTGAGCACTCCCTTTCTGTTACCCATCGAATTTAGTTGTGTTTTCTCCCCGTGCTCCACACCTCTAAGGCAGGCATGCTTGTCATTTCCATCTGCTTGATGAGGAAACTGTGGCTCAGGGAAGTTAAGTGATCTGGCAGATCTGGGACCCAAATGCAGGTCTGTCTGATTCCCAAGCCTGATACCTTAACCACCACCCTGTTCTGCTTTGGTCCAATTCCTTCCCACCCTGGATTCGGCAACATAGGATGCCTGTTATTGTCAAGTCCACCATGAAACCAGTTCTCAGCTGAGACCTCCCTGCCTCTCTGCTCTGGAGGTCAGCGCCTTTTGGTCATTTAGATGCCGTTTCTGTTTCATTCCATAAGACTGGAGGCATAAAGCCCAGCCTCTCTCAATTATTTCTAAGAGGGAAAAAAAAAATCCACTTACACCAAAGCATTGTGTGGGCTTAGCCCCTTAAATGAAGACTGGGACATCTTCTGTCAGGCTGCTGTCTCCTTGAATCTGTTTTTTTTCTCCCTCCTTCTCCTTTCTTTCTCTCTGAGAAAGAAACACAAATTCCTCGTCTTTGACCAAGTGATTTGGTGGCCCTCTCCTGGGAACTCTAGATTACAGAAGCCTATATAATAAAAGTATAATATGCAAATTGTCCCCTCGACTGGGAGTTCGACCAGAGGGCAGGGCGAGCTGACCAACCTCCCAAATCCCCTTCCCTGGCTGGCCTGGCCTGATTGGCCCCAATCGGGGCTGGCCAGCCAGACCCCACTGTGCACGAATTCGTGGACTGGGCCTCTAGTGTCATTATAAAATGAGAGGTTCTGACCCAATAGCTTGACCAGGGAGCCATCCCACTCCCTCATTTGGTGCCCCAGCTGGCCCCCAGCTGGCTCCCTCTCTGTTCCGAGATGGTGACAGCACTTCCAGGTGTCATATGTGGACACAACTTCCAGAAGCAGGATGTCTTTGCCTTGTGTTTTGAGCATTGCTTATTTGAGAAGGAAAACCTTTGCCAAGAAGCTCCTCTCCAGACCACCCCTCACAGAACATTGGCCAACATCTTGTCACATGCCTGTGCCTAAATCACTTACCTGCAAGGAGACAGGACCTTCAGGATGGGCCTGGACTCATCGGGACCCGTCCCGGGTGCCTGGAGATGGGTCCCACCCTGAAGAAGCTCAGGGCCATGTGAGGGAGAGGGTATATTTCTAAACAAAATCGGGATTCTATTAAAAAAGCAGAGATGACTTTTGGGAAGGCCACCAACAGTATCTGCCACACTGACCCAAAATGTGATCACGAGTTATCAGGAGAAAAGGTGGGGAAGTCATTCCATGTGGAAGAACATCTGACAACAAGCAGGCACTGCAAGAAGGTGGAGTCCAGGGGACCTGGAGTCAGGGGGACAAGAGAAGGGATGTGGAATATTAAAGTGAGGGACATTAAGGTGCAAGATGTTATTGCCATGGAAAAGGAAAGCATTGAACTGGAATTGCGTGCACACTATCGTTTTCTTTGGCTTTGAGGTTCAACACAGATGCTTGCTGTCCGCTTGTTTTTATCTGTGACGTTTGGGATCATTGAGTCCATACATTCTTCATTCTGTGTGCTCTTATAAAAACACTAGAGGCCTGCTGCACGAAATTCACAAAAAGGAGAGGGGGGTGCGGGGGGGGGGGGGAGTCCCTCAGCCTGGCCTGTACCCTCTTACAGTCCATGAGCCCTCGGGGAATGTCCAACTGATGGCTTAGGCAGTCGGACATCCGTAGCACTGCCACGGAGGCAGGAGAGGCTCCCGCCACCACCGCTGCCCAGCTTCTGGCTGAGCAGCGCTCCCCCTGTGGGAGTACACTGACCACCAAGGGCAGCTCCTGCATTGAGTGTCTGCTCCCTGGTGGTCAGTGTGCATCATAGCGACCAGTCATTCTGCAGTTCAGTCAATTTGCATATTAGCCTTTTATTATATAGGATGCTCTAACTTCAGCACCATATTTTAAAATGTCATTACTCTGTTAAAGGGAAAAAAATAAACTCCGTCTATTTTCTTCCACAGGACAAAAGTTAATCGCATCTCTGATACCCATGACATCTAGAGATAGAATTAAAGCCATCCGGAATCAGCCGAGGACCATGGAAGAGAAAAGGAAGCTTCGGTATGGATCAAAAGCTTTTCTTCTTTCCCAGATTTTTATGCCAATCTCGAGCTTCTTCTCTTGCCCCATCTCAGAAAGATAAGAAATAAACAAATGCAACAGAAGAGGCCATCTTCCTACAGAAAATTCCACATAATCCCCTGTTGCCCAGAGTGGAGGCTGTGTGTGCTAGTGGCCAGCATCCAAAGAGTAGTGTGTGGAAATAGGGAAAGTAACTTTCTAGAGATGACATCCATCTAACACTACCTCGGCCAAGTGATCAAGGTAGACATCTTCAGAGATGTGTCATGTGATCAGAAGGACATATCCCTCTGTGGCACTCTCTCTTGAAACCTGTAACCCGAATCTAACCAGAGAAAAAAGTCAGGAAGACCACAATTTGGGAGGGAGTATATTTCTACAAAATACCCAACCAGTACTACTCAAAATTATAAGGTCATCATAAATGAGGAAAGTCTGCAAAACTGTTATAGACTCGAGGATTCTAAAGAGACATGATAACTAACTGCAATGTGGATGGGATCCTTGAATAGAAAAGTCCAGCCACCTCGGTCTCCTAGGGTCTTCGAGTGTCCCTATGCATGGGACAGTCCTTTATCCATACGATGAACCCCTTCCCTCTTACAAGACTTTATTCAAAAGTCACGCTATTTTAAATTGTAACACAGTTCCCACCCTAGCATTACCCATCTCCTTACCCTGCTGTTTTCCTTTTTCTTCCCCATAATACATATTACCTTGTAACATGCCATACAGTTTACCCACTTTATTATTATACTAGAGGCCTGGTGCACAAAATTCGTGCACAAGGGGGGGGGGTGTCCCTCAGCCTGGCCTGCACCCTCTCCAATCCGGGACCCCTCAGGGGATGTCTGACTGCCTCTCATAATCCGGGACCACTGTCTCCTAACCTCTCGCCTGCCTGATCACCCCTAACCCCTCTGCCTGCCTGCCTGATCACCCCTAACCCCTCTGCCTGCCTGCCTGATCACCCCTAACTACCTCTGCTTGCCTGCCTGATCAGCCCTAACTGCTCCCCTACTGGCCTAATCACCCCAACTGCTCCCCTGCTGGCCTTATTGCCCCTAACTGCCTCTGCCTCACCCTGCACACGGGACCCAGGATTCCTCCCTCTGGCTGGCTGCAGGCACCCAGGACCCGGGCCGGCTTCATCCAGGCCAGCCGTAGCCACAGGGGACCATGGGTGGGTGGCTTCACCTGGGCCGCAGCCGCAGGCACTGGCGCCTGGGACTATGGGGCGGCAGCTTGTCCCTCTCCCGGGCCACAGGTGCAGGCGCAGCCTCTGGCACCCGGGACCATGGAGCAGGCGGCTTGTCCCTCTCCCAGGCAGCAGCCTGGCTGGCCCCCATTCCTCTCTCCCCAGTGTTGAGTGTCTGAACTGTTACGGCGTGAAGGCGTGAGGGAGTGATGACCATTTGCATATTAGCTCTTTGTTATATAGTATTTATTAGTTATTCTCTTTCTCTTCCAACTAGGATGTCAGCCCCATGAGGCAAGAAAATCTCTCTCTCTCTTTCTCTCTCTCTCTCTCTCTCTTTACTTGTTTTGGGATTTAATGTCACAGTAATAGATTTTATTTTTTTAATTGGTCTCTTTATCTCCACCTGGGATGTAGCAGGTGCTCGGTAAACATTTGGGGAATGAACGTATTACAGCGCTTGCATCTCTCACTTGCTTCTGCTGTTCCCCCAGGAGAATGGTTGACAAAGAGAAAAATAAGCAGTCCCGACGTATCTTTGAGCTCAACTGCTGCTCTCAGTGTTTGAATTCCATTTCCCTGGTAAGTCCGCCTGTACTGCAGTCAGAGAAATGAGCACGAGAGGGTGAAAACGGGGAGGTGGGAGAGTGGGGATAAACGGGGACCACGGGGAAGAAGAACCAATTTCAGTGCTGTTTTACTGAGGCCATAAAAATTGGGTCAGTGTAGATGTGGGGAAGCCAGGTGAGTGTGCAAAGGTCTGGGTTATTTGGGCAATGTAGCCACTGTGAGTGTCACCTTCAACAGCAAATCTGGGAAAATAATAATGCACTCCCTTTAAGGGATGGGTCTGCAGATTAAATGAGATGACATTTGCAAATGCCTAACACATTGTAACGCTCTAGAAACGGTGGCCGTTTTTGCTATTGTGGGACCTGCTCAATAGATACTTGTTGAGGGAATGTCAAGCCTCATCTTAACCCCAGGCATACCGGAGATGCAAGAACATCCTGTCGGAGCTGCTCAATTCCATCAGCCTGTGGCAGAAGACGCTCAAGATCATCGGAGGCAAGTTTGGAACCAGCGTCCTGTCCTACTTCAACTTTCTGAGGTGGCTTCTGAAGTTCAACATTTTCTCATTCATTGTGACCTTCAGCTTCATCACAATCCCTCAGTTTACCGTGGGCGGAAACAACGCTCTCCAATTCACAGGACTGGAATTTTTCACGGGAGCGGTAAGTTCTCCATTTCCCCCACTGAGAGTTCACCACCTTGGGAAACCCAGAGACACACCTTGCTGGTCACTGTGCCAGACCTCTCACTTTTTCCTGGGAGTCACTGATAGGGAAAGTAGGTGTTTAAATAATGTTTTTTCTTTTTTCCCCAAAAAGAAACATGCACAACATGGGAGACTTTCTGTCTCCAGAAGCAACAGCGTATGTTGTACATATGCCTCCTTTTTCTCTTTTTTCACAAAAGATTAATTATTCATATGTACTGCCTATGATCTGCTTTCTGCACCTAATATGTGGCGGGTTTCTCGTGTTGGTGTTCATAGATTTTCTTTTTTCTCTTTCTTTCTATAAACTGTAATGCTCCTTTTGGAAAATTCCTGCTACAGAGGAGAAAAAAACTAAGAGAAGTCCATTTTCCCCTTCTTCCCTTGTTTAACTCCCCACTTCAGAGGGTACCTTTGACCACTGTTTTTCTCACTATACCATCATAGAGATATACATGCATAGGTAGGTAGATAGGTAGGTAGGTAGGTAGGTTGACAGATAGATATTCTTTTTAAAAATAAAAATAGGGTAGGATGCTACGAGTCTTGTTTTGCAACATGTTTTGCTTTACTAGGTATCTTGGGTATGTATATAGGCCCATGTTCTTCTATGCAATAGCAACCACGATTCATTTACCCAGCGCTTTATCAAGGCACAGAGCCCCTCCCTCGTGAGCTCACCTTCTAGGAGAGATTTCTGCCATTGAGAGTCTATAGACCAGGGATGGACAAACTGCAGCCCGAGAGCCAGATCTGGCCGGCCATCTGTGTTTGAACAGCCTACAAACTAAGATTGGCTCCTCCATTTTTCAATGCTTGAACAAAAATCCAAAGAAGAATAGCATTTTTGAGAAGCATGAAAACGATATGAAATGCATAATTCTGTGTCCAAAGTTCTTTCGGAACATGGCCACACTCCTTTGTTTACACATCTGCACTGCTTTTTGGCTGTCGGCAGAGATATTGCTGTGCTGTCATCGTGGTCCGACATTTACTGTCTCTAGCTCTTTACAGAAGATGTTTGCTGACTCTTGCCGTGGAATGTTCAAAATAAGGTCCTTCCATTTGTCTTTTTATTTTAAACTTTTTTTAAAATATATTTTATTGATTTTTTTTTACAGAGAGGAAGGGAGAGAGATAGAGAGCTAGAAACATTGATGAGAGAGAAACATCAATCAGCCGCCTCCTGCACATCTCCCACTGGGGATGTGCCCGCAACCCAGGTACATGCCCCTGACCGGAATCGAACCCGGGACTCCTCAGTCCGCAGGCCGACGCTCTATCCACTGAGCCAAACCGGTTTTGGCTGTCTTTTTATTTTAAAGACAAATTTGATTTAAAAAATTTTCTCGGGATAGATGCATTTAAATGGAATCATTGTGTACTTTTTTTCTCATTACTATGTGTATTTTGTGGTTTTGTATATATGAAATCTTTTATTATGAAAAATTTCAAACTTACAAAAAACAAAGAGTAGTATAATAAACACCCACATACACACTATGTCAATTTAAATTTGTTAACATTTTGCCATATTTGTATTACTGTTTTAGGAGGCATTTCGCAGTAGATTACAGACATCAGGACATTTCACTCTGAACTTCAAGGTGCAGCCTGCCTTTAGTCTTGCTTCGCTTGCTCACTGGGTCCCGGTGGGAATAGCTGGGTCCCTCTATTGTAAAGCTATGCCAGTGGGAGTCCTTTCCAACTAAAAGCTTAGTGATAAAATGTCTAGCTTCTCAGTGGCCTTGGAGGTTCCTTTTCCTTGCAAACAAAACATCAAAATGGACTCGTCCATGCTTCTAGAAGACAAAAGAGGTCAATAGTCACTCATGGTTTTCTCAAGAGACCCACCTGACCTAGGGCTTATTGTCCCTTCCAGGGTTATTTTTCTGACACAGTGATGTACTATGGCTTTTACACCAATGCTACGATCCGGCATCGGAGCGGTGGGGCATCCTACAACATGCAGCTGGCCTACATCTTCACAGTTGCAGCCTGTCTGATCATCTGCTTCTTCAGTTTGCTATTCAGGTACGAAGTGTCCGCATTCCCTGATTCTAAGCTCTTCTTAGATTTAGGCAAAATCCAAGAGACTCGCCCTAGCTGGTTTGGCTCTGTGGATAGAGCATCGGCCTGCAGACTGAAGGGTCCCAGGTTCAGTTCCAGTCAAGGGCACATGCCCGGGTTTTGGGCTTGATCCCCAGTCGGAGGCAGCCAATAAGTGACTCTGTCTCATCATTGATGTTTCTATCTCTCCCTCCCTTTCCCTTTCTCTCTGAAATCAATAAAAATATATTTTTTTAAAAATTCAAGAGACTCAAAAGTTACCCAGGAAAAAGTTTCTCTGGAATCTGTCTGATCATTCCTTGTTCTGCAACATAAAATATAAGTTCAGAGAGAAGGGAGAGGTTTAGAGGTTTCCGTGTGAAGCATCGATCAGACTGTCAAACCTCAGAGGGAAGGTAGGGGAGGGTGGGAGTAAGGGGAAGAGATCAACCAAAGGACTTGTATGCATGCATGGACACAGACAACAGGGGGGCGAGGGCATGAGTGGGGGGAGGGGGAGTGGTAGGGTAATAGTGTGATAAGGACACATATGTAATACCTTAATCAATAAAGAAAATTTTTAAAAAAAAACACAAAGAAAAATAAATAAATAAAAGAAATTGGTCAGTCTGGACATAAGGATGCAATAGCTCAAGTAGTTATATGGACAGAAGGATATGGATGGACGATTGTCACATGGTAAGTATCAAAGAGGAAGTACAGATGTTTACCCCTGTGTCGGTTTGCAGGTTTGGGTGGCTTAAGCAACAGGAATCTATTTTCTCAAGTTCTGGAGGCTGGAAGGCCAGGATCTAGGTGTTGGCAGGGTTGGTATTTTCTGAGGCCTCGGTCCTTGGACTGTAGATGACTGTTTTTTCTCTGTGTCCTCACATGGTCTTCCCTCTGTCCATGTCTGAGCCCTAATTTTCTCTTCTTATAAGGATTCAGGCCCAGCCTTAATGACCTCATTTTAACTTAATTACATCTGTAAAGGTCCCACCTCCAAATATAGTCCATATCTGAGGTATTGGGTGTTAGAACTCCAACATATGAAATTTGGGGGTACACAATTCAGCCCATAACAACCTCATTGCCAGCAAATTAAATCAAAATAAAATGAGATTTTATTTTTTGTCCTATCAAACTATGAAAATACTCAGTGGTGGCACATTTTGGAAAGGGAGTGTCCACGTCACTGAGCATTTGTGTATCCTAAGCCTGATTTCACTGGGTCCTCTCAACATCCCCACAATAATAAGAGCTGCCTTTATTGAGTGCTTGTTGCTCTCAGCACTACATCGATTCTTGTGGTCGGCTGAACAATGCCCCTCACGTCCCAAAGATGTCCACCTTCGAATCCCCAGAACTTGTGAACATGTTACCTTACCTGACAAAAGGGACTTGGCAGACGTGATTAAAGATATTAAAATGGGGAGATCTCCCTGGATTATACAGGTGGGGACAATGTAATCACAGGGTCCTTAGAAGGGGGAGGCAGGAAGGTCAAGGTTAGAGAGAGAGTGTCAGATGTTACTCTATAAGCCAAGGAATGCAGGCAGCCTCTAGAACAGCGGTTCTCAACCTGTGGGTCACGACCCCTTTGGGGGTCAAACGACCCTTTCACAGGGGTCACTTAAGACTATCGGAAAACACATATATAATTACATATTGTCTTTGTGATTAATCACTATGCTTTAATTATGTTCAATTTGTAACAATGAAATTGGGGGTCACCACAACATGAGGAACTGTATTAAAGGGTCGCGGCATTAGGAAGGTTGAGAACCACTGTTCTAGAAGCTGGAAAAGGCACGGATACGGATTCTCCACTCGCACCTCCAAAGGGAATACAGCCCTGCTGACACCTGGATTTTAGATCCATTTTCTGATCTCCAGTAAGAGAATAAATTTGTGGTGTTTGAAGCCACTAAGTTTAGGACAGTTCGTTACAGCAACAATAGGAAACTAACACACCTCTCCTAATAATTCTGTGAGGTGAGTACTATTATTATCCCCATTCTACAGATATGGAAACTGAGGCTTAGAGCAGTTAAAATGACTAAGATCCCCCAGCTGGCAGTGTAGGGTTGTAAGTCAGGCCTGTCAGATCCCAAAGCCAGAGCATCTAACCATTGTTTGTGATCACGCTGTTCCAGAAGAACTTGGAACTAACTCTTCCATATTATTGGACTTTCTTTTATTTTAATCCATGCAGTCCCCCTCCCCCCAGTGCTTGTCCTAATAACCCTTGGTATGCTGGTTTCTGCTTTCCCTAGCATGGCCAGGTATTTCCGGAACAACTTCATTAACCCCCACATTTACTCCAGAGGGATCGCTAAACTTATTTTTTGCTGGGACTTCACCATCACCCACGAAAAAGCTGTGAAGCTGAAACAGAAGAATCTTAGCACTGAGATAAGGGTAAGGCAAGCTTGCTTTTGACAACACCTTCCCCGGCCAGTCTCCTTCTCTCCTTCGGTATGTCTGTAACTTTGCTTAAAGTAATAAGGAATTATTTTTTTATTGCCAACGATATTAGCAAAAAAAGAAACACCCCCAAAAACCCAGAAAATAATATTCACAGTGCCCGGTGCTTGTGGTGGTGTAGGGAGCTGGACATTTTCACAGGACACGGTGGCTTTGGAATTGGTACAAGCTTACTGGAGGGCAGCTTACAAAATGTTAAGTGTAAATACTTCTTGACCTCACAGCGCCACATTTAAAATGTTATCCAGTGGTTTTCAACCCAGGAAAGTTTTGCCCTTCAGGGAATAGATGGCAATGTCTGGACACTTTTCTGGTTGTTATGCAATCTGGGAGGGGTGGGGGTGCTGTTGGCATCTAGTGTAGACGCAGGTAAACATCCTGATATGCACCGGACAGCTGCCACACACAGAACTCTCTGGCCCCAAATGCTGAAAAACCCTGGTCTATTAAAAAAAAAAAAAAAAAAAAAAAAACTTATTAAAAAGATAGAGCCAAAACCGGTTTGGCTCAGTGGATAGAGCGTCGGCCTGCGGACTGAAAGGTCCCGGGTTCGATTCCGGTCAAGGGCATGTACCTGGGTTGCGGGCACATCCCCCGTGGGAGATGTGCAGGAGGCGGCTGGTCGATGTTTCTCTCCCATCGATGTTTCTAACTATCTATCTCTCTCCCTTCCTCTCTGTAAAAAATCAATAAAAATATATTTAAAAAAAAAAAAAAAAAAAAGATAGAGCAAGCAGAATACATAAACAAAGGGGCTTTGTCAAGAGGATTGCAGATGTTAACTTGTTATTCTTCAAGGGTTTCATGACCTCAGTGTACTTTCCTAGGAGCACGGTCCCAATCTGCTGATCCTATCTGTTCCTCTACGATTAAAAACGGCATTTGATGCAGTAATGGAAGTTCTTGCCCATTTGAGATTTTTCCCATGGGGTCTCCCATAATCCCTGTTCATCATGAACTTGCCCTGTCTCTCTCCTGTGGATCTGGGGTGGATTTGTGTCTCTGGGAGTGAAGAGTATTCACCCTGCAGGCCAATGTGACGTCCTTGTGTTTATAGGAGAACCTGTCAGAAATCCTTCAGGAGAACGTCAAGTTAACGCTCAATCAGCAGCTGACCCGCTTGTCTGTCCACCTGGCGGCCTGGGTTGTCTCTACCGGAGTGGCCATTGCCTGCTGTGTAGCAGTTTATTACCTGGCTGAGAACAACTTAGAGGTAACCAGAGTGCCAGAAGCAGCAAGGTGCAGAGCACAGAGAACCAGGGGAAGGGTGGGATGCCGGAGGGGAGAGGGACATAGACCCTGCTGCTCACACTGGGTCCATTGGCATCAGTTGGAAACCAGTGTAAAAATGCAGGATCTCAGCTCCCTCCTGTAGCCCATGGGCTCAGAATCACATCTTAGCAACGTCCCCAGGTGATGTGTGTGCACGACTTAGCGTGAGATGCTCAGGGCTAGTGGAGAGATGGGAACTTTGGCTGGTTTCTTCCTTTATTATTATATCCCTGCTGCTTCCCCCAACCCCTGGCATGGTGTACACACTCACTAAGTATTGTGATCTGATGGACTCTGGCAAGTGACTTAATCCTTCTGAGCCCCAGAGTCCTCACCTGTAAAGTAGGGGTGGTCATACCTGGCTTTGTGGGTGTGCGGTCAGGGCTAGAGAAAAGTTATGTGGAGAGTCTGCCCAGTGCCTGGTACTGCGGGTGATGAAGGAATGTTAGTTTTGTTTTGTTTTGTTTTGTTTTGTTTTGTTTTGTTTTGAAATGATATGAACTCTGAGATCAATTAGCTATGTGGCCGGGTAAAGTACTGTTTTCCTATAGGTTTCAGCTTTTTCCTAGATGTAGCCAGTTTGCTGAGCTCTAGAACTGTGGTGCAAGTTGGTCACTTTTTTAAATGACTTCCCTTTACCCTCGATATAAAATCTATCCTCTGTAGCACGGTTGCTAGATCTTTTATGATCTGACCCCTGCCCATATCTCTAGCCTCAATACTCCACAACCACCCATATCCCACACCAGCAACACTAAATGGGGTGTCCATAGTTCCCTGAATACACCATGTTTTCCCTCATCTCTAGGTGAGAAACCTGCAGTCCATTCTGCATGCCCCTTCACTTCCCTTCATCTTATAAGCTCCTTTTCCTCCTCTGGACCTCAGCATAGGTGTCACTTCCTCTTCTCTCGCCACCACCGCCCTCACTAGGCTGAGTTAGGTGCTTCATAATCTGCAGGCTTTCCCTGTACACTTGTCACACGCAGCATTAAAAATGCCTGTTTATGCATCTGTTTCCAAAAAGACTGTAGCCAGAAACCTGGCCTAATACCTAGTACATAGTAGATGCTCCACAAATGGATGAATAACTGAAGGAGAGGCCAACAAGAATATGGATGTGGGATTACGCAACCCAGGTTTGCCACTCACTCTATTAAGGTGTGCTCTGAAAGAGGGGAAGTTGAGTCACAGTGCTCAGGGGCCTGGCATTGCCTGGGGCGGAAGCTGTGACGGGGCAGGTATAAAGAAGACTTCTGAGCCCTGGCTGATGTTGCTAAGTGGTTAGAGGGTTGGCCCGCGCACTAAAGGGTCCCAGGTTCTATTCCTGGTCAAAGGCACATACCTGGGTTGCAGGATGACTTTTTGAGGTCAGGCTCCTGAGTCAGATAGACCCAGGTTCAAATCTGTCCCTTCCTAGCAGGGTGACACTGGGCAAGCATCTCCCCCTCTCTGCGTCTCAGTTTGCCCGTCGGTTAAGTCAGACTTATCCGGCTGGGCTGCAATCATGTGGGTAGTGAATGCTTGCCACAGGTGAGTGCTCACTAACCAGTAACTTAATAGCTGACCCCAGGGGAACTACTGCCGGGGGTTTCCGTGGTGAGGGATCTTCTGAGCGAGGCAGAGAGGGGTCCAGTGCACAGTTGGCGTCTGATTCTCTCCCTCCACCCGCCGCAGTTCCTGCAGAGCCACCAGAACCCCGGGGCGGTGCTGTTACTGCCTTTCGTGGTGTCCTGCATCAACCTGGCGGTGCCTCGCTTCTACTCCATGTTCGGGCTGGTGGAGCACTATGAGGTTCCGCGGCAGGAAGTGTATGTCCTCCTGATCCGGTAGGTGTGTCTGTCACTCCCAACACCAGCCCCCGTTTTCACGGAGGGAAGGAGAGTGGCAGCTAGAAAGGGTTATGCTCGAATTTTCCAGGAAAAAAATTCAAGAGTATAGTGTGTTTGTATGGTGTGGGTAAATAAGCATAAAATCCAAAGGGCCCTGAGAAAATACAGGCTTTTAGTTACATCTGCCTTTTGCTCAAAATAATGACTTACCTTTCCCAGTTGCTACCAGCCTAAGGATTAACATCGGTCTCAGGTGTAAGATGGACAGATAGGCAGGTTGCACACAGCACACAGCTTCCTGGCTGAGGGACTGAAATCATCCAGTGTGTCCACAAGCCAGATTGTGAGCCCTGGTAGCCACTGCATCAGCCGGGAGGGAGAGGCACATTTTGATAATTCAACCGCCCAAATGAAGGTGGAGGGAGGGCTTTTGGCAATTTCTTGGCTGGGCATGGTGATGCCTTATTTTGATTCCCACAAAAGCACTGTATGTGCTAGAGGTGACCCCAGGGTTTTGGCAAATAAGGCATAAAACTACCCAAATTGTGTTCTTATTGCTACTTCTTAGCTAGGTCCCTGGCCAGTTCTATGCTATGATGGTGTTTATGACGACAGGGCTGTACAGTGCAGATTGAGTTTCTTTACTGATCAATTCCAGAGCCCTTGTCTTATGGCCTCTGAGGTCAAGCTCCTGGCCAGCTCTCCCCCCTTCCTCAGTGTGCCCCCATCCCCATGGAAACCTAGGTATTTACAGTCATGCCAAACTATATACCCACATCTGGACCTTTGTCCTGGACATTACTTCTTCCTGGAATGCTCCTTCCGCAGATAGCAAATCTATACGTACATCCATGTTTAACTTCCTACAGAACTGACACATTTTTGTTACCCTCAATTTATAACAAGGATATTCACACACACACACACACACACACACACGTTTTAGATTGGGAGTTGGCAAATATAGCCTGCAGGCCAGCCTCCTTTTTTTATAAATAAAGTTTTATTGGAACACAACCATGTCCACTTGTTGACAAAATTGTCTGCCACTGCTTTCCTGCTACAACGGCAGAATTGAGTGGCTGCAACACAGACTGCATGGCCATAAAGCCAAAAATATGTACTATCTGGGTCTTCACAGAAAAAAATTGTTGACACCTTTTTTAGGTCAGCATTTAGTGTTAATCTATATAAGTATTATTCTCCTGAAGAAAAATCTTAGCAAGCCCTCACTTCTATCCACCTCATGCCACTGGATGCCTCCTCTCCCAGGTTAGGAATATTTGGGACTTTTTATTGTGGTATATAGCATAAAATTTGCCATTTTAATAATTTTTAGGTGTACAATTCAGTGGCATTAAGTAATCTGTTTTTTTTAGTGTATACGTTAATAATAAGTTTCACTGGCTTCTTTGCTCACTGGTATTTATTTAATTTTTTAGAAAGAGCAGCTGGGTGAGTATTTGACCACACTAGATAGCAGAAAATCTCAGAGCAACACCTGTAGGCTCCGGAAGAGGTTAGTTAGAATGCAGAATCTTTGGCCCATTCAAACCCACATGCAAATAGCAAGGCAAAATAAAGATATGTTAGAACATGGAAGTACTTAGAGAGTTGACCATCCCAAGACCGACTCTAAAATAATTTCTCTTCTTAAAAAGAAGAGGTTGTAAGTAGACATATATACTCAGAATGCCACTTTGACCCAATGCCTTTGCTATTTCATTTTCATTTTGTGATCACTAGAGAGGTGAATTGTCTCTTAATATACAGTAGCCATTTGTATTGTTTCACAAAACATTAAACATCTCTTCTACATGCAGAGAAAATGGGAAAGCTCAGAAATACACAATCTTTCTAAGATAAACTTTTCTTTGCTTAGAAGAGTGTGTTTTCATGTTTAATGTGGAGCTACACTGCAGTATTTATAAAGTTCTGACACCAATTCCAATGTATGAAGGTTTTCCCCCACACCACCAAGCGGTTCTCTGACACCAGCTGGGTGTCCAACAATTCAACTCAATTTTGAACTATCTACCTGGATATTATACAGGCTAAGGACACAGTCTTACAAGATGCCAATTGCAAGTCTAGGTTGTAACCTGTGATTCTGATTTATTAGCTATGGATTGGAGGTTCCTACCCCACCCCCTGCATCAGATTAGATTACTCTGCTAGAACAGCTCACAGAACTCAGAGAAACATTTACTTCCTAGATCACTGCTTTATTATAAAAGGATATAACTCAGGAGCAGTCAAGTGGAAGAAATGCACAGGGCAAGGAATGGGGGAAGGTCAGGAACGTCCATTCCCTCCCCAGGCACATCACTCTCCCAGCAACTCCACATGTTCACCAATTCAGAAGCTCCCCAAACCCTGTCCTTTGGGTTTTATGGAGCTTCACTACATAGGTATAATTGATTAGTTCATTGATCAATAGCCACTGATTCAACTTCTAACCCCTCTTCCCTCCCCAGAGGTCAGGGAGGTGAGACTGAAAGTTCCAACCTTCTAGGTCAGTGATGGCGAACCTTTTGAGCTCGGCGTGCCAGCATTTTGAAAAACCCTAACTTAACTCTGGTGCCGTGTCACATATAGAAATTTTTTGATATTTGCAACCATAGTAAAACAAAGATTTATATATATTTTTTAAATATATTTTATTGATTTTTTACAGAGAGGAAGGGAGAGGGATAGAGAGTTAGAAGTATCGATGAGAGAGAAACATCAATCAGCTGCCTCCTGCACACCCCCCACTGGGGATGTGCCTGCAACCAAGGTACATGCACTTGACTGGAATCGAACCTGGGACCCTTCAGTCCGCAGGCCGACGCTCTATCCACTGAGCCAAACCAGTCAGGCAAATTTATATTTTTGATATTTATTTTATATATTTAAATGCCATTTAACAAAGAAAAATCAACCAGAAAAATGAGTTTGCATGTCACCTCTGACACGCGTGTCATAGGTTCACCATCACTGTTCTAGGTATTACCAAAAGCCCCTCCTTACCAAACAAAAGACACTTTTTATCGCTCTCCTCGCTTAAAAAATTCCAAGGAAGGGTTTTTAGAAGCTCTGTGCCAGAAACAGGGCCAAAGACCAAATAAGTATTTCTTACAACTCACAATATCACAGTATACTAAGGCATTAATCTAGAAGATATTGCAGGTCATAGTAGGGCTTGGCTATTGGGCAAGAGGTTGGGGATCTGGCATTTAAAAAGACAGATCCAGTTCCCTTCCTTCACAATGGATCTAGCACAATGGTTCTCAGCCTTCATTGTGCAGCAGAATTACCTGCAGGGAGTGCTAGGCCCCACTCCCAGAGTTTCTGATTCCATACGTCTGGGATGAACCCTAAACATTTGTCCTTCTAACAAGTTTACAGATGATGATGATGATGATGATGATGATGATGATGATTGATGATGGTGGTGGTCTGGGGACCACACTTGGAGAACTACTGGTCTAGTGACACATGATTCCTAGCCCACCAATCTTAAAACCAGCAGTTGTTGACTTAAATACCTGGGTTTAAGAACTGAGGCTGTGAAATCAGATGGTCTTCAGGTTGAATCTTTTTCATGCCCCTAATAAGCTGTGTGACCTTGGGCAAGTTATTTTATCTCTCTGAGCTTCAGTTCCCTCATTGGTAAGATAGGCATAAAATGGTATCTACTTGATGATAGAGTTGTACAGATTAAGAGGGATGCTTTAATAAAGTGCTTAACACAGTGTACTGTCTATGGTAGCACCCAATGAATAGATTACTATTATAATGAAAAGTGAAATCAGATTTTGAGATGCACCAAAAGAGGGTGTATCAATCAGAATAAATTAGGTTATGCCGTGATAATAAACATCTCCTGTGACCCAAATCTCAGTGGCTTAAAAAAAAACAAAGGTTTATTTCTTGTTCATGCTACATGCCCCTTGTGGATTGGCAGGGTTTTTTGCTCATGTCAGTCATTCAGGGATCCAGGCTGAGAGAGCAAAAATCATCTCAAATATTGCTGATGACCATTCCAGAGGGAAGACAGTAAGTTCCTGGGGTGGGAAGTGGGGAGGGTCTCCCTGGCTTTTAAATGCTCCTGCCTAGAAGTGACATAAAGTAACACACATCACTTTTGCTCACAACTCATTTGCCAGAACTAGCTACGTAGCCCCACTCAACCACAGCGGGGCAAGAATTTCTATCCTACTTTGTGCCCAAAAGGAAATATTGGCGAACAGCACTAATGAGGGCCATAGACAGTAATGATAGTTGTTTTCTCTTCTGTTATTCAGAAACATCTTTTTGAAAATATCAATCATTGGAATTCTTTGTTACTATTGGCTCCACAATGTTGCCCTGGCTGGTGAAGAGGTGAGTCTTCCATGCTGTTCTGCCTTCACTTTGGTTTCTTAGTCTTTGACCTCCAGAGGGAAGTGAGTTCCTCCAATTCCTCAAGAGTTTCTGCTCATGATATTAAAGCAAATATCTTCTTCTATCTGTCCATTCATTTATCCATTCATTCATCCATCTACCCACCCATCCAAAACTTCCCTCACCTCATTCAGCCAAATAAAAAAGCTCTTACTACTAACTTCCTGCAGAGGTAACTGAAACTAATTCAGCCTTCCAGTTTGTGCTAGCTGGTTACCTACACCTCTAGGCTACTTTCTTAATCCAACAGATATTAATTGATTTTTCATAAGGTTAATGAACAAAAGGAATGGAGGCATTATTAGCCATTGATCCCTCCTGCTCTCCTGAAGAAGCTGATTATCCCTGGCGGAGAAATGGGATCCAGAAGGCATAGGGGACAGGAATGACAAGTGTTTAAAGGAGAGAGAGTGAGAAGGGAAAGTTTGGATGCATGTGGAGGGCAAGCCTTAATGAAAGAAGAAACATCACAGAAAAGGAATAAATACCCTGAAAACAAACTCAGTCTAATGATGCATTTCTACCAAGAGTGGGTCTGCTTTTCTGGGCACTCAGAACTCCATCAGACTGAGCCACCAGCCATGCCCTCATGAGTACAGGGTGCCAGGAACAGATAGAAATTGATCGGAGGCAACAGCCCCTTCCCACAGCCTGATTCTTGTTTGCCTTCCAGTGTTGGGAAACGCTGATTGGCCAGGAAATCTACCGGCTCCTTCTGATGGATTTTGTGTTCTCTCTAGCTGATTCCTTCCTGGGGGAGTTCCTGAGGAGGTAAATATTTGTCTGCCTTGGGTGATTAGTACATAGGGTTGTAACTGGAGCCATTGCCTCGTCTGAGCAGGAAGTGTGGGCCCTTCACGTTCTCTAAGACTGCATTGTTCTAAATCTGCCTGTTGTCCCTTGGGATATTGTTTTCTTCTGAATTAACTGAACTTTCACCTTGGCCTGAGAGTCCTGTTGTCAAAGTCCTTTTGGTTCAGTTGGCCCTTTCCAACTTTCTCTTTTTAAAAAAAATGTTCTAGAATAAAACACAAAAAGAGAGAGCCATTTGAGATCTTATTCCCCACAGATCATTTTAATATTCTAGTGTATATTCTTCCAGATTATTCTATGCATGTACTGCTTTATATGTATACTAGAGGCCCAGTGCACGAAATTCGTGCACGGGTAGGGTCCCTAGCAGCTGCCGGCTGCTAGCTGGGGCCTTCCTTCATTCCACGCCACCCCCTGATGGTAAGTGCACATCATAGCAAGTGATCAAACTCCCGGTTGGTCGAACTCCCAAGGGGACACTTTGCATATTAGGCTTTTATATATATAGATGTACAAAAATGAGGTCACACTGAAAAATCGATGCGGAGGTTGCTTTTGTTAATCTAATCTCAATGCTTTGGCACCTTTCCATGCCAGTACATATAGATTTATCTCATGATTCATTTAATTGGATTTAGTTAAGGTACTAATTTTTATTTTAGAACCAAGATGTACAGAATCAAAGCAGTGTCATTATTAGCCCACATGTAGTCCTTATTATTTATTTATTTATTTTTAAACAATATCATGAATATCTCATTCCTTAGAGACATTTCCATATTTCTACAAGCTGACACAGTAATAAGGTGGCATGATACAATGCCAATTCTCTCCTCAGTGGGTAGGTTGAATGACAAAATTTCACACTCTGTCTTCTCAACTAACTTTTATTACAGCCTCTGTCTGGGGTATGGACATAAAGGTGAGAAGTTTTGGGGGTTTATTTTGACAGCAATTCTTACTGGCAACTCTTCTGTATGAAGAAATAAAAGTGGTCTCAAGTTTCCTCAGCATAAATGCAGACCTTAGTTCCTTCCTTATGGATTTGGGAGCAGGGAAAGACCATTAATTCAACAACATTAATCAAAAATGGAAAAAATTTTAATTTATTTGGGTTGGGAGGGACTGAGTTTATTTGGTCATTTTTAAAAAAGGCTTAACAAGCGAACAGTTGTATAAACAAGATAATAGGTGGGATAATTTAAATAATAGGCAACAAATGTTCTCTATAATTTTTTATTTTTTTAATATATTTTATTGATTTTTTTTTACAGAGAGGAAGGGAGAGGGATAGAGAGTTAGAAACATCAATGAGAGAGAAACATCGATCAGCTGCCTCCTGCACACTCCCTACTGGGGATGTGCCCGCAACCCAGGTACATGCCCTTGACCGAACTGGAACCTGGGACCCTTGAGTCCGCAGACTGACGCTCTATCCACTGAGCCAAACCGGTTAGGGCCTCTATAATTTTTTAAACTACTTTAGCTGTACCTCCCACCCCCACGCCCACTTGAATGTCTTATGTCAATTCCATCTTCCCTCGGTTCTTTCAATTATTTCTTCAAAAACATGCTTGTACTTGGACCTTTTCAAAAATTTGTAAGGGGACTTAGGAATGTATTTCAAACTGGTGAGGGTCTCCTTTGTTGATTGTGGGGAATCTTTTGAAGGAGGGAGTTGATGGATTTGGGTGCTAAACTCATTATGTTCTCGCAGAATCATTGGGATGCAGTTTATCACAAGCCTCGGCTTACAGGAGTTTGACATTGCCAGGAACGTCCTAGAACTGATCTACGCACAAACGCTGGTGTGGTGAGTTTTGAGAATCTTCCGTGTACCCAGTGGTTCCTGCCTGACTGTGGACTCAGAGCTTGGTGGCGAGTCCCAGAATCTGTTGTTTCTAAAGCTGCACGGGGGATACCAAGTCTAGCCAGTGTGAGAACCATGAACATAAGTCCTTTTCCCTTTATGAGGACTTCAGGCAAGAATTAAAATAGAACAGGAATCCTGACCTGGAGGCCCCAGGCCGTATCTAGCCTGCAGGTGTGTTTTGCTTATCTCACACAATGCTTTTTCTAAAAATTGGAAATAGCCATCAATATTTAAAAATCAGGAGATTTCATATAAAATTTAAAATTTCTGGCTTCTGCCAAAAAAGAAAAGATGTATCCTGTCTCCCATTAGGGTAACGATTGGCTGGGTCTTGAGCTGGGCTGAGCCCCTCCAGTTTGCCATAGTCCCCCACCTCGCTATTATCTTCCCAACGTAGATTTGCCATTTCTTGTTGCCCTTCTGGTATTCGTTTTCTTGTGGTAGAAAATTTTACTTTGCATTGATGGATGTTTCAAGAGAAGTGGGAAAATAAAGGCAGGAGGGCTGTTTATTTCTTATACCTGGTCTGCTACACTCACTGATGTAGTAACACCGGATAGGGCCTCTGTGGCCTTGGGGGTTTGTGGCCTGTCTTAGCAGCTATGTATGTGCATGTGTGCCGGTGGGTGCACATGTGTCTTTTGAGACTAGCCAGCTAGTTGCATCAAATATTTAACAAGCTCACCTAGAAACTCAAACCAATAGCCAGTGACTGTTTTTATTTATTTTAACATGATGTTGTTATTAAGGCCAGAATTCTGTATGGGGTATCCCAGATTCCATCCGTTGGGGCATTGCTAATTTGAAAGTAGGGGATTTGGAATTAGAAGCAGGTGCCCCCTGTATTAGTTTATTAAGCTGCCATAACAAAGAAACTTGGATTCTGGGGCTGGCTCTGCTCCTCACTGAGGTCGCTGAGCTTCTCTGAGCCTGTCTCCTCATCTGTAAAATGCACATAATAGCTCTAGCCAGTTTGGCTCAGTGGATAGAGGTTCCCAGGTTCGATTCTGGTAAAGGGCATGTACCTGAGTTATAGGCACAATTCCCAGTCCTGGTTGGGACACGTGCAAAGGGCAACCACTCTATGTGTCTCGCTTACATTGATGTTTCTTTCTCCGTGATTCCACCTCCCTTCCACTCTCTCTAAAAAAAGAGTCAATGGAAAAATATTCTCGGGTCAGGGTTAACTAAAGTAAAAATAAATAAAAATAAAATTCACATAATCATAGCTGCCTTTGAATTGTGTTCAGGATTGAGTCAGATGATATATGGAAACTACTTTGCAATCTTCAATATGCCATCCAACTGTAAAGTGGTTTATTTTCCGACTCTTTAGAGTTGCCCTGGGTGAGTTAGCCATCTTCAAATAACTCACTAATGTCAATGAATTTCTTTTTAGATGAATTTCTTTTTAGAGGTAGTGAGGACTTTTTCTTTATGTGGTTTTAGGTGATGTATTTGCACGTTGCAGGTTACGCCCTGACACCTGGGCACATTATATCAACCAACGGGGTGCCTTTGGGCAAGTTAATTGAACTCTCTCTAAACAGCTTTCTAATCTGTCAATGGAAGTGATAATGTTCAGAATATTACCTGAGATTGGAGTTTGGTTCAGCAGCCTTGGTACTGTATTTGAGTTCTGGCTAAGAAGGAATTCAGAGCCAAGGCTCACATAGTTCGGCACAGAGAGAGATGCGAGCTGTGGAAGAAGTGAGCCAACTGGCCCTCTGTGGGCTCAGGAAACAATTTACAGAGGCAAAAGAAGGGCTCTTGGAACTTAAGAGAAAGAAAGCAGGGATATAAATGTGGAAAGGCTCCCACGTGTTCCAGAGAGAGCCTTGTTCCAGAGAGGGCTGGGCCCTCTGTCCTAGGAGCTTTTAAGGGAAGGTCCCAGGAGAGGCTCTCAATAGAACACTCATCAGCTTTCCAGGGTTGTGGTCTCCACTGCATTGGCCAGCGCCAATGCAGTGGGTCATTATTCAATGCAGCTGGCCCTACATGAGCAATGCCTGGCTTTGCTGCTTTTCTGGGCCTGGGGCTGAAACACAACTGAGGCCTAGATATTGTCTCTAGGGCAGTGGTTCTCAACCTTGGCTGCACATTAGAATCACCTGGGAATCGTTTTAAAATCCTGATTTCCGGGAATTCTGTTTCTTTGTTACTAATGTCGTGGCCCCATCCCATAACAAAGAAACAGAATTTCCAGAGGATGAGGCCTGGAAATCAGGATTTTTTTTTTAAAAAAAAATATATTTTTATTGATTTTTTACAGAGAGAAAGGGAGAGAGATAGAGAGTCAGAAACATCGATGAGAGAGAAACATTGACCAGCTGCCTCCTGCACACCTCCCACTGGGGATGTGCCCGCAACCAAGGTACATGCCCTTGACCGGAATCGAACCTGGGACCTTTCAGTCCACAGACCGACGCTCTATCCACTGAGCCAAACCGGTCTTGGCGGAAATCAGGATTTTAAAAAGATTCCCAGGTGATTCTAATGTGCAGCCAAGGTTGAGAACCACTGCTCTAGGGGGAGCGCCTGTGCAAGGGCTTGTATTCTCCAGCACCTTGTTCCTCCTCTAAGGGGGTCTACCACGTGACTAGCAATATGAAAGGTCAGGGGGTCTAAACCTCATGACTAGTAATATGAAAGGGGAGGAAAAGTCACCCTGGAGGCAAGATTCCATCCTACAATTGTCCGTTGCTAGGCACCCCAAGCTTTGCACCCTGGTGACCTTCAGCACCTGTCCTACTCTGCTCCTGTCTGTCTAACTGCCTGCTACAATAATAGGACCTATTTCACAGGTTTAGGTGAGGATTAAATGAGAAGCGTACTAAGTGCGTAGTGAGTACCTGACTCAGAAATGTTTTGTAAGTGGGGGAAAGTTACAATCGGAGATGGCCATTATTACTTCTGGGCCTTTAAGGGTTTTTGCTAATAACTCATAAATAAGCACAATTGAAAATACAAACATCTTTTCTTTTCTCAGTGGCAATTATAGATTTAGCCTCCGTGGGTTTTAGGAGACTATTGCCTTTGATGATGAGCTTTAAAAGAGGATAATATAATGACAGAAACTGAGTGATGTTAGGGATGATGGTAGAGGTAAGGTGAGAAAAGTGTTTCCCAAACTTCAGTCTTTTGTACACCAGCCTGTCTATTATTGGCATATCCACATATCGCCTGTACTGTTTTTTACTTAATATTATTTTTTAAAATATTTGCCTTTTTTAAGCTTAAATACATTTTTTAAAAATATTGTTATTGATTTCAGAGAGGAAGGGAGAGGGAGAGAGAGCTTGAAACATCATTGATGAGAGAGAATCACTGATCGGCTGCTTCCTGCATGCCCTCTACTGGGGATTGAGCCTGCAACCTAGACATGTGCCCTGACTGGGAATCACACCATGACCTCCTAGTTCATAGGTCGACCCGCAACCACTTGGCAACACTGGCCGGGCAAGCTTAAATACATTTTTAAAGGAGTCTTCATTTTATAATTAGAAAATGAAAAACCAGTGTCATTTGACAGACATTTCGAGTAACTTGGAAAATAAAATCAATCTCATCACAAGCAGTCATGACATTCTAGCTAAATGCTGCTGTCTGCTAAGGGCCAGTCAGAAGCCGCCTCCTTTTTTAAACAAAATGGGAGGTTGGCGTATGTTATGAGTTAAAGAGATTCTAGCACCAAACTGAGATCTTCTTTTGGGCTCCGGAGCACGGAGGATTGTGGAAGAGGGAGTGCCTTCTCATTTGTAACTCGATGTAGTTTAATGTCAGTCTCTGCAGGCTCTCAGACCCTCTGGGTACCATGGAGGGAAGAGGTGACATGTTTCACATTTGGGGCGCCTCAGTTAGCACTTGCTCAGGACATCTGGTGGTTTCCTCTGCAAAATCTCTTTTCCAGAGCTGGGAAGGGAGCAGCTGTGGATACTGGGTACGGTGGGAGGAACTTGCCGGGGGTGTAGGGAAGGAAGCAGTCTCCCTCTGCATTAGTCTATTAGCCTGTCATAACAAAGAAACCCAGACCAGGGGCCTTAAACAACACACCTTGATTTCCTCATAGTTCTGGAGGCTGGAAGTCCAAGATCACGGTGTCCGGTGTCCACGGGGTTGGTTTTTGCTGAGGCCTCTCTCCTTGGCTTGTAGAAGGTCATCTTTTCCCTGTGTCTTCACACGGTCTTCCCTCTGTGTGTCTGTGTCCTAATTTCTTCTTTCAGAGGATTGGATTAGGGCCCACCCTAGTCACCTCATTTTAAGGCCCTATCTCCAAATACAGTCACACTCTGAAATACTGGGGTTAGAACTTGAATATTTGAGTTTTTGAGGGACATGATACAGCCCATAACACCCCCTTTCCGTTCCTTCCACACCCCTCTATGCCCCCACCGCATGTCTCCCCTGATCTCTGACACTCACCCTCTCTCCCTCACAGGATTGGAACCTTCTTCTGCCCTCTGCTGCCCTTTATCCAAATGATTACTCTTTTCATCATGTTTTACGTCAAAAATGTGAGTCAGTCTGAAGTCGGAACCAATCAGCGTGGTTCAGTCACATGTGACCCCATGGTGGTTGGAATCGGGAGTGGGAGGGTGTGGAGGCGGGCTGAGAAGGTTACCGGGAAGCCAGTGTCTGGCTGGGTTCCCCCTGGCCTGCTCAGAGATGGTAGGCGGCCACTCCTCTCTCTTCAGATCAGCCTGATGATGAATTTCCAGCCTCCGAGCAAAGCCTGGCGGGCCTCACAGATGATGACTTTCTTCATCTTCTTGCTCTTTTTCCCGTCCTTCACTGGGGTCCTGTGCACCCTGGCCATCACCATCTGGAGGTAGGAGATGGCGGCCTTAGGATGAGGTTTTAGAGCTGGGTTTGGGTGGGTGTTTTAAAATGTAGGTTTTATTATTATTCAGACTTGGTGAGGCCGACAGATCAGGAGGTAACTGCCACTGAAAAGATAATTTGTTATACTCACAGATCCCCAAAAAGGGGGCACAACCCACCACAAAGGACGGACGGGGCACATGGGCAGGCACCAGCGTAGCTCAGGAGGCAGAAGGAGCAATGGGGGAAGGTGGGCAAGAGCCTTTATTGTGGCTTCCATGGGAAGGAATGGTGAGGCAGGGTAAGGACTGGCTAGTCTGAATAACTTCAGCGGGCTCTGGGGTATTGGGGTTGTCTGGAGTTGCCAGATATCTGGCCCTGGGGTGATTGGGGCAGGAGAATAGTGACCCAAGGTGTGAGAGCTTGCTAGAGAGTGGAATGCTGGCTCTGAATTGGTAGGTTTGCACATGAAAGACTGAGTTTGTAGGATAGCCCAGGGAATGGCAGTCTCTCCAGGATCAGTAGAGCCCCAGATGTCAAACCATCAGAGTAGAGAGACATGCTCAATGCAGTGTTGAACCCCAGGTTCCCTGGCTAACCAACAGACACACATCCAAAGGAGGGAATAAGTGTGAGTTAGGGGCCCACCCTCATGACTGGCTCAGCTTCCTCACTTTCCGAAAAATGGAGAAAAAACAGAACTGCATCTAAATAAACTGAAAGGCACTGTCTGATCAGGCTCTCTCCTACTTCTCCAACCTCACCCGCATCGGCTCCTTCCTCCTTTGGCCCCACAGCTCTCGCTCCATTCCTGAGACTCTGAGAGCTCCTCCCCACGTGGAGTAGGGTTCTCTATTTGAAGAGCTCTCCCCACCCCCTTTGCTTAGAGACCTTCTTTCCATCCTCTGGTTCTTGGCTCAAAAGTCATCTCCAAATTCTGACCTTCAGGACCATCCTTGTCTATTGTCAGTCCCACCTCTGCTTTCTCCCAGGCCAATTTCTTTTCTTCATTCCATAGTTCACAGTCAGAAATGCGTTTGTTTGAATCTTTGTTAATTGTTTGCTCATTGG
This sequence comes from Myotis yumanensis, assembly GCF_028538775.1. Lineage (NCBI taxonomy): Eukaryota > Metazoa > Chordata > Mammalia > Chiroptera > Vespertilionidae > Myotis > Myotis yumanensis. Next base: position 87,532,990 of record NW_027223755.1, on the reverse strand, counting down.
TTGTCCATCTTTCCCACTAGAACAGACATCTGTGAGGGCAGGTACCATGTCTGTTTTGTTTACTATGGATTCTCCAGGGCTAAGTATCTAGCCCAGTGCCTGGTACAAGTGCAGTACAACTAGAATGAATGAATGAATGAATGAATGAATGAATGAATGAAGGGAGGGAGGGAGGGTTGGTTTTTAGGATACATGTGGAACTGGAACCATTGGCAATTCAAGTGGCTTCAGAGCAGGCTACTCTGCTTCACAATGTCCTTGTTACTCTTTTTTGTGTTTCTTCCCAACCAGTCCCCTGTTGCCCTCTAGTTTCTGCTTGTTCATAACAACTGAGTGCCCGTGGCCATCATTGCCACACCTTCAGGTTCCATAGATTACAGGGTCCTCTCTTCATATTTCTGAGTTCAAGTCCCCAAGAAAGAGAATCTGGCTGCCCCAGTTCATTTCTTTGAGCCAGGGTACCACAGAGGCTGCCGTGAATTGACTACCGTTGGCTCAGATCCGTGGTCGGCAACCTGCGGCTCGCGAGCCACATGCGGCTCTTTGGCCCCTTGAGTGTGGCTCTTCCTAAGCCTTAGGAGTACCCTAATTAAGTTAATAACAATGTACCTCCCTATATAGTTTAAATTTAAAAAATTTGGCTCTCAAAAGAAACTTCAATCGTTGTACTGTTGATATTTGGCTCTGTTGACTAATGAGTTTGCCGACCACTGGAGATGATACTCCTGTCTGCGTGCTGGTCCTCAGGGTGTGGGTCATGAGTATGAAATACACCAGCTGGGGCTGGGAGGAGGTTTCCTCTGGAAGGTGGTGTGGGTGGAACCGGCAAGAACTGCTGCTTCCAGAGCCTAGAAAGTGCAGCCTGAGTGTAGTTCAAACTAGACCAGAGTCTCGCACTAGAGGCGTTTTTCTGTCCCTTGTTTTACCAGATTGACACCGTCCGCTGATTGTGGCCCGTTTAGAGGACTGCCCTTCTTCATTCACTCCATTTACAGCTGGATCGACACCCTGAGTAAAAGCCCCAGCTACAAGTGGGTGGTCTGGATCTACCGGAACCTCATCGGCAGCGTGCACTTCTTTTTCATCCTCACCCTTATCGTATTGTGAGTGGGGCACCTTGGCAAACACTTTATTGACACAGCATGCGGACAGCCACAGGGATGTCTGGTGGGAAAACAAAGGGCTACAGAATAGCTCAGTGTTCTGGACGATCCTGACTCGGCCCCTGAGTTTTGTTTGTTTGTTTGTTGTTAATACTCACCCAAGGATATTTTTTCCATTGATTTTTTTAGAGAGAGCAGAAGGGAAGAAGGGAGGGAGAGAGAAAAAGAGGGATCAATGTGAGGCAACATTGATTGGTTGCCTCCCACATGTTACCAGGACCGGGGATGGGATCTGCAACTCAGGCATGTGCCCTTGACCAGAAATTGAACCCAAGACTCTTGGGTGCTTGAGCCGATGCTCTAACCACTGAGCCACAGCAGCCAGGGCTGCCCTTGAGTTTTTGGGGTTTTTTTTTTTAATATATTTTTATTGATTATAGAGAGAAGAAGGGAGAGAAAGAGAGAAATAGAAACTTCAATGATGAGAAGGAATCATTGGTTGGCTGCCTCCTGCATGGCCCCTCCTGGGGACCTGGCATGTGCTCTGACCAGGAATTGAACCTTGATCTCCTGGTTCAGGGTCAATGCTCAACCGCTGAGCCACACCGGCCAAACCGGCAGGCGAAGTGATTTTTTTTTAATGCTTAATATTATCTTAGAGTGTGGTGAGGTGGTTTTTGCCTGTTTTATGAAGAAAGCAATACCTGCTTTGCCCCTCATAAGAGAAAACATGAAACTAAAATTTTTTTTAAAAGGATATGAGAATGCTTAGGACAATTATATGTGTGATTCCTTCTGAGACTATAACGTATTAAAATGGGTTGGGCATTATTGATACATAGGATAGTGTATTTTCATTTTCAAATAGAAAAAGATCAACTTCTGACTTCTTGTAAAAAAAAAAAAAAAGTAGAACTTACAAGACTGGGCCTGTTTCCTGCATGAACACCTGGTTGGCTGACTAATGGCTGTCCCTCTTGGAAGCCCAGCCCTGATGGCATCTGAGATTGCACACACAACACACACACACACACACACACACACACACACAACACACACACACACACACACACACACATACCCGGCTCTCCGTCAGGCCTTCCTCCCCAACACTAGGTTTCCATTGGCCTCTTTAAAATGGAAAGTTCTGCCCTAGTCGGCTTGGCTCAGTGGATAGAGTGTCGGCTTGTGGGCTCAAGGGTCCTGAATTTGATTCCAGTCAAGGGCACATGCCCGGGTTGCGGACTCAATCTCCAGTAGGGGGCATGCAAGAGGCAGCCAATCAATGATTCTCTCTCATCATTGATGTTTCTCTCTCTCCCTCTCCCTTCCTGTCTGAAATCAATAAAAGTATATATTTTTTAAATTAAAAATGGCAAATTCTCTGAGTGTCTTGCTCCTTCAAACTCCTAATTCACTGGGGACCTTGTTAGAAATCTGGAATCTGCCTTAGCCAGTTTGGGTCAGTGGATAGAGCACTGGCCTACAGACTGAAGGGTCCCAGGTTTGATTCCAGTCAAGGGCACATGCTTGGGTTGTGGGCTCCATCCTCGGTAGGGGGCGTGCAGGAGGCAGCCGATCAATGCTTCTCTCTTATCATTGATGTTTCTATCTCTCTTTCCCTCTCCCTTCCTTTCTGAAATCAATAAAACATATATTTTTAAAAAATGAAATGTGGAATCACAGGCCCTACCCTAGACCTGCAGAACCAGCACCTGCATTTTAACAAAGTCCCAGGAAATTTGTGTCACATTCAAGTCTGAATAACACAGTCCAGATTCATAAATGCTGGCTGCACATTAGAATCATGTACATTTTTAAAATAGTGATATCTGGCCCCACAGTCAGAGAAGCTCAATGAATTGATCTGAGGATGGGCCATGGTGTGAGTCCTTTTACCACCTCTCAGGTGATTCCGTGTGCAGAATGGGGACAGCCATTGCTATCATGTACTCACCCTATTACTCAACCAGACACAACTTTTCAGGAACAAATCTATTTTCAAGCAAATGTTTTAATTCCTTTGCACCCAATTGTAATTCAGAGCCTGAAAAATGTCTGCCATTCTTTCTTCTCGTCTCTTCCAGAATCATCACCTATCTTTACTGGCAGATCACAGAGGGAAGGAAGATTATGATCAGGCTGCTCCATGAACAGATCATTAATGTAAGTTCTGCTGGGCCCATCTGTTATCCTCTCCCCCTTTATAACATTTTAGAATGGAGATTTTCAAACATATTCCCAAACAGAATAGTAAAATGAGCCCCCACCTGCCCACAACCCACCCTGACAACCATCAGCAATTATATCTTCTTTTTTCTTGTTGTTGTTGGTAATCCTCACATGAGGATATTTTTTCCGTTGTTTTTTATAGAGCATGGAAGGGAGGAAAGGAGTGGGCTGGGGAGGGGGGGGAGAAACATCTATGTGAGAGAGGCACATCAACTGGTTGCCTCCCACACTCACCCTGACTGGTGAACCTGCAACACAGGTACATGCCCTTGACCAGGAATTGAACCCGCGACCCTTCAGTGCTATAACCACTGGGAAACACCTGCCAGGGCAGCAATCCCTTCACTGCAAATCTCTGGGTTATTTGAAAGAAAATCCTAGACTTTATACCATTTTATCTGTAAAAACTTCTATATGCCTAAGATATACAGACTTTTAAAGAAACAGAACCACAATACCAATCATCACACCTGAACGAAGACTTAATAATTCCCTACTATCATCCAATAGCCAGTCAATGATCAGATTTCCCCATTGTATCATTAAGTGTCTTTTTACATTAGGGTGGTTTAAATCTGGTTCTGAAAAAGTGCCATACGTTGTATTTGGTTGGTATGTCTTTAATGTTTCTTTCAATCTATAACTGTTCACTCGTCTCTTCTCCTGCCATTTATTGTTGAAGAAAGCAGGTCACTGTCTTGTAATAATTCCCACATTCTGGATATATCTGATTTTCAACCTGTGGTGTTTGGCATGTTTTGGGGTGTTTTTTTTTAAATGTTTTTATTGATTTTTTTTTTAGAGAGAGGGAAAGGGAGAGGGATAGAGAGATAGAAACATCAATAAGAGAGAAGCATCATCAATTGGCTGCCTCCTGCACTCCCCCTACTGGGGATCAAGCCCGTAACTTGGGCATGTGCTCTGACCAGGAATCAAACCAGTGACCTCTTGGTTCATGGGTCAGTGCTCAACCACTGAGCCATACCAGCTGGGCTGGCATGTTTCTTTTTACTTTTTAAATATATTTTTTTATTGATTTCAGAGAGGAAGGGAGAGGGAGAGAGGAACATCAAAGATGAGAGAGAATCATTGATTGGCTGTCTCCTGCACAGCCCCCACTGGGGGTTGAGCCTGTAACCCAGGCATGTGCCCTGACCGGGAATCGAACCGTGACCTCCTGGCTCATAAGTTCATGCTCAACCACTGAGTCATGCCAGTCAGGCTCTTTTTACTTTCTATTTCCTGTAAACTAGGGGTGAGATGTAGAGATCTGATTAGAGTCTAGCTCAACTTTTTAGCCAGAATACTTCATAGATGATGCTATGAGCGTCTTATGGCATTTGAGGTATAAAATGTGATTGTCTTTTTTGTGTGTGATGTTAAGAGCGATCAGTGCTTTGTTAGCCTGACTCATCCATTGTAAAGCTCATCAGCCTTATCTCTAATGGACTTGGCAGCCTTTGATGAGTATTGCCTAGAGAAGATCCATTTATTTCATTATGGATTACAAAATAGTGATACTCTGATTCTAGAATTCTTCTGCATATATTAGCTGGAACTCTATAAAAGAAGACTTTTGCTCACCAATGATTTGATTACCTTGCATTCCCAAATTCAGTGCTTCCGTAGAGAAGATTTCCAATTAATAAATGTAGAAGGAATGAGGGGAACAGAAAATCATCATAAAACAAACAGCACAGTAATAATTGTTACAAGCGAGATCCACTAGTGGAAACTAAAATTAGCGAGTGAAAATTGAAGGAAAAACGAGGGCATGGGACCTGGATTCACCTGGATTAGACAGACCATCCATGGTGCTCACTAGCCCACCTCAACTCAGGTGGAACATACCACTCTCTTATCTGCAACAGGTTCACAGGAAAGCAACTCACCCCCCCTGGGGAAGGCATACCCTCTTCCTTCTTTCCTCTTCCCAACTAGGGAATTATTTAACTCGGTCTATTCCATTGACACAGATAACTTTGATAAATGAAATAGATTTGATGTCCTTAGATGCAGAGCTATAAGCTTTGACATTCTCAGTGGGAGGACAGGGCAGACCCAGGCAGTGCTGGGTGCCCACGCAGGGTTCTGGGGCAGAAGGAATGCCAGGAAGGGAGAGACAATAAACCATTTGTCCTGGGCCTTTGACAGTGGCATGTAAGCTGCTTCTAGCATCCAGGCTGGAGAAGGCTGCTACTCAAGCCTGCTAGGGAATTGCTTTAGAGGAGAATATCCTAATTCAGGGAGGCTTTGGGGGACCACTTGGCTTTACTATGACATGTTTTATTTCATCAAGAAAAAACATGGCGGCAGTATCCATCCAATGGACCCTACTTGCCTACAAATAAGCCTTCTCTTCATTTGCTTCTCAACCCCACATCACCATTCATCCTCCATGTTTTCCTTTTCCTTTTTCTTCTTGGCAGGAGGGCAAAGATAAAATGTTCCTGATAGAAAAGTTGACTAAGCTGCAGGACACGGAGAGGAGAGCAAACCCCAGCTCGTTCACACTGGAAAGGACAGACGTGGAGGTGAGGCTGGAGGCTGCCTTGGGATCCCTCTGACCCCTACTTGCCTCCCTGTGCAAAGGACATCAGGGAACTAGAATCACATGAGGGCACTTCACTTTCTATGTTTACACATTTCTGTATTTTGTATTTCAAAAACCGTACTCACTCATTCAACACTTTCCACGCCTGGCCTTGCTCTAGGGCAGTGATGGCCAACCTTTTGAGCTCGGCGTGTCAGCATTTTGAAAAACCCTAACTTAACTCTGGTGCCGTGTCACATATAGAAATTTTTTGATATTTGCAACCATAGTAAAACCAAGATGTATATTTTTGATATTTATTTTATATATTTAAATGCCATTTAACAAAGAAAAATCAACCAAAAAAATGAGTTCGCGTGTCACCTCTGACACACGTGTCATAGGTTCGCCATCACTGCTCTAGGTGCTGGGTGATCGGGGTGAACACAGTGAAGGTGCTTCCCTCATGCAGTTTGCATCCATCTTTCCTATAAATTGAATCATACGAAAGTATATCCCACCGAGATGAGAAGTGCCCTGAAATCTCACCCCTCTACATTAATGCTTCAGTGCATATTCTTCCTGATCTTCCCCCTAGGCAGCTGTAAACATACTACATTCATCTCACATTTTTGTTTGTTTGGTTTTTTTACAAAAGAGGGGTTATAGTATACACATGTATCATAACTCCCCCCCTTAATATCTCCGACATTGTTTCAGTCTGTACATATTTGGACATTTGGATTGTTTTCATGTTTTTTAAGATCAAAAACAGTACATAATGAAACATTTTCATTATAATTATTTTAGGCAAGTATTTCAGCCATAGGACGGCCACATAATAATGTTAATAGATGTTGCCCTATCACTCTCTTAAGATTTTACTAGTCTCACTCTCACCAGGAGGGTGTACGAGATGCCTGGCAGGCACCCTGATTCCAGAGCCCATGCTGGCTTCCCTGGTGTCCTGGAAGATACAGATAAACAGTAAACCCATCTTATTCAGATGCCACTAGTTCTGGAAGTTATGACTTTGTCAGAAGGGACTGTTGTGTCAGTTACTATCTGTGCGATTAATACTATCAGTACCATTTAGGGTTCTAGAGGCTCAACTCTAAATCCTATGGAGGCAGGGACCATGTCGATGCCCTTGCAGCCGCAGGTCCTAATCTGTTACCTGGCATATTGTAACTGCTCTGTGACCCGAAGTGGGGAAAAAGAATGAATGGAATCACAGTCCCTAAAGAACACAACAAAACATGTTTGATGTTTCTATGGTTGAGCCTTGTCCTTAATCTGTCACCTCTCTGTTTTAAAATTGGGGGGAGGGGGGTGCACATACCTTCCCAACTATGCAACGGGACCTGGGGCTCTTTTCCAGTAATAAGGCTGCCTCTTTTCTTCTCTTTCAGGAGCCGGGCCCTTTGCACAGCAGGGAACATGAAACTGCTCATGGTGAGTAACCCAATTGGTGCCAAAGAAGATCTAATTTACCTAGAGGACAAACCCCAAGGTAGAGGGTCAGAGCTGCTCATGAATCAGTTACTCGTTCAATTGCAAGAAACTACCCAAAGTGGCTTCAGCAAAAACCTAAGAGTAATTCTTGCTTTAACAGCCGGGGCTCACAAAATGTCACAAGAACGTGGTTTCTTTCTGTTCAGTTGTTTTCCATGTCAGCTCCTTTCTCAAGGAGGCGCTTCCTAATAATTGCAAGGCAGCTTCCTCAGCTTCTTCTGTCAACTGGCCAGATCTGAGTCACTGGCCTCATCTGTAGATACAGGTGGAACAACCGTACAGACCACAGGGCCTGAGACTGGGGGAGAGTGGCTTCCCTAAGAAAACCTGTGGCTGATGCCAGAGGGGAATGAATGCTGGGAAGGAAACAAACAAACCGATCAACTCATCTTTTGGGGGATAGCATTTACCGAGACTATCCAATGATGGGAGTTCACGGGGCAGCACTGAAGAAACTTAAAAGGAGGCGGCAAGGAAGGCATGAGAAGCTGAGCTCTCTTGAAGGCCAATTTGGCCTTTCCCTTGGAGAGAGAGCTGGGGCAGGGTGTGTCTGTGCTAACTTCTCTTTCCTGTGTCAAACCCAGACCTGAGATTTAGGAGGTCAGTTCAAGAAAATAGTCCAAAGGCCTGAGGATTATTGTGGTGGCCAGACACCAATCAAAAAGGACAGAAGATAAAGGTGGAACATTTGGAGCTTCTCGGAAGAAAATTCAAGCCATTTGGTAGGAGTAGAAACTGACCGCAATGTAAATACTGAAGTAAAATTGGCCATTCCCTGCTGCTATTTAACACTTGAATTGCTGATTTTTTTAAGATAAAACATTTGGGATTTTCTAATAAAGACTGTCGTAATATTTTAACTAGTTCACAGAAACCTTGGAAAAGATAACCTGGGAATGATGTATTTTATCGTTAAGAGATGTGCATATGAGTTATTGGTCCTTAGAAATCTCTCCCCCCAGACCTCCCAGACCTGGCAGAGGTTTGGAAAGTGGTGCTCAGACAAGTGGTACAGCCTGAATAAAAACGTGGTCCTCTGTCAGGGGTGTGATGCCTCCTCAATTATAGGACCTGCATTTGTTCATGACTTTGAACTAAAAATATTCCAAAAGTGAAATACAAACAGGGGTCTCATCTATGAACTCTGTTGCATATGAAGTACATGAGTCTTTGGGGTTGGACGGGGGTGTGGGTGTGGACAGGACTCTGACCTATGAGGTTTTATATGTGACCATCAAGTCTTATGTTGAACCAAACATGAGACCAGTGGTATGTGTGGAATATATATATGTATGTATATGTTTCTGTGGGGAATAAATATATGTGTGTGTGTGTGTATATACATATGCATACACATATAGATAGCATTCTTTTTGCAGATTTGCCAAATGATTCACAAGACCTGTGACTATACTTAAAACTGAAGGGTCCAGCAGAAGGGTGCAATTACCAAATTACTTGACTCATCACTGTCATGAAATCTAATTGGAACTGAATTTAAAAAACATTTCAGATACATTTGAAACACAAACATACAATCAGTGTTCAATCATGGATTCACTTTTTCATTCACTTAGTTATTCATTAATTCACTGTATCAACTGAGTTAATTTCTTTTGGTTGCTAGTAGTGTCTGTTCATTTCACAAATACGTGCCAAGTGGTGCACAAAATAGTGAACAAGTTAAGACACAGTCTCTCCCCTCAGATGCCTAGCAAGTTAATTCAGATAGGAACTTAATAATTAATATTATAACTGTATAGATGCTGTGCAGGAGAAGCCCATGGGACAATTGGGATGCAACTTGTCTCGGGTCAGTGGAATTGGTATTTGAAGTGATTTCCGCCCTCCCAGCTCTGTATCATCTTAATGCTGTTTGTGTTTCTCTGGCTTCTACATCAAAAGGTAAACTCCCTCTGAAAGCATCATTTTTGCTGACTCACTACATACTAAAGGTTTATATCTCCATTCACCTCCATCTCTTGTCCCCATTCGTGTAAAGCCTGCTTTCCCTGGAGATGTAAACACAATAGAAAGATTGAGTCTGCAGGTCTCACACAGACATGTGGATGTGAGGATGCTTTTTACATTTAGTCTTGAGATGGGGGTGTATTAATTTCCTGGGGCCGTCGTAACCAAATATCATGGGTTGGGTGGCTTAAACAACACAGATTTATTTTCTCACAGTTCTGGAGGCTAGACGTCCAAGATCAGAGTGTTGGTATCCACAGTTTTGGTTTCCTTCTGAGTCCTGTCTCCTTGGTTTGCCGACGGCCACATTCTTGCTGTGTCCTCACACGGTGTTTTTCCTCGGTGTGTGCAGTTTCCGGTGTACCTTTCAGTGTTCAGATTTTCTCCTCTTATAAGAACACCAGGCAATGGGAATAGGGCTCACCTTTATAGCTTCCTTTTAATTTACTCACCTGTGTAAAGGCCAGATCTCCAAATATGGTTACATTCTGAGGCACTGGGTGTTCAGACTTCAGCATAGGAAGTTTGGGTCCACACAGTTCAGACCATAACAGAGGCCAGCTCTCCCCCAGTCCCATCACAGCCTCTCTTTAGGCATCAGGGTTCCCAGTGCTGGCTGCCCCCAGAATCACATAGGGAGCTGTTGGACAACAGCCAGGCCCAGGCCCCACTCTAGACCAACTAGAGCAGGCATCCATATATTTTCTTTAAAGTTCCCCAAATGGTTTTAGTAGAAAGCCAGGACTGAGGACTAGTAGAAAGCCAGGACTGAGCTAGGATCTAGAGTAGTCCTTCCCAAACTTGCCTGACCATAAAAGCCACTGGAGGAACGTATTAAACATATAAAAGGTGAGTTCATAATATCGCATCAAAATCTTCAGGGGACATTCCCCATTCTTCTCTTCTGACCCTTATTTTAATTAGTTCAAAATGATAAAAGTAACATGCTTTCCAACCATCCCTTGAAAGCTGGCAGTTTTACATTATATATATATATATATATATATATATATATATATAGCCTCTTTTGAATTTCTGCAGGATCTGATCCTTCAAGCAGTCTCAGCAAATGGACCAGTTCATTTCTTAGGAGGCTATGAGATGCTTTTGTGTAAAGTTCAATTATAAAAGGAGTGGCTAAAATATCACAGACTAGCCCTAATCAGTTTGGCTCAGTGGATGGAGCGTCGGCCTATGGACTGAAGGGTCCCGGGTTCGATTCCAGTCAGGGGCATGTACCTTTGTTGCAGGCACATCCCCAGTAAGGGGTGTGCAGGAGGCAGCTGATCGATGTTTCTAACTCTCTATCCTCTCCCTTCGTCTCTGTAAAAATTCAATAAAAAAAATTATAAATATAAAAAAATAAAATAGCACAGCCTGGCATATTTTTTTTATAACCTTTGAATTGAGGACAGATGGTAAGAATTCAGCTCAGTCATAGGAACTGTCTCTAGTATGGTAGCACCTCACAGAATCCCCCCTTACTTGTCCAAGTCAAAACTTTTTCATAGCATTTCCATGTCTGATCAACCGCCAGACAGACCATTGAGAGGAGCTCAGCGTGGAGCAGAGGGCCCTCTGCTGTGCTCACAGCTGCAGCTGATACCAGTGCCTTACACCTGTGTGCTGCTACTCTCCACTCGGTGCCTTTTCCACTTTCATCGCCAGGGCTCTTGTTATAAAGCAGATGCTAATTTGGGAGGCCGGGGAGGGATGGGTCCGAGGACCACACCCTGAGCAGTACGCTAGAGCATCCCCACATTTTTTTTCTTATTTTATCTGCACTCTTAGGGACATTTTTCAAAAACACTCCCACTTCTATCATTTGAACCTCATAACATTATGGCTGTAAGACAGTTCGTGCAAATATCATGACCTCCATTTGACAGATGATGAAAACTTGGGCATGCACAGGTAAGTGATTTGTCTAAGGTCTCCTAGCTAGCCAGTGGCAGAATCGAGGACTTCAGGTTTTCTGCATGTATCAGAACTGCCTGGAGGGTTAAAACGAATCCTGAGCCCCACCCAGAGTTTCAGTTCTGGGATGGGCTCTGAGAATTTGCATTTTTAACAAGTTCCCCCATAGCTGATGTTGAATAAATGTCTCAAAGGACAGCATCCACCGTGCCTAGCTTCTTCTTAATACTTGGCGTTTGGCACATAGATTTTGAGCATAAAGTTTAATAATAGAGCACACAAAGTCATCGATCTTCAGCATTTTTGATAAATCAAATAACCTCACTGAACTGTAACTGTCACTCCATGCTCACGGTTTGAGTGGATGTTTGGATGTTCAGTAACTCACACCCTTCCTGTCCTCAAGGCTGTGGTTTACTGTTCTGTTCCAGCACTGTTTCCACGTTAGATAGTGGTTGGTGTGATTTTATTTAGAAATTTGCATCTAATAAAAATAGAATATTTATGTCTTGGTGAAATTCTTGTCAAAACAGGATTGTAGACGCCAGTCTCCAAATAAGAAAATGACTACTGTTTAATCAAGGAAGTAGTGGATTTTTTAAGCCTTTTGAGGTAGCCCTTCGAAGTTATGTCTCCAGAATCCTGAGAGCAGAGGTGCAGTCCAATGAACAGATGTGATTTTTATCTGTATTGATGTTCTTAGAAAGAAAGCTATCGATTGGGATTTTGGATGGCCCTTCGATACTGCTGAATCTGAATCATTTATCTAAACTCCCAAATTTTCATCTTACTGTGTATGTATCTCTAGCTTCCTCAAGGAAGTTTCCACTGATATCCTCTAATTCATTCCTTCAACATTTATTGAACATATACAGGCATTGCTACAGGTATGGACCAGCCATGATAAGCAGGGCTTTAGGATGTGGGCTCTGGAATTATATCACCTGTGCTTGAATCCTTATCCTATTACTGTTGTGTGACTGTAGACAAGATACTTAATTTCTCTGTGCTTTGGTTTCCTTTAGCATATTATGGTAACTACCTCATGGTGTTGTTGCAAAGTAAATACATGGAAAACATTTGAAATAGTTTCTTGCACATGGTAGAGTCAGCAAATGTTATTAACAAGCCTTTTACATACACTTTCGTTTAATCACAACCATCCTCTGAATTAGTAACTAGTCCAAGGTCATACAGCTGGCAAGGTGCTGATCAGGAAACCAGATTTACCTTTCTCTGATCTCAAATCCTGTTTTTAACCCAATACCAAGCCTTTCAAGTAAGTACTTAATAGATTTTATATATATTTATTTATTTATTTATTTATTTATTTATTTATTTCAGAGAGGGAGAGGATAGAAACATCAACGATGAGAATCATTGATCGGCTGCCTCCTGCACACCCCCTACTGGGGATCAAGCCCGAAACCCGGGCATGTGCCCTGATCCGGTATCAAACCTTGAGCTCCTGGTTCATAGGTCAATGCTCAACCAGAGCCACACTGGGCGGGCAACAGAATACTTATTAACATCTTTCTTCATCCAAATTCTCCATTCTTTAAGCCCCAAGCCACTTTAGCATAGGCTCTAAATCCTTAATTGGGTATGGCACAGTCAAGAGCAAAATGGATTTGGGACAAAAGTCAAGACAGTAAACTGGCTTTCAAAAGGTCTTCACACAAGAGCGATGTTAACTTTCCTGCCCCTAAAGGCATTCCTTCCCTGTCGGTGTGCTTCTCTGAATATAAGTCACAGGAGGAATTCGGGCCACAGAAATTTTGGGTGGTTCTCATCACTTGTCATAATGTGACACAGAAATACATGCAGTTTAGGTATCTGCTCCATTTATTGAATAAATCTTTATCTTATAATTTTAAAATTCAAGGAAAATTTTATAAATGGAAAATTATCCCAAACCCCATCTACATGCTCCTGCCAACACCAACTATAGCAAAAATCCATTTGCTTCTCACTGCCACCTGGCTGCGTGGACCGGTGGCCTGCTGCACGTGTGAGGCTGGTGGCCCACTGGACTCAGGAGGGAAGTCATGACTAAGTTGTGAGGCCTGTGATCAAGGCTACGGATGGGGCTGTTAGGTGGGGGGAAGAGGGGCCTAGAGGAGAAAGAAAGCTTTGCAATCTTTTAAAGTCTCAACTTTATTTTAAATATTGCTATTTAAGTTCACAATAAGACCCTCCAGTAGCTCATGTGGGAAGGAATTGGGAATCAAGGGCTGTATAAAGGCAGGCAGGGGGTTAAAAGCAAGAGCTCTGAGTCAGACCAACCTAGATTTGAATCCCAATTGCACTAAGAAATTTGAGACCTTAAGTAACTAACTTTGCAGTGCCTCAGTTTCCTCAAAAAGCCAGTACCTCTAAGATTTTTGTGAGATTTAATTAAGATAATGTGTTAAAAACCACTAAAGTTCCTGGCAAATAGTTAAAAAAAAAAATTTAATTATCATAAGATCAGGCTCTGCTACATCACCAGTGGTGTCATTTTTGAATAAGACCCTTCCCTTTCACAGGTTTTAGTTTTCTCATGTAAAATGAGGATAAGCCTAGATGTCCTTGAATAGTCTCCCGATCATCTGTTGTAGAGCAGCCTGAAAGGGTGCAACTCTGCCCCCTAGTGGTCTATAGTTCTTATTTCAAGATACCACAATCCCTCAGGCTGGTATCAAGACTTCCCTGACATTTGCATCACACTGAAGCTGTTGCCCCTGGTCACTGGATTGCTGATGGCAGCTTCCCTAAATTCCTTATGTCCTAGGATTTGATGCTTGATAAGCAGTTTTCCCTTCGTGCTCCTTTTAATGATTTTATTATTAGTATGGTCACAAGCTTGATGACTACAGTACATTGATAATGTAGCCAAATACAAATATTTTAAATAAATAAATTACATGTGTGTCAAATTTTAAAATGTCAAGTTTGAGTGATCATGCGTATCCCATGCATTTGCATTTGTACCCCCACATTGCACAGCTCAATCTGTGCCTATCCTCACTGGGTCTTGGTGTGTGCCTCAGCGAGGTCTGGGCAGGAGCTATTGTGCCTTTTTTTGCAGACCCAGATTTTCAAGAGCAACGGTGTTGAACTCAGGCATTCCATGGAGCACGGTGGCAACACCAGGCTTTGCTTTGGTCCAAGGTTAAAATGCAATTACCGACTATTGCTTCTGCGGGCCACCCGATTCCCCATGGCTTGGGCTAGCACAAAGGGTTTCTCAGTATCCCTGCATGAGGCCAGCAGGCAATCTCTGTACCCATGGCTTCCTCCCTGGGGGAAAAGTCTAGTAGTGAGGTGGGGAGTCTTCCAACATGCTGTCGGTGATATAGCTGGAACCAAGATAAGATTCATAGTAACTTTTTTCATCAAAAGTATTAACAGTCCAACCAACCACCTGAATGCCTTTAGCGGACCACTTCTTTAAGTAGTTCCTGGAGAAAGAGGAAAAAACAAATCTGTTAGAACAATGACCAGCTGGCCCAGGAATCTATGCTGGTCACTAAGTCTGGTAACTCATTGAGTACTCACAGTGCTCAGAAAGCCTCTTAACTGGCCTCTGCACTGAAATCAGAGGGAATGTTCCAAAAGCCAGTGGAAATCTCCACACTGTCACAGCTTAAAACCTTTCAGGGGCTTACTAAAAATCCCACCCCTCCCCAATAAGTCATAACAGAGGCCGTTCCTAGCTTAGTCCCACCTGTCTCTTTGGCCTCATCTTAAACCATACTCCCTCTTTCTTTCCTGTGCTGCAGTATATTGACTTTCTTTTAGTTCCTTGAAACAACCGGATTCTTTGCTGCCACAACATTTTTGCATGTGTTTCTCCCTCTGACTTGATCTCCACACCGCTCCCCTCAGTTCCTACTCACCCTTTAGCTGTTTTCCCCAACTCCCCTGACTAGGTAAAATTTTGTATGCACGCTGTTCTCACCTACAAAGCATTTATCTTAGCTGTAATTTGTTGAATTTTTATTTGATTAGCATCTATCTCCTTTTCCACTTAACTATAAACTCCATGAGGACAGAACATGGCTTTGTTTCTTTACCACAGTATCTTCAGATTCTTAATATAATACCTTGCAATACTGTAGACCAAGCATGTCAAACTCGCGGCTGGCCACGAGAGTTTGACATGCTTGCTGTAGACATACAGCAAATATTTATTGAATTGAATGCATACAAACCTGAAACTTAAATTATAATCAGCTGAAATACACAGCTACAAAACTGCTAAAAAACAGATTGCCAGCACGTTAGGGAACAAGAAGTTTTGGAAACAATGGAGCAGAGCCTGTGATGTAGAGGGAAGTGGGAGGAAAGACTGAAGAGATGAGTTAGGCACCCACAGGACATCTTCACTGTGGTTCTGTCTGACCTGGATCCTACATTGGTTTTCAAAGGAGACGATCACAAGGAAATGTAATTTCTCTCTCATCAGTTTGACAAATTTATTTTTTCTATAAAATGCACTTAAAACCAATAACATTTGATCAACTTGTTTTTGGAAATAATAAAGTATGCCTGAACTCTTCCCACCTAAGAAGCTAGTGGCATTCCAACTTAATAAAGGCACGTTGGGCTCTGTGGGTGGGAACTTATCCAGGCTGTCCACTGTTACTCTTCCTTTCCAAGAAGAGCATTCAAGAAATGTGTCAGAAGATAAAATACTGTCCAACTTACGGGGATATAGAATCCTTCTGTACGAGGAAAGCTGAAATTCCACACAGGTACCACAAGACATTATGCATGCTCCAGTCGAGTAAAATGTCTAAGACCACAAATGTGGACAGTTTCCACATGTTATCATAGCGTGGTTTCCCATCTCCCGTATAGCTAAGGCTCCAAGGTCTGTGAGTTAAAGCCGTTACTACATTCCGATCTGTTTGTCTCATCTGAAAAGGAATTTTGGAAAATATAATCATTATCGTAAGTCCAATACCTCTCACTTCTTATTTAAATGTAGCCAATGTTCTCATTCTGAAAAGTGAGTTAGTACACTGTCCCCATGTCTACTAAATAAGTACTCTATCATAAACACTTTGAGAAAATAAGGTGACAAAGTAAAGCATCTATATATATAAAAGCCCAGTGTCCCTAACGGTGGGACAACCAGAACGACCAGAACAACTATTCGCTATGAAGCACCCTGCAGCTGCCAATCGGCCTGATCCAGGCCCCAATAGGCCCCCAACTTCCCGCAGCCCCTCCCCCCCAGCCAGCCCTGCCCCCAATAGGGCCCCCCAACACAACTGGGGGGCGGGACCAGCCAGCCAACCACCCGCGGCCCCTCCCCCCAGCTGGTGGCCCCCCGATAGGCCTCAATCGCCGGCCAGGCCAAGGGACCCCACCCATGCACGAATTCGTGCACTGGAACTCTAGTTTAATATAAGTATCAATAAGAACAATTCCTTTACAATCCTAAACAAACTGCAATCCTATCTTTAAAATGAGAAAATCATAACCTCAAAGAGAAATCATGATCTGGGGGGTCAAGTTTTAATAATGTCACAAGAAAATACTTTCAACAGGATATCAACTTAAATTCTGGGCAAAGATAATTAGAACTCAATGAGGATGGAACTAAGATCATTTCAAGATAGGCTGGTTAGCTTTTGATCCTTTCTAGAGAAAACGGCTGAAAAGAGTGGTGGGGGTGGGGAAGCAGGATAAGTACGTGAGAAGAGAATAAAGAGGAAAAATGCGGGGTTGGGATAGGAAGAGGGCAAAGGAGAAATGGGGAGATATGGGTGGAATTATTTAAGTCTGTGTTCTATGCTCCTCTGGAAAATACAGCATACATTTTAATTTTTTTAAATGTTTTTATTGATTTCAGAGAGGAAGAGCTAGATAGAAACATCAATGATAAAAGAGAATCATTCATCAGCTGCTTCCTGCGCACCCCCTACTGGGGATCAAGCCTGGAATCCGGGCATGTGCCCTGACCGGGAATCAAACCATGACCTCCTGGTTCATAGGTCCACTGAGTCACCAGGGCCGACCTGCAGCATACATTTTAAAAGCCTCTGTGGCCAAGTAAGTTTAGGAAACACTGATCCAAATATTTGAAAGCCCTATGAGACCTATTCATCTTATTGACAGTTTATATGTGGACTGGCTACCCTCTTACTATAAAATTTTAAATGTATGCTCTGTTGGTCACTGTTAAAGAGTGCTACAGAACCAACTCATTATTTTGGAAACTGGCAAATTAAGGGAAAGATTAAGTATTTATTTGTCTATTGGGCAACTAAATAGATTAGTTTCTTTTTATAGAAGTATTCTAGCTAATACATGAAGAAATTATAGAATTAAAATACTAACATTTTGCAACCCCTAATAAAGTGAGAGAGCTGACCATTGGCATCAGTAGCAGCTGCTAACAAGAGTCAGCCAGCCATTATATGCCCTTTGATGGAAAAATAACTAACCTATGAAATTATCTTGCCAAGAACAACTGAACCTAATTTGATCAAGCCTTTAGCTCTCATCACCAATTTACAGGAAATATACAGAGGAGAAGAAAGTTTTGAACTGTGTTATGGCATAATTAGCAAAATCTAGACTTGGGTAAACTCTACAAAACAACCTGGTTTCTTCAATAAATACATCACAAGGGCAGGGGATGGGGTGGGGGAGAGGAAGAATTTACTAATTTAAGAATTAAAATTATGACAGTCTTTATTTGGGTCCTAATTCAAATTAGCAATTTGTAAAAAAAAAAAATTGTGCTATTTCTGAGACAAATGAAAATGTATACACTGAGTGCATATTTGATCTTATAGACTTATTATCAACGATTTTAGATGATGGTATTGTGGCTGTATGTTTTTAAAGGAATTGCTTTTTAAAGATACTTAATGTTGCCTTGGCCAGGTGGCTCAGTTGGTTAGAATGTTGTCCTGTACACCGTAAGGTTGCAGTTTTGATTCCCAGTCAGGGCACATATGGGAGGCAACAGATCTATGATTCTCTCTCTCTCTCTCTCTCTCTCTCATTTCCTCTCTCTAAACATATCCTCAGGTGAGGATTTAAAAAAAAAAAAAAAAGATACTTAATGCAATTTTAACGGATGAAATGATATGATGTGAGATACATTTCAAAATAACACTGGGGAAAACAAGGAGGGTACAGATGAAACAAGTGGGGGGATATGGATGAAACAAGCCAGATCATGGTTAGAGGGACTCATACCACCATCTACTTTTATGCCTATTTTAAATTCTCTGAAATTAAAAGCTATTTTTTAAAAGGTATATTTTGCTGTTACTCAGTGAGATGTAGAGCTACATAATTCTTTCTGTTCTGAGAACGTTTTCCAAAGTAATCTGAATGAACCTACAAACATAAAAAAAAAGAGCTAAAAAGGAATCACGGGATTTTTAATATATTTTTCATTGATTTCAGAGAGAAGAGGGAGGAGAGATAGAAACATCAGTGATGAAAGAGAATCATAGATCGGCTGCCTCCTGCATACCCCCTACTGGGGATCGAGCCCACAACCAGGGCATGTACCCTGACTTAGAATTGAACCATGACCTCCTGGTTCATAGGTTGACACTCACCCACTGAGCCACACCAGCCTGGCCGGAATCATGGTATTTTTAAATGGGATATGAGTACATTCCCCTTCCTGAATTTCTCTGGTTAACTTAAAAGAGGAGTTTCTTAACTGATTCAGTTCAATTTAACAGGCATCTGTCTTACAGTTATTTGGCCCATTGCTATTATCACCACCAACTAATATAATATTATGTACAACGAATTTTACCTTATAGATAACTTCTGGCAAGAAAGAGCAGACCATACTAGTATTGTATAGTTGAGGAAACTCCATATATATTTTCTTTAGAGCATCAATAGCCTGTAAAACAGAAGCAATTCATGTATTTAAAATCTATTAAAATGTAATAGTCTTAGGCAATAACTATTACATATTAAGTACAACCCTATCAAATAAATCAGAGGTTTACTAATATGTAGGGACATTGAAAGGAGTATTAGTAGATCTCATTATCTATTGGGATATATTTTAAACTCACATCTGCAGCATCTGAAGAAATTGGAATACAGCTACTTTATTGTCTTGCTAACAGGCTCAACTCTTTTGTCATATTTTTGGAAAGTATGGCAAACTGTAGGCCAGTAGAGGCTAGAAACAAAATTTAAAAATATTTTCCCTATACCTTAGTTTAGCCACTAGGAAAAGTCCTTTTATACCCAAAACTCTATCACCCTGTGCTTTTCCGAGCTGAAGTATAAGCCACCAGCCTGGAAACTACAAAAGGGTAGGTTTTCTCAGTCCAGAGGACTGAGAGGAGACGTCATCCACCATGAACATGAAGGTAGGAACAAGGGAGGAATTGGGGAGAGCTGGAAATCTCCCAACTCTCCCCACGGTGAGCAAAAATTTTTTTGTAGCCCAGCTAATAAATGAAGAAGGAATTATAGAATTAAAATATTGACATTTTGTAATCTCTAGTGAATTAATAGATTTGGCCATTGAATTTAATGCTGCTACATCATAATTTTTGAAATACTGCTAATTTTTGGAAAGTCACACATACCTATAACCAAATAAAGGCAACAAAATGGATTCCAAAAAAGAAAAAAAGAACATAGAAATTATTCGTGTTATGCTTCCCCTTCACTAATGAAACAGAGCGTGAGCTACAGAGCCGAAGTTATTTTCCCGCTGTTTGAATTATCACATGCACTGCACTGTGTGTAACTCTTCATCTACATTATTTATTTAATTCTCACAACAACCCTATATGGTAGTTTCTTTTATGATTCCCATTTTACCCATGAGGAAATTGAAACTTATCAAGGTTGAGGTTACACTGTACTAAATCCATAATCTTGGCTCCTGTGCTCTACTGTCACCAAACTGCTGCCAACATCTGTTCCTTTATATGACATTTTGGTGAACTGGACCACTATGTTCTACCCAGGCTTGCCCAAACCACCTTTTGAGCACCCAACCAGAAAGCTTAAATAGCTGGATTTTAAAAAAAAAAATTGTCTTCTCCCTCTGCCCACCTTCCTCTTATTCTAAGACAGTGGTTCTCAACCTTCCTAATGCCGCAACCCTTTAATACAGTTTCTCATGTTGTGGTGACCCCCAATTTCATTGTTACAAATTGAACATAATTAGAGCATACTGATTAATCACAAAAATAGTATGTAATTATATATGTGTTTTCCGATGGTCTTAGGCGACCCCTGTGAAAGGGTCGTTCGACCCCCAAAGGGTCGCGACTCACAGGTTGAGAACCGCTGTTCTAAGAGAATAAGTATGAAGGTCAGTGCACCATGGCTGAAATGTAGGACCTATCAGGGTTCCCAAATATGGGCCTTATTATCAATAAAACCTGAAGTGCTCATTAAAAATACATGTTCCTTGATCCCTAGACATTTTCAGAATTTCTTCTCTAGTTGGTATGGCCCAAAAATCCATAGTTTTTATAGGCATTCCTGGTAATTCTGATGCAGACCAACTGAAAAACCTAGAACTATCAATTTAGAATAATAATAAATTAACCAGAGCACCATTCTCTTTTTTCTTCAAAAATGGTTTACTAGCCCTAGCTGGTTTGGCTCAGTGGAGAGAGCATCGGCATGCAGACTGAAGGGTCCCAGGTTCGGTTCCAGTCAAGGGCACATGCCCGGGTTGTGGGCTCGATCCCCAGTAGGGGGCATGCAGGAGGCAGCTTATTAATGATTCTCATCATTAATGTTTCTATCTCTTTCTCCCTCTCTGAAATCAATAAAAATATGTATGTTTAAAAAATGCAAGTTTACTATACTAAAGTTAGAATATATACTGTGGCTTATATTTCAGATTTTAACAACTGGTTTCAATTGTATCCTGGAATTAATTTTAAAACTTGGCATCATCAGAATTCTAAACCAGTAGATGGCCATTACTGATTCTATTACAAGCTAGGGGTAAATATGCAAGTTACCCAAATGCGGAAAAAGTATTTGTACTTGAGAAGCTGATTACAAAAGAAAAAATGTTATCTGAACTACATTTTCCCATTATTTTCCATTGCAATATGTTTTCATGAGTAAAAGTGTATGTTCTAAAATATAAGCAAAATTTTACATAGGAATGTCATACGTATTTGAAAGTATTATAGTAATTTTCTGACACAAGTATACCAGTAACTATTCAAATCATAGAATAACAAAACTATACATAAGAGACAGAAATCATACAGAAGGGCTAAATCTGTGCAAAAAATATCCTATTAGCTATCAGAAGCTTTAAATTTCATCCATAGTTGTCCAGCAGTTCTCAACCTGTGGGTCGCGACCCCTTTGGGGGTAGAACGACCCTTTCACAGGGGTCGCCTAAGACCATCGGAAAACACATATATAATTACATATTGTTTTTGTTCAATTTGTAACAATGAAAATACATCCTGCATATCAGATATTTACATTATTATTCATAACAGTAGCAAAATTAGTTATGAAGTAGCAACAAAAATAATTTTATGGTTGGGGGTCACCCAACATGAGGAACTAACTGTATTAAAGAGTCGCAGCATTAGGAAGGTTGAGAACCACTGATCTAAGACCTTTAGTAGCCAGATGAAACTGGTTGTGTCCAACTCCTGTTTAAAAAGTGCCTCCTTACTATTTATTTCATATCTCTGGCAAATGCTTTATGCAAATTGGAGATACCTGACTCTTCTATGTTATGCTACTTGTAGAATATCAGTTGTTAAAAGGTTCCATCAAAGGTTAAAAAAAGGTTCTGTGATTTACAGTTTTCCTTACAGATGTGGATTTTTGCATTGTACACTTCCACTATGCAAATATAATTTATAAAAATAATTTAAGAATAAATAACAAAATATGTAGTTTTGAAAATCACTAACAATTAAAGATGTCTTTTTTAAAAAGCAAAGTCTATGGTATAAATTTTACCTTATTTGCATGGCCCTTGACATCAAAGAAGATTGTGAGGTTTTGGTTTAGGGACTCTACAACTCCTTCTCTCAGGGTAGGGATTTTTTCATTAGGGAAATCATTCCTGTCAGAGAGGGAAAAAGCATAGTACATTGCAGGAAAAACAAGAAGTACAAGTTTAGTGGAACAGACATTTAAACAATGTCTCCCAAACAAAAGGAAAGAATGTTTTCCCCAACTTCCTTTCTTAACTACACTAAAGTCCAAGGGTAATTTACTATATGGACTTGAACCAAAGTACAGATATTCTTGATCAAAGAACAGAAACAACAACAAAAATCATTTAATTTTTAGGAAATCAATGATTTCCACTGAATTAGCAATATAAGTAGAAATTCTACTCAACAAAGGGCAGAATATATGCCACCTTTGGAAACTCAGAGACTTAATTTTAAGATTGTAATTGCCCTTGCCCTAACCGGTTTGGCTCAGGGCATAGAGCGTTGGCCTGCGGACTGAAGGGTCCCAGGTTCGATTCCTGTTGAGGGCACGTACCTTGGTTGCGGGCACATCCCTCGGGCGGGGGCGGGGGGGGGGGGTGCGGGAGGCAGCTGATCGATGTTTCTCTCATTGATGTTTCTGGCTCTCTATCCCTCTCCCTTCTTCTCTGTAAAAACTCAATAAAATATATTAAAAAAAAAGATTGTAATTACCCTAACAGAACCTTTACAGGAAAAATTCCTAGGATTACATAAATCTATGATTCTTTCTCATCACTGATGTTGTTCATTTAAGTACAACTGTTTAAAATAATGTTCTAATACATAATTTTCTGATTAAAAAAAAGAAAAGTTAAGTTCAAGATATTAAGAAATTGGCTTTTCTCACATAATGAAGTTTCACATCACATGATTTAACTTATGCTAGTTCAATTATAGTATTTCAATTGTAAGATCTTGGCTTTAAAAAAAAAAAAAAAAAAAAGATTGCCGAAACCGGTTTGGCTCAGTGGATAGAGCGTCGGCCTGCGGACTGAAAGGTCCCAGGTTCGATTCCGGTCAAGGGCATGTACCTGGGTTGCGGGCACATCCCCAGTGGGGGGTGTGCAGGAGGCAGCTGATCGATGTTTCTCTCCCATCGATGTTTCTAACTATCTATCTCTTTCCCTTCCTCTCTGTAAAAAATCAATAAAATATATTTTAAAAAAAAAAAAAAAAAAAAAAGATAAAGGAAATAATAGTACAGGCAATTCTGCCAGCCATTCTATTCAGTGCCTATTCCTTGGAGTGAGAAATAGGCATTGAATAAAATGACACACAGGATGACATCACATTGGGTAATTATAGAGAAAATAAGTAGTTTTCCTACAATATGGGCCCTAAACACATGCACCCTTGGCCGGAATCGAACCCGGGACCCTTCAGTCCACAGGCGGACGCTGTATCCACTGGATTTAGAACTTGCAAGTATTACAATATTCTTTCTAGACTAAAACATGATTTCCTTTGGCTGACTTTTAATTTCTTTCGATTCTAGGAAAATTAAGTCTAAATCATCTTTTCGGGAGGAATTTAACTTAACCATAGGGTGGAATCCTCAGTATTCAAGTAGTACTCATCATTGTCCAGAGAACTGATACGACATAGTAACAGTAAGCACAGTTTTCAGTATTACAAGAGGAGAAGGATTTAAATAACCACATTCCAAAGTATATTATTTCCCAGCATACCAATCCCAAGGTGTTTATAGTTGTTAATGGTAGGAAGAGTGTGGGTTCTATGGTCATAAACATTTGAGAAACACTAAATTAAAGGTAAGAATTGACTGATAAGGACTATTTCCCAGGAGGAACAACTAGAGTACAGTGTTTGATTTTACTTGATCATAGAGCCCTTTTCTTGGAGAACATCGTATAGGACTAGTTTTGATATACATATATATAGGGCATCCCCCAAAAATATATACACATGCTTTGAATAATTACAAAGGCAGTGTTTATTAAATACATTTCATTTTTCAAAACTGAGCTATCAGCTGTTAAAGTGTGTATACATTTTGGGGGGACACCCTGTATATATATATATAATTTATATGACAGTACAACGTAATTGTCATGTTAGTGACTAAGACAGAGTATTGTCTTAAGAATAATTCCGAGGCCAAATTTGGCCTCAGTGGGAAAAGATTAAAAACATCCATTTCTGCTGTTCCTGGCACCTGCTTATTACTTAGGAAACCTGTAGACAGTTCAACATAAAACACAACCCAACAACTCTCCTGGAGCAGAAAATGTGCTTGGAGATGCCAGTGTCTGTCATCTCCAACAAAAGCTGAAGATATGTTTAAGAGACAATCAACAACTTACCTTAATCTGTGATTTGCTGCAGGATTAAGCTTCCTAATTTGTTCAAATGTCAAATCACATATTCGACCAGTGCCATCTGTCGTCCTATCCACTGTGTTATCGTGCATTAAGACAGGAACCCCATCAGAGGTGAACTCAATGTCCAGCTCCACGCCTGTGGCTCCATTCTTAGCTGCCTTAACAAAAACATCAACAATATTAACGTCAAGTGTCATTTTCTAATATAAACACTCAAGGCAACCAACAGCTACTCTTTCGGATTCTTTTCATATTCAATTTACCCATTCCTCAACTGATGGACCACTTTTGTTGTTTCCACTTTTTGACTGTTATGAATAACACTACGAACATTCGTATCCAAATTTTTACATTTCAGTTCTTTTGGGTATATACCTAGGAGTGGAATTGCTGGATCATACGGTAACTCTATGTTTCACCTTTTGAAGAACTGCCAGACTGTTTTCCCACTAGCTCTGAAATCAATGAAAAATATTTAAAAAAAAAAAAAGCAAATGACATTTGAGTTGAGACCATAATAGATAAAAGGAAGTCAACCATATGAAGATCCAGGGGAAGAATGTTCCAAGAAGAATAAATAGCAAGTATAATACAAAGGCCACAAAGTGACCTAATCTATTGATTCTTGACCTAAAGAGCTTACATCTGTGGACGTCTTAACAGTCATACCTTATCCCATTACCCTATTTCTCCATTGCATTTTCGCTCTCTTAAAGACTCTCATGTATGTATTTACGTGTTTAAGGCCTGTCTCCTGGACTCCAATGCAACTTCTGTAAAAGCCAGGTGCCTTTGTGTCTTGTCCATGACTGCATGCTCAGCGCCTGGCACCTGGCAAACATGAGCGTACTCGCTGGGTTCTATAAATACTTGAAGTCGGGAGGCTTGCCAGACGTCAAAGGGATCGAGGGCCACTTCAATGTCTTCCCGGCGGACGAATGGGGTTATGGGAAGGAAGGCAATCGTGAGAAGACGAGGGAACCTTCGGAAAAGACACGCAGGAAGCAGTCCCAGCTCCCAGGAGGCGCGCGAGGCGGCGGGGGTCTCACCTGCCGAATGGCCGCCAGCGTGTTCTCGGGGGCGTCGTGGCAGCCGCCGCGGTGGGCGATGGCGGAGACGCGGTCGCGGGGCCGCAGCACCTGCAGGGCCCGGCGCGCGGGCAGAGGCTCGAAGCTGAAGAGGCGCAGCAGGAGGTAGAGGATGCCGGTGAAGAGGCAGGCATTGCAGGGGCTGCGCGTCACCAGCAGGAACAGCAGCAGCAGGAAGGAGAAGGGGCCCAGGAGGCCCCCCTGTGTCTCCCACAGCCACATGCCGGCGCCCGCACCGGCACGGACGGGAATCCCGGACCCGCCGGGCTCCCGGGATAGGAGAGCGAGAAGCAAGGGCAAGAATTCAAGGCACTCACCGCAGGAGCACCCTTCAAGGGTTACAGCGCCGCGCAATGGCGGCGGCGGCGGCGGTCACATCCGGAAAGGAGCCTGCAGCCCAGCCAATCAGGGCCGGGGACCTCCAGAGGTCGGGGGCGGAGCCTCTGGGTGGCCTCGGAGGCGGGCCCAGGTCCCAGGCTCGCGTCCCAAAAGCGCTTTTGGGGTGATTCTGGGGTCTGGACATCAGCGCGGCTTTCAGACCCCAGAAGGAGAGGGGTGCAAGAGCCGTTGTACGGTTGCACGACTGCACGGGTTCTTAATGACTCCTTCATTCTGCCCTCGAGGACACTGCCCTGGGAGCCTGGAAGGGGCAGGACGCTTTCTACTATTCAGTTCAATTCAAGGTGTGCCGAGCACCAATCCCGGTGCTCAGGACACAGGCGTGTACAGGACCCAAGGAGTCCCTGCTCTCCAGGGGCTTACATTCTCGTGGGGGTAAATAATAGTGTCGAGTACAGCTAACATGTGTAGAGCACCTAGCATGCTCCAGATTATGTGTGAGCAAATGCTTCATGCATTACATCATATATTTTCACAACAGTGTCATTGGGTAGGCATTATCTCAGGAAACTGAAACCACTCAACTTTAGAAGGATTTTTCAGCCTGGTCGGTGTGGGGCAGTGGCTGAATGTCCAGCTATAAAACAGAAAGTCAAGGTTGGATTCCCAGTCAGGACATGTGCTCAGGTTGTGGGCCCTATTCCCTGTAGGGGGTGTGCAGGAGGCAGCCGATCAATGATTCTCTCTCATCATTGATGTTTCTCTCCCTCTCCCTTCCTCTCTAAAATCAATAAAAATATTTTTTAAGGAATTCTTCAGATTTGGAGGGAATGAAAGAGCATAGCAAAAGGAGGCATAATCCTATATAATAATCCTATATAATAAAATGCTAATATGCAAATTGACCCTAACCACAAACGACAGGTCCCTATGATGTGCACTGACCACCAGGGGGCAGGCGCTCAACACAGGAGCTGCCCCCTGGTGGTCAGTGTGCTCCCACAGGGGGAGCTCCACTGAGCCACAAGCAGGGCTGATGGCTGCAAGTCGAGTGGTTCCAGCCTCTCCTGCCTCCACAGCAGCACTAAGCATGTCTGAGGGCGGCTTAGGCCTACTCCCCACAGCTGCCAGGGGGATGTCTGACTGCCAGCTTAGGCCCATTCCCCCGGGGAGCCGGCCTAAGCGGGCCTAAGCCTGCAGGTGGACATCCCCAAGGGGTCCCAGACTGCGAGAGGGCGCAGTTTGGGCTAAAGGAGACGTCCCCCTACCCCCAAGTGCACGAATTTTCATGCACCGTGTCTCTAGTTGAATTATAAAGCTGGGAGGGATCTTAAGGATTCACTCAATTCATAGATGAGGAAACTGAGGCCAGGAGAAGTGAAGTGAATAGGGCAGTAAATGGCAGTCTGGACTGACATGAAGCCACCCCAGTGTGTTAGGCCAGTGACTTTTCTACCGTTACTCCTCCTCCTAACCTTGCTTCTCCATCTGCTAAGGGCCAATAGTGGAAAGAATTATGTTGTTCCTCATAACAACCCTTGTGACAGTCATTTTTAAAACTCTCATTTTACATATGTAAAACTATGCACAGGAAGGAGGCAGGAAGTAAAACCGAGTTAGGAAATGAAAGAGGCCACTACATCATATTTCGCAAAGCCGGTAACATGGTTAGATAGAGAACTTTGCTAAAACATTCGGGCTTTTCCTGTCATCTTGAACCTGTTATCTTTCTCAGACATTATTTTCCCACTGATTTGCAAAAGGGTAAAGGATGTCTTAAATTTGAGAGTTGGCATCTAGGATTCTGCAATATTATATTTACAGAAAAAAATTTCGATGAATGTCATGTTAAAAAAAAAAAAAAAGAAGCGTTCCCATTCTAATTATAGTAGCAGAGGCCTTAGCTTGCTGTGAAGACTACACTTCCCATCGTACATTGCGCTCTCATAAGTACTACGCCCTCTATAACTGGGACAGAACGCAAGCGCGCAATGCACCTCGGGAATTGTAGTTTCCTGGTGGCCCAACCGTTTCAACGGCCTGGGAAGCAACTACCGGAAGTGCCGGCCCTGAGAGGTGGAGTCCGGGCGGCGGCGGCCGTTGCCTGGAGCCCGCGCTGCCGCCTGAGACCGATAATATGGCCGGGAGGAGGAGGAGAAGGCGGCGGTGGACCGAGCTGCTCTCTTTCAGTACCAGTTGAACCGTTTGCTTCCTGACAAGGCCCGTGGTGAGGGAACGAAAGGTGACCGGGCCGTGGGAGATCGGGTGTGCACGTGCTGAGGGGGCTTGACTCCGAGGATCCCTGCGGCGGGGCCACCGGCGAGGCGGCATTGGCGCCTGAGGAGCTGAGGGCGGGCTCTGTACGGAACCGAGCGCCAGCGCCGGGCTCCCGGGCCTCGAGCCCCTGGAAAGGCGCGGGTGTGGGGAGGCGGTGCCCGGGCGCCGGCGGCATGGGGCGCGCAGGTGATGCTCGGATGCTGGCGCTGCCTCGCGGGCCCTCGGGATGGAGCCGCATCGCAGGGAGAAGGGCGTGGGGCGCTGGGGTGAGAGCAGAGGGTCCGGGTTCATAAACTCCGGCTCGAGCCGGAGAACCACCTCCTATGGACAGAAATGGGCCTTTTTTCTTCTCCCTGCGGTGCTGGCGAGGGAGGAGTCCCCGGGGTGTGCACTGGCCACGTCTGAACGCGGTTACCACGACCAGGCGCCCTAGGACCCTCTGGGGCAGGAGGATAATAAAGCAAAGTATCCTGATTGCCCCTGGTGCTGCCAGGTGGATCCCGCTCTTTGCTTCTATCTGGTTTTGATCCCAGCTCCCTATCCCGAATTTAGGCAAATGGCAGGTGCTAGAGATCGATTTAATGGGGGAAGGGTCTGGAAACAGCCAAAGGCGGAAGCCGTTGTCCCGCTCTCCAGGTT
Organism: Myotis yumanensis; assembly: GCF_028538775.1. Classification (NCBI taxonomy): domain Eukaryota; kingdom Metazoa; phylum Chordata; class Mammalia; order Chiroptera; family Vespertilionidae; genus Myotis; species Myotis yumanensis. Next base: position 87,504,061 of record NW_027223755.1, on the reverse strand, counting down.
TTTAAGTTACCTTTGAGTCTTAGTAAGAGCCAGGCACTGTCACTGCCCTCCAGTTCATAGTGTAGGGATAAACATCGTCATCCTCAGATCGTCATCTGCATAATAAAAGCAGCCCCCGTGTATTGATGCTTCCTGCACGTCCCGCAGGAGACTAGTACCACCAGTTACCAGACGTGTGTTAGTTCCTTGAACCCTTGCAGCATCCCTTGGAGACCGATGGGGTTATCCCTGTTTTACAGATGGTTCTGAGTCCTGGTGATGGTGAGTGAATTGCCAAGAGCTCACAGCTAGTATGAGCCTAAGAAACCTTCCCCGTCATTGCTGCCATAAGAAGTGTATGTCGCCCTAACCCAGTGGTTCTCAACCTTCCTAATGCCGCGACCCTTTAAATACAGTTCCTTATGTTGTGGTGACCCCCAACCATAAAATTATTTTCGTTGCTACTTCATAACTGTAATGTTGATACTGTTAAGAGTCGTAATGTAAATATCTGATATGCAGGATGTATTTTCATTGTTCACGACCCACAGGTTGGGTCTAACCGGTTTGGCTCAGTGGATAGAGCGTCGGCCTGCAGACTGAAGGGTCCCAGGTTCGATTCCCGTCAAGGGCATGTACCTTAGTTGCGGGCACATCCCCAGGAGGGGGTGGTGTGCAGGAGGCAGCTGATCAATGCTTCTCTCTCATTGATGTTTCTAACTCTCTATTCCTCTCCCTTCCTCTCTGTAAAAAAATCAATAAAATATATTTTTTTTAAAAAGAAGAAGAAGAAGAAGAAGTGTATGTCTTGGGAGGGTTGGCGGGCAACCAACCAGCTAGATTAGAATCTGAAAGCAAAGCCAGATCTGACGTTTCTGGCAGAGCACTGGTGAGGAGCAGCTAGCCTGGCCATGCGTCTGGGGTTCGCAGAGGCTTACTTGGAGAAGGGTCCTGGTATAAATGCAGAAGAGGAGGCATGTCTGAACTTGAGGCAGCTAGCAGACCACTAGCTCCAGTGGGCCAGTAATGCCTGATGGCCAAGTGTGGGGCCGAAGATGTGTGGCTGGAGTGGCCTTGTAGTCAAGGCTCCCTTAAAATAAAACCCTGCTGACAGATAATTGTGTTGTCAGAGAGGAAGTGCCCTCTTGCTTAATCACATAGGATACGGATGCTCACTTTTTGAATGGGTTGCCTTTGCAACTTAGAGGTTCCAGGTTCTTTGAAAATACAGTCATCCATGAAACTACCGTTCTCCAAAGTCCATTCTGCCTTACTAGCTTTTTTTCTGGTTTACATTATTGTTTGAGCTTATTACCCTAATATTTATTTATTCAATACTTTTTTATCAAGTGCTACTGTGTTGCCTACACTGTTCTGTGTCATGGGGATTCAGCCGTGAGCAAGACTCAGAAAGTATCTGTGCTTATGGAGCTTACGATTTGGTGGAGGAAGACAGACAAAAGCCAAGGAAATAAACAAGATAATTTCAGATAGTGGTAAGTGCTATGAAAATTGGAAAGCAGCAGTGTAATGTGGCAGTGACGGACACAGGGCTAATTTAAAGGGACAGCCTTTCAGAGGTGGAGACCTACAAGCCAAGACTGAAGGATAAGAAGGATCCAGTCAGGCTCTTCTGGGATCATTTGGTGATTTCCATAATTGTATTAGGATATTTTATGCATTAACATATGCCATAAGTTACACTGTTATAATAATAAATTACTGTACATCTGCAATCTGTATGACATGCATGTACTGTTTAAGGGATATGGATTTAATTTTCTGAAACAGTGAGGCATATCTATATGACGTTGTTGAAAGAAAAATAAAACTATTGCCATAAAACCATTTTATTTCCTTAAATTTCCCAGACCTTTAAAATGGAATTTCATGCTTTGCGTGTGTATTCATAGGAAATATGTTACATTGATTATATAAGTAATCTATTTATGTTCCCTGTAATGCTGGATGCATTACATACTTTGAAGTATTTTAGTAGAAATGGGGTTATTTGAATTTCTCTTACATCTTAGCTTCTGCATATTTGGTTGTTAAGATATCATAATATGGGTTGAAATTTAGACTAAAAATTGAGGTATTATTATGGTTATCATGCAGTAAGGTGTTGGTTTTGTTTTTTACTTTTGCTTGTTTTATGAATATAAGTTTGAAAAATAACCTCATTCAACTCAAGAGAACCATTTCTCTGAAATTAAACTCTCACTTTGCATAAGTTGAATATAGAAACAAGTAGAATTGATGGGATCGTAGGAAGAAGTTATTAAGACTACCAGTTGGTCAAAAGTAGCAACATATCTTATTTTTTATCATCTAATCCTAATTTTGAATATGCCTTTTCTTCATTTCTAATTGTGCTATATTTTGTCCCTGACACTTTAGTGTACTGAATTTTTAAGTACCTTGAGACTTAGGACAGTATCATATTTTATCTTATTTCATCTTTGTATATCCTACATCATGAATTGAATTTACTTACCCTCTTTCTTTTTTTGTTAATTAATTAATTGCTTTAAAATGAACACTTAAAGGAACATTATTGTATTAGTTTTTCTGTTTTCATAGTTCATTCCCTTGTTGGTTATGAGCCTCATGATGTCTCTTTTTTCATTTGTCCTTGTTTATTTAAAGGAAACAATGTTGGACATAATGCTATGGAAACAGGCAATCAAATATTTAACGCTTGCTTAATGAATGAATATGGTGGCTAATCCTTCCTGGTTACCTTGTATTTTCATGGCCACCATAACAATTTCCAGAAATTGTGAAGTTACTGGGCTGATTATTTTAAGTAGTTTGGCAATGGTTCCAATTTTCAATAATAAAATAGAATTATTACGAGAGTCAATAGGTTTTCTGTTTTCTACTGCTGACTGACTTGGCTAGTAATGATGGAGTCATAATATATTTTTAAAATATGCAAGTATTAGACTTTGAACTCCATGATAGAAAAAGAGTCTTTAAAAGAGGTAACTTTTTAAATTTAAATAGCCATTCTGTCTTTTTGGGTACCTTTGTATACTTTAGTTTTTCTTGTGCTGTGTAGCTAAATCCTGCTATAATCTAAAGTTAGTAAAGTGGTAGAGAACTTTGTGTCCTTCAAGTAGGTTTCACTGCTAAGTTCTTAATACTTCTATAAACTAATCACATTTAAAGATTGATTTGCATGCAAATGTTCAGAAATATTTACTACGTAATGTAAGCCTTAACTGGGTAGGATCTTGAGCCACTTACCTATACTTAAGAATTCGCTCCTGCCAAAACCGGTTTGGCTCAGTGGATAGAGCGTCGGCCTGCGAACTGAAAGGTCCCAGGTTCGATTCCGGTCAAGGGCATGTACCTGGGTTGCGAGCACATCCCCAGTAGGGGATGTGCAGGAGGCAGCTGATCGGTGTTTCTCTCTCATCGATGTTTCTAACTCTCTATCTCTCTCCCTTCCTCTCTGTAAAAAAAATCAATAAAGTATATTTAAAAAAAAAAAAGAATTCGCTCCTGATCAGTGAAAAATTTTGGGGGAAGGCCAGTTCTAGGAATTGTGAATTCTAGGAATATTTTAGTGCTCCAAAAAATTTGCCAAATAATTAAGATCTATTTTTCTCAGCACATTAAAAATGACATTTTTCTCTTTTTGCAGTGTGGTTGTGGGAAGATGGAGGAATATGAGAAGTTCTGTGAGAAAAGTCTTGCCAGAATCCAAGAGGCATCACTATCCACAGAGAGCTTTCTACCTGTTCAGTCTGAAAGCATTTCACTTATTCGCTTCCATGGAGTGGCTGTGCTTTCTCCACTGGTAAACATTCTTTGATTTTAAATAACCTTTTTTCTATAGTGAACCATTAAGGCACTTCACAGGAAAAACAAAAGAAAGGTTTATAAACATCAAAAAGATGCCTAATTTATTTATAACTAAAGAAATACAAATGAATTAGTTTGTTTTTTTTGCCTATTATATTGGCAAAGATCTGATTAGGACCTAATGTTCCTTAGGTTGTGGTGAAAGAGCACTTTTGCTGAGAGAATCAGTTGATTTTATTTTTTGGTGAGCAATTTGGTAGTGTTTATCAGAATTTAAAAGTGTACATAACCTTTGACTCAGCAATTACATTTTGGGAATATTTTGCAATTATGTTCTCATCTAAGTGTCCAAAGAAATATTCATAAGGTTATGGTAGCATTCTTTAAAATAGCAAAAGACTGATGAACAACCTGTCCATCAGTAGTGGACTAGTTTAACTATGATTCATCTTATAGAATCTCATACATGCCATTAAAATGAGCACAGTAGACCTAAATGTGTGGACATGGAAGGATCTCCATGAGCTACCGTAAATCACTGCACACAGCCTGCTCTTGGAGACAGTGTGGAATAGTGGTTTAAAGTCCACCTGTGGTGCCTTCTGGCCTGGGTTCAAATCATTGCTCTGCCACTTACCTGCTTTGTGAACTTGCAGGTCCATTTTCTTTATTTGTTAAATTAGGATAAAAATAATGCCTACCTTATAGGGCTGTTTTGAGGATTAAATGAACTAATACATTTAAAATGCTCAGAACAGTATTTAGATCATAGAAGGAACCTAATATATGTTAACTGTTTGGATTTTTAAATAAGGCTATTGTATTCTTTCTCTGGAGAGGGGTAAGGAAATATAAGATGAGAGGGAAGACACATTTTTCATCATAAACCCTTTAAATGTATGTGATTTTATGTCAAAATTAATATGATTAAAAGAGTTCAATTTTTTGTGTGTGTATAACAGTAGTTAAAAGATCAGTATTTTCTGCCAACTTTTTGTAATGAAATTTTCAAACATACAGAAAAGTTGAAAGGGTAATATGACTACCCATATATCATTAGTTAGATTCAACAGTTTTTTAACATTTTTGCCATCTTTGCTTTATTGTGTGTATGATCTTATATACGTATGTGTGTGTTTATATTTACCTACTCTTTTTGTCTTATTGCTGAACCATTTGAAAATTGCAAATATATAACACTTCTCCCCTAAATACAGAGTGGGGCAAAAGTAGGTTTACAGTTGTTTGTATGGAAAATAATATAATAATTAATAAATAACAAAAGGAATAAACTCTGTTTCACGTACTCATAATTGTAAACCTACTTTTGTTCCAACTGTTATTTTTGGTATATATATTCTAAGAATAAGGATATTCTCTTATATAAAATCCCAATACCATTATCATACCTTAAGACAATAATAATTTTAAAAGCATCTAATATTCTTTTCGTATTCAGATTTCCCAATTTGCGCTCAAAATGTCTTTTATAACTTTTTAAAATCTGAATCCAGTCAAAATTCACAAATAACATTTGCTTGTTACAATTTTTAATCTCTTTTGATCTGGAACAGTTCCTCTACCTCTTAAAAAAAAATTAACAGTGAATTTTTAAAGAGACCAGAGCAGTTATCTTGTAGAATACCTTACATTTTGGATTTGTCTAGTTGTTTCCTTCATGGTGATGTTTAACTTCCCCTCTAGTCACTACAGTTCCTATAAACTGGAAATTAAGTCTAAAAGTTTGATTAGAGTAGGTTAAACGTTTTGAGTAAGAATTGTTTGGAGATGATGCCATGTATTTCATAGTAAATTAAATCAGAAGTTACAAAATATCTAGTTCCTCTAGTTTGTTGTTCAGCTTGAATACTTGTTTTTATAGTGGTGCCTATCAGATGATTCTTTAAAGGTATCTTCTTTCCCCTTTTTTATTAGCAAGTAAATGGAATGATTTTATTAGCAAGGGTGGAATGATTCTTTGATACCATGCAAATGGGAAAAATTTTATAACATTTTTGTCAGCTACTTGATGACATATTGCTTGATCAGTTTAATATGGACCAAAATGTCTACACCTTAACAGCTTAGGATCTATGACTCCATCAGTTACTTATTTATAAGCAAAATCTGATATTTATGAACATTAATCCATGTTTTTGTTTTTAATCCATGTTTTTATGTTATACTAGAGGCCCTATGCACGATAATTCGTGCAAAAGTAGGCCTTCCTTTCCCCCACTGCCAGCACCAGCTTCCCTCCTTCAGTCTAATTAGCATATTACCCTTTTGTTATTATAGATTTGATGGATGAATATTGCAACTTTGGAAAAATTTTTATAACATGTTTTTCATTTGCATAAGTCTAAAATAAGTCTTAACTCCCTCACACAGTGACTAAATTTCCCAGAACTTAATAATTAAGATTTAAACCCACTGTAAAAAGATATAATGCATAGAAACCTTCAGTTTTTTAGGTACATTATATTTTTAGTGGAGGTTACAATGAAGTAGAACCAAATCTGTGTACTGATTTTGTAGGCAAATAAAATATCATCTATTTCTTTATCATTAACCCTTTGGATATTTTCTTGAGGTAGAAAAGAGTTAAAATGTACTTTTTTTAGAATATTAGAATCTAACTGACCTGTTGAAGTAAGGTATTGCCAAGTGAAAAGATCAGCAGTGGCCAAAAGGGCTGATTTTATAACTCATTTTAGAGTATTTGAGAAGGTGTGTTTTTTCCTTTTAACTTTTTTTTAGTTGAGAATAATTTACATACAGTAAAATGCACAAATCTTAGGTATTAAAGGTCCATGGATTTTAATATGTGGTGTACACTTGTATAATAACTCACACCCACATAGAACATTTTCATCACCACTGATCCCTGTCAATTACCCTGAACCATTTCAGATTTCTTTCTCTATAGTTTTAATCACTCTGATTCAAAACTTACTGGTTTTATGCTATTTGTATATTCATGAGAAATCCTTATTTATTATGTTTTGTAGCTTAATATTGAGAGAAGAAAGGAAATGCAACAAGAAAAGCAAAAAGCACTTGATGTAGAAGCAAGAAAGCAGGTTAATAGGAAGAAAGCTTTACTGACTCGTGTCCAGGAGATTCTTGAAAATGTTCAGGTGTGTAATTTAAACTCTATTCAGTTATAATTAAGAAATCATGAGCTAAGAATTGAAGATAACTTTTCATATATATGTTTGTACTTAATAGTTAATTACCAATATACTTTACTGTTCTGTTTGAGAAGTTTCATAATTTGTGATATTCCATTTCAATTATTCCAAAGAAAATTCACTTGCTTATTAGTGATGACCAGTACTTGAGTCAGAGGGTACAAATACAATGGAGTCATACATTGGATATAATTGCTTCTTGTATGTGTCCTATGACTCTAAAAACATGGAATTCTCAGTGACAAAATGATAGAATTGTCCATTGTACTTTACCTCTGAATTAATCAAACTATTGACTCAATTATCTTATTCTCATTCTTCGTTAAAATATATAACTGCCCCCAATTTTGGGAGTAAAATTCTGCTCTTAGATACACAAATGCAATTTAGATTAGATAAATAGAATTAATTGCCTAGATGCATCTTAGGTCCATATTAAAACCATTCAAACAACTGAGCCATACTTTTTGTAATTATTTTTATTTAGTTTAATATAAATTTGTTTAAACAATTTGTTTTAAGGTCTGGATCATTTTATACTAAAAGAAAATAAATGAATTTGATTAAACAAATAATTTCTGCCATATATAGCACTGTTTTGCTGGTTACATTTTTCCCCCCCATATTCTTAAGGATTTGTGGTTTGTGTAATTTATACTAGATGAATGTACAATGAATTTTAGAATATTTCCCATTAACAGCTAGCTACTTTCATTTCTCTGTGGGTAGTAGATTTTAATTTGCAGATTATAATTACTTCATATATTAAGTTTAAAATATATAATGTGTAGCACAATAAGGTTGGGTTTTTGAATTTGATATTTTTTATTATTGAAATAAAAATGGTCTATCATTCTTGGTCCATTGAGGGAATATATCATATATATTACTAAAGAGATTATTGTTGAGTCTGAAAACTTTCTATGTTTAATAGACATGTACAGTGTTGAACTGTAATGAATTATGCAGGTAGAGACATTTTATATATTAAAAATAGATTTCTACGATCTGTCTCATCTTTAAAACTTATGATTCTATCATAAATTTTTTGTTATTTAAATCATGTAACCAAAGGCTCATGTTAGGTGTATACAAAAAACATTAAACCTATGAATATGTCCATAGACTTCATTAATATGTAGTTCTTTTGTTTTATTTTGGTCCTGAGTACACCTTGTTGTACTGTTTATTGCATAGTACGTACCTGGAAACCATTACAGTAGTATGCCTTGGGATTTGTACAGTCAAACAGGAGTGCCATATGGCCTAGGGAACGACACATGCAAAACAACCTGAAAATCTTTCAGTAATCATGATTCAGACTCTTATTTCTGGTGGTCTCCTCCCAAAAAATGAAGAACAGGATCCATCACTTTTGGAAGAAGTTACTCCGGATCCCTACTTAATGAGTCTCCAGAACCTGATGAAAAAGTCAAAGGAATATATAGAGAGAGAACAATAGTATGATAATGATTTCTGCCAGTTTAATATATGCTTGTATAATCTTTAGAAACCATCCTAGTTCACTTTTAATTTTTTTGCAAAGTTGAATTATTTAAATACAAAATGGAATTTTATTTTTTTCTGTTGGATCTCTTGTGTACATAATTGCTCTCATCTTAATTTATCAATTTTTTTTTTACTTATTTTGTTTCTTCTAAAACTCAATAACAGGTTTCTGTTTTAAATGATCATCAGTTAATCAAATTGAAATTTTCTTTAATAAATTGGGTTTGAAGTTGAATTTTTTCTTATTTTTAAGTAATTTAAGCTACATGGCTGAGCTATCACTTACTACAAATTTATCTCATTACATAGATGGATTTTAGTTAAAATTTGGAGTAAGTATGTGAGAGACAGGTATCTTATTACTGAATTGTTTTTTCTTAGTCACTATCCAGGGTAAGTTAGTCTTTGTTAAGGGGGGAATCATTTGTGTAATAAATTTAACGACTTGCTACTTGTCTTATATATTGCTATCCTTAAATGATAGCTCTTATAGGTGGAATAGTTGGTAACATTAATAACATATAACCAGAAGAAAGTTAAGGAAAATGCTTCTATTCCAAGATTAAATTGCACTTGGATATATGAATATCTGTGTGTGTGTGTTTACACATGCACATATCTTCATAAATTTACCAGAATAGATAATTTTTAAAAAATCTTAATAAATAGGCAGGAATGACCACTAGATGTTATTTATAGTAATTTGAGCTCCATGTGGTATAGGATACCATAGAAAAAGGTAATCTTAGTCTTTATTTGTGTTTTCAAATATTAGAACTCTGAATTTTAAATTTTAGTTTTATTTAGAAAACAAAATCAAAGGTGTTGTTTGCAATGAGGAATTATTACTTTTTAAATTTCATTTTTCAGGTTAGAAAAGCACCTAATGCCAGTGATTTTGATCAGTGGGAGGATGAAACAGTTTACTCTAATTCAGAAGTCAGAAACTTGAATGTTCCTGCTACCTTTCCAAATACCTTGCCAAGCTCTACTGAACACTCTACTTTAGCAAAGTTTGAAAAGATAACTGGAATTTTGCCATTGAATAATGAGGACCAATTTAAATCTAATGGAATAGACTTAGCTAGGGATTCTGAAAAATTGAATTTTCTGAAGCAAGGTGGTAGTTCAAATATTGGTTGTACAGAAAATGAAGCTTCTCTGAAGACCTCAGCAACGCCACAAGAGACTCTTATTTCTGGTGGTCTCCTCCCAAAAAATGAAGAACAGGATCCATCACTTTTGGAAGAAGTTACTCCGGATCCCTACTTAATGAGTCTCCAGAACCTGATGAAAAAGTCAAAGGAATATATAGAGAGAGAACAATCTAGACGCAGTCTAAGAAATAGTGCAAAGGGAAGTGTTAATGAGAGTCATTCAGACAAAGAAAATGATGCCATTAAAGTGACTGACTGTGTAAAGGAGAAGACCCAGTTTATGGGCAAACACTGTAGTTCAGTGATTCCTGATAAACCAAGCCTTAATAAATCGAATGTTCTTCTCCAAGGTGCTTCCGCTCAAGCAAACAGCATGAACACAGCAGTTTCAGGTAGTTTTTCTAAAGCAGACATAGCTGTGGGAACTGGCCACCCCACTGTTTCAGATCCTGATTCTGATTTTAAAGTCATTCCCACTTTTGTTACTGAAAATAATGTTATCAAAAGTCTTACTAGTTCATATGCCAAATTACCTAGCCCAGAGCCAAGCCTGAGTCCTAAAATGCATCGAAGGCGTTCTAGGCCATCATCAGCATATAATATACTTATAAATAATCCAGTAAATGCCTGTGAATTAAGTCCTAAAGGAAAAGAACAGACAGTAGACTTAGTTGTTCAAGATACTGATGAAAAAACAAGCGTACCTGAAACGGTGCCAAAGTTACCAACTGATTTAACTGGAGTTTGTTCAAGTAAGGTTTATGTCAGCAAAAATACATCTGAAGCTATACAAGAAATGGTTCTAAGTAATTCAAATCAGGTATGTCAATCTTCAGGAAATCAATTAGAAAATAAAGTTATTCATGGACTTGCTATTGTGGAAGGTCAATTAACATCTGATGGAAGAGTTCCACACAAAATGGACAGTACAAGTACTGCAATGCCAAGTTTGCATGAACCATATACCACTGGTCCATGTATAGCAAGTCAAAACTTTGGAACCATGAGTGGACTCAAGTCAGCCAGTGTGTTAGAGAAAAGCTGCAGTTTACAAGTGGAACTGAATAAATCTTATGATGTAAAAAACCCATCTCCTTTACTGATGCAAAACCAGAATGCCAGACAGCAGATGGACACCCCTACAGTGTCCTGTGGAAATGGACAATTTTTGGATAACAGTTTTGAGAAAGTTAAACGGAGACTTGATTTAGATATGGATAGTTTGCAAAAAGAAAACTACCCATATGTCATAACAGCTGAACAGGAAAGGCAACATTTGCCAGAAAAAATATGCCCTACAGGATCTGTCTACATCAACAAGAATAAAATGTTAGAAAGTATTTCTAGAGGTAAGAAAGTTGGAAATGTTTGATACCTGCCAAGCAGATGACACCTTTATTGAATACTTTTAATTGACATTTTGCAAAATAATCATCTTTATCTGTTCATTAGGGTACTTAATTTCATTTATCTTACCAGAGTGCATATTAGCTACAGTTTCTTGCCATTTGGCTTTTCTTATAGGATTTTAAATTTTAATTTATGAATCTTTCACAATCCACTTGGTATTATAGAGAATATTGTTAGTGACTGGAGGAAAAAGTTCTTGTATGAAATCAGTTTTAATCCAGTGTACTGTTGTGATGTCTTCCTTTTGGGCTGTGGTTTCTAATGTTTTCACCTGTTTGTCCTTTCATTTGTGATGAGATCTCCTGTAGTTGGCCCTTTAGTAAATACTTTAACATCAAATTATTAGAGAAAAATATCACACATAAGGCTCTGTGAGTAGTATTTCAAGAATAGTATCTTTAGTCCTAGCTGGTTTGGCTCAGTGGATAGAGCGTTGCCTGTGGACTGAAGGGTTCAATTCCGGTCAAGGGCATATGCCTGGGTTGCAGGCTTGATCCCCAGTAGGGGGTGTGCAGGAGGCAGCCAATCAGTGATTCTCATCATTAATGTTTCTATCTCTCTCCCTCTCCTTTCCTCTCTGAAATCAGTAAAAATACTTTAAAAGTTTTTTTTAATTATTAAAAAAAAATTAGTATCTTTAGCCCTAGCCAGTTTGGCTCAGTGGATAGGGTGTTGGCCCGAGGACAGAAGCATACCGGGTTCGAATTCCAGTAAAGGATTGTACCTCAGTTGCAGGCTCAATCCCAGGCCCTGGTCACACATGTGTGGGAGGCAACCAATCAATGTATCTCTCTCACACTGATATTTCTCTCTCTCTGTCTCTCGCCCTCCCTCCCACTCTCTAAAAAAAAAAAACCAATGGAAAAATATCCTCAAGTGAGGATTAACTCCCCCCGCCCCAAAAAAAGAATAGTATCTTTATTGATAGAAATTATTTCAAATTTCTGTTGCATCTGATGTTATATTAACAACTTGCTAAAACATGTCTTCTCTATTACTTCTTACTTTGTTGTCATGGTTCATAATTCTTCATTGCTGAGAATGGGAGACATAAGTGAAGTAAATTAAGTTCTTAGACATAAACATTTCAGCTTTAATGTGATATATGTCTTCCTAAAAAAAGCCTCACATTCTGTAAAATAGTATGCTAAAAATTATAGGGTTTTTAGGAAAAATGGGGTTAGGGCTGACCATTTAAAACCTGTGCAACTTTATAAGAATGCTAATAAAAACAACAGTTGATAACCTGGGAAGCTAACCTGATTCTCCATGTAAACGACATACCATGGCTAGAAAGTATCTCAGGGAATCCCAAAACCAACAAGTGGCAATTCTGACAGTGGAGGCAGCCAGGTTGCTATCAAAGTGGGCAAGGGAGGCAGTGCCCCTCTCTAGTGAGGGAGCTCCTTGTCTTGAAGCACTGGGCGGAACCCCCCACATTATTATTTTATTGTCATCAATACTTTTTTTTAAAAGGCTTTACCAAAATACAACCTTTCATGGAGTACTTTGAGAAGGGAGAGGCAGAAAGGAGAAGGGGCATGGAAAAAAGCTCACTTGTCTGCTGCACTAGCACATGTTCAGCAGCACCTTTTTTCACGTTCAGTTAAATGATATATTTGAAGCTGAAAGTGCTGACACAGGATAGGCATTTGCCTTTGCATCTCCAGAACAAATCTTGATAGCAGTGGGCACAAAGCAATCCTTAATAAAGTTGACAATCAGCTTAACTCGGGACATTTTTAATAATGCACAGTTAAAAAAAAATATTCTTACAAATTGTTCTGCAATCCAAATATACAATAGCTTGGAAAACAAAAGCCAATGTAAAAAGACAGATTAAAGCCACTAGAACAGTACAGGTTTTATATGGCTCTGATTTTACAGTTTCCTACTGCATCATCAAGGTTAGAAATCTGTTCCTCCAGCTGGCTTCATTGCTCGGGATTTCAAGAAATGCCTTTTCTTCCTGGTTTCATTTCACCTTCCAGATCCATCCAATATTCTCTAGTATCAGTTAGGAGCCTGTTGAATGAGCTGGTGAAGGTGGTGAGATGGGGACCTTTATTTTATTTTATTTTATTTTTTTTGTCTTTGGGGGGGGGGGCCTTTATTTGATAGCATGAAATAAGAGTCCCAAAAGAGAATGTGGTTCAAAGGAGGGGCCTGGCTATATCTTGATTATATTATGTCAGATCCAGGAATCATCTCTTGTCAGAAACATACTTTAAATTGATATAAAACATCAGATGTTAGATTTGTAAATTTTCTAAATCTGAGGGGACATGTTTTTTTTCAGAAGATGAGGAAATATTAAGAAGCAAGATGTTAGCATTTGAAGAAATGCGGAAGAGACTAGAAGAACAGCATGCCCAGCAGTTATCACTACTCATAGCTGAGCAGGAGAGGGAACAGGAAAGATTGCAAAAGGTGAGGTATTAAAATGTACGGATATAGGGCTGGTAAGTGGAATTTAGCCAGCAATATCTAAGAATTTTAGTCATGGATAGGATACTTGCAATTTTCCTCCAGAATATGTTAACCTAAAGGGGTCATTGGTTTTGACACATGGATAATATTTTTATTACCAGAATGTGAGGTTTACTGTTTAGATTCTTATCTATATATATAAAAGCCTAAGCGACTGAACGACCAGTCGCTATGATGCACACTGACCACCAGGGGGCAGATGCTCAACGCAGGAGCTGTCCCCTGGTGGTCAGTGCGCTCCCACAGCCAACCTCCCACGGTCCCTCCCCCCAGCCAGCCAGTCCCGATCGGCCCAGATGGCACCGATTGACCGTGCATGAATTCGTGCCTCTAGTCTAAAAATAATGTAGAATTTATCAATAGGATGCTTTATTGAATCCTTGATTCAAAACTTAATATTTGTAAAGTTATTTTATAAGTAGATGCTAAAATAAGCATTCTGCAAGAGTATATTTTAAGAGGAGGACACTTGTTTTAAGATTATTATTGTTAATATATCATATTTTAAAATCAGTATGTCAATTTTATTAGAGGGAGGAACACTTGAAATAGATAACAATTTGCTGATAATTATACATACTTTTAGCTAATCCTAAAATGATACTGTTTTGGGATACAATTTAACAAAAATATCTAGCATGTTTTAATGAACTCTTATTCTATAGGAAATAGAAGAACAGGAAAAAATGTTCAAAGAGAAGAAAGTGATTACAGCGGAAGCCTCTGAATTGGACATTAACAATACAGTGGACTTAGAATGGAGAAAAATAAGTGAATCCAGTTTGCTAGAAACAATGCTTTCTCAAATGGACTCACTCCATACTTCAAATTCCAATAGTTCTGGTAAATATTTTAAAATCCTTTCCATTTGAAAAAATTATCCTGTAGTAAGATATTTTATTTGTCACACTTTAAATTGTAGCTTTTTTTTCCCAAGTAATTCCATGCCCAACCCATTGCTGTTTGCCAGCTGCTTATTAACTAGTGAAAAATAAAACAATAGCAGCAGATCGAAGATGGTGAGCAGGTGTTCATGAGAAAAGCCACTTTAGCAAAGAAAATATCCGGAAATTTGATGCAGAGTCCAATCTTTGTTCATTCATGCAGCAGGTGGTATACAAGTAAAAACACCGTTTGCTGTCTCCAGAGTAATCTTGAATTACATCTAATTCCTATCCCAGTAAGAGTTTATCTTCACATCTTCAATTATCTTGAGATGCTGTTTGTGTTGAAAAGATCCATCTGGTACATAAGCCTAACGTCCATAAATACTTTAAGTAGATCAGTTTCAGAGCCAGTTGTCATTGTTTTTTTGTTGGTGGTGTTCGTAATGAGTGTTGTGTTTATTTAGGTGTTTTGCATATTCTGATTATCTCACATCAAGTATAATACTAAATGTATATTTCTCTAGGTTTCACAAATTCTGCCCTACAACATAGCTTTGGTTCTGTAAATGAAGCACCATTCTACCTCTGGGGATCATCAACTAGTGGCTTGACCAAACCCTCCGTAACAAGGCCTTCTGTAAGAGCCACAACTAAATGGTCTCAGGTGGGCAAACTTAATGATACATGTATATCCATCTACCTACTATCTATTTATCTTTCTATAACTTTTTTTAGATATATTTTTATTGATTTCAGAGAGGAAGGGAGAGAAAGATAGAGATAGAAACATCAATGATGAGAAAGAATCATTGATCGGCTGCCTCCTGCATGCTCCCTGCTGGGGATTGAGCCCACAACCCGGGCATGTGACCTTGACTGGAATCAAACCCGGGACCCTTCAATCCGCAGGCCAACACTCTATCCAATGAGCCAAACCATCTAGGGCTCTTTCTATATTTTTTTTAATATTTTCTATATTATCTTAGGTTATACAAATGAGCATGGGTATTTTTGTCACACATCCAATAGTTTAGCTTTTACTAGAGTTGAAACTACATAGAGCATATATTTATAGAAAAATTTAGTTCATTGTAATAGATAAACAATCTTGAGTATAATGCTCAAGTTATTAAAACATGTGTCTCTCTTATTTTTTCTAGGCCTTCAGTCCAGAAGTACAAGCAAAATTTAATAAAATAACTGCTGTGGCAAAAGGATTTCTTACTCGTAGGCTTATGGAGACAGATAAATTGAAGCAACTTCGACAAACTGTAAAAGTAAGAAGATCTTTATAAATTATTTGTATTTCACTTCTGTATCAGTTTCTATCAGTCTTGTTACAGCTGAATTGTCAAATTAGTTCAGAACTTAGGCAGATCAAACTATTTTTAGTTATTGTAATATAGGCAATTTTAGAAATCTGATTATTAATTTCATTCTGATAATTTTTTAAAATATGTAAAGAAAGTAGTTTATGTATTTTCAACTCACTTTAAAGTGAGTGCTGTTTTGATTCTGATAAGTAATAGATTTGTGTTCTTAGTAATTTTGGATCGACTGAGAAAAAGAACAAAAGGAAACTCTAGTGATTGTGAACCTCCCAAGAAAAATGGTTTTTGAAGGAGCATTTTTTTCTTTCAGGACACTATGGAATTCATAAGAAGTTTTCAGTCAGAAGCACCATTAAAGAGAGGAGTTGTTTCAGCACAGGATGCTTCTCTTCAGGAAAGAGTGCTGGCTCAGGTAAGTGTACAGGTCCTAAAGGCTTTGGGAAATGGAAATGCTTTATTTCTCTCCCTTCACTTAACCACAGAAAATATGTTTTAATTAAAACTTTAATCTTTTTCTTTAAATAAAGTGTATATAATATTATTGAACCCTGACCTCATTTTTAAAAATGGGTACAATATTTTCTTCTTTTAAAACTAGTTGCGGGCTGCCCTGTATGGTATTCATGATATATTCTTTGTAATGGATGCAGCTGAAAGAATGTCTATTCTACATCATGACCGAGAAGCTCGCAAAGAGAAAATGCTCAGGCAAATGGTACGTTATCTGATTTTGTAATGAATAAGTGAAAAAGAAAAACTGTTGCTTCTACAGTCACAAAATACTTATGACACCAGCTGTGTGGGTTTTCCCCCCACACCAACCAGTTCTTTGATACCCTGGGTGTCATTCAATTAAGTTCTGATAGTATCTACCTGGAGTTAACAGATACTACAAGTTAAGGAGGCAGTTAAGACTGTCCCCACATCTGACACCAATCACAATTCCCAGGTTGTCACTTAAATTTCTGTCTGATGCTTATAAATTGGGGTTCCCATTAACCCCCTCCTTCAGGTCAGTAATTTTATAGAATGCTCACAGAACTCAGGTAAACACTTAACATACACTTATTGGTGGTGTGCGTCATAGCGACTGGTCGTTCTGCCATTCGGGCAATTTGCATAATAGGGTTTTATTATATAGGATAAAGGATATAATAAGTTATATAGATGACTAGCCAGATGAAGAGATGCATAGGGTGAGGTCCAGAAGGATCCTGAGAGCAGGAGCTTCTGTTCCCATAGAATTGGGACCATCTTTCTAGCACATGTATGTGTTTACTAGCCTGGAAGCTCTCCGAACTTTAGGATTTTTGTGGAGGCTTCATCATGATCAATTATTAACTCAATCTCTAGTTCCTCTCCTGTTTCCAGAGAATAGGAGATAAGGCTAAAAAAGTTCCAAACTTCTAATCATGCTTGGTTTTTCTGATGACTAGGAGTCCACCCAGAGTTGCCTCATTAGAACACAAGATGCTCCTATCACTAGAAAATTCCAATGGGTTTAGGAGATCTGTGTCAGGATCCAAAGTCAAAGACCAAATATATTAGCAGGAACCAGGGGCAGAATCATATATATACACATATATATATATATATTCTCTTTTGGGTTTGGAATACTTGATACTAAATGTCATTCTCTATTGACTTCAACACCCTGCCTATAATTCTTAAGCACAGGTAATTCCCGGGATTACCAGCAACACTTAAGTCTATAGACTGCTTAAAAGAAATCGGTGAAAGAATTGCTTATTGTTTTGTGATTAGATTTTGGAGTTTGAAGCTTTGAATGTTGTTTGGACGCCTAATAAACTATCATGTACTTCTGATGAAATTTTCTTGAAACTATCATGTGGCTTTTTCCTTTTTTGGAAATCAGAGTTAGAAAACAGGCTCCAAGTTCATTTGAAATATATCAGAGTGTTGGAGTTCTGTGGTTTGAAACAATGATCTTAGTGGAGTTGGCAAAAGAAAAGCAAATTTTATATTATTTCATGGGTAAAAAATTAATTTAAATGTTTTTAATTGGACTGTTTCAATCATAAAGACTAAGTTAAAGTTCAAAATACTGGTAAGATATGCCTGTCCATGCAATTAAGATCATCCTATACTGTAATTTAGTGGTATTACTGGGTACTGTTAGAGCTTTGTTACTTTTGTATTTTAAAGGATAAAATGAAAAGTTCACGAGTGTCTCTTTCCGCTGCAACACAGAAGTCTCTTGATAGGAAGAAGTATATGAAGTAAGTTTTTTCATGTCATGTCACACTAATTTAATTATTATCATACCCATTCACTTTAGTCATCTGTTCATTTGTATATTCATATTAGAAATAAAGAACAAAAAATAAAAAATTTTTAAAAAGAAATAAAGGCCGAAACCGGTTTGGCTCAGTGGACAGAGCGTCGGCCTGCAGACTGGGAGGTCCCGGGTTCGATTCCGGTCAAGGGCATGTACCTTGGTTGCGGGCACATCCCCGGTGGGAGATGTGCAGGAGGCAGCTGATCGATGTTTCTCTCCCATTGATGTTTCTAACTATCTATCTCTCTCCTTTCCTCTCTGTAAAAAATCAATAAAATATATTAAAAAAGAAATAAAGAACAGTTCACTTTTCTGCAGCTGAACCGATAGAAATCCCTTTTTTATATAAGAGTTTTATAAAATCCAGTGGTAAAATCTGATTTCATCTTTAGATAAATATATTTATTAACTACTAAATTTATCAGAGTTCAACTTGTGTAATTGATAGTCAATCAGATCTTAAACATAGTTTATCCTTATATGCAGTGTCACTTTTATATCTTTTAAATATGTTCATTTTCTAATATCCTAAAGACTTAATGGGAAGAAAAACTTAATGCAAGGAATATCCTAATGATTATCTTATTAAAACTCTTTTTTCTTGAAAGTAGTCTTTAATATGCTTAATTAGAGGTCTTTTGTGGTACACTCTTTTAAGATGATTTGTTTCTGCCACCATGTATCACATTTGTAAACATGTCTTTTCCCCCTTTCTGAACTCATTGTTTGTGTGTCCTTATTTGTATATTGTGTTAGAGCTGCTGAAATGGGAATGCCAAATAAGAAATTCCTGGTTAAACAAAACCCTTCTGAAGCAAGGTGAGAAAAATCACTTAGCCTCAATGAGAGGCTATTTTTTTTATTTTTTTAAAAAAGAAAATGTTATAAATCCTGAGCTTGCTTTTTATTCGCTTTGTTCCATTTTTTCTCAGTAGAACACTCTCTGCTGAGTTGGAGGATCTCAGGGTCAGAATTTGTTTTAACACCTGGTCATGTACCTGGTCACATGTCAGACCAGATATTCCTGGATCTTTCTATGAGACATGTTGTCTCTGGTGAAAATTTGAGTCCTTATGTCCTGAGTTCAGTCCATGGGGGGAGGTGGGGGGGTCTTTGATATTTATTTAAAAACCTTCAAGCCCTAACCGGTTTGGCTCAATGGATAGAGCGTCGGCCTGCGGACTGAAAGGTCCCAGGTTCGATTCTGGTCAAGGGCATGTACCTTGGTTGCGGGCACTTTCCCAGTGGGGAGTGTGCAGGAGGCAGCTGGTTGATGTTTCTCTCTCATCGATGTTTCTAGCTCTCTATCCCTCTCCCTTCCTCTCTGTAAAAAATCAATAAAATATATAAAAACCTTCGAAAGCTAACTTAATATTTCTGATCTGTTTTCTACTCTTATAAGAGTGAAGTTTCTTCTCTCAGATATTTGAAAGGAAAAATTGGCTTTTGTAAAGTATATAAATAAATTACCTAACAGCAGCAGGATTAATACTTAAGTTGGACATCTCTTTCCTGACAAAAACCTAATGTTTGAGTTCTTGGTGAGCAAAATATAAGTACCATACTAATTTGCTTTAATCAGTTTGCTTTGCTTTGTAGTATTATAGTAGCTATATCATTGCATAGATGACTTCTACCACCCTGTTATCATTTTATCTAAAGAAAATGGGGAAAAACGGAATTTATCCTGTTGAATTAATTTTTTTTATTTATTTTGTTAACAGAGTTCTTCAGCCAAACCAAGGACAGAATGCTCCTGTTCATAGGCTACTTAGTAGACAAGGGTAAGAATGCAACACATAAGGGTATTAAAAATATTCAAATCAAGATTAGCTTTGAGAGGGAAAATAATTTAGTGCTCTTTGTATAAAGGATAGCTGTTTTTCAAATGTGATATTTTTTATAGAATTAGAAAGAACTTTTAAAGTTTTGTGTTCAAAGATAACCCTTTGGTGTACTATTGTATATCATATTTTAATTATCATCTTATGTTGGCATGCTTTTACTTTTCATTTCATACCATTTTGCTCATTAAATATCGTAAACATCCGTATAGTAATTTCAGCATCACCAAAGTGTTCTTCAACAAAGTATGTTACAGTCTCCTGCTGAAGCAAAGTATAGCTTCCCTAATGAGCATGCATGAGACTTAATTTTCAAGCTTATTGGTGTTAAGAACAGTTGATGCAGTATGATTGCTTTCTTTGAATGTTGAACATCTAGACCTTAATGCAAGTGACTTATTAATTCTTTTATATTCAATTAGAACCCCTAAGACATCAGTGAAGGGGGTTGTGCAAAATAGACAGAAGTCTTCACAGAGCAGAGTGCCTAACAGAGCGCCTGTTTCAGGTGTGTAGCAATGAGTTTGCGAAGCCCATTCGAAAGAAACAAGTGCACAAGCTGCCCTGTAATGCAGGCCTCACGCATGGGATGGGTTGTCCTTGCCACCATAATTCTGGCATATTCACAGTCATTCCTATAAAGTGATCATTTGTGTTAGTAGTTGGTGGCAGTCAGGAGGAGATCTTAGTAAAACTGTTTCCAACGTTGATTTCTATAATAATTCCATAGAAACACTGTTGTTTTTAATCTGAAAATTTTGTAGAATTATACATGCTTAATTCAGAAACCTTTTTATAAATGAGTGAAATATAACAGTGATCTCATGCCTAAGTCTATGCATGTTCAGTTTGGGGAAGTGTAGCTATTACCCAGGAATACTTTATCTGTACAGAAGGGAAAGAAATTCTCCCTCTGACCACAAGATCACATGTGAATATGCCAGTTGGGAGGGGGTAAGTTCTTGTTTTCTTGTGCTCAATAAGAAGCTTGCGTTAAATCTATGTTCATTATTAGAGGATTCTTTAAGGGCTAAACTAAATAATGTATTTTAAAATTCTGTGTATGGTGGCAAGAGACAAATTCAGTGTTGAGCTAATGCAAAACGCTTAAGCTAATGTTTTAATATTTTTTGTTTATCTTTGTTAACACACTTTGATAAGCTCACAAAAAATTACATGATCCATTAAAAATACTTTCTAAAATGCTTTTTTTAATTATACTACTTTTTAAGCGTCTAAAAGAAACCAAAATTAATCAGGCAATGACAATTAAATTTATAATAAATTATAATCTCATTAATATACATTTAGCATATTTTAGAGCTTTTATTACTAAGTGATTTTCTCCAAACTAGGAGAAAACAGGCAACATAAGAATTTTTTTTTCATATTATCACCACTTGCTCATAGAAGTTCAAAGAAGGAATCAGATATTGATCATAACTTGGAAATGATTGCTGCCCTTTGCATGTAGAAAGTGAATTTCATTCATAATGTTGAATGTATAGACGATAATTTAAATGTCATCTTTTGGAAGTCACTGTGAGTGACAGTTGGTCAGTTCTTTTATGCAGTTGAAGATCCTGCTCATTCCAGAGGGAGTCAGAATGAGCTGTTTGAAAAATAACCTTTTGAAAGAACTCAGACCAAACACCAGATCTCTTGCTTGTGAAGTTAATAGAATTTTCAACTTTTGAAAATTCAACTTTTTAAAAGGACATTTTCGATTTTTTCCCATGATATATATATGTATATGTGTGTGTGTGTGTGTGTGTGTGTGTGTGTGTGTGGTGATAAAGCCTAGCTAGTTGGCAAATCATTGAGGAATTAATACTATTTTGCCTCAAATTATCTATTTGCCACAGTGACTACTCTCCATGTTCTTTCTCATGCATTTCATCTCCACTTTTTGTCACTTGTGAACTTGTAAGCAAAATAGCAACTACTGTTTTTATTCAGGAATGTTCAACAATGTCACTGCAGTTAATAATATACAATGAATTTCAGTATTAAGAATTATTGTGATTTAATTGCATCGCAACATAATATAAATGAACTCAACCCTTGAATTAGCATGTCTAATTAATATATACCTAAACAGGTACAGAAATCCTTTCCTAAGATTTACTTAGACATGAGTGCATCTATAATAATAAAAACGTAATATGCTAATTAGACCGGACAACCTTCTGGACGAAGCCAGGCCTATGAGGGCCCAGGCAAACCACCGTGGCTGCAAGGGCCAAGCCCCTTGCACAAATTTCATGCTTCGGGCCTCTAGTATTTAAATGATTTAAAAAGACTAGAGAATCTTACCCTTTTACATAAAATGAAAATTTGGGATATGTAAAATTCTCAACACAGGGATTCATAGTTGTTCTTGAAAAGATTACTCTTTCCTGTTTAGATTTTTAATGGTCTGGATTATGTTTCAAACAAATTTGAAATTATGCTCTGATTTAAGCTACATGGAGAACAAACCATTTAGTAAGCAATTTTAGGAAATTAATTTTTATGATGACAGAATATCATAATCTTAGAGTGAAGTAGAATTCTAAGGTGTTAAAATTTACTACAAAGCACTTAAAGTTGTTTATAGGTTTTACAAACTAAATTGCAATGTCTGATCTTGTATGCTTTAAAGGATATTTGTTCACTTTATGTTTTGTGTTTAACTCAAGGGTTGATAGTGAAATTCAGAAACCACTAATTAAGGCAGAGTAGGAGGCAGCAATGAAAAATGGGTAAGGAATGCAACAAAGCAGGTTGAATTGGGGTCTCGGAATCTCTGCTTCTAGCTCTGTTACTTAGGCAGGTGACTTACTCTCCTGTGTCTCAGTTTTATTGCAGAGGTAGCAGTTTCTACCTCAGGATTTTATGTAAGGATTAAATATGATCATGTATATTGCTTAACTTAGTGCTTGGCAAGAGCATTAAATAGTATCATTACAGAAAAACTAACATTGAGAAATAATATTAGTTTTGCTCTATTTTTAGGAGTATATGCAGGAAAAATCCAAAGAAAGCGGCCAAATGTTGCGACAATTTAAGAAGACAACATTCATTAGGATAAAAAGGGGGGAGGGTTCCATCCATATTATTGTCCATGCCCAAGACTTTCATTTCACCCTGGACTGTTTACACAGACAAAGTGACGTCAAAGGGCTGAATAATTATGTGGGTAATATGGTCAGTCTGGCTAATTCCTTCCCACACCCCCATTTTCCTTTTAACATTAGGTTTGGGTGAAGACAAATTAGTACTTAGTAATTGACTCATCTCTGTGCTTAACCTGTACAAACATAAGTTTGTTTTATGTATCCATAGGTCTGTTGAGAACTTTTTGTAAACTTAAAAGGATATTTGGGTTTATATTTATAAAATACTGAAAAGGTGTGATAAAATATAGGTTCTGAAATATAAATTTCATTCATCTCTGCATACTAATTGCTGAATTTGATATATTAGATGCTGTTCAATTCAAGGGGAAGTTATTGCAGAAAAATGTTTTCTCCCAGTTTTGTAAAAACTGATTAATCTCTCAGCCTTCATATTCTTGGTCTTACAGGATAACCACATAGAATAAAACATTTGCCTGCTGATTGTAGGTCCACCTAACATTTACCACAGAAGTATCTGGGGATCACCCTTTTGGTCATAAGCACACATTTCTCTCAACAGCTAGTTGTCTTACAGAAATGTTAGGTTTGATGTTTGTTGTCCCAGTACTCTTAGAAACATTTCTGCTGAATTATAAAATCTTTCTGTAGAGGGTGACAACTTTGGTGAAGACAGTAGTCTTCCTGAATGTAGTGGCATGCATTAATGTTACATTCATCTCTGTAACATAGAATGTTGCATGCAGTTTTGTGTTCCATTTAGTCTGTATAATTTGTTTCTTCAGAGTCTGCTTTTTCTAGCATGCTTGATTTAGGAGAGAACAAAGGGCTATATAACAATAAGAAGGTCAGATTTTCAAATGGGATAGTAATATTATCTAGTTGAAATTCTGCATTATTTAAGAAGCACTGCCTTGTAAAGTTTTTCATCACTAACATATTCATTTAAAATATAAACCAAAAAATGTTACTAAGGGACTATGATTTTATGAAAGAGAATGCCACTGTTGATTTATGATAGCATTTCCAACAAGGGCTTTGTGCTTCTCACATAAAATTGGGACTGTGTACATTTAACCTATCTGAATTTTTAAAAGATACTGGTGTTTGAAAATGTAGCCTATATATATTTCTAATGTTCTTTAAAGAATGGAGATAAAGATTGTTTTCTTTGCTTTTCTGTTCTATTTAAAATTTAACGTTTACAGCCAACCATGGACAGAAAGTGATAACCTACTCTGTCCGGGCGTAAACTTGATTGAGATGTATCATTTGTTGAATGAGTAAACCAGGAAGTTAAAAGACAGGTAAAATGTCTGAGTTACCAATTTTTTCATTTGTAGGCAAGAGTATCAAATTACCTTAATATGATAAATTATGCTTTATCGTTCTGAAACCTCAGGAGACAGATTGCTCATATCATTGTGGGTCTTTCCAGTAAGAAAGATACTAAAAGTTTTGTGTACACTAATACAAATTAACTAAAACAAATAGTATGTTTTGGAGAAAGTTAAAACTAGTTTTAGATTAAGGATGAGAAACTTGAGTGTGTTTTTTTTTAAGATAGAGCATGTGTGTTTTATACCTTGTTTAAATGTTCACAGCTTTTCTCATAAAAGTGCCAGACATGGTTTTTGTGCTTTTAATGGATTTTTATTTATACGCATTATTTTTTTAATATTTACTTTGAAGTGGAATGTTCATTAATGTGAATTGTATTTATTTTTATACTTTAATTTTCATTAGTTTTGCTTCTAGGAAAAAGACAAAATAAACTTTTCTTAAAGGAAATCTAGTTTGATCTTTTTTATTTACCAGGGAAAGGACTATTAAGGGATAGATGTTAAAAAGTATCAGGTCAAAACGTTAATACTGTAATATGGTCATTTTTTACAATTAAAAGTCCCATGAGAAGTATATCCCACTATTTAATATTAACCTATACCAGTGCTTATTCCAGTATTTAATGTTGCGTGACTCGGACTTCTCAGAGGACAAAAAGTTCACTAGAGGTGGAAATGTCTTCGCTTACTAAGTTAGAAGCCTGCTAAGGAGCAAATGGGAGCAAATACTGAGGTTGAAGCTCACATAAAAGCTGCTAATTTGTGCAGCTTTGAGTCCAGCTCTTGTTCCTGCCTGTCGTATAACGTGAGCCCAGTAAGGTGCTGCTCATTTTCACCTCTTACTGAGATATACTGCATTGGATAATCTGCAAGGCAGTGTGAGAAGAGCCCTCGCTTTTCCCATTGCCACCCTTGAACTCTTGTTCATTTCATATATTGGGAATAATGGATATGACAGAAAACTTATTCACACTGAGCAGAGAGAAAGGGCCCATTCTGGAGATGAAGGTCTTTGTTTTCTGTCAGGTGTCACTGTTCCATGAGCAACCACAGGCAATCGCTACCCCCCTCCCCATGAAAAGTAGTAGTTACAAAAAGAAAAGCAAATGGAGTTGGAATGCTTGATCTCTAAGGGACCATAGTAGGCATATGTATATGTAGATTATAAAAATAATTAAAATAAAAACAAAGGAGACTTAGTTGTTGAATATACAGCCAATCAAACTGGAATATGGTGCAGTGGAGTCCCAATCTTGATCAAGTTGTAAAGACACCTCTGAGGGCAAAAATTGTGTCTAACCAAAATTATACTTGAAAATAAATATTGCCTTTCCCTCATTTATTTATTCTTCCTTTTTGGTCAGTTTCTCCGTGGCTTTCAATTCTTCAGTTTCTTGAGGTGGTTGGCAAAGTTGCCATCTGAATGGTGGTTTCCTTCTCAGCGAGTGGTGGGAAAATCCCCTATTCACACTTTGCATAGGTTTTAACATCCGGTTCAGAATGACTCGCACTATCTGTTGAATACCCACTGGGGTTCTGTGTATCTCTCCAGAGCAAGGATCATGAGGACAGGCCAGGGAACCTGTCCTGGGCCAGGACACCAGGGACGTGGAGGAGAACAGAAATCTGCCAGTTCCCAAGCTCATGTGTGCATGGAGACTTAGTCACCCCGAAGCCAGACATGACTGAAACACTGAAGACTTGGTTTGTGACCAATCTGTCATGGAATGGGAGACACCTGGGAGTCCCGTCAGCGGAGCATAACCTGGAGACAGACTTTTGCCACATTTTTAGCCCCAATTTTATTTTATTATTAAAAAAAACCCATAATTTTATATATATATAATTGATTTTTACAGAGAGGAAAGGAGAGGGATAGAGAGTTAGAAACATTGATGAGAGAGAAACATCAATCAGCCACCTCCTGCACACCCCCTACTGGGGATGTGCCCGCAATCAAGGTACATGCCCTTGAGTGGAATCGAACCTGGGACCCTTAAGTCCGCAGGCCGATGCTCTATTCACTGAGCCAAACCAGCCAGGGCAAGCCCCAATTTTAGATCATATTGTGGGGAGGGGAACCCTCCACCCAGGGAAATGTTGAGGTGGTGTGGATGGATGAGCCATGGTCTGACAGGCCTGGGGAGCCCCAAAGCCCTAAGCCTGCTGGAGGGTTGCATACTGCTCATCTGTATGGAGTGTGGTTCAGGGTAGCCAGAAGCAGAGGGGCCAAATCATAGGCACACATTCACTTGGGACAGAAGGCATGTGCCTAAATCTCAGTCCCTGTCTATCAACGTCACTTATTCCCACTGAAGACACAACAGGGTCTAACCCCGAAGTCTTGCTATGGAGAGGTGAAGAAGAACCCACTATGGAATCTTCCACTAAGGGGCGCCTTGGAGTCCTGGTTGCTGGGTTGGTCGCAGCTGCTGGAGGCCCGGGCTCGAGAATGAACACATGCAGCTCTGCTCACCTCCAGAGCAAGGTGGATAAGACAGCCTGGCTCCTGGTCCTGCTGCAGGGGCCGGCTCAGGAGAGACCAGCCCACAGTCGGGCTCTTGTGGAAAACCAGGCATCTGCCAATGTTCCTACCTACACAAGCATAAAGGATGCTATTGAACAGGAAGACAAATATTGTGAGAACTGTGAACCTTAATTGGTGAGACCGGACAATCTGCAACAGGAGACATCTAAGAGTCATAAGTCCTGGATGGGACAGGGACCCCCATCAGCAGAATCATTTGGGGACTGACTGTTGCACCTGTGAAGCCCCAGTATCTTTTCATATTTCAAGGGGAACCCCTCCATCAAAGACAATACCCAAAAGGTTTGAATGAGCTATGGCCCACAAGCCTGAAGGGCTTCAGGTGCCCAAAGCCTGCTGCAGGCATGCCCACTATGCATGGGCATGCTGCGCGGTTCAGGGTAACCAGGGATAAGGAAGAGTTCAAGGGTAAAGAGGTGCCTTTTACTGGTGTGGGTTCATGAAAGATCCAGGGCATCTCCCTAATTCCAATCCCTGTTCTACTTAATGTTGCCTATTACCCCTGAGGAAGATCTTGGGAGTACTCAGAAGTATCCCATGTTGCCCTGGCCAGTGTGTTCAGTGGATAGAGCACCAAAGGATTGTGGGTTTGATTCCCAGCCAAGGGCACATACCTGGGTTGCAGGTTCAATCCCTGGCCTAGTCAGGGCAAGTTTGGGAGGCAGTCAATCAATGGGTTTCTGTCTCTCTGTCTCAAAAATCCATGGAAAATATATCCCCGTATGAGGATTAACAACAAAAAACTATCCCATACTGCGGTGGGGCCAGGCTGGCAGGGTATCCTCCAATGAGAGACATCTGGAAATCCTTGTTGAAAAGCTCACGGTTGAAGGAGGCCTGGGGAGGGAGTTAAGCTGCACGCTCCCCATGACAAAGGGACCTAAGACCCAGCCTTGGTCTTGTTCCGGGTCCAGGACTAAATGCAGGAGTGGCCAGGTCACTCTCTGGGCTTTTGGGGAGAAATGATATGCCAATGTCCAATCCTGCACCTGCACAGAGGTTCCTATTCCCCCAGAAGCCAGGTGTCCCTGAAACTCTGAAGCCTTGATTGGTGAGACAGGAATTTCTGAAAACTCCCAGAGTCCTGTCCTGGAGAGGCAGCTTGAGCAATTGTGGGCTGTTTCCACCTCTAGCCCCAGCATGTGATTGTATTGCAAGGGGGAACCCCCACCAAGGTCAGGTTGTTCCGAAGGCCAAGGTCCTACAGACCTAAAGGGACCTGTAGACCAAGTCCTTCTGAAGGGGTGCCTACTGCATGACACTTAGTTGAGAATATCCAGGGATAACAATAATTTCAAGGGACATGATTGGTTGTTCACAGTGCAGGGTCAGGGGTGCCCACGGTGTCTCAGTAATTTCCATCTCTGTCCTAACTACTGTCAGCTGTTCCTCCTGAACAAGACCCCGGGGGAACTCAAAGTCTTGCCAACATTGGTTGGGAGGAGCTGGAGGTTTACCCTCCAATAAGAGACCTGGAAATTCTTGTCAGAAGGGTCGTGGTTGGTGGAAGCCTGGATCGGGATGGAACGGCGCGCTCCGGCCCTGCACAGTTCTTCAGAGCAAGGGGAGTAAGTCCCAGCTCAGACCCGGAGCCAGTCCAGGAGAAGCCAAGCCACTCTTTGCCGTCCTGAGAAAAACCAGGCATGGGCCAAAGTCCAATTCCGCACCTTCTCAGAGGCTCCTATTCAAACAGAGGCCAAATATCTAGGGAAATATTAAGCCTTGGTTGGTGAGACCCAGGAGATCTGGGATTGGAATGAGAGTCCTTGGTCCTGGAGAGATGCAGGACCCCAGCGACAGCACAACCAATGGGGGAATGGCCGTCACCATCCTTGCAACACCAGCTTCAGATCATATTGCAGATCATATTGTTCATCCAGAACAATAACCAGGTGGTTTGGAAGGACATGGCTTCCCTGGCCTGGAGAGCCCGGCTGAATTGCTGAATTGATGGGTACTGCCCATCCATGTGTCGTGGCGTCAAACCTCATGTCGATGTTCTTACTCAATTGGTGTCACTTTCCTGCACTGACATAATGCTGTTCCGAATGCAGCTGACAAGAGCGTTCTTAGAGACATCTCTTTAGAAAGTGTTCTAATTCACTTCACTACATGCCTTAGGGCCGTGGTCGGCAAACTGCGGCTCGCGAGCCACATGCGGCTCTTTGGCCCGTTGAGTGTGGTTCTTCCTAAGCCTTAGGAGTACCCTAATTAAGTTAATAACAATGTACCTACCTATATAGTTTAAGTTTAAAAAATTTGGCTCTCAAAAGAAATTTCAATCGTTGTACTGTTGATATTTGGCTCTGTTGACTAATGAGTTTGCCAACCATTGCCTTAGGATGTGGAGACATTTCCATTCAGCGATAGCACAGACCTGAATGCAGCACGCAGGTTGTGTTCTTAGAAATATCTTTATTGTAAGTGTTTTTAAAACTTCAGTACATGCATTACACAATGGGGGCCACCTCGGTTCACTGATATGACACTGGTGACCACATAGGTTTTAGGAAGTGATTTTAGAAACATCTTTATTACAACTGTTCTGACACCTTTTACTCTATACATTAAACTATGGAGATCAATTCCAACCACTGAGACAACACTGGCATGATGGTAGATTCCAAAGTGTCATTCTTACAAGTCAGGAAGCTAAGTCCTTCTGATCGGTCCCCTTCCTCTGGGAGCACTAACTCTGCAGCAAGCCTACACATAACCCTACACATCAAAAAGGAATGTTTATAGAGGCTCCCTAAGCCAAGCAACTGCTGACATATGAGGTATTCAGCTTACTCTCCTTCCTAGATACTTGACCAGCTGAAGAGAACAGAAAGTCTGGAAACAAAATAGAAAGCCCACATGGCTATCCAAGCAATGGGATAGTTATTTGGAAAAAAAGATTAAATTGGATCCACACCTCATGCCTTAAACTAGGAAAACTCAAAATGGAGAAGAGCTCTAATTGTAAAAATGGAAACCATAAGTACTAGAAGAAAGCACGTATGAATACATTTAAAATCTGGGTGTGGGAAAGGCTTTCTAACTATGGCAGAAACATAGATGCAATAAAAACTGGATAGATGAAAAAAAAAAAAAAGACAAAGTGTCATTCTTAGAAACCTGTTTATTACATGTGTTCTTAAAACTTCATACATGGGTTAAAGAATGGATCACTTTTACCTTCTGATATAACACAGGTCTGAAGGTAGCTTACAACTAATGTTCCTAGGGACATCCTTAGTATCAGCATTCTTACATACTTCACTACATACATTTCAGAATGGGGACCACCTCCATGTAGTGATGTAACACTGTTCTGAATGCAGCTTCCAAGCAATGTTCTAGAAATATATTTATTACAATGGATCTTAAGCACTTCAGTGAATTTATTAAAGCATGGACATCACATCCGCTCAATGATATAACACTGTTCTCAACAGCTTGTAAGTTGCATTCCAGAGGGAATTCCTCTATTCAGTAATACAGTAGTTGCCACAACACACCTTGCAAGAAGCATTCTTAGAAATGTTCTAGTTATAAGTGTTGTACACTTCAACATGCATTACAGAATCAGGATTACTTATATTCACTGACATAACACTTGTGAATACAGCTTGCAAGTAGCGTTCTTAGAAACATCTTTATTAGGGTGTTCTTGATATAACATTCGCTGATATAACTAAATTTTAACATAAAATTTAAAATTTATATTTCTAGTGTTTTTAGAAACATATGTATTGGAAGAGATCGTAATTACTTCACTATATTCATTACAGACTGAGTGTCACCTTAGCCTGGCCAGTGTGGCTCAATGGTTGTGCATCATCCTATGAACCAGGTCACAGTTCGATTTCTGGTCAGGGCACATGTCCGGGTTGTGAGCTCGACCCCCAGAGGGGAGCATGCAGAAGGCAGCCGATCAATGATTCTCTCTCATCATTGATGTTTCTATCTCTCTCCCTCTCCCTTCCTCTCTGAAATCAATAAAAATTTAAAAAATGTTTTTTTAATTTTATAAAAAAGAATGTCACTTTCATTCTTGACTATAACACTGTTCTTAAACTGCTTGCATGTAGCATTCTTAGAAATATCTTCATAACTAGTATTCTTTATACATTTAAAAACCTTTATGAATTTCAGAATGTGCATTCTTTTCATTTACTGAAATAACAGTGGTCAAAATGCAGCTTGCAAGTTGCGTTATTCGAAAGAATGTTCTTAAGCATTTTTCTACATGCATTACAGGAAGGGGATCATTTTTACTCACCTGTATATATAACATTGGCTTGAGTAACGCTTGAAAGCAGCAATTTACAAATATCTCTATTAGAATTGTTTGTAATAACATCACTACCTTCATAACACAATGGTGATCACTTTCACTCACTGATGAACTGGTTTGAATTCAGCTTACAATGGGCATTCTTAGCAACATCTTCTTTAGACGTATTCTTTATCACCACCACACTCATTACAAAGTGTATTTCCATGACTGATATAAGATTCTTTTGATTGCAGCTTGCAAATAGTGTTCTTAGAAATTCGTTAAGAATTCACTACATGCATTGCAGAATGAGCATCACCTCCATTCCCTGAAGTAACATCATTCAAAACGCAGCTTGCAAGGAGCTTTGTTTGATACACGCTTGTTTCAAATGTCCCTCCCAATCACTGAAATACATTGTGCACAGCAGAGCTGGCAAGTACTTTTTAGGGGAATCTAACTACATGTGTTAAAGAACATGTATCACTTCTAGCTCACAAGTGTATTTTCAGAAACATGTTAATTACAAGTGTTCATAACACTACACTATATGTACTATAGAATTGGTATGACTTTCATGCTGAAAGGAAATTTTGGAAATTACAAAGCATTATCTTATTTCTAATACTTTGATAACTTTTGTTTTAACATATAAGGCATAATATTGTCAGCAAAATATTACTCACGGTTTCCCATTGTTCTCTGGCTCTCTCTAACTTCTGAATATTAGTTTTATAAGAACTGACATCAAAGTATAGCAGTTCTAATCAAAAACTTAATCTTTTATTATAATAAGAAATCACTCAGTAGATTTTGATAAGGAAAATGCTGAGGATATAGCAGTTAAAAGGTGCCTGCTTTTAAGAGTTGGAGGAAAATTTATTAACCAGCATATAATAAACAGACAAATTTTAAGAATTAGTAGAACTTCAATCAGGTAAGTGCTATGAAGATAATCTCCCAAAGAGACAGGGCTCTACAACTGAGAATGGTGAGAGAGGACTATTTCTTACGATCTTTGTCCTTTTTTATATTGGCGCAACCCTGAGTCTGTGATATTTCAGAGTCAGCCTTCATTTTATAAAAATTCATGATTTCTTCATCCAGTTTTCTTTTCTCCTCCTCAAGTTTTATTGTCTCCTCTTGCTGGATTCTTTTAAGACGTTCAAACTTGTCCTGTAGCTGTGAAACAAATATGCATTTGTGACTCAAAGCTCCATGTGTGGGTATCCCTGGGAACATGCTTGACTTCTTTCCTGGTTATCAAACATATATTAATCATCAAAGTAGAGTTTGATCTTAATAACAATCTCAAAACTTTGTTTAAAATAAACATTCACATATTTAAAAAATTCATCAATTAAAAAGTGTCTCCCCATTGAACCAAATGAAATAAAAGCTATGGCTATAAACAACATAGTTTTTTATTGTTTGTAAATATATTTTTATTGATTTCAGAGAGGAAGAGAGAGACAGAAACATCAATGATGAGAGAGAATCATTGATCAGCTGCTCCCTGCATGTGAGACCGTCACCCAGGCATGTGCCCTTGACCGGAATTGGACCCGGGACCCTTCAGTCCGCAGGCCAACACTCTATCCACTGAACAAAACTGGCTAGGGTAACACTCAGTTTTTTAAATACTTGTTTTTCCAAATGATATCTATTTTCTCACTCTACACTTCCCCATAAATCTCTTCAAATAAAATGTGATAAATTCATGCTCATTAAAAATATACACATTGAAATATAGTAGGAATGATGAAACAATTGTTAAGACTTTAAATGATACAGACCTTTTCTTCTTAAGTGAAATTAGCATAATTATAGAAAAAAAATTCCAAACACCTCATTCAGTTACTTTTTATTTACTTGTGAGGTTGTATTTAATCTGTGGGATTTAAAATAAATATAATCAGCCATATGAAAGAGTCCATTAGAGTTGGGCCTAGATCTTAACACAATTTCATTCAACAATGTAAGGATTGCTTGTATGCATCAGAGAAGGTATGGCTTATATATACTAATAAAAAGGTAATATGCTAATTTGACCAGGAGACCTTCTGGACTTCCTTCCAGACAAAGACATGGTGGCAGGGCTGAGACACAGGTGGTTAGGGGTGATCAGGCCAGGAGGGGAGGGCAGTTGGGGGTGATCAGGCCGGTAGGAGGGGGAGTGAGCAGGACAGTAGTGGGGGGGCAGTTGAGGGCAAGCAGGCTAGCAGGCAGAGTGGTTAGGGGCTATCAGGCAGACAGGCAGGTGAGCAGTTAGGAGCCAGCAGTCTCAGATTGCGAGAGGGGTGTTCGACTGCTGGTTTAGGCCCAATTCCACAGGGATCGGGCCTAACCCGGCAGTCAGATATCCCCCGAGGAGTCCCAGATTGGAGAGGGTGCAGGCCAGGCTGAGGGACACCCCCCGCTCCGCATGAATTTCGCACACTGGGCCACTAGACTATAATAATAAAAGCATAATATGCTAATTAGACTGCACGTCCTTCCAGACTACCTTCCTGACAAAGCCACGGCAGCAGGGGCCAAGGCAGCTGCCACGGCACTGGGGGCTGAGCCCCTTGCATGAATTTCGTGCATCGGGCCTCTAGTATGGCATAAGAGTCTAAAGGACAAGTTTATTTGCAGCTTAACTTTTTGAAAAACAAGTAGACCGGGGGATTCTATTGCCACAATATTAACCGTCTGGTGTATATGGCTGTGAAGAACACACACACGGGGTGAGCACCAGTGGTTTTCAACCCTAGGTGCTCATTAGAATTATTCAGTGAACTTACAAACCTCTCAATGTTCAAGCTGCACAAGATCAATTACATCAGATGACCTGGAGCTGAAAGCCAGGCATCAATGCTTAAGAAAATTCCCCAGGTGATTTTATTGTGCAGCAAAGGCTGAGATCATGATTCTAAATAAAGATTCTTTTTTCCTTTCCTGGAGTCAGATGTCTCTTGGAATCACATCTTCAGCCCTGAGAAGCAAATGAGCATCTAGATACAATGGCAAGAAGAATGATTGGAAAGGCTGGGGATGTGAGAGTGTGGTATCTGTAAGTGATGGCAAAAATCACTGTGGAAATGTTTCTTTTAAAAATGGGAGCGTGAGCCGAAACTGGTTTGGCTCAGTGGATAGAGCGTCGGCCTGCGGACTGAAGGGTCCCAGGTTCGATTCCGGTCAGGGGCATGTACCTGGGTTGCGGGCACATCCCCAGTGGGAGATGTGCAGGAGGCAGCTGGTCGATGTTCCTCTCTCATTGATGTTTCTAACTCTCTATCTCTCCCTTCCTCTCTGTAAAAAATCAATAAAATATATTTTTAAAAAATAAAAATAAAATAAAAATGGGAGCGTGAAAGTAGAAATCAGAGAAAGCTAAACTTCATCCTAGTATACAAACATTTCAAATATCAATGACTCTGGTGAAAAGCCTGAACTTTTTCCCCAAGCAGGTACAAAGCAAGGATGTATGTTCTCATCACTCCCTTTCAACCTTGTATTGGAAGTCCTTGCTAAGGCAATAAGACAACAGAAGGAAATAAAATATTTACAGATTGAGAAAGAAGACATAAAACTGTCTTGTTCACAGGTAACATGTTCATCAATGTAGAAAATGCAAAAGAATTGACAAAAAGAACATCCTGGAACTAAAGAGATTATTGCAAAGTTGCAGGATATAAGGTTAGTTGCTTTTCTTAGCAAGGATCTACAATCAAGATTACTCTGCCCAAGAAAACTATCATTCAAAATTGAAGGACAGATAAAGAGCTTTCTAGACAAGAAAAAGCAAAAGGAGTTCATCACCACCACCAAACCAGTATTCCATGAAATGTTAAAGGGTCTTCTTTAAGAAGAAAATAAAAAATATGAACAATAAAATGGCAATAACCCTAGCAGGTTTGGCTCAATGGATAGAGTATTGGCATGCTGACTGAAGGGTCCTGGGTTTGATTCCGGTCAAGGGCACATGCCTGGGTTGTGGACTCAATCCCAGTTGGGGATGTGCAGGAGGCAGCCAATCAATGATTCTCTCTCATCATTGATGTTTCTCTCTCTCCCTTCCTCTCTGAAATCAATAAAAATATATTTTAAAAATGAAATGAGCCGAAGCCGGTTTGGCTCGGTGGATGGAGCGTCGGCCTGCGGACTGAAAGGTCTCAGGTTCGATTCCGGTCAGGGGCATGTGCCTGGGTTGCGGGCACATCCCCAGTGGGGGATGTGCAGGAGGCAGCTGGTCGATGTTTCTCTCTCATCGATGTTTCTGACTCTCTATCTCTCTCTCCCTTCCTCTCTGTAAAAAGTCAATGAAATATATTTTTTAAAAAAATAAAATAAAATAAAAATGAAATGAAATGGCAATAGATATCTATCAACAATCGAATCTAAAGAAACAAAATAAACAAACAAGCAGAACAAAAACGGAATCATAATGACTGAGTGCCTGCTCCACGCTAATCTTTGTTCTAAATGCTGAGGATACAGCAGCTAACAGGAGGGTCAAGGTGCCCGCTTTGATAGTTAGAGGAAAATATACAATGAGCAGACAAATTTTAAAAATTAGTAGAACTTCAACCAGAGTTAAGTTCTATGAATAACAAGAATTTTTTGATAGTTACCAGATGGGAGGAGTTTTGGGGGGACAGGCAAAAAAGGTGAAAGATTTAAGAAGTATAAATTTCCCTGACTGGTTTGGCTCAGTGGATAGAGTGTCGGCCTGCGGACTGAAGGGTCCCAGGTTCGACTCCGGTCAAGGGCATATGCCCTGGTTGCGGGCACAGCCCCAGTGGGGAGTGTGCAGGGGGCAGCTGGTTGATGTTTCTCTCTCATCAATGTTTCTAACTCTCTATCCCTCTCCCTTCCTCTCTGTAGGAAATCAATAAAATATATTTTTTAAAAAAAGAAGTATAAATTGATTGTTACAGAATAGTCATGGGGGTGCAAAGTACAGTATATGGAATATAGTCAATACTAGTCTAATAACCATGTATTATCTCAGATGGGTACAAGATTTATTGGGATGATCACTTAAGTTATGTAATTTCTAATCACTGGGGTGTATAAGTGAAAGTAATATAATAATGTATGTCAACTGTAATTGAAAGTAAAAGATGATTGAAAATTATATTCCAAAATTTTTTTAAAAGGTTCATTGCTTTTCTATATATCAGCAATGAATAGGTAGAATTTCAAATTAAAACACAATACCAATTGCATTAGCACCCCCCAACATGAAATACTTTGGTATAAATCTAACAAAATATATACAAAGCCACGTAAGGAAAACTACAAAACTTTGATTTTAAAAATCAGAGAAGAGCCCTAGCCAGGTAGCTCAGTTAGTTAGAGCAACATCCCAATACACCAAGGTTCATGCTCACTTCAGCAGCACACATACCAATACACCGAGGTTGAAGGTTTGATCTCCGGTCAGGGGATATACAAGAAGCAACCAATGAACTCATAAATAAGGAACAATAAATCAAGATATATATCTCCCTTCCCCTCTCTCTCTCTCTCTCTCTCTCTCAAAATAAATAAATACAGTAAATAATTTTAAATCAGAGAATAACTAAATAAATAAAGAGATATTCCATATTTGTGGATAGAAAGACTACATATTATTAAGATGTTAATTCTTCCCCACATATTCTAGAGCAGCAGTTGTCAACCTGTGGGTCACGACATTTCACAGGGGTCACCTAAGACCATCGGAAAACGCATATATAATTACATATTGTTTTTGTGATTAATCACTATGCTTTCATTACATTCAATTTGTAACAATGAAAATACATCTTGCATATCAGATATTTACATTACGATTCATAACAGTAGCAAAATTACAGTTATGAAGTAGCAACGAAAATAATTTTATGGTTGGGGGTTACCACAACATGAGGAACTGTATTAAAGGGTCGCGGCATTGGGAAGGTTGAGAACCACTGATCTAGAGATTCAACACAATCCCAATCGGAATCCCAGCAAGTTATTTTATGGATATTGACAAACTGATTCTAAAGTGTATTTGGCAAAACAGAAGGCCCAGAAAGCCAGCACGATATTGAAAGAGAACAAAGTTGGAGCACTGATGCTACTTGACTTCAAGATTGGCTATAGAATTCTAACTAAAGCTGCAGTACTCAAGAAGTAAATGCACATATGCATAGTTCATTGATCTTTGACAAAGAAGCAAAGGCAATCACTGGAGGAAAGACAGTCTCTTCAACAAGTGGCACTAGGGGTGGGCAAACTTTTTGGCTCGAGGGCCACAATGGGTTCTTAAACTGGACCGGAGGGCCGGAACAAAAGCATGGATGGAGTGTTTGTGTGAACTAATATAAATTCAAAGTAAACATCATTACATAAAAGGGTACAGTCTTTTTTTTTTTCGTTTTATTCATTTCAAATGGGCCGGATCCGGCCCGCGGGACTAGAACAAGGGAACATGTACAGGCAAAAGTATGAATCCTTTTTACCTAACCTAATGGAATTTCTGTTGCTTATAGTTCAATTGTCCCTGACTGAAACATCTGGTATACAGCACTTGTTTCTATGGAAAAAGAAGTTCATATTTCCAATTTATCTACTAAAAATAAATATTCTTTCATTAATCAACATTTACCTGCTTACTTATAAAAGTGTAGGAAATTTTCTAACTCAATAATAGCGTTAGGAAGTACATGACTTCACAGAAGCCACTAGTTTGAATGTGTAATAAATTAAACTTTATGTATGAAAATTCAAATTATAAATAAAATAAAAATAAATATGTTTTACAAATTTATTTTAGGGCTTATTAAAGAGAAAATTGCCTAAATGCACTAGAAAAAAATTATAGATTATAATTTTTTAAAGGCTGAATTCAAAGTCTATATGATAAATAGCTACTTTTTGAAAAATAGCAAATCATCTTCAAAAACATCAACTAGCCTGGCCAGTGGGGCTCAGTGGTTGGGCTTTAACCTATGAACCAGGAGGCCATGGTTCGATTCCCAGTCAGGGCACATGCCCAGGTTGCAGGCTTGGTTCCCAGTGTGGGGCATACAGGAGGCAGCCAATCAATGATTCTCTACCTATCAATCTCTCCATTCCTCTCTGGAAAAAAAATCAACTAAATTATTGGGATTAAATACCCTAAATTAATAGGACATCTAAAAATGAACACAGAGAGAAACCAAGATGGCGGCATAGGTAAACAACTGAAACTGCTGCCTTGCACAACCACTTCAAAAATACAACTAAAAGACAAAAAGGACATCATCCAGAACCACAGGAAGGCTGGCTGAGTGGAAATTCTACAACTAGAAGGAAAGAGAAAAGCACACTGAGACTCAGAGGAGGTGTGGAAGTAAAGTGCAGAGGTACGGAGGCGCACGCCGAAAGGGCTGGCAACTGAAAAGGCAGTTGTCTTTTTCAATTGGGAGGGAGTCTCAAGCTCCCAAATGCTCTACTCCAGTTCTGGGTGAGTCTCTGGGGACCCAGACTCATACGGGGAGAAACTGGACTGTCTGGCATCAGTCGGAACTTTAGGGTGGCTTTCTCTCAGAGGTGCTTGCAGCGATTACCGTGGGACACTGAGACCCTGGGCCTCTTAGGGCAGGGCTGAGGATCAGCCATAGCTGTTTGCTCCGCCCTGTTGATCCCCTGAGACCCTGCCCCACCCAAGCTGTGCACCGAGGCTTTTGCATATGAAAGGCCTGGCCCTTTGCAATCTAAAATTACCTAACAAACTGCAGCTGGGTCAGAGAGACCCAGAACATCCAAAAGAAGGCCCAAAGCCCCACAGCAGCTTGCACTGCTTCACAGCTGGGCCTCATCTGGGCACCTCCAAACCCCAAACAAAGAAGAGGAATCTGCAGATCTCTCCATAGCTCCTGCTAGGTAGCCTCAGGCAGAGGCTAAATTAGCACCTCCTTAGATCCAAGAGCCAGTGTACCCAGTGGTCAGAGTGGGACCATCCAGATTACAACTCCTCCGATCCATAAGGGACACACTCAGGGGGCAGACTCAGTGAGCACCAAAGCCCCACTGAAGCAAGTCTTGCCCCAGAAGGGTGTCTCCAGAACAGAAGTTCTCCCACTGTAGACACAGCTGATTCTCACAGACAATTGGCCTGGAGGTCAATTCCTCCCAGTGATGCCAACTACAATCAAGGCTTAACTACAACAAGACCGTGCACAAAGCCCACAAAGGGGTGCACCAAGAGTGTCCACCTCAGGTAATTGGGGAGGCTGAGCCACTGGGCCCTATAGGACACCTAGCACAGAAAGCCACTCTATCAACACAGCAAAGCATAAAAAATGCCGAGACAAAGAAACAGGTCACAAATGACAGAAATGGAGGAAAGCAAACTACTGGATATAGAGTTCAAAACCATGGTTATAAGGTTTTTCAAGAATTTTCTAGAAACCGCCAATAAATTTAGTGAGACCCTCGATAAATCTAGTGAGACCCTTGAGGATATGAAAAAGGATATGTAATATCAACTAGAAATTAAGCATACACTGACTGAAATAAAAAATATTATACAGAGATCCAACAGCAGACTAGAGGATCACAAGAATCAGGTCAAAGATTTGAAGTACGAAGAAGCAAAAAACACCCAACCAGAAAAACAAAAAGAAAAAAGAATCCAAAAATATGAAGATAGTGTAAGGAGCCTTTGGGACAACTTCAAGTGTACTAACATCAGAATTATGGAGGTGCCAGAAGAAGAGAGAGAACAAGATATTGAAAACCTATTTGAAGAAATAATGACAGAAAACTTCCCCTACCTGGTGAAAGAAATAGACTTACAAGTCCAGGAAGCACAGACAACCCCAAACAAAAGGAATCCAAAGAGGACCATACCAAGACACATCATAATTAAAATGCCAAGGGCAAAAGACAAAGAGAGAATCTTAAAAGCAGCAAGAGAAAAACAGTTACCTACAAGGGAGTACCCATACGACTGTCAGCTGATTTCTCAACAGAAACTTTGCAGGCCAGAAGGGAGTGGCAAGAAATATTCAAAGTGATGAATAGCAAGAACCTACAACCAAGATTACTTTACCCAGAAAAGCTATCATTCAGAATTGAAGGTCAGATAAAGAGCTTCACAGATAAGAAAAAGCTAAAGGAGTTCATCACCACCAAACCAGTATTATATGAAATGCTGAAAGGTATCCTTTAAGAAGAGGAAGAAGAAGAAAAAGGTAAAGATAAAAATTATGAACAACAAATACATATCTATCAACAAGTGAATCTAAAAATCAAGTGAATAAATAATCTGATGAACAGAATAAACTGGTGAATATTATAGAATTAGGGGCATAGAAAGGGAGTGGACTGACAATTCTGGGGGGGAAAGGGGTGTGGGGGGTGCAGGAAGAGACTGGAAAAAAATCGTACACCTATGGATGAGGACAGTGGGGGGGGGGGGGTAAGGGCAGAGGGTGGGGTGGGAACCGGGTGGAGGGGAGCTATGGGGGGGGGGGGGGGAGGAACAACTGTAATAATCTGAACAATAAAGATTTAATTTAAAAAAATTAAATTAAATTAAATTAAATTAAAATAATAAATAAATAAAAATGAACACAAATTATATCAAACTACAAATACTTGCTTCTTTTTCAGCTTCTTTAAATGCTATTTCTTTCTCCATAACTCGCTGCATAAACTTATGCTTCAATTCTTCTTCTTCCCTCTGGCATTGTTCATGGAACTCCTTTCTTTTGGCTTCATAGATCTCTTGAATACTAAAAAGAATATTTTATTAGTTTTATATTAAAATGCTAATATAAACATGTAAAATATATATTCTACATTAAGTCCCATAAAGAGAAATGGGAATTTCTATATCATGAGATGTAAATATGAGATGAGTGCAATACTGAATATAAGAGTACTGTATATAGAGAATATAGCCCTTGCTGGGTAGGTTGGTTAGAGCATCAACTGGATATGCCACAGTTGTGGGTTCAATCCTGGCCAGGGTATATACCAGAAACAACCAATAAGCCCTGGCTGGCAGCTCAGTGTTTAGAGCATCAGTCTGCAGACCGAAGGGTCGTGGGTTCGATTCCCAGTCAAGGGCATGTACCTGGGTTGCAGGTTTGATCCCCAGCCCAGTTGGAAAGCATGTGGAAGGCAACCAACTGACGTGTCTCTCTCACATCGTTGTTTCTCTCTCTTTCTCTCTCTCTCTCCCTCCTTCCCTCTGAAAATCAATGGAAGAAATACCCTTGGGTGAGGATTACAAAAAAAAAAAGACATAACCAATGAATGCATAAATAAGTGGAACAGCAAATCAATTGCTCTCTCTCTTTCTCTCAAATCTATTTTTAAAAAGAATATATATATATATATATATATACACTAGAATTTTGAAAACAGTTATATTAGGGATTTCTTCCTCCACCACTTTTTATGATATCATATTTCTTTACATCTTTTCACAATAAAATTTGCAAGAATCTCTAATTTATGCGATTCTCAAAATAATTAAAATAAAGCCAGGTATCTTTCAAACTTTGATTCGTTTAAGATAGCCAGTTCAACTTTGGTTGTGCTCAAAGTACCAACACTAATACAACTGTCATACTTTTGCAGCACAAATCCTATTTCCCTTCAATATAGCTAAATACACCTGCTCTCCAACCATTTCCACTTGGTTTCCATGGCAGTGCAATGC
This sequence comes from Myotis yumanensis, assembly GCF_028538775.1. Taxonomy (NCBI): domain Eukaryota; kingdom Metazoa; phylum Chordata; class Mammalia; order Chiroptera; family Vespertilionidae; genus Myotis; species Myotis yumanensis. The sequence continues at coordinate 87,462,202 of NW_027223755.1, read as the reverse complement.
TGCTTTTCCTCTGTCCTCCATCCAGTCCTCCATACTCTTGGCATCCTCTCAATATCCTTTGCCAACCTGTGCTAATATTTTCCAACCTCCTTTCTGAACTTCTCTTTTGGATATAGTACACTTTAGCGTATACACATAGTGGGTACACATAAGTTAGCATATAAATGAGCCCTTGCACTGTGCTACTCTTATAAATGTTCTCTAAGTCTGAAAATGATGAAAAAAACACACAAAAAACATTCAGAATAATTGGCGATATGAGAAGAACAGTTCTTCTCATTCCAAAATGATTGTATCTCATGATAGTAGGGGCTTTGTAAATCACCCATTAGCTTGTTCTAGCCAGGTCTGTACTCACCTACGCGGCTGGTTGTCTGGGCCCACATCAGTGAAGCCCATTTTCTGCAGTCTGCAGCGCCTGTAGCATTCATAGTGCTTAGTGTGGGTTACTTCTTTCAGGTGTTCCGTATTTGTACAAAGAAGCATATCCCGGAGCTTAACAAAGTCACAGTGATTCTCATTTTCCACTGGGCAGAGAAATAATAAAGCCACAACGCTTTATCAATCTCTAGCACTCAATAAGTTTCATCAAATAAATGTATGCATGAAAGACATTCAAAATAACAGCTATAAGATCATTCTGGTGAATAGCTAAAATTGTTTTCACCATGTAACTATGTTTATATGGTACATACCAATTATAGACAGAGTTTATTAATAAACCAGAAAATTTGCTTTAAATTTATCAGCCAAAATAGAAATATGAAACAATAAAATAATGTTATGTTATATTAAAATATGGCATGTTTTCACTAATAATTATGTTAATAGTTTACAAGCTACCCTCAAGGTATTTTACAGAGTGCTAACAAAGAATCAGTACAATTCCGGTAAAGTAAATAATTTCATTAGGTTAAGTCCACTCACATAAAGATCTTTATAATTGTGCATGCTTAAGTTATCATATCCTATTTATACAAGATATTTATGAGACCAAATTAGTCAACATTTAAAATAAATCAATAGCCGAAACCGGTTTGGCTCAGTGGATGGAGCGTCGGCCTGCAGACTGAAGGGTCCCAGGTTCGATTCCGGTCAAGGGCATGTAGCTTGGTTGCGGGCACATCCCCAGTAGGAGATGTGCAGGAGGCAGCTGATCGATATTTCTCTCTCACCGATGTTTCTAACTCTCTATCTCTCTCCCTTCCTCTCTGTAAAAAATCAATAAAATATATTTAAAATAAAATAAAATAAAATAAAATAAATCAATAAATTCACATGGCTCTCTCTTGTGTTTGTCACATTCAGAAGACTGAGTACAACATATTGTGTTTGATATTGTAACCAAATTTAATATTCACTAAAATATGTTCTTTTTAAACTATGTTTCATAAATTAAAAAATGTCTGCCTAACCAGTGTGACTTGGTGGTGAGCGTCAACTTATGAACCAGGAGGTCATGGTTCAATTCCCTGCCAGGGCATATGCTCAGGTTGCGGGCTCCATCCCCAGTAAGAGATGTACAGGAGGCAGCCTATCAATGATTCTCTCTCAACATTGATGTTTCTATCTCTCTCTCTCCCTCCTTCCTTTCTGAAATCAACAAAAATATGTTTTTAAAAAGACATCTTGTTAAAAAAAATTTTCTAATACATCAATTTAAAAAAACATTTGAAAACTAGGACAAGTAGAGATAATCCAACCCCCAATAATTAGTATTACAAGCATAAAAACTAGACAACAAATGACTGGATATCACAACATTCCAACTCACCATGATGCTAGATAACAAATAGGAATGTCTAAATATAATCCAAAGGTAGCAAGTTATATTTTTTTATTTTTAAAATAGCTTATAACCCTTTTTTTCCAGTGACCACTTTACAATGTTTTATAGCCCTAGCCATTTGGCTCAGTGGATAGAGCGTTGGCCTGCGGACTGAAAGCTCCCAGGTTCCATTCCGGCCAAGGGCACAGGGCACATTCCTGGGTTGCAGGCTCGATCCTCAGGAGAGGCGTGCAGGAGGCAGTCAATCAATGATTCTCTCTCATCACTAACGTTTCTATCTCTCTCTCTCTCTCCCTTTCCCTTCCTCTCTGAAATCAATTAAAATATTAATAAAAAATTTAAAAAATAAATTTGGTAGTAATTAATTTGTGTAATATGTTTTAACACTAGTATGTAGGCTTCAATATGTTCCAAGTTCTTTGGCTCAAAGCACTTTCCAACATTCTGAATGTGATGGTTCATGCATAGGGAGACAATGTGCAGATGGAAAACGTGTCAATAGGAGGTTCTGTGTAGCCTCTGTGGGTTTCTGCCTAAAGCACCTTCCAGCAAACTCTTATGAGAATAAATCATAATCAAAGTAAGCATGAGCCTAAATGAAACAGAGTCTGTGCTCCTTACTAGTAACCGTTAGTTTACTGTTTAGCAACAGTTACTAATATTGGAACAAGTTAAAATATTTTGAGGTTATGACAATATAGGATATTTATAGTATATATCAATGTCATTATACTATATATAGTATACAACATATATATACTATATATACAACATATTTACATACAACATATATATCTACACATACATATGACCAGTCCAGAGCAAGTCTGCTCACTGTCATAATATTTACCTTGTAAAACTCCCCAAGGATAGAGACGGCCTCTGACCATCCTTTTTCCAACTTTCACCTCATCCATACACCCCACTACAGCAAAAGGTAAGTGTTCCTATGAAGGAAGGACAATTTTAATCATGTCCTTATACCAACATGACATATGCTGTTTCTCTTATTTCTGTTATGGAAACAACAGAGACAAGAATAACATCACAAGCTTATTCAAACAAGGGATCTACCGGGCCTCAGATTTTATGACTTGGCAGCAAATATGTGCACAGTGATTTCTGCAAGCATTAGTGTCAGGTCCTGAAAACTATCTACTGAGTAGAGCCTAAACCAAGGCATTATGCTGTGGGAAATACAAAGAGAAAAGATTTTTAGTAGACAAATCATTTTTCTCACATTATCTTTACCCTGAAACACAAAAATAAGGTCAGGAAAATAATGTACAAATCACTTTTAACTCCAGTATAAAGTTAAAAGACAAAAGTATTGAGAGTAACTATAATAATTAGTTCATGTATATACAATATAAAGTATATTGATAAATAGTGCTCTATATTATATATACATATTCATACATGGACATGTATATGAATTCTAAATACAATTAAAGGGTCACTTTAATCACGTGATGGTGAGTCAAGGGAAGTCTGAAAACTGAGGCCATTCAAGGGAGATTTGGAAAGAAGATAAGTAAAGTTTTGAACAGGATGCAGCCGCAGAATATGCAAGATTTTAATGATCTGCCAGAAGTTATATATCTGGTATATACAATGTCTAAGGTAAAAATTGTTAAGCATTATGTTGAATATTTAATAATTAACAGTAGTCTACTCATTGGTTTTAATGAAAAATTACTCCCTATGCATTCTTTGGTGTACTATTCGGTAAGAGAGGCCAAAATCTTTAAGACAAGATCTAAAGAAAATGTAATACAGGAGAATAACTTTAACATTTACATTGCTTTTTAATTTCCAAATCTACTTAGTTTTGATATCTTAAAATAAATGGGGTCTGGGAGGCCAGTCAAGATGGTGGAGTAGGTAAACTCTGTGATCGCCTCCTCCCACGACCACTTCAAAGTTACAAGCGAAATAAGCCAGTTGGAGAAAGATAAGCATCACATGATCTCACTCATTTGTGGAATACAATGAACAATATAAACTGATGAACAAAAATAGATCCAGAGACGTAGAAGCATCAAACAGACCTTCAAACCTCAGAGGAAAGGCAGGGGAGGGTAGAAGTGGTGGGTAAGAGATCAACCAAAGGACTTGTATCCATGCATATGAGCATGACCAATGGACACAGACAATAGGGAGGTGGGGGCATATGCAGGGGGAGAGAGGTGTGTGTGTGGGGTGGGGGGGGGGGGGAGACATATGTAATACTTTCAACAATAAAGAATTTTTTTTTAATTACAACTAAATTATAGAACCATCAACCTGGAGAACCAGCTGAGGACTAGCTGAACAGAAGTCCTGTAACTAAGGATATAAGGAAGAAGCCATGTGAGACGGGTGGGAGATGTGAAGACACAAAATGGCTGGCCCACGCCCGTGTCTGGCAGTTGAGAATTGGGAGACGTAGCTCAGCTGCAGAGGAGCAAGGGGCCCCAGCTGCACCACGGGTCCCCAGCCTGGAACACTAGTGCTGGGAAGAGGAGCCCCCACAACATCTGGCTGTGATCATCAGTGGGGACTGCATTTCTCTGGGTGAGACAGAAGGCTCTAGAAACCCAGGCATCCTCTTACAGGGCCCGTGCACAGACTCACTTGCTCTTGGCACTCTCCCGGGGCCTTGTGGAGGGACAGCAGCTTGGGAGGTGCCAGAGACATAAGGGAGAAACTGAGTTGTGTGGCTTCAGGGCTGGAGGGACAGCTGCCATTGTCCCTGTGTTGAGCCCTTCCCCCACAGGCCCAACTATGGCTCTGCATGAGGTTGGTAAACTCCACTCACCTCACCCTGTTGTCTCCCTAAGACCTCACCCCACCCAACTCATGCACTACCATAGGCCATTATTATATGTTTTGAGGGCATTATTAAATAAAATAAGGGTCACTTGATGAACAAGCACTATAATATCACAAGAGTTGATCTGATAACCAGGATGGCTACTAATGGGCAGGTAACATATAAAGTATAGATATTCTGGACAAAGGGATGATTCACATGCTGGCCAGGATAGAGCAGAATTGCATTAGATTTCATTACAATACTCAGAACAGCATGCAATAGACAACAAGCATATGAAAAGACCAGATATCATATAATTCCATTCATATTATATGTCCAGATCAGAGAAATCTACAGAGAAAGAACTTAATTAGTGGTCACCAAGGATTGGTAGAAAGGAAGGCTCATAGGTAGTAGTGGAGAAGAGCCGGCTGTATGAGGTTTATTTTAGATAGGCGGTTCTCAACCTGTGGGTCGCGACCCCTTTGGGGGTCGAACGACCCTTTCACAGGGGTCGCCTAAGATCATCGGAAAACACATATATAATTACATATTGTTTTTGTGATTAATCACTATGCTTTAATTATGTTTAATTTGTAATAGTGAAATTGGGGATCACCACAACATGAGGAACTGTATTAAAGGGTCGCGGCATTAGGAAGGTTGAGAACCACTGCTTTAGATGATAAAAATGTTCTAAAATTGGTTGCAATGATGGTTGCACACATCTTTAAAAAGACTAAAAATTGTTGAATTGTATACTTTAATGGCTATGTAAATTATATCTCCATAAAGCTGTTAAAAAAAATAATTGATTCTCAGTGAACACTTTTCAAAATCAAGAAAGTAAAACATTTCCCTGGCCGGTGTGCCTTGGTTGGTTGGATGTTGTCCTGTGCACCGAAAGGTTGCCAGTTCCCCATTCAATTCTCTGTCAGGGCACATGGCTCAGTTGCCAACACAATCCCAAGTGGGGTCGTGCAGGAGGCAGCTGATCAATGATTCTCTCTCATCATTGATGTTTCTATCTTTCTATCCCTCTCCCTTCCTCTCTGAAGTCAATAAAAAGTGTTTTTAATCTTAAAATAAATAAAACATTTTTCACACTGGATTTTGGAAAAATACCTTATTTATAGTCTCTTGGTCAGATAGAAGTGACAGTATATTACTAATATTGTTACTTATAAATTATATTTGATTTCCACATGTAAAGTAGAATTAGCATTAAATAGAAGCTTACATTCATTGAGGAGTTCATTTGAGCAGTAGTTTTGTCATCTATTGGGAACTGGTATATCTGGATGCCATTACTAATCAATTCATTCATTATCTTACTCTTAAATGTCTGTAAGTCATTTTTAGAAATTGTATCTGCTTTGGCAATCAGTGGTATAATGTTCACCTGGTAAGAAAGAAACACAATCTCACTATTGAGAATTTGTTGTTAACCCTGGAATTTTTACAGTCAGAAACTTCAAATATCTGACAATAAATATCTAGATAATCACTGACTATCATGCTTTCCTCACAAAATTGCTTTCCAAAATATTCAGTTCTTTTGAAGATATATTTTTATGAGAGTTCAAGCTTAGAAGTCTTAATTTTTGTTGTTTTCTCAAACTTTCTATGTTTCTAACACATCAGGAGGTAGTAAACTGTAAGTAGTAAGATGATATAATGTATTTAATTCATTAACAATTTGGTTTCTTATATAACTGAGTGAGAAAAAGCAGAAGAAACCTTTTCTCAAAATTATAAACAATTTGTCCTCTACCTGTCATTCATTTGTATCACCTTCTTCATAAATTCATCTTGCTTTTGAATAGATCCTTGCTCTACCTGCATGTCTTTGCAGATAGATTTGCTTGTGGTTTCCAAAGACCACCCAAAAATAATAGACTTTTTTTTATTGCCATACTCTGAAGGCTAATCGTGTGTGTTTATATATAGCACCTTGCTAACAAATTTGTTTGTAATTTGTAAAAAGGAATTATTTCCATATACCATATTTCAGGTTGAAATGTATTCATATTTTCTTTCTAGTTCTAAAATATAATTATTCCTGTCTCCTTGTGTTTACAGCTTAATAATTGAACTTTGTAGAAAATAACAATACGCAAAATTCTAAAATGTCTTATTACTGTTATAATAAGATACTTTGTTAAAGCATAACTATACAATGTCAAGTTCTGTGATATAAGTAGAAATGTGTTTTAGATTCTTCAAAGTATCTTTTTTTTTAAATCCTTGTTCCAATCTAGGGCTTCCATGTTGTCACATAAATGTTCAAAATTTTGTCTAATTTTATAATTTTAAACAATAGCTTCCACAGTAAAAGCAGACAGCTGCTAAGATAGATTCAAGTCTAACATAAATGGCTTGGGTTATATTGGTGACAAAGCTGGGAAAAGAAACCCTCCATAGCAAATCATTAACACATAAAAACGAAAACTTTCGCCTGGCTGGCGTGGCTCAATGGTTGGGCATTAACCTATGAACCAGGAGTTCACGGTTTGATTCCTGGTCAGGGCACATACCCAGGTTGCAGGCTCAATCCCCAGTGGGGTGGGGAGTGGGAGGTGGGGAGTGGGGTGTGGAGGAAGTAGCAGATCAATGATTTTCTCTCATCATTGATGTTTCTAACCTCTCTCTCTCTCTATTCCTCTCTGAAATTAATAAAAATATATTTAAAAACAAAACATCAGTGGTACCAGAGAAATGTTAATGGGATCATTTCAATTTCAAAAATATGGGCAAATGACCACAATCTGAATTATCATTCAATCACAAGAAAAACTAAATTTTTATTTTTTTAAAGCTGCATCTCATTATCCTAATGCATTTTCTAATGAAATTTCTCTAGAAAGCAAGGTAAGATGGAAATTTATCAAATGCTGCTATGGGCTGAATATGTCTCTTCTCCCCCCATGCATATGCTGAAGCCCTAACCCTCAGAATGGTCTGAATTTGGAAACATAATCGTTAAATGGGCCCTAATCCTATCTTACTGGTGTCCTAATAAGTAGGGGAAACTTGGACACACAAAGAAACACCAGATGTGTGCATAACGGAAAGGCCATGTGAGAACACAGTGAGAGGGCAGCCATCTGCCACCCAAGGGGAAAGGTTTCAGGAGAAACAAAATTTGGCAACACCTTGATCTTGCACTTCTAGCCTTGAGAATTGTGAGAAAATGAATTTCTGTTGTTTAAAACCCGTAAGTCTGCGATGTTTTTTAATGGTGTTGTTGGGACACTAATACAAATGCTTTAAAAATTAATGGAAAAAATAGGACACATCACCAAATAAGTTCTTAGATGAGAATGGCTGAAAGATATATATTCTCTCAAAATAACGATCAAATCTTGATCGGTTGATGGATTTACCAAACACACCTTACTGTCGATGGTCTTCAAGGTTAATAGATCAAGGGCCTTCAGAGAATGTCCCGTGGGTGCGATGAAGAAAAGGCACACGTGGACACGAGTGTCATGGTAGTCAGCAAAGGAACGTTTAATTTTCAGTTCTTCTTGAAAATAGGCCTCAAATTGAGCATCTACGTAGGAAACTATGGGTTGGTAGCTGAAAAAATGAGTATTTAAACGTTTAGCATAACATAACAATAACATCTGAAGTCTACATTTTTACCATTTAGTTAATAGTTAACATGTGTACTCAATAGCTTTCACATAAATAAAAATGTGCATACCATGTTCTTACAAAGGTAACAATCACAAACCAATAAAGGCCCATCGTTTTTTTTTGTTGTTTGTTTTTTTGTGTGTGTGTGTGTCCAGGTGTTTTTTAATTTCAGAGAGAGGAAGGGAGAGGGAGAGAGATAGGAACATCAATAATAGAAAATCATTGATTGAGTATCAATCCCAAAACCCAGGCACATGCCCTGACCAGCAAAAATACTGTGATCTCTTGGTTCATGGGTCCACACACAACCACTGAGCCACCCCGGCCGGGAGCATCCAGGCTTTAAAGAAGTTTAGGTTGTGTTTCCTGGGAAGAACGAGTCCGACTGTTTAGGAACTGGTTTTCTTTAAAAGGATGGCCGTTTTACAGCTTTACTCCAGATCCTATTTTTGATGCGCTGCATGCCAGAATACCTATCTACTATCGCATCTTGCCCTTAGTTCGGACCAGTGCTCACCGAGAAAGATGGAGGGGTGCTTGGGGGCATCTGTCAGTCATTCTGGAACAGCCCACATGCAAGTGCAGTGCACTCGAGGCTTCGTACACCAAGCGGCTCCCAGCCCCTGTGTCCATTCTCCTTCTGAAAGTGAGAAATGGACAAGCTTTCAAGGAGAAACGGGGTTGTCCTGTGCTGCCTGCAGGGACAGGGAGCCTCTTGGCAAACTGGTCTCAGCCCGGCGCTGAGCACAAGGCCTGGGAAGTACTTGGCCTTGGACGGGAGACTCTCCCAGACCAACTGTAACGGAGATGAAAGCTTTAAAGGCCCATCGTTTACATCGTTTACATGTTTCTAGAAATGGCAAAATGATCTTTCAATTCAATGTCATCCCAATCAGAAGCCAATTTCTATGTGTATATAGAAGTACAACAGACCAAGAGTGGTCAAGACATATTAAAGAAAACCAAGGAGATATAATCTTCATATGCCAGGTCTCATTATGAAGCTGAAATAATACAGTATGGCAGCAGCACGAGAATAGATAGACTAAAGCACAAGAGAATTTTTTAATGTGATAGAACGTTTCTATGTCACAGCTGAGATGGTGTAACTCTATGCAATTTAAAAACCTACACTTGAAATCTGTATGGTTTTATTAACCAAGGTCACCCCAATAAATTCAATTTAAAGGACCCTGAAAGGGCGAAGGCTAGGCCCTCCACCTTGCCCCAGGGTAAAGGCTACACCCTCCATCTTGCCCCAGGGTAAGGGCTACGTCCTCCATCTTACCTTGGCCACGTGTTTGGCAAGGAGCTTCTTCCCGGAAGTCTAAGACTCTGCTAGCCACACCCAGGAACAAGACATCGACTTGTGCCTGGCCAATCGGCAGAGCACAGTCCTTTCTCCTCCCCTTACTCCAACCCCCCCTATATAACCGGTCTCTAGGCGGGGTTCTCTCTCTCTCAGCCACTCGGTTTGCCGTGGTGTCGGTGAGTCTGGTGGATGGGGAGCTCAAGCTAGCTTGAAATACAGATTCTTATGCTTTTGCATCAGATTGGATGGCTCCCTGATGTGGTTTCTTGGGAATCTTGAAATCTGGGCATAACAGACCCCACAGAAATATACACCATAAAAGTAAGTTTCACTGTATGTAAAATTTCAGAAGAGTGACATCCTAATCATGGCAATGAATACTTCTGGGCTTTTTAACAACTAAAAACCTGATCTATCCACTAACAAAGGTTCCTCTGTGGGAACTGTGGAACCCGCACCATATGCCAGGGAACCAGAAGGAGTTTTGCCCAACTGCACCTCCCTATGAGCTCTGAAACCAGCAGAAGCCAGCAAACCTGCCCGGGCCCCACTTTCAAGCAGTCAGGGGAAAACTGGAGAGTGTTTACTTGCGCAAACACCCACAGGTGAAAGGTATTTGTAGAAATTCAGCAATCAAGATGGGAGATTCCATTGGAGCACAACAAAAAGAATACATCTGGCCCTAGCCAGTTTGGCTCAGTGGATAGAGTGTTGGCCTATGGACTGAAAGGTCTTGGGTTCGATTTCGGTCAAGGGCACATGCCTGGGTTGCGGGCTTGTCCCAGTAGGGTGCGAGCAGGAGGCAGCTAATCAGTGATTCTCTCTCATCGTTGATGTTTCTATCTCTCTTTTCCTCTCCTTTCCTCTCCGAAATCAATAAAAGAAATATTAAAAAAAAAAAAAAAAGAATACATTTGAATGCGTTGGAGAAGGTAAGAGGAACTTTGCTAGTGTCGGCCTTCCCTCAAGGCAGCACAACCTGGGGCTGAAATAGCTGGTAGCAATCTCTCCCGGGGCAAAGGGAGTAAGTGCCTAACAACCTTAGAGAAATGCCCTTTTCCTTCCAGCAGTACCCAGAATACGGAGGCAGGAACTCCATAAAGGAGGGAGGGAGGAGATTGGGAAAGAAGCAGATAAAAACATCATAGGGGCCCTGACTGGTTTGGCTCAGTGGATAGAGCGTCGGTCCACGGACTGAAGGGTCCCAGGTTCAATTCCGGTCAAGGGCATGCACCTTGGTTGCGGGCACATCCCCAGTAGGTGGTGTGCAGGAGGCAGCTGATCGATGTTTCTCTCCCATCGACGTTTCTAACTCTCTATCCTTCTCCCTTCCTCTCTGTGAAAAATCAATAAAATAAATTTTAAAAAAATCAAAGGGCATGAAGTGCATTAAAGGGTCACGGTCCGCGCTGACTAGACTCAGGACTTCAGCAGGAATCTCACTCATGAAATTGGAGAGAGCCTCAGCTTCTGATTCCTGCACTGGGCCTGTGGGCACTACCAAAGGTCAAGTGCGAAACTCACACATCTCCCCATTCTGCAGCTGCCTCTGTGTGCACACACTGTCCAGTGCCATTGGGAGAGTGAAATGTGCTCAGAGATATCAGACCAGGCTCTGTGAGCAGGGGAGAAACCACTTTCTGAATAGTTTGATCTATAGAAATGCTTTCTGGGGGAAAGGAGAAGTTTCCAGCAGTCAAACATATGAGCTGTGAGAACTAGAGAAGAAATAAACTCTTAAGACTTTCTCCACAATAGGGAGAAAGAAATGTGCAGCTGGGATAGCATACAAGGCCATAGAAAGCCCAGATACAACAGGACCAAGGAACAGTCTATTGCACCTGACTGCAACTAGCGAAGATTTGAGGATGTGTCTGCTACTTCAAATGTGAAAGCAGCAACGCGAAACTCCAAGGAACATGAAGCCTCAAGGAAATGATCACCACAAGTAAGAAAAACTTTTAATTAAAATAAGAGCACACTCACCTGGCTTCTTTGGTCATTTGATCACCATATCCCACTGTAGTCACAACAGTTAATTTCAACTGAACATTGCTTTCCTGGAGTTGATATGTCTGAATTTTAAGTTCAACATTTGGGCAAAAATGTGAGGATTTTTTTTCTCTCGAATTAGTATTAAACAGTGTGTCAATCAGTGTTGATTTTCCGAGTCCAGTCTCCCCTGTAATAAACATAGATACAGTACATAGGAAGTAACACTCTGAAGAAGTAACACTCTGAAGTGGTTTAAAGGGTCCCACATACTCCAAAGACAACGATGTCCTTGAAAATATACATGCTACCCCGGACACCTTCGGTCATTAACATAATATAGAAAGAAAATATACACAAAGTTGTATCAGATTTTGAAGAGTACTGAAGCATTTAAAGAAAAAGTGTGTAGGTAATATGGCTAAGAAGATGGAAACTAATATAAACACGAAGGTATGTTCTTGAATAAACAGCACCAGTTTTGCGCTGCTGGAAGATAAGTTGAAATGAGCATTTGGAAAAAATTAAGTAATAATTCAGAGGAGAAGTCTGGCACTTACCCACACAGAGAATATTAAAAGAGAATCCTTGTTGAATAGATTTATTGACCAACTGATGAGGCAAACATTCAAAACCAAAATGATCCAGCATAGTTAAGCAACGGATATTCTCTTCTTTTTGCTGAAAGAAAACACAAGTTAAAAGATTTTAATCAGAATAGAAAATATCATTTGAAGATCATTATAATATTTCTTTTTTTAAATATTTTTATTGTTTTTTAGAGAGAAAGGAAGGGAGAAGGGAGAGAGAGAGCTATCGATATGAAAGTGGAACATGGATCATCGATTGGCTAGGTGCCTCCTGAACGCCCCCTGCTGGGGTTCGAGCTGAAACCTGGATATGTGCCCTGACAGAGAACATTTCTCTCTGTCTTTCCCTCTCTCTTCCACTCTCTCTAAAAATCAATGGGAAAATATCCTCGGGTGAGGAGAGAGAGAGAGAGAGAGAGAGAGAGAGAGAGAGAAAGGAAGGAAAGAAGGAAGGAAATGAAATAAAGATATTTTATGCAAATGGAAATGAAAGAAAATCTGGAATAGCAATACTTACATCAGACAAAATAAACATTAAAACAAAGGCTGCAACAATAGACAAACAAGGTAATTTCATAATGATGAAGAGATCAATCTAACAAGAGGATATAACTCATAAACATGTATGCACCCAACATAGGAGCACCTAAATATATACAGCAAATATTGATGGACATAATAGAGTATAATATAACATAAGATGATGGATATAATAGCTTTAAGAAAAACATTTGTATTAAATTCTGATTAGTCTCAGAATTAACTCACTCTTCTCATGTCAAAATAAGGGTTAAGATCTAAACTGTCTCTCAACAGTTGATGGTTGAATGAACAGTGATTAGAAGGGAAGGGACCTGAGCCCTAGATACCAGGAATCAACCAAAGATTAATTGATAGGAATTCCATGGGGCTTTCATATTTAAAGAGAGTGTATTTAGCAATACCAAACTGAACATTTAATCCAATAAGAAATTTTTTAAAAACTTAATTCCTTACTATTTGTGCTCTTAGAAGATAGGGCTTTATAACTATATGGTAAATTCTTAGTTCTTCTCTACTTATAAACAGAACATTTTGATCCATATAACCTGAAGATTATTCCATTTTTTAAAATATATTTTATTGATTTTTTACAGAGAAGAAGGGAGAAGGAGAGGGACAGAGAGTAATATCGATGAGAGAGAAACATTGGTTCAGCTGCTTCCTGCACACTCCCAACTGGGGATGTGCCCGAAACTAAGGTACATGCCCTTGACCGGAATCAAAACCTGGGACCCTTCAGTCCTCAGGCCAACACTCTATCCACTGAGCCAAACCAGTCAGGGCATGAACATTATTTTAATGTAACAATAATAGATTTGGACACTCCCCTGTCCTCTCTGGCCTAGACTCCCTTTTAAAAGAGTTTTCTCATTTTTAACTCTGTAGCTCAGGGAGGTGTCAGATCAAAGTGCTTTGTGTGTCAAAATATAGAACAAAATATAGCCCATTGTCTTATCAAGAAAGGACCTGCAACCTTGGCCTCATTAGCACCAAGTTCTTACCACAGAACAAACAGCACGCGGGGATTTCCATAGCATCATCACTATTACTGAACAAATGTCTTCTGATGGGCTGAAAGTTCTTTCTTACAGTGTTTATTTTTACAAAATGTCCATCTTATGTAGAAAACAAATATTTCAGATTCTACTAATTTGGAATTTGTGGTTATTCAATTCTTGTCCTTGAATGCACCTTTGCACCATGCACAAGTAAAGGAAATGAAGAAGTAAACAAGGTAGTATATAAAAATAAAATGTTTAACCGACTGTTAAAAGGATTACTTCACGTATCTTCACATGAAACTGAAGTGCTAAACAAAGATTATTTTAATCCCTGATAACAAATACATCTAGCAAATGAGATAATGTACATAAATTCATAGTTTGTAAACTATAAAAATCTCTACAAGTTCTGATAAGCCTTGACGTTAACTGTGCTCACTGAACTCTGTTTTTCAGGGGCACTGGGAAAAGTTAGCTGACTAAGAAAATTCACTAGTCATTACGAGCCTTCTTGACCGTCACTTTTGCCTCTGTTTGCTCTGTACATTGAGAACATTTAACTAGGTAAGTTTCACATTTTTTCACACTCCAATATTCCGTAAGTCAGGAGTCTTACTTATGAAAAGCCTACAATTTGAGTGAGGATGAAAACCATTCAAAAAATGTGAAAATATTTGTTAATGTCATACCAAGTACCAAAATTATACAAAAGTAAATATAGGAACTTTGAAGAAGGATAGAAGACTGTGGTGTGAAGTAGTTAAAGATAATTCAAAAAGACTGCAGATAGCAGATTGCCTCCTAAAGACGGGATAATACTGATGGAGGAGGTGAGTATTATGAACAGGAGATGAGTATGGCAATGAGCTTAGCGGCAGAATTACGGGCTACTGTATATGCCCTTGCAGTAAGGAACTTGCACACTTAAAGGGAAAGATTTAAATTGGGAAACTGGCTCCAGCTGGTTTGGCTCAACGGATAGAGCGTCGGCCCTCGAACGGAAGGGTCCTGGGTTCAAGTCCAGTTATGGGCATCTATTGCAGGCATGATTGGTCCCCTCAGACCTCAATGGACCATACATTAAGCATAGTCATTGAATGGCTTTAACATGTCAACCCAGCTTTTTGAAAAATGTTTTAATTTTTCTCTTTTTTTGTACTAAAAATAAGTTTATTGATATCTTGTCACCATTGAGGAGAAAGGAGGGGGTTGAGTTCTGGAGGTCAGACTGCAATGGGAGGCAGGGGACCCAACCTATACCTCCCCTTGAGAACTCGACCCCCTCTCCCCAGAATACAGTCTGCTGTACCCTCATTGTCATCCACGTTCTGATTTGTCTCGCAGCCCCCACTCCCTCCAAAGTCTGGATTGGGAAGCGGGGAGGCCCCCCCCCCTGACAGATCAATTCTCTTCAAGTCAAGACCAGGAGCGATCAGGGAAGGGGGCATGTGCAGACCCATGAGGTTCCCTCTGCAGCCCACCAAGGGCAATAAGAAATAACATAAAATTGATGGCTTAGAAGTCAGGGTTAAGGAAAGCAGCCAGGCAGACAGCGCTGTACTGGACGAAGGGCTGGGGGCCCATCAACAAGGGCCCCCTCGAATTAATTTTTTTTTTAATAATCTTGCCAGTTTTCTACAATCGATTCCATCCTTTCCATCCTTTTTAAGATACACGGTAACCAAGAAAATTCTCCATATTAATCTTACTAATTTTATGGCAAAACTCTAGATACTAAGTTCCTTAAAATAGCATATTATAGTGGTAAGCAAGTGAAGCATAAATTATAATTTAGTTTATGTAATCTTTTATTTGGTTTCCCTCTTTTTAGAAAAAATATATTAAGGTTTAAAAAAAGCTCTATTTGCATGTGCATGTATGTATATGTGCATATGTGTTTATTCCTGTGTTTCAATATTAAATTACCTACAGTATTAAAATATCTTGATTAAGGCACAGTTGGTACTATATTTGAAACATAAATAAAACAAATCAGAGAATTATTTTCTAAAAAAGATAGTTTGGTGGTTAAAACTAAAATATAGAAACACCTGTGTGTTTGAAAAAAAAGAGAAAACACCATAAGACACAAATGAATACTACTTAATATAGTTCAATACTCATGTATATATTTGACATTTTGGTCAAACAGAATTCTAAAACCAAGTTTTCACCCATTTGGACATACTATTCTCTCTTTCAGTGTAGATTTTTATGTAAGTTACTACATATTTTCCCCTAGAACAGAAGCTCGTCTTAAAATGGAACTTGGTTCAATCTCCCACTCAATAAAGCAATAAATAAGTAGCCACCCAACCACTTCCAAAAATAAGCTTCATTTGAATGTTACTTATTCTCAGTACATAAAGTTCCACAGACATTTGCATCCAAACAGCACTATTCTTGTTACCCAACGGGAGGCTCTGGAGTTTAATTTGTCATTCTTTGGTGTTAAACGGGAACAATCTCTTGCACCACTAATAAGGTCTGCAGACTCAAGAAACATGCAACAATTACTTAAACATCATCGATGCTTCACTCCAATCAGCATAAAAGTTAATTCATATCCAAGCATAAGCCTTTCTCATCTAGGTTCATCTCGGTTTACTGAGTCAGTGTTTTGAAACTATACAATCTTGCTGAAGTACAGAATGAAGAGTTCTATCTAAAAGATGTACTCAACTGTGTCTTCATCATCGGGAATTTGCTTGGATGTGCACACTGGTTTTTCTTCCATGTCAGACTGAAAGCGCTGAAAACAAAGAACAAGACCCTTTAAAAAACTTTTTGTAAAAGGCAGTATTCCCACAACATAATTTAGATCAACAAGGGAATCAAATATAGACATTATCCCAGGTTTGGGCTTTCAGTCCACACTGTTGATCTGCTTTTAACTGTGGCTGTTTGGCTATACAGGCTTTTATATAACGTATAATATTCAATGTCTAATGTACAATAATGCATTCAGCCACAAACGTGAGAAAAGCATCCAACAAAAGGTAAACTCCCTTTTAAAATCAACAGGACAAAGAACATTCTTCTTTAAAGGGCTCTCTGAGCATGAAAGGAAAATAGGGAATATTGCTTTAAAAAGGTGCCAAAAGAACCAGGTAGACACTTATAAGTACTTACCTTTCCAGAGTAGATTACCAGGGGAGACTGGAGTGCTCGAGCGTACTTACTGAAGGAGAATTGAGGAATCAGAGCTTATAAAATCTGAACAAGTTTATTAGACGCTAAACAAGTTCATGATAGTGTCACTTACGAAGTATTTACTATGTATCTGGTGCCTATATGTTTTACCTCTTTTCATCCGCATTACAGTTAGGAAATGCATAGATTTTCATTGCCATGTGCCAGGTGACAAAATTCAGATTCAGGAAAACTAAATTGCTTACCTGCCCAAGAGTTCAGCGATGCCGCAGACACAGGTCCGAACTGACTCCAAAGCTGGTGTTCTTTGTATTTATGGACCAAATCTTCCCTGATTTGCAACGTTGGAACCAGGGAGGACAGATACAAGAGAGCACGTTGTACTGATTTGTCAGCAGAACTCCCTTTGAAGGACAGGCTACCCTGCTTTTGAGGACGGCACAAAGATACTGAGAAAATGAGGCATATTTGAAAAGAACATGTTATAGATGGGTAGAGCAAAGAGAAAAGCAAACAGAATTAAAGAATGGCTCTGGGTATCATGGTTTCTTCACTTGCTATAACCTGAGGATTAGTCCACTTTAGTACATAGATTTATCTCGCTTTCCCCTAATGGTAAATTGTGTTCCCTCATACAGATAGTATTCTGTTGTATGGTATGGTTTATTCCAGTCTGGTATAAATAAAGGTTCTATATATATTTTTAAATATATTTTATTGATTTTTTACAGAGAGAAAGGGAGAGAGACAGAGAGTTAGAAACATTGATGAGAGAGAAACATCAATCAGCTACCTCCTGCACACCCCCAACTGGGGATGTGCCCACAACCAAGGTACATGCCCTTTACCAGAATTGAACCTGGGACCCTTCAGTCTGCAGACTGACGCTCTATCCACTGAGCCAAACCGGTTAGGGCTAAAGGTTCTATATTATTTAGCAGAATGTTAATGATATTGCAGTGATTTTCAGTCTTTAGTTGCAAACAGCAGTAAGCATTTAAACCACTGAAAAAAGGTTGCTTCTTGACTTCTTATACTTATCCTTTCTCAGAATTGGAAGCAAGTTACTATCATGCAGATGAAAGTTCTAGAGATCTGCCCTGACCGGTTTGGCTCAGTGGATAGAGCGTCAGCCTGTGGACTGAAGGGTCCCAGGTTCAATTCCAGTCAAGGGCATGTACCTTGGTTGCGGGATCAATGTTTCTCTCTCATCGGTGTTCCTAACTCTGTCCCTCTCCCTTCCTCTCTGTAAAAAAATCAATGAAACATATTTTTAAAAAAAGTTCTAGAGATCTAATGTACAACATGGTGACTACAGTTAATAATAATGTATTGTATTCTTGAAATTTTCTAAAAGAGTAGATATTAGGTGTTCTTACCCTCCCCTCCCCTACATACACACACAATCTACTTATATAAAATCCATGGGTGGTGTTCATCACGACCATCAGAATTGCAACCAACCGGAAGGAAGTCAGTCCTGCAGGAGTTGTCTTGGCAACGGTGGGCTCTTCCCCAAGCTGTTTCCTGTAAGGGTGGGCTTGAGGCAGATCTTTCTAAAGTGTGCCGCCCGCCAGCACGGCCAGGGCTGAACCTGAGTGGGGGCGGCTAAAGGACTTAGAAAAGACAGACAAGAGAATGAAAGCCGGGTCTCGGTGGGACGCTGCTTCTCTGAGAGACAGCAATCACGCCCACAGCCATGCCTTTATTTTATACCAGATGCTAGGAGGTAAAGTAAGGGCGTGACCAAGATATTTACAACATTCTCCTGGGTTTCAATCCTACTCAACTACATGCACCTGAACTCTATCAAGCCCACATCACTCAGGCACGGACCATAGGTTCAAGCTTACAACAACAGCTGTTGGCTATAATTGTGCTGGGAGGGCCCTGCCCTCCAAGCTGGGACTTACATGTGGCAATGAGAGGACTGTGCCCTCTAATCAGTCCGAGGCTTGAACCTGTCAAAAACACTGTAGCAGCTCCCCACAATAAAGTTTTAATTCTGTTTCTTTGTTACTGATGTTGTGGCCCCACCCCATAACAAAGAAACAATTTCTGGAGGATGAGGCCCAGGAATCTGGATTTTAAAAAGATTCCCAGGTGATTCTAATGTGCAGCCAAGGTTGAGAACCACTGTATAGATAATATTAAAAATATATCTAAACGTGCAATTCTTTGTCCAAAAAAATGAGCATGTTCAAAAATTAAATGAAGAAAATTTGGATATACTCGATGGAGATTTTCACACATATTTGAGTGATGATTCTATTGATTCCACAGATGATGCTGAAAAGGAAAATTTTCCCATCGAATTTCTTAATAGTATTACTCCTTCAGGAATGCCGTGTCATAAATTAAAATTGAAAGTGGGTGCAATCATCATGCTATTGAGAAATCTCAATAGTAAATTGTAATGGTACTAGATTTAAAAAAGATTACGACCCAACATTATCGAAGTTGAAGTATTAACAGGATCTGCAGAGGGAGAGGCTGTTCTGATTCCAAGAATTAACTTGTCCCCATCTGACACTGGCCTCCCATTTAAATTGATTCGACGACGGTTTCCTGTGATGCCAGCATTTGTGATGACTATTAATAAATCACAAGGACAAACTCTAGACAGAGTAGGCATATTCCTACCTGAACCCATTTTTGCACAAGGTCAGTTATATGTTGCTTTCTCTCGAGTTTGAAGAGCATGTGACATTACAGTTAAGGTTCTAAGTACTTCATCACAAGGGAAATTAGTCAAGCACTCTGAAAGTGTTTTCACTCTTTTTTTTTTCACTCTTAATGTGGTGTACAGGGAGATATTAGAATAAGTTTAATCACTTTATCAGTCATTGTTTGCATCATTGTTGTTTTTATATCATGGTTTTGTTGTTTTCATATCATGTTTTTGTCGTTTTTATATCATGCCTCTGTTGTTGTTATATCCTTTTGTTACTGTTTATTTATTAATAAATTTATATATTATTTTCATATACATTTTACTAATTTCCTTTCATCTCTCACATTTCTATTATAGAGAAAGGGCAAATAACAATGTTAAAATATCTCTGCTAATTAATTCCCTTTTTTAAAAAATATATTTTATTGATTTTTTACAGAGAGGAAGGGAGAGGGATAGAGAGTTAGAAACGTCGATGAGAGATAAATATCAATCAGCTGCCTCCTACACACTCCCCGCTGGGGATGTGCCCGCAACCAAGGTACATGCCCTTGACAGGAATCAAACCCGGGACCCTTGAGTTCACAGGCTGATGCTCTATCCACTGAGTCAAACTGGTTAGGGCAATTAATGCCCTTTTAATGTGCACGAATTTCGTGCACTGGGCTACTAGTGGTAAATATGTGAGGTGATGGATATGTGGATTAACCCAATTATAGTAATCATTTTATAATATATATATAAACATCACATCGCACATCCTAAATATGTACAATTGTTATTTGTCAATTACATTTCAATAAAGCTAGAGACATTTTTTAAAGAGTATCTATGTGTGACTGCTGACTTTTTGGCAAGTCTATAGTAGATGGCTTGAAAAATAGAGATACAGTTATCTTGCACTTAAAAACCTAATTAATGCACTTGTGAAAATGGGGGTTTACTTCTCTCATAAACCTAGAGCAGAAGCTCTCAAAGTATAGCTCCTTGGCCCCCAAGCACCCTGAGACTCTTTCAAGGTCTTTATAAGGTCAAAATAGTTTTATTAGTACTAAGCTAATTTGCTTTTTCCACTGTGTTGACATTTGCACTGACGGTTCAAAAGCAATGGTAGGTAAAACTGCTGCTGCTTTAATCAAGGCAGTTGTGCCAAATTGCATTATTATTCACTGCGTTAGTCATGTCACTCATTCACGGCAAAAAGAAAAAAGGTGAGTACCCTGTAAAACACTTAAACTGTATACAAGTGTGATGGCTGTCTTGAGTAGAACAAGTTATGTCATTGTGAGAAATAGTCATTTCTTTTTTTCCGGAACACCAATTTCAATTGCAAAAAACAATGGACAGATACTTGGTTATTTCTAAAACAGTGTGCTTTATAACATGAAAAAAATAACTGAAAATGTATCTTGTAAATGATAACATTTGAGCTTTAAAGTTTTTGGAGAACTTGTATCCACCATCATGATCTTGACAGCTTTTAGTGGTGATACTAACAAATAGAAATTGTTGATATTGTATAATGAAATATGTCAGCATTAAGTAAACTTGGCTTTTCCAACCTCAGCTTTATTGATATTTGAGGCTGTATAATCTTTGTTGTAGAGAGCCATCCTGTGCATTGTAAGATGTTTAGCAGCCTCTCTGGTCTCTAACTAGTGGACATCACAACCAAACCTGCTTCCAGACACTGCCAAATATTTTCCTGGAGTGTAAAATCACTCTCCACCACCCCACTTCCCCATCCCCCTGCTATAGCTAAGAACCACTGCCCTAGATAACTTAGTAAACAGATATTTTCCAAATGCCCGATGTGGGACATTACAAAGCCATACATGAGTTCAAGATTCATTTACACAGATTTTAATGTAATAAAACAAAAAGTGTATAATATGGTTTCAGATTCTACTGATCTTGTTAAGTTTTGGTGGAGTGTCAAAGAACTATAAATGAACTCAGGGAGAACTTCAACAAATACATGGGAAACATAAAAATGGCAGGAGAAGGAATAAAGGCAGCCTCTAGGAGCAGACTGACTCCTGCTGACAGGCAGCAAGGAAAGGGATACCGCAGTCCTACAACCACAGGAACTGAATTCAACCAACAACCGAATGAGACTAGAGGTATATTCTTCCCCAGAGCCTCCAGAATTGAACACAGGCTGCTGGCATCTTAATTTTAGCCTTGCAAGATTCTAAGTAGAGGGACACTGAAGGACACTATGCCTGAAATTTTGCCTTACAAAATTACTAGTGTGTTAATTATAACCAACAAGGAACCTGCCAAACCATCTACTCCCTTTGTATCCGATTGGCAAGCTGAATACAAGCCAGATATTACCATGATAATTGTGTCAAAAAGCAATGGTCAAAAAATTTAGAAAGTTCAAAATGAAATATATCATCACACTGGAATTTCTTCACAAAAATAAGGTTAAAACCAAAGTAAATTTGCTTGGCTCCTGGTGAATTAACATATATTATGGATACTGTTCAGTGTGTTTTTTATTCAGGAGTCAATGCCAATGTATATATACTGTATATATAATTCATTTCGAGAGGAAGGGAGATGAAGAGAGAAAAATATCAATGATGAGAGAGAATCATTGATCAGCTGCCTCTTACACAGCCCCCCTATTGGGGATTGAGCCTGCAACCCGGGCATGTGCCTGGCAGAGACTCAAACCAGGAATCAAACCGTGACCCCCTGGTTCATAGGTTGATGGTCAACCACTGAGCAACACTGGCCAGGCAATTCCAATTTTGAAGTGACTGAAAAATTAGCTTTTATGGGTAGTCTGTGTACAACTTCAGGGAGGAATTTTTTTTTAATTGAGAAAACCCTAATTTCAGTACTATATCAATTAGAATCTGCTAAGCAGGAACTTTGTGGAAAATATTTGAATCTACCATGGGTTATTGAATTAGTAATGTCAATGGTGAACTCTATTTGCTCTCATGGACTTAACCATTGTTAGTTTCAAGAAATTTCACCAATAATAGAAATTGAAGCCCTGGTTGGGCAACTTAATGTGGAGCATCATACCATGTACCAAAAAGGTTGTGGGTTTGATTCTGGGTCAGGGCACATACCTAGATTGTGGGTTTGATCCCCAGTCAGGGCATGTAAGGGAGGCAACTGATCAATGTTTCTCTCTCAAATTGATGTTCCTCTCTCTCTCTCTCTCTCTTTCTCTCTCTCTTTCTCTCTCTCTTTCTCTCTCTCTCTCTCCCTTTTCCTCTTTCTCTAAAATCAATTTAAAAAAAAAAAAAAAACCACATATCCTCAGGTGAGGATTTAATTTTTTTAAAAATTAAGCATCCTGATATACCTTACCACATAGTCAGCAGTTTGATGATTAAAAGTGGTAAAGTTGTGTGTGTGTGTGTGTGTGTGTGTGTGTATTAACATTTTATTAAGATTTGACCTCAGGGCCAAGATCTAAATTTTTCTAAATGAAAAGAACTGCCCTGAATGGCTTTGGAAATTATCTTTTGCTGCAAACTATGAATTCAACCTAAAATTACAAGATAATTTGATGAAAACTAACATTGTTTTTAATCACAAGTGATGTTAAGCTGCTTTATAAACTTGCAGTGCTGTCAAAAGCTAAAACCAGAAGTGAGATCCCTATCCTCAAACAAAATTAGGAGAGATCACATCTTTTTCCAGGCGCAAATTATTGTTCCAATCTCATTTTCAGACTGCTGTGCAGGTGCGAGGGACATTTCCATATTGCAAAATTCCCTTTACTGTGCAGTTGAGGAGCTGCTACTTAACTTTTTTTAGAAGTGATTAATCTGACATTCAATGACATGCTCGCAGGTGAATGTATTGGAATTCTATAGACACCTTCCAAGCAATGAGTCTGTTCAATGTAAATCATATGCTTACAGATATCCGTATTTGCCAGTATCTATTTATTTGAAACGTTTTCGAAGATGGAAGTATATACGATTTCATCACAGACAGAAGAACTTTCACAATCTATTTTGATGATGGAGAACTAACTTTGAATCCCAATTAAGCAAAATATTACCTCCACTAAAAGAATTCCATTCTTCTCATCAGTAGACCTGTATTGCCAAATAAAAAATGTACTCAATCGTTACTATCATATTTAGAGTCAGGTCCATATAAGACGGCAGGGCGGGGGGAGGTATGCCCGCACTGAGAACCGGGACTTGCATGGTCCCCTTGGGTCGGTGCAGCGCTCCCGCGCGGGGGCCGGGCGGTCGCACGTTTCTGATTGGCAGGGGCTGTGGGCGGGCCTCGGCCGCGCCGAAAGCCAAGTTCGGAGATGGCTGCGGGTGAAGGCCAGGACGCCGGCTTGCGTGCCTCTTGAGCAGCAGACCCGGGGACCCCGTGGGAGCGCGGCTCCCGCTGGAGGGAAGCGGTCCGGCCGGGCGCCGCCCGCGCATGCGTACTGGGGGGTCCCAAGCCCGCGCCGCGGGGTCGCCATCGCGGGTTTTTCCCGTCGGAGCGCACCTGGCGCCGGGGGCTGGGCCAGCCCGGGGGCCCAGTCTCTGGGAGTCATTGGCTCGGGCATCGGGGCACGCAGCACCCTCCCCCGCCAGGTTGGGGCCGGAGGCGGAGGCGGCGCGGAGGCGGTGTCGGGGCCGGAGCCGTGCGCGCGGCCCTTTGTCCGTGGAGTCCGGTGAGTGCGGCCGGCGGGGAGCGAGCGGCGGGCTCCGGGCTGGGCGGGCAGGGTCCGGGGGTCCCCAGACGCGGGAGCCGCCCCTGCACTGGACATGAAGAACATATTTGCAACCTGTGTAAGAGATCGAGGATTAATGTTCATCGTATGTTGCCTGGCTGGTGTGGCTCAGAGGTAGAATGTCAACCGTCTGAACCAGGAGGTCACAGTTCAACTCTCCGCCCAGGCACCTGCCGGGTTTGCAGGCTCGGTCCTCAATGGAGGAGGGCGTGCAGGAGGCTGCCAATACTAGGTGTACCGGTTAATAACGCGGGTTTTGTAATCAAAGAAAACACGATAATTTCAAGAGAAACATTAAAAGTGCTTTATTCAAAGTACTGTCCATCGCTAGCTACACATGTCCCCCATCTTTCAGGTAATTGGTGGATACCGTCCCAATAGAACTTTTCTTGTTTTGAGGCAAACCATTCAGAGACCCAATTTTCCACTTCTTCGTACGTTTTGAAGTGCTCCTCAGAAAGTGCATGTGCCATCGATCAGAACAAGTGGTAATCTGAAGGAGCAAGGTCTGGTGAATACGGCGGGTGGGTTAATACTTCCCAGGCAAGATCTTTCAACGTGTCTTTAACTGGTTTAAGTGTGTGATGGTGCGCCATCATAAAGCAGAATTACTTTGCCGTGTCTTCTGGCCCATTCTGGTCATTTCACGATCAAAGCGTGGTTCAAACTGATTATTTGTTGTTGGTAGCGATCAGTATTAACGGTTTCACCTGGTTTTAGAAGCTCATAATACACCACACCTTCCTGATCCCACCAAATGCAGAGCATTGTCTTGTCTTCTTTCTGAAGCGATTTGGCCTTGCAGTCGATGTTGATGGTTGACTTGGATCAACCCATGATTCTGTGCGTTTGGGATTCTCAAAATAAATCCACTTTTCATCGCCAGTTACAATTCGATGCAAAAAAGACTTTCGTGCTGTTGAAGCAACATTTTACTGATGACTTTTCAGTTTTCCATTTGTCTTTCGTTCAGTTGATGTGGCACCCATTTTCCTTTCTTTCAAATCTTTCCCATTGCTTGTAAACGATCAGAAATTGTTTGCTGAGCAACATTTAATCTTTTGCAAGTTGTTTTTGAGTTTGACACGCATCTTCATCCAATAATGCTTGTAATTGTTGGTCTCCAAACTTTTTCAGTTGACCTGGACGTTCTTTGTCTTTCACATCGAAATCATCACTTTTAAAGCATTTAAACCAGCGTTCACAAGTATCTTGAGATGGAGCATGTTCACCATAAGCTTCCCGAAACTTTCAGCAGCACTTTTCTTCAAAATAAAGTAATGAATTAAAACTTCCCGCTAATGCTCTTTTTTTGGCATGAAATTCGACATTTTTAAGCGTAAAAAATATCTATGATGTTAACACCTTCAGCAAATTTGACATATGAAGTTGTGAAGCTGTCAATACAACAAAATAGCATACATATCAGATCGCATATATATCAATGCGCATATTAACCGCTACACCTAATAAATGATTCTCTCTCATCATTGATGTTTCTATCTTTCTCTCCCTCTCCCTTCCTCTCTGAAATCAACAAAAATATTTATATATATATATATGAATATGACACCTGTTAACAAAAGAAAAAAGAAAATGGGCACAGGATATGCACAACAATTTATAGAAGAAATACAGCTAACCAATAAACAAAAATTAAGCTTAACCTCATAAGTAACCATAGAATGCAAACACATTTTTCACCCACTAGACTGGCAAAATATAAATACATATATTGATGTTACAAAGTGTTGAGGAAAGGGGGGAGGAGGGAAGAAGGGCAACAGTTGTAAAATTGAGGAAGATATTTTGAATGACAATTTGACTAAACCTGCCAAAATGTAAAATGAGTTCAGTCTGTGGCTGAAAAATTCCACTGTAGTTATCTGTTTTTTCAGAAATACTTGCACAGATACAAAGATGTATGTACAAAGGTGTTCATTACAATATTAATTGTCATTATGAGAAATGGGTACGGCTTAAATGTTCACTAGGGATATAGTTAAATATATTATGGTAGAGCTATCCAGTGGAATACTATGCTGCTATATAATAGAATAAGATAGTTTATTATCAAGTTAACAAGCAGAGAAAGAGCTCTAAGACATTTAGTAAATAAAGGATGTGGTAGAACAATGCACATAGTATGGTGTGCATTAAGTATGGTTATATGTGTTTGTAAATGCACAAAAATGAAAAACACACAAGGACATAGAGGTTAAATAACATGTTTCTAAACAATGAATGAGTTAACAATGAAATCAAGGAAGAAATCAAAAGATTCCTTGAAGCAAATGCAAATGAGTACACAACAACCCAAAATCTATGGGACACAGAAAAAGGAGTCCTAAGAGGGAAAGTCATAGCGTTACAGGCCTATCTCAAGAAAGAAGAAAAATCTCAAATAAACAATCTAACTTGCCGAAACCGGTTTGGCTCAGTAGATAGAGCGTTGGCCTACGGACTCAAGGGTCCCGGGTTCGATTCCGGTCAAGGGCATGTACCTGGGTTGCGGGCACATACCCAGTGGGAGCTGTGCAGGAGGCAGCTGATCGATGTTTCTCTCTCATCAATGTTTCTAACTCTCTATCTCTCTCCATTCCTCTCTGTAAAAAAATCAATAAAATATATTTTTTAAAAAAAATCTAACTTTACTCTTAAAGGAACTTTAAAAAGAACAACAAACAAAGCCCAAAGTGAATAGAAGGAAGGAAATAATACAGATCAGAGCATAGCCCTAGCTGGTTTGGCTCAGTGGATAAAACTTCGGCCTGAGGACTGAAGGGTCCCAGGTTCAATTCCGGTCCACATGCCTAGGTTGTGAGCTTGATCCCCAATAGGGGGTGTGCAGGAGGCAGCCAATCAATTATTCTCTCTCATCACTGATGTTTCTATCTCTCTCTCCCTGTCCCTTCCTCTCTGAAATCAATAAAAATATGTGTGTGTTTTTTTAAAAAAAAAGATCAGAGCAGAAATGAAGTAGAATATAGAAAAACAAATACAAAAGATCAATGAAACCAAGAGCTGCTTTTTTGAAAAGATAAACAATATACCTTTAACTAGACTCATCAAGAAAAAAAAGAGAAAGGATGCAAATAAAATCAGAAACAAAAGAGAAGTAACAACTGACACCAAAGAAATATGAAGGATTGTAAGAAAATATTACAAACAACTATGTGCCAACAAATTGGACAATCTGGATGAAATGGATAAATTTCTAGAAATAATCTTTTAAAACTGAATCAGAGAATCTGAATAGACAGGTTACAACTACTGAATTAAGTAAAATAGTAGGATACAAAATAAATACTCAGAAATCAGTTGCACTTTTTTACACTAATAATAAACTGTCAGAGAAATTAAGGAAAAAATATCCTTTACAATTGCTTCAAAAAGAATAAAATACCTAGGAATAAATTTAACTAATGATATGAAAGACCTGTACTCAAAAAATTATAAGACAGTGAGGAAAGAAAGAAGATACAAATAAGTGGAAGCATATACCGTGTTCATGGATAGGAAGAATTAACATCATTAAAATGTTCATACTACTCAAAGCAATCTATAGAGCCAACACAATTCCTGTCAGTGGTGTATTTTACAGAAGTAGTATGAATATTCCAAAACTCTATATGGAACACAAAAGACCCTGAATAGCCACAGCAATCTTGAGAAATAAGAACAAAGTTAGAGGAATCATGCTACCTGATATCAAACTACACTACACGGTCATAGTAATCAAGACACTGTGGTACTTGCATAAAAACTCATATAGATCAATGGAACAGAATAGAGAGCACAGATATAAACCCATACCTTTATGGTCAATTAATATTTGAGACAGGAGGCAAAACATACAATGGGGTAAAGACAGTCTATTCAATAAATGGTATTGGGGAAATTGGACAGGTATGTGCAAAAAAGAAACTAGACCACCTTCCTACACTATACAAAAGAATAAACTAAAAATTTATTAAAGATTTCAATGTTAGACTCAAAAGCATAAAAATCCTAAAAGAAAACAGTAAAATCTCGGCTATTTCTCATAGCAATATTTTTCTGATATATGGCCTCAGGCAAGGGAAAACAAAAGAAATAATAAACCAATGGGATTACATAAAAGTTTGCCCAGCAAAGGAAACCATCAACAAAATGAAAAGACAACCCACTGAATGGTAGAACATATTTGCCAATGATACATGTGCTAATGGGTTAATATCCAAAATTTGTAAAGAATTTATACAACTCAACACACACAAAAACCACCAATCAATTTTAAAAATGGGCAAAGAATCTGAATAGACAACTTCTCCAAAGAGGACGTACAGATGGCCAATAGACATTTGAAAAGATGCTCAATGTCACTAATCATCAAAGAAATGCAAATTAAAACCATAGTGAGAGATCACCTCACACCTGTCAGAATGTCTATTATCAATAAATCAACAAACAACAAGTGTTGGCAAGGTTGTGGAGAAGAGGAAACCCTCATGCACTGTTGGTGGTAATGCAGATTGGTGCAGCCACTGTGGAAAGCAGTATAGAATCACTGGGGATCGAACATGGGTCGGGAATCGAACCATGACCTCCTAGTTCATAGGTCAACACCCTACCACTGAGCCATGCCGGCCGGGCTGTGTGGCCCTTTTCTATTGGCCTCTTTGCTTGGCGTGGTGCATTTGGGGTTCTTGCATGTCTTTTCATGGCTTGCTATCTCGCTTTTTTTGAATTGCTCAGTGTGTCTTATTGTCTGGATGTACCACAATTTATTATAGATGTGGAATTGTGTTTTTGTACATTGCCCTAATTTAGTTTGAGCATATAGGTTGTACTAGAATCATAAAAGAAATTTTTGTTTTGGAAAATTTTATGCTTGGTATGAGTTCAGTATTCTTAAATTTATTGAGATGAGCTTTGTGCCCCCAACAAACGGTCTGTCCTTGAGAATGTTTCATGTGCACTTAAGAAAAATGTATATTGTGTCATTTTGGGGTGGAAAGCTCTGTAAATATTGATCACACCCATTTGGTCTAATGTGTCATTTATGGCTAATATTTCCTTATTAGATGCCTGTTGCACGAAGAGATTCGTGCAATAGGCCTTCCCTTCCCTTGGCTCCTGGCACCAGTTTTCCGCTGGCACCAGTTTTCCTCTGGCACCTGGGACCCAGGCCTTCACTCTGGCTGGGCTCCAGCCAGAGCCCCCTCCCCCAGCCATCAGGCCTCCCAGCTCCGCTGATCCCGGGCCGTGAGGCCTCCCAGCTCTGCTTGGCTCCAGGGGCCCTGAGGCCTCCCGGCTCTGCTGTTCCCGGGGCAGTGAGGACTTCCGGCTCCTCTGATCCAGGGCTGGTGAGGCCTCTCGACTCCGCTGATCCAGGGGTGGTGAGGTCTCTCAACTCCGCTGATCCTGGGGCGTGAGGCCTCCCTGCTCCGCTGATTCCGGGGCGGTGAGTCCTTGCTGCTCGGCCGGCTTTGGGTGCGTTTGGCTTTGCACCACCACTTGGAGCCTATGTATGCAAATTAGCCGCCATCTTTCTTGGTAGTTAATTTGCATATTGGCCTGATTAGCCAATGGGAAGCATAGCGAAGGTACGGTCAATTACCCTTTTTGCCTTTTATTAGATAGGATTTATTTACTGTTTGGATGATCTATCCATTGTTGTCAATGGAGTATTCAGGTCCCTTACTATAATTGTGTTTTTGTCATTTTTCTCTCTTCAATTCTGTTAGTGATTGCTTTATAATTTTGGTATGTCCAGCATTGGTGCATATATACTAATAAGTGTTATGTCTTCTTGATGAACTGTCCCTTTTAACATTATAAAATGCTCTTCTTTGTCTCTTGTCACATTTATCTTGAAACCTATTATTTTCTAAGTACTGATACACTCACTTTTCTCTGGATGCCATTTGCTTCAAGTATCATCTTCCACCCTTTCACTTTGAGCCTATGTTTGTCTTTGTAGCTGAGATGGGTCTCCTGAAGGTAGCATATAGTTGGGTCTTTTTTTCCCCCCACTACACTTTGCATTTTGATTGGTGTGTTCTGTCCATTTACATTTAGGATGATTATTGATATACGAGGATTTACTATAGCCATTTTAGTTTTTGTTTTCTGGTGGCCCTGTATCTCCATTGTTTCTTTTTTTCTTGTGTTTCTGTCTGCTATATTAGTTTGGTGACTTTCTATGAGTTTTTCCTCTGTTTATCTTTTTTTATGTTATGTGTCTCAACTCCAGATTTTGTGTGTGTGAGTGGTTATCATTAGGTTATGTAAAAAAAGTTTCAAACATAACAATAGTCCTTTTTTCTGATTGCATCATCTTCATTCACTTATGCAAGTTCAGCCCTTTCCCCTTTATCTTTTATGTTCTTGTTGTAACAAATTATTCCATTTTGTGCTCTGTGTTCATTTCCAAATTGCAGAAATTAGAGACCTATAAGTGCTTTTCCCTTTTAACCATTATGCTATAATTAAATAATTAAAACCCTATTCGGAAATAGAGTTGTAATTTCCTTCCTTTGTCTGTGTGTTTGCAGTCTGACTCAGAGTTTCATATCTTTTTGTTTCTGGTAGAAGAGCTCTTTTCAACATTTGTTGTAATACAGGTCTTGTGGTAAATTCCCTCAGCTTTTGTCAGGAAAAGTCTTTATTTCTCCTTCATATATAAAGGGTAGCTTCTCTAGATATATTATTCATGGCTGCTGGTTTCTCTCTTAAATTTTTAAATATTTCATTCCACTCTCTCCTACCATGGTCAGGTTTCTGCTAAAAAATATGATGATAATCTAATGGGATCTCCTTTATACCTGTAGGTTACTGTCTTCTTTACCCGGCTCCCTGGAGATTTCTTTCTTTGTCACTACCTTCTGACAGCTTTAATTTAATGGGTCTTGGAGGTCTTTTTGCATTGAGATAATTAGGTGTTCTGAAAGCTTCCTGAATGCGAAAGTTCAGCTCTTTGCCTGGGTTTTGGAAGTTCTCATCAATTATTTGTTTGAATAGGCTCTCTGTTCTTTTCTCCCATCTTCTCCTTCTGGTATACCCATCATTCTTATATTACTTTTTCTAATGGAATCAAATAGTTCTCAAAGAGTTTTTTCATCTTTCTTTTTTTAACTCTCAGTGCCCTCTCTTCCTCCACCTGAGTCATTTCTACATTTCTATGTTAGAGCTCACTAATTCTCTCTTCCATCTGGTCTTCTCTGTTTCCCGTGCTCTCTGATTCATTCCTCATCTCATTTATTGAGTTCTTCAGCCCCAGGATTTATGTTTGGTTCATCTTATAGTTTCAATCTCTTTTTTAAAATATATATTTTATTGATTTTTTACAGAGAGGAAGGGAGAGGGATAGAGAGTTAGAATCATCCATGAGAGAGAAACATCGATCAGCTGCCTCCTGCACGCCCCCTACTGGGGATGTGCCTGCAACCAAGGTACATGCCCTTGACCGGAATCAAACCTGGGACCCTTCAGTCTGCAGGCCGACACTCTATCCACTGAGCCAAACCGGCTACAGCAGCTTCAATCTCTTTGGTAAAGTACTTCTTTTGTTCATTTGTTTTATTCCAGAGCTCATTGAACTGCTTTTCTGAGTTTTCTTCTGTATCATTGAGTTTTTTCAAAACTACAATCTTGAGCCGAAACCGGTTTGGCTCAGTGGATGGAGCGTCAGCCTGCGGACTGAGGGGTCCCGGGTTCGATTCCGGTCAAGGGCATGTGCCTGGGTTTCGGGCACATCCCCGGTGGGGAGTGTGCAGGAGGCAGCTGATCGATGTTTCTCTCTCATCAGTGTTTCTAACTCTCTATCTCTCTCCCTTCCTCTCTGTAAAAAATCAATAAAATATATTTTTTAAAAAAAACAAAAAAACTACAATCTTGAATTCTCTGTCATTTATATCACAGTTTTCCATGTTTTTTAGTTTGGTTCCTGGAGAGTTTCATTTTCTTTCTGAGCTAATTTGTTACCATGGTTATTCATGGTTGATGGATTGTTTCTCTGCCTTGACATTTGAGAAAGTTAACTCTTATTTTTAGGTATGGTTTATATCTTTTAAAGATTTCTTTCTTTCAACTGTGGAGAGGACAAGAATAGATTTTGGAAAATTATAAGGAAAAACAATATATAAATGGTAGGCAGAGGAAAAGGGATTAGAGCATAGCCCACTGAGAGAGACCATGAAAGTAAAGCAAGACACAGCTGTCAGCAATATCAGATACCTTCAACCCTTAAATAATGAAGTCTACTGCATGAGCAACCTAAAGGTTTTTTTATATTACTAACCAGGGAAATTTCAGTGGAGTTCTGATAGCAGAACAGAAGCAACATTATAGAGAATTGAAAAATCAGTAGGTAATGAGGATATAGACACAAGTATGGACAATCCTTTGAAGAATGTTGTCTTGAAAAAGAAAGGATGGTGGTTGCAATGGGTTATGTAGCCATTGAAGGTTTTTAATGTTGGAAGAGACATTAAATGATTTTAAATAACTATAGGAAGTAGCAATAAAAGTGAAAGATAGCTCTGGCTGGTTGTGGCTCAGTTGGTTGAACGTCATCCCGTGCACCAAAAAGTCACCAGTTTGATTTCCATTCAGGGCACAAGCCCAGGTTGCAGGTTCAATCTCCAGTTGGGGTGCATGCAAGAGGCATCTGATTGGTGTTTCTCTCTCATCTCTCTCTCTCTTTCTCTCTCTCTCTCTCTCTCTTTCTCTCTCTCCCTCTCCCCCTTCTCTCCTTCTCTCCTCCCTTCTTCTCTCGCTGTCCCTTCCTCTTTCTGTAAAAATCAATAAAAATATATATTTAAAATAAATAAACTGTCTGTCATCCTAACACAAAGCAAAAGCTCCAAGTTTTAGGTTCAATTTTTTAAAATATAGTTTATTGATTTTTTACAGAGAGGAAGGGAGAGGGATAGAGAGTTAGAAACATCGATGAGAGAGAAACATCGATCAGCTGCCTCCTGCACACCTCCTACTGGGGATGTGCCTGCAACCAAGGTACATGCCCTCGACCAGAATCGAACCTGGGACCCTTCAGTAGCGTCCCCAGGCCAACGCTCTATCCAGTGAGCCAAACCAGCCAGGACTAGGTTCAACCTTAATACCATGTATTGACAAGATGCTTTTTTATCTCTTTTCCCCATTTATGCTTTCTTAGAATGCTGTACCTTTTCAGGAGGGGAACATGGAAGAGAAGGAAATGAATGATAGGCCACAGATAGTCAGGTCCAAGGTAAGTTTAGTTTTACTCTCCTCAGAAATACTATTGTAGTCCTCAGAATGTGGGCACTTTCACTTTTCTATTCTCAGAGGTGCTAAGCCCCCAAACTCCAGAGCCCTTTCAACTCTTGTGACAGATGATAATCTCTATTGAATGTTCCCCATCCACCTTATATACTCCTTTATAGCTCTTTTTCCCTCCAGCATTTTTACCAAATCAAGTACTCATGTCAGTGCTAGATGTTGAAAATAAAATAAAAGAAAAGAAGCCATAGACTATCTTATAATCACCCTTCACTTACACAGCTCACCAGAATTCCAACCACACTGTAAGCAATGAATGATTCTCAGGTCACTGTGACTGCTTGGAACTAATAGCATTACCCAGTACGCCTGAGGACATCTGCTGCCACAAGTTAATTTTTATCCAGAACCCATTATAGCTTCCCCCAAACCTGTTTAAACCTGTTGTTAACAATTCTATAGTTTGATTAAATATTATGTAAACTGAAGAGATATAACTGTTTGTTTCTATGAAAACTAGTTGAATGTTTTGGAAAGATTCAGTAAATGCCATTTTTTAAAAATTGCTGTCAAATTAGGTGTGAGCAAAACTGTAAAACACAGATGGAAAAATCATAAAAATCTCAGAGGATTCTATGCCTACCGTATTTCCCAAGCGTCATTTGCTTGTCCCACTTTAATGAACCAGAAACTGATACATTATGGGTATGGACACTTAGTCATTAAAATCACTCTCATAGACAAAGGTTAGCTTTACATCAAAAGGTTAGCCAAAAATATACATGTATATATTTTAAATTAAAATAATATGTTTAGCCGTAACCGGTTTGGCGCAGTGGATAGAGCATCGGCCTGCAGACTGAAAGGTCCCAGGTTCGATTCCGGTCAAGGGCATGTACCGTGGTTGCGGGCACATCCCCAGTGGGGAGTGTGCAGGAGGCAGCTGATCGATGTTCTTTCTCATGGATGTTTCTAACTCTCTATCCCTCTCCCTTCTTCTCTGTGAAAAATCAATAAAATATATTTTTAAAAAATAATAATAATATGTTTAAGATATCTTTTATGGATCTCTACTTTAACCAGCTTTTTTGCTTAACACATGAGATATCAGTCTTAGTTGCTTCACATAGAGGACTTCTATTGTTCCAAATTCTATGAGATAATCATTATCTGTACATAGCAAATAAACTCATTGGAAGAGATTTTTAAATGCCTACATCACACAATTAATATTCAAAAAGTGTAAGTAGAATGTTGGATGCTGTTGTGCATGCAAGAGATAACAAACACAAGAATTACTCAGAGAAGGGAGAAATCTGATTGAAACTGGAGGGACGAGGGAAGACTTCATGAAGAAGGTAGAGTTTTAATGTGTGCTGATATCAGGTAGGGTTTGGAAATTAGAGAAGACTGAACCATTGCAAAAGGAAATAAAACTTGAGCAAGAACTAAGACAATAAGGAGACCAGTAGCTAGAGCTGAGCACTTATTTGGTGCATTAGTACTTTGGGATCTTAGGTCTGCAAGGAATAGATTCATTCAGTTTTTGCTTAATTATAAAGCTCCCCACAGACAGGAACAAAAACACATTGAGAACTAATGTGGCACATGTGCCTCTTGGCATTCTAGCCAGAGGAGTTTGTTTTAATTTTCCAGAACCATTTATTGTGTTACAAAAGAAGATGATTCCTTCCTTCAACAAATATTATTGAGCAGCCACTGTGCCAGAAATTATGTGTGGCATCAGGTATATGTCAATGAGCAAAGCAAACATGGTCCTAAGCCCAAGTGGCTTATAGTCTAACAGAGACAGTCATTCAGCAAATATAATAATAAATTGCAAATTGAGATGTATATTATACAAAATAAGAAGAAGGTGCTGTGAATGTGCATTAAGGAGTCAGGGAAGAACTCTATGGAGAAGCAAAATTTAAAGTGAAATGTGAGGATACATAGAAGTTATAAAAGGAAGTAGAGCCAAACCGATTTGGCTCAGTGGATAGAGCGTTGGCCTGCAGACTGAAAGGTCCCAGGTTCGGTTCCAGTCAAGGGCATGTATCTTGGTTGCGGGCACATCCCTAGTAGGAGGGGTGCAGGAGGTAGCTGGTCGATGTTTTTCTCTCATCGATGTTTCTAACTCTCTATCCCTCTCCCTTCCTCTCTGTAAAAAATCAATAAAATACATTTTTTTAAAAAAGGAAGTAGAAACGAGCTTTTTAGGCATATGTAAACAAGTGTAAAAACCAATACTGTCCTAAAATATTGAATCTTAACTTTTAGGAAAGAACACTTGTTTGGAACACCACACTCTTAAATAATTGGAATTATTGTACCCATGAAGTAGATTGTATTGGGGTGGGGGAGTGTTAGGAAGGAAGGAGAAGGAGGTATATGTATGTTGTGTGTCAGTAGGTTGCTCTTAGAGCAAAAGGGTTGCTTAGGCAGCATTGATAATGGAGGAAATATAGATGTTACCCTTTTTATTTGAAATTCCTACCTGTAACAAGACAGTTTCTTTTTAATTTTTTTAAAATATATTTTATTGATTTTTTTACAGAGAGGAAAGGAGAGGAATAGAGCGTTAGAAACATCGATGAGAGAGAAACATCGATCAGCTGCTTCCTGCACACTTCCCACTGGGGATGTGCCCGAAACCAAGGTACATGCCCTTGACTGGAATCGAACCTGGGACCCTTGAGTCCGCAGGCTGACGCTCTATCCACTAAGCCAAACCGGTTAGGGCAAGACAGTTTCTTTAACTGATATCGACATGCATCATATGCCTTTTACTCTTAACCTATTTGCCCTGGTTATTTTCACTTTTTTTTTAAGACACTGAAATATCCTTTCTCCTCTTCTGTCCAAATCTTAAAACTTTTAAGGACTACACAAGATACACCAACTCGATATCTACTTTCACTATCTCAGCATATCCTGAATTCTGTCACTTCTGAAACCTTATAGCATGAATTTCCCATATCGTTTTTTAATTGTTTAAATGATCTGAGATTCCCCTGCAACAGATGATAAAAAGCTGAAAAACAAGCATTACTTCATGTATGTTTTTATCTGTCTTGAAAGATGATAGAAAGATAGGCACTCAGTGTTGTCTCAAAAATTTTGACCTGGATTACTCAGAGCTCTGAAGGCTCTCAGCACAGTGGCTTACACAGCCTAACCTTTGTCTCCTGCTCTACCTTTGCTCCTTCCCCTAAGGGCCCAGTTTTTTAAAAAACTGTTTCTGGCTGAGCAGGGATGTACTTGATGTTTCAGGAGTCCCTGACATTCCAGGACGTGGCTGTGGACTTCACCGGAGAGGAATGGGACCAGCTGTGCCCTTCTCAGAAGAACCTCTACCGAGATGTGATGCTAGAAAACTACAGGAATCTGGTCGCTCTGGGTAAGGAGGGAGACCCTGTAAAACTGGAAGCCATTCCAATGGGTTTATAGTAGTCCCCCCCTTATCTGAGGGGATGCCTGAAACCATGGCTAGTACTGAATCCTACATATACTATGTTTTCCCTATTCATACACACCTATGATAAAGTTTAATGCCTCGTCCATCTGAACTAAGCACTTCCATATTCTAGCTATAACTTTTGTGGTTTGAGGTGTGACAGCAAAGCTAGCACGAATTTCTTTTTTCTTCACAATTTCATGGATAGAAGATGTGCTCCTACCATACATCTAAACAACTTCAGCATATAATTTTTTTCTTTCCTTATTAAATTTTTTACTTGAAAAAAGAACTTTATGGCTTTTATTCGGCATATCTGAATTGCTAGCATCACTACCTTTGTGCTTTGGGGCCATAATTATGTAAAGTAACTGTTACCAGATGCTTATGCTCTTTGATACCAAGACAGTTGGTTTGATAACCAAGATGCCTACTAAGTGACCAATAGGCCTGGAGCATCTACAGTGTTGATATGCTGGACAAAGGGATGATTCATGTCCTGGGCGGGATAGAGGTGATGGTGCAAGATTTTATCACAGTTTCTGGAATGTATTATGCTAAGTGAAATAAGCCAGTCAGAGACAGACATACACCATGTGATTTCACTTATATGTGGAATCTAATGAACAAAATAAATTAACAAAATAGAAACAGACTCATAGCTGTCAGAGGGGAGGGAGTAGGGGGGCTGGGTGAAAAAGATGAAGGGATTAAACAACAACAACAAAAACCTCGTAGACAGACAACAGTATGGTGAACATGGGTGGATCTTGAGAATGTCATGCTAAGCAAAGTAAGTCAGAAAAAGTCAAGAACAAATGACTTCACTCAGATGTGGGATATAAAACTGAAAGCAACAAATGAACAAATAATATTTGTTTTATATAAACAAATATATAAAACCTCATATACACAGACAACATGGTGGTTACCAGAGGGAAGAGGGATGGGAGGTAGTAAAGGGTAAAGGGGTCAAATATATGGTGACGGAAGGAGATTGGACTCTGGGTGTTAGATACTCAATGCAATAGGCAGATGATGCATCATAGAACTGTATACTTGAAACCTATATAATTTTATTAACCAATGTCACCCCAATAAATTTAATTTAAAAAGTTAAAAAAAAATAGCCCAGTTAGTGTGCCTCAGGGATTGAGCATTGACCTATGAACCAGGAGGTCACAGTTCGATTCCTGGTCAGGGCCCATTCTTGGTCTCCAGTAGGGGGCGTGCAGGAAGCATCCCGTCAATTATTCTCAAACATCATTGATGTTTCTCTCGCTCTCTCTTTCTCTCCCTTCCTCTCTGAAAGCAATAAAAATATTTTTTAAAGTTAAAATAATAAAAATAAATAAAAAATGAAACTATGAGTTGTTTGTTTCTGGAATTTTTCATTTAATATTTTTGGACCATGGTTGATCGTGGGTAACTGAATCTGCAAAAAGTGAAATCAAGGATAAGGGGGGACTACTCTATTTTCTCAAGTAGTGAAAACCTCCAAAGCTTTTGTGAATATAGTTCAGGCGGGACAGAAGCATGCTAATCAGTTTCATAGACAGAGACCTTTGGGTCCTGCTCTTTCTCCTCAGGTAAGAAGTCTTGAGGTTGAGTTTGAGGTGGGCACCTTTATTTTGCTGCCTTTCAAGACTAAAAATTTCTTTGTTTCCGGTATAAATTTCTGAGATACATTTTTTCCCCCATGAATAGGTCATCAACTTTATAAGCCAGAGGTGATCACTCAGTTGGAGCAAGAAGAGCAGTGGATGCTGGAAAGAGACAGCCCACTGGACACTCGTCCAGGTGAGAAGCAGGCATTTTAATATTTGCTACTGAGTGAAGGGAAATAGTCTCTTTTGAAATACTCCACACCTGGATTTAAAGAATATTGAACGCTTCTTAAAAATCTAGTTCATATTTGACTTTTTCACACAGTGGAAATGGCTCTCTTATTCTTTTCTGATTAAACAGATAATATATACTTATTATTTAAAAATTAGCACAGCACAAAAGTTATTTTGAAGGTGTTAGTTTGAATGTACATAAATACCTTGATGTTGCAAACCTCCACATAGCATTTTCTATTTTTTTGTTTACACAGCCTCTCTTGGTAGTCTTTAAATCTTTCTTTTCCATATCTCTGCCATTTTTACCTACTTTTCAGTTTTTCTTTTTCCTTTCGTTATCAAACTTTTTAAAATTGTCTAAAACCCATAGCCCTGGTTCTTATTCTCCTGCTCACCTTGGTGATATATCCTGATTGTGTTACTAACATTTTTTTCTAGGAGATTACCACTAACTTCCTTCCAGTCAAATCCAGTGGCTAAAAACCAGAGTTATTGTCTCCTATGATCTTGTATTTGACTGTGTTGACTTTACTTTTTTGAAATTTTCTTCCTGGCTCGTGATATACACTATTCTTGCCTCTTTCAACCTTTCTCCTGTATCTTTACCTGCTCCTGTACTACCTTCTCTCCCTCCTTATTCTCCTAAAGGTGTGTATTCCTGTGGATTTGGTGTTCCATTCTCTAGTGAAGTGCTTTTAAGTAGACTTATATGTCAGTTTCCCCCATTTCTACATTTCTAGACTAAGTATTTCACCCACATTCTCTTTCCAGATTTTAGATCATATTTTTCTTTATGAATGTCATGCTATTTTAATTAAGTGCTGTATTTCAAAACCTGGATCTGTTGACTTTATACTCTCTTCTTTAAAACATCCCACTAAATATGAGACTTCTTGGCCAAAAGAAAAACCTCTTTCGTTCCCGATTGTTAGAATAACACCTACGTTGATCTGCCTGGGTTACACTAGCAAATAGTTGACTGCTACCTGCATGAAATATTCCACTCTGGTTCACTTAGCAAGCTAACTGCCCATCTCTGTCTAGTTTTCCTCTGGTTCTTTGTTCTGGCTCCGTGTTTCATCGTTTGGACTTGGCTTTGTTTCAGTTGAGCTTATGCTTTTTCAATATGACAGACTTGGCTGTGCTTCTTGCTTTAGTGCTCTAGATTAGCTTAGGCAGGAAACTTTGTCCCTATTTCAGCCACACTGAACCTGAATTTTGGCCTGACCAGTGCTGGCATTCCATGGGTAAAGGCTGATAATTAAAACATTTTGTCAAGAACCCCTAGCCCTTTCCCTGACAGCAGTGGGTGACATTATTTCTATGAACCTCCACGCCTGGATCCCAGGGAATAGGAAACTAAAGGAAGAAAATTAAAAACTCCTTTTGCAGGTGAATTGCCAGGGTAGGAACCTACAGCAGAAGGCAGAACTGTTCTTTCCCAAGGGTACATATGTGGCCATGTGCAGGACCCACACTGTCTCCCATTTGTCCCTACCCACAGACTACCCTCCACTAGAGAAAATAATTGCTAACTTAAGAAAATGTGCAGACACCATTATACGTCTATATGTGGATACACAAGACTCTTGATTCATAGATCAGCTTGAACTAGGGATTTTTCACATCCTCCTTGTCACACAGGCAGGCCAGCAGTCTCCTCCAAGGAGTCTGTTTTTGCATTATCCTGTGAGACACCATAAATGGTTCCTCTAATGAGAATGTGGCAAGACATTTCTGTTGCTCAAAGGACAGATAGAATGATCTGGCTTTTGTGCTCTCATTCTCTGGGGTATTGCTTGCCTCGTTGTCATTGGCATTTGCTGATGTCTGTTTATTTAGAAATCTCTTCCTATGTAAGATGAGATCTAGGAAGTGTCCAATGGGTTTATCAACAAAGAGGTTAGTAATTATAGTAACAGAAGAGATGACCAGGGAGTAATTAGAAAAGCAATCAATTTGTGTACGTTGTCCAGTGAACAGGGGTTAAAAAAAATAGAGCTAGTAAGTGTACAGTGCTCTCACAAGAAGCTAGAATGAGAAGGGGACGATAAAGAGGATTTTGCTAGAATAAGAAGGTAATGTCAAAAGAGAATTGCATCTACAACGATGAATCCTTTTCAGAAGGTTTTCAACCTACTTTGCCCAGATTCATCAGAGGAATCACCATCTGTATCAGCTATAGCCTTATGACATATACTTCTTAAATAGTAAGACCTGAAAGTTAAAATTACTTCTTGATTCATGGGCTGCAGAACGTATTCTGTTTTAGTGAAACCAGACACAATGGACCCGAGGCTGCCTGTCACTACTTGGACCAGATTAAGCAGATACAGGGTTGAATCATATATGAGCATTTATTCCAATAATGCCGGCAGTATGGGGAGAGAAGTCCATCACCCTGGAGATTCTGATCTCACTCCCCCTTGCCAGCTGGCTGAGGGAGAAGATAGCTACATGTAACGTGGAAAGGGGAGGAGAGGGCCTGAAGTCCAGCCTTCCGGAGCTCAAAGTCCAATAACAAGGTGGCTAATTTTCTATGATGTTACAAGCAGCTCAGCCCGTTCCTGGGACCAGAGAATGGTCAGCATTCCTGAGAAAAACTCCCGGAGGGGTCAGGGTCCAGGCACAGCAACCAAATCAAAATGTCCTGTCCTTGGTCTGTTCTCAAAATGTATTTATTTTCTGAGTGATGGACCCATCGAGCATCTTATCTTTTTACAGCCTTATTTCATCCTCCAGTTTCCCAGGGTCTGTAAGAAAACTTCTCGTCTATAGTTAGTAAGGTGAATAATTATTAGACAACTATGGCTCTATTCTTATTACATGCCCTTCCCCACTATCGTTAGCAAGCATGAAAATAACATTACTCTCATTGTACATTTCCATCAGAGCTCCTGAGTGACCAGGTGCATTGTCAATAAGCAGTAATATTTTGAAAAGAAGCATTTTTATCTGAGTAGTAAGTCTCAACAGTGGGCTTAAAATATTCAGTAAGCCATGTTGTAAGCAAGCGTGCTGCCACCCGAGCTTTGTACGATTTATAGAGCACAGGCAGAGTAGATTTAGCTAATTTAAGGGCCCTAGAATTTTTGGAATGGTAAATGAGCACTGGCTTCAACTTAAAATCACCAGCTGCATTAGCCTTTAGCAAGAGAGTCAGCCTGTCCTTTGAAGCTTTGAAGCTAGGCATTAACTTTTCCTCTAGCTATGAAGGTCCTAGATGACATCTTCTTCCAATATGAGGCTGTTTCATCTGCATTGAAAATCTGTTTCGTGTAGCCCCCTTCATTAATCATCTTAGCTAGATCTTCTGGATAATTTGCTGCAGCTTCTGCATCAGCACTTGCAGTTTCATTGTGCACTTTTATGTTATGGAGATGGCTTCTTCCCTTAAACCTCATGAACCAACCTCTGCTAGCTTCAGACTTTTTTCCTGCAATTTTCTCCCCTCTCTCACCCTTCAGCAACACTGAAGAGAGTTAAGGCCTTGCTCTGGATTAGGTTCTGGTTTAGGGAATCTTGTGGCTAGTCTGATATTCTATCCAAACCACTAAAACTTTATATCAGCAGTAAGGCTGTTCTCTTTCTTATCATTTGCATTCACGAGTGGCACGTTTCATTTCCTTGAAAGACTTTTCCTTTGCATTCACAACTTAGGTAACTGGCACGAGGAGCCTAGCTTTTGACCTATCTCAGCTTTCAACATGCCTTCTTCACTAAGCTTAATCATTTCTAGCGTTTAACCTAAAGTGAGAGATGCGCAACTCTTCCTTTCACTTAAACACCTAGGTGCCATTTTAGGATTAGTTGGCCTGATTTCCATATTGTTGTGTCTCAGGGAATAGGGCGGCCCAAGGAGGAGAGCAATAGAGGAATGGTGGTCAGTGGAGCAGTCAGAACACACACGTTTGTAGATTAAACTCACTGTCTTACAAAGGTAGTTCATGGCACCCCCAAAACAATTGCTATAGTAACATCGAAGATCACTGATCACAGATCACCATAATAAATAGAATAATAATGGAAAAGTTTGAAATGTGGTGTAAAATTACCAAAACGTGACACAGAAACATAAAGTAAGCAAATGCTGTTGGGAAAATGGTGCTGGTAGACATGCTCTATGTAAGGTTGCCACAAACCTTCAATTTGCAAAAACTGAAATATCTGCAAAGTGCAATAAAGTGGAGTGCAATAAAATGCGGGATGCTTGTACATTCCCTATGGTCAGAAGATCAAGACTAGCACCGGACTCACATTTGAGAAAGCTAAAGCAGTCCAAGGCCCAAGAACAGCTGGCTA
Source organism: Myotis yumanensis (assembly GCF_028538775.1). Taxonomy (NCBI): domain Eukaryota; kingdom Metazoa; phylum Chordata; class Mammalia; order Chiroptera; family Vespertilionidae; genus Myotis; species Myotis yumanensis. The sequence goes on along the minus strand of NW_027223755.1, from coordinate 87,419,143 downwards.
AAGAAATGGCTTTGGGGAGTGAGCCAGGAGAAGCTGATGACTTAGGATCAGCGTGCACTACTACACAGGCTTGTTGGGACAAGGTATCGTGAGTGTTTTTCATGCATGGGTCAGCCAGCATGAGCTTGGATCTTGGCCAATAGGATTTATGCTCTTGGGCTGGTCCCAAAGGACTACCCAAAATAGAGCGATATCTATCTAGGTCAGCCGTGGGCAAACTACGGGCCCGCGGGCTGGATCCGGCCCGTTTGAAATGAATAAAACTAAAAAAAAAAAGACTGTACCCTTTTACGTAATGATGTTTACTTTGAATTTATATTAGTTCACACAAACACTCCATCCATGCTTTTGTTCCGGCCCTCCGGTCCAGTTTAAGAACCCCTTGTGGCCCTCGAGTCAAAAAGTTTGCCCACCCCTGGCCTAGGTCATAGAAATGACAGGAGAGAGAGCCTCCCAAGAGCCACAGATGTTTCCAAAAGTGAGTCTGTTTAACCATCCACTAAACTGAGAATATGAAGCCACCCAGTCATACAAAAATTGTCCTATCTCCTAATCCCTCCTGCTTCCAGCTTTTGTTAGAGTGGAACTAAACAATGGTAGTGAAGGAAGAGGTGAGCATGGAAATAGTTAAATGGGGAACGAAGAGAATAGAGTCAGAGGAAAGACTAGCATGGAGAGAGCAGAATTGGGGGAAGGGTGAACAGGAAGAGAGCGGAGTGGGAGAATAGGCAGGCAGGGAGAGAGAAGAAAGAATATGACTCTGTAACAGACCCAGGAGAGGGGAAAGGGGTTCATTTTGGACTTTTACTGTTACTTGTGACTGAACATTTTAATTGCTGAATAGAGACTGCATTTGTGACAATGTAATAGGGGTATCTGTTACATAAGAAGTAAAGGGAAAGTCCTGGGAACTGTCCAAATCTTCATGTAGAAGCAGAGGAAGAATACCCCCCATTAAACAAATTTTAAAGTGGCAGGAGACTGAAATGAAATTTTGTTTTTATCGCAATACATGAGTCATGCTTGTTCAAAATACAGTTTACATTTGTATTTGTCTGGACATATGAAAAATCTGGCAGGATAAGCCCCAAACTATTAACAATGATTCCCTCTAAGGGGTGGAATTCTTTATGTCTTGCCATATTATTTGAATATATTACTATAAGCAATCATTAGTTTTATCATTTTAAACAAAAGATTAGAAATACAGCCCTGGCAGGTGTTGCTGTATAATTACAGTGTAGGTTCTTGCACCAAAGAGTCGCAGGTTCAATTCCCGTCTAGGGCATGTGCCTGGGTTGCAGGTTTGATCCCCATCCTGGTCAGGGTGCATTCAGGAAGCAACCAATTGATGTCTCTCTCACATTGATGTTTCTTGCTCCCTCCCTCCCTCCCTCCCACCCTCTCTAAAAATCAGTGGAAAAATATCCTCAGGTGATTATTAACAACAACAAAAAAGATTTAAAGTATGAAGAAATGCTTTTAAAATAAACAAGTTAGCTGTCCTTACAATAGAATAAGTCACAGATGAGACCTGTCTTCTCTAATTATAGTCTTTTCTCTAATATCTCCCACCTCTGAGCACAGACATTTCTCTGATATTTCTTATTCTCCTTTCCATTTCTTATTCTCCTTTCCATTTCTTTCCAGTATGATCTCTTCCTTTCATGGTTACCACACATGTTTTAAATTTTCCTCCAACTCACTGCTTCTTGTCATCTTTTTATAGTCTGTCCTCTTGTTATATGGCCACATTTTAAAACTTTCCAATGCCACAACTGCCTCATTTGCATTATTGTCAGTTTCATTTGATAATTCATTATGCAACAATTTTTTTCAAAACATAAAGAATGCTGCAAAGTATTAGTATGTTCTGAATTTCTTTTCTTTTTTTGTCATTAGAAATAAATATTATGCTGTAAACCCCCACTTACTGTTTTTTATTAGTACCTGGAACCATACATAGTTATTATAACATTATTGAATATATCCTCCATGCTGTACTTTGCAGTACCATGACTATTTTGTAACTATCAATTTGTACTTCTTAATTTGTTCTGAACTTCTTTTAGATGCAGAAAATAGACCTGAAGTAAAAAAATCAACTCCAAACCAGAGTATTTCTGATGAAATTCAAACCCATAACATGATAATGGAGAGACTAACAGGAGATAGTTTCTGGTACTCCGTTCTAGGAGGACTCTGGGATTTTGATTATCAGTTAGAGTTTAATCAAGAAAATCACCAGAGACATTTAGGACAAGAATCTTTTGCCCAAAAAAAGTTCCCACAGGAGAGAAGCCCTGGATGTAACGAATTTGGGGGAAACTATAAAATGATCTCAAATCTTATGCATCAGCGAATTTCTTCAATTAAGATACCCCTTAATTCGAAAACACAAGGAAATAGCATCAAACATAATTCAGAATTGATTTACTATCAGGGAAACCATGTAAGAGAAAATACTTATGAATATAACGGATGTGGGAAAATCTTCAATCAACATATTCTTCTTACTAATCATATTCATACTGAAGAGCCCAGTGAATGTAGGAAGACCTCCAGCCACAACTCAACTTTTACTCAACCTCAGATAGTCCTTACAGGAGAGAAGCCCTTTAATTGTGATGAATGTGGGAAAAGATTCAGCCAGAAGATACATCTTATTCAACATCAGCGGATTCATACAGGAGAAAAACCTTTTATATGCAATGACTGTGGGAAAGCCTTTCGTCAACATTCATCCTTTACACAACATCTGAGGATTCATACTGGAGAGAGGCCCTACAAATGTAATCAATGTGGTAAAGCCTTTAGCCGTATCACATCCCTTACTGAACATCATAGACTTCATACTGGAGAGAAGCCTTATGAATGTAATTTTTGTGGGAAAGCCTTTAGCCAGAAGACACATCTTAATCAGCATGAGAGGACTCATACAGGAGAGAAGCCCTATAAATGTAATGAATGTGAGAAAGCCTTTAGCCAGAGTGCACACCTTAATCAACATAGGAAAATCCATACTCGGGAGAAATTATGTGAATATAATAAATGTGAGAAAGTTTTAAGCCACGGTCCTTCACTTACTCAGCAGTACATAACTCCTGGGGGAGAAATAATATGAATATATAAATGTAGAAATTTTTTTGTCATACTTTTCCATCCCATTCAATATAAAGTTATTCATAATGGAGAGAAAGTTTATAAACAAACATTTAATGCATAGAAACCAAATAAATTTAGACTTTAAACTGGTAGCATACTATAATCTCAAGAGAGGTTGTAAATAGTAAACATAATTTATTTTATAAACAAGATTATATTAGAAGTCATGTTCCAAATCTGATATAAAACTTTTTTTAATGACCAGAAATTCTGTATGCAATAACCTGTGATTATTCACCTGTAAGTTTATGGCATAGTTCTTAAATTATACAAATATTGATTACTCAAGGCAATGATATAGTGTAACTAGTCACATAAACTTGAAATAAACAGAAAAGAGCAATATTTCTCAAACTTCAGCATTTGCACACTTCATTTACAGTTTTACCATATGTTGTGTTTACTTAAAATTTTAAGGGATTCAATTTTTAGCCTTTTCTTAGGAAATATTATTTATGAAAATTGAGTTTTATAGGCTAATTATATTTGTTCTAATTTCCATCAATGTCACTATAAACTTTAAAATTGAAAATATTCATTGATGTACCACCTAAATCTTCTGTACCATTATTTGAGAAACAGTGTGATACGTTGACAATATTCTATTATTGGGTTGTTATTTTAAAGCAATCTTTTCATTACGTTCATCAGATAAGTCCTGGGATCACCATAAAAAAGAGTCCTGAAGGAGACTGAGGATTATGTTGATGAAATGTGAAAAGTGATTCAGAGAAGTCTACTTTTCTACCATGTTCTAGTTTTAAATTTCCCTATAGCAAACATAAACTTTTAAACTAAAATTGTGGTTGCTGCTATATTTGCAGATTTGAATAGAGATAAGGTTTTGTTGTTGTTGTTGTTGTTTCTAATAATGACCAGAAGCTTAGAATCCCTCTGCCTCCCAGCCCCACTCTGGAAGACAAGAAGTAGCAAACTGTACTCGAGGGTGAGCTGTGGTACAAAGTTGAGGCTAAGAACCAGGGAAGAATCGTAGTGTCTTACATAAATAACTAAAGAAGGACAATTAATTGGCTTAATAATACACTTTATTAATTGAGACATATTTTTTAAATATATTTTATTGATTTCAGAGAGGAAGGGAGAGGGAAAGAGAAACAGAAACATCAATAATGAGAAAGAACCATTGATTGGCTGCCTCCTGCAAGCCCCCCACTGGAGGTCGAGCCCACAATCCAGGCATGCCCTTGGCCGGAATTGAACCCAGGACCCTTCAGTCCACAGGCCGATGCTCTATCCACTGAGCCAAACCAACTAGGGCAATTGAGACATATTTATGTAACACCTTTTTCCAAAAAGAATTCAGATAATTTAATTTTATTTTTATCACTAGAGGCCCGATGCATGAAATCAGTGCAAGAGTAGGCTTTCCTTCACCTGGCTGCTGGCACCGGCTTCCCTCTGGCACCCGGGACCCAGGCTTCCCTCACAGCCCTGGCTTCGTCCAGTCTAATTAGCATATTATGCTTTTATTATTATAGATTATTGCCTTGTTTGACAAAAATCACATTTTGATGTTACATAAGTCATAGATAGCTGTAATTATGAGGCTGCTTGAGTTTCTTGGCTTTTCACTTTTGTCTCAGTCTTCTCTGGCATGGTGAAAGAAGCCCTGAGGCTAAGGCAGGAATGCAGTTTCCTTGCTGTCTCACCTTTCTTCTAGCATATCTCCCAGCTCAAGACTTCCCTGTGAAGGGCTAGATTTTATACTTCTTGAGCCAAAGCTGAAATGATTTAAAGACTTTTTAAAATTAAAAAAGCCAAGAAATTAAGAAAAGTGAACTCATTTCATCACAGAAGTTAAACTTTTGAAAGTCCATTTATGTCCCACTCATTGGTGGATGTGAAATCCTATATAATAAAAGCCTAATATGCAAATTGTCCAATGGGGAGTTTGGGAGTTTGCTATGATATGTGCTGACCACCAGGGGGTGGCACAGAACATGGTGGGCATCAGCGATGCAGTGCTGGCAGTGGGCAGCAGTAGAGGTGCTGCTGGCCCCGATGGGCCCCGACGATAGCAGGACTGCGGCAGGATGGCAGAGCAGGTGAGCCGGCGGCGCCAGGCCCCACAGATGGTGACCAGCAGTGGCGGCAGGGGGTGGGGCCGCTGCCTGGCTCCCAGACACTGAGGGAGCCAGGGCGGGGGGCCTGGCCCCAATTGATTGCCCCACAAGTGGGATGGTGGAGCAAGTGAGGGGGCAATGCCAGGCCAAGGCAGGGTGCCAGGCCAGGCTGTGAGGCTGGGGGCACGAGCTGGGGCCCAATTCCCATAGGCCACCCCGAAGGGCCCCACCCATGCACCAATTCGTGCACTGGGCCTCTAGTATTTAATAAAACTCCAAGTTACAGTAATCAGAGAGGATGTCTAATAGTATTTTGTGTTCAAATATCATTATAGTGGAGATCCATTTTCAGGGTAGATCAGTTCTGAAAGTATCTCTTCACCAAAAGGAACTACATTTAACATTGATTTGCCATAGGAGGCAGGGTATAGGGCACTCAGATTTCAGGAAGAGAGAGAGGGAGCCAAGGTGAAGTCTGACAGCAAAGGTATGCATTAAAGAAGTAGTGCCCTGACTGGTTTTTGTTTCAGTTCTTGGTCAGGGCATATGCCTAGGTTGCAGGCTCAATCCCTGGTGGAGAGTATGCAGGAAACGGTCAATCAATGTTCTGCTCTTGCATCAATGTTTCTCTCCTCCCTTCCTCTCTCTCTCAAAAAAAAATCTTTCAAAAAAAGTAGTGACTAATTACAACTGGTAAATGATTTTATCAAAGTTTAGTTTTGCAACCAGAAAAAAAAAAAAAAACCCTACATATTCCACAGAGTACTAAGGGTTTCAATACAAGGCCGTTTATCTCAGGATAAGTGAAAAACAACAACATGGGATTTTTAGAAGAGGATCAGAAAATTTTGGACAATCTCAGAAAAGAAGTATCTGAACTAAACCAGACCACAGTTGGCCAAGGATTTTCTCCAATTCTTCATAACTAGAAACTATAAATTAGAAGTCTATTATATATTCCATAGACTCATAAATGCTTATGCTTATGCTAATTTACAGTAAACCATGTTATTCTTGTGTGAATTCATTCTCATATTGTCCTTTGTTCTCTTCAAAATGTTCCAAGTTAAGCAGTGAACCCTAAATATTGGTGCTCCAAGTAGGGAAGCCAAAGGAGTAGTATCCGTTCAAAAACCTTTTGTTATGACTTATTTCTGTCCATTTCACATATATTAGTTCATTTGGACCATCCAACCAGGTGTTATTGCTCTTCTGTTATGAAAAGAGAACCTTGCCTGGCTGGTGTGCTCAGTGGTTAGAGCATCGGCCCTCACACCATAGTGTCACAGGTTCAATTCCCAGTCAGGGCATGTACCTGGCTTGCAGGTTCAGTCTCCCCTGTGGGAGGCAACCAACCGATGTTACATCTCTCTCTCTCTCTCTCTCTCTCTCTCTTTCTCTCTCTCTCTCTAAAAATCAATGAGAAAAAAAAAATTCTCATGTGAGAATTATCAAATAAAAAACTTGTAAGAAATAAAACTTTATTAAAAAGTGATTCATAAGGCTAGACATAATATGTAAATGATTTATTATTCAGGGTTTCTTGACTGAAATGTCACTCAAATCTGGGTCATCTTACTCCTAAACCAGTAGATACAAACAGTGCCTAGAAGAGTGTTTTATAATATCTGGAAACATTTAATAAATATATCAAAACACTAATTTGATAAGATTTATGTACCCCTATGTTCATTGCAGCACTACTTATAATAACCAGGATATGGAAGCAACCTAAGTGCCCATCAATAGACAATTTGATAAAGAAGATATGGTATGTACATACAATAGAATATTACTCTGCAATAAAAAAAAAAATGAAATCTTACCATTTGGGACAACATAGATAGAACCAGGGAGTATTATGCTAAGTGAACTAAGTCAGACAGAGAAAGACAAATACCATATGATTTCACTTATATGGCAAATCTAAAGAACAAATAAATGAACAAACAAAACAGAAACAAACTCATAGATGCAGAGAACAAACAGGGTTGCCAGGCGGGAGGAGGGTTGAGGGGCTGGGTAGAAAGGGTGAGAGGATTAAGAAGTACAAATTGGTAGTTACAAAATAGTCATAGGGATGTAAAGTACAGCATAGGGAATGTAGTCAATAGTATAATAACTATGTATGGTGCCAGGTGGGTACTAGATTTATCAGGGGGATCACTTCACAAGCTATATAAACGTCTAACCACTATGTTGTACACCTGAAACTAATATAAAATAATATTAAATGTCAACTCTAAGTGACAAATAAAAAATAAAATGTAATTTTTCAGAATTCAGTTTAAAAAAGAATATGTATCATATACCTATGCAATGGAATATTATTCAGCAACAAAAAAGAATGAAATCTTGTCACTTGCAACAGCATGGATGGACCTATAGTTTATTATGTTAAGTAAAATAAGTCAGACAGAGAAAGACAACTACCATGTGATTTTATTTAAATGTAGAACCTAATAAACAAAACAAACAGAACAGGAACAAAGCCACAAATACAGAGAACAAACTGATGCTTGCCAAAGGGGATTAAAGTGGGGGATGGTAAAAATTTATCATAGTGTCTGAAACATCATAAGGACTCTAAAAACATTATCTGTCACTATACACTCATTTAGGGAGGATTACTTCAATATTTACTGTGAAGCATTCAAATGGTGTATGATACAAGTAAATTAACATTTGTTAAGCACAATCTGTGTCAGTTATAATGCTGTATACTTTACAGATTTAGGTAAGTGAAACAATCCATATTTTTTAGATGACAAGTCTGAAGGCAGAAGTTTTAATTAATTTAATCCAGGTCATATAGCTCATTGACTCTGGTGGAATAAGATAATAATATGGCATCACAATACAGAAGAGAATCTGATCCTAGACCAAGATAGCTAGACTTCATTTTCCTGGGCATGGATAGTCTTGATTAATGATGAATATTAACTGTAGCCCTGGCTGGTGTGGCTCAGTTGGTTGGATGTTGTGCCATACATGGAGAGGCTGCTGGTTTGAGTCTCAGTCAGGGCACATGTCTGGGTGTAGGGCTAGCTCCCCCATAGGGGGCATGCAGGAGGCAGCCGATCAATATTTCACTCTCACATTGATGTTTCTCTCTCCCTTTCCCTTCCTCTCTCTGTAAAAATCAATTAAAAATCTTTTAAAAAATGAATTGTAGTTAGATGTAAAGAAGGAGTACTCACTGGTTATGTTGAGAGTGAAGGTAGAGCTGAAGTTACAGAGCTATTACAAAAATAGGAAGATTAACAGGGTGGCAGTGGTTGGGATAGATTTAAATCAAGAGCATGAAGCAGCTGGAACACTAAGTAAGAGTTTATGTATTAATTTGAGTATAAGGCAGGAATTTCTTAATTTGAGAGGAGCAGGACCACAGATCTCTTTGAGAATTTAGTAAAAGCCATAGACCAGGGGTCCTCAAACTTTTTAAACAGGAGGCCAGTTCACTGTCCCTCAGACCGTTGGAGGGCCGGACTATAGTTTAAAAAAAACTATGAACAAATTCCTATGCACACTGCACATATCTTATTTTGAAGTAAAAAAACAAAACGGGAACAAATACAATATTTGTATTTGCATGTGGCCCGCAGGCCATAGTTTGAGGACTCCTGCTAGACCAGGGGTGGGCAAACTTTTTGACTCGAGGGCCACAATGGGTTCTTAAACTGGACCAGAGGGCCAGAACAAAAGCATGGACGGAGTGTTTGTGTGAACTAATATAAATTCAAAGTAAGCATCATTACATAAAAGGGTACGGTCTTTTTTTTTTTTTTTTTTTTTAGTTTTATTCATTTCAAACGGGCCGGATCCAGCCCGCAGGCCGTAGTTTGCCCACGGCTGTCTATATCCTCCCAGAGACCTGTACATATGTACCGAATTTTACATATAAAATTTTATGGAATTCAGGAGCCCTCCCTTTATACCAAAAGATATATAATGTCTAGTTGACTTACTTTTACTAATGCTAATATTAATTAGAGGTTCAAGAATCATTTTCTGCTCTCTTTATTATCAATCTTTTACCCAATGGTTTTGTTAACCATAAATATTATTATTTTATCAGTGGTTACAAAAAAAGTGATTTTCCAATTCTGTCATCCTTATGTATCAATTATCTGGTTATTCAGACATGTATTATGTATTATATTTCAGGATATAGGGATTCTTTCCTTTTATTTATTGAACTATTGACTTGTTCCCCTAGAATCTCTAAAAGTAACCAACAAGGTTTCCTTTTTTTAGGTTTTACTTTTAAGTACCATTTTGAACTCATGGATTTTTATGTTGTTTATGTTTTTCTTTTTTTTTTTTTTTTAAATATTTTATTGATTTTTTACAGAGAGGAAGGGAGAGAGATAGAGAGTTAGAAACATCGATGGGAGAGAAACATCGACCAGCTGCCTCCTGCACATCTCCCACGGGGGATGTGCCCGCAACCCAGGTACATGCCCTTGACCGGAATCGAACCCGGGACCTTTCAGTCCGCAGGCCGACGCTCTATCCACTGAGCCAAACCGGTCTTGGCTGTTGTTTATGTTTTTCAATCCATTGCAATTATTATTCTTTTTAGGCTCACATAATCTCATCTTAATTCAGTGAGAACTCCCTCCAGGTTGACTTTCGACCTGATCCCATTTATCTCTGGTAGCTCCCTTGATTTCTGACCCAAGGAGATGTCCCAAGTTTAAGTCATACACTTCTGCTCTAGACCTGAAGTCAGACATTTCTCAAGGATCCTTGGTTCCTTTTAGAAAGGAATGGTATATAGATACCACAATCTGGGTGCTTGGCATACCAATTACTACTAGGTTGTCATTGTTTCTAGGCTTTCTAGGAAGGAAATTTTTTTTTTTAGAAAAATAAATTATGAATTCATAATGTATTTCCAATTCAAATTTAAGATTATAAGGCTTTTATTTTGCTTCTTTAATTGTATTATTATGGACTGAATTGTGTTCCCCCAAAATTCATATATGTTGTGGTGGTATTTGGAGATAAGAACTTTGGGAAATAATTAGGGTTAAATGAGGTCATAAGGGTGGGGCCCTAATCCAATGAGATTGGTGTCCATATAAAAGGAGACACCAGCATCGTTCTTTCTCTCTCTCTCTCTCTCTCTCTCTCTCTCTCTCTCTCTCTTTCTCTCTTTCTCTCTCCCTCTCTCCATTCAGCCTCCAATCTCTTCAGCTTTTATTCTGTCTTCCACACTCCTACCAGAATGATCTTGAAAGCTAGCAAAACTATTCATATTTTCCAAAGGCTCCCCATTACTTAGATGAAAAAGTGAGGTCCTTGATGAGAAATGCCTCCTGGAGTAGAGGGCTGTCTTTGTCCAGCTTCAATCCCTGACACTCTTTCCCTCCATATTCTGGCGGTCCCAGACTCCTGCTTATCCTACTAAATTCCTTCACACACCAGCCCCTGTGCTCATGCTCTCCTTTAAGCCTTGGGTGCCCTCCCTACATCCCATGTCCCTCTCCCCTCAAGTTCTGCTCCCCTGGCCAGGGGCTAAGTATTGATCAAGTCTCCTCTCTACAAAGTTAGACACTCCTTTCTCAAAGCTCTCATTACTCCTGCTTGTTTTATAATGCTTTCTTTACTCACCTGTCCCTACTAGACTGTGGATGTTCTAAGAGTGGGGGTCTCCTTTGGTTCATTTTTTCTCTCTTGTCTCGTGTTTAGCACAGAATCTGAGAATAAGTTTTCCATAAATGTTTGCTAAAGAAGAAATGGGTGTCGGACAGGCTATGAATAAATGATTTTCCCAGCCTTCCATCAGGTGTTGCTAAGATGTTTCAGTGATCAAAGACAATTGACCACACCCATATCCTGGCCCTCAGATTTTGCTCGTAGCCTATTGTTTTCTGTTCCTCTTAGTAATTCCCGAACAGGAGCCTAATACTTTCCCAGATTTCCTTCTATCTGAAAAGGCATCATCACGTAGCATGCTCGTGGCCCATCTAACCCCTTTAAAATTTGCAAGTATATACGCACCCACACCGGACTTCTACCCGTCTCCCACATATTGAGAAATAACACCTAAAATCTTAAAAAAAAATACTAAAGTTTATCTTAAAAGCAGTTGTGGAGGCAGAAATTCTTAAGTATTTAAGTCTCAGCATTTTAGCGTCTCATGTTTCAGTATTTGATGAATCAATGGAGTTCCTTTGATTTGGAAGGCCTAGTCCAACGCTCGGGAGGGAGCTCAATGGAAGAAGAGGAAACTGAGCCGAATAGGAAAAGAACCCCCACACCCCCAGCGACTCCCGGCCCGCGGCTCCCTTTAAGGCGTGTGGGATGGGCGGGGTCCTGCCTTTAACCCCGCCCAGAGCCGAGGAGACCTGCGACCAATGAGAGGGGCGGTCCGAGGCGGAGCGACCTGCGTGCGGCGTGACGCAATCACGTCCGACCGGCTCTCCGCGGGTCGCGCGCTAGGACTTGAGGGTGTGGAGGTGAGAGCGGGCCACGCACCGCAGCTGCAGGGGTGGGGTCGGGGTCCCGGGCGCTCCCGGGTGAAAGTCCTCGGGACGAGTCGGGTCTCCCGATCTCGGGACGGTCCACCGGAGCGGAGGGGTCGCCCGCCCCCAGCCTTCCCCGGGCCGAGTGGGCTGTGCTCAGTATGAACTGACTGATGCGAACGCAGCCCTGAGTCCAGGTCTCCGTCACCGCCTGGGCACCCCCGCCGCTCCACCGAGGCCTTGCGCGCCGCGAGGAGCCCGCGGGGTGGAAAGAAATGAGGGACAGCAGTAAAGGCCGGCGTTTGTGCGCGTTGAGCTCCTCGGACCGCTCCTGTGAATAGGCCCTGTTGTTATTCCCATTTTGCAAAGGTGGAAACAGGCTTAGAGGAGTTAAATTTGCAGCGTTGTAAACTGTACAGGTGGGAGGTTGGCTAATTAAGGAAATAGGGAATCGTGTGAGCATCTCTAAAGTGGTGATCCCAGGCCAACAAAAGCCGTTTTTGAACTTGGGCAGCTCTAGTGACAAAATGCATTTAGTGAGTCATAACCCCCCCTCCCCCCCGAACATTCAGCGTTGAATTTTGTTTTTCAGGTGACCAGAGCCACCTGAAATGTCAATAGTTCGTTCGTCTGTCCATGCTAAATGGATCGTGGGGAAAGTGATTGGGACAGCAATGCAAAAAACCGCTAAAGTGAGAGTAACCAGGCTGGTTCTGGATCCCTATTTATTAAAGGTGAGAAACATCCCTGCTTTCAGTTGGCATTGATAAATCACCCACACATCCTGGGTTCAGAGCAGAAAAACACTTCTCTATCAATAAAAACACATGGAGCACCTGCTGCATGCCAGGTACTGGGCTGGTTTAACAAAGTGAATTATTCGTGGTGAGTACTCACATTCTGAGGACACATAGAGCTCATTTCAGTTCAGTCTGGTAAGCACTGTAGTCTTTCTGTGTGCAGTGGATTGTGGGAGTAGGGAGCAGGAAGCAGGACACCTTGTTCATTCCCAGGTTGCTGAAGGAGCACATCCTTGATTTAGAAACATTTGAGCTGAATCTCAAAAAGGATTTTATCCAGAGGACCAGGTTGGGGGAAGTCATTCTGGCCACGATGAGTAGTAGTTTGTGGAAGTTCTTTTAGCCATGAGAGGGTAGGACATTCTACAGGAACAGCGGGTATTTGGGCAAGGATGAGCCCAGAGTTTGGCACAATTGAATGGGTACAAGAACAACCGGAGCTGGACCGTGAAGAGTCTTTTATGTTGTGTTTTGGATTTCATTCTATAAGCAAAGGAAAGACAGACTTGGAGATGGGTAGGTATGAGGATTGGAGGTCAGGAAATGGGTAAGGAGGCTATTGAGAAAGTCCAGGATGGAAACGATAAGGACCTGAACAGTCAGTCCTTGGAGCAATGGGGAAAAGTAGATTTCAGAAAGGACAGAGCCCTTGCTTTGTTAGATGTGTAAGGGAGGGAGTGGGAAATGTCAAGGATGTTCTGCATTCAAGATGGTAGAAATGCCAGTTGTTATCTGGGATCAAACGCAGGAGTGAGCTGAAAAGTGATGGCATGATCACTGACCTTAAACTCAGAAGACTTTAGTTTGAATACTGACCTGACTCTGTCGTTTACTAGCTATGCACATTACTTAGCCTCCCTGAGCCTGTTTTTCTCATCTGTAAGTGGGAGTACCTGCTGTGGAGGGGCTGCCTTGAGGAATAGATGATTCTAGTTATCCGTGGTTTGTTTGCAATACTTTGGGCTAGACGTGGAGCTAAGTGCTTTATGTATATTACTAGAAGCCCGATGCACGAAAATTCATGCAAGAGCAGGCCTTCCTTCCCCTGGTTGCTGGCACGAGCTTCCCTCTGGCACCTGGGACCCGGGCTTCCCTCCTCTGGCTTCCCTCTGGCCCTGGCTTCATCAGGAAGGACGTCTGGAATGACGTCCGGAAGATGTCCTGTGTAATTAGCATACTACCCTTTTATTATTATAGATGTTTAATTCTCTTGGTATCTGTAGAGGTGCAAGTATTAGAGCCTTATTTTATGGTGGAAAAAAGCCGAGCTTGGAGTTAAGTGATTTGTCCTAAATTACACAGTAGCATATTTATGGACTGGAGAGAAGGTGCCACTGGAGAGAAGAATTTAAGTAGTGTCAAGAAGGATGGTAATCAATAGAGCAAGGGTACTGAAGAGAATACACTGGAGAGCTTGGGGACAGGATCATCTCTGGAAAAGTCATTGCTGTTTTCCAGAAGTTAAGCAGCTAATTTTTGTATTGGAAACTGCCTTAAATATGTTATCTTCACCCCCCTACCCCCCAAGTCCCAGCTTTTTTTCTGTGCATTACTTTTTCATATTCTGTACTGCACTGCCAGATCACAGATGGGAACTGCTCATTTGTTCTTCCTTCTCTCAACAGTATTTTAATAAACGAAAAACCTACTTTGCTCATGATGCTCTTCAGCAGTGCACAGTTGGGGACATTGTGCTTCTCAAAGCCTTACCTGTCCCACGAACGAAACATGTGAAACATGAGCTGGCTGAGATCATTTTCAAAGTTGGACAAGTCATAGATCCAGTGTCGGGAAAACCTTGTGCAGGAACTGCCTACCTGGAGAGTCCAGTCAATTTGGAAACCACCCATCTAACCAAAACCCCAGAAGAACACAGTATCTCCTCAGAACAGTGAAGGAGCATTAGAAAAACCAGCCAGAGGGAACGGTTTATAAGTTTGCTTTATGGAAGAGAAATTTTTCTAAGTTTCATCACAAACGGATCAGTTTTTCTTCTGGTATTTATGAAATAGCTCAAAGTAAATGAATAAAGCGTTTGTTATAATTTTCCAAAAAGGTTTATGGTCATGTTTCAAATTTCCTTTTCAGTGAACATGCTTTCCTGTTACACTAAATGTGCCTAGTAATCTGCTGCATTATTTTTTTAAGCTCACTGTTTTAGATATGTGTGTGTGTGTGTGTGTGTGTGTGTGTGTGTTTCATTCAAAGGAATCTTGAATTTATTTTAGAACCTTTATTTGGAGAGAAGAAACCTTTTTGATACCATAAACAGATAAGATCACATTAAGTGAATGTTTTTGATGGTGTATATTCAAAATTAATTTAATTTTTTTCTCTGATTTAACCAATTCCAAACAGAAATAATCAACATGCTTGGGGCTCTAGCTGGTTTGGCTCGGTGGATAGAGTGTTGGCTTGTGGACTAAAGGTTCCCGGGTTCGATTCTGGTCAAGGGCACATGCCCAGTGGTGGGCTTGAGTCCCAGTCAGGGGTGTGCAGGAGGCAGCCAATTGATGATTCTCTCTCATCATTGATGTTTCTATCTCTATCTCTCCCTTCCTCTCCGAAATCAATAAAAATATATTTTTTTAAAAAGAAAGAAAATCAGCTAAATAAAATGGACATTGATAGATTTAAAACAAAGATTTTAAAAAATAAAAAATAGCCATAAGCGGTTTGGCTCAGTGGATAGAGCATCGGCCTGCGAACTCAAGGGTCCCGGGTTCGATTCTGGTCAAGGGCATGTACCTTGGTTGTGGGCACATCCCCAGTGGGGAGTGTGCAGAAGGCAGCTGATCAATGTTTCTCTCTCATCAATGTTTCTAACTATCCCTCTCCCTTCCTCTCTGTAAAAAATCAATAAAATATATTTTAAAAAAATTAAAAATAATAGTAAACATGATTGGGGTCAGACTATCTCAGATTAAAATCCATATTAAGAATGTTGATATGTAGAAAATAAAACTTAAAAGTTCTGTTACTTTTTTTAGTACTGTATCCTAGGCTGCATTAAATAGGAAGGAGGTTTGTTTTTTTTTAATACATTTTATTGATTTTTTACAGAGTGGAAGGGAGAGGGATAGAGAGTTAGAAACATCGATGAGAGAGAAACATCAATCAGCTGCCTCCTGCACACCCCCCACCAGAGATGTGCCCGCAACCAAGGTACATGCCCTTGACTGGAATCAAACCCGGGACCTTGCAGTCCACAGGCTGATGCTCTATCCACTGAGCCAAACCAGTCAGGGCAGGAAGGAGTTCTTAAAACCTGATACATTGATGAAGTTGTAGTACTTCTCATATGTGCATTTGAATTGGAAAATTTCAGAGTTGTTGCTGTCCATTAATTACGATCATTTAAATTTTGACCTGAAGAAACAGAGTCGAGTTCCGTTTTCTGGCTCCTAGGAAGAGATTTGGATTATATTTCAACCTCAACTAATATGTGTATTATACCAGCACAGGGTTTTAACAGGACCACAGGCACTCCCCCTCCCCCCCCCCCCCCCCCCCCGCCCTGCTCCCCCTCAGGACGCTTCATGGCAAACAGCACATTGGTGGAAGAAATTAGAGTAATTTCCCAAAAGAGATGAGAACTGATTGTTAAAGGAAGAGTCTCCAGGCTAGTAGATGAGGGGTGTGGAAAGGGCATTTGAGGCAGAGGGAACAGTATCAAGTCCTCAAAGTAGGAGAGAAAGGAGCATAACCAAGGGGATGGCTGGAACATTTTGAACAAGGGTGGAAATCAGATAGATAAATAGGCAATAATTATCCTCTAATTGGTGGTAGGTTATTTAACATTTTTTAAAAGAATGATATAATTAGATTCACATTTCAATACAAGAAATAGCATCAGTGTAGAAAATAAACTGGAAGGGGAAAGATCAGAGGTAGGAAGACTGGTCTGTTCAAAGACTGGTCCTAAGACGTAAACTGAGTTGGGCAGGGAAGATGAAAAGAGGTTAGATGATGTTGCAAAGCAGAACTCTCAGGGCTTGGTACCATGGAGGGTAAGTAAAAGGGAAGCATTTAATACTGTCTAGGTCTCTGGCAGGTAGGGCTATGAGGTACCAGCTATCCTGGAAGGGACAGGACACCTGTCTAAGCCATCACCAAAAGCTCAAATATTTTTAAATGTTTACATAAACTCTATCATTTTTATCTTTTAAGATAATTGTTATTTATTTTTTAAATATATTTTATTGATTTTTTACAGAGAGGAAGGGAGAGGGATAGAGAGTTTAAAACATCAATGAGAGAAACATCGATCAGCTGCCTCCTGCACACCCCCTCCTGGGAATGTGCCCACAACCAAGGTACATGCCCTTGACAGGAATCAAACCTGGGACCCTCCAGTCTGCAGACCAACACTCTATCCACTGAGCCAAACCGGTTAGGGTTTAAGATAATTTTTTAAATCGTGGTGTAAAAAGTATGCTTTAGGAAGATGACCCATATTTAGTCTATGGTGTTGAATAACCTGTCACACACCTGTGAAATAAGAGTCCTCCCCCAGGAAAAAAAAAGCATTGGGTTAATGGAACTACAGAATGGAGCCCTAGTGGGTTTGGCTCAGTGGATAGAGCCAAACTGAAGGCTCCCAGTTCAATTCCGGTCTAGGGCACATACCTCAGTTGCAGGCTCAATCCCTGGCCCTCATCACGGTATGTGCAGAAAGCAAACAATTGATGTGTCTCATATCAAGATTTCTCTCCCCCTCTCTTCCACTTTCTCTAAAAATCAATGGAAAAATATGCTGGGGTGAGGATTAACAAAAGAAAAAAAAAAAAACGATTGGAGAAAAATGCAGAATGAGTGGCCTAATGCTAAATAACACAAAAGCAAGATCAGCAAAGAAATTTCTACCAAGTTTACAATTCAGGAAAATCGATTTGAAAGCATTTGTCTCCTGGAATGGAGCTGAGAATTGGGGGCATGTGTGAGAAAGTTACCAGTGCATGTTAATATTACTGCCTTGAGGAGGCCCTGTCCTTTCTGCCCTGGGGATAGTTCACTTCAGCCTCTCCTGTGGATCTAGTCAGTCTCTGTAGCCTCACTGAGCACAAGCCAGTTGGGATCAGGAACTCAGCCACACAACCTCTATCCAGCCTCCTGTCCCGGTGTCCCTTGGCCTCCTTTACACTGGCCTTTAAGAGACAGATGCATCTCCCTGGTCTGGGCAAATCCTGTTGCCACTCCTCCATACACAGGACCTATTTCTCTCCTCCTGGCTGCCTCCCTGCCAGATGAAGTTGTTCAGACATTGCCCCAGTCAGAAAACTGTACCACTTGAGCCCCAATGCTTCCTTCTCAGCGTCCAATATTGCCAACTTCAGAGAATCCCTCAGTCCGCAAGCCCAATTTCTGGCCCCACCCCTTCTACAGAGACCTGCCTGGATCGCAGAGACCTCCCAGCTACCTAGTCTGAAGGGCATTCATTCTCCTCTGGGCCTCTACAGATTCACACTGGCCTTGAAATGTTCCCTTTAATGGGTGGGCCTCACCTGCTCCTTGCTTCGCCCCCCTTCTCTCACTGTCCAACTCCCTTTCTGCCCCCATTGTCTCAGTTGCAGTTTTCATGGTTACATGTGTGGCTCTTTTATCTTACAGCAGGATGCACTGTCCCCAAACAGTGCCATCCTGACTCACGCCTTTGTTTAAGCTGCTACTGCTGCTGCTGGGAAATGTCCTCCCTTCCTCCCCTGGTCAACTCCTCTTCCTCTGCCTGAGGTGTCAGCTCCCGAGTGTGTGCCTCCCACTTCTCAGCCACTGCCGGGTGCACGCTCTCTCTTCCTTGCTCCCTTCGCATCTTGTGACCCTGTCCGTTTCAACACCTGACACACTTGACCCAGTCACTTCCCATCCTGCCACACTGGGCTGGGATGGCTTGAGGGCAAGGATGGAGCCAGAGCCCACCGATCGCTGCTGAAATGAGCCCAACAGTGTACGTAGTTCCGAGCCTATGAGAACTTGAGTATGTTTCCATCAGAATGCTTTTATTAAAGCTGTATGCAGGTGTTTATTTTTGTTTGTTTATGTGGAAAAGGCAATATATATTTACACGGCACAAAATTTCAAAGGTATGCGGGGAGAAGCCTGCCTCCCACCTCCGTCCCCCAGGTCCTGGAGTCCCCAGCAACACTGTTAGCCTTTTCCTTCCAGCCTTGCCCACGCTCCTGTGCGCTCTCCTTTCGCAGGAGATCGCTGGTTCTTCTCGGGCTTCTGGCTCCTTTCTCGTGGCCGCCGGGCTTCCCGCGCCGGGACGCACTGCGCACCTGGCCGCCGCGGCGCGCGCCTGCGCCCCCTGGCGGCCGCGCGCCCCGCCCCGCCCCGCCCCGGCCGCCGCGGGCCTAGCCGAGGGAGGGGTCGCGGAGGCGGCCGCGGCGTCAGCAGCGGCCCGAGCGGTGGGAGCCAAGGCGCCGGAGCAACATGGCGGCGCGAGTGCTGCAGGCTCGCGGAGCGGCCTCGGCCGGCGGCCTCCTACAGCGGGCGGCCCCCTGCAGCCTCCTGCCCGGGCTCCGGTGAGCAGCGCCGCCCTTTCGGGGAGGGGCCGCCGCGGGGCGGAGGGCGCGGGGTCCCCGGCGCGGGTCTCCGCCCCGGCCCGGCCACGCTCCCGCGGGGCAATGCGGCCGGGGCGGCGGGGCCGGAGGCCGAGGTCAGCGGGGTCGGGGTGGGCGGGCGCCTCGTTGGGGTCCGAGCGCCTTCCCCACGGGCTCAAGGTCACGGCGGGGACGGCGCTCGGCGCCAAGGCCACGTACGCCCGCTGTGCGAGCCCGGCCAGCGGGACCTTAACCCGGCGCGACCCGGAGCGGCGGCCGGACGGTGGGCGCGCGGCCGAGGCTGCAGGCCCTGCAGGCGGCCTGCGGGGTCTCGCCGGGCGCGCTGGGAGCGGCTCGCCCGCGCGGAGCCGCGATGTCTGCAGCTGCAGATACCACTTACCGCTCCGGCCGTGAGCGCTGCGCCCCCGGGGAAAGGGAGGGTAGGAGGAGGTCTCAGTCCTGGGAACAGTGTGACTTGCATTTAAAGTCGTGCATCAAAAAGTATTTTCAATGGTCCGCACTAGGTAGGCGTCGGGTTCATGTTTTAACTTTTTGTCTAACCTCGTTGGATTCAATGCGGTTTTCTGAATCCATCACTTTGACATAATTCATGTCCCATTTTTTCACATTTAAAAAAAAAAAAGCCTGTACTAACTTACACGTAGGTTTACTTTCTCGTTTTCTTTGCATTGCAAAATTTAAATGGCATGTTTTCATTTGTTGGCTTTTAATTAGATAAGGAGCCTCTAGAAAATACAGTTGGCACCTAAAAATGAAGAAGCGAAGAAACTACCTGTTTGTTAAACTCTTGCTTTATGTGACTTATTCCATTAAATCCCAGTAGCAATCCTAAGAAGTAAGTAATAGGATCTGCATTTTAGAGATGAGATGGGACCTCAAAGGGTGTGAGGCACACCCAGAAAAGGCATTTTCTAGCCTGAACCCAAGTTTGTCTGGCTTCAGGCCCAGCACCCTTCCTAGGACTGATGCTCAACTTGTATTTCCAAATTTGATGTTTCCAAGTTAACAAATCAGCCTCCTTTTATATTTTTTGAAAATATGTTTTTATTAATTTTTTTTTGAGCGAGAGGAAGGGAGAGGGATAGAAACATCAATGATAACAGAGAGTCATCTACCGGCTGCTTCCTGTATGCCCCCCCCTGGGGATCGAGCTCACAATCCGGACATGTACCACGACCTCCTGGTTCATATGTGGAAGCTCAGCCACTGAGCCATGCCAGCCGGGCCACCTCCTTTTATTTTTGTTCTGTTATTGAGCATCTACTTCGTGTCTTACTTTTTTCACACAGGTGATAGGAGCCCATGAAATTCATATTTTCTTTCAGCTGAGGCTGAAGATATTTACTCAACATGTTCACCCACAGCGCCCAAGGTCACAAAGCTAGGAAACTGGAGAACTGGACCTGGGTCTGCCCGGTACCCTGACTTCCTGCTGGGGCCACATGCTCTTGAGCCTGGAGTCCTTATCTCTGTCCAACCTGTTGGCTTTCTGATTGCTCCCTCAGGTCCCCTGTCCTCTTTGACTATTCCCTGGGCTCTACTCTGCCTTAACTGTACATGTTCTTTAGGACTCAGTCCCAGTTAATGATCTGATTCCATCAAATATTGAATGTATATGATGTCTTTGAAGCCCTAGGGAACTGAGCATAATAGCCTTGGTCACTAACCTCAGGAAGCCATAGACTTACAGATTTGCTGTGAGAGAAAACCGGGGAACCTACCACACGAGGTCATGGAAGGCCTCTTCAAGAAGATGGTGTTAAGCCTGGCCAGTGTGGATCGGTGGTTGAGCATCAACCTATGAACTAGGAGGTCACAGCTCGATCTCCAGTGAGGGGCATGCAGGAATGATTTTGTTTCATCATTAATGTTTCTATCTCTCTCTCCCTCTCCCTTCCTCTCTGAAATCAATAAAAATATACATATTTTTAAAAGATGATGTTAAGCTGAGATCTAAAGGGTCAGTGTGCATGGAAGTCCTGAGCGGGAAGGAGTCAGGCATGCTGGGAAACCCCAGTAAAGTCTAGGAGGCAGGAGCACAGGAGTGAAGGGAAGACTGGCTAGAGGGCAGGTGACAAGGAGCAGGGGCCAGGTAATTCCAGGCCTTGCAAACCATCTTAGAGAGCTTGGGTTTTATTCTGGAAGCTGTGGGAAACGTTTGAAGGTATAAATTCTAGTGTGACATGATCTGATCCTCAGTTTTTAAAGATCAGTCTGACTATGGAAAGGGTACAGAATCAAGGGCAATGGCCAACTGAGTGGACGCTTGTACCATTTACTGAGTTATTTGTTCCATTGGTATGTAAGTGCCCACCATATGCTGGGTGCTATTATTGTAAACAGCGAATAAGGCACACAAGGTCCCCGCCATCTTGCTAGTAAGTCAGAAAGGGAGGAACAGGTGTGGGGTGGGGAGCAGTTTAAGAAGGCTGGAATTCAGATGGGAAGGCCAAGTAGGCAAGCAGTTGGCCTAAACCAGCAGTTCTCAACCTGTGGGTCACGACCATCGGAAAACACATATAGCATATCAGATATTTACATTACGATTCATAACAGTAGCAAAATTACAGTTATGAAGTAGCAACAAAAATAATTTTATGGTTGGGGGTCACCACAACATAAGGAACTGTATTAAAGGGTCGCGGCATTAGGAAGGTTGAGAACCACTAGCCTAGACCTATATGACTCTAACCCAGGGGTGGGCAAACTTTTTGACTCGAGGGCCACAGTGGGTTCTTAAACTGGACCGGAGGGCCGGAACAAAAGCATGGATGGAGTGTTTGTGTGAACTAATATAAATTCAAAGTAAACATCATTACGTAAAAGGGTACGGTCTTTTTTTTCTTTTAGTTTTATTCATTTCAAACGGGCCGGATCCGTCCCGTGGGCCGTAGTTTGCCCACGGCTGCTCTAACCTATCTGACTCCTTAAAGGAGATCTCTGGGCTACAGGAAACATTGGGGAGTTGTCAGCACATAGGAATGCTAAATGTTGATAGATACACGGGTTTCAGTATACTGCTTTGTATTTGATTGAAAATTTCGTAACAATTTTTAAGTCATAGGAATGAATGATATTACTTTGAGAGATTATGGATAGAAAAAGGACTGAGAAACAGCCTGGGATTTGTCAACATTTACAGGCTGGATAGAGGAAGTAGAGGCGGGCACGGGAGACAAAGGGAGCAGCCAGTGAGGTCGTTGTTATGTGACAGTGCCCAGAGAGGTATTTCAAGGAAGAATGGCCACCTGTGCCAGATGCTGCTAAAAGGTTAAGGTGACAGAAGAAAACTGGATTTGCCAACAGGGGCTGACCTTGCAAGAGCGGCTTACAGGGGAAGGAGGAAGTCTTCCTGGAACGCTTACCAGCCAGCACTTCTTACTTAGCTCTGCTCAGGGCCAGGCCCAGAGTTCCAGCTACTTAGTGGACATGCACTCATGCCCCACGGGTGCCTGAGATGCTTATGGACCCAGAACTAAACTCCGCTTCCTCCTGCAGAGCCTGCTTGCTTCTCCTGGGTTCTCTCTCCCCAGTAATGGAACATCTTCCAGAAACCAGAAGGCCTTCCCCAAGCCAATCCCCTCCTGCTCCTCCCTTCTACCTCCAACATATCTTTACTCTGCCTTCAGAATGGCCACTCCCCTAGCTCAACTCGTCAACACGCTCCCTGCCTTATTGCTGTAGTCCATCCGCCATATCACGCCCAGGCTGCTTTTTACATCTAGAATTTTTTTTTTTTAAACTTGCTAGCATTGCACCATGTACCAGGTAGAATCCAGCTGATGGGCAAGCCTGGTGCCCAGGAGCCTAACCACCCTGCCCCCCTTGCCCTCCCGTTATCTCAGTCGCCATTCTATTCTGCCTTCCTTAACTCTTTGCTATTCCAGAAATATGCTATACAGTATCATGACTCTGTGCCCCTGGACATGTTGTTCCCTTTGACTGGAATTATCGCCTGCTTTGTCCACCTGTTTTTCTTTTCCTCCAAGCAGAGGCAGAATGTCCCCACTGAAGTCCCTTTTGCTCCTCACAGGCCTTGAGCTCCCACAGTGTGTATGTGTGAGTCTGCAGTATCCGTGATCACTCTGGCTGTTTACTGATCGTTTTTCCCATGAGACTGAGCAGGCCAAGCATCTGGTTCACCTTTATATCCACAGAGCCCTGGCACATAATGCTTACTCTATTTAAAGTCTAGCACTACCCAGGCCCGCCCTTGCTTAGCTTGCAAGATCAGATGCGTTCCGGGTGCTATGTCTGTAAGGTAAAATGTGCTGCCCCCACCCCACCCTCTGTAAAGTGCTGTACAGCATATGTATGTGATCTTATAAAGACCACTGATTGAAATGTTTGTCACTGTCATTAAAGAACCTCAGCCTCGCCTGCATCTTATCACCCTGGCAGCTATTGGCACAGCTGCTTCTACCCCCTTCAATG
Organism: Myotis yumanensis; assembly: GCF_028538775.1. NCBI lineage: Eukaryota > Metazoa > Chordata > Mammalia > Chiroptera > Vespertilionidae > Myotis > Myotis yumanensis. Next base: position 87,395,627 of record NW_027223755.1, on the reverse strand, counting down.
ACTAAGCTTGGACAGCTAGGTGACCTGGGCACATTAGCACCTTTGGTCACCTGACACTCGAAAGATTTCCGAGTTTCACAGTCAGTTGAAGATAATGCTGGGCCAGACTGTTTTGCAGTTGCTGCCAAAGTTCACAAGCACACGCCACTCAGGTTCTTGTGTGTCCTGTGACATTGACTTTTTCCTAGACTTACCTTTATTTTACAAAACATTTCCATATCTCTGACCTCATTTTACTCATTCTAAAGTATATACCTTTGGTCCTCGCCAATGTGGGTCTTTGGTTGAGCGTCAACCTATGAACCAGGAGGTCACAGTTTGATTCCCGGTCAGGGTGATTCTCTCTCATCGTTGATATTTCTATCTCTCCCTCTCCCTTCCTCTCTGAAATCAATGAAACTGTATTAAAAAGTAAAATAAAGTATCTACCTTTGGTATTACTAAAATCTGGGGCAGATGCTCAGTGGGGGAGATTTGTGTTTGGGAGGTATCCCTTACTGGTAAAAATATTTTGAACTTTATAGATCTAGGTTCATTCTTTTATTTTGTCACTTCTTAGCTCAGGTCATTTAACCTGTGTGAACCAATCTTTAAAATTCGATAATAGCTACCTTACTAGATTGTTCTGAGGACTAAATGAGATGACAAACTACCTCGTCCAGTGCCTAGCAGCCAGTATATACTTATCCTATCTAATAAAAGACATACCTCTAATTAACCATACCTCTGCTACGCTTCCCATTGGCTAATTAGGGTGATATGCAAATTAACTGCCAACCAAGATGGCGGCCGGCAGCCACGCAGCTGAAGCGAACATGAGGCTTGCTTGCTCCGTTGATGGAGGAAGCCAAGGTTCCCAGCCTGCCTCGGCCCAGCTCTGAGCTCCAAAAGCAACAATGTTTCAATTATAGAAGCTAAACAAACCCCAGATACCTGCTTTCAGTCAGCGGAGGCCTCAGAGCTGGGAGGCCAGTGAAGGCAACAGAGTTTCAATTATAGAAGGTAAATAAATCCCAGAATAAAAAAAAAAGAAAAGAAAAAAAGGAGAGGCTGGGAGCTTCGGTCCCGGCCAGCCTGAAAATGGCCCTCAGCCCCTCATCCAGGCTGGCCAGGCACCCCAGTGGGGACCCCCACCCTGAAGGGGGTGTGACCAGCTGCAAACAGCCATCAGCCCCTCACCCAGGTTGGCCAGGCACCCAAGCAGGACCCTCACCCTGATCCGGGACACCCTTCAAGGCAAACCTGCCGGGCCCCACCTGTGCACCAGGCCTCTATCGTATATAGTAAAAGGGTAATATGCAAACTGACCCAAACAGCAGAAAGACTGGGAATGACTGGTCACTATGACACACACTGACCACCAGGGGCAGGCGCTCAATGCAGGAGCTGCCCTCTGGTGGTCAGTCGCTCTCACAGGGGGGAGCTCTGCTCAGCCACAAGCCAGGCTGATGGCTGCCAGTACAGCGGTGGTGGGAGCCTCTCCTGCCTCCTCAGCAGCGCTAAGGATGTCTGACTGCAGCTTAGGCCTGCTCCCCGCTGGCAGGTGGACATCCCCCGAGGGCTGCCGGGCTGCCAGAGGGATGTCTGACTGCCATCTTAGGCCCAATCCCCCGGGGAGCAGGCCTAAGCCAGCAGGTGGTCATCCCCCGAGGGGTCCCAGACTGCGAGAGGGCACAGGCCGGGCTGAGGGACCGCCCCCCCAAGTGCACAAATTTTTGTGCACCAGGCCTCTAGTTAACTTATAATACCCATAAGTTCTAAAGAGGAGGGAAAAAATTACTTTGGGAAATTTCCTAATGCTGATACTTTTAGAAACTTTCATTGAACTCCTTTCTTAATTGTTCATAATTGTTATTCCTAGGTTCTTACAATTTATTTATAAGACAAAAAAAATAAACAGTTTCTGTTTAGTGAGCTTAAACTCTAAAATAAAAAACAAGAATTATACAAAGTCCCATTAACAAACCTTAAAACGTTCTACTTTGTAACTCACTAATTTTATATACTTGCCATTTTGCTTCCTGATATTATGCAAACATTCCAAAATGTGGTGTGTTTAAGACACTAAACAAATTGACAAAACATTTTTATTTTTATTGAAATAAATTTGAGCATGACTCATTTGGTGAATTGCCTTCTTCAGAATGAGTTTATTTATATAATCAACCAGTGAATTGAAAACAGAAACAAATACCATATGTTTTAGGTTTTGCTAAAGTGCTAATTGTTATATATAGTTCATTTTTTTATTTTAAAAGTTTGTTTTAACACTTTCTTAATTCTCTGGAATTTTACATATGGTAAAAGCAAGATAGAAGAATTGTAAACATCTTTTCACAAATGTCATTTAAGATTACATATTTTTCTCCTATGCACTTGTAAGAAAAATTGCATAATTGGTGTTAACTTATTTTGCTTATTTACTATCAGCTTGCAGCTTTTTAATCTTTGAAGGATTTGAAAAAGTATTTTTATATTTGGTCATTATAGAAAACGTTGATAATTTTATATTTATATATTTTAGTTTCTGTATTTGTAAGATTACATCATTCAAAGGTCTTTTTATCTGGTTTCTAGCTATTTGTGATAATATCCTATGAATTAGTTTTAAATTAAAAGAATCTCTTATGGGGAGAAAATTGCCTGTAATGTTTGTTCATTAAAGCAGCAAGTCAATTTTTTTCTACCATCGTCACTTATTAGCAGTTCACTTTGTGTATTTATGATACTGTTCAGTGCCTGCTTTTTCCACATAATTTCTCTTAGAGATATGTGCATGTAGATCTGGCTCATTCTTTTTAATGATTTCATTCTGTTCTGATTTGGGGTATTCCCTAATTCATTTGACCAGTCCCTGTTAATGAATATCCAAGTTGCCGGTATCAGGAGCAAACTGGAAACAAGGCAATAATGAACGTTTTTGTGCATTCATCTTGATGTACTTATCTAAATATAGCTGCCTGTAGGACATAACTTCAAGTGCTATTATTGGGCCAAAAGGCCTACACAGTTTTAATTTTTAAAAAAATATATTTTTTTATTGACTTCAGAGTAGAAGGGAAAGGGAGAGTTAGAAACATCAATGAGAGAGAATCATTGATCAGCTGCCTCCTGCATGCCCCCCACTGGGGATCGAGCTCACAACCCAGGCATGTGCCCTTGACCACAATCAAACCCAGGACCCTCTAGTCCAAGGGTCCTCAAACTACGGCCTGCGGGCCACATGCAGATACAAATATTGTATTTGTTCCCGTTTTGTTTTTTTACTTCAAAATAAGATATGTGCAGTGTGCATAGGAATTTGTTCATAGTTTGTTTTTTTTAACTATAGTCCGGCTCTCCAACGGTCTGAGGGACAGTGAACTGGCCCCCTGTTTAAAAAGTTTGAGGACCCCTGCTCTAGTCTGTTCTATCCACTGAGTCAAACTAGACAGGGCCACAGTTTTAATTTTGATAAGATAATGTCACACTGCCCTCTAGGGACATTACAAAGATTTGTAATTCCACTTGGAAGAGTATGGAAGTAGGCACTTAAAAAGAAACTCGCAGACACAGACAACAAAATGAACGGTGGTTACCAGAGGGGCAGTGGGTGGGAGGGAGGATGAAGAAACCAGACTTTGGGGTGATGAGCAAACAATAGAGTACACAAATGTCAAATTATAGTCTTGTACACCTGCAAATTATATAATGTTACTAGAGGGCCCGGTGCATGACATTCGTGCGCTGGGGGGGGGGGGGGGGGGTGTCCCTCAGCCTGGCCTGTGCCCTCTTGCAGTCCGAGACCCCTTGGGGGATGTCCACCTGCCGGCTTAGGCCCGGGTTGCAGGTTCAATCCCCAGTGTGGGGTGTGCAGGAGGGAGCCGATTATTCTCTCTCATCATTGATGTTTCTATCTCTGTCTCCCCTCTACCTTCCTCTCTGAAATCAATAAAAGTATATATTTTTAAAAAATTGCTTTACAGCCTGACTGGCATGGCTCAGTGGTAGAACATTAACCCATGAACCAGGAGGTCCCAGTTTGATTCCCAGTCATGGCACATACCCCGGTTACAGGCTCAACCCCCAGTTTGCGGTGTGCAGGCGACAGCCAATCAATGAGTCTCTCTCATCATTGATATTTTTCTCTTTCTTCCTCTTTGAAAGCAATAAAAAAATATTTTTTTAAAAAAATGCTTTACAGGAGGGAAAACAACATAGTGGAAATTGCAAAGATAAGCATGAGAACTCTGTTAGGAGAGCCACAAGTTACTGCCTTACACTTTATTCCTGCTGTTTAGAACTACATGATGGAAAAGCGGGCATTTTGTGGTATCCCAGGCTCTAGAGTAGTGCTTAGAATAGGTGCTGGAGGCATGCTGGCTGAATGATCGGTGAATTTATGGAAACAGTGTGTCATGTGACACTACCTAGAGACATTGAAATCTTTGTACCTCCGGTGAAACTCAAATTTTTGTATTTATTATTCCATAGGGGGTTGACGTCTTCCAGTCAGAGACCTCGAGAAGACAGCTGGTTAAAATCCTTATTTGTCCGGAAAGTTGATCCAAGAAAAGATGCTCACTCTAATCTCCTAGCCAAAAGGGAAACAAGCAGTCTATACAAAATACAGTGTGAGTGATAGGTCTGCTATCTTCACAGTTGACTTTTCTCCCTTTGTTCATAAGTTCATCGTGGAATTTTCTTTTGTTTCAGTTCACAATGTTAAACCGGAATGCCTAGAAGCATACAACAAAATTTGGTGTGTATACCAAACTATCGTTTACTTGGGGGAAATAATGATTTTAATATTTATTAGTTCAACCAGCACGTGATAGCAGAGTGAGATCTTTGTTCCATTTTCTTAAAGCTGAATGCTTAGAGGCTTCTTAAATTGAGCTCTGCGTGGGATTACAAAGGGCATTTTGTAAGCACTCAGACAGTAAATCATCACATAAGCTATAACCTTAGAATGTTACTAGACTCAGGGTTGGAAGGAACCTTGCAAGATTGTCTAATCCATCACATCATCCAGTGCTTGAGTCCTTTCCGCACACCTTCCTGCCTGCCTGTGCCTAGATACATTCATACATTCTGTCTCTGGGCAGCTTTGAGTGTTAGGAATTAGAACTTGTGTTCCTGCGACTTCCATTGTTTCCCATTTTACTTCTCAGTAAAACTGTCCCGTTTGCACGTAGCTGCCATTTCTCCCCACATCTTGCATTCGCCAGGATTCAAGTCCCTTCAGCAGGTTCTCATGATTTGTGACCCACATGTACTTACAGAACTTGTAAACTTTTAGACTAAAGAGAAAAGTAAGTGTATCCGTTCTTAATTAAATTAATAGAAACAGTATTTTAATAAGCAAATATAATTTAAAAGCTTTTTTTTTTTTTTTTTTACCTTTAAAATCTGCTACTTTCATAAGGGAAGAATGATTCTGTCACCAGAATCAGCAAAATTTTCAGAAGCAAAAACCTGTTGTTTTATTTTTGGATGTGGTTTGTGAAATAACATTAGTAAAGAATTTATTACTGCAGCACAATTTTCTTTGTTAAAAAATGCCCTTAAAAAGGCAGACACTTATTTTCTAAATCTTTTCTCATAAAATGAAATTATTTCTCTATGCTGATGTTTCCTTGAGTTATCTTCCCTGTCCCGTTTTTATTCATCTCCTGTCTCAGATTTCTGTCTGTTCATAATTCTATTTGGATGTCTTGCTCTTCCTTCAAACTCAACAGATAGAATCACCTTGCTCTTTCAACATCGCTGTATGTGTCAATCACCATGGTTTTATTTAACCCTTTCCTTAGTTGTTTGTGATTAGTTAGTTACTAAAGGCTGTGTGTTCTCCATTTGACACATATTTTAGTTCTCTGCTTTTTCCTTCTCCATCTCTCTTTCCCAGCCTGTTGAGCCCCATTTCCAAGTACCTCCTTTCTGACTCCTTCCTGGACTTGTAGCTGTATCTATACTTCCACCTCAACCTGGAATCCATTGTGCAAAACTTTGTCAACTTGATTTGCTTGAGTTCTGTTTTCTCCTTCCTCTTGTCCTTTTTCTCCTTTCTCTGAAACTTCAGCAGCTCCTTGTTTTCAGTACTTAGAGACTTAACTCCTGCCTGGTTTGTGGGGGCCCCAACAGTGAGGTTCTTTCCAACCTATCCAGTTCTGGGTGTAGGTATTACCTACCTTACAACCTCCAGGTAAGGCCAGGGCTTCCAAAAGCAGGTTGGGGGCTTCCCACAAAGAGGGTTGGCTGCAAATCCATGGGTGACTTTGTATCGGTGAAAACCTACGCCCCACTGACAGCCCCCTTCCTGGACCCACCTGGGTCATTTGTACAGGCTTCCTCCTGCACTGGCTCCAGTTCAGGGTTATTTACTTCCTGCGCATTCCATACGACAAAAAGGAAGCCCCTTTCATTTCCCTAACAATCCCAGCCCCGATTCCCGTTAATCTCCTCTTGGTTCTGAACATAAGTCTATATGAGTCAGTACAGTGACCACACCATGTGTATTTTTAGAAGGGTGGCATTTACTTTTATGGGTGTTTAGTTAGACATAGACCATTCTAACCTTTTCTCTGTTAACTGTTAGTATACACCAGTGATGGCGAACCTTTTGAGCTCGGCGTGTCAACATTTTGAAAAACCCTAACTTAACTCTGGTGCCGTGTCACATATAGAAATTTTTTGATATTTGCAACCATAATAAAACAAAGACTTATATTTTTGATATTTATTTTATATATTTAAATGCCATTTAACAAAGAAAAATCAACCAAAAAAATGAGTTCGCTTGTCATAGGTTCGCCATCACTGGTATACACCCTATCCTGGCGCCCCAGCTCTAGTGGTGACTATTAGTTTACTGTCACTCAGTGTCAGCAGATAATTTGAACTGGTTCCAATTCTGATCCTTGATGTCTTTTTGTATCCATTGTTGAACCTGTATTATACTTTTTATCATAATTTTTCTATTCAAAAAAAGAAAGGCTTAGCTTTTCTCTTGGCATGGCATAGTTATGTCTCCTTTGCCTTTCCCTGTAAATTAGAATCTGCTCTATAGGAAGGTTTCTATAGAACCAAGTTCTGATACTTCTGTTCAGGTAATATGTTGCCATGACCTGGCGTGGCTTTGCCTCTGCTCTCTGCAGTCGATGGTAATGGAATGGGTGGTGTGTCCGGTGTGGGATTATGTGATACGCTCAGATCCCCTCAGTTGGTTGCATTGAATAGAACCTAATCATTGCTTTCTGTTGTATTTTTCATTTGGATTCTACTGTCACGAAATGTCCTTTGGAACTATTGAAGTTGTGTTGTGTTCTAGCTCTGTCTTCCTCCTTACTTAGGCCGACTTTTCTCTGCCCCGTTACCGCTGCCTGATTGTGCTGTCTCCCCTGACTTAAACATTACTTTCTTCCCTTTCTTATTTTTCCCATGTTCTTTTCCTACTATTTCCATTTCCCTTATTCTTCCTATCTTTGAATCCAGCAAAACTTGGCTTTTATAAACCTCACCATTCTTACGTACTTCTTTCTGGAGTGGCAAATGGCACTCATAGTTCCTAGAATCTTGGAACCTTTAGCTCTTTATCATTTTTATCACTATACTCAAGTTGGGGGTATCAGAAACCTAAGCTTCTGATAAGTGGGGTATCAGAGTAGAACAGAATTCAGCAAAAAGGTTAATTTTGCATGTTGTTTTATCATAAATATATTCTGAGGTCAATTATCAGAACATGGAGTAGGTGACCTTTTTCCTGTTACTGATCATGTGTTGTCCACCTGGTATAATTTTTTTGGTTGTTTAATTAGTGTTGCTATCTCTTCTCTTTAAGTCAAGAGGTGTTGCCAAAGATTCATGAAGATAAACATTACCCTTGTACTTTGGTGGGGACTTGGAACACGTGGTATGGCGAGCAGGATCAAGCTGGTAGGAAGCAGAAGTCTTTGGAATAAATACTTGTTCCTTAAGCCGTTATATAATATTTAATTTCATGCTTGTTTTTATAATCAAAGCTTTCCCAAGTCTCAGTCTGGTTTTATGGTTAAAGTCATTTCTCCAGTAATTCATTGCAAAAACTTTTTTATTGTTTTAATATTTGAATCTGTTATTATAACTTTATATTGTAACTCATAGGCAACATATGGCACATTGTACTTTTGTGCTGTGTTAATATTACACACGTCTGGAATATTTTCAAGGTAAGAGTATCATGAAACTCTAAATGTATGTTATCTTTTAAAATATATTCCAGTCCACCTCTGGAGGTATGAAGGAGGCTATCCCGCCCTCACGGAGGTCATGAATAAACTCAGAGAAAATCAGGTAATGATTTTGACAAATGTTTACATTTTCACACTAATGATATAGTGATGTTAGTACAGAATTAAGTGTTTTTTGTAGTAAAAAATTTTATTATTTGGACTCTCTGAAGATGTATGCAAACATAAAGTAACCAGTTATAATATTATTAAAATACAGTTTTTGTTTTTTTAATTCTCACCTGAGGACATTTTTTTAAAAGATATTTTTATTAATTTCAGAGAGGAAGGGAAAGGGAGGGAGAGAGAATTATCAATGATGAGAGAGAATCATTGATCAGCTGCCTCCTGCACACCCCACACTGGGGATCGAGCCCACAATCTGGGCATGTGCCCTGACTGGGAATCGAACTGTGACCTCTTGGTTCATAGGTCGACGTTCCACCACTGAGCCACGCTGGCCAAACCTGAGGACATTTTTCATTGATTTTTAGAGATAGAGAGAAAGAGAAACATTGATGTGAGAGAGAAACATCGATAGGTTTCCTCCCATATGTGCCCCAACCAGGGCTGGGGATTGATTCCACAACTCAGGTATGTGCCCTGACCAGGAATCAAACCTGGGACCTTTTAGAAGTATATAGGATGACGTTCCTAGCCGCTGAGCCACACCAGCCAGGGCTAAAATAGCAGTTCTCATTCTAAAAGTCAGTTGTACTGAGAAACTGAAAGCTAGTACTTTGAGACCGGTAAGTCAGCACTCTAGACACAATCAGCTTTTGGTTAACTAACAACTGCTTCAGGAACATCTAGCCACATATTCTTTACCTTGGGCTGACTTTGCTATCCTCTCTCTCCCTAACAGGTGCATGTTAGTGGAGAGAATTTTAAGACAGACATTATTAGGAAAGAAACCCATTTGAAAAAAAAAATTTTTTTATTGATTTTAGAGTGAGAGGAAGGGAGAGGGAGAGTTAGAAACATCAATTGGCTGCTTCTTGCACACCCCTACTGAGGATTGAGCCTGAAACCCGGGCATGTGCCCTTACTAGGAATCAAACCAGCAACCTCTTGGTGCATGGGACAATGCTCAACCACTGAACCACACCAGCTGGGCAGGAAAGAAAACCTTTTGTATAGCTTCCCATTCCAAATATAAATGGCTTTTGGATTCTTTGATTTTGTTTTGTTTTGTTTTTTTGAATTTTTATGAGTTTATCTGAGCCAAACTTGCCTGGAAGCAAGATCTCAGATACTCCCAATTCTTTGATGGTTTGTAGTCTTCATGTCACTGTTGTTATTACACTGTCACCCCCTGTTAGGAGAACCTAAAAAGTGGGAAATTGCATTTGTTTATATTGTCATTTAAATAATTAGGGTGGCCAGGTAGCTTGTCATCTAAATCTGGACACTTGAGAATGAAAGGGAATGGTAATAGTCATTGGGCTGGTTTGATAAGATGTAAACTGGGCCCTAGCCAGTTTAGCTCAGTGGAGAGAGCGTTGGCCTGCGGATCAAAGGGTCCTGGGTTTGATTCCAGTCAAGGGCATGTACCTTGGTTGCAGACTCCTCTCCGGTCCGGGCCCTGGTCGGGGGCGTGCAGGAGATGCAACCAATGGATATGTTTCTCTCACATCGATATTTCTCTCTGTCTTTCCCTCTCTCTTCCATTCTCTCTAAAAGATCAATGGAAAAATATCCTCGGGTGAGTATTAACCAAAAATTAAAAATAAAAAAAGATGTCAACTGGGACTGTCTCAGGAGAGTGGGACCCTATTTGTAATAGTATTCTATTATAGGAGGAATGCAACTGTTACTAAAGGGGGCTTATGTATAAATACTAGATGATTTCATGAGCACATTTTTTCACTCAAAGGAATTTTTGCATTTCCGGAAAGCAAGAAGCAACATGCTTCTTTCCAGGAAGAATCAGCTGCTATTAGAATTCAGTTTCTGGAATGAGCCTGTTCCACGGCCAGGACCTAATATATATGAACTCAGATCTTACCAACTTCGAGTAAGTACTGAAATATGAGTTAACTGTTCCTCATGAGTACCCTTAATGCTGATAAAAAGCTGAGTGTACATTCTGTGATTTGTTTGGCATTATATTTTGGCTCGTTGTCACCCCTATCTAGTCCTCTTTTTTTTTTTAATCTTCGTAGTTTCTCATTCTCTTCTGCTAAGCTCTTGTCTTTTCTAATCTTATACATAATATTTATTATTTGACATTATGTAGCATTTCTGTTTTTTTTTTTTTTTTTTTTTTTTTTTTTTTTTTTTTTCAAATATATTTTATTGATTTTTTTACAGAGAGGAAGGGAGAGAGATAGAGAGTCAGAAACATCGATGAGAGAGAAACATCGATCAGCTGCCTCCTGCACATCTCCTACTGGGGATGTGCCCGCAACCCAGGTACACGCCCTTAACCGGAATCGAACCTGGGACCTTTCAGTCCGCAAGCCGACGCTCTATCCACTGAGCCAAACCGGTTTCGGCAGCATTTCTGTTTTTAAGAGGAAAGACCTAAAATGCAACACTAGGTACATTATTTAGCATCTAATGTAATTGAGCTAGAGCAACTAATAAATGTGTGACTATTGAATAAATTGATTCATTAATTTGTTATATTAAAGATTATAAGATTAAAAGGGAGTAAATAATATTTTGTAAGACTTTCTAGATGTTCGTCCACTAAATGACTACTAGCAAGAAAGCCCAGATAGCAACATTGTTCAACACTCACCATTACACTGGAAATTCAACGTGATGTCCTTATTAAGTTTACTTAAATAGAATTTTTTTAAAGCTTTTACAATTAAGTCTGAATGAATACCTACCAACAGTTTAATAATTAACCCTTTGCACTCCGCTGTCCCCTCTCAGGGGACGTCGGAATTCTAGCATATCACTCGGATGTCCCCTCTCAGGGGACATTGCAGTTTATTAGTGATTACGGGGAATTGAGTTATTTCAACGCAACTTTTTGAGACATGCATGTTTCCCTGAAGTTTTATCTTGAAATGGCACAAGAAATTAAATCAAAATATCGTAAAATTACTAAGATATATACAAGAAATGTCAGCGGGTTTTGTGTCGGATTAAACAATAAACTACATATTCCCGATGTGGGACAAAGAAAACGGGACTGCATTGTGTGTTCTAACAGGAAAACACCTGGTGGCAGGCGTCAAACCACTTATTACTGTCAAACATGCACTAATCAGCCTGCAATGCATATTGGGGAGTGTTACAAAACTTATCATACTGTACAAAATTATAAACAATAAAATATTGGTTTTTTTGCAAATATACATTCCTCGATGTCACCCAATTCATATAAGTCCAATATCATTATAATACGTTACTTGGTTCCAAAATTATACTAAATAATACGAGGGTCTGTAAATGCACGTTTCCGCCGAAAAGTAGCGTCGAGTAGCTGGTAGCCACTGTCCAGAATGGTTCGGAGTGCAAAGGGTTAAGTATATCTGGAGGATGGGCCTAAGCATGGTTTTGATAGCAACCATAACTGAATGACTTATGGTAGGTTTATAGTTGTAGGTGAAACAGTTTATTCTTGTGTTATTATGTGTTAATTACTGTATTATTTCCCATACAAACAGCTGTAAACCTACTTTTGCCCCACCCGGTATGTTGTCTTCTTATATGAAGCCATAGACTATTATTTTAATAATATTATAATAATAATATTTTGTTGCATTTTTTAATTTATTACATCTCACATTATTAAAAATTAATTTTTAAGTTAGTTTTCTCATTTGTTATATTACACTTTTATTCTATATTTCTTCATAAGAGGACTAACAAACCAAAATTCAAATCTCTTTTCAGCCAGGAACTATGATTGAATGGGGCAATTACTGGTGAGTATATTACCAAATGGTGAGTTTGTAAGTCTTAGTAATAGATGATATTAGGCCATCATGTTAAGTCTAGGGGTAAATTCGGGGGATAATGCTGTGATTTTATACTAGACTATTGTGTTGTTTGACATTTTTATTATGAAATTTTTCAAACATATACAAAACTAGGGAGAATAATCCATGGATTCCCCTCTTTCCATACCCATTACTTAGCTTCAATAATTATCAACACATGGCCAGTCTTGATTGGAGAGGGGCACAAGGGATCTTTTTGTGCAATTGGATTGTAGTGATGGCTGCACAAGCCTGTAAATTTGCTTTAAAAACATGGATTGTACACTTACGTGAAAATTATGGTATGTAAAATATACCTTGATAAAGCTACCAATGACATACCTCACTAAAGAGAATTTATACACGAATCCAGGGATGACTCAAAGTGAGGAAACTGGTTAATGTAACACATACAATGAGGCTGGAATTAGGTGCCCAAAACCTGCTCTGGCCTCTGCACCCCCAACACATGCTTCCATGCCGTTGTTAGAGCATTTATCACACCCCAGCAGCGCCTTCAGTTTCCAGTTCTACAGCTGCTTGCAAGGTCTGGCACATCCTGAGTGGTAAGTGTTGAAAGGATGGCAAAAACTAGTGGTCACATAAGAAAAGGAAGTCTGTTGCAGTTGCCATATTGTAGACAAGCTCTGTGCCTTAGTGGAAAGATTATAGTATATTCATGCAGTGGAATTTTATACAGTGGTTAAAGTAAACCTGATCTGTACCTGTTAACAGAGCCATCTTGGAAACACCACAGTGAGGAGAGAGGTAAAAATATGTACAACATGATGTCTTTTATGTAAATTTTAAAAAGATTTAACAAAAAAGTTATAAAAACAAGATATTTAACAAGAGCTATATAAAAAGATATAACTATTGTTCATAGATACATACATATAAAGTAGAAATATAAAACCATGGACAACGAGACTCATATTCAAGAGCGAGAACTACTTCCAAAGAGTAGTTACTGATCAGGGAGGAAGGCGGGGTTGGCGATGAGGAGGAATAAAAGAGAGCTACAATGCGAAAAGAGCTGAAGCAAATACAATAAAACGTAGTGTTCATGTTTTAAAAATCTAGGTGACTAGAATGGTTGAAATCCTATATAATAAAACCCTAATATGAAAATTGACCAAATGGCGAATGACCAGTCACTATGACACACACTGACCACCAGGGGCAGACACTCAGCACAGGAGTTGCCCCCTGGTGGTCAGTGCGCTCCCATAGGGGGAGCACCACTCAGCCAGAAGCCAGGCTCACAGCTGGCAAGCGCAGTGGCGGTGGCAGGAGCCTCTCCTGCCTCTGTGTCAGCGCTAAGCCATCAGTCAGACATCCCCTGAGGGCTCCCGGACTGCGAGAGGGCACAGGCTGGGCTGAGGGATTCCCCCCTACCCTCCTCCAGTGCACAAATTTCATGCACCAGTCCTCTTGTATTTCATAATTGAAAAATTTAAAATCATCTTAATTCATATTCAGAAGTCATTTGATAAAATTCGACACATTTTATTAGAGACACTAATTCCTAATTTTAAAAAAGCACTAAAATTAGGAATAAAGAACATTTTATTTAAATCAGGGGTTGGCACAAACTTGTCTGTAAAGGACCAGATAGTAAATACGATAGACTTTGTGGACCTTGCTATGACAGTCAGTGCTACTTAGCTCTGCTGTGTAATGCGAAAGCAACCTTGGGCAGTGTGTAAATGAATAATGTGACTGTTCCAACAAACTTTATTTATGGATGCTGAAATTTGAATTTCTTACTTTCATGTGTCATGAAATAAATTTTTTTAATTTGTTTTTTTTTAAGCACTTAAAAATGTGAACACCATTCCTAGTTCCTGGGCCATAAAAACAAGCTGCATAGGGTGGTATTTAGCTCAAGGTCTGTAGTTTGCTGGCCCTGATTGAAATGATAAAACTATCTCTCCATTTTAACAGCTACTTTAAACTTGATGATGAAACACAAGAAGCATGCTCATTACCATTAAAACAAAATACTACCAACTTTCACCATTATGATCTATAGTAATAAAAGGGTAATATGCTAATTAGACTGGATCTCATTCTGGATGAAGCTGGGACTGGAGGGAAGCCTGGGTCCTGAGTGCCTGCTGGCGACCGGAGCAACCCAGGTGCCTGCCAGTTGCTGGAGCGAAGTCCAGATCCCAAGTGTCAGAGGAAAGCTGGTGCCGGCAGCTGGGGGAAGAAAGGCCTACTCTTGAACGAATTTCGTGCATCGGGCCTCTAGTTGTATAATAAAAGCGTAATATGCTAATTAGACTGGACAGCCAAACAACCTTCTAGACCAGGGTGGGCAAACTTTTTGACTCGAGGGCCACAATGGGTTCTTAAACTGGACCGGAGGGCCGGAACAAAAGCATGGATGGAGTGTTTGTGTGAACTAATATAAATTCAAAGTAAACATCATTACATAAAAGGGTATGGTCTTTTTTTTTTTTTTTTTTTTTTTAGTTTTATTCATTTCAAACGGGCTGGATCCAGCCCGCGAGCCGTAGTTTGCCCACGGCTGTTCTAGACAAAGCTGGGGCTGCAAGGGCCAAGGCCCTTGCACAAATTTTGTGCATCAGGCCTCTAGTAATTAATTGTATGTTGTATTTGGAAATCCTGACTATTGTAATAGAGAAAAGACAAGCCAAATATCTATATATATAAAAGCCTAAGCAACCGTTCGACCGGTAGCTATGACATGCACTGACCACCAGGGAGCAGACACTCAACGCACAGGCATGGAAACATGGAACAGACTGATGAATCCCAGAGGGAAGGAGGCAGGAGGGAGGGCAGGAAGAGATTAACCAAAGATCTTATATGCATATTAGAGGCCCGGTGCATGGATTCGTGCACCAGTGGGGTCCCTTGGCCAGGCCTGTGGGGACCGGGCCAAAACCAGCAGTCTGACATCCCCCGAGGGGTCCTGGATTACAAGAGGTTGCAGGCCAGGCTGAGGGACCCCACCAGTGCATGAATTCGTGCACTGGGCCTCTAGTATAATAATATAAAGCCTCAATAATTAAGAGGTATGCAAGAGTAGATTATTGGCCATTGGTCAGCTATTGACCTTTGGTTCATCTTTATCCTTAAAGGAGAACCTGTGACTTTTATTTATTTTCAACATATATGTTCTTCTTCTGTTACAAAATTTCTTGCATTGGACTAGATAATTTTTAAGAACTGTTCTAGCTCCAAAAAATGGTTCTGTGATCTTTATTTCTAATGAGTCTTTTCTTTTTAGGTCATCAAAGGTTAAAGAATGCAAAGTTAAAAATTCCTTTATTTTGAAAACTAAGAAATATATATTTGACTGTACGTATGCGGGAGGAAAAAAACATTTTCCTCCCACCCTTTTAAATCCTGGCTGGACTAATAATCAAATTAACATAAGACAGATTGATAGGAGAAAATGACCAAATTTATTATGTATGTTCCATAAGAATATGAGACCCTAGGACATACCTGGCAGTTAAGGCTTCTATGCCATCTTAAGCCAAGGAGAAGGGAGAGTTGTGGTTTGGGACTTCAAAGGCAGCAAGGCAATTCACATGGAGATGAAAAAGCAAACATTTGCTAAAAAAAAAGTTTGCTGGGCCATCTTTAATAGTGAGACACAGAGAGGACTTTGACCAAACAAGCCTTGCTCCCCGCCTATGGCACCTGGTCCGTCTTACACTGTAGTTATCTTTGCCAATAGCTCCCTTCCTGTAGCATGTCCTCTATCTAAATTCTCTTAGGCAGTTAGGGGAAGTCTTTCATTTCCTAAAAATAACCAATTTAAAGTAATGTCTCAAAAATCTTGATGACTGTTCCTCCTATTGCCTTCAGTCCTGGCACTAGGATTTTACGTCATCATATATTAAAATCTGATTTTCTTCACTCAGAGAATATTAGGATGATGGGATTATCTGTTTATTCTCTGAAATTTGCGGAATCAAACACTTTAAAAAAATATTTGGGGTGGCAAACTCACTTTCCCTCATATACTATTACAGGCACTATTTTATTAAGGGTTTTTTTGAGGGGGAGAGGAGCTTGTATATGTAATAATTTAGTTGTCCATAGAGTCAGGATTGTTCTGGGGTTGTTGGTGGTTTTTTTTGTTGTTGTTTTTTTGTCTGTTACTAATTAAAACTTGCCCACCATGGAATCCATGAGGAAGAACTGAGATTATTCTTCAGTTATTTTGAAAACTACTTATAAAACCAGTTCAGCGTTCAATTTATATTTTGGCACATAGGTAACTATTTTAAGATGGTGATCTCCTCTTCACTACATGCTTCTGATTATGACCAGGCTAAGGCAAGTATTTCTTCTTTGCCCACTGTAACTGAGCTGGAAAAATTCAGAATGAAATGAATAATCCTGAATATTTATCACTGGCAATGAAGGAGTATTTTTTCCTTTTTGAGTTAGAATGCACGTTAATGTGATTTGCTTAATCTCAATAATTTACCAATCAGATTTGTAATTTTTTTTGAAGACATTGATCAATTCTAAATGCAAAAGTTAAAGAATTTAATATCATTTGGGGGTGACCCTTGGGGGCAATAGCAAGAGATCCCTCCTTCACCGGAAAAGAACCTGAAAGCGTGGGGCACGTGGATGAGAGCGGAGGATTTCGAAGTGATCTTAAGAAGCCTGGCTTCCTCCCTCCCACCACAGGTTGCCCTTGCTCTAACCCCTACCCCCTGACCCTTTGGTGATGTTCTAATTCAGTTGCTATGAAGTTTGCCTCCAGGAAGGGAATTCACTAATCAGTTCAACTGAAAATCATCCCTAGAGGGTTATGTCTCACTGTACATATTAGTAGATTGGTATGCTTGTTCATATGCCTCCAGCTCTTCACAGTGAATTAGAATAAACCCATCTTCCCAAGTCCTGCCAACTCTGGGACCACGATGGAAAGCCTAGGTAGTGTTGATATAAATTTTTTCAGCTTTGATTCTGGAAAACTGCTTTTGGAAAATATGTACATTTCAAAATATTTTTAGGATTTCAAATGCATCACTAAATATAAAAATAAAGTACCTGGAGCAGATATGAAAGAAGGTGTTTGAAGAGCTGATACCTTTTGCAATAGGAAGTCTTAAGGAAAGTTTAAGACAGGTGCCAATTGTCAACCAATTTAATCACAATTTCATGTTATACGAATAGAGACAACGTATGTCCATACTTTCCTCCACACATAATACACAGTGAATGCCATTTGATACTCATTTTCCTAATGGTTTGCTCTGGTAAGAAGAAATACCCAGCAGAAGCTTCAGTTTTGATCCTGATGCTGTGTGGCCAAGAAGTCCCACCCTCATGGTCCTGTATGCTTCCCGAGAAGTGGCAAATCGCCTTTATAATTCAGAGAGCTCCCGTGATTTCCGAGTCACTGTCTCCCGCTGCTGTGAAGGTGTGCTTCCTTCATCTCTCAACCCATTCTCCCTGTGGCATCTCGGGTGTCTTCATACCCAGGTTTCCCTCACTTTCAGCGAGTTTTGGAAGAAACCATTCTTAAGTTCACTGGTCCTATCCTCTGCCACCTTTCTTGACTTTATGTGAAGAATCAGCATGCCCTAACCAGTTTGGCTCAGTGGATAGAGCGTCGGCCTGCGGACTGAAGGATCCCAGGTTCGATTCCGGTCAAGGGCATGTACCTGGGTTGCGGGCACATCCCCAGAAGGGGGTGTGCAGGAGGCAGCTGATCGATGTTTCTCTCTCATCGATGTTTCTAACTCTCTATCCCTCTCTCTTCCTCTCTGTAAAAAATCAATAAAATATATATATTTTTTAAAAGAATCAACAGTGCAACCACATATCCTCATGTTTTTATTTTAATAGTCATTAATCTTTACCCACAAAAATGGCTAGTATAGTTATAGAAAGGTACGTTTACATGTTACATATATTAAAATAACTTTCGATTGCATCTGATAATTTAAAAAAAATTAGTCTTATTCTGAAAAACTTGTTCCAAGTATGGAGGAAATTTACTGATTCTTGTGACCATCCTAATTCAATGTCTGAACCTTGTTTTTTTTCCTTGCAGGGCTCGTGCAATTCGCTTCAGACAGGACGGTGATGAAGCTGTTGGAGGATTCTTCTCTCAGATTGGGCAGTTATACATGGTGCATCATCTTTGGGGTATTTATTGTTTTATTCCTTCATTTTTGTGTTACTGGGACACAGTTTATTACTAAATAAAATGTACTGGGCCGTAAAGGGTATCTCAAGTCAGTCATCTGAAACTGTAGCAAATGCAAATGTCACAATGGAAGCTAAGTTCTGGGCTGTCTGGAATGAGAGGTCAACAGCAAAAGTGTCCATAGACTTCTGGTAAACTGATCATCCAGGAGGGAATAATGGTGAAAGGAATCAGAGAGGTGAAATCAGCAACCATGGCAGAAGCAAGATGGTAAAGCTACTGAGTACTTCACGGCATGGTCCCTACCATCCTTTCTAGACCCTGCACCCTCTCCATTGCTGCCTCAGAGACAGCTCCCTGCACGTGAACTCACTGCCCGCCGGGGTCTTGTTCTCATCTGGCCTTTTCCTTCTTCGGTATCTTTCAGGCCTGACTCAGTGTTCCCCCTCCCCCTGAAGTGCATGTCACTCTCCTGAGCCCCGGTAGTCACAGCTGTGGCTATCTGTATCTATCTCCCTGCTGGAACAGGAACATTCTGGGCACATTTGTAAATGGTTATTAAAGTTTAAAGAAATGAAAAGCCTAACTTATTTCCAGACCATATCAATGAACTAAGGGTGAGTTTGACCTGTTTGGTCCCACCAGGTGCCACACCCCGTCTGCCTGCTGTGTTGGCTTGTCTGGGTTACAGAGGTACGGTGACCTACAAAGGTGAATGACATGCCCCGAGGCAGCGTGTGATAACACAGGGCGAAAATTAGTAAAAGGTGGAATAGTAGCTAAACTTAGGATCTAGATGGGATTGGCAGGTAACCGTGGGAAGGAAAGACTAGAATAGTGATGGAGACATGAGAAATTAGAAAAAGGGCTCAGAAAACTACAAAGAGCAGACTGGCTGAATAGCAGAGTATGTACCAAGGGCCTAAGACTGATGGTTAAGCTGAGGTAGAAAATTAGTTTTTACATTGTATTCCTGGAGCAACATGCAAACCAGGGTCTGGAGAGGAGACCCCCACCTACCCCCAACCAATCACTGCTTCGACCAAGTGCTCATCTTAGCTGCACACGTGGGGCTTCCTGGGCATTTTAGGATACTGAAAACCCTGCACCCAATGACAGATGCCACAAATAACCCGCATCTCCACGGAACCTCGGGGACAGCAGTGTCCTGGGTTTTTCGCTAGCTGAGATTTGACCTCATAAGTGTAAGCGTTTTCAAATGTAGTAGGTTTGGAGACAGAACTTTAAGAAATGTGTTGTGTTCCTGCCTTTTAAGATTATATAAATCTAACCTTCATTGATTTGAGGTAGGGGTGGAGTCGTTTTTATGTTTTAAATAGTGTATGGTCTGTCCAGAGGATATAAACTGAAAAGTCAGGCCTCTTCACTCTCGTCCTCTGAGCTTGGAGAGGCCTCCGGGAGTGGCTCCTGCACATCCTCCTAGACATACTCCATACATGAGCCGCACAGGGATGTACTTGATAGGTCAGGGTCACCATGTGCTTTGATTCGCAAACGGAGGTCACACCATGTGCACACTCCGTTCACTTCCATGCCCACAGCATGTCTGAATGGGGACGCCCAGGTGAAGGAGTCAGGAGATAGACACAGGCAGGCACTAGAGTGTGAGGGGCAAAGCTCTGACAGGCTGTGGCGGACACAGGACAGTGCCTTTAACTCTGTCCCATGGGGAGGATGCGAGGCTTCAGGGGGCAACAGCAGGGTGAGAGTTCCACCAGGATCCGCCTCACGCAGACAGAGGCCAGGAACAACGTGATTTCAGTATCCAAGAGAGGCCAGACTCTACACCTGTGTCTTCTTAGGCAGTGCCCTTCTCCCTCCTCCTTCGTCCCCAGTCAGTGTCCCAAGTGTTCACTCCCCGCTTCCTAGTTTATACAAAAGAATATTGAGATATGCAGAGATGAATTCTCAGTTACCTGTCTTTTAGAATCACCCTCACTTTGCCCAAAGTTGGTACTAAATTCTCAAAGTTGTCTCCGTGAAAACTGGATGAGCAGCTGGGTCAATACTTAGTGGTGTACAAGTGGAATGTAGGGCATTCTGTTTGGTTTACATCTTGTTTTTTTTCTGTGTGGTTATTTCAGCTTACAAGGACCTTCAGACAAGGGAAGATATACGGAACGCAGCATGGCATAAACATGGCTGGGAAGAATTGGTGTATTATACAGGTACTATTTTATTCTCACATTATTGTTTTATTATCATTCACCTCAAAGCTAATATGTACTTTTTTCTTTTCTTTTTTTTTTAAATATATTTTATTGATTTTTTACAGAGAGGAAGGGAGAGGGGATAGAGAGTTAGAAACATCGATGAGAGAAACATCGATCAGCTGCCTCCTCCACATCTCCCCACTGGGGATGTGCCCACAACTAAGGTACATGCCCTTGACCGGAGTCGAACCCGGGACCCTTGAGTCCGAAGGCCGATGCTCTATCCACTGAGCCAAACCGGTTAGGGCAATATGTACCTTTTTAAAATAGTATATTGTTCTAGATGGTGAATTATAAGGTTGGGGTGGCAAGGGAGTCAAATTTTTCTTTAATAGTTACATCACTTTTTTTCAATAAAGAAGAATATTCATTCTTTAACATATGTAGTTGTCTGGTACAGTTTTCAGATCCTTGTATGTTGTAAATTTTACATCATTAGTTTTTTTTTGCACATTTCTATATTCTCTGAAAATTTATTTTAAAAATTTCCTTTTCCTTTCTCAACAAAATTGTGCATTCACAAAATCATTACAATTTAATACAGCAATTAAAAAGTAATTTTGAAATTTAACTTGATATTTAGACTTTCGTGTGTGTGTTTGTATATACATGTATACCTGTGATGCATGTATAACCACATACATCTGTACTATGAAAGCATGGCTGCTTGATCTTTATAAGAAAAATAGGGCTAAATACAACCCGGCCTACCAATATAGGTAATAAGTACCAGCCATGTTGCATGTAAGTACATTTATGCCCATGTACTGCCAAAAAAATCAAGGAGTAATTTGTTCTAGAAAATAAGACATATAATTGTGTCTTTTGCTGCTTATTCTTATACTTTCATCAATTTTCAGAAGTGTGTTCTACTCTGCAGTGAGTTTTATAAGTACAGTGTAGGAATACAGTTAGGTGCAACATTATTTGCTTTTATATAAATTTATTTTAGTTCAAAGAACCTTTTGAGAAAACACTATTTTCCTAATTTCCTACAAATTACACACATCTCTAGACAGAATCTGTTATAATTTTAATAACATTTTATAGGATGCTAGCTGATCTGTCATTATCTTGTATTTTCCAATATTTTATTCTGTGATTTCAAGCAGCACAACCCTGAACATTCTCAGAAACCTGTTTGTTGATGTATATTTACCATTATCTGTTCAGAAAAGAACAAGCCCAGTAACCTTGACCCTGTGTTCAGTTCCACTTATTCAGGAAATGGAATCCAGAATCATGATCCCACAGAAGACCTCTCCCCTCCAGTAGAGCTGCAGAGTTTAGATGTGCCTACATAAATTCATGTGACAAGTATTTGTCATAAATTAATTTTAACTGTATATCAAGTGAAAAACACTGAAGTGTAAACTGCTGTATATAGCTTATGAGAGATCCCTTTTCTTTAAAATTTACATAAGTCTAAGAAAAGGAAACTTACAGTTTGATTGTAACAGTGCTCTGTAGTCCTCTTTGAAACACCCCTGTGTTTGTTGAATAAACCTGGTAATACTGAACCATCCTTCCCACCCTCCGGGAAAAGAGGGCCCAAATTAAAAATTTGAATCCTCTCTAAATAAGAATGTAACCATGAAAAAAATATTAATCATTTCTTTTAAAAAGCAAATCTGTCTTATAGTTACAGATTTTTAGACAAATTTCTTGTATCAGGAAGAAATACAAATTTTGTCATGTTTCTCTGGCAGTTTTTTTGAGTCTCAGACTAGGAACAAATTATGAGTAAACCCAATCTGACTGTTTTCATTCACTCTCATTTTCAATCAGTCGGCATAGTGAATGTCATCACTAAACTGGTCACGCTGCCAGGGTACATTGAGGCTGATTCCGTCCTTTCGCAGCGTGAGGTGATGTCTCTATATGAGAGGGGAAATGGCTTGAACCTGTATATCATGTGATTTTGAAATGGACACCTTGAATAGTACTAATTTTTATTTGTAATATTTTTCTATAACAAAATGAGAAGCACTTGAGAAAGGTTTTATTTTATAAACAATCATTCATGACCTCAGACATTGTCCATTCATATTCTAGTAAGGTCACAGCAGATACTTCCACAATCATGCATGAGGAGTGGTGTGTGCTGAGATTTCAATTGGCATAAAGCTGCATACTTGTCTAGCTCTGTTTGATTTCGTTTTTTAATATAGTGTGCCAGTTTTGTGAATGTAATCATGTAAAAGTCCTCTTGAAATGAAAAATTGTCTGATCCCCAAATTAAGTAATTTATGTGTAAAATAAAGTGTGAATAAATCTCATATCAAATTTCAAACTTTTACATGTGAATGATTTTCTCCAAGAACGTATAAAAGTCAATAAAATTCTCTGACTTTTCACATATGACATGCTTGCGATCTTTTTTATGAACTTGTGCTGAAAATGACCCTGTTGCTCTTGAAAAATAGCTTGTCCCAGTTCAGTGGGCATATGTGAGTCTACAGAGTAAAATACAGTCAAACCTCGGTTCTCAGACACCTCCCATTTCGAACTTGGTTCTCGACCAAGTTGTTCACAGAGAAAATGTCTTGCTTGTTAAACAAACCTTTCATACGGGTACATCATCATGACAAAAAGCATCTCTCCGTTTACTGCTAAACCTCCCTTTGTTAAAATCTCAAGAATTGTGCCAAAACCGGTTTGGCTCAGTGGATGGAGCGTCGGCCTGCGGACTGAAGGGTCCCGGGTTCGATTCCGGTCAGGGGCATGTACCTGGGTTGCGGGCACATTCCCAGTAGGGGATGTGCAGGAGGCGGCTGATCGATGTTTCTCTCTCATCGATGTTTCTAACTCTCTATCTCTCTCCCTTCCTCTCTGTAAAAGATCAATAAAATATATTTAAAAAAAAAAAAAAAAAAATCTCAAGAATTGTGATGTGAATATTTTTGTGGGTGTTTTTGCTCTTGTTGCTGGCTAAGTGGATGATTCGCACAATTTAAAGCATGAAGAGGCCATCATCGAGTGCTGATGTTGCTAAGGGTGTGAAAGAAGAGGTAGAAAAACTGCTGAAAAGCAGTTTGCTGGTGAAGCTAATTTATCAAAGCATCACTTTATTTTAGCATTTCCTGCCCACTTTGTGAAATCCTTTTATCAAACCCCTGAATAGAATAAATCGTATTCTTTTGTACCACTATTAATTTGCGGGCAATATTAAAAACTTCTGATCTCATTTCCCATTCATTGAGTATAAGTCTGGCGAATATTACTTACATAAGCCAACTCATTTTTAATGGTCATTCATGTGATATCACCCTACTGCCTTTAAAAGGCCTCGTGGACCCACACTTGGCTGAACCTGCTTCTTCTCTCTTATTCTCACAACTGCCTATGAAAGATCCTTTTTCAGTTCTACACTAAACTTTTTTTCTTAAATTTATACTTTTGATTTCTGGCTGAGACATAGATGTTCAATATATGTTTGATGAATCAATAGAAGGAATGAGAGGAAATAAAAGGAGAGAGAAAAGGAAGGAGGGAATAGAAAGTATGGAGACTGTCAGCTCTAATTAGAAAACAACTGGGACTCTCAGAAAGCAGGTCAGGGACTTTATTCATACACATTTTTTTTAAAGAATAGTTCATTGAATTTTAGAAGAGGAAGGGAGAGAGAAACATTGATGTGAGAGCATAACATTGATCAGCTGCCTCTTGCACACCCCCAATCCCAGGATCAAACCTGCAACCTGGGCTTGTGTCCTCACTGGGAATGGAACAGGCAACCTTTCAGTGCACGGGGCGATGCCCAACCAATGAGCCACACCGGCCAGGGCTTTAGTCATACTATTTTTGATGCAAGTTCCTTAGAAATTAATATGCCCAAAGCTCAGTAAAAATTCAAAAGGAAGGCAATAAACATGGATAGAATTATGTTCAGAATTAGAAACTGAGCAGCAAAGTACTGAACAATCTTCTAACTAGTACTAAAACTTTTCCCAGAGTTCAGTGACCATTAAAAATGAAACTTGAGCCCGCCAGCATGGCTCAGTGGTTGAGCCGAGACGTATGAACCTGGAGGTCACAGTTCAATCAGTCAGGGCACATGCCTGGGTTGCAGGCTCCAGTGTGGGGCGTGCAAGAGGCAGCCAATCAATAATTCTCTCACATCATTGATGTTTCTCTCTCTCCTTTCCTCTCTGAACTCAATAAAAATACATTTTTTTTTAAATGAAATGAATTTTTTGCAAAACAGGCCTTCCATTCTAGGAGGTCAGATTTCAACTCTGCTGGATTAATATATATTGACACCTGTGATCACAACGTTAATAAGCTCCTGGCTTGACTCTAGTGAAGCAGATAAGGAATGCTGTGGAATCATGGCCTGGGTTCCAGCTCTGAATGTGACCATTAACGGTTGTGAGCTCGTTTCCCATCTGTTAAAAAGAGGACCGTGATTTCTATACTGCTGGCCTCAGGGTCGTGATGTTTTCGAGAAAACATAAAAACATCTTGGAAAATGAAATAAACAGTGTGACCGGTGGTCAGATAACTCCCCACGTTTTCTGAGCCTGATCATAAAGATCCTGAGGCAAAAGCCATCGTGTGTGCGCCATCCCTTCTGAGGCTGACCACCAGAATCTCTGCAGCCCTGCCCCAGATGTAGCATCCTGCCCCCTGCTTTTGGGAGTGGCAGCCAGGTGGGCCTCCCTAGTTGGCAAACAGAAGCACTCATCTCCAAGTACAAGAGAAAGAAGGCTCACAGCAGGAGTCTCACCTAAGGAGATGGGGGTGAGGAAGGGGATGAAGGCCATAGGGCTGCCTTGGTTTTCTAAGCAAATAAAAGTTTTGAGGGACTTGTTTCAACTTAATGCCATGACACATTTCAGTTCTTAATGTTATGACTCCCACTCCTCCCTGTTTTGTTTACATAAGCAGTGTTGATAATCAGCAAGACAGACGTGTAGCAGGGTAGGAAGACACGTAATACCACCGCCTCTTTGAGTCCCGTCCCAGTGGAGCCACATACATCACTCCCGGGAGAGCCATTCTGTAGCGGTTTCCCATGAGTCAGAAAAGCATGATACTTAAAGAACTTTGGCCGTAACTGGTTTGGCTCAGCAGATAGAGCATCGGCCTGAGGACTCAAGGGTCCCAGGTTCGATTCCGGTCAAGGTCATGTACCTTGGTTGCAGGCACATCCCCAGTAGGGGGCGTGCAAGAGGCAGCTGATCGATGTTTCTCTCTATCCCTCTCCCTTCTTTCTCTGTAAAAAATCAATAAAATATATATATATTTAAAAAAATAAATAAATAACTTTTTTTAAAAAGTGCTTAATGTTTAGTAGGTTTGTGCATGTTATAAAACTCTTCACAATTAATTTAATGAATAAAGAAAGATCTTAACAAAAAAAAAGCATGAAAGAGGTGGGCACAGTTGTTGCCTCATTTCAAACTCACCCCTGGGCCACAACAAAGAAGGAATTGTGAGAGCTGCTTTGTGCCACTGGCTGGGAGCTGGGGAGCCTGTGGGCCGGAGGAGGGGTTGTGTCGCCGCTATAAAAGGCTTTATGTGGGTATCACGATTTCTCAGCAGATCAGACTCCTCAGAGCCAAATTCAATGTGCACCTTCAGTTCAGGCCACTCCCTGTGGATGGCAGGCTCCCAGGGCCACAGCTTCTCAGGCCTCTGCCTACCCCGGCGAGGACTTGCTCCAGCTCATGCACACTGGGTGTTGGCAAAGCCGAGGCAGCTGGCAGCGTCCTTCACAGACCCGGCCTGCCCGGTCCTGCCCAGAGCACAGCACTGCCTCGAGTCCAAATGCCGCCAAACGGCTTCTCGGAGAGCTGCCAGGGAGCTTTCACAACGAGGAACAACTGGGGAACAAGCGCCTCCTTGTTGGTGATCTCATTTAAATGTTGCCAGACCTATCCCATGTCTCCCCATAGAAATTCTGATGTTGAAGGAAATCTGATTCAGCCAATTTGATTATTTGGCTAAATAATTACCTGATTACTTGGCTAAATTTGATTATTTGGTTATATTATATATTTTTCAAGTAATTGCCAATATTAAACCTTCCTGGCCTCTTCTATTTAATCACAGTACCCATTGCCTGCCTCTTCCTAAATCCATCGTGGCTTTTTTTTTTATCCTCACCTGAGGATATTTTTTCCGTTGCTTTTCAGAGAAAGTGGAGGGATGTAGGGAGGGAGAGAGAGAAACATCAATGTGAGAGACACATCAATTGGCTGCTTCCCACACACGCCCTGACCAGGGCTGGACATTGAACCTACCACCTTTCAGTGCGTGGGCTGACGCTTTAGCCACTGATCCACACCGGATTTTTCCTCTAGGGAGAGCATGTAATCTTATACTTTGAAAGCCATGTTCTGAAATTTCCTTTTCTTGACACTGCTCAGAATAGGCACGAACCTGGCTTCCACATCACTTGTAAGAAACGGTTCATCTGTGCTCTTAGGAGGATTTCTTAATTCATTTAGGGGCAAGTGCTGCCCTTCAGTTGGAATGAGTAAAACTTGTTTTCAGTTCTTTTACTTCATGTGGCTATCAAATACCCGTTCTTTAGGGTCAGAACTTTTGTTTCAGACTCCATGGTTTGTCTTAAGCCTTTGTAAACATTCCCTAAATAACCAATTCCAAGTGGTAATAAAAGTGCTTCCATCCTTCATCGCCCAGAGCGTCACTCAGCGGGTGGGGGATGGGTGGGTGAGCAGGGGCCTTGTGGTGGGAACATGTGACCAGCACTCTGCCCAGTGCTCAGAGGAGAGGGGTCTCCACGTCATCCCTAGGTTCCTTGCCTGTCTCAAGGTTGTTTCTACTCAAACACTTAAAGTACTTGAGAAGTATTGGATATTGAAATACATTTGACAGGAAGAAATAAAAATTCCACAAATTCATTCTGATACATGGATAAACTTTTATTTATATATCAAAGGGAAAACTAATATTCACTTAATATTAATTTTCTAATAACTCACTGCCTAATCCACATTTTCAGTAGGGAAGGTGTTTAATTTACTCTCCACCTTTAAAAACCTTCCAATAAAATAAAGGTAGGAAAATACATAAAGAATTCAGATTATAAAACTCTCCAGGTAATTGGTGGTCATAATAATACTGAACTACAGTTTTTTAAAAAAGCGACTTTCTAAAGTTTGGAAGTACAGATAATCAGTACCAAATGTATCCATTAAGTTGTAGTAGGCCATTGTAAACAAACAGTACCAAACTGTATAACTTTGAAAAATCTGAAGTTGTGAACTATATAAAAATTGATTATTCTTCCAGTTCTCCCAGAAGTTCTACAAAATCAGTGATGTACCATTTGGCGTTGTCCTTTACTTGTTGCCTGATCACGTTTCCTCCAAATCCAATGAAAACATCCTAAGAAGACAAAACAAGGAGCAGAGTTAAGCTTTTTTAAAAAGAAAAGAAGCCCCAACTGGTTTGGCTCAGTGGATAGAGCGTCGGCCTGCGGACTGAAAGGTCCCAGGTTCGATTCCAGTCAAGGGCATGTACCTTGGTTGTGGGCACATCCCCAGTGGGGGGTGTGCAGGAGGCAGCTGATCGATGTTTCTCTCTCATCGATGTTTCTAACTCTCTATACCTCTCCCTTCCTCTCTGTAAAAAATCAATAAAATATGTTTGTTTTTTTAATTTTAAAAAAGAAAAAAGAATAACAATCAAAATTTAAAAGCAAAAACATACAGTAGCAGCCTAGGGCAGTAAGTGTCGTTTGGAAGAATAAACTGTTTATGCAAAAAGAGATGAGCCAACGTCACTTGGTGTCTCCAGAGCTCCCTGTGAGCCCCCTGCCCGCCGAGTGAGTGCACAGCCATCCCCCTGCACACCGTGGGCCTCCAGAACGGAAGCCCTCTTTCAACAAGACAAGTGCTTACAGAGATGAAGTCACATCAGGTGGTAAATGTCTGAGTTCCAAACTACACAGCAATCACATCCAGTCCAGGAAACCTCGGAGGGGAGGCCACAGGGAAGCCTGTGCAGCAGAACTCGCCAGGGCCTGGAACCAGGACTAGAGCAGGCACCTTCCTCCGGGTGCCTGGGTGAACCTGCGCGGCTCCCCCCTCGGGAGGTGTTGCCCTGGGCTGAAGGAGATGACAACCCCAATTTCTGCTGGCAGCACTCTACTTCTCATCATTACATTTATCTAAAGTTATAAGGCTCACCCGGCCGCTGTGGCTCGGTGGTTGAGTGTTAACCTAAGAACCAGGAGGTCAGAGTTCGATTCTCGGTCAGGGCACATGCCCGGATTGTGGGCTCCATCCCCAGTGTGGGGCATGCAGGAGGCAGCCAACCGATGATTCTCTCTCATCACTGATGTTTCTATCTCTCTCTCCCTCTTCCTTCCCCTCTGAGATCAATAAAAGTGTATATTTTTTTAAAGTTACATTGTTTCACTAATTTCTATTAAGTGATACCTTCTTTTACTCAATAGTTTTTGTGTTGTTTTTGCTTATAAACAACAGAAATTTATTTCTCACAGACTGGAAGGCTGAAAGTCTGATATCAGGGTGCCAATATGGTCGGTCAGGTGAGAGCCCTTTTCCAAGTCTTTTAAAATGGTATTTCCTCCTTTCCTGCCAGGATATAGACACGATTTAGACTAATTTGGAAGTACAAAATTCTCTTACTTGCTCTTTCTCTTCATTTTAATTTTCATACCATATTAAGGGGAGGGAGAGGAATATAACTAGATTCTCACCATCCGGTTAAATTTAACCTCCTCGCCCTAGCTGGTTTGGCTCAGTGGATAGATAGTCAGCCTGTGGACTGAAGGGTCCCTGGTTTGATTCCAGTCAAGGGCACATGCCTGGGTTGCGGGCTCGATCTCCAATGGGAGGCATGTGGGAGGCCGCCAATCAATGATTCTCTCTCATCATTGATGTTTCTATCTCTCTCTCCCTTCCCTCTCTGAAATCAATAAAAATATATCTTTTTTAAAAAAGTAACCTCTTCACTGAGCTTCCTGCTTCTGTGACAGCCCTTTCCACATGCCAGCACCAACTCAGCTGTCCTAACAGACTGACTTATTCCTTCTCTCTCCAGAAGCTTCCTCGGGCTTCCCATGACCTAGAGGTAGCACCCATGTGCCTGGGTAAGTGTGGGGTCTTCAGCGGTGGCTGAAGAGAAAGCCCACTCCTGCTGGTCCTTGCCCCCGACCAGCCCAGAACTATGCCTGATACATCCCCCTCTGCCTGCCGCCTCCCCCTCTGGAAATGTCCTCCCCCGAGCCCTGCCAGGCCCGCCTGTGCTAACCTTCCTGTAGGTCACAGGTGCCTCGGAGCAACCTTCCCAGAGCGACACCTGCATGCGCACCACCTTCTCCTGGTTCCGTCAGGCTATTTGCAATTTTGGCAGATAATTATAAATCCTGATCTGGAAGTTATGATTTGTCATATCTCAACACGATTGGGAGCTCCCTGAGAGAACACCGCATCTATGTCCGTGAATTCCTCATGACCCTAGCCCGGAGCTCATTACTTAGTCAAGCCCGATGTGGTGGCAAATCATCTAAAAATGTGTTATCTTGAACAAATTCAAGCAATGTTATAAGGTTGCCGAAAGATCTTTAACCACTTTTGATCAATCATTTACAAAGGCAGTTCCTATTTTTAGATCTCAGGAAGTAAGGTAGTAAAAGAGCTCACCACTGTATTTTTGGTTCTGTTTTTCTTAAGTTAGAATGAGACGATAAAGGCAGAGTCCTATGTGAAATGGACACATTTGATATTTAGGACCCTTGCTACATAGCATCTGCTTCCTGGTGGTCTCAGAAAACATCACTAATTCAGAAGAGGATTAAATGACATAGTGGATGAGGAAATAGTTTATCAATTATAAAGGGACATAAAAATGTTGCTGAGTTACAAGAGTTGTATCATTTGTGGAATTATTGGAGAAAATATAGCCGACTTACTTGAGTGCTAAAAGGTGGCCATGAAGCAGGGACTAGGGGTTGCTGAAAGTTTTAAAAGTTTTTAGTTCCTTATTTGCAACCTTTCTTGGATTTGCAAAAGGTCAACTGACATATTAAGATTAAATTTATTTTGTTTATTGTTTTTTCTCTTCCAATGATATTTAATTTGTTTAACTCTCAGAAGTCCCACTGAATTCTGAACCAGCTAAAACAAAAGCCCAACCTGAAAGAATCAGAACGCTCATTACGTACAGCGGGAGGACAGGCTTCCATGTCCGTGGCGCCGTCTCCAATCATGACTATTTTCTTAAAATGAAATTTTTCCTTTAAAAGTTTAATAACTTTTCCTTTTCCGCCAGATTCAGCTGTTGGCTGCGTCTCATCAAAACCTGCATATTCACCTTAAATGAGAAATTAAAACTGTTAGAGACGCACAGAATTGTATCACTAGGGTCAGCTTTTTGCATAGATGACATCCTCACTTAAAGGTCACTGAGAAAGTTAAGAATGGTCTTCAGGGAAGTGACACGGCCTGGACTTCCACACCGGTTCCTCAGAATAAGCAGGCTTTGCTTTTAAATTACAAATACAAGGTTACTCCTGCATGTCACTTTATGTTACACCTTGGGTAAATTAGTTTTATCCTCTAAGCTTCTAGTGTCTTAATTCTCAAACCATGTTAAGGTAGCAGATCAGCATGAAATAGTAATATGGCCAGCGTGGCTCAGGAGATCACAGCTCAACTCCCAATCAAGGCACATGCCCGGGTTGCAGACTTGAGCCCCAGTGGGGGGAGGGGGGTGTGCAGGAAGCAGCAGATCAATGATTCTTATCATTGATGTTTCTCTTTCCCTCTCTCTCTCTCTCTCTCTCTCTGAAATCAATAAAAATATGTATTTTAAAATTTTTAATAAATTAATACATAATTTCATCTTGGATAAGATTCCAACTTATATTTGATCAATTATTTCATTCTTACAGTAATTACCATACTCATTCTCTAATGATCTCTATCTATATACCATTTGAAAGTGTTCTATTAACATATTTTAAATTGTTAAGATTATTTGGTTTAAGAATGTCAGCCACCCCTTGTCGTAACTGGAGACATCTTAAGATAATAGAAAACTAGCCGGTTTGCTCAGTGTTAGAGCGTCAAGGGCATGTACCTCAGCTGCAGGCTAGATCCCTGGCGCCAGTCAGGGCGCATGTGGGAGGCAACCAATCCCAATCGATGTGTCTCTCTCACATCGATGTTTCTCTCTCTCTGTCTCTCCCTTCCACTCTCTCTAAAAATCAACAGAAAAATATCCTTGTTGTGAGGATTAACAACAATAACAAAAAAGATAATAGAAAACTACAGCTGTGGCTCTATGATGGCCCTTAAAGGGGCCAGAGACACCTCCAGAGACAGCTACAGGGCAGTGACTTGCTAACAAGTGAACTCTCCTTCCTGAGTCTAAATTGGTTCAAACACACGAGAGCTCTCATAAAACAGAAATATAATGCATAACAAAATAAGTCACGTGACTCACATGGAAATGAACAGTTTACTAAGTGCAGGCATTTGCATCCTGATAGATGACTATATGAACCTCAAAGCTAGGAGAGATGATGCCCTAAGTGTATTTTGCTGAGCAAAGAATTCCAAGGAGCAAAAGATATCAGTCGAGAGAATTCTTTATCTCAGTATTTAACCCTGATGCCTCTTGGCTTAGGTTGCATTCCAGCAGACATTATCTAGAATATTGAAAACTAAAACTGATGAGAAAGGGAAAATGTTACCATTCAAGTCTTACCATTAAAGTAGAATTTCAGCCTATTGGCAAATACATTGGTTGATGGGATATTAAGCTTTGAAGCAACGTGCTCTACGATGCTCCGAAAGCCACCAGATATTAGGAAAACCTGAACATTTCGCTCTTGTAGGCGACTTACTAGCTCCCTGCAAAAGAGAAATATAAAATACCAAACACTGATTAATATAAAAGAGGAAATATAAAAAGGAATCTAAAAATCTATATATATTTTTTCTCCTGAATGAATTTGCCCTAGGTACCATCGGACAAAGTATATTGCCTGGTGAATTAATGTCTTATATATGTTTTTCTAAATGCACTTATACATTAAAGGGTGGGACCTGACTGTCTTAGGAAACCATTCCGCAACTATATTCTGCCCTTAGACCTAGAAGCACAAGATGAAGAGGAGACTCAATCTCTCCTTAGGGAGAGTGGGAAGGCGGACATGGGCAGGGTCACTCATATAAGTGGCAAAAGAACCACATAGAAGGGAACTCAAAAGTAATGGTGAGGGGGGAACTGGAAAGATGGTGAAGAGATTAGCCAAGGAACATATATGCACAGCCCATTGACACAGACAACAATGTGGTGATGGCCAGAGGGCGGGGGCGGGGGGGGGCGGGGCTGGAAGTGGGCAAAGGGGGGCAGGGAAGTGGGGGACATCTATAATAGCAACAACAGTAAAAAAAAAAGTCTTTAAATTAAGCTTATTATATTGTCCTCATTAAAAGAATAAATAAAGGAATGGCAAGATGCCCTCAAAAAAATGCACCCCAAAATGCAGGTGCTGATAGAGAGACAATATACCCAGACCAGGGTTCCTCTTACCTTATGCCAGGGGTCAGGTGTGGGGGGTGCTCGGCTATGAGCCTCTGCACCTGTTCCCTGGAGGGCTGGATCAGCGCTAAGCGTTCGGTGAGGGCAGCCCTGAAAGGCACCGCCCCGCCCATGGCTCGCTTTGTCCTAGGAGGAAGACCCAACAGTCAGGCCAGCCAAGTCAGCTGTGCCCCAAGTTTACGTGCCTAACTGCTCCCCCCAACTCACACATCATCCACTCATGAGTAAGGTGCTGTCCAGAGCCCCACTGCACAACAGCCAAGCTACGATGCTATGAAAGTGAGGCCTGAGAACAAACTGTGAAGGTTTGCTTGAGAATCACATAATATTTACGGGCATGTCTTGTATCAAATGCAGCTGAACAGGAAATGGTCCATGACCCGGTGACTGCAGATAGCACTAAGGAGGGCAGGAGGGTGGGAGGGGCTCTCCGCCAGGCATCCACGGAGAGACTCTGAACCAAAACTAGCTTTCCAGCCAACCATTAAGGCCACACTTGCAACCATGACATGAAGTACCAGACACTGGAGAACGCACCCAGGTCGTCCTCTTTGGCTAGTGACGGTCATTGTTCCCCTGACCGTGGGAAGAGAATGTCTTATCCATCTTTGTCAGAAGCAACTTTTTTTGCCCTAAATATCTGTATAGTAAAAGTGGATGAGTAGATAATGAACACTACCCAACTCAGCTCTAAGTGATGGAAGAAAGAGCCTCCTGCCTGTGTTTCATAACCAGGGAATTGTGGCTCTGATCCTGCATGCCATCCAAAAGTTCACCTGTTTTGCACTCCTTTACCCTTTCATACAGTGGATAAATACTGCCCCTACATTTCTGACACAGCATCCGCCACTCCACAGATTTTGGCCAGCTCATCAATTCCTTCTTCTCGGATGACCGTGCTGTCCACATCAAAGCACACTGCATCGGCCGAGCAGAACAGCTTCCTCAACTCTGAGTGGGACACCATCCTTAGAAGAATTTTCCTCCTATGACAAAAAAAAAAAAAAAAAGATAACTTTAAGGATATAAAATATAAGCATAAAATGGCCCAATTTTGCCTATTGATGCCAGAGTACTTTGATTTGTATCATACTCAGTACAGCCCACAAAAGCATGGACTCATTCATTTTTTAACACAAATTAAAAACCTTCTAAACGTCAGGCTCTGAGGCTACAAAGATGAGCAGACCCAAAAGTCTGTTCCCAGCAACTCAGCCTAGTAAAGGTGACAATTTATAAACATATTTGATGTTCAACCAACATGCAACTGTTTCTGACATACTAATAATAGCAATAAGGCAAGTGCTAAAATAGAAATGTACATCAGATACTATGGGCACACGAAGAAAACATTTAATCCTATCTTCCTATCTATGAAACAGGGCTTCCAGGAGGCACGGACATGTGAGCTGAATCTTGAGGGGCAAGTGGCCCTCTGAGTGGGTTCTCAAAGGGCAGGGTATCAATTTGGTGTGTGCTGGGAGTAGGAAGGAGGGAGATGGAGACAGGGAGAAAGGGTAGTGATGGCGGAGGAGGGGAAAAGGCATGGCCAAAGGCATGGAGGAAGAATAATGGATAACGTGCTGAAAGCTGCTGGGCAGTGCGCAAGGAACTCAGACCAAGAGGGGCCTTGGGTCAGGCTAAGGAGTTTGGATTTTAACTTTTAGGTAATGGGAAACCCTGAAAGGCTGTACACCTCAGAAGAGAGGTCAGAGCTAAACATACACGTGTCAGGCACCAGTGTCAAGGTGTAACTAAAGGTACGGCCTGATGACAGTCACTGGAGCGGAGAAGAGAGAGAAGAGGGCTGAGGACAGAGCCGCCCGGGAATGGAACCTTGAAGTCAGGATCCCGGGAAATAAAAGGAAAAGGAGAGTTCACAGGAAGAAACTCTGGGAGACCCCAGCATTGCAGAAGCTATGGAGGACAGTTTCAAAAATAATTTTGAGGTTTTTTTTCTTTTTAAGAAAATCATCAGACTAGAACAGTGATGGCGAACCTCTGACACGCGTGTCAGAGGGGACACGCGAACTCATTTTTTTGGTTGATTTTTCTTTGTTAAATGGCATGTAAATATATAGAATAAATATCAAAAATATAAGTCTGTGTTTTACTATGGTTGCAAATAACAAAAAGTTTCTATATGTGACAGGGCACCAGAGTTAAGTTAGGGTTTTTCAAAATGCTGACACGCCGAGCTCAAAAGGCCATCACTGGACTAGAACCATGGGCATGAACAGGATCCTAGAGGTTGCCTGGACCAGTCTGCCCCCAAAGAGAGTAACGCGTCATGAACAAGTCCACATGAATGATATGAATAATCTATATTTAGAATAGACATTGGCTAGAAACAGACTCACAGGAGATGGCCACTCACTTCCTAACCGGTTTCTAACCAATGCATTTGACAGAATGACCCAGTTCAAAGTTGACCTGGAAAAAAAATGCCTTTTAAGCCAGGGGTCAGCAAACTACAGCCAGTAGGCCAGATTCAGCCTGCCACCTGTTTTTGTATGGCCTATGAAGAGTGGTTTTTTATTTTTTTGTTAATCCTCACCCGAGGATATTTTTTCTCATTGATTTTCAGAGTGGAAGAGAGGGAGGGAAAGAGAGGGGAGAGAGAGAGAGGACCATCGATGTAAGAGAGGCACATCGATTAGTTGCCTCTAGCACTTGCCCCGATTGGGACTCAGGGATCAAACCTGCAACCTGGGTATGTGCCCTGGACTGGAAATGGAACCCTCAACCCTTAGGCGCACAGGCCAAAAGTTTTTTACATTTAAAATAGTTGAAAAAAATCAACAGAAGAAGAATATTTTGTGATATGTCACCTAAAGATAAAAGGCCTGAAAACATTCCCGGGGAAACCAAGATGGCGGCATAGGTAAACACCGGAGTTTGCTGCCTCGAACAACCACTTCAAAAATACAACTAAAAGACAGAACGGACATCACCCAGAACCACAGGAAGGCTGGCTGAGGAGAGACTCTTCAACTAGAAGGAAAAACAACAGCATTACGAGGCTTAGAGGAGGCGCAGTGTGGAAAATTTAAAGGTACGGTGGTTGTCGTTTTCGGTCGGGAGTGAGTCTCAGACTCTGGGCTACAGATCCGGGCGAGTCTCTAGGGACCCAGACTCAAACGGGAGAAGCGGGACTGTCTGGCTACGGTCCCTCCGAGGTTTGCAGCGGTTGCGGGGACAGAGAGGCAGAGCCCCTGGAGACGGACTGAGAGCAGCCATAGCTGCTCCCTCCCCCCGCTCTGTTGAGCCCGCCCCGCCCAAGCCCTGCGCAGAGCCATTTGCCGATTGCCTCAGGCAAAGGCTGGACTAGCGCCTCCCCAGAGGACTGAAGTTTTCCCACAGCTGATTCCTACAGCCAGTCGGCCTGGTGGTCAAATCCCTCTAGTATTAACTACAACAATTAAGGCTTGGCTAGAACAAGACTGCGCACAAAGACCACAAGGGGGTGCACCAAGAAAGCATAAAAGATGCGGAGACAAAAAAAACATGACAGAAATGGAGGATATGGAGCTAAGAATCGCAATTTTGAGGGCTTGCTATAAACTTGAGCAGAGCCTCACGAAAACTAATGAGACCCTCGATGCTACGATAAAGAAATTAGAAAGTAAGCATACACGGACTGAAATAAAGAATATTATACCCAATAGCAGACCAGAGGAGCACAAGAATCAAACCAAAGATTTGACAAAAAACACCCAACTGGAAAAGCAAAATGAAAAAAGAATCCGAAAGTGTGAAGATAGTGTAAGGAGCCTCTGGGACAGTTTCAAGCGTACCAACATCAGAATAATAGGGGTGCCAGAAGATGAAAGACAGCAAGATATTGAAAACCTATTTCAAGAAATAATGGCAGAAAACTTCCCCCACCTGGTGAAAGAAATGGACTTACAGGTCCAAGAAGCGCAGAGAACCCCAAACAAAAGGAATCCAAAGAGGACCACACCAAGACACATCATAATTAAAATGCCAAGAGCAAAAGACAAAGAGAGAATCTTAAAAGCAGCAAGAGAAAGAGACTCAATTACCTACAAGGGAATACCCATACGACTGTCAGCTGATTTCTCAACAGAAACTTTGCAGGCCAGAAGGGAATGGCAAGAAATATTCAAAGTGCTGAATACCAAGAACCTAGAACCAAGATTACTTTATCCAGCAAAGCTATCATTCAGAATTGAAGGTCAGATAAAGAGCTTCACAGACAAGGAAAAGCTAAAGGAATTCATCACCACTAAACCAGTATTATATGAAATACTGAAAGGTATCCTTTAAGAAGAGGAAGAAGAAAAAGGTAAAGATACAAATTGTGAACAACAAACATGCATCTATCAACAAGTGAATCTAAGAATCAAGTGAATAAATAATCTGATGTACAGAATGAACTGGTGATTATAATGAATCAGGGACATAGAAAGGGAATGGACTGACTATTCTTGGGGGGGGAAGGGGAATGGGAGATTCGGGAAGAGACTGGACAAAAATCGTGCACCTATGGATGAGGACAGTGGGTGGGGAGTGAGGGCGGAGGGTGGGGCGGGAACTGGAAGGAGGGGAATTATGGGGGGGGGAAGAGGAACAAATGTAATCTGAACAATAAAAATTTAATAAAAAAAAAAAAGGTGGAAAAAATAAAATAAAATAAATAAATAAATAAAAAAAGGCCAGAGTGAAAGGCAACAAGCATTTGAGATGAAAAGAATAGCTATTGGGGAAGCACTGATTCAAAAAGAAACCTAAATAGTGTTCTGATTAGAAGTCAAGGAGTGTTTATGAGAAAGGAAAGGGACCAATCACATCAATAGAAGGAAGGCATTTCTATAGGTGCAGATAAGCTAACATAGTGGCGCTAATTCTAAAGAATGTTGTTAATTTTCAGTCCGGTCAGTCCCTGAAGTCACAATATCTGATTTCTTGTCATCTCTGCAAACAGCTGCTGGAGGCACAATGCTGCTTTAGGCCCAGTCCAAAGGTTATTTTGCCCAGTTTTAACATTACAAAGGCCTAAGAAGATGAGCAAGACAGTCCCTCTGAGATGACAGCTCCAACTCCATTTTAAAGTGACTCTGATTATTTCCTTTTTATAGACACATAAAAGTTACATGAAATTCAAAATTCAGGATCCATAAATAAAGTGTTATTGGAATGTAGCCAATATGGCAGGAAGGGTGAGTCTGTTTCATGCCCTTTAGGCAGTTGAGACAATGAACAAAGGAGTCTGAGAAGCTTCTGGATCAGAGGAGAGTCAAAATTATTCCCTGTAGCCAGCATGGCTCAGTGGTTGAGCATTGACCTATGAATAAGGACGTCACGGTTCGATTCTGTGGTCAGGGCACATGCCCAGGTTGCGGGCTCAGTCCGCAGTGTGGGGCGTGCAGGAGGCAGCCAGTCAATGATTCTCTCATCATTGATGTTTCTCTCCCTCTCCCTTTCTCTCTGAAATCAATAAAAATGTATTTTTAAAAAATTATTCCCTGTAACTAGGACTAGGGGTCCCACTTATAGTACATTTTAGGATAAAAAAGAGGGAACCTGAGATTTTATGCGTACCACAGAGGTTGCAGCAGGCCATTTTTAAAATTTAAAATTGTGAGTAAACTACTTAACTGATAGGCAAACACATAAGAACAACAACAAAAGACAAATCCGACTCACGTTCCTCCCTCGCTGGGTTCCTAGGAGACGCTCTTCTCTTCCTTCTTCTTTCTTCAGCAAAAATGCAGCATAAGGTTCTGACTACAAATTTCTTTGCGATCCTGAGAGTTCTGCAAGAGCAAAAAGCGCCTAGAAACAAAGTACAAGGAAATGAACATCAAGGTCCAGATACAGGATTAGAAAGAGGGAGACTGTCTGGCTTCACTCTCCCTCCTCCTAGGACTGTTTCCCAAGACTGCTTTCTTCGGGACACACTTGACCTCTGCCTCCTTCTAGCACCAGGCAGGAGTGAAACACATTCTTTTCTGTGGCTTTGACTCTGCAAAAGCTTCAGGTGCGATAGGGAATTACCTACCCCCGAGTCGCCGGGTACAAAGAAGAGGACCCACTGGGAGAACAAAATGCAAACACCCACAAGGTACTTTGTAGACTC
This sequence comes from Myotis yumanensis, assembly GCF_028538775.1. Taxonomy (NCBI): domain Eukaryota; kingdom Metazoa; phylum Chordata; class Mammalia; order Chiroptera; family Vespertilionidae; genus Myotis; species Myotis yumanensis. The sequence continues at coordinate 87,356,394 of NW_027223755.1, read as the reverse complement.
TACACAACAGCCCCTGTGCTGCCTTCTAACTGAGGAGTCAAAGTGCTCGGCATTCCAAGAACAGTCAGAGACGTCCGCTGCCAAACGGGGGAACAAAGCCTACCACTTGAATTACAGTCCTCCGAATTAAAACTGCAAAGAGATGTGGGTAAAAGTGCAAAAGCTCTGAGGAAAACCAAAAGATAAAAAGACATGTGTAAGAACACGAGGCCAGGAAAAGCAAAGGTGAGGTTGGAAAGGAAGGGAGCCAGAATGAAAATGATTCACAAGCTTCCAATACGGCCCTTACAGAACTCAAAACGGGCCCAGGGTACTCAACCTCTTGAGACTGGCTAGTAAGCCAGGACACGTGGACCAGGGAAACGGAGACATAGTTAAACTGCCAAGCAGTTTACAGCAATTTAGTAAATTGCAAAATCCTGTCTTCGGTAACCAAGGACACTGAAGAGCAAATGGTTTAGCCCTAACCGGTTTGGTTCAGTGGTTAGAGCTTTGGCCAGTGAAGGGTCTCGGGGTCCATTCCAGTCAAGGGCAACCAATCGATGTCTCTCTCCCATGGATGTTTTTATCTCTCTCCCTCCCTTCCACTCTCTCTAGATGTAGTAATTCTCCTTCCTTTTTTTGTTAATCTTCTCAGGCCTTTGTAATGTTAAAACTGGGCAAAATAACCTTTGGACTGGGCCTAAAGCAGCATTGTGCCTCCAGCAGCTGTTTGCAGAGATGACAAGAAATCATATTCCACCTGAAATATTCTCGGGTGATGATTAACAACAATAACAAAAGGGTAAATGGTCTACATTTCTCCCCCGACAAGAGGATACATTGCTTAAATCACCCTCCTCAGGGAAATAGCAGAAATCCAATCAGTGCCATTGCCAACCACACCCAAGGACTGATGAAGTTAAGTGGGGAGAATCACCTTTTGGTGCATCAGCATAAAGCTGATGAATATTCTATTGAGATCCTCCCCTAAGGCCTCCCCTAAACCCCAGCCTTTAAAACCCCTCAACTCGAAGGTCCCAGCACAAGTGCTCTCCCTCCCAGGAGCACGCCCGCACCTTTCCCTTCCCCATCTTCCTCCCCTACAGGCGTGCAGCTCCTAAATCAGCTGTTCTCAACCTGTGGGTCGCGACCCCTTTGGGGGTCGAATGACCCTTTCACAGGGGTCGCCTAAGACCATCGGAAAACACATATATAATTACATATTGTTTTTGTGATTAATCACTATGCTTTCATTATGTTCAATTTGTAACAATGAAAATACATCCTGCATATCAGATATTTACATTACGATTCATAACAGTAGCAAAATTACAGTTATGAAGTAGCAACGAAAATAATTTTATGGTTGGGGGTCACCACAACACGAGGAACTGTATTAAAGGGTCGCGGCATTAGGAAGGTTGAGAACCACTGTCCTAAATTCTAAGGGACTCCAGAGACTTGCAACCAGGAGCCATGGGCAGCTACAGCTCATCTGGGCTACCCCCTGACCCTGTCCCCAAGGCCCTCTTGTCTCTGACTTCTTAGTGAGCCAAAGCAGCCCAGCCTAGGCTCATTTCTCCACCCAGTCCCTCGCCTGTTGCTTCTTCTATCCTAGGCCCTTCCTTGTTTCACTGTCCCTAGCCTCCATAAATGTTCTCTCAAAATCACCTGGACTGGTGGTGTGAAATCTTTCCTGCAGGAAGTCAAGAACTCACACACGACAGGCCGGCCTGAGGCATACCTGCTCCAGACCCAGTCCCTTTCTGGTAACAATAGTTGGAGACTTAAATAATCCATTTACCACAATGGATATATCATCTTGACAGAAAATTAACAAGGAAATAATGGCTATACTGCCACATTAGACTCAATTGACTTAATAGACATTTATAGACTATTTCATCTCAAAACTGCAGATTACAGGGGAAGAGACCAAGATGGCGGCGTAGGTAAACACCGGAGACCGCTGCCACAAACAACCATTTCAAAAATACAACTAAAAGACGGAACGGACATCACCCAGAACCACAGGAAGGCTGGCTGAAGACAGACTCTACAACTAGAAGGAAAGAGAACAGCAAACCGAGGCTCAGAGGAGGCGCAGTGTGGAAAATACAAAGGTACCGAGGTGCGCGAGAAAGCGGGCTGGTGGCTGAGGGCGCGGTTGTCATTTTCGGTAGGGAGTGAGTCTCAGACTCTGGGCTCCAGATCCGGGCGAGTCTCTAGGGACCCAGACTCAAACGGGAGAAGCGGGATTATCCGGCATCAGTTGGAACCTGAGGGCAGCTTTCTCTCCGAGGTTTGCAGCGGCTGCCGGGGTTCTGAGAAGCAGAGCCTCTGGGAACGGGACTGAGAGCGGCCATAACTGCTCCCTCCCCCCGCCCTGTAGATCCCGCCCCACCCAAACCCTGCGCACAGCCATTTGCCGATCGCCTCAGGCAAAGGCTGGATTAGCGCCTCCCCAGAAGACAGACGTTTTCCACACAGCTGATTCCTACAGCCAGTCGGCCTGGTGGTCAAATCCCTCTAGTGTTAACTACAACAATTAAGGCTTGGCTAGAACAAGACTGCGCACAAAGACCACAAGGGGGTGCACCAAGAAAGCATAAAAGATGCGGAGACAAAAAAACATGACAGAAATGGAGGATATGGAGCTAAGAATCCCAATTTTGAGGGCTTGCTATAAACTTGAGCAGAGCCTCACGAAAACTAATGAGACCCTCGATGCTACGATAAAGAAATTAGAAAGTAAGCATACACGGACTGAAATAAAGAATATTATACCAAATAGCAGACCAGAGGAGCACAAGAATCAAACCAAAGATTCGACAAAAAACACCCAACTGGAAAAGCAAAATGAAAAAAGAATCCGAAAGTGTGAAGATAGTGTAAGGAGCCTCTGGGACAGCTTCAAGCGCACTAATATCAGAATAATAGGGGTGCCAGAAGATGAGAGACAGCAAGATATTGAAAACCTATTTGAAGAAATAATGGCAGAAAACTTCCCCCACCTGGTGAAGGAAATGGACTTACAGGTCCAAGAAGCGCAGAGAACCCCAAACAAAAGGAATCCAAAGAGGACCACACCAAGACACATCATCATTAAAATGCCAAGAGCAAAAGACAAAGAGAGAATCTTAAAAGCAGCAAGAGAAAGAGACTCAATTACCTACAAGGGAATACCCATACGACTGTCAGCTGATTTCTCAACAGAAACTTTGCAGGCCAGAAGGGAATGGCAAGAAATATTCAAAGTACTGAATACCAAGAACCTACAACCAAGATTACTCTATCCAGCAAAGCTATCATTCAGAATTGAAGGTCAGATAAAGAGCTTCACAGATAAGGAAAAGCTAAAGGACTTCATCACCACTAAACCAGTATTATACGAAATGCTGAAAGGTTTCCTTTAAGAAGAGGAAGAAGAAAAAGGTAAAGATACAAATTGTGAACAACAAACATGCATCTATCAACAAGTGAATCTAAGAATCAAGTGAATAAATAATCTGATGTACAGAATGAACTGGTGATTACAATGAATCAGGGACATAGAAGGGGAATGGACTGACTATTCTTGGGGGGGGAAAGGGGAATGGGAGATGCGGGAAGAGACTGGACAAAAATCGTGCACCTATGGATGAGGACAGTGGGTGGGGAGTGACGGCGGAGGGTGGGGCGGGAACTGGGAGAAGGGGAGTTATGGGGAAAAAAAGAGGAACAAATGTAATCAGAACAATAAAGATTTAATTTAAAAAAAAAAACAAAAAACTGCAGATTACATATTTTTCTCAAATGAACATGAAACATTTTCCAGGCTAGACCACATATTATTAGGCCATAAAACAGACCTCAATAAATTCAAGAAGACTGAAATTACAGCAAGCATATTTTCTGACTACAGTGGCATGGAACTAGAAATCAACTATAGGAATAAGTCCTCAGGAGTCAGAGGGGGGGAAAAAAAGGAAGGTATTTGCCAATGATACATCTGATAAGGGTTTAATGTCCAAAATACATAACAAAATCATACAACTAAACACAAAAAAACAAAAACCCAATTTTTAAAAATGGGCAAAGAGCCTGAATAGACATTTCTCCAAAGAGGACATACAGATGACCGACAGACATATGAAATGATGCTCAATGATACTAATCATTAGAAAAATGCAAATTAAAACCACAATGAGGTATCACCTCACACTTGTCAGAATGGCTATCATCAATAAATCAACAAGCAAGTGTTGGTGAGGATGTGAAGATAAGGGAACCCTTGTGCACTGCTGGTGGGATTGCAAATTGGTTCAGCCACTAAGGAAAACAGTATGAAGGTTCCTCAAAAAATTAAAAATAGAACTACCTTATGACCCAGCAATTCCACTTCTGGGTGTTTATCCAAAGAAAACTAAAACACTAATTCAAAAAGACATATGCACCCTTATGTTCACTGCAGCATTATTTACAACAGCCAAGATATAGAAGCAACCTAAGTATATATCTATAGATGAATAGATAAAAAAGACATGAGACCTATATACAATGGAAAATGACTCAACCTTGAAAAAGAAAGAAACCTTGCCATTTGCAACAACATGGATGGACTTGAGGGTATTATACTAAGTGAAATAAGTCAGAGCCCTGACTAATGTGGCCCAGTGGATAGAGTGTTGGCCTGAGTACCGAAGGGTCTCAAGTTCGATTCCTGGTCAAAGGCAGGTACCTGGGTTGCAGGTTTGCAGGGTTTTTTTGTTTGTTTTTTGTTTTTTAAGCCTTGCCGAAACAAGGCCACCAAAAATTAGGTTGCCTCCCCCCAAAAAAATGGGAGAGAGAGAGGATGTAGGTTTGTTTTTATTTTTAATATATTTTTATTGATTTCAGGGAGGGAGAGAGAGATAGAAACAACAATGATGAGAGAGAATCATTGAATAGCTGCCTCCTGTATGCCCCTCTACTGGAGATCAAGCCGGCAACCTGGGCATGTGCCCTGACTGGGAATAAACTGTGACTTCCTGGTTCATAGGTCGAAGCTCAGCCACTGAACCACAGTGGCTGGACCGGGTTGCAGATTTGATACCCAGCCCCAGATGGGTGAGGCAGCTGGTCGATGTCTCTCTCTCTTTCTCTCTCTCTCTCTCCCCTCTCACCCTCCCTTCCACTCTCTCTAAAAAATATCCTCGGGAGAAGATTAACAAAAAAAGGAAGAAGAATTACTACAATAAACTGACAATACCAAGTATTGTTGAGGACAAGGAACAATTGGAACCCATAGATTGCTGGTGGGATGTAAAATGGTAAAACCACTTTGGAAAACAGATTGGCAGTTTCTTACAAAGTTAAACATATAATTCCCATAAGACTCAGCAACCTCACTACTGGAGATTTACCCAACAGAAATGAAAACGTATTCATAGCTGCTTTATTCATGATAGGAACTAGAATGTCTGTCCATCAGCAGATAAACGGATAAACAAATTGTGGTATATCCCCACAATGGAACACTACTCAGCAATAAAAAGGAATGAATTACTGATTTCTGCTATAAAATCAATAAATATTTTTAAAAATTATACTGACCAAAAGAAGCCAGACACAAAAGAGTGCATACAATATGATTCCGTTTATATGAAACCTTAGAAAACACAAACAAATGCACTACACAAATGACAAAAATCAGGTCAGGAGGGCTAGGGATGGGGGTACCTGAGTGCAAAGAGGCCCTAGGAAACATTCAGGGGTAATGGAAGTGTTCTATTGTGGTGCTGACCAAGTATGTATAACATTTTCAAAATTCATCATAATGTACACTTAAAATGGGTGCATATTGTTGAATGAAATTAGACATTAATAAAACATTAGCTTAAAAAAAATTAGGCATGTATCAAATCACTTAAAAACATAAAACATCCCAACTGCTTAGTTTCACCAACATGAAAGTGACAGGACCATGATCATTATTATAATGGAAATCTACCAGGCAGTTGTAATAAAATATAGAAATCTTGGATTTTATTATTGTCTTCCCTGATCCTCATTCCAATACCAGTCAAATATTTATTTACTTATTTTTGTAATTCAGGGTAGGAGAGTATGTGTTTTTTTTAATATTTAATTACTCTAAGTTTCACCACTGTTGTGTGTGTTTTTAATATTTTTATTGAGTTTATTTATTTCAGACAGGAAGGGAGAGGGAGAGAGAGATAGAAACATCAATGATGAGAGAGAATCATTGATCAGCTGCCTCCTGCAGGCCCCACACTGGGGATGAAGCCCACAACCCGGGCATATGCCCTGACCAGGAATTGAACCCATGACCTCCAGGTTCATAGGTCCATGCTCAACCACTGCGCCAAGCCAGCCGGGTGAGAGTATACCTTTTAAAAAATATATATTTTTTTGTATTGATTTCAGAGAGGCAGGGAGAGGGAGAGATAGAAACATCAATGATGAGAGAATCATTGATTGGCTGCCTCCTGCACGCCCCCTACTGGGGATGAGCCTGCAACCCAGGCATGTGCCCTGACCGAGAATCAACCTTGTGTTACCTTCTGGTACATAGGTCCACGCTCAACCACAGAGCCACCCGCCGGGCTCCGGCCAAATATTTAACCACAATGTGCAAGGCACATAAAGAAGATAGAGTAAATAAGTTTATGAATGAAATACTTATTTGTTTAACTCCCAATGTGAAGCTGTATTTCTCCAACTACAACAATGTACCTGGTAAACCAGCACTTACTTAAAATTCTAATTCTAATGGGAAAGAAGATGACAAAGTCAGACACTGCAACTCGAAACTTCGGAGCTTTTTCTAATCTTGCATTGATTCCCCTGTGCAGGATTGCATCACTCATTCATGCTGTTTGGCAACAGGCAGCCGTGGGATGGAACAAGGAAAAGCTACACGAAAGTAAACTGATGAAAAGACAGCCTTGCAATCCCATGAAATGCTTTATCTATCGCGATTAAGAGAAATAAATGTAGGATCACAGAGGCGCTGAATGTGCACGCGGCAGGCGGGTGAATCAGAAAGCTGGGCACACGGGGTGACAAACACATGCCCGAACTCACCCTGGTGCTGCTGCTCCTTCCTGGGCCGCCGCCGCCGCCTCCAGGACTCCCGCTGCTGGAACCTTCCGACAGCAGGGGGCCCAGGGCCGGCTCCCACCTTCGGTCGCGCGGTTCCGAGGCAAGTGACCGGAGAAGACGCGCAGAGCCTTCCTTTATCAAGCAATCATTTGAAATCTGCTGATAGGGCGGTGCTTTCTGGTCTGTTTTGCAAGTGTTTTATCTCAACTGAAGGCTGCGGAGCCGGGCTGGGGAGAAGCCCTTGTCCCCGCCCCCAGGGAGGGGCTCCCAGAGACCGCCCCCTCCTTCCTCCCGGCCTCCCCGCCTGCACCCTAGACCTGCACTGCACGGCGCACGCTTCGCCTCAGAGCTGGGACAGCACCACCTCCACTCGGCAGAGGAGAGAAAGAGCACCCACCGTCACCACCACTTGGATCAGGGTACGTGAGAGAAACGAGGGACCTCTGCACTGACTTTGCGACTAACAAAAGCCTCTTAGAGGCCTGTTTTGACATTAAGCCCTTGTAGGAACGTAGGTCCCAAGAGAACGTTTAAAACCACGTATATTCGCAACTAAAATGCAGGAAACCTTGAATGACAAAGAGAGCCTTTGCACCCTTTTTTTTTTCTTTTCATCTTTTCTTCTAAGTGTCACTTGCCCAGCTATTTACTTTTTTATGTTGACTACAATAAGGAAAACTGATTGCCCCCTAACATTTATTTACCTTCGGGTACAGCTGGCTGGAGCTGCGCAGTGAGGTCCCACCCTAAACACAACCCTAAGCCTGAGATGCTGACGGTCAGCTCTGCAGGCGCCCTCCAACGTGCTCCCTCCCGCAGAGGGGATGCAATTGCTGGAGCAAGACACTTGGTCACAGATTCCCTGCCCTTTGCTACAGAACCCCTCAATAACCACAGTTCATTCAGAAACAAGAGGCCTGGTGCTCTTTGGTTAGATGCGCCTTTAAGTTCAATATTCTCATAGTTCATTAAGTAAGAAAACGGTGGTATGTTTGTGGCACACCCGGTTTAATTCCTCCCAGATCTGCTGGAGATGGTTCTGAAGAAGGATGCAGAGGAGCAATTTTGATGTTTTGAAATATGAGGTAAAAGATTATACAATTAATGGAGGGGTGGGGGGGAGAGGCAAAATAAGGGAGTTGAAAATAACAATCTAATCAAGAACCTGTTTATGTTTTGTGGTAATTTAGAAACAAGTCTAATAAAGGAAACAAGATGTTAAATACCAAATATTTGTATATACTATAAGTATAAATGGTAATTGAGAGTTTATTTAAAGGAGAAAAGAATGCCAAGTACAATAAATGTGAAAGGCAGAATTCATGTCTGCAATTATTTATATTTCATGCTTAATATGAAATAGAGTTCAAATAAAATATTTATACTAAGTAAACTCTGTCAACTACACTTAGTCCCTATGCCGACCTCACACCTGTATTAACATCTGTGGGCATGAGATGGCAGTGTTGTACACACTGTTTAGCTAAAGCACATACCACATTAAAAAAAAAAAAGTCCAGAGGAAGCTAATGGGTGGTACATGTAACAATCAGGAAATAATCTTGCCAGACCAGGCATAAAATATAAACAGATCGCCGAAACCGGTTTGGCTCAGTGGATAGAGCGTCGGCCTGCGGACTGAAGGGTCCCGGGTTCGATTCCGGTCAAGGGCATGTACCTGGGTTGCGGGCACATCCCCAGTGGGGGGTGTGCAGGAGGCAGCTGATTGATGTTTCTCTCTCATTGATGTTTCTAACTCTCTATCCCTCTCCCTTCCTCTCTGTAAAAAATCAATAAAATATATATTTTTAAAAATCTACACTAATAAAAGAGAAACATGGTAATTGGCGTACGACCGCTACCCTTCCCATTGGCTAATCAGCGTATCCTTATGCAAATTAACTGTCAGCCAAGATGGCGGCCGGCAGCCATGCACTGAAGGGAGCAGGGAGACTTGCTTCCTCCAGGAACTGCAGACTCCAACGTTTCCCGCCTCACTTGCCCGCCTCTCAACTGCAACTCTAAGCAACTATTACTATGTTGCAAATAAGAAGTTAAACAAAACGGCTTTCAGTCAGCCCCGGACCGCAACATTGTATCCATGTTTTCAGCAGCGAGGCCTCAGAGCTAAAGCTGGCCCAGAATAAAAAAAAAAAAAAAGAAAACAAGGAGCGGTTGGGAGCTTTTAGTCAACTGCCAGCGGGAAAACAGCCCTCAGCCCCTCAGCCAGCCTGGCCAGGTACCCAGTGGGGACCCCCACCCTGATCCAGGACACCCTTCAGGGCAAACCAGCCGGCCCCCACCCATGCACCAGGCCTCTATTGTATATAGTAAAAGGGTAATATGCCTCCCGGCACCGGGATCAGCGTGACAGGGGGCAGCGCCCAAACCCCCTGATCAGCCCTGCTCTGTGCCTGATAGGGGGGAGCTCCCCAATCCCCTGATCGCCCTGTGGCTCTGTGTGTGACAGGGTGCAGTGCACCAACCCCCTGATCGGCCCTGCTCTATGTGTGACAGGGTGCGGCACCCCAACCCCCCACCCCCACGGGCCCTGCTCTGTGTGTGACAGGGTAGAACCATAACCTCTCCATCGGCCCTGCCCCGAGTATGACAGTGGTGGCGCCCCAACCCCTTGATCGGCCCTGTTCTGTGGGTGATAGAGGGTGGTGCCCCAACCCCCCTCCACGGGCCTTACTCTGTGTGTGACGGGGTAGAGCCATAACCTCCCCATTGGCCCTGCCCTGAGTGTGACAGGGTGCAGCGCCCCAACCCCTTGATCCGCCCTGCTCTGTGTGTGACAGGGGGCGGTGCCCCAGCTCCCCTATCGGCCCTGCTCTGTGAGTGACAGGGGGCAGCGCCCCAACCCCTGATCGGCCCTGCTCTGTGCGTGACAGGGGGTGGCGCTGCAACCTCCCCATTGACCCTGCCTTGAGTGTAACAGGGGGTGGTGCCCCAACCCCCCAATCAGTCTATCCTGAGCGTGACTGAGGGTGGCATTGCAACCTCCCGATCCGCCCTGCTCTGTGCATGATGGGGCAGCGCCCCAACTCCCCAATCGGCCCTGCTCTGAGCCTGACCAGGGGCTGCACTTAGGGATTGGGCCTGCCCTCTGCCACCCGGGAGCAGGCCTAAGCCAGCAGGTCGTTATCTCCCGAGGGGTCCCAGACTGTGAGAGGGCACAGGCAGGGCTGGGGGACCCCCCCCCTGCCAAGTGCACAAATTTTTGTGCACCGGGCCTCTAGTATATATATAAACAGATCATAGATGCTTCATTGTTATTCTTCTGGAATAATGTTAAATAGCAAATATGAACCAAATACAATACAGTATAATGAAGTCATAATAAAAACATTAGCAAATTATTTTGCAAAGCTTGAATCATAATTGGTTAGTAAAAAGCAATACAGAGAATACTAGTGTTCCTGAAAGGTTTTGTATAGGTCCCACTTTTATAAGCTAACAAGTTTTCTAATAATTAACTATGTTAGAATCAAGTACTGTTTTTCTATAAGTCAGTGCTAATAAAATAGCCTTCTAAAATATGGTAGTAAGATTGGGGAATCAAACCCCCAACCTGGGTGTGTGCCCTGAGGGGAATCAAGCCCAAGACCCTTCGATGTATGGGATGACGCTCCAACTAATTGACCCACATTGGCCAGAGTGGAAATGGAAAAATTTTAATGGAAAAATTTTTAATAGAACTGAAAAATATAATATCTGAAATAAAAATGTCCTAGATTGGTTTAACAGTATATTAGAGACTACAAAGGGAAAGGTCAGTGAACTTGCAGTGAGGTCAATAAAGAACAGAGAGAGAGAAAACAGAAGAGCAAAATAAACCCAGAACAAGCAGAAGGAAGGAAATAATTAATATTGGAGCAGGAATCAATGAAATTAAAAACAAAACAATAGAGAAATTTTATTTAAAAAATGCTTGTTAGTTGAAAAGATTAATAAAATTGAAAAACCTCTAGCAATACTGACAATGGACAAAAGAGAGAGAACACAAGTTTCCAAAATAGGAATGAAAAAGGAGTTATCACTGTAGACCTCACACACATTAAGAGAATAGGAAGAAAGTACTTTAAACATACTATGCACATAAATGCAACTTTGATAAAAATCAATCAATTCCTATGAAAAAACACAAATTACCAAACTCACCCAATAGGAAAAATAGGCCGAAACCGGTTTGGCTCAGTGGATAGAGCGTCGGCCTGCGGACTGAAGGGTCCCAGGTTCGATTCCGGTCGAGGGCATGTATCTGGGTTGGGGCACATCCCCAGTGGGAGATGTGCAGGAGGCAGCTGATCGATGTTTCTCTCTCATCGATGTTTCTAACTCTCTATCTCTCTCCCTTCCTCTCTGTAAAAAATCAATAAAATATATTTTTTTAAAAAAATAGGAAAAATAGATAACCTACATATTCCTATATTAATTTTTTAAATTTAATCTGCAGGGTGTTGTGTGTTGTTGTTGTTGTTGTTTTGTTTGTTTGTTTGTTTTAAAAAAGAACCTTTTGGGGGGAAAATTTCTAGGTCAAGATGATTTCACTGGAGAATTCTACCAAACATTTAGGGAAGAATTAACATCTATTTTATACACACTCTTCTAGAAAATAGAAAAGGGATAAACACTTCCCAATTCATTTTATAAAGCCAGCATTACCCTGTTACCAAAACTAAACAAAGATAGTACAAAAATGAAAACTGCAGATCAGTATCTCAGGAACTTAGGCACAAAAATCCTTAATAAAATATTAGCAAATCAAATCCAGTAATGTATAAAAAGATTATACATCATGACCAAGTGGGATTTATTCCAGGTATGCAAGATGGGTTCAACATTAGAAAATCAATCAATTTAACCCTCTATATTTGTTGGGGAGCACAGGAGACTTGGTTGAAAAGTTTGTAAGGAGGACATTCTGAGAAAAGGGAAGTGTGTGGAAGGCCGCCTGCCCTGTTTATCGGAATTCTGACTTAGGGGAGACATGGGAGTGTCGAAGGCGGCGCCCCTAAATATTCCTTGACCTTTCCAAACAAGCCTGTGCATATGCAGACCCCCAGGTGTTTACTGGAATCCCTGTGCTTCATCCCTGGATGCCCTTGCCTAGAGGACAATGTAAACACGTGTGTCCTTCCAAGATTACTCACCTACTGATCGTATCTAAAGGTAAAAACTGCAATAAAAGGCTAACAGGCAGGCAATCGAGGCTGCCTGTCTGCTGTCAGTCAGACTGTCCCTTAGCACACTCCCCCACAGTCAAACTGTGTCAGAGTAATCTGCTCATCCGTCGTTCAGGGGTTGCTGGTCAGCCCCGGCATAGATTAACAATCTAAAGAAGGAAAACCACATGATTGTATCAACTGATGCAGAAAAAGCGTCATGAAAAGATGTTCATCATCTCTAATCACTGGGGAAATGCAAATCAAAACTACAATGAGATACCACCTTATACCCATTAGAATGACTACTACAAAAATAAACAAACAAAAACCAATAAAAATGTAGAGAAATTAGAACCCTTGTGCCCTATTGATGGGAATCTAAAGTGGTACAGCCACTGTGGAAAACAGTGTGGTGGTTCCTCATAAAATTAATTTATTGGGCAGTGACAGCAGTGGCTAGGAAAAAAGGTCAACTGGTATCCACAGAACAAGTTATCCTAGCCACTCATTAAATTTCTCCTCTGCTGAGGTCACCCTTTGGTGAACATGCACATGGGACACAAATGTCTTCACATTTTATGTCCATTCAGAGAGGTCCACAAATCTCTTCCCCAGACTTCCTTGTCACCAATTTTTAAATCATGCTTCTTCCAAGTCCCTGACTATCCAGCCAAACCATTGGCCACAGCCCCTAAATTGGTATATAATCACTCATCAGGCCATTTCTCCTTCCAAGCAAAGTATATACTAGTCACCAGATTCATTGCTTGACATTCTGCCTGCTGGGAGGAGTCTCTGTTACCATTGTCCTTTAGGGAAGTCCCAGAAAGGAGCTGTAAAAGGGCAGCTGTTCACTTTTTGGTGGTGCCTGCATAACCGTCTGTAAACCAGGCCCAAGCTGTCTCTTCCTCTGTTAACTGATCACAGGAAATGTTCTATGCGTTGTTCCTTCCCACAGGTGCAGGCTGTGGGAAGAAGGTAGTGTAGCAGGAATTGGCATCATGGATCTTTGGGCCACTTATTCCTGTAATTTACTTGGGCCTCCAGGGCCTGCTGGGACTTAAGTCATTATAGTTCTAGAAGAAAAGAGGGGTGGAGGGCATAGTCCTGAAGACAATCAGTGCCTTGTAAGGGAACTGCCTCAGGGGAGACCATCACAGTTTCACCGGGCAATGCAGGGTAGATCTCCAGAGACAGGGATGGAGAGGCTGCTTCTACTGGCAAAGAGGATTCAGCAAGGTTAAGGAGCTCAACATCCAGACTTCCTCAGGGTGTTCTCACATTTCCATTCCAAATTTCAGGATACCACTCCTTCTTCATCAATGCCCTCATTTGTCAATTTGCGTTGGAATTCAGCCACTTACATGAGATTCTGAGTTCAGTTTTTAGCTATTTGAGCTATACAGCTACCGACATTAAAGACTCAGGATGGATAGACTTAGAACCTTTCAGGTCATTATACAATGCTTGAGCTGGGAATTTGAATCCTTTGAGCTCATCCTTTTCTTTCCCCCACTTTGTCCAGTGACATTAGGATCAACCAGTCAATCTCATCATATTCATTAATTTGACAAAAATGTTAAATGATATCACATACATGGTTACCCAGATTCTTGCCTCTTATAAGTGTTTAACTAGAAGTATCCAATGATGACATTTTGCATATGTCTATTTTTGTACTGTTACTACTACTCTCTTTACTACTGGAAATATTATAGGCAGTTAGACAGACATGAGCAGAGCCAGGACAATGGGCCAGGTACAGAAACTCACCCCAGCAGAAAGCCCCAGATGCCTAGTAAAGGGCAAAACTGGGAAAACAAGAACCTTGCCCCTAGCATATTGATACTCATGCAGTTTAGACCCCCTGATCTTTTCCTCCCTAAAGATAACATCTAGCCTGGCCAGTATGGCTCAGTGGTTGAGGTTTGACCCATGAACCAAGAGGTCACTGGTTCAATTCCTAGTCAGGGACACATGCTCAGGTTATGGGCTAGATTCCTGGTAGGGGGTGTGCTAGAGGCAGCTGATCAATGATTCTCTCTCATCATTGATGTTTCTGTCTCTCCCTTCCTCTCTGAAATCAATAAAAATATTTTTTAAAATTATTTTTTTTAAAAAGAAAAATCAATGGAAAAAATATCCTCAGATAAGGGTTAACAACAACAGCAAAAAGAAGGAGAAGTCCCAGCCCCACATCAAGCCCCCCAGCCCAGGGTTCCAGTGCCAGGAAGAGAAGTCCCCATAACTTCTGGCTATAAAAGTTATAAAAACCAGCGGGGATTATGGCTTAGTGACACAGTGCAGCTGGAATCCCAGGCAGTCCTCTTTTTTTTTTTTTTTTAAATATTTTTACTGATTTTATTATTATTCACCCGAGGATATTTTTCCATTAATTTTTAGAGAGTAGAAGAGAGAGAGAGAGAAATACCGATGTGAGAGAAGCACATCTATTGGTTGCCTCTTGCATGAGCCCTGACCAGGGCCTGGACCAGGTAGGAGCCTGAATTCAAAGTACATGCCCTTGACTGGAATTGAAACTGGGATTCTTCAGTCCTCAGGCCGATGCTCTATCCACTGAACCAAACCAGCTAGGGATGTTTTTATTGATTTTAGAGAAAGAGGAAGGGAGAGGGAGAGGGAGACAGAGAGAAACATTGATCGGCTGCCTCCTGCATGCTCCCTACTGGGTATTGATTCCACGACTCGGGCATGTGCACTGACGCAGAATCAAACCAGCAACCTCTCGGTGCATGGGTGCTCAACCAACTGAGCCACACTGGCCAGGGCCCAGGCATTCCTCTTAAAGGGCCCAAGCAGACTTACTTTGACTCATTTGCTTTGAGCTCCAGCACTGGGGCAGCAGCTAGAAAGGCACCAGGGACATAGGGGAGGTACTGAGTTGTCTGGCATTGGTGTGAAAGTTGCTAGAGGCAGCTTTGTCCCAGACAGGAGAGCTGGAAGAGGCCTTTCTCCACAGAGCCCACAGGCAGGTGCCACACGGGAGTCTCCATCAACCTAGCTAACCCTACTTGCCCCGCCCTGGTGATTCCCTAAGACCCTGCCCCACCCAAATTTCAGGCCCACCCAAGCTGTTTCTAGTGGCTTTTCCATCCAAATGGCCTCTCTTCAGATTTTCTTAAAATCTCTCAAATCTGGCCTCTGTGTACCCTGTACCTCTTGGTAAGTGGTCCCAGGCCTGGCACTAGCAGCAACTGGCCTTGGTTCACAGCTTGGCCTCTCCTAGACACCTCCAAGTCCAGCATAAGTAGCAGCCATCTGCAGATCACTCTGTAGCTTGTGCCACCCGGCCCCAGGAAGAGCACAGGTGGTGGCTGACCATGTACCTTCTGGGAGGCCTCAGAGCCAGTGCACCCAGTGGACAGCTTCTGACCACACCAGATTACAACCCTAGCACCTCCATAAATGACACACTCGAGGGGTGAACTCAGCGAGCACCAAAGTCCCATTGAAGCAAGTCCTGCTCTGTAGGGTCAACCCCTGCACAACAGTAACTCTGCTGTAGTTGCAGTTGGTCCTCGGTCCTCACGGCCCATCAGTCATAGGGTCAATTCCTCCGAATGACATGCCAACAACAATCAAGCCTCAACTACAACAGGACAGTGCACAGTGCCTCCACAGGGGTGCACCTGGAGCACCCAGCTCAGGTGACTAGGGAGTGCCCTATAGGACACCTACTAGGCAAGGCCACTCTAACAAGTCTGGGAGATGTAGCAGCTCTACCTAATACATAGAAACAAACACAGGGAAGCAGCCAAAATGAAGAGACAAGGAAATAGGTCACAAATGACAGAACAGGAGAAATCTTCAGAAAAAGAACTAAATTAAATGGAGGCAAGCAAACTACCAGATACAGAGTTCAAAACAATGGCTATAAGGATGCTCAAGGATCTTACTGAGAACTTCAACAGCATAAAAAAAAGACATGGAAAGCATAAAAAAGAGCCAGTCAGAAATGAGGATATACTAACTGAAATGAAGAATAAACTACAGGGAATCAGCAGTAGAGTAGATGCAGCAAATAATTAAATCAGTGATTTGGAATATCAGGAAGTAGAAAATATCCAATTAGCCCTGACCGGTTTGGCTCAGTGGATAGAGTGTCGGCCTACGGATTGGAGGGTCCCAGGTTCATTTCTGGTCAAGGGCATGTACCTTGGATGTGGGCACATCCCCAGTAGGGGGTGTGCAGGAGGCAAGTGATTGATGTTTCTCTCTCATCAATGTTCCTAACTCTCTATCCCTCTCCCTTCCTCTCTGTAAAAAATCAATAAAAAAATATATATTTTTTAAAAAATCCAATTAGAACAGCAAAAAGAAAAAGGATAAAAAAAAAGAGGATAGTGGCTCTAGCTGGTTTGGCTCAGTGGATAGAGGGTCGGCCTGCAGACTGAAGGGTCCTGGGTTCGATTCCAGTTAAGGGCACATGCTCCAGTTGTGGCTCAATCCCCAGTAGGGGGCGTGCAGGAGGCAGCTGATCAATGATTCTCATCATTGATGTTTCTCTCTCTCCCTCTCCCTTCCTCTCTGAAATCAAAAAATATATATATTTTAAATGAGGATAGTGTAAGGAGCCTCTGGGACAACTTCAACAGTAACAACATTCCCATCATGGGGGTGCCGGAAGGAAAAGAGAGTGAGAGAGAGCAAGAAATTGAAAACCTATGTCAAGGTGCTACAAAATAATTACATTATATGAATGCAGTAGTGACAATTTACTTAACACCTTCCACATTTGGCACCTACAACCCATGTTACACATTTAATTTTCTCTAGGATGTCACTTACCCCTACTTTATAGATTAGAAAATTGAGTCAAAAAAGTTAAGTAACTTATGATAACCAAGACTAGTAAAATAAAATATGCAAATAGATTGCCTCTAGAGGAATCAAGGGGATCCTTCTCTTTTGCTTTGTCTAATGCCTGAGAAGATGTTTGTGGAGATGCCTAATTTAAAACTCTGATATTTGTTAATTGTGGAGTTTTTGTGTTAATTTTGATTTTAAAAAAAAATATTGCATTAAAATATTGCATCCTGGCAGGGTTGTTCAGTGGTTAGAGCATTGGCCCACGGACTGTAGGGTCTCGGGTTCAATTCTTGGTCAAAGGCATGTAGCTTGGTTGCAGGTTCAATTCCCAGCCCTAGTCAGGGCTTGAACAGGAGGCAACTAATTGATCTGTCTCTCTCACTTCAATGTTTCTCTCTCTGCCTCTATCCCCTTTCCTTCTACTCTAAAAATCAGTGGAAAAAATATCCTCACTCCTTAGGTGAGGATTAAAATATGTACATATATAATTGATCTCAATTATTGAATTTTTAGTGCCCCTTAAACTTTTCACCTCAGGAAAGTGAGAGTCTTTCCACTCCCCATTTCCCTACCTGTAAGTAGAGTCCTGATATTCTACAATCTTCATCTCTGTTCATGTTTGGATTCTAGTTTTGCAATGTTTACCAGTATGTGACCTTGGACAAGTTACTTAACTTTTTTGACTCAATTTTCTAATCTATAAATAGGGCTAAGTGACATCATCTCTAACGGTAGTTAAATAAATCTGCATGCACAGCAAGTAACATCATGACTCTCCTACTGTGTTGTGCTATTACTCAAACTTATATAGATGCTTTTGTGATTATCAAATATACAAACCTATGTAATATCATGCAGCTGTTAATAAGAATGAGGAATCCCTATTTGTATTGATATGGTACAATCTCCAAGATACCTAAAGTATAACACATGCAGCAATGTGTATTATAAATTGCCATTTTGTGTGAAGAAAAAATGCTTTTATTTATACATATATATTTATTTATAAATTCAGAAAGCATCTGGGGGAATTCAAAGCATCCAAAGGTAACAGTGCTTGTCTGGTGGAAGTTACACCAGAGGGAGGAAGACTTAACTTTTTACGATACACCCTTTGGCATCTTTTGAATAACTTTTATTATCTATAAAAATGAAATATAAAGCATTACTAAATACCTGGTACTTGGGGAACTAGAAATTAGAAAACAATTGTGGACATGGTTCAGAATTTTTCTCTTAAAAATAGAGTCCTCTTGCCTAGCTGGTGTGGCTCTGTGGTTGAGTGTCGACCCATGAACTAAGAAGTCACCAGTTTGATTCCTAGTCACGGCACATGCCTGGGTTGCAGGCTCGATCCCCAGTAGGGGGCATGCAGGAGGCAGCGGATAGGTGTTTCTCATTAATGTTTTTATCTTTTTATCCCTCTCCCTTTCTCTCTAAAATCAATAAAAACATCTTTTTTTAAAAGTAGAGTCTTCTCAAAGGCTGGACACCATTGTTGAATCAAGTTTGAGTTTTCAAACCTGACTTAAGGGCCTAAGTAAGGCCTCAGCAGTGTGTTCTGAGTCTGAAAGGTGAACTGACTCTTGCTTCACCTCAAATGCCATGGCACCGATCCTGTAGCTTTCTGAAAGCATCTAGCACTTTCTACCTTGCGTTTATCACTTCATTTTCCCTAGGCCTGACACACCTAGGACACTGGGCGAGGGTCCTGTCGAGGTGAGAAACGTCTGCCCTGGCTGGTGTGGCTCAGTTGGTTGAGCACTGTCCCATGCACCTACAGGTCACCGATTCAATTCCTGGCCAGGGTACGTACCCAGGTTGCAGGTTCAATCCCTCGTTGAGACACGTATGGGAGGCAACTGATCGATGTTTCTCACATTGATGTCTCTCTCTCTCTCTCTCTCTCTCTCTCTGCCTCTTTCTCTTAATTGATAAAAACACATTTTAAAAAAGAAACATCCAAACCTAAAGAACTAATTTTTATGAGCTTATTTGAGCCAAATTAACAACATACAACAGGAAGCAAGATCTCAACAGACTGAGAAAGGCTCCGGAGAATGGCAGTGTCGAGCTTATTTTATACATCATAATTAAAGGAGGATAATAAAGAGGGTTACATGAAACCCACTGGTGTTAGATTAATAAGGTGGAAGAAAGCATAGCAGTGAACTCTCTAGGATTGGATAAAAGGCAAAATGGAGAAACATATATTTCTTTTACATTGGTGGGTACAGGATAGTTAATAATTAACATTTAGCCCTGGCTGGTTTGGCTCAGTGGACAGAGCTTTGGCCTTTGGACTGAAGGGTCCCAGGTTCGGTTCTGGCCAAGGGCTCATGCCCAGGTTGCAGGTTCAATCCCCAGTGTGGGGTGTGCAGGAGGCGGCTGATCAGTGATTCTCTTTCAGCATTGGTGTTTCTCTCTCTCCCTCTCCCTTCCCCTCTGAAATCAATAAAAATATATTTTTAAAAAATAATTAACATTTATATCACCCTAGTTGGTGTGACTCAGTTCATTGGGTGTCGTCTAGTGCACTGAAAGGTTGCTGGTTCGATTCCAGGTCAGGGCACTTGCGGAGATTGTGGGTTTGATCCCAGTAGGGGGTGGTGTGCAGGAGGCAGCCGATCGATGTTTCTCTCTCACGCTCTCCCTCTCTCTTTCTCTCTCTCTAGAAAAAAAAAAAAATATTTTTTTTTTAGTTTTTATTGATTTCAGAGAGGAAGGGAGAGGAAGAGAGAAACATCAATGCCTCCCACCCCACCCCTATTGGGGATAGAGCCTGCAACTTGGGCATGTGCCCTGTCCGGGAATGGAACCGTGACCTCCTCAACCACTGAGCACTGGCCGGGCTCTCTATAAAAATATTTTAAAAATAAACATTTATAGCACACAGAGATGGTATTCAGGGAACAAGATAATGAGGGGTTCTGTGGTCTCTTGCTCTGGTGCCAGCCGTTATGCCTTCCTTCCAGGGGTAGGAAAATACATTTCTAAGTGATATCTTAGCTGCATAAGAACAAGGGACAGAGCTCACTCAGGTAGAGACTGACCTTGGCTAAGGGAGCCATGTAGGCCTGGGATGACGAGCAGCTCTGACCTGCACGGTTAGAAATTTGTGACCAGACCATCCTAGGTGGTGACTTTTGGTCACTGAGCTTGTCAGACCTACCATGTGGCCCGCCTGAGCTCGTCCGATTTCTTGCACAGCCCCCTTTTCCCTCACAGCCCTCATCAGATTCATTCAAGTACCCACAGAGGACCTGGAACATTGTCAAGCACAGAGTGTATAACCCAGAAAACGCAGGTTACAGGCATAAAAGCAGGGGAGGGAGCAAGGCCAACCGCGGGAGTGGGAGCGGGAGAAAGCCCATCCTGCACCCTGCGGGCAGAGGCCCCCAGGAAATAGCCCCCGCTCTCGAGTACCGTGCAGACCCAGACCCAGACCCAGACCCAGCCGGCCCGGCACACAAATCGGTCCGCAGACCTAGGCCGGACGGGCTGGTAACACTAGCCGTGCCCGCCACGCTGCCCCGGGGACAGGATCCTTCCGGGCGCAATGGCGCAGGGGCCCCGGCGCGAGGGGGCGGGGCCGCAGGACTGCGACCCAATTAGCGGAGGCGCCGGCGGACCCGCGGCCCAATGGCGGCGGCGCGTAGGCACGCAGGGGGCGGGCGGGCGCGCCCGACTCTTCCAGAAGACTCGGATAGCGCCTCGCGGCCCGGCTGAGCCAGCGTCGGTCTTTCCCTTTTTTGCGGGCTCCACTATGTCGGCCGTGAAGAGCCTGAACCCCAAAGCCGAGGTGGCCCGAGCCCAGGCAGCGTTGGCGGTCAACATCAGCGCGGCCCGAGGTCTGCAGGACGTGCTGAGGACCAACTTGGGGCCTAAGGGCACCATGAAGATGTAAGGCGGGGCTGGAGGGGAGGGCCGGACGGGCCCGCGCTGCGCTCACCGCCGCGGGCCGCGGGCCGCATGCCGCACGCCGGATGCCGGGAGTGGTGGTCTCCAGCCCGCCGGGTCCCCGGGCCTCCGTGCGCCGCTGCGGCCCCTTTTCCCGCGTTCTCCCTGGTCGGGCCTGTATCCTGCTCCGGCCATTGCCTCTCGTAGTCGGTGCCGTCTCCGAGGGGAACAAAGCTGCCCGCGTGCGCGGCGGCCGTCCCTCGTGCTCTGGGGCTTGCGCGACCCCGGGGGCTCGGCAGACTTGCTCAGCAGGGAGGGGTGGGCACTGCACCATTCCGGATGCCTCCCGGGAGGAGGGAACCAACCCCGTGGCCCCAGCGCCGTCGGACCTGGGTTTCATGGGGGTCCCTTTGGTCTCCGTGGAAAAAGTCACACGGGTTCATTTCTGCCCCTCGAACAGGCTTGTGTCTGGAGCTGGAGACATCAAGCTCACTAAAGATGGCAATGTGCTGCTGCATGAAATGGTGAGCGGTCAGCGCCGTCGGGGTTCTCCATAGGACGTTGGGTTTGTGGGAAGATCTGTAATGTTTATTCGCGATGTAGGAGGACATCGTATTCTCATCAGATAGTTTTCCAGACAATGCAGGAAGTAGAAAAGAAATGTGATCAGTCATAGTAGCAACAGTACATACAGTACCGTACCGTACAGTGAGGAGCCCTGGAGACTTGATGGATAGCCTGTTCCGCCAAAGCCTTCCCATCCAGTAATTTGGCATCCACTGATGGTCTTGGCCAACAGGGCTGTTAATTGTTTGGATCGTGCCAAATGATCCTGGAGAAGGCACACGGGTCCTCGCTTTGTCATAAAGAGGCTTGCATGAGTTTGAAACTATTAGGTACTGTACTTGTTCGCTCTATCACTTGGAGTAAACTTTAACTGAGCCTCAGATTTCCGTCCCAGGAAATTAGAGATGATCTTGAGAAGTAAACAGATTTATACATGAAAAGGTTTTAGTTGTCAGGAACTGACAGTGCAAAATAACTAAAGTAATATGTAGCTGAACACTTGGGCAATTTGGGTACATAGCACTTAAAAGGAGGCCTTTCACACATTTTAAGGTGTATTTGGATTGTTTTAAGTTACTTAATTTTGTCTTTTTCTACTTCCAGCAAATTCAACACCCAACAGCCTCCTTAATAGCCAAAGT
Source organism: Myotis yumanensis (assembly GCF_028538775.1). Classification (NCBI taxonomy): domain Eukaryota; kingdom Metazoa; phylum Chordata; class Mammalia; order Chiroptera; family Vespertilionidae; genus Myotis; species Myotis yumanensis. The sequence goes on along the minus strand of NW_027223755.1, from coordinate 87,334,217 downwards.
AGCGACAGCCCAGGATGACATAACGGGTGACGGTACCACGTCCAATGTCCTCATCATTGGAGAACTGCTGAAACAGGCGGATCTCTACATCTCTGAAGTATACATGATTCTTGTGTTTTTGCGATATTTTATTATGTATAAGAAATAATCTGGGTTTTATTTCTACAAATTGATGCATTAATAGTGGCTGAGGCCATAGCAGAATGTGAAGAGCAGGGGGGCTTAAATCTGGAAACCAGCGTCTTTATCTTGGTCTGACACAAATTTATTGTGATTCTGGACAAGTTAAATCTTCCTTGGCCTGAAAGGTTTTCTTTTATCAAGTTGCATTGCATATATTATTTATATCTGTCTATGATGTAGGTTAATAATTGAGATCTAAAAATGGGATGTTCGGGACAACTTATAAGGAAAAAGCCAACCAAAAATTTAAAATAAAAATTCTGCACCTTTTTTAGCCCAGAGTAGTTCCAAGATTAAAGCAAACCTCAATGAATACTAATCTGATGTCAAAGAGAACTTCCTGGGAAGACAGAGAAAGCAGACTCTTAGTTACCCTGTCTACTTTCTATGAGTAAATGATTTGAATTTATTTCAGATTACCTATAGGAAAGATATAATGGTCTGTTGACTGCAGGTTGTTGTGACATGTTGAGTTTTTGTTGCTATTCCTTGCGGTTTGCACAGTGAACACCCAAGTGTGCTTTATAGTTCCCTTGGCTTTGACTCTGTGCTAGAGCAATGTCTGTTCTTTTCCTCTGCATTGAAAGGACTGTTTATCCTTTTAAATGTATTCATAAAGTCAGCACATTATATTGTATTAAAGGATAGGAATGATCCAGAATAAATCTTCAAAAATATACTTTATCATGAACTATAGTGGCATCTAATTGAAGAACTCCAGGGTTAGTGGTGGTTTTGTAATTGTCTTCATTATAGGGTCTTCATCCCAGAATAGTAACAGAGGGATTTGAAGCTGCAAAGGAAAAGGCACTTCAGTTTTTGGAACAAGTCAAAGTAAGCAAAGAGATGGACAGGGAAACACTCATAGATGTGGCCAGAACATCTCTGCGTACTAAAGTTCATGCGGAACTTGCTGATGTCTTAACAGAGGTATGTGTTGAATTAAAAGCCCCTGATTTTAGAAACATCAGTATACTTACCAATTTCAATTATAGATTGCTCTCTAAAGTCTTCATACATGAAAAAGTAGGTTCATTCCTGTGGTGGTGATAATCTGCTCTGTGTCCTTAAAAAAGTAAAGTGAGAAATTCAAATAATCATATACCTGACCAGGTTATAAAGGTATAATCAGAGCTTTCATTAAAAGTTTTATAATTAGAGATTTTATTATTGAATAGCTTACTGTTAACAATGTTTAACAATGTTTTTAATAAAATAGGAGGGATGTCTGATTCTTTAGGTAATGACAAATTGAAGTTTAAGAAATATAAATGACTTCGGTCCTTTGCAAATGTATTCTATTAGCTCATAGAAAAAGACTTAGATCAATTTGAAGGATGTTAAAGTCGAGAAACTGTAAACTGCAGACCAAGTAACATAAGCATCTTGACTTCTGCAAATCAAATTCATTTAATGGTTATACTCTTCTTATAGGCTGTAGTTGATTCCATTTTGGCCATTAAAAAACAAGATGAACCTATTGACCTCTTCATGGTTGAGATCATGGAGATGAAACATAAATCTGAAACCGATACAAGGTAGGTGGTAGAATGCTATGAAATGCTTATGAAGTGTGTTGTGTGTACAAATAGGCACTTTATACAACACATTTTTTTGGTTGATTTTTGTGTGTGTCTTTGAATTAATACCTATTGCCTAGATGAGTATTTAATTTACTCAATAATATTTACTTTTGAAGTTAATGGTATAATGTGTTTATAGTCAGAATGACTCAGAAAAGTGAGCTACATTGGTTGTTTGGCATTTATTGAACTGTTGGATACAAAACCTAATGGGAGACTGTTGGGGAATTATATATTTCAAAGATCTAGCTTGAAAACATTTTTTAAATAATTAGGTATTGTAAGGAATATTTTTTAAAATTTTTTTATTTTAGAGAGAGAGGAAGGGAGAGGGATAGAGAGATAGAAATATTGATGTGAGAGAAACATTGATCAGCTCCCTTCCGCACACCCCCTACGAGGTATCGAGCCTGCAACCCTGACCAGGAATAAAACCGATGATTCCTGGTTCATGGGTCAATGCTCAACCACTGAACCACGCCAGCCGGGCTGAAAGTCAATAACAATATAATGTGTTTTATTTATTTATTTCTTAGTTATAGTTAACAGACAATATTAGTTTCAGCTATGTAACATAGTAATTAGATGTTTATATCTACCATAATTTTTAATGTATTTTAACAGCTTAATCAGAGGTCTTGTTTTGGACCATGGGGCACGGCATCCTGATATGAAAAAAAGAGTAGAAGATGCATACATCCTTACATGCAATGTGTCCTTAGAATATGAAAAAACGTGAGTTTATATTCTCTTACAAATGGAATCGAGAAGCAGGGGAGCTTGTTATTTTGGGCAAGTCACTTTGTGAGACTCAGTTTCTCCACTGTACAGACAATAATGCCTCAAATTGGGTTTGGGAGAATTCTAGGAATAAACTCAGAATATACCAGGGGCAGATCAGAATTACGTGGCTATTTGTTAAATAAAATAAACATTTTAACTCTCCCCCTCCCCTCATACTTTTATTTTTAATAGAGAAGTGAATTCTGGCTTTTTTTACAAGAGTGCAGAAGAGAGAGAGAAACTAGTAAGAGCTGAAAGAAAATTCATTGAAGATAGAGTTAAAAAAATAATAGACCTGAAAAAGAAAGTCTGTGGTGACTCAAATAAAGGATTTGTTGTTATTAATCAAAAGGTGAGAATGAACTTTGCTTTATAAACTAGTCTGTATCATCCATTTTGATTTTTCGGGTGAAATATATTAAAACTAACTTTTTGTTGTTGTTGTTAACAGGGAATTGACCCATTTTCCTTAGATGCCCTTGCAAAAGAAGGCATAGTAGCTCTGCGCAGAGCGAAAAAAAGAAATATGGAAAGGTACGGCGGATAGCAGATCATCTGAGTGATGTGAATTTGTGCAAGTTAACTGAGATTATTCTCCCCCCCCCAATTTATTTTTGCTTTTTTCTTTTGATAAAATTCACATAATACAAAATACACATACCACAAAATATACCACTTTCCCCTTCCACTTTCCCCTTTTTTTAAAGTGTAAAAAATTCAGTGGCATTAAATTGTATTCACATTGTTGTGCAACCATCACCATTATCCATTTTCAGAACTTTTTCAGCATTGCAAACTGAGACTGTACCTATTAAACAGTAACTCCCCATTTCTCCTCCCCACTTCTACCCACACTCCTTCCCCTGTAAATACTGTTCTGTTGTCTCTGGATTTGGTACCTCATATAAGGGAATCATAAATAATTGCCCTTTTGTGTCTGGCTTATTTCATTAAGCATAATGTCTTCAAGATCATCCAGATTGTAATATGTATCAAAATTTCATTCCTTTTTAAGGACAAATATTCCATGGTATGGGTAATATCACATCCTTATTTATCCATTTATCTGTCAGGAGACATTTATTTGGGTTTCTACCTTTTGGCTATGATGAATAATGCCACTATGAACATTGGTTTATACTTGTTTTACTTTTATTTTTAAAATATGTTTTTATTGATTTTAGAGGGGACGGGAGAGGGAGAGATAGAAACATTGAAGCATCAACATAGATCAGCTGCCTCCTGCACCCCCTTGCTGGGGTCGAGCCTGAAACTCTGGCATGTGCCCTGACCTGGTGACCTCTTGGTGCCTGCCTTGACGTTCAACCACGGAGCCACATCTGCTGGGCTATACTTGTTTTATTTTCAAACAATGACGGAATGTACATATATTTCCATGTCAGGAGACAGCATCAAAGGGTTTCAGAGAAATATGAGAAAGCTTTTGTTTATCTTTAAAAATCATATCAGAGCCCTAGCCAGCTTGACTCAGGGGATAGAGCATGGGCCTGCGGACTAAAGGGTCCCGGGTTTGATTCCGGTCAAGGGCCCATGCCTGGGTATGGGCTCGATCCCCAGTGGGGGGTGTGCAGGAGGCCGATCAATGATTCTCTCTCATCATTGATGTTTGTGTATCTCCTCCCTTCTTCTCTGAAATCAATAAAGAAATATATTCTAATAAAATAAAAATCATATCAAAGAAGTATTTGCTGACTTGGGAAAAGTGGTTTAAATGGAGGGTTAGGAGAAAAGACCAGTTTTTAGCTGGTTTGTGATAAATGGACAAGTTAAAATACATTTTAGAATATAATTTTAGTATGTAATTCTGAAAGATTGCTTCCTAAAAATCTTTTCTTTAAACATAACTGATAAAAATCACTTACATCTCCTTAAAATACTTCAATATTTCAGGCTGACTCTTGCTTGTGGTGGAGAAGCTCTAAATTCTTTTGATGACCTAAATCCTGATTGTTTGGGACATGCAGGACTTGTCTATGAGTATACATTGGTAAGTGTATTTTCTTTCCAAAGGTAATACTTTTTGGTTCATGAATTCTTCAGTAGTAAAAACTCATTCAAACTTGGGATCAGATTTATGCTTTATTTACACGCATTTTGATGGTCCATGTGTAGCAGTGATACTCTGATGGGAAAGTCACATTTCTCTTACGTGTGTGTGTTTTTAAGAAATTACTTGAATGTGATTCAGTGTGTTTTCTGTGAATGTGCCATTTATCATTTTTTCTCTGATCATTCTTTGTACAACTATGTCCTGTTTTTCTGAAAATATTCTCTTTACATAGGGAGAAGAGAAGTTTACCTTTGTTGAGAAATGTAACAATCCTCGCTCTGTTACATTATTGGTCAAAGGACCAAATAAGCACACACTCACTCAAATCAAAGATGCAATAAGAGATGGCTTGAGGGCTGTTAAAAATGCTATTGATGATGGTAAGATCCTCACTTTATTCTAATTGTATTCTTTTTGCTATTCTGTAAGGCATGGCTGAATACTGTGTTCTTTTTGTCAGTAGCTTACACAGCCAGACACCATGCAAAAGTAGTCTTCCCTTTAAAATGGCTATGATGGTATGCCAAATTTTTTCATAGCATATCATTACTAAAAGTGGATACAAATAAATAAGTTAAGAGATTGTAAGAGCTTCCAAGTGCTAGTTAAATCAGATCATGTTATTTGATATGTTGCTTTCAAATGCAATATTAAAATTGCTGTCACACTGAATTTTCAAGAAATTAATGGTCTTCATGTTTGTGTGTTTTATTTTTTTTTAAATATTTTTTATTGATTTCAGAGAGGAAGGAAGAGGGAGGGAGAAAGATAGAAACATCAATGATGAGAGAATCATTGATCGGCTGCCTCCTGCATGCCCCGCACTGGGGATCGAGCCTGCAACTTGGGCATGTTCAAACCCGGGACCCTTCAGTCCGCAGGCAGACGCTCTATCCACTGAGCCAAACTGGCCAGGGCCATGTATGTGTGTTTTAATTTGTTTTATAATTCCACAGTTTTCTTTGTAGCTGAGCATTTTCTCTCTTCTCCCCCTTCCTTCCCCACCCACCCAACAGGCTGTGTAGTTCCAGGTGGTGGTGCAGTGGAAGTGGCAATGTCACACGCACTGGTGAAATACAAGCCCAGCGTAAAGGGCAGGGCCCAGCTTGGAGTTCAAGCGTTTGCTGATGCATTGCTCATTATTCCCAAGGTCTGACTTTTGTTAACAGTCCATTTTCTAAAATGGAACAAAATTATTTCAGCTGATGAATGTAAAAGTTTTTTTATGTGGGTTTTTTTTTTTTTCATAATGTGGATTTTGAGTAAGTTTGATCAGTTTTCTCCCTAACACTAGAACAGTGGTCGGCAAACTGTGGCTCGCGAGCCGCAGTTTGCCGACCACTGCACTAGAACATCCAAATGTATTTGGTTTCCCTAGAAAGGAAACTTGAATATCTGAAGTTTCAAGTTGCAAGAGATAACTATTTTAAGAGGGTTTGCAGTGTATAGGGGATATACTTGAGTACAAGCTTGCTTTTTGTTTAAACTACGATCGATATAATGATTTTCTATTGATTATTAATGGATATACTATTTATTTATTGTGCATTTGACTATCGGTTCTTAGGTCCTGTATTTTAAAGGATTAAATTTGCTTGCCTTTAGGTTCTTGCTCAGAATTCTGGTTTTGATCTTCAGGAAACACTAGTTAAAGTTCAAGCAGAACATTCGGAATCTGGTCAACTTGTGGGTGTGGACTTGAACACAGGTAAGAGAATGCAACTATTTGTAGGGGGAAAACTCGATAATATAGGTGAGGTAAAGCCAGGAAGAATCAAAAAAATCTTGGGGAGTTACTTTGCAGTTTAATATTAGTCCTATCAGTGAACTCTGGGTTCTAAAATATAGTATAAGAACAGAATGACTAGATACAGTAATTAAGGGAATCAAATATATACATTTGAATAGTTTCAAAGAGTATGGATTTGTTGATGTTACTGAGTGGTGGTAGGTGATTCAGGTTAATATTGAAAAGCTTGATATTGGGTTTACTCAATTTTTTATCAGGGACTATGATATGGAAATATAAAATAGATGATCATATTCACTGATGGAAAAAGGCTAAGGGTAGCAAATAATGCTGGAAGAGAGAACCAAATATAATGAAATATTTAAAGCCCTGGTCTTAGGCCAGTGTAAGAACACAAATTATGTAAGTACAATATAAGAGAACTGAGATCCAGTCAATATGTAAGACCTACTGTTGTCAGCAACGTTGTTTACATTTAATAAGAAGGGCTCTGGAATGAGGAAAATGATAAGCCCATTTTGACCAGATTATAGTTCAAGTGCTGTAATTTAATATGGACAGATGTGTCCAGAAAAACAAGATGTTCAAATATTTGGTAACGGAATAGAGCTTTCCTACCACTCAAGTCTTCTAAGCAGAGATCAGTCATTTATCAAAGATACTGTGCACAGGAATCATAAGATCATTCTGATCTTACGACCTGCTATACATGATTTTAAGACTACTGGATTACTTTTCAGGTGAGCCAATGGTAGCAGCAGAAGTAGGCGTATGGGATAACTATTGTGTAAAGAAACAGCTTCTTCACTCCTGGTAAGTTTGGGAAAGTCAAAACTAAAATAACCTTTAGGTAATTACACTCTTTTTATATTTGGCATATTCTGTTTAATTCCCCCTACCCCCACCCTCATCAAAATGTAAAAGAAAAAGTGCAAAAATGAAACTTTTATGTATGGAGGGGGAAAGGGAAATTTAATTGGATGTAATTTGCATGGTTTAGTTGGAAATTCAATTGAATTAGGGTTCATATCTGGAATCTGAGCCATTTGATTTTTCCCCCCCTTTCAGCACTGTGATTGCCACCAACATACTCCTGGTCGATGAGATCATGCGAGCTGGAATGTCTTCTCTAAAAGGTTGAATTGAAGCTTCCCCTGTACTACCTGAATCATGAAGACTCTACAGAGTGATCCTAAGAATACAGCTATGGAATTTTTGTCCTGGCTTCAAATGATTTTTAAAGGAATTTTCTTTTCCCATCTGAAGAAAGGAGAGAGCAATGGCAACTACCTATTAAAACTCCAAAGTCTGAAATTATAATTACACTATTTTTTTTTAATTGTACTCAGTGTATGCACAACTAGCAGGCTCTTTTCACCCAATATGCACAGAATATTTTGCTTTCATTTCTGTGATATTAAAAAAAACACATTAGAAAAGCATATGGTATCTATCTTATTAAATATTCCTTGAAAAACAAATTTTAATGGTTTAATAATTTCTTCTAATGATGTATTTTAATTTATCCAATAGTTCCCTATTGAGCATTTATTAAAAATCTTATGCTAATATAAATAACACTTAAGTGACAAGGTTTTGAAAGCATCCCTGTTTCTTTAGTATCAATTGCTGTGAGTAAAATGATTGGATCTTTTAGTGGGACATTTCATGCTTTGAAGTAGCTTTGCTAAAATGCTCCCCAGGAAAGTAAAGTGGGAGTGGGTAGAAAGATGGGTGAACTAGAGGCAAGGGAGTTGAAAGAGCTGCACATTTATAAAATGCAAAAATTAAAATAGAGGAGACAGGTTTGAAGAGGCTTGAAGGCATGGTGACAGGCCTAGTTGAGAAGAGATTTTCAGGTAGACCATACTGTATTTTCACACCCCGGACCTTTACTTATGCTGAAATACCCATCCCAAAACCTCCAGTGTCCTTCCATCCCCCCTCCCCCCTCAAATTATTTGACCGTGTTTCCAAAAAATCATTTTTTATACAGGTCAGATGGTGTAAATGAACAGTCCTTGAAGGTGAAATTGTGTTGCTAAGTTTTGTATTTTGAGGACTTGGCTACAGTAAGTGTGCAATAAATGTTCAACTTGAAACCTTTTCTGTCATCTTGCATTGGTATTCCAAGGCACAAAAGGGGTTGAATATAAAAGGGAAGGAAGTTAGTCCAAATGTTCACAGGATCATGAAGGGGATTCTGAAATTATAGGGCAGTGATGGCGAACCTTTTGAGCTCGGCGTGTCAGCATTTTGAAAAACCCTAACTTAACTCTGGTGCCGTGTCACATACAGAAATTTTTTGATATTTATTTTATATAAATGCCATTTAACAAAAATAAACCAAAAAAATGAGTTCGCGTGTCATCTCTGACACGCGTTGTCATAGGTTCGCTATCACTGTTAAAAGGCCTCCTCACACTAACCCTGAGAAAATTGCTTTTTCTTAACCTGACCCACCCCTTCCTGGGCTGGAGGACTAATTACGCCCTCGGGTTGCCAATATCTAGAGGATGCGCCAGGGGGCAGTGAGCACCGGGACGTAGTGCGTGTGGAGCGCATGCGCAGCAGAGCGACTAGGCGTGTGTACCCAGTTCCTGGTGCTGCGGTGCTATGAGCTCCTCACTGCTGCTGACCCTGCTGTCGCTCCTGTCCGGCCCGTGGACCGAGCTAGGTCAGTGTGCTGGCCTGCCCACTTACCCCTAGCGCCTTTGTCCCAGGGATTATCAGGAAAGGGGTGGGGCGCTTTGCCCCGTGGGGAAGAGACCGTAGCCCACTTCCTAGTCCTAGTCGGCTGAGGCACGTCCCAGAGACTGCCAGCCCGGCGAGGCTAATAACAGCTCCTACTGTATTTTACTTCCTTTTTACTTTTAACTTACTATTTTGGAATCTTTCAAGCATAAAGTAAAGAACAGATTATAACTAAACGTGCCCCCTACGTACTCATCACCCAGTTTAACAGTTGCCAAATAATGGCTAATCTTGCTTCTTTGGTAACCCACTTTCCCCTCTCCTGGGATCATGCTGAAGTGAATGCAGGCGTAATACAATTTTATTCGTAAATAACTCAGCTTGAATAGCCAAAAAGACAAGTCACGGAAAAAAAACAAAAAAAAACACCATACCATTTTCTGCCTACAAAATTAACATCCAGTTAGTGTTCAGATTTACCTACTGTGTTTTTTAATTGTAGTTTACTTCTTGAATTAGTATCAAAATAAACCTTGTGCATTGCAGTTGTATGTTTTTTCTTAATTCTTTTTTATTCTGAGATTTTCCTGCTTGCCTCATTAAGTTACTTTCTTCTTTGGGTCCTGATTTCCCTCCTGTTAAATAAGGGGGTCAAGTTAAAGATCCTTTTAATTTGATTTTTTGAGGCATACAAACAGCAAGTATGGAGGAGCTCATTCAATTATTTGATGATAATTATTGTGCACTTGTGCTAGGTGCCAGGGATACACTGGCAAAATAGAGGTAGTCCTTTTCTGGAGTGCATGATATAATGATAAGAACTGATAAGAGTTCAACAAGTAGGAAGGAAGAGAGCGAAAAACAGCATGAGCAGAAGTATGGGTAGAAAGGTGCTAGATATATTTTAGAGTATAGTGTCTAGATTTACCTAGCTGGGACAGAGGGTTGTGTGTAGAGGAATTGAAAGGTAAGGAAATAAACATTTGTTGAAAACCTACCATGTGCTCAACATTTTACATGTTATTTGAATTCATGCAGCTATGCCTATGAGATAGATGCTATTCCCATTTTATAAATGAAGAAATTGAAACTCAGATTAAGTAATTTGCCTAAGGTCACCCTGCAAATTAAGTGGCAGAACAGGAATTTATTGCATGGGGTTTTTTTGTTGTTGTTGTTAATCCTCACCCGAGGATGTCTTTTCTTTTTTTTACAATATATTTTCATTGATTACAGTATTTTCATTGATTATAGAGAAGAGGGGAGAGGGAGGGATAGAAACATCAATGATGAGAGAGAATCATTGATTGGCTGCCTCCTGCACACCCCCTACTGGGGATTGAGCCCATAAACCGGACATGTGCCCTGGACTGGAATTGAACCTGGGACCTTTCAGTTCACAGGCCACCCTTCAATCCTCAGGCCAATGCTCTATTCACTGAGCCAAACCTGCTAGGGCCCAAGGATGTTTTTTCCATTGACTTTTAGAGAGCGTGGAAGGGAGGAAGAGAGACAGAGAGAGAGAAACATCAGCAGCGTGAGAGAGACATTGAATGGTTGCCTCCCACATGCACCCTGACCTGGGCCAGTGATCAAGGCTACAACCAAGATATGTGCCTTTGACCGGAATCGAACCTGGGACCCTTCAGTCCAAGGGCCGTGACTCTATCCACTGAGCCAAACCAGCTAGGGCCAGAACAAGAATTTAAAGCCAAAATTTTAAGCCTCCATTATTTTTAAGAACACTCATTTTTATGAGTATTACATATCCAAATATTGCCACTTATTTTTTACATACTCATGTATTACTGATGACACTCTTTTTTTTCCACTACAGGGAATGGGCAGGTGACAAGCATGGTTAAACTACCAGGTGGGAGATTCCAGATGGGAACAAATTCACCAGATGGCAGAGATGGTGAAGGACCTGTCCGGGAGGTGACAGTAAAACCTTTTGCCATCGACATATTTCCTGTCACCAACAAAGATTTCAGGTATATCAAGTATTCTTTCAGGAGGAGTAAAGGCTCTTTTAAATCATCATTATTTTTTTAAACAATTCATAAGTTTTATTTATTTTTAATATGTTTTTGTTGATTTTAGAAAGAGAAGAAGGGAGAGGGAGAAATAGATAGAAACATCAATGAGAGAGAAACATCAATATTGATTGGCTGCCTCCTGTATGCCCCTCACTGGGGATCAAGCCCATAGCCTGGGCATGTGCCCTGACTGGGAATAGAACCGGTGACCTCTTGGTGCATGGGTCAATGCTCAACCACTGAGCGACACAGGCTGGGCTCAAATCTTCATTCTTAATCTCTAGAACAGCGGTTCTCAACCTGTGGGTCTCGACCCCTTTGGAGGTCGAACGACTCTTTCACAGGGGTCGCCTAAGACCATCCTGCATATCAGATATTTACATTACGATTCATAACAGTAGCAAAATTACAGTTATGAAGTAGCAACGAAAATAATTTTATGGTTGGGGGTCACCACAACATGAGGAACTGTATTAAAGGGTCGCGGCATTAGGAAGGTTGAGAACCACTGCTCTAGAAGGAAACTGGCTTGTTCACTATCACATATCTTTGCAATAATACTGTGGGATAAGTGTATCTACTTTTTTTTTTTTTAAGTGAAGAATCTGATGTCCAAAAATGTTTACCTTACTCTCCGTTAGTGACAGACTTGAGCCTGTAACTCAAATTCCCTGATTCTTGAGCCAGTGGCTTTTTCATTACACTGGGCATAGCACAAGGATTATGGGCAAAAGTGACACACTCAACAGAAATTTCTTCAAAAGGGAAGAAGGGACTGGGAGAAGGGTCATACTAGCAAAGTGCCTTAAATTCCCTTTATATTTACTTTGGGAAATGGTGTTGTTTTAGGAGTCAAACATTGTGGTTCTAAATCATTCTAAGAAGCCAAGTTGAAACGCCTTAGTTTATTCAAGGTGACATGTTTTGTAACTTATCTTCAAATGGTACAGGTATGTGCCCTGGCTGGTGTGGCTCAGTTGGTTGAGTGTTGTCCTGTACACCAAATGGTCACTGGTTCAATTCCCTGTCAGGGCACATACCCAAGTTGGGAGTTTGATCCCTGGTCAGGGTGCATGCAGGAGGCAGCTAATTTATGTTTCTCACATCGCTATTCCTCCCTCCCTCCCTCCCTCCCTTCCTCCTTTTCTCCCTCTCTCCTCTCCTCTGTCTCTAAAATCAGTAAAAGCATATTTTAAAAAAAGATTTATTAAAAAAAATAGTACAGGGGTGATTATGTAGAGGGGATGGAGGAAAGAGAGGGAATGGGAAGATAATAAAGCAAATGTGGGAAACGACTTAAATGTTACATTTGTGGAGTTAAAACTTTTCAAGATAGCCAAAACCGGTTTGGCTCAGTGGATGGAGCGTCGGCCTGCGGACTGGAGGGTCCCGGGTTCGATTCCGGTCAAGGGCATGTACCTGGGTTGCGGGCACACCCCCAGTGGGAGATGTGCAGGAGGCAGCTGATCGATGTTTCTCTCTCATCGATGTTTCTAGCTCTCTGTCTCTCTCCCTTCCTCTCTGTGAAAAATCAATAAAATATATTAAAAAAAAAAAAAAAACTTTTCAAGATAAAAGGTTATGGGGAAAAATTGATTCAGGAGACACACTGAAATAAGCATAGGATTGTTGATATACTCCTCAGGCCCTTTGACTCAGTGATTCCCCCTCTAGGGATTTGTCTGAAGGAAAGAATTAAAGTTGTCCAAAAACATTTAGCTAAAAAGATGACATTGTAAACAACTATTAACAATTTAAGGATTATTTAAACACTAGAGACCCAGTATGCGCGATTGTGCCAGTAGCTCGCTTCTGCTTGCCTCAGCTGACCGCCCCGCCCGTTGCCTCTGGTAGCTCTCCAAAGCTGATTGCTCTCCGCCCCTAGTAGCTCTTGCTTGTGTGTGTGTGGGGGGGAGGGGTGGGACCAAGAGGTGCTCAGTGCACCTCCTGGTGACCTGTCATTACCACGTTATGGCCATGGGCCTTTTATAATATAGATATTGTATCAATATAATGATACTTAGCAGCCATTTAAAATCCTGTTGTCAAAAAGAGAGTTATGAGCCCAACCAGTATGGTTCAGTGGTTGAGTGTGGCTCAGTGGTTCGAATCCCTGTCAGGACACATACCCAGGTTGTAGGCTCCATCCCCAGTAGGGGGTGTGCAGGAGGCAGCTGTTCAATGTTTCTTTCTTGTCTTTCATTGATGTTTCTATCTCTCTATCCCTCTACCTTCCTCTCTGAAATCAATAAAAATATATTAAAACACATATATTTAAAAAGAGAGTTATGAGATGTTAAGTCAAGAAAGTAGCTTATAAAATAATATATAGCTTATGATCCCATTTTTTAAAACTATGTATATAGAATGTATATGCATTAAAAAAGTGGAAGTTCATTAGTTAACAGATTTTACCCATGTTTTTGTGATTTCCAAATGACAATAATTACAGGGAAGCACCTTGTTAAACAGGGTGGGAGGGTTGGGGAGTGGGGACCAGGAAGAATATGGAATGATACATATTAGTGTGATAATGGATGATTTAAAATTTCCTCATTTTTCTACAATACCACGTGTACTATTTATATGTGCTTTTATTAATTTTTTTTCCAGATAGAAAGGGAGAGAGAGAATCATCAGTGATGAGAGAGAATCATTGATCGCCTGCCTCCTGCATGCCCCACACTGGGGATCGAGCCCACAACCCAGGCATGTGCCCTTGACCAGAATTGAACCTGGGACCCTTCAGTCCCCAGGCTAATGCTCTATCCACTGAGCCAAACCAGCTAGGGCGCTTATGTGTGCTTTTAAAACATATTTTTAAACAAGAAAGTTGTTAAAATTGAAGGAGAAATCACTTCTGATCAGACTTGTACCATATCATGACAACCCAAAATAGATAGCTGCACAGTATGCACCTTTTAGATTTCAAGTTATGACCTAGTGCAGTGGTCAGCAAACTGCGGCTCGCGAGCCACATGCGGCTCTTTGGCCCCTTGAGTGTGGTTCTTCCACAAAATACTGACTTCTGTGCAAGGGCCACGAAGTTTCAATCTCACTGTACATGCGCGCCCACACGTGGTATTTTGTGGAAGAGCCACACTCAAGGGGCCAAAGAGCCGCATGTGGCTCGCGAGCCGCAGTTTGCCGACCACTGACCTAGTGTATGGTAGAAATATAATGTCACCTCTAGTAAGCCCCTAAACTTTGCTTAGAACCCACCTGACTTTGCCTGCCTCTCTGATAAAAGATTCTCAAGCTGTTCAGATGATCTCAATGCCCTCTGATGGGTGAATAATACCTTCTTATATCAGAGGGCTGGCACAGACGAGGTGATAATGAAAACCATCCATCTCGCCCTAGCTGGTTTGGCTCAGTGGATAGAGCGTCGGCCTGCAAACTGAAGGGTCCCAGGTTTGATTCTGGTCAAGGGCACATGCCCAGGTTGCGGGCTTGATCCCCTGTAGGGGACGTGGAGGAGGCAGCCGATCAATGATTCTCTCTCATCATTGGTGTTTCTATCGCTCTTTCCCTCTCCCTTCCTCTCTGAAATCAATAAAGATATATTTTTAAAAAAAACAAAAAACCATCCATCTCACCTTAGTAATCTGTGTGCTGAGATTTGCTAAACCATACCAAGCTATATGAAAATATATTCTAAAATCTCAGCAACTCAGTTTTTTTCTTTTGTTTTTGTTTTTTCAGCAACTTATTTTTATTTGACTCAGTTTCTTTATTCTATTAGATGGAGATGATAACACGTGTTCTGCCTCCCTCTCATGAAGTTAGGTATGTAAGAAAGACCTTTCAGAAAAGAAACCATTCCCCACCCTTAAATCTGCTCGGCAGCTTTATTTATAATCTTTAAAAACTGGACATAACCCACATGACCTGCAGCTGGTGAATGAGTAAACCAAATATGGTACCTCCATACAGTGAAATACTACTCAGCAATACAAAGGAACAAACGACTGATACCTTTGACAACATGGATAAATCGCAGAAGCATTGTGCTAAGTGAAAGAAGCCAGACCCAAAAACTACATCCTGTATAGTTCAATTTATGTGAAAGTATATATTCCAGGAAAGGCAAAAGCATAGGAACAAAAAACAGGGGCACAGAGGAATTTGGGGTATGTTTGATGAAACTGCTCTGGTTCTTGATTGTGGTGATGACTGTATGCTTCGTCACAGTCACAAAAGCATACACTAAAAAAAACCTGAATTTTACTGTGTATGAATTACACACATGGCAACAAATTTTTTAAAAATATATTTTTATTGATTTCAGAGAGGAAGGAAGAGGGAGAGAGAGATAGAAACATCCATGATGAGAGAGAATCATGGATCGGCTGCCTCCTGCAAGTCCCCCACTGGGGATCGAGCCTACAACCCAGCATGTGCCCTTGACCAGAATCAAACCTGGGACCTTATAGCAACAGATTTTAAAAGAAAATCTCCTGCTCAGGGTTTCAGGCGAATTCCTTGGAGTTCATGGGACCTCTGTGATGTGGGACTTATGGGATGAGGCTAGGTGAGCTCTTCTGCAGCAGGAGAGGTGAGGGTGGAGCACAGAGCCCTTTCAGCTGAGCCAAGCGAAATCTCTCTTTTCAGGGAGTTTGTCAGGGAGAAAAAGTACCGGACAGAGGCCGAGACATTCGGGTGGAGCTTTGTCTTTGAGGACTTTGTCTCCGATGAGCTTAGAAACAAAGCGACTCAGCAAATGAAGGTGAGAAAACCTGGGCTTGGAGCTGAGGGAACGGGAGTGGGACCTGGACATAGAGGCATGTGGGGCGAGGGGTCACCTGGGCCATGGTAGAAATCAGACCTGAGAGTGGGAGGCAGGGAGGAAGCGAGAGAAGCCCTCCCTGGAAGGGTCAGGTGAATACTTCCTCCCAGGAAGGGACCCCTGAGCTGGTTTCTGGATAGAGAGACTGTAAAGACCCAGATAGATACACATGGGGCTCAAGATACATCCTGCACAAGCAGAACGTCCTGACAGGCCTCCCTCTAATGAGGGCCGTGAGGTGTCAGGCTTCAGAGACTCCAGACACAGTCTCACTTGGACGCCCTGAGTCTCGGCCTGAAGGGTCTGCTCCGCCTCCTGTGTGTCAGTCGGGAAGGTGCGCATGGTGGGTTCGAGCATCTTGCAGTCATGCTCTTTCTTCTTTGTAGCCTGTTCTCTGGTGGCTTCCAGTGGAAAGGGCATTCTGGAGGCAGGTAAGGGTTGGTTCCTCCACCTTGTTTTCTACCCCTGGAGGGCTGGCTTCCCTAGCCCCCTTGCCCATCTAGAAATACTGAGCTAAAAGGAGAAGTTTCAGGAAAACAGCCAAGACACCCTGTTCCCTAGTCCTCTTCCCATCACCCATCCCATTTTTCTTGTCAATCTCATATGTAGTCTCTTCGTTCTGGACCTCTCCTCACTCACCAAGCTCTCTTCCAATTTCTTTGCTTCCCCTTGTGTTAAAAGCTGAACTTAGGTGCCCTAAGCCTAGCCTTCCTCAGACTTCCCTGAGCTCCCAGAGCCTGTCTCACTTCCTCCTGGCTGTCAGCCTGCAGGTCCCGGCTCTGGCATCCGAGAGAGACTGGAGCTCCCAGTGGTACACGTGAGCTGGAATGATGCGCGGGCCTACTGTGCATGGCAGGGGAAACGGCTGCCCACTGAGGAAGAGTGGGAGTTTGCTGCCCGAGGGGGCTTAAAGGGTATAGAGCTACCAAGGCGATTCCCCTTTGTTCTGCTCTCCATCCCGCCCTGCATGGGGGTCTTTAAAGGGTGGGAAGGGCTCATGCTCCCTAGAGCAGTGAAGGACCAGTTGCTGTTATTTTTATTTCTCATCTATCTCGGACCTATGTAAAATATGTAAAATATGGTCTTTATTTAAAATATCATAAAAACTAATAACTGGAAAAATGGAATGAAAAAAACAAAATTTTTTTTATTGTTGGAGATTCTACAGAGATGTCTGTCATGTTTCCAAAAATACAGTCGGACCAACATAGCATAGAGAAGAGAAGAGTTATCCAAACCACATGCCTTTTCCATGTATGTATAGGGGTTAATATAAAAAATTGCTCTTTGCTCATAACTTAGTTGTTCTGCAATGCTCATTAAAAAAAGTTATGAGAGTGAAATAGCAATTCACCATATCCAGCCTCTACAGTTTGAACTGTAACCAGCTATACCAATAGTCAAAGTTATTAATGTGATAAATGAGGTTGCTTGTTCATTTAGCCAATTGAAGTCCAACGAACAAGTTTCTCAATGGTTTCTCTCAATTTCTGCACTGATTTCAACATGCACTGGTCACAGGTGGTTTACAGAGGCATTGATCAGAACCACACCTAGGGTTGCACTGCCCTGGGGTAATGCAGGAGGCGGGGCTCCGAATGCAATGCAGTGAGTGGAAGGGATGGGCATGGGATATAAAAATAACCTCCTTTCGGTTCCCTCGCTCTCTCTGTCTTTCCCAACTCTTCACCTCTCCCCCCAATGCTTTCTCCTTGTTCTCCGGCAGGTCAGGTTTATCCCTGGGGAAACAAGTTCCAGCCAAACCGCACCAACCTGTGGCAGGTAAGACATGCATTCCTCACTCCTGTCCTTTCTCGGAGCACTGAGGCCTGCTGTCGGCTAGGCACTGTGTTAGGTGTGGGATTCAGAGGGCTTGTGTCCTAAAGCTGGGAAGGGAGCGAAGCCGGAGACAAGGCGGTGGTGCAGAGTGTGCGCAGGAGGAAATCACTCATTGCCCGAGAGTACAGAGATGACATTTGAGCTGATCAAATAGGATTTTGCTAAGTGAAAAGAGGAGGAAAGGGTGTTGTCAAGCACAACAGCATGCGTGTTGGCATTGTATTAGGAAAGGGTACTGTGTGTTTGGAAACGTGCCAAATTCAGAGAGGCTGGAGCATAGGGAAATGGTGGGGATGCGGGGAGTGTTAGGAGATGAAGTAGACAGTGGGTTGGAGGCAGATTTTGGAGCAGATGCGCCAAGATAGGGTTTTAGATTTTACCCTCTAGGCAGTGGGGAGCCAATGGAGGTTGTTATACAGGGGAGTAACAATATCAGATGTTGACTTGGGGAAGTTAACTTTTGCTAATTATGCAGGACTAGATGAAGCAGAGCTGCAGAAGTGGCAAGGGGTGTCTAGGTGATTATAAACACTTGAATTAAGTGAAAGTGGAATAGAGAGGAAGCCCAATGGGAGAGGCATGTCTGAGAAGATGGACAGGGTTTGGTAATTAATCGAATGTGGTGGGGTGGAAGAGAGTGGACTTAAGCATGAATCCAAGCTTGGGCAACAGAGTGATGGTGCCACCATTATCCAAATAGATAATATGCTTGTTGGGTCAGAGGGACAGAACTTGGTCAGGGTAGGATCAGCTTAGCTTAGGATGCCTTTGGGTCTTCTCTATGTTCAGTCAGAGGTTGAAAATATGAGTCTGAAACTTAGGACAGAAGTCGGGGTCAGAGCAAGTAGCTTGCGAGTCATAAGCATGTACCTTAGGAAAGAATGACCCTGCTCTCCCACACTGGCCAGGAGACGCTGTAGAGTGAGCGGAGCACAGCCTCAGTATTTTAGGGGGAAGCATTGACAGGGGCCTGAGAGGGAGACTGGACCTTTCAGATGATCTTGGGATCAGAGCTTTGCAGAAAGAGAAATCTGACATACACTGTTTGATCTTTGATAAATTAACCGTTTTGAGCCTCAGTTGCTAGTTTCTTAAAGGGAGAGGATACTTGCCTCACAACTTTTCAAGGATTAAATTAAAAGACATAAGTGTAACAGCCCTAACACATAGTAGGTGTTGAGTAAATTATAGCCCCTTCATCTTCCCTTTCATAAGAGCAATTTCCATAGAGTCGTGGCAGCTGAACCCAATTTTTAATGAGAGGTGTGAACAAGTTAAATAAATTGCATTCGCAAATATAGGTTATTTTTTGAAGAGTTTTGGTGGTAAAGAGCGAGAGATGAGAAAGGTAGAGTCAGGGCAGATGAGGCAGAGTTAAACCTGTTGGTGGTAGAAGAGAAAGAGGTGGTTCCTGAGAAGGTGGAGGGTGCAGGGCATGGAGAAGGAGAGGAAGAGCCTTTCTTCCCAAGGCTCCAAGCATGGGGTTCGAGGCCAAGGAGACGAAGTCTCTGAGAATGGAGACAGTGGGAGTGGGATGGGCTTGACACGGACCACAGCGAGCACAGGGAAACCACACACTTCCTGATCCAGCTGGAGGTCCTGGTGGAAGCTGAGGCAGCTGGTTTGGGAGCTCAGGTTGGGAACCTCGGGTCACTGCCACGTGCCCTTCCCCCTATTCCAGATGACCTTGGTTTCCCTGTGGGCAGGCAGGAACACCTGCCATGGGACAGGATGGCAAATCTTTTATCCTAAATCTCTTCTCAGGGAAAGTTCCCCAAGGGTGACAAGGCTGAGGACGGCTTCCATGGGGTCTCCCCAGTGAACGCGTTCCCCCCACAGAATAACTATGGTAAGATTTCTTATCGGTCGCCATCAACACTCACAGTGGCTGGTGGGAGCATTCTGCCTGATGGATGAGGCAGAGAGAAGCACCTGGGGCAGCATTTTCTCCCAGGGCTTTGATGGCTCATCCCAACGGGGAACTGACCCCCTGCTGTGCTGCAGGGCTCTATGACCTCGTGGGCAACGTGTGGGAGTGGACAGCTTCACCATACCAGGGTGCAAACCAGGATATGCGTGTCCTCCGGGGGGCATCCTGGATCGACACATCCGATGGCTCGGCCAATCACCGGGCCCGGGTCACCACCAGGTAAGGAGCTTGGTAGCTGAGGGCTGAGGGGCTGGAGGTGACCTCCCAGAGCACAGGTGGCACCACAACTGGTGTTGGCACTCCTTCTGCATCTCTACTTGCACCAGGAGATGTGGGTACTGAAAAGGAAGCAGGTAGCGCTTGCCAGGAAAAAGAAAACAGTCCAGGACAGCTTGTGCCTTTTCTTCGCAGCTCTCACACCCAGGGAGACTCTGTGTCCAGCATCTCAGTTACATGGGCTTCTCTTCTTGTCCTCATAAGTAGGCGTGTGGAGGGAGGGAAGTAGAATGGCCACATCAATAGGTCATGGCCATAGGTCATGGAAATAGTGACTCTTCAAACAGGCGGGCACATGGAAAATCATCTCTACAACCATTTTGATTTACAGTCAAAGTTAAAAAATGGGCCCAGGAGCGTCCTGGGACCCGCTCATTTCAGACAGGTGGTTAGTGGTGGCACCTGGATGGAAGCGTCCTAGGCTGCTGGTCCCCTGCTAGGACTTGCTGCTTCATTTGCCTGTAGATTTATTTTGGTTGATCTCCCTGCAACTCCTCCTACTCTTTGGCTCCATAAGGACTGTAGAGGCCACTCAGTATATCAGATTTGCAGGTGTTTCTTTGACCCACAAAGGCCCCTGAATTCTCTCTCTTTTAGGACAAAGTGGTAGAAAAAGTACTGGCCTAGAACCAGGAAACTGGGTTTGACATTGATTCTGTTGTGCTGTTGGAGCAGTAGTTGGCCTTGGGCAAGACATTTAACTCTTTCTAGTATCTGCTCCTGGGTCTCTAAAATGGTGAACACATCTTGCCTTCCATAGCAGTTGGGAAATGGCAAGCGAGGGAATGCACTTGAAACTTCTTTGAAAAGTATGGAGAACTGACTGGCGCTGTGATAATCTCACTAACTGCCAACAGGTTTTTTTCGGCTGAGTTATTCCTAACCACCAACAGTCACAGGCGCTAGTCATGGCCTCTCCTGCCTTCCAGCTCAGTCTCTCAGGACCACTGTCACTTCCTCCACCCAGCCCCAAGGCCGCTTCATGTCCCCAGGACTGCCCTCTGACCAGGCTTCTTTCCAGACCTCGCCCTCCACAGTCCTTGGGCCCCCCAGGTCGCAGCAGGCCCTGGGAGGTGGAACAGGAAAGTTGGGTAAGGCCCAAGGCCCCTTTCTCAACATGTTCATTCTCTCTCCCCTTCTCTGGTGGCAGGATGGGCAACACTCCGGATTCAGCGTCTGACAACCTAGGCTTCCGCTGTGCTTCCAATATAGGCCGACTGCCTGGGGAGCTGTGAGCAGCCACGCACAGCCACAAAGAGTGCCCTGTGGTACCCATGCCACTCACTGGCCACATTTCAAACAGCCAAGCTCTTCAACTTCCACCTTCTCCTCCTCTACCCCTTCTGACAGGGCACCTCTCACCTGGTGGCAGGTGGGCGGGAGAGGCCTCTCGACTCAGAGGAGGCCATGTCTCTTGGTGAAGGGCCCCAACTCACTGATTGTGGCCGGGAGCTGGGTGTTTTTATTAGAGGTCAAATATCAACCATACAGAGGCCAAGTACTCAAACAATTGGGGCAGAGTCCTCTTAAAGGCAGTGTGTTAAAATCCTTTTAAGTCTGTTCCCTCCCCCTTTCTCAGTGTCTGATTCAGGGACCTGACATTGTTTCTTAGGGTAGAATTTCCCCAGTTCTCTGTTTTCCCAGCAAATTGCTGTGGGAAGGAGATGCTGCCTTCAGTTGTATAGTGTTTCTGTGTGCCTCTGAAGGCACTTGATTTCCACTCTCTGTATGTGAAATGGAGAAATGTGGGCTCTTTAAAGCACAATTCAGTCTTTAAAGGGTCTAGGACAGTGGTTCTCAACCTTCCTAATGCCACGACCCTTTAATACAGTTCCTCATGTTGTGGTGACCCCCAATCATAAAATTATTTTCATTGCTACTTCATAACTGTAATTTTGCTACTGTTATGAATCATAATGTAAATATCTGATATGCAGGATGTATTTTTATTGTTACAAATTGAACATAATTAAAGCATAGTGATTAATCACAAAAACAATATGTAATTATATATGTGTTTTCCAGTGGTTTTAGGCGACCCCTGTGAAAGGGTCATTCGACCCCCAAAGGGGTCGCGATCCACAGGTTGAGAACCACTGGTCTAGGAGAACGGTATTAAGCAGGCCAAACTGTGCCTCCTGCGAGTCACAAAGTAAATGATACTCCAGAAAGACAAACATGAGAAGTGTCCCTTTCTGTTGTTAATTATGCAAGGGCTTCCTTACGCCTCTGGAAACCTGTCCCCTGGAGAAGGACCTGCTCCCATGGTGTCACTGGACATTGTGAGGTCAGTAAAATCCCCCGTGATTGTATATCAGACGGCTGTCTGTTTTCTCCTCACCCTGGGACCCTAAGGGAAGTGCATCCGAGGGTCAGTAACTCTGGGCCTCCCCTGAGCAGACACTGAGATGGTGGTACCACTGGGAGGTGGAGAAGCCGGAAGGCTCCTGGCGGTCGGACCACATCCAGTGCCCTCCTCTGTGCCCAGGCCCCAACTGCATTGTGATGGGAGTGCCTTTCGCTTGTGCAGAGCCTCTGAGGGGAGAGTGGCCCAGGTCCAGCGGTCCTGGCCTGGACCACTGCCTTCTCTGCACAACCTCATTCCTTTGACGAGTGTTTCTGTGGCTTCCCCTCCCTGCCTACCCCTCCCCCGCATCCCTCCTGCCAGCACCTCAGTAGTCCTCCTCAACCGGGGAGAGCAGCACAGCCTTGGGTGTGTTTTCAAAGAGTGCAGCCCGGTTCTGCTCCTGGCCCTTCTTCACCCAGTGGCCATAGATTCGGAAAGCATAGGCATCGATGAGTCGGCGCAGAGGCCGGAGGGAATAGGGGTCACGCATGATGATCTCCCGGGTCACAGGCTTCACCCGGTGGTACTGGTAGTAGATCCGCACTGAAGCCAGCACTGTCAGAGCGATCACCTGTGGAGGGAGGGCCAGGACTGAGAGCCTGGCGCGCCCCCCGCTGGGTCCTTCCCAGTGTTCCCCAGTTCCAGCCCTACCAGTATTGGCAGGCATTTAGACTGTCAGAGGACATCTGTCTTCCCTGGAGACAGAGTTCTGGGAACCATCACGGGTGGGTGGGAGGGGGAGGGCAGGTGCCCTGGAAACCCTAGCCTGTAAGTAGTGTGAGTAGTGGTCCCTGGGGGGCTTGGGCTCCAGGGCCCTGGGTGGGAAGGGAGCTTCAATACCTTGAACTTGCCCCGGGGGCTGAAGTGCCGCACTTCCTCCACGTCATACTGCTGGAAGAAGGGATGCGCTAAGGCCTCTTCTGCCGTAAGGCGGCCCTGGGGGTTCACCACCAAGAAGCGGGAAACCTGAGAGAACGAGGTGGGTAGTGAAAACAGCAAGGCAGGCTCCCTGCCAGCGCTTGAGAGGCCGTGGGCTCTCCTAGCAGACCCCTCCATCCTGTGCCTGGCACACTCCCCTCCCCGCGTGCGGTGGACTGCCCCTCGCCTGAGCCCAGGAACCAGTGGGCCTGGCCCCTCACCAAGTCTTTCACGGTGTCCGAGTAATCATCCCACTCGGGTGAGCCAAACTGGTAGTTGCCGCTCATGATCATCCTCAGCATCAGCATCTGCTTCCGGTGCCAGAAGGGCGGGGAGCCAGCCAGTAGAGTGTACATGATGACCCCTGTGCTCCACCTGGCACCAGGTGGGTGGGAGGAAGGCAGGGGGACTGGCTGTAGCTCCGGCCAGTTCCTCCCCTCCCCAGCCAGGTGTTCCGGCCATGGTGGCATCCCTGTCCCTTCCCCCCAACACACTCACATGTCCACCTCCTTCCCGTAGCCTGGGTGGTCACTGTTCATGGAGCACTCAATGATCTCGGGGGCCAGGTAACTGGGGGTCCCACAGATCTCTGCAGGAACAGTTACCATCAGGATAGGTCAGCAGGGGGCACTTGGAAGAAGAAGGTCCGAAGAAACAAGATAGAACAGAAATAGTGCTTGGACTGGGACTCGCCTAGCACTGGCCAACTTCAGGGCCCAGGGCAGGGGCCAGAGCTGGCTCGTAGGGCCACCCACTTGGGGCCTGTTGGTTCCCTGGTCACATCTAACTATTCTGGCCTAGAACTCAGGCCGTGGGAACCTGGCTCAACTCAGTCCTGAGAAGAGGACCTGCCTGAAAAGGCACCTAGCCCTGAAATGATAGGATTTTTATTCTGGGGGGATATAGAAGAGGGTCCCGGGCAATCTCTGTTCCTGGGAGAGTTGGTGAGAAAGCCAGGCCTCGTTACCGGACCTCGTAGCTTCTCTCCTGGCTTCAGCTGGCAGGAAAAGCCAAAGTCGGTGAGCTTGATGTTCATGTCATCGTCCAAGAGGATGTTCTCGGGCTTCAGGTCCCGATGGACGATGTCGAGTTTGTGCAAGGTGCAGATCACCTCCAGCAGGGCTCTCATAATCTTCCTGGGGTGGGACAGGAGCGTGTCACTCTGCTCTCCTCTGCAGGGTCAGGTGGCGGGGAGGGAGACCAAAGCCCACATACCAGGCCGACTGCACAGGAGAGAGGGCGGCTGGGACGGCCGTGCTGAGCCAAGGAGGGAGGTCACAACCCAGCGGTGCACACCCTCTGAGACCTGGGTGCCTGTCGCACTGGGGCTTGGGCAGGGAGTGGGGAGAGGGGCAGTGGACCCTCACCTGGTTTCCTTCTCACTCAGGGTGACCTTCTCAGTGAGGTAATCAAAGAGCTCCCCTTTCTTCATCCTGTGGTGACAGAGGGTTTGTAGCTGGATTGATCCCAAGACCACCCCCTTCTTAGCCTGCTCCCAGAGAGCTCTTCCTCACCCTAATCCCTCCAGAGGCAAAGGACCAGGGTCTGCAGGGAGGAGCTGGGAAGTGAGTGGAGAGGTTGTCTGGGGAGGTTGGAAGAAGAGCAAGGGAGGCTGGAGGGGTGGTATGGCATCAGTGTGAGAGTCTCTCCCATCTGTGGGAGTGACAGCATGGACAGATCTATCAGGGCCAAAATCAAGGGCTGGGAGATGAAAAACTGGCCAAAGGCCCTCCTGGCCCAAGGGCCCAGACCCCGATCAGAAGGACAGGAGTATCCTGATATTTTTCAGGCACAAATGGAATGAGTGTTGAGTGTTGGAGGAGCAGTTGTGCCTGTTAGGATTAAGAATTGCAGTTCAATCTTCTCACTTCTTAGGATGCTCTATAAAGAGGTGTCCGTTGGAAAAATCTAGTTATAACCTGGAGGGCAGCTTGGGGCAGCATTAAAAATAGATTCCCCAAGTAACTTCTTCAAAGGTTAGGGACATCTGAGCTGCCCCCAAGGACAGGGCCACTGAGCGGAGCTGGGACAGCTGCGGCTGGTCCAGTCTGGAGGGTCCCTGGGAAAGTCTCCCTGTGTTAAATAGGAAAGGTGCGTCCTGCCCCCTCTCACCCGCTCCTCCAGGGAAAGCAGTTGGATTCCTAGGGCACAAGGGATGTTGCTGGAGTCCCAGAGAGGCAAGAAAACCATTGAGCTTAGCTGCTAGGGCAGGGAGAGGGGTTCCATTTGAAGAAACAACCTAGAATTCACAGGTATAAGCCTTGCTTTATACACTATCTGTACTGTGTTCCTAAAAAGCAACATGTGAGTCCCATTTTTGTCGTTTTAATTCCAACTTAAAGACACTAGGTGAACTCACTATTAGCAATAGCAACAGCAGCAGCAGCAGCAGGTTTACCTGTAAGTACTGGGGACTGTGCAAGGTACATGAGCAGGCTCTGCCTTCTGGAGCTGGCCGTTTAATTGTACACACAGGCCAAGTTACGTGTTACTCCAAGCAAAACCACAGTAGGGCCACAATAGGAAACGTTCCAACAATACAAAGTTTACCTGAATAATTTTCTCAAGAAACCCAGTCCCTAAATTAGCTGTTATATAGGGAGAAATCAAGACACCACTTTAACGGTGAGCCATGCAGAGAGATTTCTGTTCTTCAACAAGGACTCAGTGGAGTGGGGAAGCAACGAGCCAGCGAGTTCTTTTTGCTGGGAACCTTTTCAAACAAAAAGGGCAATAATACCCTGGCCAGTGTGGTACAGTGGCTAGAGCATCAGCCCAAGCGTCTCAGGCTTGATTCCCAGTCAAGGGCACATCTCTGCATTGTGGGTTCACTCCCTGGCCCAGTCAGGTGCATGTGGGAGGCAGCCAGTCGTGTCTCTCTCACATTCCGCCCCCCTCCTCTCCCTCTTCTCCAATCCCTCCCTCCCTTCCAATCTCTCTAAAAGTCACTGGCAAAAAGTATCCTTGGATGAGGATTAACAAGATAAAGAAAGAAAGAAAGCCTCCAGCCCATAAGTGGTGGACCCAGGATTCAAAGCCGGGCAGCCTGACCCCAGGGGCTGACCTGCCTAAAGCACTTGTGATCCTACTTGGCATCTACAGTGTAGGGCTGGCTGCTGGATGGGAGACCACAATAGGAAGTTCTCTGATTGAGCCTCGGGGTATGGCTGGCTCCAGGGCTGGGTACTTACAGATCAAACACCAAGAAGAAGAAAGTGTTGGTCTCATAATTGTCCTTCAGCTGTACTGAAATGGAAATGGCTGGCTTGCCTCAGGGAGCAGAGGAGCCTGGGCAGAGGCAGTGGGGTCTAGAGGCAGGGGGAGGAAAGCTGCTGGGGCTGACTGCACAAATGAAGGGGGTATCTGGATGCTACTCCAAGGAGGCCCCCCAGGGGAGGGGGCAGGCCCAGTGACTTCACACCCCACTCCCCTCCCCCGCCACCTGCGGGTGACCCCTTCTGTCTGGCTGGGAGAGGAGGCTTCGAGCTGAATCCCCGGAGCAGTCTTCCTGGAGGTTGGAGCTGGGAACCTCAAGCCTCAGGGACTGGGCCGGTGGGCCTCAGGGTGCAGGAGACACCCTGGACAATTCTGGCTAGCTGCATGGTGGGCTGCACTCCCTGACTTGGGTTCTCAGGGCAGAAGCAAGGTGGAGCACCCCGCTGTGGCTGGGAGCCAGCACTCACCGATGTTGGGGTACCCTGACACCTTGCGCAGGATGTCCACCTCCTTCAGCGTGGCCTCTCGCAGCTCCTGCACCTCCTTGGGGCTGAAGCTGCCCCCGCCGGTGACGTCAATGATCTTCACAGCATACTCCTTGCGCGTGGGCTTGTGGATACAGCGCCTGACGACACTGCTAACTCCCCTGGGGGTGCAGAGGACAGGTGGTCTCAGCGGGTGCCCCAAGTCCAGGCCACAGCAAAGATGTCCTGCCTTGTCCCCCAACTCCCTGGGAGCTTTTGGGAGAAGTAGGATGCTGATGAGTCACAAGCCTGGTCTCAGGCCTCTTAACTCCCAGTTCAGCGTTGGTTCACACATAGAAAGAGGCCGTACACTCTCAAGGCCGTAGCTTCCTTTGACCCCTGATCTCTGACCCTGGCCCAAAGCTGGGTTTGGATGTGCTTGTCACCAGCGTCAGTCAGGGTTGCGGGAAGCTCTTTGCCAGGAGAGGTCACTGATCTGGGTACTCACACCCTACCTTCCTGGTCAGGAGGGGAAGACCCAGACTGAGGGATGGAAATGGCCTGGGTGCCCAGGGTCCAGCAGAGATTGGCCCAGAGGTTGGCAGAGCTGGCTGGAGCCTAGGACAGCGTTTCCTGGGGAAGGTCTGGGCCTTACCTGCCCAGGATCTCCTTGGGCTCATAGTTCTCATAGAAACCCTCTGTGGAATGTGAGTCCAGCTGCGCCTCGTCCCGAGTCATGTTCAGCTCCTCGGGGTGCTTCTGAAGGGCTCTGAGAGGGAAAAGAAAGATGCTGTCAGCGCTCCCAGCCTGGGGGATGTGCTCTTTGAGGGTGGGAACCGGTTTTCACCCATTTTTGTCTCGCCTGGCACAGGGCTGGACTATTGTGAATGTTCAAAATGAATGTTTGAGAGTTGAAAAAATGCTTTGAAAAGAGTCGAGCATCGTTCTTCCCACTGGCTGTAAACTCTTGCGAGTCCAGGAGACCATGTTTCCCTGCATGTTCTCACTGTAAGCTGCTCCCCCTGGGGGAGGGGATAGTCAGCCAAGCCCAGGCCTGCGGGGACATCGGGACCCAAGGTTAGCTCTGAGGAGGCCGGCACAGCCTTGATTTTAGAAAGAACCACCGAGGCCCTGGCTGGTTAGCTCATTTGGTTAGAGCAGTGGTTCCCAAAATGGGCCACATGCCTCCCAGGGGGGCAATTTGACTTTTAAGGGGGGCAATTCAAGAATGAGTTATTAACAGTGACTTTTTTGCATTTCTTATGGTTCTAGGGGCCTCATATACAGTCTATAAATATATATTGTGACCTATTTATGCATTTCAGTTCTCTATTATATGTTTTGAAACTTTATTTGCTATTTTTTCATATCACTTCATATTATTTTTTAACAATTTCTTAGTGATTTCCTCAGTACTTCAACTGTCCTTTTGTTCTTTCATTTTTCTCTTTCATGGATGCCATGTTCTTTGGAAACTTGTTTAGACCAAGTTAATGGCCTTTTAGGCTTCCTCCACGTGAATAGGAGTTCACTTTTTAAATAATAAGAATTATATGTCACGGGGGTGGGGCGGGGGCATCAGGATTTTAGAGATGCTTAGGTGGGGCATGGCCAAAAAAAGGTTGGGAACCACTGGGTTAGAGTATCATCCCAATATGCCAAGGTCGTGGGTTCAATCCCTGGTCAGGGCACATACAAGAATCAACCAATGAATGCATAAATACGTGTAACAACAAATCTATGTCTTTCTCCCTCCCTCCCTCTCTCTCTAAAATTAATCAATAAAAATACATTTAGACAGAACCACAGAGAACGTCTCCAGAGGGCAAAGTAAAGTGGCTTCCTTTCCTCTTTGAGGACATGAGGCTGGTCCTGCTTTCTTCTGCCTGCTCTCTGCACTTGTGGAAAAGGTAGAAGCCGCACAATGTCATCTTCTTAATATGCTGCTCTTACAGCCTCTCTTTATCTACCCCAGTCCTGTCTGACCCTGAAAACGCCCCTTCTTTCAGAACATGCTCTTTCCTCATTTTGTCCTTACCCTGGACTTTCATAACCATCTTTCATACCTTCATCCTTTTATATTCTTTGAAAAGCACTGTGCCAGATGCCCTGAGGGATGCAGAGCTTGATGGGGGAATTCTGGTCCCAGCCTCCGCTATCACTTGTCAGTGTGTGCTGTCATGTCCCCCATTAAGCTGTGATCTTGTCTAGGATGTCCCAGCCCCAGCCATCCTGCCCCTCTGTATGCATCCAGTGCAGGCACGTAGCAGGAGCTGCTCCCGGAAGGTGAGTTGATGGTGGAGGTATTCTTTTGGCGCAGGGTCTGTCAGCAGAATGGCCCATGTCCTACTAGCGATGGCCCGTGAGCCCTGAGTGGTCCTGCCACAGTGTGGGGCAGTACAGAGCCAGGACATTCAGGCCTGGACAGAGGAGCTAAGTTCCGGATACTGACCTTGGATGAAGGGTTTGAGAAATGGAGAAAGTCATCCACCAACAGGAAGAACAGCAGACAGAAAATGGGCACAAGCTGCCACTGAGCAGGGCCCAAACTCTTCTAGTCTCATATCTACTGCCTTTTCCGGGCCCAACAAGGCCTGGCTTGTCACAGGGGCTGATTTGCTGACCAGCCAAGCTGCAGCCCTGGCTGCCTCAGGCCTCGGGCTGGCGGTTCCAGGAAGCCTGGTGTCCCCACTGCTGGGTGCCTGGTTATCAGAAGCCTCCTGCCAGCAGCAGGCTGCTTCTGTCCTGTCAGCAACCCCAACTGAGCACAGGAGAGTCTGTTCCCTGTAACATCAAGTTCATTTCCTGGCAAGTCCTTATAAGTTCTCAACACTGCGTAGCACCAGCTCTTTCCCTTCCCCCAGCCCTCCCCGGGCAGAGAATACATCTGGACCCACCCAGGATGCCATCCAGCTGGGGATGCATTCCACGGCATGGCCAGGTCCAGCTGGTTCTGATGGCATTCATCTCTCTTGGCATGGGCTGGGGAGGTTTCTCTTGTTCCCTCCTTTGGCTCCAGGCCTTATTGGGGCTGTTTTTATGCGTCTGTTCACTGCCTCCACCTGCACCCCCACACTCTTCCCAAAACCCTTTTGAAAAGGGTCACCAAATAGGTTTAATCCTTTCTGGAACATACTGTCCTTTCCAAAACTCAGTCTGATTCAGTCACAGGGACCCACTTTCTAAACTCTGGAGTCAATGCCGCCTCTCTTCTGGTCCACCTGCCTTCAGAGGGGAAGTGGGTCTAACGGACTTCGGGGTTTCTACTTCTCTAACCCACAGCCTCCCCCTAACCCTGTCTGCCGCCTGGTTTTGTCCATCACTGGCCCAGCTACTCACCGTTAGATCCTCGCAGGCCCTTGAGTGGACTTGACAGGAATCTCAAAGGTCCCAGAGCCCCTTGGAGAGAGGGGACAACAGAGGACTGCAGTGTGTCCTGAGCCGACAGTTGTGGCCGGAGCAGGATATTTTGCTGCTCTTCCTTCGTGCTTTGCTACTTGATGAGGGAAGGCTGAGGTGCCAAAAATAAATCACCAGAGCAAACCCGGGATGCAGGCCAAGGCTCAGCAAGGGACAACGCACAGGAGTCTCGCCAGCGGTGACCTCTGGTGGAGGGTGAGGGAAGTTCGGGTGACCTGGGAACAGGCGTGACAGCATGAGGTGACGATTTTCCTTCTGGAGCTACTTGGTCTCCAGGCCCAGAGGGTCTAAAGCCAACCTGCTTCTCTGGGAGCCGTTTCTGTGTTTGGTGTGATCAGGAAACAGCACACTGGTGCACCCACACTAGTGCTGGGACCTGGACATCAGGATCTGCTCAGGGATGGTTTGTGTGGCAGCCCCACAAAATGTAGACCTTAAAGGTTAGGGAACATCCCCTTCAGGAATTGACCTCGGATCTGTCTCCATTATCTCATCCTTAACCCATTTTGTTGTCAGCCTGCCATTTCTACTGGGAAGAATTCTTTTGTTTTTTTAAAAATATATATTTTTTATTGATTTCAGAGAGAGGGAGATAGAAACAAAGATGAGGATCATTTATTAGCTGCCTCCTGCACGCCCCCTACTGGGGATGGAGCCTACAACCCAGACATATGCCCTGACCAGGAGGGATTGTGGGAGGGCTCCAGGGCGTGTCTGGCCCATCTCATTCCCCAGCAGCCTTAGCATATCATTAGCATATAATTGAACCATGACCTCTGATTCATAGGTCGATGCTCAACCACTGAGCCACGTTGGCCAGGCAACTACGGGGAAGACTTCAGTGTGCCAGGAAAAGCATATGGGCTCTGTGTGCAACTCCAAGCTCTTTGGGTGTGTATGATTCTACTTTAAGAGGCTGACAGAATTGGAAATAATGTATACAACATGGTGGCACACAGTAGACACTTATTGCTCTCCCCTATTCTAAAGCAATCTTTTATATACATGTGCTTCACAGGAGCTGAGCCCATAAACATCCATTTGACTTGCATACTACAAAGCACTTCACTTGGACCCCAAAACTCTGGTATTAGCCTATTTTAGAGAATGTTTGACTTGTTCAGCGTAAAAATAAAGGCGAGTAGGAGTGCCTAGATTAACCCCAGATGTGGGTCCAAGTGCTCTCTCCGTTTTATCATGCTGACCATCTCTTTTTTCACTCTGGGGAAATACTTTGCTGAATTGCTACATGGAAAGGAGTTGAAGATGACGTCAGGGTTGAGTTTTATGCATAAAGGTCTTGTTTATTGAGATGCAGCTTCTGGCTCCAAGGATGGAAACACTTCAGTCTCATCCTTTTACTTACTGTCAATAAGCCTTTTTTTATTCTAAGCTATAGACTTGACTCATACTAGTTTATACTTTGAATGCATGACAGAATCCCTTCTGACCTTAGGGAAAAAGACCAATGCACCCAGAGGATTATTCCCGGTGCCTTTCTCTGGGGAGCCATGGCTCCTTCCAGGGAGAGGCCCAGCAGACTCTTGCATGTTATTGCTGTGAGTTATTTTCCTTTGATTCACTAACGGTATTTGGGTACCCACTACAGACCATCACACCTTGGATATAAGGGGCAATTAACACTATGAGCCTCCAGGAAAACGGGCAAAGGAGTCCACTGACGAACCCAGGAGGGACTATGTTAGAGGACTCGCCAGGAGTGAATTATGTGGTCATTCAGGTGCTCAGGGTAAGGCAGTCGTGGTCCCTTTCAGGAACTGAATGATTTGGTAGAAAAGGGCACTCCAAGAACACAGCTGAGGACAGGAGGCAGCAACTGGGTAATTCACTCATTCAACATCCACTCACCCTGTAGTAAGATGCCTCTAAAACTTAAGAGGGGGAAAACCAGATAACAGAACCTATGTAAGGCACATTTGAAAATTGAAAAAGTCTAAGAGCATAATGTAGACTTAGAGATCAACTCGAGAGTAAAATATTTAGTTGAGGTTTGGAGCTTGGTTAACAAAAACGGTGCACCTCAAATTGAGTCCACCTCAAGACAATCGCAGCTCACCTGAGTCTTTCATGAAGCGGAAGCTACAATGCCTAAAATTGGAAAAATATCTATTGGGGAACTGTGTGTATTAAGAGAATGGTTTTCATCTCTGATCAAACTAATTGGATATTCTAGGGAAATAGTGACAAATAGTGCTCACCTGGCCACAGGGAACCCACTTACCCTTCATCTTAAAGTTTCTTATGACTGCTCAGTTTATTGAACACTGGCTCTGAAGGCTTATAGTACCTGGAACCTTTTTAATGGGCAACATGTTTGCTAGTGAACTACTCCTTACATAACTATTTCCCTACAAAAGTTTCTCAGGGAGCTTTACCAGGCCTTTTGGGTAGATGCTAATTTCGTGTCCAGAGACTATAAACTAGATAAAATTAAAGACATGTTGAGACAATTATGTTCTTCTGCAAAATACATATGTTCAGGATGCATATACTATATCTAAAATTTATTACCCTACATTTACCGGACACCATTTCAGAAGAAAATCACTTTATTGTAACTGATTCACAAACATCACAAAAGCTGGTTTAAGGAGGCCACACAAACATCTGCTCAGCCCCAAACTGAATTATCATCTTAATGAACTTCTACACAGTAAGTGCACTCTCTTCCACTGCTATTCAGAGGCGAGGAAACTATTAATGATATAGGAGAGTTAACTAATAGTTTTATACTTTCACTATCAATTATATATTTTTATACTAAGTTAACTTGGACATGAGAGATGATTTCCCATTTCTTCAATGCGACCTTCTTGATTAGGCCAATCCTGCAAATAAAAAAGGTACATTTAGAAGAGCACTGGCTGTACAGTCTTAACAAAACTGAAGCCCTCCCAATTATGAAAGGAGAGGAAAACCCCCAACCAGAATTTCTTTAATAAGTTATTGAGGGCATCCTTTAACCAACAAAACATTTGCATTTGTCATAACTGAGAAAAGACAGGGCACATGCGCTTCTGGGGACAGAGACCTGAGGCAGAACTATAGCCAGTTTGATACTAGATGTAGCTTCATCAAAGAATTCTGATGAACTTGGACATGCAATCTCTTACTTCCACAGTTCAACCACCTGAAAGGATTAACTTCTCCCTTATGTCCTACCCAAAATGAAGGGGGGAAATGAAAACAAACATTTTAATAGATGGTGTATTCTTAGGTGGATGGAAGGAAATTATGTGAAAACCAGTTGACATTCCGGAAAGCCTAAATCGAAGAATTCCGGTGAGGGACTTAATACACTTGTCTAATACAGCATGCAGAGTTCCAATAATATCAGTCTTTATGTGCATCCCTGAACTTTTAATTTTGTATTCATAACTTTAAGTCTAGATCGATTGCATGCAGTTATCCTCAATAAGATCTGACACACTAATCTATGTCTATTTAAGGAAGAATCAGATTCAGAACATAACTGGTAAAGGATTAAGATAATGATTAGAAACCTCTGCACCAGTTTGTTAGAAGTTAGCTTATCTTTAGAGTAATTTTAACAAAATCGCCTCTAATTTGTCAGTTTAATTTATTAAACACATATTCCCTAAGTTCTGTAGGATCTAGGAGCACAACCATTAAACAAATCGAGCCTATGCAAGTTCAATCATGAATTGATATATCACCTACCATTTGCAAATTTGCACTGTTTCAGCACCTCGCTGAAACCCTCACAAAGCTTAAGGTCACCCTGGTTCTGGGCACAGTCCAAAAACTGTTTCATCTCATAGTGGCATGGGCCAAACTGCTGCTGTTGCTGCTGGTATGCCTGCGTTCCCTGGGGCTCCTGCAAAGGCATAATATTCAGGAACGTTTAGAAAGGAAATCAGACTTACCCCTGAACAAAGAGCAGTATCCACTGTCTTTGAGGTTAACTGGGAAACAGAACTAAATCCAGCTGCAAATTAAAGTTTTCAGCTAATAACATGGAAAGTGAGATATTTTCAAGGCAGAAAATGAGTTTTAGTAAAATTCCAGTTGTTATCAGCTAGATTCAAGAACAAAGATGCAAGTAAAATGAAATGGTTATCTGGAATTTAAAGACCAGTGAAGTTTCATGGAGGAAAAAATGGGACTACTATAGAAAAATAGGTGGATGAGAGTTTCAAGTCTATCAGAATCACAACAGAGTACACACCCATGTTCACTAGAGGAGAAAATTCACAAATCCCAGAAAGAGGGGCAAGTGGCAAATGTCAGGTAAGAGATCAGAGAGCAAAGAGCTTCTAAAGAGATTTTTTTGAAAACTAAGATTGAGCCCTTAGTCAACAGAGTGTTGGCTTGTGGACTGAAGGGTCCTGGGTTAGATTCCGGTCAAGGGCATATGCCCGGGTTGGGGGGGCTCGGTTCCCAGTAGGGGGTGCTGCAGGAGGCAGCCAATCAATGGTTCTCTCTCATCATTGATGTTTCCATCTCTCTCTCCCTCTCCCTTCCTCTCTGAAATCAATCAAAAAATATAAAAAAGAAAACTAAGATCAAGACTGAATTAGTTCAGGGTAACCAAGACAAAATATTTAAAATAAGAAAAAAAAAATGGCTGTTTTACAGTGAATCAGGTTGAACTACTAGAGTTCTACGTCTTGGGAAAAAAGAAAATTTGTACAGTACTTACTGATGCTGGCCTGAGGCACTAACTAAACTGCCAAGCGTGGCTTTCGATAAAACATTTTCTGTTAATAGTATTGTGGATTCTAAATTTACACACGGTTCTTACACACAAGGAACTTACAAATAACTAGGTTTCCTCATCAAATATACCACTGAAGGGCAATGCCGCCCAAAGTCTTACCTGGTAAGTGATGTCAGGCCTTGAGGGCTCAGCATTACTTCCTCCACTGAAGCCCCCAGTGATGGCATGACCCAGCGTGTGGCCGACAGCAGAGCCCACAGCCACACCAGCTGCAGTGGTTGCCATTTGGGCCATCAGACCTGGCTGCCGGGGTGCAGCAGCAGGTGCGCCAACAGCAGATGGTGCAGCTGGTGCTGGTGGGTGAGCTGCTGGTGCTGGCCTGGGCGCAGCTCTCATCTGAGGTGCCCGGCTGTGAAAGTAAAGAACAGAAAGTATGCAGTTCCTACTTCCAACCAGGTTTGGAAACTGTCAAGGTAATACTACATATATACAAGAAAACTTAACAAAACACAATTCCCTAAAGTTCCCGTGGTCGGCAAACTTTGGCCCCTTGAGTGTGGCTCTTCCTAAGCCTTAGGAGTACCCTAATTAAGTTAATAACAATGTACCTACCTATATAGTTTAAGTTTAAAAAATTTGGCTCTCAAAAGAAATTTCAATCGTTGCACTGTTGATATTTGGCTCTGTTGACTGAGTTTGCTGACCACTGCCCTAAACTATTCTGTTACATTTTCTCTCTTTAACCTTTTGTTTGGGTTGTAACCACCAAGTATAAAATATTTTTTCCTGCTTCTTTGCAACCATTTCCATGTATTCAATAGCCCACAGTATCTTTAAAGAACACAGTTTTTCCAATACTTCGTAAAAATTGTAAAATATTAAGAGTTTAAAATAGAGGGGAGACCAAGATGGCGGCGTAGGTAAACACCGGAGACCGCTGCCGCAAACAACCATTTCAAAAATACAACTAAAAGACTGAACGGACATCACCCAGAACCACAGGAAGGCTGGCTGAAGAGAGACTCTACAACTAGAAGGAAAGAGAACAGCAAA
The DNA here is from genome assembly GCF_028538775.1 of Myotis yumanensis. Lineage (NCBI taxonomy): Eukaryota > Metazoa > Chordata > Mammalia > Chiroptera > Vespertilionidae > Myotis > Myotis yumanensis. The sequence goes on along the minus strand of NW_027223755.1, from coordinate 87,298,160 downwards.
TCGAGGCTCAGAGGCGGCGCAGTGTGGAAAATACAAAGGTACCGAGGTGCGCGCGCAAAGCGGGCTGGTGGCTGAGGGCGCGGTTGTCGTTTTCTGTCGGGAGTGAGTCTCAGACTCTGGGCTCCAGATCCGGGCGAGTCTCTAGGGACCCAGACTCAAACGGGAGAAGCGGGATTATCCGGCATCAGTTGGAACCTGAGGGCAACTTTCTCTCCGAGGTTTGCAGCGGCTGCCGGGGTTCTGAGAAGCAGAGCCTCTGGGAACGGGACTGAGCGTGGCCATAACTGCTCCCTCCGCCCGCCCTGTTGATCCCGCCCCGCCCAGGCCCTGCGCACAGCCATTTGCCGATCGCCTCAGGCAAAGGCTGGATTAGCGCCTCCCCAGAAGGCAGACGTTTTCCGTACAGCTGATTCCTATAGCCAGCCGGCCTGGGAGTCAAATCCCTCTAGTGTTAACTACAACAATTAAGGCTTGGCTAGAACAAGACTGCGCACAGAGACCACAAGGGGGTGCACCAAGAAAGCATAAAAGATGCGGAGACAAAGAAACATGACAGAAATGGAGGATATGGAGCTAAGAATCGCAATTTTGAGGGCTTGCCATAAATTTGTGCAGAGCCTCACGAAAACTAATGAGACCCTCGATGCTACGATAAAGAAATTAGAAAGTAAGCATACACGGACTGAAATAAAGAATATTATACCCAATAGCAGACCAGAGGAGTACAATAATCAAACCAAAGATTCGACAAAAAACACCCAATTGGAAAAGCAAAATGAAAAAAGAATCCGAAAGTGTGAAGATAGTGTAAGGAGCCTCTGGGACAGCTTTAAGCGGTCTAATATCAGAGTCATTGGAGTGCCAGAAGATGAGAGACAGCAAGATATTGAAAACCTATTTCAAGAAATAATGGCAGAAAACTTCCCCCACCTGGAGAAAGAAATGGACTTACAGGTCCAAGAAGCGCAGAGAACCCCAAACAAAAGGAATCCAAAGAGGACCACACCAAGACACATCATCATTAAAATGCCAAGAGCAAAAGACAAAGAGAAAATCTTAAAAGCAGCAAGAGAAAGAGGCTTAATTACCTACAAGGGAATACCCATACGACTGTCAGCTGATTTCTCAACAGAAACTTTGCAGGCCAGAAGGGAATGGCAAAAAATATTCAAAGTGCTGAATACCAAGAACCTACAACCAAGATTACTTTATCCAGCAAAGCTATCATTCAGAATTGAAGGTCAGATAAAGAGCTTCACAGATAAGGAAAAGCTAAAGGAGTTCATCACCGCCAAACCAGTATTATATGAAATGCTGAAAGGTATCCTTTAAGAAGAGGAAGAAGAAGAAAAAGGTAAAGATACAAATTATGAACAACAAACATGCATCTATCAACAAATGAATCTAAGAATCAAGTGAATAAATAACCTGATGTACAGAATGAACTGGTGATTATAATAGAATCAGGGACATAGAAAGGGAATAGACTGACTATTCTTGGGGGAAAAAGGGGTGTGGGAGATGCGGGAAGTGACTGGACAAAAATCATGCACCTATGGATGAACACAGTGGGTGGGGAGTGAGGGTGGAGGGTGGGGTGGGAGCTGGAAGGAGGGGAGTTATGGGGGGAAAAAAGAGGAACAAATGTAATAATCTGAACAATAAAGATTTAATTAAAAAAAAAAAAAAAAGAGTTTAAAATATTCTCACAGAATTCATCACAAGTGCTAAGGAAAAAATAGGGAGCGAGGGGGAGCATGTTGTGGGATGTCATAACTTAAGGACAGTCAAAGGAGATTTCCCTGAGCTGGTAACATTTGAATGAAGACCTGCACTTAGTCATCTGGGGAAGTAATCTAGTCAAATTCCTCCATTTTACAGATTAGAATACTGAAGCCCAGTGACGAAGTGACTTGCCTGAACTGTTACACCAAAATTAATCTCAACTACTTTCCATCTGTAGAACAGTTGGATGCTTTCAACTATTTCAGTAAAATCTTCATATAAATTATGCTCCCCCTTACCCGTTTTTAGATTCTTCCCCCAAATAAGGCCAGGTCAAAAGTTTATGATTTCACTTTATAAAAAGGTGGTTATTGCCCAGGCGGCGTGGCTCAGCGGTTGAGTACTGACCTATGAACCAGGTCATAGTTCATTCCCCATCAGGGCACATGCCTGGGTTGCCGCTCAGTCCCAGGAGGAGGCATGCAGGAGGCAGCCGATCAATGATTCTCTCTCATCATTGATGTTTCTCTCTCCCCCTTCCTCTCTGAAACCAATAAAAAATATATTTTAAAAAATGTGGTTATCTGCCCTTTGAACAGAAGTTTCTTTTCACAAGCGAACCCCTTCTCACACTCCTAGCACACTGTATGAACACAATCCAGTGAAGCAGCAGGGCCTGTGCTGAATGTCCTGAATTGGTCACTGGCTTTCCCACTTCCCGGAAGCATGACCTTAGACAAGTAATTTATTCTGAGTCTGCTGTTTCCTTATTCCTGTCAAGTAGGGGTAACAGATCTCTAGGGTTACCATGAGGTGTAACTGGCAGTAGATTTTACAAATATTTTAGAAATTAGAAATCGTCAGGTACACGTGAGGGCCTTAGTGGCTGTGTCCTCTAGTAGGCTGAGACCCCAAAAGGCTCACTGCTCATGGCAGGTGCTCACAGATTATTCACTGAATTGAAATTCGATCATTTCCCGATTGTTACCTTTCTTCTACACTTTTTTTTTTTTTTTTTGCTACTTTGACCGTTTCAGCTCGTTTCCACTTCTTTTTACAACTTGGCTATTTTAACTTAAAATGAGCTACGAAATATTTTAAGCAATAACTCATGGGCGTTCGAAATTAGAAAACTTGCCACTAATGGAAAAATTTAGCCAAAGGCGCCACGAAGTCGGGCCCCCGCCGCATTGGCCTTCAGACGCCCGGTCCGCGGCCTCCGCCAGCCTCCGCCCGGCCACCCTGCGTCACGGCGCCCACAGGGCCCCCAACCCCGCGAGGACCTCACCTGGCCGGAGGGGCCATGCGGGAGGTGCGGCTCCGGCTTCCACGCGGCATCGCAACTGCGCAGCGGGTCGGTGTCTGCAAGTGCGAAACTCCTAGAAGACCCCGGCGACTTCCGCTGAGCGCGAGAGCGCGGAAGACAGGGGGCGGGGCCGGAAGCGCGCGACCAATCAGCGCACAGGCTGGGCCTTTCCGTTTGCTGACGTCTCCTAGGGGCCTGAAGGTCACTGAAAGAGCGTGACCACGCGATGGCGCCTCGTCGCACGCGGTTGGCGTCAGGAGCTGGGCGCCGGGGCTGTTTAGAAAACCGGAAGTGCGTGTGGCAAACTTGCGGGTCCCAGCCTAACGTGAGTCAGAACCCGTCGCTGGTTAAGGGTCCGAGGACGGGTGCGTCTTCCTTCAAACGTTTGTATTACTAACGTGGTACGTCACATCCTACCTTGAGAGTCAGACCTCTGTCGGGACTACCACTGGACCTTGGGCAAGTTACTTCACGTTTCTCAGCATTAAATCATTTAGATAAATATTTTTTTGAGGCAGTGTGGGCACGCAATATGAACCGAGGGAAAGTGAAAACTTGAGACAAGAATCGACGAAACAAAGTTGGTTCTTTTTGTATTTCTGTTGTCTGCGGATCCAGTCAGCAAAAGTTAATTGTGCAGTACGTGCATGTATTACTATACGTTTTCAACCATTTCACATATCTTATAGGATTTGTGCCCATAATTGAGGTAGCATTCACGGATAAACATGTTCTGATCTACAAGTGCCAGCTGGGTTGAGACAGCGCCGAATGAAACAAGACGACAGCTTCCTTAGTTTAAATCCAGGGAGGAGAGACACAAGCGCCTGTACAGGTCGGGTGATGGTGACGAAGCACAGTCCTTGAAGTGGGGAAGCACGCCAGGTCTTACCAAGGGTAAGACCATTCCTGGCAGAGGGAACAGCAATTGCAAAGGCCCCAAGGGCCTGTGCTGCAGTAATAGTTGGTGTGAAATGTTTTTAACAGTAACATTTTAGCGCCTCTGCAGTATAGGGGAAAAGTTGGCTGCTGGCATTTCAAGCAGGGCTTCATGGGATTTATGGAGGCAAGAAAGCCGAGGTGGAACCTCCATTTCTTCTTGGATGCCCATCAGAAATTTCCCCCCTTCCACCACAGGTAGCAGAGTTTAACACAACTTTTCCAGCAACAGCAGGGTGTTTGTGGAATCCAGGGGTAAATGCAAAACCTTTTCATGAAAAACAAAGTTTTATTTTCATAGGACTTCTTAAAGAAATTAAAGCTTTATAAATGGTAAGACTTTGGCCCTAGCTGGTTTGGCTCAGTGGATAGAGCGTCGGCCTGTGGACTGAAGGGTTCTGGGTTCAATTCTGGCCAAGGGCACATGCCTGGGTTTCGGGCTTGATCCTCAGTAGAGGCTGTGCAGGAGGCAGCCAATCAATGATTCTCTCTCATCATTGATGTTTCTCTCCCTCCCTCTTCTTTGAAATCAACAAAAAATATATTTAAAAAGTAAAACTTCTGTTATCTACTTAATTTGAGTAGAATTTTTGCTGCACACATTAAGAGCCCATTCTGAGCCTGCAGTCCAGGCATATGCCCTGACTAGGAATCAAACCGTGACCTCCTGGTTCACAGGTTGACACTCAACCACTGAGCGACACTGGCTAAGTGATAACAGAAATTTTAAAACTGTACAAATCCTGTTCCAGAAATTCCATGTCTAGGAATGTAAGAAACAATCATGAAAAACAAATAAAAAACTGAGTCATATATGTGAGAAGAAATTAAGTGTAAGGGTATTTAACAATATATGTAAAATAGGAAAGACCTATAAACAATCTAAATGTCCTACAATATAGAATTAAATGTTATCTACATATACACTGAGTGGCCAGATTATTATGACCACCTGACGACGTTTGTAGGCAAATTAGCTATAATTTCACGCTGAAGTTGCTAGAGGGCCAGACCATTATAAATAGGGAGGCAGGTGGTTTACCACGACAGTAGAAGTGATTTTTTTCTGAAGATATGGGTAAACAACACGATTTAAGAGCCTTTGAACGTGGGATATATTTGAACGTGAGTGGCCAGATTATTATGACCACTTGACATTTGTAGGCAAATTAGCTGTACACTGCGTTGTATGGGATATGGAAGCCGAAGGCCTGTTCGAACACCTTTGCTGTCTGCAGTTACCAAGATAAAACGTCTCCAATTCGCACAGGAACACAAGATTTGGACAGTCGAGCATTGGAAAAAAGTCATGTGGTCCAATGAATCACGTTTCCAGTTGCATCATGCATTTGGCAGAGTGAGAATTTGGCAGAAACAGCATGAAAGCATGCACCCCACATGCATGAGTACAACCCTTCAAGCTGGTGGGGTTAGTGTTATGGTTCGGGGCATGTTTTCCTGGCATGATTTGGGCCCTTTAATTCGTGTGGAACAACGTCTGAATAGCACAACATACCTAAGTATCGTTCCTGATCAAGTTCATCCTTTGTTGATGGCGTATCCCAATGGGGATGGCTTCTTCCAACAAGAAAATGCGCCATGCCACGGTGCTCGTATTGTGCAGGAGTGGTTTCAAGAACATGAGGGAGACTTTACCTTGCTTGGGTGGCTCCCACAATCACCAGATCTCAATCCAAGGATGAAGTTAAAAGAGCCATCAGGCAGCTTATTCCACAACCATCAAATTTCACAGAACTGGACAGTGCTATTCATCAGGCACTGTTGGTGTCAGATTCCTCGAATCACCTTTCAACATCTCGTGGAGTCAATGCCAAGAAGAATTGCCACAGTATTGAAGGCAGAAGGTGGCCCAACGAAGCACTGATGGGGTGGTCATAATAATCTGGCCACTCACATTCAAATATATCCCATGTTCAAAGGCTGTTAAATCGAGTTATCTTCAGAAAAAAATCACTTCTGTCGTGGTAAACAACCTGCTTCCCTATTTATAATGGTCTGGCCCTCTAGCAACTTCAGTGTGAAATTATAGCTAATTTGCCTACAAATGTCAGGTGGTCATAATAATCTGGCCACTCAGTGTATATATAAAAGGCTAAATTGCCAAGTGTCCCCTTGGGAGTTCAACCAGGAGACCAGGAGTTTGATTGCTCGCTATGACATGTGCTGACCACCAGGGGGCGGTGCGGAACAAAGGAAGGCCCTGCCGGCAACCTGAAGGCCCTGATTGGCTCTGATTGCCTGCCAAGCCTAGGGACCCTACCCGGGCATGAATTTTGTGCACCAGGCTGCTAGTACATAGATATAATGTTATGCAGCCATTTAAAATGTTATGAAAGAATATTTGACATGAAAAGTATCTTAACAATATGCTAAATGAAAGAGCAGTTTACAAAATAGTACACATAGTATGTTTATATTTTGAGAAAATACATGTATCTTAAAGATTGGCATTATATACACCCAAGGAATGACTATCCATTGAGTAGTGCTTTCTTCTTTTTTGTGTGTCCATATTTTCCACCTTTGCTTCAGTGAACATACTTATATTAAACACCATGGTGGTTTAAAATGCCCACAAATTAACACGTCTTTCAAAAAGTGGAGCCTGATCCCTCTCCCCTTGAGTGTGAGCTGGATTTAATGACTTACTTTGAATGGATAGAAAAAAGCAAAAGTGTTGATGTGCAACTTTGGAGAGTAGGTCTTAAAAGGTACTGTGGCTTCCTCCTTGTTCACTCTTTCAGATCACTTACTCTGAGGAAAGCCAGCTGTCAAATCATGAGGACACTTAAGCAGCCTCATGGAGTCTCATGTGGCAAGGAAGTGAGGCCTGCCAGCAGCCACGTGAGTAAGCAACCTTCCAATGACTGGTCTCGGCCAACATCTTGACTGCAACCTATTGAGATGCTGAGCTACAACCACCCAGCTAAGCTACTTTGAATCCTTGGCCCACAGAAACTGAGATAGTAAGTATTTGTTCTTTTAAGCCACTAGGTTTTGGAGTAATTTATTATACAGCAAAGTAATTAATACACAATTTCTACAATTACTGTATTTAAATTGTAAACATTCTAGTATCTAAAATGAGCAAAATCTAGTTAACACACATTAGAGTGTTGCTTTAACATGGCTTATGTCTGTCTGAGTATGCTGTACTTTACAGCAGGAATTGAAAAGTTTGAAACATTAAGGTTCTTATACTCTAAATGTAGTGGTTGTTTTTATAACTAAGACATATAAATACAGTGCCTTGCACATATCAGACAAAAAAGAATGAATAAATTTTTTTAACTCATCATCTAAAAATACAAAGTATTATATGAACAAGTAGCTAAGGGGTGCTTATGTGAAGTTCTACAGGATTTCAAAGAATGGACAATCAATGTGAAGGCTTCAGGAAGAAAGTGGCATTCAAATAATTATAGGTGGAATTAGTTTCAAGATTAAAACTGTAAAGGGGGAAATAGTATGCTAAATACAACAGCACAGATTCAAATGAAGAATTATGGTGGGTGCCCTAACCGGTTTGGCTCAGTGGATAGAGCGTCGGACTGTGGACTGAAGGGTCCCGGGTTTGATTCCGGTCAAGGGCATGTACCTTGGTTGCGGGCACATCCTCGGTGGGGAGTGTGCAGGAGGCAGCTGAATCGATGTTTCTCTCTCATCGTTGTTTCTAACTCTCTATCCCTCTCTCTCCCTCTCTGTAAAATATCAATAAAATATATTTTTTTTAAAAAGAATTATGGTGAGTTTAGAGGACAGAAGACCTGTATCAAGCAAGAATCAGTGTTTTTTTGGAAGTTGTGTCAAAATTTAAGAAAATCCAATAGATAATTTCCAGCACAATGTAAGATATCTAGGCTTTTTATCCTATAAGATTGAGGGGTTTATATGATTAAAACAGTCTTCTGGTAGATTAATCTAGAGTTTAAGCAACTTGACCAAGTCAGTATAGTTTAACTCCAAAGCGATTCCTACCATAACACACTGCCTGATGTTGGAGATATTGAAAAGAATTAATGTAGTGAGTGAAATAATCAAGATTTTGTAACCAGAGAGGAAGGACTGTATTCTGTAAACTTAAAAGTAGTTACCATTTATTGAGCATCTATTATGTGTCAGGCCCTTAACTGTGTCGGATGTTTCATATATTTTATCTATAATCCAATTTGGCAAGGTAATCCAATATTATTCCCATTTTACAAATGAGAAACCTGAGACTTGGAACTTGAAAGTAGTTGCCACTCAGAAGTTTGCTGACTGCTAGAGTGGTGGTCACAGCTAGGATTAATATTCAGATTGCTTCTTCCAGTACACACCTTTCTCTCCTAACCATGGATTCACCACTGGGTGCCAAGGGCTGAATGAATGCAGAGTGAAGATAAAGGAAAGGTACCCGGCCATATTCTGTATAATTTTAAAACTAAAATTCAACTTTTTTCCTTGGACATGGAGGTTTGTGGTTGGTTCTGAACCACATAACATTGTCTACAGGTGAGCAAAATTGTGATGCTGGAAAGAGCGAATGCTTTACAAAAGTATCTGTGATGCCCATCTTCTTTCTAACCAGCTGTGCAACCTCTGGAAAGATATGTGAACTCTCTGAGCCTCAAGAATCCCCTCTCTATAATGGAGATAGTGTCCACCTTAAAGGATTGTTGTGCCATGTGAAGTGCAGAGAACCTAGCAACTAGGTTCAACAGACACTATTACAATTTAAAGTACTTCTTTTCTTGGAAAATAAATATTAAACCTGCACACTTGAGTTGAAATCTTGTACAAATTCCTATCTTTGTTCTCCTCCCCCCATTCATCTTTGTGACCTTTTCTTTAGGAAGAAGAATGCAAATATTTGTAGACTTAAAACTAGTTACTGTAGCAACTAAAAATAAAACACTAGAAGAGTTAAAATGCCACTCTTGCTGCTGCTCTCTTTTAATTAAAAACCCTAAAAAGGCATACCCACTTGGATGTTACTTAACAACCAGAGTCTGGCCGTTGAAGCAGTAAACTTAAGCGATGCCAAAACCAAATTCTGTTGACCAACATGGATTCTCTCCCCTTAAGACCAGTTGCAGCTGGAGTCAAAGAAAAGACTTTTTTTTATCAGGTCCTTCGGTATCCTGTAGAAAAATCAGACAAAAACAAAAATCAATTATTTTCTTTGGTCCGAGCATCAACACTGGAAGTAAACCCCTCACTTGTATTTCTTTAAAAAGATGTTTTCTACCTTCCCTAGCCCCTTCCACCATTCCAGCTGCAGTCAGGAGATAAGCTGCGGGTAACGGGGTCCACCTGCGACTCGCTAAGGCGGGGCCGCTTCCGAAGGGGCGACTGTGCCCGGGCCGAATCGTAGGGGACCAAGGAAGTGGCCCGCGGCGCTCGCGCTCACGGGGCTCCCCGGGCCCCAAGGGTCTGGCCGGTACGCACCGGCGCGCAGGCGAGGCGAGTGCGCGGCCGGGGCTGCAGCTTGCGCTGGCGCCGCTTGCGCTGGCCGTTGAGGAGCTTCTGTGCGATTTTGCGCTCGTGGCCGCCAGGCACCGGCCAGTTGGTGCGCAGTTCCCGCTCGCGCCGCGTGCGGCCCTTGCTGTGTCCGGCCCCACCGGCCGGGAAGTCGCGCAGGTAGTAGTAATCGGGGCAGTCATAGAGCTCCTCCTCGGAGCACACCTCGGCCGGCAGCGGCTGCGCCAGACTCGGGGCGTTGGGAAGAGCCGGGTCCATCGCGCCCAGCTGGCCCGCAGCCGGCGCACGCGCGCCTCTGGAGGCCCCGCCCCGCGCTGCGATTGGCTCCGCCTGAGGGGGCGGGACCTAGGCTGACGTCACAGAGCAGGGCTTGTGTCCTGCGCGAGGTCTCGGGCTTCCCGCTGGGTCAACCGTGACCCCTTCCTCCGCCTGGGTCTGTGTACCCCCGTCAGAGAGGGTCATTTGGCAAAATCCGATCCTGCACTTGCTTTATGTTGGTCAAAAATGGTAAACTAATATGCACAGAGGAAAGGCCACATGCGGACAGAGCAAGAAGGTGGTCATCGGAGGGCCTCAGGAGGAACCAACCCTGGTGACATCTTTTTTTTCTCTGGAGCATCAAGTTTATTAGGAAACTTGAGAGAGTTAAATACTTTAATAAGAACCCCTACAAACATAGGAGCAAAGGAGAGCAGGGCAGGGAGAATGGCCCCAGGAAAAACAGTTCCAGTCTTTGAAGTTTTCATTCAGGCGGACTCATAGGGAGGACAGCTTCTCCTCTTGACCGCCCCAGGGGGCTCCAGGCAGTCTTCCAAGCTCAAGGTATTTTGGATAAGATGCTTCTGAAGGCCATGGATGCAGGATACCGTCCTGATGTGAATGCCATGCAGAGAATGCCTCGGCAGTTGGCACACCTCCATGGTCACTCCAGAAATACAGCCTGTATTTCTTGCTTTGCTGCTTACATCCAGCTTCTGTCTCATCTCCCACACCACATGTCCTGTCTCTGGAGCTCAGCATCTTTAAAGTTCAACATTTAAAATGCAGAAAGTACTGCTTGATTGCCCCAGCATCTTTGGCTGGTTATGCTTTGGCTGTCCACTATTGTAAAAAATTATATTGACTTCACTCTTGTCCTTTAGAGATGCTGCTTGTCAGTGGACAACTTATAGCATAAGAATCTTAAGAAAAACCTAAGAACCTCCAAGCCCACGCCCTGTGGGCCCTGGCCGTGGCCAGAGGAAGAGGCCGGAGTCCATCATCTTGCTGCCCAGCTTGAAGCCAGTTTTCATTGGTTGTCCCCTCTGGGGCTCCACCAATGCTGCTACTGCTGTGGGTGGTGGGGGAGCCCCCAGGGTCACGTTGGAGGATTGGGCTCAGGGTGGCAATCCTTGATTCCAGGCTGCATAGGGAGATTGTGTGGTCCTTCCTTTGGGACTGGCTAGGGAATGGAATTCCTCCCTTCCACCCTGGCTGGGTAAATGGTCATCCTTTCTTCTAGTCTGGGGGAATGGCCATCCTCGCTTGCATGCTGCCTGGGGGAGTGGTGGTCCTCCCAGACTTACTGGGGGAGTGGGCATCATTGACTCTGGGCTGAGTGGTGGAGTTCCAGGGCCTCGGCCACTCTGCCCTGAAGTCTGAAACCCCTGTGCTGGGGAAAGACTAATGTTGGGGTCTGGGGAGGCTCAGGGCCTTCCCCTGATCTTGGGGTTTTCATGCTATCTAGTATTAGATAAGTGCCCATGATGTTGTTATATATTTTTCCTGTGAGTGATTCCTGTATCTCATGCTATTGATATCCCATGTTCTTCATTATTTGGACTACTTTTGGGTCTAAGTCACTGCAGGGTGGTTCAAAGTATGGCCTCAGTTTCTCTGACTGGCCAATGTTGACCCAGTGGTCCTTCATTATGTCTTTCATTGTTGATCTTTGGCTGAGGTTGAGAGTTATTAAGTTCTGTAAAAGTCTTTGACATTTCAGAGACAGGAAGTATGGTATAAAGAAGTGCCCACTCAAGATCTTCCTAACTTCTTCAAAATTTCCCCCCACAAATGGAAGTTCCCGTCACCATCCTGTAGAGTGCTACCTCCATGCTCCAGATGTCCATCTTCAGGCACTCATAGGATTCGAGCTGCAAGATCTCTGGGGCCATATAGGAAATGGTGCCACAGAATGTACTGTTTCTCTTCTGTAAATTCCCCACTGAAGCCAAAGTTTGCTAATTTAACACTTATCTCACCATCTAGAAAAATGTTCTCCGGCTTCAGATCCTGCAGTACTATGTGTCTCTGATGGCAATACTGGGCCACTGATAATAATTGCTGGAACATGGCTTAGACTTTCTTCTCTATCATGGGGCCACAGTTCTCTAAATAGTCAAATAAAGTTCCTTCACTAGCGTGTTCCATGAAAATATAGACTTTGTCCTGATGGTAATGACCTCAAACAACTTTGCAATGTTGGGATGATTTAATCTCTTAAGAGAATGAATCTCTTGAAGAACATCAGAGGAGCCCTGCCAGGTGACAACTTTTACAGCCACTTCTGTGCTGGTGACAGTGTGACAGATCAGCCTAACCTCTCCAAAGGATCCCTTGCCAAAGGTGTTGAGGATGAGGTAGTTGCCAATATGGCACTCCTCATTGGCAGAAATGGCTACAAAGTCATCAGACATGATGACTTAAAGAAATAAAAAAATATTCTCTGAGATCTGTACTCACTAAAGTGGATAAGTGATGAAAATAGGAAAAAAGAGAGGAGGATGAGTAGAAGAGGAGGAGGAGGAGGAGAAAATAAAATAAAAAAGTGAAATATAAAAAGAAAAAAATTTAAGTAAAAAAAATAGAAACAATGAAAAAACAACAACAACAAAACACAACTATGAGAAAACAAGCCAACTAGTCCAATAAGTCACCACCAATCAGCTTCCTGGTCTCTAACGGACTAAAACTTCAGCCCAGCCAGGACCTTAAAGGAGTGGTTTGTATTTCCATCACAATGGTACCTTATGAGGTCAAAGAAAGAAGTGTACCACTCATGGCTGGAGATAAACCATAGTGGTTTTCTCACTTTTTGGTCTCATGACCCTTATTTTCTGAGGGAAAAATGAAAGAACCCCCAAAGAGCGTTTTGTTTATGTGGGATATTCAATATTGACATTTACTTTTACTAGAAATGAAAATCTGTAAGATGCAGACAAAAATCAACAGTCTGACTTATTCTCATGCTCCGGGTCTCAGTTCAAATATCACCTGCTTAGAGAGGGCTTCCTACCTACCTCACCCAGCCCATCACTTTTGTCATCTTCATAGCACTGACCACAGTGTGGCTGATTCTTGTTTACTGTCTGTCCTTCCCATGAATTGAAGAGCATGACTGTAGGGATCCCTGTGTCTAGCACAGTGCGTGGCAACAAAATGTTTAATCAAATTTGTTCACTGGATTAATATGAGAGTTTGGGGGAGCAAAAGAAAATATGGCCAACTATTTATTTAATCAAAGAGATTCCTAAAACATCTTAAAAACAGTCATGTTCTATCCTCACTCAGTTTTGGGGGCAGATAAAATAAAGAGGAGGGTTGAAGTCTGGGTTTCCAGGTATGTGGGTTGGTGAGGCTGAAGAAAGTATAACTGGTAGCCTTGCTGTAAAGATTAAAGATGATTATTCATCTTTCCAGTGGTACTTGCTAAGGATGCAGTAAATTTGGATCTGCAATGAAGCTGTAAGGTATTTTTACACTTTGAATATCCATTTCCAGATGACACAAAGGACTTCTCAGGTGACCCTGAGTAGGCCATTTAGGTGAATTTTTGTGTTACTTAAATGAACCATCTCTTTTAACCTTGCAACTCAGGGATTAGTTAACAATATCCAATATGGTCCAATCCAGTGCAACTAGAGGGTGTCCTTTTGGAGATGTCTTTCTTTTTTTTAAGTATATTTTTATTGATTTCAGAGAGGGAAGGAGAGGGAGAGAGAGAAACATCAGTGATGAGAGGGAACTGCTGATTGGCTGCCTCCTGCATGCCCCTTACTGGGGATCGAGCCCACAACCCGGGTATATGCCTTTGACCAGAATCGAACCTGGGACCCTTCAGTCCGCAGGCTGACACTCTATCCACTGAGCCAAACTGGATGGGCGGATGGGGCTGGAGATGTCTTTTTGATGGACCATGTGTCCAGGTTTAGACCACGATGTTTGGTGTCTTCATCTCCCAGGAGTGTGCTGTGGCTGGATTCTCTACAAGCTTGAATAAGTTTCTTTCTACCAGTCTCTAAAGCTCATTGTCTCGCTATAAAACCCAGGGCCCTGGTGATATCTTGGTCTTGGACTTCCAGCCTTTACAATGGTGAGAAAATAAATTTATGTTAAGAAAAAAAGAAAGATAAACTATCCAAGTGTCAAATGGGACTGCTCAAAGAAAATGTGGGGCTGCATATTTATCCAAAGGACTTTTATCAGCAATTAACATTTTATTAGGCTATTTGATGTCAGGAGAAAGTGTTCAATAATGATGTAAGTGAAAAATTAGCTTCTGAAGAAATGCCTCTAGTATCCCAGGGAAGTATTTTTAAAACACATCTATCTATAAATGACTGAAAGGAAATTCATCAAAACACTAAAAGTAGAGAGTCTTAAAAATGCGGTAGAGTAAGTTACCCTGACACTCTCCCAGGACCAAACTGGAAATACAACTAAAATACAGAAAAACCACCCTGAAAAATCAACTCAACTGAATACTAGTTGGGGAGAGCCCTGATAACCAAGGATGGAAAGTGGAGACTGCAAAGAGACTGACTGGAAATGTAGAAAAGTGAAAGGGCTGCTGAGCTCCCACAGACAGCAGCTGAAAGTCCGGAGGGATATCTCATTTGTGGGGGGTTCCCACTGAGAACTCTGGGGTCTAAACTCCAAGCTGGGCTCCTCAGCCTAGAGAACCAGTACTGAGAAAGGTGCCCACATAACATTTGGCTGTGAAAAGCAGCAGGGTTGCTGTCTGCCAGCCAGAGATGGCTAGAAAGGCAGGCACCCTCCTAAAGGGCCAACACACATTTTGTGTGCGGCCATTCACCGTGGGCTCTGGTAGAGGGAGGGCAAAGTGGACTGGAGCTGTGTGAGGGAAGTCCAGAGTTGGGGGCTCTGTGGTTAGAGCTCAGAGTGCAGCCATTTTCCTGTGCTGAGTCATTCCTACACACTGTGGAGGCATCTTTCTTCATGGACCTTTGCTATCCAGGTGATTTTTGCCTGGGGAAGAGACAGTTGCCCCACCCTGTTGGAAGAGCTCTAACCTTACTCAGTGATTTATAGCCTGAGGCAAATTAAGACTGAGTGTCAATTGGATTGCAGGCAGAGGCAGATCTCTGGAGGCTTAGAGTCTTTGCCTAATCACCTTCTGGGCCTGGGACTAGAAAAAGCAGACCCTGGTGGACATCTTGGTCCTTTCCAAAGACACAGCCACAGCAGAGGTTAGCCACAAGCTGAGGATTGCTGATAGCTCCAAACAGGGTACTCAGGGCCAGTCGAAAACAGCATTTGACATTGTCCTGCACTAGAGATTGGGAGTAGTAGCAGATCTACCTAATACGTAGGCACAAATCCAAACAGGAAGCCAAGATGGGGAGACAAAAACAAACACACCCAAATGAAAGAATAAGAGAATTATCCTGAAGAAGAGCTAAACGAAATAGAGATAAGAAATTTATCAGATATAGAGTTAAGAATAATGATGGCAAAGATACTCAATGGCATGTGAAAAGATATAGTAACTATGAAAAAAGACCAGTCAAAAATAATGACATAGCACTAATAAAGAACACATTGGAAGGAATACACAGCAGAATTAGGGAAGCTGAGGATCAGATCAGTGAATCAGAAGACAAGGTAGAAAAAAATCAGAGAACCAAAAAGAAAAAAACAATTAAAAAACAGGAAGATAGTTTAAGGGAGCTGTGGGACAATATGAAATGTGACAATATTCACATAATAAGAGTGCCAGAAGGAGAAGAAAGTGAGCAAGGGCTAGAGAATGTATTTAAAGAAATAATAGCAGAAAACTTCCCTAACCTGGTAAAGGAAAAAGTCACACAAGTTCAGGAGGCAAAGAGAGTCCATGCAAGAAGAACCCAAACAGGCCCATGCTCAGACACATCATCATTAAAATGCCAAAAATTAAAGACAAAGAATCTTAAAGACAGCAAGAGAAAAGCAATTTGTTACCTACAACAGAGCTCCCATAAGGCTGTCAGCTGATTTCTCATCAGAAATTCTACAAGCCAGAAGAAAATGGCATGAAGTATTCAATGTAATGAAAAGCAAGGATCTGAAACCAAGATTACTATATCCAGCAAAGCTATCATTTAAAATAGGTGATGAAATAAAGAGTTTCCCAGACAAAAAAAAAAAAAAAAAGACTAAAGGAGTTTGTCACCACCAAACCAGCACTGTCAAAAATGCCAAAGGAACTGCTGTAATGAGAAGAAATAGAAACCTAGGCATACAGAATTAAAATGGCAATAAATAAATACCTATCAATAATATTGAATGTAAATGGGTTAAATGCTCTAATAAAAAGACATATGGTAACTGAATGGACACAAAAATATGACCCAACTATATTCTGTTTACTAGAGACCCACCTCAGAACAAAAGGTTGAGAGTGAAGGGTTGGAAAAATTTTTCCATGTAAATGGAAACAGGAAAAAAGCTGGGGTAGCAATACTCAAAATAGACTTCAAAATGAAGGCAATCACAAGAAACAACAAAGGCCACTACATAATACCAAAGGGATTGATCTAACAAGTGGATATAACATATATGCACCCAATATAGGAGCACCTAAATATGTAAAAAAAAACAACTTCTTGATGACTTTAAGGGAAGATGAACAGCAATACAGTCATAGTAGGGGACTTTAACATCCCACTGACTTCACTGGATAGAACTTCCAGACAAAAAATTAACAAGGAAACAGTGACTCTAAATGACATACTGGGTCAGATGGATTTAATTGACATTTATAGAACATTTCACCCTAACACAGCAGAATATACATTCTTCGTGCCCATGGGTCAGTCTCAAAGATAGATCACATATTAGGACACAAAACAAGTCTCTACAAGTTCAAGAAGATTGAAATCATATCAAGCATCTTCTCAGATCACAGTGGAATGAAATTAGAAATCAACTACAGTAAAAAGACTAAAAAATATTCAAACACTTGGAGGTTAAATAGCATGTTATTAAACAGTGAATGGGTTACTAATGAGATCATGAAAGAAATAAAAAACTTCCTGGAAACAAATAAAAACACACAACAACCCCAAATCTCTGGGACTCAGCAAAAGCAGTCTTGAGAGGAAACTTCATGGCTTTACAAACCTACCTCAAAAAAAAAAAAAAAAAAAAAAAAAAAAAAAAAAAAAACCAACCAAGAAAAAATAATAATAAACAATTTAACCCTACAACTTAAAGCATTAGAAAGAGAACAACAAGAAAAGCACAATTGAGTAGAAGGATGGAAATAAAGATTAGAGCAGAAATAAATTAGAGACTAAAAAAAGAAAAAAACAGTACAAAGCAAATAAATGAAACCAAGAGCTGGTTCTTTGAAAAGATAAATAAGATTGACAAACTGTTAGCCAGACTAATCAAGAAACAGAGAGGACCCAAATAAATAAAATCAGAAACAAAAGCAGAAAAGTAACAACTGTCACCACAGAGATACAAAGGATTGTAAGAAAATACTATGAACCTCTATATGCCAACAAGCTGGGCAATGCGGATGAAATGGACAAATTCCTAGAAAAATACAATCTCCCAAAACTGAATCAGGAAGAATCAGAAAACCTGAATAGGCCCATAACAACTGATGAAATAGAAGGAATAATAAAAAAAAACTCCCAGCAAACAAAAGCCTGGGTCCGATGGCTTCACAGGAGAGTTTTACCAAATGTTCAAAGAAGAACTAACACCTATCCTTCTCAAACTATTCCAAAAAATTCAAGAGGAAGGAACATTTCCAAGCTCTTTTTATGAGGCCAGCACAATGCCAATTCCAAAGCCAGATAAAGACACTACAAAAAAAGAGAATTACAGGCCAATCAATATGCCTGATGAACATAGATGCTAAAATCTTCAACAAAATATTAGTACATCGGATCCAACAGTATATTAAAAAGATAATACACCATGATCAAGTGGGATTTTCCAAGCCTGCAAGGCTAGTACAATATTCACAAACCAATAAACGTGATACATCACATAAACAAATTGCAAGACAAAAATCACATGATCATATCAATAGACGCAGAAAAAGCATTAGACAAAATCCAAGACCCATTTTTTCTTTAAATATATATTTTTTTATTGATTTTTTTTTAAATTAAATCTTTATTGTTCAGATTATTACAATCGTTCCTGTTTTTTTCCCCCCATAGCTACCCTCCACCTGGTTCCCACCCCCCCTCTGACCTTACCCCCGCAATGACCTCATCCATAGGTGTACGATTTTTGTCCAGTCTCTTCCCGCACCCCCCACACCCCTTTCCCCCTGAGAATAGTCAGTCCTCTCCCTTTCTATGCCCCTGATTCTATTATAATCACCAGTTTATTCTGTTCATCAGATTTTTTATTCACTTGATTTTTAGATTCACTTGTTGATAGATGTGTATTTGTTGTTCATAATTTGTATCTTTACCTTTTTCTTCTTCTTCCTCTTCTTAAAGGATACCTTTCAGCATTTCATATAATACTGGTTTGGTGGTGATGAACTCCTTTAGCTTTTTCTTATCTGTGAAGCTCGTTATCTGACCTTCAATTCTGAATGATAGCTTTTCTGGGTAAAGTAATCTTGGTTGTAGGTTCTTGCTGTTCATCACTTAGAATATTTCTTGCCACTCCCTTCTGGCCTGCATAGTTTCTGTTGAGAAATCAGCTGACAGTCGTATGGGTACTCCCTTGTAGGTAACTGACTTTCTTTCTCTTGCTGCTTTTAGGATTCTCTCTTTGTCTTTTGCTCTTGGCATTTTAATTATGATGTGTCTTGGTGTGGTCCTCTTTGGATTCCTTTTGTTTGGGGTTGTCTGTGCTTCCTGGACTTGTAAGTCTATTTCTTTTACCAGGTAGGGGAAGTTTTCTGTCATTATTTCTTTTTTTTTTTTTATATATATATATTTTATTGATTTTTTACAGAGAGGAAGGGAGAGAGATAGATAGTTAGAAACATCGATGGGAGAGAAACATCGACCAGCTGCCTCCTGCACATCTCCCACGGGGGATGTGCCTGCAACCCAGGTACATGCCCTTGACCGGAATCGAACCCGGGACCTTTCAGTCCGCAGGCCGACACTCTATCCACTGAGCCAAACCGGTTTTGGCTGTCATTATTTTATTTTATTTTTTTTTAAATATATTTTATTGAATTTTTACAGAGAGGAAGGGAGAGAGATAGAGAGTTAGAAACATCGATGAGAGAGAAACATCAATCAACTGCCTCCTGCACATCTCCCACTGGGGATGTGCCGGCAACCCAGGTACATGCTCTTGACCGGAATCGAACCTGGGACCCTTGAGTCCGCAGGATGACGCTCTATCCACTGAGCCAAACCGGTTTCGGCTGTCATTATTTCTTCAAATAGGTTTTCAATATCTTGCTCTCTCTCTTCTTCTGTCACCCCCATAATTCGGATGTTGGTACGCTTGAAGTTGTCCCAGAGGCTCCTTACACTATCTTCATATTTTTGGATTCTTTTTTCTTTTTGTTTTTCCGGTTGGGTGATTTTTGCTTCTTCATATTTCTTTCTTTTTTTTTTTTTTATAGATTTTATTGATTTTTTACAGAGAGGAAGGGAGAGGGACCGAGAGTTAGAAACATCGATGAGAGAAAAACATCGACCAGCTGCCTCCTGCACATCTCCCACTGGGGATGTGCCCGCAACCCAGGTACATGCCCTTGACCGGAATCGAACCTGGGACCCTTCAGTCCGCAGGCCGACGCTCTATCCACTGAGCCAAACCGGTTTTGGCTGCTTCTTCATATTTCAAATCTTTGACTTGATTCTTGCGATCCTCTAGTCTGCTGTTGAAACTCTGTATAATATTCTTTATTTCAGTCAGTGTATGCTTAAATTCTATTTGGTCCTTTTTCATATCCTCGAGGGTCTCACTAGATTTCTTGAGGGTCTCAATAAATTTATCGGCGGTCTCACTAGACTTATTGAGGGTTTTACTAAATTTATTGGCGGTTTCTAGAAAATTCTTGAAAAGCCTTAAAAGTGTGGTTTTGAACTCTATATCGAGTAGTTTGCTTTCCTCCGTTTCTGTCATTTGTGACCTGTTTCTTTGTCTCGCATTTTTTATGCTTCCCTGTGTTGATAGAGTGGCTTTCTGTGCTAGGTGTCTTTGTGCACGGTCTTGTTGTAGTTAAGCCTTGATTATTGTAGGTATCACTGGGATGAATTGACCTCCAGGCCAGTTGGCTGTGAGAATCAGCTGTGTCTGCAGTGGGAGAACTTCTGTGCTGGAGACAACCTTCTGGGGCAAGACTTGCTTCAGTGGAGCTTTGGTGCTCACTGAGTCTGCCCCCTGAGTGTGTCCCTTATGGATCTGAGGAGTTGTAATCTGGATGGTCCCACTCTGACCACTGGGTACACTGGCTCTTGGATCTCTAAGGAGGTGCTAATTTAGCCTCTTCCTGAGGCTACCCAGCAGGAGCACAGCTGTGAAGCAATGCACACTGCTGTGGGGCCTTGGACCTTCTTTTGGAAGTTCTGGGTTTTTCTGACTCAGCTGCAGTTTGTTAGGTAAAAGCCTCTGTGCACAGCTTGGGTGGGGCGGGGTCTCTGGGGATCAACAGGACGGAGCAAGCAGCTATGGCAGCTCCTCAGTCCTACCCTAAGAGGCCCCGAGTCTCAGTGTCCCGGTAATCGCTGCAAGTACCTCTGAGAGAAAGCCGCCCTCGAGTTCCGACTGATGCCAGACAGTCCAGTTTCTCCTGTATGAGTCTGGGTCCCCAGCGACTTGCCGAGAACTGGAGTTCACAGCAGTCAGGAGCTTGAGACTCCCTTCCCATTGAAAAAGACAACCGCATCCTCAGTTTCCAGCCCTTTCCATGTGCGCCCCATCCTCAGCTGCCAGCCCTTTCCACATGCTCCACGTCCTCAGCTGCCAGCCCTTTCCACATGTACCTCCGTACCTCTGCACTTTACTTCCGCCTCTCCTCTGAGTCTCAGTGCGCTTTTCTCTTTCCTTCTAGTTGTAGAATTTCCACTCAGCCAGCCTTCCTGTGGTTCTGGATGATGTCCGTTTTGTCTTTTAGTTGTTTTTTTGAAGTTGTTGTGCGAGGCAGCAATTTCCGGTGTTTACCTATGCTGCCATCTTCTATTTTTTATTGATTTCAGAGAGGAAGTGAGAGGGAGAGAAAGATAGAGATAGAAACATCAATGATGAGAGAGAATCATTGATTGGCAGCCTCGTTCATGTACCCTATTGGGAATGGAACCTGCAACGTAGGTATGTGCACTGACTAGGAATTGAACTGTGACCTCCTGATTCATAGGTCAGCGCTCAACCACTGAGCCATGTCAGCTGGGCTCCAACACTCATTTTTGATAAAAACTCTCAGCAAAGTGGGAGTAGAGGGAGCATATCCCAACATAATAAAGGCCGTATATGGCAAACCTATAGTGAACATCATACTCAATGGGCAAAAACTAAAACCATTTCTCCCAAGAACAGGAACAAGACAGGGATGTCTGCTTTCTTATTCAATATAGTACTGGAAGTCCTAGCCACAGTGATCTGACAAGAAGAAAGAAAAGTCATCCAAATTGGAAAGGAAGAAGTAAAACTCTCATTCTTTGCAGATGACATGATATTGTACATAGAAAACCCTAAAGGCTCCACCAAAAAACTACTAGATTTAATTAATGAATTTGGCAATGTAGCAGGATACAAAATCAACAATAATGAATTCTCAGAATAATAATGAATTCTCAGAAATAATGAATTCTCAGGAAGAGAAACTAAACAAACTATCTCATTTATCATTGCAACAAAAAAATTGAGATAATTAGGAATAAACTTAACCAAGGAGGTAAAAGACTTGTACAAAACTGCAGGACATTGAAAAAAGAGATCGAGATGATATAAAGTGGAAGAATATACCGTGTTTATGGGTTGGTAGAATGAACATCATTAAAATGCCCATACTACCCAAGGCAATCTACGGATTCGGTGCAATCCCAGAACTAGAACAAATATTCCAAAAATTTATATGTAACCAAAAAAGACCCTGGATGGCTGCAGCAATCTTGAGAAACAAGAACAAAGTTGGAGAAGTCATAATACCAGATATCAAGTTATACTACAAAGCCACCGTAATCAAAACAGCCTGGTATGTAAACAAAACAGAGACCTCAGAAATCGACCCAAGCCATTATGCTCAATTAATATTTGACAAAGGAGGCAAGAACATATGATGTAGTCAAAACAGTCTCTTCAAATTTTAGACATCTCTCACAGCAGTATGTTTACAGATACATCTCCTAGGGCAAAGAAAATAAGGAGAAAATAAACAAATGGGACTACATCAAAATAAAAGCTTCTGTATAGCAAAGGAAACCATCAACAAAATGAAAAGGGAGCCCACTGGATGGGAGAACATATTTGACAATGATACATCTGATAAACGGTTAATATCCAAAATATACAAGGAACTTCTACAACTTAACAAAAGGGAGACAATATAATTTAAAAATGGGCACCTATTTAGACACTTCTCCAAAGTGGACAGATGACCAAGAGACACTGAAAAAAATGCTGAAAGTCACTGATCATCAGAGAAATGCAAATTAAAACGACAATGAGGTATCAGCTCAAACCTGTCATAATGGCTACCATCAACAAATCAACAAATGACAGTGCTGGCAAGGATGTGGAGAACGTGGAACCCTAGTACACTGTTGGTGGGAATGCAGCCATATAGAAAACAGTATGGAGTTTCCTCAAAAATTAAATATGGAACTGCCATTTGACCCAGTGATCCCACTTCTAGGAATATATCCTAAGAAATCCAAAGCACCAATCAGAAAGAAAGTATGCACCCCTATGGTTATAGCAGCACAATTTATAATAGCCAAGATCTGGAAACAGCCCAAGTGCACATCAATAGATAAGTGGATAAAAAACTTGTGATAACATTTACACACTGAATACTATGCAGCAGTAAAAAAGAAGGATCTCTTACCCTTTGAGACAACATGGAGGGACTGGAGAGTATCATGCTAAGCAAAATAAGCATGTCAGAGAAAGAAAGTATCACATGATCTCACTCATATGTGGAATCTAATGAACAAAATAAACTGATGAACAAAATAGATCCAGAGACATAGAAGCATAGAACAGGGAAGAGGGTGGGTGGGTGGGTAGGAAGAGATCAACCAAAGAACTTGTATGTGTATATACATAACCAATGGATACAGATAATAGGGTGGTACGGGCCTGGGGTGGGCTAGAAGGGGTCAATGGGGGGGGAAATGGGACACATGTAATACTTTCAACAATAAGATTTAATTAAAGAAAACAAAATAAATGCTAAAAGTATTTCTGGCTGGTAGGGTTATACATTAGTTCCTTTTCTTTTCCTCAAGTCCATGTTTTTTGTTTTGTTTTGTTTTTTAAATATATTTTTATTGATTTCAGAGAGGAAGGGAGAGAGAGATAGAAACATCAATGATGAGAGAGAACCATCGATTGGTTGCCCCTGCATGCCAAAATAAACAAATGGGACTACATCAAAATTTATGATCAGATCTGGAAACAGCCCAAGTGCACATCAATAGATAAGTGGGACTACTTATCTATTGATGTGCACTTGGGCTGTTTCCAGATCTGATCATAAATTCTCTGATCTCACCAAGTTGATCTGATCATAAATTCCTAAGTGGGCAGGTCATGGTGGGTAGTCACACCCTAGGCATTCCTACTGGGAATGGAGCCCACAACCCAGGCATGTGCCCTTGACTGGAATCAAACCTAGGACCCTTCAGTCCGCAGGCCAACGCTCTATCCACTGAGCCAAACCAGCTAGGGCAGTTCAAGTTTTTGAGAAGGAGTAAGAGTTCATTGCTTTAAGAGTGATTAAATGAAAAAGCACCCAGCCTGCTGCAAGGCCCAGAACCAGCAATTTCATGTTATCAGAGGATGCCAGTAACCCAGGTCAGGGGGCATAAGCTATTCACTTGCTGCATTGGCAGCTTCGGGTGAGGGCAGAGTCCTGATCTGCAGCGTTGGGGAAGGTGCTCCAGAAAGCAGCAGAGACAGAGGCATTGGTTCAGGTGAACTGAGCACAGTAAGCGCTGGGAGTTATTGGGAAGAAGGCATTTGTTTTGGTTTGGTTTAATTATGTGGCGAAAAAAAGGGGATTATTATGGAAAGTGACCTCACCAAGTTGATCTGATCATAAATTCCTAAGTGGGCAGGTCATGGTGGGTAGTCACACCCTAGGCATACAGCTTTTAAGTAAAAGGCTTATTTCTGCCTTGAGCAAATCGGGTCCCTCGTTTCTGTGTATTTAGGTTAGTTAACATACCTTTTTAATAAACCATACCACCCTCTCCCACCTCCCTGTAATCTTCCTTAAATTTCCTTCTTAGTTTCAAATGCATAAAAGAAGCTGCAAAACCGTTATTCTCTGGAGCATTTGAGCTCTTTCTCCCGGGCATAAGTCATCAGTTTGTCTCAGATAAAGTTATATAAACATTCTCTACAGGTTTGGAAGTTTTTTTCATTGACAACTGCCACAAAATTTGCAGCCACTCCCTTGGGGATTTTCTTTTTAATATATGGGAAATAGTTCTCTATCTCTCTTTTTTTTAAAAGGACTTCCCAGGTATTTGATCCTGATGAATTTGTGACCAAGTTGCTGATTTGAGTTTTTTCTTCTGCATTATGAAGCTTTATCCCTGGTGGGGAGTGGCCTACATACCTCGCACTGAGGGTAATTTTGGTGATTCTTTAAATGAACAAGTCCTAGGAGAGTGTTTTTAATTAAACACCGGAGGGGATTTTCTCTTACACCCACATGTCTTATATCTATTGGGAAAAGGAACTAATATTTATCTCTATACTTCTCTCCCATACATTATCTCTTTAAAAAAATCTCTCTAGAATTTATCCTTATGGAAATATTCAGACATTCTCAAAGATAAAAAGAATAGAATAGTGAAATCCCATATCCCATCACATGGATTCAACAATTATCAAGATCCTCTCACATTTGCTTTATGTATCACATTCTGGTTTCCTCTGCTACAGCATTTTAGATAAAATTGCAGACCTTACGTCATTTCACCCCTGTATATCTCAACATACAGCTCTGAAAAACTAGACACTTCTTGTATAACTGTAATGCCATTTTTACACCTGACAAAATCAACTGGTCCTGGTTATCTAATACCCAGTCCAAATCAACTTTGGTTGTCTAAAAGACATTAAAATACATACAACTCAGAATACATACAAAATCTACACATGAAATTTGCTTGTATGGCTTTTAAGTCTCAGAGCAGTCCCCCTGCCTTTTTAATTTTTCTGACATTACCTTATTGCAGAAACTGGGTTAGTTGTCCTGTAAAATGTGGATTTTTATGCTTCTTGTGGTGTTATTTAACTTGTTCCTTTTCTCCCATATTTCCTGTAAATTGAGGTTGTATCTAGAGGCTTGTTTATACTCAGGTTTAATTTTGGAGGCAAGAAAACTGTGTTTTGGCATTATATCAGAAGACTCTCAATGACTCATCCCAATTTTAGTAAAAGCATACTAAAGAAAACTTATTAATGAAATAAATTTTATTTTATTTTATTTTTTTTAAATTAAATCTTTATTGTTCAGATTATTACATTTGTTCCTCTTTTTTCCCCCCATAACTCCCCTACTTCCAGCTCCCACCCGCCCCTCCCCCCTCACTCCCCATCCACTGTCCTCATCCATAGGTGCACGATTTTTGTCCAGCTTCTTCCCGCATCTCCCACACCCCTTTTCCCCCTAAGAATAGTCAGTCCATTCCCTTTCTATGTCCCTGATTCTATTATAATCACCAGTTCATTCTGTACATCAGATTATTTATTCACTTGATTCTTAGATTCACTTGTTGATAGATGCAGATTTGTTGTTCATAATTTATATCTTTACCTTTTTTCTTCTTCTTCCTCTTCTTAAAGGATACCTTTCAGCATTTCATATAATACTGGTTTGGTGGTGATGAACTCCTTTAGCTTTTCCTTATCTGTGAAGCTCTTTATCTGGCCTTCAATTCTGAATGATAGCTTTGCTGGATAAAGTAATCTTGGTTGTAGGTTCTTGCTATTCATCACTTTGAATATTTCTTGCCACTCCCTTCTGGCCTGCAAAGTTTCTGTTGAGAAATCAGCTGACAGTCGTATGGGTATTCCCTTGTAGGTAACTGAGTTTCTTTCTCTTGCTGCTTTTAAGATTCTCTCTTTGTCTTTTGCTCTTGGCATTTTAATTATGATGTATCTTGGTGTGGTCCTCTTTGGATTCCTTTTGTTTGGGGTTCTCTGCGCTTCCTGGACCTGTAAGTCTATTTCTTTCACCAGGCGGGGGAAGTTTTCTGTCATTATTTCTTCAAATAGGTTTTCAATATCTTGCTGTCTCTCATCTTCTGGTACCCCTATAATTTTGATGTTGGTGCGTTTGAAGCTGTCCCAGAGGCTCCTTACACTATCTTTGTATTTTCGAGTTCTTTTTTCTTTTTTTTTAAAATATATTTTATTGATTTTTTACAGAGAGGAAAGGAGAGAGATAGAGAGTTAGAAACATCGATGAGAGAGAAACATCGATCAGCTGCCTCCTGCACATCTCCCACTGGGGATGTGCCCGCAACCCAGGTACATGCCCTTGACCGGAATTGAACCTGGGACCTTTCAGTCCGCAGGCCAACGCTCTATCCACTGAGCCAAACCGGTTTTGGCTTCGAGTTCTTGTTTCATTTTGCTTTTCCGGTTGGGTGTTTCTCGCTTCTTCGCATTTCAAATCTTTGACTTGATTCTTGCGCTCCTCTGGTCTGCTGTTGGGAGTCTGTATAATAGTCTTTATTTCAGTCAGTGTATGCTTACTTTCTAGTTGGTCCTTTATCACACTATCGAGGGTCTCATTAGATTTCCTGTACATCTCATCAAGTTTATCGACAGACTCTAGAAGCCTCTTGAGAGACCTCAAAAGTGTGGTTCTGAACTCAATATCCTCCCTTGATAGTTTTCTCCTGTTTCTTTGTCTCCGCATTTTTTACGCTTTCTTGGTGCACCCCCTAGTGGTCTTTGTGAGCAGTCTTGTTGTAGCTAAGCCTTGATTGTTGTAGTTAATACTAGAGGGATTTGACCTCCAGGCCGACTGGCTGTGAGAATCAGCTGTGTATGCAGTGGGAGAACTTCTGTCTTCTAGGGAGGTGCTAATCTAGCCTTTGCCTGAGGTGATCCAGCAAATGCCTCTGTGCAGGGCTTGGGCAGGGTGAGTCCCACGGGATCAACAGGGTGGAGGAGGGAGCAGTTATGGCTGCTCTCAGTCCGTCCCCAGGGGCTCTGCCTCTCTGTGCCAGCAACCGCGGCAAACCTCGGAGGGACCGAAGCCAGACAGTCCCACTTCTCCCGTTTGAGTCTGGGTCCCTAGAGACTCGCCCGGATCTGGAGCTCAGAGTCTGAGGCTCCCTCCGGATAGAAACAGACAACCACGCCCTCAGCCACCAGCCCGCACCGCGCACACTCCGCACCTTAGTATTTTACTTCAGCACTGCGCCTTCTCTGATTCTCGGTTCCTCCTAGTTGTAGAACTTCCACTCAGCCAGCCTTCCTGTGGTTCTGGATGATGTCTGTTCCGTCTTTTAGTTGTATTTTTGAAGTGGTTGTTCGAGGCAGCAAACTCCGGCGTTAACCTATGCCGCCATCTTGATTTCCCTATCCAATCTGATGAAATAAAATTTAAATAGCTCTTTAAGCCTCATTCATTAAAATCTTTTATTTCTTGATTGATTTCTAGAGAAGGGAAGAGAGAGAGAGAGAGAGAGAGAGAAATATCGATTTGTTGTTCCACTTAATTATGCATTCATTGGTTGATTCTTGTATGTGCCCTAATTGGAAACCCACAACCCACACAACCTTGGTGTATCAGGGCAATGCTATAACCAACTGAGCTATCCAGTCAAGGCAAACCTCATTCATTATTCAAAATAATTTATTGGACATGTACCATGTGCCAAATATTGTTTTATTTAGATTTTCAAGATAAAGTTCCCTGATCTCATGCAATTTATATTCTAGTGGGAGGAGGCAGACTATAAAAAATATATATGAGCTCTCTTGGTGACAAATGCAATTAAGAAATATGAAGCATGGGAATGTCACAAATGTAACACTTCAGACAGAAGGTTTGGAATGTCTTTTTGAGAAGGTGGCATTTGAGTAAAGGTCAAAACACAGAGAGCAAAAGTGACATGAGCAAAATGGTGAGGAAGCTCTAAGCCCTTGTTCCCACATCTATAATAATAAAAGCATAATATGCTAATTAGACCAGATGTCCTTCTGGATGAAGCTGGGGCTGTGAGGGAAGCCCAGGTCCCAGGTGCCTGCCAGAGGCCAGAGGGAAGCCCGCATCCCGGGTGGCAGAGGGAAGCCGTTGCCGGCAGCCAGGGGAAGGAAGGTCTACTCTTGCACAAATTTTGTGCATTGGGCCTCTAGTAAAACATAAAAACCTCAGAAACTGGTTAAAGTAACCCTATAGGAGCTCTGGAAAACAGATGTCTACAGCAGTCAAGCAAGTACCCAATCAAGAAAAAGTCACATTCAAAACAGTAGGAAATTTTGGGCTGTTTTTACTTGTTCTTGACTAACCCCCTCTGTGACACAGCAATGGTCTTGGCCTGGAGGAGGCAGCAGCCCAGTTCCAATTCCCTCCCTTGAACCAGAGGGATTTGGGCAGACCTTGTTTGCAACATTCTAATCTGTCTTGAACTGAAGGACTGGTATCTGTTTTGTACTACTTGAAGATTAGGTGGAAAAGTCGTGAACACTGCTCAAGAAAACTGCAGGGAGACTAAGAACCACAGATGTCTGGAGCAAGAAATTTTAGGTGGAGACATACAATAGACCATCCAAGGCCTTAAGGAGAAGCTGGATGAGACTCTGGAAAATTAAGACATTTAAAAGCTGCTGTGTATATGGAGAAATTGGTAAAGGCCACAGAAGCTCTGGGAAGACACATGCTCAAGAAAGACTTGGACCCTGACCGGTTTGGCTCAGTGGATGGAGCGTCGGCCTGCGGACTGAAAGGTCCCAGGTTCGATTCCAGTCGGGGGCATGTGCCTTGGTTGCGGGCACATCCCCAGTAGGGGGTGTGCAAGAGGCAGCTGATTGATGTTTTTCTCTCATCGATGTTTCTGACTCTCTGTCCCTCTCCCTTCCTCTCTGTGAAAAGTCAATAAAATATATTTTTTTTAAAAAAGAAAGACTTGGAAGACCTTAAGCTTTCACCTAGGGCTGATCCCAAGTCTCAGAGAAGAACCAGATAACTAGTGAAGGACTAGCTAGCTCAGGAAAGAGCTAGTCTGTAAAAACTAGGAGATAGAGTCTTTCAAATGACCAATTTTCAGCAACATCAACAAAATTACAAAGCATACAAAGAAATAGGAAAAAATGGCCTATTCAAAGGAAGATAAATTGGCAAAAACCATCCCTGAAGAAGCACATGCATTGGACTTACTAGACAAATATTTTTTTTCAAAATTGTCTTAAATATCCTGAAAGAGATAAAAGAAAACATAGACAAAGAACTAAAGGAAATCAAGAATATGATATATAAATAAAATAATATCAACAAAGAGGTAGAATTTGTAAAAAAAAAAAAAAAAAAAGGACCAAATTCTGGAGCTGAAAAATAAAATATCTGAATTGAGAAATTTATTAGAGGAACTCAACAGCAGGTTTGAGCAGGCAGAAGAGAGAGTCAGTGAACTTGAAGATAGGACATATAAAATTATCAAATCTGAGCAACAGAAATTAAGAAAAGTGAACAGAACCTAAGCAATTTATGGAGCATCATCAAAAGTACTAATAGATACATTATGGGAGTGTCAGAAGGAGATGAGAAAGAGGCAAAGATTATTTAAAGACATAGTGGCCAAGAACTGTATACATTTGAGGAAATACATGATTCTGAAAATCTAAGAAGCTAAATAAACTCTGAACAGGATTAAACCTAAAGAGACCACACCAAGACATATTATAATCAAACTGTCAAAGACAATTTTGAAAGCAGCAAGAGAAGAGTAAATTCATCATATACAAGAGATCCTTAATAAGATTATCAGGACATCAGCAGCATGGTGGCATGAGAGGTCCTCCTGGCCTCTCCCTTTGAAATTACAAGTTAAACAGCTATAATTCAACAGAGGACTCATTGCTCAACACATACACATGTTTGAGAAATCCTTGCCTTGGAACTTCTGAAGGTTGGGGTATCAGAGTGAACAAGGGAGGAGGGAAGTGGGAAAGACAGAGACAGGTGCCATAGACACAGCCTGGAGCTCACTGCACTAGCAGGGGAGGAGTCAGGTTACAGCAATCACACTTTGCGGAGGTGTAGAATCCACATTTCTGCCACATACTGTGGCTGAACCCAGTGATAGGGGCAGAGATGGAACACAAAGGTGGGGCAACTGTGGTCTAGCAGCCATCTTTATCAGGCAGAAAACAAAACCATTGACGCATAGCTATCTCTCTTTACTCTCAAGAGCTGATCTCCCTTCACCCTCCCAAAGCTGATCTCCCTTCATCCTTCCAGAGCTCATAATGAGGCACCAGAAGAAGCGATTGCAGGAAAGTGTCAGGTTACAAAGCACATTTTCCATAGCCTTGAGGACTGGAGAAGAGGAAATATTTCTTCCTAAATGGCAGGCGCACACTGTGGCTAATCCCAGTGACAGGAAGAGATACAGAGGTGTAGCAGCTGAGGTCTGGAAGCCACTGTTATTGGGAGAACAAAGCTTCAAATGCAGGAGCCAGCTTCTACCAGCTAACTTCGCTCCAACCCATCACAGTGGAGCCCAGTGGAGGCACCTGGGACTCCTCAGATAGTACAGCACTGTGAGCAGCATGTAGTTGTAGGAGGCAGCACTGTTATCTTATGGGCCCAGAACCCCATTGCCCATCACGTTCCCCGACAAGGGTGAGCCCTCAGACTGAAGTGACTTGGTCACAGAGGTGATGCCCGCACCCCAGGCAATACAGGGTATTTTCCACAGCCAAGGTGATACCACCCTCAGAGATCCCCAAAACCCCAGGAGTGCAAGTAAGAGAAAATAGAAACGTGCATGTCAAATAAATAAATAAACAAACAACACAACAACCACAATAAAATTGCACTTCATCGCCACTTACTGGAAAACAAAAGAAACACCCTTCTGTAACAAACCTGCTAAATAGAGAAGTGTCACTCTTTAAAAAAGCAGATTTTATTTCAATAAATACTTAGGCAGAGAAATAATAAAATACCATGAATAACCAAGATAAAAAGGTATCTCAGAAAGAAAATGAACAATCTTCAGAAAATAAAGACATGGAAATATGTGATTTAAATGTCAGAGAACTCAAGATTGTAGGTTTGAAAATACAAGATATGAGAAAATTCAGGCAGTTAAATGAACTCAGAAATAAAATCAAACATAAGGACTAATTTGCCAAATAAATTAAAACTATAAAAAAGAACCAAACATGCCCTGCTGGGTTGCTGAGTTGGTTGGAGTGTCATCCTGTACACCAAAGTTTGCGGGTTCCATTCCCAGTCGGGGCATGTATGGGAAGCAACCAATCGTTTCTCTCTAACATTGATATTTCTCTCTCCTCTCTCTTCCTCTCTAAAAATAAGAACATCTCCTTGGGTGAGGATTAAAAAAAAAAAAAAAGAACCAAACATAAATTTTGGAACTGATAAAAATCTAGAAATGATGCAGATGGAAGAAGAGATTTGAGAGTAAAAAAAAAAAAAAGAAGAAAAAGAAAGAACTCTATGAGAATTATCTGATTCCATTAGAAAGAGCAATATAAGAATAATGGGTATACCAAAAGGAGGAGAAAGGAAGAAGGAAACAGAGCTTATTCAAACAAATAATTGAGCAGAACTTCCCAAATTTATGGAAAGAACTGTATTCTAGAATCCAAGAACCAAATAGAACACCTAATTATCTCAATTCAAAAAGGCCTTCTAAGACATCTATAATAATAAAAGCATAATATGCTAATTAGACCGGACGTCCTTCTGGACAAAGCCTGGGCTCTGAGGGAAGCCCGGGTCCCGGGTGCCAGAGAAAAGCTGATGCCAGCAGCCTGGGGAAGGAAGGCCTATTCTCTCTGCACAAATTTTGTGCATCGGGCCTCTAGTATTATAATAAAACTGTTAAAAATTAATAACAGCCCTAACTGGTTTGGCTCAGTGGATAGAGCATCGGCCTGCGGACTGAAGTGTCCCAGGTTTGGTTCTGGTCAAGGGCATGTACCTTGGTTGTGGGCTCATCCCCAGTAGGGGGTGTGCAGGAGGCAGCTGATTGATGTTCTCTCTCATCAATGTTTCTGACTCTCTGTCCCTCTCCCTTCCTCTCTGTAAAAAAATAAAATAAAAATCAATAAAATATATTTTAAAAAAATTTATAACAAAGAAAGAATTCTCAAGTCAGCCAGGAAAAGAAGGAAATCCCACTGGATTATCATAGAATTTTTCAGCAGTCACTCTCAAGCTAGGGGAGAGTGGAATCAAATATTCAAATTATGGAAAAGAGAAATCACCATCTAAGAGTAATATATCCAGCAAAGTTATGCTTTAGATGTGAATAAGAAATGAAGACTTTTCCTGTCATTCAGAAACTGAGGGAATTTACCACCACAAGACCTGCATTACAGGAAATACTAATTTACCAAAGAAATTAAAACTATGAAAAAGAACTAAACTTGCCCTGCTGGGTGGCTCAGTTCAAGGTTGGAGTGTCATCCTGTACACTAAAGTTCTACCTAAAACAAAAGACAAAAGGATACATAACTACGAGTAAGATGAATGAAAGAAGCAGTCAATTACAATCCTTCTTTAGATAGAGTAATATGAACTTAAATATAATATGAAAGTTAAAGGGGGTAAAACATTTTTAAAAAGAAGACAATAGTTTCTGCAATTTGGGAATGACTTATAGCATAAAACATAATTTGTAATGACAAAAACATGAAAGGGGCCCAGCCACAGTGGCTCAGTGGTTGAGCATCGACCTATGAACTAGGTCACAGTTTGATTCCTGGTTAGGGCATATGCTGGGTTGCAGGCTCGATCCCCAGTAGGGTGTGTGTGTGGGATGCAGGGGATCAATGCTTCTCTGTCATCATTGATGTTTCTCTTTCTCTCTCTCTCTCCTTTCCTCTCTGAAGTCAATAAAATATATAGGAAAACCCTGGTCGGGTAGGTCAGTTGTTAGAGCATGGTCCCAATACGCCAAGGTTGCAGTTTGATCTCTGGTCAGGGTACATATAAGACTCAAGCAATGAATGCATCAATAAGTGAAACAATAAATCTCTCTCTCTCTCTCTCTCTCTCTCTCTCTCTCTCTCTCTCTCTCTCCCCACTTCCCCTCTCTGTGAAATCAGTCAAGAAAAAAACATATACAGTAAATTGGGGAGAAAATTGATGTGAGGTTCCAGAGAAGGCAGGAGGAGAAGAGATTTCCCAAATGGGGTATTAGCACTCTCTTTATAACTTGAGGGCTGGTGGGAGGAAAGGTGGAATACAGAATAATGTATAGCTTTGGAGGTCAAAATTTGAGGGAGTTTCTGTCTAATGGTTTCTCAGTTTTTTGAAATATGAAATGTGGTCACTGACTACAAGTGAGGGACAAATGCCTAGGATAAGGGCCATGAAGAGCACAGAGAAGCATCTGGGGAACTTGGGAAATAAAAGGCTGGCTCAAGGCATGCATGCAACCTCTTGAATGCATCAAGGGTCCCTTGGAGGGTGGCATTCCAGAAGTTACAATAGCCCCAACCAGGGTCTTTCTGTTGTCCCTATCAGACTGGGCATGCACGTTTAGAGGGGCCAGCTTCCTTTTCCTTCTTTCCAACCTCCTTTTTTTTCTTTCTTCCATTTCTTTCCTTGGCAGGTGAAAATGATGTATCATGTGCAAATAATCCATTGATTGCCTCTCAGCTCCAAATCCACCCTTCAGGACCTGCTCCCCAAACATGGAGATGGGTCCAAATACTGGTAAATGTTTCCTTTGCCAGTTGATGCAAATCAAACATTGCCAGTAGAGGGCGCGGGAGAGACATGGCAAGAGGAAAGGGCTTTTCTTTCACGTTCTGCTACAGCTATACTAATCCTCACAGGCACAATTTCCTAGCAGCAGCGTCCTGCCCTGCATGCAGCACATGTTGGCCAGCAGTTTTCCCAAGCATCCACCTTGGGTGGGTTTGTAGTGGAGTGCCTCCAGTGAGACATTTCTTCATTGACAGCTTAATCTAGGACCTGGAAGGATGGATTTCCAGAAAATTCCAGAGGGTGAATTTTGAGCACGCTTAGCCAGTGCTGCATCACAATGACTTCTCTGCCATTCAGTTACCCATGACTGTGCCCCCTTCTAAGGAGGATCTGAATCTTAGCCCTGGGGAGCAGGTAGAGGTCCCTTCCTTGGGCACTCAATTTCAACCTATGGATAGTACCTACTCCTTATATTTGTTATTCTTATATTCTTTGAAGTTCTCTATTTTTACTCTGGTCCTCTGTTATAATTATTTTTAAAAATAATTATAATATATTTTTTAAAAATATATTTTATTGATTTTTTTTACAGAGAGGAAGGGAGAGGGATAGAGAGTTAGAAACATTGATGAGAGAGAAACATCGATCAACTGCCTCCTGCACAACCCCAACCGGGAATGTGCCTGCAACCAAGATACAAGCCCGTGACTGGAATCGAACCTGGGGCCCTTCAGTCCGCAGGCTGACGCTCTATCCACTGAGCCAAACCGGTTAGGGCCATAATTATTCTTTATATTAAACTTTACCTGTTCAATGTCGGTGTGGTTTATATCTCCCGATTGGATCCTGTCAGATAGAGAATTGGTATCAGGAATGGTACCAGGAGATAGATGCACAAAGATGGGCTTTGGGATGGGTTTGGTCATGCCTTTGGACTTGAGTGCAGTGCTGAACAGTGCTCCTGTTCAGTGAAAAATGGGATGCTGGTAATTTATGACATGAAGTGACATCACAATGAATCAAGCTATCACTTGTTTATTGTGATGAAATGCCAACTGAAGCACATGCCTTGGATGCTAAGTGGCTGCTGCACTCTACAGTTATGACAGGAATGATGATTATGAAGATTGTGGTGTGGGATGGGTCTTTGTGAGTACACTTGAGCACTTACAGAGAGGGAAAACAACAAGGTCAAGCCTTTAATTCTCAGCTTAAGTCATGGTCCCAGAACCAGAGAGCTGCCATGATAGTCCTAAGAGAATCATTTCTTATAGCCACAGGGTTATTGTTGAAAATCGAACCCAAATTTAAATATGTGGGCTGCTGAATTACAAGAGTTGAGTTAAATTCAGAGTTTCACCAAGTTTCTCAAGTGCAAGTTGGGACATTACCTGCTAAAGAGTGGGATCCTAAAATTTTAATGGGAACATGTATTTGGACCCAGATGAAACTGATAATCTCTCATGGAAGTGGAGAAACCAAAGGGGTGGATTATGCCAGCTATTAATTTATTGCCTCTTAGCTCCAAATCCATTCTTCATTGCCTGATCTGCAAAAATAAAGATGGGCCCTGGCTGGTTGCTCAGTGGTTAGAGCAGGTTGGGGAACATCCAGCCCACAGGCTGTATAAAGCCCACAAATCATTTTGTCTGGCCCTGCCAAGGCATTAGGGGTGAGTTACTTAAATGTTTGATGAAATATAGCAGGCTATTTTTTTTAATATAGCAGGCTAATTTTTAAGTTGATAATTTGGTATGGCCTGCAAATGATGTTATAAATATCCAAATGGTCCTTGGCAGAAAAAAGGTTCCTACCTCTGGGTTAGAGCGTTGGCCTGCGGACTGAAAGGTTGCGGGTTTGATTCCTGGTCCGTTGCAGGTTCAGTTCCTGGTTGGGGCATTAGTGGGAGACAACTGATAGATGTGTGTCTCTCACATCGGTCTCTCTTTCTCTCCCTCTCCCTCCCTCCCTCCCTCCCTTCTTCCTCCCACCCCCTCCTTTCTACTCTCCAAAAACCATGGCTTAGAAACCTCAGAGTCATCTGAAACTTTGGTTTCCCCTGATGTCCCATGTACTGATCACCAGGCCAAGTCAATTCCGTCTGCTGAACTTTTCTCATCCTCCCTTCCCTCTGTCCTTCTCTGCCCCGCCCTCCCCCTCCATTCCCACTCCTAATGCTTCAGTTCAAGCCTTGCATGAAGGGTTCGGATAACTCCTACCCTGAAGCCAATACCTGTATTTTCACTTCAAATTAATTCATTCTCCACACTTCAGAGTGATTTTACTAAAATCTGATCTTGTTGCTCCCAGTTAAAATTCTTCAAATGGGTTCCCATTGTTTATAACAGTGGTCTCCAAACTTTGTTACTACACCCCATTGTTAAAACATTTTTGAGCGTATAACCATATGTACTTCTTTACTTAAAATTATGAAAGTAATAAAATGTGTACAAAAAGATAAATGAAAATGGACAAGGTAAAAAAATAAGTATAAATAGAAGTTCTAGTATTTTCTTTCCACATCTCAATAGCTATTTTTGGAATCTCCCGAGAAGCATTTGCCTGCTTTGGATATCACTAATTAATTGGACAAAAGAACTACTTAGCTTGTCGTACAAAACTCTCACGATAACTCCTATTTGACATTAAAACTTGGCTTAAAAACTGCCTCACCTGTACCGCCTTCTCTTTCCTAGTTGAAGTTGGAGACTTTTATCTGACACCCTGTAGTCCTTTTTTCATATATGTTTTTTCCATAGCACTTTTCACTAGTGCCAGCTCCAGAATGTCCCCTTCAGAAAACTTAGAGGCAGAAATTGGGTTGGGGGAGTTGGATTTGAACCGGGTTGTAACTACTTGACTTGTCTTGAATCATTTTTACTTAGATTGTAGGGGTTTTACTTGGTGTGACTCTAGTGGGGAATGTTGAAGATGATGAGGATATCAATGCTCCCCAGCACACACCTGTTGGCAAAGCTGAGAGATTGGTACAGGGCCTTCAGGACCTGTTAATAGGGGACTCTTAAGAGGAAAGAGCACTACTGCACACTTCTGGTGTGAGATTTGATGGGCCAAGGTCAAGGGAGAAAGTATGAGAGGCCTGCTCAGTCTTTTTTTTTCTTCCTTCCTTCCTTCCTTCCTTCCCTCCCTCCCTCCCTCCCTCCCTCCCTCCTTCCTTCCTTCCTTCCTTCCTTCCTTCCTTCCTTCCTTCCTTCCTTCCTTCCTTCCCTCCCTCCCTCCCTCCCTCCCTCCCTCCCTCCTTCCTTCCTTCCAAAAATATTTTATTGATTTTTTACAGAGTGGAATGGAGAGGGATAGAGAGTTAGAAACATCAATGAGAGAGAAACATCGATCAGCTGCCTCCTGCACACCACCTACTGGGGATGTATGTGCCCACAACCAAGGTACATGCCCTTGACCGGAATCGAACCTGGGACCCTTCAGTCCGTAGACCGACACTCTATCCACTGAGCCAAACCAGTTGGGGCAGTCTGTTCCTTTCTTCATCCTCCAGCCCACAGTCATGTTAGAGGTGTTGGAGAGGCAGACCAGGCCAGACCCTACAGAGTCTTGTAGACCATGGTGAACCATTCAGGATGTGTGGTGGGATAGAATTATATGGTCTGATTCACGTTGTACATACACCACCTTGGCTGTCTTGTGGAAACTAGGTTGTAGAGCAGTGGTTCTCAGCCTTCTGGCCCTTTAAATACAGTTCCTCATGTTGTGACCCAACCATAAAATTATTTTCGTTGCTACTTCATAACTGTAATGTTGCTACTGTTATGAATCATAATGTAAATATCTGATATGCAGGATGGTCTTAGGCGACTCCTGTGAAAGGGTCGTTTGACTGCCAAAGGGGTTGCAACCCACAGGTTGAGAACCGCTGTTGTAGAGGGACAAGTGGAAGTAGGGTTAGCTCTGTGTGGGTCCTGTGGCAGCAATAGGGTTGGCCCTGGCAGTCATTGCTAGCTACACTGGGCCCCAGCAATGCCAGGAGACATGCCACGTCAGAGGGAGATCCAACGGGAAAGCGGAGAACACATGTGACACACACCCTGGGCAGCTTAGGGTTTTATAGGAAATGGGGTTCCTAAGTGCAGGTGGGGTAAGAATGAAATCAATGGCATTTCTCACATCCAAGCTAGCATTAGTATGGCCTCGGAAACGTTGTTGACATCTTTATTGCCATTTGCTTTTCATCTATCATTGAGAATTTACTCTTTGAGTCATATATGAAAAAACAAATATCAACCTATATATAAAAAAAAACTGTGTGTGTGTGTGTGTGTGTGTTGGCAAGAGTTGTAATACAAACAATGCGATAATTAATAAATAATAATACAAGAATAAACTGTTTCACCTACTCACAACTGTAACCCTACTTTTGCTCACCCCTGTATATATATTTATTAACATTCATTGTTAATGCCTAGAAATTGATAAGCTTCCTCAGGCTTTAGAAACCATTCTTAGAACAAACACTAAAGAAGTACAAAGTATCATTATTAATAAAAGTAGACAGAGATGACCATGAGTCAATAGTACTTTGCACTTAAATCACCTTCCAACAGAGCATTTCAAAGGGCTGGATATATCTGAACATCAAACCCTTCCACATAGATCAGGAGGCTCTGTAATTATTACTTCTCTTAAGACCTGAGTATGACCCTTACCAGGTCATAATCAGTAACTATTTTCCAAATCACAGAGGTGATATTGAATAATAGCTTTAGTCAGGAAGCAGGTATTGCATTGGCTTGTCATGGTTCCTGGCCTAGGCAGATGGAGTATTGCAGAAATGTGGGTTGTGAACACTCAGGTGCACACAATGTAGGTGGGTGGGGAGACGGGTATTGGACTTGGTAAAACCAGCAGGAGGCAGGCTGGTAGGAAAGATGTTGGCATTCTCATTAGGCGAAGTTCTGACCTTGCCCTTACTAGCTGTGTGACACTAGAAAGTTAACAGATACCCATGGCCTCAATTTCCTCTTCTGGAAAATAAAGATTATAATTCCTACCTTGATGAGTTACATATGGAATAGACAGACCAATATGTGAAAAACATCCAGTTCATAATAGGTTGTGAATACTATTTCCCATAACTCATTCTTTTTTTTTCATGTATTAAGCAACCATTTATTTTTCTCTCATTCCAGAATTTCTTAGTTCAGTTGTTAACACGTAACTTAATCAATGAATTTTTTATTTATTGTCTAAAGTTTTACATATGTCTCCTTTTTCCCCAGTTGACACACCCTCCCCCCCTCAGCCATTCCCATCCCGGGCAAGCCCCCACTGCCCCAGTGTCTGTGTCCATTGGTTATGCTAATATAACTCATTCTTAATAACTACTTAACTTAAAAATGTTATAATGACTATTGTTTTTTGTTTTTGTTTTGTTTTTTTTCAGAGAGGAAGGAAGAGGGAGAGAGAGATGGAAACATCAATGATGAGAAAGAATCATTGATTGGCTGCCTCCTACACAACCCCCACTGGGGATCGAGCCCGCAACCCGGGCATGTGCCCTTGACTGGAATTGAACCTGGGACTGTTCAGTCCGCAGGCCAATGCTCTCTCCAGCGAGCCAAACCGGCTAGGGCATGACTATTGTTTTTGTAAAAATAATTTGAAATTATATAAAATCAAGTCGTATACAAAAGTACAAAAAAGAAAGTAACAAACCATGAAATTTCCTACCACCAAGAAATAAGTTTTTTAACATTATGTGATAACTCTTTCTGTACTAATGTAGATAGATGAGTGGGTTAAAAATAACTACATATTTTATCTTTGTTTTAGTTTAAATTATATGTTAACTTTAATTTTACTTGATATATTAGAAACTAATGCGACTAAAGTAAGAAGAAAGATATTTTTGAACTTTAAATAAATGCTTATGTACAGTGACATTTGTTTTTTCAAGATTCATTGAGGTTATAAAGAAGATAATGGAGCCCGTCCGGCATGGCTCAGTGGTTGAGTGTAGACCTGTGAACTAGGAGGTCATGGTTCAAATCCATGGTCAGGGGACATGCCCGGGTTGTAGGCTCCATCCCCAGTGTGGGGCGTTCAGGAGACAGTCGACCAATGATTCTCATCATTGATGTTTCTATCTCTCTCTCCCTCTCCCTTCCTCTCTGAAATTAATAAAAATAAAAGATGATGATTCTTTTTTAAAAAAAATATATTTTATTGATTTTTTACAGAGAGGAAGGGAGAGGGATAGAGAGTTAGAAACATCGATGAGAGAGAAACATCGATCAGCTGCCTCCTGCACACTCCCCACTGGGGATGTGCCTGAAACCAAGGTACATGCCCTTGACTGGAATCGAACCCGGGACCCTTGAATCCTCAGGCTGATGCTCTATCCACTGAGCCAAACCGGTTAGGGCAGATGATGATTCTTTTTAATCTGCAGTTTGCATTTTAGCTTGCACTTGCTTTATTTCCTGAATTGATCTGTGCTTTTATACTTGGATGACATTTTTCTGGGTGGAATATTCTTGATTCACTTTCCTTTTCTTCTTCTTTTGAGCTATGATTAGCAGCACCTGGACTTGGCTGTGGCCATGGAAAGTACTGAGGCTAGCTGAAGGTTCTTCTTATGTGTAAGTCATGGTTTCCTGCCTGAAGGCCTATGGAATGCTTTCTTTATTCTTGAAGTTCAGTAGCTTACCCAGGGTTGGCTCTGGGCCAGTCATTCTATACTAATATTTTCAGGTATATAGTGTGCCCTTTGACTGCTGATTACATTCTTTTATATCTCTGTATACTTTTCCTGTTTCATTTCTGGTTCTCTGCCTCAGGGTCACCAGTTGACAACCTGGAGTTGGATCATCTCTTTCTAATTTCCATAATTATTTACTTTTTAGGTGATTTAATATAATTTTTAATCCTCTGAATTCACTATGATTATCTTAAGCATTTCCTCTGTTAATAATTTTAATTTTTATCATGATAGTTCTCTTCCTTGTTTGTAATTGATTAGATTTTAATGGTGGTGTTTTGGTCCTCTCTTTGCTTCCTTCTATAATCTTCTTTTTCATCTCATTGGTGTCATTTTCTTGCTTTTTTGCTCTTATTTCCTGATTCATCTATAGTGCAAAGCACTTGTTAGGGACATTTTCTAGTTTTGGGCTACATTTTCTTACAAATATGGTTCTAATTGTTGTGGCATATCTAGGATTAGTCCCCTTCTCTGTCTACATCCTCTTCTCTGTCTACAAAGAAGAGATTAGTCAAAGGATCTCGTCTATCCTTTGACTTTGAATGCCATGTATATGCTAATGATGGGGATATTCATATCTTTAAACCACACTTGTCTTTTGGACTCAGATTAAATTTCTACTGATTCCTTGATATTTCCACTTATATATCTAATATGTATCTCAAAATCTAAATGTTCTATATGAAACTCTGGGTGTTTATCTGTCACCTCCCAGTCACCTGTTCTTCCCTCAATCTTCTCCATCAGAGTAAGTGGCTCCAAGCCAAAGGCCTCAGAATCATCCTTCTCCTTATGCCCTAAATATAATCCACTACCAAGTCCTGATATTTCTACCTTCCATATGTCTTCTAGCATTGTGCATGTCTCTCATCTCCACTCCACTGTCATTTCTTGCCTGGATACTGCACTGACTCCTAGCTGGCCTCCCCTCTGACACTGTTGCCCCCTATAACTTATTCTCCACTCAGAAACCAGGATGTGGTGGTTTAAAACATGTCTGCAAATTCTTCAATATTTCTGTGATCAAGAGATGGAATCCAGTTCTCCTTCTTTGAATATGTGCTTAGTCACATGCTTCTAAGAATAGAATGCTTATGACTTCCAAGGCTAGGACATAAAAGTGATTGGCTTCCACCTGCTCTCTTTCCTGGGAT
Source organism: Myotis yumanensis (assembly GCF_028538775.1). Lineage (NCBI taxonomy): Eukaryota > Metazoa > Chordata > Mammalia > Chiroptera > Vespertilionidae > Myotis > Myotis yumanensis. Next base: position 87,256,521 of record NW_027223755.1, on the reverse strand, counting down.
GGTTGCTCTTGGAACCCATTTGCCATTCCTTAAGAGAGCTCAGATCACGTGGAGAGGTTACATGTAAGTGTTCACCTGACATTCCCATCTCAGGTTCCAGTAGACAGTCCATAATAACCAGATATTTGAGTGAGAAAACCTTGAGATGACTCCAGCCCCAGTCACTGTTTAAAGGCTATAGTTTAAAGCATAAGAGACCTTGAGCAAGAACCACCTAGTTGAGTACAGTCAGCCTCCAGAACTGTGGAAGAATACGAGTGCTGTTATTTTACACCACTAAGCTTAGGTGGTTTGTTACACAGCAATACTTGATACACAGAGTGATTTTCGAACATAAACTGGTACTATGTCACTCCCTCATTGACAACGATTAAGGTTTGGTATTAGGATGAAAATAACATAAAAACCAAATCTTAGCTAGAAGTTGGACTTGCCTGGCATCTTCTAGCCTTTGCCTCTTGCTCATTATACTCCAGACACATGGACTTATTTTTTTCTGCCCCTGAAAACACCAAGTGTTTTCTCTTCTCAGGACCTTTGCACATGCTCTTCCCTGCATGCAATGGACTTCCCATTCCTCTTGCCATCACTGGATCTTTCTCATCTTTTTGGCTTCAGCTCAAGCATTACCTCTGCAGAAGATTTCATTCTCATTCAGTCTAAAGGAAAAACGTATTCTCCTTCCCATGACATTACCCTGCTTAGTTTCCCCAGAGAAGATATCACACTAAAAAGTTAGCTTGTTATTTCTTTATTTTTAAAAATTGTTTTTCCTTCTCCCCAAATTGGAACATAAGCTCTATATGGCAGGAGTCTCATCTTGTTCATTCTCAGAACCTGGTTGGCACACAGTAGGTACACAATAAATGTCTTTAGAATGAATGGGCATAAAGGAAGGCAGATTTTGTGATTTGCCATCTTTATATGGAAATCTTACCTAACATTGAAATGTTCTATCTGATGGCATTCCATATTATTGAATTTGAACTAATCAAAGATGAATAACCTTTTGTTGGTTATCACTCTTTATCATTTATTCATTTACTCTTTAAGTACAAGATTTCTTCTCCTAGATTGATGAGGTAAACAAACAATAAACATTAAAGATATAATGTAACGTTGGAATGTCATAAATCTATGAAGAAAAATAAAGCAAGGACAGGGGGTAGAGTGACAGGATCACTAGCCAGTTTGGCTCATTGGATAGAGCGTTGGCCCTGAGACTGAAGGGTCCTGGGTTTGATTCTGGTCAAGGGCATGTACCCCGGTTGTAGGCTCAATCCCTGGCCCTTGTCGGGGCATGTACGGGAGGCAACCAATTGATATGTCTCACTCACATTGATGTTTCTCTTTCTCCCTCCCTCCCCCCTTCCCTCCCTTTCACTGTCTCTAAAAATCAATGCAAAAAATATCCTCTGGCCCTAACCTGTTTGGCTCAGTGGACAGAGCACTGGCCTGCGGACTCAAGGGTCCCAGGTTCAATTCCGGTATTGCAGGCACATCCCCAGTAGGAGGTGTGCAGGAGGCAGCTAATCAATGTTTCTCTCTCATCGATGTTTCTAACTCTCTATCCCTCTCCCTTCCTCTCTGTAAAAAATCAATAAAATATATATATTTTAAAATCCTCTGGTGAAGATTAACAAAAAATAAAACAAAAAAGAAACTAGACATGAAGGGGAAGAGAAGGAAGAGGACAACTAGTAAGCAGCTATGACATCAACTTCTTTTGATCACTGCAGGCCAAGTTTTGGGCAAATACAGCCCAGCCCCATTTTTTCATCCTCACATGTAGGGCCTGTGGAGACTCAGTGGGGTTGGGTTATGGCGGCTTCTTGGAAATTGTTGGCTCCTCAAGATCAACATCTTGATTCATTCCTTTGATATTGGAGACAATGGTCTGTCTGTCCTCCTATGTGTGCTCCATTTGATTGCAAGTGGAATGGAGTGTGTGTTGCTCAAGCATCATCTCAGGTTCCCAGTTTTAGTTGTGACTCAAAACAGCCCTTCAGCAGCAGTGGGCTTCTAAATAATGAAAATTCCCCAAACACCTTTCTCAAGTTTGAAAATGAAACCCACACTTTGAAAGCGAGAAAAAAAAAATGGGGAAGAGAGAAGGCCAAGAAACCAACCAGAGTTGCCTATGAAAACACAAATTCCCTTAAAATTGGTTTTCTTTCTACTAATACCTCTGACTGAGCTTTTTTTTTTTTTTTTTAGTTTTTTTGAATTATGTACCTTTTTTTTACAGTTCTCAGTTGATATTTGAATTGTTTTCTTTCCCAGTAAGTTTAAACATTGAGGGTTTGTTCTATTATTGATTGAAGCAAATACTTTATACTTGTGAAACCATTTATATATGACTGGATTATAGAAAGGAATGAACAAGACTGTTGGCACACTGTAGGCAAAAGAGGATGTCACCGTGGCTGTGTCCCCGCCTCCCCCAGGACTGCTCTCCCAGCCTGCTTGGTAAGTGGCACAATGTGTAGAAGGAGGGATTACCAAATGGAATATCCAAAAGGCATAATTCTTGGCTTCATGGAGTTCACTTACTTTTATCTAATTGTTTACTTATACAGTTCATTTCAATTGTGCATTGTCTGAGGACCTCTGAATAGCTACACCAACTGTTAAACACAATGATGTTATTGGATTCTTAAAACAACTTCATTTTGTGATTGTTATGACAGGCAGTCAGGATGGGTGATTGCCTGATGGCCCACAATCAGGCAGGGAGCTGGAAACACTGGCCCTCTGCTGACACTTGGAGAGTGTGTGTTGACTGGCTGCATGGCAGCATGCATTCATTCCTCCCCCTTCATCTACCAGCTCAGTGACTGGCATGCCATGCGCCATACTTGGGGACTGGGGGTCCTTCTTTGGTTCACCCTTGCTACCACATCTGCTTGCTCTCCAAGTCCTGTTTGGTTGTATCTTGGAACCGTTTCTCCTTTCTGCCTTCTCCCCTTCATTCCCACTGTCATTGTTGCCTTCTAGCTGTGATCATTTCTGGTCTAGAGCACTGCCATAGCTCTTAGTTGTAGTCTTTTTTTTTTTTTTTTTTATAATTCTTTTTTTTTTTTATTTTTTTTTTTATTTTTTTTATTTTTTTTTTTATTTTTTATTTTTTTTTATTTTTCGCTAAAAGTATTACAAAGTGTATTACATAAGTGTCCTTTTTTCCCCCCCACCCTTGACAGACCCCTGCCCTCCCTTACCCCCCAGTGTCTTATGTCCATTAGTTATGGTTATATGGATGCATACCAGTCCTTCGGTTGATCTCTTAATCCCCTCCCTCCTCCCCCCCAACCCTCCCTGGCCTTCCCACTGCAGTTTGACAATCAGTTTGAGGCAGCTCTGCCTCTGTATCTATTATTGTTCAAAAGTTTGTAATGGTCTTTATTATCCATGAATGAGTGAGATCATGTGGTATTTTTCCTTCATTGACTGGCTTATTTCACTTAGCATAATGCTCTCCAGTTCCATCCATGCTGTTGCAAATGGTAAGAATTCCTTCTTTTTTACAGCAGCATAGTATTCCATCGTGTAGATGTACCACAGCTTTCTAATCCATTCATCTACTGATGGGCACTTAGGCTGTTTCCAGATCTTAGCTATGGTGAATTGTGCTGCTATGAACATCGGGGTGCATATATCCTTTCTGATTGGTGTTTCTGGTTTCTTGGGATATATTCCTAGAAGTGGGATCACAGGGTCAAATGGGAGTTCCATTTCCAATTTTTTGAGGAACCTCCATACTGCCTTCCATAGTGGCTGCACCAGTCTGCATTCCCACCAGCAGTGCACAAGTGTTCCTTTTTCTCCACATCCTCTCCAGCACTTGTCGTTTGTTGATTTGTTGATGATGGCCATTCTGACAGGTGTGAGATGGTACCTCATTGTTGTTTTGATTTGCATCTCTCGGATGATTAGTGACTTTGAGCATGTTTTCATATGTCTCTTGGCTTTCTGAATGTCCTCTTTTGAAAGGTGTCTATTTAGATCCTTGGCCCATTTTTTGATTGGATTGTTTATCTTCTTTTTGTTAAGTTGTATGAGTTCCCTATAAATTTTGGAGATTAAGCCCTTATCAGATATGACGTTGGCAAATATGTTTTCCCACGAGGTGGGTTTTCTTGTTGTTTTGTTGATGGTTTCTTTTGCTGTGCAGAAGCTTTTTATTTTGATGTAGTCCCATTTGTTCAGTTTCTCTTTAGTTTCAACTGCCCTAGGAGCTGTATCAGTGAAGAAATTGTTTTGGCATATGTCTGAGATTTTGCTGCCTTTGTATTCTTCTAGAATTTTTATGGTTTCCTGTCGTACATTTAAGTCCTTTATCCATTTTGAGTTTATTCTTGTGTATGGTGTAAGTTGGTGGTCTAGTTTCATTTTCTTGCATATATCTGTCCAATTTTCCCAACACCATTTATTGAAGAGACTATCTTGGCTCCATTGTATGTTCATGCCTCCTTTGTCAAAAATTAATTGAGCATATTGGTTCGGGCTAATTTCTGGACTCTCTATTCTATTCCACTGATCTATATGTCTGTTCTTGTGCCAGTACCAGGCAGTTTTGAGAACAGTGGCTTTGTAATACAGCTTGATATCTGGCATTGAGATCCCACCTACTTTGTTTTTTCTCAGGATCGCTGCAGCTATTCGGGGTCTTTTTTTATTCCAGATGAATTTTTGGAGAGTTCGTTCTAGATCCTTGAAGAAGGCCATTGGTATTTTAATGGGAAGTGCGTTGAATGTATAGATTGCTTTGGGTAATATGGACATTTTAATGATGTTGATTCTACCAATCCAAGAACATGGTATGTTCTTCCATCTGTTTATGTCTTCCTCTATCTCTTTTTTCAACGTCCTATAGTTTTCTGAGTAGAGGTCTTTTACCTCTTTAGTTAAGTTTATTCCTAGGTATCTTAATTTTTGGGGTGCGATGGTAAATGGGATTGTTTTTATAATCTCTCTTTCTGAAAGTTCACTATTGGTATATAGAAATGCCTCGGATTTCTTGGGGTTAATTTTGTATCCTGCTACATTGCCAAATTCATGTATTAAGTCTAGTAGTTTTTTGATGGAGTCTCTAGGGTTCTGTATGTATAATATCATGTCATCTGCAAATAAGGACAGTTTTACTTCCTCTTTTCCAATTTGGATGCCTTTTATTTCTTCTTCTTGTCTAATTGCAATGGCTAATACTTCCAGGACTATGTTGAACAGGAGTGGAGAGAGTGGACATCCCTGTCTTGTTCCTGTTCTTAGGGGAAATGGTGTTAGTTTTTGTCCATTGAGTATGATGTTGGCTGTGGGCCTGTCATATATGGCTTTTATTATGTTGAGGTATGATCCTTCTATTCCCACCTTGCTGAGAGTTTTTATCAAAAATGGGTGTTGGATTTTGTCAAATGCTTTTTCTGCATCAATTGATATGACCATGTGGTTTTTTTCTTTCAATTTGTTTATGTGATGTATCACGTTTATTGATTTACGGATGTTGTACCATCCTTGCATCCCTGGGATAAATCCTACTTGGTCATGGTGTATGATCCTTCTGATGTACTGCTGGATCCGATTTGCTAAGATTTTGTTGAGGATTTTGGCATCTATGTTCATGAGGGATATTGGCCTGTAATTCTCTTTCATTGTGTTGTCTTTACCTGGTTTTGGTATTAGGGTGATGCTAGCTTCATAAAATGTGTTTGGAAGTGTTCCATCCTCTTGGACTTTTTGTAGTAATCTGAGGAGGATAGGTTTCAGTTCTTCCTTAAAAGTTTGGTAAAACTCCCCTGAGAAGCCGTCTGGTCCTGGGCTTTTGTTTGCTGGAAGCTTTTTGATGACTGCTTCAATTTCTTCCATCGTTATTGGCCTATTGAGATTTTTAGATTCTTCCTGATTGAGTTTTGGAATGTTGTATTTTTCTAGGAATTTGTCCATTTCCTCCAGGTTGTCTAGTTTGTTGGAGTAGAGTTGTCCGTAGTATTGTTTAACAATCATTTGTATTTCTTTGGGGTCTGTTGTTATTTCGCCTCTATCATTTCTGATTTGGTTTATTTGGGACCTCTCTCTTTGCTTCTTGGTGAGCCTGGCTAGGGGTTTGTCAATCTTGTTTATCCTTTCAAAGAACCAGCTCTTGGTTTCATTGATTTTCTGTATTGTTTTTTTGGTCTCTATTTCATTGATTTCTGCTCTAATCTTTATTATCTCCTTCCTTCTGCTCACTCTGGGCTTTTCTTGTTGCTCTCTTTCTAATTCTTTGAGTTGTAGAGTTAGATGATTAACTACCATTTTTTCTTGTTTTTTGAGGTAGGCCTGTAGAGCTATAAACTTCCCTCTCAGGACTGCTTTCATTGTGTCCCAGAGGTTTTGGATTGTTGTGTTTTCATTGTCATTAGTGTCCAGGATGTTTTTAATTTCTTCTTTGATGTCATCGGTAACCCAATCAATATTTAATAACATGCTATTCAGCTTCCAAGTGTTTGAGTATTTTGGGTTGTTTTTATTGTGGTTTATTTCTAACATTATGCCATCGTGGTCTGAGAAGATGCTTTTTATGATTTCAATCTTCTTGAATTTGTGGAGACTTTGCTTGTGACCCAATATGTGGTCTATTTTTGAATATGTCCCATGAGCACCTGAGAGGAATGTATATTCCGCAGCTGTGGGGTGAAGTGTTCTGAAGATGTCAATTAAGTCCATCTGATCTAGTGAGTCATTTAGGATTGCTGTTTCTTTGCTGAGTTTTTGTCTAGCGGATTTATCCAGTGATGTTAGTGGTGTATTAAAGTCCCCTACTATGATTGTATTGTTGTCGATCTCTCCCCTGATACCTTCCAGGAGTTTTCTTATGTATGTGGGTGCTCCTGCATTGGGTGCATATATGTTTATCAGGGTTATATCCTCTTGTTGTATTGATCCCTTTAGTATTATGAAGTGGCCTTCCTTATCTCTGGTTATGGCCTTCACTTTGAGGTCTATTTTGTCGGATATAAGTATTGCTACCCCAGCTTTTTTTTCATTTCCATTTGCCTGAAAGATATTTTTCCATCCCTTCACTTTCAGTCTGTGTGAGTCCCTTCTAATGAGGTGGGTCTCTTGTAGACAGCAAATGTATGGGTCATGTTTTTTTATCCATTCAGCCACTCGATATCTTTTGATTGGACCATTTAGTCCATTTACATTTAAAGTTATTATTGAAAGGTACTTGTTTGTAGCCATTTCTATTTTTTTGTGGCTGCTTTCTTTCTGGGCTTTTTATTTCTTCTTTTTACACCAGTCCCTTTAGCATTTCTTGCATTGCTGGCTTGGTGGTGATGAACTCCCTTAGCCTTTTTTTGTCTGTGAAGCTTCTTATTTCCCCTTCAATTTTGAATGATAGCCTTGCTGGATAGAGTATTCTTGGATTCAGTCCTTTGCTTTGCATCACTTTGTAGATTTCCGTCCATTCTTTTCTGGCCTGATGTGTTTCTGTTGAGAAATCGTTTGATAATCTGATGGGGGATCCTTTGTAGGTAACTCTCTGTTTCTCTCTTGCAGCCTTTAAGATTCTCTCTTTGTCTTGTACATTTGCCATCGTTATTATGACGTGTCTTGGTGTCGGTATTTTGGGGTTCATCTTGCCTGGGACTCTCTGTATTTGTGTAACTTTTTTCTTCCCCATATCTGGGAAGTTTTCTGTCATTATTTCTTCAAATAGATTTTCTAATCCTTGCTGCTCTTCTTGTCCTTCTTGCAGCCCTATTATGCGTATGTTACTTCGTTTCATGTTGTCCTGAAGCTCCCTTAGGCTCTCCTCCTGTTTTTTAATTCTTTTCTCCAGTTGCTGTTCAGATTGAGCTTGTTTCTCTGCCTTATCTTCTAACTCACTAATTCGGTCTTCTGCTTCTTCTAGTCTGCTGTTGAAACTTTCCATGGTGTTTTTGATTGTAGCTATATCACTTTTCATTTCTTCCTGATTCTTGCATAGGTTGTTGATTTTCTCATCCATCCGGTGAATGAATTGTACAACAATCATTCTGAATTCTTTTTCTGTCATGTTGCACGCTTCAGCTTCATTAATTTCCTTTCTTGGTGATTCTTCATTGTCTTTCCTCTGGGTATTGTGTCGTCTCTTCATTCTGATTATCTCCTGATGGTTCAAAGGTTGAGTTGCGTGGGCCTGGGCCGTGCGCAGTGGGAGGCTCCCACCACCCTAGTGTCACTGAAGAGCTCTGACACTAAGATGTGTGGTTGTTGTTGGTTGGTGGGAACCAGGCTCGCTCTGTGTCAGTGTTGCCAACACTCAATGTGGCCTCGCGCGTGCCCTTAGAATTAGGGACCCTGCCTGCACTGTGCTGAAATAGAGGCCCCCCTGACGCGTGTTTAGCACCAGGGCAGAGCCCCCTAGCTTGCGCCAGGAGTCAGAGTTCCCCAAGAGTTCAGTATCAGAGTCTCTGTTGCTTCGCGCAACCTCACCTTGAGAATCAGGGTCCCTGTGTGCCCTTGCACCAGGAATTGGATTCACTGGCTCTTAGTATGAATGCACAGGAAATCAGGATCTCAGGCGCAGGTGATAAGAAACACAGTCAAGTCACTGGTGCTTGGTGCTGCCTCCTGCCCTGAGAAACGGGGTTTCTGGGCCTGTGCTAGGCGGACAAACTCCCGTTCGCGCGATTGCTCCCAGCCCAGGGCTCTGATGCCAGCAGTGCACGCAGGATTAGTTCCTGGTGCTGTGCGCGTTTTTGCTCCCAGCCCAGGGCTCTGATGCCAGCAGTGCGCACAGGATTAGTTCCTGGTGCTGTGCGCGTTTTTGCTCCCAGCCCAGGGCTCTGATGCCAGCAGTGTGCACAGGATTAGTTCCTGGTGCTGTGCGCGTTTTTGCTCCCAGCCCAGGGCTCTGAAGCCCGAAGTGCGCATAGGATCAGTTCTAAGGTGCTCGCGCACTTTCAGGCCAAAGTTTCTGCAGCGCTGAGGCCCCGGCAAGGGGTAGGTCTATCAGTTAGTTACTCTGGCACTGCCCGCGATCCTGGGGGAAGGGGGGATGGGCTCTGCTACTCACGGATCTGCAGCAGGGATCTCCGAACTTTCCGTGTCTGCAGGTCTGTAGCTGTGGTCACAGGTCTCTGTCCCCAGTGGCTGCAGGGTCCTGGTATGCGTCTGAGATCAGACTGGGTGGTGCTGAGGCCAGGATCCTAGTCTCAAGCAGCTCTGTTTCCCAAGATGGCGTGGTCGCTGTGCCTCTGCTGGCCGCCCAGGAGTGTCCGCCCCTCCGTGGAGGGGTGCAGGCCTCCTCTGGGCTCCCGCAGTCGCGCCGCCCGCAAGTCGCCGCCTCCGGGTTAGTAGCCGCTGGGTTAGTAGCCGATCTCTGGATGCCGGTAGGTAACCGCTTCCCAAGATGGCGTGGTCTCGCCGCTGCGCTGGCGCCCAGGGGGAAGTTTCAGCCTCAATCTCTAACCATCCGCATTTTTCAGGAGTTCTCTGTCTTTCCTGGCTGCAGACTGTCTCTCAGCTGAACCTCCCCAGCTTGATCGGGCTGGTTGTTACCCGTTTCAGCTGCTCGCCCCTATCTGCTCCGGGACGAAGGACCAACACGTCCGTCTAAGCCTCCGCCATTTTCTGCTATATTTAGTTGTAGTCTTTTAAACTCACTATTTGAATCAAAGTTAGAGCTCTCTTCAAAACAGCTAAATTTAGACACGTGCTGGTATTATCACACTGCCCTTCAAATGATCCAGGTAGCATTCTTGTATATCTAAAATGTGTAAGCATTTAATTACCATATGATCTAAAAAGGACACAATTTTATTCAAAATGTATTGCATATTAAATGTATACAGATTTTATCTGTCAATCATACCTTAATAAAGTATGGAGGATACAACTTAAAAAAAAACAAAAACAAAATATGTAGGTAGGTACCTTTTTCATTAACTTTAATCATTATTCACTTATTTCAACCATGATCTCACTAGACCATAATGAAAATGATCCCTTGTTACTTACTGGATTTTCTTAGACCCAAAGCTATTGCTAATGCATTTGACTATATCTAGAAGTGGAAAATCATTTTTCATTTCCACTTTGCTTAAGTCGCTCCCTGGCACATCTAGTTAAGCCTTGTTCTGGTTCATCAGAACAAAGGCATCCTTGGCTGCCCCGCAGTGAATGTTTGCATTGTCTGACTTCATTGTGTTTATTCCCACAGGGAAAATTCCAGAAGTGATGGGGGAGCAGATTGTATTAGCTCACAGCCTTCCTCCCTAACTAATTACATGAGGAACAGGCATGGACTTAGAAACATGAGAGAGAGCCAAAATAGGGCTTGAAATCCTTTCTTATGCAAAGTAGAATTGGAGGGGAGAACAGTGAAGCAAGGGCTTGCCTTGCCCTTAACTTTCTTGGTGATTTCCCCAGTTTTTGCTCAAATCCTCCTTCTTTTTCTCTCTCCTCCCCCTGTCTTTTTCTCCCCTCCTTTTTTGGTATTCTGGGGTCCATAGGGAAATAAATATTGATCATGTTTCCAGGGGTAATATTTTAATGGAGGAGAGGCCAATAAACACCATTTCTGAAAGAAATACCTGATCAACTCTGAAAATGTCCTCTTCACCCTCTACTTTTCCCTTTCCTTATCTCTTAGTGTTGAATTTCATTGAATGCCTCTAGATACAACTTTCCTCCTGGTGTTTTCAATATGCTATCTTGCATTTCCATGTTTTTTATTTTACATCTGGGGCTAAAAGTAGTTTCGTTTGGGCTGAAGGAAAATATACAGAAAAGCGGGCAAATTATTTCAATCTCTACTAGCATTAACATCAAATATGTTTTTGGATTTATCCCCTGCCATTTGACCAGTTGTGAAGTGTTATACAGAGTGTAATCACGCAACGCTTTCCTCAAGTTTAAATGCCTTTACTTTTCTCCCTCCCTCCCACCCTCTTTCTTTCTTTCTTTCTTTCTTTCTTTCTTTCTTTCTTTCTTTCTTTCTTTCTTTCTTTCTTTTCTTCAAGAGTAAAGTAACTTTTACTTCTACTTGATGAGCCTGATCTCTTCTCAACTAGGAAAAAAGAAAAAAAGAGTTGGTTTTTTTTCGGTCACCTTAGGCATCTGGGAAAGCAGGGCCAAACCATCCCAGCCTTTGCCCTCAATTGCAAACAGAGTGGAGTGTCTCTTAGTTCAGGAGTTTGTGCTGCTCAAGAGTTTGCACAAACACAGAGTTGAGAAATACTGCTTACTGGAGCAGATGCAAAAGCAAAGGACGAACTGGTTCTTTCCTGAAGTAGAGACATTACTGTGTCGGCTTTAGCTGTTCCATATTGGATCCCTTGTGGGAATGCCTGGCCTAAGAGTTGCTCTTCTCTACTTGGTAAGTTACTTAGTTCCTTTGGAAAATAAGGATGCCAGGGAGCAACTTAAGCAAAGTGGAAATGAAAAAAGATTTTCCACTTCCTCGTTTTTTTTTTTTAAGAATAGTGATAATTTTTAAAAATATATATTTTTTATTGATTTCAGAGAGGAAGGGAGAGGGAGAGAGAGATAGAAACATCAATGATGAGAGAGAATCATTGATCGGCTGCCTCCTGCATGCCCCCACTGGGGACTGAGCCCGAATCCTGGGCATGTGCCCTTGACTGGAATCAAATCGGGGACCTTTCAGTATGCAGGCTAACGCTCTATCCACTGAACCAAACCAGCAAGGCCAGTTTCCTTATTTTTAAAATTAGGGGTAAGAATACATTTTCCCTAAGATCCTTTCATCTTGGCTGTTCTTTGAGTTAAGATTTGTTTCCCAATAAGCACATACCCAAAATAGTGCTGTAGTCCTCAAGGTAGACCATACATATATTTCTATAGTCTTGTACTCACCCCAAATGAGGGAGTATTTGAGGAATGGAGGGCCTTCCTGCCTTCCTTCCTTTTTCCCGCTTCCTTCCTTCCTACCTTCATTGCTTTTTTATAGCCTAAATTACCTTCTACAGTCTTTGAGGGTAGCGTTGACTTTTATAAAAACAGCCATTTGAGCCAGGCCTGGTGAATAAGTGAGTGATCAAGCATGATACCACAGCTTTGATGCCAACAGTTACCCAGAGAGTATGCTGTGAACTCTAAAATGCTGGCTGCCAGCACTGGGCCACAGTTCACACTTCTTGCCAAATTCACAATTGCATATGAAAAACATCCTAATATTAAAGGAGTAAAGTACTAGGGCCTTCCTTTCTTTATTTTTTTTTTAAAATACTTTTTATTGATTTCTTACAGAGAGGAAGGGAGAGGGATAGAGGGTTAGAAACATCGATGAGAGAGAAACATCAATCAGCTGCCTCCTGCACACCCCTTACTGGGGATGTGCCCGCAACCAAGGTACATGCCCTTGACCAGAATCAAACCTGGGACCTTTCAGTCCGCAGGCCAACGCTCTATCCACTGAGCCAAACCGGTCAGGGCTTCCCTTTCTTATAAATTGTTTTTCTTAGTTCTGGGATTTTTAACTGCTGAACTTTCAACTGATCTCTGGTTTTGGTTATACCAGACACTCCTACTACTCTTTTCTTTAGAACTTGCTGATTTGTCTAGCTCTTTAGGGAGCTCATTGGTGTTTTATATATCAAAATATGTGGATGACTAATTGCAGAAACATTCTACATGTTCCAGGTTGCTTTAAAAATTCGACCAATTTTTAAAAAAAAATATATTGATTTTTTACAGAGAGGAAGGGAGAGGGATAGAGAGTTAGAAACATCGATGAGAGAGAGAGAAACATCAATCAGCTGCCTCCTGCACACTCCCCACTGGGTATGTGCCCGCAACCAAGGTACATGCTCTTGGCCGGAATCGAACCCGGGACCCTTGAGTCCGCAGGCCGACACTCTATCCACTGAGCCAAACCGGTTAGGGCTCGACCAATTTTTTATTTACAATTCACTTTTCAGTTTTCATCAAAGCAGTTAACCATTGTTTAAGAGAATGGAATCTTCTGACTTTTTCACCATTTTCATAGGTCATAGGGTGCCTGCATGGGCATGGGTAAATGTTACAGGCTGATGTTTTCTAGCCCAGTATAACTAGGGTAACATTTATAACCATGTCATTTTGCAGATAGAATGAAAATCTCTTGGGAGGGGGCTATTTCAAGAACTCAGGCATAATGTGGGTGGCTAGATTTATAGGGCCTTTTCTTTTCAACCAGAAAATCCTACAATTTTATGATTCTGACCCTTTCCCTACCTTCTGCACACCATCTGTGATAAGCAGCTGGTTGACATTGCTCCCAATAACCCCGCCTTCTGGTATTCACTCCCTTGTATAACACATTCCTCTTAAGTGTGGGTTGGACCTGGTGACTTGCTTCTAAGGAATAAAATACAGCCATATGTCCCTTAGCAACAGAAGTGCATCATTAGGTGATTTTTTTCATTGTGTGAATATCATGGAGTGTCTTTACACAAACCTAGACAGTATAGTCTACTACACACCTAGGCTATGTGGTATAGACTATTGCTCCTAAGCTACAAGCATGCACAGCATGTTACTGTAAAGACAACACAAGAGGAGATGATGTAATCAAGAAATGAGGTAAACATGAGATGTATGAGGCTGTTGCTGGCATACTATTTTATAGTAATCTTTTTTTTTTTAATCCTCACCCAAAGACATGCTTTTATAGATTCCAAAGAGAGAAAGAGGGAGAGAGAGAGAGAGAAACATCAATGTGAAAGAAAAACATGGATTGCTTCTTGCACATGCCTGATTGGGGATCGCACTGCAACCTGGGCACCTGTCCTGATTGGGAATCGAACCCAAGACCCCTTGATGAACAGGAAGACACTCCAACCAAGTGAGCCACACCTGCCAGGGCAAACTTTTTTTTTTTTAACAAGTAGAAAGAGTACACTCTAAAATCATGATAAAGCCTTGGCCGGTGACTGCAGTTGCTGGCACAAGACTGACTGGCTGGCTGTGCAGAGGGCTGCTGGTGTAAGCAGACTCAGGGGCAGAGTGTGCAGCTGTGACCCCTACAAGCTCCCCAGCACCTCCTCCCTCTCCCATTCTGAGTGAGCTCTGACTCAAATACAGTTTGTTCTTTTATTTTTTTTAAAATATATTTTATTGATTTTTTACAGAGAGGAGGGGAGAGGGTCAGAGAGCTAGAAACATCAATGAGAGAGAAACATCGATCAGCTGCCTCCTGCACGCCCCCCACTGGGGATGTGCCTGCAACCAAGGTACGTGCTGTTGACTGGAATCAAACCCGGGACCCTTGAGTCCGCAGGCCGAAGCTCTATCTGCTGAGCCAAACCGGCTAGGGCTATAGTTTGTTCTTATTGTGGGTCCTATCATGGGGCATTATTAAAGACTAGAGGCCCGGTGCACAAAAATTTGTGCACTCGGGGGGTGGGTGGGGGGGGGGGTCCCTCAGCCTGGCCTGTGCCCTCTCGCAGTCTGGGACCCCTCAGGAGATAACGACCTGCTGGCTTAGGCCTGCTCCTGGGTGGCAGAGGGCAGGCCCAATCCCTAGGTGCAGCCCCTGGTCGGGCTCAGAGCAGGGCTGATTGGGGAGTTGGGGCGCCGCCCCCTGTCATGCACAGAGCAGGGTGGATTGGGAGGTTGCGATGCCACCCTCAGTCACGCTCAGGGTGGGGCCGATTGGGGGGTTGGGGCACTGCCCCCTGTCACACTCAAGGCAGGGTCGATGGGGAGGTTGCGGCGCCACCCCCTATCACGCACAGAGCAGGGCCAATCAGGGGGTTGGGGTGCTGCCCCTGTCATGCACAGAGCAGGGCCCATCAGGGGGTTGGGGAGCTCACCCCTGTCATGCACAGAGTAGGGCCGATAAGGGAGTTAGGGCACTGCCCCCTGTCACACACAGAGCAGGGCAGATCAGGGGGTTGGGGCGCCGCCACTGTCACACTCAGGGCAGGGCTGATGGGGAGGTTATGGCTCTACCCTGTCACACACAGAGCAGGGCCTGTGTGTGTGTGTGTGTGGGGGGGGGGGGGGATTGGGGCGCTGCACCCTGTCACACACAGAGCAGGGCCGATCAGGGGGTTGGGACGCCGCACCCTGTCACACACAGAGCCGCAGGGCGATCAGGGGGTTTGAGCGCTGCCCTCTGTCACGCTGATCCGGTGCCAGGAGGCCTCGCGGCTCCGCTGATCCCGGTGCTGGGAGGCATATTACCCTTTTACTATATAGGATAGAGGCCTGGGGGCCGGCTGGTTTGCCCTGAAGGGTGTCCTGGATCAGGGTGGGGGTCCCCACTGGGGTGCCTGGCCAGCTTGGATGAGGGGATGATGTCTGTTTGCAGCTGGTCACACACCCTTCAGGGTGGGAGTCCCCACTGGGGTGCCTGGCCAGTCTGGGTGAGGGGCTGAGGACTGCTTTCAGGCTGGTGGTTGTTGACTGAAGCTCCCAACCGCTCCTTTTTTTTCTCTTTTTTAAATTTTATTCTGGGCCAGCTTTAACTCTGGCTCTAGCTCTGAGGCTTCCGCTGGTTTGTTTGCATTCTATAATCGAAACAATGTATAACTCCAGCTCTGAGATCCCGGCCCGCTGAAAGCTGGTTTCTGGGGTTTTGTTTAGCTTCTATATTTGTTAGAATGTTTCAAACTGCCAGCTCAGAGGCCCGCAAGTCAGGCGGGGAACATTGGAGTCTGCAGTCCCTGGAGCAAGCAAGCCTCATGTTCACTTCCAGCTGCCTGGCTGCCGGCTGCCATCTTGGCTGACAGTTAATTTGCATAAGGATATGCTGATTAGCCAATGGGAAGGGTAGCGGTCGTACGCTAATTACCATGTTTCTCTTTTATTAGTGTAGATACTTCTGGGGCTACTTTTTTTTTTTTATTATTGATTTCAGAGAGGAAGGGAGAGGAAGAGAGAGATAGAAACATCAATGATGAGAGGGAACCATTGATTGGCTGCCTCCTGCACATTGGACCAAGCCCATAACCCAGGCATGTGCCCTTGACTGGAATCAAACCTGGGACCCTTGGGTCCACAGGCCGACGCTCTATCCACTGAGCAAAACCAGTTAGGGCTGGGGTTACTTTCTTGTTTCTTTTACAAGAACATTTGAATTTATGGTAAATAAATTCCATTTTTCTTTTAAGGGCATTGAGGCAAAGACAAGGTAAGTGGCCCACCCATGGCCAGACTCTGGACTCCTCCCTCCATATGCCAGGACATCCCTAACTTTGAAGTTCCTTCACTGGGAAATGAACTTTAGGCCTCCCTTCTAATGGTGATGATGCTACCAGCACACCCTGAATTCCTTGACTTGGACATTTCATAGCTGCTGAAATTCTTTAGAGTTGTATGAAAGTGAGACTGTCAGCTTTAAACTATTTTCTGCCTTTGTTTTTCTTTCTATTTTCCCTACTTTCTGTCCCTTTCTTCCTCTCTTCTTACCACCTTCTTATATCACCTGCTATAGGTAAGGGCATTAAAAGAGCTTTTTTAAAAAAGATTGATAGTCCTTAATTGAAAATTTAAAGAAAAAATTTCAGAATTCTTTCTCTCTCAGCTCCAGGCATTCTAACAAACTTGATGGGCCCAATTTTGAGGTTACAGTCTGTAGCCAGGGCCAGCCCAACAGGTTCTCTGCTATATAGTGGAAATTGTTGTGGAGTAACAAGCTTCCTGAGGCTGCATGAGTAAATGGAAGGTCATGTCAATAGTCATGAAATTCCAAATGTTTCTGGGTCTCACCCTCTCCTTGCTATTACGACATCTTCCACCCTTGAAGGGAATCTTCAACTGGTATTCCTGAGAACTTGCAGGTGTGCCACTCCAGATCATGGGTCATATTCTTGCCCCTGCTCTGGCTTCTTTGGTTGACATCCATAACCCCTTAGCAGGCCTTACCCCTGCTGGGCCAGCAGCATTCTTATAGACCGGCGGTTCTCAACCTGTGGGTCGTGACCCCTTTGGGGGTTGAACCACCTTTTCACAGGGGTCGCCTAAGACCATCGGAAAACATATAAGTACATACTGTTTTTGTGATTAATCACTATGCTTTAATTATGTTCAATTTGTAACAATGAAAATACATCCTGCATATCAGATATTTACATTACGATTCATAACAGTAGCAAAATTACAGTTATGAAGTAGCAACGAAAATAATTTTATGGTTGGGGGTCACCACAACATGAGGAACTGTATTAAAGGGTCGCGGCATTAGGAAGGTTGAGAACCACTGTTATAGATACTGGTGTCCTTGCTGAAGGCACTGTGCTCTGAAGTTTCTGGAGTTAAAAAATGCTTCGTGTCAGTATTAGTAAAGGTTCTATGGGCAAGCATCACAATCAACTCTGGCTAATTTAAAAAGAAGAAAAAAAGTATTAAAAGGATATTGAATAGGATAGCCCTAGCTGGTTTGGCTCAATGGATAGATCATCGGTCTGCGGACTGAAGGGTCATGGGTTCAATTCTGGCCAAGGGCACGTGCCTGGGTTGCAGACTCGATCCCCAGTAGGGGGCGTGCAAGAGGCAGCCAATCAATGATTCTCTCTCATCATTGATGTTTCTCTCCCTCTCTAAAATCAATAAAATATATATATATAAAGGATATTGGATAGCCCTGGCCTAGTAGCTCAGTTGGTTAGAGCATTGTCCTGACACACCAAATATGCCAAGGTTGTGGGTTTGATCCCTGGTCAGGGCACATATAAGAATCAACTAATGAATGCATAAATAAGTGGAACAACAAATCTCTCTCTCTCTCTCTCTCTCTCTCTCTCAAAATCAATTTAATATATTTTTAAAAAAGTTATTGGATACTTGGTAAAATCCCTGGATGGTCAGGGAAAAGATGGGAAGCTCTGTAGACAGCAATCAAGGTCCAGATCCCATCTGAAAGCTGCTCTGGTTGACACCTCTCCCTAATCCCCTGGTTGGACACCGGCCTTCCCCCACAGCCACCAGAACCCTGTCACTGTCACCTTCAGAAACTAGACATAGATCCTGCCCTCCCTAACACAAGGCCTGTGGGTCTCCCCACATTCTACCTCCAGCAGTGCTGGGAGAAGCAAGTGTCGGTGTTTTCAGCTCTTTCAGTGGGAGGTGGGCTCTGCTCCTCAGATGGAGATTGATCAAATGTAGGAGAGAACCAGATGTCCACTGCATGCCATCCATACTCTGAGCCCCCCACCCACCTCTAAACCACATCAACACGCATGGTGTGGGCCCCAGAGCTCACAGAAGTACTTGTGACAACTGCTCCTTCAACCTCCAGCTGTGGTCCCTCCTTCCCCAGGGTCGAATCTGATTCTGAGTGAGCTAGCTTTTCATGCTCCTCCTCACCTCCTTCAAAACACCTACTGAAATCTGTTCCTGGTGGGGCCATCTCATCTGTCCAGGGTAACAGTTCTCCCACCACATCAGAAATCAAAGAAATCATGAAAACTCTCTCCCAAATACATGGCCACCTCCGGAACAGGGAAGTGATCACGGGGGTTCTGGTAGGGATAACAGGGTATCCTAGCAGGCAGGAGCTGGGACTTAAACATTCAATGTCTGCGCCAAAATGGCTACCTTTATCTTAAGTACCCATCAGCATCTACTGACCTAAATGGGGGGCTATGGGGGAAAACCAACTTCAACCCTGCTCACCATTGAGAACTATATGAATATGTAGGAAGGACTTGTCAGGACCCAGTGGAAGCAGACTGTGGAATCTACCATATTCCTAATGGCACCTGCTGTGCTAGCCAGATATCCAACCTGAGCCAGGGCGAGGAGAGAGGAGTAGGAGTACAGAGGGAATGGCACCGATTCTGACGTCAGATCCTATCTGGAAGTGTTTTGGCTTAGGAAGAGAGACAGTAGAGAAAATGATTTTACTACACAATTCTTCATTTTGGGGCCCAGACAACAGCCTCCACAACTGAGCATAATGCTGAGGGAGAGAGTTGTTAGCTTATTTGTTTGATTGTGTTCATAGACATTCATGGCTGGGGGAACCGGCAGGACCTTTGCCCTTCAGGGGTGAGGTAACAGCAGGATATGGGGGGAGGTCAGTTCAGAGGTGGCTCCTCTGTGGAAATGTTGGCTTGCCTGCCAGAGTTTGGACTTGGTAGCAATAATTACACTGAGGCAAATGGCAGCAGGGGATTGCAAATAGTCAGTGTGGGATCTACTCACTGGCATCTCAGAGAAGCTGTGGGGACAAACAGCTGCAGCGACTTGGCTCAGGCAGCAGGGACACTAGCGATGGTAGAAGATTTACAGACAGTGACTGTGATTCAGGGAAATAGAGGTCAGAGACAGTGATGTACTTCAGCTCAGAGAGACATTTCTAAGGCCCTGTAGGGGCTGTGACTGCACAATCTTGGTTAAGTGAGCAATGAAAAGATTGATGATGATGGTGATAATAATAGCTAGTATTTATGGAGCAAGCCAGGTACTATTCTAAGTGCTTTCCGTGTGTTTATTCACCTAGTTATCACTATAACCCTATTAGGTAGATATTATTATTAACCACCTTTTACAGATGAGAAACTTAGGTTTGGATAAGTTGTTATGTGGCAGATTGTTTTTTCCAGAGTTGGCTGCCATATCACCTAACTCACATGGTATTCTACAATGTAACCTTGATCCTTCTACCACTGAGAGATGGCTCTGTTCCTCTCCACTTGAATCTGTGCAGGCTTCTGGCTCTTTTGTAACCTATAGAATGCAGCAGAAATAAGGCAGAACGACTTTCAGGGTAGGCCAGAAAAGGAAATGCACTCTTCACCTGTTTACTGGAATACTTACCCTGGAGCCCTGAGTTGCCATGGAAGAAGTCTGACTGCCCTGAGGCAGCCATGCTGTGAGGAAGCTCAAACTAACCCACATGGAGTGACCACACAGGGAGGTTCTGAAACTACATGAAGAGGGAGAAAGAGATGCCCAGCCAGCCCAGCTACTCCCATGTTCTTGTTCCAACCGCTGTCTGATTTCAGCCACATGAGAGATACTGAGCCAACCAAGCTCTTTCAAAACTCCCAACCCACAGAAACCATGAGAAATAATAAAGTGACATTTGCTGTTTTAAGCCACCAAGTTTTAGAATAATTTGTAATGCAGCAATAGATAAGTAACAGGTAACTTGCCCATAGCTTGTCCATGGAAGAGCTGAGATTTGAACCATCAGTATGGTGAACCAAACGACAAATACATGCACACATGAAGACACTTTTTTTTTTCTGAGATCTCCAGATATACCTGGGGAGGGGAACTGAATTCTTGCATAATCATCTGGTGTTTAAAATTCACAAGATTCAGTTATAACTTTAATGTGATCTTGCTTGTACCTATAAGTTGGTGAGGTCTACATTTTAAAATTAGTTGATAAATGTTCTTCTAATGTGTTTCATGGAGTTATTAGGATATAGATCCAAAATTAAATTTTAAATAGCATTTACCCAATATGATCATTTTAGTTTTCAAATAGCACTTTATTTTAATTAATTGCTTCTGGAAGAATTTGTTTTCACGAAATGCTGGTCTTTTCTTTTACCCAATATTAAACAAAGATTGAGATAACAATTGTTAGCACTTACTGAACACTTACTCTGTGCCAAGCACCATGTATTTAATCCTCCCCAAACCCTCTGAGGCGGGTACTATTGCCATCTCCATTTTATAGATGAAGATACTGAAGCAGAGGGAGGTTACGTATCTTTGCAGGCAAATGCAGCCAGTAAAGAGGCAGAGCTGCTTTCCAACCCATGTTCTAACCCAGCGCAATACTCCTCTCTGCCCTTAGTCCAGACCGGTTCCTCGATACCTTCATGTAATATGTTTTTGTGAAATGTATTTCTTATGTAAAAGATTAGGCTTAGCTTGTGCTGTGTACAACTCATGGCCAAAATGTTGCTAGATGATTCCTAACACACAGAAGCCTCTTCAACAAGATATTTTCTATGCCAGCAAGGCATAGAAAAGGTTACTACTAAATTTTTTTTTTTTTTTTTTCTCTTTTTTTTTTTTTTTTTTTTTTTTTTTTTATAATAATTTTTATTTCTTAAAGTATTACAAAGAGTGTTACATATGTCTCCTTTTTCCCCCCCATGACATTCCCTCGGCCCCTACCCCCCGCCCCCCCCCCCCCGTCCCGTGTCTTGTGTCCATTGGTTAATCTTATATGCATGCATATAGGTCCTTCAGTTGGTCTCTTAATCCCCCCCGCAACCCTCCCCAGGCTCCCCATTGTAGTTTAACATTCTGTTCAATGTTGCTCTGCTTCTGTATCTACACCTGTTCATCAGTCCATACTGGTCCCCTTTATTTGTCCCAGCCTCACTGGAGCAGTCTCAACCTCACCAGGGCCGTCTGAGCCTCACCAGGGCCGTTTCAACCTCACCGGGGTCGTCCCTACCTCACGGGGGCCGTTTCAACCTCACCGGGGTTGTCCCTACCACGCCGGGGCCGTTTCGACCTGACTGGGGTCGTCCCTACCTCACGGGGGCTGTTTCAACCTGACCGGGGTTGTCCCTACCACGCCGGGGCCGTTTCGACCTGACTGGGGTCGTCCCTACCTCACGGGGGCTGTTTCAACCTCACCGGGGTCGTCCCTACCTCACGGGGGCCGTTTCAACCTGACCGGGGTTGTCCCTACCACGCCGGGGCCGTTTCGACCTGACTGGGGTCGTCCCTACCTCACGGGGGCCGTTTCAACCTCACCGGGGTTGTCCCTACCACACCGGGGCTGTTTCAACCTGACTGGAGTTGTCCCTACCACACCGGGGCCGTTTCAACCTGACTGGGGTCGTCCCTACCTCACGGGGGCCGTTTCAACCTGACCGGGGTTGTCCCTACCACGCCGGGGCCGTTTCGACCTGACTGGGGTCGTCCCTACCTCGCGCGGGCTGTTTCAACCTCACTGGGGTCGTCCCTACCTCACGGGGGCCGTTTCAACCTGACTGGGGTTGTCCCTACCACGCCGGGGCCGTTTCGACCTGACTGGGGTCGTCCCTACCTCACGGGGGCTGTTTCAACCTCACCGGGGTCGTCCCTACCACACCGGGGCCGTTTCGACCTGACTGGGGTCGTCCCTACCTCACGGGGGCCGTTTCAACCTCACCGGGGTTGTCCCTACCACGCCGGGGCCGTTTCGACCTGACTGGGGTCGTCCCTACCTCACGGGGGCTGTTTCAACCTCACCGGGGTCGTCCCTACCACACCGGGGCCGTTTCGACCTGACTGGGGTCGTCCCTACCTCACGGGGGCTGTTTCAACCTCACCGGGGTTGTCCCTACCACACCGGGGCTGTTACAACCTGACCGGGGTTGTCCCTACCACACCGGGGCCGTTTCAACCTGACCGGGGTTGTCCCTACCACGCCGGGGCCGTTTCGACCTGACTGGGGTCGTCCCTACCTCACGGGGGCTGTTTCAACCTCACCGGGGTCGTCCCTACCACACCGGGGCCGTTTCGACCTGACTGGGGTCGTCCCTACCTCACGGGGGCTGTTTCAACCTCACCGGGGTTGTCCCTACCACACCGGGGCTGTTTCGACCTGACTGGGGTCGTCCCTACCTCACGGGGGCTGTTTCAACCTCACCGGGGTTGTCCCTACCACACCGGGGCTGTTTCGACCTGACTGGGGTCGTCCCT
Organism: Myotis yumanensis; assembly: GCF_028538775.1. Taxonomy (NCBI): domain Eukaryota; kingdom Metazoa; phylum Chordata; class Mammalia; order Chiroptera; family Vespertilionidae; genus Myotis; species Myotis yumanensis. The sequence goes on along the minus strand of NW_027223755.1, from coordinate 87,233,943 downwards.
ACCTCACGGGGGCTGTTTCAACCTCACCGGGGTTGTCCCTACCACACCGGGGCTGTTACAACCTGACCGGGGTTGTCCCTACCACACCGGGGCCGTTTCAACCTGACCGGGGTTGTCCCTACCACGCCGGGGCCGTTTCGACCTGACTGGGGTCGTCCCTACCTCACGGGGGCTGTTTCAACCTCACCGGGGTCGTCCCTACCTCACGGGGGCCGTTTCAACCTGACTGGGGTTGTCCCTACCACGCCGGGGCCGTTTCGACCTGACTGGGGTCGTCCCTACCTCACGGGGGCTGTTTCAACCTCACCGGGGTCGTCCCTACCACACCGGGGCCGTTTCGACCTGACTGGGGTCGTCCCTACCTCACGGGGGCCGTTTCAACCTCACCGGGGTTGTCCCTACCACACCGGGGCTGTTTCGACCTGACTGGGGTCGTCCCTACCTCACGGGGGCTGTTTCAACCTCGCCGGGGTCGTCCCTACCACACCGGGGCCGTTTCAACCTCACCGGGGCCATCCCAGCCTTACCGGGGAAACAGGAAGTTTGGCCTTCTGTCCCATGCCGGCGGCTCCCCACTAGACAAAATCTCCAGGCGTTCCTGGTGGTTGCACATCCAGCGCTCCTGCCCTCCACCAAGTGCACAGACTGCCTGTCTGCTGTCCCGCAGCGCCCCACCAGAGACTGGGACCAGTGGGCATGTTTGTGCGCTTGCTGGTACAGCAGTTCCACAGTGCCGGCCGAGTCAAGCCCAGCCCTGGCCAGCCCCGGACCCGACTCTGCCCCCCGATTGCGTCCCTCCCAGATGCAAGGAGCTGAAATCTGCAGCCTGCTGGGATGGGCTCTGTACTTGGTGCTTCAGCACATCCTACTCAGTCTCTATGCGCTTCTTTCTATGCGAGGAGTTGAAATCTGCAGTTTGTTGGGTTGGGCTCTGTACTTGGTGTCACATCCTACTCAGTCTCAATGTTCTTTCTCTCCTTCCAGTTGTAGAGCTTCCACTGGGCCAAGTTTCCCATGGTTCTGTATGATAGGTGTTTGTCTGATATTTGGTAGTTTCGATGTTGTTGTGCGAGGTAGCACGCACAGGTCTCTTCCTTATGCCGCCATCCTGGTTCTCCTGGGTCTGCTTCTTGAGTGTGTCTCTCATGGCTGCGAGCAGTTGAAGTCTGCAATTTGTTGGGATAGGCTGCAAAAGCGCAGGTGGGTCTTTTTGTGCACCTGGCACAGCTTGGATGGGGATGTAAATTGATTAAGGCTGAGACTCAGGGAGTCGCCATGGCGGAGCAAATAGCACTGGCTGAGTCTCCGCGGCCCCTTGACTCTCTGCCAGGGCTTTGTGTCCCCCAGTGCCGGCGAGCAGCTGTGCAACAGAGTCTCCCTCGCTTTCTGATGGCTGCAAGGCCGTGCTGCCTCTCCCCGTAGGGTCTGGTGCTTCATGATCCCGCCTGAACCAGCTCAGTGGATTTGAAAGTTTGCAGAAGAAGGCGCTTCTACTTGTGGGTCTGGCACAGCCCAGATGGGAATGTAAATTTCGTAGGGCGGGATCACAGGGAGTCGCCGGGGCGGAGACTCAGTGGCCCCTTGCCTATCCAGGACACCAGGACTTTGCGTCCCCCAGTGCCGGCGAGCAGCCGAGCGCCAGAGCCTCCCTCGCTTTCTGACCGCTGGAAGGCCGTGCCGTCTCTCGCCTTGGGGCCTGGGGCCTCAGAGACCCACCCGAACCAGCTCAGTGGATTTGAGAGTTTGTAAAAGCACAGTCATTCCCTCCTGTGCCTCTGGCACAGCCCTGAGGGTAGGGCGGGGTCACAGGGAGTCACCAGCGTGGAGGAAATAGCGATGGCGGCGTCTCCGCGCCCCTCGCCTCTCCGGGACACCAGGACTTCTTGTCCCTCGGTGCCGGCGAGCAGCCGCGTATCAGAGCTTCCCTCGCTCTCCGACCACTGCAAGGCCGTGGCCGCCTCTCCCTGTGGGATCTGGGGCCTCAGAGACCCGCCCCGAGCAAGCCCAGAGGATTCGAGGGTTCGTAAAAAACCGAGAATCCATTTGCAGCCCGCGTGGCGTGTGACTGCGAATCTCTGGTTTTGGTGCCTCCGTAGCTCCCACTCAGTCTCACTGCGCTTCTTTCTTTTCCTCCAGTTGTAGATCTCCCACTGGGCCAACTTCCCCATGGTTCTGAGTGGCGGTTGTTTACTTCATAGTTGATAGTTTCAATGATGCTGTGAGAGAGCAGCACACACAGGTCCGCTCCCTACGCCGCCATCTTGGTTCTCAGGTTACTACTAAATTATGAAGGAAGGCAAAGCCTTTTGTTAATTATTTTTGAATAATTTATTCTTGGGTTTCCTGTGACTTGTTGAGGAGTTCATAGAGAGTCTTGGGAAGTCTCTAGGAAGTTTTAAAATAAAGAAAATGACACATTCATAGGCGTTATATTGGAAGACAACTGTTTTTAACACATAATCCCACTAGGAATTCAGCATTTGGGCAGGGGTTTATTTATTATATGTTTTTACTTTAAACAGAAAGCATGCAATTGATTAGCTCAAAAGTGTTCTTGTCTTCACATAGTAAAGAAAATGCATGCAAGAAAAGCAAGTGTGGCCCTGGTCGGGTATCTCAGTTGGTTAGAGCATCATCCCGATACACCAAAGTTGTGAATTTGATCCCCAGTCAGGGCACATACAAGAGTCAACTGATGGGTGGAGCAGTGGGTCGGTGTTTTTTTCTCTCTCACTCTTATCAATACATTAAAAAAAAATTTAGAAAGGAAAGTATGGTGTCTAGATAAAGCCAGGCATAGCTGGTATTTGGCTTCACTGCTTGCTGAAGTGTAAACTGTGAGCAAATTAACTCACCTCTTTATAGGTGACATATGAGCCTCTGCAGAGAATCTATAAAATTATTAGGGAGGGAATCCCATAAAGTCAGGACTTGCTGCAGTCACATCAACTGAGTATTTAATGTGATAGAATACAGGAGATACAGAGACATTTAGGTTACCCAAGCAGGATGAAAAATAGTCTGGAAATAGCTATGAAGAGCTGGGAGATGCCCTGGCCTGTCTCTTGTTGGGATATGGAGAAAACATTGGTTAAGGCACAACTGGCTTCCAGAGAGAGACTAGGTTTGGTGAGTAAGAAAACTAGAGAGCACCCTAGCCATTTTTGCTCAGTGGATAGAGTGTCAGCCTTCGAACTGAAGGGTCCTGGGTTCAATTCCGATCGAGGACATATGCCTCGGTTGCAAGCTCCTCCCCGGCCTGGGCCACATGCAGGAGGCAACCAATTAATGTGTTTCTCTCACATCGATATTTCTCTCTAAAAATCAATGGAAAACTATCCTGATAGCTAACGTTTATATAGTAAAAATAATAATAAAAAAATAAATAATAATAATAAATCCTCGGGTGAGGATTAAAACAAAAACAAAAAACAACAACTAGAGAACTAGAAGGAAAGAAGGGTGTTTTAGTTACTCTTGCTGCATAATGTATAACCCCAAAATTTTTTTTTAAAATATATTTTATTGATTTTTTTACAGAGAGGAAGGGAGAGAGAGATAGTTAGAAACATCAATGAGAGAGAAACATCGACCAGCTGCCTCCTGCACATCTCCTACTGGGGATGTGCCCGCAACCCAGGTACATGCCCTTGACCGGAATCGAACCTGGGACCTTTCAGTCCGCAGGCCGACGCTCTATCCACTGAGCCAAACCGGTTTCGGCAAAATTTTAGAGGCTTAAAACAACAATCTATTTTTCTTCCCATGATTCTGGGAGTTGACTGGATTCAGCTAGGTGGTTTTCACCCAGGTCTCTTGTGCTGTTGCCAAGGCCAGGGCTGGAGTTATCTCAAAGGCTTCTTCAGTCCTACGACTGGCAACTGTTGTTGGCTGTCAGCTAAGACCTGGGGCTGTTGGCTGGAAGAGCTATATGCAGCCTCTCTGTGTGGTATGGGCTTCCTAGCAGCATGGCAGCTGGTTTCAAAGAGCAAGCATCCCAAGAAGACACAGAGAAGTGATATTATCTTTTATGATACAGTCTTGGAAAGTACAGAGCATCATTTTTGCCACAGTCACAGACCCTTGTGGATTCAAGGGGAAGGAACATCGACCTGACCTCTACATAGGAGCAGAGGCCAACTTCACAATGCAGAAGAGCATGTAGGATGGGAGATCTTGTTGCAGCCATCTTGGAAAATGCAGTCTTCCGTAGAGGGTAAGTACAAAGAGCAGAAGATTAGAGTTTAAGGTTTCAGAAATATGGCCCTTTAAAGAGGATCACAAGGGCCATTCCTGTGGGCAGCTTACGTGGAATGGAAGCAAAGGTCATCAGAGTTGAGGAAGATATGGGATGATGAGTCAGGGGAATTGAATGGCCATTGTATGGCACTGACATCCTCAGGAAAGCAGAAGACTTGAGAGAGGTGTAGTGAAGGTAGAGACGGCAACTGCTATTGTAAAACCTTTCTGAGTTTTTTGCCTTTTGTTCTGGGATGGTGAAAAAACTAATCTCTGTGAGGACCACTTGTCTTTTGATTTGGGAAAAGATTTTGTTGTGGGCCTATAGTTTGTGTAAAGGTATTAATAGTTAACATTTTTTTTTTAGTGCTCATTCATTAATTCACTTAAACTGTACTTACTGGATACTTACTCTGTGGTCAAGTCCTATTCTAGATGATGATACAGGAGTTAACAAAGGAGACAAAGATCTCTGCCCTTGTGGTGCTTAACTTCTGTGGGAAAGACAAACATAAAAGAGATTTTTAAAAAAGTACTATACTACATATTATGGGTTGTTTTTTTAAATATATCCTCAGGAAATGCATTTTATTTTTATTTTTTTCAAATGGGAACATTTTTTATTTTAAGAAAAATGATTTTAAATATAATAATGTTACATGCAATAAACATTAATATCTCAAGAAAAACAATTTTAAATACAATGTTACATGCAGTAAACACCAATTATTCCAGAAAAACGATCTTAAATATAATATTACATGCACTAAACATTAATATTTTAAGAAAAAAAGGATTTTAAGTATAATAATATTACCAAAACTGTACTAACATAGTATGATATCACAAAAGTTGTAGGAAATATTAAAAATCTGCAAATAATAGGATTACTTCTATTATATTCTAAAATATTATTTTTCCCCTCTGGCTCTATTTTTGTTCATCAGTTTATGTTCATTATATTCCACAAATGAGTGAGAACATGTGATATTTATCTTTCTCCGACTGGCTGATTTCGCTTAGCACAGTGGTTCTCAACCTTCTTAATGCCGCAACCCTTTAATACAGTTCCTCTTGTTGTGGTGACCCCCAACCATAAAATTATTTTAGTTGCTAATTCATAACTGTAATTTTGCTACTGTTATGAATCGTAATGTAAATATCTGATATGCAGGATGTATTTAGGCGACCCCTGTGAAAGGGTCGTTCGACCCCCAAAGGGGTCGTGACCCACAGGTTGAGAACCGCCTTAGCATGATGCTCTCCAGGTCCATCCATGCTGTTGCAAATGGTAAGAGTTCCTTCTATTTTATAGCAGCATAGTATTCCATTGTATAGATGCACCACAGTCTTTTAATCCACTCATCTGCTGCTGGGCACTTAGGCTGTTTCCAGATCTTAGCTATTGTAAATTGTGCTGCTATGAACATAGGGGTGCATATATCCTTTCTGATTTCTTTGGATATATTCCTAAAAGTGGGATTATTGGGTCAAATGGGAGTTCCATTTTTAGTTTTTTGAGGAAACTCCATATTGTTTTCCACAGTGGCCGCACCAGTCTGCATTCCCACCAGCAGTGCACGAGGGTTCCTTTTTCTCCACATCCTCGCTAGCACGTTGTTGTTTGTGGATTTGTTGATGATAGCCATTCTGACAAGTGTGAGATGGTACCTCATTGTCGTTTTGATTTGCATCTCTCAGATGATTAGTGACTTTGAACATGTTTTCATATATCTCTTGGCCTTCTTTATTTCCTCTTTTGAAAAGTGTCTATTTAGGTACTATGTCCATTTTTTGATTGGATTGTTTATCTTCCTTTTGTTAAATTGTATGAATTCCCTGTAAATGTTGGAGATTAAACCCTTATCGGAGATAACATTGGCAAATATGTTCTCCCATGCAGTGGGCTTTCTTGTTGTTTTGTTGATGGTTTCTTTTGCTGTGCAGAAGCTTTTTATTTTGATGTAGTCCCATTTGTTTATTTTCTCTTTAGTTTCCATTGCCCTAGGAGCTGTATCAATAAAGATATTACTATGACATATGTCTGATATTTTGCTGCCTATGGATTTTTCTAAGATTTTTATGGTTTCCCGTCGTACATTTAAGTCCTTTATCCATTTTGAGTTTATTTTTGTGTATGGTGTAAGTTGGTGATCTAGTTTCATTTTTTTGCATGTATCTGTCCAGTTTTCCAAACATCATTTATTGAAGTGACTGTCTTATCTCCATCATATGTTCTTGCCTCCTTTGTCAAATATTAATTCAGCATAATGGTTTGGGTCAATTTCTGGGTTCTCTGTTTGGTTCCATTGGTCTGTATGTCTATTCTTGTGCCAATACCAGGCAGTTTTGAGAACAGTGGCTTTGTAATATATCTTGACATTTGGTATTGAGATCCCTCCAACTTTGTTCTTGTTTATCAGGATTGCTACAGCTATTCCGGGTCTTTTTTAAAAAAATTAAATCTTTATTGTTCAGATTATTACAGTTGTTCCTCTTCTTTCCCCCCATAGCTCCTCTCCACCCAGTTCCCACCCCACCCTGCCTCTACCCCAGCCCCCCCCATGTCCTCATCCATAGCTGTACGATTTTTGTTCAGTGTCTTCCCGCACCCCCCACACCCCTTTTTCCACCCAAGAATTGAGTGTCCCACTCCCTTTCTATGCCCCTGATTCTATTATATTCACCAGTTTATTCTGTTCATCAGATTTTTTATTCACTTGATTTTTAGATTCACTTGTTGATAGATACGTATTTGTTGTTCATAATTTTTATTTTTACCTTTTTCTTCTTCTTTCTCTTCTTAAAGAATACCTTTCAGCATTTCATATAATACTGGTTTGGTGGTGATGAACTCCTTTAGATTTTTCTTATCTGTGAAGCTCTTTATCTGACCTTCAATTCTGAATGATAGCTTTTCTTGGTAAAGTAATCTTGATTGTAGGTTCTTGCTATTCATCACTTAGAATATTTCTTGCCACTCCCTTCTGGCCTGCATAGTTTCTGTTGAGAAATCAGCTGACAATCTTATGGGTACTCCCTTGTAGGTAACCAACTGTTTTTCTCTTGCTGCTTTTAAGATTCTCTTTTTGTCTTTTGCTCTTGGCATTTTAATTATGATGTGTCTTGGTGTGGTCCTCTTTGGATTCCTTTTGTTTGGGTTCTCTGTGCTTCCTGGACTTGTAAGTCTATTTCTTTTACCAGGTAGGGGAAGTTTTCTGTCATTATTTCTTCAATAGGTTTTCAATATCTTGCTCTCTCTCTTCTTCTGGCACCCCCATAATTCAGATGTTGGTATGCTTGAAGTTGTCCCAACTTCAAGGTATGCCTCTTACACTATCTTCAGATTTTTGGATTCTTTTTTCTTTTTGCTTTTCTGGTTGGGTGTTTTTTGCTTCTTCGTATTTCAAATCTTTGACTTGATTCTTGCGATCCTCTAGTCTGCTGTTGGAACTCTGTATAATATTCTTTATTTCAGTCAGTGTATGCTTAATTTCTTTTTTTTAATTTTTTTTATTTTTATTTTTATTTATTTTTATTTATTTTTTATTAAATCTTTATTGTTCAGATTACATTTGTTCCTCTTTTTTTCCCCCCATAACTCCCCTCCTCCCAGTTCCGGCCCCACCCTCCGCCCTCACTCCCCACCCACTGTCCTCATCCATAGGTGCACGATTTTTGTCCAGTCTCTTCCCGCATCTCCCACTCCCCTTCCCCCCCAAGAATAGTCAGTCCATTCCCTTTCTATGTCCCTGATTCATTATAATCACCAGTTCATTCTGTACATCAGATTATTTATTCACTTGATTCTTAGATTCACTTGTTGATAGATGCATGTTTGTTGTTCATAATTTGTACCTTTATCTTTTTCTTCTTCCTCTTCTTAAAGGATAACTTTCAGCATTTCGTATAATACTAGTTTAGTGGTGATGAACTCCTTTAGCTTTTCCTTATCTGTGAAGCTCTTTATCTGACCTTCAATTCTGAATGATAGCTTTGCTGGATAAAGTAATCTTGGTTGTAGGTTCTTGCTATTCATCACTTTGAATATTTCTTGCCATTCTCTTCTGGCCTGCAAAGTTTCTGTTGAGAAATCAGCTGACAGTCGTATGGGTATTCCCTTGTAGGTAATTGAGTCTCTTTCTCTTGCTGCTTTTAAGATTCTCTCTTTGTCTTTTGCTCTTGGCATTTTAATTATGATGTGTCTTGGTGTGGTCCTCTTTGGATTCCTTTTGTTTGGGGTTCTCTGTGCTTCTTGGACCTGTAAGTCCATTTCTTTCACCAGGTGGGGGAAGTTTTCTGTCATTATTTCTTCAAATAGGTTTTCAATATCTTGCTGTCTCTCATCTTCTGGTACGCCTATAATTCTGATGTTGGTGCGTTTGAAACTGTCCCAGAGGCTCCTTACACTATCTTCATATTTTTGGATTCTTTTTTCATTTTGCTTTTCCGGTTGGGTGTTTTTTGCTTCTTCGCATTTCAAATCTTTTTTTTTTTTTAAATATATTTTATTGATTTTTTACAGAGAGGAAGGGAGAGAGATAGAGAGTTAGAAACATCGATCAGCTGCCTCCTGCACATCTCCTACTGGGGATGTGTCCGCAACCCAGGTACATGCCCTTGACCGGAATCGAACCTGGGACCTTTCAGTCCGCAGGCCGACGCTCTATCCACTGAGCCAAACCGGTTTCGGCGCATTTCAAATCTTTGACTTGATTCTTGCACTCCTCTGGTCTGCTATTGGGTGTCTGTATAATATCCTTTATTTCAGTCAGTGTATGCTTAATTTCTGGTTGGTTCTTTATCACAACATCGAGGGTCTCATTAGATTTCATGAGGCTCTCATCAAGTTTATTGGCAGCTTCTAGCACATTATTGCAAGCCCTCAAAATTGCGTTTTTTAGCTCTATATCCTCCATTTCTGTCATGTTTTTTTGTCTCCGCATTTTTTATGCTTTCTTGGTGCACCCCCTTGTGGTCTTTGTGCGCAGTCTTGTTCTAGTTAAGCCTTGATTGTTGTAGTTAATACTAGAGGGATTTGACCACCAGGCCGACTGGCTGTGAGAATCAGCTGTGTCTGCTGCAGTGGGAAAACTTCTGTCCTCTGGAGAGGTGCTAATCTAGCCTTTGCCTGAGGCTATCTGGCAAATGGCTCTGCGCAGGGCTTGGGCGGGGTGGGATCAACAGGGTGGGTGGAGGGAGTGGTTATGGCTGCTCTCAGTCCCGTTCCCAGAGGCTCTGCTTCTCAGAACCCCAGCAACCGCTGCAAACCTCGGAGAGAAAGCTGCCCTCAGGTTCCAACTGATGCCAGACAATCCCGCTTCTCCCGCCTGAGTCTGAGTCTCTAGAGACTCACCCGGATTTGGAGCTCAGAGTCTGAGACTCCCTCCTGATTGAAAACGACAACCGTGCCCTCAGCCACCAGCCCGCTTTGTGCGCGCACCTCCGCACCTTTGTATTTTCCACACTGCGCCTCCTCTGAGCCTCGGTATGCTGTTCTCTTTCCTTCTAGTTGAAGAATCTCTCCTCAGCCAGGTTTCCTGTGTTTCTGGGTGATGTCCGTTCCGTCTTTTAGTTGTATTTTTGAAGTGGTTGTTTGCGGCAGCAGTCTCTGGCGTTTACCTATGCCGCCATCTTGGTTTCCTCCTATGCTTAATTTCTAGTTGGTCCTTGTTCATATCCTTGAGGGTCTCACTAGATTTCTTGAGTGTCTCACTACATTTATCGGCGGTTTCTAGAAAATACTTGAAAAACCTTATAACCGTGGTTTTGAACTCTATATCCAGTAGTTTGCTTTCCTCCATTTCTGTCATTTGTGACCTGTTTCTTTGTCCCCGCATTTTTTACGCTTCCCTGTGTTGATAGAGTGGCTATGTGTGGTAGGTGTCCTATAGGGCCCAGTGGCTCAGCCTCCCCAATTACCTGAGGTGGACACTCTTGGTGCACCCCTTTGTGGGCTTTGTGCACGGTCTTGTTGTAGTTAAGCCTTGATTGTTGTTGGTGTCATTGGGAGGAATTGACCTCCAGGCCAATTGGCTGTGAGATTCAGCTGTGTCTATGGTGGGAAAACTTCTGTGTTGGAGACACCCTTATGGGGCAAGACTTGCTTGAGTGGGGCTTTGGTGCTCACTGAGTCTGTCCCCTGAGTGTGTCCCTTATGGATCTGAGGAGTTGTATCTGGATGATCCCACTCTGACCACTGGGTACACTGGCTCTTGGATCTCTAAGGAGGTGCTAATTTAGCCTCTGCCTGAGGCTACCTAACAGGAGCTATGGAGAGATCTGAAGATTCCTCTTCTTTGTTTGGGATTTGGAGGTGCCCAGATGAGGCCCAGCTGTGAAGCAATGCAAGCTGCTGTGGGGTCTTGGGCCTTCTTTTGAATGTTCTGGGTCTCTCTGACCCAGCTGCAGTTAGTTAGGTAATTTTAGATTGCAAAGGGCCAGGCCATTCATATGCAAAAGCCTCTGCACACAGCTTGGGTGGGGCGGGGTCTCAGAGAATCAACAGGGCGGAGCAAACAGCTATGGCTGATCCTCAGCCCTGCCCTAAGAGGCCCCGGGTTTCAGTGTCCTGTGGTAATCGCTGCAAGCACCTCTGAGAGAAACCCACCCTTGAGTTCTGCCTGATGCCAGACAGTCCAATTTCTCCCCGTATGAGTCTGGGTCCCCAGAGACTTGCCCATAACTGGAGTCCAGAGCAGTCGGGAGCTTGTGACTCCCTCCTGATTGAAAAAGACAACCGTGTCCTCAGTTGCCGGCCCTTTCCGCATGCGCCTCTGTACCTCTGCACTTTACTTCTGCACCTCCTCTGAGTCTCAGTGTGCTTTTCTCTTTCCTTCTAGTTGTAGAATTTCCACTCAGCCAGCCTTCCTGTGGTTCTGGATGATGTCTGTTTTGTCTTTTAGTTGTATTTTTGAAGTGATTGTGCGAGGCAGCAATTTCAGGTGTTTACTTATGCCGCCATCTTGGTTTCTCTTCCAGGTCTTTTATTATTCCAGATGAATTTTTGGAGAGTTTGTTCTTGGTCTGTGAAATATTCCATTGGTATCTTAATTGGGATTGCATTGAATCTATAGATTGCTTTGGGTAGTATGGACATTTTAATGATGTTAATTCTACCAATCCATGAACATAAGTTTTACTTCTTCTTTTCCAATTTGAATGCCTCTTATTTTTTCTTCTTGTCTGATTGCCATGGCTAGCACTTCCAGTACTATGTTAAACAGGAGTGGTGAAAGTGGGCATTTCTGTCTTGTTCCTGTTCTTAGGGGAAATGATTTTAGTTTTTGCCCATTGAGTATGATGTTGGTCTTTATCATGTTGGGATATGCTCCCTCTATTCCAACTTTGTTGAGAGTTTTTATCAAAAATGGGTGTTGGATTTTGTTGAATGCTTTTTCTGTGTCTATTGATATGATCATGGGATTTTTGTCTTGCAATTTGTTTATGTGATGTATCATATTTATTGATTTGCGAATTTTGTACCAGCCTTGCATCCCTGGAATAAAGCCCACTTGATGAAGGTGTATGACCTTTTTAATATATTGATGGATGCAATCTGCTAATATTTTGTTGAGGATTTTAGCATCTATGTTCATCAGGGATATTGGCCTGCAATTCTCTTTCTTTGTAGTGTCTTTATCTGGTTTTGGAATTAGGATAATGTCGACCTCATAAAAAGAGTTTGGAAGTGTTCCTTCCTCTTGGATTTTCTGAAATAGTTTGAGGAGTATAGGTGTTAGTTCTTCTTTGAATGTTTGGAAAAGCTCCCCTGTAAAGCTGTCAGACCTGGGCTTTTGTCTGGGAGGAGTTTTTTAATTCCTGCTTCTATTTCACCAGATGTTATTGGGCTATTTAGGTTTTTTGATTCTTCCTGATTCAGTTTTGGGAGATTGTATTTTTCTAGGAATTTGTCTATTTCATCCACATTACCCAGCTTGTTGGCATATAGTTGTTCATAGTATTTTCTTACAATCCTTTGTATTTCTTTTGTGTCCATGGTTAATTCTCCATTTTCATTTCTGATTTTATTTATTTGGGTCCTCTCTCTTTGTTTCTTGATGAGTCTGGCTAATGGTTTATCAATTTTGTTTATCCTTTCAAAAAACCAGCTCTTTTTTTCATTGATATTTTGTATTTTTTTTTAGTCTCTATGTTATTTATTTCTGCTCTAATCTTTATTATTTCTTTCTTCTTCTTACTCTGGGCTTTTCTTGTTGTTCTCTTTCTAGTTCTTTAAGTTGTAGGGTTAAATAGTTTATTGCTGATTTTTCTTGTTTTTTGAGGTATGCCTATAGTGCTATGAACTTCCCTCTCAGGCCTGCATTTGTTGTGTCCCAGAGATTTGGGGTTGTTGTGTGTTCATTTTAATTTGTTTCCAGGAATTTTTTTATTTCTTTCTTGATCTCGTTGGTAACCCATTTATTGTTTAATAAGATGCTATTTAGCCTCCATGTGTCTGGAGAAAGCCTCCCCTTCAGCTCTCACCCCAAAGCCAGACAGTTGGGTCCTTCTCCATATGTCCATGGTGCCATTTGAGCTGGTGCCCCAGCACTGGAGCTCACAGTGAGTCAGTCCACTAGTGATTAAGTCTGTGCTTGGGCCCTTTAAGGGAACACCTGGGACTCCAGCAGCCCTTCATCTCACTCAGCCACAATCCCTGCTGGTTTTCACAGCTAGATGTTATGGGGACTTCTCTTCCTGGCACTGGAACCCTGGTCTGGCAGGGAGTGGGGGCTGGGGTGGTGGCTCGTGTGCGGCTGGGACTCTTTGCTCCTAAGTGGGTATCTCTGCAGGGAAGATTACCCTCCTGATTTTTAACCACCAGATGTGAGTGTGAGACCAGCTTGTTCTGCTACTCTTACCAGTCTCAAAGTGGCTTCTGTGTATCCATAGTTATAGGACTTCTGCTCAGCTAGATTTCAGGTAGTTCTCAATGATGGTTGTTCTGTAGTTTGGTTGTAATTTTAATGTGGTTGTGGGAGGATGCCAGCACTGCATTTACTTACTCTGTCATCTTGACCATAACTCTAATTCTATGTGCATTTTAGCTCATATCACAGGAGTTAAGAGCATGGATCTCCGAACCAGACTGCTGGAGCTTAGATTCCAGTACTGCAACTTATTAATTACTAGAGGCCTGGTGCATGAAATTTGTACACTTGGGGGGCTCCCTCAGCCTAGCCTGTGCCCTCTTGCAGTCCGGGAGCCCTCAGAGAGCGGGCCTTAGCACTGCTGTGGAGGCTGGAGAGGCTCCTGCCACTGCCGCTGCTCTCACCAGCCATGAGCCCGGCTCTGGCTGAGCAGCGCTCACCCTGTGGGAGCACACTGACCATCAGGGGGCAGCTCCTGCATTGAGCGTCTTCCCCCTGGTGGTCAGTGCGCATCCCAGCAACTGGTCGTTCCACTGTTCAGTCAATTTGCATATTAGCCTTTTATTATAGGATGTGATTTTTGGCAGGTTACTTAGCCTCTCTGAACCTCAGTTTCCTCATCTGTAAAACATAGAAAATAATGGTTCCTTCAGCAAAAGTTGTCAGGATTAAATGAGTTAATACAGGTAAAGAAGTTAGGACTTGAGGCCCGGTGGGGAAAGTCACGGGCTTCAGGGTTCCTACTGGAGCTTTGGGACCAAGCTTAGGTTGCTGAGTAATTCATTCATTACATTCTGGGAACAAATAGAGCATCCATGTCAAATTGAGGGGTGGTTTCTCAGAGGGAAGCTACATAGGCTGGTGTAAATAGGAGTCACACTTGAATAGCACAGGCCTGGATAGTAAATGAAGCTCTACCTCTTATGGTAATTGGGCAAGTTATTTAATCCTCTGAGACTTACTTTTTTCTCATGAAAACTGGGGGTAATGATACCTATCTTGTACAGAGCTTATAAAATTTATATATAACATATCAAGAGGCTGACAGTGTCTAGTATGTCGATAGATGCTCATTGAATCACCTTTTCACTGGGTAAGTCAGCAGGTCATCTCTGTCATAGAATGTTTACTGGTCTACTCCTCATGCAGTGTTTAAAAATGAGCATTTCCTCTGTACTCACAATAATGAAATAATATCAGAATCCATTACCCATTGAATGAGAAAATGAGACATCCATCCCCTCTCAATAGGACATTCACTTTGAATGGTGTTTTCCTGAAGGACCTTGGGAGGCCTGGGCTTTCACCGATTCTGCTATAGAAAAATTTCTGGCCAGCTACTGCCACACCTCAAGGATACTGCTGTATCTTGCTGTGACCTTTTCTAAAACTTTGGCAGAAAAATGTAGAGTACAGCATTCTAACCCAGCAAAGCAAGTCTGGGATAATGAATGAGCTCATAGAAATCTTTTGTGTATGTTTCTGGCATGGTGGATTGAGCCAACACAGAAAATACAAATATAGAAATACCAGGTAAAATATTCTAAGGAAAAAAGCTTAAACACATAGTTGAGCTTGGCTGGAAGAAAGGCTGGCTATGTAGGTGAGCTTAGAAAAGGATTCTCCAATCTTGAAATGCCTTCAGGCTTGCCAATACCTAGTCTTGTGAGAGATCCTGAGCCAGAGTTACAGGGCACTCAAATTTCTGACCCACAGGAACTGTGAGAAAATAAGGGGTTTTGTTTTGTGTTAAGCTGCTAAGTATGGGGTAATCTGTTACCCAACAATAGATAATCAAAGGACAGTGATTACTCAAAATCACTATATAAAGCTTCTGAAATATCTTCGAGAGCTGTGACCAGGAAAAAGCTAACCATTTCCAAGAATGGTTTATTTCTTCTTAGAGACAGAGAGAATAATATACGTATGTTTTCCTTTTGGTTTTGGCCACCAGGACCATCAGAGCCAAATTTATGGCCCAGTTGTAATAATCATGCAAGACCTTATGGCCTATTTGTGTGTTCTTACTCCTGGTCTTTTCTTTTATTCTGACTTGCTTGGTTCTTCATCCCAATTTGTTTTATTATTATTTTTAATCCTGATTTTTTAGTTCATTTTTATATTTTTCTATATTATATGAATTATGTTAAGCCATCTCAAATTCAGTTTACAGAGATGCAAGGCATTCAGAAATACTTTTTAAAAAATAGTTTAACTTCACACCTGTTGAACAGGAGGTGTCTGGAGGCGGTGGTGGGGAAGATCAGGTAATGCAAGCGTGCCTCAAGAACGGGCATTTGGCCAGGGTTAATTTGGATTAGGTCAGAAAATAGCAAGTGATTATGAAAAAAAGAAAAAGGATGGCAATTGATCACCACTCCCAGGGGGAGGGGCCAAGGGTTTACCAAGTCACACAGAGTAATATCTTTGAAATTTATTCATTGCCCCGAGTCCCCAAGGCCCTCCCACGACACCCCGCCCACCCTTCCCTCCCGGGAACCCGCCCCTCCCTCCCTCTGGCCCCTCCTCCGCCCTCGCCCTCTCGATGCGCGCGCGCGCCGCGCCTTCTACCTCCGCCTGGCGGCCAGGCCTCCGGGACGGTTGCGCGCTCCGCTCCTCCCTCCGCCCGCGCGCGCCTTACCGCCTCGCTAGGCTCCCTCCTTTCGGGGCGGTTGGGCCGCGCGCCCGTGGGGGCGGGGCCTGGAGGAGGCGGTGGAGCCAATGGGGCGCGGCGGCGGCGGCGGCGGTGGCGGCGGCCGCGGAGGCGGTGGCGGTAGTGGCGGTGGCTGGGTCGGGCCCCGACGGGCGGCGGCTGCTGAGGTGGAGGCGGAGGGAGGCGGCGGCGGCGGCGGCGGCGGCGAAGGAGGCGGCGGCGGCGGAGGGGGGAAGATGGCGGCGCCCGTCCTGCTGAGAGTGTCCGTGCCGCGGTGGGAGCGGGCGGCCCGGTATGCAGTGTGTGCCGCCGGGATCCTGCTTTCCATCTACGCCTACCACGTGGAGCGGGAGAAGGAGCGGGACCCCGAGCACCGGGCCCTCTGCGACCTAGGGCCCTGGGTGAAGTGCTCCGCCGCCCTTGCCTCTAGGTAGCCTGGCTGAGGGGAGCGAGCCGGGAACGGCCGAGTGGGGTGAGGGCGGGGGCCGGGGGTGGGGAGCGCGTGGCGGGAGCTCGGGCCTGGGGGTTGGTGGGGACCGGGCCGCGGAGGAACCCCCGGCGGGCCGGTGTGGGTAGGGGGCGGCGGCCTGGGGCTCGGGTCCTGGGGCGGCCCACGAGCAGGCCGCCGGGGCGGAGGTGGCGGGGCCGAGACCGGCGAGGAGGGATGAGGTGGCAGAGTGCAGCCGGGAGGCCGGCGCGGACCGGGAGCAGTTGGGCCGGAGGGGGCCGGGTGGGAAGGAGCGAGAGGGCTTCGCGGAGAGTGGGTCCGGCGGGCTTGACAGATCTCGTAGCCGCCGAGAGGCGGGTCGGAGTGTCGGACCTGCCGCGGAGCCGTGAAGTCGGAGCCCACCGTGGTCTGGGGTCGCTGCAGCCGGGGCTGTGGGCAGGCAGGCTCGGGCTGCACTGCCCACTGTGGTCCCGGGGCCAGGACAGGTGTTTCCGCGGTCAGGCCTCTTTGTACTCGGTAGCGCTCATGAGAATTGGCGCTTACTGAGCCGCTGACATTTGCGGGCAAACACGAATTTGACCCTACTCTGGAAGAAGACACCAGCACTTAACCTACCTGATTTTTTGGATTTCCCCTCGTCTAGTTCAGTGTTCTAGGGATGGGGAAATGGTCCGAGTTTGGGTCTAGCTAGCTTAAGCTTAATATGAGTATGTCATGTGTAGTGCTGCTTTGGGCATTGGGGTGACTTTTAAACGTTGTTGGTTAGTATAATAGGATCGCCACAGAAGATTAAAAGTACATGCATTGCTAAACTGGAGGTATTGGCCAGCTTATTGGTTTGTTTTAAAAAATGATGTGGTTGATTTACCTATTATATTTTATTTTCTGCATTAGATTTACCTAGACAGATTACTTAATAAAAGAGGAATTTACATCTTAAAAGTGGTTGGTTGCTTTTTTTTTTTAATTTAGGAAGATTCGTTTTAAAAAGTAGCAAAAGTGAAAGAAATGGTTTCAAAGTTGATAGGTTACAATTTTAATAGAGACATACTATGCCTAATGTTAACTGTAGTTACCTTTGAACAGTTTCTTCCCCTCCTGTAAATTGCTAGGTAGACAATTGTATAAGCTTACCTGTTTTACTTTGCCCTACATATTAGTGATTACAGGAACAAGCTAGCATTGGAGTTAGTCTGTAACTATTTACAAACTTCATCTATTTAATGGAGATACAGAAATTTATAAATTAAAGTGACTTGAGTCTGATTTATAGGCCAGTTTTCTTTTGGAATTGGATAGAATAAACGTCATTGAAAGTTTTTATTTTGCTAAAGTGAAAAAGGCTTTAAGTAAAAGCAGGTTATTGGAGACTGCAAGTAGTCTTAAAAATTCTACTTAAGTATTGATTGCCATTTAGCAGTAATAGTTAAAAACATGACTATTTTAGGAAAAGTAAGTTTGAGCTAAGGTTTGAGTGAGTAGAATTGAA
Organism: Myotis yumanensis; assembly: GCF_028538775.1. Taxonomy (NCBI): domain Eukaryota; kingdom Metazoa; phylum Chordata; class Mammalia; order Chiroptera; family Vespertilionidae; genus Myotis; species Myotis yumanensis. The sequence goes on along the minus strand of NW_027223755.1, from coordinate 87,216,241 downwards.
GATAAAGGATGAGAAAAATTAACCGATGAAAGGAATCCTGAGGAAAGTCTTCTACTAGAATCCAGCGTTAATTCATGTGACTTGTTGAAACTCATGTTATTTTCATTTCATCAGTTCTTAAGTGTCCTAATTTAAATAGAATGAAGTAGAGATTGATGAGAATCATGAGTGTCTGTGTGTGTGTATATGTGTGTAAAGTCTTGTAGTGTTTTGGAAAGCAACACTAAGAGGATAGTTCCCAGACTTTTGGATTTCAAAAGAAATATTTCCCCCCAAAATTGGGACACTGTAATAGAGTTGACAGTTTTTTGTCCTGCCAGGTATAGCCAATAAAAACAGCAATAATAACCCACCAGTATTTACTGCCACCAGAATTTCAGTTAAAAAAGGGGGTATTTTGCCTGGACAGCGTGACTTAGTGGTTGAGCATCGACCTAGGTCATGAATTCCGGTCAGAGCACATGCCTAGGGTGTGGGCTGGATCCCCAGTGTGGGGGCATACAGGAGGCAGCCGATCAATGATTCTCTCTTCATCTTTGATGTTTCTATCTCTCCCTCTCCTTTCCTCTCTGAAATCAATAAAAATACATATTTTTAAAAAATAAAAATAAAGGATATTTTAACTCAATTTGAAAGAACAGTATCTCAGAATAAAAGCCCTTTAAATAGAATAATTTAATTTTATTAAAAAGTTTACTTTCTTTTCTTTATTTGTGCTCATTTTAGTATAAATTAGTAAAAACTGGCAAACCTGCACAAGCCTGCCAGCTGAAATTAAGTACCTCCTGATGTGGTCTCAAGCTAGTTACTTATCTTCCTACAGCCTCCTTGGTTCATGTGTTAAATGGGAGTTTTAAAACTTGCTTTACTGGATGAATGGTAGGGTTAAAGATGATACATGGTATCAAAACCTGGAATAAAGTATGTACTCAGGTATAGCTGAGTTATAGCTGCTAACTAGATTGGAGGTGTTTTTTTGGTGTCTGATATTAAACACTAAGTAGTGTAAGTTCTTGTTTAAAGTTTAGTCATTTATGTATTTTAAATGTCAGTTGTCTTAGTGTTTATTGCTCACTCCATGACAGACTATAAAGACTGAAAATCTATCTAAAACTATTTTAAAAGTGTGGCAAGAGAAAATAATGTGCAGACTATTCCTTATAGGTATTTCCTTTAAATTACATTAGACCCCTTCTAAGAAAGGTTTCTATGTAAAAATAGTACAAATGACCTCAAAAGATTAATAGACTTGACCATTCTACAGTTTAAAATATATATATATTGATTTCAGAGAGGAAGAGACAGGGAGAGATAGAAACATCAATAATGAGAGAGAATCATGGATTGGCTGCCTCTTGCACACCCTCCACTGGCGGGGAGCCCTCAACCCGGCATGTGTCCTGACTGGGAATTGAACCATGACCTCCTGGTTCATAGGTAAGTGTTCAACCACTGAGCTACACTTGCTGGGCCATACTACAGTTTGTAAGTGGTAATAATAGTATTTGTCCTGCCTGGCTTGATTCAATGGCTAGAGCGTTGTCCTCTTGCCTGAAGGGTTGAGGGTTCTATTCCCGGTCAAGGGCACCTATGTACCTTGGTTGCAGGTTCCTTGGATCCCTGGCCCTTGTGTGGGAGGCAACCAGTCAAAGTGTCTCTCTCACGTTGCTGTTTTTTTTTTCTCTCTCTCTCTCTTTCTCTCCTCCCTCCCTTTTACTTGCTCTAAAAGTCAATGGGAAAAATATCCTTGGGTGAGGGTTAAAAACACACACCCACAAACTCCCAACATTTAAATGGTAATAATAGTATTTGAAAACCATCAAGCCTAAACCGGTTTGGCTCAGTGGATAGAGCGTCGGCCTGCGGACTGAAGGGTCCCAGGTTTGATTCCGGTCAAGGGCATGTACCTGGGTTGCGGGCACATCCCCAGTGGGAGATGTGCAGGAGGCAGCTGATCGATGTTTCTCTCTCATCGATGTTTCTGACTCTCTATCTCTCTCCCTTCCTCTCTGTAAAAAAATCAATAAAATATATTTAAAAAAAAAAAAAAGAAAAAGAAAACCATCAAGTCCTCAAAAAGCTGCCTTAGTTTGCAAAATGTTGGACTAGTACCTCTCATCTGTCTTTAAAAAAAAATTAGTACCATATATTTACTACCTCCCCTTCCCATTGAGATCATACATTTTTAGAATTTGTTCAGTTGCCCAAGGTAACACAGTTAGTGCCAGATTGGGGCTAGAAGTCTGGCTTCCAGAGTCTTGTTTAGAGTCTCCCTCTGCCTGCATTTTTTCAGTTAAATTCTTGTATAAGTAATACATTCATTGCTCCCAATTAAAAAAAGATACTAAAGTATATATAGGGAACAGACTCCTTCATACCCATTCCCAAAAAAATGTAGTTCTCCCTCTTCATAAGCATCCATGAAACTTTCCAGAGCTGTTTCATGCCTATACAAGTGTAAATATGGTCATATTCTCCCCATTTTATAAACATGAAATTACATATTCTGATCTGTACTTTATTTTTGCTAGCATTTCCATCACCACCATATTATTATTATTTTTACTGATTTCAGAGAGGAAGGGAGAGGGAGAGAGAGATAGAAACATCAGTGATGAGAGAATCATTGATTGGCTGCCTCCTGCACACCTCTCACTGGGGATCGAGCCTGCAACCCCGGCATGTGCCCTTGACCACAATCGAACCCAGGACTGTTCAGTCTGCAGGCCAATGCTCTATCCACTGAGCCAAACGGGCTAGGACACCACCATATTATTAAGTGCTTATTACCTTCATATTTGGTGGAATGTTAATAACTGCTAGTATGTAAAAGAAAATTTGTTCTAGTAGGCTTTTTGTTGTTGTTAATCCTCACCTGAGGATGTTTTCCCATTGATTTTTAGAGTGGAAGAAAAGGGGAGAGACAGAGAGAAACATTGATGTGAGAGACACTTTGATTGGTTGCCTCCCACATGCGCCCCATGTGGATCCAGCCTGCAACTGAGGTATGTGCTCTTGACCAGGATTGAACCTGGAACCCTTTAGTCTGCAGGCTGATGCTCTATCCACTGAGCCAAACCATCTAGGGCTGTTCTAGTTGTTTTTTTAATAATTAAATTTTTAAAAAATTACAGCTGACCTGCAATATTATATCGGTTTCAGGTGTACACCATACTTATTAGTCACTTATATAACTTATGACCTGGTCACCCTGATAAGTCTAGTACTCATCTGACACCATACATAGCTATTATAATATTGTTGACTGACTATATTCCTATGCTGTATTTTACATCCCCATGTTTTGTTTTGTTTTTGTAACTGGCAATTTGTACTTAATAACTACCCTTTTTTCACTAACCCTTCAATCCCCCTCCCTTCTGGCAACCATCAGCTTGTTTTCAGTATCTATGAGTCTGTTTCTGTTCTGCTTGTTCATTTCTTTTGTTTTTTAGATTCTACATATAAGTGAAATCATATGGTATTTGTCCTCCTCTGACATTTCACTAAGCATTAATTCCCTCTAGGTCCATTCATGTTGTTGCAGATGGCAAGATTTCATTCTTTTTTATGGCTGAGCTATATTCCGTGATATATACAAAGTGGGGCAAAAGGAGGTTTACAGTTGTGAGTATGCAAAACACAGAGTTTATTCTTTTATTATTATTTATTACTAGAGGCCTGTTGCATGAAATTCGTTTGGGGGTGGGGAGGTGTCCCTCAGCCCAGCCTGCACCCTCTTCAATCTGGGACCCCTTGGGGGATGTCCAACTGCCGGTTTAGGCCTGATCCCTGTAGACATCCGGCAGTCAGACATCCCTCTCACAATCCGGGACTACTGGCTCCTAACCACTGCCTGCCTGCCTGATTGCCCCTAACCACTCTGCATGCCAGCCTGATAGCCCCCTAAACCGCTCCCCTGCCAGCCTGATTGATGCCTAACTGCTTCCCTGCCGGCATAATCGTCCCCAACTGCCCTTCTTTGCTGGCCCGATAGCCTCCAACTGCTGGCCCTATTGCCCCCAACTGCCTTCCCCTGTGGGGCTGAGGGGACTGGGGGACTAAGGCTGGATGAGGTGGGGCTGAGGAGACTGGGGACTCCGGCTGGTTGAGGCAGGGCTGAGGGGACTGGGTGCCGCCATCTTGTGAGGGTGTGACAGTCAATTAGCATATTCCCTCTTTATTAGATAGGATTGTATTATCTTCTATTTGAACAGTTGTAAACCTCTTCTAGCCCCACCCTGTATGTACCACATCTTTACCCTTTTGTTTCTCAATGGACACTTGGTTGCTTTTATATCTTGGCTATTGCAAGTAATGTTACAGTGAACACAGGGAGTGGACACATCATTTTGGATTCGTGTTTTGGATTTCTTCAGATAAATACCCAGAAGTGGAATTTCTGGGTCATATGGTAGTTCTGCTTTCCATGGGGGCTACACCAGTTTACAATCCTACTAACAGTGCACACAGGTTTCCTTTCCTCCACATCCTCACCAATACTTTTTTATTTGTTGACTAGAGGCTCGATGCACAAAATTCGTGCAAGAGTAGGCCTTTCTTCCTCTGGCTATCGGCACCGGCTTCCTTCTGGCACCCGGGACCCGGGCTTCCCTCCGACTGCTGGCACCTGGGACCCGGGCTTCCCTCGCAGCCCTGGTTTCATCCAGAAGGTCGTCCGGAAGGATGCCCAGTCTAATTAGCACATTACAATTTTATTATTATACACTAGAGGCCCAGTGCACGAAATTTGTGCATGGGGGGAGGGGGTCTTCTCAGCCCAGCCTGCTCCCTCTCCAATCTGGGACCCTTCAGGGGATGTCCGACTGCCGGTTTAGGCCTCTCACAATCTGGGACTGCTGGCTCCTAAAAGTTCACCTGCCTGCCTGCCTGATCGCCCCTAACTGTCCCCCCACCCCCTTGCCGGCCTGGTTGCCCCCAGCTGCCCCCCCCCCTCCCGCTGGCCTGGTCGCCCCCAGCTGCCCCCCCCTGCTGGCTTGGTCACCCCATGTAGCCTGCCGTTCAGTCGTTTGGTCGTCCCTCACTAACCCCCCTGACAGCCTGGTTGCCCCACACAGCCTGCTGTTTGTCATTACTGTGACAGCGTCCCAGACAATTTGCATATTTCTCTATTATTAGTATAGACTAGAGGCCCACTGCATGGATTCGTGCACATTGAAAGGAAATTAATTAGAAGGTGGCCGGCGGGGTGGGACTGGGCGAGATGGGTCAGACACACCCTGGAGCCAACCTCCCATGGTCCTTCCCGTGATCCCTCCCAGGGCGGCTGCACCTGGGGTGGCACTGGGGCTTGAAGGGCGTCTGTGGAGTGAATGGGGTCCCTCCAGCAGATGGGGTTCCTCAGCCTGGCCTGTGGGGTTTGGGCCGGCAGTTCGACATCCCCTGAGGGGTCCCGGAGTGCGAGAGGGCACTCTGCAAAGTTGCTGTCGCTCGGCAGCTCCTGCGTTGAGTGTCTGCCCCCTGGTAGTCAGTGGGTATCATACCTACCTGTCGGTCAGCCAGTCACTTAGCCTTTTATATAGATAAAGTGTGAGGTAATATCTCACTGTGGTTTTAATCTGCATTTCCCTGATGATTGGTGATGTTGAGCATCTTTTCACATATCTACTGGCTATCTGTATGTACTCTTTGGAGAAATGTCTATTTAGGTCCTCTGTCCACTTTTACGTTGGATTGATTGATTATTTATTTATGTATTTATTTATTTATTTATTTTGGTGTTAAGTTGTATGAGTTGGCCGTGGCTGGTGTGGCTCTGTTGGTTGAGCATCATCCCAAACAACAAAAAGTTTTGGGCTCGATTCCCAGTTACAGCATATGCTTGGGTTGCAGATTTGGTCCCTGGTGGGTCGGGGTGTGTACAGGAGGCAACTGATCGATGTTTCTCTCTCACATTGATGTTTCTCCCTTTCCCTCTCCCTCTTCCACTCTCTCTAAAATTAACAAAAACCAATTAAAAAGAAGTTGTATGAGTTGCCTGTATGTTTGGAATATTAGTCCCGTTATCAGATATATCATTGGCAAATGTCTTCTTCCATTCAGTAGGTTGTCTTTTTTGTTGTTGTGTTAATCCTTACTCGATATTTTTCCATTGATTTCTAAAGAGAGTGGAAGGGAGGGGGAGAGACAGAGAGAAACATCATTTGGTTGCCTCCCACATGAGCCCCAACCAGGGTAGGGGATCAAGCCTGTAATCGAGGTACGTACCCTTAACTGGAATTAAACCTGGGAGCCTGCAGTCCACAGGCGGACACTCTATCCACTGAACCAAACCAGCTAGGGCAGTAGAATGTCTTCATTTTGTTGATGGTTTCCTTCACTGTGCAAAAACCCTTTAGTTAGATATAGTCCCATTTATTTATATTTTCTTTTGTTTCCCATGCCTGAGGAAACATTCACAAAAATATTACTAAAAATGATGTCAGAGAGTTTTCTGATAGTTAGTTTTGAGTAAGAAGAATTGAATAAATAAGGTATGCTTATGTTATCATTATTCTTGGTATGGAAATTTCAGAAGCAGTATGAACTCAAAGAGATCAGGAGGAATAGAGATCACAAAGAGGTGAAGCTGGGCTGCCATGTATTAAAGATAACTTAATATTTAAATAATACTTACTGTGTTCTAAATTCTTTACGTATATTATTTTTCCCACAATGGTCTTTTTTATAACCATTTTACAGATGACAAAACTGAGTAACAGAATGTAACTGAAATACACACTAGGTAACATGTATAGGTAATCTGGCTCAAGAGTCCAAGCTCTATAGATTCTATTTAGGTCTAATATTGATACAGTGACACCCGCATTTTTAAAAATTTGACAAATATTGCCCTAGCTGGTGTTTCTAAGTGGTTAGAGCACAGGCTTGCTCACTGAAGGATTGTGGGTTTGATTCCCTGTCAAGGGCACATTCCTGGGTTGTAGGTTTGATCCCTGGCGCTGGTCTGCGAGTGTGCGAGAGGCAACCAACTGATGTGTCTCACACTGATGCTGCTCCCTCCCTCCTTTCCACTCTCTAAAACTCAATGGAAAAAATATACCCTGATGAGGATTAACAAAAAAAATTAAAAATGCAAACATTGGTGCCATTTATTATTATTTTTTACTTCTGTTTGCCAAAACACTGAGTTTGTATTATAGTTTTTATGTGTTTAGAGCAATTTTATTTGATTTATATTTTTTAAAATATATTTTTATTGATTTCAGAGAGGAAGGGAGAGGGAGAGAGAGAAACATCAATGGTGAGAGAGAATCACTGATCAGCTGCCCCCTGCATGCCCCACCCACACTAAGGATCGAGCCTGCAACCCGGGCATGTGCCCTGACTGGGAATCGAACTGTGACCTCTTGGTTCATAGGTTGATGCTCAACCACTGAGCCACCCCAGAAGGGCTTTAGAGTGATTTTAAAGCAAGGACATTATTGTGAAGGCATGGTGTTCAGGAAGTAAGTTCCTGGAGTATTTACCTTCTAAGCCTTAACTTAGGGAGATATGGCATTTGTAACACCTAGTTAGAGAACAGATATATAGTAGAGTGAATTATCAGGAAGACTTATCAGAAAAGCCAAGAGAAGAAAAATAAAGTGGATCTAGGCATATGAAGTGGGGGAGGGGGAGGAGAAAAAAATGAGTTAATTTGAATATGTACTAGGGTGGGGTAGCCCTTTCTGTGAGAGGTGTTGAGTCATATGGACCTACTGCACAGAGATAGGAGAGTTAGACCTAGGGTGTGGTGCTGGCTACACAATATTCAGAACTAGGAATTTAAGAGGGATTCATTTCCTTGATCATTCAGAAGAACTCTAGGAAACAGCATGAGGAAAAGCAGAAAAGAGTGGCCATTTGGGGGAATATCAGGTGATCATATTTGAATGTAACACAGATCCATCTGGGTTGGGAAAGGACTGGAATCTATAGTTTGCCCAGAAAAATGAAGAACTAGCTATTTTTACAAATCACATGTTCTTTAAAACACAGATAAGAGTTATAAGCACTGAGCCTTGGGTTTCTTTTCTATATAGTATTTGTACTAGACTGCACTAGACTTGTAGTAAGTTACCAGTTTTTAAGGTTTTTTCCCCAAAGTCCTAACTCTGTGGTGGTATAACAGGGATTTCATAAGCATTTGATTCACATTTTAACATTTTATTTATTTTTAAATATGTATTTTTACTGATTTCAGAGAGGAAGGGCGAAAAATAGAGAGAGAAACATCAGTGATGAGCGAGAATCACTGATTGGTTGCCTCCCGCACACCTCACACGGAACCGAGCCTGCAACTCGAACATGTGCCCTGACTGGAACTGAGCCATGGCCTCCCGGTTCATAGGTTGACACTCAACCACTGAGCCATGCTGGCCAGGTGTGATAAACATTTTAATATTTTAAACTTAAAACAGTATAAACACAGATTAGTGGTCACCAGGAGTTAGGAATGGGGGAAGAGGGAATGTGGTTATGGAGATAGTATGAGGGAACCTTGTGGGGAGGGAATAGTTCTGCATTTCAGTTGTGGTTACTCGAGGCTACAAAGATTTTGTAGAACTACTCACATGCGCACATAGATGCACGAACACGCACACATACACAGTGCATGTAAAATTGGTGAAATTGGAGTAAACTCTGGATTGTACACTGTCAGTTTTTTGGTTGTGATATTATTGTACTAGACTTAATGGAAGATGTTACCACTAGGAAAGGTTAGGTGAATGGTGCTTAGGTAATTATTTCATTCATTTATTTATTTATTTATTTATTTATATGTATATATTTTTTGTTAATCCTCACACAAGGATATTTTTCCATTGATTTTTAGAGAGAGTGGAAGGGAGTGGGAGAGACAGAGAGAAACATTGACGTGAGACACATTGATTGGTTGCCTCCTGCATGCGCCCTGACCAGGGCTCAGGCTGGGGAGGAGCTTGCAACCAAGGTATGTGCCATTGACCGGAATTGAACCAAGAACCCTTTGGTCTACAGTTTGATGCTCTACCCACTGAGCCAAACCGACTAGCGCTGTAATTATCCTATCTAATAATAGACAAACATAGTAATTAACCATACCTCCCACACACTTCCCATTGGCTAATCAGGGCGATATGCAAATTAACTGCCAACCAAGATGGCAGCCGGCAGCCAGGCAGCTGAAGTGAACAGGAAGCTTGCTTGCTCCAGTGATGGAGGAAGCCAAGGTTCCCCGCCTGCCGCTGCCGGCCTCTGAGCTATACTCTAAGAAACAATGTTGCAATTATAGAAGCTAAACAAACCCCAGAAACCCTCTTTCAGCCAGCTGGCCTTGGAGCTGGAGCTGCAACAGTGTTTCAATTATAGAAGCCAAACAAACCCAGATACCTGCTTTCAGCAGCCGAGGTCTCAGAGCTGGAGCCGAGCCTCAGAGCTAAAGCCGGCTCTCAGTTTCAGTGACAGCCATAGAAGATAAATAAATCCCAGAATAAAAAAAGAAAAAAAGGAGAGGTGGGAGCTTCAGTCACCCGCCAGCCTGAAAACGGCCCTCAGCCCCTCAGCCAGACTGGCCAGGCACCCCAGTGGGGATCCTCACCCTGAAGGGGGTGTGACCAGCTGCAAACAGCCATCATCCCCTCATCCAGGCTGGCCAGGCACCCAAGCGGGACACCCACCCTGATCCGGGACACCCTTCAGGGCAAACCAGCCGGCCCCCACCCGTGCACCAGGCCTCTATCCTATATAGTAAAAGGGTAATATGCAAAATGACCCTAACAGCAGAAGGACTGGGAATGACTGGTCACTATGACACACACTGACCACCAGGGGGCAGACGCTCAATGCAGGAGCTGCCCTGTGGTGGTCAGGGTGCTCTCACATGGGAGGAGCTCTGCTCAGCCACAAGTCAGGCTGATGGCTGCCAGTACAGCAGTGGTGGTGGGAGCCTCTCCTGCCTCCTCAGCAGCGCTAAGGATGTCCAACTGCAGTTTAGGCCTGCTTCTCGCTGGCAAGTGAACATCCCCTGAAGGCTGCTGAGCTGCCAGAGGGATGACTGATTGCCATCTTAGGCCCAATCCCCCAGGGAGTGGGCCTAAGCCAGCAGGTGGTCCTCCCCTGAGGGGTCCCAGACTGTGAGAGGGCACAGGCTGGGCTGAGGAACCCCCCGCCCCCCCCGAGTGCACAAATTTTTGTGCACCAGGCCTCTAGTCTACACTAATAAAAGAGAAAGATGCAAATTAACCATCACTCTGCCACTCCCACAAGCCACGCCCACCAGCCAGTCAGGAGCGCATATGCAAATTAACCCAACTAAGATGGCGGTGGCCACGGAGCTGGAGCGAGCAGGAGGGTTGGGTTGCCCCCGGTGATGGAGGAAGCCAAGCTTCCCGCCTGCCCTGGCTGGCCCTGGGCTCTGCTCAAGGCTACAGAGTTTCAATTATAGAAGATAAGTAAATCCCAGATACCTGCTTCCAGCCAGCCGTGGCCTCCGCTCAAGGAGGCGCTGAAAAAAAAAAAAAGGAGAGGCTGGGAGCTTGGGTCGCCGGGGGGCATGACCAGCCTGAAAACGGCCATCAGCCCCTCACCCAGGCTGGCCAGGCACCCCAGCGGGGACCTCCACCCTGAAGGGGGTGTGGCCAGCCTGAAAACAGCCCTCAGCCCAGCACCCAGGCTGGCCACACCCCCATGGGGTGAGGGTCCCCGCTGTGGGGTTTGGCCAGCCTGCAAACAGCCATCAGCCCCTCAACCAGGGTGGCCAGGCACCCCAGTGGGGACCTCCACCCTGAAGGGGGTGTGGCCAGCCTGAAAACGACCCTCAGCCCCTCACCCATGCTGGGCAGGCACCCTAGCAGGACCCCCACCCTGATCCAGGATACCCTTCAGGGCAAACCAGCCAGCCCCCACCCGTGCACCAGGCATCTCTCCTATATAATAAAAGGGTAATTTCAAATTGACCCTAACAGCAGAACGACTGGGAATGACTGGTCACTATGACAGACACTGACCACCAGGGGGCAGACGCTTAATGCAGGAGCTGCCCCCTGGTGGTCAGTGCACTCCCACAGGGGGAGCTCTGCTCAGCCACAAGCCAGGCTGATGGCTGCCAGCACAGTGGTGGTGGTGGGAGCCTCTCCTGCCTCAGCAGCGCTAAGGATGTCCAACTGCAGCTTAGGCCTGCTCCCCGCTGGCAAGTGGACTTCCCCCGAGGGCCCCAAGGCTGCCAGAGGGATGTCTGACTGCCAGCTTAGGCCCAATCTCCTGGGAAGCAGGCCTAAGCCAGCAGGTGGACATCCCCCGAGGGGTCCCAGACTGCGAGAGAGCACAGGCCGGGCTGAAGGACCCCCTCAAGTGCACAAATTTTTGTGCATTGTGCCTCTAGTTTTAAAATAAAAAGTAAAAAGACAAAAAAAAGACAATACAATGTAGTTAGAATATTGGAGGGAAATTGAGCAAAACTAAAAGTTAAAATTATCCATAATGCCAACACCCAGGATGACAATCCTTGTAATAGAGCAGTGGTTCTCAACCTTCCTAATGCCGCAACACTTTAATACAGTTCCGCGCCCTAGCTGGTTTGGCTCAGTGGATAGAGTGTTGGCCTGCATACTGAAGGTTCCTGCTGGGGTTCAATCCCAGCGGGTCCAGGGGTCCCCAAAGGTGTGGACGAAGTCGGGGAAGAAGGAATGACACGAAGACAGCCTTCAGTTGATCAGCAGCCTAGTCAGGACCTATAGCCAGGATCTCCAGCCAAAGTTCTGGTCGGAGTTCTGGTTAGGAACTGATGAGGATCTGATGAGGATCTGATGATTATTGTCTTGTTACATCCGTATTTATACCAGCCCATTTTAATCCTGTCAATTTCTATTTCAAAGGTTAGGGCGTTTCTTATCTCCATTCCAGGGAGTAAAGATTATGTAGCTTAACTACCCGCCTGGCACTTAATTAAGGGGTTGCATCCCCTCCCTAACCTCAGGGCAAAATCCCCACCTGGGGAAACAATCTTTCTCGGAGAGGTGACCTTGGTTAAAACACATGGCGCTAAAGGGAGCAAACATATTAAGAACAGTATGCTATATACGCCAGGTCCATTGAAACATATGCTGTGCAGATGTTTCTTTCCTGCAGCGACTGTGTCAAGCAGCAAGGATGGACCGGCTTCCGGCAGGTTCCCAGGTTCAATTCTTGCTAAGAGCACCATGCCCAGATTGTGGGCTCCATCCCCAGTGTGGGGTGCGCAGGAGGCAGCCAATCAATGATTCTCTCTCATCATTGATGTTTCTCTCTCTCTCCCTCTGCCTTCCTCTCTAAAATCAATAAAAATATATTAAAAAAAATGCAGTTCCTCATGTTGTGGTGACCCCCAATTTCATTGTTACAAATTGAACATAATTAAAGCATAGTGATTAATCACAAAAACAATATGTAATTATATACGTGTTTTCTGATAGTCTTAGGCAACCCCTGTGGAAGGGTCGTTTGACCCACAAAGGGTCTCGACCCACAGGTTGAGAACTGTTGTAATAGAGTTTCTTGCTTTTTTTGTGCATGTACTTGAATTTTAAACAATTCTATTGATTTGAAGGATTGTAGCTTTATATTGGTATTTTAAAAATTCAGGCTAGTACTTGTTTGCCAATGTAAAAGTATATAAGCAAATTCACTGCTGTAGAGCACACACTACATTATGTAATAACATGTGATTGCCTTATGCATAATATCCTGATGTCATAGTGTCTTTAAGATTTTTATTTATTATTATTAAAATATATTGTTATTTATTTAAGGGAGAGGGAGAGAGAGATAGAAACATCAGTAATGAGAGAGAATCATCGATTGGCTGCCTCCTACATGCCCCCTACTAGGAATCAAGCCCACAACACAGACATGTGCCCTGATCAGGAATCGAACCGGGAATTGAACCGATGACCTCCTGGTTCATAGGTCAATCAATGCTCAATTACTGAGCCACACCGACTGGTCATGATTTTTCATTTTTCCCCAAAATATTTGTGTATTTCCAAGTATTCTCATTTCTTAATTTTATTAGAGATTTAACTTAGAATTGTTCTACTTTATTATACCTTGAGAGGTATAATAAAATTATTAGATATAATTAATATACTATTTAAAACAAACAAAAAACCCTTTTATTTGCCACTGCTAATATCTGTGAATCAGGTTTTTCTTGATATTGTGCAATCAAAACAAAACTAATTTGACTGCCCCAGTCTTCCATGATTTAAAGTTTGTGTTCATCAGAAGAGCTTCATTGTAAATGTTATGAATTTGAACTTTTAAAATACATTGATAGAATAAAATACTGCTTTAATCTGTTTCTCATATTGCAGATTTACATAAAATTTCATTTAGAAAAATGTTCTTCTGCTAAAAAAGTATTTTAAGCCATGTATTATGATCTATAACATTTCTTTAACAAAAAAGAAATTTCAAGGATGCTGTTGTTGCTGTTTGACTATTGACCTTTTTAAAAGCAATCATTGTATTTGAGAAGTAAAATAGTGGAAGATTAATGAAGTTGAGTATACTCAACTACACACTGTGTTTTAAGAGTTTTATTTATTTCTTCCTGTGCATCGTGCTAAGAGTTAAGATCACAGACTGTAGAGCAAGAATACCTTGGGTTGAAATCTTGGCTCTATAACTTGATCTCCTTTGTTTTAGTTTCCTCCATAAAATGAGGAAAATAATAGTGTCTAATTTAGGATTACTATGAATATAAAGTGCACCATTGTACCAATTTCTGTAAACAATTTAGCACAGTGCCTGTCACAAAAGTAAGTGCTCATAAAACTTATTATTTTAAAGCAAGGCTGAGCCCAGCTGTAGTGGCTTAGTTGGTTGAGTGTTGTCCTGTGCACAGAAAGAATGCCGGTAGGATCTTGGTCAGGGGACGTACGTGGGTTGCGGGTTTGATCTCCAGTTGGAGCTTATGTGGAAGGCAACCTATCGGTGTTTCTCACATTGATGTTTTTCTCTCTCCCTCTCTCTCTCTAAACATGTCGTTTGTGAGGATTAAAAAAAAACCAATGGTTGAGATGATATCTTTCCCCCTCACTTAACATGTTACAACTGCCCAGGTGACGTGGCTCAGTGATTGAGCGTTGACCTATGAAACAGGAGGTCATGGTTCACTTCCTGGTCAGGGTACATGCCCAGGTTGCACGCTCAGTAGGGGGCGTGCAGGAGGCAGCCGATCAATGATTCTCATCATTGAAGTTTCTATCTCCCTCTTCCTTCCTCTCTGAAATCAATAAGAATATCTTAAAAAACACATGTCACAACTATTTTCTTATGTCATAACTCTACCATTAATGTAACTATGTCAAGTGTCCTGTATCTTTGCCACTATTGGGCATACTCATTGTTTTAGACCTTTATCAGTTTGATACATGAAAATGTCATCTCATTGTTTTGTTTTGCATTTTCTCTCCAACCATAAGCAAGGTTTAATGGTTTTCACATTTGTAACTGTTTGCATTTCTTCTCTTGAGTCTTGCCTGTATATATCTTAGAATTTTTTATGTTGATATAGATAAATGCTTTGTATCTTAAAGGATAGGAATATCTTACATTTGATGCTAATATTTTTGCAATTTTAGTTCTGTTTTATTAATTTTTGTAGTGTATATGTTTTTTTTAAGTATATAAAAATTTATTTTCTTTGTAAATTTTTAATATGTTTTAAGTTTATAAGAGCATTTCTCATTCTGATAGCAGATGAATGTGTATTTCTAATTTCTTTTAGTTTTGAAAAAAATTCTTTAATCATCTAGAACAGTGATGGCGAACCTATGACACACGTGTCAGAGGTGACACGCGAACTCATTTTTTTGGTTGATTTTTCTCTGTTAAATGGCATTTAAATATATAAAATAAATACCAACAATATAAATCTTTGTTTTACTATGGTTGCAAATATCAAAAAATTTCCATATGTGACACGGCACCAGAATTAAGTTAGGGTTTAAAAATGCTGACACGCCAGGCTCTAAAGGTTCACCATCACTGATCTAGAATGTAGTGTATATCTACATTAGATGAGTCTGTAACCTAATTTTTGTACAAATCTATGTTTAATGAATATTTGTATTCTGGATATTACTTGTTTATACTTTCATGTTTTCTGCCTTCTGGGTTGTCTTTTTTTTACCTTATTGGTAGCAGGAGAATTTTATTTTATTTTAAAATCTTTATTGTTGAGAGTATTACAGATGTACAGTAAAACAGCTTGGGTGGGGTGGGGTCTCAGAGAATCACTAGGGCCAGGCGAAAAGTGTGAGCCAGGTTGATGGAAACTCAGAGATATGGTGTCTATCAGTTTTTTTGGTGAGGAAGGTCTCAGCATAGGACAGTGACATTTGCCAGCACTTTTGTCTGGAAGAAAGATGCCCCCCACCCCCACCATAACCCAGTTCTTGTCCTGATTATTCCCTGCAATTGCACCCCTCCACACAGATCCCGCCCAATCCCAGGCCTTCACCATCCCATTGTCTATTTTCATGGGTTATGATTCAATTGTTGATAGATATGTATTTATTGCATTTTATTGTTTGTTTTTTTCTTCTTAAAGAAGACCTTTTAACATTTCATGTAATACTGGTTTGGTGGTAATGAACTCCTTTAGCTTTTGCTTGTCTGTGATGCTCTTTATCTGACCTTTATTTCTAAATGATAGCTTTGCTGGGTAGAGTAATGTTGGTTGTAGGTCCTGCCTTTTCATCACTTTGAATATTTCTTGCCACCTTCTTATTTGGCCTGCAAAGTTTCTGTTGAGAAATGAGCCGACAGTCCTATGGGTGCCCTTCTGTAGGTAACTAACTGCGTTTCTCTTGCTACTTATAAGATTCTCTCTTTGCCTTTAACCTTTTGCATTTTAATTATATGAGTTTCTCTTGTTTGGTACTCTCTGTGCTCCCTGGACTTGTATTATCTGTTTCTTCCACCAGGTAAGGGAAGTTTTCTGTCATTATTTCTTCAAATAGGTTTTCAATTTCTTGCTCCCTCTCTTCTTCTTCTGGCACCCCTATGATGCAAATGTTGGTATGCTTGAAGTTGTCCCAGAGGCTCCTTACACTATCTTCATATTTTTGGATGCTTTTTTCTTTTTGCTGTTTGGGTGGGGGTTTTTTGCTTCCTCATATTCCAAATTGCTGATTTGATTCTTTGTGTCCTCTACTCTACTGTTGATTCCCTGTAAATTATTCTTCATTTCAGATAGTGTATACTTCATTTCTGACTGGTCCTTTTTTATGTCATTGATGTTCTAAGTTCCTTGATGTTGTCATTAAGTTCCTTGAAATGTTACTAAATTCCTTGAAGCTTGAGCATCCTTATAACTATTGTTTTAATCTCTGTATTTGGTAGTTTGCTTGTTTTCATTTCACTTAGTTCTTTTTCTGGAGATTTCTTCTGTTCTTTCGTTTGGCACATTTTTCTTTGTCTCCACATTTTGGTTGTTCCCTGTGTTTATTTCGATGTATTAGGTAGAGCTGCTGTGTCTCCTGGAATTGGTAGAGTGGCCTTGTGTAGTAGGTGTCCTGTACGGCCTCCCTAGTGGCTCAGCCTCCCCAGTCACCTGAGCTGGGCACTCTAGGTGTGTACTCTCCCACTGTAGTTGACCCTTGCTTGCTGTTGGCCTCACTGGGAGGGATTGACCCCCAGGCCAGTTGGCTGTGTGGACCAGCAGCTACTACAATGGGAGAATTGCTGTGCAGGAGACACCCCTATGGAGCAGGACTTGCTTCAGTGGGGCTTTGGTGCTCTGCAAGCCTGCCTCTTGAGCATGTGTTGGTAGTGGATGTGGTAGGGTTGTAATCAGGTGTGCTCTGAAGCTGACCATGGGGTGCACTGGCTTTGGGGCCTCCTGGAGGTTGTAAAGTCAGCTATTGCCTGAGCCCTGCCTGGGGCCACCTGGCATGAGCTACAGAGTGATCTGCAGATGGCTACTGCTTGTGTGGCGTTTGGAGGTGCCCAGGAGAGGCCAAGGCAGGCTGCTACTAGGCCTGGGGCCTCTTATTGAGAGTTATATGACATGCTGAGGCCAGCTGCTACTTGTTTGAGAGATTTTTAAAAAGTCTGAAGCCTGAGCCAGGACAAGCTGTTCATATGGAAAGACCACTGCAAACAGCTTGGGTGGGGTGAGGTCTCAGGGAGTCACTAAGGCCAGGTGAACAGTGTGAGACAGGTTGATGGAAACTTGGATATGGCACCTGTCAGTCGGTTCTTTGTCACGGGAGGTCTCAGCATAGGACAGTGACGTTTGCCAGCACTTTTGTCTGGGAGAAAGCTGCCCCCAAGTTCTTATCCTGATGCCAGACAAGGTGGTTACTCCCCCTATGTCCCTGGATCCTTTTAAGCTGCTGCCCTAGCACTGGAGTTCGGAGGGAGTGAGTCCAAGGAAGTCCATGCTTCAGCCCTTTAAGTGGAACACCTTGGACTTCCGCAGCCTCTGTGTCCATTCAGCTACAATTCTTGCTGGTTTTTACAGCCTGAACTTAGGGAGATCTCTCTTCCTGACATTGGCATCCTGGGCTGGTGGTTTTAGTGTGGGGCTGGGACCACACTTGCTCTTCACAGGAAACCTACTCAGCCAAGGTATCCTTCCCTTAAAAAACGCCACATGTGGATTTTGGACCAGCCTGTTCCGTGCCTCCACCCCTCCTACCAGTCTCAGTGTGGTTACTTCTTTAATTCTCTAGGTGTAGGGCTTCCATTCAGCCAGATTTCAGGCAGTTCTAAATGATGGTTGTTCTGTGGTTAGTTGTATTTTATAATGTGGTTGTGGGAGGATGTTAGTGCCTGTTTAACTATGCCCCCATCTTGACTGAGTAAGAGGATTTTAGATACATTAGTTAATTCTTTGTTATATGTGTTATACATATTTTCTCCTAGTATCTCACTTTTCTTTTAATTTTTATCTTTATTCATATAGGTTAAACTTAAAAAAACACATTAAAGTCTTTTTTTATTTTTCTTTTTTTTTTTTTTAATTAAATCTTTATTGTTCAGATTATTACATTTGTTCCTCTTTTTTCCCCCCATAACTCCCCTCCTTCCAGCTCCCACCCCACCCTCCACCCTCACTCCCCACCCACTGTGTTCATCCATAGGTGCATGATTTTTGTCCAGTCACTTCCCGCATCTCCCACACCCCGTTTCCCCCCAAGAATAGTCAGTCTATTCCCTTTCTATGTCCCTGATTCTATTATAATCACCAGTTCATTCTGTACATCAGGTTATTTATTCACTTGATTCTTAGATTCATTTGTTGATAGATGCATGTTTGTTGTTCATAATTTGTATCTTTACCTTTTTCTTCTTCTTCCTCTTCTTAAAGGATACCTTTCAGCATTTCATATAATACTGGTTTGGCGGTGATGAACTCCTTTAGCTTTTCCTTATCTGTGAAGCTCTTTATCTGACCTTCAATTCTGAATGATAGCTTTGTTGGATAAAGTAATCTTGGTTGTAGGTTCTTGGTATTCAGCACTTTGAATATTTCTTGCCATTCCCTTCTGGCCTGCAAAGTTTCTGTTGAGAAATCAGCTGACAGTCGTATGGGTATTCCCTTGTAGGTAATTGAGCCTCTTTCTCTTGCTGCTTTTAAGATTTTCTCTTTGTCTTTTGCTCTTGGCATTTTAATGATGATGTGTCTTGGTGTGGTCCTCTTTGGATTCCTTTTGTTTGGGGTTCTCTGCGCTTCTTGGACCTGTAAGTCCATTTCTTTCTCCAGGTGGGGGAAGTTTTCTGCCATTATTTCTTGAAATAGGTTTTCAATATCTTGCTGTCTCTCATCTTCTGGCACTCCAATGACTCTGATATTAGTCCGCTTAAAGCTGTCCCAGAGGCTCCTTACACTATCTTCACACTTTCGGATTCTTTTTTCATTTTGCTTTTCCAATTGGGTGTTTTTTGTCGAATCTTTTGCTTGATTATTGTGCTCCTCTGGTCTGCTATTGGGTATAATATTCTTTATTTCAGTCCGTGTATGCTTACTTTCTAATTTCTTTATCGTAGCATCGAGGGTCTCATTAGTTTTCGTGAGGTTCTGCACAAATTTATGGCAAGCCCTCAAAATTGCGATTCTTAGCTCCATATCCTCCATTTCTGTCATGTTTTTTTGTCTCCGCATCTTTTATGCTTTCTTGGTGCACCCCCTTGTGGTCTCTGTGCGCAGTCTTGTTCTAGCCAAGCCTTAATTGTTGTAGTTAACACTAGAGGGGTTTGACCACCAGGCTGACTGGCTATAGGAATCAGCTGTATGGAAAACGTCTGCCTTCTGGGGAGGCGCTAATCCAGCCTTTGCCTGAGGCGATCGGCAAATGGCTGTGCGCAGGGTTTGGGCGGGGCGGGATCAACAGGGCGGGCGGATGGAGCAGTTATGGCCACGCTCAGTCCCGTTCCCAGAGGCTCTGCTTCTCAGAACCCCGGCAGCCGCTGCAAACTTCGGAGAGAAAGCTGCCCTCAGGTTCCAACTGATGCCGGATGATCCCGCTTCTCCCGTTTGAGTCTGGGTCCCTAGAGACTCGCCCGGATCTGGAGCCCAGAGTCTGAGACTCACTCCCGACAGAAAACGACAACCGCGCCCTCAGCCACCAGCCCGCTTTGCGCGCGCACCTCGGTACCTTTGTATTTTCCACACTGCGCCGCCTCTGAGCCTCGATTTGCTGTTCTCTTTCCTTCTAGTTGTAGAGTCTCTCTTCAGCCAGCCTTCCTGTGGTTCTGGGTGATGTCCGTTCAGTCTTTTAGTTGTATTTTTGAAATGGTTGTTTGCGGCAGCGGTCTCCGGTGTTTACCTACGCCGCCATCTTGGTCTCCCCTTTTTTTATTTTTCAATTATAGTTGACATAAAATAGTATATTAGTGTCACGTGTGCAACAGTGATTAGACATTGTATATCTTACTAAGTGATCATCTGGATAAACTTTGTATCCACCTGACACCATACATAGTTATGAGAATAGCATTGACTATGTTGCCTGTGCTGTACTTTATATCTCTGTGATTATTCTGTAACAACAGTTTGTACTTTTTAATCCTCTTACCTTTTCCACCCATTTCCTCAAACCCCCTCCCATCTGGCAACTGTCAAATGTTCTCTGCATCCATGAGTCTGTTTCTGTTCTGCTTCATCCTTTTGTTGTTGTTTTTTTAGATTGAATTGTTGATAGATATGCATTTATAGATATGCATTTACTGCCATCTTGTTAATCTTTTTTTTTCTTCTTTTTAAAGAAGGCCCTTTAACATTTCATGTAATACTGGTTTGGTGATGATGAACTCCTTTAGCTTTTTCTTGTGTGGGAAGCTTTTTTTTTTTTTTTGACTTGGAAATTTTACTTTACAAACATTGTGCTATAAACAAAGATGTAATTCTACCCCTTTTAAATATTATAATCCATAATTTCTCGAAAAAAACAGAACACATTTATATAGTTTTAATCTTTCTGCATAAAACTGTACTATGGGTCCTAGCTGGTTTGGCTCAATGGATAGAGCATTGGCCTGTAGACTGAGGGTTCCCGGGTTTGATTCTGGCCAAGGGCACATGCCTGGGTTGTGGGCTCAATCCCCAGTGGGGGGCATGCAGGAGGCAGCCAATCAATGATTCTCTCTCATCATTGATGTTTCTCTCTCCGCCTCTCCTTTCCTCTCTAAAATCAATAAAATATATTTTAAAAAAAACCAACTGTATTATGGGATGAGTAAAATACAGAATGATCTAAGACAGTGGTCGGCAAACTGCGGCTCACGAGCCACATGCGGCTCTTTGGCCCCTTGAGTGTGGCTCTCCCACAAAATACCACGTGCGGGTGCACACGTACAGTGCGATTGAAACTTCGTGGCCCATGTGCAGAAGTCGGTATTTTGTGGAAGAGCCACACCCAAGGGGCCAAAGAGCTGCATACGGCTCGCGAGCCGCAGTTTGCCGACCACTGGTCTAAGACATAAAAACAAGACAAAACAAAACTTACCCAGCATGAATGCCCTAGTGACAAATGGAAATAAAATTAAGACTCACACTCCTGCCAGAACCGGTTTGGCTCAGTGGATAGAGCTTCAGCCCTGCGGACTCAAGGGTCCCAGGTTCGATTCCGGTCAAGGGCATGTACCTTGGTTGCGGGCACATCCCCAGTGAGGAGTGTGCAGGAGGCGGCTGATCGATGTTTCTCTCTCATCGATGTTTCTGACTCTATCCCTCTCCCTTCCTCTCTGTAGAAAATCAATAAAACATATTTAAAAAAAAAAAAAGACTCACACTCCTTAATGTAGTACTCCAAGAAATGGAAACGTGATACTTGTGGGACAGGTAAATGCTTCACAATAAAGTCTTACCTTGATAAGTCTTATTACATAGTATAGTTTATAATTGTGATTGTTTAGGATTGTTCTTAGAGGCTAATGTTTATGCTGATTTCAAAAAATAAGTCATGGTAAAAGGGTATAGACTTTTTTACCAATGAAAATATGTAGATACTGATCTGGTCTTATTATTTACTAAAATAGTAAATGCATGAAAATAATTTAAAACAAAAACACAATTGCCATGTGACTATCTGACTTACAAAATTATAAATCTTCCTAAAGTCAGACTGTATTGCTCCTTGATAGTTACTATAAATTTGAATTTTTCATAGCCAAGACAATATAGACAAAATATTTAATCAAGGAGTTCAAAATAAATTCATCCCAATTACCTATTTATCACTTTATATGTAGTAATTACTTTTTTAAATCCTTTAAGTTTTATCTAGGAGGATAATCACTTTCCGAGAAACATAACTAAGTCACAAGGAACTTCAAAAGTTAAAAAAAAATCATCCCTGCCCTGACTGGTTTGACTCAGTGGATAGAGCATTGGCCTGCAGACTGAGGGGCCCCAGGTTCAATTCCAATCAAGGGCACCAGAAAAAAAATTAAATAAATAAGTAAATAAATAAATAAAAATCATCCCTGAGAAGTGAGAGAAAAAGCTCTAAAAACACAGAAGTGACAGTCCTGCACCCTTTGAACAATCTTTACCATAGCACAAACTTTTATTAACAGTCAGCAATCAAATGTATTCCAATCCTGGATAATTGCTGCCTCTGGTGATCTGATCTTTTTATAATGAAACTATAAGTGCAACATTTTTTTAATATATATTTTATTGATTTTTTACAGAGAGGAAGGGAGAGAGATAGAGTTAGAAACATCGATGAGAGAGAAACATCAATCAGCTGCCTCCTGCCCATCTCCCACTGGGAATGTGCCCACAACCAAGGTACATGCCCTTGACCGGAATCGAACCTGGGACCTTTCAGTCCGCAGGCCAACGCTCTATCCACTGAGCCAAACCGGTTTCGGCGGGTGCAACATTTTTAAGAATCAGATAAATAGGGACTCTGGTTTTATTATCATATTTACATTTTTGTCAAGTCCAGGGACAGCCAGCTAAGATATGTATATTCCAATAAAGATCAAAGTGATAACTTCTGCTGGCAGCTCTTCTGAGTCTCCATTTCCTCCATTGACCTTTACCTAAATAGTAAAAGAAATACAATTGCAACTGAGTTTACTATTATCAATGGCACTCATTACGGTTCTTACAGATCGAATAAGGTTCATTAGCTGATATTTAATTCTTGGCTCCTCTCCAAACCCGCAATTCCCTGGTCTGTTCCCCAGCCAGTGTTCTTGAGGAAACGCTCCTCCTGCAGCTGGCGATGGTGTTGACGCAGAGCAGGGCCACCTGCAGCAGCGAGTACAGGGTGAAGGCCATAGTCACCAGGAACCACCCCAAGGCCTAGCAGATTCCTCTGAAGCCGCCTCAGGGAACGTGGGCGGTGTGTGGGAAGCTCTTTATCTGTCCTACTATTCTAAATGATAACTTTGCTGGGTAGAGTAATATTGGTTGTAGGTCCTTGCTTTTCATCACTTTGAATAGTTTTTTAAAAATACGTTTTTATTAATTTCAGAGAGGGAGGGGCAGAGAGAGAGAGAGAGAGAAATAACAGTGATGAGAGAGAATCATTGATTGGCTGCCTTCAGCATGTTCCTCCCCACCCGCACTCCCCAATGGGGATCGAGCCTGCAACCCAGGCATGTGCCCTGACCGGAACTCAAACCAAGACCTGGTTCATGGGTTGATGCTCAATCACTGAGCCATTCTGGTCGTGCTCATCGTTTTGAATATTTCTTGCCACACCCTTCTGGCCTGCAAAGTTTCTGTTGAGAAATCAGCTGACAGTCTTATGGGAGTTTCCTAGTAGGTAACTGTTTTTTTCTCTTGCTATTTATAAGAGTCTCTCTTTGTCTTTAACCTTTTGCATTTTAATTATGATGGGCCTCTTTGGGTTTCTCTTGTTTGGGACTCTGTACTTCTTGGGCTTATATGTCAATTTCTTTCACTAGGTAAGGGAAGTTTTCTGTCATTATTTCTTCAAATAGATTTTTAGTTTTTCTTTCTCTCTTCTCCTTGTACCCACATGATTCGAATGTTGTATGCTTGAAGTTGTCTCAGAGGCCTCTTACACTATCTTTATATTTTTGGATACTTTTTTCATTTTGCAGTTCTGGTTGGGTGTTTTTGCTTCCTTATATTCCAAATTGCCAATTTGATTCTTAGCTTCATCTACTCTACTGTTAATTCCTTATAAATTATTCTTAATTTCAATTAGTGTAACCTTCATTCTGACTGATTTTTTATGTTGTTGAAGTTCTCACTAAGTTCCTTGAGCATCCTTATAGCAATTGTTTTAAATTCTGTATCTGGTAGTTTGTGTGCTTCCATTTCATTTAGTTTTTTTCCTGGAAATTTCTCCTGTTCTTTACTTTGAGACCTGTTTCTTTGCCTCCACATTTCTGTGCTTCTATGTATTAGGTAGTGCTGCTGTTTCCCAGTCTAGGTAGAGTGGCCGTATGTAGTAGGTCTCTTGTATGACCCAGTGGTACATTCTCCCCAGTCACCTAAGCTGGGCACTCCTGGTGTACTCCTGTGTGAGCTGTGTGCCCTGTCCTGTTGTAGTTAAGCTTTAATTGCTGGTGGTGTCACTGTGAGGGATTGTCCCCCAGGCTAATTGGTTTCGAGAACCTGCTGCGACTACAGCACAGGAGTTGCTGTATAGGGACTGACCCTACGGAGTAGGACTTTCTTCAGTGGGGCTTTGGTGCTCACTGAGCCCACCTGTTGAGTGTGTTGCTCTTGTAGGTGTTAGGGTTGTGATCAAGCATGGTCTGAAGCTGTGCTGGTTCTGGGGCCTCCTGGGAGTTGCAAGGTCAGCCACCACCTGTGCCTTGCCTGGGGCTACTGGACTTGAGCTACAGAGGTATCTGCAGATGGCTATTTCTTGTGCTGGGTTTGGAGGTGCCCAGGAGAGGCCATGCTACGAACCAAGTCTGGCTGCTGCTAGTGTCAGGCCTGGAGTCACTTAGCAAGAGGTATGGGGTATACAGAGGCCAAATACTGCTTATTTGAGAGATTTTAGGAAAATTCAAGGCATGAGGTGAGAGAGGTCATTTGGATGGAAAAGCTACTGAAAACAGCTTGGGTGGGCCCCCATGTTGGGTGGGGCAGTCTCAGGGAATCACCAGGGTGGTACGAACAGTGTGAGCCAGGTTGATGGAGACTCAGATATGGAGCCTGCCTGCCGGCAGGGATAGGATCTCAGGAAAGGAATAATGGCCTCTGCCAGCACTTTTTCTGGCTTAAAGCTGTGCCCCCAGCTCTCTGATGGCAGACAATTCAGTTTCTCCCCATATGTGTCTAGTTCCTTTCAGGCTGCTGAGCCAGTGCTGGAGCTCCAACGGAGTGAGTCTTAAGTCCTTGCACGAGCCCTTTAAGAAGAACTGACTGGGACGCCAGCAGCCCTCAGTCTCAGCCAGAATTCCTGCTGGTTTTTATAGTCAGAAGTTATGGGGACTGCCGAAACCGGTTTGGCTCAGTGGATAGAGCGTCGGTCTGCGGACTGAAGGGTCCCAGGTTCGATTCCGGTCAAGGGCATGTACCTTGGTTGTGGGCACATCCCCAGGAGGAGATGTGCAGGAGGCAGCTGATTGATGTTTCTCTCTCATCGATGTTTCTAACTCTCTATCTCTCTCCCTTCCTCTCTGTAAAAAATCAATAAAATATATTAAAAAAAAAAAAAAAAAAAAAAAGAAGTTATGGGGACTTCTCTTACTGGTTCTAGATCTCCGGGCTGGGAGGCCTGGTATGGAGCTGGGCACTCTTGCTTCTTTCTCAGCGGGGACCTCCACAGCCAAGATATCGCTCTCAATTTTAAACTGCCACACGTAGGTGTGGGACCAGCTGGTTTCTGTCTCTGACTCTACCAGTCTTGATGTGGCTTCTTTAAATCCCTAGTTGTAGGACTTCCATTCAGTTAGATTTCAGGTGGCTCTGAATAATGGTTCTGTAGTTGCAATTTTGATGTGCTTATGAGAAGACTCCAGTACCTTACTTATCTACACCACCATTTTGACCCCATATAGTTTAAACATTATGTGGTTCTATCTTTGATTTATTTGTAGCTTTTGGGTGTGTGTGTGTGAGTGTGTGTGTGTGTGTTTAATCTTGTGCAAAACATACCGTTGTTTTAAAGGTATTAAAATTTGTTTTCATATCTCTTTTAATTTGTGTGGGATTTACTTTTGTATCTAGTGTGAGGTAGGGATCTTGTTTTTTTTTTTCTAAATTGATAGGTTTTTGCCTATTTCCATTTATTGACTTGGCCATATTTGAAATGCCATAAGCATTTCCTTATATACCTAGGGCCTCTTGCTGGATTATCAGTTCTGTTCCACTGATAATTGTTTATGTTTCCATACAATTCCATGACCACCGTCTCCTCCCCTGTGGCTTTATATAGTAAGTTTGATATCGGATAGGGCAAATATTCTCATTTTCAAAAATTCCCTGGCTATTTTCATGTATTTACTGTTTCAGGAGAATTTTAAAATTTATTTTAATGAGTTCTGAAAAAACCCCATGAGATTTTCATTAGAATTGTACTGAATTTATAAATGAATTTTGGAAGGAGTTACTCTTCACCTAAATCTTCCCATTAAGGAACAAAAATCTTGTATATTTCTATTTATTTTGGAGTTGCTAATCTGATGCGATTTTAATCTGTATGCCCATTGTGGTTTTATTTTGCATGTGATTTATGTAGTGCTAGAAATTGAGAAATTTTATGATGGTATTTCAGTTGGGGATCCGAGGAATATTAGAAGTCTCTTCAGTCAACAGCCACGTATTTTCAATTCTGTAGAGTCCCTGAGAGAGAGATTTGTATTTAAAATTGTACTGACAAATGAAAACCCCAAATGCTTTGCATTTTATTCTTAATTAGGTGTTGGGTACCAAACTCTTTTAAGATGAAGGCTAGAATGAGCCCAGTTGCTCATGTGGAGATGGTCTTTTTAAAATGTAGTGAAGCTTAATTTGTTTCAAACTGTAACAGGCTATGAGATGGGACCCCTACACCTCCCCAATTCTCAAACAACTAGATCTTTCCTTGTGATGTGAACAACGCCTGCTCTAATTAATTTCTATCAGTGCTCAGGGCCATGTAACCAGAGAGAACCCATTTGCTCTGGCTGACTGCTGATCTGGCCTTGGCCACCTGCCTCAGGCCTTTTCTGTCCAAGTAGTAGGTTTGGCCCTGGCTCTCACTTGGAGAGGGAAAAGCCCTCTCTTGAAGGCTTCTCATACCATTTCAGTCACAGGAAAGGAGCAGAAAAGTGAGCCTGGGCCTGTGTGCTAACCTTTTAGTGATGATTCTGCCCAGTAGCACACAGATCCAATAAGTCTTCTCAAATCTGTCCTCTTCTGGGGTTTTGATTTCTCACTTCTCAAGACTACAAAAAGTTTCAGCCATTCTCAGAAGTATTCTCTCTTGGGTTGTTGCTTGTCTCAAATTAACCAGAAAGAGGTGGAGTAAAAACTGGCTTGTTGAGTATTGCACATAACCCATATTTTTTCTTAACTATGCATAACCCTGCAGTGAATAACTTATTGCTCATGAGACAATTCTTCCCTTGCTTAATGGTTCATGACAAGTTCTTAATTTTCCTCCTACCACTTTGTTCCTTCTCAGTTTTCTTTTTTTTTTTTTTTTAAATATATTTTATTGATTTTTTTACAGAGAGGAAGGGAGAGGAACAGAGAGTTAGAAACATCGATGAGAGAGAAACATCGACCAGCTGCCTCCTGCACACCTTCTACTGGGGATGTGCCCGCAACCAAGGTACATGCCCTTGACTGGAATCGAACCTGGGACCTTTCAGTCTGCAGGCCGATGCTCTATCCTCTGAGCCAAACCGGTTTGGCATCAGTTTTCTTTACTGGCTTATCCTCCTATACCTGCCCATTAAATGTTGATGATGTACTTGGAATCAGCCCTACACTTTTGACAGTCTTCTTTCCTAGTCACATTCACATTGATGGATTCACTTATGGATGAATTAAAAATTTATATTCAAGCCTGGATGTCTTTTAGCTCTAGTTCTGCGTATCTAATTGCCACCCGGACATTTCTATTTGGGTGTCTCAAAAGTACTATAAATTTAACATATCCAAGATGTTTTCTATCTCAAGTGAAAAGCATAATCACCCAAGCAATTGTGCAAGTCAGACACTTGGGAGTTGTCCTTGGTTGTTTCTTAACCCTCCCCTACCCCCACCAAATCCAACCAGTCACCAGTTCCAATAGATTTTTTTAACCTTTTTTGTTCTGATTTGTAACACACATACAGAAAAATTGAGCTTTGCATATGTGTGTGTGTGTGTGTGTGTACACACACACACACACACATTTTTTAAATTTTTGCTGAACTAATTACAAAGCATAACCCTTGCAACCAACATTCAGGTCATCAAATAGGTGATTGTCAAGACTCCAGAAAGCCCTCCTTAAATTCCCTTCTCCTTTTTAAAAGTAACCTGTGTCTTGAATTTTATGATAATTTACTTTCTTATTTTTCTACCTAAGGTTGCATCCAAATTTGTTAGTTTAATTTTGCCTGCTTTTTCAACTTTATATAAATGGAACCATGTAGTTTATATCCTTTACTCTGGCTCCTTTCACTCAACATTATTTTGTGAAATTTATTCATGTTTTATGGAGCTGTAGTTTGTCATTGCTGAATATTCTATTATATGAGTATATCAATTCATTCTTTTTTTTCAGATGGACATTTAACTTGTTTTCACTTTGCAGCAATTATGAATAATGCTACTCTGAACATTTTTGTGTATCTTCAGTTTTTGTTGGTAATGCCAGACTGTTTTCCAAAGTGGTTGCACTAGTTTAGATTCCTGCTAGCAATGTACTATAAAAATTCCTGTTTTTCTGCCTCATTGCCAAGCATTAGAATTGTCAATCTGTCAAATTTTATTAATCTCCTGATATATATATATATATATATATATATATATATATATATAATGGATTTTTATGTGTAATTGGGGTATATTTTTATATACAGTACAGTGCAAAAATCTTAAAATATATAGGTTGATGACTTTTTTACATATACATTACTGTTACCCAGATGAAGATAGAGAACATTGCCATCATCCCAGAAAGTTCACTCATACTTCTTTCTAATCAGAAATTGTTATTCTGGCATACTCTTTTGTTGTTGTTGTTAATCCTCACCTGAGGATATTTTTTCCATTGATTATTGATTTTTATTTTTATTTTTTAGAGTGGAAAGGAAGTTGGAAGGGAGGGAGGGAGAGTGAGAAAAACATCAGTGTGAGATAGAGATATCATTTGGTTGCCTCCACACACGCCCTGAGTGCCCCAGGAATGAACCTGCAACTCAGGTATGCCTTGACTGGGAATCAAACCTGCAATTCTTTGGTGCAAGGGCCAATGCTGTACCACTGGGCCACACCAGTCAGGGCTTGACATACTATTTTGACTTCCACCTCTATAAATTTGTTTTGCCTATTCTTGGACTTCTTGAAAATGGGCTCATAAGAACGTGTGCTCTTTTGTGTCTGGCTCTTTTTGCTCAGCATAATGGTTTTGTTTGTTTTTGCAGTGCATCCAAGTTATTGGTTTTATCAGTTATTCTTTTATTTAGTTTTTTAAAAATATATATATTTTATTGATTTTTTACAGAGAGGAAGGGAGAGAGATAGAGAGTCAGAAACATCGATGAGAGAGAAACATTGATCAGCTGCCTCCTGCACACTCCCCACTGGGGATGTGCCCGCAACTAAGGTATGTGCCCCCGACCGGAATCGAACCCGGGACCCCTCAGTCCGCAGGCCGACGCTCTATCCACTGAGCCAAACCTGTTTCGGCTATTTAGTTTTTAAAATATGTTATTTTTTTATTTTTTATTTTCCTTAGAGAGGAAGGGAGATGGAAACACTGATGAAGGAGGAACATCATTATTTGGCTGTCTCCTGCATGCACCCCCACTGGGGATTGAGCCGCAGCCAGGCATGTGCCTTGACCAGGAATTGAACCAGCAAGCTCCTGGTTCCTGGGTCTATGCTCAACCGCTGAGCCACACCGGCCTGGCAATTACTTTATCATTGCTTAGTTCCATTGTGTGGTTGTCATTTTCTTTTGAGTATTTCTAGGTTTTGGCTATTATGATTTAAGCTGCTATAAATAGTGTCATGCAAATATGTGTGTGTAGATATATATACATATACTAGTGGCCCGGTGCACGAAATTCGTGCATGGTGTGTGTGGGGGGGCGGTCCCTCAGCGCGGCCTGCGCCCTCTCGCAATCCGGGACAGCTGGCTCCTAACCACTCGCCTGCCTGCCTACCTGATCACCCCTAACCACTCTGCCTACCAGCCTGATCACCCCCAACTGCCCCCCCCCACCGGCCTGATCACCCCCAACTGCCCCCCCGCCAGCCTGATCACCCCCCTACTGCCCCCCCCGCCGGGCTGATCACCCCCATCCCCCCCCCCCCGCGTGCCTTAAACTGACCCCCCCCCCCCCCCCCCCCCGCTGGCCTGCTCACCCCCAACTCCCCCCCCCCCCCCTCGGCCCCGCCACCATGGCTTTGTCCAGAAGGATGTGCGGCAGATCTCCCAGCCTAATTAGCATATTACCTTTTTATTAATATAGATGTGTGTGTGTGTGTGTGTGTGTGTGTGTACTCAGTTCTCTTGGGTGTATATTGAGGAGTGGTTTTTTAGGTCATAGGGTAGGCGTTTAATTTTATTTGTAACTACAGAACAATTTCCCAAAAATGGTTGTACTATTTAACATTCCTCTTTGTTTTTAATTTGCATTTCCTGTTTACTGGTGGTGTTGAGCTGCATGTCATATATTTATTAGCCTTTGAAAGGTTTATTAAAGTCTCATGAAAATCTTTTGCCCATTTTTCTACCTTGGTGCTCTGTCTTTGTCTTATTCATTTGTATTACAGACATCCTTTTCCACTGTGGCTTGCCTTGCCTTTCATTTTCTTGAATGTATCTTTTGATTAACAGAAATTCTTAATTTTAATGAAGGAAAATATGTCAAATCGTTTTCTTTATAATTAGAACATTTTGTATCCTGGTGATAAAGATATATCCTATGTGGAATTTTAATGGTGTGAGACGGGTCAATTTAATTGTTTTCTTATATGACTATCCAGTTATTTTGGCACCACCACTTATTGAAAAGACCATTCTCCTTTTCTCTGTAGAGTCACTTTAGTTATATATCAGCTGATTGTATATATGCAAGGATTTGTCTGGGCTCCCTGTTCCATTCTTCTGTTTGACCATCCATGTGCCAATGTGCCACTGTCTTAAATTCTCTATTTCAGTAGTTCTCCAGAGATCCTTTTAGAGGTTTTTTGAGGTCAAAACTATTTTCATACCAATAATAAGATGTTATTTGCCTTATTTACTCTCATTATTTCATGAGTGAGCAATAGGTTTTCCAGGGGCTGCATGATATGTGATACTGAAAGAGATTGACTCCAGAAGCAAATATGAGAATCCAGCTATCTACTATTAAGCCAGATATTAAAAAGATTTACAAAAGTGTAAAATAGTTCTTCTCTTCTAACTACATTTTTTTTAATTAAAATATATTTTATTGATTTTTGCAGAGAGGAAGGGAGAGAGACAGAGAGTTAGAAACATCGATGAGAGAGAAGCATCGATCAGCTGCCTCCTTCACATCCCCGACTGGGGGTGTGCCTGCAACCAAGGTACATGCCCTTGACCGGAATCGAACCCGGGACCCTTCAGTCCCCAGGCCGATGCTCTATCCAGTGAGCCAAACCAGTCAGGCCTAACTACATTTTTTTATTTGAAAAATAGTTTTTTATAAGAAATGTTGTTTCTATTAGTATGTAATGAGTTCCTTATTTTAAAATGAGTACATTTAGAAAAATTTTTCTGTTTTAGTTTGGAATGTGATAAATATAACAGATAAACTCACATAAACTAAAGCTCTTTAGAGTCTTAATAATTTGTCGGAGTTTGAGAATTACTCAAAACAAAAGTTTAAGAATTACTACTCTAGTTTTATAAATCTTGATGCCCACTAAATAAGTATTGGTTATTTTTTTACCCCCTGCACTTGCCTATACATTTTAGAATCAGCTTGTTGAGGTTCCACAAGAATACGCTATTAGGATTTTGATGGGAATTGCATTGAAAAAGTTTAGGGGATAATTGAAATCTTTGTACAAGCGAGTCTCCCAATTTATGAACATTATCTCTTCATGTGTTTTGGTCTTCTTTAATTTTTTTCTCAATAATGTTTTATAGATTTCTAAATAGAGGTTTTCTACATCTTTTCAGCAGAGTTTTTAAAGAAAAAATAAAGGTCTACATAGAAAAAAATTTAACAAGAAACTGAAAGATATCTTTGAAAAATATTGTGAAATTTTACCAAGGGACATAAAAGAATTGAATAAATGCTGTAACATAATTTATTCTTGGATAGGGTAACTCACATTGGGAAGATAGCAGTGTCCCCTCTAAATTGCCATATTTGGTATTATTAGATAAACTTTTGCATTTTATAAAGTCTAAAATTCTGATATGCCATAAAATTTATGGCATCTTCCAATCACTTCTGGCCATGTGGTAGTTGTGAAGAAATTTTAGGGACATAACCAATTTATTTTACTTATTTTCCTTTCATCATAAGTGTAACTCATGTGTCTTTATATATGATATAAAGACAAACTAGTATTTTAGTCAAAAAAAGAGCTCCTTCAATAGGCATAAAATAAAAATCCTCAGTCATAAGGCAGCATTATGTCATAGTATGGCAATGTCTTTTTTAGCACTATGTAAAATAATTACTGTATACATTTACATTAAAGGTATCTTGAAATTGATAAAATGTAATCTGTAAATCAGTGTAATCCCAATTAATTTCTCAACAGGCTTTTAAAAACTCAATTCCAACATTTATATAAAAGAACAAAAGTAGAATTTTTAATAAAAATTCTTTGAAAATTAATATTCATGAAGGGAGATTAGTACTATTAAGTCTGTATTAAAGCCAAAGTAATTAAGAGCACCAGAGTAGACAAGGTACCACTGGAACAGAGTTGAGTGTATTGAAGTAGCCTCATTTATAGAAATGTTGTTTGTGATAAAGATAAAAATAATTCTTTAATAAATAGTACTGGGTCAACTGGGTAGCCATTTGGGAAAAAAGAAAGATAGCTTGTTATCTCACTTAAAAAAAAATACAACTTTTATTGAGATGCAGTTCACAGGAAAGTACACATATTTTGAGGATCCAATTCAATAAATTATGTATATATATCCACAAAGTATCCACCACAAAGGTCAAGATATAGATTATATCCATCACCCCCAAATTACTCCTATCCTCTTCCTAGTCAATACCTTCTCCTCCAATGGTAACCACTTTTCTGATCTCTATCTATGGATGAGTTTTACCTGTTTTTTGTTTGTTTTTAATCCTTGACCAAGGATTGTTTGTTTTGTTTTGTTTGTTTTTTCCCCTTGATTTTTAGAGAGTGGAAGGGAGGGAGAAGGGGTGGGGGAGTTTGAGAAGTTGAGAGACAGAGAGGGGGAGAGAGAGACATCAACATCAATGGACATGAAAGAGACACACTGATTGGTTGCTGCAACTGAAGTACATGCTCTTGACTGGGAATCGAACCTGAGACCCTTTGGTCCACTGGCCGATGCTCTAACCCCAAGCTGTACGTTACATCCCTGCAAACATTTATAACTGGCAATTTGAACATCTTAATACCTTTCCCTTTTCTACCTGCCCAACCCCCTTCTCTCTGGCAACCATCAAAATGTTTTCTAGCCCTAGGCAGTTTGGCTCAGTGTATAGTGTTGTCCTGTGGGCCAAAGGGTCCCAGGTTGAACTCTAGTCAAGGGCATGTACCTTGGTTGTAGGTTCCTCCCTGACCAGGCCCTGGTTGGGCTCGTGCAAGAGGCAACCAATTAGTGTGTTTCTCTTACATGGATGTTTCTCTTTGTCTTTCCCTCTCCCACTTTCCCTAAAAATCAATGGAAAAATATCCTTGGGTGAGGATTAACAACCAAAAATAAATAAATAAAATAGATAAATGTTTTCTGTATCTATGAGTTCCTGTTTTGTTTGTTCATTTATTTTGTTTTTAGAATTTACATGTAAGTGAAATCACTTGGCATTTGTTTTTCTCTGACCCATTTCACTTAGCATAATACCCTCTGGATCCATCTATGTTGCAGGTAGCAAGATTTCATTCTTTTTTATGGTTGATTAATATTCCATTACATATATGTACCACATATTTTTTATCCATTTGTCTATCATTGGATACTTAGGTTGCTTTCATATCTTGGCCATTGTAAATAATGCTGAAGTGAACATAGGGATGCATATGGAATTTTGAGTTAGTGTTTCGGGTTTCTTCGGATAAATGCCCAGAAGTGGAATTGCTAGGTACTTCATTGTCCCTTTAAGTTATAGTCTTTGTTTTAAAGTCTGTTTTGTTTGATATAAGTATTGCTATTCCAGCTATTTTGTTTCCATTTTCATGAAATATCTTTTTCCATCCCTTTACTTGCAATCTATTTGTTTTCTTTTAAAGTGGATCTCTCATATGCAGCATATGTATGGGTCTTTTTTTTATTCCTTCAGTCACACTATGTATTGGGATTGGAGTATTCATTTAAAGTAATTATTGATAGGTATGTAGTTATTGCCATTTTATTTTTACTTTTGATCTTTTTCTTTTTAAAGAAGTCCCTTTAACATTTCTTACAATACTGGTTTTGTGGTCATGAACTACTTTAGCATTTTCTTGTGTGGAAAGCTCTTTACCCTTCGATTCTAAATGATAACTTTGCTGGTACAGTAATCTTGGTTACAGGTCCTTTCTTTTATCACTTTGAATGTTTCATGCCAGTCCCTTCTAGCCTGTAAAGTTTCTGTTGAGAAATCAGCTGATAGTTTTATGGAAATTCCCTTGTAGGTAACTAATTGCTTTCCTTTTGCTGCTTATAAGATTCTCTCTTTGTCTTTAACTTTTTGCAGTTTAATTATGATGTGTCTTGATGTGGACCTCTTTGGGTTCATCTTGTTTGGGATTCTCTGTGCTTCCTGGGCTTGTATGTTTATAGATTTTTTTAAATTAAATCTTTATTGTTCGGATTATTACATTGATTACATTGGTTCCTCTTTTTTCCCACCATAACTCCCCTCCACCCAGTTCCCACCCCACCCTCCACCCTCACTCCCCACCCACTGTCCTCATCCATAGGTGCATGATTATTGTCCAATCTCTTCCCACACCCCCCACACCCCTTTCCCCTCAAGAATAGATAGTCCATTCCCTTTCTATGTCTCTGATTCTATTACAATCACCAGTTCATACTGTTCATCAGATTATTTATTCACTTGATTTTTAGATTCACTTGTTGATAGATGTGTATTTGTTGTTCATAATTTTTATCTTTACCTTTTTCTTCTTCTTCCTCTTCTTAAAGGATACCTTTCAGCATTTCATATAATACTGGTTTGGTGGTGATGAACTCCTTTAGCTTTTTCTTATCTGTGAAGCTCTTTATCTGACCTTCAATTCTGAATGATAGCTTTGCTGGATAAAGTAGTCTTGGTTGTAGGTTCTTGGTATTCATCACTTTGAATATTTCTTGCCACTCCCTTCTGGCCTGCAAAGTTTCTGTTGAGAAATCAGCTGACAGTCATATGGGTACTCCCTTGTAGGTAACTGATTTTCTTTCTCTTACTGCTTTTAGGATTCTCTCTTTGTCTTTTGCTCTTGGCATTTTAATTATGATGTTTCTTGGTATGGTCCTCTTTGGATTCCTTTTGTTTGGGGTTCTCTGTGCTTCCTGGACTTGCAAGTCTATTTCTTTCACCAGGCGGGGGAAGTTTTCTGTCATTATTTCTTCAAATAGGTTTTCAATATCTTGCTCTCTCTCTTCTTCTGGTACCCCTATAATTCGGATGTTGGTATGCTTGAAGCTGTCCCAGAGGCTCCTTACACTACCTTCATATTTTTGGATTCTTTTTTCATTTGCTTTTCTGGTTCGGTGTTTTTTGCTTCTTCGTATTTCAAATCTTTGACTTGATTCTTGCGATCCTCTAGTCTGCTGTTGGGAGTCTGTATAATATTCTTTATTTCAGTCAGTGTATGCTTAATTTCTAGTTGGTTCTTTATCACAACATCAAGGGTCTCACTAGATTTCTTGAAGACCTCACTACATTTATTGGCGATCTCACCTGTCTTTTTGAGGGTCTTACTAAATTTATCAGTGGCTTCTAGACAGTTCTTTCAAGACCATAAAAGTGTGGTTTTGAACTCTATATCCAGCAGTTTCCTTTCCTCCATTTCTGTCATTTGTGTCCTGTTTCTTTGTCTTGACATTTTTTATGCTTCGCTGTGTCGATAGAGTGGCTCTCTGGGCTAAGTGTCCTATAGGACCCAGTGGCTCAGCCTCCCCAATAACCTGAGGTAGACACTCTCGGTGCACCCCCTTGTGGGCTTTGTGCAGTCTTGTTGTAATTAAGCCTTGATTGTTGTAGTTATCATTGTGAGGAATTGACCTCCAGGCCAATTGGCTGTGAGAATCAGCTGTGTCTGCAGTGGGAGAACTTCTGTGCTGGAGACACCCCTCTGGGGCAAGACTTGCTTCAATGGGGCTTTGGTGCTCACTGAGTCTGCCCCCTGAGTGTGTCTTTTATGGTTTCA
Organism: Myotis yumanensis; assembly: GCF_028538775.1. Classification (NCBI taxonomy): domain Eukaryota; kingdom Metazoa; phylum Chordata; class Mammalia; order Chiroptera; family Vespertilionidae; genus Myotis; species Myotis yumanensis. The sequence goes on along the minus strand of NW_027223755.1, from coordinate 87,180,075 downwards.
TGGAGCTGCAAACTGGATGGTCCCACTCTGACCTCTGGGCTTCCTGGCTCCTGGATCTCTAGGGAGGTGCTAATTTAGCCTTTGCCTGGGGCTATCCAGCAAAAGCCTCCCTGCAGGGCTTGGGCGGGGCAGGTCCCACAGGATCAACAGGGCAGGGCTAGCAATTATGGCTGCTCTCAGTCTTGCCCCCAGAGGCTCTGTTTCTCAGTGTCCCGGTAATCGCTGCAAGCCCCTCGGAGAGAAAGCTGTCCTCAGGTTCCGACCGATGCCAGACAGTCCCGCTTCTCCCGTATGAGTCTGAGTCCCTAGAGACTCACCCGGAACTGGAGCTCAGAGCCTGAGATTCCCTCCCAATTGAAAACGACAACCGCGCCCTCAGCCGCCAGCCCGCTCCGCATGCACTCTGCACCTTAGTATTTTACTTCCGCACTGCGCCTCCTCTGAGTTTTGGTATGCTTTTCTCTTTCCTTCTAGTTGTAGAATTTCCACTCAGCCAGCCTTCCTGTGGTTCTGGATGATGTCCTTTCCGTCTTTTAGTTGTATTTTTGAAGTGGTTGCTCAAGGCAGCAATCTCTGGTGTTTGCCTATGCTGCCATTTTGGTTCCTCCTGTTTATAGATTTTTTAAAAATATATATTTTATTGATTTTTTACAGAGAGGAAGGGAGAGGGATAGAGCATTATAAACATCAATGAGAGAGAAACATCAATCAGCTGCCTTCTGCACACTCCCCACTGGGTATGTGCCCGCAACCAAGGTACATGCCCTTGACTGGAATTGAACCTGGGACCCTTAAGTCCGCAGGCTGACGCTCTATCCACTGAGCCAAACCGGTCAGGGCTGGGCTTGTATGTTTATTATCTTTGCAAGGTTAGGGTTAGGGTTAGTTTTCAGTCATTTTTTCAAGTAGGTTTTCAAATCTTTACTCTCTCTCTCTTTTCCTTCTGGTACTCCTATGATCCAAATATTGGTATGCTTGATGTTGTCCCAGAGGCCCCTTAAACTATCCTCATTTTTTTTTAAATTCTTTTTTCTTTTTACTGTTCTGATTGGGTGTTTTTGACTCTCTTGTCTTTCAAATCAGTAATTTGATCCTCTGCTTTATAGAATCTACTGTTGATTTCCTGCGTTGTATTTTTCATTTCAGTTATTGTATTCTTCACTTCTGATTGGTTGTTTTATTTTTATGTTTTCTACCTCCATTTTCCTGTTATTTCCTGTCTCTGTAGTTCTCATTGGGTTGATTTACTCTTCCCCTAAGTTCATTGAGCATCCTTATAACCAGTGTTTTGAACTCTGCATCTGGTAGATTGCTTGTCTCCATTTTGTTTAATTATTTTTTCTGGAGTTTTGTTCTTTTATTTGGGACATATTTGTCTCTGCACATTGTCTGCCTCTCTGTTGTTTGTTTCTGTATATTAGGTAGAGCTGCTATGTCCACTAGTCTTAGTAGAGTGGCCTTATGTAATAGGTGTGCTGTGGGACCCAGTGGCACTGTCTTCCTGGTGACCTGATCCAGGTCCTCCAGGTGTGTCCCTTGTGTAGGTTCTATGAGCCCTCCTGTTGTAGTTGAGCCTTGATTGCTACTGGGGCATCAATGGGAGGGATTGACTCGGGCTGATTGGCTTTGATTATAGCCAAAATGCTTTTGTGCAGGGACTGACCCAGGAATAGGATTCACTTAAGCAGGGCTCTGGTGCCTGCTGAATTTGCCCTATGGATGTGTCATTTGTGGAGATGGTTGGGTAGTGTTTGGTGTAATCTGAAGCTGGCCTTTGGGTTGGTTCTGGGGCCTCTTGGGAGGGGCTCTGGTGTAAGCCAAGGTCAGCCGCTGTTTGTGCCCTGCCAAGGGCCAACTGTTAATGAGCTACAAAGTGATTTGCAGATGGTTGCCTCTTGTGCTGGGGTTGGGCGTGCCTGGTAGAGGGCTGAACTCTAAGCCAAGACTGGCTGCCACTGGTGCTAGGCTTGGGGCTGCTTATGAAGGGGTACGGGCACGCCAAGGCTAGGCGCTGCTCTTTTGGGGTTTGTGAACCTTTGAGAGACAGTAGTAAAGTCTGCAGCATGAGCCGAGACAGGCCATTTGTGTGGAAAAGCCACTGAAAGTGGCTTGGGTGAGCCAGCAAGTTGGTTGGGATAGGACCTCAGAATCACTAGAGCTAGGAGAATGGTGTTAGACAAGTTGATGAAGACTCAGACCTGATACCTGCCTGTGCCTGCAGGCTAGGTAGGAGGAGGAGCAATGGCTTCTGCCAGTCTGGGAGAAAGCTGCCCCTCCAATCCTCGCCCTAAAGCCAGACAGTTCAGTTCCTTCCTATGTGTCCCTGGTGTTTTCCCAGCTGCTTCCCTAGGACTGGAGCGCAGAGCAAGTGAGTCTATTAATGAGGAAGTCCATGTGTTGGTCCTCTAACAGGAATGCCTCGGTCACCAGAAGTCCCACATCTCACTCCGCCACGATCTCACCAGTTTTCACAGCCAGAAGTTATGGGGATTTCTCTTTTGGGCCTGGAGCCCTGGGCTGGGGAGCCTGGTGAAGAGCTGGGACCCCTTGTTCCTCAGGGGGACCCCTGCATGGAAGATATTCCTCCCAATTTTTAACCATCACACATGGGTGTGGTACCAGCCTGTTTCATGTCTCCGCCCCTCCTACCAGCACATTACTGTTTTGAAAAAGAGCGGCGTAGAATTTCACATTTCAAAATTACCCACAGAAGACCTCTCAGAGTTCTATTTTGATTAGCAATATATGCTACTGTGAATAATACTGGTTTTGTTTAGCCATGGAAGAAAGATCTAATATTTCATTGATATTAGCTAGGCTAATTTCTGAGCCATGTGTTTAATAATTTCTCAAGTTTAAATTTACTTGAACTTCAGAAAGTCTGAGGTTATAATCAGAACATTTTGATATTCCAAAGACAATATTTTTGTTTGTTAATCAAAAGCTAGATAGTTTTTTATAATTTATTGTTGACAGTATTACAGATGTCCCCCATTTTTTCCCCATTTGCCCCCACCAAACAGCTTCTGTCCCACCTCAGACCTTCACCATACTATTGTCTGTGTTATTGGACTATGCATATATGCATATATTCTTTGGTTAATCTCTTCCTATACCCCCACCTTCCCTCCCTCTGAGATCTGTCATTTGTTCCATGCATCCATGCCTCTGGACCTAATTTGTTCATTACTTTATTTTCATCAGATTCCACATACAGGTGAGATCATGTGATATTCCTCTTTCTCTAACTGGCTTATTTTGCTTAGAATAATAATTTTCAGGTCCATACTTGTTGTTGCAAAGGGTAAGAGCTCCTTTTTTACAGGCATATAGTATTCCATTATATAAATGTACCACAGCTTTTTTTATTCACTCACCTTCTGATGGGCACTTGGGCTGTTTCCAGATCTTAGCTATTGTAGTAACACTGCTGTGAACGAAGGGGTGCATATATTCTTTCTGATTGGTGTTTCAGGATTCTTCAGTGTATTCTCAGAAGTGGGATTGTTGAGTGAAATGGCAGTCATATTTTTAAATTTTTTAGGAAACAATACTGTTTTCCACAATGGCTATACCAATCTGCATTCCATCAGCAGTGTGATGGGGTTCCCTTTTCTCTATATCCTTGCCAGCACTTGTTGTTTGTTGATTTATAGATGGTAGCCATTTTGGCAGGTGTAAGGTGGTACCTCATTGTAGTTTTAATTTTAATCTCTCTGATGATAAGTGACATTGAGCATGTTTTCATGTCTATTGGCCATCTGTATGTCCTCTTTGGAGAACTATATTTAGGTCCTCTTTATTTTTTTAATTGGATTGTTCGGTGTGGGGTTTCTTTTATGTTAAGTCGTATGACTTTTTATAAAATTTGGATATTAACCTCTTATCAAATGTATTATTAGCTAATATCTCCCCTTGAGGAGGATTGTCTTTGTAGTCCCATTTGTTTATTTTTTTCTTTTGTTTCTCTTGCCTGAAGAGGTACATAAAAATATATATAACTAAGAGCAATGTCAGAGAGTTCACTACCTATATTTTTATTTATTTTTGCTGTTTAAATTAAATCTTTATTGTTCAGATTATTACAGTTGTTCCTCTTTTTCCCCCCATAGCTCCCCTTCACCCGGTTCCCACCCCACCCTCTGCCCTTACCCCCCGCCCCCCACTGTCCTCATCCATAGGTGTATGATTTTTGTCCAGTTTCTTCCCGCACCCCCCCCACACCCTTTCCCTCCACCCCCGAGAATAGTCAGTCCACTTCCTTTCTATGCCCCTGATTCTATTATATTCACCAGTTTATTCTGTTCATCAGATTATTTATTCACTTGATTTTTAGAATCACTTGTTGATAGATGTGTATTTGTTGTTCATAATTTGTATCTTTACCTTTTTCTTCTTCTTCCTCTTCTTAAAGAATACCTTTCAACATTTCATATAATACAGGTTTGGTGGTGATGAACTCCTTTAGCTTTTTCTTACTTGTGAAGCTCTTTATCTGACCTTCAATTCTGAATGATAGCTTTGCTGGATAAAGTAATCTAGGTTGTAAGTTCTTGCTATTCTTCACTTTGAATATTTCTTGCCACTCCCTTCTGGCCTGCAAAGTTTGTTGAGAAATCAGCTGACAATCTTATGGGTACTCCCTTGTAGGTAACTGATTTTCTTTCTCTTGCTGCTTTTAGGATTCTCTCTTTGTCTTTTGCTCTTGGCATTTTAATTATGATGTTTCTTGGTATGGTCCTCTTTGGATTCCTTTTGTTTGGGGTTCTCTGTGCTTCCTGGACTTGCAAGTCTATTTCTTTCACCAGGTAGGGGAAGTTTTCTGTCATTATTTCTTCAAATAGGTTTTCAATATCTTGCTCTCTCTCATCTTCTGGCACCCCCATAATTCGGATGTTGGTACGCTTGAAGTTGTCCCAGAGGCTCCTTACACTATCTTCATATTTTTGGATTCTTTTTTCTTTTTGTTTTTCTGGTTGGGTGATTTTTGCTTCTTCGTATTTCAAATCTTTGACTTGATTCTTGCGATCCTCTAGTCTGCTGTTGGGAGTCTGTATAATATTCTTTATTTCAGTCAGTGTATGCTTACTTTCTAGTTGGTCCGTGTTCATATCCTCGAGGGTCTCACTACATTTATCGGCGGTTTCTAGAAAATTCTTGAAAAACCTTAAAAGTGTGGTTTTGAATTCTATATCCAGTAGTTTGCTTTCCTCCATTTCTGCCATTTGTGACCTGTTTCTTTGTCCCCGCATTTTTTATGCTTCCCTGTGTTGATAGAGTGGCTTTCTGTGCTGGGTGGCTCAGCCTCCCCAATTACCTGAGGTGGACACTCTTGGTGCACCCCTTTGTGGGCTTTGTGCACAGTTTTGTTGTAGTTAAGCCTTGATTGTTGTAGGTATCACTGGGATGAATTGACCTCCAGGCCAATTGGCTGTGAGAATCAGCTGTGTTTGCAGTGGGAGAACTTCTTTACTGGAGACCCCCTTATGGGGCAAGACTTGCTTCAGTGAGGCTTTGATGCTCACTGAGTCTGCCCCCTGAGTGTGTCCCTTATGGATCTGAGGAGTTGTAATCTGGATGGTCCCACTCTGACCACTGGGTACACTGGCTCTTGGATCTCTAAGGAGGTGCTAATTTAGCCTCTGCCTGAGGCTACCTAACAGGAGCTATGGAGAGATCTGCAGATTCCTCTTCTTTGTTTGGGGTTCGTAGGTGCCCAGATGAGGCCCAGCTGTGAAGCAATGCAAGCTGCTGTGGGCCCTTGGGCCTTCTTTTGGAAGTTCTGGGTCTTTCTGACCCAGCTGCAGTTAGTTAGGTAATTTTAGATTGCAAAGGGCCAGGCCTTTTATATACAAAAGCCTCTGTGCACAGCTTGGGTGGGGTGGGGTCTCAGGGGATCAACAGGTTTGGTTGACCAATCTTTTGGTCCCGTTCTGCAACGCCAAGACAGATAAGGCCACGACCCTGCAGTGGACCACTGCATTCCTAAAGTACATTCAGGAGTGCCATGGAGATTTTCTTAAGAAGGAATTTGAGAGTGTGTTTTGCGGTAAAACTGGCAGGAGGCTAAAGTTGACCAGACCAGACTCCCTGGCAATGTGTCCCGCGCAGGAGAGTCTGCAGAGCAGCCCTGCCATGGAGATCAAGTGAGCGGACTGGACACTGGTTCCTGGAAGCAGGCGGCCTCTGCCCGGCCATGCGCATGTCCAAGCCCTGGAGCTCTGCGCCAACCGTCAACTCTCAAGGGACATGACTCAAGTTGGAACTCCAGCGGGGACTTTGAAAGCGTCCATTACTGTCCTCTTAGACCATTAGGATGCAGACACTGTGACAATTAGTAATTTTCAATTATCTGTCTTATATCTGTCCATCATGTTTTCTTAACGTGATAACTTAAAAAATAAACACCCTTTGTAATTTCTTTAGTCTTACAGGGTATACTGCTTTTTACTTATTTCCTTTACATTTAAAAACGCCCCCTTGGCAATTGGAAAAGTCAAAATATTCTTCACTAGTAGTAGTTTGGAAATTCATTTCATTTGTTTATCACCTCCCATTGCAACGACTTCCAGCCACATGGACTGCATTGCAGAATTTTGCTAGGAAACTTCCAGAGACATCTTTAAAGCTCCTTTGGTCCATAGATGAGATGTCACGGTGGGCTGCTTTGGTGACCTCACTTTCACACTGAGAGTCAGCACTTTATGTAATAAACTATTGTTTAGAACTGAAAAGAAAAAAAAAAGCTATGGCTGCTCCTCAGTCCTACCCTAAGAGGCCCCACATCTCAGTGTCCTGCGGTAATCACTGCAAGCACCTCTGAGAGAAAGCCGCCCTTGAGTTCCGACTGATGCCAGACAGTCCAGTTTCTCCCCCGTATGAGTCTGGGTCCCCAGAGACTCACCCGGAACTGGAGTAGAGCAGTCGGGAGCTTGAGACTCCCTCCCAATTGAAAAAGACAACCGCATCCTCAGTTGCCAGCCCTTTCCGAGTGCGCCTCTGCACCTCTGCACCTCTGCACTTTACTTCCGCACCTCCTCTGAGTCTCAGTGTGCTTTTCTCTTTCCTTCTAGTTGTAGAATTTCCACTCAGCCAGCCTTCCTGTGGTTCTGGATGATGTCCGTTTTGTCTTTTAGTTGTATTTTTGAAGTGATTGTGCAAAGCAGCAATTTCAGGTGTATACCTATGCCGCCATCTTGGTTTCTCCTCTCACTGCCTATATTTTTTCCTAGGAGTCTTAAGATCTTGGGTTTCCATTTAAGTCTTCAATCTATTTTTAGTTTTTTCTTGTATACTAGAGGCCCGGTACACAGATTTGTGCACTGGTGGGGTCCCTTGGCCTGGCCTGCACCCTCTTGCAATCCAGGACCCCTCGGGGGATGTTAGACTGCCGCTTTCGCCCAATCCCCGCAGGCCAGGCCAAGGGACCCCAGCAGGCACAAATCCGTGCTTTGGGCCTCTAGTATGCATATAAGATCTTTGGTTAATCACTTCCTGCCCTCTCCTCACTCTCCCTCCCTCTAAGATTCATCAGTCTGTTCCATGTTTCCTTGCCTGTGCATTGAGCATCTGCCCCCTGGTGGTCAGTTTGCATCATAGCTACCAGTCAAATGGTCGCTTAGGCTTTTATATATACTGATATATAGGTTATATATATATATAGATGGTGTAAGAAGGTGGTCTAGTTTCATTATTTTTGCATTTATCTGTTCAGTTTTCTCAGCACCATTTATTGAATAGACTGTTTTTACCCTGTTGCCTCCTTCATCATATATTAATTGGCCATACAGACAAAGGTTTACTTCTAGGCTCTATTATTTTTCATTGACCTATATGTTCTGTTTTTATGCTAATATCATGCTGTTTTGATTACTATACCCTGGTAGTATAGTTTGATATCTGGTAACCAGAAACCTTTAACTTTGTTCTTTTTCAAGATTGATGTCACTATTTAGGGTCTTTTGTGGTTCTATATACATTTTAGGATTATTTATTCTAGTTCTGTGAAATACATCATTGGTATTTTGATAGAGATTGTTTTGGGTAGTATGGACATTTTAATGATGTTAATTCTTCCTATTCATGAGCACCATATGTGCTTCTATATATTTGTATCCTCAGTTTCTTTTTTTAGTATTATAATTTTCCAAGTACGGTGTTTTACCTCTTTGGTTAAATTTCTTTATTTTTAATTTTTTCTACAATTGTAAATGGATTGTTTCCTTAATTTTTCTTTCTGATAATTCATTAGTAGTGTAAAAATAATGCAACTCACTTCTGAATATTTATTTTGTATCCTACTACTTTACTGAATTCATTTATCAGTTCTAGCAGTTTTTTGGTGGAATCTTTAGGGTTCTCTATATACCATATCATGTCGTCTGTAAATAATGGACAGTTTTACTTATTTATTTCCAATTTGGATGCCTTGCCTTTTATTTCTTCTTGTCTTGTTGTGGCTAGAATTTCCAATGCAATGTAGAATAAAAGTGAAAGTGGACATCCCTGTCCTATTTCTTATCTTAAGGAAAATGCTTTTAGTTTTTCCCCAATGACTATGACTTGGGTTTCTCAGGTATTGCCTTTATGTTGTTGACATATGTTTCCTCTATTTCCACATTGCTGAGAGTTTTTATCATAAATAGATGCAGGATTTTGTGAAAGGCTTTTTTTCACATTGATATGAAAATCGATATGATCATATGATTTTTATCCTTGATTTTGTTTATGTGGTGTATCATATTAATGGATTTGCGGATATTACACCACCTTGCATACCAAGAATAATTTCCATTTGGTCACGGTATATGATGTGTTTTTTTAAAAAAATATATATTTTTATTGATTTTTTACAAAGAGGAAGGGAGAGGTATAGAGAGTTAGAAACATCAATGAGAGAGAAACATCGATCAGCTGCCTCCTGCAACCAAGGTACATGCCCTTGACCAGAATCAAACCTGGGGCCCTTCAGTCTGCAGGCCGACGCTCTAGCCACTGAGCCAAACCAGTTAGGGCTATGATGTTTTTAATGTATTGCTGAATGCGCTTTGCCGATTTTTTTTTATTTGTGTGTGTCGTAGAAAGGTGTATTTGCATGAAATTATATTCCTTGGTTTCCAAAGTCCCATTTCCCTTAAGTCAATCCTGGAAAATGTGCAGCTGGGGCTTCAGCAGAACTAAAAGCAAAGCCAGTGTCCAGAGTTTCCATTCCATGGTGGAATTGAGTACTGCAGAGCATCAGGCTAATAGTAGATTTTGCTGATATTTTGTTGAGAACTTTTGCATCTGGGTTCATCAGGGATATTGGTCTATTGTTTTCTTTCTTTGTAGTGTTTTGTCTGGTTTTGGAATTAGGATAAAGCTGGTCTCATAAAATGAGTTTGGGAATCTTCCCTTCTTTGAATTTTGTGGAGTAGTTTGAGAAGTATAGGTGTTATTTTTTCTTTGAATGTTTGGTAAAATTAACCTGTGAAGTCATCTGGTCTAGGACTTGTTTGTTGGGAGTTTTTTTTTATTTGCTACTTCGATTTTGTTCATTGTAATTAGTATGTTTAGATTTTGTTTCTTCTTGATTCAGTTTTAGAAGATTGTATGTTTCTAGGAATTTATCCATTCTAGGTTGTCCAATTTGTTGGCATATAGTTGTTTATAATATTTTATTGTAACCCTTTGTATTTCTGTGGTATCAGTTGTTATTTCTCCTTTTTCATGTCTTATTTACTTGAGTCCTCTCTCTCTTTATGAGTCGGTTAAATGTTTATCAATCTTGTTTATCTTTTTAAAGAACCAACTCTTGGTTTCATTGATCTTTTGCTTTGTTATTTTATTACTAGAGGCGCTGTACATGAAATTCATGCACTGGGGGTAAGGGGGTCCCTCAGCCCGGCCTGTGCCCTCTCGTAGTCCAGGACCCCTCAGGGGATGTCCGACTGCCGGCTTAGGACAGTCGGACATTCCTCTCGCAATCTGGGATCCCTTGCTCCTTACCGCCCACCTGCTTGCTCCTTACTGCTCAGCTCACTGCTCCTTAGCACTGCTGCGGATGCAGGAGAGGCTCCCGCCACTGCCGCTGTGCTCACCAGTGGTGAGCCCAACTTCTGGCTGAGCAGTGCTCCCCCTGTGGGAGCACAGTGGCCACCAGGGGGCAGCTCCTGCGTTGAGCGTCTGCCCCCTGGTGGTCAGTGCGCATCATAGCGACTAGTTGTTCTGATCATTCTGCCATAACGGTCGCTTAGGCTTTTATTATATAGATTTTTTTAAAAATTGATTTCAGAGAGGAAGGGAGAGGGAGAGAGATCATTGATCAGCTGTGTCCTGCACACCCGCTACTGGGGATCAAGCCTGCAACCCAGGCATGTGCGTGGACTGGAATCAAACTAGGGACCCTTCAGTCTGCAGGCTAGGGCTTTTTTTTTTTTAAGACTCTATTTTGTTTATTTCCACTCTTATCTTTATTTCCTTCTTTCTATAGTAAAACCTTGATATAACACACTAATTCGGGTGAGAGGTTGTCTGTTAAAGCCAAAAGTTCATTATAGAATAAAGTAGGTTTTCTGAATGCGTATGTTAAAAATTCGATAAATTAGTTAACTTGTTTTTGTAGACACACTTGTGTAATTAAAATTAAGCATGTATGAAAAGTTTAATTTCACAGAAATGTTTTCTATATGTATTACTGTAATTTTTAATTCATATTGAATAGATCGAAATGTGTTCCTTCACCAGTCACCATGAATAAACAAATGCACACGGGTGGAGTGTGACTTAGTGCTCATTGAAACATCAACCACTGCAGAGCTCTAGCTGGTTTGGCTTAGACGCAGGGGTCCTCAAACTTTTTAAATAGGGGGCCAGTTCACTGTCCCTCAGACCGTTGGAGGGCCGGGCTATAGTTTAAAAAAAAACAAACTATGAACAAATTCCTATGCACACTGCACATATCTTATTTTGAAGTAAAAAAAACAAAACAGGAACAAATACAATATTTGTATTTACATGTGGCCTGCGGGCCGTAGTTTGAGGGCCCCTGGCTCAGAGTGTTGGCCTGTGGACCGAAGAGTCTCAGTTTTGTCCAAAGGCGGTTGCAGGCTCCATCCCCAGCCCTGGTGGTCAGGGTATATGCGGAGGCAACCAATTCATGTGTCTCTCTCACATCGATCTTTCTCTCTCTCTGTCTCTTCCCCTCCCTTCTACTCTCTCTAAAAGAACAAAACAAAACAGCAACAAAAAAACTGCTGCAGAAAGTTACACCATGGGACAACAGAACTAATTACCGTGCATGATACAGTGTGATCACATGCTAATCATTCGCCAAATGTTATTTATGAACAGTGACACTTGAATTTAAATACGTAGACTGTAGTTGTAGATATGTAATACTTATTTATGTCGACGAAAATACTACAGTGTTTTTTCCAGCATATGGTTTATTTTCTAAAATTTAAAGTTAATAGTGAATTAATACCAAAAAACCCCTGTTCATTAATTATAAGCAAATCTTGGTTAAAAGCATTTAAAAATGAACAAGGTGTTATTTTTCACATATGACATACAGACTGGAAATTTTGTCCATTATATCTGAAATTTGTTAAATCAGTGTCTGTAAAATCAAGGATTTACTGTACTCACTTTGGTCTTTGTTCTTTTTCTCATTAAGTGTAAGGTTAAATTGTTTATTTGAGATTTTTCTTGTTTCTTAAGGTAGGCCTGTAAGGCTATGAATTTTCCTCTTAGGACTACTTTTGCTATGTCCCATAGACTTTTTGTTGTGTTTTTATTAAATTTTTGAGATTTTACAGCTCAATGCTAGACCATGGTAAATGCACCAAGCTAAAATCGGGGGTGGGGGGGCAGTAATGTGGCTTGGGGCTTAGTCTTTATCCTCTGTTAATCTGGACACTCGGTCTTTATATCCTGTGACTGCATACCCTTTATCAATAGTGTCCTTATTCTGGTTAGATACAGGTGTTGGCTGACTTTTTCTTAAAGGGCCAGATACCAAATATTTTAGTTTTGCAGGCCATATGATCTCTGTCCCAACTAACTTGGCAATACTATTATAGTATGGCAGCAGCCAGAAACAATGTGAATGAGAGTGGCCATGCTTCAATTAAACTTTATTTATAGAAACAGACAGTGAGTGGAATTTGGCCCATGGATTGTAGTTTATCAACCTCTGGTCAAATAAAACCTCCAGAGTATTTTTCACTGGAATTGCCAGACTTTGACAATGTTCTTCATAGTAAATTTTTTGTATGCCACATAATCTTCACATTTTGTGTAAATCTGTCTAGCAATTTTTGCAAATGTTATAACGGACAAATATTCAAATGCTTAGTTTTATTTATGAATTTTGTAGGTGGTTACTGACAGCTATGTCTACCCATTCTTTTAAGTTATTGACTATATTCCCTATGCCAATAGCAAAAACTTATTCTCTACATTCTCTACATTCCCATGACGATTCTGTAACTACCAATTTGTACTTCTTAATCCCTTCACCTTTTTAACACATTTCCCGAACACCTCTCCCATCTGGCAACCATCAAAATGGTCATTATACCTATAAGTCTGTTTCTGCCCTACCTGTTTGTTTATTTTGTTTTTTAGATTCCACATAAAGTGAAATCATAAGGCATTTGTTTTCTCTGTCTCGCTTATTTTACTCAGCATAATATTCTCTAGGTCCACCCATGTTGTTGCATATGGCAAGGTATCTTTTTTTGTTGTTGTTAATCCTCACCTGAGGTTATTTTTTCCATTGATTTTTCAGAGAGAGTGGAAGGGAGAGAGAAAGGAGAGAGAAGAGAGAGGAAAGACACATACAGAGAGAGATACACAAATCAATAGGTTGCCTCCTGCATTCGCCCCTACTTGGGCTACGCATCATACCTGCAACCCAGGTACATGCCCTTGACTGGGAATTGAACCCATGATCCTGCAGTGAGTAAGCTGATGCTCTAACCGCTGAACTATGCTGGCCAGGGCAAGGTTTCTTTTCTTTTTTATGGTTGAATCACACATTTCATTGTAAATTGCTGGGTCTTCGTTGTCTCTTGTTATCGCCTTTGCTTTAAAGTTACCATTCTATTCCCAATCAGGTTGTGGGCTCGATTCCCAGTAAAGGGTGTGCAGGAGTCAACCGAGCGATGTTTCTCTCTCTCTCTCTCTCTCTCTCTCTCTCTCTCTCTCTCTCTCTCCTTTTATCTCTCCCTCTAAAATCAATAAAAACTTAAAAAGAAAAGATAAGTGTATGATTCCACTTATGAGAGGTGTCTAAAATAAAGTAGTCAAATTCATAGAAACAGAAAATTATGAAAAGGTGCTTATCAGGGGATGGACACCAGGAGAAAAGGGAATTTTTTTGTTTTTTTAGAATCCTTACCCAAGGATATGTTTTTCACTGATTCAAGAGAAAGAGAGCGAGAGAAACATCAATTGGTTGACTCATGCACCCACTCTGACTGTGGATAGATAGAACCTGGGTAATTGCCCTGACCAGAAATCAAACTAGCAACCCTTGAGTGCACAGAATGATGTGCTAACCAGCGAGCAACACTGGCCAGGACAGAAGTTTTTTAAAATGGGTATAGAGTTTCAGTTTCGCAAAATGAGAGGTTCTGGAGACCTGTTTCACAACAATACAATACAATACATTTAATATTCTTGAACTGTACACTTAAAAATGGTTAACATGATAAATTTGATGTATTTTAACCACACTTAAAAAAAAGTTTACTTAAGAGTGCAGCTTTATTTAGGCAGATAGATCCCAAAGGAGGACTAGAGAAGAGTCTTATCCACAGATGCTCAGTTCCTTCTTGTAAATTGATTAACCAAATAAGTTTTTGCTATTGGCCTAGGGAGGAGTAAGTGAATGGGAAGGAAAAGAGGCTAGGGATATTGTTCAAAGGAAGGTCTCTCCACATGAAAATTTGAGGAATAGGGAATACTATACACATACACACATAAAATTTAAATATTTGTGTATATAGAAAAATTTAAAAATTATTTTGTTATCAAAGACTAAATATTGATAATGTTAAAATATAATAATAAAAGTAGGATAACTATACATTTATTGGTAAAAACTTTGTGTGAGCCACGTCCCACATGGTTCAGAGTTCAGGATCTGGAGAAGGGCTGCGTGCAAATGACAGAGATGAGACAAGAAATAATATTTGGAAATATTGGGGGCCAGGCGGGAAGCCCAACGCAAGGGGAAGGACTTCCACTGGTGCCCAGGCCTTGCCAACCGTTTATTCAATTTTGGATACACATATAGCCCTTAGTCAGGCAGGAAATTCGGTAACAGACTATCTTGAAGGTTGGTAAAGATTTATTCTGAGACTATTTGGTCAGGAAATTGCTTGAGCTACCATTCTCGACTAAACAATTAGTGCACAGCTCTGGCCCTTGCCAGGGCTCAAGGTTCACCAGCTTTCCGGGCTCCTTGTTTACACTTCTCTGATAGTGAGGACAATGGTTAGCTTCCAACAGTAAAAGTAAGATAACTATACATTTATTGGTAACAAAAACTTAAATGCCAAAGGCAAAAAGCATGTGATTTCCAAAATATAAATAAAAAATAAGGTAATCAGAAGTTTAAACTTATGAACATAGCCCTAGCTGGTTTGGTTCAGCGGATAGAGTGTCAGCCTGTGGACTGAAGGTTCCTGGATTCGATTCTGGTCAAGAGCACATGCCCAGGTTGTGGACTCAGTCCCTGGTAGGGGGCATGTAGGAGGTAGTTGATCAATGATTATCTCTCATCATTGATGTTTCTTCTATCTCTCCCTCTTCCTTTCTAGAATCAATAAAACTATATTAAAAATAAACTTGTGAGCATATTTTTCTATTTAAGTGTAAAAGCAGGTTTACCATTTGTTAGGTAGCTATATTGTTAAAGAAGACATTTCAGGGACTGATAATAGAAAAAAATTGGTATAACTTTTTGCACAATAACAATAGTTTTTTTTTCATTTTTAAATATGATTTTATTGTTTCAGAGTGGAAGGGAGAGGGAGAGAGAGAAACATCAATGATGAGAGAGAATCATTGATTGGCTGCCTCCTGCATGCCCCCCACTGGGAATGGAGCCCGAAACCCAGGCATGTGCCCTTGACCGGAATTGAACCTGGGACCCTTCAGTCTGCGGGCCGATGCTCTATCCACTGAGCCACCAGCTAGGGCTAGAACATTAGGTCTTATGAGAGCTATTCTATTGGTCTGTGAGCACTGTTGGACAGGGAGAGAGGCAGGGGTACTCTCAGACTTGGGATTCTGGGATTTGGATTTAGGGGCAAATAGATAAAATTGGAATCAGGCTGGGGGAGGGTTCCTGGTGAGAGTAGAGACAATTTGGGTGTCTGAGAGCAGCAGACCACGCTGGGGTTAGGAGGAAGACAGGTGGGTTTGGATGAGGTGTTCCAATGCTGGCAGAGGTGCTACAGGAATCTGGTCTTGGGGTGTGGGTGGTGCCTGGGTCTGCAATACCAAGCAAGCAGCAGGGGCTCTAGGAGGGAAGCTACTAAGGTAGGGTTTCCTGATGTCGTGGGATATGCGGTCTACAGCAGGTGAGACTAAAGCGGAGCAGACAGAATTGGAGGCTCCATCAGGGTAGAGCTGGTAATTCGGTCTGGAGGGGAACCGGGTTCCCAAACTCCAGTCTTAGGTGGGACTGAGGACCCCGGTATGGGTTGGTGTCCAGGCCAGGAACAGAAATCCCAGGGGAAGCAGAGTTCCTTGTTCTATTTTGAGGCCTGGGATCTCTGGATCTGAATGGGAATCATCCTCAAACCCAGGGAGTCATATCACAGAATAGATTCATTCAAGGATTAGGGACTCTAGGAACTGGGGAGCGGAGGGGCGAATGGGATATCCAAGATCAGAAGTGGGTACCGGAATAGGCTCAGGGTCCAGACTCTGTGGCAGAGTTCTGGATATAAGTCGAAGGTCCCAGACAGGGCTAGGGGCACCCCCAAAGCTTGTCTTGGGAGTCTAGACTATGAGGAAGGTGCCCTAGGGGTCCTGGCAATTCTGGGGTCACGAAGTTGAGCCCTGGAAGATATTAAAAGCCCAGACTGTGCGGTGGGATCCCAGGTGTCAATGGCAGGTCCCCAGAGGTATAGGGGATCAGAACTCTGGAGCGGAGTCCTGGGAGGGGGGAAGGTGCTGGGCACGCGCGCTCTACCTGGTGCCGCCAGCGGAAGAAACTGGCCGTGTCGATGTTGGGGTGCGTCTCATCTTCATCGTCAGACACCGCGATGTGGTCCCACACGCTGTAGTCCACCATCTTGCGCTGTGGCCCAGCCGGCTCCGGTTCCGAAGGGGCACTCTAACAATAGTTTTTAAGATGATTATGACAGTTGATCAGGTCATTTCTCTTTTTGTAATGCATCTTATGGGAATAGTGTAATATGCAAGCAGACTTTTGCACACTATGTTCATTTAATGCTTTATAACGGGTGGGGGACGTACAGCTCATGGGCCGTATGAGGCCTGTGAAATCATTCATTCTGGCCCTGCCAAGGCATTAGAAGTGAGTTAATTAAATGTTTGACCAAATATAGCAGACTACTTTAATTTAATAATTTTGTATGACCCGTGATTGATGTTATAAATATTCAAATGGCTCTTGACAGAAAAAAAGGTTTCCCACACCTACTTTATAATCATGAGAAATAGAAACAGCCTAATATTCACCAATAATATCTTCAGTTAGTTGTAGTATTTCTATAAAGTATAAAGTATAAAACATAATACAACATTTAGGATCAAATTTAAAATCTATATAATAAAAGCATAAGCAACCATCATGGCGGAACAATTGGTCACTATGATGCGCACTGACCACCAGGGGGCAGATGCTCAATGCAAGAGCTGCCCCCCTGGTGGTCAATGTGCTCCCACAGGGGGAGTCCCGCTCAGCTAGAAGCCGGGCTCATGGCTGGTGAGTGCAGTGGCAGTGGTGGGAGCCCCTCTCTCCTCCAAGGCAGTGCTAAGGAGCAAGGGGTCCGGGACTGCGAGAGGGACGTCTGACTGCTGGCTATCCCCTGAGGGGTCCTGGACTGTGAGAGGGCACAGGCTGGGCTGAGGGACACCACCCTCCTCCTCCCAGTGTACGAATTTCATGCACCAGGACTCTAGTGTTTTTATAAAGTGTACAAATGTTTGTGAAAGAAAAAAAAAGCTTTATATAAAGGTATGCTATTTCATAACCATTGGGCCTTGAAGAGAGAATGCCAGATAGCCAGTCTTGTGTATACATGCTACTTATATTTTTATAGTAAATCACTACATTATTCTTAACAGTGATTTCTCACAACACTACTGTGAATTAGGTGCCATAATCGTCTCCATTTTACAAATGAGAGGATTCATAATCCAAGATCAAGTCACACAGCCTGTTAATAACAGAACTAAGATTGTCTGACTCTAAGCCCATACCACTTCTAGCACTGGGGTTTCTGTATGGCAGGAAACTATGGTCCATGGTGGGTAGCCATTTCCTTTGTGTAATTTACATGGTTAGTATTTTTCTTGAAGATGTCAAACTTTTTGTCATATCTAGTAGGCCCCTTTAAAATGCCCCAACAAACTTTGGAAGCCAACTGGATCTTTATTTGTATTGCAGTTTACTTAGGTGTGTTTGCTTATTCAGTAAAATGGACTCCACAGAATTTTATAATCTTTAAACACAATGTGATTTAAAGTAATGTTTGAATAATTTATTATATCAGTAGGCCATTACAAAATGCTCATCCAAAATTAGAAAATTATAGGCAAAATGTATTTTCTTGACCAAGTTTGAACTTAACAGGGGGGAAAAAAGAGAGAATTAAGAATCCAACAGTAGCCCTGACTGATTTGGCTCAGTGGATAGAGCATCGGCCTGCAGACTCAAGGGTCCCGGGTTCGATTCCGGTCGGGGGCATGTGCCTTGGTTGCAGGCACATCCCTGGGGGGGGGGGGGGGAGCGCGTGCAGGAGGCAGCTGATCGATGTTTCTCTCTCATCAATGTTTCTAACTCTGTATCTCTTTCCCTTCCTCTCTGTAAAAAATCAATAAAATATATATTTTTTAAAAAAAGAAAAAAAAAAGAATCCAACAATCTTACATGTATTTGTAAGTGAAAAGAATATTTGTAAGTGGTATATATGAGCCAGCATCCCAATAAATTTTTCCTTCGAGTAGGAAAATATCAAGAGAACTCTATTATTATTAACTTGTCTTCACTAATATTGTATTCCTGAATGTTTTAGTCATGATATTAGGGCCGTAGTAGCTTTCCCATGAGGAAACAGATTTCGGTAAAATTTAAATTTGGTTGAGGGGGAAGAGAGTTGAGTTGGGAAAACATTAAGGGTCATTATTAATTAATTTAAACTGATTGATGAACTTGATAAGGCATTCTTTTTTGCTGCTGTAATTATAAAAGTAATATTTTGTCATTAAAGAAAATTTACAAAATATAACAAAGAAAACTCTTAGCCACCATTCAGAAAATATTGATATTTTATAGGATTTATTTTCTTCTTTAAAGTAATTTATTCTTTTTTTCTGATTACTTAGTTACACATGTCTTTCGTAGAAAATTAAGAAAATATATAAAAGTTCAATAATGAAAATAAAAATTACCGGTTCTCCCATTACACAGATCCTTTTCTTAAAAGAAATTTGTTAGAAAATTAAACATTTTAAAGTTTACATTCAGTGCCATTTAGTAGTACACTTGCAGTGTCTTGCAACCATTGTTGCTCTGTGTATTTCCAAAGTATTTGCATTACCCCCAAAGGTGATACTGTACCCACTAAGCAGTCACTCCTCACTCCCCCTCCATACCCCCTGGCAACCACTAATCTACTTTCTGTCTCTGGGTTTGCCTCTTACGGACATTTCATATCAATGGAATCATAGGATGTGTGTGACCTTTTGTGTCTGGCTTATTTCAGCATAATGTTTTCAAGGTTCAGTCATGTATCAGTACTTCATTTTTATGGCTGAGTAATATTGCGTTGTATTGGTGTGTGACATTTCCTTAATCCATTCTTCAGTTGATGGATACTGAGTTGTTTCCATCTTTTGCCTATTGTGAATTATGTTGCTGTGAACAAGTATTTGTACTTGCTTGAATACCTGCTTTCAGCTCTTTTGGGCACACACCAAGGAGTGCAATTGCTGGGTCATATGGTAATTCTATGTTTAACTTTTTGAGAAACCACTAAATTGTTTTCCACAGCAATGCACCATTTTACCCATCAGCAATGTACAAGGGTTCCAATATCTCCACATCCTCACCAGCTTTTGTTATTCTGTGTTCTTTTAAAAAATAATATTACAGCCATGAAATCTTTTAAAAATATAATTTATTATAACACATATGTGTTAATTATTTTTAAATGTTCTGCTTACTTTATCCCTCCCCAATATTTAAAAGTGGTTTGATGTGTTCTTTGGGGGCAAATTGGTTGAAAACAGTGATTTTCAAACTTTTGGATCTCAGGACCCCTTTATACCTTTAATATTTCTAGAGGAACAAACTGTAGGAACAAATACTATAAAAGTTTGTATTTATGTGTGTTATATCTTTGGTATTTACTGTACTAGAAATTAAAAACAGAAATATGAAAAATAACTTTTCCCAAACACATACACATACAAAATAATGAAAAGGTGAATAATTTTCTCTTTGCACAAATCTCTCTAACTTCCGCCATAATAGAAGGCTGTTGTATTCTCACATCAGATCCTCATTATCACATGTCATCCATGTAGCCTTCGGGAAACTTCCTTATGCACTTCTGAGAGAATAGGAGTGAAAGAGGCAAATAATGTCTTAGATTTATTCTCTGGGACCTAGGAGATCAGAGTTGGAGAAATGTTGGTTTTATGATTTGTTTCTGGCAAAATTAGGAGTGAACTTTTAACAATTTCTCATTCATACCTTAGGGAAGTGGAGTTGGTTGTTTGTGCCCCCAAATACAAAATATTCAAGGAAAGTACTATTTGGGTCAAAGATGAACCTTTTTTAAGAATCAAAGATGAAAAAGAAATTCTTTTGTATAATCACTTCATTGATGTTACTATACTGAAGCAAAATAAACATCTATATAATGTCAATTTTAAGAAAACATTTCTTTTTGCTCAATTGGTTAATACAGATGGGACAAGAAGAAAATGGTTAGAAACTAAGATAAAGCCAGGCATAAAGGTAGCACATAAAATCCTATCTAATAAAAGGTTAATATGCAAATTAACTGTCATTCTATCACAAAGATGGCAGCGCCCAGTCCTCTCAGCCCCGCCGGAGTCCCCACGTCCTGGGGCCCGGGGGGGGGGGGAGCGGCCGCTGAGAGTGGACAGCGTGAGCGGCCTGGCGGAATGCTTCCACCCTGGTGGCTGTAAAGCAGGAGCGTTCCACCCCAGCTGTGGAGGGCCTCTGGGTAGCGGGCAGGGTGGGGGAGAACGCTTGTGTTGTTGCCCCAGTGACAAGGAAAGCATTCTGCACCTCTGGGCCGTGGAGAGCCCCTGGGCAGCGGGCGCGGAGCAGCCAGGTCCCGCAGAGAGCTACTGGTGCACGGATTCGTGCGCAGGGCTACTAATCTATAATAATAAAAGCATAATATGCTAATTAGACCAGACTTCCTTCCAGACGACCTTCCAGACAAAGCTGGGGCTGCAAGGGCCATGCCCCTTGCATGAATTTTGTGCATCGGGCCTCTAGTATATTCCATATAGTTCCATATAGGTTTTAGAAATGGGAGAAAACTACAGTGTTTACAAATATTCCAATGCGGAAAAAAAAATTATTGAAATGATTTTAAACTAGAGGCCCGGTGCACAATTCATGCATGGGTGGGGTCTGGCTGGCCTGCTCAGATTGGGGCCGATTGGCTGAGCAGGCTAGGGAGTAGGGGTCGTGAGAAGGGCGGGGGGGAGGCAATTGGGGGTGGGGCCTGCCAGTGGGAAGGGACCTGGAGAAGACCCACTGAGCTGGAGCTAAGCATGGGTCTCAGGCTTCCCAGGGAGGATGGCCTCAGCAAAGAAACAGAAAGCACCAGAAGGCTCTGCAAACAGGCCCTGAGCTCCCTTTGGCCAGGCAGACTCAGAGCTGGTGTCTCTGTGTGTACATTAGACACAGCCCAGCACTCGCCTTTGTCTGTTGGTCAAATCCATTGCATCGAAAAACTTGTTTCCCTTCTCTTTGGGCCCTTACAACAAATACAGGCCTATTGGAAGATGCGGGCTCCAGTGACAGAGCCAGGCCTCACAATCACCTGGAATTTAGGCCTAAGACAACTAACTGGTAGCAATCTCCATGGAACAGAACACACTGTTTTAGAGTCTTAATCCTCCCCTAAAATGTGCCCAGCTGCTCCTCTTTAGACGGGATAAACTAATCTAAGGAACCAAAGACCCGAGTTTCCTTTGAGATGGGATCCACTGGGAGCTGGCTGGTGGCAAGGCCCCTCACAGGTGGCTGCATTACCCCCAAGCTCGGTGTGCTCTGAGCCGGTCCGTTTCTGGCGGTGCCAGGTCCTTGGCTGCTGGTTAGGCAGCAGGTCCACAGGGTTCCTCTCTACTGCCTACCTGGCATCCCTAGCAGTACCCTCTGGCCCCGCGTACCAGGAGGCTGTTGCTAGAGCCAGGACTTGGAGAGCGAAGGAGCTGGCCTGTGCAGAGAGGGACCCGCAGGTGGCCAGTCTGCGCCCCCCACCTCGCTTCTCAGTCTCAGTCTCGCTTGCGTGGATCCAGCCAAAGCCCGCTGCCCGAGATTGGAGCCATGTGGGGAGGGTTGCAGTGGGGAGAGGGTCGCCCTGACCTGCTAACCTTGGTGACGATCATCTTGGTGCCCAGCTGATTGAATTTGTCCCACAGAGCCCTCATCTCAAGCTGCACGCTCACGCTGGCCACCTTCTCGTTCTTCTTTACCAGCACGTTGGCAGCCCCGGCTCCAGCCCCGCAACTGGCCCTGGAGCCCTTGGGGTCGGCAGTGGTGCTGGTGGCAGCCCCTGCGGCCAGAGCATCCACTGTAATGGTCGTTGGTCTTTTATTATATAGACTAGAGACCTGATGCATGAAGATCCGTGCAAGACTAGGCCTTCCTTCCCCTGGCTGCTGGCACTGCTTTTGCTCCGGCCGGAGCCGCCTTTCCACCTTTGCTCTGGCCCGGAGCCACCTTCCATCTTTGTGAGCTGCCCAGAGGCCCAGAGTGGCCGGGGTGGGGTGGAACGCCTGCCTCGTTGCCATGGCGACAATGCAGGCGTCCTGACCTGGCCACCGCCATCTTTGTCACATCAATTTGCATATTCCCTCATTGGCTGTGGGCGCTGCCATCGTTGTCGAGAAGTGATGGGCAATTTGCAGATTCCGTCTTTATTCGATAGGATTACCTCATCCTTAGCAATTTTAAAGTACAGTGCCATTTTTGAAAATCTGCTTATTCACCTTTCCAAGGAAAATAATCTTGTATGTGTAATACCAGTTCAGTTTACTTGTGAATTAACTTGTTAACACTTATTACATCAACTTTATCAAAGTTTATTAAACTTTTAATGCTTTATTATATTTATTAAGAATTAAGTGATTATTCTGATGGTTAAAAATGCTAGAATTTGCCCTGACCGGTGTTGCTCAGTGGATAGAGCGTCGGCCTATGGACTGAAGGGTCCCAGGTTTGATTCCAGTCAAGGGCATGTACCTTGGTTGTGGGCACATCCCCAGTAGTGGGTGTGCAGGAGGCAGCTGATCCATGTTTCTCTCTCATCAATGTCTCTAACTCTCTATCCCTCTCCCTTTCTCTCTTTAAAAAAAAAATCAATAAAATATATTGTTAAAAAAATGCTAGAATTTGCATTTCATAACAATGTGAAGGAAAGAGTATAGCACTGCAACCCAGGAGACCAGAGAGATCTAGCTTTGGTTCTGTGGCTGGATTCCTACAGGCTTGGCCAGCCACGTACTTCTTGCTCCTGGGTGGAGGGGAGTGTGGACTGGTGGGAAGTGATTAACAGATTTTGACTTGGGAGGTAGAAGAACTGTAATCTGGTGTTGGAATGGGTTTGTTTGTGAAAGGTACTTAAATTCTCCTTTCACACTTGCTAAGTATTCCAGAATTAGTATATATGGATCACAATTACTATATCTCCTTTTATTGCACATCACAGATAATGCTTGTTTTTAATAAATTGAAGGTTTGTGGTAATCCAGCTTCGAGCAAATCTGTCAGTGCCATTTTTCCAACAGATGATGGTTAGCATCTTTTTAGCAATTAAGTGTTTTTAAATTAAGGTATGTACATTGCTTTTTTTTAGACAATGCTGTGCATACTTAATATATTACATAGTGAAATCACTTATATGTACTAGGGAACCAAAAACTTCATGTGTTTCACTTGATGGCGATATTTGCTTTATTTTGGTAGACTGGAATCAGACCTACAGTGGCTCCAAGGTATGCCTGTATTAGGATTACTCAGGTATTCCAGTGGTCAAAAAATATACGGTTAAGATAGGTGCATTAAATGTATGTACATTTTACCTTAGAAAATAAAAATAATTTAGTGGTGAGTGGATAGAGGTGGAGATGAAACAAGAAGGGCATAGCTTTTAAGCTGAGTGATAGGTACATAAGATTATTAACACTGTTCAAAACAGTACCATACTGGGTTGTTGTTGTTTTTTTTTATTGATTTCAGAGATGGAGGGAGGGAGGGAGGGAGAGAGAGAGAGAGAAACATCAGTGATGAGAGAGAATCATGGATTGGCTGCTTCCTGCATGCCCCACACTGGGGATTGAGCCTTTAACCCAGGCATGTGCTCTGACTGGAATCGAACCGTGACCTCCTGATTTATAGATCAATGCTCAATCACTGAGCCACATCAGCTGGGCAGTATCACACTGGTTTGATTGTTACAGTTGTAGTATAGTTTGAAATCTGGGCATGTAATACCTCCAACTTCGTATACGTACATTTGAAGCCTTCCATAATAAAATGTGGTGGGTTTTCTTTTGTTTGTTTTTTAAGTGACATTCTGGTCTACCATATTAGAAAGACAAAATATGATATCTACACTAATAAAAGACAAACATGCCAAACCGGTTTGGCTCAGTGGATAGAGCATCGGCCTGCGGACTCAAGGGTCCCAGGTTCGATTCCGGTCAAGGGCATGTACCTTGGTTGCAGGCACATCCCCAGTAGGGGGTGTGCAGGAGGCAGCAGATAGATCTCTCTCATTGATGTTTCTAACTCTCTATCCCTCTCCCTTCTTCTCTGTAAAAAATCAATAAAATATTTTTAAAAAAAAAAAAGACAAACATGCAAATTGACCGTGCCTTCGCTATGCCTTAAGTCACATCCACCAGGCAATCAGAGTGACTATATGCAAATTAACCCAACCAAGATGGCGGCCAGCAGCCACGGAGCTGAAGCGAGCAGGAGGCTTGGTTGCCCTAGTGATGGAGGAAGCCAAGCTTCCCTCCTGCCACGGCCAGCTCTGAGCTCCACTCAAGGCAACAAAGTTTCAATTATAGAAGATAAATAAACCCCAGATACCTGTTTTCAGCCAGCCATGGCCACGGAGCTGGAGTGAGCAGGAGGCTTGGGTTGCCCCTGGTGATGGAGGAAGCCAAGCTTCCCACCCCGCCCTGGCTGGCTCTGAGCTCCACTCAAGGCCACAAAGTTTCCATTATAGAAGTAAATAAATCCCAGAATTAAAAAAAAAGAGAGGCTGGGAGTTTCCATCGCAGGGGGGCTTGGCCAGCCTGAAAATGGCCCTCAGCCCCTCACCCAGGCTGGCCAGGCACCCCAGTGGGGACCCCCACCCTGAAGGGAGTGGGACCAGCCTACAAATAGCCATCAGCCCCTCACCCAGGCTGGCCAGGCACCCCAGTGGGGACCCCCACCCTGAAGGGGGTGGGACCAGCCTACAAATAGCCATCAGCCCCTCACCCAGGCTGGCCAGGCACCCCAGCGGGACCCCCACCCTGATCCTGGACACCCTTCAGGGCAAACCAGCTGGCCCCCACCCATGCACCAGGCCTCTATCCTATATAGTAAAAGGGTAATATGCAAACTGACCCTAACAGCAGAAAGACTGGGAATGATTGGTCACTATGACACACACTGACCACCAGGGGGCAGATGCTCAATGCAGGAGCTGCCCTCTGGTGTTCAGTGCACTCCCACATGGGGGAGCTCTGCTCAGCCACAAGCCAGGCTGATGGCTGCCAGTACAGTGGTGGTGGTGGGAGCCTCTCCGGCCTCCTCAGCAGCGCTAAGGATGTCCAACTGCAGCTTAGGTCTGCTCCCCACTGGCAAGTGGACATCCCCCGACGGCTGCCGGGCTGCCAGAGGGATGTCTGATTGCCAGCTTAGGCCCAATCCCCCGGGGAGAAGGCCTAAGCCAGCAGGTGCTCATCCCCCAAGGGGTCCCAGACTATGAGAGGGCACAGGCTGGGCTGAGGGACTCCCCCCCACCCCCAAGTGCACAAATTTTTGTGTACCGGGTCTCTAGTATAGAAATAATAAATCAAGAACTAGCAATGCAAAGCATATTTAGAAATGAAGTAAATAGGAGGCAAATACAGTGTGCCTCTGGCGATTAGAGCTGAGTGTGGAGAGGGCTAGAGTAGGGAAAGTCTGTTTTGTTTTATAAGGCTTTCAGTGTTACTTGATTTTTAAACGTTATGCATGTATTACTTTGATAAATGATGTATTCATTCTGTGGATCACTGCATTGTTTTCGAGGAAAATATCCACATGATCCTATGTGAATAGTCATAGACCAGTGCTTGGAATATGTAAATATTCTGTTTATCCATGATAATTTTGGCAGTATGCCCAATTATATTTTCATTGTCACAGGTGGTGATTTACATTTGAATTCCTACTTCAGATGATTAAGGCTAAGCAGTTTGATTTCATAATTTCACTCTGTCTGTAACCTTGCCCTCCTGCAGTTTGTTCTTTACACAGTAGTCAAGAGTGATCATAGACTAGCTTATGTTACTCTCCTATTTAAAAGCCACTTAATCTCTTCCCATTACAATTAGAATAAATTTCAAACTCTTCATCATGGCCTACAAATAAGGCCATAGATAATGTAAATAATTGGGCTCCTGCCCAGTCTTTTGTCACTGTCTCCTCATCATTGTGGTAGCCTTAATGCCCTTCTTTTGCACACTCATAGTTCAATCCTGCCTCAACTTGCCATTCCTCCTGAGACTGGCTGCTTTTCATCATTCAGGACTTAATTCCTTTAAAAGTCCTTACCTGACCACCTAGCTAGAGTAGCCCCCTCCACTCCTCCATCCAGAGCAGTGGTGCTGCATGTGGTTCTCAGACCAGAAGCATGAGCATCACCTGAGAGCATTTTGCATATCTGCTAATAGGCTCCTCAGTTTCTGAAGGTAACTTAGTCATTTGTTTACCTGTTTATTCTCCCCAAATGAAACCAGCTTTGCAGGGGCACTACCTTGTCTGACTTGTACACTCCTAGACCCTAGCACCTGACTCTATCTGCACCTAGAACATTCTCAATAAGTATTCGATGTGCAAAAGAATACGTGAATATGGTGGAGATATTCTGTGTTACTTGAAATGTATATTTCTGTACAATAAAAATATTCATGGCTCTTGCTTGTAAAAGTGAGGTTATTCTGATCTCTCAATATCATTTATGAAGAGGTTTCACTCTATTTCTTGGACACTGAGTACTATTAAAATAGTGTGACTAATAATCATTTATCCTTGTTCTTGGAGGTAGTTTATCTTCAGAAGCAAATTTTGGGTTTTATTGGGTGCTTTGTAATGGACTTAAAACGATGACTGGTTTTCTTTTTGGTATTTTAAAAAACACACTCATTCAGCTGGCCAGTGTGGCTCAGTGGTTGAGCAACCTGGTGCAGCCACTATGGAACACAATATGGAGATTCCTCCAAAAATTAAAAATAGGTTCTATACATCACTAATTATCAGGGAAATGCAAATCACCCACACCAGTCAGAATGGCTATTATCAAAATGTCAACATATAACATGTTTAGTATCTTTTCATATGTTTGTTGGTCAACTGTATGTCTTCTGCCTATTTTTTATAGGATTGTTTATATATTTTTGGTTATTCTCTTAAATGAGTTCCTTATGTATTTTGGATATCAACTCCTCATTGGATGAATTTCAGGGTATGTTCTCTGTCTCCCTGTTTTGTTTTACTCTCTGGGTTTATTCCTATGAATTAGATAAAATAGCTTTCTCTCTCAGTCCTGAAAAGTAGCCTCAGTGTAGACTGCATACCAGTTGGTTTTGGCAGGCTGGTTGTAGTGGGGGGTGGGGGTGGTGCCTCATGTGTGGCCTGGCCAGGAGTGGGTTTAGGGGTGGGCTGTCTGGTATGGGCCTGAATTGTTTTGTCTGTAGTCCGATTGGGTCTGGGCAGGGCTACTCTGAGTGAGTGTATCAGATTGTCCTACTAGCTTCAAGCTTTCTCGGGATGGAGCAGTCCCATGTGTGCAGCAGTGCCCACTCGTACCATAAGTCTTTGCTACCTGCACACTTTCTCCCAGTGCGGCAACGACATATGCATGAGCAGCAGTGCCCCACTGTCTCTGCAGTTTCTTTGGACAGGCAGCAGGTACCACAGCATTTTGCTAGCTCTGCACTCTCTCTGCCATACCCGCTGGCTCAATCTGGGTAGTGGGGCTCCTTGTATGAATGCTCCATTGCCCTCTTGTGCTGGAGCTAGCTCTGGGAGAGCTTGCTGGGTACATGCCAAGACAGCCCTGCAGGTTGGCCAGAGAACCTGGATAGAGTTCCCACCTGCTGTCCACGTGCAAGGGAAAGTAAACAATGGCTCTGATGACTTCTCTGTTCCTGGAGGGTTCCTGCAACTTCTGAAGAGTTCTTGTGTTTCCCCAACCTTCTCCATGTGGTCTCTATTGTTTGTTGTGCCGAAGCTGTTCTGTTGTCTCTCAGGAGGAATTTCTCTAAATATAGGTGTACGTTGGATGTGTTCTTGGGAGGGGCAAGCTCAGCATCCTCCTATGCCACCATTTTGGATCTGCCTCTCTGTCTACATACTTTGAATGAACAAATAGGACAACTTACATTAATGGCTTTCAGTTGGGGGATATTTTGCTCCAGAGGACATTTGGCCATGGTTGCTAAGCACCCTGTGGTACACTGAACTGCCCCTACCACAAAGAATTAGTCCAAAATGTCAATGGTGCCACTGCTAAGAAACCCTAGCTGAAATTGAGAGAGCTGGGCCCTGGTTGAGTAGCTCAGTTGGTTAGAGTGTCATCCCAAAATGCCAAGGTTGCAGGGTTCCATCCTTGGTCATGACACATACAAGAATCAGCCAATGTGCATAAATAAGTGAACATCAAATCAATGTGTCACTGTCTCTCAAATCAATAAATAAAAACAATTTTTTGAGAGAGTACTTCTGTAAATACTAATGCCATCAGAAAAAGAATACTTTGTCCTACCTTTTAGAAAAGAGGCTATATAGAAACTGGCAATTTAGAGATTCGGATGGGTATATTGGCATAACATTCTCAAATAATTTCACACTTTTTAAAATAGGAAAATTCAAATACAGGGTTACTGGTTTTCCTTATTTTACAGATGGGGCCGAGGATTTGGTCTTTTGGGTTCCATTTTTGGAAAGGATGGTGCATTAAACCAGCCAAACAGTGTCTTTGGACTTATATTTTATATACTACAGTTATTACTTGGTAAGTATTATACAGCAATACAAAAATAAGTTTTTTATTTATATTCCTCTTAGTACTTTGTGTCTTTGCTCTGATGTGTGTGTCTTTATCTTAAATAAAAGCATACGTTAATGATAGAACCTATAGTTTCACAATTTTGTGTTGTGAGACTTGGTTCACTATGATTTTGATGAAGCTAATGCTGAACTTGGTATCTGTTGGTATTTAGTCAGGGATAGTGACATCCCATGTTGTCTGTAAAAACGAGTCCTATTTAGAGAAATTATTACTCCAGCCTTCCCTCTAAACCTTTCTCCTTACTATTTTATATACTTGTTAGCTATTTTTAAATCTATGCTTTGGGAAAACATTGATGGTTAATGATATTCATAATTATACCACCTTACCCACTATTTTCCATTGTCTTCTGATTTTTTCACTTATTTTTATACAGACTCTTATATTGTCTACCCTCTTAAATGTTGTTATTGTTGACATCAGGTTTCAAAGTTTTTTATGTCTAAATAACACAGATCAACTTTAAGTCCCATTCCCCTCCCCCCCCCCCCGCCTCCCCTCCCCACCCCACCCTACCCCCG
This sequence comes from Myotis yumanensis, assembly GCF_028538775.1. NCBI lineage: Eukaryota > Metazoa > Chordata > Mammalia > Chiroptera > Vespertilionidae > Myotis > Myotis yumanensis. The sequence continues at coordinate 87,150,761 of NW_027223755.1, read as the reverse complement.
CCACACACACACACACACACACACACACACTACCTTCCTTTTTTGAATTATTTCCATGGATAAATTTCCAAACGTGGGATGAATAAGTCAAAAACAAGATTTTTAAATGGAGTTTAATAGGTATTAACAAACTGCTTTTCCCTCAATTGTCAGGTTTCCCAGAAGCTCCATCACCTTCATTTTAAGAAACTGTTTTCTGTAAAATACCTAATATAAGTTACATATTAGTAGCTATTATTTTTATTTTAACTATATTTTAACTTTCTTTTATTTTCAATTTAGTTATTGGGATCCTGATTATAGCCCATTTTCATAGTTGTTACAAATATTTAACCTGTTCTTTATCCTTTTTTATCTTAGCTTTGTGAATTTTGATTGTATAAAAGTTTTCATACGTTTAAAGTTAAATTCCTTTATTTTTGCCTTTGCATTTCAATTGTTATTATTTCATCCTATTATCTGCCAGCTCTTCTGTGCTCTTCTAACTGAAGTTGATTTGTTATGAGGCAAATTGTGAATCTAAAGTTTTCTCAATGTCCTAGTAAGTTTTTCAATTCCATACTTATATATCCTGTAGAAATAGAAAAACATGCACAAGAATATTCATTGCTGCCCTAACCGGTTTGGCTCAGTGGATAGAGCGTCAGCCTGCGGACTCAGGGGTCCCAGGTTTGATTCCGGTCAGGGGCATGTACCTTGGTTGCGGGCATATCCCCAGTGGGGTGTGCAGGAGGCAGCCGATTGATGTTTCTCTCTCATCAACTCTCTATCTTTTCCCTCTCATCTAACTCTCTATCTTTTCCCTTCCTCTCTGTAAAAAATCAATCAAATATATTTTTAAAAAAAGAATATTCATTGCAGTATAGTTTAAAATAGCAAAGAATTGGAAGCAGCTAAGCAAAACATAATGGTTGAATAAATTAAGTTACATCCATACTAGAAAACAGTGTAACCATTAAAAGAGAAAGTAGAGAAAGTAGGTCTATATGAGAAAAGATAAAGGCATAGTTTAGTGAAAAAAGCAAACTGTGGTATAATGTTTATACACACACGCACACACACATATAAATGCATAAGGGTCAGGGTTGAGACTTTCACTTTTTATTCCATTTATTGGTTTTGTTTGGATTTCTAAGCCCAAATTAAAATAGCCTAAGAAATGTTTTTGGAGATAGAGGTGGAACATTTCTATTTATTATATTTAATATCATTATGTATAGATATTTCAAATCATGTATTATATGTATTTTTTTCTATTCACATTTTATGTTTGTTTGTTTGTTTAATCCTCACCCAAGGATATTTTTCCCATTGATTTTTAGTGAGAGTGGAAGGGGAGGAATGGAAGGGGAGGAGGGAAAGAGAGGGGGAGGGAGGGAGAGAGACATATCGATATAAAAGACACAATGAATTGTTGCCTCTCGCACACACCCCAACCAGGGCCTGGGAACGAACTTGTAACACAGGTAAATGTCCTTGACCAGGAATCAAACCTGCCACGTTTCGGTGCGGGACCGACACTCTAACCATTTAGCAACACCGGCCAGGACAACATTTTATGCATTTTAAATGTCAGGGTCTTTACCATTGGAGGCACATTTGAACTCATCTACAGTTTCCAGAGCACATCATTTTCACTTCTAAGTTGTTTGAGATACAACATTTTAAATGTAATGTATTCATAGGCAATCACATGGTTCAAAAGTTTTTTTTAAAAATGTATAAAATTCTACACAGTGAAAAGTCTGTCTCACCCTTTCCCCCTCTGCCCACTTCCCACTGCCTCTCATCCCTGACTGGTAGCTTCTTGTTGCAGTTGTTAGAAAATTTCTTTAGCCATATGGTACAAGAAAATACAGATATATAATCTTAATTTTCTTTTTAAAAGGCAAATACTATACACACTGTTTTACATACTTTTTGTTTTGCTTGACCGACATATCATGGTGATCTTTCCATAGCAGAATATTAAGTCTTCATTGTTTTTCACAGCTGCAGAATATTCCATTGCTTGATTGTACAATCCTCTATTTAGAGCTACAGCACATTTTAATTCCACTGGGAGTTTATCCCAAACCACCGATACATTACATTAGAACAAGTTTGGTACAATAGTATTTAACTAATAGCTAGTGTTTATAACGAATTCTAAGTATTTATACTTATTAGCTCTTTTAATCTGCACAATGATATTAGGATGTAGTCGTGATTATTATCCCAATTTTACAGGTAAGGAAACGATTGGCATGGAGAAAATAACTTGTCCATGTTATTTGAAACTAACTTCCTTAGGTTAAAATTAAGTGGCAGCATAATTTTTGAAGTTTTAGATGTTTAGTATAGATGAGATACCAAACTCTTTTAGCGTAGAGCTGGAAGAAAATAATTGAGGCGCCTGGCCCCATGTGGCTCAGTGGTTGAGCACTGACCCATGAACCAGGAGATCCTGATATGATTCTCAGGGCTATGGCTGGGTTGCGGGCTTGATCCCCAGTGGGGGTTGTGCAAGAGGCAGCCAATTGATGATTCTCTCTCATCACTGATGTTTTTCTCTCTCTCTCTCCTTCTCCCTTCTTCCCTCTGAAATAAATAAAAACATTAAAAAAGAAAATAATTGAGGCTTTGCTAACTGTCACAACTACTCAACTCAGCTACTATAGTGTGAAAACAGCACTAGGCATTACATCAATCAGTTAGTGTAGTAGGGTTCCAGTAAATCTTTATTTACAAAATCAAGTGGCCAGTCAGATTTGCTAGTCCCTGGCATAAATAATCCAACAGCATCTTGGTCCTGAAAGCTTCCCTTATTTTATTTTTTAAAAATATATTTCTATTGATTTCAGGGAGGAAAGTAGAGAGAGAGATCGAAACATCAATGATGAGAGAGAATCATTGATTGGCTGCCTCCTGAACACCCGAGCATGTGCCCTTGACTGGAATCAAACTGGGTCCCTTCAGTTTGCAGGCTGACACTCTATCCACTGAGCCAAACCAGCTAGGGCAAGCTTCCCCTTATAAAAAAAAAAAAAAAAAAAGCTTACCCAAGGATTGTTTATTGATTTTAGAGAGAAAGATTGAACTGTTGCCTCCCGTACATGCTCTGACCAGGGATTGAACTCACAACCTTTTTGGTATATGTGACAATGCTCCAAATAAATAAATAGATAGATAGATAGATAGATAGATAGATAGATAGATAGATAAATATTATTGATTTTAGAGAAACACTGATTGGCTGCTTCTCGTGCACCCACCCCTACTGGGGATTGAGCCTGCAACCTGGGCATGTACCCTGACCAGGAATCTACCCGGCGACCTTTCAGTGCACAGGGCAATGCTCAACCAACTGAACCACCCCGGCCAGGGCTTGAAGAGCCTTCTTCAAGTGTCATATTTTAGTACTAACTGGTGGCATGGGCAAGTCAGGCCCCTGTGGCTAGGCTGCGTTCCACAGGCCACTTCTCTTTAACAGGCAGCATGGATTTTAGCTCCTTAACTAACTTCTTCAAACCTACCACCACTTTTTTTGTTTTTTCTGTTTCTGTTATTCTGACTCATTAGTTGTTGGGTAAGAGGGTAGTTTAATATTCTGTGCTATTTCTTTAAAAATAAATGCACATGTTTTCAGTACTGTTGGATATAGGAAATTACAAAATAGTACATGTAAAGATGTCTGATGGCATCAAGAATTCAGGCAAGGTTTTGTCAGGAGGGCCCCAGCCTAGCACACGTAACTGCCTTTTTTCTTGATCTGGTTTGACCCACATGTGGTCAACTGGCCAAATGTGGTTTCCTTATCCTCCAGGTTGAGCCCTTTCTGCATGTTTTTTTTTCCTTCTTCAGCATGCTGGTGTAATTATCTCCCATTATGGATTTTTTATAAATTTGGTCTAAACATGGGAAAGCAAATTTTATTTCCCACATATGAGGAGTGTAGTGAGAAGGCCAGGGAAAATGTGTCCTGCTAGGAAGAAAGGTTGTGGTCCTAAGGTTACTTTATTCATTAAGAAAGGTGACACTGTGGTTTCACAGGTCAGCTTCATTGCATGTGATTGCAAGATTACATATTTTCTTTGTGTGCCATAACTAAGGCTTATTTGTGAAATAGTAACATGTCATCTAGAACAGTGGTCGCCAACCAGCGGTCCGCTGGTGGTCTGTGAGGTCTGAAAGGTTGGCAACCGCTGATCTAGAATATTGACAAGTCAAAAACATTGCAGCTATAAAACTGCTACCATGTTATGCAAAGTCAGCCTGCATGATCTTCACAAAATAGGCTGGTAGTGTTCTCAAATTTCATAGTGTTTTCTGTAAGATCAATATTTTCAACAGTAGCAAATCACAAAAGGTTACCTTTTAACTCAGAACCTTTCTCTCCATTGTCAAGGTCTGATTGAGCCAAGGGTCTCTCTCTCTCTTGCAGGCATGACAGCAAGTGCAGTTGCAGCTTTAATCCTCATGACATCCTCCATCGTGTCTGTAGTAGGGTCTTTGTACCTGGCCTACATTCTGTACTTTGTGCTGAAGGAGTTTTGCATCATCTGCGTCATCACATATGTGCTGAACTTCATTCTTCTTATCATCAACTATAAACGACTAGTTTACTTGAACGAGGCCTGGAAACGGCAACTGCAGCCCAAGCAGGACTGACAGCCTGATGAACTCTTACCTGACAGTCCCAAGTCCCTTTTTCCATTAAGTTAATTTCGCAGCATTTTTTTTATTCTTCACAACAGACACTTTCCCTAAGAATCTTAAACTGATTTTTTAAAATCTTGTAAATTAGAAGGGTATTTTCTGTGTCAATCTTCATTTTAAATATGGATACAAAAAAAAGCATACGCCGAGCCAATCAAAGACAAGCTTTAACTTTACTTTGAAGATGTTTCTGAAATAATTAAATGTAGCCCTCCGTTGTAAAGTGAGCAACCATTGCTAATAACTCTACAATGTGTATAAATTCAATTTCAGGTATAACAAATGTGATCATGACATGAAAATATTTTAGAATAGATACTGTATTAAGTATTGCCATGTTTACAATATGTAATATGTTTTTAGTCAATGGATTTAAACATGTAGATTCAACTAGAATTCATTTCTGTGATATTTGTAAATAAAGGTAGAAATATTGGATCCATCCCTGCAGAACTTGCTGTACAGTTGAGTTGAAGTGTAACCACGAAGAGTTGTCAGCTCAACACTGACTGAAGAAAAAGTGAAAATAGTTAAGTGCATACAGAGTCTTGTGAAAAGTACTGAGAGCTGTGGGTCCAGGATTGACAGCAAAAATAATAGGGTAGTTGGTTCCCTTTTATCTCCTTCCTCTTCAAGGAAGAAACTCCTTGGACATTCAAGTCAAACTTGTGTCTAGTCATAAAACTGGATCAGTTCTACCTTACAGAGTGAGTCATGTGACCAAACCATCAAGTCCAAGGCCTTCAGGACACTAAAGATGGGGAAATGGGTACATTTCTTTGGAGAAAAGCTGGAAATATATGGAATTTTAAGGTAAAGTCTCTTACAACAGTTGAATTTTATTTAGATCTTTTTCCTTAACATTGGTGCCAACCAAACAGTATTATGGCTTTGAAATAATCAGTATAAGCCCAGTCGCTCCAGAGTAGGATTGCTCTTGGGTAGCTCTGTGTGTTTCCTGTTTCTTTCTGCACTAACTAATCGGATTTCTAACTTAATTGTTTTTGAGTAAAATATTGGATATGTAAACTTTAGGGCTGATATGCTGCTCAGTTTGCTTAATCGGGAGTACTTCAGGTAGAAATACCTGAAGGTGAAATACTAATGTTGTCACTACTCTTTCTAATAACTATACAAGGGCAGAATTTTTTAAAGTGATTTGAATAAACCCAAATAAAATTGTGACAGTATGCTTCTAAGGTTAACATATCGAAACGTTAAAAGTGCCTTCTGTCTTAAATCGCAAACCAAATATTTTCTGTTGAACTTGGGCAGAAGTGTCCTTCCTTCCTTTCTTAGCATGAAGTAGATAACTTGCATTCAATATACAGGTTCTGTATGATCATTTTAGTCCTTAGATTGAGAATTAGTAGCAATAATTTTGCTTTCAATTTGATTAATCATTATATTAAAAATAGACCAGTAATTTAAGTGCTGTATTTGCCTTTTTGAAGGAGGGGACAGGCTCTGCTCTGTAAACGTATGTGTAGAGTCAGCAACTGTTTCCAACTAACTGTCATAATTGATGCAATGTATTCTGGTCCAAGGCAGGTATAAAATCTGAATTGTAATGAACTATTGAATTTAAACCAGTTTTGTAAAAAGAGAGCTTAATTCAGATTTCATCCAGGCTGATGTTTTCCCATGAATGTGAATATTTCAATGCCTGTTTTATTATGTATGTATTGTTCTTATTTCTGTAGTTAAAGCATTGCCTCGTGTGGATGGAGAAACAAGTCCTGACATTGAAATGAACTGTACAATGAGGTCACGTCACAGTGCTTCCAGTTCTACGAGCCGTTTACTGCTTCTCTTTTCCCAGCTACAGTAGCAATGGCTCAACGGTTAAGACTTCTGTGGTATATACAACACTGGTCGTGCTAAAGTTCCTCGTGTCCCAATTTAAAATGTGGTGGGTTTTTTTACCGTCATATTTTGTATCAATCAGCAGAGTATAGTTAAAGCTTGTCTTGATATTGCCCTCTTGAAAATATTTGTCTTCAACTCAAAGAGAAAATGTAAAAATGTTCAGCCAGACCCTTCAAGTTTTTCCTTTGTTGCCCTACGCCTGGGGGGAAACACCACTGGTTCAGTTGTATTAAAAAATGGCCACATTCCTATGACCCAGAACTAATCACCTTTTTCTCACTGAGAGATAAACACGTGCTGCCTGCACTACAGCTCATAATGCCTGCCGACGTCTCAGTAAGCAACAGGGCCCTGCTGGGTGCTATTGGGTACTTGTGCCCTGGAAGAGTGTGGGCTCCCTCTACATCCTCTATGTCACCCCGGAAGAGGGGGAAGAAAGATACCACGTTTTAAAATTCCAGTATTGTTATGACTATTTTAAAAGTACTAGCCACCGACATTGAAGAACAGAGTAGGGGAAAAAACTGAATTCCTGTTTTTGGCTTCTTGGTTTTTTAAATGACTTGTAAATGCAGCCTCTTATTAACTTGACAGTCACATCATTTGAAGAAATAAGAGAAGTTGTGGTTAGATGATACATTAGGGAAGCTAGGTGGTTTGGAGAACCTCATTTGGTGTTTCATTACAGCTAGGTGCTGTCACTAAGGGTAAACTTTTGGTGAAATGACTCAGGTTTAACTAGCTGTGTGCCGGGGATTACTTTTACTTGATGTATGTAGCCTCTCCTGAAATCCGTTACTTTTAAAGAGGTGAAAGCAGTGACTATTTGCATTCTAAGCAACAAAGATCTTTTGGCACAAAGTTCTTTGGACCAACGAGGTAGGTTAGAGGACCAAGACTATAGTGAAATGAAAATGATTTGTTGCCTTTAGTTTGCTTATATTTCCTTTTAAGACTATCAGCAAAAGTGCAAGGTTACCTTCAGCACTTACTTCATGACTTAGATTGGTATCTCTACCTGACACCAGGGAATGCTGACAGATCTTGAAAATCAGTATTAAACAGATGCCAACAAGAAACCCACTACCTTTTTTGGTAACCTATTTGGGAAGGAGCACCTAATATGTAAACACTGGAAAAATCTCTTGCTACTCAGACATGTTAGGCAGCACTGTGACGCCTCATTTGTGAGAACTACCCTTCAATAAAACAAAAGGGGTGTGGTGTGGTGGGAGCCCAGGCCATGTGGGTAAACATGTTTTTGACAAATTAGCCCAGAAAAGATGAAATGTTTTCTTATAAAACTATTAAGCATGGCCGAAGTATGAGGTATATGATCTGTATAGTATGTCCCATCAAAAATATTCATTACTAGTGCTTTAAACTCCAGAGTAAACATTCATTTAAAATGGAGTTCACTGCGCAGATACCCCTTTAATATTAGATAGGAATATTCTTTATCAGAGATTTAGGACAGTTTTGTTAACTGGTAAAAAAACAAATGTAAATATGTAAGAATGTTTATTTGTTGCACATAACTCTTTTGGTATAAAATAAATGTAGAAGTTACCTGTGGAAGTTGTGCTGCCATCATTCTTATGCTGCAGTATTACAGGTCAAAAAAGAAGCAGAAACGAATCCACTCATAAACTCTTAAGGTAACCTCATACTGGAACCTCACATGTACAGGTGTACTGAGTTGATTTTTTCTCTCGTAAATGATATGTAACTTACAGAATACACAAGCAGAATTCTTAGAGATTCTAGTTCCTAGAATTTCTGTAGGTTTATAATTTATGTGGTTAAGAATGAAAAAGGTGTTACAGCCAAGTGGTAGTTCTTGCTTTACCAGGTAAACAGGCTCTTTACCAGATACTATGGCTTCTCAGCTGGTGGGTGGTACCCTGTCTCATTAGCAAGTTCCAGAAGCACAAAGAATGTATGAGCCAACTGTTTTCCCACTGCTCTACTTTAGTTCACCTTGAATACTCCATTTTTACAATTATCTAAAAGTCACATCTGCAAGAAGGATGAATCAATTTGAAATACAGTTTAGCCATATTTTATTGACTAGAACAGTGGTCGGCAAACTACGGCTCGGCAAACCGCGGCTCTTTGGCCCCTTGAGTGTGGCTCTTCCACAAAATACCAACTTCTGCGCATGGGCCACGAAGTTTCAATCGCACTGTACGTGCGCGCCCGCACATGGTATTTTGTGGAAGAGCCACACTCAAGGGGCCAAAGAGCCGCATGTGGCTCGAGAGCCACGGTTTGCTGACCACGGGTCACTAGAACAAATGCGTTCTGTGCTAGAACCTTAGGACTTAAGAAATGGGCCTGACAGACAGATCATTTGTGTTGATCATTGAAATGTTCTTTGTGAGGATACATTCCCTTCTACATGAAAGGCAGTGTGGGAATTATAGTCTGAAAACCAGAACCATCTTTTCAAAATGTACGCGTTTCCTTTGACCCAATTTGGATATTCATTTCAGAAAATACAAAATAAAGGATGACTAAAAGCCCCAAAGTAAAATGAACCTTAAAACTCTGATTAGAAGTGATGGTGATAAGGCATCAAAAGTGAATGGGACACCTAGCTTGGGGAAGATAAAAATACTTTGGTCCAAGAATTGAAGTATATCAAGAATTTACCTAAATGTAATGATCTGCCTGCAGGAAAACAAAAAATGGCATGCCCTGTCTGTAATTTGGAGGCATCCTTGAATGAAAATAATGTTCTACCAGGTGTATGAGGAAGTGGACACTCTCAACAATAGGAATAACATGGGGAGAATTGACAGTGAATGGCAGTGCTAAAGGACAAAAGTCAAAGGGTAATGGTCTGTTTGGGCTTTTAGAAAACAACAAGATTTAAAGATCTAATTCATTATTTTGCCTTTATTTTTGTTAAAGACAGAAAAATCCCTGAGAGGCAACAAATATCAGGTATGCAATTTTATTCCTTTGGTACAAAACGGTGGAATACCAGGCTGGCAAAGCAGCCAGGCATTCATTTACGATTAAACGTTTCTTACCAAGAAGGCACTGTGCTGGGTATTGTAACCCCACCATAACTAGGTAGGTATTTCGTCCACTGTAAATGATTGGGGGTTTGGTACAAGGCTGTTTTATGTGTTAGCCTCTTGCCCCAATCTGAGCAGTCCTGGGGGAGGGCACCCCTGAAATTCCAGAGCCATAATTTTCTACCAGGGGAAGAAAGATGCAGATCAAAGTTAGCCACCTCGCTAGTGTTCTTAAAAAAACAAAAAACAAAAAACCTCGACAGGGTGGAGCAATGTCCTGGAACAGCTGGTTACTTCTGAGCTCCCTTCTAATTCTGACATTCCTTAACTCTTATCTGTGGCAACTAGTATGCGTGTTCATTATTCCAGCATATCACTTGCTGTAAATCTGTGAGGATTGCAGCTCAGCTGTGGAGTTTTACAGGGTGAGCAGGGCGGCCCTAAGGCAGGGGAGCTACTCCTGCGAAGCAGTCTGTAACCAGCAACTCTGAACTTGTGTGAGTGTTGAAGCAAAGGTTTCTCAAAAGTCTATACCAGCCGTGGGCAAACTACGGCCCGCGGGCCGGATCCGGCCCGTTTGAAATGAATAAAACTAAAAAAAAAAAGACCGTACCCTTATATGTAATGATGTTTACTTTGAATTTATATTAGTTCACACAAACACTCCATCCATGCTTTTGTTCCGGCCCTCCGGTCCAGTTTAAGAACCCATTGTGGCCCTCGAGTCAAAAAGTTTGCCCACCCCTGGTCTATACCCAGTTAAGGCTATGTAAACAGCTTGACACAAAAATAACTTCAGATGCTTTTCAGCGGTACAGATCGTCATTCAATTTATGGAATAGTCACTTCTGAGCCAACTCTAAATCCCAGTATTAGAAAATCCTTTATTTTCACCTCTAATGTTCCCTTCTAGCAAATGACTACAAAATCCAGACCAGAAACTCTCCTGATGCCACACATAGGCCAGGAGGCACTTTGTCTGTCGGCGGTAGCCACTGCCCTCACCTGGGAAGGAGGGGCTGACAGCTGGTGTCAGCCAAGAGACAGTTCTTGCGTTACCAGGTAAACGGGCTCTTTACCAGATACGGTGGCTTCTCAGCTGCCGGGTGGTACCCAGTCTCATTGGCAAGTTTCCAGTATCTCTCTCGCAAGAGGAATGCTGCACCTTTTGGTTGTCTCTGGCGAGTGAAGATCCCCTTTTTATTTCCTATTACTCTCGCCGGTGCTAAAAACAAGCAAGAGATGTTTCAGATGACTCCAATGGGCCAAGCTGGAGCCCAACTGGGCACTAAGAAATAGCCTTATAGTTCAGGGTTGTTTGGTCTGATGTGGCCACTTAATGGGTTAAAGATTTACTACTGCTCCCCAAAATACCTTAGCTCACCGGTGTCAATTTTTCATCTATTAGGGGAAACTATCCAAAATTGTTTATCTTTTACTTGCAAACTAAGGTCTAAAACATTAAGGTACCCAACTGGAGGGAGCTGAGGTGAAAAGTTACCCTTCCCTAGTGGGAGCCAGAGTCCTGACCAGCCTCAGGTGCCTGGGTGGGACCTCCTAGCAGATGTCCTCCAGGCGCCTTCCAGCTGGGCTCCCTCTCCTGGTGGCTGGTCTGCCAGAGCTGAAGCTGGGAAGGGAGCGGAGCTGGCAACAGCCAGTCGGGGCTGCGCTCTCAGCACACCTCCTCTCCACTCCTTGTGAAACCAGTTTCCGTAAAACCAAAGTAGATCTTTCCCACCAAGAAGTTCAAACAACAGGGATCTCTAACACAGTAAGCAAATGGCAGGCACTGTACCAAGCACGTCATCAAATGGATCCCTACATCAACCTGCAAAGTGCTGGGCACTGACCCACTGTGCAGGTTTATGAAACTAGGTAACTTGTCCAAGGTCACTCTCACTACACGAAGCCGGGGCACCTGCTCGGGAAACCAGACTGCCACGCAGGGTATTTCCAGAAGCCGTTCATCTCATCAGCCAAGCAGAGTAGAGGCTCATGTTCTCATTCTTCTGTTTGCCTCTTCCCATTCTAACTTTTAATTAAACTTTAACCTTCCAAAGACCTGTCTTTCCCCTTAAGTAATGCACTGTAATTCCCACTACTACCAAACCCTTTCCACCCCCAAACTGCCATCCTAAGTTTATGGTCTGGAGCAGCCCTATGTGTCCCACTTGTGAAAGGAGTACAGATGTATTCTCTGGAAGACGTTTGAACACTCCCACACTCAAAATGCTTGGACATGCCCGGCCGGCGTGGCTCAGTGGTTGAGCGTCAACCAATGAACCAGGAAGTCACAGTTCAATTCCCAGTCAGGGCACATGCCAGCTGTGGGCTCAATCCCAGTGTGGGGCGTGCAGGAGGCAGCTGATCGATGATTCACTTTCATCACTGATGTTTCTATCCCTCTCTCTCTCTCCCTTCATCTCTGAAATCAATAAGAATGTATTTTTTAAAAAAATGCTTGGACCCTTCCCTGTATTTGGCCAACCTGCCTCATACAAGTGAGTAACATCTTAAATTTCTCAGGCTTTGTACCGTACTCCGGAATAATGAATGTATTCCACAATGCCCACTTTTCCTCACACTGTTCTGAAATAGACATGGCAAGTTAGCCATTCTACCTCAAGAGAGTAGGCTCTCCCATTTGCTTTTTTACTGTAAAATGGGGAAGCAAGCAAGCAATTATTGCTTGCTAAAGGCAACTTACTTTTCCTAGGAAATGCTCTGTGAGGCCTACATGGATTAGACCCGCTTTCCCCCTCTCGTTTCCAGTGTTCCTACCACCAAATGCCCTGAACTGAAAGGCCCACCTGAAAAAATTAAGAACCAGTACATTCCGTAAACCCAATTGCCACCTACATTGGTCAGTCATAAAATCGGCAAAATTCCAGATGAGCTCTCCAACCACATATTCTTTGCGTTTTTGATCCAGAACCAAATGATACTGCTCGAGCAGACTTTTCTGGTACTCTTCACTGAACATCAGAGGTGGATCCTGGAATTCAAGGCAAAGAGAGAACTTAAGAATCGGAACTGGCAGAATTGTAAATGTCAGATAAAAATAAAGATCCATGTGATGATGACCAAAATATCTGTCCTCAGGGTGGGCCGCTGGCGGAGTAGAGACAGCCAGGGTATGATGAGCCTAGAGTAAAAAGAGATTTAAAAATAACAAAAAAAAACAACCCCTTAATCAGTAACCACTTTATTTATCAACAGGATTTGATACTTGCTTTATCTTTTCCATTTCTATTCACCAGCTGAACTACACTGGAAGTAAAAATGTCTTTGACTAATTTAAAGCTCAAGTCTTCAGCAGCTGCCACCGTATAATTTGAGAACTAGTGTGACTCACTCAGGTTTACTCACCTCAGACTCACCTTTATCTCGTCTGGGTAAGTAGCCACTGTTTAGCACATTCATCCATTCAACAAATAATCATTTAGTATCTGCTTATATGGCAGGCATTGGAGATAAAGTGATAAGCAAGAAAGATAAGCGGCCCCGCCCTCACAGGCTTTCCAATCCAGCAAGAAAGACACAGGGAAATGTAAGGAGGTGAGCGAGCGGGGAGAGCAAAGGAGCCGGGATGTTTGGCTGAAGGAGCTAATGGACTCAGGGGCCACAGAGAGCTCCCTGGGGAACACTGAAGCCAAGACCTGCCGGGTGAGGAGAAGGCCACGTCCACAGAGCCATCCAACCTCGGTGAAGAGCTCCTGTGTGTCCTGTCCTAAGATAGAGATCTTTCAGGTGTTCCTGGGTCTGAGTTTTCATCTCATGGGAACCCGGGCCGGTGGGCAGTCGGGGCCGGGGTGGGAGGCTCTAGTCTCACTGGTAGATGCTGAGGGGTGCGGAGTCCAGTCATTTGTGAGAGAACAAAGCCCTGCTGGCTTTGCCTTTCTCTTCCAGTGAGAAGGATTAAAATGCTGTAGAAGCAGCACTGAAAATACAACTGTACAACTGAGGCACAGTTTGGTTTCAGGTCCAAAGTTGAATTTGAGGGCAGGGCAAGATGTAGATTTTCTTACTTTGCTTTAATGGAAATGACCTTGCATCGTCTAGTACTACTCACACGTGGCTATTTAAATTTAAATCTAAATTAAACCAAATCAACTCGGGCAAATTAGTCACATTTCAGGTCCTCAAAGGCCAGGTGTGGCTATGGCTGCCCTTGTGGGCAGTGCAGATACAGAACACTTCCATTGCTGCCAAGGCTCTAGCAGACAGTGCTAACCTAGGCTCTCTGAGTTTCCTAAAAATTCAGAGTTGGCACCTTTTCAAAGAGGGAGGACAAATGTGCATAGACACTGTCTTCATGAGCTAGTTCCCTCCTTTGCCAGTTTGCAGAAGTGGCATTCTGTGTAAGCAAGATGAATTTAAGGGTGTGAACAGAATAATACAGTTCATATGGGTAGCTGTTCGACACACCATGAATCAGCCTACTAAGGATTGTGTGGCAATAGATTCCCAGTAGCTGTGATGTGAGTGTGAGGTGGCCAGGGTGGAGACGAAGGGCTGGCTGTGGTTCAAGAATCCCTATGAAGAAAGTCCCCACAAGACAAAGCAGCATATCTCTGGTGAGGAAATGGACAAAACAATGAGAAAAGAGCTAGTGATAAAAACTTGCTCCATTGGATAATTAAGACCATTACAAACTTTTGAACAATAATAAATACAGTGGCAGAGCTGCCTCAAACCGATTGTCGGACTTCAGTGGTAAGGCCAGGGAGGGTTGGGGGACAGGAGGGAGGCTAGTAAGAGATCAACCGAAGGACTTGTATGCATCCATATAACCATAACTAATGGACATAAGACACTGGGGGGTAAGGGAGGGCAGGGGCTTGTCAAGGGTGGGGGGGAAAAAAGGACACTTATGTAATACCCTTTGTAATACTTTTAGCGAAAAAAAAAAAAAAAAAAACATTAAAAAAATAAAAAACTTGCTCCAAGATTTCATGCATTTCCTTAACAAACAGTGGTTAGCACCCATGGTGTGCTGACCACTGCTTAGTGCTGGCAAAGCAACAATAAATAGGGTTCAGTCTCCCTCCTAGAGCTCACAGTCTGGTCAAGGCAGAGCCAAAGAAATGATGATAGTGCACAGTGACAGACAGCAAGACGGAAACCAGCCGGCAGATGGGGTACAGGCCACTGAAGAGGGAACATCTCAGCTGAGACTTGAACATAGGGTAAGAATGCACTGGTTGGCGATTGTGATGCTAACAAGGGCATTCCAGGCAGAAGGAGGCCAATAGCTTTAAAGAGGCTGAGTCTGAGGACCAAGTGAGGGGAGGCCTTCGTGGTGGGCAGTGTGCGTGCCGTGCGGAGGGCAGGCTGGGTGAGGCTGGAGAACTGCAGGGAGGTCGTCAGAACAGGTGAGGGCGGGAAGGAGATGATTTCTAACCTGGGGCAATGAGTGACATCACTGCCCAAAACAGAGAAGAAGGAACAGAATGTTCTGCACTACTTACCTGGTGAAGCCCTGCGATGGCTCCCGCCCCATACTCGCTCTGAATAATCGGCTTCTGATAGGTCCTGTACCAGTTCTCAAACTGGGTGGCCAGCTGCAGCTGAATCACCTCCAGGTGCCCGTAGTCATGATACCAGGACAAGTAGCTGTTCACACAGATGACATCCACGTACGGTGCCTAGGACAAGAGCATGAAAGCTAGTCCCTGCACCAGTCGGGGGCCATTATGACAGAGCAGGTAAAAAGGGGACACGAAAAATGAGCTGGATGCTTACATGTGTAGTCAAGGAGTGACCCGAACGGACGCTCCTGACCTGGCTAAGGTTCTGGCGAGGGCTGAGGCTGAGCAGGCGCCCAGGGAGCTGCCCTCAGTGGAAGCCCAGGGCCTATCCAACTGGATTCTGTTCCTCTCTAGCTAGTGCTCCTGTCACTAGTCCTCCCCCATCTGGCCCTGGAGAAATGTTCCCAACCGAGATGCCGTTTTCCCCGTACTGTTTCTGAGCTTGTACTGTGGGCCTTAAAGTGGTTAGAAGATTCCCTCCTAGGAGGGTAGCCAAGATGATGGAGTGAAACAGCCTGGAGTCTAATCCACACAGAGCTCAGGAGTCAGCAGCAAAGACTAGACAGCCCGCCCTGGCCGGTTTGGCTCAGTGGATAGAGCATCGGCCTGCGGACTCAAGGGTCCCGGGTTCGATTCTGATCAAGGGCATGCATCTTGGTTGCGGGCTAATCCCCAGTAGGGAGTGTGCAGGAGGCAGCTGATCGATGTTTCTCTCTCATCGATATTTCTAACTCTCTATCCCTCTCCCTTCCTCTCTGTAAAAAATCAATAAAATATATATTTAAAAAAAAGACTAGCCGAAACCGGTTTGGCTCAGTGGATAGAGCGTCGGCCTGTGGACTGAAAGGTCCCGGGTTCGATTCCGGTCAAGGGCATGTACCTGGGTTGCGGGCACATCCCCAGTGGGAGATGTGCAGGAGGCAGCTGACCGATGTTTCTCTCTCATCGATGTTTCTGACTCTCTATCTCTCTCCCTTCCTCTCTGTAAAAAATCAATAAAATATATTTTTTAAAAAAATAAAAATAAAAAAAAAAAATAAAAAAAAGACTAGACAGCCCATTGTCGAGTCTCTAATGCCCAGCTCACCTCCAGACCCTGCACCGGGACTGGTATGGCCTGTTTTTCCCAAGTGACCATGGCCTCTTTCCAAACTGTGGTGGGAAATGCAGAGGAAGTGGAAGCTGGGGGCCGCTGGGTGGACACATGTACAAGGATCACACATCCCACCAGAGAGTCTGGCAGCCAGAGGAGGCCCTGCTGGTGCTTCTCGGAAGGGCGTTGTCTCGACAGATGGCAGGGGAGCACCAGGGCTCCGAGCTTCTTTCCATGGTGAACACAATCTACATTTCTATAGAGTGTTTTCCCACCCATTCTTTCTTTAGATGATTTCTCTTTCTATAGCACTTCCCTCCTAAGTACTGGCCTTCAGCTCTCCAGGGGAGTATTTTCTTTGTGGCTGGGCACAGTGAGGGAGGCCATTGGGCCAGCCAGCTGTGGGAGCCTGCCCTTCGATCCTCAATCTAGATCTAGCTAATGGTTCGCAAAGCTGGCTGACGACCGGAGTTCACTGCAGAGCTTTTTACAACTCAGATTCCCACCCTGGACTGACTCAATCACAATCTCAACATCCAGACACCTTAGTGGTTCTGCTAATCAGCCAGGTTTGAGAAACAATGGACAATGATGACTTTAGGTTCCCTTAAACCTTTGCCGTTGTATGAGCACAGTGAACTGAGGTGCATACAACTAAACTGAGGCACCTAGACTCTGGACTGAGAACAAATTAAATCTCCCTGGGCCCAGCCTCCTTGGACGTAGGAAGCCACACTGCCCAGTGAATAGCAGGTAGTTATCTTTGACCTACAGCCTGTCTATGAAAATGCTGGACTGGCGGTTCGTGGTTCTTCTGCTCACGTGGCCCAGGAGCCCCCCTCCAACCTCAAGGATTCTGCTGTACAAGGTGTTCCCCTAATGACCTGGGCCCACATCAGGAGGAAGGACTAGAGGACAGGACAGAGGAAATGAGAGGTGTGGGGAACCCCCATGCTCACCCCGAGGTCTGTGTCATATTTGGAGTTGGTCACAAAGGTCACGGGCCGGGAGGGGTCCAAGGCTTTGGTGTGAGCAATCAGCGTCCTGTCGTGGAGGGCAGAAGACAGGGCTGCTGTCAACTGGGAAGGGCTATCAGCCACCTCTCAACCCCTCCCTCCCATCCCCTGCCCCCCGCCAAACCCACCGCTCCCCTCCTTCTTCTAAGTGTATTTTAGGTATGCAAACATGTTCCGCTAGTCTGAGATCATGTTCCCTGACATCATTCCTTCTCCCTCCCCAAATCCAAGCTTCCCCTCCTCCAAAGAGGCCACCTCGCAGGGAGAGCTGGGTCCTTGGGCTGGGCACTGCCACAAACTGGGTTTGGAATCTCTGAAAAAGCTCTTGACAACAGGACTGGATGGCTGTTAATTTAACAAATAATTAGGGAGTGGCGCTAGGACGCAGGGTGTGTGCTGTGTGCGGGGCACTCACGGGGACCTCACAGCTGTGCCATCGCTTTGGGGAGCAGTGGGAGAGGGGCACTTGCAGGTGTGAGAAATTGCAACTACAAGCGGTAGCAGGAAAGAGGGCTAGGAGACAATCCCAGGGCACATGCTGACAGTGGGGGTCAGTGTCGGCCTAACTGAAGAAATGGCATTAATGCTGAATGGCAAGGAGAGGCTTCCCAACAGGGGAACCTGTCAGGTCTCCCAGGGCAGGTCACCTGCCCTCACTGTTTAAGCCTATGTTCCTCTACTCTTTCCTCACAGCTTTCCTTTCCTTTACACCCTCTCCCCATAACTGCGTTTCTCATTTGAAGGCTGTGGTTTCCACAGGCCAGAACTGTACCCCTTACCCTCAAGCCTCAAATCCACACTCCGAAATGGCCTGTTTGTCACCTGGGAAGGTTCAAAGCCTAGCTGAGCTCCTCCAGCCCAGGCAGCTCTATCCACACCCTGCCCCATCCTGCTGCTCCAAAAATCATGCATCTCCCTCTTCCCACCTCCAAAAAAGCCCATCTGGAACTTTAGGCACCCGTTCCTGGGAGCCTATCCTTTCGCACTCACAACAAAAATTCTGTCCGCCAGCCCTGCCTCAACACACCACGGGGCCCCATGCACGCAGGGCCTGGTGTTCAGAGCAGTGAGTCATCTTGCCCAGGTGGGTCACTCCTCAGAGCCTTCTCCAATGTGGCTCAGCTGAGAGCAATCCATGAAACTGGCGTGCAGTGTGCCTCAGGGAGTGTTTTGATAGCCTCTTGCAGCAAGTGAAATAATTTTCCTGTGCAGGCAAAGTTGTAACCGGCAGGAATGTAAGAAAGAGAAGGAACCCAAGTCCTGGCACTAGCACCAGCCTGCCTTGCTTCACAGCTGGGCCTCGCCTGGGCACTTCACAAGCCCAATACAAGTAGCAGCCATCTACAGATCTCTCTGTAGCTCCTGCCAGGTGGCCCCAGGCAGTGGCTGACTTTGCACCTCCTGGGAGGCTCCAGAGCCAGTGCACCAGGTGAGCAGCTTCAGCCTATACCAGATTACAATTCTGCACATTCACAAGTGACACACTCAAGGGGAGACTCAGTGAGCACCAAAGCCCCACTGAAGCCAAGTCTTGCTTCCTAGGGAAATCTGCTCAGCTGCTCTTCCACTGTAGTCGTAGCTGGACTTCATGGCCAATTGGGCTGGAGGTCAAGTCCTCCCAGTGACACCAATAGCAATCAGGGCTCACCTAGAGTGCCCAGCTCAGGTTACTAGGGAGGCTGAGCCACTGGGCCCTACAGGACACCTACTACACAAGGCCGCTCTACCAATTCCAGGAGACATAGCAGCTCTACCCAATACATAGAAACAAACACAGGGAAGCAGCGAAAATGTAGAAACAAATAAACATGTCACCAATAAAAGAAATGGAAGCAAGCAAACTACTGGATACAGAGTTCAAAACCATGGTTTTAAGGTTACTCAAGGATCTTAATGAGACCTTCAAGGGACTCAAAGAGTACTTCAAGGGACTTAGTGAGACTTTTAAGTATCTTAATGAGAATGTCAAAGACATGAAAAGGGACTGGTCAGAAGTTAAGCCTATACTAATTGAAATAAAGAATAATTTACAGGGATTCAACAGTAGAGTAGAGAATTCTGAGAATACAATCAATGATTTGGAATATGAGGAAGCAAAAAACACCTAATCAAAAGAACAGAAGAAGAAAAATCCAAAAATATGAAGATTGTGTAAGCCTTTGGGATGATGTCAAGCATACCAACATTTGCATTATGGGGGTGCCAGAAGGAGAAGAGAGAGGAAGATACTGAAAACCTATTTGAAGAAATAATGACAGAAAACTTCTCCTACCTGGTGAAAGAAATAGACTTACAAGTCCAGGAAGTACAGAGTCCCAAACAAGAGGAACCCAGAGGCCCCCACCAAGACACATCATAATTAAAATGCGAAAGACAAAGAGAGAATCTTAAAAGCAGCAAGAGAAAAGCAGTTACCCAACTACAAGGAAGCACCCATACACTTGTCAACTGATTTCTCAACAGAAACTTTGCAGGCCAGAGGAAGTGGCAAGAAATATTCAGAGTGATGAATAGCAAGGAGCTACTCTATACAACAAAGCTATTCTATATAATAAAAGCTTAATATGCTAAGTGTCCAGTCATCTGGTAGTCCGTTCAACCAAAGTGTAATATGCTAATGATTTGCTAAGGCTGCTCAACCACTCACTATGACGTGCACTGACCACCAGGGGGCAGACACTCCAACTGGTAGGTTAGCTTGCTGCTGGGGTCTGGCCGATCTGGGACTGAGCTAGATGGGCCGGACATGCCCTGGAGCCCTCTCGAGGTCCCTCCCCAGCTGGCCAACCTCCTGCGTCTCTCCCCAGCACTGTTGTGCTGCGCCCTCTCACAATCTGGGACTCCTCCAGGGATGTCGGAGAGCCGGTTTCAGCTCGATCCCGCAGGCCATTCTGAGGGACCACACTGGTGCACGGATTCGTGCACCGAGCCTCTAGTCCAGGGGTGGGCAAACTTTTTGACTTGAGGGCCACAATGGGTTCTTAAACTGAACCGGAGGGCCGGAACAAAAGCATGGATGGAGTGTTTGTGTGAACTAATATAAATTCAAAGTAAACAGCATTACATAAAAGGGTACGGCCTTTTTTTTTTTAAGTTTTATTCATTTCAAATGGGCCGGATCCGGCCCGCGGGCTGTAGTTTGCCCACGGCTGCTCTAGTCATTTAGAACTGAAAGTCAGATATAGAACTTCACATACAAGAAATACCTAAATGAGTTCATCACCCACCAAACCAGTATTACATGAAATTTTTTTTAAAATATATATTTTATTGATTTTTACAGAGAGGAAGGGAGAGGGACAGAGAGTTAGAAACATCGATGAGAGAGAAACATCGATCAGCTGCCTCCTGCACATTCCCCACCGGGGATTTGCTGTTCCTCTCTAGCTAGTGCTAGAGAGGAACAGCATGCCCTTGACTGGAATCGAACCTGGGACCCTTGAGTCCGCAGGCTGATGCTCTATCCACTGAGCCAAACCAGTTAGGGCTACATGAAATTTTAAAGGGTATTCTTTATGAAGAGGAAGAATAAGAAAAAAAGATAAAAAATCTGAATAATCAAATGGCAATAAATACATATCTACCAACAATTGAATCTAAAAGTCAAAATAAATGAACAAGAAATCTAATGAACAAAATAAACTGATGAATAAAATAGAATCAGAGGCATGGAAACATGGAACAAACTGACAAATCTCAGAGGGAAGCTGGTGGGTGGGGGCGGGGAGGAGATTAGCCAAAGATCTTACACACATATATTCATTACCTATGGACACAGACAACAGGGCAGTGAAGGTCTGGGGTGGGGTGGGAACTGGGTGGAAGGTGACAATGGGAAAAAAGGGGGACATCTATAATACCCTCAACAATAAAGATTAAAAAGAGAGACAGAACCAAGGAACACGGGGAGAGGACCCCTCCCACTGAGGAAACACTGCCCCCAAGTGGTGGTTCTTTCCATTGCAATGCAGGGAGAGGGGAGCAGGGAGGGAGGAGCTACTGGAACCATGAACCAGATGGCCTGGTCCTATCCAAATGTAACTTTAGAATACTCAGAGTATGCATGTTGTTGAAAAGCCTGTTTATAATTATGTGGGCAGTTAAGCTGGTTTAATGAAGTCTACCTCCACTTCATAGATGAACACAAAACATCACAAAGTGGGTTTGGGTTTTTTGGAGTTTTAACACACACCAAATTTCCCAGGAATGGAGACACCATTAAAAGTGAGGGTAGATTAGCCCTAGCCTGTTTGGACAGCATCAGCCTGTGGACTGAAGGGTCCCCGGTTCGGTTCCGGTCAAGGGCATATGCCTGGGGTTGCGGGCTCCATCCCCAGTGTGGGGCGTGCAGGAGGCAGCCAAGCAATGATTCTCTCTCATCACTGATGTTTTTATTTCTCCCTTCCTCTCAGAAATCAATAAAGTATGTATATATATATATATATATATATATATATATATATATATATATTTTTTTTTTTTTTTTTAAGTAAGGGAAGATTATACTTGGTTTTGTGTGTAACTTTACCTGGAGTGGTTCACCATTTTGGAAATGCATGGCACTGAAGGGAACTGCTCATGGTACCAGTGCCAACATGGTACCACTACTGTTTGCTTTTGGAGTTATGCTTTCAGGGAATTCTGTATCAGGGAGTAAGCATCGACCCCTTCACTGGGTCTTCTGGGGAGTCAGGCCCATGTATTCATGTATTATTTTATAAATGACTCTCCTTGATATCACAGTCAGGCCATGCCACTATTTTTTTTTAACTTGAAGTTATATGTATAAGTAGGTTAAGTTACCTCTGGATTTCATTTCAGGTGTGAAAAGCAGACTGAGTCTCACTGGGTTGAAATTACAACAGGTGGGTATGGATCTGGTCCCCTGAACTAACCAAGTCTGGATGCACTCAAGTCTGGGCTGGGAGCTGGAAGGCAGGGTCCCTCCCCCGGCCCAGGCCAGGGCAGAGGAGGGCACTCACTTGAAGTAGTAACCTGCAGGTTCCAGGAAGGAAGTGGGCTCATTGGCCACAGACCACATCACAACAGCTGGGTGATTCTTGTCCCTGCGCACCAGCTCCTCCATCACCTCAAGGTGGTGCTGCAGAGACTGGTTGCTGTAGCTCTGGCTATGGGTGGAAAGAAAAGGGAGTGTGTCATCACCTGACAGGTTGGGCAGCATGGGCAGCATGGGCAGTGGGCACTCACCTTAGCTTGATGCCCACGCCAGGGCTCTCATCAATGACCACGATCCCATACTGGTCACAGAGCTGCATCACCTCCTCCGCATAGGGGTAGTGGCTGGTACGGAAGGCGTTGGCACCAAGCCAGAGAAGCAAGTTGAAGTCCTTCATCAGCAGTGGCCAGTCGAAGCCCCTCCCTCGGATCTAGGGGACAGCAGACTAGAGTGACCCCTGCCCCCTGTCCCTGATGCACTTCCTTCTAGAGCTGGACCCATCAGCCCTCTATCCAGCCAAGCACGGACCCCATCAGGCAGCAGTTTTGAGCAGTTTGCTTCACTGCTCTGAGCTGCCCGCAGCCACTGCAGGGGGTATGGGGAAGGTAAGGATGAGAAACAGCCCCCACAGAGACCCAGGAGCCCCAACTCACGTCTGAATCCTCATGCTTGTTGACCCCATGGAAATAGAAAGGTTTCCCGTTAATGAGGAACTGGTTCTTTGTGACAGCCACGGTGCGAATCCCCACCGGGAGAGTGTAGAAGTCAGACATGGACCCGGCTGCCGTCTGAACAGTCAGCCTCACCTAGGAAAGCCAAGCACTGGAGTGAGGCATCCTTAATGGCCTGAGTCCCACACAGCCGCCCAGCAGCAGGACGGCCCCGTGTAAACCACAGCAGCCTACCTCTGGGACACAAGCAGAGAGATTGAGAAATTACAGGCTTCTGCCGTTAGCAAGGAGGAAACTTTCCCCACCCTGCCACTCGAGCCTGCTCTTCAAATCTGGGCTGCCCCACCCAGCCCAGAAAAACTCGGGCTGGGAATGCTTCAATCCAATTGACTAGGAAGCTCAGAGGCCCATGCCTGCCTGTCCACCTGCTAAAGCCAGGTAGGGTTGCTGGAAGGGGGCAAAAGGCCTCCCACAGCCCCAGTCTTAACCACCATTACCTCCAATGAGTACAGGTAGGCAGGGTGCTCATGCATCAGGTATGGCCACCAGAAGTGGGCATTGGGCACCTGCAGCTGGCCGCGGCCTCCAGTCCCCCGGGCCACAATATTGCCTTCCTCATCCTGAAGGTACACTTCCAGTTGGAAGTGTTCACTGCCCTGGATGGAAATCTGGTAGTGCACCAGCCCTGTGGGAGACAAGAGATCAGAGAAGAGAGAAGGAAGGATGTGACCTGGGTCACACAGATGAGGGGACCCCGAAGCCACCACTGAGGAGTCCTCTTAGGCCCTGAGACTCCAGCCAACAACTGTTTATTTTTTGAGCTTGACCTGCAGTGAGGGGATTGAGGGCAGCACAGTGCGGAAGGGACATGGGATCCCCATGTATCCTGAGTGATATGATTTTAGACAAGCCCCATTTCTCATTGGGCTTTATTTCCTCACAAAAGGTGGTCAGACCAGATGGGTATTTCAGAGGCCCTTCCCAGCTTACACAGGCTGGATTTTAGCTCCTCAGGTAAATGGGAACCTGTGAGGGTTAAGAAATGCTGGGAGAGCCTTTCTCCTGGAGCATCTTTCAAAACTGGGAACAGAGCCACTCTGGGCCTGGCGGAGGGAAGATCCTGCCGGGAGCCCTCACCA
The DNA here is from genome assembly GCF_028538775.1 of Myotis yumanensis. Taxonomy (NCBI): domain Eukaryota; kingdom Metazoa; phylum Chordata; class Mammalia; order Chiroptera; family Vespertilionidae; genus Myotis; species Myotis yumanensis. Next base: position 87,126,761 of record NW_027223755.1, on the reverse strand, counting down.
GTGTTTTGGTCCACGCTGGTGGTGACGTCGATGTCATCAATGTAGGTGGTGGGCGTGGTATAGAGGACCACCGGCCGGTGCAGCCCCGCGTAGTTGAAGAAGTCAAAGTTTGTGTTCTGGACAAAGTAATGGTTGGGGTACCTAGAGAGGGAGGACAGTGGCCAACTGGGGTCTTGCCCTGCGGCCTTCACCTCACCGCTGCTAAGGCAGGTGGGAAGACCATGGGCAGGGTGGGGACTGGAATGGGGGAGCAGGTTCTGCTCACATGGAGGTATCCGTCCGGTAGAGGATGGTCCCTGGCGGCAGGGTGTGGGGGGCGAGTGTGTTGTTGATGGCGATGGTGATGCGGCAGGAGGACAGGGGCCCACTCTGGACCAGCTTGCTGATGTCAGCCTCGAACGGAAGGTGGCCCCCCTCATGCTCTGCCACATGGACCCCATTCACCCACTGCAGACACAGGAAAATAAGGGGAGGGGGCCAGAGCATGAGGAAGGGCCACTGACATCTCAGGTACTCCCTCACACAGAGGTGCCCTGACAGCTTCTACCTGCCTCACCGGCCTGATGGGAGGAATGGAGCTCCATGGAAATTAGACAGCCCTTCCCAGTGTGGGGCATGAGCTCTTCCCCCCACCCACCCCAGAAGGCAGGCTGTCAGGTGACAGCTGGGAGCCAGGCACCCCAAGGAAGACCCACGCGTGCTCAGCAGCCGCACCTGCCCGCTCGCCCTGCCTGCTGCTCGCTGTACTGACCACAATGGCATAGTAGTGGGCGCTGCCAATCCTCAGCACCACTCTTGTGCTCAGGTCCTGGGTCCATCGCTGGGGCAGTGTTGCCTCTCGTTCATACCACACCCAGCCGACAAAGCCACGCAGCTGCCCATCCTGGCCCACATCATTGAAGCTGGAGGGAACAGGCATGTCCAAGGTGGGACCCGACTGGGGAAAGAAAGGCCAGGATCAGGTCCAGACCACCTGGGAATCTAAGACCAGGCCCCAGGCAGCCCCCTTCCCCAGAGGCTAGGTTCCCCTGCAACCCTGCCTTCAGGAAGCCTTCGCCAGACCCTGGAGGTCTAGGCCACCTCCCCATTGTAATTCTTTGCCAGCAACTGGCCAATGTCTATGGAGTTCATTTAATTCGCACAACTCCATGATGTAGACATCAGTCACTCACTCGTTCAATGGACAGTGCAGGGAACACCTGCAATGTTGTTCTGGGCACGAGGAGTAAACGGTGAACAGGCCTCTGTGCCGATAGGGGCAGGGGACTATCTCAGGAGTCAGGGAAGGTCTTTGGGGGCCAGGGCCAGGGCCATGGGATGCTGCCTCAGCCCAACCTGGCAGAATTGGGTGAACCTGAGCCGGGCAGGGAATCTCCTGAACACCTCAGGTCCAAGGCAGGGCAGGGGTGAGGCAGAGCGCTCAGCGAGCCTGGGCGGGGAGGTGGCACCTGTAAGGAGGGGATTTCCTCTGTCTTTCACAGCTCTATCCCCAGGGTCTGACACAAGCCCTGGAACCCGATAAATACTGGCTGAATGGATGGGTAACTTGCAGATGAGGGATCGACTGCTAGGATGGTTTATGTCCAAGGACTGGCGGGCCAGTTCTTTCTCAAGGCAACCAGCCCAGGGTCTCCGGCACCAGGGAAAGAGGTGAGCCCAGGGAGGGCCACACGCAGCCCGAATGAAAGCAGGAGGGGACGATCGGCAGAGCCCAGAGACGAAGAGGAAGATAGTGGCCGGGCTGCCCCAGGAGGAAGGCGGGCCACGCAGGGGCTGCTTGGCCGGGGAAACTGTGAGTCCGGCACATGCCCGGCACCCGCACCCCACCCACCACCACTTCCTTTTTTCCTCCCCTGCTGACTGCTGGGCAGCAACCCCCCAAACAGCATCTGGGAGAGGCGAGCGGCGCATGGCACACAGGCCCGTCCCAGCCCCGGCTCCAGGCAGAGGGGAGACCTGGGGGTCCCTGGCTGGGCCTCGACCTGAACCGGGGACCCACGGTCCTGCCTGCCAGGGCAGAGCTGGCCCCGAGGGGTCCGCCGCCCGCCCTCCTCCCGCTCCTGCCCCGCTCGGCCCACCCCACGGACCGGGCTCCACCAGGGCCCTTCCCCCGCCCGGGAGGGTGGGCGCCCCCCTACCCCACCCCCGACACACACAGACTTTCGGTTCCTGATCCGCCCTCTGCTTGGCAGCTCCTTCCGCGACAGCAGAGCCCCCCACGCCGCCAAGCCGGTCCCCTTCAACCCCTCGGGACTCCTAGGGACTTGCCACCCAGCCCCCTCCCGCCCCGCGGCTCCCGCACCTCCCGCAGCGGCGACCGGTACCACTGCTGCTCGAAGCCCCGGCGCCGATTTTCGGAGAAGTCGGCGCGGAACTTCCAGAGGCCATCGAGGTCCTTGCGCTCCCGCGACGCGCTCTCCCGGGGGTACAGCATCCCGCCCTGCAGCGCCAGCCCGCAGCCCCAGAGGAGCGCCCCCAGCACGGCCCCGGCGACCGCCCGCCCCGACATGGTCTCCGCGCCCTCCAGCCGCTCGCGGGCGGCTTTAGGGGCCGCTGCGTGGGAGGCGGGGCCGGGGCCGGATGGGCGGGGCCACGGGTCCCGCCCGCAGCCTCCGGCGGGATTTTGGCTTAAGGCGGTGCCGGGTCTGGAGGAGACCGGCGGGCGGGCCGCTGCGTGAGAGGCTGGGCGGGGCGGGGCCTGTAGGGGCGGGGCCTGTATGGCCGGGGGCGGGGCCTGTATGGGCCGGGGGCGGGGCCTGTGGGGCGGGGCCACGGGTCCCGCCTGCAGCCTCCGGCGCGGTTTTGGGTTTTGGCTTAAGGTGGTGCTCGGCCTGGAGGAGACCGGCGAGCGGGCCGCTGCGGTGGACTCGCCCCGTCTGCCCGAGGGCTGCGGGGACCCCGAGGCTGGACTCTAGGGAAGAGGGACCCCGAGCCTCCAACCTCGAAGGGTGTCCGTCCCGCACCCCCCACCCCTCCCCACCTTCCTGGGGACACTGCCTGCTCCCCGCCCTCCCGGACTGCTCCGCCCCCGGTGGCCGGTCCAGGGCTGCAGGCCAGAGCGAGACCCCGGAAAAAGGCGGGGTTCCGCCAACTCCCACCGGATCTGTTTCTTCAGAGGCCGGCCTGCGACGCCATTGCTTTTGCCTGCTCACTGGACACCAGTGGGCCCAGAAGAAGTCTTCATTGTGCCTGGTGGGGTCCTGCCCCCGGGACACCAGTCCAGGGAAATAGGCCTACCCTGGGGGCCCAGACTGCAAGGATAGGGGACTGATGGCCCCAGGAGCCCAGTCTGGATATCATTGCTCCTACAATTACCTGACTTTTTTAAAAAATATTTTTCATTTTTGCTCTGATTTCATGCTTACCTAAGCAAGTTTCTGATAGTGGACCTTGATACTAGAAATGGAATCCCAGGGCAGTAAAAATAAAATATATTCTAGGAACTGCCAAAATGTAAAGGCTTTCCCCCAAATGCTTACAATATAAAAATAAGAGAAAGTAGGATGCAAAAGTATATGCAGCATGGTCCCCACACAAATACAGATGTGAAGTGTTATTATCGGTTATTATTGAAGTTTTATAGGTTATTTCCATGTTGTTCTTCATACTTTCCTGATTTCTTAAAATCTATAATGAACATGCATCATCATCATCATTATTACTGATTTCAGAGAGAGGAAGGAAGAGAGGGAGAGAGGGATAGAAACATCAGTGATGAGAGAATCATTGATTGGCTGCCTCCTGTGAGCCCCCGACTGGGAATCAAGCCCGCAACCTGGGCATGTGCCCTGACTGGGAATCAAACTGTGACCTCCTGGTTCATAGGTCGGTGCTCAACCACTGAGCCACGCCAGCTGGGCTATTATTATTTTGAGAGAATGTTTATTAAATCTGGGGACAGTGAAACAAGGAAGACAGGACAGGGCGTAGGATAGGAGAAGCAACAGGAGAGAGCCTGGGGGGCTGCTTGGGCTCACTGAGAAACGTCACAGAGAAAGAAGCCAGCCAAGGCTGGGCTGCTGTCAGCTCACTGGAAAGTCAGAGAAAAGGGGGCCCTGAAGACAGGCTCAGGGGGTTAGTCCCGGAGAGCTGCCACTTCCCATTGCTCCCCTGGTTGCAAGTCTCTTGGGGTCCCTTGGAGTTTAGGGGATCCACGCCTGTGGGGGAAGAGGAGCTGGGAGGAAAGAGCAAGGGCATGCTCCCAGGAGAGAGAATGCACCTAACATGCATTATTTTCATAATCAGAATCAAGCCAATAGGTATTTAAAAACCACAAATAGGCAAAATAAACCAATAAAGGTCTATCTGTCCCTATATATGAATAAATTAATTTTTCATTTACCCACAAGCCTTTATAGATTTAGTTTGTACAAGCTGATTTTATTTTGTTGTTGTTGTTGATCTTTTAGAGAGAGTAGAAGGAAGGGAGGGGGAGCAACACAGAGAGAGAGAAGCATAGATTGGTTGCATCTGCACACACCTCAACTGGGGCCAGGGAAAGAGCCTGCAACTGAAGTACATGCCCTTGACCAGAATAGAACCTGTGATGACACTCCAGTCCACAGGCCGACACTCCACCCACTGAGCCAAACCAGCCAGGGCTGTGCAAGATGATTTTTTTTTAAAGATGATTTTTTAACTAGCCTGGGAACTTAAACTTTTGAACTTTCCAGTCCTGTCAATGCCTGGATGTACAGAAGACCTCCAGGTACCTCTCTGATTACCCCCCTGGACTGAGGAACGAATATTCACATATGCAGACCACCTGATACCCAGGATCCAGACCAATCTGGAGGCTAAGAATGGAGGACTGATTCTTCTCAAGAATGTACTTTTTATTATAAGAACTCTTGGCTTTTCTTTCTTCTTCAAAGCACTCTGGGTATTGCCTGGTTGTGTTTCTGGTTTACAAACCCTAAACCCTTGACAAACCGTTATCATGTATTTCAAGCCAAAGCCTCCAGACTCTTTCTGAGCTCGTTCCACACTACTGCCTAAGGGGGAGGAGGAGAATAGAGCACTGATATAATAGTTTCCAAAATTATGAACCTGAAAACCAGACCCTGGTGGGTAAAGTCCACCAGCCAGTTTCCTTCCCCACCTGAGTTTGCAGCTGTGTACAAATATGTGCGTCTGGAGATGTAAATGTGGGAGTTGTCAGCATTGAGAATGGATGAAAGAAGGAAGGCAAGCAGACAACAGATGAAAATGTCACCCGCGAAGGGGTTCTTGCTCCTCCTCAAGATAGAAATCAAGAGAGGAGGTGAAACTGATTCAAAAGAAGGAAATATTAGCGATATCATTGCTAGCATTAACACAGGAGACACAGCTGTTGTGTTTTCCACAGATTTCTGGTACGACAGTGGTGAGCGGCGCGACTTACTGCGGCGCTGGGATGGGCCGGGTGGTGTTCTGAGCCGCGATCAGCACACACAGCACCGCCAGGCAGGCGGCGGCCCAGAGCAGGCCAGAGAGTCCCGACCTCCGCACTGGGGTTGCAGCGACAACTGCAGCGCAAGACGCTCCCCGGCTCCCTTTGCCTTGGGCCTTCTCTTGGAAGTTCTGGGTCTCTCCGACCCAGCTGCAGTTTGTTAGGTAATTTTCAGATTGCAAAGGGCCAGGTCATTCATATGCAAAAGCCTCTGCAACCCCAGGCATGTGCCCTTGACCGGAATTGAACCTGAGACCCTTGAGGAGTCCACAGGCCGATGCTCTATCCACTGAGCCATACAGGCTAGAGTTGTCTCTTTGGTTTTTTATTGATTTCAGAGAGGAAGGGAGAGGGAGAGAGAGAGAGAGAGAGACAGAAACATCAATGATGAGAGAGAATCATTGATCGGCTGCCTCCTGAACGCCCCCTACTGGGGATCGAGCTCACAACCCGGGCATGTGCCCTTGGCCAGAATTGAACCTGGGACCCTCCAGTCCGCAGGCTAACGCTCTATACACTGAGCCAAACGGGCTAGGGCTTCTTTGGTTTTTTAAATCAGAACATTTATTGCAGGACTAATCATTGAAATCCTAAGATGAACTGGGTGATGCAACAGCTGCCTACAGGTTTAGGTGTTGTTCCTTCGTGGAATCCATGCCCGAATCTGCGGTGTACAATTTTTAGGTGCCTCATTTGACCAGTCCTGGTGGTATTTCATCTCTAGCCTTGGCACTCATAAGGTAGTAGGAAATTCAAAAGCATCTAAGGTCATGGAAGCCTAGGGGCATGTTGAACAACCAGATCAAAGGCTATACTTTCTCTTCTGATTGGCAGGGTAGCCACTTTGGCACAGGGAGACTTCTGAAGGGGGTAGGTGTTAGGGCCACACCAGCGGCACAACACACGTGTCTTATTGCAATGCTTTCTGAATGATGATGGTCCCTATCTTATCTCACTTCTGCGGCCAAAACCAAACAGCTCCTTGGCACTGTTTAAAGAGATTCATATCCTGCAGTTGCAGGAGGACATATTGAAAATGGGGTCAAGTACTCTGAACCGTAAGGTGCCGGTTCCGCTAGAGTGCGGATCTAGGAACTGGGATGTGGACATTTGATGGTTCTACCTGAACACTTTGAACTCCCAGATTTACCTGAATCCTCTGATGTGTTAAAGACGCTCTACCTCCTTGGAAGTAGCCTCCTTTTGACAGAAACCACAGGTGAAGATGTCACCTGAGGACGCTGGCTCACAAAGATGTCCTCCTCCAGATCCAAACTCGCCTCCTCACCTCTCCTCCAGATTAAAAACTGGGCCAGGACTCAGCACAGCGTGCACAGGGGACTACAGGACCCCCTCTGAGGAAACAGCTCCCTCGATGAAAGAACTGCAGGGTCTGGATAACCTGCACTGACAGAAAGGGGGAAACGTGGGAAGGAGCGGATTGAGTATGTCAGGCCAGGCTGGGGAACAGAAAGGTGGGTAAGATGTTTATTGTCTTGGGGTGGGGTCACCTGGAATTTAATGTCCTGGGAAGGATATTTAGAATCGATCATATTACATACACACCTGGAAGTTTCCTCAACTCTCTCTCTTTTTTTTAAATGTTCAATTACCGTTGATATACACTACTGTATTAGTTTCAGGTGTACACCCACTGATTAGACCTTATAATACTAAGTGATCATCCTGATAAATCTCACACCCATTTGATGCCATGCATAATTATTAGAATAGTATTGACTATATTCCCCATGCGGTACATTACATCACCCTGACTATTCTGTGACAACCAATTTGTAATTCTTTTTTTAAATATATTTTATTAATTTTATTGATAGAGAGCTAGAAACATCGATGAGAGAGAAACATCGATCAGCTGCCTCCTGCACGCCCCCCACTGGGGATGTGCCCACAACCAAGGTACATGCCCTTGACTGGAATCGAACCTGGGACCATTCAGTCTGCAAGCCGACACTCTATCCACTGAGCCAAACCCGTCAGCGCCAATTTGTACTTCTTAATCCCTTCACCTTTTACATCCATCTCCCAATACACCCTCCCATCTGGCAGCCGTCAAAATATTCTCCATAACTATGAGTCTGTTTCTGTTCTGCTTGTTCTTTTATTTTGTTTTTTCAATTCAATTGTTGATAGATATGTACTTATTGCCATTTTATTGTTAATATTTCTTACCTTTTCTTCTTTTTATATATTTTTTATTTTAAAAATATATTTTATTGATTTTTTTACAGAGAGGAAGGGAGAGGGATAGAGAGTTATAAACATCAATGAGAGAGAAACATCGATCAGCTGCCTCCTGCACACCCCCCACTGGGGATGTGCCCCCATCCAAGGTACATGCCCCTGACCTGAATCGAATCTGGGACCTTTCAGTTCACAGACCAACGCTCTATCCACTGAGCCAAACCAGTTAGGGCTCTTCTTTATTTTAACCCTTATTTATTTATCTTTAGAGACAGTAGAAGCGGAGAGAGAAAGAGAGAGAGAGAGAGAGAGAGAGAGAGAGAGAAAGAGAGAGAGAGAGGGCGAAAGAAACACTGATTTGTTTTTCCACCTATTCATGCATTCAGTGGTTGATTCCTGCTGTCCCCAGATCAGGGATCGAACCCACAATTTTGGTTTATTAGACCGGCGCTGCAACCAACTGAACTACCTGGCCAGGGCGGGCCTTCTTCTTCTAAAAATGACACTTTAACATTTCATATAATACTGGTTTGATGGTGATGAACTCCTTTAGCTTTTTTTTTTTTTTTTTTTTGTCTGGGAAGCTTTTTATCTGTCCTTTGATTCTAATGGTAGCTTTGCTGGATAGAGTGATCTTGGTTGTTGGTCCTGCCTTTTCATCACTTTGAATATTTATTGCCAATCCCTTTTGGCCTGCAAAGTTTCTTTTTTTTTTTTTTTTTTTTTAAATATATTTTATTGATTTTCCACAGAAAGGAAGGGAGAGAGATAGAGAGTTAGAAACATCGATGAGAGAGAAACATCGATCAGCTGCCTCCTGCACATCCCCTACTGGGGACGTGCCTGCAACCCAGGTACATGCCCTTGACCGGAATCGAACCTGGGACCTTTCAGTCCCCAGGCCGACGCTCTATCCACTGAGCCAAACCGGTTTCGGCTGGCCTGCAAAGTTTCTGTGAGAAATCAGCTGACAGTGTTATGGAAACTCCCTTGTAGGTAACTATCTGCTTTTCTCTCTTTTTAAAAAAAATTTATTTATTGTCTAAAGTTTTACATATGTATCCTTTTTCCTGTTTGACCTCGCCCCCCCCCCCCCCCCCCAGGCCCCAACCATTCCCACCCCAGGCAAGCTCCCACTGCCCTAGGGTCTGTGTCCATTGGTTATGCTAATATGCATGCATACAAGTCCTTTGGTTGCTCTTTAACAGCCCCCTCCCCTGCCATTTATCTCTGGATCTATTCTTATTCATCAAATTATGTTGATCATTATATCCCACATATGAGTGAGATCATGTGATATTTACCTTTCTCCAACTGGCTTATTTCGCTTAGCATAATGCTCTCCAGTTCCATCCATGCTGTTGCAAATGGTAAAAGTTCCTTCTTTTTTTTATTGTGGCATAGTATTCCATTGTGTAGATGTACCATAGTTTTTTAATCCAATCATCTGCTGATGGGCACTTAGGTTGCTTCCAAATCTTAGTTATTATAAATTGTGCTGCTATGAACATAGCAGTGCATATATCCTTTCTGATTGGTGTTTCTGGTGTCTTGGGATATAGTCCTAGAAGTGTGATCACTGGGTCTAATGGGACTTCCATTTTTAACTTTTTGAGGAAATTTCATACTGTTTTCCACAGTGGCTGCACCAGTCTCCATTCCCACCAACAGTGCAAGAGGGTTCCTTTTATTCCACATCCTTTCCAGCACTTGTCATTTGTTTTTGTTTTTCTAATTGTTTTATTGCTTAAAGAATTACAAAGAGTATTACATATGTCTCCTTCCCCTCCCCCACCCTTGATAATCCCCTGTCCTCCCCTACCACCCAGTATCTTATGTCCATTGGTTATGCTTATATGCATGCATACAAGTCCTTCGCTTGATCTCTTACCCCCCTCCCCAACCCTCCCTGGCCTTCCCACTGTAATTTTACTATGTGTTTGAGGCTGCTCTGCCTCTGTATCTATTTTTGTTCATAAGTTTATAATGGTCTTTATTATCCATAAATGAGTGAGATCATGTGGTATTTTTTCTTCATTGACTGGCTTATTTCACTTAGCATAATGCTCTCCAGTTCCATCCATCCTTTTGCAAATGGTAAGCATTCCTTCTTTTTTACAGCAGCATAGTATTCCATCGTGTAGATGTACCACAGTTTTCTAATCCACTCATCTACTGGTGGGCACTTAGGCTGTTTCCAGATCTTAGCTATGGTGAATTGTGCTGCTATGAACATAGGGGTTCATATATCCTTTCTGATTGGTGTTCTTTTTTCTTGGGATATATTCCTAGAAGTGGGATCACGGGGTCAAATGGGAGTTCCATTTTTAGTTTTTTGAGGAAACTTCATACTGTCTTCCATAGTGGCTGCACCAGTCTGCATTCCCACCAGCAGTGCAGGAGTGTTCCTTTTTCTCTACATCCTCTCCAGCACTTGTCGTTTGTTGATTTGTTTTTGTGGGTTTTTTTTAGTATTTTGGGTTGTATTTATTGTAGTTTATTTCTAATATTATGCCATTGTGGTCTGAGAAGATGCTTGGTATGATTTCAATCTTCTTGAATTTGGGGAGACTTTGTTTGTGACCCAATGTGTGGTCTATTTTTGAATATGTTCCATGAGCCCTTGAGAAGAATGTATATTCCGTGGCTTTGGGGTGAAGTGTTCTGAAGATGTCAATTAAGTTCATCTGATCTAGTGAGTCATTTAGGATTGCTGTTTCTTTGCTGATTGTTTGTCTAGAGAATTTATCCAGTGATGTCAGTGGTGTATTAAAGTCCCCTACTATGATTGTATTGTTGTCGATCTCTCCTTTGATATCTTCCAGGAGTTTTTTTTATGTATTTGGGTGCTCCTGCATTGGGTGCATATATGTTTATCAGGGTTATATCTTCTTGTTGTATTGATCCCTTTAGTATTATGAAGTGGCCTTCCTTATCTCTTGTTTTGGCCTTCACTTTGAGGTCTATTTTGTCCGATATAAGTATTGCTACCCCAGCTTTTTTTTTTCATTTCCATTTGCCTGAAAGATTTTTCCATCCCTTCACTTTCAGTCTGTGTGAGTCCCTTCTTCTGATTGGGTCTCTTGTAGACAGCAAATGTATGGGTCAGGTTTTTTTTTATCCATCCAGCCACTCGATGTCTTTTGGTTGGAGCCTTTTATATATAGCCTTTTATATAGAGAGAGTAAACTTGCTTAATTAGACCTGCTTTCTGATGTAGCTAAACTTCTTCCAGCCCAGTGAAGCACCCCAACTTTTCTTTCAGGTAATTGTCAGCAACACAGCAGTAAATATCAACACGAAGCAGATTATTATTGTAGATCACGCAAGGAGAACAAAGGGTAAAATATTTAACTGTAGCAGTGTTTGACTATATTCTGTGCAGTGAGAAAACCTGAAGTGATTTTCAAGTTCCACCATTTCTTACTTCTTTTCAGTCAGGTCAAGTTTCTAAGTTTTCTAAATCTTCATTTTCCAGCTAATGAAAAGAAAATAGGATTCCACCGAGTCTCCGATCTACCTACTCCAGGACTTCTGTGATAATCAAATGAGATGAGGCATGGGAAAATGCTTCACAGACATTTGGTTAAAGTGTAAAATGTTTCCACCTGGCTATAAAGCAAGTCATATTCCTGGGCTGTAGAAACTCCAAGGAGGTAGTCACTAGGGAGAGGAAGCCAAGTGTTGCTACGTGACATCATTACCCGGTGTCCACAGCCACTGTGTCCAGGCTGGACTGGGCTGTGGGCCACAGTTTGCACCATGGGGTCTTGTCAGCGTCAGCTGCAATTTAGTGGGCTGTCGCTCCAGGGTGGTGGCGGGGCCTTTGTCCCACTTGGGGGAAGCTGAATGTTGCTTTGTGGGCCAGTGCATGTCATGGCAGCTCCTGTGTTGAGCGTCTGCCCCCTGGTGGTCAGTGTGCATCATAGCGGAAGGTTGGACAGTCGGACACAGCATATTAGCCTTTTATATAGAGAGATTTATATAGAGAGATTTGAAGGATGGAGTCACTTTGCTGCTATTTGACTCTAAGTAAGTGTGGATGGGAACAAGGTTCTATGGGAAGTAACCTCACAAAGTGATCTGATCATAAATTCCTAACTACCCAGGTCATGGTGGGTAGTCACACCCCAGGCATGCAACTTTTAATAAAAGGTTCATCTTTGCCTTAAGCAAGCCCTGTCCATTGTTTTGTGCATGTAGGCTAACGCGCCTTTGAAATAAGTATAACCACCCTCAAGAGAGCACATAATTGTTAATTATCCTGTCATCCAATCTCCTTCTTGCCTTCTCCCACCTTCATGTAATTTTCCTTACATTCCATCCTTAATTTCAAATGCATAGAAGAAACTGCGAAACTGTCATTCCCTGGAGCTTTGGGGATCCTGCTTCCTGGCAATTGTCATCAGTTTTGGTTCAAATTCTCTACAGGTTTGGACGTTCTTAATGTCAATATAAGTCTGTCTTAAGCTACTTTTCTCTATACTTTCCCCATCCCTCAGTGGGGTTCTAACTGGCGCACCTGCTCCTCTGGCCCAGAAATACTTTCCCAGGCTTATCTTGGAGGCTGCCATGCTCTTTCTCCCGTTCTCTGAGCCATCTTTCTAAGCTTAGTTCAGATGCCAGCTCTTTGTTTCCTCAGTCAGAAGGAACCTCTCCCTTCTCCATCCTCCTGGTTCAGCAGCTGTTACTATATTTGTAGCAGGGGCCTGAGCTGGAATCCTGGCTGCCTGGCCTGAGCCAAACTGTGACTCTCTGGCATCGGATCTACCTCCTTGTTCTCTAACCACAATGATGTGGGCCCTCACCCTACAAGGTATCACTTGGGTATAGGTGATCTGGGGCACGTGGATGCGCCAACTGGATTTCTACTGCTTGATGACAATAATAACAGTAGCCCGCATTAGCTAGCATGTACTAAGGGATTCTTACAGCTCCAAGACTATACAATGGAGTTATTCGTCCTCTGCTACAGATGAGGAAACTTAGAGAGGTGGAGTGACTTGCTTAAGGTAACACATGCAAAACTACATTTACCATTGTTGATGGCACATCACTCCTTCTCCCACATTGCCCTGCATTCAAAGGACCTTCTGATGTCTAGGACAGGAAATAATAGACTATGCTCCCCCTGGTGGAGGGATGCAGCAACACACAATGTCCCGGCAAAGATGAGAGGGTTACTGCCTTGAGCACAAGCAAGTCACAGGACGCTCAGCTGATCGGAAGACGAGTTTAGACTTCCTTTTACACTTTTCCCCCAATAGATAAATGTTATTGCATTTTTAAAGTATGACAGGTAGGGGTTGAGGGTCATCTACCATCTTCTTTGTAGCTAGACAACTCTTAGATCTTATTCATGGGCTAGCTGATTGGTTTCTTTTTCAGAGACATAGATAACATCTAACATTTTTCTGATATCCTTGTGTTTAACTGCTGTGGCTTGTTGAATCTAAGCAGCTGAGTTTGATACAAGTTCGATGCCACTAACTTCACTAACTTTCTGGACTTGAGATATTGAACGAACAATGTTTGGCCCCATATGAACACTACAGGTAGATTTTTTTTTTATACAAAAATGATCAGATTTCAATAAGAGCCCCACTCTCCTGAACAGAGACGTTGATACGGAAGTGAGCATTCACCGACCTCATCCTGTAAAGGAGGCCCAGTGGAGCACCCTCAACCATGTGCCTTGACTCCAGACTGTGTGAATTATGGCCAGTTTCTTTCTCTTCCCCACTGTTTGTCAACTCGGAGCCTCTTCCTTTTATTTCCAAGGAGGCGGAGTTCTACATTGACCAAGTCCCTTGCAGAATGATCTCATCAAGGAACTCTGTACCCGCCCAAGCCAGTTGAGCAGTGGTTAGAGCACCAACCCTTGGAGGGCTGAGGGTTTGATTCCCAGTCAAGGGCACGTACGTACCTCACACCTTGGTTGCAGGTTCCATCCCGGGCCCTGGTCAGGGCACAAGCGGGAGGTAACCAATGATGTTTCTCTCTCCCCCCCTCTCCCTCCCTTCCACGCTACAAAAATCAATGAAAAAAATATTCTCACTCCTCAATAAGGATAAAAAAAACCCCACTCTGTACCTACTAGCTATCTTTCTATCCCTCACACCCAGCCCTAAGCAGCCACTAATCTTTTTATCTGCATAAATTTGCCATTTATGGATGTTTCACATAAATAAATTATATAATATGTGGTCTCTTACCTCTTACATATTTTTTTAAAAATATTTTATTGATTTTTTACAGAGAGGAAGAGAGAGGGATAGAGAGCTAGAAACATCGATGAGAGAGAAACATCGATCAGCTGCCTCCTGCACACCCCCCACTGGGGATGTGCCCGCAACCAAGGTACATGCCCTTGACTGGAATCGAACCTGAGACCCTTCAGTCCGCAGGCCGACGCTCTATCCACTGAGCCAAACCGGTCAGGGCACCTCTTACATATTTTGAAATTAAGTGTGTTTACATTGTAATTTTGCTTTGTACCACAATTAGTTGGAATCAGTGTTTTTAGCCCTGTGATTTTATACGTTTTTAAAGATTAGCAGAACATTACAGCAAATCCAGAGTTAAATTTTATCACCCCTTCCCCAAAGAGAAGCCCAGAGGCTCTATTTCTCAAGGAAACAAAATGAAAAGGAGTACAAATAGCCACCGAGGGAGTTAGGGCATTTGGACCTTTTATTGAAGATTTTACCATCTAGGCCCCTGATCCCCAGGTCCTGCCTGCCCTGGGGTCTGAGCTCACCTTTGAGATGAAAAAGGCTGGGCGACGGATGGGTCAGGGCTGTCTCCTGCCCATTTCCAGACTGTGGAGCTGCCCTGTCAGTAGGAAAGATGCCTGAGGACACCCAGAGGTCACTCAAAGGGGCAAGAGTGAAGAAAAGAGAGGAATGTCCCATCTGCTAGAGGAAGCAGCAGTTATTGGAGCAAGGGCTAAAGATGAGGCATTTGCTTGGCTGGTGTGGCTCAGTGGTTGAACACCAACCTATGAACCAGGTCATGGTTTGATTCTCTGTCAGGGCACATGTGGGCTTGATCCTGTGTGGGGCATGCAGGAGGCAGCCAATCAATGATTCTCTATCATCATTGATGTTTCTATCTCCCCCTCTCCCTTCCTCTCTGAAATCAATTTAAAAAATTCATATATATATATATATGTATATATGAATGAAATTCATGAGAGGGGTGAAATTCATGAGCGGGGGGGTGGTCCCTCAGCCCGGCCTATACCCTCTCCAATCTGGGACCCCTCAGGGGATGTCTGACTGCCGGTTTAGGCCCATAAACCGATCCTGCAATCCAGGACCACTGGCTCCTAACCACTCACCTGCCTGCCTCACTAATGCCCCCAACTGCCCTCCCCTGCTGGCCTGGTCGCCCTCAAATGCTCTCCTCTGCCAGCCTGATCTCACCCCCGACTTCCCTACACTGCTGGCCTGATCTTGCCCCCAACTGCCCTACACTGCCGGCCTGATCTTGCCCCCAACTGCCCTACACTGCCGACCTGATCGCCCCTAACCCTCTGCCAGCCTGATCTTGCCCCTAATTGCTCTCCTCTGCCAACCTGATCTCACCCCTAACTGCTTCTGCCTTGGCCTCCACTACCGTGGCTTTGTCCAGAAGGAAGTCGGACATCCGGAAGATGGCCGGTTGACCCGGTCTAATTAGCATGTTACCCTTTTATTACTATAGATGAGGCACTTGCCAACAGGCCAGGCAAGCTCTTGAGGCTGCCTAGGGAGCCACAGGTACTTCAGGTGGGGATATTCTGCAAGGTCAGCCACAGGACAGGCATCTGCTAAGGTGGTATGTGGAAGCTCTACCTTGGGTCTGACCCGAAGGAGGAAGCTTGTCAACCTGACCTACTCCTTCTGAGTTCACATCTAGAGGCCAACCACTTTCCCAGGAATCCCTTTCCCCAGCAAAAATCCTTTGTCTCAAATATTGGGTGGGACTCATACAACTCTAGGACCTGACCCAGAAGCGAGCAGCTGTTGTAGTGTCAATCGTAAACTTTCACCCCCCCCCCTCATGCTCTAAGTTAGAGGATGGCTCTGGAAACCTCCACATTCTCCTTGGACAATTTTAAGTGAGTTCAGAGGGTTGGGAGGACGTGCTCTGGCTGAGCGGGAGCAGAGAGGAGGCAGGAACGAAGGTCCAGTATCAAACGAAGACCTGGCTTATAGGAAGAGGGCAGGAGAGGAAAAACACATAAAGGAGCTAAAATGATAAGTTTCTGAAGTTGGGTTTGAAATAAGGACACAGTGACGAGATGCCTGCTGCTTGTTTTAATCCCATCTCCACTGTCCGGGGAGCATGCTCTTCAGATTAGAAATGGAAGGAAAAATGTTGGTCAAGGAATCGAAAGCCCAGTGTAGTGCGCTGAATGGTGTCCCCTCCAAATTCAGTTCACCCCTTATCAGATGTATCGTTGGTGAATATAGTCTCCCACTCAGTAGGTTGTCTTCTTGTTTTGTTGATGGTTCCCTTTGCTGTGCAAAAACTTTTTAGTTTGATGTAGTCCCATTTGTTTGTTTTTTTCTTTTGTTCTCCTTAACCCAGGAGATAGATCAGAAAAAAATATTAGTAAGAGCAATGTGAGAGTTTACTGCCTATGTTTTCTTCTAGAAGTTTCATGGTTTCAGGTCTTACATTTACAGCTCTAATCCATTTTGAGTTTTTTTCTTGTATATGCTGTGAGAAGGTGCTTTAATTACATTTTTTTTGCATGTATCTGTCCAATTTTCCCAATACCATTTATTGACTAGAGTATCTCTGCCCATTGGAGGAGGTGCCTTCTTATAACCTGTGTCTGAAGCTTACCTAGTGCCAGGCATCGTACACCAACTATCCCTCAGGACAACGATACCCTGCAATTGTGCCTGATGGCCCAGGGGAGGTGGGTTAAGCGGGAAGAATGGGAGTAGGGGGGCCTCGGGGACCCTGGAAGGAAGGAGATAGACAGGGACTGACTGGTGAATGAAGCCCTCAGGTCCCAACAGGGCTCCAGAGAGGCCAGTCCTGCCAAGACACCCAGGACAGGAGGTCACTGTGATGCCCCCACCCCACCCGCCCTGCCCAGTGAAGGGAAGAGGGGTCTGAGCAGGGCAGAGGCTCTGATGAGATGCAATGCCCACCGTGACTCGCCATCCTTGTCCAGTTTCTTCACCTCCTTGATGACCTCCACTGCCTCCCAACAGACCCCAGCATGCCCCAGGGAAGGAGTCAGGCTCAGCAGGAGACAGGCAGCAGCCTCCTCGAGGCGAACTTTATTGGGGAGCGGGGTGGGGGACCTAGGCCTGCTGGGCTCGAAGCAGCGCTCGCACCTGGCTGATCTGCCAGTCGACGCTGGAGCGGGCGGTGCCACCCAGGGCAGAATACTGCTCCACGCTGTGCCCGTAGTCCCACACCTGGCTCACGTCGCCCGAGAACAGGTGGCTGGGGAAAGGAAGGAGATGGGCTAGCGCAGCCCAGCCACGCAGCCTCAGGGACCTGGGAGGCAGCAGAGGGAGGGGAGGGGGCCGCACCTGATGGTCTGTAGCTCCTGCAGCGACAGCTGGTTGAGGGCGACCCCCTTGGTCTCCGCCATGAACACTGCTTTCCCAGAGGCCTCGTGGGCCTGGCGGAATGGCATCTGCAGGTGCCGAGCAGAGGGCAGCACTGAAGCAGGCTTCCTGGCTCCTTGCCCTGCTGTGGGTACCTGTGCCACCCTAACCACCCCTACCCCTGGCCCTCCACCCCAGCCGCCCCACACTCACCCCTTTGCGGACCAGGTAGTAGGCGAGGTCAGTGGCCAGCATGTCAGGACTAAGAGCCTGCACCATGTTCTCACGGTGAATCTGGGGATGTGGGTGGGGAAGTGGTGAGTCTTGGGGCCCTGGGGACCCCAGGCCTGAAGCTGCCAGCTCCAAGCTTACCCCTCAGCCAGTATGTCTCCTGCCCTGGGCATATCCACTCTTTCCCACCCTGTTTGCTCTCTCCGGCTCGAGCTGTCTTTTCATAATTATTGATAATTTTTAGGTGTGCTATAGGGGTTGCTGTTATGTTTCCAGAGTCCTTATCTTTAGTGCACAGCAGAATCACCTGCAGGATTTATTACAAATACAGACCGCCAGGCCCCACCTCTGGAGTCGGATCCAGTGTTACTGGAATGAGGCCCAGAATTGCACTCTCTCAAGTTCCCAGGTGATGCAGACACTGCTGGTCCCAGAACCACTGCTTTAGACACATCCTGAACTAGTTAGGATTGAAATGATACGCAGATGGGGATCTGGTTCAAATAAGGGGGTGGGGTGAAGATAGCTGCCAAATCAAGAATGGCCATGAGGTGGTTATTGCTAAAGCCGGGTGTTGGTACACAGGGGTTCATACACATGTTCCCAACCGTTGCATAATGGAATTTCCCATAATAAAAAGAAATCTGGTCAGGCCAGGTGATGGGACTCCTTGAGTCTAACTACTTCCATAGTTTTGCCCCTCAAAGGCAGGACCAAACACATGCCCCCTCCCCCTGCCCCAGGGCTTCTGGACCACCCACCCTAGCCTCCTCTCATGATCACCCTCTGCCCATCCCAGAGTTTAGGGACCGGGAGAGAAGATGCGTGTCTTACCTGCAACGTAGAGATGACGCCAGTGGCCACCTGGAGGACGGCACCCATGGTGTCTGACACTTCAAACACGGCTTCCTTGTCCTCCTGAGAGGGAGGCACGTGGCAGGAGGTGAGGGCTCAGCAGCCCCGTCCCTCACGGAGGCGTCCCCACTGCTTTCCACTGGGACCACTCAGCACCCCCTACACCCCACACCGAGGGAGAGGAGAGAGCTCTCAGGGTGGTCAGGGTCTGGGAGCACGGGATGGAGCGTGGCAATTCTGTGGGGCCCCTGCCTGGAAGTGCCAGGGCGCTGCGAACCGGTACGTGGCGTATATGCAGAGGGGCCCCTCCCCCACCGCCCGCAGCCTCACACCTGTAAGTCCTTGTTGTAGGTGCTCGGAAGTCCCTTGAGGGTCATCAGGAGCCCAGCACACTGAGGGCAGAGTGAGGGTCAGGAGGCGGGACCTTGGAGCCCGCCCTGGAAGCTTCCCCAGGACACCCCCCCCCCCCCCCCCCCCCCCCCGGGTCAGCCAGAGGCTTTGCCCTGCTCCCTGCCCGTCTCACCCGTCCAAACACTCGGCCCGCCTTGCTCCGGATCAGCTCCAGGCTGTCTGGGTTTTTCTTCTGGGGCATCAGGCTGCTTCCAGTGCTAGGGACAGAGATGCTGGGGCTGAAGGGGCTCCTCTGCCCCAGGCTGCTCTGCTGGCTGGGGCGGAGAGGAAGGAAGGCATGTGGGGGCGCAGAGCGGGGCAGGGCAGCGCGTGGCCTTACCTGTAGGCATCGGAGAGCTGCACAAAGCTGAATTCCTTGGTGCCGTAGAGGATGAGATCCTCAGCCATCCTGCTGAGATGGGTCATGCACAGCGAGGCCCAGAACAGGAACTCGGCTTGTGGGAGGGGAGGGAAGGCAGGCTCTCGGGTCACCAGGCCTCCCTTGCTCTCCACCCGCCTGGAGAAGCTTCAGGTGGACCATATGGGAGGGGGCGGCAGCTGGAGAGGACGGGGTCTGGGGCACAGAGGCGGGGCACCGTGCAGGGGATGAGTGGGCTGGCCCCCAGGACTCACCCACAAAGTCTCGCTCACTGGTAGCATCCATGCTGTTGAGAGTGATGGCCCCAAATTTGAGTTCTGGACAAGGGGGAGAAGGGGAAGGCAATAGGGCTGGGCTAGTGGACAAGGATGGGCTTCCTCCACCCTAAACCAGGCTGCCCAGCCACCTCCCCGTGGCCCCCTTTCAGAGGGGAGGAGTAGGGAGGGACGGGAGGTGAGGAGGGCCTCTTGTACGGGTCCCAGAGGGAGGCAGGAGCCCTGAGTGTACCCAGGGCCATGCACCTCTGTCACAGGCCTTCTCTTGCCTCTCTAACTTCAGTGTCCGTAGGTAACAGGAGTCACCCAGACCCCTGCCCTCTCTCTGCAAGACCCCGGCAGAAGCTGATGGTGATCTCCTGAGGGTGGGCGGAGGGCTTACCTGTTCGGAGCAGCTCCCGGTCCACACCCAGAGGATTGCCTGCAATGGCCCCACTGCAGGGGCAGGGGATTCTGAGTGACCAGGGCTCCTGGAAAGCAGGCCCTGGCACATACACACCCAGAGTTGCGTCCTGGTTGCCAGGGCTACGGCCAGTCAGCTTGGTGCCTGACACTTGTCCCCGGGCAGGGAATGGCAGGCTGTGGGTAACTGGCTGGCTCTCAGGGGCTTCTCTGGAGAGCTCTGGCCCTGCCCTGACACACTTGCTAGCTTGGTTGTCCACACCCTGAGAGAACTGGGTGTCCCTGCAAGATCCCGCCTGCCTATGTAGGAAGAACTCTGGATGGGAAGGCCAGTCCCCTCGGTCCTTGCTGGCTCCTCCTCTTCTGTCAGTCCCCAATGGCCATGCTAACTATGTGGCAGCAGCCCTGTCCCCACCCTCGGAGCACTGGGACCTCACTCACCTCCCCAGGGGCAGGACATTGATCCGCTTCTGCACCTCCAGCAGCCTCTCAGAGTCTCTGGTCAGTGCCACGGCGTGGCTGTGGGAAGCCAGGGAACGGAAGGTCAGGGCAGCCAGGGGGCCTCCCCTCCATCATGGCCCCTCGATCACTGTCCCACTCACCTCAGGATCCAGTGGCTCCAGCGGATGGGCTGAGCCCTCTGCAGGTGTGTGTACCCTGGGAAGAGGATGTCCCGTTCCCTGTGGGGGAAGAGTAGGGGCAGGGTGCCTGAGGGCCTGCCGGCCTGGCCCCTCCAGAAAACAGCAGGGCAGGTCTACCGGGACCTCCCTGCACGAGGAGTCGAGTGACCTCCTGGGGATAAATCATTGTAAGGGAACAGACCCAAGACCAAGCGTGGATTAGACCCTCAGCTCGGGTCTTTGCTACTCACAGCACAGCGGGTACCACCTGGCAGTGGGAGCCATGTCTGTGAGTGAGAAGCTCCCCAGGAGCCCAGAGAGCCGGGGGCCCTTCAGAGTGGGCGGGACAGAGGCCGAGTGCTGTGGGCGCTGGTTCTGGTTTGTTTTTTTTAGTAAACATTACTGAGGTGATGACTCACATACAATCCTCTCATTTGAAGTGTACAACCATCACCACATCAATCTTAGAACCTTTCACTACCCCAAAAGAGAAGGCCAGCGCTCCTCAGCAGGCCCTCTTTACTCCTCCGGCCCCCAAGGGTGATGGTGCTTGTGCCCTGGTGTGCCCCCAGGTGATGCGGTCTGTGAAACAGAGGTCACAGGGAGTTGGGGAAAAGGAGGGGTCAACCCTGTCCCTGACACCAAATAGGGACTTCTCAGTAGCCAAGGCACAGAAGCCAAAGCTTGGGGATGAGGCCGGTGGGAGGCAGCCTTTGGCTCTGTCCTTTGCCAGCGTGCTGGGCAGAAATGGGGACGAGGGGCACAGGCAGCTGGGGAGCGGCTCTGTCTGCCCCAGGCACAGCCAGCCCCCTTCCTCGGGCTTCAGGGCATCTGCCCAGTGCTTTAGCTTCCTGCTTGTGAAGCCTCAAAGCGTGAGCTTGCCGCGTGAGCTTGCCCCGCCTGCCGTGGGGTAAAGCATACTGCAAGAAACACCCCACTCCTGCTGCTCTGCTCACTCAGTCCAGGAGCTCTGGGACCCCCTGCGCCCCAAGGCCTGGCTCCCCTACCCTCTTCACCCCTGCCTCCTAGGGCTGGTATTCAAGCTGCCTGTCTCAGGGGAGAAGAAGACCTGGCTGCCTTCATGCCCTTCTCTGCACCTAGGCGTCCCCAGGGGACTCACGCCTCTGCCCGGTCCACCATGGTTCTGATGAGCTCCCGGAGGAGGGCAGAGAGCGTCGAGCAGTTCTGCCGCATCCACAGCCTGAGATCTGTGACCACCTGTGGAGGGGAGGCGGCACTCAGGGAGACTGATGGGTGACTCCCCTGGGGAGCCAGGACAGCTGCTGAGCCCCAACGCTGCTGTCTGAGCTCCCCAAGTTTGCGCAGCACAGGGTGGAGGTGGAGGGGCTGGCGGCACCTGGTCGTTCCGACTTCGTCCTGTGTGCAGTTTCCCTGCAGTTTCACCAATGAGCTCCTAGGGGTGGAGGAGGCATGGGTCAGGGTCTGCTGCTCACGCCCAGTGGGGTCCACCCAGGTGGTCATGCTTCCTCCCTGCCCTGGAGTCCTCCCTCCCTGCCCCAGCGGCCCCGGGTCCCGCCCTAGTCTCTGCCCTCTCTGCCAAGGCCTTCTGTTCTGAAGTCCCGCCCAAACTCTGCCAATGACAAGTGAACAGACATTTGGTGCTTATGCTCAAAGTGGCCCAGGGCAAGTGGAGAGGGAAGGCGGGGGCAGGGGGTGGGAGAGAGAGGAGAGAGGATGGGTCATACCTTGAGACGCCGCTCATTGGCTGTGTGGATGTCCTCATCGTTGGGATTTAGTTTGAAGGTGCCCTGGGACCACTCCTCCGCCACCTGTAGTAGATGGCAGCCACCCAGGGGTCAGGCTGGCAGGCATGGGCAGCCAAGAGGGCCAAGCCCTGTTCCACCCTCACCCTGATCACTGACTGTCCCTGGATTGGAGCTGAGTCCTGGGAGTGGTGGGGGGGGGGGCGGGGGGCAGGGCTGTGCAGCCCCCACCCAAGGGAGCATCTCAGGCACTATGCACCTTTGCCCATGAGCCACGGGGCCACGGGGCATTCAGGATGAAGAGAGACAGCAAGCTCTGTACAGGGGTAAAGGGCACCTCTCTAGGTGCATAATCACCACAAAGGGACGTGAGAGGCTTAGGATGACACTGCAACCTGTGCTGGGGGATGTGATGGGAGCCCGAGGCCACAGGAAGGGGCCCTCGAAGGACCTTGGGGCATGAACAGTACCTTGTCCAGGCCGTGGAGTATCTTGTCCATCTCGGCCTTGGTGAGGAGCCCTGCCTTCTGCAGGCCCCGGCTATAGGCCTTGCTGCCTTGCACATCCACTTCCCACAGTTGCCGGTCGTAGGCGATGGACGCGTTGAACTTCTCCATGATGGGGTCCACTGCGCCCACAAACCGGCCGCCCCATAGCTTCCCGCTCTGGCCAGGAGAGCAGGAGCAATTAATCTCCCCGCCCTCCGCCAACCTCCAGGGCAGTGCCTCTCACAAAGGGCCCGCAGGAGGGTTATCAATGTGATGGCAGTGGCAGCCAGCGAGCGGGCAGGATTATTCTCACTGGACAGATAAGGAAACTGAGGCTCAGAGAGAGGCAGGCACTTGCCCAAGGAGTGAGTGTGGGAAGGTGGCTGGACAGTGAAGTTAGGGCTCTTTCCCACCACCTGACACTGCTCCAGGGAGATGGTGGCAGGGTACAAGGACCCCTGAGACCACAGCAGAACTTCTGCTATTGGCCAAGGTGGCATCCAGAGTTTGAATCAGCTCTGATGTACCAGTGATAATGATATAATCCTGGTAACGTCTCAGTTTACCGGCACTGTTCTAAATGCTGGGCACGTACTGACAGCGACGCTCTGAAGTGGGCACCAATCTATCCGGTACGGAGAGGGGGAAACTGAAGCCCAGAACAGTTATGTATCTTTTGCCCTCGCCGGGGGTGGCAGAGCCAGGACTGCCGTCCGGCAGTGTGAAGGCAGCCCGCGTACACTCTGAACCCATGTTCCGCCAGGACCTCTGCTGGCTCTGCTATTCTGAACGTCTGCTGCAAGGACAGGCAAGGAGGCACCGAGGGACCCATCAGGCTCAAGTTACCTGCATTTCCCTCCCATCGCTCGGGGCAGGACCGAAGGTCCCATCCCCAAAACTTCTTTGGAGAGCACCTCCGACACACCTGTTATCACTGGCCTTCTAGGAGGTCACTAGCTGCCCCTCTGCCCCCAGGAGCCAAGGGCAGAGAGATGGGATAGAGACATCTGTTTTGAAAGAGGGCATAGGCCAGGGCATGGGACAGATGGGGGAGGGGTGCAGAACACCTTTGAAGCAGTATGAGCACTCAGAGTGCCAAGGATTTGGAAGAGAGTGTGCCACGGTGGAGGTGTGGGTGGTACTTCTCTGGCATCTTTCCCCTGGAGTGGGGTTTAAATGGCCACTGGGGACATGTCCTCCTCTGTCCCTCTGTTAGCCACCTGACCATGACCACGTTATATAACCTCTCAAAGCCTCAGGATTGCCCCTCTATCGATTTGATAAAATTTGCCAAGTGCATACACAGCACAGTGCCTGCCACTCGATAAGGACTCAGTAAATTCTAGGTATTACTAAGGGAGCAGCCGAGGCCTGCGTGGGCCAGGGTGTGCCTTCGCTTGGTTCCTGTGTGCACCATGGGGCCTCCGCCACCCTCAGGCCCAGGCTGTGAGCTGACCCCTCAGTGCCCAGCAGCCTTGGCCACCCTGCAGCAGCTGCCTCCGCCCCCTCAGCCTTTTGAACTGGGCCTGCCCCTTATTCTCTCTGCCCCAGCAAACCTTGATCTCTATCAAAACATGGGGTCCCGCCCTAACCGGTTTGGCTCAGTGGATAGAGCGTCGGCCTGCGGACTGAAAGGTCCCAGGTTCGATTCCGGTCAAGGGCATGTACCTTGGTTGCGGGCACATCCCCAGTAGGAGATGTGCAGGAGGCAGCTGATGGATGTTTCTCTCTCACCGATGTTTCTAACTCTCTATCCCTCCCCCTTCCTCTCTGTAAAAAAAAATCCATAAAAAATATATATTAAAAAAATTAAAGAAGTAAAAAAAACCCATGGGGTCCCAGGCCTAACTATTGGGGCCAGAGGGCCAGGGCAAGCCAGTAAGGATGGGGAGCCAGCCTGCCCCTCAGCCAGAGGCACCACCTCTCCCAGCAGGTCCCTGGACTCCCTGCCTGGGTTGTTAGTAATAACAACTACTTAACAAGTGGGGCTGCCGCCAAACCAATTAGTGCAAACCCACAGGACAGCCTGGGGCAAGCAGAGGTCACCTGGCACCCTGGTCTCCTGAAAGCAGCCTTTTCTGCTTTGGGGCCAAGCTCCCACCCCACTGGCAGGCTTAAAAGGACCCCAGGAAAGTGTCAGAATGAGGTGCCACAGCCTGGGCACCGGGAAAGCCCAATGTGGTGGAGAGGGAACTGCTAAGGCAGCGAACATCTGGGCCAGAATGATCCCGTTAGGGCAAGGGGCAGGGGCACTGGGTTGGGCTGAGATGTTACTGTGAGTACACTCTGCCACCACTTACTGAGCACCTACTGTTACCTGGCCCTGTCTAGGCGCTCTATATGTGCTGTCGCACCCTCCTACGAGGGGGGCACTGTCACTCCTATTTTATAAACGAGAAGAGAGGTTCCGGGAGGTCCAGTGACTGTTCAGAAACCAAGTCTGTTGGGCTCCAAAGTCCAGGCCCTGCCCCCAGCCCTCCACCGGGACCTCGAGGCTGGCAGGGCAGGCATTCTTATCCCATTTATTCAGATGCACAAACAGGTCCAGAGGAGGAAGTGAGTTGCCAGCTAATGAGGGCCAGGAGGGACTGAAACGCAGACCGCCTGCTTCCCAGGTCCCAGGACATCAAGCAAACAGTCCCTTTTACCTGAAGGGTTCCAAGCAATGACCTCATAAATCTAGTACCTTACAGAGGGAGGCAGACGACTATCATTCCCCCCATTTGCCAGATAAATCAGCGGGGGCACAGGAAAGGAGCTGTGCCTCAGACTCCTGCCACTCTGGTCAGGAAGACAAGCCAGGAGTCCTCTGGCTCTAGGGCAGGGAGGAAGCTTCAGGGCACTGGGGCCATTGGGGCCACTGGGGCCACTGGGGCCGCAGGGCAAGGTCCCCTACTGCCTGGCTCTTTCCACCGCCTGTCATGTGGATTCTGCCACTCGGGGACACCTGCTTCGGCAGCAGGTGGGGTCAGGGCCGCCTTCCCGAGCAGTGTGCTTCGGTGGGTTTGCCACACAGACTCTGGGAAGGGGTGCGGGAGGGGCGCAGGTCTCTGCCAGGCTCTGGCAGGTGCCCGCTGCCTGGAGCCGGTCAGGACCATCACCAGGAGGGCGGCCAGCGGCCGGTGTGGCACCAGGAGATGCCGCGCGCAGGTCGCAGGGCGCCCCTCCCCCTCGCCCGGAGTCTGGCAGGACCCGCGTCCCCGAGGTGCCACTCACCTCCGATGCCATGTTGGGTGGTTCCTCGTCGTCCGGGAGCCTCGATCCTCCGGGTCTGGAAGACAAGACGCGACTGACGACCTCCTCGGCCCCGGGCGGGGTCCCCAGGGAGGAGCTGCCCCGGGCTCCCGCACAGCGCTTGGCGGAGCGCGGCACGTGGGGCGGCGGACGCGAGCAGCGCCTCGGTCCTGGGCGTCCCCGCTGCCGCCCGTCCCGCCCGCCCCGCCCCACGTCCGGCCGCCACGCACTCACCACCGCCTGGCCGCGCCGTCTGTCCCCCGCCTGCCAGCCCGCGGGGCTTTTCTGGCGGAGACGGCGTCAGCAGCAGCCGGGACCTGTCCCCGCCTCCTGGCGGCGGTGGCACCAATCCCCGAAGGACCGATGTGGGCGGGGCGGGGCGGCCCCAGGGTGTGGGCAGGGGTCGGTGCCTGCGCCGCGGAGGCGCTCCGGGCAGCAAGTCCTCCCGGCGCTGGGGACAGGAGCTGGGGGTCGAGGCGAAGACGCGGGCGGGGCCTGGTGGACGATACATATAATGTGAAACGGCCTGCCGATCATTTATTCATTCAACAAACACGTGCTGGGAACCTCCTGTGTGGCAGGTACAGAGTTAGACACGGAAGAAAGAGCATAAGAAATGACGCCTGCCTCCAGAAGCTTTAACAAAGCATGGGCAAAGGTGTGCGGAGGGCGGGGGCGTGTCGCCAGTCACAGGGAATATTTCCTTGGCATGATTAAATGATTATTCAACAAAAATAACGGGCTGGTGTCTAAGGGGTAGCCCGGGACTCCTACTCCTACTGGAAGGGCTTCTAGTGGAGATGTCTCCTGAGTCCGGTTTTGGAAGAGGAGAGGGAGTGAGCTCAGTGAAGATTAGGACATTCCCTGCAGAGGGAGCAGCCTGGGCAAAGGCCTGGAGGCCAACGAGAATGGCCCGTGTGGAGAACAGGAAACCATCAGAGTGGCTGTAATAAAGGGTCGGGGTTTGAGGGTGGGGGTGGGAGGAGAGAGGGGAAGGAAGGTGGGGCAAGATTGTGAAGGGCTTTGCATTCAAGGGAGAGAGTTTGGTGTTGGATGCCTTGTGGGTTGAAGGTTTTTAGCCCTCACTCAGGAGTGGACTTCCAGTAATGTATCGGGCTTTTTCGAGCTGCCTTAAATGCTCTTCCCTATGCCTGGATGTCCTTCCCTCACTGTGTGTCTTGCTACCTCCCATTCGTCCATCAGTGTTCTAGCCAGGCTTCATCGATGTCGGGGAGACTCTGGATGCTGGATCCAGGTGCTCCCCAGGGATCCTGAGACTAGGCACATCTGGCAGTCTTTCCCTGAACCCGAAGCGCTGTAGTTGTGGCTTCTGGGTCTTCTCCCCCACGCAGATGTGAGCTCCTTGGAAGCAAGGCCTCACCCATCTTACCTCTCTGACCCCAGTAGGCCAGGGGTCCTGAAAACTGAGAGAGCATGTGGCAAGTCCCTAGGATCTACCTGCTAGTGTCTGAGGCCTGACATCCCTTCCTGGGAGGCCAAATGTGAAAGCCAGTGGCACTCTGCAAAATGAGGTCACATTCCTGAATATCCATCAGCATACAGGAGCCAAACCCCTCGGCAAATGAATTGAGGCTGGAAAGGGAGTTGGGAAAAATGTTGGAGGGCAGGGCTGTAACCACAATACCTAACTTGGGCAACTCATCAGCTTCCAGATTCTGTACTAGAGACTTCACATGATTAATCTCATTTCATTTTCACAACAGTCCTGTTAACAGGTGAATAAACTAAAGCTGCAAGGGCTTCGGGCTTATAGGATGTGCCCATGGGCACCCAGTCAGTGGGGGACAGTCTGGCTGCCCACACTGTACCACATGACATAAGAGAGGCCATCATCTTAGGTTTGCTTGCTGCACATAGCAAATGTGGCCTGTGTGGAGGCCACTGCAGGGTTGGGAAAAGGAACTCAGGAGAAGGAGAAAGACAAGGAGGCAGCATAAAGGCTTGTGGATAAATACCCAGTCAATGGAGTCGGCAGCTAAGGCCCTGACAGTACACACTAAAGTGGACATGACCTTAATCCTGAAGAGATGTCCTTAGCATCCATAAAAGACTCATGAGCAGCCAAGTTCCCTCTGAAAAAGCTGAGACCCCTGAGCAAAACCTCTGGGAGGCTAAGAGAGGCTCAGGGAAGTGTAAGTGTCAGGGGCCAGTCTGTTACTAGAGCAGGGAAGAGGACAGGAGGGACAGGTCATCTCTAACCACCAGGAGGCCACCCTCTGCTGTCTGCAGTCCATAAAGAGATCAAAGAAAGGGCTCTGAGGAATGACATTCTTAGGCCTTGAAGAGACAACACTCAGCCCGTACAATAGCCTCACTGCTCCTGCTCTAAGTGGGAGGTTTAGGTGGACCCTAAGTTTGTTGCGGGAACATGACTGGAAGGAAGACTGGGCTGTGGGAAGCCATTGCAGGTGTCTCATTCTCTGGGACCTCTTTGATCACCATCAGACCCAGCTCCTTTTCAGACTGCCAGGATGAGGTTGCTGGGGTTTGAGGATTGGGGTGAGTCTATTCCAGTGATGGCGAACCTATGACACGCGTGTCAGAGGTGACACACGAACTCATTTTTTTGGTTGATTTTTCTTTGTTAAATGGCATTTAAATATATAAAATAAATATCAAAAATATACATCTTTGTTTTACTATGGTTGCAAATATAAAAAAATTTTTATATGTGACACAGTACCAGAGTTAAGTTAGGGTTTTTCAAAATGCTGACACGCCGAGCTCAAAAGGTTCGCCATCACCCAGGGAATTTCTAGTATTGTCTGAATCCTATAATGCAACAGACATGGTAGCAAGCCTTATTAAATGACAGGTACCCAATTTCATTGCCAGGAGACCCAGACTTTAAGAAAAGCTAAGGAAGTTTTTAAGCTGAAGGGAAATGACATCAAGTGGAAGCTTGAGTCTACAGAAGGAATAAAGAGCACCAGACAAGGCAACTATACATAGAAGACTTTTTAAAATCCTTAAAAAAATTTAAATACAAATAACTATTTAAAAATAATAATATATTGTTAGTTTTATAACAAGTGGAGAGGGATACCAATGGAATTATACTGTTGTAAGATTCTTACATTATACTAGTACATGAAGAGGTATAATTTTAATTCAGGGAACATTGGGATAAGTTAGGGATTCATATTGTAATCCTTAGAGCAACCACCAAAAAATGTGGATATAAAAACCCAATAGAGGAGATAAAATGGACTTTTAAAATATCCTCAATCCAAAAGAAGTCAGAAATAAATGACATAAGTACAGATAGAAAAAATAACAAGATGATAGACAAACAACTACAGTTCACCTTTGAACAATGTGGAAATTAGAGGCGTCCAACCCCACACAGCTGAAAATCCATGTATAACTTTTGACTCCCAAAAACTTAACTGCTATTGACTGGGAGCCTTACTGATAACATAAACAGCCAATTAACACTTATTTTGCATGTTATATGTCAGAATATTTAGAGAACATGCCACCCAACAACTGCAAAATAAATTATTGGTGCCCTTTGCAAGCAGCAGGTAATGATAATAATTTTGTATTTTAAAATGACCCATAAAAATAAATTACAGTATAAATATATACCATGGAATATAACTCAACAATAAAAATAAATGAACAATTTATACATGCCACAACTTGGCTGAATCTCCTGGAAATTTTATGCTTTGTGAAAAAAAAAAAAAAAAAAAAAAAAAAGCCGATCCCAAAGGAATACATCAATATTGATTCTACAAATACAACATTTTTGAAATGACAAAATTTTAGACATGGAGGACAGAATAGTGGTTGCCAGGGATTAGGGATGGGGGGGCAGTTATTATAAATAAACATTATGCACAAGTCTTTCTATGGACATATGCTTTCATTTCTCTTAGGTAAATACCTAGAAGTAGAATGGCTGGATCATATGTTTAATTTTTTTAGGACATTAACAAATAGTATTACAAAGTGGTACAATTTTACTTTTCCCACCAGAAGTCTATGAGTTCCGGTTCTGTCCATCCTAGTCAACACTTAGAATGGTCAGTCTTTTTAACTTATTCACTCTTATAGGTGCATAATGGCATCTCATTATCATTTTAATTTGCATTTCCCTAGTGACTAATGCTGAGCATTTTCCCATGTGGTTATTTGCCATCCATAAGCCTTTTTTAGTGAAGTGTCTGTTCAGATTTTTTGCCCTTTTTAAATTGGGTTGTTTGCTTATTGTTGGGTTTTAAGAATTCTTTTCAAAAAAAATATATATATATTTTTTAAAAAATATATATTTTATTGATTTTTTACAGAGAAGAAGGGAGAGGAATAGAGAGTTAGAAACATCGATGAGAGAGATTGACCAGCTGCCTCCTGCATGCCCCCCAAGTGGGGATGTGCCCGCAACCAAGGTACATGCCCTTGACTGGAATCGAACCTGGGACCCTTGAGTCCGCAGGCCGACGCTCTATCCACTGAGCCAAACCGTTTCGGCTAAAAATATATTTTTATTGATTTCAGAGAGAAAGGGAGAGGGAGAGAGAGAGATAGAAACATCAATGATGAGAGAGAATCATCGATTGGCCACTCCTGCATGCCTCCAGTGGGGATCAAGCCCGAAACCCGGGCATGTGCCCTGACCGGGAATCCAACCGTGACCTCCTGGTTCATAGGTCGGTGCTCACTGAGCCATGCCAGCTGGGCATGGTTGCTTCTTGTATGTGCCCTGATAGGGATGGAACCTGCAACCTTGGCATATCCAGACAATGCTCTAAGCAACTAAGCTATGTGGCCAGGTCTCATTTATACCATTTTATTTATTTACTAGAGGCCCGATGCACTAAATTTGTGCAAGGGCCTTGGCCTGGCCCTGCCTGCTGCGGCAGGGGGCCTCTGCCGCTTCTGCCTCAGCCACACCAGCTTGCTGCGGCTTTGTCCGGAAGATACGTCCAGTCTAATTAGCATGTTACACTTTTATTATTATAGATTTATCCATTGAGTTTTAGAGAGAGTGGAAGAGGGGGAGGGAGTGGGCAGGGAGAGGGAGAGAAACACCCTAGGATATTTTTCCATTGAGAGTGGTAAGGAGGTGGGGAGGGGAGAGAGAGAGGAGAAAGAGAGAGAAACATTGGTTGCCTCCCATTTGTGCCCAGATACAGGCTGGGGATCAAACCTGCAACCCAGGTACGTGCCCTTGACTGATAATCGAACTCGAGACCCTATATGAGGGCCTATGCTGTAACCACTGAGCCATGCTGGCCAGGGCTGTCTGTTTTATTTTTTAATGTCTTCCAAATAACGAGAACACTGAAATAATACAATAAGTATTTGTGAAATGAAAAAAGAAATGAATCAATGATAAAAAATACCTAGCTTGTATGATTTGTTCTGAGAATTTGAGTTAATAATACAGATATAAAATTTCAAGATGGTCTGGCAGCTACATAATCAGCCTCATTAAGTGTCCTGCCATTGCCATTATTTTTCGTAACAAATGTGCTCTCAGGAAAAGGGGGAGACAGGGACAAAAGGAAGAGGCTCTCACCTGATTATACCTCCTGAGCATCATCCTGGGAAATCCCACGCTCTGGCGCCTGCCTGAGAAAAGGAGAAAAGGTGAAGGAAGAGATTTAGAGGTGGGCTGAGGTGTTCTCTCTCTATCAATAGGACAATAAATAAAACGACAATAATAGCTATTAACAATTTCTTTAAAAAAAATTTTTTTTTTATTGATTTCAGAGAGGAAGGAAGAGGGAGAGAGAGATAGAAACATCAATGATGAGAGAGAATCATTGATCAGCTGCCTCCTGCACACCCCCTCCTGGGGATGGAGCCCACAACCCGGGCATGTGCCCTTGGCCGGAATGGAACCTGGGACCCTTCAGTCCACAGGCCGATGCTCTATCCACTGAGCCAAACCGGCTAGGGCGCTATTAACAACTTCAACAACAATTTCTTGAGCTCTAACTGTGCCAGGCACTATGCCAAACATCTTATACTGTATACAAGGTGATTATCTCCTTAAATCCTCACAACTACCCCTTGTGGCCAATACTATCATTTCTCCCATTCTATTGATGAGAATACTGAGTCTGGGAGAGATTAAGTGACTCGCCAAACAACACCCAGCTAGAAAGTGACCAAACTGGGAGCTGAACCCCAGCAGTCTGGCCACAAAGCTGTCCTTCTGTGCAGGGCAGCAATAGTGTCCATGTTGGGAGCATGCCAAGAGGTTGATTTATCAGAAATGAATTACCTGAGGGTTCGAGTTAAGAACAACTGGCTAATATGATCCTTACTGACTCTCACATGACAACTGTCCTTCCAGTCGTTGTGGTGAAAACAAAAGTTGGTCAACGAATCTCGAGGCCTGTGGGCTGCTGTACTCTTCAAATGCTGAATTAGGATCGACCCTACATAGTGTCGAGAGTGCAGAACCTGAATGACTGCTGCAGAGGATGGCGAGAGCCCCATCCTGTGTGTGATTAATGGAGACAGTTGGTGACCCAGCGTGGGCAGTGGCCTCACCATGGGCAGCACTTCGGAAGGGCTCAAGCGGCAGTTACCGGACTAGAGTGTGTTTCATGACAGGCTCTGAGAGTCAGAGGAGCCGGGGGGTGAATCTCAGCCACCTCACTCTGTGGGTGTGATCTCAGGTAATGACTTAACCTTTTGGGGGTACATTAAAAAGAGGATAATGATACCTGGGTACTGGGCATTGAGTGAAGAAGAAGGTGTATATGTACTATGTCTCCTATTGCTGCTGTAACAAATTATAACACAAAACCCCACAAATTTATTATCTCACAATTCTCTGTGTTAATAGTCCTGCATGGCTTTTACTGGGATAAAATCACGGTGTTGGCAGGGCTGCAGTCCTTTCTGGAGGTTCCAGTGGAGAATTCATTTCTTTGCCTTTTCTGGTTTCTGGAGACCGCCTGCATCCCTTGGCTCATGGCCCCCTTCCTCCATCTTTAGAGCTGACAACATAGCATCTTTCTGAGCATGCTTCCACAGTCACACCTGACTCTGAAATCAGCTGGGAAAGATTTTCCTCTTGTAAGGACCCAGGTGATTAGATTGGGCCCGTCCAAATGACACAGGATACTCTGCCCATCTCAAGGTTCATAACCTTCATCACATCTGCAGAATTCAGGGTGTGGACATCTTTGAGGAACCATGATTCTGCTTACCATATGGAGAGACTCCAGGAAAATGCTCCCGAATGGGGCTGACCACTTGTTCCCCACCCCGCCACCCCCCCACCCTGCACTGCCAGGTAACACATTTTTGTACTCATTGGAAGCCTCTAACTTAACTCATGTCAACTGTTCCGAGGTAAGGGTGGGTAATGAAGGACTCCATGATTTCCCCAAGAAGATGGACAGTATATCTGCAATGAGGACTAGATGACAGGCACATATCACCTTATACTTAGAGCTTTCTTTATTAAAAATCTTATTTCCTTGCTTTGGATACATAGGAGAATAATAGTTAACATCCCCCCCCCCCACCCCCCATGCTTCCCACTTGCCAAGTGCTATTCTGAGCACAACAACTCTATATTGTTTTATAGATGAATTAACCAAGACACAGAAAGGTTGTTAAGAAACTTGCCTAAGGCCACACAGTGAGTGAGTGATAGAGCCTGCATTTAGCTCAGGTGTCTGGCTACAGAGCCCACACCTATAACCACAACACTTGGCTGCCTCATTCCTGTGTGTCCCAGGCATATAACCCATAAGCAGATGTCACTTAGGGTCTACAATTCCTGCTCCTGGGGCGATAAAAAAGGATCACAACTCCATTCTAACTCTGCTGATGTTTCCTTCCAGGCCTTGATCAGAGGCAAACTTTCTGTGTCCGTCCTCATTTTCAGCATGGGGGTCCAGGACTGTTCAACAATGGATGGTGCCTATTCTCAGCTGAGGGCTAAGTGCTATCCAGGATTTATCTGCCTCAGAAGTGTGAAAACCTTGCCTGGCCTCTCTCCTCTGAAATTTCCGCCTTGGCGCATCAAAATGACTGAGGAAGGGTGTAATACAAAAAAGGGAGGTCCCCTTAATGTTGGCAGGCCCTAAAACTGAAAGGGGTAAAGTTGGGGTGGTGCTGGTGCACATGGGTGTTGGAGTTGGCCAGAGAAGAGTGAGAACCCTGGCTTGGCCACTTCTTAATTCCTCTCTGAGCTGCACTGTTTCCTCTCTAAATTCCTCTCTGCCACTTCCCAATTCCTCTCTGTGAAATGGGCTGATCATAGTACTTTAAAAATATATATATTTTTATTGATTTCAGAGGGGAAGGGAGAGGAGAAAGAGAGAGAAACACCAATGATGAGAGAGAATCATTGATCCGCTGCCTACTGCATGCCCCCTATTGGGGATTGAGCCTATAACCCGTGCATGTGCCCTAGACTGGAATCGAACCCAGGACCCTCCAGTCCATAGGCCAACATTCTATCCACTGAGCCAAACTGGCTAGGGCTGATTGTAGTTCTTTTAACTTCAAGAACTCCTGAGAGAAGTAAATGAGACTGCTAGTGCCGTGCCTGGCACACATCCTCATGGGAACTTCGTTAGGATTAAATGAGTACACACATGTGAAAAGCTAACAACCAAATCAGTCTCATTCTTCTAGACTCTTCCTGGGTTACTTAACTTTAAGAACTTTATTTCTACTTCAAAAGCTCTATTTGCTGATTTTCTGCTGAGCCCTAGACCTAATGGCTTCAATGTTCAACAGAACTTTCCACTTGGAAGACTTAGAAGGTTTGCTCATGTTCTGTACCTTTGTGTATATTTGATAGCTCTGCCTAAAAAGGCTGTTATGAAAAAAAAAAAAAAAAAAAAGCCTTTTACTTGTTTTGTGTGCTTTGGGTGGCAAAGAATAGAGACTCATTAGGCCAGCGGTTCTCAACCTGTGGGTCGCGACCCCTTTGGGGGTCGAACGACCCTTTCACAGGGGTCGCTTAAGACCATCGGAAAACACATATATAATTACATTATGTTTTTGTGATTAATTACTATGCTTTTATTATGTTCAATTTGTAACAATGAAATTGGGGGTCACCACAACATGAGGAACTGTATTAAAGGGTCGAGGCATTAGGAAGGTTGAGAACCACTGCATTAGGCAGCCTCAAGTTAGAAAAGCTGCAGGAGGCCCTGAACGGGGCCAGGCCAGGCTGGAGTTTCAGCCCGTGACTAGCCCAGCTCTGTTGGCTGGGTTCTCTCTTCCTGCAGGCTCCTGGGCAGCCGCCCCCTGGGAGCAGGCCCCACTCCCGACTACCCAGATGCCTCTCGGGGATAAGTTGGGTGACTGCATATGAACCCCAAAGACTTAGGGTGGCTTCCCTTGGAGCACCTGGAGCTCAGCCATTTTATGGTGGGGCCCTCAGTGGCACTAGCCTCTCTTCCGTGGAAGCTCATTCCGGAAGCTTTGGCTTTGTGTGCTCCTCCCCGCACCAGCTCAAACACCCTGGGCTTTGTGACGCCTCTCCACCTCATTAGTCATTTCCCTTTTGCTCCGTCGCGTCTAAACACAACATACTGTAGTTATTGATGTCCAGAGCTGGTTCTCCAACTAGGCTGTCCGCTGGCCGGGCAGGGAGTGTGTATTATTCACATTTGTGTCACCACCACCAAATGGGCCATCACTACGTTTGCTGAGTGAATGACACACGAGCATCTTCAGCACTTCTTTGTGGGGGTCATTCTCCTCAAGGGAGGTACAGGGGACTCTCACATGAACCAGGCCAGCAGGGTCTGGGGTGGCATTTTATTTTAAAATTTTTAAAGTAAATTAGTTGCTTTTATTTATTTATTATTTTTTAAAATTAGTTGTTTTTAAAATAATATTTTTAGCCCAGCCAGTGTGGTTCAGTGGTTGTTGATCCATGAACCAGGAGTTCTGGATTCGATTCCTGGTCAGGACACATGCCAAAATCAAACAGCCCCTATGAAAATGATGGAGGTAAACAGAATCACAGGCTGACCAACTGCATAGCCTCCACAATATTCTGGAATAATGAAGTGCTTAGCAAGAACCTTGCAAAGAGAATGAGTTTAGTAAATAACGGATAGAACTATAACAAAGGAGAAAAAATTAGCAATTAACTCATCTAAAGACACCCACCACTTAATATTTTGACACATTTCCTTCCAGACTTTTTTTTTCTTAAACAGGCACTAGTCTTATTTTTTAAAAGATACATTTTTATTGATTTCAGAGAGGAAGGGAGAGGGAGAGAGATAGAAACATCAATGATGAGAGTGTTACAGAAAACCAGAGAAGAACCAAGCAACGCTTAGAGAGATGGAGTTACATTTATTATTATTACTACACATGGGCCCAGAGGAAAATGTCTCTCAAATTCTGGGCCCCGTCACACAGGAAGTTTCCTGTATTTATACCATTTTACCCTCTTTGTCTCCCAAATATGGGCTTTTCCCCCGGTTCCCTTTGCAAGTTCTTAAAGGGCCCTATGTGCTGGGGCTTTGAGACCTCAACCAAAGGCTTGGCCTGGTGACAGCACTGATAACTTCGTCTGGGGAAGGTTTAATGGCCTCTCTGAAATGGGAGTAGTCTTATTTTCCTTATTATTTAAGCCAGCAAGCATTACAGAAGCCAAAATGCGGGGTTAAAATTTCAAACAGCAGTTTTTATATAAAATGGATGCTTCAAGAGAATCGTTGATTGGCTGCCTCCTGCACGCCCCCCACTGGGGATCAAGCCCACAACCTGGGCATGTGCCCTTGACCGGAATCAAACCCAGGACCCTTCAGTCCCCAGGTTGATGCTTTATCCACTGAGCCAAACCAGCTAGGGCTTCCTTCTAGTCTTTAGGAAATATTTCCAATACACCAAAAAAAAAAAATCCAGAAGATAACAGATATCAAACTTCCACCCCTGCTTTTAAAAAATACATAAAATGTTAAAGATTAGGTAGCTCTACCTCCCAAACCCTTAGATATTTTATTCCCTATGTGTTATTTTTCTTTACACTATTAGGGTCACACCACATCATTTTCTGTCTTTAAAAACCCCATCTTGAGCATTTCCTTAATATACAAATATGCCACATGGCTTTTCATGGCCGCATATGACATTACATGACTGAAACATTACTTATTCCCTACTGTTGGGCATTTAGGCTATTTCCCAGCAAAAACCTATCCGTACACGTCATCTTTCAAAGCACCTGATAATTCCCTTTGGATAAAGTCCTAGAAAGGCCAGAAGGTCAGAGACTGCCTGATGTTGAAGCTCTTTACGCCTACTTTTTGTTTTTCCCCCCAAATAGCTCTCAAGGAAGGATGGGAACAGGGAGAAGGTAGGTTAGGATTATTTTTATTTTTTACCTTTGAAAACGTTTTATTAAATTGTAACACACACGCATAAAAGTGGACGTAAGCGTGCAGCTCACAGAATCTGCAGCAGCGAACACACCGAGTACCCAGCACTCAGGTCCTGAAACGGAACATCCCCAGCAGCCCTGGGCCGCCTCACCGCCGGGGCATCACTGCTCTCGGAGGGCAAAGGACCATGAAGGAGATGGCGCCTTTGGAACCGCAGTTTATGAATATTTTGGCATAACCTAGACCACGGGAACATAAGCTAAGTCCTGTCTGCAGACGCTGGTCACGCTGAAGTCCAGAGGGGCGAAGAGCAAGCACCGGGCACAGACGGCGAGGGGAACGAGCACCACCGCGATCCCGGGGGGCGGGGGCCTCCAGACTCCCGGCGTGCAGCGCGCGGCCCCGGCGTGCACCGCGGCGCTTGAAGGCGGCGGCGCGGTGTGTGGCGCGGTCGGCGGGAGCGAGGCGCTTGGCTTGCTGACGGCCGGAGGCGGCGAGGCGGGGCCGGCATGGAAGTGTAAGTCACCCAGGGCGCGTTCCGGCTGTCCGCCGAGGCCCACGGCGGGGGGACGGCTGGGTGCTGGGAGCTGACAGGCGAG
Organism: Myotis yumanensis; assembly: GCF_028538775.1. NCBI lineage: Eukaryota > Metazoa > Chordata > Mammalia > Chiroptera > Vespertilionidae > Myotis > Myotis yumanensis. Next base: position 87,089,011 of record NW_027223755.1, on the reverse strand, counting down.
GGCTGGGCGACCTCGCGTACGGCCGGGCGGGGAGGGCCACGAGCCGGGAGGCGGGGCAGAAGGAGACTGGCTCTGCTCCTCTGAAGCGCCGCCGCACTCCCATCCGGCGGGCGCCCGGCGCCCGGGCCGCGTGCCTTTCAGCGCGCCTGCTTCCCCCGCATTCCTCTGCTAGCGTCCCCGAGGTCCAGTGGTGATCCCGGCCCGGGGTCCGGGCCTGGAGTCCGCCCTGCAGGTTCCTGGGGGAGAGAAGGATACGCTTTGCCGGGGCAGCGCTGGCTCTGGAAGTGCCCTCCCGGGTGGGGAGGAGCGGGGAGCTCTTCACCGGAAGGGGCGGGTTTCTGGGAAGGAGACTCGGAGGCTGAGTGTGTGCAGGGGGAGCAGCAGTCCTTCCAACGGTTGAACCCCACATGGCCTTTCCCGTGTTGGCTCGTTGTCCCGCATGCAAATGGAAGTTTTTACGTGGCTGCTATTAAGCCATAGGCATAACTGACAGTGGGTTTGTCTTTGGCACCGATCATCGAACACACACACTCTACCTTCTTTCGCCTCGTATTTAATGGTTATATGTACTGTTTTTCACACTTAAAAAATACACGTACAACATGTGCACGTGCCTGAAGTGAAAGCTTCATGAAACCGTACTTTACACTCTGATACTGTCGGGTCAAACCTACTCAAAGAGAGGAGGCTTTGGCTAGAAATAGGTTTTTAGAGGTTGCTAACTGGAAAACCTAGCAGTTTTCCCAAGAAGGAAGAAAAGTTGAATGCTAATAGTAAAAGTCATATCCTTGAGAAGAGTCAGTCCTGCATTCTTAGCCCTGGGATGGGTCCTGCACTGTTACCCAGATGCCACGTGGTCCGCGGACGGTCGCCAGGGGGGCTGGTCCTGAGACTTGGGGGTAGTCGGAGGGTTATCTGCCGGTTTGATATATGTCCCAGCACTGATGTTCAAAAACGGGTGTCTCTCAAAGTATTGATGCAATACTGGAAAGTTCCAAAGTTTAAGTTCTCAGTCTAGTTAAGACAAGAAAAAAGAATCGTTTCTTCATGCCTCAGCCTTCATAATGTTAATAATTAAGCAGTTTGGTTAAAATTACGTCATTTTATTTTTTCCCTATCTTCACTCTTTCCTCAGTCTCTTCTCATATTTATTTAAACTCACTGAATGTTGACCCACTGAATTGATTTTGCAATCCTCTGATGGAATTTAATCTGCCACTTGAAAAATATTCATATTACTCCAGCCAGAGAGAGCCATTGTGATCAGTTTCCCTTCTTTTTTTTTTTTTTTGTTGTTGTTAATTCTCACCGGGGGGTATTTTTCCATTGATGTTTTTTTTTTTTTTTTTAAGAGAGAGTGGAAAAGTGAGGGGAAGACAGAGAAACATCAATATGAGAGAAACACATGGATTGGTTGCCTCCTGCACATGTCCTGGTTGGGGCCTAGGGTAGGGAGGAACCTGCAACCAAGGTACATGCCCTTGACCAGAATCGAACCTGAGACCCTTTGTTCCGCAGGCCACGCACGTTCTGTTCACAGAGCCAAACTGGCTCGGGCAGTTTTCCCCTCATGACTAACGCATTTCCTGTCGGCATACAAACCTGCTTTAATTTATTGATATTAAAAACTTCCTTGTCCCCGCATTCGTGTCCACCTACTGCTTCATTTCTGCTTCCTGTCACAACAAAACTTCTTAGAAATGTTGTTTATCCCCTCATTCCCTCAGTCATTCTGTTGGGCTTTCATCCTCACTAATCTACAGAAAGGGGTTTGGAAGATTCCCTGAGCGCTCCATCTTGTCACTGAGACTACTTCTCAGTCTCCTTTCCTAGCTCCCCTTACTTTCTTTGCTTCTAAATGTTAATGTCTTTTGGGCACAGTACTGGGACTCCTTTTCTCCACACTCTCATTACCCATCTATATGCTGATGATTCCTTTTTCTTTCCTTATCCATCCACTAGCCTTCTTCCCTCACCCCTAAAGCCAGTCCATCAGCCAGTCCTGTCATTTCCACCTTCAGAATTTATTTGAAATGCGGTTACTTTTCACCATCTCCACTGTTAAATTTTCTAGTCCACCATCTCTTGTCTGGATTAAGCAATAGCCTTTAGCTTTCACTCTTGCCCGTCCCACTTTTATTCTGTTCTCCACATAGCAGCCACAGTGATCCTGTATAACCTCACATACTCACTAACCATATCTCTTGCCACTGTCCTCACCCCCCAAACACACACACCTTCCATTGGCAGTCACGTAGTTTCTGTAACCTTCCAAGCCCTTTCCTACCTCAGGACCTTTACATTGCTGTTTCCTTGGCCTGGTGTACTTTCCCCCTTGTCCCGCTTTCTTCTTATCCCTTTGATAGCTGACGTTGAATGTCCCTTTTTGATGTTGTGTTTCCTTTCATTCAATCCAAAATAATCCTCTTTTTTGTCTCTCATACCACTTGGTTTACTTTTCCCTTAAATAGTTACCAGTTATAATAATCCTATATAATAAATCCTATATAACAAAAGGGTAATAATGCAAATAGACCAAACAGCAGAACGACCGGAATGCCTGTGGCCCCTCGCCCTGGCTGGCCCCGCCCCCCAGTGGTCACCCCCACTCCTATTGGGGGCAGGGCCGGCCAGCAAACTGCCCATGGACCCTCCCCCCAGCCGGCCCCACCCCCAATTGGCCCTCCACCCCTCCGCCCCAGCCAACCCTTCCCCAATGGCCCCCATTGAGGCTGGCTGGCTGGACCCTGCCAGTGCATGAATTTGTGCACTGGGCCTCTAGTGTCTGTCTCTCTCTCTCTCTCTCTCTCTATATCCTATATAATAAAACCCTAATATGCAAATCAAACGACCAGCGGAACCACCCGTTGCTATGATGCACACTGACCACCAGGGGGCAGACGCTCAATGCAGGAGCTACCCCCTGGTGGTCAGTGCGCTCCCATAGGGGGAACACTGCTCAGCCAGAAGCTGGGCTAATGCTGGCGAGCACAGCAGCGGTGGTGGGAGCCTCTCCCAACTCTGCTGAAGATGGGCAGTACCCCCTCCCCCCCATTGGGCCTAAGCCGGCAGGTGGACATCCCCTGAGGGATCCTGGACTGAGAGAGGGTGCAGGCCGGGCTGAGGGACTTCCCCCCAAGTGCATGAATTTCATGCACCAGGCCTCTAGTATTTATATAAAAGCCTAATATGCAAAGTGTTCCCTCGGGAGTTTGACCAACTGGGAGTTTGATCGCTTGCTATGATGTGCGCTGACCACCAGGGGGTGGTGAGGAACAAAGGAAGGTCCTGGCTGTCAGCCGGCAGCTGCTAGGGGACCTTACCTGTGCACAAATATCGTGTACTAGGCCTCTAGTAGTTTTATGTTTGTTGACTTGTTTAATGCTGTGTCTCCCTCATGAGAGTGCAAGTCTATGAAGGCAAGGGCCAATGTCTATTCACTTAATGCTTAGCATGGCATCTGGCACAGAGTAGGCATTCAGCAAATTCTAGTTGACTGAAGTAATATGATAATACTTCATTATTTTAATAAATATAAATTAATTAGCTAGCTTCCTAATTGCTAGGCATATCAATTTTCTGATTTTTCTAAGTGAAATTGTTTGACTCAAGGGTTTTTTCTCTTATAGCATCCTCTCTTCCCAAGGAGTCTTTCACTTATGAGGCTAATCAAGAATTTTGAAGCTAGCAGTTTATGGGAAAGCTGAGTTTTTCTGAGGTAGACATGTGATTTGGGAATAGAAGGGCCCCTGAAATGGAAAAGTCTGAGGGCCTAGCTTCTAGTTCCTGTCTGGCCTCCAGCATGAGGTATGCTTCTGGCAGTGTGGTCTTTGGGATCTTCAGTAGAACCCTGAGTCTCTGAGAGGGCAAACATACTATACTTCTAGGACCTGGAGCAAGAAGACACGAATGGAAAACTCTGAGTTATTACTAATATTTTTTTCTTCAGTCACTGAGTAAATACCTACTGAGTGAATAATACATAATAGACAGACACTACAAATTTTTTTAAAGGTGAGGAATATTTATGCTTTTATTTGGTTGAATGACAGATGTTTTTCATTGTTAGAGAATTTAATATCTCTCTCATACTTGATAGAATTAATGGACAAAAATATAGATTTGTGTTACAGTGTAAATCATTTGACCTGGTTGAGGTCACTATATCCAGTTGCTACATGGGACACTATATCCAGTTACTACACAATACACATTCTTTTTAGTGCACAGGGAATAGTCACAAAGATCTACAATTTTCTGGAACATCAAATAATTCCCAGTACATTTCAAAGAATTGAAATAATATACACTATGTTCTCTGATAACAAAGGAATTAAATAAGACATCAGTAACGATTAAATATCCATAAAATTGCTAACTACTTTTTTATTTTTATTGAATTTATTGGGGTGATATTGGTTAATAAAATTATATAGGTTTCAGGTGTACAATTCTATAATACATCATTTGTGTATTCTGTGTTCACCACCCCAAGTCAAGTCTCCTATCATCAGTTTGAATGATAGAATTTAAAAATAAAATCTTGAGCATCATTTGGAAACTTATTTTCCTCAGGTAAAAGGATACAGAAATTTCATAGCAAAATAAGTATTTATATACTATATATAAGTTATTTGCTCTTTGTTTAAGGCCTTGGGGTTATTTATATACCTGGAAAGCTTTGTGTTCACTCTTTTATTATTGAATTTATTATACATAGTTACGAAAATGAATGGTATTTATTTCTGTACCACCTTTTTGAGATAGTGTCAGAATTTCCTTCATTTTACAGCTGGAAATACTGAGGTTTAAAGAAGTTAGCTAATAATGTAGGTCCTATAACACTTCAGTAACAGGACTGGAAAGAGGATATTTGTTTGTTAGCTCCCAAGGGAATGCTACAGGTGAAATTGTTCATGGACTGCCACCCAGTTTTCTTGGACCAGACTTTAGTTTTCCAGAACATGGACTTACATTGATGACATAGGTTGAACATAAGAGAATTTGAGCAATTCCATTCGTCATTGCTTTCATAAGAGTTAACGATGTGGCAATCAGTAGCATTGTTTGCATGGGCTTTTTGTGTGTGTTTCTAAGGAAAGTCTGCTAATAGATCATTTTGTTCTGTTTTTCAGAATTTGGTTTTACAAAGTAGTTGTTTACATTCATTAAATTGACTCAGCAAGTTAAGCAAATTGTACAGGTTAAATTTCAAACAGCAAGTCAACTTCAGTCAGTTAATTCATTACTTAAGGAAATTAAGTGACTGCCTGTCTATAAGTATAGATTTAGACAGTCTTTAAAATTCATTTGGAATATTTGCTTTAAACACCTGTAAATAAATTCAATAATATTCTAAGTCTGATAAGAGAGTATGAAGTTTTCTGTAGATGGGCAGTTTCTAGAAGTCTGTATGCTTGTGAACATATTACATAATACTGAAATGTTAACTATGGAGTAGACAATTCCTTCTCAGTAGGGATGAACAGCTTATAAATATGATTGACAGGTGTGCCAATTGATGGATTCTAGTTACCCTAAAAAACATTGGGGCAAAATGCATTTTATGTCCTCAGTTACAACTTATATTAATGTCTTTTTTTAACCTTATGACATTCTTTAATTTTACATTTCCACTTTTCTCAACATGTTAACTTGAAAAATTTCAAACCCATAGAACAGTTGCAAAAAGAGCACCATAATCACCTTTATATTCTTTACATAGTCAGCATTTGTTAACATTTTGATACATTTACTTTATCTCTGTTATGTGAGCACTAGAGGCCCAGTGCACGAAATTCGTGCACTGGGTTGGGGTGTGTGTGTGTGTGTGTGTGTGTGTGTGTGTGTGTATGTCCCTTAGCCTGGCCTGTACTCTCTTGCAGTCCGGGACCACTTGCTCCTTACCACCCGCCTGCTCGTTGCTCCTTACTGCTTGGCTCGCTTCTCTTTAGCACTACTGTGGAGGCGGGAGAGGCTCCTGCTACCACCGCTGTGCTCGCCAGCCGTGAGCCCGGCTCTGGCTGAGTGGTGCTTCCCCTGTGGGAGCGCGCTGATCACCAGGGGGCAGTTCCTGCATTGAGTGTCTGTCTCCTAGTGGTCAATGTGCGTCATAGCGACCGATTCTGCCGTCCACCATTCAGTCATTTTGCATATTAGGCTTTTATTATATAGGATGTTTTCTCTTTTCCTCCCTCTCTCCCTCCTCATTCTCCTATGTAAATATAATACCATTATCATATGCAGGGAATTGAGCACTGATATAATTACTATTATTAAAGTACAACCTATATGCCTGGCTGCAGTGGCTCAGTGGTTCAGTGTTGACTTATGAAGCAGGAGGTCATGACTCGATTCCCAGTCAGGGCACATGCCTGGATTGTGGGTTCGATCCCCAGTGTGGGGTGTGCAGGAGGCAACCGATCAATGATTCTCATCATTGATGTTTCTATCTCTGTCTCCCTCTCCCTTCCTCTCTGAAATCAATAAAAATATATTTAAAAATATATATAGTCTCTATTCACATTTCTCTAGTTGTCCCAATAATGTTTGTTTTAGCTGTATATATTTTTAAATCAAACCTGGGACCCTTCAGTCCGCAGGCTGATGCTCTATCCACTAAGCCAAACCAGCTAGGGCTAGCTGTTTTTTAAAAACCAATTTAGTATCCAGTCAAGAATCACACATTGTGTTTTGTTGTCATGTTTCTTTAATCTTCTTTACTCTAAAAATAGTTTTCTAGCCTTTTTTTGTGTGATATTGGTATTGTGACAAATGATACTGATGTTTAAAACTTTTAGAAATATATATATTTTTATTGATTTTAGAGAGGAAGCGAGAGAGGGAGAGAGAAACAGAAACATCAATGATGAGAGAGAATCATTAATCATTGATTGGCTGCCTCCTGCATGCCCCACACTGGCGATGAAGCCTGCACCCCAGGCATGTGCCCTAACTGGAAATTGAACTGTGACCTCCTGGTTTATAGGTTGCTGCTCAACCACTGAGCCACACCTGCCTATTGTTTTGAAGTCTATTCCTCAGTTTGGATTTGTTTAAATATATCTTCATGGCTAGATTCAACTTAAACAATTTTTGACAGGATTGCTATAGGGATGTGTCTTTCTCAGTGTATCACATCATCGTTATTGGTGCTGTTAAATAGGACAGCTTGGTTAAGTTGATGTTTGTTAAATCTCACTATATCCTCTTCCCTACAACTTGCCACTTAGTGGTGGTTACAATAACTTCTTCAGAAAAAAAAAGCCTTAAAAATTTTTCTCGGTACATAGTTCATTTAGGACTTCATAAAGTAGATATTATACACTCATTGACAATTTATTGAATAAAGGAATGCTTAACATATATTAGCATTTACTCTGTTAGTTGAGTTTAAAAACATTATCTTGCTAGTAAAAGAATTGAGTAAATCAGCTTCTGCCAGCCAGAGTCTGCAGGATACAGTATCTGTTTAAGCATCCATTGTGCTACTGGTACCAAAACCAGAGGTTTGTTAAAAAAACATGAGAGAGGGTTTCTGTCCTTTGGATATTGGTTCTAGAATAGGCTGATGATGTTTTTGGATTCTTGCATTACAATATTGATTTGGGTAATGAGGCAATAACTTGAAAGAGCCAGGAGCAGATTTCCCAGGGCATAGACTATTTTGCATAACAGGAGGGGCCATGATTTGGAAATGAAGTTGTAACAGTGGCACCTGGGATGGATCCATTACCCTTGAGGGAAAATAACAGTGGTATTTTCCCCCAGTCCAGTTTGTTCCAGGCAGGGATGTCTCAGTTGCTGTGTATTTTAGGGCACACAGGGATTAGTAACTCAATTTCAAGCAAAGATAGGGCTGACTTCCTGACTAAGTAGGCAATGATGACATATGATTTGATTTGTCATTTTCAATTTTAAAAGAACCATATCACATATACTGATTATGCATTATCCTTCCTGTGTTCCATTTCTTTTAAATCTGATATTCTTTATGACCTCAGTGCAGTAGTGGTCATTTGGGCCAAGCAACACTTTGTGAAATCTCAGCTATTTGTTGGATGACTAGTAGCATTTGGTAAGCTTCACATGCTCATTTGATTACAGTGCTGACATCACTGTGCCGATGACCAAGGCCTAAGTCAGATCCTTGTGTTAACTGCCGACTAGTTTTACTTATTGACGGGAAATCACCCATTTGTTTGACCCATGTTTTTGAAATTTTGTTTCATCATTTTCATTATATAGCCTCACTCCTGGCTTAAGAACTTACAGTAGTTTTTGTTGCACATTATATTATGTCAAGCCCAAACTCCTTCCTGAAATTTTAGGATTCTGCATGACTGGTTTTCATTTGTACAGTCCAGTCATACTTTTCACAATTCCGTAATTATTGTCCACTTCAGTTAAGCTTACTACTGTGTGACCTTAAGCAAGTTTTAAAATCTTTGAGCCTCAGTTGAACCTATAAAGAAGAAATAATAGCTTCTACATCACAGGGTTTTTAATGAGAATTAAGTGAAATAACATTTGTATTTTTAAAATAATAGCCTCCATTTAGGGAGATCTTAATAAGTACCAGAAGTATGCTATACTTCTAAAATTTGTTGTCTCTTTGCATCCTTATCATAGCTTTATGGGGTAGGATGAAGTTGTGGTGGTGGTGGTGGTAGTAGCACAGGTAGCGGTGATAATAGATGGCATAAGGTACCTCTGTTCCCGGTACTTTACATATTTCTATTTAGTCCTGTTAAACAATCTTATGAGGTTGGCACTATAATTGCTATTTTATAGATGAGGAAATTTAAGCACAGAGAGGTTCAATAACGTGCCTAAGTTTGTAATGTACATAGTAAATGTACAGTGGAACTGCACTTTTAGGTATCAGTTTATCCCCCCCCCCTTTTTTTTTTGGTCTGTTTTAGATGAGGAGGCTTAGAGGGGTTGATTAACTCACTAAAACTCATATACCTTATAAGTAGCTGGGCCATAATATGAACCCAGATTTGTCTGATTTTAAAACTGTGTTTATAATTATTATACTAGACTTTCTTTAGATTATCAAAAACAATAAATACTTTCTATTGTATCATAGAATGGATCAATTCAATGCAAGTCACATTGCTGTGCTCATTCATAAATGAAAGATTACTTTTTGCCTTGACTGTTACACAAGGATGCCAGGCTTTTGACCTCTGCTTGACACATGAACTGTAGAAATTGAACATCTTTGTTGTAGTTTTGTCGATATCTGTCAAGATTTCTGACATTGCTGGAATTCCCAGTGGTGATGCTAGTGTTAAGGATCCCATTTCTGGTGATTCAGCAGGAGGACTTGGGCTGCCCAGGATGTCAATAGCTGATGGAAGGCAGATGGTACTGGGAAGAGGCTGTGGCTGTGGGATGAGAAGCACTGTTTCTCCAGATGATCTTAGCACCCTCATACTGTTTATTGATCCCACCCCCAGTGTTCTTCCTGTAACTAACTTCCCCCTGATGTTTGATTTCTCTTAACTTTTGCCTACATAGACTAGGGATAAGAGTATTTTAATCACCTACCTAGTGATGGATGTGTGGTATACAGTGGCTGTAAAAAGGAAAGTATGCTCTAAAATTATCCATTATCAGCTAAACCAGGGCATTTCTCCAAAAAGTTGTAGTCCCTAAATTCCTGAACTGGACTACTGAATTTTTTAAAAAATAATTAATTTTTTAAATCCTTACCGTAGGATATTTTTTCCTTTGATTTTTTTTTTTTTTTAGAGTGAAAGGGAGGAGGGAATGGGAAGGGAGGGAGGGAGGAAGGGAGGAACATCAGTGTGAGAGAGATACATCTACTGGTTGCCTCCTGCACCCAACTGAGGCTGGGGATCCAACCTGCAACTGAGATACATACCCTTGACCGGGAATTGAACCTGCGACCCTTTGGTCCTTGGGCCAATGCTCTAACCACTGAGTCATACCAGCCAGGGCTGGACTACTGAATTTTGACAGAGGAATTATTACATATTTATTTAATTCACACAAAATGATTTGAACCAACACTATGATAATTAACTTTTCTTTTGCAGGAAGGATGCCAATTCTGCGCTGCTCAGTAACTATGAGGTAAATAGCTTTGAAGTATTTTCCTCTTTGATAGTTTTGTTCTTTGCTTTTGAAGATTATTGAATTAACTGTAGTTAGAAATGACTGAATTAATTTGGATTTTCCACTTTAAAATATGACAGATGGCACTATCTGGTGGACCTTGTAATATCCCAAGCTTGGTAAATTACATTAATTCAGGAAAACTGGGAAGACTTTAGTGTACAGTAGGCAATCTTCCCCAAATCTGAAAATTTTAGATCTTTATATGGAAGGCTTCATGAAGAGTGGAAGCATCTATTTTGGAACTCTTTCTATCAGCAAAAGCTTCTATTAAAATATGTATGCTCTTTCTTAATTATCACTCTTTACTTATAAAATACTTCTATGTCATTATTTTGATCCTCACAATAGTCTCATAAATATTAAAATCTTCATTTTGAAAGTGAGAGCTTAGTTGACTCACCATTATCATTAATGCTTTAGTAAGAACCAACAGATTGGGGATTTGGGGGCTGAAGGGTTTGGTTGTTGGGGAAAGGGAGGAAAGAAGGAAAGAGGTTGGTGGTGGGGGCGGGATATAACATTATTTTGCCTACCTTCCATTTGCCTGGATCTTGTTTAGCACTAATAAAATCATCTGATACATTAATTCCTGGTGTAGAAAGAGCCCTTCATACATACATTCATTGTCTATTTTTCATATATCAGAGTCTAAACTCATAAAGACTTGTAGGAGACTTGGATCTCCACTTTGTGATATACTAGTATATAGAAGGTAGTTGAATTAAGACAGTTGGCCATATTCCTCTCTTCCCAAAGATTCATCTTAAATGGTTGCTGCTCATAACAGGAAGAAATGGTTGTTGGTTAAGCCATTGGCTTTTAGGAATTTCCTTTTCCAGTTTGGACTGGTAAGTGTTTGGGTGTTTTATCCATTGGAGAAATATTGATTGCTTTAATTGGGTCTCATGGCACTATTTCTGAAAATGACAGGCAGGCAAGGAGTTGCATTGTATCTAGTAATGGTCTATGAATCTGTGAACCTGTAATACTTCCCTGAATTTTCTGTATAATCTCTAAAACAGGAGAGAGATATACGCCCCACACCCTTCTTAACACTAATACACATGTTTTTCCCCTTATGGGGAAAGTTTACTTATTAAGTCCTATAGCATTTTTCCCTCCCTGCCCCCCCCCCCCCTTTGTTAATCCTCATCTGAGGATATTTTCCCCATTGATTTTTACAAAGAGTGGAATGGGAGGAAGGGAGGGAGGAAGAGAGGAAGAGAGAGAGAGAAACTGAGGGAGAGAGTTAGAGGGAGGGAGAAAGGGAGAGAGAAAAAGGCAGGGAGAGAAGAAGATGGAGGGAGGGAGGGAGGGAGAGGGAAGAGAGAAAAACAGCGACGTGAGAGAGACACATCAATTTGGTTGCCTCCCACATGGGGCCAGGGATCAAATCTGTAACCCAAGCCACGTGCCCTTGACCAGAAATCGAACTTAAGACCCCTCAGTGTGCAGGCTCACACTCTAACCACTGAGCAACACCAGCCAGGGCCCCCTCTCCCCCCCTTTTTTGTAAACTATATTTTGGCACTTGCCCAAAATAAAGTATACTAGATTTTCATATTAGAGAGGTAGGATCCATTTATTTTTTAAAAAATTGATTTTAGAGAGGAAGGGAGAAGGAGCGAGAGAGAGAAACATCAATGATGAGAGAGAATCATTGATTGACTGTCTCCTGCATGTCCCACACTGGGGATCAAGCCCGCAACCAGGGCATGTGCCCTGACTGGGAATTAAACCGTGACCTCCTGGTTCATAGGTTGACGCTCAACCACTGAGCCACGCTGGCTGGGCTAGAATCTGTTTTTTTTTTTTTTTAAAAAATTATTTATTTTAGCCCTAACTGGTTTGGCTCAGTGGATAGAGCGTCAGCCTGCGGACTGAAGAGTCCCAGGTTCGATTCCGGTCAAGGGAATATACCTTGGTTGCAGGTACATCCCCAGTGGGGGGTGTGCAGGAGGCAGCTGATCGATGTTTCTCTCTCATCGATGTTTCTAGCTCTCTATCCCTCTCCCTTTCTGTGAAAAATCAATAAAATATATTTTTAAAAAATTATTTATTTTAGTAAAATTTACTTTTATTTTTATTTTTTTAAAATATATTTTATTGATTTTTTACAGAGAGGAAGGGAGCGGAATAGAGAGTTAGAAACATCGATGAGAGAAAATCATCGATCAGCTGCCTCCCACACACCCCCTACTGGGGATGTGCCCGCAACCAAGGTACATGCCCTTGACTGGAATCGAACCTGGGACCCTTCAGTCCGCAGGCCGACGCTCTAGCCACTGAGCCAAACCGGATGGGCGTAAAATTTACTTTTAAATACTGAAAATATTTTTGAGATCAGAAGTATGGTATATATTGGTAGGAAACATTTGAAATATTTTAAGTAAACTAATGAATTTGAATTATTTGACTTAGATAAAAATATTTTTAAAAGGTCACATATTTCTTGGATTCATATTTGCTCTAATGTAAGAGTTGGGGTGTACTATTTTATCTTTAAAATCAATGACCTTGGAATAGATATCTTTCTCAAACTCTCATTTAAAAATCTTTTGTATATCTCTTCCTAGGTGTTCCAGTTACTAACTGATCTGAAAGAACAGCGTAAAGAGAGTGGAAAGAATAAACACAGTACTGGACAACAGAACTTGAATACTATCACCTATGAAGTAAGCCTAAGCTTCTGGAGGGTCTACCTGAACTGTCTTTGAGGAGGGTTTGTTTATTCTTCTAATGACTAGCCACCAAATCAAGTTTGTCTATTATCTGATTTGAATAGTTGTACTATAATCCTGTTGTTACTCTGTTTATAAAAGTGCAAAGAGTTTGGCCAATTGCCAGGGTTAGCCAACTATAAAATTAGAGGAATAGTCTATAAGACCGCACTCACTTTTAATACCAATTTCAATTCAGGGATCCCAAGACCACCCTCAGATTCAGTAATTGTCTAGAAGTATTCACAACTCACTGAATGCTATCATATTCTAGGTTACTGTTTATTACAGGGAAAGGGTGCAGAGTAAAATTGGTCAAGGGAAGAAGCAAGTAAGGCAGATTCCAAGGGAAATATCTAATACAGAATGTTGTTCTCTTAATGTGGTTAAGTGACAGTATGCACAGAACATTGTACCAATAAACCAGGGAAGCTCAGCTGAGCTTCAGTGTCTGAAGATTTTATTGGGGCTCTATTACATAGGCATGATTGAATAATTAATTGCCCATGTAGCTCATCTCAGCCTTCAGGCTGAGTGATACTGTATGACCCAAAGCTCCTATCCTAAGTCACATTGTTGAGACTATCCAATATGATTTAAGGCCTGAGACAAAGATACTTCTATAAACTATAACATTCCAAAGAGTCTGGAGATTACCTCCCAGAAGCTGAGGTCAAAGGCCAGATTTGGGCAATGTCAAATTCTTTATTATACACAAAGTAATACTTACTATTCTAGAAAATTTAGAATGTACCGAAAAGTATAAAGAAGACAGAAAAAGTAATTCATAATCTTGATCTAGTGGACATTTTGCTACATTCTCTCCCAGCCTTATGCTTTGTCTTTAAAAAGGAAAGTTTAAGCCATTGTATTTGTTGTAGGTGATGTTTGATTTTTTTTTTTTTTAATTCTCACCTGAGGATATTTTTCCATTGATTTTTAGAGAGTGGAAGAGAGAGGGAAAGACAGAGAAACATCGATGTGAGAGAAGAAACACATCGATTGGTTGCCTCCTGTACAAGCGCCAACCACTGCCCAGGGTGGGGAGGAACATGCAACTGAGGTACATGCCCTAGACCGGAATCGAACCTGGGACCCTTTGGTCCGTAGGCCAATGCTGTAGCCACTGAGCAAAACTGGCTAGGGCGGTGATGTTTGAATCTGTCATTTTAGTTTGTTTTCTTGCTATTTCCTTCCAGTTCTGATTTTGTCTATAAAGGATTTAATTTAATTTTTCTTTTCAAAGATACGAAATTTGAATTAAGCTTATCATAATCCCTTTTAAGGAAAATAAGGAGTTTAGCACTTTTGTCACTATTCCTCCTTATTCACTTTTGTTCATCTAATCATGTATTTAAAATCCTATCATTCATTCATGTTCTTTTACATTATATAGTTCATACCTTTATTTTCTTCTTTTTAAAAAAAAATATTTTATATTGATTTCAGAGAGGAAGGGAGAGGGAGAGGGAGTTAGAAACATCAATGATGAGAGAGAATCATTGATTGGCTGCCTCCTGCTCACCGCCCCCACCGGGGATTGAGTCTGCAACTGGGGCATGTGCCCTGGACCGGAATCGAACCTGGGATCCTTGAGTCCACAGGCTGACACTCTATCCAGTGAGCCAAACCAGCTAGGGCTAGTTCATACCTTTCAAAGAAGAAAAAATACATGTTGGCAATTTTTTTATAAACTAATTTAAAAAAACTACTAAGTACATTTTTTTTTTAATCCTCACCCGTGGATATTTTTCCATTGATTTTGAGAGAGAGTGGAAGAGAAAGGGAAAGACAGAAACATCAATGTGAGAGAAACACATGGATAGGTTGCCTCCTACACACACCTTGACCAGGGCCCGGGCCTGGGAGGAGCCTGCAACCGAGGTACATGCCCTTGACCAGAATGGACCTGGGACCCTTTGGTCCTCAGGCTGACGCTCTATCCACTGAGCCAAACTGGCAAGGGCAACTACTATGTACTTTTAACTACACATTTAAGCAGTTTAAGCTCATTGCCACTCCTTAAGTTCTTGCTTTTAATATGTGGTGCCTTAAGAAAACTTTCTGTGGGACTAAATGTTTTGAGATGTTTTATACCTGAGAATATATTTCTAGTGTGTTTTTATTTTTATTTTTTTTATTTAAATGATTTTTAAAAAAATATATTTTATTGATTTTTTACAGAGAGGAAAGGAGAGAGATAGAGAGTTAGAGACATCGATGAGAGAGAAACATCGATCAGCTGCCTCCTGCACATCTCCTACTGGGGATGTGCGCGTAACCCAGGTACATGCCCCTGACTGGAATCGATCCCGGGACCCTTCAGTCCGCAGGCTAACGCTCTATCCACTGAGCCAAACCGGTTTCGGCTCTAGTGTGTTTTTAAAAAATATTTTATTTTGAGAGTATGTTTATTAAAACTGGGAATAGTGAAACACAAGAAGGGCTCAGGATAGAAGAAGCAATAGGAGAAAAGCCTAGGTGGGGCTACTTCGGCTAACTGAAAATTCATAGAAAAAGAGGCCTTGGAGACAGGGTCAGGGAGTTAGCTCAGGACAGCTGCCCTTTCACATTGCTACACTGGTTGCAAATCTCATGGGGGCTCTTAGAGTTTTGCCTGAGAGGGAAGAAAGGCATGGATGGGTGTGCTCCCAGGAGGGAGTTCTTAATGTGTATGACAGTTCATTTAAATATGGAGCTCTTGGGTTCAACTATTATTTTGTAGGTCTCTATACAAAGTACTTGATCTATTAGTATTCGTTGTTATGGAGGAGTGTGTGACTAACCTGATGTTTGCACTTTTTGTTGTTGTTAATCCTCACCTGATATTTTTTTCCATTGGTTTTTAGAGAGAGTGGAAGGGAAGGAGGGAGGGGGAGAGAGAGAAACATTGATGTGAGAGACACACATTGATTGGTTGCCTCTTGCAAGCCCAACAGGGGCCAGGGATTGAACCTGCAACCCAGGTATGTACCCTTGACCAGGCATCGAACCTGAGACCCTTTAGTGCACAGACTGACACACTAACCACTGAGCGACATGGGCCAGGACTCTCCTTAATCTTTTGCCCATTAATTTTAGCATTCATTGGTGGGTCTTTGCTGCAGTAATTATTACTATGGTGGAGCTGCCTAGTAGTGATTTGTTTACCTCATTTCTTTTATGTTTAATGGTTAGAATTCTTGTATAAGAAATGGTTGATATTTCTCATCAATTTATTTATTCAGTCATTTATATCCATATGGATTATTGGCTATTTATTTTATTCTTTGAGTTTCCTGTATTTAAAAAATTGTCTGAAATATAATGCAACTGACAGATTGAATTTTTTCTTGTTTTTAGGATCAGAAAAGTTTTCTTCTGAAATTTCATTATTCTTTCTGTTTTAGCTACTGGTTTACTTTTTGAGGAATTCCTATTATATGAAGATGGACTCTCCTGAAGGCATTTGTTTTATAGAAGATTTTTGAAACAGAATTGTGGAATACTTAATTATTTCTCATTCAGATTGGCTTTTTCCTTTTTTTTTTGTAGACATTAAAATACATATCAAAAACACCATGCAGTCATCAGAGTCCTGAGATTGTCAGGGAATTTCTCACAGCAATGAAGAGCCACAAGTTGACCAAGTAAGTAAAAATTATCTTAAGGAGGAAGAATGACTCACAATGAGAATAACTTACAAAAGCCCCCTCAGAAACTGTGTATTTATATTTAGTTGGGCCTTGAATTCTAATTAACAC
Source organism: Myotis yumanensis (assembly GCF_028538775.1). Taxonomy (NCBI): domain Eukaryota; kingdom Metazoa; phylum Chordata; class Mammalia; order Chiroptera; family Vespertilionidae; genus Myotis; species Myotis yumanensis. The sequence continues at coordinate 87,072,396 of NW_027223755.1, read as the reverse complement.
TCAGTGTGTTCTTTTTATTTTATTTTTATACTAGAGGCCCGGTGCACAAAAATCTGTACACTCGGGGGGCGGGGGAGGGGAGGGTCCCTCAGCCCGGCCTGTGCCCTCTCGCAGTCTGGGACCCCTCGGGAGATAACGACCTGCTGGCTTAGGCCTGCTCCCGGGTGGCAGAGGACAGGCCCAATCCCTAGGTGCAGCCCCTGGTCGGGCTCAGAGCAGGGCTGATTGGGGAGTTGGGGCGCCGCCCCTTGTCATGCACAGAGCAGGGCGGATCAGGAGGTTGCGATGCCACCCCTAGTCACACTCAGGGTAGGGCCGATTGGGGGGTTGGGGCACCGCCCCCTGTCACACTCAAGGCAGGGTCGATAGGGAGGTTGCGGCGCCACCCCCTGTCACACACAGAGCAGGGCCAATTGGGGTTGAGGAGCTCCCCCTTGTCACTCACAGTAGGGCCGATAGGGGAGTTGGGGCACTGCCCCCTATCACACACAGAGCAGGGCAGATCAGGGGGTTGGGGCGCCGCCCTCTATCACCCACAGAGCAGGACCGATCAGGGGGTTGGTGCGCCGCCACTGTCACACTCAGGGCAGGGCCGATGGGGAGGTTATGGCTCTACCCCGTCACACAGCAGGGCCTGTGGAGGGGGGTGTTGGGGTGCTGCACCCTGTCACACACAGAGCAGGGCCGATCAGGGGGTTGGGGCGCCGCACCCTGTCACACACACAGCCGCTGGGCGATCAGGGGGTTGGGGAGCTACCCCCTGTCAGGCACAGAGCAGGGCTGATCAGGGGGTTGGGGTGCCTTTCCGTCACGAACAGAGCAGGGCGGATAGGGAGGTTGTGGCCCTGCCCCCTGTCACACACAGCACCGCAGGGCAATCAGGGGGTTTGGTCGCTGCCCCCTGTCACGCTGATCCCGGTGCTGGGAGGCCTCGCGTCTCCGCTGATCCCGGTGCTGGGAGGCCTCGCGTCTCCGCTGATCCTGGTGCTGGGAGGCATATTATCCTTTTACTATATAGGATAGAGGCCTGGTGCACGGGTTGGGGCCGGCTGGTTTGCCCTGAAGGGTGTCCTGGATCAGGGTGGGGGTCCCCACTGGGGTGCCTGGCCAGTCTGGGTGAGGGGCTGAGGGCCGTTTTCAGGCTGGCGGGTGACTGAAGCTCCCAACCTGTCCTTTTTTTCTTTTTTTTTAATTCTGGGCTAGCTTTAGCTCTGAGGCTTGGCTCCAGCTCTGAGGCCTCGGCTGCTGAAAGCAGGTATCTGGTTTGTTTGGGTTCTATAATTGTAACACTGTTGCGGTCCTGCTCACTCCAGCTCTGAGATCCTGGCTGGCTGAAAGCAGGGATCTGCGTTTGTTCTATAATTGAAACAATGTTGCCGTCTTGCTGGCTGAAGACCGGCTGGCTGAAAGCAGGTTTCTGGGGTTTTGTTTAGCTTCTATATTTGTAACAATGTTTCAAACTGCAAGCTCAGAGGCCGGCAGCGGCAGGCAGGGAATGTTGGCTTCCTCCATCACTGAAGCAAGCAAGCCTCCTGTTCGCTTCAAGCTGCCTGGATGCCGGCCGCCATCTTGGTTGGCAGTTAATTTGCATATCGCCCTGATTAGCCAATGGGAAGGGTAGCAGAGGTACGGCTAATTACCATGTTTCTCTATTATTAGATAGGATATTTATTGATTTTATTAATTTTTTACAGAGAGGAAGGGAGAAGGATAGAGAGTTAGAAACATCCATCAGCTGCCTCCTGCACACCCCCTACTGGGGATGTGCCCACAGCCAAGCTACATGCCCTTGACCGGAATTGAACCTGGGACTCTTCATTCCACAGGCTGACCTTCTGTCCACTGAGCCAAACCAGTTAGGGCAGTATATTCTTTTTTTAAAAAATTGATTTGAGAGAGAGAGAAACATTGATTTATTGTACCACTTATTTATGCGTTCATTGGTTGATTCTTTTGTGTGTGTGTGTGTGGGTGAGTGTGTGTATGTGTGTTAATCCTCACCTGAGGATATTTTTCCATTGATTTCTAGAGAGGGTGGAAGGGCGGGAGACAGAGAGAAACATCAGTGTGAGAGAGATAAATTAATTGGTTGCCTCTTGCACATGCCCTGACTGGGGCTGGGTTTCAAGCAACTGGATAGGGCTCATTGGTTGATTTTTATATGTGCCCTGACCAGAGATCAAAACTGCAACCTTGGCATATCGGGATGACGTCCTAACCAACTGAGCTACTCAGTCAGGGCCTCAATATGCTCTTTTAAAGTAGTATTATGGTATTGGAGATGAGACAACTGAGAATTCAATATAGGGATCCTTCTAGAGCCAGCAATAGAACATAGTGGGGTTTTTTAATCTCAAAAAAGTTTTTTGGAGTCCTAGTTCTATGATCTGGCCCATTACCCCTATTAGTATTCATACCAAATTGATTGAAAAATGGGGTTCACAAATTAAACTGCTTTCTAGAAAATTTATCAATTAAGGCATTTGACATTTGTTTTTTGGCTTGGGGCAAAAATGGCTTGATAATATTCTGTCTGCTCTTCTAGTGACCAGTTATTTTTCTTGGTGGCTTTCTTGAATAAGATAGGCTTGTAGGACTTAAAAACAATAATTAGGCCCTAGCTGGTTTGGCTCAGTGGATAGAGCATTAGCCTGTGGACTAAAGGGTTCCAGGGTCCCAGGTTCCATCCCAGTCAAGGGCACATGCCTGGGTTGTGGGCTCAATCCCCAGTAGGGGGCGTGCAGGAGGCAGTGATCAATAATTCTCTCTCATCATTGATGTTTCTATCTCTCCCTCTTCCTTCCTCTCTGAAATCAATAAAAATATATTTAAAAAATAACAATTAGATCAAGCCTGACTGGTGTGGCTCAGTGGTTTAGCATCAACCTATGAACCAGGAGGTCATGGCTCAATTACTGATTGAGGCACATGGCCGGGTTGTGGGCTTGATTCCTAGTTGGGGGTGTGCAGTAGGCAGCTGATCGATGATGTTTCTATCTCTCTCTCCCTCTCCTTTCCTCTCTGAAATAAATAAAAACATATTTAAAAAACATTAAAAAGGAATTAGATCAAGATTTTACATGAGAAGAAAACTACCCTTAGTCTTTTAGAATTAATACCAGAGCTGATACATTTCAAAAGTGTTTGTCATTTCATTTAGGATAATAAAAAATTTTCTTTTGGAGGAACCATTTGGCTCACAGCACAGTTGATAAACTATCAATAAACTAAGTACACTTTTCCTCTTGCCTCTCTTTTCCAAATGAACTCTGAAGACAAATATATTTCAAATGTGTGTACATATATGTGTGTGTATGAGTGCGTATGTATAGTTTGTCTTGTTTTCAGTTGTAAAATATATAGAATATTAAGTTTATCATCTCAGCCCTGGCCGGGTAGCTCATACATTGAAATAGTATTTAGTGGTTTTTTAACATTTACTTTCTATATTTCAAAGAATTTAAGAGTACAAAAATAGTCTTTTATGTTTCCCCAGAATTTTACCATTTCTTTTGCTCTTCATTTATTCCTGAAGTTTCATGTTTACTCTTTACTATGTACTTCATTCAGCCTGAAGAACTTCTTTTAGAACATGGCTGCAAATTTTCTTTCAACAGAGAATGTTGTTATTTTCTTTAATTACTGAAGGATAATTTCGGTGTGTTGAGGACCTTTCTTTCAGTGCTTTAATGATGTTATAAAGTGGCTTCTGACTGCCATGGTTTCTGATGAGTAATCTGTAATCATGCAAATCTGTAATATGTTGTTTTCCTGACTGCTTTTAATATTTTTTCCTGTCTTTGGTCTTCTGAAATTTTATTTTTTAAAAATTTTATTTTTGCTGAACTTCTTAAGTATATAAATTTCTATTTCTTACCAAATTTGTGAAGTCTAGGTCCATTATTTCTTGAAATATTTATTCTGCTTTAATCCCATTCTCCTTTCTCTCCAAGCTCCAAAGGTACAACTGTTAGAACTTTGACAATTGTTCTACAGGTCCCCAAGGGTCTGTTCTCTCTCTCTCCCTTTTTTTTTGTTTAAATGTATATTTTTATTGATTTCAGAGAGGAGAGGAGAGGGAGAGAGATAGAAACATCAATGATGAGAGAGAATCATTGATTGGCCTCCTCCTGCATGCCCCATACTGGGGATCGAGCCTGCAACCTGGGCATATGCCCCGACCGGGAATTGAACCGGTGCCCTCCTGGTTCCTGGGTCGACGCTCAACTGCTGAGCCACACCCAACCGGGTTCTCTCTTTCTTTTTTATAGACAAGGAAACTTTTTTTTTTATGATTAAAGCTTTATTTAACTTTGAAGTCAAGAAATAGACTATTTTTAAAAATACATTGTTAAGGAGAAAGAAAATATCTATGTTGAATTAAGAAATACTTAAGCAAAGTTACACATGACTAATAACTATGCACAACAATCTTCTTTAGTATCAAAATTTTTTCTTTGCAAAGTCATTTACAGAAGAAGTTCAACAAGTTAATCTTGTTATAAATGTTGGCTATATTTTCCAACCTGCTTCTTTTTAGTTCTAGCACTTCAATAAGTTTTGATTTTATTTTCTAAATGTTTAAAAATGTGTCATTTAAAAAGGAAAAAAGGTGGTATTTACTGGTCTCAAGATAAATGGGGATCAACAAGCCGATATTACATTCCATTTATAGTTTCTGATTGCTATAACATTGCAGCAATTTGCAGATGGAATGGAACTTATTTTCGAAAGGGTAAAAACGTAAAAGGTCCTGCTGATAAGTACTAGATCACTGATTCAGCTATTTCAAATGAAAACTTCCTATTAGAGATTCTAAGTAATATAAACATTGAAAAATATATGCCAGTAGCCTCCTACCCAAAATATGTAGGAGTCTCATTTCTGGAACCTATCATGTATAAAGATTCATACTGAATTAAAGATTTATTTTGGTGGCTTCCAGATTCAAAATTTGAAAATTTTCATGGGACTATTTTTAATCATAATGAACAAAAAGACAATATCCAATCACTTCCACTCTGCCTCTCACATGTAAGAGCAAAAATTCAAAAAATAATGCAACAGAACTTTTCATCTCCTCCTGTCTGCATTACAGAGATTAGTATTTTTTTTTTTTTTTTACCATAGAGACCACATAGCAAAGGTACTATATACACTAGTCCCACCCATCAAAGTCTTTTCCACACTATGGCAATAAAAGCAAGATTTAAATCTAATGAGCTAAAACTAATTCTTCAGATGAGACTTCACTGCATGGCCATTTTCATGGAAGGAGGCAGGAGGTTGCTATCCATTTGGACTAGCAGAACACACAACCACGCAGAACCTTGTTTCAAAAATTTCCAGAACAACTTCAGAAGTTCTTGTTTAGTTTTTTATGCCATATACAAACACAACACACATTTATAGTCTCAATATTAAGAAAATTGAGAATTGAGCAGTAAAGTGCTAACATAGAAGGGGAATGTTTAAGGTATACTAGGGTATGCTAATAACTCCAGTTATTTTGAAAAAACATTCAGACTGCTTCAAATTCTGTTCTGGAAACTATCTCTCCAGGCTTTTTTTGCCCCTTTTAAATGAGCTGATAGCTAACTATATAAACAGATACTTGGGGGTGGGACTTCTCAATCTCTACAAACTTTCAGAATAATTTGCTTCTAAAAATTATCAACAAATAATCCAGCTAAACTACCTTCAGATGACGTGTCACATAAAATTTCTTAATTTGTTTTATAGGTCTTCTGAAAGCCCTACCCCTTAATCCAAACCAAAACTTTGATATTTCAAAGGAGTTCAATAAGATTCTGGTATTATAAATTCAAACTCAGTACTGCCATCTATTACATTCTGTTTAAAAATTGAATTATTTTCCTGCTGAATAAAAATATCTTCCCAGGTCATTGGCTTGTTCTGAGGAGTGGATGTGGTTCCTATGGGAGGTTTTTTCCCAGCATCAACCTTATACCCAATTCCATCATCCTTCATTATAGGCACAGTGCCTGACCTATCAGGGAGGTATGCATATTGTCTGATCTGTAAAGACCTGCATGGATGTAAATGATAAAGCTTTGAGTCTCCAGAAGGAACTTGACTATGAACTGACTTTATGTGTGAAGACGTAAATTGATAGTTGATGAAAGATTTGCCACAAACCAAACATTGATATCTTCGCTCCCCTGTGTGATGAATTTCATGCTTTGTGCGATATTCTGCAAGAGGAAATACCTTCTCACAGTAACGGCAAGGATACTTCTTTTTCCAAGAATGAATGTTAAAATGTCTCCGGAAGCTTGTCAGACAGGCATATGACTTTTTGCACACAATACAGATATAATAGACCCTTCCATCTACTATTAACTCATAGTGATCATCATATTTTACTTTCATACGTTTGTTGGCCGGCTCACTGCTAATTGTTTTTGGTATCTCATTCTCAAGTCTGGCCTCCCCTTCATCAGGGTCATCTTTGACAGGGATCACTATGTCATAAATATTTTCACCAATATTTGCATAAACCTTGCCAACAGCTGACAAGCCTTCAATTTCAGTAGCTGTACCTAAAGTAATGATCTTCTGACCCTCCATTAGATGTTTTGATTCTAAACCTGGATCATCAGTGTTTCTAGTAATTATATCTGAAACTTTTAAAGAATTGGAAAGTGGCACTTACAGAAGTGTAGGGATCTGCATCTTCTGTACCAGTGATCCATCAAAAGTGGTATTTTTGGGAGTATCAGCCTGTGGGACCAAAGATGTATTACTGACAGCCGAATCTGGACTGGAGCTAATAGTGTCGTCATCATCTATAATTTCCTTCTCCTCGTTGTCATTGGCCTTGTTTCCTTTCAAAACAGTACTGTTTGGTGTCTGCTGATTCTGCACAAGTAAATTGATTGAAGGAGGCATATGATTTGGAAGTGAAGGACTGACATTTGGTGGCGTAGTATGTGGTGCCTGATTTAACAAAATGATGTTAGGAGTCAGATGTGTCTGGGCGGAAGATACCAGCACTTTTTCACTTCCTTGTGTTTGGCTCAGAGTTGCCTGGTTCACAGGAGTAGGAAGTTTCTGCGGAGTTGTGTTATTTGTTAAAGCAGGGGAGTTATTGCTAGCACAAGGTGCAACATCTGAAATAGCAACAGAGCCTGAGTTAGGCGGGGCCTGTGCCACTGCACTGGTACTTGGCAAAGTCTCCTTTGCAGGCAGAATCTCAGGGCAGAAAATAACATCATCATCATCATCATCTGAATCAGTAACAATAATCTTTTTTGCCTCATAATCTTCAGCAGATAAGGAAAAAGACTCTGTTATAATAGGCATTATAGTTGCCCCATTATCTTGGGTTTTGTCTTTTGATTTTTGTACTTCAAGGTTCCTGTCACTAGAACCAGAAGGTAAGGTTTCTGAATTACCATCCTGAGCTGTATGTGAGGTGCTTTTAACCTGTGACAACGGGACACCAAGCTCTGCTATAAACTTAACTCCTAACAACTGCCCTGATTTAATTAACTCGTCAAGTAAATCTGATCTAACTCGAACAATTTTAGAACTATAGATATAATTGAGAATTTCTGCAAAGATCTCTGCTCTTAGAAAGCTTAGTTCAACTACTTGCCCAGCAACTGAGAAGAGCTGATGGAAGTAAGTACTAGAAGCAGAAAGAATACTCCTGTGGGCCCGGAATTTTCGGTCTTCCACAATAACGGTAACATCACAGAAGAGTCCATGGCCACGTTGCTCATTCAAGGAGTTCAGCAGACTGCCAGAGTATTGAATGTCTATAGCAGAAATCAGTTTTCTACTCTCCATGCCTGCTTTTCCGCGTCGCCGCTTCTCCTCCTCAGGCCACACTGAAGGGTGGGAGTTCTCCAACAGCAAGAGGCCGGACTCCCGTGGTGATTCGGCTCCTCCTTTAAACGTCTCTCCAGTCTTGGGCAACGTCAACGCGGCTGCCGCCTCCTGCCGCCTCCTGCCGCCTCCGCTGCAACCACTGCCCCACGCCCGCAGACAGAGGGCACAGCGCGTGGGCGAAGCGCTGGAATCGGAGGCGCCTTCCACCTCCGAGCGCACTCGGTTCTTCCAAGGAAACTTTATTAACGTTTTCCAAACAATTTGTATGCTCATCACTCTCATTTCTTAGTTGGAGCATGTGTGACCACATTGACACAAAAAGCTTTGGATTATCGAAACACAAGGAGGGGATCAGGACTTGGGGAAGGGAGCAGGGAGGAAGAAAACGATGCATCACCTTTCTTCTAGATTTACTTTGTCACAAAGATACAGATCTCAGACTAGAGGTTGCAGGTAGTTTCAACTGGACTGAGTCTTCTCATGTGACAGTATTTTCTTTCAATCTGCAGTTCTTCTGTTGACTATCAATAGAGACTACAGAGCAGTCCTGTCCAGTAGAACTTTCTGTGATAATGGCAATATTTCTCTGCCCTATCCTACACAGTAGCTTCTAGCCACATGTAACTGTTGATCATTTTATTTTTATTTTTAAAAAATATGTGGGGGTTTTTTTGTGTGTGTTTTTTTAGAGAGGAAGGAAGAGGGATGAAGAGATAGAAGCATCGATGAGAAAAACATCATTGATTGGCTGCCTCCTGCATGTCCCCTTCTGGGGATTGAGCCTACAACCCAGGCATGTGCCCTGACCTGGAATCCAACCAGGATCTCTTGGTTCCCAGGTGGATGTTCAACCACTGTGCCACACCAGCTGGGCAAATTTAAGTATTAATAGCCATATATAATCAGTTGCTGACATGAACAGTGCCATTTATAATACCTCCTTTGATTGACTTCATCTCACAGCCATATGCAGAATTCAAGTGCCTTTTACAAATCCTTTGATGAATGATTCTAAAGTTTGTTGGCAGCCTGCGCCCCAAAACCAGACAATTCAGTTCCTTCCTGTATGTTCATGTTGCCTTTGAGGTGATGTCCCAGCACGGGAGCTCAGAGCAAGTGAGTCTCTGTGGGCCCTTTAAGAGGAACCCCTGGGACTCCAGCAGCTCCCTATCTCACTCAGCCATAATCCCTGCTGGTTTTCACAGCCAGAAGTTATGGGGACTTCTCTTTCTGGCTCTGGAATCCTGGGCTGGAGGGCATGGTTTGGAGCTGGGATTCCTCATTCTTCAAAGGGGACCTCCACAGCTGAGATGCCCTTCCCCATTTTTAACTGCACAGGTAGGTGTGGGACCAGCTTGCTTGTTCCATGTCTCTGTGCTTCTTACCAGTCTTTGCATGGCTGCTTTTTTATATCCTTAGTTATAGGACTTCTGGTCAGCTAGACTTCAGATGGTTCTCAATGATGGTTCTGTAGTTTAATTGTAATTTTGATGTCATCATGGGAGAAGGCAAGTACAGCATTTATCTACACTGCAGTCTTGACCAGAAGCCTTTCCTAATTCTTCCATTGCTGCCCTTCCAAGTTTCAACCTTCTCTTGATTTCATGGCTGTAGTCTCCATTTGGAAGGCAGCTATGCTCACCACTATACCACCAACGCTGTAGTCTCCATTTCAGTTGATGACTGAACCAAAGTAAGCAAAGTCTTTAATAGTTTTCATGTCTGCTTTTAATTAAATGGTTGATTCCTGGATCAGATTAACATGTATATAAGTTATTCATGACTGTCGAAAGCAAAAGCTACAGGCAGTGTTTTTCTAAAACCAATCACTAGAGGGGGCATGCAGGCTTCTTTCACTATGGCTGGGGCCTGGCTCCTTTAGGAGGTAGCCAACCATTGCAGTCCATTGGAATTAATTGGCCTCAGTGCCTGGTGATCCAGGTGGCTGCTTGCCATATACCATCAAGACCTGAACCATCTTTTTTTTTTTTTTTTTTTAATATATTTTATTGATTTTTTACAGAGAGGAAGGGAAAGGGATAGAGAGGTAGAAACATCGATGAGAGAGAAACATCCATCAGCTGCCTCCTGCACACCCCCTACTGGGGATGTGCCCACAACCAAGGTACATGCCCTTGACTGGAATTGAATCTGGGACCCTTCAATCTGCAGGCCGACGCTCTATCCACTGAGCCAAACCGGCCAGGGCCTGAATCATCTTTTGCTAGCTAGTGCAGTTCAAGGCAGGAATCACATTTATAATAGAAACTGTTGAAGTGCTCTTTAATCCTTAGATCTGAATATCTCAATAGAGTTTTTCTCTACCATTCTTTCATAGAAAGGAGATGAAAGATACTAGCCCTTAACTGACCCAGATCTAGTAGTGCAAACGAGTGTCATTAATTTGGTTAAGTACCTCCGTTACTAGAGTCCCTGAGGGTATTGTAGGAACCATTCTTTATTTCACATCACAACTTTATTCAGCAAAATGGTAGTATTGAGATTCAACTTGAATTCACTTTGACACTAAGTCTCGTGTCATATTTTCTTTAGCATGTTAATTCTCCAAAGCATTTGGTTCTTTAATCGTTTTAATTTTTTGCTTAAGGCATTTAATTCTCAAGAACTACACTCTGGCTTACAGCCTGGGTCTCTTCCTTAGGTCTCTCTAAGACAGCGGTACTCAACCTGTGGGTCGCGACCTTTTTGGGGGTCGAATGACCCTTTCACAGGGGTCGCCTAAGACCATCGGAAAACACATATATAATTACATACTGTTTTTGTGATTAATCACTATGCTTTAATTATGTTCAATTTGTAACAATGAAATTGGGGGTCACCGCAACATGAGGAACTGTATTAAAGGGTCGTGTCATTAGGAAGGTTGAGATCCACTGCTCTAAGATGTACAGCTATGACTACCATGCATAGAGGAAGGACTTGCCTTCAAGACCCAGCCTGGGCAGGTCTGTAAATATCTTGGGGTCCCTAAAAGGGACTTTTCTGTGCTCAGATTACTCTTGGGATTTGCCACCATATTTGGGACATGACCTCTGAGACCAGCAAAACTCAGAGTGGAAGGGTTGTCAGGTTTCCCTAATATCTGGAGTGTGGTTACCGTGACTGCTTTCAGAGCATGGAATCCTGACTCATGTCTCCCAGTGTTCAATAGCTGTCTCTCCCTTGAACTTCTTCTGTAAGTCAGTGCTACCCTATCCTTTTCTTTAATTTATCCTTATACTAGAGGCCCAGTATAAGAAATTTGAGCACGGGTTAGGGGGTGGTCCCTCAGCCTGGCCTGCAACCTCTCATAGTCCAGGACCCCTAGCTCCTTACTGCCTGCCTGCTCGCTGCTACTTAGTGCTACCGCCGCTGTGCTTGCCAGCCAGATGTGAGCCTGGCTTCTGGCTGAGCGGTGCTCCCCCTGTGGGAGCACACTGACCAACTGGGGAAGCTCCTGCATTGAGCGTCTGCCCCCGGTGGTCAGTGCGCATCATAGCGACCAGTCATTCTGGTCGTTCTGCCTTAATGGTCGCTTAGGCTTTTATTATATAGATTAATTTTATGCTTGCTTTGTCTCAGTGGTTGGGGATACACAGGTATGAATACAGTGTAACTGCTATGGTAGTGGGGACATAGTAGAGAGATACTGAAGTGTCAGAATTTGAGAATTTGTCTATAGGAGATTACAGTGGGTTTAATGTAAAGGAAGAGTTGGCCAGATGCAGGTGAGTTAATGCTAAGTAGAAGGATCATGTGCTGAGGCATGGAATAGGACAGCCGTGGGCAAACTACGGCCCGAGGGCCGAATCCGGCCCGTTTGAAATGAATAAAACTAAAAAAAAAAAAAGACCATACCCTTTTATGTAATGATGTTTACTTTGAATTTATATTAGTTCACACAAACACTCCATCCATGCTTTTGTTCCGGCCCTCCGGTCCAGTTTAAGAACCCATTGTGGCCCTCGAGTCAAAAAGTTTGCCCACCCCCGGAATAGGAGGTAGCCTGATGCTTTCCTATGTAGTGTTTGCAGTGGTGTTTACAGTAGTCCCCCCTTATCCGTGGGGCATATGTTTCAAGACTCCCAGTGGATGACTGAAACCGTGGATAGTACCGAACTTTGTATATGCTATGCTTCTTCCTCCTCATTCTCCTTTGCCGCCTTCTCTCCTGGCACCTTAAATGGAGGTGCTTTATGGCATTGTCCTGGGTTCTTCACTTACCCTGCACTTGGTCTCTGGGCTATGCTAGCCACTGTGATGGTTTCATCTAACTCCTTAGAATAAATCCAGCTCTGGTCTTTTTCTTTAGTTTTAGACCAAATTAAGACTAAAATTACACAGTCTACTTGATAGAATTTGTTGTTTTTTCAAAGTACCACAAACTTGGCCCTGGCCAGGTAGCTCAGTTGGTTAGAGTATCATCCCGATACTCCAGGGTTTTGGTTTTGAACCCCAGTCAGGGCACATATAAGAATCAGTCAGTGAATGCATAAATAAGTAGAACAATAAATTGATGTTTCTCTCTCTTTTTCCCTTCCTCAAACCAATCAATGAGTAAAAGTACCACAAACTTAAATTTCAGTTAATATATGTTTTCCAAACAGGCTAAAAATGTGACAACAAAGTTTAACTCTTCCCTTGCCTTCCCCCATCCTCAGCAAACCTAGGCAGTTGTCAGGTTTGTTGACTGCTAGACCTGGGGGTGACCAAGAGCATTTCACATGTCCAGACTCTCTTTGCCATCCCTGCTGCTGCTGCCTAATTTCACGACTTTGTTTTCTTTCACCTGGGAGTATTACAGTGTCTTTGCCTCCATTTTTCTCGGGTCTCCCAGCATTGCTTCAGTATCAGCCTGAGCATGATGGTCCTTTCTTTGGTTGCTCTCCAGTGAGTACAGAGTAACATCCAGCTCTTGGTAGACGGGACCCTTAGCAGTCTTGTCCGAGAAGACTCTGAACCTTGTGTCCCACAACCGCTCTAGGAGCCATTTCCTAAAGCTCCATGAATGTTTGTACTTCTGGGCATTTACTTGTGTGTTCCTGCCTTGGCTGCCCATTCTGTTTATCCTTTCTGCCTAGAAAGTCCTGCAGAGTCCAGTGCAAGGGTCTGCTCTGTGAAGTCTTCTTCAAGTTGAGAGTAAATATTTGGGGAATTATGAGGAATAGAACTGGACTACAACTTCAATAGTAATGACTACTATTTATGGAGAAACTACTGCGTGACAGTCACCATTATGAACACTGCGAACACTAAAAGCAGATGATTAAGAACATGAGCTTTGGTGGTAGAGTCCCAGCTCTGCTGTTTACTAGCTGTGTAACCTTGGACAAGTTATTTCCAATCTCAGCGTCAGTTAAGTCTGACAGTTAAATGTGCTTCTCTAATGGAAAGTAAGCAATAAATGGTTGTTGCTGCCACCTCCTCACCCCTTGTGAGATAGTAAATATATCATCATGCATGTTTTACAAATGATGAAACTGAGACTTAGGGAGTCTGGGTAACTTGTACTGCTTCCCGAAACACATGTCTCTGGGATTTGTGGCTTACTCGTCTTTTTATTCTATAGTGTCTTTAAACTCAGTAAGTATTTATTGCATTTAAAAATGTATTTGGAGCTCCAGGGTCGGATTGAAAGAAACATTTAGAAATTGTTACCTGCATAGAGTGGTAATTGAAGTTGTTCTCTTAAGTCCTGTCATCTTTGAGAGTCCACGCATTTCAACCACCCCTTCAGCAGTGAGCTACATAGTGCCATGTGGCAGATGGCAGTGATCTTCAACTGTTACTTAAATCTTTTTAAAATTTGTTTGTATTTGTCTTTTTTTTTTTTTAAAATCTTTATTGTTCAGATTATTACATTTGTTCCTCTTTTTTCCCCCCATAACTCCCCTCCTTCCAGCTCCCACCCCACCCTCCACCCTCACTCCCCACCCACTGTGTTCATCCATAGGTGCATGATTTTTGTCCAGTCACTTCCCGCATCTCCCACACCCCCTTTTCCCCCAAGAATAGTCAGTCCATTCCCTTTCTATGTCCCTGATTCTATTATAATCACCAGTTCATTCTGTACATCAGGTTATTTATTCACTTGATTCTTAGATTCATTTGTTGATAGATGCATATTTGTTGTTCATAATTTGTATCTTTACCTTTTTCTTCTTCTTCCTCTTCTTAAAGGATACCTTTCAGCATTTCATATAATACTAGTTTGGCGGTGGTGAACTCCTTTAGCTTTTCCTTTTGGCGGTGGTGAACTCCTTTAGCTTTTCCTTGTCTGTGAAGCTCATTATCTGACCTTCAATTCTGAATGATAGCTTTGCTGGATAAAGTAATCTTGGTTGTAGGTTCTTGGTATTCAGCACTTTGAATATTTCTTGCCATTCCCTTCTGGCCTGCAAAGTTTCTGTTGAGAAATCAGCTGACAGTCGTATGGGTATTCCCTTGTAGGTAATTGAGCCTCTTTCTCTTGCTGCTTTTAAGATTTTCTCTTTGTCTTTTGCTCTTGGCATTTTAATGATGATGTGTCTTGGTGTGGTCCTCTTTGGATTCCTTTTGTTTGGGGTTCTCTGCGCTTCTTGAACCTGTAAGTCCATTTCTTTCTCCAGGTGGGGGAAGTTTTCTGCCATTATTTCTTGAAATAGGTTTTCAATATCTTGCTGTCTCTCATCTTCTGGCACTCCAATAATTCTGATATTAGTCCGCTTAAAGCTGTCCCAGAGGCTCCTTACACTATCTTCACACTTTCGGATTCTTTTTTCATTTTGCTTTTCCAATTGGGTGTTTTTTGTCGAATCTTTGGTTTGATTCTTGAGCTCCTCTGGTCTGCTATTGGGTATAATATTCTTTATTTCAGTCCGTGTATGCTTACTTTCTAATTTCTTTATCGTAGCATCGAGGGTCTCATTAGTTTTCGTGAGGCTCTGTACAAATTTATGGCAAGCCCTCAAAATTGCGATTCTTAGCTCCATATCCTCCATTTCTGTCATGTTTTTTTGTCTCCGCATCTTTTATGCTTTCTTGGTGCACCCCCTTGTGGTCTCTGTGCGCAGTCTTGTTCTAGCCAAGCCTTAATTGTTGTAGTTAACACTAGAGGGATTTGACCACCAGGCCGACTGGCTGTAGGAATCAGCTGAGCGGAAAACGTCTGTCTTCTGGGGAGGTGCTAATCCAGCCTTTGCCTGAGGCAATTGGCAAATGGCTGTGCGCAGGGCCTGGGCGGGGCGGGCTCAACAGGGCGGGGGGAGGGAGCCGCTATGGCCGCTCTCAGTCCGTCCCCAGGGGCTCTGCCTCTCTGTCCCCACAACCGCTGCAAACCTCGGAGGGGCCGTAGCCAGACAGTCCCGCTTCTCCCGTTTGAGTCTGGGTCCCTAGAGACTCGCCCGGATCTGTAGCCCAGAGTCTGAGACTCACTCCTGATTGAAAACGACAACCGCGCCCTCAGCCGCCAGCCCGCTTTGCGCGCGCACCACCTCACCACCGCACCACCGTACCTTTAAATTTTCCACACTACGCCTCCTCTGAGAGTTGGAATGCTGTTGTTTTTGCTTCTAGTTGAAGAGTCTCTCCTCAGCCAGCCTTCCTGTGGTTCTGGTTGATGTCCGTTCCGACTTTTAGTTGTATTTTTGAAGTGGTTGTTTACGGCGGCAATCTCCGGTGTTTACCTATGCCGCCATCCTGTATTTGTCTTCTTTCCCCAACTGGTTTGTAAGCTCTTTGAGGGCAGAAGACCGTACTGTGTACTACTATGTATATTAACTCCTGCTCCCTTAAAGTCGTTTTGTTTACTAAGATAATAGGTCAAACTTCAGTAAAAGTTAATCTCAAAAAGGAATTCTTAAGCAGTGACCAACCAAGATTATTTTGTTAATCTTTACTTTCTATTATCTGAATTAAGAAAACTTTGCTTACATTTTCCAAATAAAATTTATTAAACTTTCATCTCTAATATTTGTTACATTTATTACAATCTAAGCCTCTATGATCTGTAGGATTCTAATACACATTTGTACCCTTGAGTTTCATTTTACAGTTGAGGAAGCTGAGGGCCATGTTCCAAGTGGTTCTCCCACTTGTTGTCTTGCAAACTGTTCTCTAAACAACTTGGTAAAGAATCAAGATCCTTAGGGGTATGAGAGTTTTAAGTGCTTTGTAATTTATTTTTATTTATTTTTTGACAGAGCTGAAAAACTTCAGCTGCTGAATCACAGGCCTATGACTGCTGTTGAGATCCAGCTGGTGAGTGAAGGAGGCTGGTGTGTGTGTGTCGGGAATGGGGGTGGGTGGGTTGATTTATGGGTATGAGATATAGAAAGGGCGATATAAAGGCTGACAACAGACAAGCCAGGAACTGACATAACTTGAAAAGACAGGTCACTCCATTTTATAAGTGAAATTTGATCCTAGTTAGTATGGACTTAGGTAAAGTAGAAGACGAAATTTAATTCCTTCTACATGGTTTAGGCCTATGATTTGGTAGCTCTTCGTCTCACCTGATGTCCTACGTGATTCTGGCCATTGCTCCCCTGTAGGATTATTGCCAACCCAGATGGTGCATACAAACATTAGACTCGACATGATTCTGCTGGAATTCATCTCTCCCACTCCTACCCTTTGACCTGCTCTTCCTGAATTTCTTTTCTTGGTTAATGGAGCATATGTGCACTTTCCCACATGCTCTCTTTCTTACCCTCCTGGCCCAGTCTCCTAAGCCAGAAACCTCGAAGTCATTCTTTTCTTTTTATCACATTCAGTTAGTCCTCAGGTTCTGTTGCTTCTATCTCTTATTCTTCCTTTCACTACTGCACTGCATCACTCTCTGTCATCATATCTCAGTTATCCCCTCACCATTCTCCCTGTTCCAATCTGGCCCCTTCAGTCTATCTTCCACAGCACTATATAGTTCATTTTCTAAAACCACAAATTTGATGATCTTATTTCCCTGCATAAAACCATTCAGAGGAGCCTCATCACTTGAAAAGTCTAAATTGCAGTCACAGCATAAAGTTTCAGAATTGTGGGAGGCAACTGGAGTAGAAAGCTGAGGTGGTTTAAGGAGAATGAAAATGAGGTCCAGTGTTACAGATGAGTGTCTGCTGTATTGGCTTGCTGTTTCCTTCAGTTGTAAAGAGCAAAGAGCATCATTAAGCTACAAATATTAGGCAGGCCATTCAACTGACAGTGAAAAACTTTGGCTGGAGAATTAATAAAATGAGAATAAAACTGTTTCCAAAGTCAGTTTTAGAAGTATTTAGCACTTTGTCAAATTTCCTTCAGAGAAGTGTGGAAGAAAATGGCCAATAATACCCATGATCTCTAGAATTGTTTAAAAAACAAAACAAAAAAACTCTTTCCTTAAAGGGTCATGGGGTATTTAATTTTTGACTAAAACTTATTGTATTTGTAGTGTTACTTCTGCCCTTCAGAATGTACTCAAAATTTAGAAAAGTTCCTTCCACAAAGGGTGCCTTTCTGGGTAACTGGTCTTCAGGATACACAAAGACTCCATTTTAAACCCTCATTATTCTTATGCTTTCGACTGTGTGTATGTTGGAGATTCAACTTGGAAAAGAGAAAAAACAAACAAAACAGCAAGAAACTAATTCCTTTCCCTCTGGGTTAAAGATCACATGGCATGTCTCCTCCAGCTTTAATCAGCAACATATGTTATTCATGGCTTAAGGACAGATGGAGAAGAGATGAGGAGGATTAATGTGACCTCATCCCAGAGCCTGTACAAAGCTCTATCATTACTTGTAAAATTAGCTGCTATTAAGAATACCTATTGTATGCCAGACGTGGTGCTAGGGGCTTTGTATATGTTACCTTTAATGCCTCCATCATAATCTTGGCTAGTGAGTGGCTGATTCGGGTCTAATTCACAAGTCTTACTGTGTTCCTCCAAGCCATGTACTTTTGCATCCCCTCAGACTGTTCGTTCTCTTCGCCTTTCCTTGGTGAAAATTATGTGTGTTGTTTCCCAGTAGTTGGGCCATTTTATATCCAGAGTTTTCCCAGTCTGGGATTTGGCTGTAAAAGATAGCAAATCATTTACCAAGGCTTGTAGCAGTATCTCTTCTCACCAGAGTGGAATAAGAAGTTGGGTTTCACAGAGAGTGGAAACTGCAGAGGACTTGAGACTTTCCTCATCTAAAGCTTACAATTTAGAAGTAATCTCAGCATCTAACATTTGTTAGTATTCAGTTTTAGGGGCTGAAATTTCTCTTTTTTAATTACACCTCAGCCATGATTTGTTGCAATCCTCAGATCTGTCTGAAGAAGAGGAAGCCACCCAGCTTCTGTGACTCTTCTTCCCTTTTGAGCCCTCTGGTCTGAAGATAGGACAGTGAACCCATGACCTCACCGGCCATGGTCCTGAACAGCACTGCCATCTATGCCTGTTATAATGTAGTGACTATAAAATGTCTTGAATTATATAGAGTTTTATGGCTTACAAAAGACTATAGTATTTGTTCTTGTTTGGTCCTGACTATACACATTACTTTCATTTTATATTAGAGAAAATGGAAATTTACAGAGGTTGGGTGAACTGTTCCTGGGTCAAGTAGCTAAAAGTGTCAGTAACTATTAGATTTTGAGATATTTGAGGAAAGTAGGAGGTTAGGCCTGACAGCTTAAAATGAGAAACAGTTCATCAGCTCAGTTTGACAGCTCCTGGGTATTGATATAATCTCTGTATATGATTAAAGACATTTGTCATTTATGTTGACCCATCTGCAAATACTTTGGATTTTAAAATTTCATTTGCCTTTATATTCTGAGTAACTTGAAACCTTTGGTATCAGAATGTTGAGATGGTGCTTTGCACTTCTTTATTTGGGCCTGAGAATCTTGGATTGAAAAGAAAACTTCCTGACTATAATTATCTCTGAGGATCATGTGCGAATCAAAGCTGCTCCTGGCAAATTTGGCTAAATGGGAAGCTCATCAGCCCTTTTGCCAAAAACACACCTCGCTGACACCTGATCTTAGTGTTGCATCTGCCAAACCCAGAGATTGGGATGCAAGAAGGTGGCCTATTGAGGTTCTCTTGTTTGGTTTTCTGAAAGGGAAGGCCTCTTAGAGGTCGCATAACCAAACTCTTAACCAGTGGACTTTATAGTAGTCTGCCGTACAGCATAGCATCTCTGAGAGAGGAAATGATAGAACCTCCTAGTGGAAGGCATGGTGTTCTAGAAAGAGCTGGGATGCAAAGTCAAAAACCTTGCCCCCACTTGCTTTGAGACCCAGGTCAAGTTTCCTTGTAATGCTAAGCATCCACTTACCAGTAAATTTGTCCTGCCTTGATGTGCAGTGTTCTTGAGAAGCTCTGGGGGCAGTGATTCGGTGACAGCCCCTCACAATCTGTGGGGCACTACACAGATATTCGTGGAGACTGTCACTCTTCTAACAGTAGTTCAGAGCTCCTTCACCCTCTCACCTGAGGCAGGAAGTAGTTTACCATCAACTGCATTATGCCAGTTATTCATAAACTTGGAGACATTCTTTTCAAATGGAGATCATCATTTTTCAGGATTAAATCAGATTGGATATATCCCTCCTTCCTCTTCCTTCATTCTTTGGAGGCAGTCTGTGTTAGTCCTTTCATGGACCCGTTTTGCATGTCTGATTTTAAAAATGGGCTTTGGGGATTGTTTCTTGTTCAGTTAAGAAGTTATTTTATTGAGCCTTTGAATCATTAGACAGTGGACATTTTATTTCACAGTGTGATAGGATTTAACTTCATTGGTTCACTTGGTATTTTCCCTACCCTAGACCTCCCGGGGTTATTCTCTAGTTGTGGAAACATTTTTGGACTAAGATGAATGAAGAGACTAATGTTTTTTCAGGAGTTTGCAGTATGATCTTGGATGTGTCACTGGGCTTCTTTTGTTTCTATACTGTTATTTGTAAAGTGAGGCAGTGGACTGATTTCAGGATTGTAAGTCTAGCTTGCCATCTTTCTTTACTTAAATCTACTGGATTTCTTTCTAGAATTCCTTTTGGTCTTACTTGCCAGATGTCAGAGATTGCTGTGGGAAATGCCATAGAATAGGACCCTGGACACCTTCAGCTGAAAAGGTTGTTTGCAATAGACAGCTAATGCCACCAAGTGAATGTGCTTAAACAATGTGACTGCCTGCATATTTTTAAAAGGGGGCTGACTATACATTATGTTTGTATTCGATAACATATTGAGAATCAGAGGTGAGGCTTAGACACTGGCTCATGATTGTGGGTATCGGCTGTGTGTTCAGATTTCCAGGACTGTGTCGGAAGCCAGGCTTTAAGTAGACCTTTGATGAGGCAGTGTGGGGTTGTTTTCCAGCGTCACTCATCACACTCCTGTTCTGCATTCTCAGGAGGAGACTAAGGCCCAGTGGTGTGTGTTCGAGTTGGATAAGCCTGGCTTGGATTTCTAGTTTGCCCTTTGCCAGGATTGTTGTGAGGGTTAAAAGAAATAATGGACATACTAGTAAAGTGTAAGGTGCAGCACCAGGCACATAGCTCCCTAAAGAGCTGTTCTTAGGTGGTGGGGTTAATGAGGATTAGAAAAAATATATAAACCACTTGGCACCATTGATGAGGCAGTATGGGATTGTTTTCCAGTGACACTCATCAGACTCCTGATGAATCATCAGATGAGTTGTTGCTACAGTTTGTAAGTTATAGTTGAACTTGCAAAATACAAAAATATATAAAGCACCATGCACTCCCCAGAGGTGAGTTTTTCTTTGCATATACAACATATTCACATGTGTATATAGGGATAGAACTGTTAGGGTTTTCTTTTTCTTTCAAGAAAAATACTAATATGCAATTCTCCTTTTTCACTGACCCATTTTGAGCACTAGCACTGGCTTACCCTGAAATTTGATCAAGCTTCTCCCTCCTGTGGAGCCAAGGTGGAGAGGACCGAGAGACCGGAGGCTCTGGACCTGCCCTGAGCTCTGTGCTAAGAGGCTGGGCTGGGACTGGGAATGACATGGGGTGGCCCAGCCTAGAAGGCTCATTTGTAACCCTAGAGGCTTTCTTCCTTCTGCAGATGGTGGAAGAGAGTGAAGAACGGCTCACAGAGGAGCAGATCGAAGCACTCCTCCACACGGTCACAAGCATTCTGCCTGCAGGGCCAGAGGCTGAGCAGAAGAAAACTACCGGCTATGACGTGACAATGGATGAAGAGGACCCGGCATAGAAGAGCACAGCTGGGCCAGGCATCTCATGAAGTTGAAAGGCCAGCAGCTGTTTTTCAGACATAGAGGATTGTTTGTTTAGTTTTACCCTCTATTCCAACAGACCTGATTTCATGGTTAGTTAGTTGGGTAAATCACAAAAATAAGCCTTTCTCAAAAATAAGCTGAAGAGAAATATCTTTGCATCCAGGAGAAGAAACATGGTGAAGACAGGCTGAGGTTGTCAGGGCAGAGAGCTAAAGAAAGGAGGGCCTAGTCAAAGAGGACAATGACTGGGGAACCCTCTGTGGGAAAAATATTTCTTTTGTGGCCTTTGCCACAGTTGTGGGAAAGTCCTTTATATGCCGCTAGTACAATACTTGCGTCGCCTTTGTGGGCTGTCCTACAAATTAGCTCCATCTGCTTCCTCAGGGACTTCCCAAGCAGGGGCCAGAGTGCTGTTGGGATGAGAACTGAGTTAGCAGAATCCAGTTAGATGGCTAATCACTCCTAGACCAGCTCTAGGTTAAAGTGAGCTGCTGAACTTGGCTCACCTTAGAGCAGCGGTTCTCAACCTGTGGGTCACGACCCCTTTGGGGGTCGAATGACCCTTTCACAGGGGTCACCTAAGACCATTGGAAAACACATATATAATTACATATTGTTTTTGTGATTAATCACTATGCTTTAATTATGTTCAATTTGTAACAATGAAATTGGGGTCACCACAACATGAGGAACTGTATTAAAGGGTCGCGGCATTAGGAAGGTTGAGAACCACTGCCTTAGAGGAATCTTTTCTTCAAGAACGGCAGAGATAAAGAATTGGTCTGCCAACCCTTCATCAGGTCTAAAGGCCCTTTTCCTCTATGGCATGGGCTTTGTTTACCAGCCCACTATTTAGTCTTAAATGTTCAGGCACAGCTCATTCCAACTGAAAAGGCACTTCAAACTCATTGACTGGCAACAAATGCAGTGTTGGTTGCCTTTCTGACTGCCCTGGGCAGGTGCCTCCTTGGAGACTAGGTGAGCTTCATTTGCACAACAGGCAAATTATTTGCATCTTTAAAAAGGGTACAATTATGCACTCTTTTCATAGAATATGTAAGAAATAGAGGTTGATTAATGAGAATTTGAATTTATTGGCTATTGCAGGGTTTCAGTTTTTAAATTTTTTAAATATTTTGATAATTATGTGAAGAGCTTGTTAATAATATTTAAGCATTAGAGAGTTTAGTAGCTCCCAGATATGTGATTGCTTTTGGTCCTAGGAATATTGAAAGCAAATCTAATTTCCCACATTCATTCTTCTCCCTATTTGGGGAAGAAAATGGCCATAGACATTAATTTTCCAAATTGGCACTCATTTATTGTAAGATTACATATTTTCAATGCTGCTGTTAATTGGATTACTTCCCATTCCCTGTGATTTCTAGGTTTTTATTTTTTTACCTCCTTCCCTCTCCCAGTTGTAATTGTGTCAGTCTTAACCTTATCGTCTAAGGATCAGGGAGATCTGCTTACAGGCAACATTAAATGAACAGGACATTTATTTTTAAATCTTTCTTGAGTATTGGGAATTTTACCAGGGGCTGTTTTTGTTAGTCAAGGCATACATGTGCTTATGTATTGTTTCATCTTAACCATGAGTGTGTTAGATTCTTTTGCTTGATGGATTTAAGGCTTAATCCATTTAATAATAAATTGTTTCCAGGTGACTGCCAACTTGTTTTTTTTTTAATATATATTTTTATTGATTTCAGAGAGGAAGCGAGAGGGAGAGAGCATTATTGGTTGACTGCCTCCTGCATGCCCCCCACTGGGGATTGAGCCTGCAACCTGGGCATGTACCCTGACCAGAATCGAACCTGGGATCCTTCTGTCCACAGACCAACGCTCTATCCACTGAACCAAACTGTCTAGGGTCAACTTGTGTTATTTTTATAGATCTTGAAGAGTTTGTTTTGCCATGGATAGAAAGAAATCAAGTGAAATATGACTTGGAGTTTAAAATGTATGATTAAGAAAACAATTGAATCTACTTAGATCTAACTTCTATGTTGGATTTCAGGAAAATTTTTAGTTTCTACATTTGGGATCTGAATGTAGCCTCAGTTTCTGATTAAACCACACAGACTCTGAAATACTTACCTTTTATCAGAACCATATTCTGTGTAATATTCCTGTCACATTAATAATGAACATTTTAGAAAGAAAAAGTCATAATTTACACAAACATTTGGGAAGGGAACTGGGGAGTCTGGGAGAATCACTTCTCATTTTATATTCTATACTACTAGCCCATCCTGTGATATTGTACTCAGTAGGCCGGCCACTGCTTCCACAGGAGCCGGTGGGAACTGCAGCGCGCCCCCGTGTTCATTCTGCGGGAGCCGGGAAGGACCCGCGCCGATTCCGAGGGAGGTGGGAGGCAGGCCCACCGTCTCCTCTCCAGGCCCATGCTTGGCCAGAGGCTGCGGGCCAGCTCACCCGTCCCTGTCCATGTCCGCTCTGGCTCCAGGGGGCCGGCCTGAGCCAGGTGCGGCGACAAAGCAAGCATTCTGCCAGGCCGTTCATGCTGCCCACTCTCAGTGGCTCCCCCTCCCCCCAGGACTGGGGGACTCCGGTGGGGCTGAGAGGACTGGGCGCCACCATATTTGTGACAGAGTGATGGTTAATTTGCATATAACCTTTGTTTTAGATAGGATGGTTTCAGTTTTTGACCATGTGACCAGTTTTGTTCTTTAAAAAGAAAGAAGTATGCCCATTTGTGTGTAAAAGTTGTTGAATGTGTAGTTGACAGTTAAATCTTTTTTTTTTTTTAAATATATATATATATATATATATATATATATATATATATATTTTTTTTTTTTTTTAAGTTTCTTTATTGGTTAAGGTATTACAAATGTGTTCTCATTTCCCATTAACCCCCAACCTCCCCCCCCCCCACTCATGCTCTCATCCCCCTGTTGTCTGTGTCCTTAAATATATTTTTTTATTGATTTTTTACAGAGAGGAAGGGAGAGAGATAGAGAGTTAGAAACATCGATGAGAGAGAAACATCGATCAGCTGCCTCCTGCACATCCCCCACTGGGGATGTGCCCGCAACCAAGGTACATGCCCTTGACCGGAATCGAACCTGGGACCTTTCAGTCCGCAGGCTGACGCTCTATCCACTGAGCCAAACCGGTTTCGGCGACAGTTAAATCTTGTCCCAAACATGGAGGCTGAAGCCCAGCTCGGTCACTAGGAGAGACGGCACTCAGGGAAGCTGGTACAGGCCCTGCAGCCTGGCAGGAGAAACATTCTGAAATGTCCTAATTAATTGCAGCAGGCCAGAGAATGGGAGAGAGAGAGCAGGGAGGTTAATCAGTTAACAGAGCCGAGGGCCAGAACAAACAAATGTCTGTTCATATTCCTGAATGTATGTTGAAATTTTGAATCAATTTCCAGGCTACACTTTCTGCTTTTAGAGAATAGACAACCACCACATGCTACCACATCTTGTTTCTGGGCTGTTGCCCACAACCAATCCAAAAGTAGCAAGTACTTCTTTTTAGGGACTATGCACCTATTCCAGAACTTCTCTGATTTACCTCCCAATTCCTTTATCTATAGCCATGTAAATTCTTTCAAAACAACCTAATCTTTCTTCCCCAAACTGTATAAAAGAGCCCTGTCATCTCCAGGATGGTGGACATGCTTGTCTCCATCTACCCCTGCTGCTGGTGGTTTAGGCTACATGCACCAGGAACTGGTGCTTTTTCTTGCTAGCATTTGGCTCAGTAAACCCTTTCAGAAAGACTTTTGGCCTCAAAGGTTACTGTTTAACAAGCATATGAAGAAGGTAAGGTTTTTTGAGAACTAATGCAGGTCTCTGGCCCAATGACTAGATTTTTAGGTCTACCAGCCTTTGTTATTTGACTTTTGTAGGCTCTCAGAAATTTTTTTCTTAAAAAGATATGTCTTTTTTTGTTTGTCTTTAAAAAATTGATTTTAGAGAAGAAGGGAGAGAGAAAAAAACCACTGATCTGTTCCACTTATTTATACATTCGTTGGTTTATTCTTGTATGTGTCCTGACTGGGATTGAACTCAAAACCTTGGTGTATCTGAATGATTCTCTAACCAACTGAGCTACTCAGCCAGGGCTCTATTTTTCTTTTAAGGTAAAGTTCTTGTTTTTAACACTTGGATTGCGGGAAACGAGTTAAGTCAGCTCGCGTGAATTGCGCGTACTCCGCGGGAGCCGTCTTAACTCGGTTCATATAGATTTGCGGTGGAGTGCGGGAAACGTGTAAACTCGGGCCGATTGTAACTGCGTATTACCAAATATTTGTTTGTTTGCCGTTCACAAAGATACCTACCTGCGTATGCGAACCGCCATCTTATATTTTGGCGGGAAATTCACCCGACACCGTAGTGTTAACATGGAGAGATTTTTTAGTTATCTGTCAGGAGGGTGCTACTGAGCTGTTTAAAAATTAAGTTGACTCCCAGTTAGATTTTACCCAAATATTTAACTTGTCTCTTTGCTTAAATTATAGTATGACCCACTGCCACCTCAGATGACTTCCCAGTTATTCAGGGCTCATTTATAAAATAATGGGTTCCATTTCTCGAATCAATCATTATGTAACCATACCAGCTCTCAAGAGCTTGTACCCTTGTCAGAGTGGAATAAATTAATGCTCCAGTATATTCTTTGCTAAATCATTTTCTCCCCTGAAACCAAATTAACACTGTAAATTGATTATTTCTCAGTAAACTATAAACTGGATCACATACCCTGAAAGGAATCAGCAACCTTATTTAATCACACAATGGACAAAGGAGATAAAAGAAAGCAAAACTGCCTGGGGATCCTTTTGTATCTTTTTAAAATTAAGATATATCTCATATACCTACCATAAAATTTACCCTTTTAAAATGTACCATTCAATACTTTTGAGTATAGTCACATAAGGCTGTACAACCATCATCATTATCTAATTCCAGAATGTTTCCAATCAATCCCAAAATGTAAGAGCTTAAACTGTAAAATGGGAAAAGCTGCAAAACATGGGATTTGGCAATGATTTCCTGGATGTGCACAGGCAACAAAAGAAAAATAGGTAAATTGGCCATCATCAAAATTTAACACTTTTCATGCCCAAAAGACACTCAAGAGAATGAAAAGGAACCAACAGAATGGGAAAAAATGTTTGCAAATTATACTAGTACATCTGATAAGTAATTATTTTTTCTTTTTTTAGAGCTCCTACAATGGTCTATAATAAAAGGGTAATATGCTAATTAGACCGGACATCCTTCCTGATGAAGCCAGGGCAGAGGGAAGCCAGCCCGGGTCCCTGGTGCCTGTGGGTGGCTGGAGGAGGGAAGCAGCCTGGGTTGCAGGTGCCTGCCGGCGGCCGAAGGTGGAAAGCAGCCTGGATGCCTGGTGCCTGCCTGCGGCTGGAGGAGGGAAGCCCGGGTCCCGGGTGCTGGAGGGAAGCTGGTTCTGGCAGCTGGGGGAAGGAAGGCCTACTCTTGCATGAATTTTTGTGCATTGGGCCTCTAGTTTTATTATACTAGTAAATATGTTTTTTTGGAATAAACAAGTTTTGTATCAAAACTATCTTCAAACTTATTCTAAAGTAATAAAAGGAAAAGAACCAGGAACCATTTTTTTTTACCTCAGTTTACCTTTTTATTTAGAGGGA
Source organism: Myotis yumanensis (assembly GCF_028538775.1). NCBI lineage: Eukaryota > Metazoa > Chordata > Mammalia > Chiroptera > Vespertilionidae > Myotis > Myotis yumanensis. The sequence goes on along the minus strand of NW_027223755.1, from coordinate 87,045,663 downwards.
CATGAGCAATCCCCAGAATTACCCTGACTTATTTCCATAGTCATGGGCAGTGATACAGGGGCAAGTATCCTGTCATAGGGTGTATGCATGTGAATAGTGGGATTTATGTATGTGTTGGGATGGTGAGAAGTAATAGAACAGGAGACTGGAAAAGGAAACTAGGAATAGACAGCTCTTTGGTAAAGGGATGTGCTTGTATCATACATGAGATCACTCTAGTTGCAATATGAAGCCTGCATTGACGGGAGGGGACATAAGGCAGGCAGCAAGGTCAGCTCCCCATTTACTGAACCAATCTAGGAGTGTAATTACTAGTTTATGAACCAAGACAATGGAAAGAGTGAACTCTAGGAGTTCTTTATACATTACGAACACCTATAACTCAATAAGAAAAAAATCTACATAATTATCATTTTACTTTCCCACAAGCAATGCACAAGGATTCTAATTTCTCCATGTTCTAAGCAACACTTGTACTTTCTGTTTTATAATAGCCATCCTAGTGGGTGTGGATCTTAATGGTTTTGATTTGCATTTCCCTAATGACTAGTGTGGTTCAGCATCCTTTCACAAGCAAATGGAACATCTGTATAACTTCTTTGAAAGAAGCCCTTAGAGCAGTGGTTCTCAACCTCTGGGTCACGAACCCTTTGGGGGTCGAATGACCCTTTCACAGGGGTCACCTAAGACCATCGGAAAACACATATATAATTACATATTGTTTTTGTGATTAATCACTATGCTTTAATTATGTTCAATTTGTAACAATGAAATTGGGGGTCACCACAACATGAGGAATTGTATTAAAGGGTTGCGGCATTAGGAAGGTTGAGAACCACTGCCTTAGAGAGAAATGGGGAGTTACTGCTTTATGGGTATAGAATTTCAGTTTGGGAAGATGAAAAAGTTCTAAAGATGATGGTAGTGATGGTTGCACAATGGTGTGAATGTACTTATTGCCACTGGACTGTACACTTAAAAATGATTAAAATGGTAAATTATGCATACTTTACCCCACTAAAGATTTTTTGAAAACCGTGCTTTGGAAGGCAGAGGGGTAGATACAGTAACCCAGATTATTGGTGTAGTTAAAACTCAACACCAATTTGGCTCTGAGCCTCCTAGAACAGAAGAGTTTCTCTTATCACAATGCCAAGAATGTGTTGATTGATTCTAATAGTTTAATGGAAGCTATTGCATTGGTTTAAATTGTGGCAGCTGAAATTCTGAACTGTATACATACAATATTAGATTATGACAGTAGAAAGTTAAATGTAGAATACAAAGATACATAGACTAAAATTCAGAGATTATGATTTGTTTGGTTCATAGAGCAAACAAGGATTTTTAGAAAGCAATATACATGGGTTCCGACTTCCTTGCGTTACGTTGCACCGTAGGAACGGATCCCCAACGTATCCCGAGGACCTCCTGTATATTTAATGTCTTTACTTTCTGTGCTATTGATTAGTAATTTTTGCACTGCATTCTATTCAACCTTTAAACAGTATACTAAGAGAGAACTTGAGAAGCCTACTCCTGGGTCTCAAGAGCAGGAAAAGGGGTAGGGCTACAGGCACCCATTCCAATAGTCAATCCAATTATGCTTTAGATTGACTTTCTTTGATTGTAGGATCATGTACTTTGAAAACCACTTATCATACATAGAATATACCTTTGAATTAAGAATTGGAATCTTGCCCTAGCCGGTTTGGCTCAGTGGATAGAGCATCAGCCTGCGGACCCAGAGGTTCCAGTCAGGGGCACATGCCTGGGTTGCGGGCTTGATCCCCAGTAGGGGGCGTGCAGGAGGCAGCCAATCAATGATTCTCTCTGATTGATGTTTCTAGCTCTCCCTCTCCCTTCTTCTCTGAAAAAAAAAAAAAAAAAGAATTGGAATCTTATTACATAAGAATATGAGGTTCAATATTCTGATTAATTTGGTTTTATTTTATTTTTAAAAATATTTTTATTGATTTCAGAGAGAAAGGGAGAGGAAGAGAGAGATAGAAACATCATTGATGAAAGAGAATCATTGATTGGCTGCCTCTTGCACGCCTCCTATTGGGGATCCAGCCCGCAACCTGGGCATATGCCCTTGACTGGAACCAAACTTGGGGCCCTTCAGTCTGCAGGACAACGCTGTATCCATTGAGCCAAACCAGGTAGGGTTGATTAATTTGATTTTAGAATATAAGCTGTACTATTTGCCTAAGCAATATTCAAAAGTGAAGTAATTTAAAAAATTAAAAAGTAAAAGATTTGTATATTTAATATGAAATACATTTATTTGAAAAATATTAAAGGTATTTTATTTTGCTATTTTGACCAAGGTAAATTAAGATTTAGAAAAGTATAGATTGTTGTAGATTTTATTTTAAAAGTGGTTCTAGGCATATGGAATACAAAGATAATGTAGAATATCTCTGCTTTTAAAGGCACTTATGAGTCCTCTTAGGGACAATATGCAGTTCCTTATTAATACTGCTTAATAAATACCAAGAGAGAGGGAAGCAAACATATGCAAACACATTTGGAGGGGCATGTAACAAAGAGACTGCTCAGGAAGAAAGGAGGGAGTTTCACAGAAATCTATGTTAAGTAAAACCTCTGAATGTTAAATGTTGAGTGTGAATTAGCTATGCTTTATGAATTGATTTGTTTCCTCCAGAAAAAAAGATGTGTTAGAGTTCTAACCCCCAGTACCTCAGAATGTGGCCTGATTTTGGACACAGTATTCTTTTTACAGAGGAAACAAAGTAAAAATGGGGCTAGGGGGGTGCAGGATGGAGGGGGTCACTGGAGAAAAAAATGGGACGCCTGTAATACTTTCAAAAATAAAGATATAAAAAATGGGGTCGTTTGGGTGGGTCCTAATCAATATGACTGGTGTCCTGATAAAAAGGGGACATTTGGCTCTGGCCAGCTTTGCTCAGTGGTTAGAGTGTAGGCCTGTGGATAGAAGGATCTCAGGTTTGATTCCTGGTCAAGGGCACGTACCTGGGTTGCAGGTTCAATCCCTGGCCCTGGTTGGAGTGCGTGCGGGAGGCAACCAATTGATGTGTTTCTCTCACATCAATGTTTCCCTCTCTCTCCCCCTCCCTCCCTTCCACTCATTCTGGAAATCAGTGGAAAAAATATCCTCTGGTGAGGATTAACAACAACAACAAAAAGGGGTGAGGGGTGTTTGGACACAGATATAGAGGGAAGACAATGTGAAGAGAGACATGCAGGAGATGGCCATGGACAGCCAAGGGGAGAGACCTAAAAAAAGCTCTCGAGCCGAAACCGGTTTGGCTGAATGGATGGAGCGTCGGCCTGCGGACTGAAAGGTCCCAGGTTCGATTCTGGTCAAGGGCATGTACCTGGGTTGCGGGCACATCCCCAGTAGGAGATGTGCAGGAGGCGGCTGATTGATGTTTCTCATCGATGTTTCTGACTCTCTATACTCTCTATCTCTCTCCCTTCCTCTCTGTAAAAAATCAATAAAATATATTTAAAAAAAAAAAAAAAAAAAAAAAGCTCTCGGAAGGAGCCAGCTCTGTTGACACCTGTAATTGGTGAATATAATTGATTTTGGACTTCTAGCCTCCAGAACTGTGAGATAATATATTTATGTTGTTCAAGTAAAAAAAGAAAACAATGAAAATCTAAGTATTCTAGGACGGTCATTCACATTCTGGCCCCCTATAAAATTTCCAACTTTATTAGTCTTTTGCAAAACCCTCCATTCCAGCCAAATGGGTTCCCTCATTCATTAATCAACAAATTTTTATTGAGTGTCTACCATGCAAGGCCAAGGACTGGGCAGTGGGGATAAGATATGACTGTCATCCAGTGTCCCTGCTTTCAGAAAGCTTCATATTCTAGGGGGAGAGATGCTAAATGACCAGTTTCATAGTTCATTATTTAATTACAACTACAGTTAGAGTTAGAAATGAGAATGAGCTAAGAGAGTACTAGTTCTATCTAATAAGGAGAGAATATGCTAATTGGCTGCCATGCCCTCAAAGATGACAAATCACAGTATTTGTCCTTTAGTGTCTGCCTTATTTCATCTTGTGCCACAGCCACAAGATGGCGGTGCCCAGTCCCCTCAGCCCTGCCGGGACGCCTGCCTCCAGAGTCCCAGTCCTCTCAATCTCCCAGCCATCCAGGGCCGCCAAAGGCTCAGGTAACCAGGGCCGGCCGAGGCTTGCGCTGCTGGCAGTGGCAGCAGCAGAAGTGTGATGGGGCGTCACCTTCCCCTGATCACCGGGTCGACTCCCACCCCTGAGGGCTTTCAGACTGTGAGAGGGGGCAGGGCAGGCTGAGGGACACCCCCCCCCAGTGCATGAATTTTCATGCACCGGGCCTCTAGTATATAATAAAAAACTTGACCTAGTCTGGGAGAATGAGTAGAAGGATGAGGAGAAGTTAGTGAATGAAAGAACATTCCTTGAAGATATTTTTGTATTTTCCCATCTCTGTGCTTTTGTGTATACTGTGCCATCTGCTTGTACTCTATGCCTTTTTCAAGTATCCAAATTTTAACTCAAGATTTGGCTCATATCCTCCCTTCTGTAGAAAGCCCTTCCTAGTAATCTTCTTCTGAAGTATTCTCTCCTCACTATAAACTAGACACATGTGTTGGTTTTTAGCTGCCATCTCTGCGTGGACTTACATTTTTGCAATCCTTACCTTGCCCTATTACATAAATCTAGAAGTCACCCTTGACTCCAACCTCCATCCAATCCATTAGCAAGTCACATCTCTTTTACTTCCATGCAGAGTGTTTTGAGAAAGCAATGATTAAAGGACTAAATAATCTTAACTTTTTTACCTTTTTTAAATTGTAAAATAGATATAAAAAACCCCCACATCAAACATAAATTACAGGAGCTGGATTATAAAGAGAATTTATATTATGATTCATAGCTTAATGAGTTATAAGGAGAATATCCTTATAACCGCTACTCGGGTCAAGAAATAGAACTACCCAGCAATACCACTTCTGGGTATTCAAAGAAAACCAAATTGGAGCATTATTTACCATAGCCAAGATATGGAAGCAACCTAGGTGTTCATTGATAGACTAATGGATTTTAAAAATATCCTATATAATAAAAGGGTAATATGCAAATTGACCCCAACGGCAGAATGACCAGAATGACCTCTGGACCAGTCACTATGAGGTGCACTGACCACCTCTTGTTTTTTTCCCGGCCGGCAGGCTCCAATCGCCCGATGGTGAACGGGGAGCCAGGGGTGGGTGGCAGGGTATGCGGGCAGCTCCAGGCCAAGGTCTCTGCCCCGCCAGTCATGCCACACACAGAGGGTGACCTGTGGCAGGGGTGGGGCCAGTGAGCGGGCAGGAACAGCCGACCTCTTGGTCCCTTCCCTTAGCCGTCAGGCTCTGATCACTCAATGGCAAATGGGGAACCGGGGGGTGGGTGGCGGCAAGGGGCGGGGCCGGCTGCATGCAGCTGGGGAAGATGGCCCTGATTGCAGGCCAGGCCTAGGGACCATACCTGTGCAAGAATTTCGTGTGCCAGGCCTCTAGTCTATATAATAAAAGGGTAATATGCAAATTGACCCTAACAGCAGAACAACTGGGAATGACTGGTCACTATGACACACACTGACCACCAGGGGGAAGACGCTCAATGCAGGAGCTGCCCCCTGGTGGTCAGTGTGCTCCCACAGGGGGAGTTCTGCTCAGCCACAAGCCAGGCTGACGGCTGCCAGTACAGCGGTGGTGGTGGGAACCTCTCCTGCCTCCTCAGCAGTGCTAAGGATGTCCGACTGCAGCTTAGGCCTGCTCCCCGCTGGCAAGTGGACATCCCCGAGGACTGCCGGGCTGCCAGAGGGATGTCTGACTGCCAGCTTGGGCCTGATCCCCCAGGGAGCGGGCCTAAGCCAGCAGGTGGACATCCTCCGAGGGTTCCCAGACTGCAAGAGGGCATAGGCCGGGCTGAGGGACCCCGCCCCCCCCCCCCCCCCCCCAGTGCACAAATTTTTGTGCACCGGGCCTCTAGTGTATGTATGTATGTGTGTATTTGTATGTATGTATGGAATATTACTCAGCAATAAAAATGAATGAAATCTTGCCATTTGGGACAATATAAATAGCCCTAGAGGGTATTATGCTAAGTGAAATAAGTCAGAGAAAGACAAATGCCATATGATTTCACTTATATTTGGAATTTGAACAACAAAACAAATGAACAAATAGAAAAAGACCCATAGATAAAGAGAACCCACTGAAGGTTGCCAAAGGGGAGGAAGGAGAGTGGGTGAAAGGGAAAATAATAAATTAGGAAAGAAAAAAATTTTTTTTAGATGAAAACATGCTCCAAGGTAGAAGTATTGAGTCACAAATTTATATTTCTAACACTTTAAATAGCTGTCAGATTTTTATTAGATCATAGTGTGGAAACTTGTCCACTGGAAATTATTATTGAGTTTTCATAACTGTATATTAATACAGAAATGTTCTCTAATTAGGTAAGATCTAGGCTGATTTCATTCCTATTAAGTCCTAGTCCAATGGTAGTTTTTTAAAATGAAAGTGTGTAGTTAGCACTTATCATGTCATTCTAATTAATTACAGTGGAACTTTGTTTCTCGAACGTCTCCCATCTCGAACAATTCGCTTCTCAACCTGACAACCCTTTCATGCTGATACCTGTATCATCAGTCACGCATCTCTCAGGTGACAAAGGAGAGAATGCGAGATTCTGAGTCAGTTTACCACTGTTAAAATCTCAGGCTATTGTGCTGTGAATATTTTTGTGTTTTTTTTTTGTTTTTTTTTTTGCTTTTGTTGCTGATTTTAATTATGGTTACATTTTCATTTTTTACTGTACATTTCCTTTTTGTTAAATTTTCATTTACATTTCATGTACTGTTTGTTTTTAAAGTGTTTATAGATTAAACAGTATAATAGACATGTACTGTATATAAGAAAGGTTAAAACAGGGACTCATTTGGGGGTCTGGAACAGATTAATTCAATTTACATTATTTCTAATGGGAAAAAATGATTCGGTTTTCAAATGGCCTTCCGGAATGAATTAAGTTTGAGAAACAAGGTTCCACTGTATTGTGAAACAGTTTAGAATTTATAGCACAGTTTAAGTACTGTTGCTAAAAAAAAAGAAAAAAGAAATAGAACTTTGCCAGCCACTCCAGAAACTCTCCTTTTGCCCTTTCCCAGATATAGTCACATTCCTTCCACTTAAAATATCCTCAATTGTGACTTTTATGGTAACCACTTCTTTGGGTTTCTTATGGTTTTATTAAGCTTTACCACAATAGTTCACATTTCAAGGAGATGGCTCCTAGGCCTTAGGAAAGACATTTCTGGCATGGAAAACTGGCAAGAAGTCAATTTAACTTTTTAACAGATTTACATACATCTCAAAGAGACAGAAAGTATTTGTAATTTCAAGTTTTCTAAAGGAAAGCCTGGGCAGAAGGAACGTATGGGGAAAACTAATAGTTCTCCAGAGGTGACCAATAAATTTTGTTTGTTTGTTTTAAGTACCATTATTAACTCAGGTGCTTAACCCATTATAGATGTGCTTTGCGCTATGCAGTTATCCTTAATGCAGTTCAAATTGTCCTCTGGCCAGTGGGAGCCTCTTCAAAGCTGGCTCCTGTGTCCTTTTGACTAACTGTAGAGGCTTTGAGAGCTACTTTGTGCTCTGGTATGAGAAGAGGTACAGGCCATCTTGTACCTTTCCTACCCCGAAATCATCCATTTTTTCAAAAAGCCCTGGTTTCAGGACCACATCTGCATTGCTACTGATGTATCATTGTTTCTAGGCCTTTTCAGTCAACCGAGGTCATATATATATATAAATTTATTCATATCTCTCTAGTTTGGCTTATGTTATGTTCTTATTTCTCATTTTGGTTACCTGAAACTTGTTATTTAGTATTTAAAATATATATATATATTTTTATTGATTTCAGAGAGAAAGGGAGAGGAAGAGAGAGATAGACATGTCAATAATGAGAGAGAATCATTGATCGGCTGCTTCCCACACGCCCCATGCTGGGGATTGAGCCCACAACCTGGGCATATGCCCTGACCAGGAATTGAACCATGACCTCCCAGGTAGTAGGTTGATGCTCAACCACTGAGCCACGCTGGCCGGGCTGTTATTTAGTATTTTTCAGTAAGAGCTCATGGAAGGAATATTCTCTGAGCTCTTGCATGTTGATAATAGTATGTGCTCTTTATACTTGAAAGTCAGTTTTGCTGGATATACAGTCCTTGGGTCACATTTTCTTACCCTTGAATACCTTACATATATTACTCTAATTTCTTCTAGCATCAAGCATCGCTGTTAAAAAGTCTGGCGATATCCTCATTTTTTTGTCTCTTATAAGCCACTTGCTTTTTTTGGCCTAGGACAGTGGTCGGCAAACGACGGCTCGCGAGCCACATGCGGCTCTTTGGCCCCTTGAGTGTGGCTCTTCCACAAAACACCACGTGCGGGCGCGCCCATATAGTGCGATTGAAACTTCGTGGCCCATGCGCAGAAGTCGATTTTCGGAAAGGAGATAGACGAAACAAGTATACAAGACGAGTGTAGATGGGAGAGTTGGAAGGCGTCGACCTCAGCGAACGTACCTCAATCAGATTGAGGACGTTTTTAGCAAAGGCCAGTTTAGGAGTACCCTAATTAAGTTAATAACAATGTACCTACCTATATAGTTTAAGTTTAAAAAATTTGGCTCTCAAAAGAAATTTCAGTCGTTGTACTGTTGATATTTGGCTCTGTTGACTAATGAGTTTGCCGAACACTGGCCTAGGATACTCAAGGATTTCTCTTCTGATTGTCCACTAAACTTACTAGACTATGTCTTGGTGGTAATTATTTGGGTCCAGTATTCTTGGGCACCTGCTGTGTATGTAGTTTCAAATTTTTTTTTTTCTTAAATTCAGGAACATTTTCTTGAATTTTTTACTTTATATATTTTCTTGATATATTATATATTTTATATTAAGATATATACATTGATTTAAAATACACTTTCTTGATTTTTATATTTATTCTGTTTACTTGCTTCAAAGATTTGTAAATTCTGTATTGACTCTTCTTTGCTTGTCTTCCATATTTGTCATTTTTATTCAAATCATTTTGTTCTCTTTTAAGAGATCTGTACCATTAATTTTTCCCCTTCCTCCTATTTCCCTGAAGACATTTTACTGTGTGTCTTCTAATGTAGCCCTTGTTCTTTCCCTTTTATTTCTAATTCTTTACTCATTTCTGAGTTTTTCTAATGTCATTTACTGTGCATCTTTCATGTTTTGAATTATTTTTAGCTGATTTTACAAATAGTAATTTGAGCCAAAACCGGTTTGGCTCAGTGGATAGAGCGTCGGCCTGCGGACTGAAAGGTCCCAGGTTCGATTCCGGTCAAGGGCATGTACCTTGGTTGCGGGCACATCCCCAGTAGGAGATGTGCAGGAGGCAGCTGATCGATGTTTCTCTCTCATCGATGTTTCTAACTCTCTATCTCTCTCCCTTCCTCTCTGTAAAAAATCAATAAAATATATATTTAAAAAAAAATAGTAATTTGAGCTGTTCTGTGGGCATGTATGGTATATCTGGCGTGCTATCGTTATAGAAATATTATTCTGCTCTTTTTTTTCCTAATAACTTTATATAGAATTTGACCTCAATACTTTTCTAGTGTTTATTTTTATGTGAAATTAGCTTTCTGGAACTTTTAGAAGGAGTTTTGTAGTTAAGGATTGTTTCTCTAACTTCACAGAGCTCCCTCTTTTGTTGTTTTCATATAATGTTAAAAAAAATATGGTGGCTTAATGACTCTGGTCCCTCCCATACTTTTATTTAGACCAAGAATTAGACCAAAGGCTGCCTGTTTTTATAAAGTTTTACTGGAACACAGCATTACCCGTTCATTTACATATTACTTATAGCCTTTTTCAGGCCAAATCAGCAAGTTGAGAAATTGCAACATGTACTCTATAGTCTACAAGCCAAACATATTTACTGTCTAGCCCTTTAAGACCCCTGATTTAGACCTTTTTTCCTTTGTCTGTATTCTTCTCTTTGTCTCTATTTTCTATTCTGCTCAATTGTGATTTTACTTCTAGCAGTGTCTTCTCAGGGGGGGCACTATTGTAGAAGTGAACCCCCACCAGTGAGTTTGGAAAGTTCACAAGGAATTATATTGTTTCAGACCTTAGCACTCCTTGCTCACATTTTAAAAATTGTAGTAAAATATACATAACCTAAAATTTATCATTTCAAGCATTTTAAAATCAATAATTCAGTGGCATTAAGAATATTCAGAATGATGTGTAATCATCATCAGTATATATATCCAGAACTTTTAAAATATCTCAAACTGGAACTTGTACTCATTAAACAATTACTCCCTGTTTCCCCCCTACCCCATAACCCCTACTCTACTTTCTGTCTCTATAAATTTGCCTATTCTAGGACCTCACATAAGTGGAATCACAGTATTTGTCCTTCAGTGTCTGCCTTATTTCACTAAACATGTTTTCAAGATTATCCATGCTGTAGTATTATCAGAATTTCATTTCTTTTTATGGCAGAATAATATTCCACTGCATGTATATACCACATTTTTCTGATCCATTCATCTGTTGATGAACACTTGGGTTATTTCCATGTTTGGGCTACTATAATAATGCTGCTATGAACATTGGTATACAAATATCTGTTTGAGTCTCTGCTTTCAATTATTTTGAGTATATATCTCAGTGTGGAATTACTGGATTATATGGTAATTTTATTTTTAACTTTTTGAGGAACTGCTGCAGTGGCTTTTCCATTTTTTCACAATGGCTGTTCCATTTTGTATTCCCATCAGCAGTGCACGTGGGTTCCAATTTCTCCACACCCTTGTCAACATTTAAAAAAAATATATATTTTTATTGATTTCAGAGAGGAAGGGAGAAGGAGAGAGAGAGAGAAGCATCAATGATGAGAGAGAATTATTGATTGGCTGCCTCCTGCACGCCCCACACTGCGGATTGAGCCTGAAACCTGGGCATGTGCCCTGACCAGAATTGAACCGGTGACTTCTTGATTCACAAGTTCATGCTCAACCATTGGGCCACACTGGCTGGGCTGTTTTTTGTTTTATTTTCATAATAGCTGTCATAATGGATGTGTGGCAGTATCTCTTTGTGGTTTTGGTTTGCACCTCCCTAATGATTAATGATTAATAATGAGCATCCTTTCATGTGCCTATTGAGCATCTGTGTATCTTCTTTGGAGAAATGTCTATTCAGTTACTTTGAATTGCATTGTTTTTGTTGTTGTTTAGTTGCAGAAAGTCAGTTCTTTTTATATTTTGTATATTAATTCCTTATCAGATATACAATTTGAAAATATTTACTCCCATTTGTGGATTGTGTTTTCACTCACTAAAGGGTACCCTTTGGTTATTTCCCCCATCCCCCAATTAATTAGCAATTTATAGGGAGATTATAAAAATAATCTTTAAGGTTATATAAATATCCTCTTTCTCATCAAATTCTCACTTATTAGTTTAAGCATTTATTGATGATTCTTTCTCAAATCAACAGCTTCTATTTTTGAGCACCAACCATGTTCCAGGTACTGTGTAACATGTATCATTTCTATGTCACAGATTAGGAGACTGAAGCTGAAGAGGTGAAACAATGGCACAAGGACTCAAGCTAGCAAGCGTGGAAATGGGCATAGACTCCAGGACCATCTGCTCCAAGCTCACATGCTACAAGTTGGGAAGCAAGTGTTAGCCGGAAACTTGGGACTCCAAGCATCAGGTCTATGGAGCAAGCCTGTTTCTGATGTTCCTCCCTTGTGCTTCCCATACACTCCCTGACTTAGAGGGGGTAGGGCAGACGGACTTCAGGGCTGTGAGCTATGACTTGCTGGGTGTGTTCTGCAGTCGGTAGGCACTTCCCCAAATAGAGCACTAGCCATTCAGACCGATCCCCAGTTTGCAGCCTCATGTGTCACTGTATCTGCCGTGCCCTGCAGGCATGGCTGGGTTCACAGAACCAGAAGCCCCAAGCTGTCCTTTCACAGGACAGGGGATGGCAGGTCTTGGTAACCTGGCAAGTTCTGGGTTAAACATCCCTATTCTTCCCTCTTATGGGGCCTTAGCTGAGAGGACCAGAACATAGGCAGGGTGGGTCCTGGGGCTGGGAGCCAGAGCCCTGAGTCATAGGGAGACCAAAGAGTCAGGGCCAGGGCAAGACACGCGGAGCCAGAAAACCTGGAGGAAAGCCATGGTCTGAATGCTGGGAGGAGGGAGAAGTCACCAGATGCAGGCAAGGTCACAGGAGGGGACCGAGTCAGGACTGGAGCTAGGAACAAGCTCCAGCAGGTCAGGGTCACTCAGGGCTGCTACAGGAGATCCTGACCCTGTGCCTGGAGATCTCCAGTGCTAGAGGCCGGCTCTCCAGGGCTGACAGTGGCCTAAGTGTGGTAGACTGGCCCCGGCTGGGGATGTATGAAGCCAGGAGTGTGCACTAGTTGCAAAGCCCTCCTGGATCAGGCTTCGTGGTAGACATCCACCTCTTCAGTTACAATAGAACATCTCTAACAGGCCCCTCAGGCCTAGACCCACCTCTGCTACCTGGGGGTGCAGCTCTGCGTCCTAACAGCTGGAGTCACCCAGCTCCGTGCCTCATCTGCTGTGATTACTCAGTCAGGCCCCCACCCTCTCTTTGGATGAAAACTGCATTCTTCAAGAGCTTTACTCTCAGAGACTTTCCATATAGTGGCTCTTTGGTCTTTAAACTATCTGGAAATAATTTCAAACTTTCAAAAGTTGCACAAATAAAAGCAGCACAATATAAAAATACTCATTTCCCTCCTGAACCATCTTAAAGTGAGTTAAGTACATCATGGCCCTTTCTTTACCCTTTAATACTTCACTGTATAATAACCGCTGTTTTTTCTCTTCTTTGTAACTAATAAACAGTGTGGGGAGACCGTGCAAATATCATGTTTTTTATCAAAATTGCCTCCTAGATTGAGCATCCACTGACGATTCTTGTCTATGCCAGTCCTTACCATGATGGGTGCAAAATATTGATTTGCTAACTCCAACACTCCTTCCACGCTTTGCATTCTGCCCTCAGCATTCTCCTATGAATGAGAGATCTTCTCCCATTTATGTATTGATGGACTCATGGTATGGACTCATGAATTCAAATTTTTTCCATGGTTTACAATTTAATTATTAATTATTTTTGGTGTTCCTAATCTGTTTGGTTCAGTGGATAGAGCATCGCCTGTGGTCTGAAGGGTCCCAGGTTCGATTCCGGTCAAGGGCATGTACCTTGGTTGCGGGCACATCCCTAGTAGGGGGTGTGCAGGAGGCAGCTGATCGATGTTTCTAACCTTCTATCTCTCTCCCTTCCTCTCTGTAAAAAATCAATAAAATATATTTTAAAAAAATTATTTTTGGCATTCAAATTGTCCCAGATTTGCTAGTGGGAACTCCTTTGACCTTTCTTCTCCTTCTCCTTCTCCTTCTCCTTCTCCTTCTCCTTCTCCTTCTCCTTCTCCTTCTTATTTTGTTAATTCTTATTTTGTAAATACCCAAGGATATTTTTTCCATTGATTTTTAGAGAGAATGGAAGGGTGGGGGAGAGACAGAGAGAGAAACATTGATGTGAGAAAGACACATCAATTGGTTGCCTCCCGCATGTGCCAGGGATTGAGCCTGCAACCAAGGTATGTGCCCTTGACCAGAATCAAACCCAGGACCCTTCAGTTCGCAGGCTGACACCCTATCCTCTGAGCCAAACTGGCCAGGGCATTATTATTATTTTTAGCACTTCCTTACTTTCTGGTATAACAAGGGATTCCAAGCATATCTTGCACCAGCCCTGGACTCAGTCATTCCTCTAAGGAGCCTGCTTCCTTTTAGTGGTGAAGGATAGAGATCAAGTTCTCTGCTGAAATTATCACAAGGCCAAAATTAAGATTTTGGCTGAGCTCTTACCTGGAGGCTCTGGAAAGAATTAACTTTCAAGGAAATTCAATGGCAGAATTCAGTCCCTAGAACTGAGGTCCCCATTTTGTTGTGGGCTCTCAGCTTCTAGTGCAGTGATGGCGAACCTATGACACGCGTGTCAGAGGTGACACGCGAACTCATTTTTTGGGTTGATTTTTCTTTGTTAAATGGCATTTAAATATATAAAATAAATATCAAAAATATACATCTTTGTTTTACTATGGTTGCAAATATAAAAAAATTTCTATATGTGACACGGCACCAGAATTAAGTTAGGGTTTTTCAAAATGCTGACACGCCGAGCTCAAAAGGTTCGCCATCACTGTTCTAGTGTCTGCCCCCTATTCCTTGCTACATGGCCCCCTCCATCTTCAAAACAGCCACAGTGGGTGAAAGCATTCTCGCCTGGAATCTCTCCAACTTCTGTCAAAGATAAATAGAGGTAGACACTAGTTGAAGTTTTAAGGACAGAGTTTAATCAGTAACAACTATTGCAATAGAGAAAAGAGTCCAACGTGAACTGAACTCAACTTCGATTTGCACAGAGATGACTGGGTTTTTAAAGGGAGAATGAGGTGGAGTGATGGGCGGGGAGGGGGTAAGTGGGGTTCAAGTAGAGTCAGGGAAGTGAAAAATTGTAAAGGGTCAGTTAATGTAAATGCAATTAGGCCAGCTCTGTTTGCTAGCCAGCAATTATTGAAGTTAAGATTCTATCCTCCCAGAAAGACTGGGAGAAAGAGGCCCTGCTCTCTGGTATTGACAGGAACAAATAGTTAATTCCTTGGCAGTCTGGAGCTTTCTTGGGCAGGTACTTTTAGGGGGCTAGGGGAATCCTACAAACGTGGCCTTGAGCAGTTAGAAGTTATGTTACTGTTTGTTCAAGTCTTTATAGGCCAAGATTAATGCCTGGTTGATAAGAGGCTCAGAGAAGTGTGGCTAGACCCACCTGGATAGTTTCCCTTTTGCCATATAACAGCATAATCATGGGAGTAACACGAGGGGACTAAGGTTATAGGGGCCAACTTAAAAGTCCCAGCCCTCCTAGCAATTGTCCTGGCCAGCCCAGGATAAGCAGTCTGAACTGTTGGGGGCTCTGAGCAATGGCAAGGCTAACTCAAGTCTCTGGTCACCACGAATGGGAGGAGCCTTAGGGTCCCAACAGGAACTTTCTTGGCACTCATAGTGTGGGAACAGTGATGGAGGCTAAATACATCTTGGAGAAGGAAGGGTAGCAGCACCCCCTTGAGTTAACTGGAGTAAAGAACAACTGCAATAGGGCTGTTCCGTGTGGCCGAATCCTGTCTGTGCTTTTGTGCAAGAACATGCACCCCCCTCACCTGCCCTTTACTGCTTGCTCTGGTTTCAACCTCATTTGATTGACTTGGCCCTTGCTTTTGGAAGCCACATCAGTGCAAGTGGTTGATAGGAGCACAAACTCTAGGACAGATGAGTCCAGGCTCTGCCACTTATAGGCTGTGGATCCTTAAACTTACTTAACTTCTTTGTATCTTGAATTATTTCTTCATTTACAAGATGTGAATAATAGTAGCTACCTCCCATGATAGCTGGGGGAATCAAATGAAAGCATGTTCATAGAGTGCTAATGCTTTCCCAGCACATAGTCAGTGTCCAACAAATATTAGCTGTCTGAAGGTATCACTTTGTCTTGCTCATCTCTGGCTCTGTACCCCAAGTTCTTCTTGGCTTTTTGGTGGTCCTTAGTGTTAGTCTCTGGATTCTCTCAGCGCAATGGCTCTTGGTTCCCAAGAGTCCTGTCCTGGAGCTTGCCCTACTCTTACACCTGCTAAGGGTAGAAGCCTAAGAAGAATGTGCCCTGCATATCAGACATCTGCCTCAAGATACCCAAACAAGAAACAACCTTCTACCCCTCAGGAGCCTTGCATGACACTGTTTTTCTGCTTAATTCGGTTCAAAATGCAAGTCTCAAGAAAAGGTATCTCTTCTGTTTATCTATTATCATGTAACAAAGCACTTCAAAACTTGGTGGCTAAAATAAGCATTTTATTTTACTCATGCTTTTGTGAGGCAGGAGAGGGCTTGGTTGGGTGGTGCATCCCCAACCCATGCTGGGGCAGCGGGGCTGGAGGGTCCACCTGCAAGATAGCTTCTTCACTCCCAGGGAGAGCACCTCTGTGTGCTGTCTCATCCTTCTGGGCCTTCAGGATGCTTGGGCTTCTCACAGCATGGCTGTCAGACTTCTCACATGGGAGCTGGCTTCCCTCAGAGTGAGCATTCCAAGAGGCCCAGGTTGAAGCTGCAAGGCTTCTTATGGACTATGCTCAAAGTTGGAGAACATCATTTCTGCATCCTTTTTTAAAAAAATACATATATTTTTTATTGATTTCAGAGAGGAAGAGAGGGAGAAAGAGAAACATCAATGATGAGAGAGAATCATTGATTACCTGCCTCCTGCATGACCCCTACTGGGGATTGAGCCCATAACCCGGGCATGTAACCTGACTGGGAATCAAACAATGACCTCCTGGTTCATAGGCCAATGCTCAACCACTGAGCCATACCAGCCACACCAGTGTGAGTAGCTGGTAGGAGCACAAGCTCTAGGTCAGATGAGTCCAGCGCTGCCATTTATAGGCTGTGAGACCTTGAAATTACTTAACTTCAATTATTTACAAAGCCAGATCAATTTCTAGGGGAGGGAATTAGATTCTACCATTCAATGGGAGGAGTAGCAAAGAATATGTTCAATCTTTAATCAACAACAGCATCTGATGAGTGGAAGCAAAATCCCACCTGGAACCCCGCTGCAATGAGGTCTGGGAAATGTAATTTTAGGTTTTTAGTCTCTGCAGCAATAAGGAAGATGGGACACTGGAAGGAGGATGAGGCAGTCAACCTGCTGTATGCACCGTGGGGTCTCAGCATGCAGCCATGTCTTAGTGATTAGATTCTATAACCAGCTTCCCTTCATCCTGGGCGCCAGCATCCTTGAGTCCAACTGGGAACTGGGAGCAGTCATCCCCTCAATCTAGCCTGTCCTCTAGATCAAGGTTTAAAAAAATGTTTTTTACTGAAACTCATAGCAAAAACTACAGTTGACATCAGTATATAATATATATGTAATTGAAGCACAAGTTTCATGAAACAAATCTTATCTTTACCATGTGCAATGCTTTTAAAAATATATATTTTTATTGATTTCAGAGAGGGAGAGAGAGATAGAAACATCAATGATGAGAGAGTATCATTGAGTGACTGCCTTCTGCACGCCCCACACTAAGCATTGAATCTGCAACCAGGGCATGTGCCCTGACCAGGAATCGAACCGTGACCTCCTGGTTCATAGGTTGACACTCAACCACTGAGCTATACCGGCTGGGCTTATAATTTTCTCTTCTATTGTATTCTATTTTATTGTATTCAGTTTCTTTTCAACAAACATGCTGGTTGTGTCTCCACTAAATTAATTTCATGACTCACTAAGTTACCACCCATATTTGAAAAGTACTGCTGAAGACTTGTGTCTCTACATTTAAACAGGGAATCAAAGACTGAAAAGAAAAAAAGTGAGTCAATAAGAACAAATTATATAAAAGTAAAGAAATATTTTTTCAAATGAATTTACTTAATTCAACAAAAGTGTAGTAAAGTATATCACTGTTTTACAATTACTCATTCCCTTCCCTATAGGCTGGTTATGCATACCCCTGTCACTAAGTCTTCCCTTATGAGGCTTAGCTATGTGACTTCTTTGGCCTCTAGCATGTGAACAGGCATGGCCCAATTAGATCGGAGCAGAAAGCTTAAGTGCAATTATATGGTTTGGCCTGATCTCTAGAAATTCTGCCCTCTGCCAGTGCTCCAAATAGGACTGGTCCTTTGACCTGCGTCTCAGAGTGAGAAAATACACGAGCCAAAATGCAGCCTACCCTCAGCCCTCACGTAACACGAGAAACAAATATTTGTTGTTATGAGCCACTGAGATTTGGGCTTGTTTGTTACTGCACCAAAAGCTGACTAATTTAAGAAGCAACTTAATGAAACAAACAAAACCGTCAAACACTCTTTCGAACATTTAATCAGTACAGAAGTATATAAAGCAAAACATAACGTTCTCCCTGAGCAACTGCCTGCTCCTCAGGAGTCATCATCATTGATAACATTTTGGTGCATAAACTTTCAGAGATGGAAATTGTCGAAATAACTGTTTTCTAATTTTAATGTAATAAAATTAGTACATAATTTTTCATAAACACAGCTTTATTGAAACACAGGCAGGCCTGTTGTGTACTTATTGTTGACGGATGCTGTCACACTAACACAGGGGTTGAGTATTGCAACAGACTGTACTGCTTACTGTATTTACTCTCTGGCTCAAGAGTTTGCTGACCCTTGATGGAGGTCTCTAAATGTTAACATTTGGAGATTTTGTAATATAAAATTATGCAGAGGTGATACTGTGTTCTGATTATCAGGAGGCTCTTGATGTCACTTTGCCCAATTATTTGTGATGTTTTCTCACTTGTTTTTTGTGGTCTCTGCCAAATTTTATTTCCCTCTCTTTTATATATATGGATTTTTTCTATACTATTTCAAATAAAATATAGACATCATGACACTTTTATCTCTCTCTATAGGGTGTCCCAAAAATGTATACACACACTTTGAATAATTACAAAGGCAGTGTTTAGTAAAATACATATCCTTTTCAAAATTGAGCTATCATCTGTTAAAGTGTGTATACATTTTTGGGGGGACACCTTGTATTTCAGCATGTATTGCCTAAGAATGTGTACTCTTCTTCATAAATCACATTATCATGATCACACCCAAAGCATTTAACATTAATACAATTCATTAACTAAAGATCAAGTTTCCCCAAAATTGTTCTGAAAAGTCCCTTCATAGCCTTTCCCTCTCAATTAGTATGTAATTAAAGCTTTAAATGCATTTAGTTATCATGTCTCTTCAGTTGCCTTTCATTTAACACAGTTCTTCATCTTTTAAGACTCTCATGAAAAAACATTTTTGAAGAGTCCAGAGCAGCCTTTCAGTTTGGACTTGTCTGTGTTTTGTCCTTCAGTATTAGATTCAGATTAATCATTTTTGGCAAAAATTATACATAGGTGATATTGTATTCTGATTATCAGGAGGCTCATGAAGTCACTTTGCCCAATTATTTGCGATGTTTTCTCATTTGTTTATGTGGTCTCTGCCAAATTTCTCTGCTGTAAAGGTCACTTACCCCTTTTGTAACTCATAAGTGATCTGTGGGGAAATTCTGAGGTTTTAGGCTTCACTAATGTTTCTTTTCTGAATCAATTGTTTTCATGGAGGATGTAAATGAACATCAATTTTTTTTTAAATGGTCCCCAAGTGATTTTAAAGTACAGCCAGGGTTGGGATTCCCTGGACCAGTGCATCTCAATTTGTTTACACATCCTCTGGGGATCTTGTTAAAGTGCAATTTGGATTCAGCAGAACTGGGGTGAAGCTGAGATTAAGCATTTCTAACAAGTTCCCAGCTGCTGCAGGTGCTGCTGGCCTGCATGGACCACACTGGATCAAGGGTCAGTCTAGACCCCAGAAAACACCTACAATTCATTCTGATACAATACCCGTCTTCCCCTATAGTTTTGCCTGGTTACAAACATCAGGACACACTTCTGCACAGGAAAGGCAAATGTGCCCTAACTGGGAATCTAACTGGCAACCTTCCGGTGCACAGGACAATACCCAACCAACTGGTGGGGGCTCCAATGAAATATTCTTATATTAGGTTTTATATAAATTTGTATATAAGTCAGCTTTTGCCGTGTAACTAACCACTCCAAATGTAGTGAGTTAAGCAGTAAGCACTTACTATTTCCCTTGTTCTGTGTGTCTGGGTGTTTTGTGGCTGGGTGTGGATAGTCCAGGATGGCCTCCCTCACCTGTCTAGTGATTGCCACTAATTTAATCAAGCATCTTCTTGGAACATCAGGAGATATGGGGACTAGAGAACTGTGTTAAATGTCGCCATAGGGATCAATCAACCAAATCCAGTTTATGGGAAATTTATAGGAGCAAAACGTTAAGACATATGTCAACCAAAACCTACTTTTCATCCTGATTTGAACAGATCAGTATAATTTCAGACAATCAGGGAAAATTGATATGGACTAAAAGGTGGTAGTCATGAATGTATTATTGTTAATGCTGTTAGGTGTAATAGCGAAATTGTGCTTATGTTGTTTTTTAATCTTAATCAGTTAGAAATACATACTAAAAATGCCTAGATTAAATAACAGATTAAAATACTTCAGGAAGAAAGGGGGGTGGGGAATAGATACAGGAAATAAGAATGGCAAAATATGATAATTGTTGAGGCTGGGTGCTGGCACATAGGATGCATTCCACTCTTAGATGTTTTGTTCGTTTAAGTTTTTATATTAAGAAGCTAAATAAAATTAGCTTTGACTCTGTAATTCTACTCCCAAGGGTGCATTCTTAGAAAATAATCTAAAATGTAGAAAAATCTTTAAGCATAAAGATTCCAGCAATATTATGAGTGCCAAAATTAAGAACAATATAAGTAGGGAAACAATTTTGTAAACTATATTCCTCATGGGATTATAACATGGCTGTTAAACACAGATCATATGACAAAGTGCTTATGCTAAAATATCAAGTGCAAAAAAATAGGCCACAGGATTTTATGTAAATTTATATATAAGTCAGCTTTTGCTGTGTAACTAACCACTTCAAATGTAGTGAGTTAAGCAATAAGCACTTACTATTTCCCTTGTTCTGTGTGTCTGGGTGTTTTGTGTCTGGGTGTAGATAGTCCAGGATGGCCTCCCTCACAAGTCTGGTGGTTGCCAGGCTAATTGGGATAAGGGGGCCTCATCGGGGAAAGTCCATTTCTGTTTCCTGTGATCTCACATCTTCAAAAGGCTAGCCCAGGCTTCTCATAGCAATTTCATGGTTCCAAAGAGCAGCAAGAGCAAGCATCAAGGTGCAAGCACTTGTCAAGCTCATGCTTGTCTCAATTTACTAATGTCCCATTGGCCAAAGCAAGTCTAGCAGACCAAGCCCAGAGTCGGTAAGGGAGGGCATTAGGCAGTAGGTTGGATAGAGCAGCTATTTTCTTTCTTTAAGAAAAATTAATTAGTTAATTAATTTTTAATATATTTTTATTGATTTCAGAGAGGGAGAAATAGAAACATCAATGATGAGAGAGAATCATTGATCGGCTGCCTCCTGCGTGCCCCCCACTGGGGATTGAGCCCGCAACCTGGGCATGTGCCCTTGGCCAGAATCGAACCTGGGACCCTTTAGTCCACAGGCCGACAGTCTATCCACTGAGCCAAACCCGCTAGGGCGCTGTTAATACAGTTCCTCATGTTGTGGTGACCCCCAATTTCATTGTTACAAATTGAACATAATTAAAGCATAGTGATTAATCACAAAAACAATATGTAATTATATATGTGTTTTCCGATGGTCTTAGGCGATCCCTGTGAAAGGGTCGTTCGACCCCCAAAGGGGTCGCGACCCACAGGTTGAGAACCGCTGCTCTAATGTATTTTGGTGACTCAGGCGAAACTGACATTTTTAACACAAAAAGAAAACATATTAAGGCCATGGTCTTGATCTTATTGACACCATGTTCTTTCCCACTGTCCCTTAGCTCAGGGCTTGCACTAGAATCTCCATAAACTTTCTCAACCCCACATGAGTCTAGGCCTCAGACTTTCTGATTCTATGGGTCCAGAATAAGGGTCTAGGGTCTATGAATTTTGAACTGTCTCTCCAGGTGATGTACCCCCAGTTGAGAACCCTTGATCTCACAGTACTGGGTACTTTGCTGCCTCACACCAGATCAATTATTCAAATTGTAAAATCTCCGGATAGAGTAATTGGATAAGAAGTGAGGCCTGGCCCTATTTCAGAAGCAAGGGGAAATGGGTCATATTTGGATTTTGGCGGCGGATTCTATTCTGTGGCCTCCAAACCTGGAAGAGTGTGGCCTCTGGGAGTGGCCAGTTGCTGAATCCCCTCTCTTGCCTGGAGCTGCTCTCTCTCTCATCACACTCTGCATTGCACAGACTCCACCAAGCTCAGACACAGAAAGGAAAGAAAGCTTTCCTTTCAAGAATACCCAGGCTTGTTTATTTTCCTCGGGCCTCAAACAAGAATGGATGGAAAAAATGACAGGGCAGGGTTTCTTGGAAAGCAATCTGGCCTGCATCAGCATTAATGATTAAAATGTGTCCTCATGTGCCTATTCCCCAACGGACAGCACATTCCTAAGCTGTTCTAACTCAACGTTCAGAAATTCTAGAGTTCCTTTACTCAGTTCTCAAGCTTTAAATCCTTTTCCCCCTGAAGAATCAGACCCAGACACCACTGATTAAAGGATTCTATAAGTCCTATAGAATATCTATCTATCTATCTATCTATCTATCTATCTATCTATCTATCATCTCATTTATCTATCATCATTATCTCTATCATCATCTAGATATAGATAGTTGTAGAGATATTTATATTACAAAGAAATATAACCTTGATCTAGAAAGTTTGAAACATAATAAAGCTTTTACAATCCTGTTAAAGTTTAGTGGCTAGGATATTCTTGAAGTTGTCAGGGTAACATAGAAAAGGCCAAGAGCAGACTGCCTTGGGGAATCTTAGGAAACCTGACTGGCTCTATTACGCACTCAGGGTCATGGAGGCAGGCCATAAGACATTTCAGGTCCAGTCCAAAGGAATGCATTTTCCTAGAATCTACAGGGGCCTCCATTGTCCTACATAAGTTGATTTTTCCCCTTCACAAGTAACTACAAAATTAACTAGTTTCAATGTGATGAGAATTTAACTTAAAGGCAAAGATTCACCAATTTGAGCACAGCTAATCATTCCCACTTATGTGTCAACTTTGTTAGGTTTATGAGACCTTTGTTTCTTATCACCGATCAGTATCTTCACTTGCATATATTCTATTCAATTAAATATTTATATAATGACATCAATTGCTACATTGATAATGACAATTGATGATTACTAAAGTGGGACTGTTGGCAGCTACACAGCACCCCCATGAGTTATCTTGAAATCATCCGGAGTCTGCTGAGAGTTAAAAGTTCAAATTCAGCCGAAACCGGTTTGGCTCAGTGGATAGAGCATCGGCCTGCGGACTCAAGGGTCCCGGGTTCGATTCCGGTCAAAGGGCATGTACCTGGGTTGCGGGCACATCCCCAGTGGGAGATGTGCAGGAGGCAGCTGATCGATGTTTCTCTCTCCATCGATGTTTCTAACTATCTCTCTCCCTTCCTCTCTGTAAAAAATCAATAAAATATATTAAAAAAAAAAAAAAAAGTTCAAATTCAGCCTTTGAAAAATGCATTGGGAAAGTGGAGGGATGGAAAAGAATATTTCATGCTAATGGAAACCAAAACAAAAGCTGGGGTAGCAATACTTATATCAGACAAAATAGACTTTTTTAAGATTTATTTTTAAATTGATTTTAGAAAGAGGAAGGGAGAGAGAGAAACATCAATGTGAGAGAGAAACATCCATTGGTTGTCTCCCGCACTCACCCCAATCCAGGATTGAACCCAAAGCTTGGGTATGTGCCCTGACTGGTAATTGGGCCCACCAATTTTTGGTGTATGGGATGATGCCCCAACCAACTGAGCCACACTGGCCAGGGCCAGACAAAATAGACTTTAAAACAAAGACTATAATAAGAGACAAAGAAGGGCATCACATAATGATAAAGGGATTAGTCCAACAAGAGGATATAACCCTTGTAAATATTTACACACCCAACGTAGGAGCACCTAAAATATATAAAGCAAATATTGACTTACATAAAAGGAGGTATCAACAGTGATACAGTTATAGTAGGGGACTTTAACATCCCTTTGACATCAATGAATAGATCATCCAGACAGAAAATCAGCAAGGAAAGAGTGGCCTTAAATGACACTTTAGACTAGATGGATTTAGTTGATATTTTTAGAACATTTCACTCAAAAGCAATAGAATATACATTCTTTTCAAGTACACATTAAACATTTTTCAGGATAGACCACATTTTAGGGCCCAAAACAAGTCTTAATAAATGTAGGAAGACTGAAATCATATCAAGCATCTTCTCTTATCACAATGGTATGAAACTAGAAATCAATTACTAAAAAACACACAAACACACGATTTTATGTCTTTAAAAATCTTCCTTCTATTCTCAAAATTCAGAATATTACTCTCCTATATACCACCCCCTGCTTCATGGCATTTATAAAGAGAAGCAGAAGTGGTGGAGATTTTTAGTATTTCTCTTGAAGTACCATCTTGTGCTTGCATCTTATTTCGAGGAGCTCTTGACATAGGTAGCACTTGCCAATGAGGCCTATCTAACAGCTTTAGAATGATCATTTGGGCAATTTTAATGACAAATATGGTCATTAAATTCTAACCAAAGTTTTGAACCCAGACATAAAAATAAGACAAGTATTTACATTGGATAAATCCTGCATTTTAAAAAGGACAAGGGAGACCACTTCACATTATGTATCCCAAGCAGATAAAATTCCTGCAGAGAAAGGGAACAAAGATTATCTGCCAGCTGCTGGCCTGTGTTAGGGAAGGCCCTGTCTAGGGGCACCAAAAGTAGTATAATCCAAACTGTGAGCCAGGTAAAGCCAGGTGTCCAGGCTGGTTCACCTGAAATCTATTTGAGGATACTGGTTTTAAATCTACTCAACTGCAGACTCTTAGTTGGGAATGATAGAAATCTAACTCAAACTAGTTTAAGTCTAAACATGGATTTATTATAAAAAACAGTGGACTCTTGGAACCCATGTAGCTCTTGGATCATGGGTCTCTTGGGACTCATGAACAAGAATATGAATTGGGCCTCAGAAATTATATGGAGTTAGAGACTCAAATACCACCAGCCTCTCTGTCTTGTCTCTGCCTCTCTGAGCTTAACCCCTTTTTTTCAGCAACGCATCTTCTTCCAATCCTCCAGTCCATATGATTTGAAACATGGTTGTAGAGAGCTCCTATATTTTATATGGTTAACAAATTCAGGTACCAAAGAGAGACTGTTACAACTCTTTTTCAGTCTCTGGTCCAAAAATCAATGAGAAGCTCTCATTGGATCAGCTTGGGGGTCTTCCCTTAAATCAATTAGCTGTGGGCAGGGGCCAAGGTCACATGATAACCTGGCAGCTTGGAGGCAGGGAGCAAGGTCCAGGAGCAGCAACTAGAAGGTGAGTAGTGCCAGCCAGTCATTCCCGTGGGTGTCCACGGAACCAACAATCCCACCTTTTTAATGCCTTCTTTTTTATTCATGAATCTAAGTATGAGCCTGGAGAAATAT
The DNA here is from genome assembly GCF_028538775.1 of Myotis yumanensis. Classification (NCBI taxonomy): domain Eukaryota; kingdom Metazoa; phylum Chordata; class Mammalia; order Chiroptera; family Vespertilionidae; genus Myotis; species Myotis yumanensis. The sequence continues at coordinate 87,020,298 of NW_027223755.1, read as the reverse complement.
GCTATGCTCATGGATTGGAAAACTCTTTATTATACAGATTAATTCTCCCCAAATTGATTTATAGGTTACACATAATTCTTATTAAAATCTCAACGTGTTTCTTAATAGATCTTGACAAGCTGATTCTAAATTTATATGAAAGTGCAAAGGGCCAAGAATAGCCAAGATACTGGTCTACACTGGAAACTCTGGTCTATGAGATGACCCACTTCTTACTCACTCAAGATGTAATTTTTAAAAAGTTAGAAAGAGCCCTGGTAAGTGTGGCTTAGTTGGTTGGGCATCAACCTGAACATCGAAATGTTGATGGTTAGATTCTCTGTCAAGGCACATGCCTGGGTTTTGGACTTGATCCGTGGTAGTGGGCGTGCAGGAGGCAGCCGATCAATGCTTTACTCTCACTTCAAAGTTTCTCTCTTCCTCTCCATTCCTCTCTCTCTAAAAATTAATTTAAAATATTAAAAAACAAATAATGTTATTTTGTGGTCAGTGGTTCATGATTAAGCTTCTATCTTGTGTATTGTACCAAATTGATTAGTTTAAGATAATAGTTAATTTTCATTACATTAATTTGCTAATAATTTATCACCTATAATAATAAAGTGTAATATGCTAATTAGACCTTACGTCCAGAATGAAGCTGCGGTGGTGGGGCCCGAGGCAGAGGAGGCAGAGGAGGCAGAGGTGGCAGAGGCCCCCTGGCAGCTGTGGCGGGGGCCGAGCCCCTTGCACAAATTTCGTGCATCGGGCCTGTAGTATAAATATAATGCATAATTACTATTGGTATTTTATTTGATGTTTTGTAATGTAATTACAAATTCTGTATTTGAAATGTATTTATGTAGTTTGATTTTTAAAAACTGATTTCCTAATAGCTTGTAAAATACTAGTTGTATTAGTCATAGTTCAGCCTCTCTCTAAAAAATTTTATATGTTTATATTGTTCTTAAATATATATTTATTATTTTTATTATTTAAAAATAATATACTTATTAGGGATTGTCTTGTGCAATGGTGGGGGGTGGCTAAACAGTCCACAGAAGGGCTGGGAGTCAGGCTCAAAGGTCACAAGCAGACTGGAGCCCCACAAGTACAGGTGGAAGCTTGTTCACAGTCACTCAGGAAAGGAGACCCAGAGGGATGAGAGAACGATTGTATGAATCCCTGGCAGAAGCTGTGCTCTGCTACAGAATGCTGCTGCCATCCTTACACGTTCTGACTCTATAACTTATTTCCTAAGCTCATTTCTCCTACAAATTACTTCTTCCACCTCTGTGATTTTCTAAATAAATGTTCTCTTATAGTGTGAGTCTTGGCTCTGAATTCTTTCCTAGCCAGAACTCAAGTACCAAGGTTGCAGAACCCAGGTCCAGTCTGACCCCACCGCTCTAATGCCTGGTGCCATTCCTTTCCCTGCCAACAGAATCAAACTAGAAAGGAAGTTCTGGGGTCTGTAGTCTAGCCAGGTTACCACATCACACACCTAGCTCACTAGTGTGAATGCCAGTTTTGGTAGATAATACCATGATATTATATGGTGGGCACTCAATAAATATGTGTTGGATGAATGAATACATGCACATTTCTGTAGTGTGTAGATGTATTTTGTGTGTGTATGGCAGGGGCAGACAAAAATATTTGGATAGGGACAAACGGCCATCATGAACTACTTTAATAACTTCTAACCATCCATATAGAATTCATTCAGAGAAATTGAAGGTGCTGCCCGTGAATTCCGTAGCCACCAAAAGCTGGTGAGAAAGAGGTGAGAAAGGATTCTCTCTAGAGTAGTGGTTCTCAACCTTCCTAATGCCGCGACCCTTTAATACAGTTCCTCATGTTGTGGTGACCCCCAATTTCATTGTTGCAAATTGAACATAATTAAAGCATAGTGATTAATCACAAAAACAATATGTAATTATATATGTGTTTTCTGATGGTCTTAGGCCACTCCTGTGAAAGAGTCGTTCGGCCCCTAAAGGGGTCGAGACCCACAGGTTGAGAACCGCTGCCCTAGAGCCTGCAGAAGGAGCACAGCCCTGCTGACACCTTGATTTCAGACTCTGACCTCCACAACTGTCAGAGAATAAATTCATGTTATTTCAAGCCACCCAGTTTGTGATCATTTGTCATGGCAGCCATAGGAACCTAAAATACCTGTGTCAGGCATTCAAGAACTCATGGTCAATTTGCCCAGGGCTATGTGTGGCCTGTGGGCATGCACCTTCTACATTCCACCTTGACTGCTATCCCAGGGTTGTGTCCAACAACACAGGAAATATTTGCAAGGGGCAGAGCAAACAGGTTGGAGGCGTGTGGGGGAGCCTGGCTAGAAGGGCTAGGCCAGGCCCCGAGGTCCGGAACCCTTCAGATTCTCTGGAGCATTCCTCCATTCCCACCACTGTCCTTCCCTCTCTAATCATCAGAGGCAACCAGGGAATAAGGAGAAAAGGAAAGTCCTCCTGTTTCCTGCAAACTGGTTCTTCTCCAGAGCATGATCATGGGGAAGGGCTAGCCCTCCTGGCAGCCCTGAGGGGGCTGGTGGCACTGAAGGGGGGTGGGGTTCCTGCCACCCACAACTCAGCTCTAGCTCAGCTCCCGGCGTGGCATTCAGACGGACTTCCCTGCTCTCTGCAGCTGCTTTTTCTTCTCTGTCCAACCTGGCTCTGTGATCTCCAGTGCCTCAGCCCCTAGATGCAGGTCAGCTCCACTTCCCTCGCATGACTGGCAAGCACAGCAGGACCAGGCAGGAATCATCATCAGACAGGGAACAGGATATTTCCACAGTCTTACAAGTGATCTGCTGAAAAGACTAAGTAATTTTAGCAGATTACTTAAAAGTTACAAAGGGAAAAATGGTAACTTCACCGTGGAGAAAGCTGGTAGACACCACTCTAACTAGATGATCAAAATTATCATCTCTTGCTGATGGGTGGAATTGACCTGTGTGCCCCCTGCTGTGAGGTACTGAGAAAGGCAAACATCACTTTGGGGACATGACTGCCTCCCAAATGCATAACCTGAGATAGCAAACTCAAGTTGAAGGCCATTTTACAAATAAGTGTGCCTCAAGAATGAAAGACAAAGAAAGACTGAGGAAGTATTCCAGATTAAAGGAGACTAAAGTGATATGATATAATATAACTAAATGAAAAATATAGTTTTAAAGGAAAAAATAGTATAAAGAACAATTGAGACAATTGGGGATATTTGAGTATGGACTGTATCTGTAAATATAAGAGCCTAACATGCAAATTGTCCCCTCAGGAGTTCGACCAGGAGACCTGGAGTTCAATTACTCGCTATGATGTGCGCTGACCACCAGGGGGCGGTGAAGAATGAAGGGAGGTCCTGGCCCACAGCTGGCAGCTGGGGAAGGGAGGCAGCTGGAAGGCCCTGATTGTTCCTGATTGCTGGCAAGGCCCAGGGACCCTACTTGTGCATGAATTTTCTGCACTGGGCCTCTAGTATTAGATAATAGTATCATATCAATGTTAAATTGCCTTCATTGTATCATCATATAAAAGAGTGTACTTGTAGCCTGCTGGTGTGGCTCAGTTGGTTAAGCATGGTCCCATGAACCAGTTCGATTCCTGGTCAGGGCACATGCCCTGAGTTGTGGACTCCATCCCCAGTAGGGGGCGTGCAGGAGGCAGCCAATAGATGTTTCTCCCTCATTGATGTTTCTATTTTTCTTTCCCTCTCCTTTTCTCTCTCTGAAATATCTATTTATATATAGTATCTTTGTTTTTAGGAGAAACCAATGAAATATTTAGGGGTAAAGGGACAAAAGATGCAGGGTCTGTAATTTATTCTCAAATGGTTCAATAACAATAATGATAATTCTGTCTATCAGAAGATTAAGCAAATGTTAACAATTGTTGAATCAATGGTTGGACACTTGGTGACAGGTACATATATTGAAGTTAATTGTACTATTCTCACCAATTTTTTTCTATGTTTAAAATATTTCAAAATTAAAAATTAAAAAACCCATAGGGTTTTTTGCTTTCTGTGGATTACAGAGATGTAGAACAAAATGAATTAATGATTTTTTTCCCCATCATTCAAATTAATCCATCTGAACAAACATTCAAAAGCCTCTTATGGGCCCAGATTAGTGTTGGGTGCTGCAAGGAATGTGCAGGGAGTAAAATGCCCTTCCCCACCTAAGCAAGGAGGGTGTGCAGGGGCCTGGTGGCACTGAAAGGGCGTGGGGTTTCTGCCACCCACAACTCAGCAATAGCTCAACTCCCAGCGTGACATTCAGACGGACTTCCCTGCTCTCTGCAGCTGCTTTCTCTGCTCTCTGTCTGCTGCGGGTGAGGGAGGAGAAACAGATGAATACACTAAGAACAAGAACACAAAGCATAGTGGGAGAAGTGCCTCAAGAAAGGTGTGAACTGGGGCACAGCACAGGCCATAAGCGTCACAGAGATGAGACCCTTCTGAGTGAACCTGGCATTTGCAGTGTGATGTGAAAGTTGGTAGGTGGAAAGCCTAGAGCCGTGGTCGGCAAACTGCGGCTCGCGAGCCACATGCGGCTCTTTGGCCCCTTGAGTGTGGCTCTTCCTAAGCCTTAGGAGTACCCTAATTAAGTTAATAACACTGTACCTACCTATATAGTTTAAGTTTAAAAAATTTGGCTCTCAAAAGAAATTTCAATCGTTGTACTGTTGATATTTGGCTCTGTTGACTAATGAGTTTGCCGACCACTGGTAGAGGAACAGAAGTGGAAACCTGGGCACTCAGAGTGTGAGCAAGTCTTATTGCCTTGAGCGCTTTTGTTAAGTACAGGTAGGGAAGGCAACACCTGTCTTCTACCCTCAGACTCAGTGTCCGGGGCCTGAGAAACAAACAACAGATTCGCAGACAAAGGTTTACTGCCCAGGCACACAGGAAGGAGCCAATAAAGGAAGTAGCTGGCTCCTACTTAAGGTTAGAGTTAAAAATTTATATTCCTGACTTAATAGAAGAAAGGGAGGGGAAGGTTTTGGGCTTCTAGGAGTGGTAAAGTTGGTAAATTAAATATATGTGGGCAACTAATGGAAGATAAAGGTTATTTGGTAAGGTTTTGTAGGTATAAGAAACATCCAAACCCGCAGAGAATTTTTGAGTTTATTTTAGTCAAATTGATGACAATTGCCAGGAAGCAAAATCTCAACAGATTCAGAAAATGCTCTGGAAAAATGGCATTTTTGCCACTTGTTTTATACATCAGAATCAAAGGGCAAGACGTAAGCCAGTTACATAAAATCCATTGGTGATAGATTAGGGAGGTGGGAGAAAGCAAAACTGGGGAAATCTCTCAGATTAGATAAAAAGTAAAATGGATAGACACTTCTTTTATATTGGTGGGTATAGAATAGTTAACAATTAACATACACAGCACATAGAGATGGTATTTGGAAGAACAAGATAACAATAAGGGGTTCATGGTCTCGTTCTGGTGGGAGATTATGCTCTGAGGGCTCTGGAAAAAAGGAATTACAGTACTCTGACGTTCCAAAAAGACAATAAACAGGCTCAATTAAGGTAAAGATTGATTTTTGTCAGGGAAGATTCTAGCCTAAGTCTTAAAATAGGAGTACTTTGGCCCTAGAGCGTTAAGTACTAGAGCTTCCTCTATAGCAGTGGTTCTCAACCTTCCTAATGCCGCGACCCTTTAATACAGTTCCTCATGTTGTGGTGACCCCCAATTTCATTGTTACAAATTGAACATAATTAAAGCATAGTGATTAATCACAAAAACAACATGTAATTATATATGTGTTTTTCGATGGTCTTAGGCGACCCCTGTGAAAGGGTCGTTCGACCTCCAAAGGGGTCGCGACCCACAGGTTGAGAACCACTGTTCGATGGAGTCTACCCTTCTCATATTTGGTCTTCCTCTTTTCCTGCTACCTCCTATTTCCCCCCAGCATTATTGTCTTTTCCAAAGAACCCTGCCTTCTTATGATAGGCCTCAAGTAAAATAACAACAGTTTTGTCATTTTTGTCTGCAGTGGCGTTTCAGGCTTAATTTGCTCTAGGACTCGTCTTTCTGCTGGTCCAGGGTATCCATAGAGCTCCCTTCCAACACCATATTTCAAATGAATCTTTTATATTTTCTTATCAGTTCTCCTCACTGTCAAACTTTTGCATCTGTTCATAGTAAACTGGGAATATGAGGGTGTGGATGGTCTCAGCCTTGGCATCTAAGGACACATCTTTGCTAATTCTTCCAAACCTCAGCCTTCTCTGGATTTCTTGGCTGCAGTCTCCATTTGAATGGACTGAGCCAAGGTAAGCAAAATCTCCAACAATGTCAGAGCCTTCACTGTCTATGTTAGAGTTGTGTATTTCTCCTGTAGTCATGAGTTTTGTCTTCTTGGTGTTCAAATGCAGTCCCGTATGACACTTTCTTCTTTCACTTTCATCAGAAGCTGTTTCAAATCATGGCTACTTTCTGCCAGGCAGATGGTGCCATCGGCATATCTAAGTGCCTGGTATTTCTGTCACCAATTTTCAAACGGAAACACGTCTTTTACAAAAGAGAAATCTATGCCTTGCTTCAGGCAGAAAAAAAGGACAAAGAACTCCTGTGTTTTCTGTTTCTTAATTGCCTTCAGCTCAAAAGAATCCCTATATACCACAAAGGCATATTTTGAGGCGGGGAATTCTAATCTCCTTCAGATGTACTTGGATGTCAGGCTCTACATGAAGATATACTAGTAAACCCATCATTGCAGCAGGGACTGACTTGTTCACTGATGCATCCTTAGTGCCTAGAACAGCGAGTGCCTAGTTCAGGATGTTGGGAAATCTCATGTGCTGGAGTCACACAGATCCTGCTGGGAGTAGCATAGAAGCTGCTTGCCCTAGGAAAGGGACCCGGAAGGGTGGCTAGAATCTGGTAGCCTCTGTGGTCTCTTTAACCGGGGAGGGAAGCCAAGCCACAGGAGGAAATCGCCTTTTTGAATCAGGTAACACGGGGTCTGAATAAGCTCCGTCCACACCGTGCATGGGGTACAGGACAAGTCACAGGCGTGGCGGCTGTTTTTGGTTTACACTGGTCACTAGTCAGCATCTGCGGGCAGAGAAGGGCTCCCTGGAGTACCTCCCTTCTCCATCCTTCCCTCCCTGGAGCTTTTCCCCTTGTAGGTCAGCCACTTGCCCGGGAAGGGAGGCAAACACCGGTGGCAAGTCCAGCCCATACTCAAAGCACCCAGCATCACTTGTGTAACAACCCAAGGCTCTCATCTGGGACCTCTGACTCAGTGGTTCTAAAGCACAGCAGGGGGGCAGAATTCATCCGGGATATATATATATATATATATATATATATATTTTTTTTTTTTTTTTTTTTTTTTTTACGTAAAGTATAACAAACACAGAAAAGTGCACATGGGTAAATAGCGTGATGAATTCTCACAAAGTGAACAAACCAGGTAACTCCCAGGTCAGGACACAGAATATCACCAACTGGCCTCTCTGGAGTCCCTTTCATGCCACCTCCCTGTCCCCACAGAGCTTCTGCTTCATAAAACTGACCAGAGGCCTGGTGCTTTGCAGAGCTGCACAGGTGGTTGATACGCACAGCGAGGCTTGGAAACCACTCCCTGCAGTCATAGGATCTCTTTCGTCAGAGGTGGAACTAGAGGATGCTTTGCTGCCAGTCTTCCACTCAGCACCAGTAGCTGCCTGGCTGTGTTTACCCACCGAGCAGTGGGCATTTCCTGTAGCTGGGGTCTGCAGAGCATGTGAGCGCAGCTCCTGGGCTCAGGAAGCCAATTGGTTGGTTCCAGCCTGGGCATGTGGCCCTCTCTCCCTGGCAGAAGTTGCATGAAGAGGTATTTTTGGAAGGTGCAGGAATTCCGTAGCCATTTGGAAAATGCCTGCTCATAGGCTCGGCTGGATTCTCGTTTAAAAATGCTGATGTGGCTGAGGGGCCTGACCTAGCCAGTTTTCCTGGATCTAGGGGTGGGGAAAGTGAGGAGGCATGCTCCCTTTTTCTCCCTTTTCTTTGAATTGTATCCCCATTTTATTTTTGTCTCAACTCCCTCTGTCCCACAAGCTTCAAGAGAATTGTGAGGTGTCTCCTGCAGCTCGTTGGCTCTTTGATGCTGTCTGTAGGTAAGTGTTTAACTTGTCCCAAGTAAGCCAGGGCTTTGGGGTCTTTTTAAGTCAAGCGAAAGTTTACCCTCAATTCCCTATCAAGGATCTTTGGCCCTGCAGCCCTTACCTGGAGTCTGTCTCCCTCCCTTCCAGGTAGGACCCTGAGCTCCCTCTTCTCTTTCCTGTGTCCCCCTCTGCTTTGCTCTGGTGGCCTTCATTGATAACCACAGCTTTTGCTAACCATCTATCCATTCATTCTCCCATCCATTCATTCATTTAGTGCCACGCCCTATGCAGGGAACAGGGTGGGGTCTGGGGCAGCCAAACTACCTTCTGTCCTCATCATTTCTTTTTTTTTTTTAAATATATTTTTATTGATTTCAAAGAGGAAGAGAGAGGGATAGAGAGATAGAAACATCAATGATGAGAATCATTGATTGGCTGCCTCCCGCACACCCCCTACAGGGGATCGAGCCCACAACCCAGGCATGTGCCCTTGGCCAGAATCGAACCCGGGACCCTTCAGTCCCCAGGCCAACTTTCCATCCACTGAGCCGAACCGGCCAGGATTATCCTCATCATTTCCGCCCTTCCCTAAGAACCTCCTTTGTCCCCACTTTTCCACTTCCTCCCACAGCCATGTCTGTGCTCTCTGAGAGATCTCTGCTCCTGCACTTGCATTTCAAAGGTAGCCTGTCCTCTCCTTTTTCTGTGTTCAAACCCCTTCCTTCTAACCATTTCCAGACCCTCCTTGGGTCTGGAATCCTATCTAATAATAGACAAACATGGTAATTGACCGTACCTTCACTACCCCTCCCATTGGCTAATTTGCATACTGCAGGCAGGGCGGGACAGCGCCATCCCGCCTGCCCTGCCATCATCCAGGCCTGCTATCTGCGACCCGGGGTGGCGGGCGTCCATGTGGGACCCGACCCGGGATAGCCGGGCAGGGCAGTAGCGATCCGCCGGCCCGCCCGGCCACTGTCCGGGTGTCTTGTGTGTGACCCGACCCGGGGCGGTGCCCCAACCCCAGGATCGGGCCTGCTGTGTGCGAGACCCGGGGAGGCAGAGCAGGCACCAAGGAATCGGGCCTGCCATCTCCCACCTGGGGAGCGGGCCTAAGCCAGCAGGTGGTTATCTCCCGAGGGGTCCCAGACTGTGAGAGGGCACAAGTGGGGCTGAGGCTCACCCCCCACCCCCCCTCCCGTGCCAGTGCACAAATTTTTGTGCACCGGGCCTCTAGTAGAGAATAAAAAAGTAGAACCTGGCATGGTTCTCTTCCCCAATTTTCTTTTTCTGAGGTCACCCCTGTCCCATCCACCTCCCATCTCCGCACCAGCCTCTCTCCAGGCCAAATCTGGGAATGGAAATGCCATGAAGCAAAGCAAAGTGAGATGTGCTACACTTCTGTCCTTCCAAAACCCAAAGCGCAGCCAACAACCCCTCAAATTGCAAGTGTGGAGGGCTGTGCTGCCTCTTTAGTTCTCCTCAAAGCCTGAAAATTCCCAGGTGTGTTGCACAAACTTTCCCTCCAGGAGGTGAGGTTACTGCCGGGAGGGGTCCCTGCTTACCCTTGGCTGGGCCTTTGTCCTGGGGGATGAATCCCTGAGGCAGAAGCTATGCAAAGGCTGGGGAGAGGGCAGTGGCTTCTGGACTCTCACTAGGGTGTCAGCATGTGTCCACTTCCTCTCTTTCCTTGGCCTTCCTGGGCTGCCCGGGCTGTTTGGGAGAAACAAGCTCTGAGCCCTTAGAATGGATGGCCTATTGGTCAGGAGGTAAAGTGTCTGTGCCCTCATGGGAGGTTTTCCGAATCTGAGCTCTATCACCTGGAAGAGGTAAGCCTGGGAGGAAAAATAGATGCAGCATGTTCAGAATATGTGTATTCAACATGAGGCTCATTAAATTACACAGAAACATAGAAATGTCATGTGAATCATACGTCCATATGTGCTAAAACAGTGAGTTAACCTGGAGAGAGTTCTTTTCTTAAAAAGTTACAAATGTATTCATTTTGAATAGGTAATCCAAGCACCTAGCACAAAATTTCATGCTATAGAGTGAAAAACAAGTCTCTTCCCCAGTCTTGTGCCCAAGTCCCTCCATTTTCCTCCCAGACACAAGCCCTGTTGCTAGCTCACTGTGCACCCTTCTGGAGATGGTCTATGAAAATCACAAAAACACAATGGGCATATTATATAGGCTGTTTTTAACTTTGTTCTTTTCACGTAAGAGTATATTTTGGCGTCTATTTTAAAAAGCTTTTAAAATTGATTTTTAGAGAGCGAGGGAAAGGGGGGAGAGAGAGAAACAATGATGTGAAAGCAAAACACCAATTGGCTGCCTCCTGCACACCCCCTACTGGGATGGAGCCTGCAATCCCGGCATCAAGTGCACAGGACAACACCCAACCACCTGAGCCACACTGTCAAGGGCTGGAGTCTTTTTTTCTTATTAGTTCTGTGAGGGAGACATGAGACAGATTAACAAGAGAAAATAATCAAATTTAATTATGTATATACATACGAGGGCTTCCATAAGAACATAGGGCCTGAGGACAAACTGGGCAGTTGAGGCTAATTTGCCATCTTGAGTTAGCTGATGGTGGTGATGGCGGGTGAGGGCGGGGGGGGTGGGGGTGGGGGTGGGGGAAGGGGTTGGTTTAGGACTTCAAAGGGGAAAAAGGCAATTCAAATGTTTGGTAAACAAATGTTTGCTGGGCCATCTTTACACAAAGGCACACAGCGAGGACTTTGAGCAAAGCTCCCTCCCTGTCCATTACACACCAGTTCATATTAAACTATAGTTATCAATGATGACAGCTCTTTTTCTGGAGTTATCTAAATTCTTTTAGGCAGTTAGCGGGAAGGTCAAAGGTCCTTCCTGAGTCTTTGCTTCTTAAAAATAGCCAGCTTAAAATAATCCATATCCCCCCAAAAGGCATGTTTTGTAGTGGCAAAGCTCTGCTCCCCTCAGTACCTATCCTACATGAGTTGGGGGTAGATTCAGAAAGCAGAGAAAGCTTGTTTCCAAGTGCCCCTGGGCATCTGAAGATGGAGCTTCTGGCTGCTCGCCACAGACAGTGTGGCCCTGGGGCCACCGGAAGCTGTCTTGCTCCGGGAGACAACCTGCCATGTGCCAGACAGGGAGCCAACCTCTCTGCCAGATGTCACTGAAGGGATGTGTCCTGTTCTTGCCCTTGCCTGGAATTTGTTCTCAGAGTTTAATATGTGAGATACAAGTGCTAGCGCTCCCCTGCACCCCCAAACCTGGCTATGGCTACTCAGTTCTTTTCTGCGGTCCTGTAGGTGGTGAGGACTTTTCTGAGCAGTGCGGCGGTCACCTCAGAGCTGCATTTCTGGTTTGTGGAGAGAGCCTGGCAGGGGCTGTGTTGAAGGGATTAATGGCCAGTGGTGCTGGCAGTGGCTTCAGCTTACTCAGGCCATGGTGAGCTCTTTTCTTGAAGGGTCTGGAATACAGGAGGTGGAATGGGGCATAGCCCTTGATGTTTAAAGCTGGTTGAATGACTTTGGGTCTCTCCACAATTACCTTAGAGAATGCTACCTCCTTCCTTCCCTTTCTTTCCCTTGCTCTCTGCCTCTGACCTTGCTCATATTCTTTTGATGAGCTTGTATTCCCAAAACAGCATGTATCAAATCATCTTCATTTGATCTAGGTGTTCCAAAGAAAAATATCATGGTGGTATTTCTTTAAATTTCCTCAGATCAAATTGCTTATAAGATTTTCCAATTGAAAGAGAAAAAGACAAAGTTTGATATCTTGAACCCTTGTTCTTAGAGAGGCACTCAAGGCAGGGGCTTTCAGCGGTTTGTTATCTCATCTGATTTTTTCTTAAATTTCAGCTTTATTGAGATATAATTCACACACCATATAACTCACCTACTTAACGTACACAATTCAGTGGCTTTAGTATATTAATACAATTGTGTAGTCATCACCCCAATCAGTTTTAGAATATTTTCATCAATCACCCCACAGAAACCCCATACCCATTAGCAGTCACTTCCCATTTCTCTCCAATCCCCTCAGCCTAAGGCATCCACTAATCTACGTTCTGTCTGTATGGATTTGCCTATTTTGGACATTTCACATGAATGGACTCATATAATACGTGGTCTTTTGTGACTAGCTTATTTCACTTAGCATAATATTTTCAAGATTCATCCACATGGTAGCTTGTATCAAAACTTTATTCCTTTTCATGGCTAAATAATATTTCATTGTATGGGTATAAGTCATTTTGTTTATCCATTAATCAGTTGATGGACATCTGGTTTGTTTCCATTTTATTGGTTATTATGAAGAATGCTGCTATGAACATTTCTGCACAAGTCTTTGTATGGACCTCATTGGATCTTTATAGTAACTCTCTAAGGTACATATTTTATAGACCTCATTCCATAGATAACAGAACTTCCAGGATGGTAGGCAGCAAGTTGGAACACAGCTGTCCTAAGTGCATGCTTTCTCCAATCTATGTTCATAGAGTTGAAATAATTGCTTTGACAGAACCTGGTATGGATATGACTGTAGGAAGTCTCAACCTTAAAAATAAAAATGTTATTTTACCAGCAAAGTGGGTTTATTCAGAAATAGTAGAGGAACTGCAATTCAGGACATGCAAGCTATGGCAAACCACAGGCAAGAGAACGAAGGAGAAGACCCTTACAAAGAAAAGGAAGTTAGGAGAGAATGTTGTGAAGGAAAGTCCATGAGAAGAGAGCCAGAGTTCAGGGTGGTGATGGCTGTTCATTGGCTGGGCTGTTGCTGGGCAAGGGGAAAATCTTCCTCCCGCTGGTTGGAGTAATAAAGTATGCTTCTTCCTTGTGAGAACCATTAGCTTCTTCCTCTGGGAGTCTGCAAGGTGCAGTGAGTGGTTAGTGCCTGAGCACTCCTTCTTCAGGGTCTCCCTACTTCATTTTAAATGAGAGAGAGAGAGAGAGAGAGAGAGAGACATTTGATGATGTCCACTTATTTATGCATTTATTGGTTGATTCTTGTATGTGCCCTGAATGGGGATGAAGCCCACAACCTTGGCATATGGTGGTGACAATGCTCTAACCAACTGAGCTATGGCCAAGGCTCCTTTATTCATTTTCACAGAAGGAATCATAAACGTGAACAGTTAATTTTCCGTTGTGAAATTTCAGCCCTTTCCCCTACCTCCCCCTTCCCTCTCTGCCCTTTTCTCCTTTCCTGGCTTTCAGTTCTTCCTTCCAGGGATCAGTTCCTCTCCCCTGTAACAGGGGCAGAATTTGCTTCCTCATGTACACGTTTGTGTGGCACGGAATGTAGTTGGAATCTGTTTGCATGTGTGAGTTACGTCCTATGAGATGAAAGCTCCTCTGCTAGTAGCGGGTACATGGTCGGTATGTGAAGCAGTGGACAGAGAGGGGGGCTTCCCGAAAAAGATGGTTTCCTAGCTCCGTCCCGGGGTTTCACGGACGAAGGGCCACCCACGTAAAGGGCCGGAGCTGCTCGCGGACAACCACCTCCGCCCCGCTCCCCTGCAGCCAGGCCACGCACACCGTTGCTCCAGCAACAATCAGCCCGAGCAGGTGGCGCCCCGGGAGTCCCCGCGAGGAGCGCGCACTCGCAGAGACGCAGGGGCACCCGCCCGACCACCACGTCAGACCCACCCCGCCCCTCAGCGCCTGCGGGACTCGGCGCAACTCGCAGCCCCGCCTCCTCGGTGGGGAGCCTGGGAAGCCCACGAATCAGAGAGACGGACACATCGCCCAGGCAGCCAATCCCCGCGGGCGTGTGATCCCGCGCCCGCCCCGGGGCTCGGCGGCCGGCACCCAGGCAGCGACTGCGGGAGTCGCTGTTGAGGCGGCCGCGAGCGCGGGTCGCGTCGCGTTGCTCCGAGGGGCCGGGCCGGGCTGGCCGCTGCTGGCGCCTGGCCGTGAGGGCGGGCTCCGGGCGGGCGGAATGGCCCCCGCCTAGGGCGGCGGGAGACGCGGCTGAGCCCAGGATGCTGGGGAGGCGGCGCGGCGGCTCCTCACTCATCCCAGGTAAGGGGGACGCCGCGCTCGCCGCGGCCCGCTACCCGCCCGCCGCCGCCCACCTGGCGCGCAATCCCGGCCGACTCCGGCCGGGCATCCCTCTGCCCCACGTCGCCTCTGCCCGTCCCTCTCCCGGTTTGCCCCGGGGCAGTTGTCCAGTCCCGCCCCCCCCTCCCAGCGCGGCCCCCCACGCCGTGACCGGGCCGCCCCTGCATGCACTCCCCTTCCCCCAGGGGCAGGGTTTCCGGGTCTCGGCTTCTGGGTCGCCCGCTGGCCCCCGCCGGGGTGGGCCTCCCGCTTCTCCCCTTCCTCTTCGCCGGGCTGACACCGCTTCCCGGCCCCCGCTTCCCCGCGTTGCTTCGTGCGCCTTCGAGGGATGAGACCCCTTCTCTCCCCGCCATCCCGCCGGCATCGGACTTGTGCCCTTACCTCCACCCGGGCTTCGCTCCTGCAGGCTCCCCCTGTCCTGTCCTCAGACCGCGTACTGCCTACATTTCACACCCCCCGCCCCCCAGGTGTCCTGGGTCTTGCCATTTGCTCCCCGATGCCTTCCTTTCCACGCCCCCCTCTTCTCCCCTCACTTTCCACCAACCACCCTAGCCAGCACTTCTTCCTTTACACTTTAAACCTCCAGTCGCTTTCATACTCTCCGGTACGTCAGGTCTGTAGTTTTGACATCTCGATTCGTCTTTAAGCGTGCTGCAACCATAGCATGTAAAGTGCCTTGCCCGGAGCCTGGCACACAGTAGGTCTGGCGCATGGTGGACGCTCACGCGTTAGTCTTTTAGACCCTTTCCAGGCCTTTGTGCTTGCTCTCCAGATGGTGGTAGCAAGAGGTCCAGTATCCATAGAGATAACCCACTACCTGAAGCGTGGTGTGGGTGATGGCAGGATGCATTCGTGAACTCCAAGTGTGATCTTTATGTTATCGATCGTTTTATAGTTTATATTTATTGTTTTAGACTATTTTGCATTAATTGGTGGTGTCAGCAATTCTTAGTGAGCTTTGCAATATAATTCCCCTCCTCCCCGTCCCCATCTATTTTTAGGAGGAAAGAGCCCCTACCTCGGAGCTGAAATTAGCATTGTGTGTAAGAAGTGTTTAGTGTGTTTATCTCTCTGCTAGTCCAGTCCTGCGGTGAATTTTCATTCTTGAAGAATTTGGAGGAATCAGGTTTAGATTTCTTGGAGTCCATTGCTGAAGGGATCAGAACTGCTTAGGAGTGCGCTGGCCAGTGTGGCTCCGTTGATTGGAGCTAGTCCTGTGAGGGATTTGATTCCTGGTCAGGGCATATGCCCATGTTGTCTGTTCTGTCCCGGTGGTGAGAGCACATATGGGAGGCAACCGATGGCACATCCCTGTTTCTCTCTCTCTCTCCCTCCCTTTCTCCCTCTCTCTCTAAAGTCAGTTTTTTTTTTTTTTTTTTTTTTTTTTTTTTTTAAATATATTTTATTGATTTTTTACAGAGAGGAAGGGAGAGAGATAGAGAGTTAGAAACATCGATGAGAGAGAAACATCCATCAGCTGCCTCCTGCACATCTCCCACTGGGGATGTGCCCGCAACCAAGGTACATGCCCTTGACCGGAATCGAACCTGGGACCCTTCAGTCCGCAGGCCGACGCTCTGTCCACTGAGCTAAACCGGTTTTGGCTCTAAAGTCAGTTTTTAAAAAAATGCTTAGGAGTGACGGTTCTGACAAGTTCTCTAAAAGTAAAAGTAATTAACATGCCCACTCCCCCCCTCCAACACTCAACTGTGCCCCCCTACTCAGCTGCCCCCCCCCCCTCAACTGCCCCCCCCCTTCGGCACTGGCCCCGAACACACTTTCTGGCTATCAGAGGAAAGAGCTGCAGTCCATTTTTCAAAGAGTAATATAAATTTGACTTTTTAAAATTGTAAGAGCAATGTTACTGGCCTCAAGCCATTCTTGCCACATTTGCTGTGATGGTCTCCAAGTTTGGATGAATCAAACACTTGGCTTTTTTCCTACTCCGGGGATCTCCAGAGCAGGCTGGAGACAATCATGTAAGCGAGCTGCTGGTGCTGTTCTAAACTGGATTCCAAGTTTACTCTCACTGCCTAGGTATGCTTTGACTTGCCCTTTAGGTTCCTCTTATGTACTAAAAGCCTAAATGGCTGTCTATAGATTTTTACCATTCTCCTCTAACCATTTGTCCTACTCTTGAGTTCCTTTCATTGCTTATTTTGCCTCCAACCTCACAGAATAAATTGGTGGGCATGAGCCCTGAACTCTTAAGGATCTCATTTTAAAATATATATATATATATATTTTATTGATTTTTTTTTACAGAGAGGAAGGGAGAGGGATAGAGAGTTAGAAACATCGATGAGAGAGAAACATTGATCAGTTGCCTCCTGCACACTCCCTACTGGGGATGTGCCCGCAACCAAGGTACATGCCCTTGACCAGAATCGAACCTGGGACCCTTCAGTCCGCAGGTTGACACTCTATCCACTGAGCCAAACTGGTTAGGGCAAGGGTCTCATTTTTTTCTGTGTGCCTGTACCTATCTGATTCCTGATCTTTTCTTTTATCAGAGGAAGTCCTCCTAAGAATAACATCTCTGACCTCCCACTTTATTCTCCTTTTTCTCTCAGCCCACATCCAAAACTAAAACAAAAACCTTTCCTTGATGCTTCCCTCTTTTTTTCTCAGGTTAACGTGGTGTTCTTTAGAATTTCATTTTTAGTTCTTTTCTCTGTTCTCTCTAATTTCCTTGTGTGTTACACTTTTTCTTATGGCTTCAAATAGCACAAGTATATTTATGGTTTTCAAAGATGTATATCCAGTCCCCATTTTTCTTGAACTTCGTGTGTTTCTTTTTAAAGACCTTAAAATAGGAGTGTCTGTTGGATAAAAATATACTGGATACTTGGTACTTTAAACTTGGTTATCTTTTCCTTTCCCTTCCCTCTACTCCTCGTCACCTCAGACACATACACAGACACTCCTATTTTAAGGTCTTTATCCTAAGGAGCTTAGAACCCTCTTCTTTCCAGACATTAAGTCTGTTGTAGATCCTATTGCTCCACCTGTAATCCTTTTCTTTCCCTCCTCATTGCCAGGAGATTGGTTGAGGCCTGTGCTATGTTTCTTCTAAATAGAGTCAGTGTCAGCCATTTTCAACCCCGGCACTAATTTAAAGCCACCTTGGGAGCTCTTAAAGTGTAAGGATGAGGGGATCAAAGTATCTCTAGAGATTCTGATTCACTTGGTCTGGTGTGGGGCCAGACCTTGTCATTTAAAAAAACGCTTCCCATGTGATGGTAGATAATATGCAGCTCATGCTGAGAACTGGGCTGAGAGCTCAAAGAGGGAGTGATAGAACCCCAAGGAATTACAATATTTAACTCATCCTTTAAAATTCAGGGTGAATGTCATTTTTACTGGCAGGATTACTTGCTTATTTTCGTGGTACTTTGTACATGTACCATATTAAAGTACATGTACCTATGGTCACATTTTCTCTAACTTATTTCTCATGGGTCCATTTTTTCTCAAGACTAGGAATTTCTTGAGGTCTGGGACCATGCCTAAAAATGAACTACTGTTTCTTCTACATTACACACAACACTTCTGATACTAAATATGTGGGTTTTCCCCTTACATTAAACATTTCTCCAACTCTCTAGACACCAACTAGGTGTCCTATAATTTAACTCAATTATGACACTAACTATCTGGAGTTAGTTGCAGACTGCATAGACCAGGAGGAACTCAGTCACCTCGCTTCAGATGCCAGTAGCAAGTTTCAGGTTGTGACCTGTACTTTAATTTATACCAACTGGCTGTAAATTGGGGCTTTCTGCAACTTCCTCCTCAGGTTGGTAATTTGCTAGAATGGCTCACAGAAATAAAAAAAGGTCTTTAGCCCTAGCTGGTTTGGCTCAGTGGATAGAGCGCCAGCCTGCAGACTGAAGGGTCCCAGGTTCAATTCCGGTCAAGGGCACATGCCCAGTTTGCAGGCTCCATCCCCAGTGCGGGGCATGCAGGAGGCAGCCAATCAATGATTCTCTCTCATCATTGATGTTTCCATCTCTGTCCCTCTTCCTTCCTCTCTGAAATCAATAAAAGTATATTTTAAAAAGGGAAGGAAAAAAAGGTCTTTACTTGTCATTACTTGTTTATTATAAAGGCTGTCACTTAGCAACAGGCAAATGGAAGAGATGTGTAGGGCAAGATATGTGGGAAGGGGTATGGAGTTTCCATGCCTTCTCTGGCCATGTCACCCTCCCAGTATCTTGTGTTCACCAGTCCAGAACCTCTCCAGAACTCTTCAGTTAGGGTTTTTATGGAGGCTTTATCACACAGACCTAAATGATTAAATAGTTGACCATAGGTAATTAACTTAATCTACAGCCCCTTTCTCCTTGAAAGTTAGGGGATGGTTCCTTTGGCAACCTTTCACCCTCCAAGATATGGTTGAAAGCGACTTATTGTGTATAATAAGAAATTCCAAGGATTATAGAGCACTGTGCTAGGAACCAGGGATGAAGGCCTAATATATTATATTTTGTTCTATAATAATTATTATATCACAGTATCACGCTGCCTTATTTATCTTTTTATCACTGCCTTACCTAGTGCTGGATATATTTTAGAAACTTGATGAAAATTGGTTGAATGAATTACTTTGGTAAATAATGTAAAACATCATGAACTCACAGTTTTGCTAGCTGACCAGCTGTTTCTTGGCTGCTGACAGGTTATTCATACTTGCGTTGTCATTCTTACCTCTTGAGTGTTTAATCCATTTACACTTAATGTAATTATCAGTCCATTCAGATTTATATTTTGCTATTTGTTTTCTGTATGTCTTGCCATTTTGCTATTTGTTTTCTATATGACTTGTCTTTTTAGTTTCTCTATTCCTTCATTACTGCCTTCTTTATTAAATAGTAGAGGCCGGGATCCTTCAGCCTGCAGGATCAGGCTGAAACTGTCTCTCCGACATCCCCCGAGGGACCCCACCAGTGCACGTCGGGGCTGGGGAGGAGTGTGGGAGGTTGGCCAACCCAGGAGGGACTGTGGGAGGGCTCCAGGGAGTGTCTGGCCCATCTCACTCAGTCCCGATCGACCGGATCCCAGCAGCCAGCTCACCTACCGGTCAGAGTGTCTTCCCACTGGTGGTCAGTGGTTGAGTGGCCTTAGCATATCATTAGCATATTGTGCTTTGATTGGTTGACTGGATGACCGGACACTTAACATATTAGGCTTTTATTATATAGGATTTTCCAGTGTATACTTTAATTAGCTTACTATTTCTTTTACAACTTTTCTTTATTTTCCTAGTGATTACAATTAATATTTTAAAACAATTTACTTTGGATTAATACCAGTCGGCTGGTCACTTAGGCTTCTATATATATAGATGAGTCACTTTTCTTTTGGTGCCTTCAAGATCCTGTCTTTGGCTTTTGTCAGTTTGATTATAATGTGTCTATGTGCACATCTCTTTGAGTATATCCTATTTGGTGTTTCATCTAGTTCCTTGGGTGTTTAATGTATTTCATTGAATTTAGGATGTTTTCAGCCATTTATTTATATAAATTTGATTTTCCCCATCTTTTTGTCTTTGGGGCTTTATGCATATTTTGGTATGCTTGATGATATCTCACAGGTATGAGGCTCAGTTCATTTTTCTTCATTTTTTTTCTTTCTGTTCTTCAGACTAGAAAATTGATCTATTAAGCGACCTGATCTTTCTGCTAGCTTAAATCTGCTGTCGAGCCCCTGTAGTGAATTTTTTGTTTCAATTATTGTACTTTTCAACTCTAGAATGTCTCTTTGGCTCTTTTAAAACGAAGTATTTCTATTGACATTCTCTACTAGTGAGAAATAATTCTCATAATTTTCTTTAATTATTTAGATATGGTCTTCTTTGTTTTTTTGAACATATTTACAATAGCTGATTTGATTTAAAGTTTTTGTCTAGTAAGTCCAACATCTGGGCTTCCTCAGGGATAGTTTCTATTGACTTCACCTTTCCACCTGTGTATAGACAATACTTTCTTATTTCTTTATGTATGTCATAGTTTTTTTTTTGTTGTTGTTGAAAATTGACACTTTATTTTTAAAATATATTTTTACTGATTTCAGAGAGGAAGGGAGAGGGAGAGAGAGACAGAAACATCAACAATGAGAAAGAATTATTGATCGGCTGCCTCCAGCACGCCTCACACTGGGGATGGAGCCCACAACCTGGGCATGTACCCTGATCAGAAATTGAACTGTGATCTCCTGGTTCATAAGTCAATGCCCAACCACCAAGCCATGCCAGCCAGGGCTGAAAATTGACACTTTAAATAATATAATGTGGCTACCCTGGAAATTAAACCCTTCTCCCCCAAAGTTTGTTGTATTCTTTGTCCTGTATAATCACTGAAGTCTCTGCTTGGTTAGCCTAGTGGTCATCTACTGATTGGACAGATTTCCTTAAATGTCTTGAAACTATTAGTCTCCCAGCCTTGCACGCGCGTGCGTGTGTGTGTGTGTGTGTGTGTGTGTATTTTGACTCCCATCATGCAGTTTACACTATGCCTTAGCCTGTACTTCCTGCTTGTGCAGAACATCAAGGTCAGTTAGAGGTGAGAGCCTTCCCAAGTCTTTCCTGGGCATGTGCATGCTTTCTAGGTTCCCAAGAATATATTGGAGCTTTTCTAAGCCCTATATGTACAACTCATTCCTCAGTTTTTTAAGTGTTTGATCAATGTCTTGTTTGCCTCAATTGTTATTGTCACTGCAGACAGCTAATTAAACAATTATCTCAGCTTCTGGTCAAGATGGCAGAGTAAGTAAACACGGTGCTCGCCTCCTCCCATAACCACATCAGAATTACAACTAAATTATAGACAACCACTATTGAGAACCACCTGAAGACTAACTCAACAGAACTCTTATAACTAAGGATATAAAGAAGCTAAGTCTAGCCTGGTTGGAGGGGTGGAGATGTGAAATAGGCTGGCCCCATACCCACATGTGGCATTTAAGAATTGGGAAGGATATCTTGGCTTTGGAGGTACCCCTGAGGAGCTGGGGTGTAATCTCCACACCTGGATCCCCAGTTCAGAGCACCAGTGCTGGGAACAGAAGTCCCCACAGCATCTGGCTGTGAAAATCAGCAAGGATTCCATCTGGCTGAGATGGAGGGCTGCTGGAGTCCCAGGTGTTCCTCTTTTTTAAAAAAAAAAAATATTTTTATTGATCTCAGAGAGAATCATTGATCAGCTGCCTCCTGCACGACCCCTTCTGGGGATCGAGCCCAAATCCAGGCATGTGCCCTTGACCAGAATCAAACCCAGGACCCTTCAGTCCACAGGCTGACGTTCTATCCCCTGAGCCAAACCAGCTAGGGCCTAGGTGTTCCTCTTAAAGGGCCCTCACATGGACTTAGTTGGTGATAGACACATTCACTTTGAGTTCTAGCACTGGGCAGCAGCTCAAAAAGTACCAGGGAGGAACTTCATTGTCTGACTTCAGGACAAGGGCTGGAGGGGCAGCTCTCTCAGCCATTTTGTTACTTTGTGGAACCCTCCCCTCACAGAGCAGGCAGGTGCAGGTGGGCTCCAAATCTGAGTGTCCATCAAACTCCTCACACTCTTAATTTCCTGAGAACCTGTCCCACCCAACTCATGCATAGGCTGTATCTCCCTCAGTGGCTGTTACAAGTGGTGGCCTCAGCCTATGTCTTGGACTTGCCTACTATCTCTCAAAGGTTCACAAACCCCAAGCAGCACCTGGACTCAGCATGCACTATACCTCTTGCTAAGTGACTCACAGTCTGGCACTAGTGGCGGCTGGCCACATTTGGCAGCATAGCCTTTCCCAGGCACCTCCAAGCCCAGCACAGACAGCTACCAATTGCAAATCACTTTGTAGCTCCTACCAGGTGGCCTCAGGCCAGCCACAAGCTACAGCTTATCTGGGTCTGCATCAGAGCCTCTTGCAAGAGGCCCCAGAATCAACAAACTTGGTGGCCAGGTTCAGACTACACAAGGGCACTACCCAATTAACTCCACAAACAACATGCCTAAAGGGTGGATTCAGTAGGCACCAGAGCCCTGCAGCAGTGAATCCCACTTTGGGGGATCAGCCCTCCACAAAAGAGCTCATCCATTGCAGTAATGGCCAATCCTCATAACCAGTCAGCCTGAGGATCAATTCCACACACTGGGATGCCAATAGCAGTCAAGGCTCAACCACAACAGGAAGGCATACGTAACTCACACAAGGGACATCCCTGGAACACCCGGCTCAGGTGACCAGAGAGCTGTGCCACTGGGCTCCTCAGGACACCTAGTACATAAAGCCACCCTCCTAACGCTGGGAGACTTATCAGATCTATCTAATATGTAGAAACAAACCCAGGCAGCCAAAATAGAAAGACAAAGAAACATGTCCCACATGTAATGACAGGAGGGAAAAAAAATCTAGAAAAAGAACTAAACAAAATGGAGGCAAGCAGTCTACCAGATGCAGAGTTCAAAACACTGGTTAATGTGAACTTAGGGGAAGAATAGATGAACTCAGTGAGAATTTCAACTAAGAGGTATAACATAAAAAGGACATAGAGATTATTAAAAAACTAGAGGCTCGATGCATGAAAATTCATGCAAGAATAGGCCTTCCTTCCCCTGGCTGCCAGTACTGCCTTCACTCCGGCCTGGAGCTGCCTTTCCACCTTCGCTCCGGCCCAGAGCTGCCTTCTGCCTTCGCGTGCTGCTCAGATGCCCAGAGCAACTAGGGCGGGGCAGAATGCCTGTGTCATCACCATGGCAATGACGCAAGCGTCACAGCCCAGCTGTCGCCATCTTTGTCACATCAATTTGCATAGTCCCTCCTTATTGGCTGTGGGCGCCGCCATCTTTATTGCGAAGTGACAGTCAATTTGTATATTCCATCTTTATTAGATAGGATAGAAGTGAAGAATACAATAACTAAAATGAGGACTATATGAGATGAACAGTAAAGCAGATGAAGCAGAGGATCAAAATCAGTGATTTAGAAGAAGAGGTACCAGAAAACATTCAATTAGAACAGCAAAAAGAAGAAATCCAAAAAATGAGGATAGTATAAGAGTCCTCGGTGTCAATTTCAAGCATACCAACATTCACATCATAGGAATACCAGAAGGAGAAGAGAGAGAGCAAGGGATTAAAAAACCTATTTGAAGAATAACTAAACATTTCTCTATCCCGGCAAAGGAAATAGGCATACTAGTACAGGAAGCCCAAAGAGTTCCAAAAAAGATGAATCCAAAGAGGCCCACACCAAGACACATCATAATTAAAATGCCAAAAGTTAAAGACAACGACAGAATCTTAAAAGCAGCAAGAGAAAAGCAGTTAGCTGCATACCAGTGAGCCTGATAAGACTGTCAGCTGATTGGGGGGAAAATATTCAAAGTTACAAAAAGCAAGGAAACTATAACCAAGACTACTCTACCAAACAAGGCTATCATTTAGAATTGAAGGAGAGATAAAGAGCTTCCCAGACAATCAAAAAACTAAAGACATTCACCACCACCAAACCAGTATTACAAGAAATGTTAAAGGGATTTCTTGAAGAAGAAAAAAAAAGATACAAAATATGCATAATAAAGTGACAGTAACTACATACTTATCAATAATCACTTTAACTGTAAATGCATTAAATGCTCCAATTAAAAGACGTGGTGTGGCTGAATGAATAAAAAATCAAGACCCATACATATGAAATCAAACTAAAAAGTTTTTGCATAGCAAAGGAAACCATCTACAAAATGAAAAGATAACCTAATAAATGGGAGAAGATATTTGGCAATGATACATCCAATAAGGAGTTAGTATTCAAAATATGTAAGGGACTCATACAGGTAACACCAAAAAAGACAAACATTCCATTTTAGAAATGGGCAGAGGACCTAAATAGACATTTTCCCAAAGAGGACATACAGATGGCCAATAGACATATGAAAAGATTCTCAGTGTCACTAATCATCAGAGAAATGGAACCACAATGAGGTATCACCTCATACCTGTCACAATGGCTATTATCAATACATCAACAAACAACAAGTGTTGGTTGAGGAGAAAAGGGAACCCTCCTGCACTGTGAGTGGGATTGTAAATTGATACACCTATTATGGAAAACATTATAGAGGTTCCTCAAAAAATTAAAAATAGAAGTACCTTGTGACTCAGTTCCACTTCCTGGTATTTATTTGAAGAAATCCAAAACCCTTATTAAGAAGTATATATGCATTCCTATGTTCACTGCAGCATTATTTACAATAGCCAAGATATGGAAGCAACCTAAGTGTTCATCAATAGATGATTGGATAAAGAAGATATGATACATATCCAATAGAATATTACTTGGCCATAAAAGAATGAAATCTTACCATTTGCAACAAAAAGGATGAACCTTTGTGGGTATTGAAAAAAGTCAAACAGAAAAACAAATACCATATGATTTCACTTATATATGGAATCTAAAAAACCCAAAGTGAACAAACAAAAGAGAAACTCATAGATACAGGGTACAAACGGATGGTTGCCAGGTGGGAGGGGCTTGGGGAGATGTGTGAAAAAGATGAAGGGATTAAGAAGTACAAATTGGCAGTTACAAATGGTCTTGGGGATGTAAAGTACAGCACATGGAATGTAATCAACAATATTGTAATAACGATGGTGTCCGGGGGTACTAGACTTATTGGGGGATCATTTTGTAAGTTATATAAATGTGTAACCACTATGTTATACATCTGATACTAAAGTAATATTCAATGTCAATTGCAATTGAAAAATCTTAAAAATAAACAACAAAATTCAGTTAAAGTTTGTCTCAGGTAACAGTATGGTGATTGCCAGAGGGAAAGGGGAGTAGGGGAGGTAGAAGAGGGTAAAGGGGGATAAATGGTGATGGAAGGAAACTTGACTTGGAGTGGTGAACACACAATACAAAATACAGGTGATGAATGATAGAATTATGCCCCCCAAAACTATTTTATTAACCAAGGTCATCCCAAGAAATTCAATAAAAATAAAATATACATATATTTGGGTTACAGAAATACAAATAAACACAACTTACAAAGAAAAGAAAATAATAAAAATAAATTGTCTCAATATTTTTAACAAAT
Organism: Myotis yumanensis; assembly: GCF_028538775.1. Taxonomy (NCBI): domain Eukaryota; kingdom Metazoa; phylum Chordata; class Mammalia; order Chiroptera; family Vespertilionidae; genus Myotis; species Myotis yumanensis. Next base: position 86,995,032 of record NW_027223755.1, on the reverse strand, counting down.
GCCCTGGTCATAGGAATGTCACATTGAGGGTGCTCTGATTCAGGTCCAATAAAGATAAGCTCTGAGAATGTAGCTTTTCCAGATAGGGTAAGTAGTGACAGTTCTTTGGAGATGTGGGTTTGGGGGAGCTCCTAACCTGTTCTTAAATGGTTTCTGGGCTGCTGCTGTTCACAGCTATCATGCTTATAGGTTATTGGTTTCCAAGTCTTCCACGAGCTGGGTAAAGGGAATTGGGAGAATTAAAATGCCATAAATCTTGTTCTACTTACTGAAAGTCAGCTGTTTTTCTTGGATAAATGTTTCTTGGATTGTGCAAGCCTTTGGTTAATTTTCAGATTTCTGAAAAAGTTGAGTTTGCATTTTGCCAGTCTTCTCATTACTTTTACGGAGGATCAGACTTTTGGAGTGCCTTACTTTCCCATGCTGGATATGCTTCCTCCAGGCTTTTATTCATGTAGTTTGAGGGGTTCATGCATTAAATTTTAGCAGATTGTTTTAATTACTGAGAACTCTGACGTTATACGATTACGTCTTTATGTTTTATGTGCTATTATTTTCCCACACTCTGGCTATGTTTATTGCTTAATATTTTCTGAATACGTGCTATTCTTTTCAACCTTGAGGCTTCCTGTTATCTTATTTTCTCTGCTCAAGGTTCTATTTATTTCCCTCACTCTCACAATGGGAGTCCTGCTTATCTTTTCAAATTCATTCTGACATAATTTTCTTTCTCTGTAGCCCATGGATGTAATCCTGCATGCCATTTTTCATACCTTTTGTATTACCATCGTATTATTTCATCACATAGTTTCTTGTCTTCTACCCCAGCTAAGTTGCTAGTTCTTTGAAGGCATATGATGAATCATACCTATTTATATGCTCAATATACATTTGTTAATTGAAGTGTAGGAGTAAGGTTCACTGAGAGAATGTTTAACATTTTACTAGTAGGTATTGTGACTGGGTTTGCTTTTTATTCATCTATTATTGAATTGGAGAAAATTGTATACGCTGGAAAAATTAAATAACAATACATGGTTGTCCACACACTACATTATATAATCCTTAGAAAGATACAGGAAGAAAAAAACCTCCAATACAGATTGTTACAATAGTGGTTTCTGATCAAAGATTTGATGTCCAGCTTTTTATTTTTATTTTAAAAAATCTTTATTGTTGAGAGTATTGCAGATGTCATCCTCATATCCCCCCAATGCTCCTCTCTACCTGGTTCCTGCCCCGCCCCAGGCCTTCACCACCCTATTGTCTGTGTCCATAGGTAATGCATATCTATCTATATTATAAAAGGCCTGTGTCCCTATCACCATAATGACCAAAGACCGGCATAGGTGGGCAGGGTCGTGCGATTTCACGTGCTGGGCTTCTAGTATGCATATAAGATCTTTGGTTCATCTCTTCCCACCCATCCCCCTTCCCTCTGAGAGTCGTCAGTCTGTTCCATGTTTCCATGCCTCTGATTCTATTTTATTCATCAGTTTATTTTGTTCATTAGGTTTCTTGTTTGTTTACTTTGATTTTCAGATTCATTTGTTGATAGATATGTATTTATTGCCATTTGATTGTTCATATTTTTTTTTTTATATTTTATTGATTTTTTACAGAGAGGAAGGGAGAGAGATAGAGAGTTAGAAACATCGATGAGAGAGAAACATCGATCAGCTGCCTCCTGCACATCTCCTACTGGGGATGTGCCCGCAACCCAGGTACATGCCCCTGACCGGAATCGAACCTGGGACCCTTCAGTCCGCAGGCCGACGCTCCATCCACTGAGCCAAACCGGCTTCGGCGATTGTTCATATTTTTTATCTTTTTTTTTCTTCTTCTTCTTCCTCTTCTTAAAGAATACTCTTCAACATTTCATGTAATACTGGTTTGGTGGTGATGAACTCCTTTAGCTTTTTCTTGTCTATGAAGCTCTTTATCTGACCTTCAATTGTAAATGATAGCTTTGCTGAGTAGAGTAATCTTGGTTATAGGTCCTTGCTATTCATCACTTTGAGTGTTTTTTGCCACTCCCTTCTAGTCTGCAAAGTTTCTGTTGAGAAATCAGCTGATAGTCTTATGGGTTCTCTTTTGTAGGTAACTAACTGCTTTTAAGATTCTCTCTTTGTCTTTAGCTCTTGGCATTTTAATTTTGATGTGTCTTGGTCTAGGCCTCTTTAGTTCTTGTTTGGGACTCTTTGGGCTTCCAGAACTTGTAAGTCTATTTCTTTCACCAATTAGGGGAAGTTTTCTGTCATTATTTCTTTAAGTAGGTTTTCAGTATCTTGCTCTCTCTCTTCTTCTGGCACCCCCATAATGTGAATGTTGTTATGCTTGAAGTTGTTTCAGAGGCTCTTTAAACTATTGTCATATTTTTGGATCCTTTTTTCTTTTTGCTCTTCTGATTGGGTGTTTTTTGCTTCTTCATATTCCAAGTCATTGATTTGATTCTCAAAATCCTCTACTCTACTGTTGAATCCCTGTAAATTATTCTTTATCAGTTAGTATAGGCTTAACTTCTGACTGGTCCTTTTTCATGTCTTTGACGTTCTCACTAAGATTCTTGAAAGTCTTACTAAGTCCCTTAAAGCTCTTTTTGAGTCCCTTGAAGCTCTCATTAAGATCCTTGAGTGACCTTATAACCATGGGTTTGAACTCTCTATCCAGTAGTTTGCTTGCTCCCATTTCTTTCATTTGTGACATGTTTTCTTTGTCTCCACATTTTGGCTGCTTCCCTGTGTTTGTTTCTATGTATTAGGTAGAGCTGCTATGTTTCCTGGAATTGGTAGAGTGGTCTTGTGTAGTAGGTGTCCTGTAGGGCCCAGTAGCTTAGCCTCCCCACTTACCTGAGCTGGGCACTCTAGGTGCATCCCTGTGTGGGCTGTGTGCACAGTTCTTATTGTAGTTGAACCCTGATTGCTGTTGACATCACTGGAAGGGATTGACTTCTAGGTCAATTGGCTGTGAGGACCAGCTATGACTACAGTGGAGGAGTTGCTGTGCAGAAGACACCCCTATGGAGCAGGACTTGTTTCAGTGGGACTTTGTTGCTCACTGAGTCTCCCCTTGAGTGTGTGACTTGTGGAAATGTAGAGTTGTAATCTGGTATGTAATATGGTCTGAAGCTGTCCACTGGGTGCACTGGCTCTGGGGACTCCTGGGAGGTGTAAAGTCAGCCACTGCCTGAGGCTACCCAGCAGGAGCTACAGAGAGATCTGCAGATGGCTGCTACTTGTATTGAGCTTGGAAGTGCTCTGGCAAGGCCCAGCTGTGAAGCAAGGCAGGCTGGTGCTAGTGCTGGGTCTTGGGCCTTTTACTGATAGGTTTGGGGCATGCTGATGCTAGTTGCTGCTTGTTTGAGAAATTTTAGCAAAGTCTGAAACCTGAGCCAGGACAGGCTGTTCATGTGGAAAAGCCACTGCCAACAACTTGGGTGGGGCTGCAAATTGAATGGGGCAGGGTCTCAGGGAATCACTAGGGTGGAGCAAACAATGTGAGCCATGCTGGTGTAAACTCAGATATGGCTACTAGTCAGCTCTGCAACGGGGAAGGTCACAGCACAGGAACAATGACTCCTGCGAGCACCCTTGTGTGGGAGAAAGCCACCCCCAAGTTTCTGCCCCAGTGCCAGACAGCCCCATTCCTCCCTGTACGTCCCTGGATCCCCCAAAGCCACTGCCCAGTGCTGGAGCTCAGAGGAAGCGGGACATGTAAGAACTTCCTGGGCTCCAGCAGCCTCCGTGTTACTCAGCCACAATCCCTGTTGGTTTTTACAGCCCCAAGTTATGGGTACTTCTCTTCCAAGCTCTTGAACTCTGGGCTGAGGGTCTGGTGTGGGGTTGGGAGCCCTTTGTTCTCACAGGAGGCCTCTGCAGCCAAGATATCCCTCCCAATTAAAAACACGCCACATGTAGGTGTTGGACTAGCCTGTTCTGTGCCCTCCTACCAGTCTCAATGTACTTTCTTCTTCTTACTTCTCTAGTTGTAAGACTTCCATTCAGTGAGATTTCAGGCAGTTTTGAATAATGGTTGTTCTATATTTTAGTTGTAATTTTGATGTGATTGTGGGAGGCAGCAAGTACCGGTGTTCACCTACACTGCCATCTTGGTTCCCTCTCCTCTTTATGTCCAGCTTTTGAAAGAGATCACAGAATTTCAGCTCTGAGTAACTGTGTGAGAGGCATAATTTCTCATAAAGTGGGAACTTACTTATATGTGAGAGTGTCTATGCTAAAGTAAAATTAAACTGATAAAGAACATGCTAATTTCTAGCTTCTGTATATATCTATTATCTCTTGGGACCAGATATAGTTCTTCATTCTTTTTTGTTGTTGTTATTAATCCTCATCCGAGGATATTTTTTTCATTGATTTTTTTTTTTAAAGAGAGTGGAAGGGAGGGAGAGAGGCAAAGAGAGAAAAATTGATGTGAGAGAGACACACTGATTGGTTGCCTCTCACTTGTGCCTCGACCAGGGTTGGAATCGAACATGCAACCCAGTACATGCCCTTAACTGGGTATTGAACCCATGACCCTTCAGTGTGCTGGCTGATGTTCTAACCACTGAGCACACCAGCCAAGGCTAGTTCTATATTCTTAATCTCATCTAGATGACAGCTTCCGGGATTTGGAGAAAGTATGCAAATATGCATGCTGCTCATTTATGCAACCAAAGCACAATGTATACATAGATTTAGAATTTTTTCCTATCTGTCTAATTAGACCTGAGATGATCATAATAGGATAATTCATATATTTTTGGCTCCACTTGGTCCCAGCGATGGGTATTGTCATGGCGCACATCACTACCTATAGTTGGTTTATGAAGCAATCGACACCAGAGACTGGGCGTCCTGTGTGGAGCTGGTGTCTTTCAAGCATCCTCATGTTGCCAATCCACGGCTTCAGTTGGCCTCACCAAAGGATAAAACGAAAACTGGGCTGTGCCTGGCATGTATGCAATAACGCTTGACCTTTAAGTATTTGCCAGTAATGCAGATCAGCAGTTGGAAAAGAAAGAAAAAAGCAAAGTCAGGGAAATGTTGGTAAAAGCAGCTGAATTGTTGATGAGCTGTTTTCCTGTCTGTGCCAGTGACACTCGTGCTGGTATAGAGGAAGTGGGGGATGCTATTTCTGGTGAATCAGTTATTCAAGTTTTACTTTAAGATCAACAAACCTGCCCTGGCTGGCAGGCTGAGTGGGTAGAGCAATGACCTGTGCACTGCAGGGTTGTGGGTTCAATTCCTGTCAAGGGCACATACCTGGGTTGCAGGTTGGATCCTGCCCCCGGTCGGAGTGCATGTGGGAGACAACCAGTTGATCTGTCTCTCTCAATTGTTGTTTCTCTCTCCTTCTCCCCACTCTCTCTAAAAACAATGGGAAATATCCTCACTCCTAGGGTGAGGATTTAATAATAATAATAAATCAACAAACTCCATTTGTGTAAACCGCTCATCTGAGCTATGGACAGCTCAAACCTGAAAGATGATTATAGCACAGCGCAGAGGGTGACATACAGGTACTATGTTGGATGAAAGGCCATGTTCCATGGTGGCTTTAAGCAAACCAAGGAGTACCTATCCTGTGCCTTTGAGCACTGTCACCATTTAAATCAGAAGAACAAAAGGATGATTCTGATATATTTATTTCCAGTAAAAATGCTATTGGGTCATATGCCAACCATTGAGCATTTGAAAAAGTATCATCTCATGAACTTTGTTGAAGTAACTGAAGCTGTAAGTGAAGGCAATCTCCCATTGAATGAGGCTCTGATGAAGCTCAAGCTCCCCCCCCCACCCCCCCGTGGTGTCTTCCTTAACCTTGAAAAGTTGAAGATAATCACCAGTAGGAATCTTTTTAAGGAAGTGTACTTGTTAAACACACCAGTTATTTCTGGATGCTTTTCTAGTTGCTTTGAAATTCATGGAAATTCAGTGGAAAACATGGACATCGATGAAGCCCAGTGTATTCTGGCCAACCTGATGTACGTGGGTCACATTGAAGGCTATATATCGCATCAGCATCAGAAGCTAGTTGTTAGCCAGCAAACCCATTTCCTCCACTGTCTACAATGTGTTGAATATATGAACATTCCTGAGAAGGAGTGTGTTCCTGTACGTTTTTATCGTGCAGATGCAATCAGTCATTTGCTGTGATATTATTCTCTGCAGCTGGAATCTTTTTGGGGCTTTTTTTTGTCCCCAGGGATGTTGAGACTGAGTTTGCAAGCACACATGGATATCTTAAAATCTCTGTCCTCACGCATAACTAATGTGAGCCTCTTGGACACCTGGAATTCCTTTTTCAGACATTGTACACCCCTCCTTTGGCTCTGGAACTTCTGTAAAGGGGGCTGTCTCCAAGGCAGCTATAGTTTACTTCTTACAAATGTTGTTTACAAATGTTGTACATAGTTAAGCATCTTTGTAACTTTTTATATAAATCTTTTTATAAGATGTCATTCTGAATTAAAAACAAAAATTAGGTATATTTTTAAATTCATATGTAATGAAAGCCTTATAACAATGTCAGATTCACTTTAATTTGCACCATACTTGTTGCATACATGGCTTTTGGTTCATGCCAGACCCCCTGTCTGGGAAGTACCATGGAGTAGTCATCACAATTTTAGAGTCAGTTTTAGGTTCCTACTTGGTCAACAATTTGCCAAATATTGATACCTTAAGTAAGCTACTTATCCTTTCTGAACTTTAGTTTCCTCATTTGTAAAATGATTCTAGGACAGAATCAGTGCGACGAGAGCAAGGGATTACAAAAAAAATTCTGATTCATTTGTCAACAAGAGTGTGAAATGACAGAGGCAGATGAAATAGACTGATCAATAAAGAGTGGATTAGAAGAGCAGAGGGAGAAAAACAGGAAGTGAACTTTGTACTTTAGTATTTCTAAATATAGTCAACTCATATTTTAACACTGGAAGCAGGAGGAAAGACCATTATTCCAACAATAGGAAAGTGTTAGTTGTCTGAGGTTTTAGCAAGAAACTTTTACTGTGGTCACTTAATGCATATTTATTGAGTGCTCAAAATGCATGTAGCATTTATGTTATATGCTATGTGGAAAGCTGAAATGAATAAGATGTAGTCAGTACCTCCCCAAAACTCACAACTAATTACACTCATAGAACCTAGTTACGTTAACTTACTGGTAATCAAGAATCCATTAACTCATTCAAGAGCCCCTACTTTCAAGGACTTCACAATCTGTGGAGAAAGCAAATTAACCCTATAATGTAAGAAGAAATACGACATGGGAAGTATAGGGCACTAGAAAAGATATCTATGTCATACACGGCAGAGAGCTTCAGGAAAGGTTCCTAGAAGAGACCGCATTGAAGCTGACTGTTGACGGATGAGTGGGAGTTAATGAGTAAGAGATGCTACAGGTTGTTCAAGATGAAGGCAGCATGTGTGAGAATGTGTGTCTACGCGGTGTTGGTGATGTGGAATGATGAAAGAAGAGTCTCGGGCAGGCAAAGGCTGGATCATGAAGGACCTTATATGTTATGGGGAGGATTCGTTTCTGAAAGAAGTAAATAGTCATTGCAGGGGTTTAAGCAGGGGAGTGCCTTAAGTATATTTACATTTTAGAAAGATCACTGTTGAAACAGGATAGTGCACGAACTTATTGAAGGAAGTCAGAGAGTACCAGTTAGGAGGCTGGGAGTTATTCTTATGAGAAAGGATGAGGGTGAGGATTAAAGCCATGCCAGCAGGGGAAGAAGAGGGAGAATAGATTCAATTGAAGGAGGAAGCATGGACAGGACTTCACCAATTACTTATGGAGAAGTCAAGGGAGAAGTACATAAAGTCTCTCAGATATTTTAGCTTGGACATCTTGGAGAAAGTGGTTCATTTGCCAGGAAGTAGAAGAGGAAGAAAGATTTTCCCATTTGTTCTTTGGATTTGACATGCCAATGGGACATCCAGATAGAGTTATCCCTTGGCCATTGGTCAGGTCTAAGATTTGGGACAGAAGTCTGGTTGTTGATAGACTAGAGAGGCATCAGAATATAACCAAGGTGACTATAGATGAAGCAGGGTGAGTGTAGGAGTGTGAATGAGGGAACCTTAAACTCAGTATTCATTTGTCACTCTTTTGTGATGTTTGCTTTTGAAACCTATTAAATTTGTATACATAGTTAAAGCTGTTCTTTTTTTTTCCTGGACTTTCTACTATTAGTATCATAACAGTAGAAATATTTTTGTTAATACCTTAATATCTGTATGGCTCTTTTTGCAAAGTCTAGTCAAAACTATTTTTCCCACCTGTTATAAATTTTGTAGATTCAATTTATTTATTTAAAATTTTTTTTGCCTTTTTTCCATCATCATTTATGCCCTCTATGCCCTCGTCGACCTCTACCTACCCCACTTTAGACTGATTTTAAAAATCCTATTGGGATAAGGATTGGGTTTGCATTTTTTTTCATGGCCTCCAGATTACTTCATTTTTGTTTATTGGTAGTTCCTTGTTTCATTTGACATTTTTCTGTTAAACATTTGCTTTGTTTCAGATGACTCTATAGGTATTTTAAGGAGATTTAGGAGAGAAGATTTCACTAGGTGCTTATTCATCTGTAAATCCCTTGCTTTATATTTTATCTGATATTCATGTACTGACTGCATGGCTGATGAATGGGTTAATCGGTGCTTTAAAGGAGTTTATAGTCTAGTGGGGTAAACTAACCACAATACAGTGCATGAGTGTGCAAACCATTGTGTTTTTGCCAAATGTTTGAGGTTACAGAAGAGAGAACAATTGATTTCTGGGGTGAGAGAGATGGGAAAAGAGCACTGAGGAGGCATGTATAACAGGGAGGAAGGGTCATGACACAGGAGGCAGCAGCATGAGCCAAGGCCAGGTGTGGAGGTGCCTGGTGTGGATGGGGAGTGGCCCTGCAGGGGCAGGCTGCTTGGGAGGAGTGCTGAGAGGTGAAGTTGGAGGATGAGCAGGAGCCAGTGTGTGAAGGGTGCCGCAGGCCCCTGTTCTTTCAGTCTTTTCACATGTTACCCCCTTGATTGTCATAGCAGCTCTGTGAAAGGAAGGAGAACGTGCAGGTGTTTCTTTACCTTTTGCACTTTCGCTCTTCCTTCTTTTCATAATTTCTACTCTAATTACATGTGAAAAAAAGTTTATCATTATTCCTATTTTATGGACAAGGGAACTAATGCTCAGTGATTTATCTAGGTCAGCGATTTTCAATCTTTTCATCTTGTGGCACACTAAAATTTCTAAAATTCTGTGGCACACCAAAAAATAGATTTTTTGTCAATCTGACAAAAAAATAGGTATAATTTTGATTCACTCACACTGGATGGCTATTGTTGTGTTGGCTGTTGTCATTTTTTTATTTGACAATCTAAGGCAGTGGTTCTCAACCTTCTGGCCCTTTAAATACAGTTCCTCATGTTGTGACCCCCAACCATAAAATTATTTTCGTTTCTACTTCATAACTGTAATTTTGCTACTGTTATGAATCGTAATGTAAATATCTGATATGCAGGATGGTCTTAGGCGACCCCTGTGAAAGGGTCGTTCAACCCCCAAAGGGGTCACGACCCACAGGTTGAGAACCACTGGTCTAAGGGAAAAGAGGTCACTTCCCCTGACTAAATAGTCAGGTATTGCATGTTTTAAAAATTCTTGTGGCACACCCGTTGAAAACCGCTGAACTAGATCCATATGGCTAAGAAAAAACTGATTTCATACTAGAGCCTAAGTCTTCTGACTAATGTGCTAGACTTCTTTTACATGAATTCAACGCCATCCTCTTTTCTCCTTTTTCTATTCTAGTTACTTTTAATTCTGAAAGTTAGGAGGTTGGTAGTAAATTGCATAATTGAATTACTGAATGAGAGGATATAATTTGAGCAAATTTGCTATCTTTGTGTTTTCTCTCATGGGTGGTTTCGATAGACAATAAACATTAGTGAAGAATCTAGAAGAAAAATGGTTAGCCTACAGTGATCCTCTGATTTGCAGGTCTGAGAAGGTTAGAACTTGGTAACTTTATTTTGTTTTATTTCAATTTAGCTCTTTATAATGAAAATTTTCTAACATATCTAAAAATAGAAAATTACATTGAACCCGTAAGTACTTATCATTCAGCTTCAACATTTATTAACTCATAGCCATCTAATTTCACATATAACCCTCTCCTCATACACACATCTGCCCTCAGATATTTCTGAGACAATTTCACTAACTTGAACTGTTAATAAAGTTATGCTCGAGTTTAACTTGTGCTCTTATCTCTGTTTGTGTCCTAGGCCTTAGGTCTAGTTCTTAGTATTTGACCAGCTCTTTTTCTTCCTGACCATGGTGCTTATTGAAAACAAAAGCCTAGTATACTGCTTCTTTAAGAAGATGTGTCCCAGAAGATTCCCAGAGATCATCAGCTGTGTATAACATGGTCTTCTTACTATTTGCCATTTATTTTCAGTGGTTCTAGTGCTGGCCTCCAATGTGTGGCTAGAAAAACGTGTTCTCATGTTTGTGCTCTGACCATGAGCTGACATAAGGATTGATCTTGCAACATGGGTTTATTTGTTGATTGGCAAAGTTATTCAGATTAACTCCTGGAAACATTAGTTGGCAAGTTCAAGAGCTAGAAGGGAATAGAGAAACCAGCTATACAGGGTGAGGTAAAAGTAGGTTTACAGTTGTGAGTACATGAAACACAGAGTTTATTCTTGTAGTATTACTTATTAATTATTGTATTATTTTCCATACAAATAACTGTAAACCTACTTTTGCCATATCCTGTAGATTGAACTTTAGACAGCAAGCAAAATGGCATTGGCTGTTGCTATTTGCGACATTAGTTGGCATCATAAATAGGCATGGGAAGCAAGGAGCTAATGATTAACAAAAAAAGTTTTTAAGAGATCATTGCATTCCTATAATTTGTCTTTTGCTGGAACATTTACCCAGCATCTCGTTGAACCTAGCACATGGCCACTTCCATGCATGTGCTTGGACCTGTGTGTATGCACTGAGTGTTGGACATGGTCTTGCTGACTACCAGACTCTGTACCTCTACTTTTGTTGAGTGATGCTGTTTTTTTATTAAAAATGTTTGTAAAATTTGCAAATATGTAAGTATAGAAGTATAATGTCAGCACTCTCTCATTCCGTAGAGCAGTATTTCTGGGAGTCTTCCATTTAGCTTGCTGGGAAAGGGCAGTGCTATTAATAGTGATTTCTCAGATATGTTTGTTAATAGTGTTTCAATGCTTTTTCTTCCCCCTGGAGATAAAAATGAGACTAAACTTATAGTATTCCCTTCTGGCTCAGCCTCAGCTCTTTAAATGTCCCAGTTGAGAAAATATTTATACTGCTTGTCTGAAAATACAGTGAAATGGAGTTTAAAGTAATGGAAAGAGGCCCCTGTGTGTATGTTGTGTGTGCTCACATATATGCAATGCGTGTGCATAGTGATTGAATATTTAAGGGTAATGGTTAGACCAGCTTTTCCTGTACAGTACTTCTTAAATAATAGGGCTAATTTTTTCAAGATTTTGAGAAATTAGTATCAAGGTGTGAATAGAGTCAGTCCACAAGCTACACAGCATCTCTCTTCTAGAGAAATGTACTTCCCAGTTTGGTTAGTTTACTGATGCTCTTTGAAGGCTCAGTGGACCTGATGTTCTGTTAAGCATGCTGTGCCAGCAAAGCTATCTTTCAAATGAACCCCTGGACATATGCTGTGGTAGGACATGGACAAGATCTGTGAGCCTCAGGAACTTAAAATATTTTTGGAGTAAGGAAAATATCTAATCTAATAAAAGAGAAACATGCAAATTTGACCGCACCTCTGTTATGCCCCCAAGCCACGCCTACCAGCCAATCAGAGCGACTATATGCAAATTAACCCAACCAAGATGGCCACCGGCAGCCACAGAGCTGGAGCAAGCAGGAGGCTTGGTTGCCCTGGCGATGGAGGAAGCCAAGCTTCTCACCTGCCCTGGTCGGCTGTAGCCTCTGCTCCAGGCAACAAAGTTTCAATTATAGAAGATAAATAAATCCCAGATACCTGCTTCCAGCCAGCCTCCACTGGGAGCTTGGGTGGCTGGGGGCCATGGCCAGCCTGCAAACAGCCATCAGCCCCTCACCCAGGCTGGCCACACCCTCATGGGGTGAGGGTCCCTGCTGGGGGGCTTGGCCAGCCTGCAGCCATCAGCCCCTCACCCAGGCTGTCCAGGCACCCCAGCGGGGACCCCCACCCTGAAGAGGCTGTGGCCAGCCTGCAAACAGCCATCAGCCCCTTACCCAGGCTGGCCACACCCTCATGGGGTGAGGGTCCCTGCTGGGGGGGGGGGGGGGGGCTTGGCCAGCCTGCAACGGCCATCAGCCACTCACCCAGGCTGGCCAGGCACTCCAGTGGGGACCCCCACACTGATCCAGGACACCTTTCAGGGCAAACAGCCGGCCCCCACCCATGCACCAGGCCTCTATCCTATATAATAAAAGGATAATATGCAAATTGACTCTAACAGCAGAACCACTGGGAATGACTGGTCACTATGACACACACTGACCACCAGGGGGCAGATGCTCAATGCAGAAGCTGCCCCCTGGTGGTCAGTGCGCTCCCACAGGGGGAGCTTGCTCAGCCACAAGCCAGGCTGACGGCTGCCAGTACAGCGGTGGTGGTGGGAGCCTCTCCCGCCTCCTCAGCAGCTCTAAGGATGTCCAACTGCAGCTTAGGCCTGCTCCCTGCTGGCAAGTGGACATCCCCCGAGGGTTCCTGGGCTGCCAGAGTGATGTCTGACTGCCAGCTTAGGCCCAATCCCCTGGGGAGCAGGCCTAAGCCAGCAGGTGGTCATCCTCAGAGGGGTTCCAGACTGCGAGAGGGCACAGGCCGGACTGAGGGACCCCCCAAGTGCACAAATTTTTGTGCACCGGGCCTCTAGTACATAATAAAAAGAACAGTGACCTTTGAAGAACAGGTAAGATTTAGGGTGGTGTTGAGAACCTCAGTTTGTATATCTATAAAATGAGAACATTGGACCAGATGATTTAGAAGTCCCATTAGCACTGATGATCTATAATTCTGTGATTCTCCAAGTTTAGAAACATCCAAAGAGAGAACACTAGGCTTTATAAGCTTAGTGCAAAGTAATGTGAATGTTTCTGGGGAAGCAAAAAATCCTTTCTTTTCTTTTTAATATCCCTTACAAGGCCTTTGACCACTGTCATACTTACTTTCAAACATCCTGAAGAGCTATAGAAATATGCTCCCTGCTCATGTGTGTTGGGGGAGACAGTGTTTAAAATACAACTGATATTAAAACTGTAAAAAATATCCCAAAATTGTGTTGATACAACTATCTAGTATGCTTGGAAATATAGTAAGGTGTTCTTTCCCCCTAGATTATCCTTTAGTAAAGAGGGAGCTGCCTTCATTGAATCCTTATGAAACCTATAGTGTTAAGAGATACCTCTCAATTACTTTACTTTGCACAACACTGTCTTGGAATGATGATATATTAGCCTGACCTCAGTACTACTTTTGATGCCTAATAAAGACTTCTTGACAGATAAAGAAACTCAAGAAAAAGACACAGAAATTTAATACAGATTTAGTGTTGGATATCTTAAAATAAGCTCTTTCAAGACCACCTTGAAAAACAGTACCAGGTTTTGAGCAAAGAAATGATATTTTCTGACTTACATTTTTAAAAGATCCCACTGGATGTTGAATTTGAGAATAGATTTTAGGAGGGCAGGAATAGAAGTAAGGATTCATTTAGTAATCCTTCTGAGAAATGCTGGCATAGCGAGTGGAAGTGTTGAGAAGTAATTTTGAAAGTAGAGCCAATAGATTTTTTTTGGTCAGATTTGAATGTTGGGTGTGAGAAAGAGATGAAATAAATATATATTAAACTAGAGTAGCGGTTCTCAACCTGTGGGTTGCGACCCCTTTGGGGGTCGAATGACCCTTTCACAGGGGTCACCTAAGACCATCAGAAAACACATATATAATTACATATTGTTTTTGTGATTAATCACTATGCTTTAATTATGTTCAATTTGTAACAATGAAAATACATCCTGCATATCAGATATTTACATTACGATTCATAACAGTAGCAAAATTACAGTTATGAAGCATCAACGAAAGTAATTTTATGGTTGGCGGTCACCACACGTGAGGAACTGTATTAAAGGGTCACAGCATTAGGAAGGTTGAGAACCACTGAACTAGAGGCCCGGTGTACGAAATTCGTGCACAGGTAAGGTTCCTAGGCCTGGCCAGCAATTAAGGCCAATTGGGGCCTTCCAGCTGCCAGTTGGGGCCTTCCTTCATTCCACGTTGCCCCCTGGTGGTCAGCGCACATCATAGCGAGCGATCAGTCTCCCAGTCAAACTCACATGGGGACAATTTGCATATTAGGCTTTTATACATATAGATGCTTTGTAATCAAGTACATCCCATACCTGTTCACCTAGCAGCTCCTCTTCTAAAAATTTAGTTTAAGAAAATAATCATGTGTGCAAAAATGTTTATATATACACAGATATTTCTCATAGTGTTATTTATAGTCATGAAAATTTAAAAACAAGTAAATAACAATAGAGAATTGGCCAAATAAGCATTGGTATGTCCTATCAGTAAAGTATTATGCATTAAACTGATTTACAAGTATGTTTCTGGACAAGGAAACACATTGATCATATATTTCCAGTTTTTGTATTTTATGTATTTTACTGGGAATTTGGGGGTATTTTAATGGGAAGTTGTTATCAGGTACTATTGGTTGCTGCTATAGTTGACTGAATATTTTGTATATGGTATATAATATCTTAAGTGTGTCTTCTATATCATGGATACAGTTTTCTGCATAGATATTTTGGTGCTATGTTGCTACCAATTATCTTAATGCTTTTTTCTTTACAGTCTTTTCTTATTAAGCTGATGTTTTCATCTCAACCTATTATCACTTTGTGGTTCTTTGTTGCAGCTTTATAATAAAGTACAGTGCCTGGCACAATAATATGTGTTCAAATATGTGAGTAAAGGAATGAATACATAAGTAAACAGAAACCAGATCTTGGCTGGTGTATCCTACTGAGACTATCAAAATATTTTTCTAGGAGTGTATTCTTTAAAAACACACACAGCCGTATTGAGGTACAACTTAAATACCATAAAACTTACCCATCGTGCAGGTTCAGTCCAGTGATTTTCAGTAGATTTTATTTTATTTTTTATTTATTTATTTTTAAATATATTTTATTGATTTTTTACAGAGAGAAAGAGAGAGAGATAGAGAGTTAGAAACATCGATGAGAGAGAAACATCGATCAGCTGCCTCCTGCACATCCCCCACTGGGGGTGTGCCTGCAACCCAGGTACATGCCCTTGACCGGAATCGAACCTGGGACCTTTCAGTCCGCAGGCCGACGCTCTATCCACTGAGCCAAACCGGTTTCAGCTTCAGTAGATTTTAGAGAGTTTGGCAGCTATCACAGCAGTCCAGGTTTAGAACATTTCCATCACTTCAGAGTCCCCTCATGCCTATTTGTCATTGAATTCCTGCTTCCATGCCCTGCTTTCTGTCTCTGAAAATCTACCTTGAATGGGCATCCTATCTAATAAAGAGGGAATATGCTAATTGACCCTCACACCATTGCAAAGATGGCATCCACAGCCAATAAGGAGGGAATATTCTAATTTACTGCTCCACCCTCAAAGATGGCGCCACCCACAGCCAATAAGGAGGGAATATGCTAATTGACTGCCACACCCTCAAAGATGGCAGCACCCACAGCCACTGAGTGACACCCAGTCCCCTCAGCCCACAGCCACCCAGGGCCAGCCCAAGGTGCAGGCAAGCCTCGGATGTAAGCTGCCCAGCCACCCAGGGCCGGCCCGAGAGACAACCAAACGACTGAACAAGCAGGCTGCGTGGGGCGGCCAGGCCAGCAGGGCAGTTAGTGAGGGATGACAAAACGACTGAACAGCAGGCTGTGTGGGGGAACCAGGCTAGCAGGGGCTTAGTGAGGGATGACCAAACAACTGAACAGCAGGCTGTGTGGGGCGACCAGGCCGGCAGGGGGGCCGTGAGGGGTGACCAGGCTGGCAGGGGGGGCAATTGGGGGCAACCAGGCCAGCAGGGGGGCTGTTGGGGGCGACCAGGCTGGCAGGGGGGTTAGTGAGGGACGACCAAATGACTGAACAGCAGGCTACGTGGGGCGACCGAGTTGGCAGGGGGGGCAGTTGGGGGCAACCAGGCCAGCAGGGGGGGCTGTTGGGGGCGACCAGGCTGGTGGGGGGGTGGAAGTTGGGGGTAGTCAGGCTGGCAGGGGGGGTAGTTGGGGGCAATCAGGCCAGCAGGGGGGGCTGTTGGAGGCAACCAAGGTGGCAGGGGGGGCAGTTGGGGGTGACCAGGCTTGCAGGGGGGTTAGTGAGGGATGACCAAACGACTGAACAGCAGGCTGCGTGGAGCGACCGAGATGGCAGGGGGTCATTTGGGGGAAACCAGGCCAGCGGGGGGGCTGTTGGGGGCGATCAGGCCGGCGAGGGGAGGGTGGAAGTTGGGGGTAGTCAGGCTAGCAGGGGAGGTGCAGTTGGGGGTAGTCAAGCTGGCAGGGGGGACAGTTGGGGGCGATTAGGCTGGTGGGGGGGGCAGTGAGGAGTGACTATGCCAGTGGGGGTGAAGTTGGGAGCAACGAGGCTGGCGGAGGGGGGGGGCAGTTAGGGGCCACCAGGCTGGCAGAGGGGGATAGCTGGGGGTGACCAGGCCAGCGGGGGGGACAGTTAAAGGTGACCAGGCCAGCAGCGGGGGGCAGTTAGGGGCAACCAGGCCGGCGGGGGGGGGGGGCAGTTAGGGGCGATCAGGCCAGCATGCAGAGGCAGTGAGTGGTGATCAGGCCAGGGCGGGGGTGGGGGGCGGGCTGGGCAGTTAGGGGCAACCAGGCGGGCAGGCAGGTGAGCGATTAGGAGCCAGCAGTCCAGGATTGTGAGAGGGATGTCTGACTGCCGGTCTAGACCGGCAGTCGGACATCCCCCAAAGGGTCCCGGATTGGAGAGGGTGCAGGCTGGGCTGAGGGGGACTCCCCTGTGCACGAATTTCGTGCACTGGGCCTCTAGTTTTATATAAATGTAAACTGACGTAGCTGCTCAGATACACACACACAATTGTTTTGAATTTTTTAAACATGGCTTTCTACGGGTTACCCCCTTGTCTGTGTAGTTTAGAGGACAGTGGTTATGCTCAAATATCTTGAGCCAGTAAGACTTGTCCTCTGACAGAGGATCTGTGTATGGTTGGATGAGCACATTCAAAGTTCAGACCATTTTCAAATCTGCCCTGACATTCACTTTCCACTCAATCCCTTCAGGTCTCCTTTCTGCCGATGTGCAGCCTCAGGTTTGGCCACAAGCTTGCAACCATGACTCCCATCTTAGCCTACTAGAGCTGTTCACCCTCCTTGCTCACCTGCCACCTGGAACATCACTTACACTGGCAGCACAGCACTCCAGATTGTGATTTCCCTTTGATCAAAAGCTGTCTCTGTATAGTCTGATTGCTATCTGCTTTGTAGCATGTCTTCTTGTTCCAGTTAAACTAGCAGTTCCATAGCATGTATATTTTATGTAGTATGTATGATTTACACACATGCTCTACTTCCGTATGTCCACTTCTTTGGTCATCCTCAGCTTAGAATGCTGTGTGTGTCCCTATCTTATCTGTCCTTCTAAAGGCTAGATCTCTCTCTCTCTCTTTCTCTCTCTCTCTCTCTCTCACGCACACACACACACACACACGCACAAACACACTCACACACACACATGCGCGTGCACACACACATATTTTCTTCGCACCCGATACATCAGCCCTCCTGCTACTTGTTACCTACTTATGCCGTATTCTGCCATGTGGTTGTGCTTTTGCACACAAGTTCCTATTGCTTAGAGTAGCTGTACCTCTTATTTTCTATAAGTCTGTTATAGCTTCCTCAGGTAGACTTAATTTGTTGCTTTTAATTCTACTTCCATTTGTCCACTGTGCTTATTTCTACTAAGGCCCTGATTGCATTTTATTGTCATTGTTTGCATATCTGTCTGTTCATAAGACTTTGTTTCCTGAGAGCATGGGTCACTGTACTGCTATGCTTTTCAAAGTTTATCCTCAGTCAAGCTCAAGTGTCTGTCCTGTAGTACCTAAATAAATAATTTGTGGGGTGAATAAACTGAATGTGTGTTAAAGATTTAGAAGTTGTATATTTTTCTATAATTTCTCTTCATCGTAGAATGTGGAGATAATGACTTTTGGGGGATGAATCAAACTAAATACCAGACATGAGCCTTGGGTTAGACTCCAGATATACTTGGGCATACTAAATATTCACTTGATTCACTGATGGAAATAGTTTTATTAGATTTTCCATTTTGTGCATAGTTTTAGAATTGTTATATTAAGAAGCTATTTCTGATTGGGAATTTTGATTTATTTTTGCTCACACTTTTGTATATTTGTGTTCTAAGAATATTATAAAGGATCTAAGACAGCTTTGGCTTCTTTCTAGCTAAAATGTTATAATTGTAACTGATGACTAATTTATAAACAATCTTAATAATATAACTGTTTCCTTTTCCTATTAGATGTTGACCATCTTTCTGAAAAAGAATCTCCATGGCCTGAACATTTTCTGGAAATAATTTTGAGCAAAATATCTGTTTAATAGAAAGATAACCACATCAAGATGGTTGGAAAACTGAAGCAGAACTTACTATTGGCATGTCTGGTGATTAGTTCTGTGACTGTGTTTTACTTGGGCCAACACGCCATGGAATGCCATCACCGAATAGAGGAACGTAGTCAGCCTCTTAAATTGGAAAGCACAAAGACGACTGTGCGAACTGGCCTGGACATCAAAGCCAACAAAACCTTTGCCTATCACAAAGATATGCCTTTGATTTTTATTGGAGGTGTGCCTCGGAGTGGAACTACACTCATGAGGGCCATGTTAGATGCACATCCTGATATTCGCTGTGGAGAGGAAACCAGGGTCATTCCCCGAATCCTGGCCCTGAAGCAGATGTGGTCACGGTCGAGTAAAGAGAAAATACGCTTGGATGAGGCTGGTGTCACCGATGAAGTGCTGGATTCTGCCATGCAAGCCTTCTTGCTAGAAATCATTGTTAAGCACGGGGAGCCAGCTCCTTATTTATGTAATAAAGATCCTTTTGCCCTGAAGTCCTTAACTTACCTTGCTAGATTATTTCCCAATGCCAAATTTCTCCTGATGGTCCGAGATGGCCGGGCATCAGTACATTCAATGATTTCTCGAAAAGTTACTATAGCTGGGTTTGACCTGAACAGCTATAGGGACTGTTTGACCAAGTGGAATCGTGCCATAGAAACCATGTATAACCAGTGTATGGAGGTTGGCTATAAAAAATGCATGTTAGTTCACTATGAACAACTGGTCTTACATCCTGAACGGTGGATGCGAACACTCTTAAAGTTCCTCCATGTTCCGTGGAACCACTCAGTATTACACCATGAAGAGATGATTGGGAAAGCTGGGGGAGTATCTCTGTCAAAGTAAGTAGATGTTATGTTTTTATTTTGACCCTATATTCAGCTAATAGAGATGTATTTGTGTATGTGTATATACTAGAGGCTCAGTGCACAAAATTCGTGCATGGGTAGGGTCCCTAGGCCTGGCTGGCAATCAGGGTCGATCAAGTTCCCCACCTCCTGGCCTCCCCTCCTTTTCCTTCCCTCGCTCCCTCAGCACCCTGCCGCCACTGGTCGCCCACCATGTTCCGCACCACACCCTGGTGGTCAGCACACATCATAGCGAGTGATCGAACTCCTGGTCTCCCAGTTGAACCTCTGAGGGGAAAATTTGCATACTAGGCTTGTAAAAACAAACAGTGTACTTCCCTTGTGTAACTTGCTTGCCCTGACAGAGAAATATCTTTTTTTTTTAATATATATATATTTTATTGATTTTTTACAGAGAGGAAGGGAGAGGGATAGAGAGTTAGAAACATCAATGAGAGAGAAACATCGATCAGCTGCCTCCTGCACACCCCCTACTGGGGATGTGCCCGCAACCAAGGTACATGCCCTTGACCGGAATCGAACCTGGGACCCTTCAGTCCACAGGCCAATGCTCTATTCACTGAGCCAAACCGGTCAGGGCCAGAGGAATATCTTGATTTGTTTTCAATGTT
The DNA here is from genome assembly GCF_028538775.1 of Myotis yumanensis. Taxonomy (NCBI): domain Eukaryota; kingdom Metazoa; phylum Chordata; class Mammalia; order Chiroptera; family Vespertilionidae; genus Myotis; species Myotis yumanensis. Next base: position 86,974,808 of record NW_027223755.1, on the reverse strand, counting down.
TATAGAACTTGTATAGTCAATATTGATTCTTCATGTAGATAATTTGAAAGGAACAGCTGCCTTTCTGCAGATAGTTCTAGTTATTGATTACAAATTATTAGGTATCGTCACTCTAGTGGCTATAGTTTATTTTTATTGATTCAGATAAATTACAGCTCTAGCTACTGTTATCACAGTTTATTGTCTCCTCCCCACCCCAGATATAGACTATAACTAATTTCTAATCACCTGTAATCTTAGGTAAGCCTTTCACTTTGTGTGCTTGTATGTTGACCCAGAGATTCTGATGCTAGTTCCTTCTGTTAATATAAAATAAGCCTATTAGACTCCCCAGTCTTTCCAAATAGGGATTAAAGAGATATGCTCAAGTTATATGTGGTGGAAATCAGGAAAATATAATTTTGCATATAGGTTTACTATGTTTAAGTCAAACGTGAAGACTAAGGAAATTCATAGACATTTTGAATGAATGGATTTCAGTAGGGAAAGAGACCTTAGCATTTAGTGTATGGAATAAACACCCAGTGAGGTCCTATGCTTTGTCAAGAGTCAAAAATGGCAGAACCACGAGTAGAACTTCCAATGCTTATTCCCAAGACTTTTGCCACCATAAGAGTTTGTAAAAATTAAGGTATAACAGATAATAAATATGTAAATATTCAGTGTACAATTTGATGAATGTTTACATCTGTATACATTTGTATAATCAACATCCATATCAACATATAGAAAATTACTAGCATCTAGCGGTGATATGAGGTTGTATGCGAAGTTCAAAAACAATTATTCTTGCTTGTTTTTGAACTTCATATAAATGCAATTGTAACTATTATTTTGTGCCTGGCTTCTTTTATTTAACATGAGATTCACCCATAATATAGTAGACTAGAGGTCCAGTGCACAAAATTTGTGCACAGGTAGGGTCCCTAGCAGATGCTGGCTGCAGGCCGGAGCCTTCCTTTGTTCTGTGCCTCCCCCTGATGGTCAGCACACGTCATAGCGAACGATCGAATTCCCAGTTGGTCGAACTCCCAAGGGGGCACTTTGTATATTAGGCTTTTATATATATACTAGTAGCCCTGTGCACGAATCCATGCACCAATAGCTTTCTGTGGGGCCTGGCCACTCTGCGCCCGCTGCCCAGAGGCTCTTCGCAGCCCAGAGGCCCTCCGTGGCCAGGGTGGAACGCTTGCCTCATCGCTGCGGTTACAAAGCAAGCATTCCACCAGGCTGCTCACGCTGCCCGCTCTCAGTGGCTGCCCCCCCAGGACTGGGGGACTCCAGCGGGGCTGAGAGGCCTGGGCGCCGCCATATTTGCGACGGAGTGATGGTTAATTTGCATATTACCCTTTTATTAGATAGGATAGACCAGTGGTTCTCAACCTTCCTAATGCCGCGACCCTTTATTTTATTTTTTTAAAATCTATTTTATTGATTTTTTACAGAGAGGAAGGGAGAGAGAAATAGAGAGTTAGAAACATCGATGAGAGAGAAACATTGATCAGCTGCCTCCTGCACATCTTCCACTGGGGATGTGCCCGCAACCCAGGTACATGCCCTTGACCGGAATCGAACCTGGGACCCTTCAGTCCGCAGGCCGATGCTCTATCCACTGAGCCAAACCGGTTTTGGCACCACGACCCTTTAATACAGTTCCTCATGTTGTGGTGACCCCCAACCGTAAAATTATTTTTGTTGCTACTTCATAACTGTAATTTTGCTACTGTTATGAATTGTAATGTAAATATCTGATATGCAGGATGTATTTTCATTGTTACAAATTGAACATAATGAAAGCATAGTGATTAATCACAAAAAAAATTATGTAATTATATATGTGTTTTTCGATGGTCTTAGGTGACCCCTGTGAAAGGGTCGTTTGACCCCCAAAGGGTTCATGACCCACAGGTTGAGAACTGCTGGGATAGATAGTAGTAGTTCATTCTTCCAAATTAATAGAGAGTAGAAAAAGAAAAAAAAACATAAGACATTTTAAAATGTGTTTTTGCCTTTATCTTTCAAAAAATATTTGTGTAGCCAGTTTGGCTCAGTGGGTAGAATTTCGGCCTGTGGACTGAAGGGTCCTGGGTTCGATTCCAGTCAAGGGCACATGCCCAGGTTATGGGCTTAGAACCAAGTAGGGGGCATGCAGGAGTCAGCCGATTGATAATTTTCTCTCATCATTCCTCTCTGAAATCAATGAAAATATATTTTTTTAAAGAAAATGAATGTTTGTCTAGAAAGGCAGGGGGAGTACAGTATAAGGAAAATACTTTATGCAGTAGATGTATTGCATTAGAATTCTCCCAGTGATTGAATATGGAAGAGGATCTTGCTGATTTGTGAATGGTATCTACTGCTGAGATCTGCTTCTCAAATATTTTGAGTAAGAAATAGAAGTAAGTGTTAGGGCCATCCACCACCATGTTCAACTTTCAGTAAGCTACTTACATTGCTCTCTTTTCATATGAATTGTGGAATTTTTGTGGAATTTCAGCTATTTCCATCTGGGAATACTCAAGAAGTTTCTAGAATGTACAGTTATTTCTACTATTAAACTCATTAAGGTACTATAAAATTACCTGGAACAAATAAAAATCAGTAACAATAACAAAAAAGCCCACCAAGGTATACTCAAGGATGAGAGAAAGGATTAGCCAACAAATTTACGAGGTCAAAGAACAAAGCTAGAAAAACAAAACAATTCTATATAATAAAAGGGTGATATGCAAATAGACCAAACGGGGGACAACCAGTTGCTATGAGCGTACTGACTACCAGGGGGCAGACGTACAACACAGGAGCTGCCCCCTGGTGGTCAGTGCATTCCCACAGGGTGAGTGCTGCTCAGCCAGAAGCCAGGCTGATGGCTGGCGAGCGAAGCAGCCCGCCTCCCCAGCAGTGCTAAGGATGTTCAAGGATGTCCAACTGTGGCTTAGGTCCGCTCCTGGGACTTCCGGACTGTGAAATGGAGCAGGCCGGGCTAAGGGAGGCCCCCCCCCCCCCCCCGCCCCCCACAAGTGCACAAATGTCGTGTAGCCGGGCCTCTAGTGTAATGATAATGCTTAAACAGAACAAGTACATGAATCACAACTATAATTCAGAGAGAAGTGTGTCCACTCAGAACAAAAAGGAATATATAACTCTTAAGCACAAATAGGTTAGAATGACAAATATAATAGCAGGGTAAAAACAAGAGAATAAGAACTTGATAACTGACAACTCTGAAGCTTCTAATAAGAAAAAACAACTAGAAATCAGATCCATAGCAAGGGAAGATTAAATAAGTAAGTGAAAACAATACAAAGAAGTTTTTAAAAATGGAGATTTTTTTTAAAACATTTTATTTTTTTATATTTTATTGATTTTTTACAGGGAGGAAGGGAGAGGGATAGAAAGTTAGAAACAGCGATGAGAGAGAAACATCGATCAGCTGCCTCCTGCACACTCCCTACTGGGGATGTGCCTGCAACCAAGGTACATGCCCTTGACTGGAATCAAACCTGGGACCCTTGAGTCTGCAGGCTGATGCTCTATCCACTGAGCCAAACCGGTTAGAGCAAAAATGGAGATATTTTTGAGGACGTACAAAGAATAGAGATTTAAGAATAACAAGAATATTATGAGCAAATTAAGACAAAGACAGGCTATATTCCTATAAATTATGATCACTTCTACAGCATGTAAAATTAATAGCATGCAAATTGGGATTACCTGAGCTCGACTAGCTCAGATTAAAATATCCCAGAAGAATTTTATAAATATTACATTTTTTCCATTAAATTATCAGAGAACAAGCCTATTTACTTTGGATTACTTATCCTTTGTGAAGGGAGTAAATCTATCTTTATAAAACTAGTTGTTAATCAAATACCATCTAAGAGGAATGCCTTTGGAGTTGTGGAAATCACTGTGCTTCTTTTGCAAATCAAAGTAAGAAGCTGAGAACTCAGCTGGAGAAGGGTGATTGAATAAACAGGGACTATAATTGACAACAGGTTGCAAAAGGAAAACAGCAGAGAAAAAATATATATTTAAGAATATGTCAGTGAAGAGTGAGAAGTAGAATAAGAACGTAAATTAATAAAGCACAATTTGTACTTTTATTGAAGAATATGGCAATTGATGACAAAAAGTAGAAGTTGGGTATTGGATTACTTATTAATTTAGCTTAGGTGTCTTTGCAAAAAATAGAGATCCAAAATAACAGTGGTTTTAAACAAAATAGTGGCTAATTATAAAAGAAGACATACCAAGGCTGCTTCAGCCTTTGGCTCCGTCATCCTAATGGTCCAAGTTGGAGCTCGAGTCATATCATCTATGCCTTAAACAGCAGGGTTGGAGTAGAGTGGGCAAATAAGAAGGGGCATTTAGTACTTAGGATATTTCCTAGTAGCTTGCAGGTAGCTCTTCTTGCATTCCATTGGCCATAACTAAGTTTTATGACCATATAAGGGGAAATGTAGTCTTTATTCCAAGTGATCGTGCTCCCAACTGAGAGTTGGTGTTCTTTTAACTAAGAGGAATAGATTGGTTATTAGGGTAGGCAGATAGCAGTCTCTGCTACTCTACTGAGTACTTACTATGTGCTAGGAGCAATGTTAAGGTGCCTGGTTGAAAGTTACATGTGATCTAATGGAAGAAGCAGATTCATATGTAGTCATACACCACATAACGACATTTTGGTCATTGATGGACTGCATTTATGACAGTGGTCCCATAAAATTGTAATGGAGCTGAAAAGTTCCTATTGCCTCCTAATGTCATTGTTGTGCTTGTGTTTTAAGTTAAGTATTATCACAAAGGAGTCGAAAGTAAAAAAAAAAATTAAAAAGTTTATAAAGTAAAAATGTTACAGCTAAGGTTAATTTCTTAATGAAGAAAGAAAAATACTTTAAAAAATAAATTTAGTATAACCTAAGCGTACAGTGTTTATAAAGTGTACAGTAATGTCCTGGGCCTTCACATTCACTCATCACCCATTCACTGATTCACCCAGAGTAACTTCCAGTCCTGCAAGCTCCATTCATGGTCAGTGCCCTGTATAGTTGTACCATTTTTAAAAATGTTTTATACCATAGTTTTACTGTTCCTTTTCTATGTTTAGACATGTTTAGATACATAAATACTCACCATTGTGTCACAGATACAGTATTTAGCACAGTAACATGCTGTATAGGTTTGTAGCCTAGGAGCAATATGATATACCATAATCCTAGGTATGTGGTAGTCCATCTAGGTTTATGGAAGTACACTCTATAATATTTGCACAATGACAAAATTTCCTAACAACTTATCCCTGTCATTAAGTGACACATGACTGTAAAACACAACACTAAGTACTATGGGAATCCAAGAAGACATACCTAATTCAGTCTGGTTTATTCAGGAAGGCTTTCCTGAACAATGTGGTCTCAAACTGAGAAATAAAGTAGCATTTATCAACCTTGGCACTGTTGACATTTGGGGCAGTAATTCTTTGTTGTGGGGGCCGTCTTGTACATTATGGGATGTTTAGCACATCCCTGGCCTAACTCAACAGATGCTAGTAACAGCTCCCACTCCCAAGTGTGACAACCAAAAATGTTTCTAGACATTGCCAAATGCCCTCAGGGGGTCGGGGGATATTCTCCCTCCCCATTCCTATTGAGAACCATTGACCTAAAGGAAGAATAGTTTAAACAGCCATGGGCAAACTACGGCCGCCGGAGGGATCTGGCCCATTTGCAATGAATAAAACTAAAAAAAAAAAAAGACCGTACCCTTTTATGTAATGATGTTTACTTTGAATTTATATTAGTTCACACAAACACTCCATCCATGCTTTTGTTCCGGCCCTCCGGTCCAGTTTAAGAACCCATTGCGGCCCTCGAGTCAAAAAGTTTGCCCACCCCTGGAACTTTAACAGATAAAAGAGAACATTTCAGTTTTGATCAACAGGATATTGTGCTCCTTGGGTTACCCATGGTTGGAGTGCAGTAGTTCTTTCTTGAATGTCCAGAATGTCTTTCTCTTCTTCATCTAATGAGCCATCAAGAAATATTACTCCTGGGAGTAGCCTGTGTCTTGGTCTAGTCCTACAACTGTGCAAAGAGAAGGGGTGAGATGGAGGACTTCTTGTGGTGTGACTCCTGGCCCAACCTAGGGGCGCAAAAAGACCTAGGGAACAATACCTGACCTGGGAACCCTATCCTCCCAATATGTAGTGGAATTCACCCAAGCTTAGTCCCACCTGGGCTCCTAATGTGGCATTTGTTTCTCATAGCTTAATCTATTTTTTAAACATTAAATAAAATAAAACCTGGCAGTAATCATTTGGAAGTTACAATATGGACAAATTTACAAAGATGAGAACATCGTGGTATTTATGAGGATCTATAGGCAGTTTGGTGTTGCTAGAGAATTTATTTTCAGTCAGGAAGTAGTGGGAAATAAGACCTGAGAGAGTTGATGGGGACCAGGCTTTGAAAGACCTTATATTTTATGCTAAAGACCTTGAATTTTATCCTGTAGACTGGTTGCTTCATACTTCTCTTATTAGTGGGACACTTTTTTCAAATGAAATTTCATAAGAAATCTTGGTATTAAAAATGCTTAGACTTGAGGTGGCTCTGGTTGAGGCAACTTAATTTTGCTTGGATCTAACAAAACTGAAGTGAAACTCATGGAATTATAAAACTTCTATTTTGTTTTCAAAAGAAAAAAACCGATTATAATATCCTCTTAAAATTTATAGAAATAATAAAAATGTTAAGAGGTTGGGATTATAATGGTTTTTTAAAAGACATGTAGTTTTAATAGGCATATGTTTGACCTTTTAGTGTGTAAAATGTTAACCTAAAAAGCGAAGTGAAAGGTAACAAGGCTTGCAGTCTAGGGGCACAGATCAAGGCAGAAACCCAAATTGTGTCCCAATTTCAGGGTTAAGGCAATGAGTTTCTATGAGAAAAAGGAAGGGAAATAGTTACACAAATGGAAGAAAGAAATTTCCTTTGGTGCTGTCAATTAAGAGTAATTCTAGGAATTACTCTTCATGAATCTCAGTTCTACCCTCTAGCTCTTAAGTGATCCTTTTTTTGTTATGAAAGTGTCACCGACCCCTGTGGGTCACAGACCCCAAATCGTGGTTATTCTACCTAGTGTAGCTCACACCAATAGGATGAGACTGCATTCTGTAAAACAGGTCAGAAGCACTAATCTTTGGCCAAGGAATGGAGAAGGATGAGCTCACGCTATAAAAATCCCTTCTGCCCTATTCTGAGGAATTAGGAAAGTCTTAAAGGGTGTGTGTGTGTGTGTGTGTGTGGTGGGGGTGGGGGGGGGGGTTGGTGAAGGGGGGGAGGCAGGCAGGTTTAGGGGTGGAATGTGTGGTTTCCAAGGGAGCATGCACTGTTCTCAGACATGCTTAGAACATGCCTAGCCATACATTGCTTGTCTTATTTTAATTTTAAATCTCTACTCTTGGGCATGTTTTTTAGTATGCTAATGAAGAAAAGTTTTTCAAAAGGATGCTTGGGAGGGGGTTTCAGATGCCATTTTGGATCTTTCTGGTGCAAACCAGTTTCTTAGTTATGGTTCTTGATTCCTTCCAGCAGGTTTAGCTATCCCTGGAATTTCTACCTGCTTTTGTCATGGGTTATTTTGGAGAGAATACAAGGAAGTCAGTGGAAGTTTAAAGATGAACTAATGATGTGGTGGCACAACCCAGTGACAAGTACATCTACATTTTATACTATTTCTTTCTCTTTCAGTCCAAGATGACAGTGTTGCCGATGATAAACTTTTCTCAAAAACTGTGTAGGTTCTCTAAATCTCATTGGGATTCATTGGAATGGATAATAGTTTATACCCACAAATCTCTTTGAAATAAACTCTTTCTTACTTTGGGCTTCTGCTGAGTTGGCCAAAGGATAATGTGCTTAAACTTCCTAGAGGCCTTCTGGTGCAATTGAGAAGACCTGGGAGGCATACCCTTAATTTGTTTAAAGGATTCTTTGTATGACTGAATTATTGGGAGCCATTTTAGAAGCAGTCTACCACAAAGATTAACTTTTATCTAATTGAAGTAGTCATATGATTTTTTTTCTCCCTTAGGCTACTAATACATTAATAGTTACATTAATAGATGATTTCAGCCCTAACCGGTTTGGCTCAGTGGATAGAGTGTCGGCCTGAGGACTGAAGGGTCCCAGGTTCGATTCCAGTCAAGGGCATGTACCTTGGTTGCAGGCACATCCCCAGGAGGGGGTGTGCAAGAGGCAGCTGATCGATGTTTCTCTCTAATCGATGTTTCTAACTCTCTATCCTTCTCCCTTCCTCTCTGTAAAAAATCAATAAAATATATTTTAAAAAATAGATTATTTTAGGGTCCACAAAATTATAGTAATAACAAGAGTATGGTACTTGCATAAAACAGACACACAGACCATGGGACAGAATAGAGAGCCCATAAATATCTTTATGCATATACAGTCAACTAATCTTTGACAGTAAGTATATACAATGGAAAAAGGATAGTCTCTTGAATAAATGGTGCTGGGAAACCTGGATATCCATATACAAAAGAATGAAATTGAACCCTAATCTTACACTATACACAAAAACCTGAAGTGAATTAAACTTAACCATAAGACCTGAAACCATAAAACTCATAGAAGAATACATAGGGGAAAACTTCTTGACATTGGTCTTGGCAATGATTTTTATATATGACACCAGAAGCACAGGCAGTAAAAGCAAAAATAGCCATAGTGGACTACATAAGACTAAAAGCTTGTTCATAGGCCTTGCTGGTGTGGCTCAGTGGTTGAGTGTCAACCTTTGAACCAGCAGTTCATGGTTCGATTCCCATTCAGGACACATGCCCCTGTTTCGGGCTTGATCCCCAATAGGGGTCATGCAGGAAGCAGCCGATCAATAATTCTCGATCAATAAAGACAGATGCTTCTGTCTTTCCCTCTTCCTTCCTCTCTGAAATCAATAAAAATATATTTATAAGCTTGTGCATAGCATAGGAAATAATCAACAAAATGAAAAGGCACCCTACAAAGTGGGAAAAATCATTTGCAAACCGTGTGTGTAATAAGTGGTTAAGACCCAGGCTATATAAGGAACTCATACAATTATAGAGCAAAAAACCCAAGTAACCCAGTTAAAATGGCAATGGATTTGAATAGACATTTTTCCAAAGAAAACTTATAAATGCCCAACAGGTATATGAAAATGTGCTCAACATCACTAATCAGGGGAATGCAAATCAGAAGTCAGTGAGATAAAATCTCATACCAGTTAAGATAAAAAAGACCAGAGATAAAAGTGTTGAGAATGTGAAGAAAAGGGAACCTTTGTACACTGCTGATGGGAATGTAAATTGGTATAGCCATTATCTAAAATAGTATGGAATTTTTCCTCAAAAAATTAAAAATAGAGTTATATAATTCAGCAATCCCATTCTGGGTATATATTTAAAGGAAATTAAATCAGTCTTTCAAAGAGATCTGTTCTCCCATATTCACTGAAGCTTTATTCACAATAGCCAAAATGTAGAAACAACCTAAGCATTGTTGACAGATGAATGGATACGGAAGATGTGGTATATATGCACAATGGGATATTATTCAGCCTTAAAAAGGAGGAAATCCTGTCATTTGTGAAAACAATGTATGAACCTGGAATACATTGTTAAGTGAAGGGAGCTAGACAAAGACAAATAAAATTATTTCATGATCCCACATGTACATGGAATCTTAAAAAGTCAAATAAACAGAAGTAGAAAGTAGAATGGTGCTTACCAGGGCCAGGGAGTTGGGGGATATGATGTCTCAATGGTATCATAGATTATGTACAACTTTTCTTCATCCCTGTTCCTCAGATTGAATAATAAATGAAATTTTCTACCCTTTGACCAACATCTCCCCAGTAAATGGTAGTCAAAGGGCAGAAAGCTTTCATTATGTAAAATGGATAAGTTCTTGAGATCTAATGTACAACATGGTGATTGTAGTTAATAATACTTCACATTTGCTAAAGAGTAGATCTTCAGTGTTCTCACCACATACAAAAAAAAGGGGGATGTAAATGTTTGTTAGCCTTACTGTAGTTATCATTTCACAATGTTCTGTATATTTAAACACATTGTATACCTTAAATATATACATTTTTTAAAAATAAAAAATAAAGCAAAGTATGAGAACAATGTCCTACCAATAGAGAATATCAATATCAAGATAGAACTATAATAACAAACTAGATGGAAATTCTGGAGTTGAAAAGTACAACAACTGAAATGAAAAATTCATTAGGTCCAAGAGGAGATTTGAACTGGAAGAAGAAAGAAAGGAAACAGATATAGATAGGTCAATTGCTATTATCCAATCTGAGGAACAGGGTGGAAAAAGCGTACAGAACTTCTGAGATGTGTGGGACTTCATCAAGTATACTAATCTATAATAATAAAAGAGTAATATGCTAATTAGACCAGACGTCCTTCCGGACGAAGAAGGGGCTGTGAGGGAAGCCTGGGTCCTGGGTGCCTGCTGGCGGCCAGAGGGAAGCCCGGGTGCCAGAGGGAAGCCGGTGCTGGCAGCTTGGGGGAAGGAAGGCCTACTCTTTTTTTTTTTAATTAAATCTTTATTGTTCAGATTATTACAGTTGTTCCTCTTTTTCCCTCCATAGCTCCCCTCCACCCAGTTCCCACCCCACCCTCCGCCCTCACCCCCCTCCACTGTCCTCATCCATAGGTGCACAATTTTTGTTCAGTCTCTACCCGTATCCCCCACATCCCTTTCCCCCCCAAGAATAGTCAGTCCACTCCCTTTCTATGCCCCTGATTCTATTATAATCACCAGTTTATTCTGTTCATCAGATTATTTATTCACTTGATTTTTAGATTCACTTGTTGATAGATGTGTATTTGTTGTTCATAATTTGTATCTTTACCTTTTTCTTCTTCTTCCTCTTCTTAAAGGATACCTTTCAGCATTTCATATAATACTGGTTTAGTGGTGATGAACCCCTTTAGCTTTTCCTTATCTGTGAAGCTCTTTATCTGACCTTCAATTCTGAATGATAGCTTTGCTGGATAAAGTACTCTTGGTTGTAGGTTCTTGCTATTCATCACTTTGAATATTTCTTGCCACTCCCTTCTGGCCTGCAAAGTTTCTGTTGAGAAATCAGCTGACAGTCGTATGGGTACTCCCTTGTAGGTAACTGACTGTCTTTCTCTTGCTGCTTTTAAGACTCTCTCTTTGTCTTTTGCTCTTGGCATTTTAATTATGATGTGTCTTGGTGTGGTCCTCTTTGGATTCCTTTTGTTTGGGGTTCTGTGCGCTTCCTGTACTTGGAAGTCTATTTCTTTCACCAGGTAGGGGAAGTTTTCTGTCATTATTTCTTCCAATAGGTTTTCAATATCTTGCTCTCTCTCTTCTTCTGGCACCCCTATAATTCGGATGTTGGTACGCTTGAAGCTGTCCCAGAGGCTCCTTACACTCTCTTCGTATTTTTGGATTCTTTTTTCATTTTGCTTTTCCGGTTGGGTGTTTTTTGCTTCTTCGTATTTCACATCTTTAACTTGCGATCCTCTAGTCTGCTGTTGGGAGTCTGTATAATATTCTTTATTTCAGTCAGTGTATGCTTAATTTCTAGTTGGTCCTTTATCACAACCTCGAGGGTCTCACTAGATTTCTTGAGGGTCTCATTAAGTTTATCGGCGGTTTCTAGAAAATTCTTGAAAAACTTTAAAAGTGTGGTTTTGAACTCTATATCCAGTATTTTGCTTTCCTCCATTTCTGTCATTTGTGTCCTGTTTCTTTGTCTCCACATTTTTTTATGCTTCACTGTGTCGATAGAGTGGCTTTCTCTGCTAGGTGTCCTATAGGTCCCTGTGGCTCAGCCTCCCCAATTACCTGCAGTGGACACTCTTGGTGCACCCCCTTGTGGGTTTTGTGCACAGTCTAGTTGTAGTTAAGCCTTGATTGTTGTAGGTAACACTGGGAGGGATTGACCTCCAGGCCAATTGGCTGTGAGAATCAGCTGTGTCTGCAGTGGGAGAACTTCTGTGCTGGAGACACCTCTCCGGGGCAAGACTTGCTTCAATGGGGCTTTGGTGCTCACTGAGTCTGCCCCCTGAGTGTGTCCTTTATGGATCCAAGGAGCTGCAATCTGGATGGTCCCACTCTGACCACGGGGCACACTGGCTCCTGGATCTCTAAGGAGGTGCTAATCTAGTCTCTACCTGAGGCTATCCAGCAGGAGCCAGCTGTGACACAATGCAAGTTGCCCTGGGGCCTTGGGCCAGCTGCAGTTTGTTAGGAAATTATCAAATTGCAAAGGGCCAGGCCTTTCATATGCAAAAGCCTCCGTGCAGGGTTTGGGCGGGGCGGGGTCCCAGGGGATCAATAGGGCGGAGTGAGCAGTTATGGCTGCTCTCAGTCCTGCCCTCAGAGGCCCTGCTTCTCAGTGTACCGGCAGTCGCTGCAAGCACCCCGAGAGAAAGCTGCCCTTGAGTTCCGACTGATGCCAGACAGTCCAGTTTCTCCCGTATGAGTCTGGGTCCCCAGAGACTCGCCGGAACTGGAGCTCAGAGCTTGAGACTCCCTCCCGATTGAAAAAGACAACCGTGTCCTCAGCCGCCAGCCCTCTCCGCATGCGCCTCTGTACCTAGGAAGGCCTACTCTTGCATGAATTTTGTGAATGGGAATCTAGTATACACATAATGGGAATTCTACAAGGAGAGGAGGAGATATTGAATGGGACAGAAGGACTATTTGAAGAAATAATGGTTAAGCCCTAGCCAGTTTCCCTCAGTGGTTAGAGCATTGGCCTGCGGACCAAAGGGGTTCCCAGTCAAGGGCACGTACCTCAATTGTAGGCTCCTCCCCAGCCTGGGCCCTGGTCTGGGCTCATGCAGGACGCAACCAATTGATGTGTCTCTCTCACATCAATGTTTTTCTCTCTCCCTAAAAATCAGTGGGAAAATATCCTCAGGGGAGGATTAACAACAACCAAAAAATAAATAAATAAATAAATAAATAAATAAAGCAAGCAAACCCACCTTTTAAAAAAAAGAAATTAAAACCCTAGTTTTAATGAAAAACATATTGACATATTTCAGAAGTTCAGTGAACTTCAAGTATGATAAAACCAAAGAGATCCACATCTAGACACATCATGATCAAACTGTAGAAAGATGACGAAGCTTTAAAGCAGTAAGAGAAAAGCAATAAGTGACATTCAAGGGACCTTCAGTAAGAGTAACAGCTGCCTTTTCATTGGAAACCATGGATTCTGGAAGGCTGCAGGATGACATATTCACAGTGCTAATAGGGAAAAAACTCAACTAAGGATTCTATATCTGCCAAAACTATCCTTCAGAAATAAAAGAAAATGAGATGATCCTCATAAAAATGGAGAGAATTCAACAGCAGCCTCCAACAGATGCTAACAGGAGTCCTTCAGGCTGAAGTGGAAGAACACTAGATTCTAATCCATATAAAAATATGTTTTTAATGGGCAAAGTCAGTGATATAGGTTGACTCAGGACCTGCTTAGTTGGTCCCTAGAAAAAGGAGGGCTTCCAAAGATCACTTGCTTTAAGAAGGTAATGATAGAACCACACTTCTCTCTTCTCTACATTTGAGAGGAGTCTTGCCCCTTTCCTTCATTCAGTATATAATTTTTGAATAGGTTAATGGGGTGGGATCTTTTCACCATTCTAATTCTGAGTAAGTAAATAAGTAAATAAATAAAAGAGTAGGCTTGCCTGGCCAGCTTGGCTCAGTGGTCGAGCATCAACCTATAAACCAGGAGGTCATGGTTCGATTCCTGGTCAGGGCACATGCCTGGATTGTGGGCTCAATCCCCAGTAGGGGACATGTAGGAGGCAGCCAATCAATGATTCTCATAATTGATGTTTTAATCTCTCTCTCCCTCTCCCTTCCTCTCTGAAATCAATAAAAATATTTTTTAAAAACACATTATAGTGAGATACCCCTACATTTCCACCAAAATGGTTAATATTGAATGGATGGACAAACAGTGTTGGCAGGGATATAAGCAAGTAGCACTCTTAATGTTGGTGGGAGTGTAAACTAGTATAGCTACTTGGGGAAACTACTTGTTATAGCTACGTGGCAAAAACATATGCCTATCTTATGACCAATCCAATATACTCCTGGGTATGTATATATGCAACAGAAAGAAGTTATACACACGATGAAATTATACCAAAAGACTTATACAAAAAATATTTATAGCGGTACTATTTATAATAGCCAAAAGCAGGAAACAAATCCAAATGCTCACCAACATGGGAATGGATAATGTAGTATATTCATATGATGAGATACTACTCAGCAAAAAAAAGGGGACAAACTACTGATACAACATGGTTGAATCTCACAAATATTATCCTTTGCATAAAAATCCAGACACAAATGAGTATATAATCTAGTTTCCATTTATATGAAGTTCAAAAGTAGGTAAAACTGATCTAGTAGTAGTTAGAATAGTGGTTATCTTTGGGGTACTGACTGGGATGCAACACAAAGGAGCCACTTTGGAGGCTGGAAATGTTCTCTGTCTTCTGGGTGGTGGTTACATGGGTGTAGACATAAAACTTTGAGTTAAATACTTAAAAAAAAGTTGCTGCTCTTGAAGGTCTTCTGTACTCCATATTATGAAAGATAGGTTAAGATCTCAAAGAAATATACACTGAGTAGCCAGATTATTATGACTGGCCAGATTATTATGACCACCGCATCAGTACAGTGAAGTGAAATAGTTATGCAAATAATAATAATAATAATCAAACCTTGAGAGTATTTGCTTAGGAAGTTTTCAGTATTTTTGGAAGTGTCAATGAAGTACTAATGGGGTGGTCATAATAATCTGGCCGGTCATAATAATCTGGCCACTCAGTGTATATCTTTACTAGAGGCCCAGTGCACTAATTCGTGCACAGGTGGGGTCCCTCGGCCTGGCCGGTGATCGGGGCCAGTTGGGATCATGGGAGTTTGGCTGGCCACAGGAGGTTGGCTATGGGAGCGCACTGACCACCAGGGGGCAGCTCCTGAGTTGAATGTCAACTGGTGGTTAGGTTGTTTGGTCACTTAGGCTTTTATATAGATAGATTGCTCTATCAATGTTGTTTAAATCAGAAATAAATAATACTATGCAGTCATTCTGGAAGGAAATTCAGCCAAGTTTCATTATTTGTAACTGCTAAAAGCCTTCAGATATAACATGTTAAAATGATTTACCTTTGAGAAAAAACATAATTAGGTCTGATGATGAATCTGCTGATTACACTATTTGATTTTAGGTAATATTTAAATATTTTGTCACAAATGTTATTTTTGAAGTCCATAATGGACTAAGGGCAATTATTAGCAACATTAAAGCAGCTTGGTTCTGTTATTTCCCACTGGAGGATCAAGGCAGAATGAGCAAGTGAGAGAACTTTTGAAAAATAGAAGTGCCAGTGTTTTTACAACTACTTGTAGGCCATAAAAAACAAATGAAATCTGTTCCTCACAAAGAATGCAAGGGCTGGTCAAACGCCAAGATGTTGCTACACAGAGAAAATAAAACAAGAAGAGACAAAACCACAACAGAGCTGCTTTCATCCCAGAATGTTCAAGGAACTGAAGAATAAGGACTGGGACATGACCAGGGCACAGAGGAGAGGAAGGTTAATCAGGGAGGACAGGGATTTTTTTCTTGACTTTGTACTAGCTATTAATCTAAAGCTAGAAATTCTGGTTTTTATCTGAAGAATTAGAAACAGATTTCTCCAGTTTCTTCACTTACTCAACAAGTATTTATTGAGCTTCTGCTATGTGCTTGGCACCATTGTAGGCACTCGTGATACAGCAGTGAACAAAAGAGACAAAAATTCCTGCCTTCGTGGAACAAATACTAAAGATGGGAGTGGAGCAGGAATGTGCACACACATTATACATGTTGCAGTGAGTTTACATTAAGTAGCTACTTTTCTTGTTTAGCCATACTTTAGCCTTCACTGCCCATACCTTCTGGGACCTCCAGTTTAATGCTGCTAATGAAGCTCCGTTACCCTTTCTAATGAGACCCTTCTCAGTCCTTTAATAATAAATTCTCCTTGCATGTGAATCAAGATTGATCTGTCTTGATAAATGGTAAAGAACGGAATAAGAAATAGGCCCAAATAAAAAAAAAAATTAGGACAATGGTATGGAATCTTACACAAAGGAGTACTAGGATTCTTTTATAAATTTTAAAAAATTAATTGATTACAGAGAGAAACATCAATTTGTTGTTCCACTTAGTTATGCATTCATTGATTGGTTCTTGAATTGGTTCTTGAATGGGGATTGAACCTACAACCTTGATGTATTAGGACGGTGTTCTAATCAACTGAGCTACCCAGCCAGGGCCAAGAATAGTAGGATTCTAAAGTCAATGCAGTTAAAAGCTGAAATTAATAAAATAGGTAAAAATAGTAGAAAGGATAAATAAAAACCAAAGTTGATGATTTAAGATGATCAATAAAAAGGTAATACATATCACATATATAATAGTGTTAGTCACAGATAGAAATTAAAATAATTCTATGATAATACTGCATGAAAGTACATTTGTAATAAATTGAAAGCCTAGAGACAATCGCTGATTTTTCAAGGTAGATGGCAAACTTACATAGGTTTATTAGCATCAGAGATTGAAAAGGTAATTAAGAGAGTCCATTTAAAAAAATCATAGATGATTAACAATTGAATTGTTTCTAACCTTTAGAGAACAGCTGAGTCCAATGCTGTTTAAACTATTTTAGGTCATAGAAAAAGATGGAAAACTCCCCAGTTCATCTTATGAAACCGTGACTTAATGATAGAACCCTGTAGAAATTAACAGAAAAGAAAACCTCAGATCAATTTTCTTATGCATACAGATGCTAAAGTCATAAATAAAATATTAGTAAACAGAATTCACCAGTATATCAAAGATTAATACACTATTATGACCCAGAAAAATCTTTTAATATAATTCACTTCATTAGTAAGTTAAAGAGAACCATATGAGCATGTCACTTCAATGCTGAAAAGGCTCTTGGTAAAATTCAGTTGTCATTCATAAATAACTGTTAAGTAAGTAAACTATTTGTTTACTAAACATGTTTTTACTGAGCACCCATTATATGCCAGGTAATGTTCTAAATACTGGGGTGAAAGCAGTTAACAAAGACAAAACAAAATAAACCCTTTCTTCACTGACCTTACATTAGTATTTGGGAGTCATCCATAAAAAAATAAGTTAAATGTCTCATTTATCAGATGGTAATAAGTACTGTAGAGAGAAATAAAGCAGAAAATAGGCAATTGCCAAGAGCGGAGGCATAGGGATAGTAGGGAAGTCCTGTCCTCATTGATAAGGTAGACATTTCTAGCAGAGACCTATGGGAGAGCAAGAGCAGGTGAACAAAACAAAAATTCCTGCCCTCATGGAGCCTACAATCTAGTGGGAAAAGGCAAAAAACAAAAATCACACTAAATAAAAAAAAGCCTATAGTATATTAGGAGGTTTTAAGTGCTATGGAAAAAGAGAAAAATCAGGAGAGTAAAGGGAACCAATTCCCAGGGGATTTTGAGGGACAGGTTGTAATATTAAGTAGAGTGGTCAGGATATTCCTCATGGAGAAGCTGAGATCTGAGGAAGGTCTTGAAGAAGGTGAGAGTATTAGCCACATGGACATGGGAGTTTGTGGAATTCAGGTTATGTTGTGTAGCACCTTGAAGACCATTGTAAGGACAATTTAGAAATAGTTTAATGATTTTTAATAAGTCAAACACCCTTGTAACTATTAGCTATGTCAAGAAATCAAACTTTGCCAGTCAATCTGGAAGCCTTTCCATGTATGCTCTCTCAGACTGTATCGCCTATCCACTATTCTGGCACTGTCAGGATCACTTCCTTATATTTCTTTATAGTTTTATCACCCAGTTGTGTATACCTATATACTATAGTCTTACCTATTAAAAATAATTTGATGTCTTGAATTTCTTTTAATCAATTTTTTTCTTTATCATGTTCTTTTTGTTGTTGTTAATCCTCACCCGAGGACATTTTCCCATTGATTTTTAGAGAGAGTGGAAGGGAGGGGGAGAGACACAGAGAGAAACATCAATGTGAGAGAGATACATTGAGTGATTGCCTCCCACACTCACCCCGACCGGAGCCAGGAGTAGGGCATGCAACAGAGGTACATGGTCTTGACCAGAACTGAACCCATGACCACCCTTCAGTCACAGGCCGACTCTCTATCCACTGAGCCAAACCAGCCAGGGCTATCAGATTCTTTAGTTTTAGAAGAGTCTGGGTCATTTAGCCTGTAAAGTTATTTACAATCTTAATTTAGCTGATTGCAAAATTTTTGCAATCTAACTGCTGACTGTCCAACGTATTCTTTTGAATTGTGTACTTCATGCAAATTGGCATCTGAATCCAGAGGATTAATCAGACTCAAGATTCGACTTGGCAAGGCTGTGATTTTGGCAGCCATGATTCTTGGTGCCTAGATTCATCAATGTGTTGGATCCTACAACATTTTGATATTCTAATCTGATTTTCCTTTCTATGTATTAGTTGGAAAACTTTTATAAAGTGATACTCCCTGCATCTACTATTTGATACCCAGATTTACTGGATAGGAAAAACGAATGATAAATACTTGATTCTTATTCTTTACTTGGTAGTTTTCAAAATAATGAGTTGGTTCCTTATCATATCTTCCCAAGAGACATGATAAGACTTGTGTTTTTAAAGGCTCTATCTGGCTCACATACTGAGAGTAGACCACAAAGATATCAAGGAAGAAGCGGGGAGACTGTTTAGAAGAACATGGTAGAAATCAAGGCAAGAGATAATACTGGCTTGGACCAGGGGAATGGCAGTGGAGTTCATGGGAAGAGATGCTATTTGGATATATTTTGAGGTATAGTTGATAAGATTTTTGATGGATTGGATGTGGAGTATGAGAAAAAGAGTAGTCAAAAGACAATTTCAGTTTTATTTTGTTTAATCCTGCACATGAAGAATGAAGTTGCTTTCAACTGAGATGTGAAGGGCTACGAAAATAGTAGATTTTGGGGGAAGATCAGGAGTTTAGTTGGACTATGTTGAGCTTCAGACATAGTTATTGGACTTCTGAGTGACTCTAAGAAAATAAAAATAAAAAGGACACATATGTAATACCCTTTGTAATACTTTAAGCAATAAAAAAAAAAGAAAGAAAAGAAAAATCATACTTAACACTACGGTGTCGGGTGAATTTCCCGCCAAAATATAAGATGGCGCGGGCAATTATTTAGGTTTCCCGCGCAAAATCAGAGTTAGTTTAAAATGCCTATATCTTTTGAAGTATGGGTTCGATTGAAATGAAATTTTCGGTTTCTTGTGTAAAAAATGAAAATTTATTCAATCACAGACATTTTTTTATCTATTCAGTACATAAATAATTCGATATATATAAACTAAATACGAAAAACCCAAAAAATACTTATTACCTAAAAATATACACATATTTTTAAAGTTTAAAATAAAATTTTCATAATAAATCAAAACAAATAGAAATTAATAGTTTTTTAGCGTATGATATTTTTCAAAACACGCCCCTTTATGTAGAGGTATATTGCAAAATTTGCACATGTAGCGTGTCTCACTGCGCAATTTATGAACAGAACATACGCGACACCTTCTCAAAATGTTTTTCTTTTTTCCACTTCCGACAATTGCCTGTAACGTATGCTTTCTCATGTCCATCGATAGCCTGCATGGTGGATCAGATGTAGGTGGTTTAGCCCGCATTCCAGAAGTAGACGGTACTGGTTGAAGGTCTGGAACAATGTCCATGTCCTCTGGAATATCATCCGTCAACCAGTGGATAGCTGTTTGTTTCAAAAACATTTTAAAACCCATTTTTCTTTGCCTCACTGATTTGTAAACTGCATAAGAATTAAATAATGCGCAATTTATCATATACATTGCCAACCTTTTTGTCCATTTGACCGTCCTCCGCAATATCGAATAATATGAAAGGTATTGGTCGGCCCGGTCAACACCTTTCATATGTTTATTGTAGTCAATGAGTGCATTCGGTTTGACAATTTTCTTTTTTGATGTTCTGTCAATATTCTGACTGTCTTCCATCTCCGCAGAATGAATCGAAGAAATCAGGTATACAGGCTTTTTTTATTGCCACACTTGTAACAATATATCATTTTTCCTTATAAATTTTGTTTCACCTTTTTTCAAAGAAATTGTTTGAAAATCTTTAGGTATACCTCGATTTTTCCGGATTGTTCCACATATTCTGAATTTGTTTTTCATAAGTGCTTCACAATTTGCGACGCTATTATAATAATTGTCCATATATATATGGTACCACGAATCAGTGTATGGAGACACTACTGTTTGTATCGTTTCCAATAATCGCTTTCCTTCGCCGCAATAAATTTCCATGTTACAGATATATCCTGTATCACTTTCGCACAACAAACGAACCAATATTCCATATTTAACGATCTTGCCAGCATTATATACCCTAAAGAATAATCTTCCCCTCCAAGGTACGATCCCTTCATCTAGTGATAATTGCTGATGAGGTTTGTAAATATTTATAAATTTAGGCACAAAATAATCTAGTACTGGTCTCACTTTGCAAAGTCTATCTGATTCATTTACGATATCCACATTATTATTGAAGCGCCAAGCTTTCCATATCTGTCGGAACCTGTCTCTCGTCATCGTTTTACCAAAATATGGCGTCTCCGTCCATGGCTCCGTGGTCCAATAGTCATCTCTTCTATCTTTGCGCACCTGTCCCATGAGAACAATTAACCCTAAAAACTTCTTCATCTCTTGAGGGGTTATATCTTTCCACTTTAGGCTTTTTTTTGAAAGTTTGAAATTATTCCTATTTTGATTATAATACCTGTTTGACTCCTCTACAAGAAATTCAAAAAAATCATCTCCAATAAATAATTTCACGGCATCTTCTATATTATTTATAACAGCATCTGTGTTTAATCCTTGATGCCCTAAAAAATCTTCTAAGACCGGTGGATTATCAACATGCGACCATTCTTCTCTCCCGCCTTCTATATCTGACTCTGAGTCAGAGCTGGAGCTCGAAATTCTTCGTCGCCTCAATGTCCTGGGACGCACCATTACTTCATCATCACTAGAATCTTCATCACTTGTACTCGCATTTTCAAGATCGCTATCACAAGAATAATTGGACAACTTGTCTGCACAAAACTCATCATCACTATAGTCTGAATGCTGCGACATTCTAGGTTAAAGCAAATAAAAATAATACTAACTGAAAATAGCGGTACTCCGATAGATATCTGATATAAAAAAATAATTATTATGCGAACACTTTGCGGAACGATTTTATTTTATTTGGTTAAAAAATTCTATATGAATGTCTTTATCACAATATATTTAAATATTTAAACACGTAATAATATTCACAAAACTCAAAACTAAAGACGTCCGGACACAAGAAGTATTTCTCAATAACTATTCTCTTTGCATGGTGAGATATCCAGGGATATCGGTTATAAAATGAGAAAACAATACATTGGTACCCTAACGGTATTGTACTCGACCAGCGCCATAAAGTGTTCTCTACTTACAAGGGATTTTTATGATACCTATTACCCCAATGGGTATGAAACGGTTCGCATACGCAGGTAGGTATCTTTGTGAACGGCAAACAAACAAATATTTGGTAATACACAGTTACAATCGGCCCGAGTTTACACGTTTCCCGCACTCCACCGCAAATCTATATGAACCGAGTTAAGACGGCTCCCGCGGAGTACGCGCAATTCACGCGAGCCGACTTAACTCGTTTCCCGCAATCCAAGTGTTAATCATGTCACTGTCATTGTTAGCATTTTTGTATAATTCTATGCATATATATATACATATACATATATATACACACATATACATATATATACATATATATATACATATATATATAACATTCATATATAACCTATTTTTACAAAATTGAATTTCTGTTGTGTGTACATTTTTAGATCTTTTTTCACAAGACATTACAAGAGCATTTTCTAGAAGTGAAATAATCTTTGAAAACATGAGTTAATGGTATTTCATCTTTAGTTTTACTATAATAACTCTAGCCATATAGATTATGTCCTCTTTTACTCATGCCTTTTTGCATGTCCATTCTAGTCCTGATGCTTTAGTGCAGAGGATTTGGTTTCCTGTAGTTACTGTGTATTATGATTCACACCTGTGGTTTGGCAGCCGGCCTAGCTGTAAGTGTTCAATGAAGACTCATGAACGATCCATGCTTTTAAAATGAGTGTCTTGGAGGATTATATTCATCTCAGTCATTCAAGACCTTGGCATTGTCCCCATACTCCGAGGAGGAGTGTCTTCTGCTATGAATGCTACAGTGGGAAGGAAGCCTGGGCACTTACAATGGGGGAGAACCTACAGATTCCCAGGTGTCTTGCCTGCAGCGCTGTGCCTGGGTGGGAGATTTTGAAATATACCAGTCTGTCATGTTTTAAGGTCCCAGGGAGCCTCGAAGATACTGGAATGGTAACTAGTTTATACCCTAGTACACTTCAACCTAACTGTTGGTTAATTTCTGGAAGGACCAAAAGAGTAAGAGAGATTTGATGAGCTCCATCCAGCCTGCAGGTTGTTGTCTGAAAAAGAAAATCAGAAAAAAAGAAAAAAAAGAAAATCAGGCTCTCTGGACCAGGCTCATTTCTTTCTAATCACTGTACCCTTTTGAATACAGAATGGCAAACTTGTTCTGTAAAGGGTCAGATATTTTTGGCTTTAAGGGCCCCATGATTTCTGTAGTAACTGTTCAGTTCTGATATTGTAGACAGTGCAGAAACAATTGGGTGTGGCTGTGTTCCTGTAAATCTTACTTTATAAATCAGGCAGCAGACCAGATTTGAGCCATAGTTTCCCAATCTCTGCATTTGAACAATCTTTTTGAAACTGTGTCTCTACCTGCTAGTGGTCATTATTCCCAGTCTCTGAGGATAGGTTTTCTTAGATCACAAAGTGAGATCACACAGGCCCAACTTCCAGGTCTGTATTATCCCTGCTACACCTTGCTTCATCTTAGAAAAAGCCAAGCTAAATAACTAGAACCCATGGGAAGAGAGGAAAGGTGAGCCCAACGAGTTGATTTGGAACTCAGCTCTTAAGAGTAGAAAGTTTGGTCCAGCCGTGTAGCTCAGTGGTTAAGTGTCAACCCATGAACCAAGAGGTCTACAGTTCTTTTTTTTTTTTAAATATATATATTTTATTGATTTTTTACAGAGAGGAAGGGAGAGGGATAGAGAGTTAGAAACATCAACGACATCGATTAGCTGCCTCCTGCACACCCCCCACTGGGGATGTGCCCGCAACCAAGGTACATGCCCCTGACCAGAATCGAACCTGGGACCCTTCAGTCCGCAGGCCGACGTTTTTTGTTTTTGTTTTTTTTAAAAAATATATTTTATTGATTTTTTACAGAGAGGAAGGGAGAGAGATAGAGAGTTAGAAACATCGATGAGAGAGAAACATCGATCAGCTGCCTCCTGCACACCCCCCACTGGGGATGTGCCCGCAACCACGGTACATGCCCTTGACCGGAATCGAACCTGGGACCCTTCAGTCCGCAGGCCGACGCTCTATCCACTGAGCCAAACCGGTTTTGGCAGGCCGACGTTTTATGCACTGAGCCAAACCAGTCAGGGCAAGAGGTCTACAGTTCTATTCCCAGTCAGGGCACACAAGCCTAGGGTTGTGGGCTTGATCCCCACTAGGGGCATGCGGGAGGCAGCCGATGGAAGAGTGATGTTTCTATCCCTCTATTTCTCTCCCTCTCTCTCTAAAATCAATAAAAACATATCTTTTAAAAAGAGTGGGAAAGTTCCTGTGGTTCACCAACAATGACCTCCTGGAGGATTGCTTTTTATTTTCTATTTCATTTTATTTTACTTATCCATCCTTATAGACCAACAGATACCTTTCTTGAACCTGTTAAGTGCAAAGTAAACACTTTCCCCCCTCACACTCCTCACCAAGTAGCCTCAGTACATCCTTTACTCTCCTCATGTGCCATTCTCTAAACTCACAGGTTCCCTCATGTATGCAAAAGTTGATTGGGTTCTTCTGTGAGGAAGGACATCTCCTGAGACTCTTCTCCCCTTCACTAGATCCTACATGCCCTTAAGATACAGTCTTAGATCAGGATTGACACCTTTTTTCTGTACAAGGCTAAATAGTAAATCTTTTAGGTTTTGGGAACCATAAAGTCCTTCTCTCAGCTACTCAACTCTGTCATTGCAGACAAGAGCAGCCATAGGCAGTATGTAAACAAATGAGCGTGACTGTGTTCCAATAAAACTTTATGACATTGAAATTTGATATTATGTGATTCATGTGTTATGAAATATTATTCTTTTTATTAAAAAAAAACTACTTAAAAATGTAAAGGCCATTCTTAGCTCAAAGGCCAGACAGGCAGTGGGACTAGATTTGGCCTGTAACCCATACAATGCTAACTCTTGCATTAACTACTTGGTAATTTACCCTGACTCATGTGTCCTCACCCAACAGAAGAATTAGCCTACTTCTGTCACCTGCATTCCAATGATATGGTTTCTAACCTTTGTCATTACATTTATCATGCTGTATATTAATCATGCTTCTATGTTATCTCTCGTACTGGATTCTGATCTTCTTGAGAGGAGGGCTGTGGCCTAGTCAGTCATCTTTGCATCTTTAGTATCTGACACATAGTGGGTATTCAAAAAATGATTAATTTGATTTTTATGCTCAATAAATATAAAATGTCATTACTACTGTCTTAATGAGAAGCACCTGACTGATATGCAGTAGGCTTCCAAGTTCTTCCCCTAAGGAGTCCATAGTAACTACATTTGCTGCGAGTGGATCTTGTGACTCTGGTTATATAACAAAGCTTTCCAAATTCTTTTATTTTAGAGTTCTATCTCTTTCAGACAAGAGATGACTTTATTTTAAATCATTTCTTCAATCCTAATGGTAAATAGTGGCTTTCACTTTACTTATGAGCCAGTGCTATAATCTGGATGAAAAAATAATAATAGCTATTTATTACTGAGCACATGCTACATTCCAGTCTCTGATTTTTCTTTACACCTTTGATAACTTTCTGACTACTATCAATTTACCTCTTTTTTTTGTTCCCTACACCTGAAACAAACAAAGCAACGTTATGTTTTTCCTCCATGTTCTCTATTATAAATGAATGATAACACCATCCATTCAGTCCTTAAAGTCAAATCTGAATTCATCTAGACTCCTTTCCCTACTTCCCCCCATATCTAATTGGCCAGTAAGTCTTATAAATATCTCTTTTAAAAATTTATAGAGATTTTCTTTCTTCCAGCCCTGTTTCATTTGCTCTAGTTGAAACTTTAATAATTTCTCAACTCATCCAATATATACTTGAACATCTGTATTGTTTTTCCTGATCCTGGTTGTCCCATCTTTCAATGGACTCTTCCCATAATTATTAGCACTGAATGCTGATATTCTACCACATCACTCTTATAATTAAACCCTTCTATCATCCCCCAACATTGTCAAGATAAAGCCAACTTCCCAGTCATGGCATACAAGACCTTATGTGTGGCTCCATTGCCTAACACAGATATGTTTCAGAATTCAGAAAGTTCTGGATTTTAGAAAGATCATATCCTATATAATAAAAGCCTAATATGCTAAGTGTCCGGTTGGCCGTTCAACCAATCAAAGTATAATATGCTAATGATATGCTAAGGCTGCTCAACCTCTCACTATGATGTGCACTGACCACCAGGGGCAGACAGTTGACTGGTTGACCAGTTGCTATGACATGCACTGACCACCAGGGGGGCAGATGCTCAACGCAGGAGCTGCCCCTGGTGGTCAGTGCGCTCGCACAGGGGGAGTGCCAGTCAGCCAGAAGCCAGGCTCACAGCTGGCAAGTTTAGCGGTGGTGGCGGGAGCCTCTCCGCCTCCGCAGCAGTGCTAAGAATATCCGGGGAACGGGCCTAAGCCGTCAGTTGGACATCCCCTGAGGGCTCTTGGACTGTGAGAGGGTGCAGGCCAGACTGAGGGACCCTCACCCCCCGGAATGCACGAATTTTGTGCACTGGGCCTCTTGTGTTTACATAACACATTATATAACACTGGAGGCCTGATGCACAAAATTCATGCAAGGGGCTTGGCCCTCGCAGCTGCAGTGGCTTGCCTCAGCCCTCACAGCCCTGGCTTCATCCAGAAGGTTGTCTGGAAGGTCATTTGGCTGTCTGGTCTAATTAGCATATTACACTTTTATTATTATAGATACTAGAGGCCCGGTGCACGAAAATTTGTGCAATTGGAGGGGGGTGCCTCAGCCCAGCCTATGCCCTCTCGCAGTCAGGGAGCCCTCAGGGGTGTCCACCTGCCAGCTTAGACCTGCTCCCCAGGGTATCAGTTCTAAGCTGGCAGTCAGACATCCCTCTGGCAGCCCAGGAGTCCTTGGGGGATGTTCGACTGCAGCTTAGGCTTGCTCCCCACAGATAGCCTTAGAGCTGCCGTGGAGGTGGGAGGGGCTTCTGCCACTGCTGCTGCGCTCACAGCCATCAGCCTGGCTTGTGGCTGAGCAGAGCTCCCACTGTGGGAGTGCACTGACCACCAGGGGGCAGCTCCTGCATTGAGCATCTGCCCCCTGGTGGTCAGTGCACATCATAGCAGCCCGTTATTCCCAGTCATTCCACCGTTAGGGTCAATTTGCATGTTACCCTTTTATTATATAGGATTTTGTTGGTTTTGGCTCAACACTCTGTAATCAAACACATTAATATTTCATCAAAGAGTGTGAGTGTTTATATCAAGTAGAATAAGGCCTATACATAGATTCTGATAAGTTCAAGTCCTGTTTTGCTACTAAATGAGTTACAGGAATATGTTTAGTTCTTAGAGCTTTTTGAGTTTCAAAAATTAGAACAAGAGACTGTGGCCCTGTAGATATCCAGTGGTCTGCTGGAGCTGGCTTGCCCCAGCTGCAGAAACCTCATTTTGTGCATCTATTCCGAACTCTGCAGTTGGTGACTTCATGTTGGTAGGTTGGAATCAGCCATTTGGTGGGAGTTTTTCCACTATAGTCATCAGTAAATGCAACAGATCCTGGCCTTTTCTTCCATGGAGAGCAGGCTGTTAAATAGTATCAGCACAGCACGATATATACGGATTATATGTATAGTTCATCTGTATGATCCTGCCATTGTGGCAAGCCAACTTGCTCACTCTACTCAGGGCAAAAGGCCAAGATTTTCAGGGAGGCATAAAATGTAAAAATTAAGATAATCAATAATATGGCAATAGAGAAACTGGGGACTTTGGAGTCAGATAGATATGGATTCCAATTCTAACTTCATTATTTCTAAACTGTGATTCTGGGCAACTCATTTAACTGTCTGTAGGTCTCAGTTTACACATTTGAAAACTGAGGACTGATAATATCTTTCTCTTAAGGTTGTTTTAACACTTGGATTGCGGGAAACGAGTTAAGTCGGCTCGCGTGAATTGCGCGTACTCCGCGGGAGCCGGCTTAACTCGGTTCATATATATTTGCGGTGGAGTGCGGGAAACGTGTAAACTCGGGCCGATTGTAACTGCGTATTACCAAATATTTGTTTGTTTGCCGTTCACAAAGATACCTACCTGCGTATGCGAACCGCCATCTTATATTTTGGCGGGAAATTCACCCGACACCGTAGTGTTAAGGTTTAAATGAGATATCATATGCAAAGTACCTGACATAGAATGAACAGAAAATGTTTTTCTTTGTTTACTATAAAACTTTTTTTATGCTGGAGATGTTTATTTCTGCAGACATGGCTCTCATTCTCTAACATTCTTAATGCATCCACAATAAATATGCAGTTTGTACCTGAATATTCTCTAGTTATTTCATCTTGTGTCAGTTGATCTCCTTATAAAGGTATGATCCTTGACTTCTCTTGATCATGTTTGTACAAACTAAATTTGTAGGTTTTTTATTCCATGAAAAGTTTTTTTGTTATTTATTTAACAAATATTTTTTGAGTACCTATTTTATGTTCATGTGCTAGTGCTGGTGATAGAGAGATTAATAAGACATAGACTTTCCTTATATTCTGGTGGACTGTTAGGTAGTTGGGCCTGAAAGCCAACTATTTAAATGCAGGGAAATTACGAGGCTTTTGTAGTAATCCAGGCATGAGCCTGACCAAAAATCCAAGCAGCAACCCTTTGGTGCATGGGACTGCGCCCAACCAACTGAGCCAAACTGGTTAGTGCCAGGATGTTCTCCATGCAGGTAAAGAAAGTCAAGCAAATGCCCTGGCTCAGTTGATTGGAGAGTTGTCTTGAACACCAAAAGGTGATGGGTTAGATTACTGGTCAGGCCACATGGGGGAGGCAACTGATTGATATTTCTCTCTCACATCAATTCTCTCTCTCTCTCTTTTTCACCTCCCTCCACTTCCTCTCTCAAAAAAAGAAAAAAAAAAAGGAGAGAAAAGGATCAAGCAAGTATTATTAGAGGTGAACCCATCTAGGAGAAATGTGTAGAGTGAAGAGAGCTGTGGGTTAAGTGGAGTCGGGGATAAATTTTTAAGTGAGGAAAAAAGAATTGGTTATTGAGGCAGGAAAAAAACCTGGAGCTAGTGGCCTCACAGAATCCCAGGGTGTGCCATGCCAGCACAGTCAAGGGTTCAGTGAGCCTGAGGGGGAGCGGTGAAGGATGTAGAAAAGACAAAGAGAATAAGCTGGGTCTAGGTGGATCTTCCTGTGCCTGGCTGAGGCCACAGAGAGAGATCCAGAGGCAAGCTGAGCCTTTATTTTATAGCCAGAGGTAAACAAGGTAGTGGTCACCATAGTTACACTGTTCTTGTGAGTTTCACTTGTTTTGGCAGCACTTGCTGCATCTCCCACAGCCCATTAGCTTCCCAGATAAGATCTAGGGAGCATCATAAGATCAAGCCTAATTATGCTGAGAGAGCTGTGCCCTCTAAGCTGGGACTTGTTTGTGGCTTTGCCAACAGGTCAGTCCAAGGCTTAACCCTATAGCCACTCCCTACACCAGGGAAGAATAATTTCATTTTCTCTTGTCTTTTTAGGCAGGGAGCCCCTTTGAGGGATTCCTCATCAGATAGTGATTATCTGCAGTGAAAGGCCACATACTTAAAGAAAAAGGGTTGTTACCTTTGTTTGAATACCATGTTTGAATGACTTATGATATGTAACTCTCTTAAGCACTTTTGTTTTAGTCATTTGGCCAAAATCTGCTAATTCAGAACCAATTTGTATCTAGATGTCATTTTATATTATATTTTTCCTTAGATTATGAGTTCTTTAGTAAAATATTGTGAATATAGTCAATACAAGCTTAAAGTAGGTTTCTAGGTTAAGAGGTAGAACACATTTATTTTGTAATATTAAAAGTCAGAAACAGCACCTCTTTTTCTTCCTTGGAAAGTAGAGTTCTTCAGGAAGTCAACAGAAAAATAGAACACATGAATATTATGTATTCTTAGTGAATCATGGTTCTCTCCACTATTTTATTATGAAAATTTTCAAATGTACAAAGAATGGAAAGAATTATACCCACTATCTTAGACAATTAAGATTTTACATTTATACAATTAAGATTTTGCTATATTTGCTTTATCACATGTCTGTCCATCTAGTCATTCATCAGTCCTGTCTTTTTTCTTTTTGGTGCATTTCGAGTAAGTCGACTAGCTGTTTTTCTAAGCAATTGTATTTTTTTCTGAACATTGTAATTAAAATGTCTGCACATTTTGTGCAGATGGTATCAGCTCATCCTTTTTCCTATTTCTAGAAATCTGAGATTGCCAATAATTACTGTCAAATTTAGCATATTAAACAATTTCTGGTAAATACTGTTAAGCCTGTTCAGTGCCCGCATTATAATGAAGACACTTAACATTTTTAAAGTTATCAAAAATAATTTTCAGTGGTCTTTGAATACTGTTTTTTTGTATTTTAAATAAATATTTATTCATATTCTATTGTTTCCAGAGTGGAGAGATCAACAGACCAAGTCATCAAGCCAGTCAATGTAGCAGCTCTATCGAAATGGGTTGGGAAAATACCTCCAGACGTTTTACAAGATATGGCAGTGATTGCACCCATGCTTGCCAAACTTGGATATGACCCATATGCCAATCCACCCAACTACGGAAAACCTGATCCCAAAATCCTTGAAAACACTAGAAGGGTAAGTGAGATTTTTAAAGTGAATTGAGAAAACTGGATATGGTATTTGAATCCTGAAAAGTTTTATTTTTTTTTCTTGCTTTTTGTGATTAGAAAATTATTTTAAAGTAGAAAAATTCTATTTGTAGAATGCTTTATTACCATATGTCTTCCACTGCATTTTAAGGAAAACTGTGGCTCTTCCCAGGAACTATGGGGACAATTTTTAAATATATTTTGCACAATTTCTAGGATGGTGCTTACTGTTGGGGAGATTTATACTCATAGCTGATTTACCACAAATTTGCATAAATACCAAAATTACTAGCTACCTCACTTAATTCTAGTTTCTTTTTTCTTTGAATCTAATGACTACTTTACTTTTAAACCTTTGTGTAGATGAGGCATGATTTCTTCATACTTGAAAACTAAACATAGGCTACATTAGAAGAATTATTAATCATGCAATAAATTACCCTCTGATTGAGAAAAAGTTGCTGTTAAAGTATAATTATAAATTTTCCTATTAAAAAATTATGCTCACAACTTTATGAAATATTGTTTCAGAAAAGCTGAAAACTCAAGAGGTAATCTGAATATATACCTTATCAATTGAATCTACTTCAAATCAGACCTTAATGTATTCTTTTTTAAAATTGTGGTAAAATATACATAATGAAAGGATTCTTAGACCAAATTCCATCTTGTGTGTACAGGCTTCCCCACACCACCAAGCAATTCTCTGACGCCAGCAGGGTATCCAAGAATGCAACTAAATTCTGGCACCATTTACCCAGAGACAGATCAGATTCCACAGGGAAAGGGCTCATTCCCACAAGACCACCCTCCACTTCAGATACCAGTTGCAGCCCAGGTTGTACCGGAACAGCTACAAATCAGAGGTTCCCATGACCCTCCTCCTTGGGTTTAATTAATTTGGTAGAATGGCTCACAAAACTCAAGAAAACTCGTTTACTCACTTAAATTATGGATTTATTACTGAGGACATTAAAGGATAGGAATCAATAGTGAGACAAAGAGGTATGTAGTGGGGGGTCCCGAATAAAAGAGCTTCTAGCCTTATGGGGCTGATACCCAGCACATGGTAGCATTCTGGTTCCTGTAGGTGGAAGCTCTCCAAAAAGGAGAGCTGTCCTTTCAGGTTTTTACGAAGGCGTCATTACATAGTCATGATTGACTAAGTCTTTGACCACTGTCCATTGATTCAGCCTCAAGCCCTTCTCCCCTCCCTGAAAACTGGGGTGGGACTGAATGTTCTAAACCTCAAACCACATGGTTGGTTTCCAGTGACAACCAGCCCCTACCCTGGGGTTGTTTCCAGAAGTCACCTCATTAATATAACAAGAGACAGAGGAGAACCAAGATGGCGGCGTAGGGAGCGGACCTGTGTGTGCTACTCTCTCACAGCATCATTGAAACTATCAACTATGAAGTAAACAACCGCCACTCAGAACCATGGGGAAGTTGGCCCAGTGGGAGATCTACAACTGGAGGAAAAGAAAGAAGCGCAGTGAGACTGAGTGGGAGCTACGGAGGCACCAAAACCAGAGGTACGCAGTCACACGCCACGCGGGCTGCAAATGGATTCTCGGTTTTTTACGAACCCTCGAATCCTCTGGGCTTGCTCGGGGCGGGTCTCTGAGGCCCCAGATCCCACAGGGAGAGGCGGCCACGGCCTTGCAGTGGTCGGAGAGCGAGGGAAGCTCTGATACGCGGCTGCTCACCGGCACCGAGGGACAAGAAGTCCTGGTGTCCCGGGGAGGCGAGGGGCGCGGAGACGCCGCCATCGCTATTTCATCCATGCTGGTGACTCCCTGTGACCCCGCCCTACCCTCAGGGCTATGCCAGAGGCACAAGAGGGAATGACTGTGCTTTTACAAACTCTCAAATCCACTGAGCTGGTTTGGGCGGGTCTCTGAGGCCCCAGGCCCCAAGGCGAGAGACGGCACGGCCTTCCAGCGGTCAGGAAGCGAGGGAGGCTCTGGCGTTCGGCTGCTCGCCGGCACTGGGGGACACAAAGTCCTGGAGTCCTGGATAGGCAAGGGGCCGCTGAGTCTCCGCCCCGGCGACTCCCTGTGACCCCGCCCTACGCAATTTACATTCCCATTTGGGCTGTGCCAGACCCACAAGTAGAAGCGCCTTTTCTTCTGCAAACTTTCAAATCCACTGAGCTGGTTCAGGCGGGATCATGAAGCACCAGACCCTACGGGGAGAGGCAGCACGGCCTTGCAGCCATCAGAAAGCGAGGGAGACTCTGTTGCACAGCTGCTCGCCGGCACTGGGGGACACAAAGCCCTGGCAGAGAGTCAAGGGGCCGCAGAGACTCAGCCAGTGCTATTTGCTCCGCCATGGCGACTCCCTGAGTCTCAGCCCTAATCAATTTACATCCCCATCCAAGCTGTGCCAGGTGCACAAAAAGACCCACATGCGCTTTTGCAGCCTGTCCCAACAAATTGCAGACTTCAACTGCTCGCAGCCATGAGAGACACACTCAAGAAGCAGACCCAGGAGAACCAGGATGGCGGCATAAGGAAGAGACCTGTGCGTGCTACCTCGCACAACAACATCGAAACTACCAAACATCAGACAAACACCTATCATACAGAACCATGGGAAACTTGGCCCAGTGGTAGCTCTACAACTGGAAGGAGAGAAAGAACATTGAGACTGAGTAGGATGTGACACCAAGTACAGAGCCCAACCCAACAAACTGCAGATTTCAACTCCTCGCATAGAAAGAAGCGCATAGAGACTGAGTAGGATGTGCTGAAGCACCAAGTACAGAGCCCATCCCAGCAGGCTGCAGATTTCAGCTCCTTGCATCTGGGAGGGATGCAATCGGGGGGGCAGAGTCGGGTCCGGGGCCGGCCAGGGCTGGGCCTGACTCGACTGGCACTGTGGAACTGCTGTACCAGCAAGCGCACAAACATGCCCACTGGTCCCAGTCTCTGGTGGGGCACTGCGGGACAGCAGACAGGCAGTCTGTGCACTTGGTGGAGGGCAGGAGCGCTGGATGTGCAACCACCAGGAATGCCTGGAGATTTTGTCTAGTGGGGAGCCGCCGGCAGGGGACAGAGGACCAAACATCCTGTTTCCCTGGTAAGGCTGGGATGGCCCCGGTGAGGTTGAAACGGTCCCGGTGTGGTAGGGACGACCCCGGCAAGGTTGAAACAGCCCCCGTGAGGTAGGGACGACCCCAGTCAGGTCGAAACGGCCCCGGCGTGGTAGGGACAACCCCGGTCAGGTTGAAACGGCCCCGGTGTGGTAGGGACAACCCCGGTCAGGTTGAAACAGCCCCGGTGTGGTAGGGACAACCCCGGTGAGGTTGAAACGGCCCCCATGAGGTAGGGACGACCCCAGTCAGGTCGAAACGGCCCCGGTGTGGTAGGGACAACCCCGGTCAGGTTGAAACGGCCCCCGTGAGGTAGGGACGACCCCAGTCAGGTCGAAACGGCCCCGGCGTGGTAGGGACAACCCCGGTCAGGTTGAAACGGCCCCCGTGAGGTAGGGACGACCCCGGCGAGGTTGAAACAGCCCCCGTGAGGTAGGGACGACCCCAGTCAGGTCGAAACGGCCCCGGCGTGGTAGGGACAACCCCGGTCAGGTTGAAACGGCCCCGGTGTGGTAGGGACAACCCCGGTCAGGTTGAAACAGCCCCGGTGTGGTAGGGACAACCCCGGTGAGGTTGAAACGGCCCCCGTGAGGTAGGGACGACCCCAGTCAGGTCGAAACGGCCCCGGTGTGGTAGGGACAACCCCGGTCAGGTTGAAACGGCCCCCGTGAGGTAGGGACGACCCCAGTCAGGTCGAAACGGCCCCGGCGTGGTAGGGACAACCCCGGTCAGGTTGAAACGGCCCCCGTGAGGTAGGGACGACCCCGGTGAGGTTGAAACAGCCCCCGTGAGGTAGGGACGACCCCAGTCAGGTCGAAACGGCCCCGGCGTGGTAGGGACAACCCCGGTCAGGTTGAAACAGCCCCGGTGTGGTAGGGACAACCCCGGTGAGGTTGAAACGGCCCCCGTGAGGTAGGGACGACCCCAGTCAGGTCGAAACGGCCCCGGTGTGGTAGGGACGACCCCGGTGAGGTTGAAACAGCCCCCGTGAGGTAGGGACGACCCCAGTCAGGTCGAAACGGCCCCGGCGTGGTAGGGACAACCCCGGTCAGGTTGAAACGGCCCCCGAGAGGTAGGGACGACCCCAGTCAGGTTGAAACGGCCCCGGCGTGGTAGGGACAACCCCGGTCAGGTTGAAACGGCCCCCGAGAGGTAGGGACGACCCCAGTCAGGTCGAAACGGCCCCGGCGTGGTAGGGACAACCCCGGTCAGGTCGAAACGGCCCCCGTGAGGTAGGGACGACCCCAGTCAGGTCGAAACGGCCCCGGCGTGGTAGGGACAACCCCGGTCAGGTTGAAACGGCCCCCGTGAGGTAGGGACGACCCCGGCGAGGTTGAAACAGCCCCCGTGAGGTAGGGACGACCCCAGTCAGGTCGAAACGGCCCCGGCGTGGTAGGGACAACCCCGGTCAGGTTGAAACGGCCCCGGTGTGGTAGGGACAACCCCGGTCAGGTTGAAACAGCCCCGGTGTGGTAGGGACAACCCCGGTGAGGTTGAAACGGCCCCCGTGAGGTAGGGACGACCCCAGTCAGGTTGAAACGGCCCCGGTGTGGTAGGGACAACCCCGGTCAGGTTGAAACGGCCCCCGTGAGGTAGGGACGACCCCAGTCAGGTCGAAACGGCCCCGGCGTGGTAGGGACAACCCCGGTCAGGTTGAAACGGCCCCCGTGAGGTAGGGACGACCCCGGTGAGGTTGAAACAGCCCCCGTGAGGTAGGGACGACCCCAGTCAGGTCGAAACGGCCCCGGCGTGGTAGGGACAACCCCGGTCAGGTTGAAACAGCCCCGGTGTGGTAGGGACAACCCCGGTGAGGTTGAAACGGCCCCCGTGAGGTAGGGACGACCCCAGTCAGGTCGAAACGGCCCCGGTGTGGTAGGGACGACCCCGGTGAGGTTGAAACAGCCCCCGTGAGGTAGGGACGACCCCAGTCAGGTCGAAACGGCCCCGGCGTGGTAGGGACAACCCCGGTGAGGTTGAAACGGCCCCCGAGAGGTAGGGACGACCCCAGTCAGGTCGAAACGGCCCCGGCGTGGTAGGGACAACCCCGGTCAGGTTGAAACGGCCCCCGTGAGGTAGGGACGACCCCGGTGAGGTTGAAACAGCCCCCGCGAGGTAGGGACGACCCCAGTCAGGTCGAAACGGCCCCGGCGTGGTAGGGACAACCCCGGTCAGGTTGAAACGGCCCCCGTGAGGTAGGGACGACCCCAGTCAGGTCGAAACGGCCCCGGCGTGGTAGGGACAACCCGGGTCAGGTTGAAATGGCCCCCGTGAGGTAGGGACGACCCCGGTGAGGTTGAAACAGCCCCCGTGAGGTAGGGACGACCCCAGTCAGGTCGAAACGGCCCCGGCGTGGTAGGGACAACCCCGGTCAGGTTGAAACGGCCCCCGTGAGGTAGGGAAGACCCCAGTCAGGTCGAAACGGCCCCGGCGTGGTAGGGACAACCCCGGTCAGGTTGAAACGGCCCCCGTGAGGTAGGGACGACCCCAGTCAGGTCGAAACGGCCCCGGTGTGGTAGGGACAACCCCGGTCAGGTTGAAACAGCCCCGGTGTGGTAGAGACAACCCCAGTCAGGTTGAAACGGCCCTGGTGTGGTAGGGACGACCCCGGTGAGGTTGAAACGGCCCCCGTGAGGTAGAGACGACCCCGGTGAGGTTGAAATGGCCCCGGTGAGGCTCAGACGGCCCTGGTGAGGTTGAGACTACTCCAGTGAGGTTGGGACAAATAAAGGGGACCAGTATGGACTGATGAACAGGTGTAGATACAGAAGCAGAGCAACATTGAACAGAATGTTAAACTACAATGGGGAGCCTGGGGAGGGTTGGGGGGGGGGGATTAAGAGACCAACTGAAGGACTTATATGCATGCATATAAGATTAACCAATGGACACAAGACACGGGGCGGGGGGGGGCGGGGGGTAGGGGCCGGGGGAATGTCATGGGGGGGAAAAAGGAGACATATGTAATACTCTTTGTAATACTTTAAGAAATAAAAATTAAAAAAAAAAAAAAAAAAAAAAAAAAAAAAAAAAAAAAAACAAGAGACACCATGGTTGCTCTCTCATCACTTAGGACATTCCAAGGAGTTGGAGAGCTCTGAGCCAGGAACTGTGGATGAAGACCAAATATATCTGAGAAATATATTTTGGTCATCTGAATATGTATATCTTATAAACCAAAATGTTGCACATAACATTAACTTTACCATTAAACATTATAAGTGTACTAGAGGCCCGGTGCATGGGTAGGGTCCTTAGGCCTGGCCGGCAATCAGGACCAATCTGTGGGGCGACCAGTGGGGTGATCAGGGGAGCCCCTGGTGGCACCCGCCTTAGCTGGCCTGGCGCTGCCCACTCGCTGGTCCTGCCTCTGGCTGCTAGCATGGTCACCTCCCTCTGTGGGGTGACCGGCAGGGTGAAAGGGGGGCCCTGCTGGCACCTGCCTTGGCTGATCTCGGGCCTGCAGGCTGGGGGCAGCTTCTGCATGGAGCGTCTGCCTCTTGGTGGTCAATGCATGTCATAGCAACCGGTCGTTCCACCAGTCATTCTGCCGATCAGTCGATTTGCATATTAGGCTTTTATTATATAGGACTAAAGGCCCGGTGCACGAAATTCATGCACAAGGGCCAGGGTCCCCTCAGCCCAGCCTGCACCTTCTCCAATCCGACCCCTCAGGGGATGTCCAACTGCTGGTTTAGGCCCGATCAGCAGTTGGACATCCCTCTCACAATCCCAGACTGCTGGATCCTAATCACTCACCTGCCTGCCTGCCTGGTCGCCCCTAACTGCCCCCCCCTCCCGGCTGGCCTGATCACCCCTCACTGCCTCTGTGTGCTGGCCTGATAACCCCTAACTGCCCCCTGCTTCCGGCCAGGTCACCCCTAACTGCCCCCTCCCTGCCAGCCTGGTTGCCCCCAACTGCCCTCCTGCCAGCCTAGTCGCCCCCAACTACCCCCCCGCCATCCTGGTCACCCCCAACTACCCCCTCTGCTGGCCTTGTCACTCCCCCTGCCGGCCTGGTCGCCCCTCAAGGCCCCCCGCCGGTCTGGTCCACCCCATGCAGCCTGCTGTTCAGTTGTTTGATCATCCCTCACTAACCCCCCTGCTGGCCTGGTCATAGGCAGCCATCTTGTGAGGGCGTGATAGTCAATTTGCATATTACCTCCTTATTATATAGGACTAGAGGCCCGGTGCACAAAAATTTGTGCACTTGGGGGAGAGAGGGGGTCTCTCAGCCCGGCTTGTGCCCTCTTGCAGTCTGGGACCGCTCGGGAAATAATGACCTGCTGGCTTAGGCCTGCTCCTGGGTGGCAGAGGGCAGGCCCAATTCCTAGGTGCAGCCCCTGGTCGGGCTCAGAGCAGGGCCTATTGGGGAGTTGGAGCACCGCCCCCTGTCATGCACAGAGCAGGGCGGATTGGGAGTTTGCGATGCCACCCCTAGTCATGCTCAGGGTGGGGCCGATTGGGGGGTTGGGGCACTGCCCCCTCTCACACTCAAGGCAGGGTCGATAGGGAGGTTGCAGCGCCACCCCCTGTCACGCACAGAGCAGGGCCGATCAGGGGGTTGGGGCGCTGCCCCCTATCACGCACAGAGCAGGGCCCATCAGGGGGGTTGGGGCTCTGTACCCTGTCACACACAGAGCAGGGCCGATCAGGGGGTTGAGGAGCTCCCCCCTGTCACTCACAGAGCAGGGCCAATAGGGGAGTTGGGGCACCGCCCCCTGTCACACACAGAGCAGGGTGGATCAGGGGGTTGGGGCACCGCCACTGTCACACTCAGGGCAGGGCCGATGGGGGGGCGGGGGTTGTGGCCCCGCCCCCTGTCACACACAGAGCCGCAGGGTGATCAGGGGGTTGGGGAGCTCCCCCCTGTCACGCACAGAGCAGGGCCAATCAGGGGGTTGAGGAGCTCCCCCCGTCACGAACAGAGCAGGGCAGATAGGGAGGTTGTGGCCCCGCCCCCTGTCACACACAGAGCCGCAGGGTGATCAGGGGGTTGGGGAGCTCCCCCCTGTCACGCACAGAGCAGGGCCAATCAGGGGGTTGAGGAGCTCCCTCCGTCACGAACAGAGCAGGGCAGATAGGGAGGTTGTGGCCCCGCCCCCTGTCACACACAGAGCCGCAGGGCAATCAGGGGGTTTGGTCACTGCCCCCTGTCACGCTGATCCCGGTGCCGGGAGGCCTCGCTGCTCCGCTGATCCCGGTGCTGGGAGGCATATTACCCTTTTACTGTATAGGATAGAAGCCTGGTGCACGGGTGGGGCCGGCTGGTTTACCCTGAAGGGTGTCCTGGATCAGGGCGGGGGTCCCGCTTGGGTGCCTGGCCAGCCTGGGTGAGGGGATGATGGCTGATTGCATCTGGTCACACCCCCTTCAGGGTGGGGGTCCCGCTTGGGTGCCTGGCCAGCCTGGGTGAGGGGATGATGGCTGTTTGCATCTGGTCATACCCCCTTCAGGGTGGGGGTCCCACTTGGGTGCCTGGCCAGCCTGGGTGAGGGGATGATTGCTGTTTGCATCTGGTCACACACCCTTCAGGGTGGGGGTCCCCACTGGGGTGCCTGGCCAGCTTGGGTGAGGGGCTGAGGGCCTTTTTCAGGCTGGCGGGTGACTGAAGCTCCCAACCTGTCCTTTTTTCCTTTTTTTTTTTTTATTCTGGGCCAGCTTTAGCTCTGAGGCTCGGCTCCAGCTATGAGACCTCCGCTGCTGAAAGCAGGTTTCTGGCCTCTGTTTACCTTCTGTATTTGAAACAATGTTGCGGTCCTGCTAGCTGAAGCCCAGGGTTTTGTTTAGCTTCTATATTTGTTACAATGTTGCTTAGAGTGCAGCTGAGAGGCCTGCAAGGCAGGCGGGGAAGCTTGGCTTTCTCCGTCACTGAAGCAAGCAAGCCTCCCTGTTCGTTTCAGCTGCCTGGCTGCCAGCCGCCATCTTGGTTGGCAGTTAATTTGCATATCTCACTGATTAGCCAATGGGAAGGGTAGCGGCCGTATGGCTAATTACCATGTTTCTCTTTTATTAGGATAGTTCAGTGGCATTAATACACTAGTCCTACTAAGAACTCTGGGTGGCTTTGCAGCCTGGCAATTGTGTCTTACAGGGTTCAAATGAGTTTTTCTTTCTTTTTTCTTGGATACCAGGGTTCCAAACCATCTGCGTAGGCCTTAAATCTGGGGCTGGGGCTGGGGATGGAAGCGTGTGAGCTTGAGAGAAGGCGGTTTTCTTTCTGCTTTCTACAAAATCAGTTAATGAAAACCTCCAGTGTGGGAGGGCGGAAAGGTTGGAATCCACTTGAAATGGCCCTGGAGAGAGACCAATCGCTGGATTTAGGCCTGAGGATAGGAATGACTGCCCCTGACAGAACCACATTCAAATTCCCTCTGGACAACAAGGCTCAGAATTGATGCCCTATTGTCCTCTCCTGGCTTCTCAGAGATGGAGCCAGCTGGGCCTTGGGCCCTCTTCCCATTCCCCTGGGAGACCTCCCAACCTCTTCTAACCACTCACCCCCCACGCTGAGGCGTTACTTTTGTGGGAAGTTTGCAGTACGTCCCAAGCCCCAGTGCAAAAAGCTTTTGGGGAGCCTGGCAATTGAATGGAAGATGCAGTTGGGAAGCCAGAATTGGTTGGGATCTCAAAGATGTTCACCCAACCCCGTTCATTTGCCACCTAGATATAGTGAGCTCAGTAAAGCCCAGGGGTTTGCCTAAGGTCACCCAGCAAGCCGCTGGCGGGGCACGAATCACAGCAGCCCCCGCGGTGGGGGAGGCATCAGGGGCTTTCTTTCTTGATGCTCTGGGAACTCCCAGCCCTGAAAAGACTGTTGGACCAGGTAGGCCTCTGCTCCGGTGACTGACAAGCTGGTGTCATGGGCGCCACTGAAAATCAGGCCTGATCCAGGGGGCTGTCCGCAGCCACGCTCCAACCTCCAGGAAATGGGACCTGGGAGGCTTCCCAGGGCCTGGTGGCGACTCTGAAAAGCATCCATTTGCATTGTTGTGCAATATCCTCACTATCCATCTCCAGAACTGTTTTCATCTTTCCAAACTGAAACTACATACTCATTACCTATTCTCCCTCCCTCCAGCCCCTGGCAATCACAGTTCTACTTTCAGTCTCAGATGTATTTGAAACTATAATTTAAACGAGAAAACCATGTTAGCATAAGTTCACTGATAAATTATTTGATTTCAAGATTAAACTTTCTCGCCTTTTTCTGGCATTCTTTTGTTTACGTCAATGCTCTCCCCTTCCCACAACCTATAATTTATTCTCTCTTTCTTTTGATACCTTTAATTGACAAATTTATATATATATATAATTTATATTAAATATTTTTATTGATTTCAGAGAAGAAGGGAGAGATAGAAACAATGATTAAAGAAGAAAAAAGAAACATCAATGATGAGAGAGAATCATTGATCGGCTGCCTCCTACACACCCCCTCTGGGGATTGAGCTGACCACCTGGGCATGTGCCCTGACTGGGACTCAAACCATGACCTCTTGGTTTATAAGTCAATGCTCAACCACTGAGCAACACCAGCTGGGCACAAATTTATATCTTATGAGGTTAATTCCCAATGTGGATTTTTTTCTCTTAAGTATTATTTTCATTTTCCTTTTTCAGTTCATCAATGGCTATGTAGGAAGAGCTATCTTCTTGTAACCCATCATATATACAGACAACTTTTTTATTTGTAAAATAGTCTTTGTTCTTTTTATACTTTTCATATATATGAACATTTTTCTATAAAAATATAAGCTCAGTGTATAAAACTTATAAAAGATAAGAGAATAAAATTCACCTATAATGTTACTGTTACTGGATGGCCCCCTGAGTCAGAGGAGGGCTGTTCCCTCCTCAGCTCTAGTCAGTCTCATAAGAAAGATTTAAGATGAGTGACAGTCCACAATGTTGTAGCAAAGCAAGCAAATTTTAAAAATACACTTGTCAAAAGCACAAGTGGGCAACCCAGCTGGTCTGAGTGCCCCCGGTGGAGGTTTAAGCGTTTTATACTTTTCTGTCTACAGGTTCCAAGGTTCCTCTGCCAGATATCTTGGGCAACAGACTAGATTTCAAGGCCCCCCTTTTACTTTGTTGTGACTTTTCCCAGAATTTCTAAGAACATTTAGTAGTTTTATCTTGGCAAGTCCCAAGACTGCTGCCTTCTTCATTCAGTGGGTGAAATAAAATCCCCTTTTTCTTCCCTCCCCTCCTCCTGCCCTAACATCCCCCAAGTGATATTTGTTCTTGAGTTTAGTTGGCACAAATGGTATTAATTCAATCTTTGTTCTCTGTTTTCTCAGACCAGGTTGACTTAAGCTATGTATTCTCTGGTTAGGGAGGAGAGGTATTGACCATTTGCTCTCAACTGTCTTTGGTTGGAGAAGATAAGATCTTCCACTTTACAAGCTGGCTGCAAGTTGCCCAAACTGTTTGGCCTTGTTTAATTTTGTCTCAGTTTCTCCATTCACTTGCTCAGGAATATTCCTATCTTATTATTATCCTGCTATATTACCACTCATACACATACCGTTCTTATTGTTTTGATGGATTCCCTTCCTTCTCTACATGTTGGTAAACAGAGATAAGATTACATATTTTGCAGGCTTACCTTTGCATACACATGATTTTGTATTCAAGCCTTTCCACTTAATATTTATTAGTATTTTCCCATTGTGCACATGCTTTTTAAACATAAATTTTCATGGTTATGTAATATATCATTACAATGAGCCACCTTAAGTCCTTTCTGAAACATAGTAAATAAATGAATGAGCAAATAAAATGTTTCTCTGGTGAATGTTCTAGAATTCATTTTACCACTTTTCTTTTGTTGTTTACAATTTCTCTTTGGCAAATCATGCTACAATGAACATCTTTACACATACTACATTTTAGTTTTTTGTGTGTGTTTTTTTAGGTGAGACTAATGAGAGTAGAATTAAACCAGATCAAAGTACTTGATATTTTTAAGGTGTTTGATATATGTTGATAATTTTTTAAAAACCTTTTGAACTACCAGCATAATATACATCATTTTATTTTAGATTTTTTCTAATTTTAATAGGTTTCACTTATTAATGTAATTGAACATTTTCTAATTTAACCTATATGTATATATCTTTTTATGAACTATCTCTTACGTTTTTTAAAAAGTTTTATATGCGTTAAAGTTTTGGGAACTACATTCTGCTAAAGATGAGTTACATATCAATCTAGTATCTCTCATCATAGTGCTTGATAATCTCTTAGTAATTGGTAATTCATAGCTTTTTCCTTTATACAATACTGAAATGGTTTTTATAAACCAATGTGCATGTGTAAATGATATTTAGAGGTTTCCCAGGCAGTAGACATTATAGTTTTCCTACATTCAAGTTGGCTGGCTAGATTATTCTTGGCTTGCTTGAGTGGTAGTTTGAGAAGAATGCTATGACTTGAATCCATGTGACTAGAGAATTTGTTTCAGACACATTTGTGGCTTTTGAAAGGGCTTCAAAATGCACACTGAAAAGAAAAACCTTCCCATGCCCTCCTATCTCTAACGTGACAAATGATTTTGAGGGAAAACAGATAAAGTGTGAACTATAATTGCATTTTTGAGCACTTTGTGATAATGCATACAAGCTGACATTCTTGTTTCGTGGGTTTGGATCTCATAGCCTTCTTGCAATCCAAATCCTGTGTGCTTTCAAAATTTTTTTTGCTTGTAAAAACACAGATGTTTAAATATAAAGCATTGATGATCATGAAGTTTTATAAAGTAATGCTTAAAAAGTGATCTTTGATTGTCACCTATGACATGAGATAGGCTCCAAAGAAAGAAAGTAGCTGACGAGATTGTTCGCTTTATAGGGTAGAAAGTGGGAATAAATTCCTTTTTTTGTGTGTGGGAATATAGGATCCAAAGCCCCAGACCTATATGTGCTGGTTTTTGTACAATTTTGTACAAGTCTAGAAGTACTGGTGTCTAAGACAGCATATTTTGGGGACATATTCCCCAGCTTTGAGTAAAAATCATGTGCTCATGGGTACTGTGACTCAGATGGTAAATTGGAAATGAAACGCTAACACATTCCATGCTCTTTCCCGTCACAGTCTCTAATTGTAGCACATTTTGGTAAATAGTGCCCTTTAGATTGCATCTTTAGTCTTCTCCCTCCTCCTTAGGTTTTTAATATTTTTAGGTTTATAGGCCTATTTGAGAATCCAATAAAACCTATGGATCTCTACCTCAGAAATATAGACACATATATACACAAAATTTACACAAAATTTCAGTGGATTCATCGGTGCCCCTGAAGCCCATCAGATAAAGGGCTTCTGTTTTATAGTCTCCTCAGTCAAGCTGATCCACTCAGTTTGATGGCAGCCTATTTGCTGATGATCATAAATCTGTATTTCTCAGTGGGTCTCTTTCCTGAGCCCCGGGCTCATAATTTCCAACTACCTTCTG
Source organism: Myotis yumanensis (assembly GCF_028538775.1). Taxonomy (NCBI): domain Eukaryota; kingdom Metazoa; phylum Chordata; class Mammalia; order Chiroptera; family Vespertilionidae; genus Myotis; species Myotis yumanensis. The sequence goes on along the minus strand of NW_027223755.1, from coordinate 86,930,922 downwards.
TATATCTCCACCTAGCTGTTCATGAGGACCTCAAACAATGTCCAAAATTGAACTTACGGTCCAAACTTGTTCCCTGATAGCAGAAGCTAAGTAGTAGGAAAGTAGAGTAGGGGTGGGATAAGGCTGTGCTCATCTGTATTTACATAATCTCTGAACCAATGAGCAGATACGAGGAGCAGAGCCCTCGAAACATACGGGGCAACACTGACATGATTTCAATTTCAGATAAACCATCTAGACACATCAATAAGGAAAAACAGGACTTGAACAACACTATAAACTACTGAGACCTAACAGACTTATACAGAATACTCCACCCCATAACAGCACATTCTTCTCAAGAGCACATGGAACATTTTCCAGCATGGACCATATGTTAGGCCATAAATAATGTTCAGTACATTTTAAATTATTTAAATCATACAAAATATCTTCTCCAACCACAACAGGATGAAGTTAGAAATTAATAACAGAAGGAAAACTGGATAATTTTCAATATGTGAAAATTAAACAATACACTCTTAACCAAAGAAGAAATCATTAGGGAAATTAGAAAATACTTTAAGATGAATGAAAACAAAAACACAACATACCAAAATATATAGGATGCAAAAAAAGCTGCGTAAAAGGTACATTTATCTCTATAAAAAATGAAAGATCTAAAATGTAACACCTTGAAGAACTGGGAAAAGAACAAAACTATACACAAAGCGAGCAGAAGAAAGGAAATAATAAAGATTAGAGCAGGAATTAATGAAATAGATAATAGAAAAAATAGAATCAACAAAACTAAAATAGGTTATTTAGGATGATGAGCAAATCTGAAAAATCATTTGCTAGATTACCTTTTATTTTTATTATTTTTTAAATTCTCACCCAAGGAGTGAAGATATTTTTCCCACTGATTTTTAGAGAGAGTCGAGGGAGGGAGAGGGAGAGAGAAAGAGAGAGAGAGAGAGAGAAACATTGACTTGAAAGAGACACATTCATTGGTGGCCTCCGGCTCACACCCCAGGATTGAACCTGCAATCGAGGTACTTGCTCTTGACCAGGTATCAAATCCACGACCCTTTGGTCCGAGGGCTGAGGGCCAACACTCCAACCACTGAGCCAAACTGGCCAGGGCTAGATTACCTTTTAAATGCCTGTGATGATGATTCCTGTTTCACTTATATTGGTTATTTTAATGTACTGTTTGTTTGTTTTTATCAGTTTTGCCTGAGGTTTATAAAGTTTTTTATATTTTTAAAATCATCTTTTGGCTTTGTTGATTTTATCTATTTTTTCTGTTTTCTACCTTGTTTCTTCTTTTTTATGGTTTTGGGTTTAATATGCTACTCTTAATCTTAACTTCCAGAGATGGATGCTTAGATCATTGGTTCCCACCCTTATTTTGTTCTTAAATGTTCACTTAAGGTATAAAATTCCCTTTTACCAAGGCTGTATTAACATCTTAGATGTTTTTATATGTAATGTTTTTTGGTTTTTAGTTAAAAATATGTGGTAATTTCCATTCTTTTTTTTTTTTTTTTTTGCTCCCATGGACTATTTAGTTTATTCCTTCATTTTCAAACATTTAGGAATGTTCTGGTTATCTTTTTGTAATTAATTTCTACCTTCATACCACCGTACCAGAGAATCTATTGCTAGTTTTTTTTTAGGTTTTTGAAATTTGTTAACACTTGCTAATAAATTGTTAAACACTTGCTAAATTTATTAACTTTGGCCCAACAAATTGTTAATTTCAAAAAGTCTTTTTCATTTACTTTAAAGGAATATTTATTCTGCAGTTTTTTGCTTACAATTGCTATATAATGACATTAGGTCAAGGTGGTTAACTGTGTTATAATAATCTTCAATAACCTTACCAATTTTTAATATATATATATTTTTATTGATTTCAGAGAAGAAGGGAGAGGGAGAGAGAGAAAAATATCAATGATGAGAGAGAATCATTGATTGGCTGCCTCCTGCATGCCCGCGCCCCCTGCCCCCCCATGAGGATCAAGGCCGCAACCCAGGCATTTGCCCTGTCTGGGAAACGAACTAGCAACCTCTTTTTTTTTTTTTAAGTTATATATATATATATTTCTTTATTGATTTCAGAGAGGAAGGGAGAAGGAGAGGGAGATAGAAACATCAATGATGAGAGAGAATCATTGATCGACTGCCTCCTGCACACCCCTTACTGGGGATCAAGCCTGCAACCCAGGCATGTGCCCTTGGCCGGAATCGAACCTGGGACCCTTCAGTCCACAGGCTGTTGCTCTATCCACTGAGCCAAGCCGGCCAGGGCTGAACTGGCAACCTCTTGATTCCTAGGTCGATATTTAACCGCTAAGCCACACTGGCTGAGCGAAAATGTTTTTTTAAGCGAAGCAATAAGAAGTTCCTTTGAAAACACAGAAATAAATGGATACATTAATGGTGCCTGTTCATTTTCTCTGTCCTGGTACCAGGCTGGCATTTGGCTTGGACTGGAATGGATTCCTCATCATTTGGATTGAGAGATGACTCCTTTACATATTCGTTGAGACCTGTAATTCTGGACACAGGGCCTGCGCATCAAACAATGTCTCCATTGCCCTGGGCGGTTTGGCCCGGTAGTCAGAGCATGGGCCTGCAGACCGAAAAGTTGCAGGTTCGATTCCCAGTCAAGGGCACATACCTTGGTTTCAAGTTCCCCAGCCCTCGTAGGTGTGCATGCAGGAGGCAATCAATCCATGTGTCTCTCTCACATCAATGTCTCTCTCTCTCTCCCCCCTCCCCCATACATACACACAGACCTCCCTCCCTACCACTGTCTCTAGAAATCAATGGAAAAAAATATTCTCGGATGACAATTAAAAAATAAAAATTTAAAAAAGGCTTCATTGTTGAGTGAGTGATTTAATTAAACTATTTGAATAATTCATCTTATCTGTTTGCATGTCATAATTATAACACTTTATTACAGATAATCTCAAACGTTTATAACACAGTGTACAATTTTAAGTGCAATGTTGTTGCTATAGTGAGGAAAGATAGTTGCCATTAACTAGAACTCAATGACCAGTGACCTCATAATCAATTAACTATTTCTTAGTAGAATTTCTGTTTAACACAGCCACGACATTACTATTCCCCAAGAGCATTTTCTACTGTTTTATACTTTTTCCAAATTGGGTTGAAAAAGATACAGATTTCAGAATTCTTAAAATTTTTTAAGCATGCATTTCAATTTATAGTACTTTTGAGCAGAAACTTGATGGCATATATTAAGATTTATTATGGAGTCTCTAGCAGTCTCTTGGAAATAATTATTTTATAGAAAAAGAAAAGAGTGAGTAAGATGAAAAGTAGTAACTCTTCACTGATGGAGACCATTATGGAAGGATCTCACCCATTTATTTCTTTTTTCAGCCAATTGTCTATTCTTCCTGTGTCCAAGATACAAGAATGATGAATCCTCCGACCCTCCCCTTAAGAAGTTTGGTGAACATAGAGTGCGGTTAACTGTTTCTAGTTCACAGCTTCTACACGTTCCCAATTCAACTCACATTCCAGTCCATCTTATCCAACTTCACCCAAAAGTCAACACACTGAAACATTTCTTTTTTAAGAAAACATTGTTTCAGTACACTACCATGCTTCTGAGTTGATTAATATTTTTCTTCTTAATATAGGAAATGTAACATTCGCCCAGTTGTTTCTGGACAGCACAAGACTATTGAACTCTCCAAGAACCCGGGTGGAGATTTGCAAAGCTGCCAAAATATTTTTAGACAAATGTGAATATGTAAACATACATGTTATCAGCTATTTCATACTTGTGCTTTAGAGATAATGAGTCTCCAGTGGGCCACAAGAGCCAAGTGGGACTGAAGATGTAAATTTCAAAACCTAGATTCCTTGCTGTGTTATCATATCATGTGCTTTCTCTGCATGTGAAACTATCAAGTCATAATTTCTTAAGGGGGAATGATTAATACTTTATTAAAAATAACGAATTACATTACAAAACAAACTGCAGCAGGCCAAGCATGGGTCAGTGGTGAAAGTTTGTCATGAACTAAGAATTATGATTAATCCATTTTTGTGCAGTTGAGTACAATTGGAAAGAAGAAGGAAGGGAGGGAGGGAGGAGTATATTATAGAGTTTATAGTGAGTTTACAGAAAGAAGAAGGAGGAATAAGTTAGATTTGAGTTTACAGTGGAATTTGAATTTACAACTAGGCGTTATGAGACTAATCTTTTAACCTTTGGAATGAATCCTTAATACATAGTATAATCATTAGTACATGTTTCTGGAGATTGTTTAAAATTCTCTTATTTTGAAAGAATGTTTTGAGTTAAATTAAGGATTGGCACTTATACCCTGCAGGCCAAATCTGGCCTGCCACTTGTTTTTGTAAATAAAGTTTTATTAGAATATACTCTGCTTATTTATTTACATTTTCTTAATGTCAGATTTTGTACTACAGAGCTGAGTAGTTGGAAAAGTGACTGTAGGACCCACAAAGCCTAAAATATTTACTCTCTGGTCTTTTACAGAGTTAGGCTGCCAACCCCTGAGTTTAATCCTAAATTTCAGCCCATTCACAGATTATGTAGTTCTTATAATATACTCCAGTGAGCTTTGTAAGATTAATATGTTTGTAGTGTTGAAAATGTTTTTATCTCCCTGATTTTCCCCATCTTTTTCATATTTATAGAAAAATCTGAAGAACATCTGTATACCTTTAACATGATTCATTAGTTGTTAAAATTTTGCCATGTTTGCTTCATCTCTTCATCTATCTCTCTGTATGAACATGCATGCACAGATGTTTTGTTGCTGCTGCTGCTGTCGAATTTTTTGAAGGTTGTAAATATTATGCTTCGTCAGCTTTTTGATTGTGTATAAGGCTATACAACTTTCATTTCTGTAGCACTTTGTTCATCCCTATGTTTCTGTTTGTAAACTATAAAAATTCTAAGTATAATGCATTAGTCATACATTGCTTACACGTGGCAGACTGAGTAATGCCCCCTAAAGATTTCCATGTCCTAATCTCTGGAATCTGTGAATTCGTTACATTAAATGGCAGAGGGGACTTTACAGATGTGATTAAGAAATTTAAAATGAAATGATCCAGTATTATCTGGGTGGGCCCAGTGTACTCACAAGGATCTTCCTAGGAGGGAGGCTCATGCCTGGGTTGCAGGTTTGGTCCCCCGTTGGGGTGTGAACGGGAGGCAACCTTTTGATGTTTCTCTCTCCTTCTCCCTTCCTCTCTTTCTCTAAAATTAATAAATATAAATATAAATATAAATATAAATATAAATATAGGGGTAAATAAAGATATACCATGATAGCACTAATAAAAAATTGCTAAGTGAAAAAAGCCAATCTGAAAAGGCTGCATACTGTATGATTCCAACTGTATGACATTATAAAAAAGGCAAAACTATGGAGACAGTAAAAAAGTTGAGACCAGAGGAGATGAACAGGTGGTGGTACACAGGAGAGATTTATGCCAGTGGAACTATTCTGTATTCTACTGTCATGGTGAGTACACAGAAAGTACAGCACAAATAGCGAACACTAGTGCAAACTAAAGACTTTTATTAATTGCAGCATATTAATACTGATTCATTAACTGTAGCATATGTACTACAGTAATGCAATTAATAATATGGGAAACTGTAGAAGAGAGAGAGGAAGTATATGGGGACTCTACTTTCTGCTCAATTTTTTCGTAAACCTAAAACTGCTCTAAAAATATTCTATTAATGTAAAACTGTATGAGGCAATTATTAACCCCAGCTAAAATACACACAAGTTGTGTAAAAGAAGTAAATGTGTGATATTTATACTTTCACTTTATATAAATATTTATATTGTAATAATAATGAAAATGTACAGAATGTGTTTTTAACAAAAAAGTGTTGTGTACTTCCTTTTAATGCTCACCTTAAAATATGCTTATTGATTTTAGAGAGAGGGGGGGAGAGAGAGAGAAACATTGATGTGAGAGGGAAACATCAATCAGTTGCCTCCCATACACACCCCAACCAGCAATACAACTTGGATCTGGGTATGTGCCCTGACTGGGAATCGAACCCACATTTCAGTGTACAGGACAATGCTCCAACCAACGGAGCCACACCGGTCAGGGCTATTGTGTAATTTTTGAGAAGCTAGAGGAAAGGAAGTGATTCAGACCTGATATCCTCATCCTATTAATAAAAAGCTAATATGCAAATTGTCCCCTCTACCAGGAGTTTTACCAGGCGGCAGGACTGGCTAGCCAACCTCCCTTGGCCCCTCCCCCCAGCTGGCCCAGCCCGTACCCCACCCATGCACAAATTCGTGCACCAGGCCTCTAGTCTATTATAATAGGAAGTCTGTGTAACAGAAGTGAACATCCATGCTCCAGTCTGAAGATGTTTCCCCCATGTATCCCCAAGCCCATTTCACCATGTCTTCTGCATCATCAGATTTTGCTCTCCAGTAGGATCTTTCCCATCAATAAACAAATATGCCCTTAGTGGGGTTTTTTTTTTTAGCTTAATATACACACATGCACACACAGAATTCCATTTCTTTGCTGCCCTTTACATCAAAACTCAGCCTGGCCAGCTTGGCTCAGCAGTTGAGTGTCGACCTGTGAACCAGGAAATCACGGTTCGATTCCCGATCAGGGCACATGCCCAGGCTATGGGCTCAATCCCCAGTCTGGGGTTTGCAGGAGGCAACCAATCAGTGATTCTCTCTTATCACTGATGTTTCTATCCCTCTCTCCCTCTCCTTTCCTCTCTGAAATCAATAAAAATAAAAAAGAGTAAGACTTGAGGGAAAAATTCTTAGTGTTCTCCTTTAAAAAAAACACGCTCAAGTTTTCTTTACTCCCTGTCTCCAATTCCTTCTCCTTTATTCTGTCATACATTCAGAATTTCATAACTACCAGGCTACTTAATTTACATTGTCAAGGTCACACTGACCTTCATGTTATTAAACCCAGTGGTCATTTTTTTTTTTACCTCCCAGTATCTTTTGATACAATTGATTACTCCTTCCTTTTTTTAATGAGTTTATTTTTTCATTTTTTTATTGATTTCAGAAAGAAAAGGAGAGTGAGAGTGAGATAGAAACATTAATGATGAGAGGGAATCATTGATCGGCTGCCTCCTGCACAGCCCCTACTGGGGATCGAGCCCACAACCCCAGGCATGTGCCCTTGACCGGAATCAAACCTGGGACCCTTCAGTCCACAGGCCAGTGCTCTATCCACTGAGCCAAACCAGCTAAGGCGATTACTCCCTCCTTGATATGTTTCTTTCACTTGGCTTCTAGGACACGACTTAAAATATATTTTTTTTCCTATGTCATTGATATCTTCTTAGTCGTCTTTGTTGGTTCTTCTTCTCCCTGACTTTTAAATGTTAGAATGTCCCAATATGTCAGTCTTAAGTCCTCTGCTCTTCTCTATCTACCATGAGCCCCCCTGGGTTACCTCATCAGGTATTGAGGCTTCACCTAGCATCTCTAAGTTAATGCTTCTCAAATTTATATATCCCAGCTCAGACCTCTTCCATGAACTCCAGAATTGTACATCCAACTGACTACTTGATATTTTCATTCATTGGCTAATAGACATCTCAAACTTAACGTATCCAAAACTGAACTAATGATCTTCCAAAAATCTACTAAACACAGAATCTTTCCTGAGTTGATGTCAGCTGCATATTTCCAGTTGGTAGTTGCTTAGGCCAAAAACCTTGGAGTCATCCTTGACTCTCCTCTGCTCTGTCACATCCCGTATCCAGTCTGTTAAGAAGTCTACATGTAATTAGAAAAACAAATCCACAAACCTACCACGCCTCACCACCTCCACTGCCACCCTCCTTGCCATCCTTTCTCGTCTGGATTATTGCTGTAGCCTCCATACTTCAGTCTAAGGTAAACAGAGCAACGGAAGTCTGAGGATGGTGCTTCGTAGCTTCCCATTTCCCTGCACTGGACAAATTACTTAACTTCTCTGTGCCTTTCTCCCTAAAAAGATAATACCTCCCTCCAGAGATTGTGGAGTTCCACAAGATAGTACATATGAAGCCCTTACTTAACACTAACCTGGTGCAGAGAAAGTAGTAAAGTTTAGCTGCTGTTCTTTTCATTTTTATTTCCAGTGCACCCTCCAAATCAAACGCCTACTTTTGTCTTCCTGTCACTTCTTCAGTGCTTGAGGTGGGCGGGGGCTCTGTAGAGAGGTGTGGATTCTGAGTACCTAATTCATCGCTGTCAGACAAAATCTTCAGTCCTTAGTGCCAAGGAGTAGTATGTCCAGAACACTGTTTCTTGTCGCCAAAGGAAATTCCATTCCTAACTTTGCTGTTTTTGTAAGCAATGCAGGACTTGGTTTCTTGACTAAATAGGAATTGCTTTGTCAGTAGAAAGTGTTCTTTTTGTCAGTACCAAAACTTAACTGTCTGAATTATATATCTATACTAGAGGCCCGATGCACAAAATTAGTGCAAGGGGCTCAGCCCTCGCAGCCCCGGCTTCGTCCAGAAGGTCGTTCGGCTGTCCGGTCTAATTAGCATAGTACACTTTTATTATTATAGATAATATAGCTTAATTATAGCTGTATAATAATGTCTTAATATCTGGTAGAATAAGCCCCTCCCATTTTGTTCTTTTTTTTAAGATTACCTTGAGTAGTTTTGGTCTTATGCATTTCCATATAACTTCTATAATCAGCTTCAAATTACCCCTTCCCCAGTCCCAGAAAATAGTATGTCTCTCTATTTATTTGGTCTTGTCTTATACATCTTTTATTAGATTTATTCTCAGGTATTTGGTGTGGGGTTTTTTAATATTAGTGTAAATGGTATTATTTTTAAAAAGTATTTCCTAATCACTGGCATTAGAAACATAATTTTACATATAGAAAAGAGTAAATTTTTAGTTATAAGATTGCCCTGGTCGGATGGTTTAGCTGGTTGGAGCATCGTCCCATGCACCAAAAGGGTCACAGGTTCAATGCCCAGTTAGAGCACATACCTGGGTTGTGGGTTCAATCCCCGGTCAGGGCATGTATGGAAGGCAACTGATTGATGCTTCTCTCTCACATTGATGTATTTCTCTCCCTTCCTCTCTCTCTAAAAATCAATAAGCATTATCCTTAGGTGAGGATTAAAATCAATCAGTCAATCAATCAATCACATCGTAATGCTGTGTGACTAGTTTGGGATTTAAAAAATAATAATTATCATAAGATTTTATGAGCTTAAAAGTATCATTTTAAGAATCATCTAATATTTAAATTATTATGGGAATCTTGGGTACATTAAGAAAGGTTGGATTAAATCCAGGGTTTTAAGGTTGGAGAGTTCAAAAGGAAATCAGGTGGAACCTATTCCTAGATTGTGGGAATTCTGTGTTGGTTGCTTGAGAGAGAAGCGCTAGGGCTTGTTTCTCTTTCAGCTAAAATGATTAGAACTTGGGGTGTTGGGATGTTGTTTTTTCTTCTTCCGATACTCTGAGCCCTCTCCCAGCCAGCCCGCTTTTGGAAGCACTGGAACAAATGTGGAGCAGGTGGGATCAGAGTGAATGCGTTTCACTCACTCCTTCAACCCTGGCTGCTCTTGAACTGGCAGGCTTCCTTCCCTCCAATTTTAAACTCACCAAGACTGAAGCAGTAAGCCCACCCACCATCAGGTACTGCAAGCACTCGGAAGTGATGATGACGGTACCTGTTTGCTTTCTTTTTCCAGGTCTATAAAGGAGAATTTCAGCTACCTGAATTTCTTAAAGAAAAACCTCAGGTACAGTATCTGTTTTCCCTCTTGATGTATATAGATGGGCTCTTGCATTGAAGTGATCTTTTTAAAGATAATATGTGCATGTAGTAGAAAGATTGGCCTCTGGTAACTGTTGGTTTTAACAGTAATTTAATGCAGTCTTAATTTCAGAGAGCTCACTATCCTCCAAAACTAGGGAAATACTTTATTAGTAACTAAAATCCGATTGCTTGAGGTCTTCCAGCCCACACAGTGTTCCACATATAAGGGGCCTGCCTTGTGTATCTGCTCCAGGCCCATTATGAAAACAATCACAGAGATGTAAAGTACAGCATAAGGAATTTAGTCAATATTTTTATTAACTATATAGGGTGTCAGATGGGTACTTAGACTTATTGGGGTGATCACTTTGTAAATTATATAAATGCCTAATCACTATGTTATACACCTGACACTAATATAATATTGTATATCAACTATAGTTGAAAACATTTAAACATTTTTAAATCTTCTCAAGGATCTCCTGATCTATCCAAAAAACTCTGATAGACTTTTGCATACAAGGAGTTGCAAGCCCTGAGCCTTGGCGGGGCATGAATTCCCAGAAACCTGGGTGAATTCATGAACAAGCTGTCACTCATTCACAGACTATGGCGTTTGGAGCCAGAGAATAATCCAAGATTCAGAGTCTTGAAGGAATGTCAAATTTTAAGGCTCTTTTGCATAATAAGTCTGAAGGAGTCAAGAAAGGGTATTTAAGACTAAAACTAAAGGGACACCCCTGCTTCACAGCATACACAAAAATCATTTCTAGGTGGGTTATAGACTTAAATGTGAAAGGCAAAATAATAAAGTTTTTAGGAGACAAGAGAGGAGAATATTATGACCTCAAGAGGGGAGGATTTAAAAAAACTGGTACATCTACACAATGGAATACTACACTGCTGTAAAAAAGAAGGAAATCTTACCATTTGCAACAGCATGGATGGAACTGGAGAGCATTATGCTAAGTGAAATAAGCCAGTCAGAGAAGGATAAATATCACATGATCTCAGTCATTTGTGGAATATAATGAACAACATAAACTGATCAACAAAACAGATCCAGAGACAGAGAAGCATCGATCAGACTGTCAAACCTCAGAGGGAAGGTAGGGGAGGGTGGGGGTAAAGGGGAGAGATCAACCAAAGGACTTATATGCATGCATATAAGCCTAACCAATGGACACAGACACCAGGGTGGGTGAGGGCATGAGTGGGGGAGGTGGGGGAGCAATGGGGGAATAAGGACACATATTTAATACCTTAATCGATAAAGAAAAAAAAGAGGGAAGGATTTCTTAAACAAGTCATTGAAAATACTAATCATTAATTTTAAAATGGCTAAGTTGGACTACATTAAAATTGAGAATGTTTACTTATCAGAAAGCATCATAGAGGGAGTAAAATAAGTGGGAGAAATATTTGAAACAAATGACTTATCTGTGGAATATAGATAATTTCTACAAATCAATAAGAAAAATACTTTTAAAGGTATATCCAGCACTTCAATCCCCTTACTCTGATAGTTTCATTTATTGCATCACACACATACTTAGAAAAGGGCCTATAAAAGACTTTGCTTAACTTCTGGTAAATGGGAACACTGGAGCCCACTGAACCCTCACCCTTGAACTTAGCTAGAATGGCTCGCAGAACTCAGGAAGGCTTTATACTTGTGATTACACTTTTATATTTATAAAGGATACAATCAGGACCAGCCACAGGAAGAGCCACTGGACAGAGTCAGGGAGGGTCTCAAACACAGTTTCTGCGCCTTGGAATCGGGATACTTCCTCCCACACATCCGAGTGTTCGCCAACCAGGAAGCTCCACTGAACTCTGGCATCTTGGGTTCTAATCGCATAGGCATGATTGATTGGATCCTTGGCCATGTGATTGAGCTCAATCCCCAGCCAACGTCCCCTATCCAGAGGTTGGGCTGGCTGAAAGCCCCAGCCCTCTAAATACAGGGTTGCTGTTTCTGGTGAGCAGCCCCCATTCTGAGTCATCTCATCTCTTAGGGTAAACTCAGGTGTGATCCAAGGGGCTCGTAAATACACTTCTGTTTCACAGGAATTTCAAGGAGTTAATCTCCCCATCAGGAACCAGGGACAAAGGCCAGTGAAATTATTTATTATACAGCAGTCGCAGACTGAGTTCAGTAGAAAGTCTAATCAGAGCCTGCAAGCTACACCTGGTATTTTGACCGGAGCTGTCATTACTCATGCCGACCAACTCTGAGGACTTTAAAACAGCTTTTGCTTTTTTTGACAGACTGAGCAGGGGGAGTAGCAGAGCCAGGAGCCTCTTACATCCTAAGGTGAGGTTTGGGGGACATGGCTGGTCTTTGGGTTTCCCTGCTTAGGCTCTTGTAGGAGGGCAGGGTGGCCAGGGTGGAGAGCACAGCTCTGGATTCGGTTGGCCTGGGCTGGAATCTTGGCTCTTTGTGACACTGAGCAAATTACTCAACTTCTCTGTTTCTTAGTTCCTCATCTGTAAAATGACAATATTAACAAGAGAGTGGTAGTAAGAATTAACCATAATAATGTCTGCAAAAAGCCCGATACATAGTAAGCAAAATAACAGTGTTGTTATATTCAACATGATAAATAATAAGATATTTTAGCTGAAAGAAACCTGGAGAACATCAACCTCAACCATCTGTTTGCTGGTAAGGCAACTGACCCTAGAGAGAGTAGGTGATTTGTCAAGGGCACATCCCAGGTCGGAGAACCCAGGGCTGAAGAACCCAGCGCTTCTCTCTCCACCCTGCTTTCTCTCTGTTCTGACATGCACATACTTTTGTACTGATATTTGGGAGGGCTAGTTGGTTTGTTTGTCAAGTCTGCCCTTGCTGATTTTAATGTATTATGAGTCTCATGTTTGCAACTTGCATTGTCTCACGGTAGCCAAGGACTGCAGTTTGGGCTAGGCCAGCAGGCCTTATACGCCCCCTTTATAAATGAGTAATCACCAGGGGCGTGTCCAGGGTCACCAGCCACTTAGTGGCAAAGCTGGATTCTGGACCCAGACCCCCTGATGGAGCCACTCAGAGCTTATCCCCCTCTCCCACACTTGCTGAAGATCCTATTTTGCTCTGAATGATGTGGTGATGCCTTAGATCAGCGGTTCTCAACCTGTAGGTCGCGACCCTTTTGGAAGTCAAACGACCCTTTCACAGGGGTCGCCTAAGACCATCCTTCATATCAAATATTTACATTACGATTCATAACAGTAGCAACATTACAGTTATGAAGTAGCAATGAAAATAATTTTTAAAAATATATATATTTTATTGATTTTTTACAGAGAGGAAGGGAGAGGGATAGAGAGTTAGAAACATCGATCAGCTGCCTCCTGCACACCTCCTACTGGGGATGTGCCCGCAACCAAGGTACATGCCGTTGACCGGAATCAAACCTGGGACCTTTCAGTCTGCAGACCGACGCTCTATCCACTGAGCCAAACCAGTTAGGGCGCAATGAAAATAATTTTATGGTTGAGTCACAACATGAGAAACTGTATTTAAAGGGCCAGAAGGTTGAGAACCACTGCCTTAGATCATTTGGAACTTGAAAAGCTTTTTGAAAATTTGATTTTTGCTTGCTGTTTTATTTTTATTTTATATAATAGCCATGTATTGAGTGCATACTCCATACCAAGCATAAAATGCTAAGCATTTTACATATAGTATATAAATGATATATATTATATGGTATCCTATATAATAAAAGCCTAATATGCTAAGTGTCCGACTGTTTGTTCCACCATTCAACCAGTCGCTATGATGCACACAGACCACCAGGGGGCAGACGCTCTGGCAGGTAGGTTAGCTTGCTGCTGGGGTCTGGCCGATCAAGACTGGGCAAGACAGGCTGGACACGCCCTGGACAAATCCATGCACCGGGCCTCTAGTATAATATATAATATGTGAAACAACATCTATGATAAATATATGTATGTATTTGAATGAGTTCATTCAAGTGTCAAGGCACTCTGGCAAGTAGGTAGTATTATTCCTGTTGTACTGATGAGAAAATTGAGCTTGAATAATTTGAATAGGAGATTTGTATGACTTGCGGTGTGTTTGTGGATTATAGATAGTATAAGCACATGAATACTGCTATGCCATGTCAAAATCACGGATGGCAATGAGCCAGTAACATGAATAGGTTTTAGGATTTATGTTTGTCCTTTTGCTAAGGAGCAAATACTAAATGTTAGACTTATACTCTATGGGTATGCATATCCAACAGCTGTTATCAGGCCTTGGATAATTTTGTTTATCCAAAATACTTTCAAAAGTTATAAATCCCCTCCCCAACACACAGACACACACACACACACACACACACACACACACACCACATACGGCTTTATTTATTGACGGCTGTCTCACAAGACACATCCAGACAAACTTCTCTAGTAACAAAGTACAGACATGATCCCTGAAAGTATAGTGTTTGTTTTACAAGACATAATGCCATGTCAAGTTGACACTAGCATTTCATTCTTGTTTGCCAATTGAGGCCTGTAAGTGCCCACATGCATTGAGGGAAGGACTCCGGAGAAGCTAGGAAGACAACAGAGCATCTCAGGACAGATACCAGTCTGTCTTCTTGTCTTTCGGATCCTTTGTCATTTGAATGACAGTTGCTGTGTTATCTAAACCTTCCTTAGCATCCACTTTCTCAAAAGAAGAGTCAGCATGTTGGACCTCTAGACATTTGACGGCCCTACCAGTGCCCCCGCAGTAGCTTCAGTTGCTATGCCAGTTGCAGTCATTTAGAAATAGGCAGGAGCAGCCCTTGTTTTGCCTGCCATCTGCCTGTTTTGCACATGGGAGCTCCTGCCAGGCATCTCCATGCATCCCAGATGGAGGGAGAGCGTGCCTCTCCCGTGGTCCTCAAGTTAACTGTTCTCGGAATTGTTGATCCTCCTGCCCATCTACCTGGCTCATGTCAGGCCCACAACTGGGAAGGAGGCCATGTGGTCCAGGGGAAGAAGGAACTGAGACTCAACACCTGTAACCGAATTCCTTTTGTTTCCCCTAGGGAAGACTGATGCCTTTTCATCTAGAACTGGCTGTCACCTGCTGAGATCCAGGGAGTGTACATACCATGGCCCGCATCTCCTGTTCATTTGTCAGACTCCTCCCACTGAGTGGGTGGGATGAAGAACACATTTGGGCCTTCCTGAGTGATCTGTGCCCTGAGCACAGCGCTCTTGATTCTATTGCATGCACAACCCAGCGGATTAGGAGCCCCGAAGGGACGTGCGCTTTCTGTTAAAACTGCTCTGGTCCTTATCTTTTCTTACCATATTCCAAACTTTGTTTTAAAGGGGAGGGTTTAAAATTGGCATTCTGTAAGTAAAATTGGTCAGTTTCTCTTGGTTTTGTAGAATACTCGTACCTGTTTATTGATGTGGATAATACTAAATATCTTAATTATTTAAATTGTATTGTTTCTGAGAAGTTGAGGGATTCCTGTATACATTTACAATGTAATGACTTTTGTATTTTATTTTTCAAAATAAAAGCTTTAAGTGTGAAGCATCCTGGCAGTTTACATATTTTCATTACAAGATCTTTGATTCAGTTTAAAGTGAATACTTCTGCCAGGCCAATTCATTGTTCAGCACCTTCAAAATATTTCTTGAATCCATCCTTTTCCCTTCAACTGCACTGCCCCACCCTCATCTATCACCATCTATCACCTAGGCTATTGCTGTGTACAGCCTCCTAACCAACACCCTATCCCTCCTCTTGCCCCCTCAAATTCTATTCAGCACAAGGCAGAGTAAGTTTTAAAATGCACATCTAGCCCTAGGTGGTTTGGCTCAATGGATAGAGCCTTGCCCTGCAGCCCAAAGGGACCCGGGTTCGATTCCAGTCAGGGGCACATACCTTGGTTGCAGGCTGCTACTTGGCCCAGGCCCCTGGTTGGGGCACATGCAGGAGGTAACCAATCGATATGTTTCTCTCACACTGATATTTCTCTGTCTTTCCCTCTCTCTTCCACTCTCCGTAAAAAATCAATGGGAAAATATCCTCTGGTGAAGATTAACAAAAATAAAATAAAGTGAAGTAAAATAAAATGCACATCTAGGCATGACCCTCCCACTTACATTTCATTTAGAATAGAATCCAGACTCCTGCCGAGATCCAGCTGCTGCCCTCCTCCCCATCGAGTTGCAGGCCAATCTCTTCCACCTTGCCTTTGTGCTCCAGCATTCTCTGCCCCCTTTGGTTTAAAATAAATACTGCCGCCAGATCAATTCTTTGTTCAGCACTACCTCCTGTCACTCCTTTGTTCAAACGCCTTCTTTGATTCTCTAATGCTAGCACGTTACATCTAAACTATTCTGCCTCCACAATATAGCCTCACTACTCCCTGGGTACAGTATACTTCCTCCCTGTCTCCTCACATACCCTTCATTTTCTGCTTCTTCCAGATGCCTATCAGCCACTCCTCACCCCTCTACCTGTGAAATGCCAGCCTCATTGAGGACTCAGCTGGCTTAAGTCCCATTTCTTGCTATTCAACTGCTCCAACCACCAAATAGCAATAAAAATCAGCATTAGCTTCACTTTCCTTTTGCTTATTTCCTGTGTCAGTCTTATGTCACCGACTTTGTAGGGGAGAAGTCACATGTTCCTATAGAGCCTATCGGAATGGGAGGGAAGGACATATTCAACTAACCCAGCCTGACTCCAATACTTGCCTCTAAGGGACATATGCTTTTTATTCCCACACCTGTCCACTTTGCACGGGTGGGAGTATATTGGAACAGGAAGAGGACAGAGAACCACTGCACAGAATGGTTGATTCGGGAAAAGGACACCACTATACAGCTAGCCTGGAGAAGCACACGCTGTGGTACCCCCATCCTTATTGGCATTCCTTCTCTCACAAAGCTTTATTTCCTTTAAGCCCTGTGAAGAAAGGCATCTGTGCCACATGACATCTTCGACCACCTTCCTGAAGTTGCCTGTATTTGTGAAATGTGATTTGATGGAATCAATTTGAACTGCTGTTGAACAAATGCAAGATGGCCGGAGTAAAATTTTAAAAGGAGGTACCTGGGTGAAGGATCAGGGTGGACGTGTGACCGGTGACTATGGGAGGGCTTCCTGGAGCCACCATAGCCATGGCCACAGCCAGCAGTGAACCTGGGGAGCCAGGGAGAAGCCGGTGTCCTTAGTGGCCATGGCAGAAGCTTGGAGAGAGCATCAGCCAGTGGGAATCATAGACTTTTAAAATGAGGGGGGAATCTTAGTAACCAGTCAAGTAACCATTCTGGTAACATTTATCAAGAGCGTCTCATGGTGCAGGCCCTGTGATAACCTCTGTACATGTTTAAACTCATTTAATTCTCATAATTACCATATGAGATAATTTTACAAACACTGGCTGAGGGAGGTGAAGCGCCTAGTGCAGCTAATAAGTGAGAGAGTCAGGAAACAAATACTAGCAACCTGGTTCCAGGGCCTACACCCTTAACCACTACCTCTCAATCATCATCTGTATTTACACTCTAAAAGAAAATTGTCACGAGCATCGAGTGACAACTGTTTAAGTACCTCCCTTGTACTTAGTAACCTGGTAGGTGTAATTAAGAGTGGGTGTGCCAAATAGTGTAGGCAGATCACTGTGCTTGGGAATTTATTGTCTTGGTGAAAATCAAGAAAAATGCACATGAAACAATTATTTCAAGCTCCAACAAGGCCTATAAAGCCTGGCTGGTAGGTGATAGACACATAATGGCCTAGGCAAGACTCCATTTAGTGTTACCCCCAAGTCTGCATTTCCAGGGAGCTATGGATTCTGGGCTTTTCTCCGGCAAGGTAGGTGCTTTCACATTGAGTTCCCTTTGTCACCACTCAACACAGTCCTCTGCAGGCACTTTAGGCCTTCGCATAAAGCACTTCCTTAGTTATTCTGAATTGGGCAAAAGAGATCATTTTTATTCACTTTGGGTTTAAGTCCTAACAAAGCAATTCATTGAGTAGTGTGGGGGGGGGGGGGGCGGGGGGGGTCTTGTTAGACATGAAAATAAATGACTTTGACTCTCCCTTTGGGGTTTATTGATTATTACTGAAGATCTAAAATTGAATCATTTTTCACAATAAAACCACTATTTTTGTTATATGCTGTAGAAATGGCTTTATGGCCTTACCCTGAGGAGGCAAGCCTAAAATGCCCTCTATTGGTCTAACATGGAATGACTGTTAACCATATGAAAAAGTTTAACGTTGAAAGCAATAAGGGGAAATATACCACAGGGTATGCAAAACTTTCTCTGCAAAGATGTCTATTGCGATGTAGTTTATAGGAGCAAAAAATTAGAAACAACCTAACGAAGGGGGAATTGGTTAAATGAATTATGGTACATTCACAGAATAGAATATTCTTCAGCTCATAAATATGAAATTGAAAAAAATATCAAAAATATTTGTTACAGTAAATAAAAACCTGAGCTCACAGAGCTGTTTATTATGATTTCATTTTTATTTAAAGAGTAGGTTAAAAAAGTAAGCAGGCTGTCTAAATCGATAGACAACAGGAAGGACATGTGCCACAATGTTAGCAGTGTCATCTCTTCCTGGTGGAGTTGTGGGGATTCTTGTTTTCTTCTTTCTGCTTATTTTCTGGACCTGCTACAATAAATGTGAATTACTTCCGCAAATAAAAAGTAGAAAACAATGAGAGTTTTTGTTTAAAAAAAATAAATCAAAAGATTGAATCCTCCTAATCGTATAACTTAAAAACACTCACAAACTGGGGGCTAGAACAATGCTGTGACTTATTCACAGCTACATATCTAGTTAACATTGACTTTCAGTTCACTTATTTTATGATAAATCTCATTATTTTAGCCAATTGTTTTTATTTAAAAATTAGTACCATTAATAATCTGAAGCCCTTGCCGGGTTCCAAGATACTCAGTTGTTTAGAGCATCGTCCTGATACACCAAGGTTGCGGGTTCGATCCCCAGTCAGGACACATACAAGAAGCAACCAATGAGCTCTAAAATCAATATAAAAAAATAGTCAGAAGGCTTGACTATTAGTTGTTCTTCAGAAATGAATAACTTGGACTTGAACCGGAAATGAAGCAGGGTATCAGCGATGAGGACATTTAGTGGAGCACATATGAAAGGATCACAATGAGGGTAGCATTGATTTATTTCTTATACAGGTCTAGGCAAACTACAACCGGTGAAATGACTCTGGCCACACCTATCATTTATAGACATGGCTTGCCCTGGCTGCTTTCCCTCAACAGCAGCAAAATTGAGTAGAGACCAATGAATGGCCCGCTAAGCTGAAAATACTTACCATCTGCACCTTTGCAGAAAAGTTTGCTCCTGCCTCAGGATAGAGAATGTTTCAGCACACCTTAATGCTGCTCACCAACCAGGACTTTCAATGGGAAATTCTAAACAAATGTCAGAGTTAGGAAGCCCCTAAAAGGCAAGTTGTTTTTCCCAGATACCCTTTTACTGCCTCAGAGAAGGAGACCCCTCCAAGCCTCAAATCCAAGGCAGTTTCTAAGTGGTGGGGGGTGCCTGTGGGGAGAAAGGCTGAGGAATGGTGAAGAGGCCCCCAGAGATGGGAACATTAGAAGACAGCCTGCAGGGGATTATATTCTCAGCTAACGTCTTCCTCCACTTGTTGGAAACCCATTGAGGTGATAGATATTGTAGCAGTGAGGTGCTTAACCCTGAGCTGAGAGATCAGTGGAAATGCTATACAAACTGGGCATGAAGTGGGAGGGAGAATTGGGGATGTGGCTCCAAGATACTCACCCGCCAACCAGTGGGATTTGACTATAATGCTTCCCGAGGTGACTGGAGACATAGGGATGAGAAATGAATAGGCAATAGTAGGCAACACAACTATAGACCTTCAAACCAGACTCATAAAACACTATTTTCATGGAATTCTAGATGTGTTATTTTTGCATCTGTATTTTGTTACTTGTTTTATTTAATTAAATAATAAATGAAAATATAAAACACCCACCAAAAGCCTACATGTGAAGAACTTGGGATGAGAGCACTTTGGGGCCCATATCTTCTTCCTCAGTAAAGGTAGCCATGGTTAACAGTGTGCCCCCCAAACCAAAGAGCCCTCCCTTCATGTTCTGCTCTGAATAAGACCCCTAGGACCTCTTACAACTTGAGGGAAGCCAGTTCCCACAGCCCAGGGATGACACCATCCTGAAATTCTCTACCTTTAAGATATTAATAACAGCAATCCA
The DNA here is from genome assembly GCF_028538775.1 of Myotis yumanensis. Lineage (NCBI taxonomy): Eukaryota > Metazoa > Chordata > Mammalia > Chiroptera > Vespertilionidae > Myotis > Myotis yumanensis. The sequence goes on along the minus strand of NW_027223755.1, from coordinate 86,910,846 downwards.
TGCCCCTGTCCTATATAATAAAAGGGTAATATGCAAATTGACCCTAACAGCAGAACAACTGGGAATGACTGGTCACTATGACACACTGACCACCAGGGGGCAGACGCTCAATGCAGGAGCTGCCCCCTGGTGGTCAGTGCGCTCCCACAGGGGGAGCTCTGCTCAGCCACAAGCCAGGCTGACGGCTGCCACCACAACGGTGGTGGCGGGAGCCTCTCCCCCATCCTCAGCAGCGCTAAGGACGTTCGACTGCAGCTTAGGCCTGGTCCCCGCTGGCAAGTGGACATCCCCCGAGGTCTCCTGGGCTGCCAGAGGGATGTCTGACTGCCAGCTTAGGCCCGATCCCCCGGGGAGCAGGCCTAAGCCAGCAGGTGGACATCCCCCGAGGGGTCCCAGACTGCGAGAGGACACAGGCTGGGCTGAGGGACCCCCCCCCCCAGTGCACAAATTTTTGTGCACCAGGCCTCTAGTATACTAATATGACCAATTAAACACATGAGAAACAATTTTATGGAGGGAGGTAATTATTTGAACATGATCATAGTACAAATTTCTTTCATGTATTCACCTATTGAGTTACCATCACATGCCAAGCATTTTACTGGGCCTTGGAGATATTACAGAGATAAACAAAACAGCAAAAATGATGCCCTCACCCTGCTTTTTGACATCCAGGAAAGTAGAACTCAACACTGGGACCTCTGCTACCATGACAGCTGAAGGAAAAGTTTTAACACATTCACGTCCAAGCTTGCCAGCCCAAAGAGACGGAGCATGGCCTCCAATTCAGTGTTCACTGTCCCCCTTCCACTCCCAAGGGCATTGATCTGCTTGGTGAAAGTTGGCTTCCATAGGTGACCCAGCTTTCACCAAGCAGAATGCAAAGTACTCTGGTGCCGGGAGCCGGTCCATCCTTGCTGTTTCAAGGGACCTGGCATATATGGCATACTGTTCTTAATATGTTTGCACACCTTCTTGGTGCTATGTGTTTTAACCAAGGTCTCCTCTCCGAGAAAGGTTGTTTCCCCAGGTAGGGATTTTTCCCTGAAGTTAGGGAGGGGATAAAACCCCTTAACTAAGTGCCAGGTGGGTAGTTAATCACTTTAACTACAAACAATCACACTTAAGCTACATAATCTTTACTCCCTGGAATGGAGATAAGAAACGCCCCAACCTTTGAAATAGAGATTGATAGGATTGGAATCAACTGGTATAAATACAGATGTAGCGAGAGAACATGGACACAGAACCTAGAGAGAGAACCTAGGGAGAGAACATGGAAAAAGATCCTGGACAGAACCTAGACACAGAACCTAGAAACAGAACCTAGCGAGAGAACATGGACACAGAACCTAGAGAGAGAACCTAGGGAGAGAACCTAGGGAGAGAACATGGCAAAAGATCCTGGAGACAGAATCTGGCTATGCTGATCAACTGAATGCTGTCTCCGTGTCATTCCTTCATCGCCGACTCCGTCCACACCTTTGGGGACCCCTGGACCCCTGGACCCGCTGGGGTTGGACCCCAGCACTCTGGGGAAAATAGCTCTAGATGGCAGCTTCTAGTATTCAGTGAGGCACACTTAAAGGGGGGTGAGAAATAGGTGAGAGCCCATCTACACCAAGCAGACCGCGGGGAGAGAAGTCCAGGCTACGGAATAGTGGTGGTTAATGAATGGGGGTGCACCAGAGGCTGGGCAGAGAGAACTGAGCTGGGTTGAGATCAAGTGGGCCTTTAGCCAAGCTTTTGTGCCTTGGGAAGCTGCTGGCAAATGATCTCCTCCTCAAAGCTGGGAGAGCAAAGGAAGGCCAACCCTCCAACCGGCCCTCTCAATCATGACATTTCTCCCTTTGTACCTTATGGATGAGGAGCAAGGAGTTGAGGAAATTGGGAAAATCAAGGAAGATGAAACATTTGGAGGGAAGATGCTGAGTTAGGTTTTGGACATGTTAAGTTTGACGTGCCCTTGGGGACTTCCAGTTCTAGTGTCAAATAGTTTTATGTCCGGCAAGGATCTGAAATTCAAGAGAAAGAGCTGGGTTGGAAATTTAAAGTAGGGAATCTTTAACATGGTTGAAACCACGGGAGTAGACGGAATCATCTTGAGAGCATATGTAGAATAGGAAAGAAGCAAGCCAAGGACTAATTTTGGGATCCCACACCACTGCGGAGGAGTTGGAAAAGGGATGGGGAGAAGAGGAGAGCCAGAAGTGGGCCATGAAATGCAAAGGAGGAAGGAGGTTTAAGAGGGAGAGAAACTGGTCAGCAGTGACATGCTTCTGAGAGTTCAAAAAGGACAAATCGTTTGACTTGGCAATTAGGAGGCCACTCTGATCCTCGGGAGAGCAGTTTCCATGACGTGATGGATCAGGAATCTAACTTGCAATGGTGATAAGGCAGTAGAGCAGTGGTTCTCAACCTTCTGGCCCTTTAAATACAGTTCCTCATGTTGTGATCCAACCATAAAATTACTTTCGTTGCTACTTCATAACTGTAATGTTGCTACTGTTATGAATTGTAATGTAAATGTCTGATATGCAGGATGGTCTTAGGCGACCCCTGTGAAAGGGTCATTCGACCGCCAATGGGGTCGCGACCCACAGGTTGAGAACCGCTGCAGTAGAGGAAGCAAGTGCAGACTATGCTGGTGAATATATTGACCACAAAGGGACAGAGAAAGGTGTGCTGCCTGGAAAAGGATGCAGAATTGAGGAAGAATTGTTGTTTGTTTCTCTGATGGGAGAAACTGGCACATCACGTAGGCTACAGTACAGAGGGAGAGACTGAAAACTCAGGAGAGAGAAGTGTGAACTGATGGAGCACTCACAAACCTGGACCAGCAGGAGCCTCACGAGAAGAAGTAGGCTCAGACCCAGAGAAGAGACACTTCTTTGTGCAAAGCTGGAGGGAGAGCGAGATTGTGCAGATACAGTTAACTCGCAGGGGAGCTGGCAGGAGATCGAGGGACTTCTTTGCCCCTGAGCCTCCATTACTTATGCAAGGAAAAAGCCAGATTGCCATTTGCCAGAGGAGAGGGGCATTTCCTGGAGTGAGGAGGGGCCTTGAAAAGAATGGTGATATTGGAAATAGAAAAGTGAGCTGACGTGGGTGTTGACTAGGTTTATTGTGGTAATCATTTTGGAATATAGACACATAGCGAATCAATATGTTGTACACCAAAACTAGTATATGTCAATTGGATCTCAATTTTTTAAAAAATAAAGAAAAAAGAACTGTCTAAAAGAAACCTATGAACAGATGTCCCAATGGCACTATGAGTTCATCACGCATTGATAGTGGCATCATTTCTCATGGTTGTGGTTCTCACCCAGAGTTAGAGCACAGAAGGCTGATGTGTTCATCTAAGGTTTTGGTTTTGTAGGGGTTGGGTTGGTGTTCCCTAGAGAGATGCTTAAATGGACACATAGGGTCTTGGTAGGAGAGGGGAGAAGATATGATTAAATGATTGGATACCTGAGAGAAAAGGGTGGGTGGGCAAGGGACTATCAGTCATAGGAAGCAGAAAATCAAGTAAACCAGGTTTGGGGAGAGAGAGGGAAGGACAGAACCTAGTGATAAAAGATTGATATATTGGAGTTATAAACTTGGGGGGGGTAGAAGCGTTCTAGGTGCTAGCAAAACTTGTCCACAAAGTGTTTGCACTTGGCTGTTTTCTCTTTCTTGCTGCCCATTCTCCCCTAACCCCACTCAGAACCAAACTTTTTCCCTCACCCCTTTCTGGAACAAGGATACTCTTGAAAAACTTTAAATGGTGGAGCGATGTGATCTGATATAAGAGATTTATGTGAGACATAAAAATAAAGTTCACAGAACAACACTGAGAAATAATTTAACTATTCATCAATAGTGTCATGGATAATATTCCATTCCTTTAAAGTCCCCAAACAGCTAAAGTTACACTGCATTGCCCAGAGATGCAGGCACATGTGGTTAAGCTTGGAAAACAAGAAAATGATTGTTACGAAAGTGAGGACAGTGGTGACCTCTGGAGCATGGAGGTGCCTTCATCAGGGAGGAGCCCTTAGAGAGCCAGGGAGTTGGCACTGTTCTCTTTCTTAATGGTTAGATGGGTATCTCCTTTATAATTCTTCTTCACACTGTACACATATGATTTTGCACTTTTCTACATCATATATCCCAAGTCAAAAGAAAACATGCATGGACTGACACATACCATTTTTAGGAGGAAGCGGAGATTAGGAAGGCGTATGCAGATACAATTGTGTTTGTAATATTGTGCTTTATTTTTTTAATGGTTTATTTATTTTTCAATTACAGTTGACATACACTATTATATTAGTCAGGTATAAAACAGTGATTACAAATCTATATAACTTATGTACAAAGTGGTCACCCTGGTAAGTCTAGAACCCACTTGTCACCATACATAGTAATTACAGTATCATTGACTATATTCCCCACACTGTACTTTACATCCCCGAACTGTTTTTGTGACTGGCAATTTGCACATATTAACTTCGTACCCTTTTTCAACCATTCCCCACCTCCCTCCCATCTGGCAACTATCAAAATGTTCTCTGTATCTATGAGTTTGTTTATGTTTTATTTGCTCATTTATATTGTTATTTTAGATTCCCTATATAAGTGAAATGATATGGTATTTGTCTTTCTCTGTCTGACTTATTTTACTCAGCACAATACCCTCTAGATTCATCCATGTTGCGGCAGATGGCGATAGTTCATTCTTTTTTACAGCTGAGTAATATTCCATTGTATACATATGCTACTTCTTCTTTATCCATTCATCTATTAATGGACACTTAGGTTGCTTCTATATATTCTATAAATTGGCTACTGTAAATAATGCTGTAATAAACAGGTCTACATATGTCTTTTCTAATTAGTGTTTTGTGTTTCTTGGAATAAATATCCAGATGTGGAATTGCTGATTCAGTCCTCTGCTTCATGTAATTTACTGTTGATTCCCTCTAATGTATTCTTTTAAAATATTTTTATTACTTTTTAGAGAGAGAGGGGAAGGGAGAGGGAGAGAGAGAGAGAGAGAGAGAGAGAGAGAGAGAGAAACATCATGTGAAAGAGAAACATTGATTGGCTGCCTCCTGCACGCACCCACTGGGGATTGAGCCTGCAACCCAGGCATGTGCCCTGACTGGGAATCGAACCAGCAATCATTCAGTGCACAGGACAATGCCCCACCAACTGAGCCATACCAGCCAGGGCCCCTTGAATGTATTCTTCATTTCAGTTATTGTATTCTTCATTTCTGACTGGTTCTCTTTATGTTTCCTATCTCCATCTTTATGTTTCCTGTCTCTTTCTTAAGATTCTCACTGACTTCATTTACTCTTCCCCTAAATTCATTGAGATCCTTATAACCAGTGTTTTGAACTCAGCACCTGATTGCTTGTCTCCATTTTGTTTAGTTCATTTTCTAGAATTTTGTTCTGTTCTTTCATTTGGGGAAGGTTTCTTTGTCTTTTCATTTTGGCTTATTCCCTGCATTGGTTTCTATGTATTAGGTGCACCTTTCACAGGGGTCGCCTAAGACCATCCTGCATATCAGATATTTACATTATGGTTCATAACAGTAGCAACATTACAGTTATGAAGTAGCAACGAAAATAATTTTATGGTTGGGTCACAACATGAGGAACTGTATTTAAAGGGCCAGAAGGTTGAGAACCACTGACCTAATATGTCTCCCAGTCTTGGTAGAGTGACCTTGTATAGTTGGTGTCCCGTGGTGCCCAGTGGCATATCTCCCTGGTCACAGCTGCTCCAGGCGTGTCTCTTGTGTGTGACTCCTTATTGTAGTTGAGCTTTAATTGCTGTTGGAATGTCAATGGGAGCGACTGACCCTCAGGCTGACTGTTTGTGAGGCCTGGCCATGACTACAGTGGAGGATTGTCATGCAGGGGCTGACCCCATGGAGCAGGATTCCATTTAGAGGGCTCTGGTGTCTGCCAAGTCCACCCTTTGGTTGTGTTGTTTGTGGAGGTGGTTGGCTGTTGCTCTGGTGGGGTGTGAAATTGGCCACCAGGTATATTGGTGCTGGGGCCTCTTGGAATGGGCTCTGGTGTAAGCCAAGGTGAGCTGCTGCCTGGGACCACCTGTTATAAGTTTCAAAGTTCTCTGCAGATGGTTTTCACTTGTGCTGGGCTTGGAGGCACCTGAGAGAGACTAAGATGCAAACCGAGGCCGGCTGCAAACTCTGCCAGGCTTGGGGCTGCTCAGCAAGAGATACGGGGCATGCTGAGGCCAGGACTGCTTGTTTGCAGTTTGTGAACCTTTGAAAGATTTTTAGAAAAGTCCAAAGCGTGAGCAAAAACAGGCCATTTGCATGGAATAGCTGTTGGAAGCAGCTTAGGTGGGCCTGCAAGTTGGGTGGAGTGGGGTCTCAGGGAATCACCAGGGCAGGGCAAATGGAGTTATCCAGGTTGATGGAGACTCAGGCTTGGCACCTGCCTGTGCCTGCAGGATGGGTGAGGGGAAGGCTCAACAAAGGAATAATGATGGTTGCCAGCACTTCTCTTTGGGAGAATGCTGCCCTCCAGTTCTTGCCCTAAATCCAGACAATTTAGTTCCTCTCTGTATGTCTCTGGTGCTTTCCAAGGGGCTGCCCCAGTGTTGGAGCACAGATTGAGTGAGTCTGTCAGTGAGTAAGTCTGTGCTTGGGCCCTTTAAGAGGAACGTCTGGGACTCCAGCAACCTCCGTCTCACTCAGCCATAATCCCTGCTGGTTTTCACAGCTAGAAATTAAGGAGATTTTATTCCCAGCACTGGAAGCCCAGTACGGGGCCAGGACCCCTCTCTCCTCATGTGGTGCCTTTGAGGCTGAGATATCCCTTTGATTTTAACCACCACACCTGGATGTAGGATCAGCTCCCTCACCATCTCCGCCCCACCTACCAATTTCCACGTGGCTTCTTCTGAATCTCCTTAGTTATAGGATTTCTGTCCAACTAGTCTTCAGGTGGTTGTTAATGATGGTTGTTCTGTAGTTTAGTTGTAATTTGATGTGGTTGTGGAGAAGGTAGGCGCAACATTTATCCACTCAGCTATCTTGACCAGAAGTCTCCCCAGTTTCTGAGTACATGGGTTTTCATGTATCATATCCATAATTGTTTATATGTCTAAAATACTTAAATAAAAATTAAAACTAAAAGAAGATAATGTGGAAAAGAAAATACATTCTTTTGTTACTACTTTCATTTCCTTTATTGCTGTTAAATTATTTATTCAATAAATTAAAATCAAGAGAGAAAATTCAGTAGCTGAATCGGTACTTTGGAGATTTGTCAGCATTCAAAAGTTCTTTTCTTTGAGAAGGCATTGGAAATAGAACCCAGTTTATGAATCTCAGGGCTTGATGCCTGTAGAACTATTTGTTCAGTTGACTCTTGGAAAAGTAATCCCAGGGTTTTAACTGCCTGTATTCAGAGAGCATCCCCTACCTCTGCGTGGGCATCCGTCCCTCAAAGGCTCACTGACTTTCCCTGCAGGCCTCATGTGAACTGGCCTGGAAGTCATTCCACTGGGAGGTGGCAATAGCAGCTGCCAGCAAACTGCCCTGCTTTCCCAGGAAGCCTGCTCTAGCCCTTTCCTACTCACTCAGCAAGTCCTCATTCCAGGCTGCCGACCTTGGGTTTCTCCCTACTGTGTAAACACAACCAACTACATTCCTGAAGGAAATTCTCGGCAGAAATGGAAATGAAAACTCCAACACATTCAGCAACCTACAACTAATTGCACATGGACTTTCCCATCTCCTGAATCTCTGGGTTTCCTTCTCATTTTCTGGCTACAACCCTGATTTAAGGTCTTGGGATAAATGTCTCCTTGCCAGCCCTTAGTTTTATGGTTGTCTCATATGGATTCCTAGGGGAGGAGAGGCCATCTGGCAGGGTGGGTAAATGGAAGGAAGCTGGTCCAGGTAACGCCTTGTTAAGTTACTTAATGAACCAACCCAATATCTACTCAGACTTTTTGTTATGCAAGATAAAATAATTCTTTTATTATTTAAGTTACTGTTGGTTGAGCTTTCTGTTACAGCGGAGACATCCTAATTGTCGTAGGATGAAAAGGAATTTTTGTCATAGATTTTTGTTGTTGTTATAGATATTTCCAAGAAAGGCTGGAATGGTAGTGATAGATAGAAGGCCTCTGGGGGCCAGAGTGGTGCTGCTCAAAGTGTGATTCAAGGGCCTGCAGGGTCAGAGTTACCTAGCAGTTTGTTAGGACTGCAAATTCAAGGGCTACCTCCCAGACCTACCAAATCAGATTCGCTGGAAGTGGGGCTGGGAATCTATATTTTAACAAGGTCCCCTTCAGCGATTTTGATGCAACTGAAGTTGGAGAAAACACTAGCCTAGGAGACACCTACAGCTGGGAGTGTGATTGGTCCAACAGAGGAAGTGCTGTCCCTCTAGCTCATTACTAACCTCCCAGATGCTGATCTAATCCTCTGGGCCTGATCTTCCTTTTCTGTCACAGTAATGTGAGAATCAGATGAGGAACTGGGTGTAAAAATGGTTTGAGAGAGCTAAAACCTTGGTCCCTAGGAGCGCCCCTGAGCTGACCCAGCTGTACCAGTGAACACAGCATCCAAGGCTGCAAACAGATGTGTGGGATCAGGCTGGACCCCACCCCACCAGCCTGAGCTTCTTTGTGTAGGACCTGTCTCCATCTGTGTGTCCAGATGGAACTGGCAGGGAGAAGGTGGATACTCACTTGTCATTTTTAATTGAACTCAGTTGCCCCTATTTTGAGTTTTCTTTTTTGGATTCCTGCAATCAGGAAGAACAGGAACCCTCTGTGTCTTACAACCTCAGTAACCTCAGCTGTATCCCCCCACCCCACCTCTATTGGAGTGAGCCACCCCCTCCTACCCCGGATTCCCCTGGCTTCCACACCTGAGGGGACACAGGACCCAGGACCTTGGAGGCAGACTAAACACTTCATCTTAAGCCCTTATGCCTCTCAAGTTACTAGGCGCTGCCCCCATTATGGTGTTACCAGACTGAAGGGGTCCATTTGCCTGTGCGCATCAAAGCCCAATAAGACACAAACAGGAGTTTTCAGCCACGGAAGTGAAGATTTATGAAGGAGATGGCACCCTGCATGGAGTCACAGATCGCTAACGCTTAAAACACTGGCTCCCCTGTGGCTTTTAGTGGACGGTTACATAGGGGAAAAGTCATTAATCCATGATGAAGGGAGTTAAGTTAGGGTCACGGTCAGGGTCGTGGTCTCTACTGATGGGTCAGACTAGGGCAGCGGGTAATTGATCATTGCATCTGGTCTTGATGTCAGCCATGGCCTTGATTGGTCTTGTTTTGCAAGGATTCCCTTGATGGGGTGTTCTGGCGCCGAAACACAGCTGAGGCCTAGATGTTAGCTCTAGTTTGACCAAAACCCTTTCTCTGTGGTCAACAGGCCGGAGGCTTCCTTCTTCATATTATTTGATGTGGCCCAGAACCTCCTTGTCCTGAGCGCTGAATGATCCAGCAAGTGAGAGGGAGGTGAGTCAGGGCGCTGTGAGGCCAATTTGAGTCAAAGGGAAAACATAAAAATAAAAGGACAGATGAAAGAAAATAAGGTTTCTGCACGGCGACCACGGAGCCACCCGCTGGGCCAACCATTAGGCCCACTCGGAGGTGGTGCCCCCACTCAGAGGCGGTGCCTCCCGCTGCTTGGGGGACCAGTGATGGGGAGAAGGCGTGTCCGCAGGTCAGAGGGCCAATCAGAGCAGGACAGACAAGCCGGCCGGCCCCAGTAGCCACTCAGGCGCGGGCTGACCGCTCTCCCTGCCCTAGGACTGGGCAAGCTTCCTGCCAATCAGGGGCGGGGCCGGCGGGACCCGGCCAGTAGCGGGAGGCGGTAGCGTCAGGCGCCCAGCTGGTGGTCCCCGCGGTGGCCCGCTGCCCGGTCCGCAGGCTGAGGGAGCCGCGGCCCCAGCCCCCCGCGCCACGCTCTCCGCCCCACCCCGCTCGTCTGCGGCCTCGCGTCATGCCAGGCGCTGCTCCCCGCTAGCGCCGCCGGGTCCGTTGCCCGCCTGCCCGAAGCCGCGCCCACTACCCAGAGCCAGAGGGATGGTGGTAGTCACGGGGCGGGAGCCAGACAGCCGTCGCCCGGACGGTGCCATGTCCAGCTCCGACGCCGAGGACGACTTTCTGGAGCCGGCCACCCCGACGGCCACGCAGGCGGGGCACGCGCTGCCCCTGCTACCCCAGGAGGTACCTGCACGGAGGGGGCTGGGGGAGGAGCGCAGGGCGATGGATCCGCAGGTGCTGGGCAGAGCTGACCTTGGGGTGTCAGCCCACTAGGTTCGGGGATCCCGGGTCGGGCTGAGGGCGGCTCCAGAGGGGCTGCCCCCTCCCCCGCCTGTAAAATGCACCAGGTGTGTCTTCCCTGCCACAGAGGTCACCTGGCCCCGAACCCCTCCTTCCAGTATTCACTGCCAGGAAGGTTGCTTTAGTCCGTGCAAAGGGGACCTGGAAGCCCCACGAGATGATCGTGCCTCCTAGAAAATCCAAGAGGCCTTGGTGGTCACCCAAACCCCGCGTCCAGCTGCCCTGACAGTGGAGTAAGGCACTGTGTGCAGGTAGAAAGCAGGCCAATGGTTGATGTGTCCACCCTCATCCGACAGCTCCCTGGCTTTCCCTCACCAGCTGCCGTGCTGTGGTGCACAGTGGCTTCCCCTGGCCTTCGGGTGTATGACAGTATCATAGTAACACCTGGAATGACCCGTAAGAAGAGGGAAAAGAGTCGGAGAGGTTGGCACTGCAGGGCCCTGAAGAGAGAGACTAGAAAGGAGGAGGAGCTAAGGGAGTGTCAGATATGGGAGAAGGTGATGTGTGGGAACTGGAGAATGGACAGCGCCCCAGAGGGGCTGGGCAGGGCTAGGTGAGGCTTTGGGGAACCAGACAGTGTTATTTGGAGGCTACAAATCCATAGCGTTAACATCAGGGGGCCCTTGTGAAAATGAGCAAAACTCTAGAAGTCCTCTTTGCAGTTGGGAAAAAGGAGCCATTAGAGTAGCGGTTCTTAACCTGTGGGTCACGACCCCTTTGGGGGTCGCCTAAGACCATTGGAGAACATATATATAATTACATATTGTTTACAGTAGCAAAATTACATTTATGAAGTAGCAACGAAAATAATTTTATGGTTGGGGGTCACCACAACATGAGGAACTGTATTAAAGGGTCGCGGCATTAGGAAGGTTGAGAACCACTGCATTAGAGACACGGTGGTACTGTTTTTGTGTGCATTGTCATTGGGGGGACCATGTGGTTTGGAGGAAAGAGTACAGGACCCAGAGACTGGAGGCCAAGACTCCAGGGCCAGTGCCCCCACAGAGTACGTGGCTCCATGTGAGATCTAAAACTGTTTTTTGGTTGCTTTCTCCTCTCTGCCTCAGTCTTTTCCTCTCTAATATGGAGCAAACACTTGGATTGGTATGAGATATCTTTGGTATGCACATGGATTATTTGAGTCCTTGCTATGCACCTAGAACAGCTTTAGAGGAGCTATAGAATAAGCAGAAGGCATTTCCTGTCCTTGGGGTGCAGAAGAGTAACAGTGCATATATACATGGAACTGTCAATACTATTTCATTCACCCGTTCAGTGCATATTTGGGTGTTTACTGTGAGACAGGCACTGTGCAAGGCCCTGGGTAACTTTTATTTAATGTATATTTACCCTGCTTTACTCACAAAGAATTTGAAAGCTGGGGAAAAGGACTTACTAAATAAATATACATAGACTTTCACTGGAGCCTGAGAGATGTCGTAATATTGAAAAGTATGCACTGGGACAAAATGTTAGTTAATCTGGAAGAAGAGAGTTGGAAAATTAGAGAGAACTACCCTTGTTTCTTTCAACATCATGAGGAGTGAAAGATATCAAAAAAGAAAAAGAACAGAAAACATCCCAAGCATTTTAGGGAGAACCTAGAGCAGTGATGGCGAACCTTTTGAGCTCGGCGTGTCAGCATTTTGAAAAACCCTAACTTAACTCTGGTGCCGTGTCACATATAGAAATTTTTTGATATTTGCAACCATAGTAAAAAACTTATATTTTTGATATTTATTTTATATATTTAAATGCCATTTAACAAAGAAAAATCAACCAAAAAAAATGAGTTCGCATGTCAACTCTGACACTCGTGTCATAGGTTCGCCATCACTGACCTAGAGCTTCTCAGGACAACGCTATTCCATCATTCCCTGTTCTTCACCCTGTCCTTGCCTCCAAAACCTTAGCTGGACTGGGACTCATCTCACACTACAGATGAAGAAGGAATTATTCGACAGACATCCACAAGCCCTGCTGTGGGTGGCCTCACGATTGGGAACAGGATGCTGTCCCTGCCTCAGGAAGTGTGGGGTCTAGAAGAGTGGGCTGCCAGAAGAAAATCAATCACCAATGTATTGTGCTGGGCACTGTAATGGAGAAGAATGCGGCATACAGTGAAGGCAACAATGGAAGGAGTGTTTGGTTAACTCTGTCTTGTGAGCTGGCAAGGGACAATAGAGCAGAAATGCTCACCAAGTAGAACTTGAATAGAAGCTCTTAGAATGAATGGCTGCTGCTAACCTATATGGTGCCTGGGTGTGAATTGGAAAAAGAACACACATCTGGGCCAGCAGATTACTCTCATCCAGGCACCTGCAGTGGACAGTGTACACCACCATGTGGGGCAGTCGCAGTTGCTAGATGGGCAAAGGGATAGCGGTAAGAGCATTTTGGACAGAGAAGACAGCATGAGCAAGCATACAAAAATGGTAAATTCGGGAAGTGAATGGAGGACAATGAAGGCTTTGAACTCTAGAGCAGAAATAATAGGATTGGGGTGGAGGGACCTGATTTAGGAGTTGTCAGGAGGATGGATAGGGCTTGGCAACTGGTGAGTGTGGGGAAAGGGAGGAGAGATGAGTGTTTCAGGAAGACTCCTGGGTTTTGGTTTGGGGTGATTGAGTGAATGGTGAGGCTTTGATCAGACCCAAGAGGACTGCAGACAGAGCAGCCCGCCTGTCATTTTTCTCGCCTGGCTGAACATGCAGCTGTTTTGTGTGGGGTTTTTTTTTTTTTCAGTTTCCTGAGGTTGTTCCCCTTAACATTGGAGGGGCTCACTTCACCACACGCCTGTCCACCCTGCGGCGCTACGAAGACACCATGCTGGCAGCCATGTTCAGTGGGCGGCATTACATCCCCACCGATGCGGAGGGCCGGTACTTCATTGACCGGGATGGCACGCACTTTGGGTATGTTTCTCCCTCTGCGATCATCTTTGCAGTCCTAGCAAACGAGGGACTGGGTGGGTATGGGGCTTTGTTATCTTCCATAGAACCTAGAAGAGGAGAGAACATACTGACAGAATTTAATAAATGTGTCTATTAAAATGGATCAAAATTTTTAGTTTCTTTTCCAGAAGAGACAAGGACAGCTGGAGAAATCCCAGGTAACACACACTGGCTGGTTGTGATGCACCTGCTTCTATCCTACGTCATTTAAGACTGTGGAGTTGTCATCTTGTGGAAAGGAAGAGGTGTGATCCTACCTAGAGATGGGGAGCTCCAAAACAGCTTTTTGGAGAATACCCTCAGATCAGATTCCGGGGGTCAGCGTTGCCCTTAGGGAGGAAGCAGGTTGTGTGACAGTAGTTCCCTGACTTCTTTCAATAGATTTAAAAAAAATGTTTTTATTGATTTTTTAGAGAGAGAAGAAGGGAGAAGGATAGAGCGATAGAAACATCGATGAGAGAGAAACATCATCGATCGGCTGCCTTCGGCAGGCTTCCCACAGGGGATCACAACCCAGGCATGTGCCCTGACCAGGAATCGAACTGGTGACCTCTTGCCTCCTGGGTCAATGCTCAACTGCTGAGCTACACCAGCTGGACGTAGAAGTTTAAAACAAATAAGCAGGAAAGGTGTGGGAAGGGCCAAGAAAGGGTTGCCATCCTTCCATGTTGCCCAGAAAAGTTTCAAAAAAACAAAAGAACCTTCAATTATTACTGTCATTTTAACACTAAAACATGGAAACACAGACTCTCAAAAAATAGTCTTTCCCAAAAAAGGACTTCTGACAAGCTTACACATAAACCATTTAAAGACTTTTTTTCAGTTTCCTTGTTGGTGAAATGAGAAACAGTTATAGCGGCCCCTCAGGCCTGTCATGTGGATTAAATAGAGAGCCTTGGTGTGACCCCTGGCCTGGTCCATTCAGAGTATATGGCTGAAGCTCTTTCCCCTTCAGTCTAACTTTGGAGATGACTGAAGAACGAGCGTGGTCCAGGGAGGCAGAAACTCTCAGTCACTGCACCTGTGATGGCCTCCAAGTAGCATCTCCCACATGGGGAGAAGGTCATTTTCCTCCTCAGAAAGGAGGCTCTGGTCAGATAACTTGCTCTGAAGCATATGGGTTTCTCCACCGGGTTGTCCGCAGCCTCCAATGCTGAGAAAACAAAGTGTCACATTGCTGGGCAGAGCTATAAAAAGGTTTTTGTTTGCAGGCTGTTTGGGGGAGGAAAGCGCTGGCCCCAGCTGGCAGCTCCCACAACACTCGTGGCTGGGCCTTGCCCTAGGGATATGTTTTTCAGAGCTTACCAAGGTTTGCTTAAGATCCTGGAGGACCAGTTGTAGGAGGGGCTGTGGGGAGGGGAATAGGATTTGGCTTTAGCTGGAGAACGACAGAGCAGGCAAGGGTGTTGGGCAGAAAAGTAGGATATTGTGGCATTTATCCTCAGACGGCTAGGCTCCAGTGGCCTATGATTCATCAGCAGCAGATGAAGTTGTTGAAAGACTCAGATGAAGCGTCCTGGCTGGGTAGCTCTATTGGTTAGAGCATCTTCCCAATACACCAAGGTCGCAGGTTTGATCCCCGGTCAGGGCACATACAAGAAGCAACCAATTAATGCATAAATAAGTGAAACATCAAATTGATGTTTCTCTCTCTCTCTCTGTAAAGTCAATTTTAAAAAAAAGACTCAGATAAAGTAAAATAGGAATTTAGGGCATTTGCTGGGGTAAATTTCTCTGCTGGTGTAGCTCACACACCCCTAGCACCTGCCGCGGAGGCTGCTTGGGCCTCCACTTGGGACAGTTTCCCATTGTGATCAATGAAGAGCGCTTTGGATTACAGTCTGGACCACTGTGGGTGTGGACTTGGAGTCAGTCGTTTCTGCATCTGAGCCTCTGGCTCATTGTGGCCCCTTGAGCAAGGTTGTTCCTTAACGTCTTTGAACCCCCACTTTTTTCCTCATTTATAAAATGGACATAAGATGGCACTTATCCCATAATAACATTGTTGAAAGGATTCAGTGGGATAACACATAATAGTAGCTGACACGGGTTAATACTTGAGTGTTAGCTGGTGTTGCATCATAGACTAACTAGAGGGGTGACAGCTTAATCATGGAGTTTACTCACATATCCTTACAGAAAAGCCCTTGCCACACCTTCCATTGATGGATCGGATTACTCTTAGCATTAAACAATTTGAAAAGAGCCCTAGCTGATTTGGCTCAGTGGATAGAACATTGGCCTGCGGACTAAAGGGTCCTGGGTTCGGTTCCGGTCAAGGGCACATTCCCGGGTTGTGGACTCGATCCCCAGTAGAAGGGCCCTGCAAGAGGCAGCTGATCAATGATTCTCTCTCATCATTGATGTTTCTATTTCTCTCTCCCTCTCCCTTCCTCTCTGAAATCAATAAAAATATATATATAAAAAAAGAATTTGAAAAGAGAATTAAAATAACTGAATTTTTATTTTAAGAAAATGCAGTATGTGATTTTTAAAAATTTCTCTTTATTGTTGAAAGTATTACAGATGTCACCTCCCCCCCCCAATCCACCCCCCTCTACCCTTCCCCGCCCAGGCCTACCACACTATTGTCTGTGTCCATAGGTTATGAATATTTGCATATAAGTTCTTTGGTTAATCTCTTTTCCGCCTCCCCCTTCCCCCTTCCCTCTGAGATCCTGGAACCAGGATGTTAGGTTTAGGCATTTGACCTTCTCCATATAGCCACAGAATAATACTAATGGCAAGGATATGTAGAAGACGAACTTTTCTACATTGCTAGTGGGAATGTAAAATGCTACAGTCACTTTGTTAAACATGCACTATGACTGAACAATTCTACTTCCAACATCTACCCAAGAGAAATTGGTGCATGTGTTCACAGACGTCGTATATGCAGGAATGTTCATTGTAGCTTTGCTCCTAAGAGCCCCAATTGGAAACTACTCAGTGTCCATCAACAAAAGAATGGGTAAATGATTGTATGGGCAAAGTAGGTTTACAGTTGTTCGTATGGAAAATAATAGAAGAATAACAATACGAAAATAAATTGTGGTTTTTTTTAAAAAATATATTTTATTCATTTTTTACAGAGAGGAAGGGAGAGGGATAGAGAGCCAGAAACATTGATGAGAGAGAAACACCAATCAGTTGCCTCCTGCACACCCCCAACTGGGGATGTGCCCGCAACCAAGGTACGTGCCCTTGGCCGGAATCGAACCTGGGACCCTTCAGTCCATAGGCCAATGCTCTATCCACTGAGCCAAACCAGTCAGGGCAAATTGTGTTTTTTGTACGCACAACTGTAAGCCTACTTTTGCCCAACTGTGTATGTTAAGAGACTAGTAACCTTTCCATTATTCCTATATATACCTAATAATAATAATTGTAATTATAATAACGATACTACTAGTAAGAACTATTAATACTGAGGACTTACTCCGAGCCAGGTATTTTCTAAGCACTTTTTATATACTAACTCATTTAATCCTATAATATTATGGAGTAGTTTTCTTATTTTCCCCCATTTTACGGATGAGAAAATCAAGGCACAGAAAGGTTAAGTTCACATACCCAAGGTTACACAGCTGGCGGTCTGGTTCCAGATTCTGTGCCCTAACCACTATGTGGCACTGCCCAGTTCATCAGCTCCTCACCAACCCTCTTTCCTTCCTGCTCAGAGATGTGCTGAATTTCCTGCGCTCTGGGGACCTGCCGCCCCGGGAACGTGTGCGGGCTGTGTACAAAGAGGCCCAGTTCTATGCCATCGGGCCCCTCCTGGAGCAGCTGGAGAACATGCAGCCACTGAAGGGGGAGAAAGTGCGCCAGGCATTTCTGGGACTCATGCCCTATTACAAAGGTGAGGGGTCAGGTCCTGGGACAGCCAGGGTATATGGGGAAGGAGGGTTGCAAGGCATCTGGCAGTGCCTAGCTCGCCACCAGAACAAGGTTCACGTGTATTACTTGAGACACGAGAGAATCCAACTCTCTTTCTTGGTCCCACTGGGAAGATACAGGTTGGGGGGGGGGGGGGCCCACCTTGCCTGTGACTGTCATCAAACCACATTTCAAAAGGATGGTCCTCATCCCATCCCCTTGATTTCCTTTTGCAGTGGAGAGCCATGATCCCTCTTTAACTTTGTGTCCTGCATAGGCCCAAAGACTCTCTTCCCCAGGAATCTGTCTCTTCCTACTTGGATCCTGCCATCACTGGGGCTCTCTGTGCCCTCCCACTGCCTTGCCCCACTCCCTACCTGTTAAGCCCCGTCCCAGTGATGGCTGCTGTATTCATCCCCATAGACCATTTGGAGCGGATTGTGGAGATTGCCCGGCTACGCGCAGTCCAGCGGAAGGCCCGCTTTGCCAAGCTCAAGGTCTGTGTCTTCAAGGAGGAGATGCCCATCACCCCCTATGAGTGTCCACTTCTCAACTCTCTGCGCTTTGAACGGAGCGAGAGTGATGGGCAGCTATTTGAGCACCACTGTGAAGTGGATGTGTCTTTTGGGCCCTGGGAGGCTGTGGCTGATGTTTATGACCTGCTGCACTGCCTGGTCACAGACCTGAGAGCCCAGGGCCTTGTCGTGGACCACCAGTGCATTGGGGTGTGTGACAAACACCTCATCAACCACTACTACTGCAAGCGCCCCATCTATGAGTTCAAGATCACGTGGTGGTGAGTAGTCCTGGTAGGGAATAGAGCCCCTTCAGGGAGGGTGTCCATTCCCCTTAGTGGCTCTGGGAGTCAGATCCCTGGAAGGGCTCCTGACTTCCCCGGAACCTGCTGAGGTGAGGACTGAGCCCGGAGGCACAGCTCCAAGCGGACGGAGGTGCAGCTCTGGTCTCCCCTGCTATTCCTTGGGGTCAGGCTCAGGGCTTGTGGCCCACAGGATCCTGGTACCTGAACTTACCTGGCCTCTCCTCCAGGCAGGGCAGTCTTTACCTGAGGCCAATGGGTCTGGCTAGCTTGGGCTTGGCCAGGAAGTCCAGAGAGGTTTTGTTACTTTCTTGACTTTGCAAGAGAGTTTCTGCCCTTTTTAGAACCACATTACCAAAATAATATAGGCACAATCACTTCCTCAGCCCTGTGCCGGTGTTCCTTCCTTGTGCTCAGTGTATAGGTGTGACCATAGAACATGCTGGGGGATTTTATCCAGACAGCCACTCCACAGTCTCTGGCTGAAAAAGGAGCACCTTCTCTCCCTCCTTCCCCAAGAAGAGTCCCCTACTTTGTTTGAAGATGTGAAAAGACTCTTTCCTCCCAAAATGTATTCTTCACCACTTTTTGGAGATGTAACCATAGTTACCAAAACTATGCACCGGGTTGGCCTTAGAAAAGCACAATGTTTACAGCCCTGCTTTGGGCCTTGGGTTCTATCTTCCACCAACCTTCCTTGCTTGCAGGGTTATCTTCTCACAGGGCTGGATTATAAATTTGAGAGGCGCCTTTTGAAGATTCTCTAAGGCAAGCAGGCAAGGGGTCTACATCTGTTATCTTTGAGATGTCACATCCTTTCTGGAGGCTCAGAATACCTCTTGGGCTGCCATTTCATCTGTCAGGATCCAGGTTGTGGTGAACCCTTTGATGGGAGCCCCCTCTTTTAAAAAAATATTTTTTATGTTTTAATTACAGTTGACATATTTTATTATATTAATTTCAGGTGTACAGCATAGTGGTTAGACATTTACCTACCTTACAAAGTACCCATCTGACATCAGTGATTACAACATTATTGACTGTATGCCCTATGCTGTACTTTACATCCCTTTGACTATTTTTCTTTTTTCCAATTACAGTTTACATTCAATATTATTTTGTATTAGTTTCAGGTGGAACCCTCTCTTTTTTAAACCTTGCTTTGTCCCACTGACATTCTCCTTCTAGGAGAGTATCTGTTCTAGAGAAGAAACGGAAGGGCTGGGTGAGAGGCACTGCTATCCCAGGGCCTGTAGGAAGACAGCAGCAAACCTCCATTATGTTTTACTCCCCACATTTCAGAGAGAAAAAAAGAGCCACGAGGTTCTGCTCCCACTGCGTTTCCTTCTCGCTCTCTGTGCAGCCTGGGGCAGCTAGTCAGGGTATGGACATGCATCTCCTAAAGGAAGACTTTGCAGCACCAGTATTTGGAGTGTAGCATTTCTGTGCTGCAATAAGGGCTTCTCTCTGTACTCGTGATTGTACTTGACTGTTTTGGGGTGTTCTTGTAGGGAGGTTTTGTTATATGTGAAAAGCTGGTGAGGACAGCCTCACTGATCTCAAGTCTTAAAGAGCAGATTGGTGATGGAGGGCAAGAGGGAGCCGAAAACATCTGCCTCCTTCTGAGGAAGAGAAGTCCAAGCCCTGGACCCTTGGCTAAATTCCTTCCTGAGGCAATGACCTCCTGGCCCTTGTGTGGGAACAGAGATCCAGGGCATGGCTTTACACTCTTATATCCTATTCTTCTATGAGTGGAGCAGAGATACAGATGGAGATCTAAGAGGAAAGTGGTCAGTCTCGTTGGTTCTGAGATATGTATTCTTTCTATTGTTCTCATCCACGATGGATCGTCACGTTTCTGGAGCTGATGTCCCTGCTTGGAGTTTAGCTCAACAACATGCCACTTGCCTTTGGTTTAAGTTGCTCTGATTGGTGTTACTGCCTAATACACGTTGTGGTTCAACCACGTTGATTTTTTGACAGACACCGAGGCAAGCTATTTAGGAGGAAGTCAATGTGAGTAGAGAGCAGATAATTAAGCCCATCGCTTTCAGTAACCCGGGCTTGACCCCTTCTCTTTCCCACCCCCGGCACAGCGCATCACAGTGCTTGGTCATTTAGAGTCTGTACATGTAAGACCCGAAGCAGCTGGTATGCTCAAATGCAGGTTTGCTAAAAAAACGGGCCCTGGAAGACTTGCTTGGGGCTGCAGGGACGCTGTCCCTGTGCCTCTCATTAGAGACACCCATTTCTCTTTCCCTCTGTGATGTCCTCAAGGCCGTGTGCTCTGTGCCATTGTGGGGAAACCGGGTTCTAGGCCAGTAGACCAGAAAGAGCCAGGACACTGGCATCTAGCTTAGAGCTCTTTTTAAATGGAGTGAACGAATTCAATGGCCCAGTTTGGCCATTCTCTGATAAGAGGCCAAGGCCAGCCTGAACAGCGCTTTTAAATTGGTGGTTTGTGGTGATGGCCTCCAAGTAAAGGTTGTCTCTGAGAAAGTGACTTCTCCCAGTTGGATCCCTTTTTAACTCTAAATGGCCAGGCCCAGAGTGTCAGAAGGGTTGAATGCTTCTCTCTGATCGAAGGAAAGTATATTTTTATAGAATCCTTGTGCATAATGTCAGTAAATGCCTCTCACCCTGACAATGGACTAGATTCATCCTGCCATGGGACAGGCCCTGGTTAGTGATGTGTCAAAGTGCTGCCTCTGGAGCTTCCCTTTTGACTTTGGGCACCAGGTGCCATGCTCACTGGTTGGGAAGGTGGAAGTTTTAGGAGACAGGACTGTATGGTATAATGGGGGCCATAACGAAATTCATTAAAAAACTTAATGGTAACAAAAAAGATGGAAACAAAACCACAGTGAACCACATTACATCATCCCAGTGGAGGAATTCTTTGGGCAGTGCTCTGAATAGAAGAAATAGAGGGATCGTCACCATCCTGTTTCTACCTCTGGCTAGTTCACCAGGCTGTCCTGTGCTTAGCGTTTGGAAAGCAGTCAGTTGTGCTCTGAAAGCTTCTATTCTTTCTTCCCGGAGCTTAAGATATTCTGGGAACTGTCTGAGCCTCAGGCCAATCAGGTGGTACAATCTTGCTGTTCTGGGTTGCTCATTGGAGGAGTAGGAAATGGACTTTTGCAAACCACAAAGTGGGGTGAGCCTCAGTGTGTGACCGTGGTGTAAGCTGGAACCTGAAAGAGGCTACAGCTACACAATAACAACAGAACAAAAACTACGCACACCGAGCAGTTTGATCCAGGTTAGAATTTCAAACATCATCCTTCTGCACACCTCCTGTCTGTATTTGAGTGATATAAGTGATTAAGCTTTCTCGGGGACCATTTTGCTGGAGCTCTTTCATGAAGGTGGTGCCTGCCTCATGATCCTTAAGAAGGAGGCTTTAATCCATCAGAAGCTGGAGTATTGGGAACTGGGGTGGGAGAAGCACTTTCTGGAATAAACATATATGTATACATATGTTAACTGGGGGAAGGGTGGGGTGGCAGGGGGTTAGAGGAGGTGGGAACAAAGCCTGGGTGCAGTGATGAGTCTGGAGTGTGGGAGGTCACCTGGGCTCATTGTCTTCCTTCTGTATGGTGTTGGGTTTGTGTGCACAGTAAAGCACTTCCTGTGTTCTTTCATTACTTATCTGTGAGTGCTTTGGTACATGGAGCCTCAGTACCCTCACGTGGCATTAAAGTCAACAATAAGAACCTGGGTGCTGTGCCTTTCTTTTTTAGAGACTTACTCTCATCCCTCCTTGGCCCCCCACTTTGCCAGCAAATATGTGTTGATTTCTCCTTAAAATGTGGTATGCTTCGGGTTGCCACGCTTAATAAAACAGGCTCTTCCCTGAGATTGGCAGACGAACGTCTGCCATGACTTGAAGTTAAAGGGGGATGGGCCCACGAAGGTCCTTCTGCAGTTACTTTAGCCTTGTCTCAGTTCCAGGTAGGTGTGCACCTAGGCAGACAGCTCCGCCCTCTTCTGCTGAGAGGTCTCCATGGGAAGAAGGTAGCACAATTGTACAGTCTCTTGTATGGCTCACAACTACGTTAGTTAGGACAGAAGTCCCTCCTGTCAGTTCACCACTTTTTTCCAAGGGGGAAATAAGTGAGTCTAAGTGTACATGAGCCTCAGTGGTTAAGACCCTTACTTGAGGAAAATGGGTATAAGTTGCCCTTCCTCCAAAAGCAGAGTTTTGACACCTTCCTGGCTAATGAGTGTCCTCATCAAGAAGTCCCTTGGAGTCACTTCATGGATTAGTCCAGAAAGGTGAGTTCTGAAGTGTTCTGTAGCTATGCTACCCTCCAACTGATTCCCTTAAAAATGGTGAAGGGATCAAGCAAAAAAGAAAAATACACACAAAAATATGGTGGTTACCAGAAGGAAAAGGGGGCAGAGGGAGGTAAAGGGGGGGTAAATGGTACTGGAAGAGGGTAAGGGGTGGGGGTAAATGGTAATGGAAGGAGTGTTGACTTGGGGTGGTGAACACACAATGCAATATACAGATGATGTATTATAGAATGGTACACTTAAATCTTTATTAAATAAAAAATCTCTGATTATTCTAACTTTTAAACAAAAACACTGTATCATCTGTGCCAAATGAATTCCTGACCTAATTACTGTGCAACACTCACATAGTAAGAATACACTAATAATATCTTACAAATTGGAAACTGAAGCTCACAGAAGTATAATTTCCCCAAGGGCACGTAGCTAGTAAGTGGCAGAGCCAGGATGTAAACCCAGAGCCCTTTCCTGAAATCCTCCTGGGTGTTCAACAGCAGAGCCTTCCCTTCCACTTGGCAGCTCAGTGTCCCACCTCTGAGGCTCAGGGCTTCACCCTGCCTAACCTATGAAGATTTGAAAAGCAAATAGTCTAGAAGGAATATTAGAAAGACTTACTTAGACCTGTGGGTCTCAAGTAGCCCTGAGCATTAAGGAGATAATGGGGTCCCCAATGTTCACTAGGTGGTGAAGGCCCCTACTCATGGGACAATGAGTGGACGATGACTTAGCAGGTGAGTAATGATTCCTGGCTGGACACAGTGTAGTGGGATAATCCGGGACAGTCCCAGTTAATCAGACCCGTGCAGCCTACGCATCTAACGACACAGATGTGCCATGCAGCTTGACCATGTTGGGAGGTACACCCAGTGTCATGGGCTTCCTTCAGGGGACCCCTGGTGTCAAGAGAATAATTGAATTGGAAACTCTAGCTCAGGGGACATTGTACGCTCCTGGCCCTTGGACTCCAGGTCTCTACTCTGCCTGTGTTTTTTGTCCTCATTTTGAAGATGATGACCTTTTAGCTGGCTTTATGTACTTTTGATTTGTTTAACCAATAGCCTATTTCTTTAGCTTTTATTTACTTAAACTTTCTGTCCTTTGATTCCTTATCATTTTGTTTTTTCTGTCATGTACTTTAGCTTTCTCTATTTTTTAAACATGATTTGAAACTTTTTTTAAAGGTCAGAGCTTATGCTTTAAATTTTTTTTTTCAGTTACACTTGCCATTCAATATTATATTATTTTCAGGTATACAACGTAGTGATTAGACATTTATATACCTTATGAAGTAATTCTCCAGTAACTCTTATACCCACCTGACACCGTAAATGGTTATGGTATTGTTTGATTACATTCCCTAAGCTGTACTTTTTTGTAGCTGCCCATTGTACTTCTTAATCCCTTCTTTTCATCCATTCCCCCAAACTCCCTCCCATCTGGCTACCATCAGCTTGTTCTCCGTGTCTATGAGTTTGTTTCTGTTTCAATTGTTAATTTTGTGTGTTGTTGTTTTTTTTTTAGATTCCACATAAGTGAAATCATAGGGGTTTGTTTTTCTTTGATTTATTTCACTAAACTTTATTTCTAACATAACTTTTTTTTTTTTTTTAAATATATTTCATTGATTCACTACAGAGAGGAAGGGAGAGAGATAGAGAGTTAGAAACATCGATGAGAGAGAAACATCGACCAGCTGCCTCCTGCACATCTCCCACTGGGGATGTGCCCGCAACCCAGGCACATGCCCTTGACCGGAATCGAACCCGGGACCCTTCAGTCCGCAGGCCGACGCTCTATCCACTGAGCCAAACCGGTTTCGGCAATTTCTAACATAACTTTTAAGTACATGCATGAATAGGACGCCAAAGAAGGTAGTTCTTGTTCTGAGCAAGAGTAATTATGTGCTTTTTCCCCCTTCTCTGGTAATTTCTACAATGATCTTATTAGCTGTGAACATTAGGTACTTCATTTTTTCCCTTTAGAGAAATATCTTCTAACATGTAAATACAAGGAAAAACTGATAGCGCTATTATCAGAGTTATAGATCTACTCAATAACCCAGATATCCAAACTTTTACCTCTCCCTCCAAAATGTCCCCTCGCTCCTACACTAAATCACAGTAAATACAGCCTTAGGAACAGGACAGTTCCCTTTTTGGACTGCTAAGGACTTCCTCCCTCATACAGTGGACATGATCAGGGATCCTGGGATTTCACCTCCTCCAACCACCTAACCACCAAGTGGAAAGAGGACTGTTGTGCACCAGGAAAAAATCCAACACAGCTGCAAGAAAGACTGAATGAAACCACCTTA
This sequence comes from Myotis yumanensis, assembly GCF_028538775.1. Lineage (NCBI taxonomy): Eukaryota > Metazoa > Chordata > Mammalia > Chiroptera > Vespertilionidae > Myotis > Myotis yumanensis. The sequence continues at coordinate 86,886,228 of NW_027223755.1, read as the reverse complement.
AACCATACAAAAGCACTGCATACAAGGGGCCTATAATCAGATTCTGATGCATATTTTCCAGCCTTCTGTGATCTCAGCAGAAACCTGATTCACACTTTAACAAACCATGACTTTTAGAGGATGGTAATGTATTACAGACCCTGATGTTTTCCTATATCATGGGATCTCGGCAGATGGCCTGGCTCCAGTAGATCTTTGGAATAGACATTTCCAAACTTCTCTCAGTTATGACTTAAATCAAGAAATAGAACCCCTGCCCTAGCCGGTTTGGCTCGGTGGATAGAGCATCAGCCTGCGAACTCAAAGGTCCCAGGTTCAATTTCGGTCAAGGCACATGCCTGGGTCTCGGGCTTGATCCCCAGTAGGGGACATGTAGGAGGCAGCCGATCAATGATTCTCATCATTTGATGTTTCTCTCTCCCCCTCTCCCTTCCTCTCTGAAATCAATAAAAAATACCTATTTAAAAAAATAAAACCCCAACGTACTACAAAACTTAGAGCTTGACCTCTGTTAGAAGTTTACAAGTTGGGTCAAATCTTATACCTTTATTATTTTTGTAGAGGGAGTGGGTTTAATGAATAGGCTTAAGTGTTTATCAACTATAAATGCCTTTAATAGTGTGTTTCTCAACATTACATCCTGACCACCAGCTGTACCTTGGCTTATTCTGTCTGCCCAGGTGCTCATCTGTGTGTGCACATGTTGTTGGTGCTTACTTTCCCTCCTCTTACTATGTCAGTTTCACCTCCCTCTGCTAACGAGTGTCCTGTCTATGGCATTTTATAGATGGTTGGCCACTTCTGGCCATGCCTCATTGGCATCTGCTAGCCAGCTGTGGCGGTGATACTGTGCCCAGGGTTGCCCTCTTCTTCTCAGGCAGGTAAGTGTTTGTTTGCACTGAGGTCCCTAGCTTTCCATTTCAGCTTTCTCATCTGGCCTGCTAGGATCTGGAGAGCATTTTGAGCCCCCCTCTCTAAGCTCTGTACCCACCTCCACCGCAGCAACAGAGGATGCCACAGGACCCCACTGAGCAGACAAGTTAGCTTCACCCTCCTCTATCCCAGAGGGAGGAATCAAAATGCTTTACCTGAAAACCGAGTTCACCAAGAGGTGCCTGACAAAAATATGAACTTCCTTTGTGAGTTGACCACATCACTATTAGCTGAAATGATGGTGGCATTATTCACTTGGCACTCCCATAAATCAAGGCAGGATGTATCTGCCCTGAGGCATATTCAGAGAATGTTCCACCCAATTGCTTAACACTCCGGTGTGGGGTGAATTTCCCGCCAAAATATAAGATGGCGCGGGCAATTATTTAGGTTTCCCGCGCAAAATCAGGGATTTTTATGATACCTATTACCCCAATGGGTATGAAACGGTTCGCATACGCAGGTAGGTATCTTTGTGAACGGCAAACAAACAAATATTTGGTAATACGAAGTTACAATCGGCCCGAGTTTACACGTTTCCCGCACTCCACCGCAAATCTATATGAACCGAGTTAAGACGGCTCCCGCGGAGTACGCGCAATTCACGCGAGCTGACTTAACTCGTTTCCCCCACTCCAAGTGTTAATATTATTCTTCAAAGTGCAGCTCTATTTGGAAACTCCCATTGGTCCAGAGACACAAAACATTGAGGAACGTCTTCTCTAGTCACCTGCAGGAATATCCCACCACTTCCATTAGCTGGGCCTTTAGCCTAGAGAATTCCACTGGGGTGGAGTTTACTACCTGATTTTGAACCCTTGCCACTGCCCTTCCCTGCTAGGATGGCAATCCTGACCCCTTTATGGCAGCAGCCCCTGAGGGATAACCTGAATTTGTGGATTAAGATCAGAGGTAGAACTCCCAGAAAAATAAGTCCAACCAAGGTATCTGCATGATACAATAATGTTTCTTAGATGGAAGGCTTTCCAGATACTCAACTGTGCCCCAGGATTTCTGGGGCTTATAGGCAGTACTGGTCATTGGTTCATAACCCTCAGTTTCTTCACTTGACAATTCTATCTTTTTAGGGGTTGGGTTCCCCCAACCCCTTGCTATGGACCCAGCATTCCAATAGCTGAAAACCCTGTACATCTTTTCTCCTACCTGGTCTTACACCACCAAGGCACTCTTCAATGCCTTGGTAGAGGTCACAAGGTGGCACAAACCTAGGCAGCATCTGTCCCTCGTCTCTACGTCTCCATGGCAAAGCTAGCAGAAGGTAGGAAATAAAGATTAGAGTGGAGATAAATGAGAACAGGGAAACAAAAGACTAGAAAATCAGCAAAACCAAAACTTGGTTTTTTAAAATATCAGCAGAATTGATAAATCTTTAGCTAGACTGATTGAGCAAAATGAGAAAATTCAAATAGTTAAAATCGGAAATGAAAGAGGGACATTACTACTGACTTTACAGTAATGAAAAGGGTTATAAGAATACTATAAACATATATGTACACCAACAAGTTGAATAACCAAATTAAATGAACTAAATCCTAGAAACATAACCTACCAACTCTGAATCACAAATAAATAGAAAATCTGAGTAGATCTATAACTAATAAGAATATTGAATCAGTAATCAAAAATCTCCCAACAGCCCTAGCTGGAGTTGCTAAGTAGTTAGAATGTCAGCCCGCAGACCAAAGCGTCTTGGGTTCAATTCTTTTTTTTTTTTTAAATACATTTTATTGATTTTTTTACTGAGAGGAAGGGAGAGAGATAGAGAGTTAGAAACATCGATGAGAGAGAAACATCGATCAGCTGCCTCCTGCACATCTCCCACTGGGGATGTGCCCGCAACCCAGGTACATGCCCTTAGCCAGAATCGAACCTGGGACCTTTCAGTCCGCAGGCCGACGCTCTATCCACTGAGCCAAACCGGTTTCGGCTTGGGTTCAATTCTTGATCAAGGGTACTTACCTCTGTTGCAGGTTCCCCAGCCCCGGTAAGGGCCAGTGCAGGAGGCAACCAATCGATGTGTCTCTCACAAACTGATGTTTCTCTCTCTCTTCCTCCTCCCCCCCTCCCTTCCGCTCTCTCTAGAAATCAAAGGAAAAAATATCCTTGGGTGAGGATTAAAAAACACACACAAAAAACTTCCCAACAAAGAAACCCCTTTACTTGATGGCTTTCCTGGTGAATGCTACCAAACACTTAAAGAAGAACTAATACCAATCCTTCTTAAACTCTTGCAAAAAATTAAAAGTGGAGCCTGGCTGGTGTGGATCAATGGTTGAGTATCGACCTATGAACCAGGAGGTCACGGTTCAGTTCCTGGTCAGGACACATGCCTGGGTTTCAGGCTCCATCCCCAGTAGGGGGCGTGCAGGAGGCAGCCGACCAATGATTCTCTCTCATTGATGTTTCTATCTCTGTTGCTCTCTCCCTTCCTCTCTGAAATCAATTTTTAAAATGTAATATATATACATATATATGTTATATATATACACACACGTATGTATTTTTAAGTGGAGGGAATGCTTTCTAACTCATTCTATGAGGCCAGCATTGCCCTGATAACTGAGCCAAGCAAAGACCTACAAGAAAACAAAATTACAGACCAATATTCCGCATGAACTATGACAGAAAAAAACTGAACAGAATACTATACTGAATTTAGCAACATATTAAAAGGATTATATACTGTGGCCATATGGGAATATTCCTGGAATACAAGGATGGCTCAACATATGAAAATGTATCAATGTTATACACTATATTAGAAAAATAAAGGGGGGAAACTACCTGATCTCTTCAGTTAATACAGAAAAAAAAAATTGTGACACAATTTAATGCCCTTTCATGGTAAAAACACTCAACAAACTAGGAAGAGAGGGAAACAATCTCAATATAAGAAAAACATGAAAAACCCACAGCTAACATTATACTCAGTGGTGAAAGATTGAAAGCTTTTCCATTATGATCAGGAACAAGACAAGGATGCCCATTTATGCCAATTCTATTCAACACAGTACTGGAAGTCCTAGCCAGAGCAACCAAGCAAGAAAAAATATAAGGCATCCAAATTAGAAAGGAATGAAATTATCTCTGTTTGAAGATAATATGATATATGCAGAAAACCCTAGGATTCTACATATACAAAATAACCTGTTAGAACTAATAAATGCAGCAAAGTAGCAAGATATGAAGCAACACACAAAAATTAGTTGTGTTTCTATACATGAACAATGAACAATCTGAAAAGGAAACTTAAAAAATAATTCCACTTACAATAGCATTTAAAAGAATAAAATACTTAGGAACTAACATAAGATGAAATATTTGTACACTAAAAACTACCAAACATTTCTTTTAAAAAAGTTTTTTTAATTGATATTTTAGGGAGAGAGGAGAGAGAGAATTGAACCATGACCTCCTGGCTCAAAGGTAAACACTCATCCACTGAGCCATGCAGGCTGGGCCACCCTGCTACCCCTCTTAACCACATTTAATAAAAACCTTCCACCTAGACCCCATCAGCATCTCATTCTCCGAGGTCACCCACTCTCATTTCTTGAGTGCATACTATGGCTTTAATTAATTTACTGTGCATTGCTAAATCTTTCATGCTCTTGAATTCCCTCTTGTTCAGTGATAAAGACCTGGTTTGGTTCCCCCCACATCATAACTAGCCTGGGAACTTTAACTTTTGAGCTTTCCAATCAATGCCTGGATATACATCAAACTTTGAGATAAACCTGATTACCCCCGGAATAAGGAAATAATATCCAGGTATCCAGACTACCTGTCATCTAGAGGATTTCTGTTTCAGACCAATCCAGAGGCTAAGAATGCTTCTGTTGTAGGTGGAGGCAGGAATGGCAACAATTGTCTGACTGGTGGGGTCAGACCAAACCAGGGTTCAGCAACCTCGGTACTTGGGTTCTGGCTAGGAAAGAATTCAGAGCAAGACCCAAACTCTAAGAGAACATTTATAGGGTAAATCACAGAGGTGGAAAAAGTAATTCCTAGAAGAAATGGACTTAGCAAACTTCTGGAGGTAAAGGGCCCTTGGAGCTCGGGAGTGAGGAAGCAATTGGTAACGTGCCTGGGGCCTCGAGGGGGAGTGAGAGAGGGAGGGGGAAGTGGATGAGAAAGGGGAAGGCATGAGCGTGCTCCCGGGAGGGGGAGAGAGTGCACTGGGTCTTCCGTCCTATGGGTTTTTTTGAGTGGAGATTTTAGGGGGGGTCCCAGGGGAAGATCTCATAGAATATTCAGCAGTTTTCCAGGTGTGTCCTTTCAGGGTTGTGGTCTCCCTGATTGATTGGTAGGCACCAGGGTAGGAGGTCATTATTCCATGCAGCTGGTCCTGACGTCAGCCATGGCTAGTTTTGTTGCTTATCTGGGTCTGGAGCTAAAATACAACTTGAGGTCTAGATGTTATCTCTAGGGAGGAAAGGTCAAGGGGTCCAAACCTCGTGACCTGCAATATGCTAGGGGAGGAAAAGTCACCCTGGGGACCAGGGCCCACCCTACGATTGTCCTTTGTTGGGCACCTGGGACTTTCCACCTGGTGACCTTCTGTACCTGGCCCATCATGTTTGCTCTGCTCATGTCTGTCTAACTGCCTACAACACTTCTTCTCATTAATGTGCTTTTTGTTACAAGAACTCTTAGTTTTTCTTTCTTCTGCAAAACACTGGGTTTTGCCTTCCTGTGTTTTCCATTTGCAAGCCCTAAGACCCTTGAATAAATATTTATTTCTAGGCAAAGCCTCCAGACTCTGAGTTCGTTTGACACAGGACAGAGGCAGCTGCTGTTTCCAACTGTTAAAGAGAAAACCAGACCCAATATAACGTCACTTGTGCTGAAAGCCCATAATGTAATTGCAGTTTCAACCTCTCCCAGAAACATAATCTTAATAACCAGTCTGGAATTTCCTGGTCAAGCACCAGTAAGGTAATCTGTCACAAGGTAATCTCTCCATCCCTCATAAAAAGAAGAAGCAATCTTAAAGATAAAAACTCTTCCTGCCCTAGCTGGTTTGGCTCAGTGCATAGAGCGTTGGCCTGCACACTGAAGGGTCCCAGGTTCAATTCTGGAGAAGCACATGCTGGGGTTGCAGGCTCAATCCCCAGTAGGGAGTGTGCAGGAGGCAGCCAATCAATGATTCTCTCCCATCATTGATGTTTCTATCTCTCCATCTCAGATATCAATAAAAATATATTTAAAACCAAAACAAACAAAAACCCTTCCCATTCTCTTCCCCCAAAGAAAAGATGCCCAGGTCCAAAAATAATCCTTTCTTTTCATTAATAGCTCCCTTGCTCCACCCTTCTTCTTATAAAATCCTTTCCTTTTCTACAACCCCTCAAAGCGCCCTTCTAGTCACTAGATGGGATGCTGCCCTATTAATGAGTGACTTAATAAAGCCAAGTAGATCTCCAGATTTTTTTTTTTAACCCTCACCCCAGGGTATGCTTTCATTGATTTCTAGGGAGAGCGAGAGAAACATCCATCTATTGCCTCTCATATGCTCCCTGACTATTAAACCCACAACCTAGGTATGTACCCTGACCAGAAATCGAACCTGTCATCTTTTGGTGAAAGGGAGGATGCTCCAATCAACTGAGCCACTCTGTCACGGCTTGAATTTTGTTTTTTGGTGTTTTTTTTTTAACATTCCTATCGCTTCTGGCCTTTTCAGCTAAGATCAACTGTAACACAACATTCCTGAGATGGGAATCACAAGAACTGGAATCCATCTATGACTCGACCGTTAATACTGTGTGATACTGGATAACTTATTTAACTTTTAATTTCACTTATGCTCAGCTATTAAAAAACGGCTTCTGGATCAACCAATCTCTTTGAGAAACTTTTAAAATCCTAAGGTCCGTGAAGGGATGGGACTCCTTCGTTTTTCAGGCGGCCTCCTAGTCTACGGGTTGGCAACAGTCTTCTGATCCAATGCCTCCTCTCCCGCCTCCTATTCCACGCCCGGGGCCGGGCAGCACCGAAGGGGCAGTCGCCCTCACGCTCTTGCGAGTCGGATCCCAAAAGCAAGGACGGAGGAAAAGACAGAGTAACGCCGGCTTCTCCGCCGGCTCCCGAACGCTCCAGGTCGGCGCTCCAGGCCGCGCCTCCAGGCCGCCGCCCCCCGGAGGCCCTCCGGCTTGCTTGGTACAGCCAGGATGTCACTTACGCCCGGCCTGGCCTCGCCCCACCCAGCGCAGATCCCAGGGGAACTCGCAGGAGCATCCTCCCACCTCGAGTCCTGGGCCCCGGAAGTGACGTCTGTGCGTGCGTGACGCGCGCTCGCGGCGCCGGGGGCGGGGCCTGAGGGAGGGTGGGCCGGTGTGAGGGCGGGTTGTGGACTGGCGGGGCCGGGACCCACTCGAGCGACGCGGGGCGAGCGGCGGTCTCGACGCCGGCGGATCCGCCAACGAGGTACGGAGCTGACGGGAGGGGGCCGAGGACAGCGCTGCTCTCCGCTCCGGGCATTGGGGCGGCGCGCCGTCCGGGCTGGAGCTGCTGGGTCGTTGGTCCGTGCGGTCCACTCGGCCGGGGCCGGTTCGGCGCCTCCCGTCCTCCTCCGTCCCAACCCGGGCCCCGGCAGCGCGGCCCTGGCCGTCCCCCTGAATCCTCTCGGTACTCGGTCTGCCCGTGTCAGGCTCTGGTCGCCAAGTTCTCCACGGCCCAACCCAGCTCCGCCGGGCAGATGCTTATTTCCTGGCCGCCTGCTGCCACCGGTCATCCCCCGGCGGGACGGCTTCCCTCTGGCCGGCGCCCTCCTCACTGTCCGGTCCGCGGAGTCCAGGGGGACACCTGTCGTGGCGGCCCGCCGGGTCCTGTCCTGGGGCCTCGGGCACTTTTCTGGATTGAGAGCGCGGCCCCACCTCGCAGGCTGGCCTTGGCAGGGAGCCGGGCTTCCCGGACCCGCGGCGTTCGTGGGGAGGGAACACGTCCCGGGGCTGGGAGGGCGCTGACGCTGGTGGTGCGGAGCCTTGAAGACTGGTCCTAACTTGGCCCGGCGGTTGAGGACCTGGCTTAGGAGCCGGAGTCCCTGCTCCCACGCCGTCCTGGAGGCGAGCAGGGTGATGCCCATTACGGAAGTTTAGTAGAGAGAGGGAGGGACCCGCCGCTCTGGAGTGTAGGTCACAGACCGCGGGTGGTGCCTCCGGCTGATGACCAGGCCGGCGGTCGGGAAATGTGTCATGGGCGGTGGTGGGCTCTTGTCCTGGAGATCAGATGTGGCAGTTTGCCAGTACGAGTTTACAGCATCACCTGGGAAGTAGTCTTCTCCCCTCCCCTCCCCTCCCCTCCCCTCCCCTCCCCTCCCCTCCCCTCCCCTCCCCTCCCCTCCCCTCCCCTCCCCTCTTTGGAGCTGAAGAGTTGTTTTGGATTTTGAGATTAAAGAAATAATTGTACTGCTTTTCTGTAAACCTAAAACTGCTTAAAGTCTATTAATTAAACTAGTTGTATCAAGAAAGCTTGCAGAGGTACAAGATCTGGTTGTATAATGTTAATTAAGTTACTGGTTCTTATACAGAATAATAAGAAGTGTTCAGGATTTTTACTGACCTTGGAAACAATGATGTTTCTTCTCTCTAGAACTTAGCCAGTTTAGGAGGGAGAGAGGAAGGGGAAGAGAGAAAGAAAGAAAGAGAAAAGATACTTTGAATACAAGGTGGTAAGTGTGAGTTAAGATGGAGCACTCTAAGTGGTTTCCCTCATCCCCAGTGACTGCAGATGTGGAGGGTGGAGAAGGGTATCAGGGATACCTTTCCCGGAGTACCATGAAGAATGAGTAACATTCGGACTGACAAAGTGGTGTGGGAATTTTAGGGGAAGGTGGGAATGTGGGGGTGGAGCAACTAATGGAGAAGAGGCCAATGACTACTTGGAGGTGGTTTTTGAAAAGTAAAAAAGTGCAGGGCAGAAAGGGACAGAGATGCTGGAACGTGGTCTTTTATCTGATGATGACAGAACCAGGGAAGGGATTTAGGGAGGATTATAGTGAGGTTAAAAAGGAGTTTTATGTAGATCTTAACACACAGGCTGCTATATGGTTGATGAGGATTGTGCCCAATAGTGTTTGCTTATGTGCTATCTTTTCTGCTCATTAAATGTTTGCATTGTATATTTATTTACTAACTAGAGGCCTGGTGCCTGAAAATTCATGCACTGGGGGCGGGGGAGGGGGGGGGGGCCCTCAGCCCGGCCTGCCCCCTCTCACAGTCCGGGAGCCCTCAAGGGCGGGAGGCGACCCGGTGATCAGGGGAAGGTGACGCCCAGTCACACCTCTGCTGCTGCCACTGCTGGCAGCACAAGCCTTGGCTGGCCCTGGTTACCTGTGCCTTGGGCAGCCCTGGGCGGCTAGGCAGCTGCCATCCAAGGCTTTCCTGTGCCTCTAGCCGGCCTGGGTGGCTGGGGGGTTGAGGGGACTGGGGGACTCCGGAGGCAGGTGCGTAGCAAGCCATGCGCCTGCTGTAGTTGTGAGCGCCGCCTTCTTTGAGGGTGGGGCAGTCAATTAGCATATTCCCTCCTTATTGGCTGTGGGCGCCACCATCTTTTGCGATGGTGTGAGGGTCAATTAGCATATTCCCTCTTTATTAAATAGGATTATTTCTTTGTGTATGAGTGACTGACCCTGCTAATTTTTAAACTTCTATAAACAGGAATTCTGCTTTTACCTGTTAGCATTCTAATCCAAGTTTGGCATTCACAGATGCTACATGACTACCTGTTAACTTGATGAGAATTCATTGCTTTCTGATATTTTTCAGTGAAAAAAATTCAGTCAGTACTTTATTTTTTTAAAAATGTTCCTTCTAGTACAGCGGTTCTCAACCTGTGGGTCGCTACCCCTTTGGCGGTCAAACAACCCTTTCACAGGGATTGCCTAAGACCATCCTGCATATCAGATATTTACATTACGATTCATAACAGTAGCAACATTACAGTTATGAAGTAGCAACGAAAATAATTTTATGGTTGGGTCACAACATGAGAAACTGTATTTAAAGGGCCAGAAGGTTGAGAACCACTGTTCAAGTACTTAACTTACTTTAATATCTACATACAGAAGAACTAAGATCCTATTTGATTTACTTTGTCAGTCTTTGGCTAGAGACATAGCATTTCAGTCTTGACAGTGTGAGTTTAATTTTTGGCATGTGTGTTTTTATTGGCTGCAAAGTGAACATCGCCGGCAGAGATTACCCATTTCTAAAATGTAGGCAATGCCTGTGTAATAATAACACCTGTCTATTCTGTGACTCAGAATAGAAATGCTATTAAGTAGCTTCTTAACCCATAAATAAAGTCATCACAGTAAAAATAAGTTTCATAATAGAGGTCAAACATTTTGAAAGTCTTATTAAATGCTCATTTCTTTCATAAAGCATTATAGACACTAGAGGCCCAGTGCATGAAATTTGTGCATGGGGGGGTGTCCCCCTCAGCCCAGCCTGCACCTTTTCCAATCCAGGACCCCTTGAGGGATGTCCGACTGCCGATTTAGGCCCGATCCCAGGGATCGGGCCTAAACTGGCAGTTGGGCATCCCTCTCACAATCCTGGACCGCTGGCTCCTAATCGCTTGCCTGCCTGCCTGCCTGGTCGCCCCTAACTGCCCCCCCTCCCCTGCCGGCCTGATCACCCCTCACTAACCCCCTCGCCCCCCCCCGCCAGCCTGGTTGCCTCTTACTGCTCCCCCAGCTGGCCTGGTCACCCCCAACTGCCCCCCCTGCTGGTCTGGTTACCCCCATATGTCCCCCCCTGCCAGCCTGGTCGCCCCACGCAGCCTGCTGCTCAGTCGTTTGGTCATCCCTCACTAAACCCCCAGCCAGCCTGGTTGCCCCACGCAGCCTGCTTGTTTAGTCATTTGGTCGTCCCTCACTAACCCCACCTGCCGGCCTGGTCACCCCACGCAGCCTGCTTGTTCAGTCGTTTGGTCGTCCCTCACTAATGCCCCTGCCAGCCTGGTCGTAGGCAGCCATCTTGTGAGGGTGTGAGGGTTAATTTGCATATCACCTCTTTATTATATAGGACTATTTTATAGGATTATGTTGTTTCATATGACTGAAATATCTTGTTATAATCTAGACTATTGTTGAAAAAAACAGGATAAACAGCAGTTGCCTTATTTTTATCCTACTCAATATTATGTAACTCATATTTTATCTGATATTTGGGTAAATGCAGAAAAGGCTGCATTTATGATGCTGCTTTCAAATTACTCAGTGAGATTCCTGTTTTTGATGAAGTTGTTGTTGGGTTAGAAAGTTGCTGACTAGCCAGTCTAGTCAGTTCCCATTCAGAATAAATACTCTGTAATTTTTATTGTATAGAACATTTTTTTCATGTTTCTGGTAGCCAAAGAACTGTAATTATAATCAATTAATTAGATATATATGTGAGTCAGAAGTTATCAGAATGACAAGTATGAGTTCATGAATGGGGAAATTTTTACACACTAAGAGAGTCTTTTTGTTGTTGATTCTCATCTGAGCTTATATTTCCTATTGATTTTTAGAGAGAGTGGAAGAGAAGGGGAAGAAAAAGAGAGGGGTGGGAGGAGAGAGAGGAGAGAGAGAGAGAGAGAGAGACATTCATGTGAGAGAGATACATCAATTGATTGCCTCCTGCATACCCTGACTGGGAACAAGGAACCTGCAATCCAGGTATGTGCCCTTGACCGGGAATTTGAACTCATGATTCTTTGAGGCCAGTGCTTTACCACTGAGCCACACCAGCCAGGGCCACATTAAGAAAGTCTTAATTTTTTTTATTTTCCTTAAATGACAGCAAGGAGATTGCTGACATCTCTGAAGCAGGCACTTAGCCAGAGCCTTTAGGCCTCGAAATTCTGTGCTGTCTCACATTAAGGATGGTTGGCAGCATCCTCTATGCTAGGCACAGGGCAACTCAAGAGTTATAAAAAAATCTTGTGAATCATTTCTGAAGCAAGTCTAGTCAGTTCCCATTCAGAATAAATACTCAGTTGTAATTACATTTATGGGGATTTGGTCTGTATTTGCTTGCTCTTTAATATATATATATATATATATATATATATATATATATTTATCTATCTATCTATCTATATATATACATATATATAATTTTTTCTTCTTCTTTTTTTACTGATTTCAGAGAGGAAGGGAGAGAGGGAGAGGTAGAAACATCAATGATCGAGCATGGAACCCGGGCATGTGCCTTGACTAGGAATCAAACTGTGACCTCCTAGTTCATAGGTCGGTGCTCAACCACTGAGCCACGCTGGCTGAGCGAATTGTTCTGTATTTTTAAAGTACAAAAATGACCTTGGGGGATTTTTACACAGGGATATATTTATAATTTTTTGTGTGCCCCGAAGTTAAAAATACATAATGAAAGTGTTTTATTTTTATATTTCCTCTGTTGTTAGAATTTCCTAATTTTAGATATAATATTTGCTAAAACATTTTTCTTTTGGAGCACAAAAAAGGTAATGCCTTTAGAAATTGAATTTATAAAATGTTTGTTAATGGAAGAGAATATTTTTATTGTTTTTTAAGTGGAGCATATTTACTTATCTCCCATCTTGTTCCAGAATGGACTCATAATGACTTATAAAGATACACACAACATATTGTTGGTAACATACAAAAATCAGGGGTGATGAAATCAGGACTAAGGGAGAAAACTTAAGATGGAAACAGGAATAAGATAGGAACACAAACTATATGGCCTAAACTCATAAGTATTTGTTAGAGGATCACAAATTTAATGCTGCTTTTTAGTAGCCAGTTCAGAGAGAAATACAGAGTGGAGCAAAAGTAGGTTTACAATTGTGAGTAAGCAAAACACAGTTTATTTGTGTATTGTTACATATTATTTTTCATATGGACAACTGTAAACCTACGTTGGCCTGACCCTGCATAATCAGTTATGGTTCAGTGACCATAAGAGGAAAAAAAACAATTTCTTCCTTAGCATTCCCAAAGGCACCTATTGAGAATTTCAACTACATCCTAAGCTAAATACAGCATGCATCTCAAAGGACTATGCTGTGTTTTACTTTGTTTTTTATTTTTTAATTAAAATTTTTTTTATTACTTTGTTTTTTAGTAAAATTCCTCATGTCTCCTTGTGTAGGTTGATGACATAACCTCAAAACACAATTCAGTAAAAGCAGTTTCAGAGCTGGCAAAATAATGTGATCTAAGTACTTATATCTCTAGACTGATTTAATTTAAGAACCTATTTTAGATTATCTAGATAAGTAGATGGGGATCAAACATTCCTCAGGTTACCTTCCATAAATATCTTGTTTCTCAATGGAGCTTTTGTTAAGAATTTATCAGCAGTGGGGTTAGAGTTTGTGCTTCCTGACAAGGTTTTTGAATACATCTATGTTTTATGCTGTTGGTTAATCACAGAGCCATATTTTTAGCAGGCATGCTTTATCATGGGGGTAGGGGAGGTATGAAAATGGAGGAGTCTGACAAGGACAGATATTGAAATGAAAATCACTTAACCTCCACACAGAGATGGGCTGAGGGGAATTCCATACAGCAGACCCAATGTTCATTTCTGGAAGTAGGTTTGGGGTGTTAGCCCTGGCACAGACAGCATTGACTTCAAAAGTCCTGGCATATAATTTATTTTTAAGAAGGAAACAGATCCATTCATCATAGATGGAGTGTCCAGTAGATTAATATATCTGTATTTTACATCGGCTAAAAAGTTGCTCTTTTCAGTAATAATAGTTCAAATTTATCCCGTGCTAGCATGAGCCCAGCACCGTGCTAATAAAAAACTCTTTACATGCATTATCTTGCTCCTCTCCCCTCCTTCCTTCTTAAAAGAAAAATATAAACAAATGTGATTCATAGCAGTAATTTGTTCAAGGTCATAAAGAGATGATAGATATTTAAACTCAGGCAGTCTGACTGACTCAATGGTCTGCGCCTATCTATGACTTTACTACCTGAGGTGGACTAGCCTGGGCCTACACCATGGGGCTGGACCCATACGGTAAATAGAAGTAAACACATTGGCAAGTGTCAGAACCCACCATTACAAAAGGGCCTTGAATGGTTCTGGATCTCCCCATCCAGAAAATGGTCTGGGAGCTACAAGTTCAGGGCATTTGGCCATGGTTTGTAAAGATGAAGAAAAAAAATGTACCTTCCAGGCATCCATCAGGACTGGAGAAGTGGGAATATTTATGTACTTGTTTGCATCTAAAATGCATATATTTTTTCTTTCTATTTGCTATAAATTTGTCTCACGAGATTAGGAAAACCACAATGATAGTGTGCCATTCTGGAAAAAGGTTTGTATTTATATATTAGAGTAAAATTTTAGCTGGTGATCTCACTGCTATGATTTGATATGAATTTTAAGTTATCTTTGTGTTTTATTAGGAATTCTATTGTATTAGAGTTGTACAGATAAGTAAACCATTATTTATTGTGAATTTTTATATGAGACTATTCCAGGTAATCCCAGATCACTTTATTTTGAAGTATTACAGTTCCTACAGAGTAGAGAACACCCCTATGCATCCTTAATCAGTAAACAATGGGTGGAACTGTCCTTGCCTAAATATAGTTATGTAACATAGCGGTTCCTTAATTGCATTTCCATAGAGCTTTTGACATTGTTTCTTAAATGTGTTCTTGAAAAAAAATTGGGCTAGTGACCAAAGTTTTGAATAGGATATTATAAGAAGATGCAAATTAAAAAATATGAAAACATGTCCTAGCTAGTTTGGCTCAGTGAATGGAATATTGGCCTGTGGAATGAAAGGTCCAGGGTTTGATTCTGGTCAAGGGTATGTCCCTTGGTTGCAGACTCAATCTCTGGCCCTGGTGGGGGGGAGGGCATGTGGATGGCAACCAATCGATGTGTCTCTCATATCAGTGTTTCTCGCCTAGCCAGCATTGCTCCGTGGTTGAGCCTCGAGGTCACGTTCGATTCCGGGTCAGGGTATATGCCTGGATTGCGTGCTGGATCCCTGGTGTGGAGCATGTAGGAGGCAGCCAATCAACGATTCTCTCTCATCATTGATGTTTCTATCTCTCTCTCCCTCTCTCTTTCTCTCTGAAATCAATAAAAATATTTTAAAAAATGTTTCTCTCTCTCTTCCTCCCTTCCACTCTCTCTAAAAAATCAATGGAAAAATATCCTTGGGTGAGGATTAACAACAACAAAACAAAAAACTGTTGGCTGATGAAATAAAATGTCAAAAGTCTATTATAATTAGTGTCTGAGGAGGTAATGTGCTTGGTATCTATTTAGCAGATTATATTATATTTTTACTTATATAAATTAACCATTTCAGTTGGGATTGTAGTGTGCTAAGTGTGTAGGTTTTATTTGTGTAGGGTTTCAAGTGTTATATAGTCATGAATGGATACATCTTAAATATTATTTATGGAAAATAAGCAGATGGCAGTGTTTTCATACCTATATGCTAACTTCTGTAAGTATTGTGATAGCTGTACTTATTAAATGCTATAGGAATCAGAGAATTACTATTCTGTCGGTGGGAAAAGGGGAATCAGATGTTACTTGAATAAGGTGGGATTTGGAGGTGGACAAACAGAAGGGTATTCTAGGCTTGTTCATAAATTAGACAACCATGTAATTTATTATCCAAAGCAGATTGCTTTTGGGAATCAATGGCAAAGGGGTTCCAGGACAATAGGCTTATGCCAGGACTGTCCTTACTAACTGGTATATATGGTTACCCCACTTACAAAGAGCAGGTGATGCCTGAAGCCACAGTTCTTTGTCAGCTTGTGGAAAACTAATTTATTTTAATTGTTTATAGAGTTTACACCAATTCTTACTGGATGGTTTATTAGTTTCCCAGGGATGCTATAACATATTACCACAAACTGGGTAGCTTAAAACAACAGAATTTTATTCTTTCACAGTCTGGAGGCTAGAACTCTGAAATCAACGTGTCAGCAGAGCCACGTTGTCGAAGGCCCCAAGGAAGATGATAGGGGCAGTCGTAGGAATTCCTTGGCTTGCAGCTGCATCACATGGCCTTTGTGTGTCTCTCTCAGAGCCTTGGCCCAGTCAATCCCAGTCATTGGGTTTAGGGCCCACCCTAATCCAGTATAACCTCATTTTAACTAATTACGTCTGCAGAGATCCTATTTCCAAATCAGGCCACATTCACAGTGTTCGGGTTCAATCTATTTTTGGGGGGAGAGACAATTCAACCTACAACATGGGATGGTGTTAGCAGCCTTTGAAAGTTTCTGCAGTTTAATTGGATTAAAATTTTGTTAAACACAAGGCACCTCTCAAAAACCTAAAACATAATGCAAATATTTATTTGAGCTATCTAACAAGTCTGAATAAATATATGTTCAAGCCAGGCTTCTGCTTTTTGTTTTTCCTGTCTCAGAGAGATGTGTGTCACTTTGTCCAGCCACAGCAATTGGCTAAGGATGAAATGGCTGTAGCAAAGCTAAAACTAAGATGTAACTTAAAAAAAAAAATTGTTGAAACCACTTTATATATTGCAGTTTGTTGTTACTTTAAGTGGAGTCAGAAGATAATTTTTGGTCATAAAATTATTGAATAAATTGACCAGTTGGGGGATTGGCAGTGCTTCTGTGGAAGAAGGGTAGCACATGGTTGACGTAGACTAATGCAGCCAGGTTATTTTGCATGTAATTTTGAGTTATTAGCCTGAAATATGGCATGCTCAGATTAGAGTTACGATTTCACTTAATTTGAAGACAAGAGTTTGATTTAGAACAATAGAAAATTGTTGTCTAGAACTCATTCCTTAAGAATGCTGCTCAGCTGGTTCAGCTCATTCCAGCAGTTATAAACTCTACATTCTATTCCAAGGTTTCATTATCCGTTGGAATTATTTGGACAGTCTAGTGTTTGGATACTTTGTTTTGTTATATTTAAAATTGGAACTTTGCCATTGATATTCTGCATGAGGTTTACCTTCATTTGCAATGTATTAAATGATATGAAAGTTGGTGAAACTTGGGTACAGATTTGAAACACTTTTTTTTTTTTTTAATCCTCACCTGAGGATCTGGCTATTGACTTTAGAGAGAGAGAGAGAGAGAGAAACATAGATGTGAGAGAGAAACATCGATTGGTTGCCTCCGATACAAACCCCAACCAACTGGGGGTCAAACCTGCAACCTAGGTATGTGCCCTGACCAGGGATCAAACCCGAGACCTTTCAGTGTACAAGATTATGGTCCAACCAAGCTACACTGGCCACAGCTGAAACACTAAGTGTTTGATTCAAACTGTGGTGTCTTCATAACATAAAGTTAAGGACTAAAAGAGCACCTATAAAAAGGAAAAAAGATGACACAGAAAAATGAGCAAAGAACATGAAGAGTGTTAAGTTCTTCAAGGAAAATATACTAATGGCCGATAAATATCCATAAAGAAGATTAGCCTTCTTAAGGAAATGCATATTAAAACAATAAATGATATATATATATATATATTTTTTGCCTTTCAGATTGGCAAAAATTAAAGGTTAATCCAGTGTTTATGACTTTGTGGAAAAGTAGATTCTTTCATACACTGTAGGGTGGGAATGTAAATAGATATAATCTTTTTGTGAGGCCAGTTTGGTAGTATATATCAAAATTTAAAATGCACAAACCACCGTGGCCAGTGTGGCTCAGTTGGTTGAGCATCGCCCCATGCCCTGAAAGGTCCCTGGTTTGATTCCTGGTCAAGGCACATGCCCAGGTTGCCAGTTCAGTTCCCAGTCAGGTTGCATATAGGAGGCAACTAGTCCCTGCTTCTCACTCACATGGATGTTTCTCTCCATTCCTCTCTCCCTAAAATCAATTAAAAAATAAAGTAAAATAAAATGCACAAACTCTTTGACATTTCATTTCTGTTTCTAGGAAGCTATTTCCATTTTGTGAATGGTCTGCTCATATCTTTATCCTGTATTCAGAGATTTAAAAATCATCATTATTAACATAATTTCTAAGTATGATAAAATTCTTCATTGTCCAATTGAAATATTTTGTTAGTCTCTTACTTGCTTTTTAAAAAAATATGTTTTTATTGATCTTAGAGAGAGGGGGGAAGGGAGAGGGAGAGAGAGAGAAATAAATGAGAGAAACATCATCAATCCGCTGTCTCTTACACAACCCCCTACTGGGGACCCAGCCCACAGCCTGGGCATGTGCCCTGACCTAGAATCAAACTGGTGACCTCTTGGTGCATGGGACGGCGCTCAATTCACTTAGCCACATGGCTGAGCTTGTTTTTCTATTTTGGGTCTAAGTGGGACCTTTTAAAAGCTAGATAGAAGTTTCAATTTATGTGTTCAAATCTGTTTTCTTTCTGATTTCTACTTTAGCATGTAAGCTTAGATAGACCTCTCCTCTTTAGAAGTTGCATGGCCCAGCTGTCGTGGCTTAGTGGTTGAGTGTTGACCTATGAACCAGGAGGTCATGGTTCAATTCCTGTCAGGGCACATGCTTGGGTTGCAGGCTCAGGTTGCAGGCTCGATCCCCAGTGTGGGGCTTGCAGGACACGACCAATCAATGATTCTCTCTCATCATTGACGTTTCTCTCTCTCTCTCTCTCTCTCTCTCTCTCTCTCTCTCTCTCTCCCTTCCTCTCTGAAGTCAATTTAAAAAGTTGCATAAATACTTGATTTTAGTTTTTTCTATTTTTTCATTTGTCTTTAAAAATTTTAACTCTTTAAGATACCTGTAATTAATTTGGGGGCTACCAGATTATTGGCCAAGTTATTCCAACACAGTTTATTGAAAATTCTCCCCTTCTCCTCCTTTCTCTAATATTAAATTATTTTGTATATTATGTTAGCATTTGTATTTTGTATATTATGTTAGCATTTGAGTCAGTTTGTTGTATAGTAATTTACGAGTTTTGTTGCTAAGTTTGCAGTATTTTTTTATATATATTTGTTTTATTAATTTTTACAGAGAGGAAGGGAGAGGGATAGAGAGTTAGAAACATTGATGAGAGAGAAACATCAATTGGCTGCCTCCAGCACAACCCCTACTGGGGATTGAGCCTGCAATCAATGTACATGCCCTTGACCGGAATCGAACCCAGGACCCTTCAGTCTGAGGGCCGGCGCTCTATCCACTGAACCAAACCGGCTAGGGCTCGAAGTACTTTTTAAAATATATTTTTATTGATTTCAGAGAGGATAGGAGGGGGCGACAGAAACATCAGTGATGACAAAGAATCATTGATGGGCTGCCTCCTGCATGCCCCCTACTGGGGATCGAGCCTGAAATCCAGGCAGATGCCCTGACAGGAAATTGAATCTTGACCTCCTGGTTCATAGGTCTACATTCAACCATGTAGCCACACTGGCCAGGCTAAGTTCACAGCATTTTAACTACAATAGTTTGAAGAAAATTCAAATCAATAAGTTAAATTAATTTAGAAAAAAATTTAAAAATCTTGCCGATGAGATGTGGAATAATTTTGTCAAGTTCAAAAAAGTCTTTTGGATTTTTGTTGTCATTTCCAATAAACAGAAATTTTGAAGCATGTATCATTTTTAGAATATTTAATTTTCTCATTCTGTATCCTAGTGTATGCCTTACCAACTATTTAAACCTTCTTTATATCTCAGTTTTGTGTAGCTCACATAATTTTTTTATTAAAATACTTCCTGGGTGTTTTTACATTTTGATATTATTGTGAATGAGACCTCTTTATATTTTCCTAATTTTTTCACTTTCCTAATTTGTTAGGCTATTATGAGTTTTGTAAATTTAATATACACATATTTAGCTTGTTTCACATAAACATGAATTCTTTTGTGAAACTTTAAAATGAATTAATTCTTCAGTGTTCATAGTGTTTTAATTTCTTTAGGCATGATATAGAGTTATGTCTTTCGTACTAGACAGTAAGCGCCATGGAGATCTTTTTGTTTATTTTTCCATTTTCCATGTGTCTTTGTTTTTAATTTAAATTCTTTATTGTTGAAAATATTACATATGTCTCCTTTTTCCCCCATTGACCTCTCCCTGACCGCTCCTGCCCCCCAGCACATGCCCTCATTCCCCTACTGTCTGTGTCCATTGGTTATGCTTATATGCATGCATACGAGTCCTTTGGTTGATCTCTTAACCTTGCCCCCACCCACCCCCACTTTCCCTCTGAGGTTTGACATTCTGTTTGATGGATCTATTTTTGTTCATTAGTTTATGTTGTTTATTATATTTCACAAATGAGTGAGATCATGTGATATTTATCTTTCTCCAACTGGCTTATTTTGCTTAGCATAATGCTCTCCAGGTCCATCCATGCTGTTGCAAATGGTAAGAGTTCTTTCTTACAGCAGTATAGTATTCCATTGTGTAGAAGTACCACAGTTTTTTAATCCATTCGTCTGCTGATGGGCACTTAGGCTGTTTCCAAATCTTAGCTATTGTAAATTGTGCTTCTATGAACATAGGGGTGCATATATTCTTTCTGATGGGTGTTTCTGATTTCTTGGGATATATTCCTAGAAGTGGGATTACTGGGTCAAATAGGAGTTCCCTTTTTAATTGTTTGAGGAAATTCCATACTGTTTTCCACAGTGGCTGCATCAGTCTGCATTCCCACCAGCATTGTGCAAGGTTCCTTTTTCTCCACATCCTTGCCAGCACTTGTTGTTTGTTGATTTGTTGATGATAGCCATCCTGACAGGTGTGAGATGGTATCTCATTGTCATTTTTACTTGCATCTCTTGGATGATTAGTGACTTTGAGCATCTATAATAATAAAAGTGTAATATGCTAATTAGACCAGACGTCCTTCCAGACAACCTTCCGGACGAAGCTGGGGTTGTGAGGGAATCTCGGGTCCCAGGTGCCTACCGGCAGCCAGAGGGAAGCCCAGGTCCTGGGTGCTGGAGGGAAGCCTGGGTCCCAGGTGCCAGAGGGAAGCTGGTTCCAGCAGCCAGGGGAAGGAAGGCCTACTCTTGCATGAATTTCGTGCATCGAGCCTCTAGTTTTTTCATATGTCTCTTGGCCTTCTGTATGTCCACTTTTGAAAAGTGTCTATTTAGGTCCTTTGCCCATTTTTTGATTAGATAATTTATCTTCCTTTTGTTTATGAGTTCTCTTATGTCTTTCATACTAGACAGTAAGGGCCATGGAGATTTAAACTGTTTTTACTTATACTAGTATTTGTTCCCAAGTGCCTCTCATATAGTGTAAATCAGTATAAAAATATTTGTTGAATAGATGAGTGACAAGTAGGGAAAGTACTACAAGAATATAATGACTGTCTCTGGGTGATGTTTTTATTTTCTTTCTACTTTATTATCTACTTGTCTTTATAGCTCCCGTTTTTCAGAGAATAAACATCTATATGTACACTGAGTGGCCAGATTATTGTGAGTACAATTATTGAGTACTCAAATCCACAAGATGGTATCCTCCCCTCCCCCCCCCACCCCCCCACCCCGCCTTTTTTTTTTAATGAGGTGAAGAATCTGGTTTGCATGCAGAGCTGTAAGGAAGAACACACAGCTCTAGGCTTTGTATTCCTCTGGCTCTTTTTAGTGTACTTCAGCCCACATTAAATCCTAGCCCTGGCACAGAATTTACAGGAATTTCAACTGTCTCAAACATTGTTTTACTCTGTCCTCCTTAATGTGAGTGGGCCAGTTGAATGATGCATTCTTTATGCCCAGGTTGCTCAATAAAAGCCTACTTCTTGGAGTGCAGTGCTCAAACGGGAACTGGGTGTGTTTGTTCTAATCTTTCTCCTGGCTGCAGTGGTGACAGTATCTTGCCTCTGGCATAGGTCTTTTCTGCCTAGGAAAAACAGAATTGAGTCTCAACATTAATCTCCCATATTTCTCCCTAACTGAAAAGTATACTCTGTCTATGTAGCTCTGGTGCCTAATCTGTATATGCGGACTGTGCCTGCTGTGCACCACTGAAACAGAGCTATCATTACCACTACATAGCCTTTCAAATCATAACATGTACTTTTGGTGGTTCACTTGCTTGCTTTGTTTTCCATACTGAGAAACAGAAATGATCTTATGGTATGTTTAACTGTCAATACACATTGGTTCAATTATAGGTGTTTATTTTTTAAATTTTATTGGAATTTTTAAAAACTTTAATTTGAAATTACAGATTAACAGGAAGTTGCAAAGGAAGTACAGAGAGGTGCTGTGTACTCTTCATCCAGTTTCCCCTCAATGGTTACATCACACGTAACTATTGTGCAATACCAAAACCAAGAAATTGACATCTATACAATGTGTGTGTATAGTTTTGTCATTTTATCACTTGTCTAGATTCCTGTAACCACCACCACAGTTAAGATCCAGAACCATTCTATTACCAGTAGGGCCTCCCTCATGCCACCCCTTTATAATCACACCCTGTGTCAGTAGTCCCCAAGACTTTCTCAGGTTTGGTAATTTGCTAGAAGTACTCCTGGCTATTTTTGTTATAGTGAAATGGTACAAAAAATGATCAATACAGGAAAATGGTAGAATTAGCAGAGTTTGGAGGATACCAGGTATGAAATTCTAGGAGTCTTCTCCCAGTGGAGCTGTACAGGGTACATTTAATCCTCCAGCAACAAACTGTAGCAACACGTGCGATGTGTTTTTGTTAGGGAAACTGACTTAAACTAGGATTCCAGGTTTTTTATTGGAGGCTGGTCACATAGGCACAAGTGCCTTCATGATCGACTATAGTTGCTGTAACTTCGGCCCCAGAGGAAAGCAGGTGTTCTCCATACATTACACTGTTTGCATAGACTGTCTAGACAAGTTGGCACAGTGTGGTTCAAGGCTCCAAGCATAAAACACCCTTATCAGTTAGTACATAAGGACACTCTAACACCTCAGTGTCTAGGATCCGGCCAAGGGCCAATCACACAAGCATGCCCTTCTGAGAATGTACATGATCTGAGCAACTCAGTTCTGCTTAGCTACTTCTTTCCTGCACACCTTTCCTTACCCTCCCTTGTTAGAAACAGATCGGATATGGAGAAACTGTGCTGGGCCTAAGGTAGGTTGGGGTAGCTACTACTTTAGATAGAGTGGCCAGGGAAGGCCTTTCTGAAAGTGTGACATGAAAGCTGAGACCTAAATGATGAGAGAGAATCACCATATGAACGGCTAATAGCACAGCATTCTAGGCATTACAACACCTGTGCAAAGGTGACAGAAATGTAAAGGAGGCCTATAACAGTTTTCTGTTGTTGCCATAACAAATTACCACAAACTTATTAGCAGCTTAAAACACCACCCATTTGCTATCTCAAAGTTCTGTAAATCAGAACTCCTAGCCAGCTCAGTTAGATACTCTGAAGGATCTCTGGAGGTCAAAATTAAGGTATAAGCCAGCCTGGACTTTTATCTGGAGGCTATGGGGAGAATCTGCTTCTAGACATACTCATGTTGGCAGAATTGAGTTCCAAGTGATCATAGGACTGAATTCTTCATTTCTTTGCTGACTGTCAGCCAGAGGTCATTCTCAGCTTCTAGAAGCCACCCACATTCCTTGGCTTATGGTTTCTTCACCTTCAAAGCCAATCGTAGTTCACTGGAGTCCCATTATGCCCTCCTCTTCTGATTTTTATTTTAAAAACAATTTTATTGGGGTATAATTCACCCATTTAAACAACACAATTCAATAGCAGTCATCACTATGACCAATTGTAGAACATTTTCATCACCTCAAAAAGAATTCCAGACACTTTAACTATTTCCTTTACTCCCATCCTCTCCCCTTCAATCCTAAGCAACCACTAATCTACTTCTGTCTTTGTAGATTTCCCTGTTCTGGACGTTCATATGAATGGGATCATATGATATATGGGCTTTTATGACTAGCTTCTTTCACTTAGCATCATGTTTTCAAGGTTAATTGTGGCATGTATCGGTACTTAATTCCTCTTTATGACTGAGTAATAACTATATTGCATTTTGTTATTCCATTCATCAGTTGATGGACATTTGGGTTGTTTCCACCTTTTGGCTATTACAGATAATGCTGCTATAAACATTTATGTACAGCTTTCTGTGTGGACATAAGTTTTTGTTTCGCTTGGGTAAATACAGTACCTTGAAGTGGAATTGCTGGGTCATATGGTGACTCTGTTCAATGGTTTGAGGAACTCTCAGATGGTTTCCAAAAGTGGCTGCACCATTTTACATTCCGACCTGCAGTGAATGGGGTTTTCATTTTTTCACATCCTTATTAACACTTATTATTATCTGACTTTGTTATCCACTGGGTGTGAAGTGGTAGCTCATGGTTTTGACTTACATTTCCCTGATGATCAATGAAGTCAAACATGTTTTCTTGCGTGCTTATTGACCATTTGTATATCTTCCTTGAGGAAGTGTCTATTCAGATCTTTTAGCCATTAAAAAATCATGTTATTTATCTTTTAAAATTGAGGTATAACAGTTCTTTATATTATATTTCTGTGCATAAGTTCTTAATCAAATATATGATTTGCAAATATTTTCTCCCATACTGTGGGTTATTTTTTTACTTTTTAAAAAACTTTTTAAATTTAATTTATTGGAGTGACATTAATAAAATTATATAGGTATTTCGGTTGTACAATTCTATAATACATCATCTGTATATTGTATTGTGTATTCACCACCCCAACTCAAGTCTCCTTCTATCACCCGTTATCTTCCCTTTACCCTCTTCTACCTCCCCCTACTCCCCCTTTGCTCTGGTAATCACCAAACTGTTATCTGTCTTCACTTTCTTGATGCGGTCCTTCGAAGCACAGAAGCTTTAGTTCTGATGAAGTACAATTTATTTGACTTTTGTTGCTCTTGTTTTTGGTGTCATATGTAAGTATCCTATTCTGGGAGTTTTTATTGTTTTAGCTTTTGCATTTAGGCTTTTGATCCATTTTGAGTTAATTTTTGTATAGTGTGTGAGGTTAGGGTCTGACTTAATTCTTTTGCATGTGGCTATTCAGTTATCCCAGGGCCATTTGTTGAAAAGATTTTTCCTTTTTCATTGAATAGTCTTGGCACCCTTGTGGTGACCATAAATATGTGGGTTTATTTCTGCTCTCATAATTCTATTTTATTGACCCATATGTCTATTTTTATACTAATACCACACTGTTTTGGTTATCATGGTTTTGTGGTAAGTTTTGAAGTTGGAGAAGTATGAGTCCTACATTCTTTTTTAAGATTGTTTTGCTTATTCTTGGTTCCTGTCCTCTTTTGCATTTAGAGTTCATGTGCTTATATTGTGCCCACGTGGATAATCCAGGGTAATCTCCCTATTTTTAAAAAGTATTTTTTATTGATTTTAGAGAGGAAGGTAGACAGAGAGAGAGAGAGAGAGAGAGATAGAAATATCAATGATGAGAGAGAATCATCGATTGGCTGCCTCCCGCACTCCCCTCACTGGAGGTCAAACCTGGGACCCCTTAGTCTGCAGGCCCATGCTCTATCTACTGAGCCAAACTGGCCAGGGCTAATCGCCCTATTTTAAAGTCAGCTGATTAGTAAACATAATTATCGGCAGTCCTTTTTTTTTTTGCCATGTAAGGTAACATAATCACAGGTGAAATATCAGAGATCAAAGGTCATGGGACTTAGATTTGTGAAAAGATTGAGAATAGTAGGAGCAGAAGTTGGACAGAGAGATATAAATGAAAGTTGTAGAAATATTAATTTGTCTGAAGTCACATTTCTAATAAGTGGCAGGGCTGAGATTTGAATGCAGATATGACTGATCGTTATGATCTTATGACCACACCAAATTGGTCTTTATAGACTCATAGCAACTATTATTGTTTTTATCTTAATACCTATTGAGCTCTTAGTATATAGTAAGCAGACTTCATAGAAATCCTGTTATATTTTTCTAGCTCTAGAATAGTACCTGGACAAGTCTTTGGGTACAGATAAATAGACTGTATTGGAACAAGTGTAAAAAAAAAAAAAAAAAGAACAGTGGGGATCAGGATTGTGTCTCAGAATCTGAGGGTAGGCAGGCAACTGAACCTTAGGAATGGACTGAAACTGAGAAATGGAAACGTTTCAGGAACTAGAGCAGTGGTTCTCAACCTTCTGGCCCTTTAAATACAGTTTCTCATGTTGTGACCCAACCATAAAATTATTTTCGTTGCTACTTCATAACTGTAATGTTGCTACTGTTATGAATTGTAATGTAAATATCTGATATGCAGGATGGTCTTAGGCGACCCTTGTGAAAGGGTGGTTCGACCGCCAAAGGGGTCGCGACCCACAGGTTGAGAACCGCTGACCTAGAGAGTCTTTTTCTTCTGCTACTTTTCTCTGCTTCTTGGTGTGTATCTGTTTCACTCTGCAGACCTGTTATCCTGTTACTCAGGTCACCTGATGGAAGATGGTCATGCCACACTTAATCATTCAAGAGAGCCCAGATTAGTCTCATTTCCAAAACTTTTGTTTGGGTCATATGTCCATCTCTGGTTCAATCAGCTGTGGCCCCGATGTGGCAGGCATACAGACATGGCTGCTGGCAGACTACCTTTGTGGATTGGGGTAACAGTTCTCAAGAAAAGGAAGGTTGCTGGCACATGTGTTAGCCCTTTGCACTCCGAACCATTCTGGACATTGGCTACCAGCTACTCGACGCTACTTTGCGGCGGAAACGTGCATTTACAAACCCTCGTATTATTTAGTATAATTTTGGAACCAAGTAACGTATTATAATGATATTGGACTTATATGAATTGGGTGACATCGAGGAATGTATATTTGCAAAAAAAACAATATTTTATTGTTTATAATTTTGTACAGTATGATAAGTTTTGTAACACTCCCCAATATGCATTGCAGCCTGATTAGTGCATGTTTGACAGTAATAAGTGGTTTGACGCCTGCCACCAGGTGTTTTCCTGTTAGAACACACAATGCAGTCCCGTTTTCTTTGTCTCACATTCGGGAATATGTAGTTTATTGTTTAATCCGACACAAAACCCGCTGACATTTTTTGTATATATCTTAGTAATTTTACGAGATTTTGATTTAATTTCTTGTGCCATTTCAAGATAAAACTTCAGGGAAACATGCATGTCTCAAAAAGTTGTGTTGAAATAACTCAATTCCCCATAATCACTAATAAACTGCAATGTCCCCTGAGAGGGGACATCCGAGTGATATGCTAGAATTCCGATGTCCCCTGAGAGGGGACAGCGGAGTGCAAAGGGTTAATTTTAGCGTTGCCCGCGGACTGAAGGATCCTGGGTTCGATTCTGGTCAAGGGCACGTACCTTGGTTGCAGGTCCCCAGCCCTGGTTGGGTGCATGCAGGAGGCAACCAATTGATGTGTCTCTCTCACATCAGTGTTTCTCTCTGTCTCTCCCTCTCCCTTCCACTCTCTCTAAAAATCAGTGGAAAAATATCCTCAGGTGAGGATTAAAAAAATTTTTTTCTTAGTGACACAGACCTGTGCTATAATATTTGTAGTATAAAAATTAAAAAACTTACTGAATTGATATAAGGAAAAATGGATATTTCATTTTGCCCATTCCTCTTAGAATTGAAGAAAGGGACCACAGGATGATAATGGTGAAAGATTAGCTTAAACTCTCAAAATAGTTTGATGGAAATTGGGATTAGTATACATATAGGCTCTAGTGATGTCCCTGCCACTTTCTACCTTTTAAAAAAAATATATTTTTTTTATTGATTTCAGAGAGGAAAGGAGAGGAAGAGAGAGACAGAAACACCAATGATGAGGGAGTCATTGATCGGCTGCCTCCTGCATGCCCCACATTGGGGATCGAGTCCACAACCCGGGCATGTGCCCTGACCGGGAATCGAATCGTAGCCTCCTGGTCCATAGGTCGATGCTCAACCACTGAGCCACACTGGCCAGGCACTACCTTTTTGATTGAACAGGTCATAAACTTCTCAGTCTCGATGTCTTCATCTTTATTGTAAAAGGAGAGAACCTAGGGAACAAAAAGTCTTTAAAGTTTCTTCAATTTAACATTCTAGACTCTGGGTAGATTTAGTTCTTCCTCTCTACCTCAACCTCATCTACTAAATAAGTATGTTAAATCTAAATGCTGTCCTTGGAGGGCTTTAATATTGTAGAGACAGTAAAGAGTTTTTATAAACTTGCAAGTCTCTCTGCCATGTCTCATTAGTTAATTGTTACAGATCCCACCTGCAAAGTGTTTTGCCACCACTCCCCTTTCCATTCCCACTGCATTGCCTTCTTATTGTAGTTGTCTGTTGATCACTATCCCTGTCTCCTGCACTTTTCCTCCAATCCAACCTAGAAATTGCCTCTCAAAAAAAAATTTTTTTAATCCTCACCCGAGGATATTTTTTCCATTGATTTTCAGAGATGGTGGAAGGGAGAGAGGGAGGGAGGGAGAGAGAGAGAGAAAGAAACAGAGAGAAACATCAGCATGAAAGAGGGACATTGATTGGTTGCCTCCTGTACGTCCCCAACTGGGGCCCAGGATTGAGCCTGAAACCAAAGTGTGTGCTCTTGACTGGCATTAAACCCGAGACCTTTCACTTTGCCGGCTGACGTTTTAACCATTGAGCAAACTGGCTGGGGCTCAAGTTTTTGTTTTTAATTATACAGTAAAATTGAGTTTTTGAGGGGTGTATAGTTTTTATTGACAGTATTATGGATGTCTCCAATTTTCTCCCTTTTTGCTTCCCTTCATCAATCCCTACCCCACCCCAGACCTTTCCCATTCTATTGTCTGTGTCCATGGATTATGCATATCCTATATAATAAAAGCCTAATATGCTAAGTGTCTGACTGTTCGACCAGTCACTATGACCCACACTGACCACCAGGGGGCAGATGCTCAACGCAGGAGCTGCCCCCAGGTGGTCAGTGAGCTCCCACAGAGGGAGCACCGCTCAGCCAGAAGCCAGGCTCACGGCTGGTGAGCGCAGCGGCGGTGGCGGGAGCCTCTCCCACCTCTGCGGCAACACTAAAGGACATCAAGCAGGTGGGTAGTAAGGAGCCAGGGGTCCTAGACTGTGAGAGGGCACAGGCCTGGCTGAGGGACCCCCCGCCTCCTCCTCCAATGCACGAATTTTGTGCACCGGGCCTCTAATTGTAAATAATGGTGCTATGAACATAGGGGTGCATATATTCTTTCTTTCTCATTGGTATTTAGGGCTTCTTAGGATATAGTCCCAGAAGTGGGATTGCTGGATTGTGCTATTTTTTTTTTTGGTAGACACCCTCCCCCTAATTCTAATTCCTAACAAACATTGATCATACAATGTGTAAACTTTTAAAACTGGCTTCATTCACTCATCATTAAGCCAATTTTTGGCTATGTCAGTACTGACCCCCCCCCCCCCCTTTTTTTGTTTTGTTTGCTGAGAAGCATCCGTTGCATGGATGTACCAGTTTGTTTACCCATTCACTGATTGAAGGGTATTTTGGTTGTCTCCTTTTTTTAATGGTCCTGAGTAATGCTACTGGAAATATTTGTGTATGGATTTTTGAGTGAACATCAGTTTTATTTCTCTGGAGGAAATAACCAGAAGTGGGATTGCTGAGTTGTATGGTAAGAATATGTTTAACTTTTTAAAAAACTATCAGGCTGCTTTTCATGGTGGCTATACTATTTGCATTCCACTAGGAATGTATGAGTGTTTAGTTGCTCTGCATTCTTGCTACTACAGGTATTGTTGGTATTTTTAATTTCAGCCATTCTAATAAATGTGTAGTGATATCTCATGGTGGTTTTAATTTACATTTCTCTACTGGATGATGATGTTGAACAACACGTGCTTATTTGCCATGTTGTTAAGAACTGTTGCCGAAACCGGTTTGGCTCAGTGGATAGAGCGTCGACCTGCGGACTGAAAGGTCCCAGGTTCGATTCCGGTCAAGGGCATGTACCTGGGTTGCGGGCACATCCCCGGTGGGGGGTGTGCAGGAGGCAGCTGATCGATGTTTCTAACTCTCTGTCTCTCTCCCTTCCTCTCTGTAAAAAATCAATAAAATGTATTTTAAAAAAAAGCTGTGAAGGACCTGAGTTTACCCTGCATACAGGTAACAAGTGAGCCTGCCACAGTTTCATGCATGCTGGCAGAAGACATGAGATCCTGAGTCAGAGACAAAGTACTTTACTGTTCAAAGGGCGTTTATAAAACAAGCTTTATCTTCACTTGGGCTACCTTTACTCCCAAGTCGCATAGGGGTGATGCCACAGCTGAGGAATCCAAGCTTAGGGAACCCAAATCTTTTACAACAGGCAGCAAACAGACCTGCCTGACCTTTGACCTGGAGGGAAACATTGTATTTATTTTACTGGACAGTACACAAACTTGTCCTCTGCTGGGGTGGGAATGAGTGGGGGAGATAATTATGTGTTTCTTTTAAGAATGTTAAGATATTCAAGGATGCTTGCAAAGACCTCTTGGACGGAACTGTGAGAATTGTCTCCCAGCATGTATGTTTTCTTTAGATCACTCTCTTCAAGTCTTTCACCCATTTTGTAATTGGATGGTTTTTCTTAGTGTTGATTTTTGAGCATTTTTAAATCTGGTCATTTGTTAAATTTGTGATTGCATGTATTTTCTCCCAGTCTGTAGTTTGTCTTTTCATTTTCTTAATAGTGTCATTTGCAGAGCAAAATTTTTTAGTTTTGTTGTCCAGTTCGGGCTGCAAGTTCTAACCCACCTTCTGTGATTCCAATGTTGGTTCAATTTTCAAAGCCTTTACAGTACTATTTTGATCTGTTTCACGTATGTGCCAGTTTGAAACTTGTGCAGTGTCTCTGTTAGTTTGAATTTTAGTCTTTTGTCCTGAATAGCATCAGAGCCATTATACACAGCTAGGGGTGGGTGAGCCCAGGAGTTCACAAACGTTTTCAGGTTGCTTTCTTGAGTCCTTGTCAGTGTGTTCTCCTATATGTTTTTTGGTTCCTAGGTTCTCATCTTTTCTGGCCAGAAAACAGTGGAGTTAGTTATGCTACTCTGTCATATACACTGTACTTCCATGACTGTCTCACAGTTGGGGCCAAGAAATGGGAGGATAGAGAGTATAGAAAATTGATAATTCCCCTTCCTCAGAGTTTGGTTTCTGCAATCTGTCTTTTCAGGCATTGCTGTATGTGGTTGCTTGGGTGCTGTAGCTCAGGAGAAGAGGTTAAAAATAATAAATTGGAGGGATTTTCATATTTCCTCTCAGTGTTAGAAGTTCCCTTTCTCCTTCCTTGAGCCCGAACTAGAGGATCTGTCTCTGTGCCTTGGTGTGCGTTTCTGGGTTGGCTCAGTGATACTGGAGGGGAAAATGATAAATTTACCCAGGGTTTGGTGATATATTGAATTCTGGTCTTCTTTCCCAATTCTCCTCCTCCCTTTTGCCATTGAGAATCCCCAAGTAGTGCTTAGTGTATACCATACACATTTTATAGCTGGACTAAGACTTCATGTGGCCCTTGATGTCTGTTGTTGTTGCTTTTTCTTGTTTTTATTTTTATGCTTGACTTCCTTCTAAGGGTCACCCCTGTGCTTGCATGCCTTAATGCTCAGTCTAACATTCTTGTTTGTTCAGACAAAGAATTTGTGTGCAAACACTGCTAGCCAGTAAGGCTTCCTTCCACTCTGGCCAACAGAGCCTGTGCATACACAGAGGAGACAGAGAGAGGCCAGCAGAAAGAGCTGGTGGCCTGCAGTGTAAATGCACTCCTTGGCTAACACATTGACTCATCAGCATAGAGGAAGTTTTGTCCATTTTTATAGTTGATTTTGGGGGAGAAAAATTTATTGTCCACCTCACTTCATAAAACAGAACTTCATCTCTCAAGTTTTAATGTCTATTTAAAATCATGTCTCATCATGATTTCCCCTTTTCAGAAGCTTTCAGTGGTGGTTCAATCAGACTGTATAGCCTGAAGTTTTTAAAAACCGCCATAATTGACTTCACACTTAATTTCTTCAGTTAACCTATTTATACTACATCATTTTCTTTCCTATTTCCAAGCTTTTTTTAAAAGATGTTCTTCCTGTCTAGAATGTTCTTCCACTTTTGTATCATTCCTCCAAGACCCTCTAAGGTTCAACTCAAAACTCTTTAAGGTCTACACCTCCATCCCCTGGCCCAAGTGGTCTCTTCATGCTCCTTAAGTCAGAATTACCTTGTCTTTTTCTTCCCCATAGTTTCATAGCACTATATCTTTTTTTTTTTTTTTTAAATAGGAATTTTTTTTCTTTAATATATTTTATTGATTTTCCACAGAGAGGAAGGGAGAGAGATAGAGAGTTAGAAACATCGATGAGAGAGAAACATCGATCAGCTGCCTCCTGCACATCCCCTACTGGGGACGTGCCTGCAACCCAGGTACATGCCCTTGACCGGAATCGAACCTGGGACCCCTCAGTCTGCAGGCTGACGCTCTATCCACTGAGCCAAACCGGTTTTGGCATAGCACTATATCTTTATGCATTACTCAGTATGCCTTATTTTGTTTTTTTTGTTGTTGTTGTTGTTGTTGTTATGAACTTTCTGAGGGGAAGGACATGTTCTATTAGTTGTATTAACAGTGGTATCTAGCCTGTTCTGTGCACACAATTGGCACTTAGTAAATTATGGTAAGATCCACAAGATATAGGACTTACTTTTTTCTAGACGTGAGCTTCTTGAATACATGCTGTGGAGTGCCACTTTTTTTTTCTTTTTAAAAAAATATATTTTATTGATTTTTTACAGAGAGGAAGGGAGAGGGATAGAGAGTTAGAAACATCGATGAAAGAGAAACATCGATCAGCCGCCTCCTGCACACTCCTTACTGGGGATGTGCCCGCAACTAAGGTACATGCCCTTGACCGGAATCGAACCTGGGACCCTTGAGTCCACAGGCTGACGCTCTATCCAATGAGCCAAACCCGTTAGGGCGCCACTTTTTTTCTGTGCTTGCTTGGTAGTTAGTTTATGGGCAGAAAAATGAAGACCATTTTATTCTGTGAATTTAAATGGAAATTAGTGGGTAGCAATTTATAATACAGTCCTGGTGCTATGAGCAAATAAGACATGGTATAGTAGAAAAGAAAACAGACTTAGAGACTTGTTAAGGTATTATTTCAAATTTTAACTCTAACAGGTGTGACATTAGACAGGACCACCCCATCCCTCTTTTCAGAGCTCTCAGGTGGTTCTTCCTCACTCCCTTAACAGCTATAACATGGTAGCAGCAAAAATAAAATAGGGATTGGTAAATGAGTCAACCTAACAGGATTAGTAAGATCTAGTTGATTGCCAGAGATGAAGACTACCTTACCAAATAAGGAATCTTGTTAGATAATAGCTTTGCAGAAAATTCAAATTATTTTGCTGATAGCCTATAAAGGAAAGTCATAGCTAAAAATTTTTCTGGTTGCCTAATCAACTTATGACACATATTTATATCTTACATAAGTCCTCATTTGTATCAAATCTTGCCCAGTTGGTGTGGCTCAGTGGTTGAGTGTGGAACTATGAACAAGTAGGTCATGGTTCAATTTCCGAACAGGGCACATGCCCAGGTTGTGGGCTCCATTCACATTGGGTGGTGGTGGTGGTGGTGGTGGTGCAGAATGCACCCAATCAATGATTCTCTCTCATCATTGATGTTTTCATCTCTCCCTTCCACTCTGAAATCAATAAAGATGTATTAAAGAAAAATAATTTGTATCAAATCTTAAAGGAAAACGTATTCACTGTTCAAATGAAGGCTGAATAGAAAGCAGCCCTATCTCCATATGCAATTCAAAACACATATTGAGCACCTTAGCACCATACTGTGTTCTGTTGGGAATATAAAGCAGCTCTTCAAGATGCTTCTCTAGACTAAGTGAGAGGAAGTCAGACATGCGATTTTTTTTAAAATCCTCACCCAAAGGTATGTTTTTATTGATTTTTTTTTTAAGAGAGAGAAACATTGATGTGAGAGAGAAGCATCTAATCGGTTGCTTCCCGTATGTTCCCAGACCAGAGATCAAACCCCCAACTTTTTGTGTATGGGATGACGCTCCAACCGAG
Source organism: Myotis yumanensis (assembly GCF_028538775.1). NCBI lineage: Eukaryota > Metazoa > Chordata > Mammalia > Chiroptera > Vespertilionidae > Myotis > Myotis yumanensis. The sequence goes on along the minus strand of NW_027223755.1, from coordinate 86,852,288 downwards.
TCATCCAGGCAGGGCATAAATGATCCTTTATGATGAAGTAGAATGGACTTAACTTGTTCCTAAATAAGTAATGTTACAAGAATGGAGGTTCAGTTATTTCTGGGTGGAAGGAAGCTCATGGGAAGTTTCATTGAAGGCATGACCCTTAAAATGAACTTCCAATAGGGAATCATCTTTGAAAAAGCAGAAAAGTATAGGAAAGAATTCTAAGCTGAGGCACAAACTTGCATGTTTTGTTTAGGAGATAATCATATGAACATTACTGTGCTCGGGGATGTGAGTTGAGTTTGGACAAGTAGATTGGGGACAATGTGGTACGAGGATTTTGGAAGCTCACCTGGTTTTAAATTCCTTTTCTTTTGTTTTCAGTAGAGTTTATGTGCTTTTGAAAATTTCTCTGAACCTGAGATTTCACGTGTGAAAAAATGGAGATAATGTCTGCCTTGGAGTTTGTTTGTTTGTTTGCCATAAATAATTATATTAAGTACCTGTGACAATATTGTGTATGTAGTGAGTGGTGACAACTAGTGGGCTCATGTTAATTTGTCCTAGATTGCTAAGGTTCCTGAATGCCTTCTTGAAGAGTTTAGATTGTTCTGATGCTTTCATTATATTCATTTTCTTGGTAAATGTTGAATTATTTTATTTGAGACAAAATATTCACTTTTATGTCACTATTGAATTTGTTCTGTGCAGATGTTTTTAAGTTTACTGTAGTCCCATTTGTCTGATTTGTTACTTGTGCTTTTGGTGTAATATCCAAGAAATTGTTGCCAAATTCAATGTCATGAAGTTTTCCCCCTATGTTTTTTTCTAGGAGTTTTATAATTTTATGTTTTACTGTTATGTCTTTAATATAACATTAGTCCTTTCTTAAGGTGTTCATTATGTAACTGGGCAGGGAATAAGAAGTCTTTTCTTTAATATGACTATGTCAAGAATTTGCTTTATTTAAACTGTCCTTTTTCCCTCCCTTTCTCCTTCCCTACCTCCTCCTCTCCCTTTTCTTCCTTCTCTTCTTCCCTCCCCTATAACTTGAAGATATGGAATCATTTTTGGGGTATTAATTGCTGTGCTGATAGAATAATTCATTTTCAACAACACTTTCTTGTTTGTTATTTCATTAACAGGAAGAAAATGAGCCTTAAGTCTGAACGCCGAGGAATTCACGTGGATCAATCAGAGCTCCTTTGCAAGAAAGGATGTGGTTACTATGGCAACCCTGCTTGGCAGGGTTTCTGTTCCAAATGCTGGAGGGAGGAGTACCACAAAGCCAGGCAGAAGCAGATTCAGGAGGATTGGGAACTGGCAGAGCGGTAAAAAGACTTAACTAGGGGTGGTTTTACAGTGATATAACTGGATACATAGTACTGTTATTGTCAGAATAAATTTTTTCTCTTCTGTCTTGAGCTATCAGCAGGTCAGCCTAATATTAAGTGAAAAAATGCCCCTCTTCTTCTCAGTCAACATTTAATGAATAGCTTTCAGTGCCTTCATTTTGTCTTACCATTTAAGTATTTTGTGTTTGAGGTGTGTGTGTTTCCTAATACAGACAATAACATTTGGGAGTAGATGAATGGAGGTAAACATACTTCATGGTGGAGGCTAAATGAGGTAATATTTATGATGTCCTTAGCACAGGACTTGGCACATGGCTCTCATCAAGCATTGTTTTTCCCCATTTTTTGTTATATCCAGCATGGCATCTGGCACATCACAAACATGTAGTATATACAAATCAACAGATTTGTAGTTTTTGAATTATGAAAATTTAACTTTTCCGAAATGGGGTTTGTAGGACAGAAGTATTATTTGAGAAGTTTGTATTATCCAGAAAAATGATTATGATAAAAATTAAAAGATGGCATAGCTGGTGAGCATAGGAACTAATAAAATGCCACAAATAATGTTAATCCTTTGCCAGAGCATCCTTGAAACTGAAACTTCTCAGTAAAAGAAAGTCAAGCTGAACTCTGACCACTTTTGCTAGTTTTATATCTAATTAGCCACATTTGAGTGACCACTTTTCTAACATCTATGAATGCACAGAATTAAATAGTACACTCACCACTTTCGGTGACTCCATGGTCAATCAAAGAGAGAAAAAATATATATAGAACATTAACTATTCCTTCAGGTTTCTCACTGCATTCCTGATATTCTCAGTAGCTGATCTATTTCAGGAAGAAGTAGAGGATACTAAACATGAATGCTCTTAGCTTTCTCCCTTCTTCACTGCCAAATGTACTAATATCTATATTACCTTCTATTTTGTTTCAGAGAAAGATGCATCTGTATTCCATTCTCAGATTAACCACCTCTCCCTGTGATTTTTGTTGCTATTTCTTACTCCTTTCAATTGTAATCTCGCTTGAGGTTTCCTACAGGCATGAGAATCACCTGGATGGAAATCTTGTAAAAACAATGATTGCTGGACCTATTCCCAGAGTCTCTGAATTTATTAGGTTGGGAGTGAGGCCTGAAAATTTGCATTATGACAAGTTCCTCAGTGATGCTGATGCTACTATCTGAGGAATCACACTTTGAGAACCATTGTTCTATAGATAGCTTTTGAGATTTATTATAAACTAGAGGCCCGGTGCACAAAAATTTGTGGGGGAGGGGGGGGTCCCTCAGCCCGGCCTGTGCCCACTCGCAGTCTGGGACCCCTCAGGAGATAAGACCTGCTGGCTTAGGCCTGCTCCTGGGTGGCAGAGGGCAGGCCCAATCCCTAGGTGCAGCCCCTGGTCGGGCTCAGAGCAGGGCTGACTGGGGAGTTGGGGCGCTGCCCCCTGTCATGCCCAGAGCAGGGTGGATTGGGAGGTTGCGATGCCACCCTCAGTCACGCTCAGGGTGGGGCCGATTCGGGGGTTGGGGCACTGCCCCCTCTCACACTCAACGCAGGGTCGATGGGGAGGTTGCGGCGCCACCCCCTGTCACGCACAGAGCAGGGACCATCAGGGGGTTGGGGCGATGCCCCCTGTCACGCACAGAGCAGGGACCATCAGGGGGGTTGGAGCTCCATACCCTGTCACGCACAGAGCAGGGCCAGTCAGGGGGTTGGGCGCTGCCCCCTGTCATGCACAGAGTAGGGCCCATCAGGGGGTTGGGGAGCTCCCCCCTGTCATGCACAGAGCAGGGCCGATCAGGGGGTTGAGGAGCTTCCCCCTGTCACGCACAGAGTAGGGCCGATAGGGGAGTTAGGGCACTGCCCCCTGTCACACACAGAGCAGGGCAGATCAGGGGGTTGGGGCACCACCCTCTATCACCCACAGAGCAGGGCCGATTAGGGGGTTGGGGCGCTGCCACTGTCATACTCAGGGCAGGGCCGATGGGGAGGTTATGGCTCTACCCGTCACACACAGAGCAGGGCCCGTGGGGGGGGGGAGGTTGGGGCGCCGCCCTCTATCACCCACAGAGCAGGGCCGATCAGGGGGTTGGGGCGCAGCTACTGTCACACTCGGGGCAGGGCCGATGGGGAGGTTATGGCTCTACCCTGTCACACACAGAGCAGGGCCTGTGGGGGGGGGGGGGGGTGTTTGGGGCACCGCACCCTGTCACACACAGAGCCACAGGGTGATCAGGGGATTGGGGAGCTCCCCCGTATCAGGCACAGAGCAGGGCTGATCAGGGAGTTGGGGTGCCTTCCCCTGTCACGAACAGAGCAGGGCGGATAGGGAGGTTGTGGCCCCGCCCCCTGTCACACACAGAGCCGCAGGGCGATCAGGGGGTTTGGGCACTTCCACCTGTCACGCTGATCCCAGTGCTGGGAAGCCTCACGGCTCTGTTGATCCTGGTGCTGGGAGGCATATTACCCTTTTACTATATAGGCTAGAGCCCTGGGGGCCAGCTGGTTTGCCCTGAAGGGTGTCCTGGATCAGGGTGGGGGTCCCCACTGGGGTGCCTGGCCAGCCTGGATGAGGGGATGATGGCTGTTTGCAGCTGGTCACACACCCTTCAGGGTGGGGGTCCCCACTGGGGTGCCTGGCCAGTCTGAGTGAGGGGCTGAAGGCTGCTTTCAGGCTGGCGGTTGTTGACTGAAGCTCCCAACCGCTCCTTTTTTTCTTTTTTTTTATTCTGGGCCAGCTTTAGCTCTGGCTCTAGCTCTGAGGCTTCCGCTGCTGAAAACAGGTATCTGGTTTGTTTGTGTTCTATAATCGAAACAATGTATAACTCCAGCTCTGAGATCCCGGCCTGCTGAAAGCTGGTTTCTGGGGTTTTGTTTAGCTTCTATATTTGTTAGAATGTTTCAAACTGCCAGCTCAGAGGCTGGCAAGTCAGGCGGGGAACGTTAGACTCCTCCTTCACTGAAGCAAGCAAGCCTCATGTTCACTTCCAGCTGCCTGGCTGCCGGCCACCATCTTGGCTGACAGTTAATTTGCATAAGGATATGCTGATTAGCCAATGGGAAGGGTAGCGGTCGTACGCTAATTACCATGTTTCTCTTTTATTAGTGTAGATACCTCAAATTCAGCAGTTCTAAGGCCAAAATTAGTGCTTTTATTTACTCTAATCCCCATTTTCAACATTTTTTCCTAACCTCTTTCTGAATCAGTTAATGACATTACCATTAATTCAGTTGGCTAAAAAACATTGGCGTATTCTTAATTTCTCCTTCACCTCTCACACTATCTACAACTAGTTGTACAAGTTCTACTTTTTTGACCTTAGAGAAGTCTTTTTAATTTAACCCTCTCCTGTTTTCTAGGTCCTATTTTCTCTCACTTAAATATTTGTAATATATTCTTAATTATTGTCCCTGTCTCTAGTCTCTCTGCTCCTCCCATTGTTACACAACTGCCTGTATTATCTTTCTAAGTACAGATCTGATCATGGTAACTTACTGGATTTACAGTCTTTTTGGTTTCCCACCACATAGTGAAATCCAGGATGATAGTGGGTCCGCAGCCAAGGTTTCTTACCATCTGGTGCCTATACACAAATAAGCCTCATATTCATCACACCATCGGTGCTCTGACTACACTGGACTTGGTTTGTAGCAAGAACCTTTTTTTTTTTTTTTTTTTTTTTTTTTTAATATATTTTATTGGTTTTTCACAGAGAAGAAGGGAGAGGGACAGAGAGTCAGAAACATCGATGAGAGAGATCGATCAGCTGCCTCCTGCACGCCCCACAGTGGGGATGTGCCCGCAACCAAGGTACATGCCCTTGACCGGAATCGAACCTGGGACCCCTCAGTCCGCAGGCCGACGCTCTATCCACTGAGCCAAACCGGTTCGGCTGTAGCAAGAACCTTATGCCTTCACATTTGTAGCTCCTTCTTCCCAGAATGCCTTTGACTTGGTGGAATCTTATTCATCCTTTAAGACATACCTAAATGTCACCATTGTGAAACCTTCTTGGACTCCTCCAGCAGATTTAGTTGTTCTTTCCTGTGTTCTCATAGCACTTGTGTTTTACTCTCTACTATAGGAGCTGTTACATTATATTGTAATTATTTACTTACCTTTTTCTTCTTTTTGACCTTGAGCTTATTAGGGAAAAGGACTGGACTTTCTTTTATGTAACCCTCGTACAGTTGTTGAATGAACATGATCTGTGGAGAAAGTCTCTTTTAAAGTCTATAGTTGCATGTAGGATAGTTTCGTGTCAGAAACTACAGACTTATTATTTGGTGCATTTGGCCTCTAGTTCTAAAAATTTTAGATCCTCCTCAATGTATTGAGTAATAATCTTTAGATACAAGGAAAACTTGGAGAATATCTGGGTCATTAATCCTTTCTTGAATTACAGACTACAGCGGGAGGAGGAAGAAGCCTTTGCCAGCAGTCAGACCAGCCAAGGGGCTCAGTCCCTCACATTTTCCAAGTTTGAAGAAAAGAAAACCAATGAGAAGACTCGCAAGGTTACCACAGTGAAGAAGTTCTTCAGTGCTTCATCCAGGGTTGGATCAAAGAAAGGTAATTTTCTGATTTTCCTTTTTTCTTCTGTGCCCAAATGAAGTACAGAGTAGATCCACATACATGTAGGCTCAGCCTTTTAATTTCTGTAAAAGCTTTTAGAGACCATGAACTCAGATTTGAGGGTCAGGTGACATATGAAATTGGGTTTGAGGGTCAGGCAATATATGAAACAAAAAATCTCTTTGGTTGGTTTTTCTTTTTAGAGAAGCTTGTTTATTTACTCTAGGAGAAATAAAGAGAAATGAAATATATAGTTTCCTTTATAAAATTCATGTTCTGTTTTTGGATGTTCTGTTTTTTTGTGCCTTTAATTTTTGGATCCTGGTTTATTCTCCTTTACGTGTTGTCCCTACCATTCATGTCTTATCAGAAATGGCTGTTTCTAGGCTTGAAGTCATCTAAAAAAGAAGTTTTCTGAGAGCTTATCTGAGAGACAGTATTGAGGAAATATATGGAGAACATATACAAAAAGACTCACTTTGGGCTTTTAGATTGGTGAACATAACCCATAGTATGCATTTTCTAGTGTGTGGATATGTGTGTACTTGGACCTTATTCATCCTACTTCTTAAAATGCCATAAACCAGCAACAGGATTATCGCTAAAGTCACACTTGTTCTACCAGTGAGCAGTCTAGCAGGAAGCAAGAGAGAATGTCTGCTGTTAGGACTTGGTCTCTGAACATTTATATTGGTAACCGTTGTGCAGTAAATTTGGAACAGTGAGGAAGCATGGGAACTAACACTGATGCAGTCAGAAGAGCTCTTTTCTTGGGAGCCCCGTCTCATTCCCAGCCCCTCAACTTGCGGTATTTGGGATGAGGTTTTTTGGCCTGCCTAAAGGCAGGGGAATGAATAACATCACTCCTTAAGGTCTTTGCTGGTCTTGGATTTAATGACTCTTGTTTAGTTTTATTAAAGGAAAGGTTACTTATAACCAGAAAAACAAATCTTTAAATAATCTTTTAGTTCACATGATTAATTTGGAGAATAGTCAATACCCGCTGGAGATTAAATTAAAAATATATTTGGCTAATGATTTATTTATTAGGAGGTAGTATAGTAAGGTGGTTAAAAACATAAGCTTTGGAGTCATCCTGGTTTGAGTCTCAGCTTTGTGGTTTACTGGCTGTGTGACTCAGAGCAAGCTAATCTCTTTAAGCCTGTCTGTTCTGAAGGACAGTAATACTTACCATAGGCATGTCTTTAGGTTAAATGAGTTGATGTGTGAAAAGAGTTTAGCACAGTACCTGACATACATTGTAAGTATACAGTAAGTGTTAATTAATTTAAAATCAATAAATGTTTTTCTGAGAGAATAATCTCTGCTAGTAGAGAGCTCAAGGGCATTGATCAAAGTCATTCTTTCCTAGTTAGCTTAAATTCTGTTTCCTGCTTTGGGAAAAGTCTCACTAATCTTATAAATTTACTAGAGGTCCGGCACACGAAATTCGTGCATGGGTATAGTCCCTAGGCCTGGCCTGTGATTAGGGCCATCTTTCCCGGCTGCCTACAGCTGGTCCTGCCTCCCGCCGCCACCCATCCACAGTTCCCCATTCGCCATTGGGTGATCGGAGCCTGCCGGCCAGGGGGAGGAACTGAGAGGTCGGCCATTCCCCCCGCTTGCCAGCCTCGCCCCCGCAGCTGGTTGCCCTCTGTATGTGGGGCAACTGGTGGGGTGGGGGCCTTGGCCTGGTGCCACCTGCGTCCCCCGCCACCCACCCCTGGCTCCCCGTTTGCCATTGGGTGGTTGGAGACTGCTGGCCCGGGGAAAGGGACCGAGAGGTGGTCAGTGCGCCTCGTAGTGACTGGTTGAGTGGTCGTTCTGGTAGGGTCAATTTGCATATGACCTTTTTATTATATAGGACAGTGATGGCGAGCCTATGACATGCGTGTCAGAGGTGACACACGAACTTATTTTTTTGGTTGATTTTTCTTTGTTAAATGGCATTTAAATATATAAAATAAATATCAAAAATATAAGTCTTTGTTTTACTCTGGTTGCAAATATCAAAAAATTTCTATATGTGACACGGCACCAGAGTTAAGTTAGGGTTTTTTAAAATGCTGACACGCCGAGCTCAAAAGGTTCGCCATCACTGGTATAGGATGATAGATAATGAAATGGCATATGACAGCAGATGAAATAGTACAGAAATTATAAAACTATTAACTCTAACCTGCCTCATTTTACAAATGACATGAAGCTCATAAAAGTTATCTAATTTACCCAAAGTTATATGAGTTGATGTATTAGAGCTCAGGTCTCCTAACTCCTGGCTTAGTGTTTTTCCTTGAATGCGTGTGTGTGTGTGTGTGTGTGTATCTATATCTTTACCTATATGTATATACATTTGATGAGGTTTCTATTACTGAAGTGCATAATAATCATGTGCATTCACTGACCATCCTTGACAGTTTTAGAAAAATGTTCTAAGAGCTTCTGACAATGTGCATCATAGTATAGAAAGAAGATTGGTACTTTAAAAGAAACAATTCCAAGTTATTTTTATTTTTAAAACCTTTACATGGCCCTCGCCAGTTTGGCTCAATGGATAGAGTGTTGGCCCTTGGACTGAAGGGTCCCAGATTTGATTCTGGTCAAGGGCATGTGTCTCAGTTGCAGGCTCAATCCCCTGCCCTAGTCAGGGCGCATGCAGGAGGCAACCAATCAATGTCTCTCTCTCACATTGATGTTTCTCTCTATCTCTCCTGCTTCCTTCCACTCTCTCTAAAAATCAATGGAAAAATATTCTCAGGTGAGGATTAACAAAAAGTAAGTTTAAAAAGAAAACCTTTATACGGAATATTTTTTATTATTTTTTCTTTTAGAATGATAGGTTTTTACTTTGATTTTTTATCTTTAGTTATTTTTATTGTTTGTTTATAGAAATCATATGGGGGAAAAGACCTCAAAGTATTGAAGAAATTAATGTGTGTAAAGAGGATGCTGTTGGATCTTTTTTTTCCACAAACTTATGTAACTTTGCTAGATGGACTTAGCATTTTAGACTGATTGTTTGGCCTTTGCATGTAGGTGAGGTTAGCCTATTCTAAATGTGTTTTAATTTATTGAGTCTAAACCAAGATAGACCTTTTGTGTTTTGTGTTCTTTATTTTACTTCATTAATACATGATGCCCTTGCTCTTGAGATTTTACTTCTTTGGTAGCACAAAAGAAAGCTGTTAAGCCAGGGCAGCTTGGTAATAAACAGAACACAAATAACCTTCTAAAGATTTGAAGACTATTTTAACAAGCATGAGATGGTTGACTGTAAAAGCTTAGAGAGTTTACATATAGTTTTCTAATCTCCAAAGCAAGTTTGAGTGAGCTAAAGCTTACAGAGTAATTTATAGTGGGTTGGCCAAGTGGAAATACTTGCTCATACATTTAAAAATTCCCACTTTTTAAGAGCTCAAATAGATATTGTCACACTAAGTAAAAACTTGTAAACAGTTTACAAATGAATCTAAAAGTTATGCTCCTAGAATTAAAATACTAGTCTTCCACCTAGTTATTAGATTCTAATACTGTTCTTCACTAAACTGAACTATGGTTCCTTGGAGAAATGACTGATTCCAGGGCTGGAACTGGGAAAGAGGACCCCCAAAAATGTTGGGGACATGGCAAAGACCCAGAAACGAGCTTGAATGGGTTCCCACTGGCCAAACTGGAGTATCAGAATAAATAAGGACAATCAATGGAGTGTAACTTATTGAATAAAATAATAATCCATTAGTCCTGCCAACTAATAAAATAGATAAATAATTAAAGGAGAAGAGAAAGTTCTTCTTTACCAAAGAATGTTAACTAATCAATATGAAAAGGATGATGGAGATAGAAAAGTCACTATTTCACAGTTGTCATAGTAAGGATTGATTCAGGCAAGTTTCATCATCTGGGTTGAGAGGAGGGAGTTTACTGAGGAACAAGTTAAGAACGTGGTCTCAAATGAACTCCCATAACTTATTTATTAATTACAAATAGAGAAATGGTAACTATGTAACTAGGGGGAAGGTAGACATTATGTGCTTCCAGATAATGATACTTTGAAAAGAGCACAGCATAAGCTGAAAATTTATAACTTGAATGCAGTCATGAGGAAACAGCAGAGAAACCGGAACTGAGGGGCATTCAATGAAATAACTGGCCTGTATGTTTCTAAATTGTGAATGTCTTGAAAAACAAAGGAAGGTTGGGAGCATTTCCAGATTAAAGAAGACTAGTGCCTGTCCGGTATGGTTCAGTGGTTGAGCGTCAACCTGTGAACCAGGAGGTCACGGTTTAATTCCCAGTCAGGGCACATGCCCAGGTTGCAGGCTTAATCCCCAGCATGGGCCATGCAGGAGGCAGCCAATGAATGATTCTCTCTCATCATTGATGTTTCTGTCTCATTCTCCCTCTCCCTTCCTTTCTGAAATCAATAAAAATACATGTTTTTTTAAATTTTTTTTAAAAGACTAGTATACATGACCACTAAATGAATGTGTGATTCTCAGTTTCTTTTGTTTTCATTTATAAATACATATATCTTTATCCCAATTTCCCTATTTTATTTTTATTTTTTAAATATATTTTATTGATTTTTTACAGAGAGGAAGGGAGAGAGATAGAGAGTTAGAAACATCGCTGAGAGAGAAACATCGATCAGCTGCCTCCTGCACATCTCCTACTGGGGATGTGCCTGCAACCCATGTACATGCCCTTGACCGGAATCGAACCCGGGACCCTTCACTCCGCAGGCTGACGCTCTATCCACTGAGCCAAACCGGTCTATCCACTGAGCCAAACTGGTTTCAGCTTTCCCTATTTTACATAAAAGATAGCACTACATATATCCTCATTTTTAAACGTAGCAATACAGCCCTAGCAGGTTTGGCTCAATGGATAGAGCGTCGGCCTGTGGACTGAAGGGTCCTGGGTTCATTTCTGGTCAAGGGCACATGCTAGGGTTGTGGACTCAATCCCCAGTAGGGGGCATGCAGGAGGCAGCCAATCAATGATTCCCTCTCATCATTGATGTTTCTATCTCTCCCTCTCCCTCTCTGAAATCAATAAAGATATATCTTATAAGTACCGCGCGCTAACGGATTGCGCCACTGGAGCTCCAATAAAGATATATCTTAAATAAACTTAGCAATACATTTAAGAACTTCTTCCTTTTATCACTGCATAAAGGCATACTATTTGTTTTAAAATTACACAATATTCCATTTTGTGAATTAAATAATAATTTATGTAATCCCTTAAGTCACCATTTTGTACAGTTGCAGTATTGTGCTAACATGAGTAGCCTTATACATACTTTATTTTGTACATATGCAATTATATCAGAAAATTTCTGAAAAATGGAATTGTTTGGTCATAGGATAAATGTATTTTTAATTTTCATGATTATTACCAAATTGCACTTCATTGCAGTTATATCATTTTACGTTCCCACCTTCATGAGTGCCTTCCCCCATATCCTCATCAACATCAAACTTCAAATTTTTGTCTATTTATTACTTTTTTAAATGGCATCTCATAGTAGTATTAATTTGCGTATTTGTTAACAGGAGTGAGATTGAACATATTTCCTGTTTTAGATCCATTTATGTTTCCTTTTTGTGAATTGTTAGTATTCTTTACCCATTTCATATTAAACTGTTCAATTTTTTTTTCTTCTTTATAGGAGTCCTTTTACATTAGGGAGAGTAGCCCTTTGTGCTGTAACATACAAACATTTTTTCCCAGTTTGTTGTCCAACTTCTGACTGATGTGTTTCTAGTCACATATACAGTATTTTTTGTGTGCTTTTTTCCTTTATTTTTCTTTTAATGTGATTGAATTCTTTAATGGCTTCTACATTTTGAATCATAGTTAGCGCCTGATAATTTAAAAACTAGGCAAATACTTGTTTTGGGAAGATAGCTATGAAGTGCAGTTTTCTTCTACTAACTATTTAATAGTACAGTTTGGGGGGAGGTGTTTTTACTTTAATTAGAGCATAAGTCAAGTAATTAAGTAACACATTTAATAACCAGTTATGTAATAAGTGAGATGTGGAGTGATTAATTTGTTACAGGTAATAGTGTATATTTTTAGGTAATCTATATGTGTTTGTTTCACTTGAATAAACCAGGCAATCTAATAGAAATAATGCCTTTATTAAAACTTTATTTTGTCCTAACCAGTTTGGCTTAGTGGATAGAGTGTCGGCCTGCGGACTGAAAGGTCCCAGCTTTTATTCCAGTCAAAGGCACATGCCCGGGTTGCAGGCTCAATCCCCAGTAGGGGGCATGTAGGAGGCAGCTTATCAATGATTCTCTTTGATCATTGATGTTTCTGTCTCTTCCTTTCCCTTTTTCTCTCAAATCAATAAAAAAAATATTTTTAAAAACTTTATTTCAACTTCATTAAAATGTATATTAGGTACTAAAGTTCAAAAAATAAGATTATAAGAAATTACTCTAAGAAAACATGTAATCGGTTGATTTTTAATACCTTAAAAAGATTATTTTTCTTCTTAATTATCTTTCTTTTTGTGTTAAAAGGGAAGTATGGATGTATAAGGTACCTAATTCCTTATAGGTATTGAATTAGAGAGCACAGTTCAAAAGTAGGAGGTTTAGAATGTGATAGGAGACCAAGTGATAGTTCATACTTTCTGAGAGTGCTTACTCTTATATCTCCCTTACCTCTGTTCCATGACTGTCCCATTTTCCTTTTAGTGTATGTATGTATGTATATATGTATTTATTTATTTAATACTTTTGTGGTGTTTTTTTAAAAATACATTTTTATTGACTTCAGAGAGGAAGGAAGAGGGAGAGAGAAATAGAAACATCCATGATGAGAGAGAATCATGGATTGGCTGCCTCCTGCAAGTCCCCCACTGGGGATTATGCCCACAACCTGGGCATATGTCCTTGATCGGAATCGAACTTTTAGTTTGCAGGCCGACGCTCTATCTGCTGAGCCAGACCGGCTAGGGCTTTAGTGTATTTATTGAAGAGAAAAAGAGTATGTGGCCAATTCATTGGACAGTGTTTTATTTGCTTCCCTTGCCTCTTAGCTGTATGCTCTGTCATGATCATTATGCTACTTTAATGCATTCTTTTACTTTGAGCAGTCTGACTTGAAAACCGAATGTTGGATAAATAATTCTTAATCTCCACATAAACAAATTAGCCTTTTGCCTTTTTGGCAAGTAAAATGGATTTGGAAAGGTTGTCTAATATTTTATAAGTCATCTAAATTTTTGTACTTCTGATTATTTCACTTAATTAGTTTTATAAACTCATGCAAACCGTTGAGAAAGTTGTTCAAGGCAGTGGTGCCATTTTAGTTTTAATGATTAAATATATAGATCAAAGCATGATATATTTTGGCCAAGAAAATATAAATAAAGCAACTTTTGTTGGAATAGGGATATCTTTTACATCATATAGGTTTTTTTCTATTTGTATTTTTACTCATAAAATAAATTTAGCTTACTTTAAGGAAAGTTGCCCAAATATTTAATCATAAAATCATTTAAAGTCAAGTTTAACTTTGATTAAGCATCATTTAAATAATCTTAAATTAGATACTTTAAGTAATTCCATGCATGGCTCTTCTGTGTAATGAAACTTATTTTTAATTTTCCCAGCAGAAATTCAGGAAGCAAAAGCTCCCAGTCCTTCCATAAACCGGCAAACCAGCATTGAAACGGATAGAGTGTCTAAAGAGTTCATAGAATTTCTCAAGACCTTCCACAAGACAGGCCAAGAAATCTATAAGCAGACCAAGATGTTTTTGGAAACAATGCATTACAAAAGGGTAGGTTGAGAATGACTACTTAGAAACAGAGTTTTGGTTTGAGGAAGGGTCTTCGAGATAATTTAGTGCAACTTTGTCATTTTATACCTGAGAAAATCAAGACCCTGAGATATTAAGTTACCTAAGAAATGACACTGAATAAAGTGAAAACCTGACTCCCAGGCTACTACTTTTCCACTGCAACTCAGTGGCGTTTAGATCATCTTTACGTGGAAAGTGTGACATCCAAGACACTTTCATAGTATACTTTAGTACTAAGCCTTCCTAACTGTACCTTGTAAACAGTATAAACTACCATAGTTAGTAGACCTTGAGCTCGTAAGTAACAATTGTTAGACCAGTAGCAACCATTTTAGGGTATTTTTGTTTTTGTTTTTTGTATTTTGATTTTAAATTTTCCTCTCCTTGCTAAAGTAGAGAAGGGAAAGCTAGAATTTAGATGTTGAAAGGGACCTTAGCAATTAATCTGATTTTAGTCCTTTCATTTTATAGATGGGAAAGTTGAGAGCCAGAGAGGATAAGTCACTTGTCCAAGGTTAACAGCTAGGTTCTGCTAGTGTCAGAACTAGTACTTGTGTGTTTCACGTGTGTGTCTTTAACCTGTAATTTCTAACCGATAATTTCAGTTACAGTAATTCATAAGACCACCTATAAAGGGGCTCATTTTGTAAATAGGGATTAATGTGTTTGTAACATACCTCACCCATTAAACTTAGAATTAGCTCTTGTCAAAATATTTTTTAAATATTGAATTCAGTTAGTACAGGAGAAAATAAGCTTTCTTTCTTGTTTTGCTTTTTTTTTGGTGTGCGTTTACACTGAAAATAAATAAACAGGCTTCTGTTTCCACCCTGAAAGTGTTTGCAAGCAAATAGTGAAACTTAAATAAAGCAAGCAAGATATCATTTACATTTTGAGTTAGAAGTAATGATAGACTTCTTTAATATGAAAAATTCAGATATCATGTGATATACAACTTTCACTTTTAATAGAAGTAAAAACTAAAGTTTTGTAGTTATTTATTCTTCAGCCCATATGAAATATTTACTTGCTATATATACTGTATTGGCATATATACTATATAGTACACATAGCACAAAGCACTATATTTTTAAAAACTGCTGAACTCAGATTTGTTTCTTTTTCTTTTGCTCAGAAGTGTAATGTTCCCTTTTTCTGTAATAATTTAATAGACTTTTGACTCAATATACTGAAGTAAAGAGGTAATTAACAGGTACAGATACTGCCATACTTAATTGTTTTCAAGGCACCATTAATTGATATTAGAGACCTGAATATGGCCTCAGAGTCCTCCTTGTTGAAGAACCACTGTACAACCTAGTTTTCATTTCTACACCAGCGCTGTTTTATGTTGAAGTGGCCAAGTCGTATGCATGTGTGCTCAGCATCTAGCATGGTACCTGGCACATACCTGATACCAAACAGATGTTTGTTAAACTGAATGTCCCTAGGGAAGCCCTTCTAGTCTTTAGCTGCAAGTTAATGTTTCAAATAAATAAAACAGTTTTTACACCTGAATGAAGCAACCTTATCTAACTAGCTTCAAATCATTTAATTATAAATTTCTTGAGAGAATTTCAGTACAACTTGGGATAGTTCCTGTGATATAGTGAAATATATCACAGTGCAAGTGCCCTCGGAGAGGTACTCAATTTATCAAAACTGCTTAAAAATCTGAAGTTAATGTTATGCTCACCAACTAAACTTTCTAGGCTTCTTATTCTTATGATCTACTCATTATGAAAATACAGCCTTATCTGTTTGGAACTGCCTCATTGCCATTCATTGATAATTCTTTCTACTGCACCCCCACAATATTATTCTTCAAATGTGTGAGTTTCAGAACACTGAACCATTCTTGCCTACATCTTTTTTTTTTTTTTTAGCTTTATTCCTGTTTTCTCCAACCCTATGGTATGCCAGTGGTGAGCAGCCTTTTCTGCATATGGGTCAAGTCTAGAAAATGAAATACATATTTTCAGAATTATGTTAAAATTTTTCAGCCATTTTATCTTTATCAATAAGGAAGTACTTGACCTGCACTTAGACTTAAAAAGAATTTTTTTCATTCCAAAAGGGGAATTTGGCTAAAATTTCATTTACATAACACTGCATTATTGAAATGTAATGCTTTTCTGTTCAACAGATACTATCATTTGCTAAGACTGGCTTATTTCCCCCTTTTTTTTCTTTTTGCTTAATCTTATTAGATACTTAATATTAAGGTATGTATTGTCTTGTAATCCCTTTTCATATTCTTTAAAATAAGATATATTTCTATTGTAAATGAGACAGGCAGCTACATCATCAATATACAGTCCATTCAGGTTGAACACACAGTTATAATCAGCTATTTTTCTCTTTTTTTTTTTTAAAGTCATCATAGCAAGATTTTAAATTGTAGAAATGGCCAGAAGGTTGGGGACGGGGGAGATGGTGTATGAAGAAAGCTAAGGAGAATTTACAAGGTTTAGTTTTTTAAACTTCTTCTTATTACAAAATAACTATAAGAATCTTACTGTAAGAACCAAGCTTTAATTAGGTCCAAGTGTGGCACGATCCAAGGACGTGTAAGATCACACATTATTGGAGGCAGCAGAAACCAGCCATACAGAAAATATGGACATCAAAACTAAAAACCTAAATTCATTAAAAACAGTTAACTGTAGTGCAACAGTTAATGAATTCAGAAAATGATCACAGAGATCCAATTTCTGTAGATGGGGAGTTCCAGATAAAATATACAGAAAACATAATTACAGAAATAGTCAGATTTTCAAAACTGGAGGTAAATAAAAAAAGACTTCAACTAGACAACTAAGAAATGTATACAGAGAACCTCTCAGTATTAATATTCAAAGGAATATACCCACTTGTCAAACATTTTTTTTTTCAATTTTTAAAAAATCCTCAACCAAGGATATGTTTTTATTGAAAAAAAAATTTTTTTTAAGAGAGGAAAGGAGGTAGGAGAGAGAGAGAAACATCATTGTGATTAGGAAACATCAATCAGTTGCCTCCTGTACTCCCCCCGACCAGGAATCAAACTTACAACTTTTTGGTGTACAGGATGATGCCCAGCCAACTGAGCCACCCGGCCAGGGCCACTTGTCAAAACTTTTTAAACTACAAAGAAAAAATAGTTTTAGGGAAAAAAAGTAAAATGACTTTATACAGACTTTATAGAAAAGATGATCCCAGACCATGTTTAGAGAATACTTAATACTTAAGGATTTACACTATAAGTGTTTTTTTCTTTGGAAAGTATGAAAAAAACCTTTGGAATTTTATAGAACCTGAAAGACTTAACCAACACAAATCTACTATCATTTAGCCCTTTGACAAGAACTGTGAAGGATCTGAGATTTACCTTACTTGCATGTTAACAAATTAGCCTGCCATAGTTTCATGGATACTGGCAGAAGACATAAGTGTCTTGGGTCAGAAATAAAGGCCAGTTTATAACAGTAGTAAGCCAGAGTGAATCAGCATTTGCACCAATTCCTTGAGTATCAATTCCCACAGGGCAATGCCTGTGAATGCAGTGTGTTATGTTAGAGAAAAGGATCTTTTATAATGGGCATGAGTTTAGAATTTATATTTAGAATTTGTAAATATGTTCTTATGGACATGTACTTCATATAGCTGCTGCTATGACTATCCACCTGGAAGTCCAAGCATAATATTAAAACTAGTTCTTTGAAGAAATGTTTTCAGTGGACCTAAACTTGTTTTGTCCATGGATATATTTTTCTGGAGATCAAGTTTTGTACGAAGATGGGTCTACTTGAGTTCATACAACGGAGCATAAAGGAAACAACCTTCCTCATGACCATCTCATATGGGTATTAGTATAAAACAAAAATATTTGCTGCTGCTACCACCATATCTGTTTCGAGATGATTAGTGGAGATAGAATAAGAAAAAGAAGTGAGACCGCCTGGGAATACCGGGTGCTGTAGGCTTAAAAAAAAAAAAAAAGAAAAGAAGAAGAAGTGAGAGATTTACTATATGTCCAATGACGTTTTATCCTTCAGGCTTATATTTATCATACAGTAGAAGATAATTATTTGCATTGTCCTCCTATGCTCTCTGAGCATTTTTTTAATCTTTCATGTTATTGCTTATACTACAGTATAAGCAATTGTGGGAATTCTAATAATGTAATAAATGTTTTTAGAATAGATAGAAATATAGTATTAAGGATATTC
This sequence comes from Myotis yumanensis, assembly GCF_028538775.1. Lineage (NCBI taxonomy): Eukaryota > Metazoa > Chordata > Mammalia > Chiroptera > Vespertilionidae > Myotis > Myotis yumanensis. The sequence goes on along the minus strand of NW_027223755.1, from coordinate 86,834,329 downwards.
AGGAAAATTTGTCAGGAAAATCCAAAGAAAAACAGAATACTAATAGAGGTATAAATTTGGCAATATGGTGATATAAAAGTCCACAAAATTCAGTTACAATACAACATTCCAGTGATAAAAAACCTAGCGCATTCTTTAAAAATAGCAATTTTAAAGACAATAGCAATAAATAAAATTAAATATTAATAACATCTAATATAGAAAGTTAGAGGTTTATTCAATGAATTAAAAGATTAAGGATTGTACCTGGGCTCTAGCCGAGAAAAATAAATTTACAAATATTTTTCAGGTTAATATGAACACTTAAGATATCATTTAAATTACAATGTTATATTGTTTATTCTAGAAAAACAAGGGAGCAAGTATACCATGTAATCTTTGGGGGTAGAATGCAAGGATTTTGGAGAGGAGGTTTCTAAATTTTGCAAGCGTCAAAATATATTCTAAAATGAACTTTATATGATTTTTAAATGTTTTTTTTTTTTTTTTTTTATTGCTTAAAGCATTACAAAGGGTATTACATATGTGTCCTTTTTTTTCCCCCCGCCCTTGACAATACCCCGGCTTCCCCTACCCCCCGGTGTCTTTTTTTTTTTTTTCTTTTTTTTTTTTTTTTAAATATATTTTACCGATTTTTCACAGAGAGGAAGGGAGAGAGATAGAGAGAGTTAGAAACATCGATCAGCTGCCTCCTGCACATCCCCCACCGGGAACGTGCCCGCAACCCAGGCACACGCCCTTGACCGGAATCGAACCCGGGACCCCCCAGTCCGCAGGCCGACGCTCCATCCACTGAGCCAAACCGGTTTCGGCTACCCCCCAGTGTCTTATGTCCATTGGTTATGCTCATATGCATGCATACAAGCCCTTCAGTTGATCTCTTAACCCCCTCCCTCCTGCCCCCCAACACTCCCCGGCCTTCCCGCTGCAGTTTGACAATCTGTGTGAGGCAGCTCTGCCTCTTTATCTATTATTGTTCAAAAGTTTATAATGGTCTCTATTATCCATGAATGAGTGAGATCATGTGGTATTTTTCCTTCATTGACTGGCTTATTTCACTTAGCATAATGCTCTCCAGCTCCATCCATGCCGTTGCAAATGGTAAGAGTACCTTCTTTCTTACAGCAGCATAGTATTCCATCGTGTAGATGTACCACAGTTTTCTAATCCATTCATCTACTGATGGGCATTTAGGCTGTTTCCAGATATTAGCTATGGTGTTTAAATGTTTTTTAAATAAGAAATGGGCAAAGCCAGCTTTCTTTTCAGAATCAAAATGTAGAACAATTGGGAAAATGTATTTAATTAACCTTCACTAGTTTAAGCCTCCACAACTATATGTGATTTTGATGTTAAAAAACATCTCTATATATAAAAGCCTAAGCGACCATTAACAACGGAACCGAATTTAAAAAAGACCCCGAATAGCTGCAGCAATCCTGAGAAAGAAGAATAAAGTAGGTGGGATCTCAATACCAGATATCAAGCTGTATTACAAAGCCACTGTTCTCAAAACAGCCTGGTACTGGCACAAGAACAGACATATAGATCAATGGAATAGAATGGAGAACCCAGAAATCGACCGAGACCACTATGCACAATTAATATTCGACAAAGGAGGCATGAACATACAATGGAGTCAAGACAGTCTCTTCAATAACTGGTGTTGGGAAAATTGGACAGATAGATGCAAAAAAATGAAACTAGACCACCAACTTACACCATTCACAAAAATAAACTCAAAATGGATAAAGGACTTAAACATAAGACAAGAAACCATAAAAATACTAGAGGAATCCACAGGCAGCAAAATAGCAGACATATGCCGAAGCAATTTCTTCACTGATACTGCTCCTAGGGCAATGGAAACTAAAGAGAAAATAAACAAATGGGACTACATCAAAATAAAAAGCTTCTGCACAGCAAAAGAAACCATCAACAAAACAACAAGAATGCCCACTGCATGGGAGAACATATTTGCCAATGTTATCACCGATAAGGGTTTAATCTCCAACATTTACAGGGAACTCATACAACTAAACAAAAGGAAGATAAACAATCCAATCAAAAAATGGGCAACGGACCTAAATAGAAACTTTTCAAAAGAAGACAGACGGAAGGCCAAGAGACATATGAAAACATGCTCAAAGTCACTAATCATCCGAGAGATGCAAATCCAAACGACAATGCGGTACCATCTCACACCTGTCAGAATGGCTATCATCAACAAATCAACAAACGACAAGTGCTGGAGAGGATGTGGAGAAAAAGGAACCCTCCTGCACTGCTGGTGGGAATGCAGACTGGTGCAGCCACTGTGGAGAACAGTATGGAGTTTCCTCAAAAAACTAAAAATGGAACTCCCATTTGACCCAGTGATCCCACTTCTAGGAATATACCCCAAGAAACTAGAAACACCAATTAGAAAGGTTATATGCACCCCTGTGTTCATGGTAGCACAATTCACCATAGCTAAGATTTGGAAACATCCTAAGTGCCCATCAGTAGGTGAGTGGATTAAAAAACTGTGGTACATCTACACAATGGAATACTATGCTGCAGTAAAAAAGGAGTTCTTACCATTTGCAACAGCATGGATGGAACTGGAGAGCATTATGCTAAGTGAAATAAGCCAGTCAGAGAAGGATAAATACCACATGATCTCACTCATTTGTGGAATATAGTGAACAACATAAACTGATGAACAAAAACAGATCCAGAGACGGAGAGGCATCGATTGGACCGTCGGGCCTCGGAGGGAAGGTAGGGGAGGGTGGGGGTAAGGGGGAGAGATCAACCAAAGGACTTATATGCAAGCATATAGGCCTAACCAATGGACATGGACAACAGGGGGGGTGAAGGCATGAGTGGGGGGGAGAGGGGGTAACGTGGGGATAAGGACACATATGTAATAACTTAATAAAAAAATTTAAAAAAAAATAAAACATTTGATAAAAGTTAAAAACAAACAAACACATCTCTATATATAAAAGCCTAAGCGACTGTTAATGACGGAACCACTGGAATGATCTGTTGATCAGTTGCTATGATGCACACTGACCACCAGGGGGCAGACGCTCAATGCAGGAGCTGCTCCCTGGTGGTCAGTGCCCTCCCACAGCCAACCTAACCCGGCCAGCCATCCCCCATCGGCCCCTGGTGCTAAATCATTCCTAGAGACCTGCTTCTAGGTCGGGGTTTTGTACATAGCAGAGCAGCTCCCTTGCTGCAATCAGCCTTCGACACAAGGATTTGTCTCACTCCCGTCCTCTCCCTTCCCCAGGGGCTGCCCACCTGCCGAGGTGGCAGCTCGGCCGCGAGGGAAAGAGAAGGGGGGAGGTGGGGAACTGTGCGGTGGTGGGGCACCAATGGCGGTGGCGGCATTCAGTGTTCGTTCCTTCCGCACCCGGCCCAGCAACAATCACCTCCTCTCCTGACCCCACCAGGCCCTTAGGGCCTGAGCTGGGATGGGGAATCGGGGGTGGGTGGTGGCAGACATGGCCCCTTTTCCAAGGGGGTTGAGGGCCAGCTCCCTTCTTGGGGCCAGCGGCCAACCTCCCGTGGTTCACACACACACATGCACACACACACACCCGTGCATGAATTCGTGCACCAGGCCTCTATGATCTATAATAAAAGGGTAATATGCTAATTAGATCGGGTCAACTGGACATCTTCTGGATGTCCTTCCAGACAAAGCCACAGTGGCGGAGGCTGAGGCAGAGGTGGTTAGAGGTGATCAGTCCGGCAGGGGAGAGTGGTTAGTGGCAATCAGGCCAGCAGGGGAGAGTGGTTAGGGGCTATCAGGCAGGCAAGCAGGTGAGCGGTTAGGAGCCAGCGGTCCCAGATTGCGAGAGGGGTCCCGGATTGGAGAGGGTGCAGGCTGGACTAAGGGACCCCTCCCTCCCCCCCCCCCCCGCATGAATTTCATGCACCGGGCCTCTAGTCTTATATAATAAAAGCCTAATATGCACATTGACCGAATGGCGGAATGACCATTCAGGGGGGACAGAGGCGGCACCACGCCAGCCAAAGTGGGTACCAGCGGGCAGAGGGAGGGGACGGTGATCTGGGAGCAGTGGTGACTGGCATCAGCGGAGGGGTGATTGGGGGCGGGGCAAATGCTGTGAGACCTACAAAGTTGTTTTTTTTTTTAAAGGAATGAGAGCGTTTTAGAGGAGATACGGTATGAACTGAGTCTTAAAGGCAGTAACTATTAGGGACTTTCTTGGACAGCTTTTGAAGGCAGCATCTGTCTGATGGACAACTGTTGGAGATTTGAGGCACAATCTAGCATGATCAGTTGGACTGTGGTATGTTACAGATGGATTGAAAAGTGAGAGAGATGAAAGGTGGGGAGAGCAGCTAAACAGGTGAGGTAATGAAGGCCCAAACCAGGAAAGAACAGAAGGCAGATAAGTCAGGTTTGGTCACTGCCCCCGAACCAGGACATCCTTTCTGAATTAAGCCAGAGCATTAGGGTCTGCATGCTTTACCAGGGCTTTGTCAGCCCTTGCTGTATGTTGTCCTAGGCCTGTGCAGAGGCAATTTATGAGAAAGAGTCCTATGGAGTTTGCCTTTCTACAGTGACATCTTTGTGAGAATCCTTGGGAGAAGTTTCTAATTTTGGTGTCAGAATTTCACCTAAAAAATTAGTTTGTTTCTATATGTTGGACTCTTAATTGTGTGACTATTTTCATCTTGGTGATGATTGCTAGAAAGTTGAAAGACAAATTTATGGATTGACTGTTGATTAAGTTTTGTATCTTCAAGGAATACATTTTTGTGTTGTCATTCCTGACTCACTTTCTGTTTCTCTCCATGTTTTTTTTTTTAATTAAATCTTTATTGTTCAGATTATTACATTTGTTCCTCTTTTTTCCCCCCATAACTCCCCTCCTTCCAGCTCCCACCCCACCCTCCACCCTCACTCCCCACCCACTGTGTTCATCCATAGGTGCATGATTTTTGTCCAGTCACTTCCCGCATCTCCCACACCCCTTTTCCCCCCAAGAATAGTCAGTCTATTCCCTTTCTATGTCCCTGATTCTATTATAATCACCAGTTCATTCTGTACATCAGGTTATTTATTCACTTGATTCTTAGATTCATTTGTTGATAGATGCATGTTTGTTGTTCATAATTTGTATCTTTACCTTTTTCTTCTTCTTCCTCTTCTTAAAGGATACCTTTCAGCATTTCATATAATACTGGTTTGGCGGTGATGAACTCCTTTAGCTTTTCCTTATCTGTGAAGCTCTTTATCTGACCTTCAATTCTGAATGATAGCTTTGCTGGATAAAGTAATCTTGGTTGTAGGTTCTTGGTATTCAGCACTTTGAATATTTCTTGCCATTCCCTTCTGGCCTGCAAAGTTTCTGTTGAGAAATCAGCTGACAGTCGTATGGGTATTCCCTTGTAGGTAATTGAGCCTCTTTCTCTTGCTGCTTTTAAGATTTTCTCTTTGTCTTTTGCTCTTGGCATTTTAATGATGATGTGACTTGGTGTGGTCCTCTTTGGATTCCTTTTGTTTGGGGTTCTCTGCGCTTCTTGGACCTGTAAGTCCATTTCTTTCTCCAGATGGGGGAAGTTTTCTGCCATTATTTCTTGAAATAGGTTTTCAATATCTTGCTGTCTCTCATCTTCTGGCACTCCAATAATTCTGATATTAGTCCGCTTAAAGCTGTCCCAGAGGCTCCTTACACTATCTTCACACTTTCGGATTCTTTTTTCATTTTGCTTTTCCAATTGGGTGTTTTTTGTCGAATCTTTGGTTTGATTATTGTGCTCCTCTGGTCTGCTATTGGGTATAATATTCTTTATTTCAGTCCGTGTATGCTTACTTTCTAATTTCTTTATCGTAGCATCGAGGGTCTCATTAGTTTTCGTGAGGCTCTGCACAAATTTATGGCAAGCCCTCAAAATTGCGATTCTTAGCTCCATATCCTCCATTTCTGTCATGTTTTTTTGTCTCCGCATCTTTTATGCTTTCTTGGTGCACCCCCTTGTGGTCTCTGTGCGCAGTCTTGTTCTAGCCAAGCCTTAATTGTTGTAGTTAACACTAGAGGGATTTGACCGCCAGGCCGACTGGCTATAGGAATCAGCTGTGCGGAAAACGTCTGCCTTCTGGGGAGGCGCTAATCCAGCCTTTGCCTGAGGCAATTGGCAAATGGCTGTGCGCAGGGTTTGGGCGGGGCGGGATCAACAGGGCGGGCAGAGGGAGCAGTTATGGCCACGCTCAGTCCCGTTCCCAGAGGCTCTGCTTCTCAGAACCCCGGCAGCCGCTGCAAACCTCGGAGAGAAAGCTGCCCTCAGGTTCCAACTGATGCCGGATAATCCCGCTTCTCCCGTTTGAGTCTGGGTCCCTAGAGACTCGCCCGGATCTGGAGCCCAGAGTCTGAGACTCACTCCCGACAGAAAACGACAACCGCGCCCTCAGCCACCAGCCCGCTTTGCGCGCGCACCTCGGTACCTTTGTATTTTCCACACTGCACCGCCTCTGAGCCTCGATTTGCTCTTCTCTTTCCTTCTAGTTGTAGAGTCTCTCTTCAGCCAGCCTTCCTGTGGTTCTGGGTGATGTCCGTTCAGTCTTTTAGTTGTATTTTTGAAATGGTTGTTTGCGGCAGCCGTCTCCGGTGTTTACCTACGCCGCCATCTTGGTCTCCTCCATGTTTTGTTTTTCTTTCTTTCTTTTTATTTTTTTTATCACCTTCTAGTTTGCTGTGGTAAACTATGTTTATCTTTTATGCAAACTTCAAATATTCTTTGGAAGAATGTGGGACATAAATATATGTATTTACACCTAAAAGTCAGTAAAATCAAATAAAAATTAATGAAGTGCAATGTTGTAGGGGTCATGGGGGAATAAGCACACGTACTTGGCTGATTGACTGTACATTGCAGTTTCTGAGGATTGTATCTAGTGATAGATACTCAAAGCTATCTTAGAAACTATTAGTGACACTTTTGAAAATGTATCACAAAGAAATAACCCAAAAGAAACAGCTTTCACATAATTGTTTATAGCTATAGTACATAAGAGTGTAAAGGGGGAAGGAACCCAAGTGCACAGTGGTAGAGGATGGTCTAAAAATTTGGTTAATATAATAAAGCCAGCAAAAATGGTTAAGTAGATTAGATAAATAGAATGTACATAAACATGTAAATTATCAAAATATGCATTATACTCATTTAATAACATGTATATATAGTAAAAGGAAATGAGAGGTCATAGAGTGTTACAATTAATATATGAATAGGCTTTTCTCCCCTGCACAGTTAATATAATTTGTGAGTACTTTTGAGATTGGTACCAGTTTAAGGAGTGGGTTTGGAGACTACATAAAATTTAAAGTTTTACTCCTGATCTTTCTTCAGCTACCAAGCCGCCTCTTTGTCCCTTTGTTTTAGGACTTAAGCATTGAGGAACAGTCAGAGTGCACTCAGGATTTTTACCAGAATGTGGCTGAAAGAATGCAGACTCGTGGGAAAGGTAATACTTTGTTAGCCAGCCCAAATTGAGGGATTGCTGGTAGTTGCACAGGGCCAGACTGCTGGATCTCTTAGCAGTTTCTCTCTCTCTCTCTGAGGGCCTGGCTGGTGTGCCCAACTCCAGCATTTTGGTAGCTGGTCTTACACTTAGCAGTGCCATTGAATAACATCATGTGTACTGTTCCAAGATAATCAGAGCAATAGGGTAATTTATTGAGCAAGGTTTAATAACTTCATTAGGGGTTGGGGCAGAGCTGATTAAAACTCTTTTGGAGGCTTCTAAATGAAACCCCCATTTTAGAATTACCATCTTAGTGAGTTATTTGGTCATGATTATATATTTCTTAAAGGTTAAAGCAGGAGAAAAATTGAGAACCACTGATTTACTTTAGGTTTATAGGGATTCTTCTTGAATTTAATTTCCATTGATGTTATATTTTAGGATGTACTTAGCATACATATACATTTGAGAAATCTACCCCATGTATATACTCTGGAGAGATCTCTAAGGTTTTATAGTAAACCTCAGAAAAGCGAAAGGGTGAGTCTTACTAGCATTCATCAGTCTGGGGATTTCAAGTGCTTTTCTAATGTAGCAATAGAGAGGGACCCATGCTGAGTCTTCCCACTTGGGTGTGAGGAAGACCTAACACCTGATAGGTCTTGCCAAAACAGCTTAAGTTAGAAGTGGGGATTATGTAAAAGGCAGTCCCAAGTGTCAGGTAAATTTTTTAAAGGTATTTTTCAATGTAACATCTCATACTTTTCTTTTTGGGTGTGGTTAATGTATTTTTAGCCAGTTAGTTTTCTGCTGTGTAGAAAGTACTATGAAAATAATTCTTAATTATACATGCCCATCCTCATCTTGGGCTTTTATTTCCATTTGGATATTTCAGTGCCTCCTGAAAGAGTTGAGAAGATAATGGATCAGATTGAAAAGTACATCATGACTCGTCTCTATAAGTATGTGTTCTGTCCAGAAACGACTGATGATGAGAAGAAAGATCTTGCTGTTCAAAAGAGGATCAGGTAGTTGATTGTTTTGCTTTGTCTTGTTGTATAGTAATCCCCCTTATCTGCAGGGGATTTGTTTTTAAGACCCCAAGTGGACGCCTGAAACTGCAGATAGTGCTGAACCCTATATATACTTTTCCCTCCTATACACATATACCTATGATAAAGTTTAATTTATAAATTAGGCGAATAAGAGACTAACAACAGTAACAAATAAAGTAGAAGAATTACAGTGTACTATAATAAAAGTTATTTGGTCTTTCTCTCTCCCAATATATCTTACTAAGTTGAGAACTTCCACCTTTTCACTTAAAGGAAGAACTTTATGGCTTCTCTTTGGCATATTTGAATTACCAGCATCACTAACTCTTGCACTTTGGGGCCATTATTAAGTAAAATAAGGTTCACTTGAACACAACCACTGCAATACTGTGACAGTCGATCTCATAACTGAGACAGTTACTGAGTGACTATACTAAGTGACCAATGGGCAGGTGGAGTATACAGTGTAGATATGCTGGACAAAGGGATGATTCACGTCTCGAGTGGGACTGTGCAAGGTTTCATCACACAGAACAGCAATTTAAAACTTATCAATTATTTATTTCTGGAGTTTTCCACTTAGTATTTTTGGACCACAGTTACTGTGGGTAACTGAAACTGAGGAAAGCGAAACTGAACAAGGAGGGATTTAATTTACCATTGTATTTACCACCAGCTGTTGGGAGAACACTTTGTGGGAAAACAGGGCATTTGAATTTCAGACCTTGAGACCAAGCTAAGGTACCTGCCATCCTTGGCATATAAGCATATGAGCTTCCTTGTGGGGTCAGAAAGAAAAGGAATATGGTACATTGATAGGAGGAGAGAGCTCAAGGCACCATTTTGCTTATCCATCTGAATGCCAGCAGTTTTAGGTAAGAACCATTTTTGATGTTTCTGATTTTTTAAAATATCCAAATTTTCTAAGGAGGAAATGTCATTATTTTCTCATTTCATTGTACTAACTATCTTGTCAGGTAGGAAGCTGTAAATATCCATATCAAGGTGATGGGTATCATTTTTTTCTCATCTCTACGAGGGGTGCTCATTATTCAGCCATTCCTCTAATCACATCTTTCCGCTAGCACTGGGTAGATAATACTTTGCAGCACATCCAGTCTTTCATGGCCAGTAGAATGAGCCTCAGTGTTCTGCATTCCAATGGCAGTGAAACACAGAGAATAGGCTATCAAATTTGGGAACCACACAAAGACTGAGCATGATGAGGTGTTTCTAGAGGAGAGGGGCCAAGGAATTTCAAATGGAGTTCCCAGACAGTGAGGCTGATGATTGATGGATCAGTACTTTCTGGTGTCACACTAGAAGTGAGAAGTTGATCTTGGGAAGATAGAAGATAGACCTAAATGGGCTTTGGACTGAGATTCAGGGTGAGAGCATTAGTCAAGTAAATGGTGGGCATAGGCAACAGAATCTCTGGAGTGAAGCTGCGATGTGATCAGAGAACTCAGTGATTCAGGCTGAGGTGACACTTGCTTGTTGACTCTTACACAAGCTCCGATATGCTCCAGAAGTTGAGGACAGAGCCTACAAGGACATTAATGGTGGTGGACAGGACAGGGAGCAGCAGGTTCTTCACAAGTATTCATCCTCAGATATCTAGTGCTTTCACACCTAGTATAATCTCATTACAACCAGTAAAATTGTCTTCTGCTTTTCTTGTGATTAGTGCAGAAGAGAAGCCTCACTTTAGGACTCTAGTTACTGTGAGCTTCTGATCTGTGCAGGGGTGATGTGGTTGGGCCTAGAATTGCCCGATTAATTAATGGTGTCCCTTATTTTCTTGTAACTGATGGAAATGATAAGATAAATGGCTGCAGTTCATTCTGTTTTTATCTGTTTGTTTTTTGTTAATCCTCACCCAAGGATATTTTTCCATTGATTTTTATAGAGAGATTGGAAGGGAGGGGAGAGACAGCGCGCGAGAGAAACATAGTTGTGAGAAAGACACATTGATTGGTTGCCTCCTGCACACATCCCGACCAGGGTCAGGGATCAAGTCTACAATGAAGGTACGTACACTGGAATCAAATCTGAGACCCTTCAGTCCTTGGGTCAATGCTCTAACCTACTGGCCACGCTAAAAAGTCCATTCTTTGAACTTTTTTTACTGTCTTTCTCTCTTGTAGAGCCCTGCACTGGGTTACACCTCAGATGCTTTGTGTCCCTGTTAATGAAGAAATTCCTGAAGTGTCTGATATGGTAGTGAAAGCAATTACAGGTCAGTGAAACTTTTTATATATATATATTTTTTATATTTGGATATTTTTCCCTTGAAGTTAACACTATGTTTTAGAAACCCATACTTATTTCAGAGAGCAAAAAGATAAAGTATTTCTAAAATTCAGACTGCCAAAGACATATTGGAATGTGGTAAACATGATTTCCAGGAGTGTTAGTTTTATGAATTAAAAGCATTCTGATTAGCAGGTAAACGACTTTTCCCCTTCACTTTCCAGGACCCAGGCTTCTTATTTCTTGGGTATTGAACTAAACTAAGATCAAATACAGATAGAATAAATTTCTTAAAACTCAGTGCATTAATTCTTTTTTTAAATATTTTTATTGATTTCAGAGAAGAAGGGAGAGGGATAGAGAGACAGAAACATCAATGATGAGAGAGAATCATTGATTGGCTGCCTCCTGCACGCCCCCTACTGGGGATTGAGCCTGCAACCCGGGCATGTGCCCTGACCAGGAATTGAACCACGACCTCCTGGTTCATAGGTCAACGCTCAACCACTGAGCTGGGCTTATTTGCATTTATTTATTTTTTTTAAATATATTTTATTGATTTTTTACAGAGAGGAAGGGACAGAGATAGAGAGTTAGAAACATCGATGAGAGAGAAACATCGATCAGCTGCGTCCTGCACATCTCCCAATGGGGATGTGCCTGCAACCCAGATACATGCCCTTGATCGGAATCGAACCCGGGACCTTTCAGTCCGCAGGCCAACGCTCTATCCACTGAGCCAAACTGGTTTCGGCCTTATTTGCATTTATATACTCAAAGGAAGTTTGGAGAGAGGGAGAGAATTGGTGAGGCAAGGTCATACCCAAACTAGAGTTACATATTAAAATGATGCTTCTAATTGGTTGTTAATCAGAGAGTGCTTTGAATTACTTTTCTGGTTTGTTCAGAAAGCATATGAAGTGCCTTATATTGATGTGGTTCTGCCATTTCTGGATAGATCTAGGCACCTAATTAAGGTTTCTGTTTCTTAGTCACAGGAATAACTGAGTAGAAGTGCAACACAGAAATTTAAAAAATAAACAAGAAACAAAAAAACTCCTAATGGAAAAGACATCCAATCTTGGACAACTTCTCCTTCACTAAGAAGAGTTGGGAAGATTTGCTCACTTAGAGATTGTTAATGAAATTCTGCCGGGTAGGAAAGTAGGCCAGTTGCCGGTAGTGGTGTTGGAGGCAGGCTATGAAGTAGGCTGCTCCTTTGATTATAAGAACCAGAGACTCCCTTAAGTAACAGGAAGAAATGGGAGTTTGCTTAAGATATTATGAGGGTTGGAAGGGAGGCAGGACTTAGAAACAGCTCCAAGGCCTCTCTAGAGACTGAGTTATCTACTGTTAACATGATTCTTTTCCACTTTCTCAGGTTCTGCTTATCTTTCCATTTCAATTCTTGTTATTACATGAATTGTTGTTTTTAATTCCTCGTGAAGAGTCTAAATGATGTGGCTAAATACTGTCATCTTTGTTGTTCAAAGCTTTTCTGCTAGGCTATGTCATAAGTCCAGTGAATTGAGTTCTTTGGGTCAAGGCCTACTTTTTGCTCAGGGAACATTATAAGAGATTGAAGGTGACAGCCTCTCAAAAGCCTGAATGTGCACCTTTTAGACTTTTCTCAAGTTCAAGACCAACTGGTTTATGTTTAAAGTACTCCATAGGAATTTATGTCGAGAACTCTTTTCTGAAAAGTCACAGGACAGACCTTGCAAAACCAGAAACTGCAAGTACCCAACTGTTGTTTACTTAAAAATAGAACTAAGAAAGAGGATTTCAATACATCAACCATTTGTTAATAGAATTTGAGAGGTAAAAATTTTCTTTCAAGGCACCTGAGATGGTGTTTCAAGAGATCTTTTGATAGTAAAAATTCAGCCACAAAATTGTAAACACCTTCTTACTCTTTCTCATTTTAGCCCTGATATCTTGCCAATCCAAGTGCAATGTTCTGCCTCTTTGAGAACCAAGGATTATATGATCACTTTCTTCCTAATCTTTAAAATTGTCAGTCTAAGTACAGGAGTATTTATAGGACAGTCTATAATAGTCATCCTTTTTAAAAATAATACAGTTCTTAAATATAGAGATGTCAGCTCAGTTTCTCCAAGTCATCCCATGTGCTACTAATCAGCACTATCATTTTTGTTTATAAATACACTGCAAGGGGCATTTTCCATTTTAGTTGACATCTGGCATCTAGTGGGTGGAGGCCAGGGATGCTACTAAACATCCTGCAGTGTACGGGACAATCCTGCAACATGGAATTTTCCAGCCCAAATGTCAAACATAACCTAGAAGTACAGACTACTTTGTTTCAAAACTCCATTAAAGATAAGTCTAGACATCTGCTAAGATAGAGTAGGCACACTCAACCCTACCCTTCCTACTGATTAGAAGAAAAAGCCCAGGACAGGAGACCCAAAGCAAGAACTCTGAAAAGTAAATAGCAGGCAGATTGGGGAGGGAAATCATTACTAGAAAAACAGCTAATACAATGGCTAGTTTCCTGTTTTGTTTGTTTTTCCTCCTACATCTCCTAGTTTAGACTTTAGGGCAGTGCAAATCATAGAACTACATGTTGTGGTGTGAGTGTCCAAAAGAGTCCAACAGAGAAACTTCTTTTAAACTGAATGATATTCAAGGAGGAAATGGAGGGGTTGCTGCAGGATGAAGAGAGTGGGAGAAATCCCTTGGAATCACGCCCCCCCCCCCCCCCCCCATTATATACTCTTCTTTACACTCTTGGCCCTGCCCCTTGGCAGTAGCAGCTACACATGCATCCAGATAAAAAGTACTTCATTTTTTATTTACTTTAAAACATAAACAATAAAAATAAAAATTAATGAGAAAATGTTTAAAATAGAGAATAAAAATCAACAATAAAAGGCTTTGAAAGTATAAAAAATATCTTCCCCAGTATATTTTTTTGTAATAAGTTCTATTTACATAGAAAAAGAAAAATAGACTGAGACATAGTAACAATAATTATAATCCAGAGATAAAAAGTAAAGGAACTAATAATTAAAAAAAGTGAAGATTATATACTTCACAATATAGGTGCATAAGTAAAGAGAATAAAAGCATTAGTAAGTTAAAGTAAGGCCTCTGCACTGTCCGGTGTTTCTGTCTTCGACACATGGTTGATGGTCCTGTGAGGGTCCCTTGAGTAGCTTACCTCACGGATAGGAGCTGAGCAGAAAGAACTCTCTGGCCTGTACCACCCTGTCACCTAAGTCTGAAACTTTTATTCCTGCTCATGGCAAGAACTGGTATCAAATTCAGCTGCCTCAGCTGTTTACTTTGATGATATTCAAGATGGTAAGCATATATGTGCATCCAAAGGCACACTTCCTGCCCTTGTTCTGGCACTGAGTCTGTACCTAACTTTCCCTCACCATCTCCTAGTCCTCTGACAACGGGTGTGTGCTTATAAGAGTCCACCAATTGGCCCTAGTTGCTTTGGCTCTGTGGATAGAGCATTGACCTGCAAACTGAAGGGTCCCAGGTTCAATTCCAGTCAAGGGCACGTGCCTGGGTTGCGGGCTCCATCCCCAGTGTGGGGCATGCAGGAGGCAGCCCATCAATGATTCTCTCTCTTCATTGATGTTTCTATCTCTCTCTCCCTTTCCCTTCCTCTCTGAAATCAATAAAAATATATTTTTAAAAAAGAGTCCACCAGTTGGACTTAGTGGTATTGAAGGGCAGTGAAGCAATTTTTTTCTGAGAAATAAAATGTTTATGAGATTAAATTTATACCCTTGATTTATCTCGTCTGCTAACAGCAGGTTATAAGTGTCTTAAAGTTTCTGTAGATGTTTGTAGCTAGTGGAGACTTACATGCTGTGAGGGTTGGCCACTGCGAACCTCTGTGTGATGGGTTTCAGCAGCTGTATTTTGATACCTAATACAAAGATGCTTTGTACCATATAGTAGCCACATTGCTAAAATGCAGTATGCAAATTGAGGATTTCTAAACTGAGTTTTATAATACATTAAGAAGTAATTAAGACTTATTTCTCCATGAAATTCATAAGTAGTTTTACATCATGATTAAAAGAATGGGCATTAGAGTCAGACTTGGTTTCAAATCCCCCCTCTGTTACTTACAATGTGTATGATCTTGGGCAAGTCATTAAACTTCTCTGAACCTCAGTTCTCTTAATAATAATATTATCCCTCCCTAGCCTGTGTGACTCAGTTGGTTGAGCGTTGTCCCATGTACTGAAAGGTTGCCAGTTTGATTCCTGGTCAGGGCACACGCCCAGGTTTTGGGCTTGATCCCCAGTAGGGAGCATGCAGGAGGCAGCTGATCAGTGTTGCTCTCACATTGATGTTTATATCTGTCTCCCTCTTCCTCCTTCTTCTCTCTCAAAATCAATTTAAAATATTTTTTTTAAAAAGTATCACTTGCATCATCTGAGGATGAAAAGAAATTTGTAGAGCATACTGTGTAGTGCTAGGTCATGGTCACATGTTCTATAAGTATGAACTGGTATTTACTGTTTGTGCATTCTATTTTATTTATTTATTTTTGTTAATCCTTGACCAAGTATATTTTTCCCATTGATTTTTAAAGAGAGTGGAAGGGAGGGGAAAAGACAGAGAGAGAGAGAAATGTCGATGTGAGACAGACACATCAATTGGTTGCTCCCACACCGCCCCAACCAGGGCCAGGGATCGAGCCTGCAACCAAGGTACATGTCCTTTATCGGAATCAAACCCACGATCCTTCAGTCCTCGGGCCAACACTCTAACCACTGTACGGCTGATTTAAGTTTTATCCTCCCCCCCGCCCCCGATTTAAGTTTTATATACATTAAGTTAACTGGTGAGAGGAGGTTAGCGAGGTTACCTCGCCAACTTAATAGGATAAAGTGATTATCCTAATGCTTCTTTTATGTAATTATTTTCTCATTGGAAGCACTGTGTTTTCTGTTTTACAGATATTATTGAAATGGATTCGAAGCGGGTGCCTAGAGATAAGTTGGCCTGCATCACCAAGTGTAGCAAGCATATCTTCAATGCCATCAAGATCACCAAGGATGAGCCAGCTTCAGCCGATGACTTCTTACCCACTCTCATTTACATTGTTTTGAAGGGTAACCCCCCACGCCTTCAGTCTAATATTCAGTATATCACCCGCTTCTGCAACCCAAGCCGATTAATGTCTGGAGAGGATGGCTACTATTTCACCAATCTGGTGAGTATTTGTGATTTCTTGGTGTTATGGAGAACCACCATGAAGGTATTGAGTTTAGGGATATGACCAGTCACTCATAGGCCTGCGACATGTTAATTGCTCCTGAGTTGAGGAGTCAACATAACTACAGATGTTTGCTTGGTGCCACAGTGCACAGGTGACCAGGCCATGCAAACACTCCACCTCCCAATACTTGACCAGAGATTATAGGGCTTGTATGGGAAACATGATAACCACATTGAGGAGTCTGCTGCTTTGGTCCATCATTCCCCAGAGTCCTGGGTATAAGAGCCATTCACTTACGTGGCTTGTTTCAACCATGAATAAGTCAGATCCTAGGCTTTGGTTCCTTTATTAAAAGATTTATTTTTGTTGTATTTCTACAAGTTACCAATTAGAAAGGGTCAGTTTAGAGAATGTGAAATGATTTTCAACTATTGTTTTGCTACAGTGCTAATTAATTCTAGGCAGGACAAGATTGAAATATATATATCTAAGTTATAAGGCAGAATAATTCCTTTTACTGACGACTAAACTTCTGTTTGTTTGCTTGGATAAGATATACTGTCAAACAATGAACTTGAACCTCAGCACTGTAAGTGCTTTGTTTCCTGTTCTGGAATTTGTACAGGGTAATTGATAAGGAGAGGAAGCCAGGGTAAGGAATCTCCAAGCCTCCCAAAATTTGTTGAGATTTATTTTTACACTAGAGGCCTGGTGCACGAAATTCGTGCAAGAGTAGGGTCCCTAGGCCTGGCTGGCGATCAGGGCCGATTGGGACCTCCCTTCCCCAGCTGCTGGCTGCCAGCCGGGGTCTTCCTTCTTTCCACGCCACCCCTTGGTGGTCAGCACATGTCATAGTGAGAGATTGATCTCCCGGTCGAAATCCTGCAGGGACAATTTGCATATTAGTCTTTTATGTATATAGATACGTATTCACTTTTGTACCTAATTTTGTGTTCATCTTTTATTTATTTCCCTTTAAATGAGTTCCCAAAAGCGTATAAGCTTCAGGTCCCTCAAAACCTGGATTGCCCTTGTTACATATCACCCTCAGCCACTGTGTTCCCCTACCTGTCACTGTAGTGCCAGCATCTGGGAAATGTGGTTTGTAAGTGGAGGAATTTGGGACTATTTCAAAATGATGCTTGCTCCCTTATTTGGAGCACTATTTCTTAACATAAAGGAAGCATGCACTGGAGTACTAAAGAAGAAAGAGCCTTTTAGAGTCAGTTGTTATGTAAAGAGGATTAGATGATCTGAAAATCCTGAGAAGAATAGAGATGGAGAGACATGGTAGTAGGAGAAATGAAGCAAGACCAGGAGGTATTTGAGGGGCCCTCATTGTTGAAACTGAAGGCTGCTGGTTCACCTATACTGTGCAGTTTCCCCGTGCCTTGAGCTACAGCCTTAACTATGTTTGCACCTTCTTTCTTCATCCTTTTCTTGCTGGACTCAGAGTCGGCTTCTATGCTCACTTTTCCAATAAAAATGCTCTGGCAAAAGTAAAAAATCTGCCAGTTGACAAATCCCCTGGGGAACTCTCAGTCTTCATCTTACTTCTTTAACATTCTTGATGGCTCCTTTGTTCTGGAACTTCTTGGCTTCTACAATTCCACCCCTTCTTGTCTCTTTGTAGGCTTTGTGTCCTCTACTTCCTCTTGAGTTGTGTCACTCCCTGGGGTTCTGTCCTCTGTGCATCTCTCTCCCTAGGCTGTCTCCTCTGGTCACAGCTCTGCTGGTCACCTGTACAGGTTTGTGTCACCTGTTTTGACCTCATGCTGAGCTCCACTTCCAGCTATTTGTTGTGCCTCAGATTTAATTTGTTCAAAACTGAAACTGCTTTCCAATCAGATGTCTTTTTTCTTTTCTGTATACAGTTGATCCTTGAACAATATGCGTTTGAACTGCACAGGTCCACTTACATGCAGATTTTTTCAATAAATACTGTAACCATATTTTCTCTTCCTTATAGTTTTCTTTTTCTTTTTCTTTTTTTTTAAAAATATATTTTATTGATTTTTTTTACAGAGATTAAGGGAGAGGGATAGAGAGCTAGAAACATCGATGAGAGAGAAACATCGATCAGCTGCCTCCTGCACACCCCCCACTGGGGATGTGCCCGCAACCAAGGTACATGCCCTTGACCGGAATCGAACCCGGGACCCTTGAGTCCCCAGGCCGACGCTCTATCCACTGAGCCAAACCGGTTCTGGCAGTTTTCTTTTTTTTAAAAAAAATATTTTTTTATTGATTTCAGAGAGGAAGGGAGAGGAAGAAAGAGATAGAAACATCAATGATGCCCTAGCTGGTTTGGCTCAGTGGATAGAGCGTCGGCCTGCGGACTCAAGTCCAGGTTCAATTCCAGTCAAGGGCATGTACTTTGGTTGCAGACACATACCCAGTAGGGAGTGTGCAGGAGGCAGCTGATCGATGATTCTCTCTCATCGATGTTTCTAGCTCTCTATCCCTCTCCCTTCCTCTCTGTAGAAAATCAATAAAATATATTTAAAAAAAAAAAGAAACATCAATGATGAGAGAGAACCATTGATCGGCTGCCTCCTGCACACCCAACACTGGGGATTGAGCCCGCAACCAGGTATGTGCCCTTGACCAGAATTGAACCCAGGACCCTCAGTCTGCAGGCCAATGCTCTATCCACTGAGCCAAACCAGCTAGGGCTGATTTTGTTTTTAAAAATTTTATTAAATTGTGTTTTCATTGATTCTTTTTTAGAAAGAGAGGAAGGGGGAGGGATAGAGGGATAGAAACAACGTTGAAAGAGAAACATCATTGGTCGGCTACCTCTGCATGTCTCCTACTGGGGATTGAGCCTACAATCCAGGCATGTGCCCTGACTGGGAGTAGAACCAGTCACCTCTTGGTGCATAGGTCGATGCTCAACCACTGAGCCACACCGGCTGGGCTTTCTTATTATGTTCTTAATAATACTTTTTCTGTGATTTACTTTATTATAATAATACAGTATTCAGTACATAAAACATACAAAATATTTATCAATCAACTGTTTATGTTATGAGCAAGGCATCCAGTCAACAGTAGGCTATTAGTAGTTAACTTTTGGGGGAGTCAAAAGTTATACTGGGTTCAGTCCCTACTTGAGGTGGTATACGAAAGGCAACTGACCGATCTCTCTCTCTCTCCCCCTTTCTCTCTCTCTAAATATCAGTAAAAAGATGTCCTTGGGTGAGGATTTTTTTTTTTACAGATTCGGGTGAATATTTTTGTAAAAATAGCATTTTTACAAAAAATGCGAAAATGGTACATGCTCATTGTAGAAAAATTTAATCAATATAAGAATGTGTAACTGATGGAAGTCTGTTTCACTGAGTGTTTGTCCTAGCATTTCTATACTAACAATTGTTGCCATTTATTCATTGCTTACTACAGATCTATGAGCTAAGCACATTACATGTGTTATGGTGTTTAATTCTCACAGTAAATCTGATATTTCCCCCATTTTACTCATGTGGAAACCTCACAGAGCCTAGGTAATTTTCCTAGGATCACACAACTCTTGACTGTCAAGTGACAGAGGTGACAACTCAGGTTGTCTGGTTTTAAAACTTGTACTTTTGCCCTGGCTGGTTTGGCTCAGTGGATAAGAGCATCAGCCCAAAGATTGAAGGGTCTTGGGTTCGATTCTGGTCAAGGGCGTGTACCTGAGTTATGGGTTTGCTCCCCTAAGCCCCAAGTGTGCGGAGGTAACCTGTCAATGTTTCTTTCTCTGTCTCTCCTCCCTTCCACTCTCTCTAAAAATCAATAGAAAAATATCCTCTGGTGAGGATTAACCAAAACAAAACAAAAAAACAAACAAACTTGTCCTTTTAACATGTGATTTAAAATATCTCTTTGGGAACTGGTGGTCTGTGTGCCACAGGGGTCCCTGAGGACGCTCCCAATGTCTGGTCATGCCCAAGTAGGCCTTGTGGGGCTTGCAAGACCCCAAAACAAAATGGTTTTATGGGGTGTGCCCCAGGTACTTGGCCCTGGAGCTCCCGTCCTCAACAAGGATTCCTCTGTCCTGCAGAGAAGCAGAAAGCCTGTAGGAAGCTCTGTAAGCAGCCAGGGTGGAACCAGCATTGAAGGTGCCTCCTCAGTACTTCACTCTGTTCAATACTGTAGCACCTTTGAACAACCTAAGTAGAGAATTGAATTTCTGACAGGCTCAATGGGAGTTGGCAATTAGATTTAATTGTTTTTTTGTTTTTTTAAGGAAGAAATGTACTGTTTCAGATGAGAGCATAAAGGAAACATGATCGGCTATGTGTTGATAGTTTTTGAAGCTGAAGTCCATGGAGGTTCATTAGACTGTTTTGTCTACTTTTGCTTCAGTTTTAAATTCTCCATAATGAAAGGATTTTTAAAAACCTGTTTTAATATTTGTGTCTTTGCTCTTATGATTATAATAACATTCTCTTCTTTTTGTAGTGCTGTGCTGTGACTTTCATCGAGAAGTTAGACGCTCAGTCTTTGAATTTAAGTCAGGAAGACTTTGATCGATACATGTCTGGCCAGACTTCTCCCAGAAAGCAAGAATCTGAGAATTGGTCTCCTGATGCTTGTTTAGGTGTTAAGCAAATGTATAAGAACTTGGATCTCCTGTCTCAATTGAATGAACGACAGGAAAGGATTATGAATGAAGCCAAGAAACTTGAAAAAGACCTAATAGATTGGACTGATGGAATTGCAAAAAAGGTCCAAGACATTGTTGAGAAATGTCCACTTGAAATTAAGCCCCCAAATCAGTCTTTAGCAGCTATTGACTCTGAAAATGTTGAAAATGACAAACTTCCTCCACCATTGCAACCTCAAGTATATGCAGGATGATGAAAATGTACAGATAGTATTTATTTGAGCCTAAATTGTATCTAGTCCTTACTACAGTCCACTGATTGAGATATAGAATATAACTTAATTGCTTCTAAGTGTCAGAGCATTTTTCAAGGTACAGTTTGTGGGGATTGTTTTTGTTTTGTTTTCCTGGCAGGGGAAGCTTAGTAAATAATAAAATACTATTTATTTGAGTTACTGAAATAGATTCATTTAAGGCTTGTGTGAAATTTTTGTCTAAATCTATTTTTTCTCCACGATTTTCCTATGTGCTTCCACGTGGTATTCAGTGTGGTTTAGATTTGGGTAAATAATTGCCTCTTAAAGGGTAAAACAAATGAATGCTACAAAATGTATGTTTAAGGGAATTCAATGGTACCACTATTCTATAATTTAAAATAATTTTATAATTGTAAAGATAGAAGATATATTGATAAGTAAGTATATAAAATTGTAAATATGTAAAAAAAGAAAAAAAGGAATGGTGTGTGCTGTGCATGGCATTTCATATGTTCATTTTTTGGGTTTAAAATGGTGTATTGAATGTTTGCCTTTAACACCATTTTACTTGGTTTGCCCCACTACAGTGAGTGTAGAAGTTTTTAGACATACTTCCCTTAAAATGTTGACTCCATTTTTGACACTATGGTAACCCTGATTTTAAGGTCCTGTATAGTCAGAGACTATGACACCATTGAGGTTCAGGATAATTTTAAGTTTAATTCACTGTTCAGTATACTCAGTTGAAGGCTTTGAGCCATGCTTCTCACACCTCTTTCCTCTATCCATTCAACAAATATTTATTGAGCTCTTTGATGTAAAGGAGACCTTGCTCTGGCTCAAAGGACAGCAGGGACCAGGACTCTGCTGATGAGAGCTGACGGGGAGCTCTCAGAACTATACAGTGCAGGTGACCTTTTGCCTCCATAGTGTACTTTTGACTTTATGGACAACCCAGACACATGTCATATAAACCTCTTTTTGGGTTTCTCAACTTCAGCACTATTGACATTTGGGGCCCGAGGAGTTTTTGTTGTGGGGCTGCAACATCCATAGCCTCTATACCTACTAGATGCTAGTAGCAAACCCCCCCTCCCCCAGTTGCGAAAAATCATCGTAGACATTGCCGAATGTTACCGAGGGTGGGGAGCAAAATTGCCCCCAATTAAGAACCACTGGTCTATATTGTAAGCAAGGTAGTTCTGCCGGTGGATAATATGCTGTAACCAAAGAATATTGCATGAAGTGCACACTATACTGTTAACTGACCTCTCTTCCACTGAGGCTTTACCGTCACCATCCATGCAAAACTTCTCCTAATTCTAATGGAGCCTTTTATAACTTAAATATGCCACTTATGATACTCCTTCCCAGCAATCATTTCTACCAATTATCAGTGTACCTGTGAAATTGTGAGTAATTCCCAGGGCACCATTCTTGAACCAGATCACATCACACAAGCAGTAAAGAAAGTTTCCTTTGTTTTCCCAATATCTTGCTAATAATATACCACAAATTTGTAGTCAGTAATTTTGGAATAAAACTAGGGTGCATATAAAACTTTTTATCCTTAAATTTACATATAAAATCCGTCAAGTTGACAAGTCTGTTGTCATAAAGCACTGAAGACATGAGTCAGCTGATCACCAAGTTCCTATGGAATGGAATGAGTTACTGTCAAATATGAATGAGAACTTGCTCTTAGAAACGTGGGCCCAAACGATTTTTACACAAAGCTTTTCTCCGTTTTTCTGTTTTATTTTCTATGTACTTTCTAGGTGCTAACCCAGATATGCACACTCTTAATTTTTCTGGGAATATATAGTTCTTTTAGTCATTGTACATTATGTCTGTTAAATGAAATGTGTATATCAGCCTCCCACTGAAGCAGTCTTCTTTGGATTTCTTACATATCTTAAGGCAATATGTTGAATTGACTTTTTTGTATATGTCATATTGGTTGAATTCTTCAGATGTGGACTCTTGCCTTAGGTAGAGGCTTATATTTCTCTTAAGCATCAATACTATGGCCAGAGTTTCTGTTTTCTCAACCAGAAAGTATTGCTATTTCATGTACTCTAAATGTGATTAGAGTAAACCTTGGGAACAGAAGTCCTTATCAATAAAATTTCATGATCCATTCCTTTTCCAAACTGATTTTTGGTTCTTCATCTTAGGAAAATGTACACTATTAATGTTTTTCACATTGAAAAGGTTTTCCTTTTAAGCCACAGACATCATTGTCTTACTTTGAAAAATTAGAGACATCCAGTGGGGGAAAGAATAGCAAGAGAAGGATGTTTGTATCACTACATTTAATGCTGTTCTGAAAGTTTCATCCAAGATACTCAGTCTTCAAGCAGAAATAAAGGTAGAGGGGAAAGGAGTTAGTCTAATATAGAGCTGTTATAACCTGGTGGTTGAGGACATGAACTTGAGCTAGAAGGCTTGAATTTGGTTTTGAATTTTGACTCTGCCACTTACCTTACAGCTCTTTGACCTTGGGCAAGTCTCTCGTGTTTCACATGCCTCTTCTGTGAAGTGGGATAATAATAGGACAAGCTTCAAGGAGTTGTTGTAAGGATTAAATGACTCAGAACACTACATAGCAATGCTACGTGCTTAAGTGATAGCTATTATTTGTAGGTGATTTTTCTATGTAGAAAACCTAAGAGAATTGATATTGAAACTATTATTAAATTTCACTAAAGTTATGAGATATGAAATGTTAAAATAGCCATTAAAAGTAACTGTACAAAATGACTTTTCTTATTTCCTTACTAGCCACTTAGCAAATATAATGGGAAAAATTTATTCATAATAGATACACACATAAATCACCTGGAAGTAACAAGAGCTTTTGGGATTTATATGAAAAGAAATTATAAAATTGAGTAAGAAACAAAAGAATAGAGAGAAATATACAGGGCCTCTGTGGTTGCATAGGGTCCTGTGCTCAGAAGGTCCTTGTGCTAGGGCTTTAATTTTTTGTCTGCCATCTTGGAATTCTTAATAATTTTATATTTGAATTTGTGCTTTTAAGTGAAGGCTGATGGGATGAACCATGGTGGCAGGGTGACGGGATAAGGGCTTGAAACCTCCTCCTATCACCCCGCAGGATGACTTCTTGGTCTCCCCACTCCCACCCTGTGACCAGTCTAACCAGGGCCTGGACACTCAGCTTTAGTTGGGGCTGAGCGTGCATGCCTGTGGTGTCTTGGGGCAGAGCATGATGGCACATCTTGTGGATAGCTACCTGGGAGCTGCATCTTGGTCAGTGGGGGGCAGGGACACATCTAATGCCCACCCCTGATTTCGTGTGCTCTTTGGAGAATAGGCTGAATCTAGGGCTGTGGATGGGGAAGAAATGGTGTGAGAAATATCTTTTATGGTCAGGAAGTAAGAAAGTACTTTAAGACTAATAGGAATATCTCAATAGGACGTGAATCAGCTTGAAAGGGTTCCCACTGGCCAAATTTGGGACAGCTTGAACAAAAGAAACAGCATTTAATTGTGAAAAACATTAAGTAAATACTGTGTGTGTGTGGGGCGGGGGGGGGGGCGGTTCTTAATGAAAAAAAAACCCAAAACACCAACCCTCACATATTGGAGGTTATCATCATACCAACCCACTTGGGAAGGACTATAGTTGACACCTAATTGTTGGAGGAAAAGCCTTCTTCACAGAAAAATGCTTAGTAATTGTAGAAAAAATAATAGAATTTTAAAAATCATTGCTTTAGCCCAGGTCAGGATGACTTTACTGGTGAAGAATAAACAGCTGAAGAGAAAAAACCTTTCTAACTCCTGAGGCCTGAATTGCCCCGACACTAAACCTAGATAAGGACATTACAAGAAAAGAAAACTAGAGACCAATTTCCCTGATGAATATAGATGCAAAAAATTCTCAACAAAGTATTAGCAAATATAATTCAACCACACACTAAAAGGAATTTCTGGAATGCAAGAATGGTTCAACATTCGATAATCCATGCAATATCACATTAACAGAATGAAAGGAAAACATAATATGATTATTTCAATTGATGCAGAAAATTTTGTTAACAAAATTGAAGGAAATAGAAGAAAACTACCACAACTATTAAAGGGTAAAGTGTATAAAAAAATCCCAAAGCTAACACTATATGGTGAAAGACAAAGCTTTTCCTGTAAGACCAGGAAGAAGACAAGGTTGCCTGTTTTCACCACTTCTATTCAAGATGACCCGTGTTGGGATTATCTGGCAAGAATTTTAAAGACACTATCATTTAAAAAAAACGCATCAAGGAGAAAGATGAATGTGCTTGAAATAAAAAGCAGAAAACCCCAGCAAAATAATCAGATATAAAAAAGAACCAAAAGGGAATGTTAGAACTGAAAATTATAATAACTGAATTTAAAAAAAAAAAAACCTCACTATTGGGCTCCATATCAGAATGGAAATGACAGAGGAATGCATTTGTGAACTAAAGATAGAAATTAATCTGATCAGCAGGGGGAAAATAGACTGAAATTAAAAACTGAGTGTTGCCCTAACTGGTTTGGCTCAGTGGATAGAGCGTCAGCCTGCAGACTGAAAGGTCCCAGGTTCGATTCTGGCCAAGGGCATGTACCTTGGTTGCGGGCACATCCCCAGTGGGAGGTGTGCAGGAGGCAGCTGATTGATGTTTCTCTCTCATCGATGTTTCTAACTCTCTATCCCTCTCCTTTCCTTTCTGTGAAAAATCAATAAAATATATTAAAAAAAACCAAACAACTTAGTGTAGCCTTAGGAGGGATCTCTGGAACAATAATGAAAGATCTAGCATTCTTGTCATTGGAGTCCCAGAAAGAGAAGAAAAGTACTACGGCTAAAAAAAATTTAAATAAATAGTGGCTGAAAGTTGACTAAATTTGGCCAACAGCATAAATCTATAGATTCAAAAAGCT
Organism: Myotis yumanensis; assembly: GCF_028538775.1. Taxonomy (NCBI): domain Eukaryota; kingdom Metazoa; phylum Chordata; class Mammalia; order Chiroptera; family Vespertilionidae; genus Myotis; species Myotis yumanensis. Next base: position 86,808,534 of record NW_027223755.1, on the reverse strand, counting down.
GCATGATGCCCTAGCTGGTTTGGCTCAGTGGATAGAGCATTGGTATACGGAATGAGGGGTCCTGAGTTTGATTCTGGTCGGGGTCACATGCCTGGCTTGTGGCCTCTGTCCCTGATGTAGGGTGTGCAGGAGGCGGCCTATCGGTGGTTGTCTTTCATCACTGGTGTTTCTAACTCTCCCTCTCCCTTCTTCTCTGAAATCAATAATAATAATAATAATAATAATAATAATAAAGCTGCATGAACCCCAAACAGAAGGAACCCCATAAAACTATTCAAAGACATGTCACATATTTCTCAAAATTAAAGACAAACAAAAAGTCTTGAAAGTAGTCAACAAGGACACGTTGTCTAGAGCAAAGATTTAAATGACATTGGATTTCTAATTAGAAACCATGGAGGCCAGACGGAAATGCTGACAAGGATGTGGAGAATCCTGATGGGAATCTAACTTGGTATACTCTGGGAAATTGTTTGGCTACTTCTTAGTATAAAACTAAGCATGTAATTATCATACAAACCCCACCAATTGCATTGTTGAACATTTATTTCATTCATCACAGAGAAATGAAAAATGTATGTTTTACACAAAAGCATGTATACAAATGCTCACAGCACCTTTATTTATGATAACCCCACAGTAGAAACAATTCACATATCCTGCAACAGGTGAATAGTTAAATTGTGGTACAGTTATACAACAGACTACTACTCAATAAGAAGGAATAAGCTATTGGTACAATGTCTTGGATGTATCTTAAAGGATAAGCACTGAGTAAAAATCGTCAATCCCAAAAGGTTACATATTGTATGATTTCATATATGTGTATGTTATATATATAAAACAGTTATAGAGATGGAGAACAAATTAGTGGTTTACAGGGATTCAGAAAGGGTTGAGGAGGGAGCTGAGTGTTGTTATAAAAGGGCAGCACAATGGTTCCTATTCATGTGAAATTGTTCTGTATCTTGACTATCACGGTAATTATACAAGTTTACACATGTAAACTATAAATGTTAAACCATAAATGATATTATGTAAAACTGGTGAAATCTGAATAAAATCAGTGTATTGTTTCAGTGTAAATTTCCTGGTTGTGGTATTGTACAATGTAAGATGTTACCATTGGGGAAACCTGGGGGAAAAGTACATGGGATCTCAACCTATTATTTCTTACTCCTGCATGTGAATTGGCATTTATCTTGAAATAAAAAGTTGGATTTTTAAAATCTATTAAATCATATGGAAACAACCCAGAGCCCATCAAATAATGAATGAATAGAAAAACAAAAAAATGGAATTTTTGTGTGTGAATTAACCTTATTTTTATTAGATTGAAGAAAAAGACTGCCCATGACCATATGGGTGATGTCCAAATCTTTATTAAGTTTATTGGAGTAACATTGGTTAATAAGATCATATAGGTTTCAGATGTGGATTTCTATGATACAAGATCTGTGTATTGCACTGTGCCCACCACCCAAAGTCAAATCATCTTCCATCACCATATATTGGGCCCTCTTCACCCTCCCCACCCGCTTCCCTCTGGCAACCACCACACTATTGTTTGTGTCCACGAGTTTCAGTGTTATATCCCACATATGATGAAATCATATGGTTCTTAGATTTTTCTGCCTGGCTTATGTCACTTAGCATAATATTCTCAAGGTCCCTCCATGTTGTTGCAAATGGCAGTATTTCATCTTTTCTTATGGCAGAGTAGTATTCCATCAAACAACGGAAAATTAATCAGCCATACAAAGAAGGAAATACTGATACACTCTATAACAAGGATGACATTACACTAAGTGATAAGTAAAACAAAATACCATTTATATAAATGGAATCATCATGTAATGTATGATTCCATTTATATAAAATGTACAAAATAGGCAAATCTATAGAGACAGAAAGTAGATTAGTGTGCCAGGGACTGGGTGGAGGAGAGAAAGGGGAGTGACTGCTAGAGAGTACAGGATGATAAAAATGTTCTGGAATTAAATAGTGATAATGGTTTTACAACGTTGCGAATATACACAAAACACTGAATTGTACACTGTGTTATTTTTTTTGGTAAGCAAAGGTGGACATTTTATTGAAGAACAAGTACAGAGTCCTACGTGGGGAGGGGGAAAGAGTCCCTGAATTGTACACTTTAAAGAATGAATTTTGGCTTGACCGATTTTGCTCAGCAGATAGAGCATTGGCCTGCGGACTGAAGGGTCCCAGGTTTGATTCCGGTCAAGGGCACATGCCTGGGTTGTGTGCAGGAGGCAACCAATCAATGATTCTCTCTTATCATTGATGTTTTTACCAGTATTTCTCTCTCCCTCTCTGAAAAAAAAAAAAAAAAGAATGAATTTTAAGATAAGTTATATCTCTATAAAGCATTAAAATATCAAAATAGCTCATTAGTCGCATGTAGAATTTTTTCAAACCACTTCTCCAGGCTGAATTATGACATTTACTCTAAGATTGGTCTTTTCTTGAGGTTACTATTACCTAAAGTGGATGTGATTAAGGAAAATACATTGTACATGATTTTAGCAGCTTTTGTTTTCTTAAAAGTTCCCCAGGTGATTTTGCTAAGATGTTTGTAGGAATAAACATTTACCAAAAAAAAATGTTATCAGAGTACAAATATAAGTGGAAAGTACTTTTTCAAATAAAAAAATTAGAAAACATTTCTATCATTTAAAAATGCATAAAATTCAAATTTAAAGGCCCTAGCTGGTTGCTCAGTGGTTAGAGCATAGGCCTGTGGATCAAAGGGTTCTGGGTTCAATTCTGGACAAGGGCATGTATCTTGGTTGCAGGCTCCTCACTGGCCCAGGCCCTGGTCAGGGCTCGTGCAGGAGGCAACCAATTGATGTGTCTCTCTCACATTGATGTTTCTATCTTTCCCTCTCTCTTCCACTCTCCCTAAAAATCAATGGAAAAATATCCTTGGTTGAGGAATAACAACAACAAAAAATGTTTTTTACTTTTTGGCACAGTAATCTCATTTCTAGCAAGCAATGCTAAGAAAATAGTAGTAAACACAATAAAATTTTATGTAAAAATATCGACCACCAAAGTTGAAAAATTTCAGTGTAAATTGTTGCAGAGGGGAATGTTTAAATTGAAGGATAATTATGCAAAAAAACTATCCTAGGATAATATTAAGCATAGTTCCAAATTTGTTTTAAAATCCCATTCAATGCCAGGGAAAAAAAGGGGGGGGGGAAGGGGAATAAATGCAGCAAAATCTTATCAGTAGTTACCACTGGATTTGAGGATTGCAGGTGGTTTTAATTTTCCTTTTCAATATTTTCTAAAATTTTAAACTTAATATTATGGTTGTTTTATAACTAGAAAATTAGAAAAATTATTTTAAGACTTTAAAAACGAAAGCTACCCAAATAACTATACAACACAGAATTAGAATATTATTCAGCAATAAAAAGAATGAAATCTTGCCATTTGTGACAATGTGGATGGAACTAGAGGGCATTATGCTAGGTGAAATAAGTCAGACAGAGAAAGACAATACGGTATGGTTTCATTTAACATGTGAAATTAAAAAAAATAAAACAAGTGAACAGACCAAACAAAACTAAAACAGAGTCCTAGAAACAAAGAACAAACTGATGGTTGCAGAGGGCAGAGGTGGAAGAATGGGTAAAAAAGGAGAAGGGGAATATAGTCAATAATAGTGTGATAACTTTGCATGGTGACAGATGGTTACTAGACTTAGTGTGGTGATCACATTGTAAGGTATATAAATGTTGAATCACTATGGTACACCTGAAACTAATATAATATTGTATGCCAACTGTAATACAAATTAAAATATATAAATAAAATAATTAAATTAAGAAAAGTGACACAGCTGTCTCTGAGCAGAATTTCCTGGGCAACCTCTCTGTGCTTGCCAATGCAGAATGTGACCTGTAGGGATAGGGTCGCCCCCTTGGACGGTTCTGAAGCCTGCCCCTCTTAAAAAAATAATGAGTTGTCTGCAGGGCTGGGTGTCTGGTTTAAATTTCCTCTACAGAAGTACACGCCTGCTGAACGCTTGCTCCCTTAATAAAAAGTCAATGAAGCTGACAGGTATCTAATTTTTTGGATCCGGGTGGCAGCCAAAAGATTGGTAAGCATTCTTAAATCTGGAGGAATTTCACCTAAGCATTAAGAATTAACCTGAAATTCTGGTGGCACCTACTTTGGGGTTAACAGGGGGGATGTGGAAGATGTCTGATCATTTTCTCCTGGTTTGAAAAGTAAGAGGGGTGGATGGACGGGACCACTGTTTGAAGTGGAATATTTCTTTTATCACTTTGTCATCAGTAGGGCCTCATTCTGAAAGCCCAGTCTATGTGTTTTAGATCAACCAATCAAGTGGGGGCTGGGGTAGGTGGTTTGTTGAATGTTCTTTCTTTCTTTCTTTTACATTTTTTATTTACTGATTAGAGAGGGAGAGAAAAAAAATCAATTTGTTGTTCACTTATTTACACATTCATTGGTTGATTCTTGAATGTGCCCTGTCCGGTTCTATCAGGACAATGCTCCAACCAACTGAGCTACTTGCCAGGACCAAATGTTCTTCCTTTAAATGCATATTAATCCGAAGCTGTGATATGAGCTTTGTGCCTCTTTTTTCTCATGCTTTTTTTTTTTTTTTTTTTTGTCAGAGCCCTACCACTTAGGTATGCATCTCCAAGAGTATTAGATTTAGCATGTTTTGGAATTTTGTGTGATGGGATTATGCTGCAGTACCTCTTTTTGTGATTTGCTTCCCTAGCATATTACATCCTGAGGTTGAGCCCCACTGCTGTGTCAGCTGTTTCCAATAATTTTCACTGCTCTTTGTATTCGATTACATATGAATATACCAAAATCTATTTTTACATTGTACTGTACGGGCATTTGCCTCCTCAATTAATTCTTCGTGATTATAAATAAATGGTGCTATAAACATTAGGTCTACTTGTTCAGATGTACAAGTGTTTCTCCAGGGTAATATATTCTTCAGGGAGGATGTATATCTTCCACTTCAAATTATTCTACAAAGTGACAGCATCCAATTACACTTTCATCAGCAGTGATTCCTACATGAGCACAGAGACACACAGCCCTATACTCCCACCCATCACGCGCAACACACGAAACACGTGCACAGACCCATAAAAAGAGCCACGTCCGTGCACCACACACGCACAATAGCACAATAACACAGACACACAAACAAACGTACGTCACACACTCCACTCGTGCATGCGCATAGTCCACGCATTCACGCTCCAGCCCCTCACACGATCCAATCAGGAGGCGCGGTCTCCGCCGCCCGCAACGGAGGAATCTTGTCCCGGTCGCGCTGCCGTCGGACGCCAGGGGTCAGAGGTCACGGCATCGTTGGCGGTGGCATTTTTTTTTCTACCCGGAAAGCTCGGCTGCCGGACCCCGACTAACCCGTGAGGCGGTTGCGTGCGCCGGCCCGGCCTCTGGTCCTCGCGTGGGCCCCGCGGAGCCGGACACTGGTCCCGGAGCGGCGGGGAGGATGGTGCCCAGCGGCCCCAGGCCCGCCGCTCGCCGCCGCGAGTGAGGTCGGAGCGGCCACGGGCGTCCGCCGAGCAGCTGGCCGGGCTGGGCCCGGGGCGCGCCGCTCTCCGCCGGCGCGAGGTGAGCCGGGGCGCGCGGCCCGGGTCTGGGTTCGGCGGGGCTGACCGCGGGGCGGCGCTTTGGGTCGGGGTTGTTCCTCGCCTGTCGGGGTGCAGCCCCCGCCCCAGGTGCCGGCGGGGCTCGTCCCGCATTAGCCGGCGCCGGTGGCCTCGGCCTGGTCACCGCATCCCGGGAGCACAGTTCCCTCCCTGCCCTCGAGGTGCCTGGACTTCCCACGTACGGAGCTGAGGCTGGCATGTCTGGATTTGGCCTCGGGAGCGTTTTGGTCGTTTGCCGTTTTCTGACTCGGGGTCGTGTTTCCGTTATTCTACGTTTGCACATTCTAGGTATCTCAGACGGAAGAGCGGGGTAGAGACCCAGGGACGCGCAGAAACTTCAAGTGAAATCGTGGCATTTTATGTGTCAAGCCTGGTCACTGTTCAGAGACGGGTGGATTATTATCCTCACTTACATTTTCATCAAGTAAATTACGGAATGGCCTCCAGGTAGTCTAGAGGCATTGAGGCCCAGTTCCCTGGGTCGGCACCATCAGGAACGAAGCGAGGCCTGCTGTGCTGTTTCGGATCGTGGGGATAACCGTAACCGGTGGGCAGCTGGTGAGGAGGCTTTTGCTGGAGAACCAGATGTCTGTAGTTGAGCTCCCCGCGAGCAGATCGCAGCCCCCACCGAGTGAGGAAGGATGGGCTTCTTTGCAGCCCGCTTGGGCTGGGAGGACTGTGGCTCTTCCTGAACTGCCGCTCTCCCGACTCCTCGGTGAGCCGCTGTGGGAGGTAGCGGAGGGAAAACTGCAAGGCTGGTGATGAGTATTTGGTCAATCAGTGGTCCCTGTTGCACTTTTTTGGGTCAGCTTGGGGTCTGCGCATGTGTGTCCCATCTGTAGATGAATGCTCCCTCAGTGCTTGAAGGATAAGGGCACCTTCCTGCTTCCTCATCCCATCTCAGGGCTTTGAAAGGAAATAGACCTGTTGTGCAACCAAGAGATATATTATACTTCGTGACTCCAAGCTTATTTGCCGTCTAGGAGTAAGGAGGCAGAGTGTTGGTTTTTTAGTAAAGGTATAGGAAGAATTTCTGTGGCCTGGAATTGGCCGCCACCCACTTCTGGGTGCTGAGATCGCCAACTGCCCACTGAGCACACCTTCTCTGTTTGGGCTCTACCTGCAGCTGCAGAGAAAACAACAGACCTAAGTGCAAGTATAGCTTCTGCCGGCAAAGAACGTAGAGAAAGAACTAGGCTATAGAATGTGGCAGGAATTAATTGCACATGGAGTTACCACCTATTAGAGGTTTTGTTATGGTTATGATCCCGAAAAGGCCTCATAAAGGAAGTGACTTTTGAGGTGGGCCTTGAAGGATCAGCGGATCTGGGTCATTCAGAATTAGCTGGAAAATGAAAAAGGTAGGGCTAGTTGGTGCAACAGCACCCAGATTAGTTAGCCGGGCAGTAGGTGTCTAGAAATACTGACAGAGGCAACCGTTTAAGGCAGGGGTCCTCAAACTGCGGCCCGCGGGCCACATGCGGCCCGCCGAAACATTTGTTTTTTTACTTCAAAATAAGATATGTGCAGTGTGCATAGGAATTTGTTCATAGTTTTTTTTTTAAACTATAGTCCGGCCCTCCAACGGTCTGAGGGACAGTGAACTGGCCCCCTGTTTAAAAAGTTTGAGGACCCCTGGTTTAAGGGTTAAATGCTTTTCTAAGATAAAGAAGCATCTGGCTTTTGGTAGATTTCTGGGTTCTGAGGAATTGTTTTCATTTGATGAGTTTCTCTTGTTCTTTTAGCCAGCCAGTTACATAAATCACTGCCTAACTTATTTTAAGGACAATAAAAAAGATGTTGATTGTAATTGCTGTTTGGTATTAATAATCAGGAAATTAAATTTGCTGTCTGTGAGGTATTTCAGTGCCAGTGTTTAGTTTTAAGGAGCACAGCTCTGCCACTGTGGCTACAGCCAAGGGCAATATGACAAGCTCCTTAGCCATTTTCTGAGTGTTTTTAATGACATCTAATTCACAGAGTTGCTATTTGTTTCTCTTACCATCATTGTTGAAGAAACCTTTGAAGCCATTGAAACAGGATGCCTTGCAATTGCTCTGGAACATCATGACTAGTCTCAGGACCTCACTGGCTTCCACCTTAGCCTTTTGTTTTCTTGAGATATAATTGACATACAACATTATATTAGTTTCAGATTTACATCATAATGGTTCAATATTGTATATATTGCACAGTGATCACCACAGTTAACATCTGTCACCATACATAGTTAACAGAATTTTTTCTTGTAAGGCAAACTCCCCTAGCACCTTTCAAATATGCAATATCGTATTATTAACTATATTCACCAGGCTGTACATTACATCCCTATGACTTACTTTATAACTGGAAGTTGGTACCTTTTGATTCCTTTCACCCATTTCGGCACCCCTGCCCCCCACCTCTGGCTACCACCAATATATTCTCTGTATCTAAGAGCTTGTTTTGCTTTGGGGGAGGAGTTTTGTTTTAGTTTTTAGATTCCACATATAAGTTAGATATGGTATTTGTCATTGTCTGACTTTTTTTCAATTGAAATAATGCCATCAAGGGCCATTTTTGTTGTTGCAAATGACAAGATTTCATTCCTTTTTATGGCTGAATTGTGTATATATACACCACATCCTTAGCCTTTCTTTAAACAAGCTCAACACTGCACCATCTTAACTTTTTAATGCTTCTTTTTGACTATTTACTCCTAACCCACTTCTTTATCTCCTGACAGCATGACAATCTAGGGATGCTAGATCTTTGGGATGTTTTTGTCAAGGTTAGCATGCCACAGAATTCCATTGCCATGTAAGAGGGTTTTTACATTTTTAATTTCTTTTTTTTTTACGATGACGTTCCAATTAAAATGAAAAAAAAGAAAAGAAAATGGAGGAAAGATAAAGTTTTTAGCAAATTGAATTTCCACTTAGGATTTATTTTGATAAGCATAGAAATTCTTAAATGTTCTTTCCCAGATACATATTGAATAAATTTGACAAGAAGTGTGTAGCTCATTCACTGTGTACTAGATGTACCTTAATAATGTCAGATTTTGTAATCAAAGAAAACACGATAATTTCAAGAGAAACATCAAAAGTGCTTTATTCAAAGTAATGTCCATCGCTAGCTACACATTTCCCCCATCTTTCAGGTAATTTGTGGATACCGTCCCAATAGAACTTTTCCTGTTTTGAGGCAAACCATGTAGAGACCCAGTTTTCCACTTCTTCGCACCTTTTGAAGTGCTGCTCAGAAAGTGCGTGTGCCATCTATCCGAACAAGTGGTAATCTGAAGGAGCAAGGTCTGGTGAATACGGCGGGTGGGTTAATACTTCCCAGGCAAGATCTTTTAACGTGTCTTTAACTGGTTTTGAAGTGTGTGATGGTGCGTCATCATGAAGCAAAATTACTTTGCAGTGTCTTCTGGAACATTCTGGTCGTTTCACGATCAAAGCATGATTCAAATTGATTATTTGTTGTTGGTAGCGATCAGTATTAATGGTTTCACCTGGTTTTAGAACAGGGGTGGGCAAACTTTTTGACTCGAGGGCCACAATGGGTTCTTAAACTGGACCAGAGGGCCGGAACAAAAGCATGGATGGAGTGTTTGTGTGAACTAATATAAATTCAAAGTAAACATCATTACATAAAAGGGTACGGTCTTTTTTTTTTTTTTAGTTGTATTCATTTCAAACTGGCCGGATCCAGCCCGCGGGCCGTAGTTTGCCCAGGGCTGTTTTAGAAGCTCATAATACACCACACCTTCCTGATCCCACCAAACGCAGAGCGTGTTTTCTTTCTGAAGCGATTTGGCCTTGCAGTCGATGTTGGTTGACCTGGATCAACCCATGATTCTGTGCGTTTGGAATTCTCAAAATAAATCCACTTTTCATTGCCAGTCACAGTTCGATGCAAAAAAGACTTTCGTGCTGTTGAAGCAACATTTTACTGATGACTTTTCGGTTTTCCATTTGTCTTTCGTTCAGTTGATGTGGCACCCATTTTCCTTCCTTTAAAATCTTTCCCATTGCTTGTAAATGATCGGAAATTATTTGCTGAGCAACGTTTAATCTTTCTGCAAGTTGTTTTTGAGTTTGACACGCATCTTCATCCAATAATGCTTGTAATTGTTGGTCTTCAAACTTTTTCGGTTGACCTGGATGTTCTTTGTCTTTCACATTGAAATCATCACTTTTAAAGCGTTTAAGCCAGCATTCACAAGTATCTTGAGTTGGAGCATGTTCACCATAAGCTTCCTGAAGTATACGATAACTTTCAGCAGCACTTTTCCTCAGAATAAAGTAATGAATTAAACTTCCTGCAAATGCTCTTTTTTTTGGCATGAGATTTGACATTTTTAAGTGTAAAAATTTCTATGATGTTAACACCTTCAACAAATTTGACATATAAATTTTTGATGCTTGTTAATACAACAAAATAGCATACATATTAAATCGCGTATATATCAACATATGTGTAACTCCATCTATTAAAAAAAGTCCGAATTATTAATTGGTACACCTAGTATAATTACATACCTAAGTGTAGTCCTGGGGCTACATGCCAACCTTTGGTGATGATAGTGTACAAAGTGCTGTCATTTGCCAATTGAACTTTGCTATTTGGTTAGAGGTCCTGTTTTTTGAAACAGCTCTCAGTCTTTAAATTGAGTTTGATTGTTATAATATGATTTCATAATGAACTTTTAGTGTTCACTTAATCTTGTCATTGCTCATGATTTGTTTTCTTAAATATCTTTTAATTGAGCTATAATTGACATACTAATTTCAGGTGTACAAATAATGATTTGATATTTGTATATATTGCAGAATGAAAATTTTTTTAAAAAAAAATTTATTGGGATGCATTGGTTAATAACATTATGTAAGTTTCCAGTGTACAATTCTGTAATACATCATCTTTATATTGCATTGTGTGCTCACCACTTCAAGCTTAGTCTCCTTCCATCACCATATATTTAACCCCTTTTACCCTCTTCAGTCTTCCCACACTCTTCTCCTCTGGTAACCACCATACTGTTTGTTGTCTGTGACTAAGAATTTGTTGCTTTCTGTTTTATATCCCACATATAAATGAAATTATATGGTTCTTGGCCTTTTCTGTCTTACTTTGCTTAGCATGATACTCTCAAGACCCAGCCATATTGTCACAAAATGACATTATTTCATCCTTTCTAATGGCTGAGTAGTATTCATTATATATATGTATTACATTTTTATGCTATTATCCATCAAAGAACACTTAGGTTGTTTCATGTCTTAGCTACGAATAATGCTACAGTGAACATAGGGGTACTTATATCTTTACAAATAAGTGTTTTTAAAATTTTCAGGTAGATACCCAGAAGAGGGATTGTTGGGGGATATGGTAATTCCAGTCCTAATTTTTTAGGAACAACAATATAAGAGGGTTTCTTTTTTCCCCATAGCCTTTCCAACACTTCTTATTGTCTTATTGATAGTAGGCATTCTAACAGTTGTGAGGTGCTATTTCATTTTTTAAATTTGCATTTCCCTTATAGCAAGTGAAGTTGAGCAACCTTTCATATATCTGTTGTATGTCTTCTAGGTCCTCTGTCCCCCTTTTTTTTAAGTGCACATAGATTTTGTTGTCACATAATAAAACAAAATATGAAGCTTAGAACTAGACCACTTGACCCTTTCTCTTCCTATCTCCTCCCAGTTCAAAATGTTTGCATCTCTTAATAGCCAGCATTCTCTTAAATCTGCAGTTGGGCTTAATGCATTCAACCCTCAGCAGTTTTATCCTTTTTGCTGAAAACTGGCTTAGTCTGCCCACCAGAGCCACTCTGTTTCCTGTCATAACTCTGTTTTCTCTGAGCATACAGAGAGAGAATCCTTGCCCTTCTTGTATTGTGTTACTTTGTCAGGTTGATGCTTGCCATACCTCTTACAGAAAGTCTAGTGGGTTTTACGAATGTTCACCATGTTTGCAAGAGCCCTATTGGCACAGAAAAGCCCTTTGCCCACTTTTAAATTGGATTATTTGTTTTATTGTTTAGTTGTATGAGTTCTTTATGGATATTATTTATATACTAGTGCCCTAGTGCATGGATCCGTGCACATTGGAAGAAAATTAATTAGAAGGTGGCTGGTGGGGTGGGACTAGGTGAGATGGGTTGGACAAGCCCTGGAGCCAACCTCCTGTGGTCCCTCCTGGCCGGCTGCACCTGGGGCAGCGCCATGGCTCTAAGGGCGTCTGTTTAGTGAGCGGGTGTCCCTCCAGCAGATGAGTCCCTCGGTCTGGCCTGTGGGGATCGGGCCAAAACCGGCTCTCCGACATCCCCTGAGGGGCCCTGGATTGCGAGAGGGCGGTTCTCGGGTGACACACTCCGGAATTGGGCTCTCTTCTCTCTGGTCCTGGGCTGCATCACCCGAGAACCACCAATGCCAAGTCACTGCAGCTCGGCAGCTCTTGTGTTGAGCGTCTGCCACCTGGTGGTCGGTGTGCATCATACCTACTGGCTGGTCAGCTGGTCGGCTGGTCGCTTAGCCTTTTATATATATAGATTTTGGATATTAGGTGCTTATTAGAAGTAATGTTTGCAAATACCTTCTCCTGTTCAATTAGTTTCCTTTTTGTTTTGTTGATAGTTTATTTTGCTGTGTAGAAGCTTTTTAGTTTGTTATAGTTCCAGTCATTTATTTTTGCTTTTACTTCCCTTGCCTTTGGTGTCAAATTCATAAAATCCTCTGAGGTAAAGATTCATAAGTTTAGTGATTTTTTTATATGAATGTTATTGTTTCAGGTCTTATATTTAGGTCTTTGATCCATTTTGAGTTAATTTTTGTATATGGTGTCAAATAGTAGTCTAATTTCATTCTTTTGCGTGTGGCTTTGCAATTTTCCCAACACCATTTATTGAAGCAGCTTTCTTCATTGTATGTTTTAGGTTCCTTTCTGAAAAATTAGTTGTCTATATTCATGTGAGTATATTTCTGGGTTCTCTCAGTTCTGTTCCATTGGTCTGTGTGTCTGTTTTTCTGCTAATACCATACTGTTTTCATTATTGTAGCTTTGTAGTATAACGTGAAATCAAAAATTGCGATGCCTCTGGCTTTGCTCTTTTTCTCAGGATTGCTTTGGCTAGTCGGTCTTTTGTGGTTCTGTACAAATTTGATGATTTTTTGTTGTATATCTTTGAAAATTGGGATTTGATAAGGATTGCATTAAATCTGTAGATTGCTCTTGGTAATATGGCCATTTTCATTATGTGGATTCATCCAATCAGTGAACACAGTATCTTTCCATTTCTTTGTGTCTTTCTTTTTTTATTTTATTAAATATATTTTATTGATTTTTTACAGAGAGGAAGGGAGAGGGATAGTGAGAAGCATCAATGAGAGAGAAACATCGATCAGCTGCCTCCTACACATCCCCTACTGGGGATGTGCCCGCAACCAAGGTACATGCCCTTGACCGGAATCGAACCTGGGACCTTTCAGTCTGCAGGCCGACACTCTATCCACTGAGCCAAACCAGTCAGGGCTGTTTTTGTCTTCTTCAACAGTGTTTCTCTCAGCAGTGTTTTGTACTTTTCAGTGTATTGGTCCTTCACATCCTTTGTTTATTCCTAGGTATTTTATTCTTTTTTTTGTTGCAATTGCAAATATAGTTGTTTTTTCATTTATGTTTCTGAAATTTTATTGTTAGTCTAGTCCAGTGGTCGGCAAACTCATTAGTCAACAGAGCCAAATATCAACAGTACAACGATTGAAATTTCTTTTGAGAGCCAAATTTTTTAAACTTAAACTGTATAGGTAGGTACATTGTTATTAACTTAATTAGGGTACTCCTAAGGCTTAGGAAGAGCCATACTCAAGGGGCCAAAGAGCCGCATATGGCTCACGAGCCGCAGTTTGCCTACCATGGGTCTAGTCTATAGGAAAACAATGGATTTTTGTACATTGATTTTGTATCTTGCAAGTTTACTGTATTTGTTTATCGTTTCTAATAGTTTTTTTTTTGGTGAAGTCTTTGGGGTTTTCTATTTAGGGAATCATGTCATCTGCAAAAAGTGACAATTTTACTTCTTTATTTAGATGCATTTTAAAAAATTTGTTTCTCTTGCTTGATTGCTTTGTCTAGGACTTCCAGTACTATATGTTGAATAACAATGATGAGAGTATGCATCCTTGTTTTGTTCCTGATCTTAGAGGAAAAGCTTTCAGTTTTTTTTTTGCCATTGAATATATTAGCTGAGGATTTATCATATATGGCTTTTATTATGGTCAAGTACCTTCCTTCTATACCAGTTTATTGAGTTTTTTAACTATAAGTGGATGTTATATCTTGTCATGCTTTTTCTGCATCTATTGATATGATCATGTGATTTTTATCCTTTATTTTGTTATTGTGGTTGATCATGATGTATTATCTTTTTAATGTATTGTTGTGTTCTATTTGATAGTGTTTTGTTTAGGACTTCGCATCTACATTCATCAGAGATATGGGTCTGTAGTGTGTGTGTGTGTGTGTGTGTTCCTTGCCAGTTTTGCTATCGGTAATATTGGCCTCATAAAATGGGTTAGAAAGTATTGTTCTTCAATTATTTGGAAGAGCTTGGGAAGGATAGGTATTACATTTTGGTGGGAGCCATATGGTCCTGGACTTTTACTTTTTGACATGCTTTAATGAATGTTTCAATTTCTTTACTGTCAATTGGTCTATTTAGATTTTCCAGTTCTTCATGGTTCATTCTAGAAAGTTATATATTTCAAAGAACGTGTCCATTTCTTCTAGGTTATCAAATTTGGTGGTGCATGGCCTTCATAGTATCTTGTGTAGTCCTTTTTATTTCTGTGGTGTCTGTTGTAACTTCTCTTTCATTTCTGATTTTGTGTCTTTTTTTTCTTTAGTGAGTCTAGTCAGAGGTTTGTCAATTTTATTAATCCTCTTAAAGAACTAGCTCTTTGTTGCATCAATTTTTCTATTGTCTTGTTCTCTATGTAGTTTAATTCTGCTGTAATTTTTTTTTTTACTGACATTGGGCTTCATTTGTTCTTTTTCTAGTTCTTTAAGGTGAAATGCTAGGTTATTTATTTGTGATTTTTGTTTCTTAAGATAGGCCTGTAATGCTTTAAAGCTTCCCTCTTATTACTACTTTTGCTGTATCCCCCAAATTTTGATACGGATAAACAAAATGTTTATGAATAAATAAAATACTTCATACAATGGAATAGTTTTGGCAATAGATAAGAATGAAGTACTGATATGTGCTACATGGATGAATCTTGAAAACATAATGCTAAGTGAAAGAGTTAGCCACAAAAGATCACATTATATGATTTCATTTACTTGAAATGTTCAGAATAGGTGAATCTATAGAGACAGAAAGTACATTAGTGGTTGCTTGAGAGCTAGGAGAAATAAGGGGTTATTTGCTACAAGGTATGGGGTTTTTTTTTTTTTTGGTTTTATTTAAAATATGGAACGCTTCACGAATTTGCATGTCATCCTTGCGCAAGGGCCATGCTAATTTTCTCTGTATCGTTCCAATTTTAGTATATGTGCTGCCGAAGCGAGCACTGAGTTTTTTTTATGAAATGATGAAAATGTGCAAAAGTTTAGTATAGTGATGGTTTGCCCAGTTCTGTTAATTAAATTGTGTACTTTAAATGTGTGAATTGTATGGTAGGTGAATTAGATCTTATAAACTGTTTTAAAAAAATCAAGACCCTTTCATATGGCAAAAGATAACATGAACCATATTAAAGAAAATCCACAGATGAGTAGTATAACATATAAAGTTGGTAAAGGCTCAGTTTCCAGAATATAAAAGGAACGGCTAAACATTAACAAGAAATTGACAGACATCTTATAGTAAAGATTAGGCAGTTCACCTAGAAAGACATCTAAATGGTTGATAAAGAAGTTTGGTTTGCTCTTATATACTGTGAGGATGAAGACATCCCAGAATATGTGGACATCACTCTGAAGGCCCCATAGGCACCCTTCAGAGGGACTTCAATCACATCAATGTAGAACTCTGTCTCCTGGGGAAGAAAAAAATGAGGCTCTAGGTCAGTGGTTCTCAACCTTGGCTGCACATTAGAATCACCTGGGAATCTTTTTTAAAATCCTGATTTCTGGGCATCATCCTTCAGAAATTCTGTTTCTTTGTTACTAATGTTGTGGCCCCACCCCATAACAAAGAAACAGAATTTCCAGAGGATGAGGCCCAGAAATCAAGATTTTAAAAAGACTCCCAGGTGATTCTAATGTGCAGCCAAGGTTGAGAACCACTGCTCTAGGTTGACAAATGGTGAGGCAATAGAAAGGAACTGGCCACAGTTTGCACAGTCTGCAGTCATGTACAGAACATGATCAAGGGTGTTCTACTGGACTTCCGTTACAAGATAGGTCGGTGTACGCTCACTTTCCCATCAGTGTCATTATTCAGGAGAATGATTCTCTTGTTGAAATCAGAAATTTTTGGGGCGAAAAAATACATCTGCAGAATTTGGATGAGGTAAGGCATTGCTTGTTCAGTATCTCAAGCCCGGAAAGATGAGTTAATTCTTGAAGGAAATGACATTGAACTTGTATCAAAATCAGCTGCTTTGATTCAGCAAGTCACAACAGTTAACAAGGATATCAGAAAATTTTTGGATGGTATCTATGTTTCTGAAAAAGGAATAGTTCAACAGGCTGATGAATAATCTAAATTGTCCAGCTATAGAAACAGCAAGATACCTAATGAATTATCACACTTATTTGCAATATTTTACAGATGGAATAAAAGCTTCATATATTGGGGGCAGGGGTTAAAGTTTGGTTTCAAGTAGATGCAATTTAAAATAAGGTTGAAATTTGGTATTTATTGAGTGCCTCTCTATGCCTGGTGCTGGAATGGACAAGAGTATAGCAGTAAACAGTACAGTGTTGAGTAGATGGTATTCAGCTTTCAGTGGTAGGAAATGAGAACATCCTCAATTTAGTTTTGTAATGTGTTGGCATGTATTTGTGTCATATTACTAACCTACTTAAATAGTTCCTTAAGTAACATGGAAGTAACAAATATTCTTTATAGAATAATTAGAAGATTAAACTGAAAGGGAATGCCTATCTTTCAAGAGGTTACCATTTGGAAATGACAGTTAATGTGTTTTTTCTTGCTAGTCTTGAAAATTTCGGATCAAATATTTCTCAAGTTCAGTAACCAGTGACACCCTCCCCCCCCCCCCCCCCTCCGCCCAAAACCGTGAAAGGAAGAAGTGAAAATCATGGGTTTTCTTTTGGCAAGTCAGTATCTTCTGATTAATTCCTTTCAGGTGGACAATCAGAATAATGTTCAACATCAACCCCCTGGAGAACCTGAAGCTGTACATCAGCAGTCGGCCTCCCCTGGTGGTCTTTATGATCAGTGTAAGCGCCATGGCAATAGCTTTCCTGACCTTGGGCTATTTCTTCAAAATCAAGGAGATTAAGTCACCGGGAATGGCAGAGGTATAATATATTCTTTTTTAAAAAAAATCTTTGTTGTTGAAAGTATTACATATGGAGGTATGGTACATTCTGAGTTCTTTCAGGCTGGCTGAACCTTATCCAGGGGAATAACCCCTTTGGGCTCTTCACATCCTTTTCTTTGGTTATGACTTTTTATCCCAGTGAGAAAGGTCAGTATACAGAATTTTTTGTCTTTATCTCCCTTTCAGATAGTTATTGATTCAGATGAGGTTACCAGTTTCACTTAGACTACTTCAGCAATGAATCAGGTATTTTGGAAAGTATATTTGCAAAATGTTTGTGTAAAGAAGCTAGAGAATAGCTTCGTTTATATTCCTATGAAATTAGCTTATTGCAGTTTTTAACAACTGTAAACATTTGTTATTTTAAAGCCCACATCATCATTAGCATGGAGTTTTATTAACTATATAGATAGGAAGGGATCTTCAAGAAATTAGGAAGTGGGATCTTATTTCCAAATATGTTTGTCTTTTTTTATCAAGGAGAACTGTTGCTTACAAACTTGCCTTCTAGATTTTACATTTTGGTCAATTTAAAAAAATTATTAGGACAGTGCCTTTTAATCCTTAATCTAAGCACATAATGGTGTGAACACTCATAACACAGATACGCAGCGCAGGAGAGGCGCGCGCGATTCATGCATGAGCTGTGTGAGCCAGTCAGTCAGCAGTCTCATGTGTAGTGGTTAGTGCTAGTCGTGTCCGCAAATTGCACGTGGGTGACAAAAGTACCTACTCGAAGCATAAAGTTACCTGTATTTTTCCAACCAGCTGCAAATCCTACAGGTATTTTTGTCATCAATTTAAGAATTGTAATTATTTTGTGTTGGTGGCTTTATTATTATAAAATGAGGACGTTTTTAGCAAAGGCCAGCTAATGAGTACCCTAATTAAGTTAATAACAATGTACCTACCTATATACTTTAAGTTTAAAAAATTTGGCTCTCAAAAGAAATTTCAATCGTTGTACTGTTGATATTTGGCTCTGTTGACTAATGAGTTTGCCGACCGCTGTGTTAGGGAAAATGTAATTTGATACATCCAGTTGTAATCTTACTGAAGGCCATATACTGATTTACTGATGCTATAGAGGTAGACTCGCTTGACTGCTTGGGGATTGCTCAAATGGCATTTAATTAATGCTAGTATAAGTGTAATTGGAAGTGTCACTTGGTTTGTCTTCACATTTGGCAACTTTTTGTAGACGAATGTTGCCTGGGAGAACCTCACAACCTAGGTTAGGTTATTGCTGTTTCTGCTAAAATTAAAATAAATCCTGATGGGTACTTTACTATGTTGATATCAGTTTTAACCATCCTATCTAATAAAGATGGAATATGCAAATTGGCTGTAACTTCACAACAAAGATGGCGGTGCCTACAGCCAATAAGAAGGAATATGCAAATTGATGTGACAAGGCAAGAGGCGGAAGGCAGCTCTGGCCAGAGTGAAGGCGGAAAGGCGGCTCCAGGCCAGAGCGAAGGCAGCGCTGGCAGCCAGGGGAAGGAAGGCCTATTCTTGCACGAATCTTCGTGCATCAGGCCTCTAGTCCTATCTAATTATAGACAAACATGGTAATTAACCATACCTCTGACACGCTTCCCATTGGCTAATCAGGGCGATATGCAAATTAACTGCCAACCAAGATGGTGGCCGGCAGCCAGGCAGCTGAAGCGAACAGGAGGCTTGCTTGCTCCAGTGATGGAGGAAGCCAAGGTTCCCCGCCTGCTGCTGTCGGCCTCTGAGCTGCACTCTAAGAAACAATGTTGCAATTATAGAAGCTAAACAAACCCCAGAAACCTGCTTTCAGCCAGCTGGCCTCGGAGCTGGAGCTGCAACAGTGTTTCAATTATAGAAGCCAAACAAACCCAGATACCTGCTTTCAGCAGCCGAGGTCTCAGAGCTGGAGCCAGGTCTCAGAGCTGGAGCCGAACCTCAGAGCTAAAGCCGGCTCTCAGTTCCAGTGACAGCCATAGAAGGTAAATAAATCCCAGAATAAAAAAAAGAAAATTAAAAAAGGAGAGGTTGGGAGCTTCAGTCACCTGCCAGCCTGAAAACGGCCCTCAGCCCCTCACCCAGACTGGTCAGGCACCCCAGTGGGGACCCCCACCCTGAAGGGGGTGTGACCAGCTGCAAACAGCCATCATCCCCTCATCCAGGCTGGCCAGGCACCCAAACGGGACCCCCACCCTGATCCGGGACACCCTTCAGGGCAAACCAGCCGGCCCCCACCGGGCCTATATCTTATATAGTAAAAGGGTAATATGCAAACTGACCCTAACAGCAGAAGGACTGGGAATGACTGGTCACTATGACACACACTGACCACCAGGGGGCAGACGCTTAATGCAGGAGCTGCCCTGTGGTGGTCGGGGTGCTCTCACATGGGAGGAGCTCTGCTCAGCCACAAGCCAGGCTGATGGCTGCCAGTACGGTGGTGGTGGTGGGAGCCTCTCCTGCCGCCTCAGCAGCGCTAAGGATGTCCAACTGCAGTTTAGGCCTGCTTCTCGCTGGCAAGTGAACATCCCCTGAAGGCTGCTGGGCTGCCAGAGGGATGACTGATTGCCATCTTAGGCCCAATCCCCCAGGGAGTGGGCCTAAGCCAGCAGGTGGTTCTCCCCTGAGGGGTCCCAGACTGTGAGAGGGCACAGGCTGGGCTGAGGAACCCCCCTCCCCCCCGAGTGCACAAATTTTTGTGCACCAGGCCTCTAGTCTACACTAATAAAAGAGAAAGATGCAAATTAACCATCACTCTGCCACTCCCACAAGCCATGCCCACCAGCCAGTCAGGAGCGCATATGCAAATTAACCCAACTAAGATGGCGGTGGCCACGGAGCTGGAGTGAGCAGGAGGGTTGGGTTGCCCCCGGTGATGGAGGAAGCCAAGTGGTGGTGGTAGGAGCCTCTCCTGCCTCCTCAGCAGCGCTAAGGATGTCTGACTGCAGTTTAGGCCTGCTCCCCGCTGGCAAGTGGACATCCCCCGAGGGCTGCCGGGCTGCCAGAGGGATGTCTTATTGCTAGCTTAGGCCCAATCCCCTGGGGAGCAGGCCTCAGCCAGCAGATGGTAATCCCCCAAGGGGTCCCAGACTGCGAGAGGTCATAGGCCGGGCTGAGGGACCCCCCCTTACTCCCCGAGTGCACAAATTTTTGTGCACTGGGCCTCTAGTGACATAATAAGCTGTCTGTGTTTTTAAAACTGCTTATGATTTAAACCATTAATGCAGGGTGTAGATATTAAGAGAAGCCTGAAAACATCTTTTTCTTTTTTTCTCCCTTTGGAAATTGTTTCTGTTCTAAGGTAGCATCCCAAGTCCGTGACAAGGGGGGAAAAATCCCACGTATTGGTATTTACTTGGTTTCACATTCTCGAGAAAGAAGGCAAGGTGTATAGAATTGACCTTTTTTTTAAAAAAAATAATTTTTATTTTTCCATTGGTTTTTAGAGAGAATGGAGGAGAAAGACAGAGAGAAGCATAGATTGGTTGCCTCAGGCCTGCACCTGAGATAAATGCCCTTGACCGGAATCAAACCCGAGACCCTTCCGTCTGTGGGCCAAGGCTCTGTCCACTGAGCCAAACCAGCTGGGGCTAAAATTGACCTTTTGAGGAAGCTTTATTTAAAAAAACACCAAAACACACACACACAAAAACTAATTGCAACTGCTAAATGAGTTTAGATTAATGCTTTTAATGTTTTACTACTTTTGTTCAAGCTTTCTTTTCATGCTTATTTCTGAGGCTAAATAATTTTCTGTAAGTATAATATACTGTTTGGTTTTCTTACATATTTTCTTGAATAAGTTTATTTAATCCCACAGCTTATTTAATATCTCATGCCAATGAAGAATTCATATTTTCGGTTATGAATATGAGAGTGGTTTGGAAAACCACACTATTGTGGCAGTGCAAGAGGCTGATGGCTTTATTGTCTCTGTTATTGTAAAAGATTGACTCTGAACCTGGTGTCCCCACTGTGTGATGCGACCTCGAGGGTCATGGCAGCACTTTCAGACTGCTCACACTTTTTTCTCTCTGTTTCATTTTCGGAAGGATTGGAATACTTTTCTGTTGCGGTTTAATGATTTGGACTTGTGTGTATCAGAGAATGAAACATTAAAGCATCTCACAAATGACACCACAACTCCGGAAAGCACAATGACCAGTGGGCAGGCCAGAGTGTCCACCCAGTCCCCGCAGGCACTGGAGGATTCAGGCCCGGTTAACATCTCAGTTGCAATCACCCTCACCCTGGACCCTCTCAAACCCTTTGGAGGGTACTCTCGCAATGTCACCCATCTGTACTCGACCATCTTAGGGCATCAGATTGGACTTTCAGGTATGTGCGTGTTCATCAGTTTCCTTTCAGACTTTCTCAAGCAACAGCTGTCAGAGGACAGAGTATTAGCAGTAGATGGTTTTACTCAGACTGTTTTTGATTTTTGCATGTGTCTACTCTTAATAAAGTGCTTGGCACACAGTAGGCTCTCAATAAAAAGCCTATGAAAATGAGAAACTGGGAAGAAACTATAAGGTCTATTTCTGGTTTACAAACACAATGCTATTGTGTTGGAGATGGCAATACATGCTATAAATATTGCTGTTAGTTTACAAACTTGAACATCCACCATTAGCTCAGCTTATGGAATGAACTAGCATAAGCCTAAGATCTGGTCTCTTCCCTTTGGCATTTTGGAATTATGCCAAAGAGACAAGGATAACACGAGTTAATATTTATCAAGTGCTTACAGTAGTTCTTGGCACAAAGCAAATGCTATATATACAGTGGAACCTTGGTTCTTGAACTTAATTCATTTTGGAAGACTGTCGGAGAAGCTATTTGTTCGAAAACGGAATCATTTTTCCCATTAGAAATAATGTAAATGGAATTAATCTGTTCCCAACCCACAGATTGATTCCCTGTTTTAACCTTTCTTTTATACAGTACATGTCTAATGTACTGTTTAATCAATAAACACACACTTCTTTTCTTAAATATATTGAGCCACCCCTTACTAGCCTTAGACGGATCACTTTTAGCACATGTTCTAGGGATATCTTTCAAGAAGCATGTGGCATCTTCGCTTTTTTATATATGGCTGCCTCCGAAATGCTGTCACTGGCTAATTCATTTACCCAAATCAACAATTCTTCTACCTCTTCAAGTGCCTGTGATCATTGTTTCTTTCACACCCTTAGCAACATTAACACTCGTGATGGCCTCTTTATGTTTTAAAATTGTACTAACCATAAATTTCTCCAGCAACAAAAGCATTCTCTCCTTTCTTTGTTGCCTGAGAGACACTTTCTGTCATGCTGAGGTGACAGTATGAAAGGGTTGTCAGGTTAAAAATCAAAGTTTGGTTCGACAACTGAGACATTTTTCTGTGAACAACTTGGTCAAGAACCGAATTGTTTGAGATGGGAGACGTTGGAGAACTGAGGTTTGACTGTAAGTGCTTGTTAAATAATAGTAAAAAGAAACACCTATAAAACATTGAGCACTACCCTTTCACCAAAACCAAACCCATAATCAACTGTAAGTGATTCAGGACAAGGTGAGAGAGTAGTGGAAGAGGGACTAATCAGGAAAGGCTGCATGCTGGAGGCCCGGGTCTTGGAAGAATAATCTTGGGTTATCAAGAGCCTTTTAAAGTCCTGAAAGACTTGGGAGTGCCTGCCAGCCTCCTATTGGTTGTTATAGGTGAGAGCTGCTCCTATGGAAATAAGGTAAGGGCAACTTCTGGGTTTTCTATGTTACAAGTAGCCCTTTCTCTTCTGCTGTGGTGTTGAATACCTTGGTTTTCATTTAAGCTTCATCACTTACTGGTTCATGACCTTAAGTCTGTTGGATCCTCCGATCCTCAGTTTGCTCATATGTAAAAGTGGAGCATTAACACTTCTTTGCTCATGTCATGGGGTAGTGGTACATTTTAAGTGAAGTAATAAATATAAAAGCAGTTTGAAAATGGAAAGTTGCTATGCAAATGCTAACACAGTGGTGATGATAACCCACCCAGCCCCCAGCTTTCCAGCTGGGGCACTGCCTGGGCT
Organism: Myotis yumanensis; assembly: GCF_028538775.1. Lineage (NCBI taxonomy): Eukaryota > Metazoa > Chordata > Mammalia > Chiroptera > Vespertilionidae > Myotis > Myotis yumanensis. The sequence continues at coordinate 86,785,284 of NW_027223755.1, read as the reverse complement.
CTTGCTTAGCACCCCCACGCCTGGCTGAAAGTGGCCCCTCTCTGCTTGCCTTTTGGTAGCTCTGCCAGGTGAGCAGGCCTCAGAGTCCAACCCAGAACTGGTGTTGTTCCTGAAATCCCACAGAGGCAGGAGTCCTGCTTTGGTGGGTTGAAAGGTGATTCCTGGGTGGATTTGATGTCAGGATTCATTCAAATCCCAGAGAATAATAAATATGGATTCTTGCTTTTCTTTATCAAAAGAAAAATAAATCCACCCTGATTTCTCTTCCATAGGCAGTGAAGCCCACGAAGAGATAAACATTACCTTTACCCTGCCAGCAGCTTGGAGTTCGGATGACTGTGCCCTTCACAGTCACTGTGAGCAGGTGGTGTTCACAGCCTGCATGACGCTCACAGCCAACCCTGGTGTGTTCCCCGTCACAGTGTAAGTGGTTTTCTGAGCCCACAGGTGTATGAGAAGCTCCACTGACCATGAATGTGACTGGGGTGCTTTGGCAGCAAGTTCTAGGGGGGCTCACACTGCATCCCTTTACCTGGACCTAAGGAGTTCTTTAAGTTTAGTTTGGAATTCTGAGGTAGAAGTTCTCGTGTAAATAGCAGAGAGTTAGTTCCTCAGCAAGGTTGGTTGTTGTACGAGTTCTTAGGCTGCCTCTCCTGTTGGTAGAAGCACGTCACAGAAAAGATAAGGAAGAATGGATCCCATGACTAGAATGATCCAGAGTTAAGGTTCCCAGAAGATAAAAGTTTTGTTCATGTCCATTATCCAGAAAGAGTTATTTTTAAAATTGAGAGCATAAATAAAATCTTATTTTCTATGAAACAGTTACTGTTTCTGGAATTTTTCCTTCCTATATTGAGCAACTGAAAAACTGTCAGTATTACTGTTTTGCCTTTACATTTTTTTGCCTCCCTTTTTCTGCAAAGGAGATAATGATCTATAAATACATGAAATATGCAAGATGTAGCCTATTTAAAAAATCGTATGGTGAATCCTTTTTCAATAAGAATAATTAGTCAGGTATTTGTCTATTTTAGACATTTGGAGGTTTGGAGGACAAGATCAGATAAGTTAAACATTATTTGCTCTTGGTTGTAAATCTGATGGAGAAGTTTGTATGTCAAACTTCCTGTTGTAATTGAGAATTGACAGTGTGGGAAAATGGGCTTAAAAGGAGCAGGTTCTTCTTTGGCCACATCATATGCGAGAGGACTATGAGTTGAAATCTGAAGGCAAAAATCTAACACCTAAACTCTCAAATGCCAAATGCCTATTTCTTATCTGCTTATTAAGTAAATAATAAAAAGTCCCTGAACTAAAAACATGGTATTTACCTGAAAGAAACATTTATGTCTTGTGTTTCTTCCTTCCACATGTTTGGCTGTGGTCAGTGTTGGGCTCGGGGCTGTGGGGAAGACACAGTAAATGTCTCAGGCCACTGAGCACGTCTTTCCCCGTCTCCCCCTGCAGACAGCCGCCGCACTGTGTTCCGGACACATACAGCAATGCCACGCTCTGGTACAAGATCTTCATGACTGCTAGAGATGCCAACACAAAATATGCTCAAGATTACAATCCCTTCTGGTGTTATAAGGGGGCCATTGGAAAAGTCTATCACACTTTAAATCCCAAGCTAACAGTTATTGTTCCAGATGTAAGTGAGAAAAATCATGTGTGTATGCATGTGCGTCCAGGAACTGTTAGAGTAGGTGGTGTTTACATGCTTGGGTTAGCTTAGCCCCTGCCATTTCAGATTCCCAGTTAAGTTAATAAAAGGCTAGGTGGAGTGGTGGACACTTGGAAAAACATGCCACCTTTTTGGTTAAGAAAACTGTTTCTGTTCTTTGTTTTCTGCCTTGCTCAGCAGCAGTTACTTATTGAGCAGCTGTTGTGTGCCTAACCCCTGGGGGTTACAAGAAATGCTTGTAGTCTTATGCACACAGCCACTCAGGAGAATATTTGGTTAGTGTTAGTATGAGCAGGGAGTGGTTCGGAATTCATAAGGGTAAAAGTACACCTTTGGGTAGATAGTGAGGGCTGAATAGGATGTTACTTAAGGAGGAGAAAAGGGGAGGAAAACACTGTAATCTAGACTAGTGGGTAACGTGCTAGTTTAGCTTCCGGCTTACACTTGAGCCCACTTTTACAGACTATATTGATTTTTTTACAAATGCCCTCTTCCTGTCAGTATATGTTAGATGGATTTCTTGCCTTTTTGCCTGGCCCTGTTATCAAGTTGTAGAAGTTGGTAGGCCAGGAGCCTGCAGGAGTGAGCAGTGGAGGTCAGGTTCCAGAAAGTCCTTTGTGCCTCTCTTGAGGCATTTAGACTTTTCCCTCAGAGGAGGCAATCCCCACCTGTGTTGGGCTGTAGGGGGATTTGTAAAGCAGTGTGTTAGCAAGACTGGTCTGCCCACCTGATTAGTGTGAACGTCGTGGGGCCTAGAGATTTGGGAAGGAAAAGGAATGGAAGCATGGCCAGGATCTCGCAACAGCTGGCAGGGTGATTGATTGCATGTGGGAGGTCAAAAGATGTTTTCAGGCAGGACTTGTAAAAGTGGGGAAAAGGCCGAAGGAAGGAGGGAAGCTGCCTCTGGGGAGAGGTGATGCAGAGGCCTTCCTGGTCGGGTAGTTACGAGGGTTTAGGAACACCGGCTTGGGGTGTCAGCCATGCACCCTGAGGGTAGTCAGAGGAAGAGGACATAGCAAGAGTGGGGATTACAGGTGCGGGAGCCTTCTCAGGAGGAGACCACGTGTGGGGAGGGAGAGGGTGCTCAGGCAGTGTGGCGTGCAGAAGCCAGGGCAGAGGACTGCTTTAGGAAGGGAGGGGAGGTGTTCTCAAGAACATCATGTCTTCACTGAATGAGAGCCAGCTCTAATAGTTTAGAAGGAGAAATTTCTGTTCCAGTTTAAGAATTAAAGTTAAAGCATATCTGGAGGTGATGAACCGTATCTCCAGAAACCCAGCATAAAACTTTCAGTAACTCAGTGCTCATGTTTCTGGTTTATTCCCTCTAGGATGACCGTTCATTAATAAATTTGCATCTCATGCACACCAGTTACTTCCTCTTCGTCATGGTGATAACAATGTTTTGCTATGCGGTTATCAAGGGCAGACCTAGCAAGTTGCGTCAGAGCAGTCCTGAATTTTGTCCTGAGAAGGTGAGCATCGGATGGGGTCTGGCCCAGCATTTGGCTAGAGGTGTCTGTGGACAGAATGTTTCAGTCCTTATTGCACTGATTGTGAGTTTTCCTCCAGAGAAATTAGTTCCTGTCTTTTTCTCAGAAATAGTCTACCCTCAGTCTAAATTATGGTATTGGGTTTTCAACCCAAACCTTAGCTGTAATGAGTACTGACTATGCAAATTGCTCTCAAATCCCCACTGGAGAGCAGTTTCCCCTGGAGGGCTGCCCCCTCCACTTCATCAGCTTGGGAAATCATCTCACAGAGTGCTCATCAAGGTTTGGAAATAGTTACCTCTTGGGCTCAGCACAGTGGTTCCACTAGATCAGCTGCTTCTGGCAGGAAACTTAAATTTCTCTTCATTCCCACCTAGATGATTATTTTTTTCCCCCCTTAGGGCAGCGGTTCTCAACCTGTGGGTCACGACCCCTTTGGCAGTCAAACGACCCTTTCACAGGGGTCGCCTAAGACCATCCTGCATATCAGATATTTACATTACGATTCATAACAGTAGCAACATTACAGTTATGAAGTAGCAACGGAAATAATTTTATGGTTGGGTCACAACATGAGGAACTGTATTTAAAGGGCCAGAAGGTTGAGAACCACTGCTTTAGGGTTTTAATAGTTCCCCTCCTGGACAGATGCATACGGTGTGGCTCCCTGGTCTTGGGTGGGGACCCGGCTCCCTGGGCTCTGTTGTGTGACTGGGTTGCTTGTCTTGCTCTCTTCTAGGTTGCTTTGGCTGATGCCTAATTCCACAACTGCCTGTTTTCTGAGAGACTGAGCAAACCGTAAGCATTGCCTGCTGACGCCAGCCTGGGCCTGGACACTCTGTGAATGCCATTCTTTTGCAATGTTGGGTTATTCCAGCCAAAGACATTTCAAGTGCCTGTAACTGATTTGTATATATTTATAAAAACCTATTCAGAAATTGGTCCAATGATGCACGTGCTTCACACTGGGTGCAGTCCGAACCCCACAGCCTCCCCTGTGGACTTGGTAGGATGATCCAAGTAGCGCCAGCAGCAGTCTCCCTGCCTCAGAGCAGGCCATGCTGTCTTTGCCAGGATCTCAGGGGCAGTTCATTGCTGGAGGGGTTGAAGTTTGCTTTGATTTGAAACAGTCTGCACCTTTGACATGATATTGCATTTCCCAAGCCACCAATCCATTTTGTGGATTTTACGTGTCTGTGGCTTAATACTCATAGTACCAACAATAATACCCTTTTCTCTGTTTTGCTTGCAAGGAAACACACATCTTTCTAAATTTTCTTTTTTCTTTTGAAAAAAAAAAAAGTCACATTTAAATACTACTCTAGCTAAGACAGACTTGTTTCTTTCAAAATCTTGAGTAAAATGTTCAATATTTAAAAGTCACCTACATGGTAAAGATCTAAGTTTCATTTCCCACAGGAGTTGTGAGGAACCTGGTCTTGTGGAGTTTAGTTGGCACAGAAAGTTCCACTGTCTTTTTCTCCTCTGTTGTCCCTTCCCTCCATTATAAAAGTTAAAGCAGCTTCCTCACTCAAAAGGGCTTAAAAAGCCCTGTCCGGTTTTCTCGGTGGTTAGCGCATCAGTCCACCCACAGAAGGGTTGCAGCTTCAATTTCCAGTTAAGGGCACATACCTGGATTGCAGGTTTGATCCCTGGCCCTGGTCGGGGCACGTGCAGGAGGCAACCAAACGATTTGCCTCTGTCACATCTTTGTTTCCCTCCCTCCTTCCCTCCCTCCCTCCCTCTTTCACCCTTTCTTCCACTCTCTCCCACTTTCTTTGGAAATCAATGGAAAAATCCTTGGGTGAGGATTTAAAAAAAAAGGGCTTAAAAATTAAGTAAATGTCTCTAGAGTAGAGTAAAAATTAGTTGTTCTATTTTCTGGAATGCAGATGATACTATGGAAAGAGAATGATGATTTGGTCTAATAGTAATGAAAGGATTTCTTGTTTTCTTTGAAAAGGGAGTGGTTTTTCTTTCTTTTTTAAATATTTATTTTTATGCAGTTAACATATCTTCAGAAGGAAAATGGCAACTAGTAGATCACTAACATTATAAAGATCATGCCTGTGAAATTTGAATGAAAGCTATTCTGATTTGCCATTTATCAGGAAAACCCAAAGCATTTTTCTTTGCTATAACATTTTGATGATCTGGTTCCTTTATCCCTTTTTCCTTCTAATCCATCTTCATTAAAAAAAATTACGTGTTATCTTTTCTAGTCCTCTTTTGTTACTTGTATTCTGTTTTTCTTGATAGCTCTTTGCCTCATTGTCATTAATGACTTGTGTGTTCTTGCAAGCAGTGCTGTAGCAAAAGGGCCAGTAAAACCTTGGGCATGACTGTCAGTACTTCTTCCCTTAATTCCAGGCCTGCATAGTCTGTTCTGAGTTAGAATCAGCCCTGCAGTCTGGAATATAGATTGGCCTGGAACATTTTAAACCAGGCATTCTTGAATGGAAAACAATTGTGGGCTTTTACTACAGATTGTTAAAATAATTATTAAAACATGTTAATATATATTTTTTCCTTTTAGTACATTTTAAGCACAATAATCAGACTTGCCTACCCAGTTATTTGTATGACATGAGTTGCTTCCATGATGCATGGCTACCTTGTTAGTTTAGTTTTCTGTTTGGATACTTTGAGGATCTTAAGAAATAAGATTGTGAAAGCCTTTGGGCTTGGCCTTTAGAAACATCACTATCTTTAAGACCAACAGATTTTAGGTTAAGCTGCTACTGAATTAATAAAATCCCAATGAATGGAATTCTAGGGATAGATTTATAGCTGGCAGAGTAATATAAAAGGAGACAGACAGGTGAAAAAAGTCAATTTCACTGGTTTATTCAATCCAACTTGTTGCTAATATTAATTACCCTTATTTTAATTACAGGGGATGGCTGGAATCTGTAGCCAGGGGAGGACAAACACTGTTAAGTGTGAGGAAAGGAAGTGCCAAAAATACCTGGACAGTATGATTTGTCGTGAGGCTAGGACACACACTTTAAAATCCGGCATTTACCCTAGAAGGCAAATCTCAAAGATCTTGTGGAAACCCAGAGCCAGTCAATTATATAAAGAAAGGCTGGGGTGGAGGAAGGAGGCTATGTACCTGCTGGGTGAAGAGGCCTCGTAACTGAAGAGACTTCCGCTGGATGTAGGAAGTCCAGGGGACTGTTGCTGTGGGGCTCTTGCAGACAAGGCCTCTGCAGGGTCTTGCTGGGGGCTCCAGGTTACAAGTGTGCCAGGCAGGGCCCGTTTGCCATCAGGGTGACCTCACCCAGGAGCACGGCTCGTCCTCAGGCATCTTGGACTGGAGGTCCAATGAAAGGTCAGCAACTTACTATTAAAGTGGTTGTTTCAGATCATATTGATCTCTTTTCTTTTTCCTTTTGTCCTTTCACTGTATGACTTGAATCAGTTTTGATTCTATTTGTAAGTTTTTCTCATCATTAGGAACCTGCCATTTCTGTTGCGTTTTCTTTGGCAGTCTGTAGGGATTCAGCATCCTGGTTTTTCAACCCTCCTGCAGGCACTGTGGGGTCACAAGGGCCAGTGGATCCGTTTCACTTCTCTTGCTGCATGATGGTCTGTAGCTGATGTTATGGCATTCACTCCCAGATTAATTTTCCATGTTTGAAATGTGTGCATATGTGCTTTACCGAATAAAACATCTGAATTTATTTGCTGTGTCTCTGTTTCCTCCTCTCTGATGGTGTTTTCTAAGGCAAGAACATCTATAATAATGAAAGGGTAATATGCTAATTAGACCGGACGTCATTCCGGACATCCTTCCTGACGAAGCCAGGGCCAGAGGGAAGCCAATCCGGGTCCTGGGTGCCTGCAGGTGACCCGAGGGAAGTCAACTTGGGTCCCGGGTGCCTGCTGGCAGCTCCTGGATGCCGGAGGGAAGCTGGTGCCGGCAGCCAGGGGAAGGAAGGCCTCCTCTTGCATAAATTTCGTGTATCAGGCCTCTAGTTTGTGATAATTAATTGAGGGTTTTTGAAGTAGTTCTTTCAAAGTGTCACCTATCATCAGAATGAGGAGTGGGCAGTGTTTACTACTAAGCTGGTCTCATCAAGCACACAGGTCTTCCTGAGAGCACAAAACTACTTTTAGTGTTGGACAAGCTAGTGTTTGCAGACCTGACCCAGGGTGATACAGGCCAGCAGGGAACATGGAATAGGGGTGGGAGTGCAAAGACATCCTTCTCAGTTACATAAACCCTTCGTGTGTGCCTGGCCTGAGTTACCAGAAGCAGACTCCTCGCTGGCTCTGCCTTCTTCTGTTACAGAGCTCCTGTGTGTGCTAGACTTTCTTTGCCAGGACACTGCACCCTCTGCACTTAGTTGTTGATGAGTGAAATAGAATTGTTTGACCATTGCAAGGATATATGGCTAGTCAATTATATTAAGTCTAAGGGGAGGAAAGGGATTGAGTTTTTTAAAAAATATATATTTTATTGATTTTTTTACAGAGAGGAAGGGAGAGGGATAGAGAGTTAGAAACATCGATGAGAGAGACACATCGATCAGTTGCCTCCTGCACACCTCCTACTGGGGATGTGCCCACAACCAAGGTACATGTCCTTGACCGGAATCGAACCTGGGACCTTTCAGTCCGCAGGCGGACGCTCTATCCACTGAGCCAAATCGGTTAGGGCAGGGATTGAGTTTTGCTTTTGATATCATTTAGCCCCTTTCCTCTTGCTCACTCAGTATATAATCTGTTGGCAGACAGTGACAAGATAAAGATAGAGGATGATGGCTATGATGCTTTTGGGGTGATTGCAGAAGGCATCTTGGAAGAGGTACAATATGAAGGCACATGCAAAAGGAGGGATTTTGGACTGGGCGTTCCATGCAGAGGACATGGCTTGACCCTGGTGCAGAGAGGCTGAACTCTAGGGGCCTTGGCTTAGTGCTAGGTGGAGAATAGGAGTTGTGTAAGAACTTGTTTCCCCACCTGAGGACAAGATGCCTCCAGGCTGCTGCCAGAGTGGCCCCTTGGGGTGGCCTGCGGGGGGCTGTGCAGGGAGATGCTCTAACACCATCTGGTCCAGGAAGGGAGTTCTCTGAACTGAAGCTCAGCATGGCAGGTACAAGCCCTGCTCCAACTCCTGCAGGCCATGTAACTTTGGCTGAGTGGCTGAACCTCTGTGTGCCCCAGTTTCCTCATCTAAGTATAAGGATAATAGAACCCACTTGAATGTGGTGAGGATTCAGCAAGTCAGTTACTACAGAGGGCATAGAAGAGTGTCTGGCACTCTGTAATGTTTATTATAATGGAACATTATAGTAAGTGAGGGGAGGTGTCCACGAGTGAGGCTGTTTTTCCCAGAGGATCTTCAGATGTATACCTATTCCAATTCCAAATATGGCTTAAAACCAGTAAACCTCGTAATCGCTTAGCCATGGACAAAAAGGTGTCCCTAAAAAGGGTGTAAAAGGTGCAGCTCCCGTATTCCAGTGCAAGACCTCAATTTGAAACAGCTCATCTACAGCTCCTTGCTGGGCTTCATGCTCACACCTTGCTTCTTAGGGCCAGGGCCACCTGCTATGGGGCAGTTCAAGTTCCCAGAACCAGGGAAGTCTCTATTTCCTAAGGCAAGGCAGAAGAGATCCTTGAAAATGAACTTTGAGAAAAAGGGTTGAATGTCGCTTTAAATTTACCAGAGCTTTAAAAAATGTCTTCCGTGGTGAATCATTTTATTCCATGAAGAGTTATCCACCCCCAATTTATTTGCATTTTATGAGTTGAAGTTTTTATTTATTTAAAACTTGAGTACACTAGTATTCAAGACATAATAATTTAAAATTAGTATTTTTCAGCAGGGAAATGCAATTCAAAACTGCAACGAAATGAATTGTTGGCAAGAATATGGAGAAAAGGGAACCCTTGTGTACTGTTGGGATTGCAAATTAGTGCAGCCACTACGGAAAACTAAAAAAAGTAAATAAAAAAAATTGAACTACCGTACTGTATGACCCAACAGTTCCACTTCTGGTTATTTACAATAGCCAAGATATGGAGGCAACTTAGATGTCATTTGATAGATGAATGGGTAAAGATGATGTGGTACATATATACAATGAAGTATTACTCGTCCATAAAAAATGAAATCTTGCAATTTGTGACTTGAATGGATCTAGAGCAGCCGTGGGCAAACTACGGCCCGAGGGTCAGATCCGGCCAGTTTGAAATGAATAAAAAAAAAAAAACCGTACCCTTTTATGTAATGATGTTTACTTTGAATTTATATTAGTTCACACAAACACTCCATCCATGCTTTTGTTCCGGCCCTCCGGTCCAGTTTAAGAACCCATTGTGGCCCTTGAGTCAAAAAGTTTGCCCATCCCTGATCTAGAGACTATTATGTTAAGTGAAATAAGTCAAACAAAGAGAAATACCATATAATTTCACTTACATATGGAATCTAAAAAACACAACAAAATCAAACAGAAACTCTTAGATACAAAGTGATGGTTGCCATGGAGAGGGTGCAGGGAGGTGACTGGGCAGTTATTTTAGAACTAGAGGCCTGGTGCACGGGTAGGGTCCCTAGGCCTGGCTGGTGATCAGGGCCCATCGGGGTCTTCCTGCTGGCTGGGGCATTCCTTCATTTTGCACTGCCCCCTGGTGGTCAGTGCATGTCATAGCAAGCAGTTGAACTCTCAGTTTGTCGAACTCCTGAGGGGACAATTTGCATATTAGCCTTTTATTATATAGGATGCGACATTTCTGGGAATTAAGATTAGCAGTGAATTCTATATGCTTCTGCGTCATGTTCAAGTCAAGAACTCTTTTTCAGTTGAAAATTTCTGTCCACAAAACACATCTGTATGTTTATTTTGAGTGAAACATAAATTTACATTATAGAATATCTCTTTTGAGAATAAGTAGATTTAAAAAAAAACTTGCACACTGTTCATTTAAGTGTTAATACTAAAATAAATGCAATTATATCTCTGATAATATCAGCTAAGATATAGCAGGTGTTTATCAGAACAGGCGCTGTTCTAAGTACTGCTCATACTGATTATTTAATCCTGCTAACAACTCAACTTGACCAGATAAGAGGCAGAAGGGAAAAAAAGGGAGTGAGGAAGCTGTCCAGAAACTCAAGCCATAGTTTAGTAACAATAAAGAGTGGCTTTATTGATTTCATAATTTTGATTATATTAACATATATTATAAACTTTAAGAATTAGAAATAAATGACTTTTTTAAACCAGGAATAATCTATGTTATGGCAGCATGCTTAATGAAATTTGTGTTGCACAGTCATATTTTTCAGCTGATTAGGAAGCCATTATCCAAGCTGTACATTAGGCCAAGATATAGTTACCCCATACATGCATTTCATTAAGTAGAAGTAAGCACTGTTTTCTTTTTCAGCAAATACTCCCTTTTGATTATAAAGAGATATCCTTCCGAAATTACTCTTATTATAATGTACAAAACTTAACTTTTTATTCACAAGAGCTGCCTCAAATAACTTTCACCTTGGAAAGCTACAATGGCATGAGACAGCAAAATGCTTCTCTGGACTTCTGTGTCTTTAATTTTTCATTTTCCCCTAAAATCCCAATTTACAAATAAAACTAAATTAACCACAATTGTAATTTAGCAGTCTTTTGTTTAACACAAAGGCAGAAAACAAACTAATTTGAGCAAGTATTTGGCAGACCACAGAAAGAAAACAGGACAGTGGGAAATGAAAACGTTTTAGTGTTTCAAAGCAGAAGAGACTGATGAATGTCATTCAAATTTCTCATCTCCTTCTTCCACATCTTTCAGATTGAGCACTTCCAAAGAACCTTTGCCTTTTGTCTCCTTTTGTATTAGGTCATCAATTTCTCTGAAGCAGCCTGGGTCAATTAGACACACCTGAAACATTTAACACAGCTGTTTACCACATGAAGAGCAATACAATAGCATCAACACAACTTTAACTTCCTCTAAGACAGTGGTTCTCAACCTTGGCTGCACATTAGAATTACCTGGGAATCTTTTTAAAATCCTGATTTCTGGGCCCCATCCTCCGGAAATTCTGTTTCTTTGTTATGGTGTGGGGCCACAACATTAGTAACAAAGAAACAGAATTTCTGGAGGATGAGGCCCAGAAATCAGGATTTTAAAAAAGATTCCCAGGTGATTCTAATGTGCAGCCAAGGTTGAGAATCACTGCTCTAAGACAAGCACACAATACTTTCCAGATGTCTCTACTACTACAGCTTTACAGTGCAACACAAAGACGATGCACAGGGAGGCAGACTAGTCTAGGCCCTGCCCCAAAGTATGCATGGAGGTTCCTGTGACAAGGCATTAGCCTCCTTGTTGAAAGACATATGATATCTGGATTCTTCAGCCATAAGATGAAGTGGTTGGATTAGAAGACTATGGTTCTTTTCATACAAAACAGCATTAAATTTTATAGCTCAATAAGATTGCCTCTTTTTACCCACAGATGGAGAGAAAGAAGCTTGAAGGTCTATACAGAAACTATGTATAAAGTTGCTGCAAAATCTAGGGACATGAATTTGCAGAAAGCTGAGTTTATACTATGTCTGAAGCTATTGGGTGATCAAAGACATGCGCTCTTTGCTGCCTTTTTAAAATATATAAATATTTATTGATTTCAGAGAGGAAGGAAGAGGGAGAGAGAGAAACATCCATGATGAGAGAGAATCAGGATTGGCTGCCTCCTGCAAGTCCCCCAATGGGGATGGAGCCCACAACCCGGGCATGTGCCCTTGACCGGAATCGAACCTGGGACCTTTCGGTATGCAGGCCGACGCTCTAGCCCAGTGATGACGAACCTATGTCACGCGTGTCAGAGGTGACAGGCGAACTCATTTTTTTGGTTGATTTTTCTTTGTTAAATGGCATTTAAATATATTTCTATATGTGACATGGCACCAGAGTTAAGTTAGGGTTTTTCAAAATGCTGACACGCCGAGCTCAAAAGGTTCACCATCACTGCTCTAGCCACTGAGCAAAACTGGCTAGGGCTTTGCTGCCTTTTAAAAATGTTCTTGGTGCCCTGGCTCGGTAGCACAGTTGGTTAGAGCATCATCCAGATATACCAAGATTGCTGATTCAATCCCTGGTCAGGGAACATACAAGAATCAACCAATGAATACATAAATAAGTGGAATAACAAATCAATATCTCTCTCTCTCAAAAAACCCATGAGGCTGACCAACTTTTAGTCTTTTATTTTCTCATAAGGTAAGAATCACTGTAAAATATATTCTCACCTAAAATCTGGGTAAGTCTTTAAACATAAATAATTTAACTAGAAAACAACAACAAAAAAATCATGTGTTTAACTACAATTTAGTTCTACTTAGACCTTAACATTTTTACCTAATTCTAGGTAAGATGTTTCTGAGAAAGTCTTACTATTCACACCTTCTAAATGTTGGTTACACATTTATGATCAGAGAATAAACTATTTTGTTAACAGGAGGAAGAGAAGTAATTTTTAATCTTACAATTTCTAATTGTTGATTGTAGTCCTCACTTTCTATAACCTTGATCAGTGGCTTGAGTTTTTCTTTCAGCTTTTTTCCTTCATTCACTGGAAGAATGAACCGAAGTCTCATGTGAGCACGTTCTATCTTCATTTTCTCCTTTAACTGCTTTATCACTTCCAAAGCCTATTAAGACAAAATTGAAAATGCCTGCAATTTCTTTGCTGTTTCTGCTGCCTTATTTCTTTCTTTTTTTTTTTTTTTTAAATATGTTTTATTGATTTTTTACAGAGAGGAAGGGAGAGGGATAGAGAGTTAGAAACATCGATGAGAGAGATATCGATCAGCTGCCTCCTGCACATCTCCTACCGGGGATGTGCCTGCAACCCAGGTACATGCCCTTGACCGGAATCGAACCTGGGACCTTTCAGTCCGTAGGCCGATGCTCTATCCACTGAGCCAAACCGGTTTTGGCTGCTGCCTTATTTCATAAGGTATTCATAACAAAACTGTTTCCATCTAGGCAGTGGTTTTTTAGATATATGACATGAGCATAAGCAAACAGAGAATAGGTAAATTGGACTTGAAGATGAAAAACTTTTGTGTTTCAAAAAACTATGAAGAAAGTGAAAAGACAACCTAAAGAATAGGGGGAAATATTAACAAATCACATATTTGATAAGGTACTAGTATTCAGAATATAGAAAAACTGTTACAACTCAATACTAAAAAGACAAATAACTAATTAAAAAGTGGTCAAAGGATCTGAACATTGATTTCTCTAGAGAGACTAAAGGTTAGATAAGCACATGAAAATATGCTCAAATCATTAGTCATGAGGGAAATGCAAATCAAAACCGGAACGTTAACCCCAGGATGGCTATAATCAAAATGGTAGAAAATAACAAATATTGTCTAGAACATGGAAAAATTGGAACCCTTATACATTGATTGTGGGAATAGAAAATGGTACACCAGTTTTGGAATATGATTTGGCAGTTCCTCAAAAGGTTAAACAGTTATAATACGATCTAGCAATTTCACTGCTGGGTACAGAGAATGAAAATATGTGTCCACAGAAAACCTGTAATGAATTCCATAGCATTACAGTATCTAAGAAGTGGAAACAATCCAAATGTCCATCTACTGGTGAATGAATAAATAAAATGTGGTGTTTCCATACAATGGGATACGACTCAGCCATGAAATGTTAGTATTTGTCTGTAAAAACAATATATGTAGCAAATAAAGTACTGATACATGTTACAACATGGATGAACCTTGAAAAGGCCATGTTACATGATTCCAATTATATGAAATGTCCAGAATAAACAAATCCATAGAGACAGAGGTTGCTAATGGCTTGTCAAAGATGAGTGACAGATAATGGGTTCAGGGTTTCTTTCTTGGGTAATGAAAATGTTCTCAGATTAGGTAGTAAGAAAGATTGCAAAACTTTGTGAATATACCAATGACGTGTACACTTTAAAAGGGTGACTTTTATGGTATGTGAATTATGTGTTTTAAAAAAATCTAAAGCGTTACAAAGACTCTTTAGAAATCCAAGTTTTATCTTTAAAGGTTTGATTTGGATAGGAAGATGAGAGTCCTATGTATATTTGTATGTAGTTAAAAAACATTCCATTTCTCTTCTTTACAATATAGATCCTTTCATTCCCCTCCCCCCAAATCTTGCTTTCAAGTAGTATCAGTTTATTATTACAGACCAATTATTTTGATGATTTCTTCAGAGAAAACTGATTTTCATGGATACTTTTTAATGACATTAAAAACCACTAACCTGCTGTTTTGTACTCTTGTTGGTGTTGACTGAATAGTGGATGTCCTTCATTGCTCTCTCGATAAGGATAACAGTGTATGGTCTCTTTGTTTCAGGGTTCACACATTTGTCAGCTACAATAGTTGCAATATCCCTAAACATTTGCTCCAGCTGTGTGTGCCGTTCTTTATCTGATACTTGAACCTCCCCTTTAGTCAAAATCTAAAAAAAAAACACCAGAAATCCCACCAAATTTAAGAAAGCAATGTCTTTATTACATACTATTTGTTAACTAACCACAAGAATATCTAAGGAGAAAATTAAATTTCATCCTCTCTAGCTACTGAAATTTGAGCTTTGCCTAAAGAATGCACTAGATCAGTGGTCGGCAAACTGCAGCCCCTTGAGTGTGGCTCTTCCACAAAATACCACGTGCGGGCGCGCATATACAGTGCTATTGAAACTTCGTGGCCACACTTAAGGGGCCAAAGAGCCACATGTGGCTCGCGAGCCGCAGTTTGCCGGCCACTGCACTAGATTACTTGTGCTCCAAAATATCACTTATTTTTTTTAAAGGGTCACTATCCTAAATTTTAGTTATTTATTTTCAAGAAAATTGATTTTAAATATAATGTTGTAGGCAATAAACAATGTTTCAAGAAAAACGGTTTAAATATAATGTTACATGCAATAAAAATTAACATTTCAAGCAAAATATCACTTATTTAGGATTAGGAGGGGAAAAGGCAATCTTAGTAAAGGGTTTAAATGAACTACTTGAAAAGAAATTCTACTTTCAGGCATATTACATTAAAAATACATAAATGAACAAAATAAGGCAATTTAGTAGCAAATTTAATTTCTAGAGGCTTTGGCAAAAAATAAAAATCCGTTTCCTAACTATGTACGGTGATTTCTTGTGGTGATCATTTCATAAGGTTTATAAATATTGAATCACTATGTTGTACACCTGAAACAATACTTTATGTCAACTATACGTCAATTTAAAAAAACCATGTCCTGAATTATTAAAAGTGATATTGTGCAGGTCAACTTATTGCGTGGTAACTGTTCACTCAGAAATACTTAAAAGATTAACACACCTCTAAGTACTCACACTACAGACGGGTCAGTTATGCTGCAGCTGTTAAAACCCACCTGCTTACAGATTTCAGTCTGGTCATCTGTTCCAAATGCACTGATGAGATCTTCCTTCTTTGCAACCTGACCTTTAGAGACATTTACAAACACCGAGTGGGTCTGCAGAACTTCATCAAGGTCCTTTTCCCTTGTGAGGACAGGAGAGAGAGTCCTAAGTGAATACACCTGAAACTTGGAAACTCATTTACATTTAAATACGAGATGGCAACGAAACAAATAGCAAGAAACAATAAATGCTCCTAAAAAAGACCGTCGGGGCCGAGGAAACATTTTCAAAAACGCAGAGCCACATATATATTCGCATTTACTCATTGGAGAAAAGCGTCGTGGGAGGATGTACGGGACCTGGCGGATCTGGGTCTGGGTTCGGCCGCCGAGTTCCGATCGCTAGATGGCAGCAGTGAAGACGTTCGCACTTGGTGACACCGGGATAACTAACATCTGTGACATGAGATGTACTAGAATATTTTTAAGACTAGGCTCTGCCTCTATCATTATTCTGGCCAAAGGGCCATAATTATGGAGGTTTCTTGTGACAGCACAAAGGAAAGCAAAACCAAACTCCAAACCCAAACCAAACGAACGCTTAGTTCAGGCGCTAAGCTCGGGAAGAACTGACACTCCCCAAGCCCGCAGCAGGAAAAAGTCCTCCATTTCCTTCCCCGACCAGACCTCAGGCTGGCCCACGCGTCCGAGCCCCGGAGGCAGGCCGCCTCAGGGTTACCCGCTCCGGCCGGCCCGCAGGAGGGTCACTCACACGCCGCTCCGCCAGCCGACGACTTTGTTTTTGTAGCAGGCGATTTCGAAACGCTTCCCGGCGCGCTTCATGCGTACCACGGCCACATTGGTTAGGCGGATCTGGTTGGTGGGGGTGAAGATCGACATCGTGGCTGCTCACAGACCGTGGGTCAGACGACCGCGGCGAACCTGCGCCGGCCTGAGAGCCACCTGCTTCGCAGTAACGACCAGGCGGCGCGCGGGACGGTACCGCCCGCGGCGTGCGCAGCCTCGCGATTAACGGCCTGGGGGGGCCACTATTCCGCGGACTTACTGCGCAGGCGATCCCACCCGGAAAAGTGAGCAATAGCGCATGCGCACCGGGGCTTTTACGACGTTGTTCCGTGTCCCCAAAATAGACGCATTTCCTGCGGTAATGTAATTTCGCCAATAAGCTCAGAGCTCTGATTAGCTGTTGAAGCTGATATTTGCAGACCGGGTGGGAACACAGCGCCCATGCCTTATAGTTCCGCAGAGTTCAGGGCCACCCACATCCACCTTAACCCTTCATTACAGAATGTTTTTGTTTGTTTGTTTGTTTTTTTACAGAAAAATGTCAACAGACAAAGCAGAAAAAAGTGTGTAATGAACGCTCGTGTACCCATCAATCCGTTTCAATAATTATCAACATTTTGCCATTCTTGCTTCCATTCTGTCTCCCTCATTTTTTTGTTGGGAGTATTTTAAAGCAAATCATGATAATGTTTAGCTTAAAATACTTCAGTCTATCCTAAAATACACCCAACATGATTCACCATGATTCCTTCGTACCATCTAATAGCCAGTCCATAACCAAAGTTCCCCTACATAATGTTTGCAGTCGGTGTGTTTCAACAGAGATCCAAACGGGCCTACAGATTGCATTTGGTGGATGACACCCTTAGTCTCTCTACATCCCCCGACCCTCCACCCCACTTCTCTTTTCCCAATTCCACTCGGATTTTGACGGACCCGAGTTTTCCTCCTCTGACCCAACTCGGAGGGGCCGAGCTCTCCGGATGCCCCGCCCAGGGTCCTGGGCGGGGCTTCCGTTTAGGCCCGCCCCTTCCCAATCGCAGCCAATCCGAGCAGGACCAGCGAAGCTCCGGCTTCCTCGCCCCGCGCTGTAGGAGGTGCTTCCCCTGGGCCCGCCTCTTCCCTCTGAGCCAATCCCGACGACCCTGCGAGTGGCATGGCTTCCCCCAGCCCGGCGCTCTCAGGTTACACGACTAACGCTCCGAGGTGGTTCTGACGGCCCCCGGTACCGAAACGGGGCGCCCGGTTTTCCAGGTCCGCGCTCCTAGTCTCCTTTCGGGCCGCAGAGCCCGGGCTCTGAGGAGGATGGGTAAGGGCCCCGGTGGAAGCGTTCGCGAAGCGGGAGGGAGAAACCGTTTTACCGAGACCCTGTCCCGGCGGAGCGGCGTTCCCGGGACCCTGCAGAGGTGGCTGCACTTTCAGCACGGCTACCGCTGGGGGCACGGGAGGATCATCTGCTTTTGACTTGGCTTTTCCCTTTTGCTTCTAAAATCTAACCTCTAGTAAAGGGCAGAGACAGCTGCCACCCCTCCCCTTGCCCACGTGTATTGAGGACCTCTCCAGGGCGGAGCGGCAGCTGTGAACAGTTTCGGCGTCGCCTTTTGAATTGATCCCAGGTTTAACACATTGTGTGCGGGAAACGTATTTATACGTTCTACCAGTGTAGTGGAGCGCGGGACATAAAAACTACCCGCAAACAATTTAACATTTGAGCCCAGGCCCACCCATTTCTCCCTTCAAAATGGAGTGTGAGGTCAGTTAACATTTAAGAACCCTTTACAAGGGGCCATGGGCCTTTAAAAATAAACTGAGAAAAAAGGGAGTAGTTTTAGTACTTTAAGAAACTTTTCTTATGGAGCTAGCATAACAACGCGAAATCAACTTATAATTCCCCATAAAGTGTTTTGACTCTGTTCCCTTCTTTTGCTCCCAAATGGTATATCCAAATAAAGGTTGTGTGTGTGTGTGTGTGTGTGTGTATTAGGATTATAATTTTATCACGTTGCCACATAATGTATTATTATTTTATATATTTATCTTTTATTTTAGAGGGAGGAAGGGGGGAAGAAAGATAGACAGACAGACAGACAGACATCGATGTGAGAGAGAAATATCGATCGGTTGCCTCCGCAGGTGCCCGGACCAGGGATGGAACCGAATCCTGGGTGTGTGCCCTGAACGGGAACCGGCCACCTTTCGGTGAACGGGGGCGACGCTCCAACCCACCGAGTGAGCCACATGAGCCAGGGCATGTATTATTTTCACTAAAGTTGATTTTCTATAGAGTTCTTAGCCTTGTTGAATATGGAGGTCTGTTTTTTTTTTAAATTTAAAATAAGAGTGGACCTTTTTGTATATGTTGCTTTAAATACAATTACATTTGTGTCATTTTAAATTTAGATCCTTCTTCGGATACCTGGGACTTCTCACCTTTAATATCATTATGGATAAACAGATATTACATATATTTGGGCTTTGCCTTTGGTATTGGCCTTTGGATTTGTTTCCAGATTGTTACCAGGAAGCAAGTAAGTGGAATTATTTTTTATAGGAGATTATTAAGGCATTAGATTTTATAGAGAATTTAGAGTGCAGATTTTCTAAGGCATTCAGAAAAATGCAGAAAAACTAAAAGGAACTTTAAATCACTTTTATGTTTAATCTGTAGACATTTTTCTTAATGCCTAAAAAAGTTTATTCTCTGTTTTTACACGCTAAGTTACCTTGAACTAAATTATATTTACCTTTTCTTTGATGGGCTGTTTATGTCTCATTCTTAAGGTACAGAAAGATTTTGTAATGAAAAATTAAACTTTTTTTAAAAAAATATATTTTATTGATTTTTTACAGAGAGGAAGGGAGAGAGATAGAGAGTTAGAAACATCTATGAGAGAGACATCGATCAGCTGCCTCCTGCACATCCCCCACCGGGGATGTGCCCGCAACCCAGGCACATGCCCTTGACTGGAATCGAACCCGGGACCTTTCAGTCCGCAGGGCGACGCTCTATCCACTGAGCCAAACCGGTCTCGGCGAAAAATTAAACTTTTGTAAAAAACCAAATTTGGTTCACATCTTTAAGGGGTAGTAGTCTTTTCTTTCCACTAATTAAGGATCAAAAAGGTTTCTACTCTTTTCCCACTAAAATACATTAGGGATGAAAGCTTTATCTTTGAATAATACTTTCATGCATATAATACTATAATAGGAATCATTATGGTCTTAAGAAATATGGGTCCTGCCTTGTGAGGACCTAATTATACCAAGGAGTTAGTATTTGAGGAGTTACTCAACCAGGAAGATTAAGATAATAATAAAATGGGTCAGTATCTGTGCTAATTTTCATTCCTACTGGAGTTGGGAAAAGATTCAAAGTAGATTTGTGATTGTTTATCTTCAAGGACAAGAACTCACAGGAGAAATCAATTCCAAAAGCAGCTCATGATTTGATGACAAATGGTTATAGCTCTCTTCACAAGAAGGAAGTCTTTGTGTCTGGAGTGAAGATTTTCTATGGTTCCCAGACTGGTACAGCAAAGGTGAGAACTTTTTATGTCACTTTCCCTTGGATTTCCTGATTTTTAAGAAAAATCCCGGAAAAGTGTCTTTTAGCAGTGAACTGAATTGGTCTTCCAGTCTTCTTTCATCTTTTTTCCCCTTTCCAGCATCCATTTTTCCTTCCTGGGATGGTAGGTAGGTTTTATTTCTTGTGCCCAATTCCAGCTGATTGGTGGTGTCTGGTGGTCACTGTCATGAGGTGTTTTGTTGTGAAGCTTGCTTCTATCTCAGCAGAATGGAGAGAGGTGCAAGTCCATTATTGATGCCTGTTGGTATAGAAGGAGGAGATAGTGAAAAGAGGATGGCAGCAGTAGTCCAGTACGGGCCCTGAATTTCACATATTTGTTTAATGAAATGTATTTTGATTTTGAAAAGTGTTAAAACTATTAATGCTTGCCGTGGTCGGTGTGGTTCAGTGGTTAGAACGTCAGCCTGAACACTGTAGGGTTGCAGGTTTACTTCTAGTCAAGAGCCCGTACCTGGGCAGCAGGTCCAATCCCTGCTCCGGTGGGGGCACGTGTGGGAGGCAACCAATTGATGTGCCTCTGTCACATTGATGTTCCTCTCCCTCTCTCCCTCCGTCTCTCCCCATCCCTCCTCCCTTCCACTCTCTTTAGACATCAATGGAAAAAATATCCTCACTATTTGAGTGAGGATTTAAAAAAAAGTATTAATGATAGACATGGAATTCTGTTTAAAGTACATTCGCTGCAGATAGGTACTGAAAGATACTTTCCATTCTTTGATTGTATCTAGATGCTGCCTGCTTCTTTGTTATGAAGGCCAGTCACAGCTCTTTAGTGCTTTCTAGGAAAGGATTCTAAGGATGACATGAAAATGGCTTAAAAAAAATTCGGTTTCGGTGATTTTTGTATAGTATCTACCAAAGCGGGTTCTACTGATCTCTTGTGGGTATTTTGTAGAATAATACTTTTTAGTTTTTTAGTATTCCAGTGCAGGTATAGTACTTTGCTCCACATCATACTAGTAGTTAAAGGTCACTTTTTATTAAGTTCAGCTTTAAGCAACAGAAGTGGGAAACTGAAACACACACAAAAAAGCATCTGAACAACCAAAACAAAGTCCTTTTATGTTACTCATAAAAGATCTTATGAATGTTTAAAAACATTTTTAAGAGTGCTCTGGCTGGTATGGCTCAATTGGTTGAGCATCATCCTTTGCACTGAAAGTTCACCGGTTTGATTCTTGGTCAGGGCACATACCCAGGTTTGCTATCCCTCCCTCCCTCCTTCCCTCTACCTTCCTCTCTAAAATCAATGAAAAAAACATTAAAAAATAAAAATTTTAAAGATCAAATTAATCCTTGCAGATAGTAACAGTTCCAGGTATACAGAGAGTTCATAATGAAAAGTGCTCTCCAGGGAATCTCTTTTAACTATTTCTATTTTAGTTCCTCTGATGGTTATTTCTTGAACCTTCTTGTGCTATGTTTCTAGATTTTTCGATTTTAGATAAAAGTTATTAATTCCTCATATTAGTTCACACAAACATTCCTCAAATCTCAGTTAATATTGTTGCCCACATCATAGTCGGTATGGGTTAGTTGGCTCTCCTTAAAGCTGTGCCACCTCAATTTTCTTTATTCTGCTTTCACATTTGATTGATTTATATTTGGCTGGGTATGGAAGACTGTGTCAAAATTTTTTCTTTACAACTTTGAAGGCTGATGCCTTCATTGTTCTCTAGCAAGCAGCATTGCTGATGACATTTTGAAGATGACTTGATTTTTTTGTTTCTGGAAGCTTTTAGAACAGCGGTTCTCAACCTGTGGGTCGCGACCCCTTTGGCGGTCGAACGACCCTTTCACAGGGGTCCCTAAGACCATCCTGCATATCAGATATTTACATTACGATTCATAACAGTAGCAACATTACAGTTATGAAGTAGCAACAAAAATAATTGGGTCACAACATGAGGAACTGTATTTAAAGGGCCAGAAGGTTGAGAACCACTGTTTTAGAATCAGATCTTAAATGAGAGGATGTTTAAGTTGGATCTTTTCTTAGCTATTGTGCTGGACTCTTGGGGTCTTTAGTTTTTTGGGGGGGCTCTTTAGTTTTGAGGATTTGTTTGCATTTGTTCTGCTAATATTTCTTGGGTAAATTTTTTCCCCTTCCGTTTTTGCGGGTCTAGCTGCTATTAGTTGGATGTTGGAGCTTTTAGATGGCCTTCTATGTCTCAGGCCTTTCCTCTCATACTTTTTTGTAACTTTTTCTTTTCATTCTGGGTTCGTAGATTTTAATTCCAAATCTTTTTTGAATGTTTGATGTCAGCTATTATATATTAATTAAAAAATGCTATTTTGTTAAATTTTTAAAATATTTTATTCATAATTTAGTAATATAGTTTAATGAATTCCGTTTTCTGTTTCTTTAGTTACCTGCTTTCTCAGTTTTTCTGCTGCTGGAATTTCTCTTTCTTGCTTCTTGTTCTCATCATGTTCTTGGTGATCCATAGTTTTCTGTTCATATTTAGAACAGAATGATGGGGTAGTTGGTGTGGATTGTCTCTGTTACTCTGTGAACAGATTTGTTTTCTATAATTGTAAATTCTCACTGGATGCTCTGTGAGAATTGGCCCCACATCTCCCTCTAATTACCACCTTTTTTTTTTTTTTTTTTTAGTAAAGCTCCTTGGAAGTGTTGTGTTTGTGATCTCCAATTTCTCTGCTCCTGTTTTTTTGAACCACTTCAGTTAGGCTTTCAAGCCCCAACATGATCCCTGTGATTTCCATTTTGCTAATTAATTCTCAGTCTTCCTCTTACTTGACCTATTAGCTGCTTGACCACTTCTTTCTTCTGAAAGTGCTTTCTTCCTTCAACTTTCAGGACATTGTTCTCTAGGTTCTCCTCCTACTTTGCTGGGGCTGGTCTTCCTCACTATTTGCTGATTTCTCCCCATCTCCTTGACCTGTAAAGATAGGAGTGTCTCAGGGTACATAGCCCTTGAGACTGTCTTTCTCTCTCTGCACTCACTTTGCTGTCTAAGGGATCTTGTTACTAGAGCTTTAAATTCTACTAGCTAGAGTTTGGCAAACTTTTTCTGTAAAGGGTTAGATTTTAAAAAAGTATATTTTTATTGATTTCAGAGAGAGGAAGAGAAAGGAAGAGAGAGATAGAAATGTCAATGATGAGAGAGGATCATTGATTGGCTGACTCCTGCATGCCCCACATTGGGGATTGAGCCCACAACCCAGGCACGTGCCCTAACTGGGAATCGAACCGTGACCTCCTAGTTCATAGGTCCATGCTCAACCACTGAGCCACACCAGCCAGGCAGTATTTGTGTTTTTGATGACAAATGTCAGTCACAGGAAAAGTTTTTCATGAGAAATGCCTCATTCCCTTGCCAACAGGGGTAAATGAAGACAGTATTTTGTTTATTTAGCTTACTGAAGACTGATTTCTTTTTCCCCTATTAGGAATTTGCAACAATTCTTGCTGAAGCTGTTACCTCCCTATATCTGCCTGTGGCAGTTATTAATCTGAAAGAATATGATCCAGATGATAATCTAGTAGAAGAGGTTGGTAATTGTTTTATTTTTTCCTCAGTCAAAACTCACATTTAATTGACCAGTGTTCTGAGATAAATAGAATCTTCAGAATCAATTTAATTTTCATTCTAAGAGATTTCAGTTGGTTGAGCTTTTGGTGTGAGTCAGAGGTGTTGAATGTGTGGTGTCATGTGCTGATTCTGAAGTGGCGTGGAGCCTGTCCCTCTGGTGTGTTAGACTCTCCTGGGGCGGGGGTAAAGGGGGAGGAGCTGGGTGTTTGACGTTCCCGATGCCCTCCTGCTTCGAATCTCATAATCAAGGAGGATTGTTATTGCTGGCACTGTGCCATGCATGGGAGCCATGTGTAAGCCTCCTGAAAGGCCAGGAGCCACTTGGGTAGCAGAAGAAGTATGGGCTTTAGAGTTAGAGAAATCTCTTACTAGTTGTACCTTCCTACATTACTTAATGTTTATGAGAGTTTAATTTCTTCATCTAGTTGTGTACCTTCCTGCATTATTTAATGTCTATGAGAGTTTAATTTCTTCATCTGAGAAATGCCCCTCTAGTCCTACCCAGTTAGGGAAGTTTGCCTTATAGTAGTTGTTCTCAAAATGTGGCCCTTGAACCAGCAGTATCAGCCTGGGGACAGCTTAGAAATGCATATCCTCAGGTCCTAGCCCAGTCCTGCTGACCCAGAGTCTGGCTGCGGGGACTGTGTTAACAGGTGCCCAAGACGATTCTGAAGCAGCTAGAGTCAGAGAAGCACTTACAGCACGGGTGGACAAACTTTTTTCTGTAGAGAGTTAGATAGTAAACATCTCCAGCTTCGTGGGCCATGCAGCTACAGGTCTGCCTTTGAGGCACAAATCAGCCATAGACAATATGTAAACGAATGAGTATGGCTGGGTTCCAGTAAAACTTTATTGACAAAAACAGGTAGCAAGTTGGATTGGGCCTGTAGGCTATAGGTTGCCAGCCCCTTCTTAGTGTGTAAACTTCTAACTGTAATTGTCCATTGTCCCCCCCCCCCCCGCCGCCCCCCCCCCCCCCCCCCCGCAAGAAAACTCTGTAGTGCAAATGAGTGAGCTCAAATCTGTGCTAAATTGTATGTGAAAAATTATTAGCAAATTTGATACTTAATAATTGTAAGGGGTTACTTGTAACTTTATGACTTGGAACTGGTAAAGGAGACATTCAAGCAGATGAAATACTTTGACTAGCATGTATTTTGTTTCCCTATGTAGATGATGGTGCCAAGTTTATGTTTAAAACGTTTTATTGCTTTAATTTTTCAGATAATTTTTTAGAGATCTTAGTGTGTTTTTCTGACTGACTTATAGTTTGTTTCCAATGTGACAAATTGGATATGATTGGAATTGAGAGTCTAAGAAATGGAATGGAGTAAATGATGAAGGGCAGCTGGAGGTATATTGGCAAGGGACTGGGTTTTCTCCCCTGTACAAGGTGTCCTTGCTGTGTTTTCCTTCACCTTTGAAAAGATTGTTTATGAAAGCACCCTTTGTCCTCAGAAATTAGTATGATAAGAATGTCAACACTTAAAAGAAGTTTTTCTTTTTGAATATTTTTCTGAAATAATTACTTTCTTGGTTAGGTTACTAGTAAAAATGTTTGTGCCTTTCTGGTTGCTACATATACTGATGGCCGACCAACTGAGAGTGCAGAGTGGTTCTGCAAATGGTTAGAGGAAGCATCCAATGATTTTCGATTTGGCAAAACTTACCTGAAGGGTATGAGATATGCGGTGTTTGGCCTGGGAAATTCTGCCTATGCGAACCACTTCAATAAGGTAGGTACAAGGTTGAATTATAAGGATAAATTCTCTTAATTAAAAAAATTTAACACATACATACACATATGTATGTGCATGTGAAATCCGCAAACTTTGGTACTTAATAATAAACTTATTGTGTTATTCTTTATATCTGGGAATTGCTACACATATGTATCCAATCCTGGTGTATAGGCTCTCAGTAAATTTTTATTGAATACATTTTTACTGAGTGAAATAAATGAATATACCTGTTATTATCTAGTGTCTTAGGGGCCTGGATTCGTAGGCTTTGAGTTCAGCCTTCTCTCCCCAGGCAGGACCTTGTGGATGGAATTATTACATCAAGATGTATATTTACTCCATATTTTCAAAGGAATTAGACAAAGAATGATACAATTCAGATATGTAAATATTTTGTTTACTGCCTTGCCACTGAGGAAGTCTGTTAAGCTTTTAAACTCTTAGCTGTGCTTGATAGCCCCTGTTCCTCAGCCTCATGGCTTCATATTGCAATACAATAAATTTCTCAGTTTATGAAATTATGAGTCTTGCTAAATGGACTCCATGTGCATGTTGTTATTAAATGGGATTTTGCCCCATAGACTTTGTTACATTTTGGAACAAATTTGTTCTGCTAATTAGATATTTTATTCTGACATTATTTAGAATAGTGGTTTTCAATTATTTTTAAGGCATTAACCCTTAGTTTACTAAAAAGATTTGTACCTTTGTTAAAAAAAACCTTTTGCAGAATCTTATAATGTATCAACTGCAGCCCTAGTGCCCTTGTGGGTTGTGGCTGGCGACAGAGGGTCCGGAGCCTTTTGGCTAAGCAGTTCCCTCTTCCCAGCAGCAGCAGGGGTCCCACAGGTACTGTAGGCTGATTTATATTGTGTTTTTAGCTCATCCATTTTTCTTGCAGGTTGGCAAGAATGTTGATAAGTGGCTCTGGATGCTCGGTGCTCATCGTGTGATGACTCGAGGGGAGGGCGACTGCAATGTCGTTAAAAGCAAACATGGCAGCATTGAAGCCGACTTCAGAGCTTGGAAGACCAAGTTCATCTCCCAGCTCCAGGTGCTTTGTAAAGGAGAGAAGAAATCCTGTGATGGCAGTTGCAAGAAAGGCAAATGTGAATCTAATCAGCGTAGCTCAGAGGAAATGGAGCTAGGATCTCATACTCAGGATGGATTGCATCAGAGAGACCCTGAGGTGTGTATCCTGTGTGTCCATGTCTCTCTGCTTTCCTCCTGTGTTTGGAGATGCTAAACCTCACCTCTGCTCCGAGAAACTATTTATTTGGCTACTGGTTGGAAGGAAGATCTGAAACCCGTGTGGGGTTGTTTTAGAGAGTGTGGTCTTACAGAGTGTTGTGCTGGATGCTTTCTGGTATCTCTTCTGTAATGGTTGCATTGCTGGAGTCAAATAGATTTCTACCACAATTTGCAGGCTAGGAAACAGAGGCCCCGAGAAATTAAATATGTCCCGGCCTGAGCTCTTATCTTTTTTATCATCAAACACGTATTCCTCCTGACTGCTCTTATTTAATGACTATTAGTCACTCTAACTTAAAGGCTGTAAGTCATCCTACATTCATCTCTTTCATCCCTTACATTCTAAACATTTCTCTTTCTTCAGATACCCCCGAGTTCACGGAAGGCCATGTCTTTAGGCTGTCTCACAGCTGTTGTGCATTGGCCACCTGTCACTTGTGTCATTTGGTAATAACTTCACATTCTGACACTCATTGTCTTACTCTCCACACTGTTCCTATCATTATTCTTAGTGGCTAGTCATGCATGTTGATGATTTCTCTAACAACCTGGCCTGTTTGTGGTCTCTCACTGACTGTGGCCTCTCACTCCCGTGGTCACTTCTGAAATTACATGTTCTTGTGACCCAAACTCTAACCTCTTTCTGTTGCTCCTACTTTAAAATTCTTTTGATCCTGTACATTTTTCACTGGATAGTGAAGAATGCTTGTTTCACTTCTGTCCTTACCCAATTTAGATTTTATACTTATTTTATAAACATCTTCAGTTGCCTTGCCTTCCACTCCATTTTACAACACAATTGGCTGAACTGCAAGCCATGTGAAACCTGCTGTGTGCCTTCTCCGTTGCCTGCTGCTTGCTGTTTGACCACAGATTCATGACCACAGATTCAAGTATGATTTAAGAACTTCCCAACAGTCTCCTGCATTCTCTTGTAAGTTCCCTTTCTCACTCTCCAAGATGACTGTTTAATACCTCTTTCTCGTTACCCCTTCCTCTAGCTCTCAGATGGAGCCATTAGAGAAAAATTCTCTTAGAGCCCCTGCCCCACCTACAAATCTTCACCATCTTTTCTGTCCCAGAAGACAAGTATCTGGGTTTTTCAAAGACCACTTTCTGTGCATGCTCTGGAATCAAGACTTTGGTTCCTTTGTTCATTGCATTTCTCTCTCCTGAATTGTTAATCTTTTCCTCTCTACTAGATCATTCCCATCTATACTAATAAAAGGGTAATATGCTAATTAGACTGGATAGACCAGACGTCTTCCAGACGTCCTTCTGGATGTCCTTCCGGACAAAGCCGCAGCGGCTACGAGGGCTGAGGAGGGCCAGCAGCCGGCCGTGGCAACAGCAGTGGGGTGATGGGGGTGGCGCCTTCCCCTGATTGGCCGATCGCCTCCTGCAGAGAGAGGCCAGAGGGGAGCAGGCCTAAGTCTCAGTAGGATATTCCCTGAGAGCTCCTGGACTGTGAGAGGGGGCAGGCCAGGCTGAGGGGACCCCCACGCCCCCCAGTGCATGAATTTTCGTGCACCGGGCCTCTAGTAAATATATAAACATGCTCTGGAATCACCTATATTTGAACAAAGAGAAGTAAACAACAAATCTTTCCTTTGTTCTGTCTTTCAGCTGCTGTTTCATTTTTCTATTCTCTTTTTCTAGCCAGTCTTTTTGCTTATTTTCCCCTATAATTCACTTTGAATATATTTAAAAATTTTTTAAAGTACTGAGGTAAAATTCACCTAACAAAATTATCATTTTAAAGTCTATAATCCAGTGGTATTTAGTACATTCACAATTTTGTGTAACCACTACCTATATCAAGTTTCAATACCTTTTCATTATTTCAGAAGCAAACCATGAAGCGGGCACTCTTCCCCGCTTCCCCCTAGCCCTGACAACCTCCAATTTGCTTTCTGTCTCTATGACTTACTTATTCTGGATATTTCATACAAATGGAATAATATAATATATGACCTCTTTTTGTCTGGCTTCTTTTACTTAATATAATGTTTTGGAGATTCAGCCATATTATACATGAATCAGTACATCATTACTTTTTAATGGCTGAATAATATTTCATTGTATGGATATATCACATTTTATTGATCCATTTATCTGTTGATGGACATTTTGATTATTTCTTCCTTTTGGGTATTGGGAATAATGCTGCTATGACATTCATGTACAAGTATTTGTGGGCCATGTAGTTTCTTTTGCAACTATTAGTTCTGCAGTTGTATCAAGAAACTATCCATAGTTACTATGTAAATGATGTGCCCCTTCAGATTTGACTGGAGGCTGGCTGGATTTGGCCTGTGGGTCATAGTTTGCTGACCTCTAGCCAAAAATATTTGATATCCATCCAGTGACCTCAGAATTTGGGAGGGGATAGTAGATAGTTTGCTACTTTGAGCAATATATTTCTAAAGCATTGATGTTCCAGGAGGAGGAGCCCTTAGAGAGTTCCAGTGAGGAAGAGTCTGGTACTGAGGACCACCAGAGTCTAACTTCTGTGGTTGATGTTGAGGACCTCGGCAACATTATGAATCATGTCAAGAAAGAAAAGGTACTGTAATTTTGGGAAATAATGAACTGGGATCCTCCAGTGGATTAACATCTAGCATTCTGTATTGGTGTATAGTCCACCTGAGCTCATAATTGGACAGTTTTATTTATTTGCCTCCTGTCTTGAGAGTTTTATACTTTTTTGCTACTTTTACATGAACTCTGTGAAAGCCTTCCCTCTTGGCCCTGTGAAAATGAGTTCGTAGTCGGATAGGCAGAAGACTTTTAGGACAAGAACTGAGGAAAGGCTAGATGGTAGGGGGGATTTCATTCATTGTGTAGCTGAAGGTGACAGGATGACTGCATGGTAAGATTGATTACTGTTAGGATTTCAAGTGGAGCTCTTGTGTAAAGTTGCTTTCCTGTTTTGCAGACTGAGCATGTTGAGCTTAGGGA
Organism: Myotis yumanensis; assembly: GCF_028538775.1. Lineage (NCBI taxonomy): Eukaryota > Metazoa > Chordata > Mammalia > Chiroptera > Vespertilionidae > Myotis > Myotis yumanensis. The sequence goes on along the minus strand of NW_027223755.1, from coordinate 86,755,798 downwards.
TGATGGCAGCTTAGTCTGCAGGTGTTGAGATCAGCGTGGGTGGAGGCCCTAAGAATCTAGGAAATGTTAGTGTGAATTGTCATTGTCTCAGTGACTAAACGAATGTGAGAATGTAGGATTTTGGGCAGATTCCAGTGATCTAAAATTGAAATAACATAAAATATACAATTATATAAAAATATAAAATCTCAATTTATGTGTGAGTTTTGGGAAATAAGAATATTCTAAACTAGAAGAACCAAGATGGCGGCGTAGGGAGTGGACCTGTGCGTGCTGCTCTCTCACAGCGTCATTGAAACGACCAACTATGAGGCAAACAACCACCACTCAGAACCATGGGGAAGTTGGCCCAGTGGGAGATCTACAACTGGAAGAAAAGAACGAAGCGCAGTGAGACTGAGTGGGAGCTACGGAGGCACCAAAAACAGAGGTACGCAGTCACACGCCAGGCGGGCTGCAAATGGATTCGCGGTTTTTTTTTCAATCGGAAGCGGTTACAAACCCTCGAATCCTCTGGGCTTGCTTGGGGCGGGTCTCTGAGGCCCCAGATCCCACAGGGAGAGGCGGCCAGGGCCTTGCAGTGGTCAGAGAGCGAGGGAAGCTCTGACGCGCGGCTGCTCGTCGGCACTGAGGGACAAGAAGTCCTGGTGTTCCGGGGAGGCGAGGGGCGCAGAGACGCCGCCATCGCTGTTTCCTCCACGCTGGCGACTCCCTGAGACCCCGCCCTATCATCCGGGCTGTGCCAGAGGCACAAGAGGGAATGACTGTGCTTTTACAAACTCTCAAATCCACTGAGCTGGTTCGGGCGGGTCTCTGAGGCCCCAGGCCCCAAGGCGAGAGATGGCACGGCCTTCCAGTGGTCAGAAAGCGAGGGAGGCTCTGGTGCGCGGCTGCTCGCCGGCACTGGGGGACGCAAAGTCCTGGTGTCCTGGATAGGCAAGGGGCTGCTGAGACTCCGCCCAGGCGACTCCCTGTGACACCGCCCTACGCAATTTACATTCCCATCTGAGCTGTGCCAGACTCACAAGTAGGAACGCCTTTGCTTTTGCAAACTTTCAAATCCACTGAGCTCGTTCGGGCGGGATCATGAGGCACCAGACCCTATGGGGGAGAGGCAGCATGACCTTGCAGCCATCAGAAAGCGAGGGAGGTTCTGTCGCACAGCTGCTCGCCGGCACTCGGGGACACAAAGCCCCGGTGGAGAGGCAAGGGGCCGCGGAGACCCAGCCAGTGCTATTTGCTCTGCCAAGGCGACTCCCTGAGACTCAGCCCTAATCAATTTACATCCCCATCCAAGCTGTGCCAGGTGCACAAAAAGACCCACCTGCGCTTTTGCAGCCTAACCCAACAAATTGCAGACTTCAACTGCTCGCAGCCATGGGAGACACACTCAAGAAGCAGACCCAGGAGAACCAGGATGGCGGCATAAGGAAGAGACCTGTGCGTGCTATCTCACACAACAACATCGAAACTACCAACTATCGGACAAACACCTATCATACAGAACCATGGGAAAGCTGGCCCAGTGGAAGCTCTACAACTGGAAGGAGAGAAAGAACATTGAGACTGAGTAGGATGTGCAGAGGCACCAAGTACAGAGCCCATCCCAGCAGGCTGCAGATTTCAGCTCCTTGCAATCGGCGGGGGGCGGAGTTGGGTCCGGGGCAGGCCGGGGCTGGGCCCGGCTGGGCCAGTGCTGTCGAACCACTGTACCAGCAGGCGCACAAACATGCCCACCGGTTCCAGTCTCGCGTGGGGCGCTGGGGGACGGTAGACAGGCAGTCTGTGCACTTGGTGGAGGGCATGATCCGAGCAGGAGTGCTGGATGTTCAGCCACCAGGAACGCCTGGAGATTTTGTCTGGTGGGGAGCCGCTGGCAGGGGACAGAGGACCAAACTTCCTGTTTCCCTGGTAAGGCTGGGATGGCCCCGGCGTGGTCGGGACAGCCCCGGTGAGAACGATATGGCCCCGGTGAGGTCGGGACGGCCCCGGTGAAGTAGGGACGGCCCCGGTGAGGTTGAAACGGCCCCGGTGAGGTCGGGACGGCCCCGGTGAGGTTGAAATGGCCCCGGTGAGGTAGGGACGGCCCCGGTGAGGTTGAAACTGCCCCAATGTGGTAGGGACGGCCCCGGTGAGGTTGAAACGACCCCCGTGAGGTTGAAACGGCCCCAGTGAGGTCAGGACGGCCCCGGCGAGGTTGAAACGGCCCCCGTGAGGTAGGGACGGCCCCGGTGAGGTTGAAACTGCCCCAGTGTGGTAGGGACGGCCCCGGTGAGGTTGAAACAGCCCCCATGAGGTAGGGACGGCCCCAGTGAGGTTGAAACTGCCCCGGTGTGGTAGGGACGGCCCCGGTGAGGTTGAAACGGCCCCTGTGAGGTCAGGACGGCCCCTGTGAGGTCGGGACGGCCCCGGTGAGGTTGAAACGGCCCCGGTGAGGTCAGGATGACCCTGGTGAGGCTGTAACGGCCCTGGTGAGGCTCAGACGGCCCTGGTGAGGTTGAGACTACTCCAGTGAGGTTGGGACAGACAAAGGGGACCAGTATAGACTGATGAACAGGAGTAGATACAGAGGCAGAGCAACATTGAACAGACTGTCAAACTACAGTGGGAAGTCTTGGGAGGGTTTGGGGGCGGGATTAAGAGATCAACCGAAGGACTTATATGCATGCATATAAGATTAACCAATGGACACAAGACACGGGGCGGGGGGGGGGGGGCGGGGGGGGGGGCCGGGGGAATGTCAAGGGGGGGAAAAAGGAGACATATGTAATACTCTTTGTAATAATTTTTTTTTATTTTTTTATTTTTTATTTTTTATTTTTTATTTTTTATTGCTTAAAGCATTACAAAGGGTATTACATATGTGTCCTTTTTTCCCCCCCACCCTTGACAAGCCCCTGCCCTCCCTTACCCCCCAGTGTCTTATGTCCATTAGTTATGGTTATATGGATGCATACAAGTCCTTCAGTTGATCTCTTACTCCCCTCCCTCCTGTCCCCCAACCCTCCCTGGCCTTACCACTGAAGACCGACAATCGGTTTGAGGCAGCTCTGCTGTATTTATTATTGTTCAAAAGTTTGTAATGGTCTTAATTATCCATGAAAGAATGAGATCATGTGGTATTTTTCCTTCATTGACTGGCTTGTTTCACTTAGCATAATACTCTCCAGTTCCATCCATGCTGTTGCAAATGGTAAGAGTTCCTTCTTTTTAACAGCAGCATAGTATTCCATCGTGTAGATGTACCACAGTTTTCTAATCCAATCATCTACTGATGGGCACTTAGGCTGTTTCCAGATCTTAGCTATGGTGAATTGTGCTGCTATGAACATCTGGGTGCATATATCCTTTCTGATTGGTGTTTCTGGTTTCTTGGGATATATTCCTAGAAGTGGGATCACAGGGTCAAATTTAAGAAATAAAAATTATTTAAATACAGACCTAAAAAAAAAAAAAGAATATTCTAAACTAAAAATGTATCAAGTGCATGTGTTAGAAACAAAATAAGTAAAACTATGGAAAAATCCAAGAAATCAATCATAAAATTAATACAAACTCAAATGAAGAGATTTAATAAGGTAGCAGGATATCATAGGTAAAAAGTAAAAAGTTTTTGTATTTCCAAACAATAACCAGTTAGAACTTGTCATGGAAGGAAAGACCACATAAAAAATAAATGACTACATAGAAATACATTAAAAAAAAAATACCCTAAATCTATGTGAGGAAAACTAAAACATTTCTGAAAGATATGGCAGTGCCCTGAACAAATGGAAAGACATCTTGTTTTTGGGTATGATGACTCAGTACTGCAAGGATGTCAGTTCTTTTAAGTTAATACATACATAGGTATGATGCACTTCATTAAAAATTTCAATAAATTTTTTTTCTGGAGATAGACTGGTTGATTCATGTGGAAAAATAAACATGCAAGAATAGCTAGGAAAACCTTGTGGGAAAAGTGGTAATGAGAAAGGCCAGATCTATCAGATATTGCATCTTACTACAAGACATCTGGTACTAGCTCCTGGTGAGACAGACAGACCAAGGGAAGAGTAAAATTCTAGGAATAGACCCAGGTATATACAGAAATTGCATATATGATAAAGGTGGCATCTCTTTTCCCTAGTGTGAAAATATACTTTTAAAATAAATGATGTTGACAACTAGATACTAGTTGTGAAAAGATGAAACTGGCTCTGTACTTACACATACATAACGTACAGGTATTTGACTCTAATTGGGTCAGAGATCTAAATGTTGAAAAAATATATAAATAGTAGAATTAGATGCTCTGTTTTTTAATTTAGAGTAAGGTTTTCAATATTCAAAATCCAGAAACTATAAAAGATTGAATTTACCAGTGATTTTTTATAAAGATTTATATGGCTATAAACAAAATCAAAAGACAAATAATAAAGTGAGGGGAAATATTTCAATTAAAAAAAAGACCTAAACCTAATAGAAAAAATGGCAAAAACATGAATAGGTAAGTCTCAGAAAAAGCTGTACAAATGGACTTAAAAACATATGAAAAAGTGCTCAAATTTAAACTGCAGTGACCTACATTTCTCACTTAGCCAAATAACAAAAATTAAAAAATTGGGCAGCACACACAATTGGTGAGGCTCTGGGGAAATAGTCAATCACACCTTGCCAAAGGGGGTCCAGAATCATATAACATGTATGGAGTGCCCTCTGGCAGTCTTGACCAAATTTACACATTTACCCATGATCCAGCAGGCCCAGTGTATGAATTTGCCTTGAAGATAAATCTTCACAAATGCAAAACAGCATCTTCACAAGGTTATGCTTCACAGCATATATACCAAACAACTGTCTGATATTGATTGAAAAAAGCATGGTATATCCATAAAATACAATATTGTTGTGCAGTTGTGAAACATAAGGTGTATCCATATCATTAATGTGAAAATGCGTCAAATCTCTAAAAGCCTGACAGATGTTAGAATGAGCAGTAAGTTTGCTTACACATTTTAACTTGGCTTACTAGTATATGTTTTTCTAGAGTAGATTAGCTAGTCTGTTTCAGGTTTTCTGCTGTTATAACTAGCATGGGTCTAGACCATTTTTACTTTTAAAAATATATTAAGCCAAAACCGGTTTGGCTCAGTGGATAGAGTGTCGGCCTGCGGCCTGGGGGGTCCCGGGTTCGATTCCGGTCGAGGGCATGTACTTGGGTTGTGGGCACATCCCCAGTGGGAGCTGTGCAGAAGGCAGCTGATCGATGTTTCTCTCTCATCAATGTTTCTAACTCTCTATTTCTCTCCCTTCCTCTCTGTAAAAAATCAATAAAAAAATATATATATATAAAAAAAAAATATATATATTAATATTTTCTTAGGTTATATTTTTCCAAAGTTGATATATTAGATCAAAACAAATGTATAATTTTATGGCCCTTGATTAAAAAACTCAGTAATTTTCAGTGGTAAAACTGTCAAGATAGAATATATTTCAGTGCATGAGATAACTGATATAGATAGATTTCTGGATTTAGAAAAGATATTTAAAGCTTTATTTGTAGTGAAGGAAGAATTTGGAATAATTTCCCCCCCAACTCTATTGAGGCATAATTGACAAATAAAAAATGTATATATTTAGGTTGTACAGCATGATTTTTGATAAGATTATAATGTGATGATTTGATATATGTATACATTGTGAAATGATTGCCACAATCAAATTAACACATCCATTACCTCACATAGTTACTTTTTTTGTGTGTGTCTTGAGAACACTTAATATCTAATCTCAGCAAATTTTAAGTATACACTAAGAGTTTGGAATAATATGTGGGTTCATTTTTTCTTTGCTTATTTATCTTATGTCCATTAGAGGGCACTGAAGAAAAGTACTAAAGAAAAATTTGGATAGCCATGTAAAGTATTGTTTGAAATGAAATGATTTTGAACTTTGTGAACTTTCAGAAGTTGGGTTAGCCCGGCTGGCATGGCTTAGTCATTCAACTTTGACCTATGAACCAGGAGGTCACAGGTTTGATTCCTGGTCAGGGCATGCACCCAGGTTGCGGGCTTCCCTGTGTGGGGCATGCAGGAGGCAGCCGATCAGTGATTCTCTGTCATCATTGATATTTTTATCTCTCTCCCTTTCTCTCTGAAATCAATAAAAATATATTATACTAGTGGCCTGGTGCACGGAATTCGTGCATGGGGCGGAGGTGTGTGTCCCTCAGCCTGGCCTGCACCCTCTCCAATCTGGGACCCCTCAGGAGATGTCCAACTGCCCTCTCGCAATCTGGAACTGCTGGCTCCTAACTGCTCACCTGCCTGCCTGCCTGATCACCCCCAACTGCCCTCCCCTCCTGGCCTGATCGCCCCTAATTGCCCCTGCCTCAGCCCCGCCACCATGGCTTTGTCTGGAAGGTCTCCTGGTCTAATTAGCATATTACCCTTTCATTAGTATAGATTAAAAAGAAGCTGGTTTATGACATTTCAGGTGACTAAAAAAAAATCTCTTATAAAGCCATTAGATCTTGGATAAAATATATGTATTTTTTCCAACTTCATTATGATTTGAAAATAAGCCACTAGTTTTTGTTTTACATTATTGTTTGGTTATGGCAGAGTTTCCAAATATGTCTTGTGTTTTCATTATATATTAGATGTAGTATACTAAACTCAGTGATGGATGTTATTACTGCTTTCTTTGGGGTTCGTTAACACATATTCCTGAGCTCTTTTAGCCAGATCATCGTTACATATTACACTAAATTTCCTGAGTTGTTGTTATAGAGCAGCAGTTCTCAACCTGTGGGTCGTGACCCCTTTGGGGTCGAACAACCCTTTCACAGGGGTTGCCTAAGACCATCGGAAAACACATATATAATTACATATTGTTTTTGTGATTAATCACTATGCTTTAATTATGTTCAATTTGTAACAATGAAATTGGGGGTCACCACAACATGAGGAACTGTATTAAAGGGTCGTGGCATTAGGAAGGTTGAGAACCACTGCTATAGAGGAAGCTCTAGTACTTAACGCTCTAGGGCCAAAGTACTCCTATTATAAGACCTCTTTTTGAATAATACTAACTTTAATGGAGTTACACTGTCTCAGCTTGTGTGTCTGTTGGCAAGTTATTTCATTCTCTGTGCTTCACTTTTCTCATCTCTAAAGTAGGAGATAAAAATGGCAACTGCCTTCTCAAGTTTTTATGAAGATTGTCCACCAATGGTCTTTGGCACCAATTCAACACCAACAGGAATCCCCAATTTGGAGTGTAGTGAAGAAGGAAACTTTATTCAAGGCAAACAGCTCAGTCCTGATACAACTCAATTATGAACAGCATAGCTATGGTACAGCACAGCTGTGAGGTGGCCCTTAGGTGAGGCCTCTCTCTGACAGCTCTGCTCTAGACCACTCTGCTCTGCCTTGGTCTGCCCCTCTCTGGTCCTGTAAGATGTCTTTGGTATTTCTGCTCCAGTGGGGAAACACAGTCTTTAGTCTTGGGGGGAAAGGGAAAGTGTGCTACCAGAATCAGAGAGGAACTGACTTATGTATAGAGAAGTCCCTGCTCCTGGTCTCTGCTTGGTCTGTCCTCATGCAAATGAGGACTCCAAATCCTCACTGTTTAATTGGTTCACAAAACAGTGTCCTGATTGGTCAGAATGGATTTCTCTGATTGGCTGGTGAAGATGTTAATGAGATATAGCTGGGCATCTCTGATTGGATGGTGAAAGTCTTAGTCTATTGGTTGAAATATGATTCCAGAAACTCCTTTATAAAGGTTGGCTCACACTGCAGGAACACAGTGCAGGCAGGCAGTTCAGTGTGGAAGGCAGGCAACTTAGTGCAGGCTTCTCACTGCTGAAGCATGACTTGTGTGAGAGGCCCTGCTGCTAGGCTCTGCTTTTTAAATTTGAGCCCAGTTAGCCACCAGGAGCCCTTCTCGGTGTCTACAAGAGTAAATAAGTTCATCCATATAAAGCGTTTATTCTTTTGCCTGCCACACAGTATGTACTTGATAGCTATTAACGATCTTCTACTATCGACACTAATAAAAGGATAATATGTTAATTAGGTCAGATAGTCCAGACATCTTCCAGACGTCATTCCAGATGTCCTTCCTGACAAAGCTGGGGCCTGGGCGAAGCTACCCGGGGCCCCAGGTGCCTGTGGCCAGCCAGGGCGTAGCTGCCCAGGGTCCTGGGTGCCTGCGGCTGGCCAGAGGGAGGAAGCCCGGGTTCCAGTTGCCTGCAGCTGGCTGGAGGAGAGAAGCCTGGGTTCCGGTTGCCTGCTGGCGGCTAGAGGAGGGAAGCCTGGGTCCTAAGTGCTGGAGGAAAGCCGGTGTTGGCAGCTGGGGGAAGGAATGCCTGCTCTTGCACGAATTTTCGTGCATCGGGCCTCTAGTATCCTATATAATAAAGAGGTAATATTCAAATTGACCCTCACACCCTCACAAGATGGCTACCTATGACCAGGCCAGTAGGGGGTTAGTGAGGGACAGCCAAATGACTGAACAGGCAGGCTGCATGGGGCGACCAGTCTGGCAGGGGGGTTAGTGAGGGACGACCAAATGACTGAACAGCAGGCTGCATGGAGCGATCAGGCTGGCACGCAGAGGCAGTGAGGGGCAATCAGGCTGGCAGGGGGGGTAGTTAGGGGCGACCAGGCAGGCAGGTGAGCAATTAGAAGCCTGCGGAGCAGGATTGTGAGAGGTATGTCCGACTGCCAGCAGTTGGACATCCCCCAAGTGGTTCCCGATTGGAGAGGGTGCAGGCTAGGATGAGGGGACCCCCTCCCACCCGTGCACGAATTTTGTGCACCGGGTCTCTAATATATATATATATATATATATATATATATATATATATATGGCTAATATGCAAAGTGTCCCCTCAGGTGTTCGACCAGAAGACCGGGAGTTCGATCGCTCACTGTGACGTGCACTGACCACCAGGGGGCGGCACAGAATGAAGGAAGGCCCTAGCCGGCAGCCATAAGGCCCTGATTGGCCCTGATTGCCGGCTACGCCTAGGGACCCTACCCGTGCACAAATTTTGTGCACCAGGCCTCTAGTTATTGTTATAAGAAGATGCCTTCAAATGGGCTAGGTTAGGTTCAACTAGTATACCCCCATGATGTTCTACCTTCTTCCCTTGGTAGTAAGGTGAAGACTAATTCTAGGGCTGAAAGGAATTTGAAGGGTGGGAGTGATGTTCAAGAACAAGAGAGCTAGCGTTTGAAACATTGGAAAGTTAGGAAGATAGATGCAGAGGGGATGGTGTGCTAGGGAGCATAGCATGTTTTGGGGAACTAAATAGTTTTGTATGTGTAGAGTTGAGTGGGGATGGGGATGTGTGGAGAGGTGAAATAGAGAAGTAAGGCAAGGGCAGGATTCTGGAGGCCTGTCATGCTCTGTCAGGGGCATGTGAGCTTTATCCTAAAGGCAGTGGGAAACAGTGTGTTCATTTGATTGAATAGGATGAGTGTGTTGAGTTGTGGAGAGAGAGGGAGTTCCAGTGTGTAGGTTTGGAGCATTAGGAGAAATCAGAGTACACATTGGGTTATCTCATTCAGTCCTCAAAATGACCCTGATATCTGTACTATTATCATCCTCTTTACCATTTCACAGGGTGAGAAGCAGGCTTGGGGAACTATAGCATTTGTTCAAAGTCAGATGGCTGGCTGGTAAATGGTGGGAATCAAGCCTAGACTCATCTCTGCATCATGCCTCGTTGCTGCCTCTCCAGGGGAGTAGTAGTTCCCAGAAGGGAAGTTAGAAAAATTCGGGTAGAGAACAGTGAGTCAGCAAGAGCCTGATAATTCTTAGGTTGTTTATTTTTTTCTTTCATGCTATGATTTGTAAATGTAAAGGGGATTGCTATTTTTTTTCTGCAGTAAGTAAATGTTGTTAAACGCTCCCCACAGCATGTTCTGGTTAAGCAGACAGGCAGTGATATCAGTATCATTAGTATTGGAAATAAATGGTGAGTGCTTGGTAATTACTCACCAGAGAAACATTTGCATTTACAAAAGGATTTCAGTGTTTCCAGTTCTGATTATAAAGTTGCATAAGACTGCAGTGGAATAGCATGAAGCTAGTTCTTTCATAATTATTTTTAAGGTTTCCAGTGTTTAACTCACACAGAAACAAAAGGTGACATCCCTTCGACTCCAGAACACTGCCTTTAATCCTTTGAGTGCCAATCAATATCCTAGGAACTATGCTAAAATTGCCAAGGCATTTTTGCTGATTTTACAGCAGTTTAGGAAAAAAATTATTAATTGCAAGTAAATGAAGTTACATATTCAAAAACTTAAGGAAACCTTTACTACATTTGTTTTCATCTTTGACGTATATTGTTTGCTGATTGTATTATAAAATACTAGTAGAAAAAAAATTGAACAAAACATATAATGTTAAAATAAAATTAATGTTGACTTTGAATACATTCCACAAAATTGTCACCTTCACAGCAAGAATTGACCTATTTAACAATATCATCATCATTAATAAAAGCAGACTTAGAACTGGATGCCATTTCGAAGCTTTAGGGCTACAAAATCTGAGTAAACTTCATAAAATCGTAATACCTATAAAAAATTAGGCAGGTAAATGCCAGTGGTCAATTTTAGAACTACAAACATTCGGCATCATAAGTAATCTGCACTTAGATGCCATCTGTCAATAAAGAGTGAACTACTAGCTTATAATAGTTATACTGCAGGAGGAGTGCGATAGCTCCCGGGACTTTTGGCGAAAGACAGGAGGAGCTCCCCGGCACTCTAGGGGTTAAATCAGCCTACTCAGCCATGGCCTGTGCAGGCAGGCTTAATAGTAAAGTCCTTAGGTCAGGCTATCCAAAATAGAACCATTGGGTCAGAGGAAAACCATTTTAGAGCTCTTGACACACCTGGTCAAGTTGCTTTGCAAAAAGTTCACACAGCATCCTTAAAATCTAGTATACACAAAAAGCTTTGAGTCTTGTTGAAAATTGGCCATTTAAAAACTGAGCTCTGACAAGTGAGTGGTATATAGGGGATTTGTTTATTAGACAAATAGGAACCTGCAGAAATGGGGTTAAATTGCAGCAGATGGAGTTTTAATTACACCTGAAGAAGACTTTAATATTGAAAGTTGTGAGATCTAGAATGAGTTACTAAAAGAAGTGAGCTCTATTTTTCTAGAGCTAGAAATAGCTTTCTGGTAGTTTTGAGGCATTTATTCCTTCATTTGGCCAATATCTACTGAATGTTTACCCTGTGCTACTATGGCTCCAGGCCTAGACAGGCTGACTATAGAAAAATGACCTGGGGATTCTGTATCCAACATCTTCTGTGTGAATTGGTAAGGAAGGGGATCACCTGATGATAAACAAGGATCAATAAAAAGAAACAGATTTAAACAAATAATCAGAAACACTTCCCCACCCCCACAGAAGAAATGTGTGCTTTGGTAATGAAAAGATTTTTTGTTGCAAAACACCAGTTTGGCATTGTCCAACTGTAATCGGAGAAAAATGTGCCTTGTCTTCTATCGTTGTTAGTGAGAGTGAGGTTCTTGGGGTACCGCTGGCATGAGCATTTCCAGAGGCCTCCATTGGAGGATGAGGTATGGCAGAAAGCTTTACTTCTGTGCAGTTATATTCCTGGATTTCCAAAGTCCCATTTCTCTTAGTCCAGTCATAGAAGAAGTGTAGCTGGGGTTTCAGTAGGACTAAAATTAGAGCCAGTGATAAGAGTTTCTGGTCCAGGTTGCAGCCAGGTCCATTATAGGTTAGTTGCACCCTATTAGGCCATTATGTGTGGGGGTCCACATGGTCGTGGACCACATGGGAGAATGCTAGGGAGCCAAGCATGAGCCATGAGCCAAGTGTGCCACGATGAACCAAGAGAGTAGGAGAGTGAGTTTCTTTGTTCAGGGAATTATATATCCCAAATTTCTGAGCACTTGCAGTGGCCATGCCCATTCCAGCACTTGCAGTGGCCATGCCCATTCCAGCTCTGTCCCCAGGTGTAATTGACAAGCAAGTATCTTCTGTATGTGGTTCCCTTCCCCAGTGTTTTCCAGGGAACATGCCTATAATGTCTGGCCTTCCCTTTGCTCCTTTTCTGTTATTAATAGCTAGTTAATTACAACAGTATCACAAGTAGGTGGCATTTTATCTTAAGATCTTTAACAAATCACTTATTGCCTTTTTTTTTTTTTTTTTTTAAATCCTAGGCAATTTCGGGGTGGTACTGTGTTGTCTGGGATGATGATGTAAAAATGAGTTAGGTAATATTGTATAATGTCTTAAAAAAAAAGAAATTAGGACCACTCTTTGTTCTCTTTATTATATGTGATTCATATAGTCCAGGGGTGGGCAACCCCTGGCACGTGTGCCAAACATGGCACGCCAGTAACTTTTGCTGGCATGCGAACCCCTCTCTTATAATCTTCCATTTACAATTTTTTTCTTAATATCGACTTTTTTATTATTCAGATAAATTCAGTGTAGGTGCATCTTAGATAAATAAATAATTTTACATAACAAGTTATCTTAAAGACCATAGACATGGATTGACGAGAGAGGGGAAGAACAATTTCTATGTCTCTGCCTTAACTCTCCCTGCCTTCCTAAATCCGACCAGTGAAAACACATACGCTTGTGAATCTTTCTTCTCAGTGATGAATTTTGTTAAGTCTCGTAATAGGAGTAGCCTGACAGATGAAAGTAGTAGCTTGTGCATATCTCTGAAGGTCACGAAATATAAACCTGATGTAAAATCTCTGTCATCAGTGATGCAGCAGCAAAAGTCCCACTGATAATATCAAATGGAGTCATAAAGTTTTCTGTCGGACTGTCAGTGTACATGTATACATTAAAAAATAAATGTATTTTTCATCATCATATACTGTGTTTTTGTCACTCAAATGAATTTTATTATTTCTTCAAGGTTCTTCACATACACACACCTTAAGAGATATCAAGTAGGTGTACCATGTTCTCAAAAAATTAGGGTTGGCATGCAGAAGAATTTTGAGTCAGAGATTTTGCTGGTTTTGGCACGCACTCACAAAAAGGTTGCCCACCCTGATATAGTCTATTCTGTTTAGAAAGAACTTCCCACTTATATATAACTAGGGGGCCAGTGCACGAATTTGTGCACCTTGAAAAGAACTGTGGGCCGTGAGGCTGCAGTGGGCACAGGGATGGGTCTTGGCCCATCCTCCATGCCCCTACCTGGCCCCTCCCGCTATGGCCCCTGGTCCCCTGTCTGCCGGCAGCCCCGCTCCTGCTGCCACTGCTCCCATGCACTGATGGCACCAGCCCCACTTGCACCCGCTGATGGTACAGAGCAGTTGGGGCTGGTGCCAGCAGTGGGTGCGAGTGGGGCTGGTGCCGTCAGCAGGTGTGAGTTGTGGCTGCTGCCCCGATCGCCCCTCAGGAGCAAGAGGAGGTGGAGAAGCCCTGAGGGGTGATCAGGGCTGGCAGTCACCGCTCACACCTGCTGATGGTCGCGAGCAATTGGGGCTGGTGCCGGGCATGGGCAGCGGGTTCGAGCGTTGGCTCTGGCGCCAGCAGCGGGTGCGAGCAGGGCTGGCACTGGCAGCAGGTGCAAGCACTGGGGGGGGACTGCGACACATGGGAGCAAAGAATTTTCAGTAACCACCAGAGGCTTGCCCCGATGACAGCGACCAGCACCCCACCTTGGTCTGGTGTCCCTGCTCACCTTTCCACCATCCCGCTGTGGCTGACGCCCACCATGTTCTGCACTCTGCCACCTCCTGCTGATGCTCACCATGTTTCATGTGTGCCCCCTAGTGGTCAGTGCATGTCATAGTGACTGGTTGTTCGATTGTTCCGCCGTTTGGTCTATTTGCATGTTAGCCTTTTTTATATAGGATCATTTTCTCAAGTGCCTAGGAAGTTAGTGTATAATTGGGTTTTCTTTTTGCATGTTGGGAAACAGTAGCTTGGAGAGGAATTTTTCTTTCAAGGCAAGTGTTATAGGTTTGAGATTTGGAGAAAGGGTAGAAGTACAGGTTGGAGACAGGCAGACCATTTAGTTTGGCTGTTGCAATTGTCTCGTAGAAGAAATCAAGGCTTTGGGGAACAGTGGTGTCATTGCAGATAGGAGAACCAGTATGTTGGGAATTAAAACCGTGTTAAATGTGGTATACATGAGAGGGAGGAAAAAAAGGTTGACCAATTCTGGGATCTTCATTTATTTCTGTTTAGACTATTTAACAGCTATCTCTATATATAAAAGCCTAAGCGACCGTTATGACCAGAACGACTGGAATGACCAGAAAACTGGCCAGCAGCTATGACGTGCACTGACAGCCTCGAATCTGGTTCACCCACACCCAGGACCCAGACAGGAGGGAGTAGGAGCCCGATTCCTCACTGAATTGGCCGTTGGTTAGCTTGCTGCTGGGGCACTGACAGCCCCGAATCTGGTTCACCTGCACCCCAGACCCAGACAGGAGGGAGGAGGGAGCCTGATTCCTCAAGGAATCAGCCACTGTTTAGCTTGCTGCTGAGGCCAACCTCCCATGGTCCCTCCCCACAGCCAGCCGCCCCCCCCCCCCCCAATTGGCCTCGAAGTGGGGGACTGGCTGGCCAACCTCCTGTGGTCCCTCTCCCCTGCCGGCTGCTCCCTCCTCCCCCAGCCCCCCCCCCCATCTGCCCTAATTGCCGGTAAGGCCGAGGGACCCCACCTGTGCATGAATCGGTGCACCGGGGTTCTAGTAAAAAAATAAAAATACATAGGTCCTCCGTAGTTGTTATATTCTAGGCAAACAGTGACTCATGTCTGCAGCTAGGAGATTAGAATTAGAATTTGGTGCTTTGCATTTCCTTAGGGGGTATTATGAACCATTGTATTTCATTTTAGAAATGAAGTTGCTGTTACATATGGAAGATAGACCCAAACTGCCATAGAGGCCAAGAATGATAAATGTTGTTTGTCCTTAATGCTCAAGCCTCTTAATAATTGCCTCTGATCTCTTCCCATATAAACTTTGTGTCTAAAGTATTGAATCTGGAGTAGTTACACTCACATTTTATAATAGATAATTTCTCTAGTGATGGGGCATGGATGGTGTTCCATTGCCATTCTTTGAAGAGTACATTATATTCATTACATAATGGTCAGAAGTTTGTTGTTTATGTTTTTAACCACAAGAGGGTGTTTGTAGAGTTCTGAGCACAGTGGTCAGAGGCCAGTGTCATGGGCTGGCTCCAAGTTTGGGTTTATGTGGCCTTTGTGGTAAGCAAATAAGCTGAGTGATGTGTTGTGGTGACAGTGGCTTTCAAGAGTAAATACTGCCACCTTTCAATTCTTGCATCATTAGTAGCGACTTACAGTAACTGCTGTGGAATTATTTCAGACATTTAAATGTGGTCAAGGTCAAGGTTGTTTCCTTTAGCTCTACTGCAAGTCTTCCTTTTCAGCTCACTTTGATTTTAGGTCTGAAATAGACTTTTATAAAGCCAAAGGACTCTTTTTAAAAATAAATACCTTAAAATAACGGGATCCTTTTAATTTATCAAAAATGCCCTGTGTCAAACTGATTATTTCTATAATAGATAAGAACAAATGATATTTGTTTGTAAGTTTTTTCAATTCCATCTGAAAACAGGCAGTTGAGAACTCTACTAACAAGCAAATTTTCTCTTAACTTTGCGTTTAGATTATATTTAGTAGTTTGGAATGCTGACTTTTAGGACAGATGGAACTAACTGGGTTTGTTTCTCATTTGGTACATTTGATTCTAAAGCACTTTTTCACTGAGTTCCTACTTCAGAGTAAGTCCCTGAAGTAACAGAGAAGGCAGAGAAATTAACTCTGGATTTCATCGATTTACCTTTCTCTATTAAAAAAAAAATTTAATCCTGTTTCACATTTTATATATAGAGAACATTGGACATTCACAGAAGTAGACAGAATGACAGACTGAATCCCTATCACCTGTTGCCCAGCTTCAAACATGGACTGTCCTCTCTTCTGTATTAGTTTGATGCAGATCTCAGACATCTTGTCATCGGTGAGGTGTTTTCATTTTCAGGTGGAAAGGGTACTACTGTGAGTTCTGCTCACTGAGTCACTAGGGGCTGGACATTAGAAATGGGCAGTCTAGGGCTTGGTGGTAGGGCTGCTGTCAAGGGGAATTATTTTGAATTTCTGGAGCTTTTATTAAAATCTGATGTGTTTCCTTTAAAGTGTAGCACAGACTTTGTGTATTGTCTGAAATTAATTTGTTCTTTACCATCTTTCAAAAAGACATTACGATAACTTAAAAAAATGTAAATGTATATATACTAAGATTTAAAAGAGAAGAAAAGCCTATGAAAAAACTGAATGAGGGTCATCTTGTAATATGAAACCACTTACAGAAACTGCAGGACCTTATACAGTGATCAGCAATATGCTGTGGAATTTTCTAGTGGTCAGAGTCAAAAGGAAACACAATCAGTTTTATCCTTCAGCGTTCTTCCTGTCAGTGAAGACAAATTTTCCTCATGGGATCTTGTAAAGCAGTGTTTGCCAACCTTTGGGACCTCACGGACCACCAGTGGTCTGCCGACCACCGGTTGGCGACGGCTGTTCTAAAGGAGCTAGTGGGGCATCAGGTGGAGGTCGTGGAGTAACTTGGTCTCTGAGAAGATGGTTGTCTGGGAAGCCCAGAGTTCTTTTTTGACTTGTATTTGGGGTTCGCAGATTCAATAACCTGCAGTAGCTGTAATTTATTGAACTCTATTATGTGTCAGGCATTGTGCCAAGTGATTTTACTTCAATTAATCTTCAATCCATTCCTGCTCCATAGATACTACTTTCCACCTTTTTCAGGTGAAGAAATTGAAACTCAGAGAAATAACTTGCTGAAATTATGTAGTGGTTTGTACTCAGTGTGCTAAAATATTTGACATGTAGATACATGATTATTGATTTATGTTTTGTGGGTGTAGGTAGCTACTTAAAAAAAAGACTGGCTTGTCTTTAGATTATTGTCTGACTGGAAATGTGATCACTTTCGTGAGAACAGGGTTATGGGGCCATGGTTCATGATGAATCTTTTTATTCATGCTACCTGTTCATGATTGTTGTGCTGTTATTTTCATTGTGCATTACCATTTCTGGCTTTCACTCTTTTTATTTTAATGCAGAGAGAAAAGGAGCAGCAGGAAGAGAAAACTGGTTTATTCAGGAACACAGTGAAGAATGAAGCCAGTGAAAGAAGAGCTATGATAACTCCTGCTCTCCGAGAAGCCCTTACTAAACAAGGTGAAAGCCCTCAAGAATTGTTGTTATAATACTTTGCTTTAAGCATTCTAATTTAATCCCTGAAAGCAGAAGCATAAAATTGGGATTGCCAAAGGGAAAGTAGGGCGTGAAGTCCTTCTCTAGCCCAGCATCTGTGTTACTGTGCCAGTTGTAGCTGTCTAGGGAGTCACTGTCTTGTTTCTGTGGATCACTTGTGTGTTGGCTGCCTGGGCGAGCAAATTCCTCTTTGCTTGATTTATTGGGATGTTGGCACCTGTGTGGCTCAGGTATGCAGAAAGAAAATGCCATTACTGACTTCTTTATAAATCACTGTTTATTAGGGGGAAATTATTAAATACAGAAAAAAGAACATATTGATACTATGCTGGGTTAATTAGAAGTGTTTTATCTAGAAGCATATCTGGATTTTTATGGTTATACCTTATTAAGGAGGCTGTAGTTGAATGTACAAATAATGTGAATTATATTTTCTAAAGAAGAAAGATAAGAATTGGGAGTCAATAGACTGACTTCCTCTCCTCCCTCCCTCTTTAGTGAGAACCTTTTATGTGATGGTTATGACGATGCAGAGGAATATAATACATTATCTCCTTCAAGGAGCTTTTAGTCTATTAGAGGAGACAGACAAGAATATACAGATTTTACATATAAATCTGTATATATATATAAAAGTGTTAAATATACATAAATATTATATATAAAACATATATGTTTGTCTTTTAATTAGGATATATAGACTATTTAAAGTGATTTTATGGTATGTTTAAATATATCATGTTGCTATTTGTTTTCTGCTTGTCTCCTCTTCTTTGATTTTCTTTTTCCTGTTTTCAGATTAATTTTTTAATAATTCTGTTTTTTTAAAAATATATTTTTATTGATTTCAGAGAGGAAGGGAGAGGGAGAGAGAGATAGAAACATCAATGATGAAAGAGAATCATTGATCGGCTGCCTCCTGCACACCCCCACTGGGGATCGAGCCCGCAACCCGAGCATGTGCCCTTGCCTGGAATCAAAACTGGGACACTCTAGTCCAGCGGTTCTCAACCTATGGGTCATGACACCTTTGGTGGTCGAACGACCCTAAGACCATTCTGCATATCATATATTTACATTATGATTCATAACAGTAGCAACATTACAGTTATGAAGTAGCAACGAAAATAATTTTATAGTTGGGTCACAACATGAGGAACTGTATTTAAAGGGCCAGAAGGTTGAGAACCATTGCCTAGTCCGTAGTCCAACGCTCTATCCCCTGAGCCAAACCAGCCAGGGCAATAATTCTGTTTTATATTCTATGTTAGCTTATTAGTTATTGCACTGTTTGTTATTTAGTGGTTACTTGAGGTTTTATACTAGATCTCTTTATCATATCATAGTATGTCCTTGTGTGGTGGTACACCACTTCATGCATAGTAGAGCAACCTTCAATAGTATATTTTCTCCTCAACCTCTATGCAGTTGTTATCATATATTTTAATTTTTACATATGTTATAAACCCTATGCTACATTGTTATTTATTTTGGTTTAGTGAATTATCTATTAAATATTTAAATAATTAGAAACAATTAATATGTTAACTTATGTAGTTACCACTTTTGGTGCTTTTCATGTGTTTGTGTAGATCTGAGTTCTCTCTGATAGCTTTTCCTTCTGCCTGAAGGACTTATTTAAGCATTTCTTATGGTATAGGTTTGTTGGTGATGAGTTATTTCAGCTTTTGTATATCTCAAAAAGACTTTATTTTGCTTTCATTTTTGAAGGATATTTCTGATGGATATAGAATTGTAGGTTGACAGCTTTTTTCCTGTCATGTTGTTCCACTTTTTATTTACATTGCTTCTGATTAGAGCTCTGCAGTCATCTTCTATTTGAATCTCTGAATGTAATGTTTTTAACCCCTGGCTCTTTGTAAGATTTCCTCTTAATTACTGATTTTGAGCAATTTCATTATAGTGTATCTCTGTAGTTTTTTTTTCATGTTTCTTTTACTTGGGATTTGTTGAACTTCTTGGTTCTATGGATTTGTAGTTTTAATTAAATTTGGACAAATTTTGGCTGTTATTTCTTCAAATATTTTTTGTCACTTCTTCTCTCTCCTCTTCTTTGGGGATTCCAATTACATATATCATAGGCCACTTGAAATTGACCCATAGCTCATTGATGTTTATTTTCACCTTTTAAAAAAAATGTTTTTATTGATTGTTAGAGAGAAGGGAGAGGGGGAGAGAGATAGAAACACTGATGAGAGAGAAACATCCGTCAGCTGCCTCCTGCACACCCCCTACTGGGGATCGAGCCCAGAACCTGTGCATGTGCCCTGACTAGAAATCAAAGCTGCAACCCTTTTGTGCACACGATGACTCCCCACCAACTGAGCCACACTGGCCAGGGCTGCTCTTTTCATCTTTTAAAATTCTTTTTTTCTGTCCCATTTTACATTTTGGATAGTTTCTAATGCTATGTCTCCAAATTTAATTTAGCAATCATTTCTTCCCTAATGTCTAATCTTCCATTAATTCTATTCAATGTTTTTTTTTAGCGTAGACATTGTAATTTGCATCTCTAGAAGTTCAGTTTGCGTCTTTTTATATCTTCCATGTCTCTACTTACATTTTCAAGCCTATGAAACATAGTTATAAGTGTTTTTAATGTCCTAATCTGCTAACATGTGTGTTATTTCTGGTTACTGGATAATTTTCCTCATTATTGGCCATGTTTTCCTATCTGTTTGCATGCTTGGTAATCTTTTATTGGATGCTAGATCTAATTTTACCTTATTGGGTACTATATATTTTTGCATTTCTATAAAAATTCTTGAGCTTTGTTCTGGGAGTAAAATAAATTACCTGGAAGCAGTTTTGAAACTTTTAATCTTTTATGGCTTGTTAGGTGAGACCAGACCCAGCTCTATACAGCTAATTATTTCCCCGTATTGAGGCAAAATACTTCTATGTACTCTGCCCAATGCCTTGTGAATCTGGAAGTTTTTCTGTCTGGTTGGCACAGTTCCCAGCTGGCTGTGAGCACCAGGAACACCTTTAATCCTGTCAGATGGTTCTTTCCCATTCTTGGGGAGTTTTTCTTTCACATATGCACTAAGCAGGACTCATGCAAATAATTATAGGAATCCTCTGCAGACTCTTGAGTTCAATCTCTGTGTAACTTTTGTCTCTCAGGTACTCAATCCTGCTAACTCTAGCCATATGGGCTCCTCATACTCTCACTTTCATGTCCTCAGCTAAGGGAGAGGTAACTGAGCTTCATGTGGGTTTCTGCCTTACTGCAGGACGTTGACACTTTTAAGACAGTAAGCTTGGGTAATAGTAGGGTTCACCTTGTTTGGTTTCCATCTCTAGGATCACCATTCTTTGTTGCCTGATGTTTCTTGAAAACTGTTGTTTTACATATTTTATTATCCATTTTTTGGTATTTCAGGTGGGAGAGTAAACCACCTGTTACTTCATCTTGTTTAGAAGCAACTGCATGTTGGATTATCTTGGCATTGTGGTCAGCCAGAGGTTTCTCGTTTCTGTACTGTGTAGTTTCTTTTACACCTAACTAAATGCAAAATTTTATAGAGACCTATATATCTTGGAAGAGAATGATATAAAGAACTAATATAATATAGAGTGTAGTTTCTATAATAGTGATATGAACAACACAGGAATCCAAAAGAACTAGAATTTTCTCTGGGAATCTTTTAAATGTTTATTCTCTATCTGAGATTTGCTATTCAGTTAGACACGGTTTCATCTTCTACTAGATAAGCAGTGCTTTGTTTATTTATATTCGGGATGTTTACATAAATTTGGAAGAGGATAAAAGACAAAGCCCTACAATGTTGCCACTAGAGACTTGTAATCCAAATTGACACTGTTCCATTAATCATTACTGTGAAACGTATGGATGTTTAATCAGCCACTGATCTACTTATGCCATCATCCAGACTGTATTTCTCCATTTACCTCATTTGTCTGGAAGTCAAGAGTCTTTTTGTGCAAGAGACTCGTAATTATGGTTTATTACTTGAAGCCTCATGAGAAGCTTTATTAAATGTTTTAGGAAGTCAGAATGTTCTACTTGTTTGCTCTACTAGTTTGTTATAAAAGGAAATAATGATTGTTTTGGCATGGCTTTTCCATGCTTTTCATGTGTTATGTGCCTCAAAAATTTTAAATGATAGGTTGTAGAGTGGTGCTGAGAATTCATGTTAGGTCCTAGAATTTGATTTTTCCACTTTTTTGAGCAATATTTCTTTATTTTAATCTTCTGTTGTCCCTCTGATTCTTCTTCTTTTTTTTTTAAAGTATTTTTTATTGATTTCAGAGAGGAAGGGAGAGGAAGATAGAAACAGCAATGATGAGTGAGAAACAGCATTGATCAGCTGCTTCCTACATGCCCCCTACTGAGGATCGAGCCCACAACCTGGGCATGTGCCCTGACCAGAAATTGAACCATGATCTCCTTATTCATAGGTTGATGCTCAAACACTGAGCCAAAACGGTCAGGCTGATTCTTCATTTCAAATACATTGTTACTTACGTTTACTTTATGGCACAGCATGTGGTTCATTTTTATAGCTGTTCCTTGCATCTTTGAAAAGCATTTTTGTAGTTGTAAAGTGCAGTGCTGTGTGTCCTTGATTAGGTTTGCTGTGTTGCTCAGATCTTAGAGCTCTACTGAGTTTGGTCTGTGAGATTTGTTAGATACTGAGAGATATTACAATCTCTCCCTATGATTTTGGATTAGCCTATTGTTTCTTTATGTATTTTGAGAGTATGTTAGTAGATGCATACACATTTTAAATTGTTTTATCATCTTGGTGAATTAAACTTTTAATGATTTCTGCCACTGGGTTGTTGTCTACCTTTACTTAAGCTATGGAAAGAGATTTTGCTTTTTTATAAGCACTTTCTGATATAAGGCTTTGAATCAATTCAATTTTATGTTCACTGTTTTTCCATTTAGGTTATCAGTTGATTGGGAGCCATTCTGGGGTGAAGCTTTGCAGGTGGACAAAGGTATTTGTCTTTATGCACTTTTTGGTGGCTATTATATGCATTCAATGAATTTTACCATTTTAAAGGTACAATTTACATTTAATGAAATGTAATGATTTTGAATGAATTTGTTAAATGAGTTCAGCAAATTTTTATGGATATAAAAAACCCTCATCCACCACTCCAAAATAGAAACAGAGGCATGAATACATGGAGCAGACTGACAGCTAGCTGTCAGAGGGGAGGGGAGGGGGCACTGGATGAAAGAAGATGAAGGGATTAGGTAAAGAACATATATGCATAATCCATAGACACAGACAACAAGCAGTGTGGTGATGGCCAGAGGGAAGGGGTCCTGGGAGTTGGGTAGAGGTGGGCAAAGGGGAGTAAAATGGGGATATTGGTAATAGTGTCAATAATAAAAATAAAGTTTAGAAGAAAAGATATAGACTATTTTTCTTATCCCATAAGTTTACTTGTGCTTATTGCTAGTCAATTCCCCCTCCTCCACAGTCAGGAAACAGTTGTTCTAGTTACTCACTATAGTTTAATTTTGCCTTTTCTGGAATTTCATATGAATGGAATTATATCATGTGTAGTTTTTATTTTTGCCAAGTAGCTTTCTAAACTCAACATAATGTATCTTAGATTTGTTCATGTTGTAGTATGTATCGGTAGTTCATTCCTTTTTATTGCTGAGTACTATTCAGTAATATGAACATAGCAGTTTTTAATCTCTTGGTAGACATTTGAGTTGTTTTTCAGTTTTGGGCTATTAATGAGTAAAATTGCTATAAATATTTTTGTACAATGCTTTTTTTGTGAACATATGTTTTAATTCTCTTTGGTACATACTTAGGAGTGAAATTGCTAGCTATATATTTAACTTTATAAGAAGCTCCCAATCTGTTTTCACTGTGGTTGTACTATTTTATACTTGCATCAGCAATGCATGAAAGTTCCAGTTGCTACATATTCTCACCATCATGTGGTATTGCAGGTCTTTTTAATTTTAGCCATTCTAGTGAGTGTGAAGTGGTAGCATTGTGGTTTTGTTTTGTTTTATTTTATTTTATTTTTCCTGGATTGCCTCTGCCCTCAATGCCATAATCCACAGCTGACTTTGCGTAGTACTTCAACTGCCTTGATGGTCCTCTCCAAGGGAACCCGCTTCTCCAGAGCCTGATGTTTTCAGAATATCGTATATTCTCAGCATTTCTCTGCTGTATCCTTTTAGTGCCATCTGCTCCCTAGGCCAGTTGTTGTTATATGTGGATATCTGAGAAACTTTTCTCCCTTTTTTCACTCCTGTTCCTCTGCTTTCATCATGAGGGATTTGAACATTCCAACTGATGACACTTCCAACACCTGTCACTCAACATACTCGTCAGTGTCTTTTTTTTTCTTTGTAATGCTTCTAACATCCCACATCTGTTTCTTCCAATCCAGTGATTTTCAGTAATGTCAGACTCAAAGCCTTCTGCTGATAACCAGTATTTTGTAATATCCCTTTTACTATATAGCTAAATTTACAGATTTACAAATATAATCTCACCTACATAATTGTTTTTTAATATATCTTTATTGATTTCAGAGAGGAAGGGAGAGAGAGATAGAAACATCAGTGATGAGAGAGAATCACAGATCAGCTGCCTCCTGCACGCCCCCTACTGGGGATCAAGCCCACAACCCGGGCATGTGCCCTGACGGGGAATTGAATCATGACCTCCTGTTCATTATTCGATGCTCAACCACTAAGCCACACAGGCCAGGCTCATTATTTCTTAAAAAAAAAAAAATTGTTCCTGTGTATGTTCTGCAGTGTAGCTGAGAGGTCAGTGTGCTTGGTCCTGTGTTTAGCAATCTGAAATATTATAACAGTCCATCTGCCCACCCATGAGTATTAATGCCCCTTCGATGCTGACCTTGTGGAGAAACGGGCTGTCCTTACTCCATCAGGTGTCCAAGTCGAACTCGTGGCCACAGGGTGCTCAGGAGGGAGGGAGCCTGGTCTGGACCCCACACCAGTGAGTCCGGTGGGGAGACAGCCTCTTTTCGTCCCGCCCACATGACACGTCAACAGAGTCACACACACTGTCGGCCTGTGGGGGAGATGGCAGGATTCATAGGACATTAGAAGTTGCATAAGAAGTCTTCTTATGAGAAGATGGTTATGAGATAAGACTTCACATGAGAAGTCTATCTCATAATTCACCTCAGCGGGTTCTGTAATGCGTGTTCCAAGTGGCGATGAAGCCGACAGGAAATGCGCAATAAAACCCAGGGCCCTGCTTCATTCCTGATGAGACCTAACACTCTTATTCACGGAGGAAACACTTGTTTCTTGTTCTGGAAGTTTTTTTCCTTCAAAAGCTCAAGCCCGTGACGTTGAGGGCTCAGCCACTCCCTGCCCACGAGGCCGTTCGTGAGTCATGGCTTGAATTTTCTAAAAGGATGCAGTCCGGCTGAATCGGTGAACCTGGGCAGCTGCCGGGTTTAGGTTCCAAATTTCCCTCCTGCCCCTGCCCAACGCCAAGGGGGGCCTCTGGAAGGGGGTCCCTGCTCAGCTGTAATTGTGTCATTGTGTTGAAAACCACATTTATGGCTGAAACCAAGCCTTTCACTCTGAGAGACCTGATGGGGTTCATCTCTGTCACGATGAAGTTGTACATTTCCTCCTGGCACAACCCTGATGGGAAAATGTCTAGGAACTTCGGGTTGCTCCACAAGAGTGTGTGACGCGTGACCCTTGGCTGATTCTTCGGGGCCCGAGTGGTGGGGTTTCTCTGAGGTGACTCGGGTTGTTTCATCATAGTCAGGAGAACGAGGCCACAGTGAGGTGTAACATGGGGACTCTATCGGGTAAAGGAAGGTCGGCTTCGTGACCCGACTCACCCTCCTTGGCTTGGGCTACGCAACCCGATGTGCCTTGGTTTTTACCAAACTGAAGCCCAGTGAGAAAACACACCAATGCCTCGATCACCGGTAGTCGGGCAGGATCAGCCTGACGGCAGTGGCTAGGGCGGGTGTTTCTGGGCTTCTCAGTCACCTCCTTCCCCGACAGCATTCCCGCCGTCATCATGGTAACTTGGCCAGTTCGGTGCTGGCGGTTGGAGCTGCCCGTACTTCCCAAAGTCCACCATGGTGTTGGGGTTGGGGGCGGTCACCTACATAATTTTCAAAAGAATTAGTGTTCTCCCCTAGCTATAACATAAAGAGAGAAAAAAGGAAGTACTTTATATTAAAACTAGAGGCCTGGTGCACGAGATGTGTGCACTTGGGAGGGGGTCCCTCAGCCTGGCCTGTGCCCTCTCGTAGTCCAGGAGCCCTCGGGGGATGTCTGACTCACGGCTTAGGCCTGCTCCCCGAAGCGGGCCTAAGCTGGCAGTTGGACATCCTTAGCCCTGCCCTGGAGGCGGGAGAGGCTCCTGCCACCGCTACTGTGCTCGCCAGCCGTGAGCCTGGCTCAGGGCTTCTGGCTGAGCAGCGCTCCCCCTGTAGGAGCACACTGACCACCAGGGGGCAGCTCCTACATTGAGCATCTGTCCCCTGGTGATCAATGCGCATCATAGCGACCAGTTGTTTCGCTATTTGGTCGATTTGCATATTAGCCTTTTATTATTTAGGATAGTTTGCATTTCTGTATGAAATGCTCAGACACTGTTACATTAGAAGGGATAATGAAACCATCAGCTTTTATAATGAATTAGAGGCCCGGTGCACGGTTTCTTGCACCTGTGGGGACCCTCGACCTGACCTGCGCCCTCTCGCAATCTGGGACCCCTCAGGGGATGTCAGACTGCTGGTTTCGGCCCGATCCCTGCAGGCCAGGCCAAGAGACCTCACCGGTGCAGGAATCTGTGCACCAGGCCTCTAGTATGTATATAAGATCTTTGGTTAATCTCTTCCCATCCTCCTCCCTCCCCACTTCCCTCTGAGATTCATTAGTCTGTTTCATGTTTCCATGCCTGTGCATTGAGTGTCTGCCCCCTGGGGATCAGTGCGCGTCATAGCTACTGGTTGAACAGTCGGACACTTAGCATATTAGCCTTTTATATATATAGACTAGAGGCCCGATGCACAAAATTTGTGCAAGGGGCTCAGCCCTTGCAGCCCCACCTGCCTTGGCAGCCCCTCGCAGCCTCAGACGGCCTTCACAGCCCCTCACAGCCTCGGCCGGCCCTTGCAGCCCCATCTTCGTCTGGAAGGTTGTCTGGACTGTCGTTCTGTTGTTCGGTTTAATTAGCATATTAGCTCTTTATTATATAGGATAAGTTTAAGAGAAGTTTATAAACAGACTAGAAGTTATTCTGTACAGTAATTAATAACAAGCCAGACTAGCCCTAACTGGTTTGGTTCAGTGGATAGAGCATTGGCCTGCAGACTGAAGGGTCCCAGGTTCTGTTTTGGTCAAGGGCACATGCCCGGTTGCTGGCTTGATCCCCAGTAGGGGACATGCAGGAGGCAGCCAATCAGTGATTCTCTCTCATCATTGATGTTTCTATCTCTCTCTCCCTCTTGCTTCCTCTCTGAAAAAAACAACAAGAAAAACAACTCCTCCCCCCCCCCCCCCCCCACACACACACACAAAACAAGCCAGATTTATTTTATGTAAAATAACAGGGAAAGAGGGAAATAGCCCTAATTGAAATAGGGCTAACACAACAGCAAGCCACAGACTTTCAGAATGGAAAGATGAGAACGTCTGATGTCCTTGCAAGTGAGTGGGTCTTAATTTCTGTGTTGAATCAGGACAATTTCTGTGTTGTGACTTAGGAGGAATAGCAATGTATTGTTACTACAAATATATCTCCTCTCTTGAAATTCCACATCTTGTTGAGTTGGGATTTGCATTCTGTTGTTAATTTGTAACAAAACTTTGGCAACAATATCCTTTAAGTGACAATGGGAATAGAGGATGGATTGGAAACAAAAATGGTAGTAAGAGTGGCCGAGAGAAGTGTGGTGATAGTTTCAGAGTAAGATTTTAAAATGACAGACAACCCTAAAATAAACAAATTCAATTTCAAATAATTATTGCAAGACAGATTTCTCATCATTGTGCTATAAAATTAACAATATATAGAATGACCATAGTACTTTTAAAAACAACTTTGATTAGTGAGAACCCTGCATTTCATGTCTAATTAAATATTTGGTTCCAAGTCTACCAAAGCATCTCAGACCTCATCTATAATGTATGTGTAGGTGATGCCTACACATATTATGCAGATATGCGGCTATTTGGTCAGTGACTTAAATACTAGAAACAGTATTGTTTTCTGTGGCATTTTTTTTTCAGACTGGTGAAATTTCTTACGAAATTTTACATTAAAAAAAGTGTTTTCTTTCCTCAGTTTATAGCAGCTGCATTACTGGAAAATTCAGTATATGGGTAAATTGTGCAGAAAATACTTTATTTGTAAAATGAAGTCAGTATCTAGGTTTAAATAATTATAATCAGGTTTTTCACAAGTATGGAGGCCTGGTGAGTTGTTTGAAAGGAAGTAGACTTTTTCCCCACTTTCTTTTCTTTTCTTTTTTGCATTGGACTATCCTGAGCAATGCATAAGATGTGAAAAACCTTGGCCTCACCTGCTTATTGCCAATAGTGCCTCCTAACCATCGTGAGAACAAAAATAGTTCCAGGGATTTCCCTCAGGGGTGTTGTGGGCCCCATTGAGAACCTTGCCCCAGTCCGTTCTCATTGCCACCCCCGAGATTCAAGCTATCTGCAGTGCAGTTAGTTTCCGCCCTCTACTCCTGGCTTTCAGTGAACCTCCCCACACTGTCTCCCTGCCCAGTTTATCTGACATTAACCAGATTAATCTCTGAAGTACAGTTCCCATCCTGCTGCTCCCTTCTGGAAGCCTACAGTGACTTTCCATTATTTCTACCTCAACATATCCAGTTGGACGTGTAATAAGAATCTTGAACTTAACATGTCAAAACTGAATTCCCTATTTCCTCTCCTAAATCTGTTTTCCTCACTCTTCACTCATTAGTTAATGGCAAATATCCTTTAATTGCTCAGGCCAGAAACTTGGGAGTCCTTTTTACTCTTCTTTTTTTTTTTTTTTTTTTTTTATTACCCTCCCACATCTATTCCATGAGCAAATTTTTTCAAAACGTATCCAGAATGCAACTTCTTTTTACCAATTATACTGCCATACCTTGGTCCAAATTACTGTAATATGTCCCTTTTTACTTCACTGATCTCCTAACTGCTATTCTGGGTCCACTCTTGCTATCATCCACTGTCTGTTTTCTACACAGCAGCCAGATGTTTCAGGTCATGTATGTCACTGCTCTCAGAACCTTCAGGGTTCCCTTCTCACTCAGAATAAAAGCCCAATTCCTCAAGGCCCTGTGTGATCTGCTCTTCCGGCTTCAGTTTAACCATATTAGCCTTCCTGCTATTCCCTGAATATGTGGAGCCCAAAGTCCTCTCTGGCTTTCTGTCCTCTGTCTGCTCTCTTAGATCTCTGCTCAGAGAGCCTGTCAGAGAGGCTTTCCTGTGAAATAGTAACCTTCCCTCTTATTCTCTACGCTGCTTGGAATTTCTACATTATTCTTACTATAACTTAATAAATTATATCTGTGTGTACTCTGTCTCCATCCAGACCCTCCTTAGCTGGACAAGTTCTGACCCACTTGTTCAGCTTTATTTTCCATTTTAACCTTCACACAATGTGTCCTGCTTCTCTTCCCCACTCTAATCTCTACCTGACCAAATCCTGCCCATCTGTGTCAGTTAGGAAAACAAAACACCCTGGGTATTTTAGCAAGAAGAGATTTAATATGCTTACCAAGTCATTGGAAGACCTGGGGTAGTGAAGGTCAAAGAGAACTGCTTTGCTTTGAGAAAAATAAAAACGTGTTAGACTCACAGGACACTGCTTCAGGTGACCCAAGCTGCTGGCAACATTAAAGCCAATGTCTCCCAGGAGCTTCCTTGGAAGATGTTGCAGACCGATGTTTGCTGTATGCCCTTATGTCTGCCAGCTGCTGCCAGAGATGAATAATAGTTTCTCCTTTTTGCCTTCTAAATCCATTTGCTTCTCATTGGTGGAGTCTAAATCAGAACCCTACAGACAGGGAATCTGAGAAATACTGTGTTAGGGTTACTAGCTGCTGCTTAGAAGGGCAGGCAGGGCTGAGTATTAACAGCACAGACTACCTCTTTGGGTACTCAGCATCTATTCACACCCTTCTACCTGTAAAACATTTACTTCTGCCTAACTTGTTGCAACTATTACACATACAAGGGAAGATGCATTCACTCTGCCTTTAAAAGGGAGAATACTCTTTTGAATAATAATACACGGATAACTACCACTGACCCATCTTATATAAAACTAGAGGCCTGGTGCCGAACTTGGTACTCTACAGAGGTGGTTTAGCCTGGCCTGCGCCCTCTCACAGTCCAGGAGCCCTCGGGGGGTGTCTGACTGATGGCTTAGGCCCCCTACTTGCGGGGAGTGGGCCTAACCCATCAGTTGAACATCCTTAGCGCTGCCACAGAGGCGGGAAAGGCTCCTGCCATCGCCGCTCTGCTCACAAGCCCTGAGCCTGGCTCAGGGCTTCTGGCTGAGTGGTGCTCCCCCTGTGGGAGCGCACTGACTACCAGGGGGCAGCTCCTACATTGAGCGTCTGCCCCCTGGTGGTCAGTGTGCGTCATAGCGACTGGTTGTTCTGCTGTTTGGTCGATTTGCATGTTAGCCTTTATAATATAGGATAGTTGGAGGAGAGGGTGAAAAAAAAATATATATGTATATGTATATATATATGTATGTATATGTATATGTACATGTATATGTGTATATATATATATATATATATATATATATATATATATCAAAGCAAGGAAGACATTATGGATTGGTACAACTCTCCTCCTATTTGTACCTGGTCATAGTTGGTATTTATCACTTTTTTCTTTCACTAACTAGGCCATGTTTCCTTTGTGTTCCATCAGTATCTCACAGTATGATTCTTCCTTATCAGGTGGGTAACCCATTCTGTCAATGAAGAGTTGAACCAATAGTGGCCTTTCCTACAATCCAAACTTTTACTACTGTACAGGGGAGTACTAAGAGATGCCCCAGAGATCCCCTTGGTTCCTGACAAAATGTTTGTTTCTATGGCATGAGGAGCTCAGAGGAGCCCGGCTATAGAGTTCACTATCAAGAACTTTGGAGGGTCTGCTATTTTACCCTACTCACAAGCTAACACGTTAGCCTGGCAGAGTTTCATAGATGTTGGCAGAGGGCATAGGACTCCTGGGTCAAAGACAATGCACAGCAGACATCTTGAGCTTCTATGTTCCCCTTGATTCCTTTGCCCTCCAAATGCTATGAGGGTGATGTGGAGGTGGGCCCAGGGGAACGCTGGGTGCACAGTGCATTTACGTTGCAGCTCAGAAACCTGGAGCTTAGGAAACCCCCAATCTTATAAAAGGGTTGCCTACAAACCTGCCCACCTTAAACTGGGAGGGAGACATTATCTTTTTTTAATTTTCAATTATAGTTGACATTCAATATTATTTTATATTAGTTCCAGGTATGAAGCGTAGTGGTCAGACAATTATATAATTTATGAAGTGATTCTCCCCCCCCCCCCCCCAATAGATCTAGTTTTATTAGGCACCATACATAGTCATTCCAATATTATTTACTGTATTCCCTATGCTGTACTTTACATCACCGTGACTATTTTGTAAATACCAATTTGTACTTCTTGATTCCTTTCCCCTTTTTACCCAGTCCTCCAGCCTCCCTCCCATCTGGCAACCCTCAGTTTATTCTCTGTATCTATGAGTCTGATTCTGTTTTGTTTGTTCATTTTGTTCTTCAGATTTCACATACACTAGTAAGTGAAACAATACAGTATTTCTCTTTCTCTGTCTGACTTACTTCACTTAGTATAATACCTTCAAGGTTCATCCATATTGTTGCAAATGGTAATATTTCATTCTTTTTTATGTTTGAGTACTATTCTACTGTATGTATGTTCTTTATCTAGTCATCTATTGATGGGTATTTGGGTTGCTTCCATATCTTGACTATTGTAAATAATGCTGCAGGGAACATAGGGTGCAGATATCCTTTTGAATTAAGGTTTTGATTTCTTTGGATATGTACCTAGAAGTGGAATTGCTTGGTCATAAGGTAGTTCTATTTTTAATATTTTGAGGAACCTCCGTATTTTCCATAGTGGCTGCACCAATTTACAATCCCACCAATAGTGCATGAAGATTCCCTTTCCTCCACATTCTTACCAACACTTGTTATTTGTTGATTTATTGATGATAGCCATTCTCAGAGGTATGAGGTGGTATCTCATTGTAGTTTTAATTTGCATTTCTCTGATGATTAGTGATGTTGAGCATCTTTTCATTTGGGAGATATTATCTTTATTTTGCTGGTCAAAAAGCAAATCCGCCCTCTATACTTGATGGATATACCCTGTCTTCCAAGGCTGTTTGCCCTATAGATGGTCTGGAACTAAAGCTAATCTAAGAGGTGCAAAACCACCATAGAGACTTGTTCATTGACACAGCTTCTCTGGAATATGGTGGAAGCATTCTTCCCTTGGGAACTTATTAACTAGAGTCAGCCTTCTGTGGATGGAAGGCAGCAATGGAGTGAGTGGTATACTGATGGTAATAGTGAGAGGAGCCACATGTCCATCTCTATAGCTCTGTCCAGTAGGACTTTCTGCAGTGGTGGGAATGTTCTGTATCTGCATTATACAGGACAGTTTACTAACCGTATACCTAACACCTAACCCAATACCTATTACTTGATACCTTGCCACATACCTGCGTCACCATGTAACCCATACAGCTACCAGCCATGTAGCTATTTAACACTTGAAATGTGGCTGATGTGACAAGGGAATTGTA
The DNA here is from genome assembly GCF_028538775.1 of Myotis yumanensis. NCBI lineage: Eukaryota > Metazoa > Chordata > Mammalia > Chiroptera > Vespertilionidae > Myotis > Myotis yumanensis. The sequence continues at coordinate 86,723,620 of NW_027223755.1, read as the reverse complement.
TTTTAAATTTTATTTAATTTTAATTCATTTAAATTTAAATAGCCACACGTGCCTAGTGGGTACCGTATGGGATGGTACAATTGACCTTTTTACCATAATTCATAACTATCTAAAGCAGCTTTCCTTTTTTCCTATAACAGGAAGTAGCTTTTGACTATATTTTGATTCCAAAGCTCTTTTTCTGTATCTCTCAGAAAGCAGTTACCAGTTTCTTCCTCATTATACAAATGTTATGCATATGCCTTATTGCCCATTGGAATATATATGTATATATGTATATATGTATATATGTATATATGTATATATGTAGTAGTGAAACCATCACCAAAATCAAGATAACAAACACCACATCAAATTTCCTGCGTTTCTTTCTTTCTTTTTTTTTTAATATATATTTTATTGATTTTTTTACAGAGAGGAAGGGAGAGGGATAGAGAGTTAGAAACATTGATGAGAGAGAAACATCAATTCAGCTGCCTCCTGCACACTCCCTACTGGGGATGTGCCCGCAACCAAGGTATATGCCTTTGACCGGAATCGAACCTGGGACCCTTCAGTCCGCAGGTCTACGCTCTATCCACTGAGCCAAACTGGTTAGGGTTCCTGTGTTTCTTTGTAAACCATCTTTCTCTTTGCTCCTGTCCCTAGGCAACTGCTGACTTGCTTTCTGTCTTTGTATGTAAATTTATATTTTCTAGAATCTACACTAATAAAAGACAGAGATGCTAATTGACCGTACCTTCGATATGCCCATCAGCCAATCAGAAGAGTATGCAAATTAACCCAACAAAGATGGCCGTTAATTTGCATACTTGCAGGCAGGGCAGGACAGCTCCATCCAGGCCTGCCATCTGCTACCTGGGGCGGTGGGGCGGGACAGCGCTATCCTCCGCTTGCCCTGCCGCCATCTGGCCCTCCCATGTGCAACCTGGGGCGGCCGGGCAGGGCAGCAGCGATCCGCTGCCCGCCCACCATCCGGCCCTCCCGTGTGCGACCCAGGGCGGCCGGGTGGAATAGCAGTGGAGACGGGAGGAAGCCAGGCAGCGGAGACGGGAGGGAGTGAGGCGGCGGTCTGCTTCGCTCCGGCCTCAGGAAGCCCTATTCTTGCAGGAATAGGCCTGAGGAAGGCCTGAGGAATCTTCCTGCAACGGGCCTCTAGTTTAATATATTCATGCATATTTTTTTGATATGCCTACCTTTATTTGGCATAATTATTTTGAGATTCATTCATGTTTTATGTGTATCAGTACTTCATTTCTTGCTAAATATATTCCATTGTATGGATATGCCCATAATTTATTTATTCATCTATTAATGGACATGTAGATTGTTTCTAGTTTTTTGCTGTTTTATATAAAGTCAGTTCTGTGAACATTTATGTACAAGTCTTTGGATATAACACCCATTTTTCTTGGGTATACACCCTGGAGTGGAATTGTTTAATCATATGTTTAGCTTTAGTAGGTATTATATGAACAGTTTTCCAAAGTTGTTGAACTCTTATTTCAATTTTAACATTAGTTTTCAGTTAAAATCTTTGATTTTATAATTATGCCACTTTTTCCTCCCAACAAAATTCTTGATTTCTATCATTGACATACTTATTGCCATTAACTTAAAACATTGGTTCTTAAAGTGACATTTGCATTCCCTTTGGGGAACCGGAGGTCAAAGGGAATTACTGTTTTTATAATATTACTCTAATATTGTCTTTTTTTGCTATGAGACATTTGAACTAATAGTGCAAAAGCAATGGTGCATAAATGTGCTGACCCTTTAGAATGAATTAAGGCAGTGTACCATACTATACTAGTAGTCAAGGTACATGTGCTCCCTGTTTATTTTTAAACTAGAGGCCCAGTACACAAAAATTTGTGCACTGGTTGGGGGGGGGGGTCCCCCAGCCCGGCCTGTGCCCTCTCCCAGTCTGGGACCCCTCGGGAGATAACGACCTGCTGGCTTAGGCCTGCTCCCGGGTGGCAGAGGGCACGCCCAATCCCTAGGTGCAGCCGCTGGTCCGGCTCAGAGCAGGGCCAATTGGGGAGTTGGGGCGCCGCCCTCTGTCATGCACAGAGCAGGGTCGATGGGGAGGTTGCAGCGCCACCCCCTGTCACTCACAGAGCAGGGCCGATCAGGGGGGTTGGGGCTCCGTACCCTGTCACACACAGAGCAGGGTCAATCAGGGGGTTGGGGAGCTCCCCCCTGTCACACATAGAGCAGGGCCCATCGGGGGTTGGGGAGCTCCCCCCTGTCACGCACAGAGCAGGGCCCATCAGGGGGTTGAGGAGCTCCCCCCTGTCATGCACAGAGTAGGGCCGATAGGGGAGTTGGGGCACCGCCCCCTGTCACAAACAGAACAGGGCAGATCAGGGGCTTGGGGAGCTGCACCTTGTCACACTCAGGGCAGTGCCAATGGGGAGGTTATGGTTCTACCCCATTACACACAGAGCAGGGCCCGTGGGGGGGGGGGGGGGTTTGGGGCGCTGCCCCTGTCACTCACAGAGCAGGGCCCATCAGGGGGTTTGGGGCTTCGTACCCTGTCACACACAGAGCAGGGCCCATCAGAGGGTTGGGGAGCTCCCCCCGCCACGCACAGAGCAGGACCCATCGGGGTTGGGGCTCCGTACCCTGTCACACACAGAGCAGGGTCGATCAGGGGGTTGGGGAGCTCCCCCATGTCACGCACAGAACAGGACCCATCAGGGGGTTGAGGAGCTCCCCCCTGTCATGCACAGAGCAGGGCCGATCAGTTGGTTGCGGAGCTCCCCCCTGTCACTCACAGAGTAGGGCCGATAGGGGAGTTGGGGCACCGCCCCCTGTCACACACAGAGCAGGGCAGATCAGGAGGTTGGGGCGCTGCACCCTGTCACACTCAGGGCAGGGCCCGTGGAGGGGGGTTGGGGCGCCACCCTCTATCACCCACAGAGCGGGGCCGATCAGGTGGTTGGGGCGCCTTCCCCTGTCACGAACAGAGCAGGGCGGATAGGGAGGTTGTGGCCCTGCCCCCTGTCACACACAGAGCCGCAGGGTGATCAGGGGGTTTGGGCGCTGCCCCCTGTCATGCTGATCCCGGTGCTGGGAGGCCTCACGGCTCCGCTGATTCCGGTGCTGGGAGGCATATTACCCTTTTACTATATAGGATAGAGGCCTGGTGCACGGGTGGGGGCCGGCTGGTTTGCCCTGAAGGGTGTCCTGGATCAGGGTGGGGGTCCCCACTGGGGTGCCTGGCCAGGCTGGCTGAGGGGCTGAGGGCTGTTTTCCCGCTGGCGGGTGACTAAAAGCTCCCAACCACTCCTTTTTTTCTTTTTCTTTTTTTTCTATTCTGGGCCAGCTTTAGCTCTTGAGGCCTCGCTGCTGAAAACATTGATACAATGTTGCAGTTAGGCTGGCTGAAGGCCGGCTGACTGAAAGCTGGTTTCTGGGGTTTTGTTTAGCTTCTTATTTGCAACATAGTACATAGTTGCTTAGAGTTGCAGCTGAGAGGCCGGCAAGTGCGGGGAACGTTGGAGTCTGCCATCACTGGAGCAAGCAAGCCTCCCTGTTCGCTTCAGTGCTTGGCTGCCGGCCGCCATCTTGGCTGACAGTTAATTTGCATAAGGATATGCTGATTAGCCAATGGGAAGGGTAGCGGTCGTACGCTAATTACCATGTTTCTCTTTTATTAGTGTAGATGCCAGTTTCACGTAAGAATTACCTTGATGAAGTAGCAAAAATTAACTAAAAAAATCTCTACCTTTGAGTATCTGTACTTTCAATGTTTTGTATGAAGAAATTGAAAATATGCATAAGCATTTTTGTTGCATAACAAAGTATATAGTTTTCAGGAAAAGCATTTGTGCACTGAAGTTGTAAGTTGCTGTTTTCATGGAATGTCATTTTACATCAAAGAACAACTATGGTTATTGAGGCTTATTTATTTGGCAAATGCTTTTTTAAAGATAAAGTGAGCCTGCCACTTCAAAGAAACAACTGAAAGTATTTGTTGCTAGTAATAAAATTTGAGTTTTAAAATGAAAATTAGAATTTTGGAAAACTTATAATAGCTGTCATAAGTTTGAAAGCCTCCCAATAATGATGCGATCAACTGTGATATTAAAAAGTGTGATTTTAAAAATGTTATACAATGAAATGTATTAATATTTGGAAGATCTGCATAACTTAATTTCCCAATATTTTTCAAATGATCAATGCATGATGTTATAAAATCATATTCAAAGTACAAGATAGGCAAGTAGCTTTTAATGTAACAACATATGAAATGTTCATTAATATGGCTTCAGATTCTACTGTGCAGCTAATCTTTATGAAACCACTTGGCAAGTGTTGGTGTAGTAGTCACAATTTTCTGAAAAAGTTCTTAAAAGTACTCCTCCTTGTTACTCAGTTGCGTATCTGATTTTGTTCATATAGCTTAACTGAAACAACATATTACAGGAGTTGGAATGCAAAAACTTATGTAGAACCCAGCTGACTTATACTATTTTTTGTTTTGCTATGTAATAGGCTTATAATTATCTTAAGTGAAATAGTATAAAATTAGGTTCTAATATCTAATATGTACATATTGGTTGATATAAACCACATAAGTAAAAGTTCTTTGTGGTCTTGATAATTTTTAAGAGGAAAAGTGGTTCTTTGTACCTCCTTCCATTTGTAGAATGCATCTCATTAAGAGTGTACATTAACATCTACACGATGGAATACTATGCTGCTGTAAGAAAGAAGGTACTCTTACCATTTGCAACGGCATGGATGGAGCTGGAGAGCATTATGCTAAGTGAAATAAGCCAGTTAATGAAGGAAAAATACCACATGATCTCACTCATTCATGGATAATAGAGACCATTATAAACTTTTGAACAATAATAGATACAGAGGCAGAGCTGCCTCACACAGATTGTCAAACTGCAGCGGGAAGGCCGGGGAGGGTTGGGGGGCAGGAGGGAGGGGGTTAAGAGATCAACTGAAGGGCTTGTATGCATGCATATGAGCATAACCAATGGACATAAGGCACTGGGGGGTAGGGGAAGCCGGGGTATTGTCAAGGGCGGGGGGAAAAAAAAGGACACATATGTAATACCCTTTGTAATGCTTTAAGCAATAAAAAAAAAAAAAAAAAAGCTAAAAAAAAAAAAAGAGTGTACATTAAAATATGTTCTCAAGTTCTTTGAATAAATTGTATACTTGTGTGCTGATGGTAATAATTTGATATTTGGTTGATATAGTTCAGTTTGATTTCAATGTAAAGAATTAAAAAAATTATTTTGTTTTTTGAATAGGTTAAACTTTTGATTTTCTAGATAAAAACTATAGATTTCTATAAAAAAGGTGTATACAGTTGAAGTATAATTATTTTTTCCTCTGGATCACTTATCACAGAATATGGTAAACATATATTAAATATCTGGAATCAGGATATTTGCCTATCCAGAGAACTACAGTAATCACCAAATGTTAAAAGGATTTTGTTACACTAAGCCAAAAAATTGATCCAGAGCTGTTAGCTGTTACATTGAGTGTAAAAGCTCTTTGAAAACTAATAAAATTTCACTCATGTGAGGCATTTTGCCTTAAGGCTTGGAGGTGAACATAATTAGTATAAATGATGTAGGAGTCCATTAACTGGGTAGCCCTCCATGAACCATGACTCCCAGTATTCACACGCTTAGTTAATTCTCTAGGTTTGGCAATGCGACCAGCTTTGGTCATTGGGGTATCAGCAAGCACGATGCAAGCAGAGGCTTGATAAGCACTTGCACATTGGGAACCCAGCTACTGTGCTATAAGGAAGCCAGTCTAGTACTCGAGTGAAGGAGCAGCAAGGTGCCCTAGCTCCTAGCATCAACTGTCAGAAAACTGAGTGCACAGCCCCAGCCAAACTCCGTCTGAATGCAGTTTCATGAGGGACTTCAACGCACACCGTAGGGCGTGGATAAAACACCCAGTTGACCCACAGAATTAATAGAGAAAATAATACGTGTCATATTAAGCCACTGAGTTTTGGGACAGTGTGTTATGCAACAGTAAGTACCTGAACCAGATGGCATTGGCTACTTATAAGAAAGTGGTCATTGTTTGCTGCTGACTTAGTAGGTGTGGCAGGGAAAACAGTCATAGAGAAGAATGACAAAATTTGAACTGTGTCAAGCCCTGAGCCGAACTGAAGCAACTTACCAGGTATGGATAGGGATTTAGATGAGAATGCCGAGAAAAGCACAGGAAGTGTGATTTTTTCTTCTTTTTTAAAAATATCTTTTTATTGATTTCAGAGAGGAAGTGAGAGGGAGAGAGAGATAGAAACATCAGTGATGAGAGAGAATCTTTGATTGGCTGCCTCCTACATGCCCCACACTGGAGATCAAGGCCCCAACCCAGCACATGCCCTTACTGGGAATTGAACCGTGACCTCCTGGTTCATAGGTCGACGCTTAACCACTGAGCAATGGAGGCTGGACTTTTTTTTTTTTTTTTTTTTTTGGTCTTCTTTTCTCAGTTCTATGTCAAGGAGTATTTGCTGGAAAGATTAAGGGCCTGGCAAGCATTCTGCCAAGTGTTTTGTGGCTTTGCTATCTTCATTTTTTAAACCTGTATCATTTGAATGGAATACTGGAGAGCAGGAGATTCTTTCAGCAAGAAAAATATTACCCTAAGGGTGCTGATGGAGGGAACTTGCCTATTTGATGGTCACTTAATTTACTTGACAGTCTGTTTTCCTATCCTTACCATTGCAGTGTTCTAGTCTAGAAATTAAATGACTTATTTATCATACATACCTGTATATATGTATAGCTCATATATAGTATAGCTTCTATAGTATATACACTAGAGGCCTGGTGCACGAAATTTGTGCATGGGTAGGGGGCTCCCTAGCAGGACTGATCTGTGGGGCAACTGGCAGGGTGATTGGGGGGTCCCTGCTGGTACCCGTGTTGGCCAGCCTGGCACCGCCTGCTCATTGGCCCCACCCACTGCCACCACTGCCACTGCCAGTCGCCTCCTCTCTCTGTGGGGCAATAGGGGGCCCCTGCTGGCACCTACCTTGACTTGCCTGGGACCTGCAGGCTGGGGGCAGCTCCTGCATTGGGCGTCTGCCCCCTGGTGGTCAGTGCGCATCATAGCGACTGGTTGTTCCACTGTTTGGTTGATTTGCATATTATGGTTTTATTATATAGGATATGCACAGACACAGCATATCCTGTATATAAAAAGGCTAATATGCAAAATGTCCCTTTGACCAGGGGGTGGGGCCGGCCGGCCAACCGCCCGCAGGGCCCCCCCCCCCCCCGCCAGCTGTCCTGGCCCAATGGGCTCTGATTGGGGTGGGCCGGCTGGACCCACCCGTGCACGAATTCGTGCACTGGGCCTCTAGTATACATGTGTGTGTATACATATATATATGTATATATATGTATATATACACATACATATAGCATATATCATATATTATACAGCACTTTTACTTATTGTGGAAGGTAACGGAGATATGAGGGAGGCCTGCCCTCATTGAATGTATAATAAGCTTAATGAAAAGGGTCCCTCTCCTGTTTTTACTTTTATGTCTTTCCCTGTTTCCCTCTCCCTGGCCCCAAAGAGAACTCCAATAAACCCAAACCCAGATCAGAAGTTGATTTGATAATAGCCTTTTTATATCCTTGGTGATTTTCTGTCTACTTGTTCTATCTATTTCTTAGAAAGTAATGTTGAAGACTCCAACCCTAATTGTGAATTTGCCTATTTCTCATTTTAGTTCTATCAGATTTTGCCTCATGTACTTTGAAACTCTGCTGTTAGGCGCATACACATTTAAGATTGTTATGTCTTCTTGGTGAATACACCCTTTTACCATTACGTAATGTCCCTCTTTATCTGTGGTAAGAGTCTTTGAAGTTTACATTATCTGATACTAATATAGCCATCTCAGCTTTCTTTTGATTAGTGTTTTGCATACTGTACTTTCCCCATCCTTTTGCTTTAACTTCCTTTAGCATTTCTCTTGGAGCAGGTTTGCTGGCAATGGGTTCTCTTAGTTTTTCTTGACCTGAGAATGTTTGTGTTTTGCTTTCATTCTCTTAAGCATTTATAGCTGTAAATGTCCCCCTTAGCAACTGCTTTTGCTGCATCCCATAAGTTTGGTATATCTTTGTTTTTATTCATCTCAAGTATTTTCTAATTTCCCTTGTGATTTCTTCTTTGATCTATGGTTGTTTAAAAGTGTTTTGTTTAATTTTCACAACTTTGTGAACTTTCCAGTTTAAAAAAAAAAGTTTCTGATTTCTAACTTCATTCTGTTGTGATCAGAGAAGATACTTTGTATGATATTTATCTTTTAAAATCTATTGAGACTTAATTTGTGGCCTAACATATATTCTATCCTGGAAAATGTCCTACGTGCACTTGAGAAAAATGTGTATGCTGTTGTTGTTGGGTGTAGTGTTCTGTATATGTCTGTTAGATCTAGTTGATTTATTGTATTTAAGTCATCTGTTTCCTAACTTCTGTGTTGTTTATTCCATTATTGTGAATGGAATATTGAAATTTCCAACTATTATTATAGTGCTATCTATTTCTCCCTTAAATTCTGTTCATTTTTTGCTTCATATATTTTGATGATCTATCATAGGTGTGTAAATTTTTATAACTGTTATTATTATTATTTTTGCTATAATGAAGCTTTTGTTAACATAATGTACTTCTTCCCCTCTTATAATCTCTTTTTGATTTAAAGACTGTTTTGTCTGATATTAGTATAGCCTCTTGTGGTCTCTTTGGGTTACTAGTTGCATATGATATCTTCCATCTTTTAACTTTCAACCTGTGTGTGTCTCTGGATGTAAAGTGAGTCTCTTGTAGACACTATAGTTGGATCATGTGTTCTTATCCATCCTGTTAATCTTTCGATTGGAGAGTTTAATCCATTTACATTTAAAGTAATTATTGGTAAGGAGGGACTTGATATTGTGCTATTTGTTTTCAATATGCCTTATTGCTTTTTTCTTCCTCATTCCTTGCATTCTTGTCTTCTTGTGTGTTTTGTTGATTTTTTTTTTCTAGTGAAATTTTAAAATTTCTTCCTAGTTTTATTTTGTGTATATGATAGCTATTTTCTTTGTGGTTGCCATGGGGATTACATGTAATACCCTAAAGTTATAACATTTTAATTAGAATTTATAGCAGTTTAACTTCACAACATACAGAAACTCTGCTATTTTATAGCGCTGTCCCCGTCCCTTTTGGTTGTTGGTGTCACAAAATTACTGAGCCCTAAAACATAAACTAATAATTTCTTTAAATGCATTAACCTCCTAAATTATGTTGAAAAGAAGATTTGGAGTTATGAACCAAAGTTATAGTAATGCAAACTTTTCACTAATATTTAAAAAAATATGTTAGTCTCTTAAATCATATAGAAAACAGAAAGTACAGTTACAAACATTGTTATAATGATATCAGCTTTTATAATTGCCCATGTAATTTACTTTATTTGAGCTCTTTATTTATCTATATGCCTTTGGGGTACTGTCTAATGTTCATTTCTTCTTGAAGGACTTGAGCATTTCTTTCAGGGCTGGTCTAGTAGTCAGGAACTACCTCAGCTTTTGTTTATCTGGGAATGTCTTGATTTCTCCCTCACTTTTGAAGAACAGCTTTGCCAGATACAGATTTCTTGGTTGATAGTTTTTTTTCACTTAGCATTCAGTATATTGGTCCATTGTATTCTGGCTTCTAAAGTTTCTGATGAGAAATTTGTAGATAATTTTATAATTTGTAGATGGTCCCTTGTATATGATGATTCGTTTAGTTTTTGCCACTTCCAAGATTTGATCTTTGTTGTTGTCTTTTGAAAATTTGATTATAATTTGTCTTGGTGTGGGTCTCTTTGAGTTCATCATACTTGGAGTTTGTTGAGCCTCTTGGATATTTATATTCATGTCTATTATCAAATATGGGAAGTTTTTAGCCATTATTTCTTTATATATTCTCTCTGCCCCTTTCTCCCTTCTCCTTCCAGTACACTTATGATGCACATGTTGTTCCACTTGATATCCCTCAGGTTAGAGGTGCTCTCTGCTTTTCTTCATTCTTTTTTATTTCTGCTCTTCAGCCTTGATAATTTCCATGGTCTTATCTTCATGTTATGGATTCTTGTGCGAACTCAAATATGCCTTTCAATCCCTCTAGTGAATTTTTAATTTCAGTTATTATATTTTTCTACTCCAGAATTTTTTTGTTTTTTTCTTAAGGCTTTTTCATCTCTTTATTGATATTTCCATTTTGTTCACATGTCATTTTCTTGACTTTCTCCACATCTTCTTTGAATTCTTTGAGCAACTTGAGGACATTTTTTTTTAAGTCTGTCTAGTATATCTGCCATAAAGTATTTTTCAGGGACAAATTCTGTTGAATTTTTATTTTCCTTTGATGGGCCATGCTTTTCTGTGTTTTGTATGTCTTGTGATTTTGTGTTTTTGAATACTGGACAGTCGAATCTAGTAATGTGGTAACTCTTTCCCAGAGTTTTTGTTTTTTGTTATTTTTTTGTTTATTTCTGTAGGCTGTTTCTGTACTGAGGATCAGGCTGAGTTGTAAACCTAATGTCATCTTAGTTTTATTCTGAGCCTTTCCTTAGGCATGTATAGTCAGTTTTAATTTTTCCCCAAATATGCAGTTGTTTTTGAATGTTCTAGTCTTTTTTTAAAAAAATATTTTTATCAAGCTCAGAGAGGAAGGGAGAGGGACAGAAGGCATCAATGATGAGAGAGAACCATCAATTCGTTGCCTCCTGCATGCCCCCTACTGGGGATCGAGCCTGCAACACGGGCATGTGCCCTTGACCGGAATCGAACCCGGGACCCTTCATTCTTCAGGCCAACGCTCCATTCACTGAGCCAAACCGGCTAGGGCAGAATGTTCTAGTGTTTAATGTGAAGCTCCTGAAAGGAGAAAACAACAAATGAAGGGCAATTAAGAAGAGGGAGTGTCCCTTTAAATCTCATCAGCTGGAGAGGAAGGGCTTGCAAAAATGGGAAGAGATGCAACACATCTGCCCACCTCTTTGTCTGCACTGCACCTCTGTGATTAGAAGCAGCAATCAGGAATCAGAGTGCAGATCCCCAATATTGGAGGACAGGGTCATTTTTACCTACCTTAGCTCCCACAAGCTGTGTGCAAGCTGTTCCAGGAAGAAGTGCACAGCTGCCTGCCTTGTGTCTGGTGGTGGTGTATGGGGAGCTCCTACTGTGCTAAGAGCTATCCTTGACAGATATTAACCATCTAGGCCTTTCCCTGAAAGTTGCAAGCCTTCAACAGACCCCAGAGTTTCAAACAGTGTAGTTGCCTAGGTGGAGAACAGATTCCTGGTGCTTCTTGCTCCTCCATCTTCCCCAAATCGTGTGTATGTGTGTTTACACAGTTTGGAATTTATTTTACACTACAGTATGAAAAAAGTAGCTAAGTCAAGGGTAAGCAAACTTTTTGCTAAAGGGCCAGATGGTGACTCTTTTAAGTTTGTGGGTCATATGACCTGTGCTGCAGCTTCTCAGCTCTGCCATTGTAGCACAAAAGCAGCTATAGACAATAAACAAACAAACAAATAAATAAATAAATGCAGTGACACTTTCTCAAGAAGCTTTATTTACAGTAACAGACAGTGGACTGGATTTGATGCATAAGCTGTATGGAGTTTATCGACCTCTGCACTGAGCTCTTCATCCCTGTCAAAAATTGAAGAGTCTGAAATTTTACTGTACTTGAAAGCTAACGAGTTAGCCTGCCACAGTTTCATGGATAGTGGCAGAGGATAGGACAGTTTGTTACTCATAATAATAGCAGTAGCCAGAATATCATCATTTTCTCTGGTTCTTGAGCCCTAGTTCTAATAAAGCAGCACTGTGGGGACCAGATAACACCTGTACATACGTTATAGGAGTGGACCCCCACACATAGGGAATATGAATCTTTTATAATTGGGAATAATTCGGCTAGGCCTTTCCCTTTGAGAGACACGTCTTTATTATATTGGACAGTAAGCATAGCTATCATTTTACTGCAGGAGGAGACACTATCTTCCAAGGCTATTCACTATACAAACCCTTTTGAAGAGAGAGTCTAGAATAAAGACAGTGCCTCTTCTCTCAAGACACTTAAGAGAGCCCATCGAGCATTGTTTGCTTCCCTTCTTCTCCCTGTACCTCTGTTTCCAATTGATGTGCACAGAGCCTGCCTAGTGGTGTCTTGCCTTCATTCATTGTGGCTCTGCTGGGCTGCAGTTGTATTTTTCCAGGCTCTTATTTACCTCGAGGGTAAGAATTCATGGATTATCGAATCTGAGGCTATATTTTCCCTTCTCGATTCTTTTTTTTTAAAATATATTTTATTGATTTTTTACAGAGAGGAAGGGAGAGAGATAGAGAGTTAGAAACATCGATGAGAGAGAAACATTGATCAGCCGCCTCCTGCACATCTCCTACTGGGGATGTGCCCGCAACCCAGGTACATGCCCTTGACCGGAATCGAACCTGGGACCTTTCAGTCCGCAGGCCGACGCTCTATCCACTGAGCCAAACCGGTTTCGGCTCCCTTCTCGATTCTTAACATGAATTCTAAGCATGTGCTGCTCTCCAGTCTTCTCTTTTCCACCTTGATCCTCCATTAATTTTCAAATGTGCGAGTACTTCCTTTGAAAATGTAATGTCTGAGGACTTCAGGTTTGGACAAGATGGCATAAGCTCTTTTCTTCCTGCGCCTTCCTAAAACGCACAATTCTAAACCATGAAAAACACAAAAGGGAACCAAACAAGAACTCTGAAAGGCGGTAAGAGGAAGCCTGGCTGGTTTGGGACCCAGGACCGAGGGACAGCAGAGCAGCAGGATGTCTTATATCTCCCACCTAAAGAAGAAGGCAACTCTGACCCCAAGTGTCCTGATCCTCGATCTTGCAACAGTTGGCCACCAGGGACGCTCATTCTTCCCCAGTATAGAATGGGAATCTGTTACAAGATCAGGGGAGACCAGTACCACTGGGAAAGGGGTTCGATTGGGAGCCCTGTTAACAATAAGCAGTTGGACAAGTACTCTCCTTTGCTGCTAGATATGCAGTCTCCCTCTCCTGCCAAAAGATATCAGGGTAGCCAAGTGAAAATGAAATGATAGAGATCCCTCCCCACCACCCCATCCCTGTAACAAGTGAGCTGGCTGGAGAAATGCTCTGCTTTCCTGGGCCGGAGGCTTCCTTCCTTCACTGAGGGATACCATGGTGACTGGAGGCTTTGTCTTATTCATCATGTGCACAGCATGCTTAGGTATATTAACTACTCAGTAAATAATGAAAATATGCACGTCTTCAACTGTTTCTCCATTGGCATGATAGTGGAAATTACTCTGTGTTTGGCATTTGGTGGACTTTTAGTTTTCAATGCTATTTACAAGATTCGAATGTTTTCTTTGCCTTCTTGAATATTTTATTGGAAATTTTGAAGCGTTTGTGAACACCATTATCCTGAACAATATTTTTCTTCCTTCACTCCTTTTTTTGCTCTTAATGCAAGTACATTTGACCCTTGAACAACACGGAGGTTGTTCCCTGACCCTGACAGTCAAAAACCTGCGTGTAACTTTTGACCCCCTCAAAACTTAAACTACTAATAGCCTGTTGTTTACTGGAAGCCTTACCAATAACACAAATAGTCGACTAACACATATATTGTATGTTATATGTATTATGTACTGTATTCTCACCATAAAATAAGCTAGAGAAAATCAAAAGTTATTAATAAAATTATAAGGAAGAGAAAGCACCTATGCAATATTTATTGAAAAAAGAATTTCTCATCTAAGTGAACCTGCACATTTCAAACCTATTTTGTTCAAGGGTCAACTGTACTGCGATGGAGGGGGAAGTCCTTTTATCAGTCCTTTCTAATCAACTGACATACTAGTAGTAATCAAGCTGGTAGATTTTATGTATAATTTTCTTCATTGTGGACAGCATTATAATATTAGTACACTGACGTGTGATGTGTAATGTGTATATACATACATATGTATAAAGACTACCTAACTGTGTCTCCTTGTTTGTTGTTGCTGTTGTTAATACCATCATACTTCATTTACTTAGGCTCAAACTCTCATTTATCTTAGGTGACTTTCTCTGTTTTGCCCCTCTGAGCGGGAATGCCAGTGGTTGTACCTCTTTAGTACCCTATTCCTCTCCTCCATTGATATTATGGGCTGTCATTATGACTTCTCTTGTGTGAACTCCTCACAAGTTTCCCTTTTACTGAAATCATGCCAATGTTACTCAGAGCTTTTGGACAAATCTTTCTTATGATACCCTTTAAAGCTTGATATCATGTGACTCCAACCCTAATTAATCTGCAGTATTTCTTCAAATTACCCTTTCTTACTGTTGTGGTTTTACCTCTCACGTATTAAACAGTGTTGTTTTTTAAAATAACCTACTTATTATACATGTGGCTTGTCTCCTCAACTGCCCCAATATGTTCAAATTCTACTGTTCAGTTGACATGGAATATGCTCCAGGTTGGATTCCCTTACCCACCCTCCTTTATTCAAAGCAGAGATACTCTTTCATATGACCGGCTTCTGCATTTTCTGGAGACTGTGTTCTCTATCCCTTTGCATTAAGTATTTTTGAACTGATACTATTTGAGACAGTTGGACGGATTTGAAAAATAAAAGCATAAATCATCCTTCCTATAGAGCCTTCAGAGTTAATGAATCTTAGGTTTATTTCATTGGGTTTTAGAAAATGCAAATCATTGTCAGAACACTACAATGCTATAGTGTTAATTTTCTGCATCGTGCAGATGCTATTAGGGCTATTTATGGTTATAAAACACGTGGTTTCTTTAAAATGATGTCTTGGTGTTTCTGTGCTTTGAGGATTTTATTTAAATTATCATTTGTTTTTTATTCACAGTCAATGCTCCGAGGGAGAGGAGGTTGCTATAAACATACATTCTATGGTATTGAAAGCCATCGTTGCATGGAAACCACCCCGAGCTTAGCATGTGCAAATAAATGTGTCTTCTGTTGGCGGTAAGTTAAAATTAATGGCCATGGTGGCCAAATATGTAATGATCTGTAATAATCAATTTCTGCCTAACACGACACTCAAATGTACCTAAAGCTTTGATGTTCCTGTAATCAATCCCTTTTCCATTCCTAATATTATATATTAGTGCATATGTTTGTTTTTCTTGACCAATTTTATCAGGGGCTTGTCAAGTTTTTTAGTTTTTTTGAATAACTTGATTTTAGCTTTGTATATTCTCTTCATTATACTTTTATTTTTTTGTTCAGTAATCTACTAACTTTTTGTTTCTCTGTTCTTTTTCTAAGTTAAATTGGACCATTAACTCACTAATATTCAATCTTCCATAAGTCTTTAATTGTAAATTTTCCTCTAAGTATTCTTTAGCTACATTCCATGGATTTTGATTAACTATTCAATTGTGAATATTTTTTGATTTATATTATGACTTCTTTCTAACTCATGGATCAAAGAAATATTTACTTTAAAAATTGCACATAGTTAGATTTTGGGGTTATATTTTTTGTTATTAACTTTCAACCAAATGGTATTATTGTTACATGGTTTATACATGATTTCTAATACAAATTATTTAAAATTTATTGAGGAGTACTGTCTGCTTCATATATAGTCAGGTTTTAACTATTATATGTCCTGAAAAGAGTATATTTTTAATGGTCAGATATTAAAACAGCCATAAAATCTATTCTTTGTTGCTGTTCGTTTTATCATTATTTTGTAGTCCTTATTTAGTAGTCCTCTTTACCCATAGTAATATTTGTTGCCTTAAAATGTGTGTTTTCTGATTGTAATATAACTCTATTTCTTTTTTGTTACTAACAATTGCCAGATCTTTTTCCTTCCTTTATGCAACGTCCTCCTTTATGTGTCTTTATATTTTAGTCGTGTTTCTGATAAACAAGTGTTTGGCTGCATCAGTTTTAAAAAATCAACTTTTTGAAGTTTTATTTACATACAACCAAATACCCCTATTTAAAATATACATCTCAGTGAATGTTGGTATATGTGTATAACTGTGTGACTGTGACTACAGTCAAGACATAGAACATTTTCATTATCCTGGAGTTCCCTTGTGCCCCACTTCTAGTCATTTTCTGATTTGCTGTTTGATGATATATACTACTGTGCTTTTGCTAAACTATATAAAAATGAATCACCCAGTATGCATTTGTATGTCTGTTATTTTTCCTCACTAAAATATTTTTGAGATTCATCCATGTTTTTAGGCTTATCAATAGTTTGTTTCTTTCTGTTGTATGGTTTTACCACCATTTGTTTATCCGTGCACCTCTAGTTGAGTACTATTTGAGTTGTTTCAAGGTTTTGACTAAATTATGAATAAAGCTTCTGTGGACATTAGTTTTTTGTAGACAAATATTTTCATTTCTCTTGGTTAAACACCTGTGCGTAGAATTGCTGGATTTTCAAAAGTCAGTTTGGACAATCTGTTTTTTAACTGGTGGTGTTTAGTTGGTCTTGTAGTGATTGTTTTTTTTTTCTTTACTGATTAAGGTATTACATATGTGTCCTTATCTCCCCATTTCCCCCAAAATCCCCCCACTCATGCCCTCACCCCCCTGGTGTCTGTGTCCATTGGTTAGGCTATATGCATGCATATAAGTCCTTTGGTTGATCTCTCCCTCTTACCCCCACCCTCCCCTACCTTCCCTCTGAGGTTTGACAGTCTGATCGATGCTTCTCTGTCTCTGGATCTGTTTTGTTGATCAGTTTATGTTGTTCATTATATTCCACAAATGAGTGAGGTCATGTGATATTTATCTTTCTCTGACTGGCTTATTTCACTTAGCATAATGCTCTCCAGTTCCAGCCATGCTGTTGCAAATGGTAAGAATTCCTTTTTTACCGCAGCATAGTATTCCATTGTGTAGATGTAGCACAGTGTCTAAACCCACTCAATTGCTTTATAGTGATTGTTGATATTGATAAATATTGATAAATTATTGATAAACATTTATTCTTAATCTCTGATTTGTGCCTTCTGTTTTTTTTGTTCTTTTTTTCTACCTATATGTTTTTAAAGTATAAGATTCTTGTTCTATAATTTAATCTTATAGGCACATTTGTTTTGAAATAATTTTAGATTTACAGAAGAGTTACAGAAATAGTAGCGTTCCTATGTTTTCTTTACCCAGCTTTCTGTAATGTTAAGACCTTAAATAACCATGGACTAGTCATCAAAATCAAGAAATTATTTGTTTAAATTAGTTTGGACTCAAGGATACTAATTCCTTTGGTTTTAATCCAATAGTATTGTTATTCATTTTATTGTTCATATTTTTCCAGCTTTGGCAGTTGGGAGCTCTTTTGGATTGTCTCCTGTATTTTTTCTTTTTGTTTTAAAAAAATATTTCTGTATTTTCTGACTCCAGAAAAGTCTAGGTCAGCCGTGGGCAAACTACGGCCCGCGGGCCGGATCCGGCCCGTTCGGCTGTTCTATCCGGCCCGCGGAGCCGAAAGAGCGGAGGGTTCTCTTGCTCTCCCCTCCCCTCCTTCACCAGCAGCAGTGTTAACGCCGGGAAACACGGCCGCAGCTCCTTCTTCTGAGTGGGTGGATTTATATCCGCCCATTCAGTAGAAGGAACAACTTCTCAATCTTCCAGAGGCTCCTTGTAATGCCCGCGGACGCATCTCCTGACATCACCCTGGGAATGCATAGACACATTATCGTGGTGATGTAGGGAGACACGCCCCTGGAGAGCACAGTATCAGAGCCTTTCTGAGGTAAGATTAAGAGCTCTACTCAAACACAATTTTTTCCTGTTCCCACATTCTGTACATCACAATGACTTGTTTTTTTTTTTTGTTTTTTTTATTTTATTTTATTTTTCGCTTAAAGTATTACAAAGGGTATTACATAAGTGTCCTTTTTTCCCCCCCACCCTTGACAAACCCCTACCCTCCCTTACCCCCCAGTGTCTTATGTCCATTAGTTATGCTTATATGCATGCATACAAGTCCTTCGGTTGATCTCTTACTCCCCTCCCTCCTGCCCCCCAACTCTCTCTGGCCTTCCCACTGCAGTTTGACAATCAGTTTGAGGCAGCTCTGCCTCTGTATCTATTATTGTTCAAAAGTTTGTAATGGTCTTTATTATCCATGAATGAGTGAGATCATGTGGTATTTTTCCTTCATTGACTGGCTTGTTTCACTTAGCATAATGCTCTCCAGTTCCATCCATGATGTTGCAAATGGTAGGAGTTCCTTCTTTTTAACAGCAGCATAGTATTCCATCGTGTAGATGTACCACAGTTTTCTAATCCATTCATCTACTGATGGGCACTTAGGCTGTTTCCAGATCTTAGCTATGGTGAATTGTGCTGCTATGAACATCTGGGTGCATATATCCTTTCTGATTGGTGTTTCTGGTTTCTTGGGATATATTCCTAGAAGTGGGATCACAGGGTCAAATGGGAGTTCCATTTCCAATTTTTTGAGGAACCTCCATACTGCCTTCCATAGTGGCTGCACCAGTCTGCATTCCCACCAGCAGTGCACAAGTGTTCCTTTTTCTCCACATCCTCTCCAGCACTTGTCGTTTGTTGATTTGTTGATGATGGCTATTCTGACAGGTGTGAGATGGTACCTCATTGTTGTTTTGATTTGCATCTCTCGGATGATTAGTGACTTTGAGCATGTTTTCATATGCCTCTTGGCTTTCTGAATGTCCTCTTTTGAAAGGTGTCTATTTAGATCCTTTGCCCATTTTTTGATTGGATTGTTTATCTTCTTTTTGTTAAGTTGTATGAGTTCCCTATAAATTTTGGAGATTAAGCCCTTATCAGATATGACGTTGGCAAATATGTTTTCCCACGAGGTGGGTTTTCTTGTTGTTTTGTTGATGGTTTCTTTTGCTGTGCAGAAGCTTTTTATTTTGATGTAGTCCCATTTGTTCAGTTTCTCTTTAGTTTCAACTGCCCTAGGAGCTGTATCAGTGAAGAAATTGTTTTGGCATATGTCTGAGATTTTGTTGCCTTTGTATTCTTCTAGAATTTTTATGGTTTCCTGTCGTACATTTAAGTCCTTTATCCATTTTGAGTTTATTCTTGTGTATGGTGTAAGTTGGTGCTCTAGTTTCATTTTCTTGCATATGTCTGTCCAATTTTCCCAACACCATTTATTGAAGAGACTATCTTGGCTCCATTGTATGTTCATGCCTCCTTTGTCAAAAATTAATTGAGCATATTGGTTCGGGCTAATTTCTGGACTCTCTATTCTATTCCACTGATCTATATGTCTGTTCTTGTGCCAGTACCAGGCAGTTTTGAGAACATGGCTTTGTAATACAGCTTGATATCTGGCATTGAGATCCCACCTACTTTGTTCTTTCTCAGGATCGTTGCAGCTATTCGGGGTCTTTTTTTATTCCAGATGAATTTTTGGAGAGTTCGTTCTAGATCTTTGAAGAAGGCCATTGGTATTTTAATGGGAAGTGCGTTGAATGTATAGATTGCTTTGGGTAGTATGGACATTTTGATGATGTTGATTCTACCAATCCAAGAACATGGTATGTTCTTCCATCTGTTTATGTCTTCCTCTATCTCTTTTTTCAACGTCCTGTAGTTTTCTGAGTAGAGGTCTTTAACCTCTTTAGTTAAGTTTATTCCTAGGTATCTTAATTTTTTTGGTGCGATGGTAAATGGGATTGTTTTTCTGATCTCCCTTTCTGAAAGTTCACTATTGGTGTATAGAAATGCCTCAGATTTCTTGGGGTTAATTTTGTATCCTGCTACATTGCCAAATTCATGTATTAAGTCTAGTAGCTTTTTGATGGAGTCTCTAGGGTTTTGTATGTATAATATCATGTCATCTGCAAATAAGGACAGTTTTACTTCCTCTTTTCCAATTTGGATGCCTTTTATTTCTTCTTCTTGCCTAATTGCAATGGCTAATACTTCCAGTACTATGTTGAACAGGAGTGGTGAGAGTGGGCGTCCCTGTCTTGTTCCTGTTCTTAGGGGAAATGGTGTTAGTTTTTGTCCATTGAGTATGATGTTGGCTGTGGGCCTGTCATATATGGCTTTTATTATGTTGAGGTATGATCCTTCTATTCCCACCTTTCTGAGAGTTTTTATCAAAAATGGGTGTTGGATTTTGTCGAATGCTTTTTCTGCATCAATTGATATGACCATGTGGTTTTTTTCTTTCAATTTGTTTATGTGATGTATCACATTTATTGATTTACGGATGTTGTACCATCCTTGCATCTCTGGGATAAATCCTACTTGGTCATGGTGTATGATCCTTCTGATGTACTGCTGGATCCGATTTGCTAAGATTTTGTTGAGGATTTTGGCATCTATGTTCATGAGGGATATTGGCCTGTAATTCTCTTTCATTGTGATGTCTTTACCTGGTTTTGGTATTAGGGTGATGCTGGCTTCATAGAATGAGCTTGGAAGCGTTCCTTCCTCTTGAATTTTTTGTAGTAGTCTGAGGAGGGTAGGTTTTAGTTCTTCCTTGAATGTTTGGTAGAACTCCCCTGTGAAGCCGTCTGGCCCTGGGCTTTTGTTTGCTGGAAGCTTTCTGATGACTGCTTCAATTTCTTCCATAGTTATTGGCCTATTGAGGTTTTTAGATTCTTCCTGATTGAGTTTTGGAATGTTGTATTTTTCTAGGAATTTGTCCATTTCCTCCAGGTTGTCTAGTTTGTTGGAGTAGAGTTGCCCGTAGTATTGTTTAACAATCATTTGTATTTCTGTGGGGTCTGTTGTTATTTCGCCTCTATCATTTCTGATTTGGTTTATTTGGGACCTCTCTCTTTGCTTCTTGGTGAGCCTGGCTAGGGGTTTGTCAATCTTGTTTATCCTTTCAAAGAACCAGCTCTTGGTTTCATTGATTTTCTGTATTGTTTTTTTGGTCTCTATTTCATTGATTTCTGCTCTAATCTTTATTATCTCCTTCCTTCTGCTCACTCTGGGGTTTTCTTGTTGCTCTCTTTCTAATTCTTTGAGTTGTAGAGTTAGATGATTGACTACCATTTTTTCTTGTTTTTTGAGATAGGCCTGTAGAGCTATAAACTTTCCTCTCAGGACTGCTTTCATTGTGTCCCAGAGGTTTTGGATTGTTGTGTTTTCATTGTCATTAGTGTCCAGGATGTTTTTAATTTCTTCTTTGATGTCATCGGTAACCCAATCAATATTTAATAACATGCTATTCAGCTTCCAAGTGTTTGAGTATTTTGGGTTGTTTTTATTGTAGTTTATTTCTAACATTATGCCATCGTGGTCTGCGAAGAAGCTTTTTATGATTTCAATCTTCTTGAATTTGTGGAGACTTTGCTTGTGACCCAATATGTGGTCTATTTTTGAATATGTCCCATGAGCACCTGAGAGGAATGTATATTCCGCAGCTGTGGGGTGAAGTGTTCTGAAGATGTCAATTAAGTCCATCTGATCTAGTGAGTCATTTAGGATTGCTGTTTCTTTGCTGAGTTTTTGTCTAGCGGATTTATCCAGTGATGTCAGTGGTGTATTAAAGTCCCCTACTATGATTGTATTGTTGTCGATCTCTCCCCTGATATCTTCCAGAAGTTTTCTTATGTATGTGGGTGCTCCTGCATTGGGTGCATATATGTTTACCAGGGTTATATCTTCTTGTTGTATTGATCCCTTTAGTATTATGAAGTGGCCTTCCTTATCTCTGGTTATGGCCTTCACTTTGAGATGTATTTTGTCAGATATAAGTATTGCTACCCCAGCTTTCTTTTCCTTTCCATTTGCGTGAAAGATATTTTTCCATCCCTTCACTTTCAGTCTGTGTGAGTCCCTTCTAATGAGGTGGGTCTCTTGTAGACAGCAGATGTATGGGTCATGTTTTTTTATCCATTCAGCCACTCGATGTCTTTTGGTTGGAGCATTTAGTCCATTTACATTTAAAGTTATTATTGAAAGGTACTTGTTTGTAGCCATTTCTTTTTTTTGTGTGTGTGTGGCTGTTTTCTTTCTGAGCTTGATATTTCTTCTTTTTACACCAGTCCCTTTAGCATTTCTTGCATGGCTGGCTTGGTGGTGATAAACTCCCTTAGCCCTTTTTTTGTCTGTGAAGCTTCTTATTTCCCCTTCAATTTTGAATGATAGCCTTGCTGGATAGAGTATTCTTGGATTCAGTCCTTTGCTTTGCATCACTTTGTAGATTTCCGTCCATTCTTTTCTGGCCTGATGTGTTTCTGTTGAGAAATCATTTGATAATCTAATGGGAGATCCCTTGTATGTTACTTTCCGTCTCTCTCTTGCAGCCTGTAAGATTCTCTCTTTATCCTGAACATTTGCCATGGTAATTATGATGTGTCTTGGTGTGGGTCTTTTCGGGTTCACCTTGTTTGGGACTCTCTGTGCTTGTGTGACTTTTTTCTTCCCCACCTCAGGGAAGTTTTCTGATATTATTTCTTCGAATAGGTTTTCTAATCCATGTTCATCTTTCTGTTGTTCTGGCACCCCTATTATTCGTATGTTGTTTCGTTTCATGTTGTCCCAAAGCTCCCTTAGGCTCTCCTCCTGTCTTTTAATTTTTTTCTCCATTTGCCGTACAGTTTGAGTGTGTTTTGCTTCCTTGTCTTCTAATTCACTAATTCGGTCCTCCGCTTCTCCCAGTCTACTGTTGATACTTTCAATGGAGTTTTTTATTGAAGCTATGTCACTCTTCATTTCTTCTTGGGACTTACTTAAGTTGTTGATTTTTTCATCTGTTTCTTCTAGCTTCTTGCATAAGTAGTTGAGTTTTTCATCTGTTTCTTCTTGCTTCTTGAACATCTGGTGCATGTACTCTAGGAACCTTATTCTGAATTCTTTTTCCGTCATGTTGCATATCTCTGTCTCACTTAGCTGCTTTTCTGGCGAGTCCTCCTTTTCTTTCCTTTGGGGGTTTCTTTGCCTACCCATGTTTGATCTCGCTGACATATGTAGATGTTGAGATGTTCAGTGGCTGCTCCCTGGGTGGCAGGGGCTCCTTGGGTTGTGGTTGCTGCTCAGACGGTTGCGGTAGCAGCTGCTTTCCAGTTGGCAGCAGCTCCTCTGGTGGGTGTTGTTCACAGCTGTGTTGGCTCTTCTGGCTGGTGGGGGGAGGCTTCACGTACAGCTGCTGTTCCACAGACAGAGGGTGTGGTGATCAGGAGGCTGTGGTGATCAGGAGGCTGCGGTGATCAGGGGGCTGCTGTTGCTTGGATCTGCTGCGTTGATTTAAAGGCACAAAATACAACAGAGCAAGGCACAACGTACCAGGCACTGAACACAAGTATATTCACAATATTAATAACCCCAAATAAAGGTGACCACCCGAATTAAGAGAATTAGGGGATAAGGGAGAAAGAAGAGAAGAAGATAAAAGAGAGAACAGAAAAGAAAAATAAGAAAAAAACAAACAAAAAAGGAGTGCAAAAATAGAATTGGGAAAAAAGAGGGGGGAAAAAAAGAGAGCGAAAAAAGAGAATGAAGTAGAAGAGGGGAAGAGACTATTGGTATGAGGAGCAAACTCCAATAGAACTGCCACTAATCTCAACAAATTCCAGCAACAGATCCCTGGAGATGAATGCAAACTACAAACCACCAATAATATCCAGAGGGGTAAGGGAAAACAGAAGCACAAAAATAACCGGGGTGGGGTGGGGGAGGGAAGGGAAAAACCAGCAGAAAAAAAAAAAAAAAGAAAAAGAAAAAGAAAAAGAAAAACAACCTCACAACCAGTCCTAAGAAAGAAGAAAAAACACAAAACAAAACAAACAAACAAATAAAAAAAAAAAAAAAAGCCCAATATATTCAACAATCAAGAAAACAATAGAAAGATAAGAGAGAAAAAAATGTTTGGAAAGTGAAGAAGGATAAAGAATAGGTGTATAAGGATTTAGAGCAGTAGATTGGAAATAGGATATATAAGTAGGGTGGAATTAGACAGGGGGTAAAAAGAGGGAATTGGGAAAGTCTGGAGCAGGAATAGGGTAAGAGAAACAGGACACCAAAAGGGGAAAAGTAAGGAAGAGGGTTTTAGCAAAGAGGTGGAATTGAGATAGGGAAAATTAATGCTAAAGGAACGATGAAAATAGAATGGAGAACACTAATCCCAAAAGAAAATAAAGAGAAAATAAAATGGCACTTTAAAAAATGGTAAAATGGTAGCAGTAATAATACTGGTTAAAAATAAAAATGTGGTAATTGAAAGGGTAAAATCAGGTGATGGAAAAAGAAGAAAAAGAGAAAAAAAAATTGGTTTCTTAGTAAAAAGGTGAAAAAATTAAAAAGAATAAGAAAAAGAAAAATTTGCAGTAGTGATGGTCTTTTGGTTCTTCTACTCTTCAGCCTGGTTCGCCTTAGTCCTGCCAGGTATTTAGGAGAGTGTTGAATTTGCCTGCATTACACTGTTCCTCCGTGTTGTAAATCACAGTCCTGATTTTAAAGCAGGCCGTATTTGTGATCCAGTCTGCCTTAATTTGTATTCCCCTAAGAGTCAGTTTGTGGCTCAGCCTCTGGGTGGCAGTGTTTTTGGGTTGGCCTCTGAGGCTATACAGCTTCTCTATCCTTTTTTAATCCTTACCCTGCTCTGTGTTGTTGGTGGGACTGAAAGTCCCTCTATAGGCCAGACCCTGGTAACTCCCAGGGACTAATCAGCTTGTTTTAATCCTTTATCTCATACAGGGTGGAATCTGGGTGTGGCTGTGCTCCTTGCCTGGGGGGCTGGGGGGAGGAATTCCACCCTCTGGAGGAATGGCTGCCCCAGTCCTGGGCCCAGGGGGGTCTCAGCACTCAATTCGCTGCCACCTCCTCCGGCTCCCCCTCTTTCCTCAGCCTCTCCCTAGATTCCCCTCGTCTGCACCTTCACCCTCTCTTCAGCACAGGTGAGTGTCTGTATCCGAACTGTCCTATGAGCAGGGTTCAGTGAAAACAAAGAAACAAACGCCGGCCGGCCGCGGAAACGCTCCTCTCTTACCGGTCTGGGAAACGCTCCTCTCTTACCAGCACTGCATGGTCTGGGAAACGCTCCTCTCTTATGGGCACTGCATGGTCTGATCAGTTCCTCAGGATGCCCCCTTTAGTCTCAGTTCTCCACAATCACAAAATCCAAATCTCAAATCTCCTGGCGCCAGCAAACCTGCGGAACTCCTTACCCTGGTCAGGGTCTGTGTCTGTCCCAAGAGACGCGGCTGTCTGCCATGCGGTCTCCCTCCGACCCTCTGGGCTCAGGTCTGGCAAACTTTCCTGCCCAGATCCCTGGTTTTTAACCTTTCCAGGGGAGGTCTGCCCTTCCCGGCTGCAAACCGTCTCACCAGCTGAGTAAATTTGCCAATTCGGGGTGGGTGTTATTAGTTTCAGCTGCTTACTCCGTTTGCTCCGGGACAAGACCTGGGACACGTCTGCCTATATCGCCGCCATCTTGCTTCTCCATCCCACAATGACTTGTTAACACTCCGGTGTGGGGTGAATTTCCCGCCAAAATATAAGATGGCGCGGGCAATTATTTAGGTTTCCCGCGCAAAATCAGGGATTTTTATGATACCTATTACCCCAATGGGTATGAAACGGTTCGCATACGCAGGTAGGTATCTTTGTGAACGGCAAACAAACAAATATTTGGTAATACGCAGTTACAATCGGCCCGAGTTTACACGTTTCCCGCACTCCACCGCAAATCTATATGAACCGAGTTAAGACGGCTCCCGCGGAGTACGCGCAATTCACGCGAGCCGACTTAACTCGTTTCCCCCACTCCAAGTGTTAATAAAACAACAAAGACTTTCAGCTTTTAGGGCTTGTATCCACTGCAGTTTTTTTTCCCACTGAGGACGCGCACAGCAGGGAAAAAGACACACAGAGGACATGTCACTCTAGCCATGCTGCGGCTGCATTTTTTTGCTGATACAGATGCGGTATCGGTAACGCTACCGTGGCCACCGTGGCCACTAACCGCATGTGTTAGCGGCAAAACAAATGCATTTTGCGCTGCATTTGCTTCTCCCCCTTGCGCCTGTAAAAATGCGTGCTACAGGGCATTTGTGTTAACATGCACCACTGCACATTAGCATCAACGCAAACATGATGGAAACCTGTGTACCCTGCATTAACCCTAGCTGCGCTGCATTGCAGTACTGCACCACACTGCAAGGGCAGCACGGCTAGTGTGAACGAACCCTAATTCAGTGGGTTGAACAAAAAGATTGTATAGAAATGTGATGAACTAAAGATTTTATTACAAAATCACTTAATTTCAGGGTTTCAGAAGTAATTGGACAAATGAAAAACTGAAAATCAAATGTTCATATCTAATACTTGGATGAAACCCTTTCCTGGTAATGACAGCCTGAAGTCTTGTACTTATGGACATTACCAGATGCTAGGTTTTCTCCTTTGTAATGCTCTGCCAGGCTGTCACAGTAGGGGTATATATATAAATATCCTGCCATTTCCAGCTTTTAATAAGAAAAACTGTTGCAATGGGCATTTAAAAGTGGCACTTGGTTGTTTTTATAGAGTCCAGTGGATGCAATCTGACATTGATAATGGGCTCTTTCACACTATGTGCATTGCGGCTGTTTTTTGCCAGTAACGGAAGTGTTAGTGGTAACTACTGGTTACCCATGTTTTGCACTGCCCTAGCACCTCCCATACAAGTGTGTCTGGAAGACACAGCAATGTGCAGCTATGTGTGTTACCATAAACAAAGGGCCTGTGTGAAAGATACACAGGTTTCCTATGGAGGAAAGGGGTTATTCTCTATGGTCAGGGTGTGCCTCTGTCCCATGTCTGAACTTTTTCAGATGATTTTGTTATATATATATTTTTTAGAAGACCAAAAATGTTATAGTAGAGCAAATTTAATCACTTGTTTTTATACTTTACTGTCTTATTTTAGTAAAGAATTTTTTAAAAATATATTTTATTGATTTCTTACAGAGAGGAAGGGAGAGGGATAGAGAGTTAGAAACATCGATCAGCTGCCTCCTGCACACCTCCCACTGGGGATGTGTCCACAACCCAGGTACATGCCCTTGACCGGAATTGAACCTGGGACCCTTCAGTCCGCAGGCCGACGCTCTATCCACTGAGCCAAACCAGTTTCGGCTTTAGTAAAGAATTTAATAAGAGAACGGTACTGTTGGTTTTAGCCCAATATTAAACATGAGTGGACCAAAGAAAAGGAAAGTGGACAGTGAATGCCGAGTGTTTAAGAGGGAGTGGACAACAAAATATTTTTTCACCGAAGTCCGCTTAATGCCGGTATGTCTGATATGCCAGGAAACACTTGCAGTCTTCAAAGAGTACAATCTCAGCCGTCACTTTGCCACAAAGCATGGCAACTATGCTAGCAAGCAGTCACCTCAAGAACAGGAGGCTACTGCACAGAGGTTGATGGCTAAATTACAGGCTCAGCAAAATGTCTTTCACAGACAAACTGCAATTCAAGAGACAACTACCAAAGCAAGTTTTATGCTATCATTCAAATTAGCAAAAGCTAGCAAACCTCTCTCTGAAGGCGAGTTTTTGAAAGAATATATGATAGAGACAGCAGGTCTCTTGTGTCCAGAGAGCAAAGGCAAGTTTGAAAAACTCAGCTTATCGCGCAGAACAGTGACTCGTCGAGTGGAACTGATTGATGAAGACTTGGCCAGCAAGTTAAATAGTAAGGCAGAGTTCTTTAAGTTTTATTCACTAGCATTGGATGAAAGTAATGATGTAAAGGACACTGCTCAGCTCTTAATTTTTATCCGAGGGATTAGTGACAATTTTGAAATTACAGAGGAGTTTTTAGCCATGGAGCCACTGAAAGGAAAAACACGGGGAGAGGACTTGTATGACCCGGTGTCTACTGTCATCGAGAAAATAAAGCTACCATGGAGTAAACTTGCTAATGTCACGACAGATGGATCTCCAAATTTAACTGGAAAAAATGTTGGACTGCTAAAAAGAATTCAGGATAAAGTGAAAGAGGAGAACCCTAACCACGATGTTATTTTTCTTCACTGTATTATTCACCAGGAATCATTGTGCAAGTCTATATTACAACTTAATCATGTTGTTAATCCAGTCGTAAAGCTTGTTAATTTCATTCGAGCAAAGGGACTTCAGCACCGTCAGTTTATTAAGTTTCTGGAGGAAACTGATGCGGATCACCATGACTTACTTTACCACTCTCGTGTCCGCTGGTTGAGTTTGGGCAAAGTTTTCCAATGAGTGTGGGAGCTCAAAGAAGAGATTGGTGCGTTTTTGAAATTAAAGGGGAAGTCTGACGAATTAACTGAGCTGAGTGACAAGAATTGGCTGTGTGACTTTGCATTTGCTGTAGATATATTTTCACATTTGAATGAGCTAAATGTGAAGCTACAGGGAAAAGATCAGTATGTACATGACATGTACACTAATGTGAAAGCCTTTAAATCGAAGCTGATTTTCTTTTCCAGACAAATTTCAGACAAAGTCTTCACTCATTTTGCCACACTAGCCACACAGATGGAGACCATACAAAACGTGAAGAAATACAGCAAATCACTGGATGACCTGCATGCAGAATTCTATCGTCGGTTTTCTGATGTTGAAAAAATAGACCAGTCACTTCAACTGGTGGCCTGTCCTTTGTCACAAAACCCTGAAACAGCACCAGAAGAGGTGCAACTGGAACTCATCGATCTTCAGTCTGACTTTGTCCTAAAGGAGAAATTCAGCTCTCTTGAACTAAGAGACTTTTATGCTTCACTTAATGAAGCCACTTTTCTAAACATCCAGAGGATGGCACAGAAGATACTGGTGCTGTTTGAGCCAACCTATGTTTGTGAGCAGACATTTAGCGTCATGAACATCAACAAAGCCCCTCACAGATCCAGCTTAACTGATGAACACCTCAGATCTATCCTGAGAATAGCCACAACAAAACTAACTCCAGACTTTGATGCATTAGCTAAAAAAGGAGACCAACAACACTGTTCCCACTGAAGTTGATGTTTTAAAGACCAAAAACCTTTCAACCCAGTTTACATTGCCATCTACATCTACGTCCCGGGCATAATTTGGAAGTTGCACTAAAGAAAATGTTTAATTTACTGTTTACACATTTT
The DNA here is from genome assembly GCF_028538775.1 of Myotis yumanensis. Lineage (NCBI taxonomy): Eukaryota > Metazoa > Chordata > Mammalia > Chiroptera > Vespertilionidae > Myotis > Myotis yumanensis. The sequence goes on along the minus strand of NW_027223755.1, from coordinate 86,694,494 downwards.
GTTCTTTTCTATTTGTTTTAGTTTTAAATTATTTTATTATACTTAAGTTTAATTTGAAAGGCTTTTGTACCTTTCCTTTGTTAGGCAATTTTATTTTGCCTTTGCCACCTTCAATATAAGGTATGTTATTGTGCTATGATTCCTCCATTTTTTGAAGTTTCAAATTATAATAATTAGTGTTTACATTCTTCTTGTTAAAATGTTTGAAATGAATAAAACTATTAAAATTTAAAAAAAAAAAAGACCGTACCCTTTTATGAAATGATGTTTACTTTGAATTTATATTAGTTCACACAAACACTCCATCCATGCTTTTGTTCCGGCCCTCCGGTCCAGTTTAAGAACCCATTGTGGCCCTCGAGTCAAAAAGTTTGCCCACCCCTGGTCTAGGTTCATCTTGTGTTTTCTCTGCCCAGCCCTGGAATCAACTGTTTTTCTAAGGAACCATAGTTTCTTTTATTGAAGAATGGTAGTTAAAATCCAAAATTCGGATGTTTCATGTGCTCATTTCTGTTGGGATGTTAGTGCTTCTGGGCTGGCTTATTTTCTGATGAGATGTCAGGTGTAATTTTTATCTTTGTTGTAATATAATGTGTCTTTTTTCTCTAACTTAAAGATTTTCTCTTTTTATTTCATCAGTTTGGATATGATATTTTTAGGCTTTAGAAAAATATCTTGTTGGTTGTTCTGTGAACTTGGATGTGTGGTTGTTTTTCATTACCTCTGGGAAATAGTTGGCTATAATCTTTCTACTATTTCTTCCTGTTTTTTTACCCTTTGTTTTTCTCCTGGGATTCCAATTATGTGTATTTTGGATCTTTGATATTTTCCCAATACTGTGTTCTTTATTTCACTTCAACTTTTTATTTTTTAGTCTTTGTGTTTTAGTTGGCTTATTTGTATTGCTCTCTTCAAGTTCTTTTACTCTTTCCTCAGCTGGTTCTAATCTGTTGAAACTGTTGAAGACCTATTTTTTCATAGTTAGCATTTCTGTTTGATTGTGTGTTATAAATTCCATCTCTGCTGAATTTACCCATTTGATCCTGCATGTTGCTCACCTCTTTTATTAGAGTTTTTAACATATTAATCATAGTTTTAAAAAATTTCTTGTCAGATAGTGCCAACACTTTTATCAAAGGAGTTTGGTTTTGCTCAACTGGCATGGCTCAGTGGTTGAGCGTTGACCTATGAACGAGGAGGTCACAGTTTGATTCCCGGTCAGGGCACATGCCTGGATTGTAGGCTCAATCCTTAGTGTGGGGTGTGCAGGAGGTAGCTGATCAATGATTCTTTCTTATCATTTCTGTTTCTATCTCTCTCCCCCTCTCCCTTCCTCTCTGAAATCGATTGACAAAATATATATATATATATATATATATAGAGAGAGAGAGAGAGAGAGAGAGAGAGAGAGTTTGGTTTTGTTGATGCTTTCTATTGAAAGTGTATTGTTTTTCTTGCTTTTTTGTATACCTTATAAGTTTTTGTTTCAAGTGGGACATTTTGTTTAGTGCATTAGAGACTGAGGTAAATGTTTTCTGTAGTTTAAAGTCAGCACGCATTTTCTTTCTGCTACGCCTTTCTTGTTGGAGTTTGAGTTAATTTAGTCAAGATTTGGGCATGAATTAAGTTTTGATGTTTTTGTGAATACCATCAGTGTATCACTGCCTTAAAATTCCTTTAGGATTACCTTGTGTATAGCATGGAGGTTGGTCTGTCTGCCAGAGGTTTTTTTCTCAATATCTGATCCTTCCTAAGCTTTAGGTCTTCCCATTGCGCTGCCTCTCAGGAAGGGTCTATCACTATGATCTTGCAATTATTCTGGCAATATTCTACTGTTAATAAATGCTTGTTAGCCTGGTAGTGGGTGGCTTGGAGAGAGGGGTGCACATTTGATATTGTTATGATTAAACCTCAGTCTCAGCCAGGCACTTCTCTAGCTACCGCTCTCTGCTAGGTGTCATGACTTAAACTCATTTCTACTTAAATAAGAAAATACAGCTATAAACAGCCAAGTATTTAGGGGGAAATCAACCCTGATTTTATGATTTTATTAACTACTTCATCATAGTAGATGATAGCTGAGATCTTATTACAGAGAGTACTTTAGAACTTTTGCCTCTTTTTCCTAGGCACCACACCAATCCAGTGGGCACTGAATGGCGGTGGAAGATGGACCAGCCTGAAGTGATCTTAAAGGAAGCCATTGAAAACCATCAGAACATGATCAAGCAGTTTAAAGGTATTTATTTTTTCCTATAGGAAGAAATGCTAATAGCCTGAATTAAATTGGCAGAGGAATTGCCTCTTTGGCAGGATTTTGTCCCCTTTGGCAAATTTTCATATGGTAAGTGCAAATTTTGTAGAAACATTATATGCATTGGCCCTTTTTAGTTTTTACTGATGAGTTTTATGTCCCATGTGATGGAAGAACTAAAAAACTTAATTTAAGCTTAGCAATTTATAATATGGTGCCTCAGCCTGTATGTTTTGCCTGGGAATGTATCATCGTCCTCTCTCAAAACTTTTGCTTTGTTTTGTTTTGTTGAGCACAAAGCAACCTATGAATGAACTGAAAATTTTAGATCATGAAACAATTCTTAAGTAATGTCAGTTAGATGATATTGGAAAAGCATTTTTTATTAAATGTCTTATAAAAAAGGAGAGATAAACGTTTCCTCCACAGGACCCATAGTGATATAGTAAAATTCTGCTACTCAGTTTCTAGAATTTCCTGATTTAGTTGTGCCTTATCTTAAAGGTATTTGACTTTACTGGAGATCACTGGTTCTCAGCTTTAGTGTGCATCAGAATCACCTGGGGTGCTTGTTCAAACAGATTCCCGGTCTCCTTCCCCAGAGAATGATTCAGTAAGTCTGAGGTGGGGACCAGGAATGCACATTTCTGACAGGTGATGTTGTGGTCGAACTGGGGACCACACTTTGAGACCCACTACTGTACGTAGATATGGTGGATTTATAAAGTGATGGCTTTATATGATGAACTAAAATTTGTTAGACTCTCTTGTAAATCTCTGTGCTTCTGTCTCCACCTACCACTTGTAAGTCCTTGTCTCTTATATTCTCCTTTCCTTTCATATGTAAAAAATGAATTCCAACCAAGGTTATTTTGATGTGGGCACTCTTGTGGTGCTAACATCATATTTATAAACCCCAGTAATTGGTGTTTTTAAGATAAAGGGATTCTTTTATGCGAAGACATATGTTCTGTCAGGTCACTGCTTCTTGAGATTATAGTGCTTCTGAAGTGTGTTTTTCCCAATACCACCAAGCAGTTCTCCTGTTCTCAGTAGACACTGACTAGCTGTGCTGCAATTTAATTCAGTTCTGACACTATCTGGAGATAGCATTGTACCCTACAGGTTAAGGGTTCAGTCCGACAAAACTGCCCCCACTTCAGATGCCAGTTGCAAGTCCAGTTTATTACCTGTGCTTCTGACTGACTGGCTGTAAGTGGGAGGTTTCCAAAACCTCCACCTCAGATTTGGTTAGTTTGTTAGAGAGACTCACATAAGAACTCAGCATAACATTTACAGTAAGTCCTCATTACAGTAAGTTGTCGATAAGTTCTCAGAAACGGTGCCTTTATGTGAAACAGTGTATTGTGAAACCCATAGACCAACTGAGAATGCAAGAGTTAAGTTCCTATGGCATATTTCTGGTCACAAAAACATCGCCAAACTTCTTTTAAAAAAAATATTTTTATTAATTTCAGAGAGGAAGGGCGAGGGAGAGAAAGATAGAAACAACAATGATCAGAATCATTGATTGGCTGTCTCCTGCATGCCTCCCACTGGGGATTGAGCCTGCAATCGGGGCATGTGCCCTGAACAGGAATTGAATTGTGACTTCATGGTTCATAGGTCGACTGTCAACCACTGAGTCTCACTGACTGGGAACCAAAATTCTAAATAAAATCAAAACATTACTATTATTAAACATTGAAATAAATGTGTGAATTATACATACATTTAGAAAAGATTAGTAAAAACAAGTAAGATAATTATTTTCCAACCTGCTTATTCCTGTTCAAGGTTATGAGTGGCTGGAGCCTCTCCCAGCAATTCAGGGCACAATGGTGGGAATCCACCCTGGACAGGATACCCTTTGATCACAGAGCCACTTGTTATTGGACCTAGAAAAGATGTTATTGGACAGCCCCCTGAGCCAGAGGGAGAGGGCTGTCCTCTCCTCAATTCTTGTCAGTTTGGTAAGAAAGACTTCAGACGAGTGACAGATAATAGCATTGTAGCAAAGCAAGCAAATTTATTAATGAAGCAAGGCAAGCAAGTTTATTAAAAATATACTTGCCATGTAGCACAAGGGGCCCACTCAGCTAATCTGAGCATGTACCTGGTGGGGGTTCATGGAGTTTTATATCCTTCTTCTCATAGGTTTCAAGGTTCCTCTGCTAGATATCTTGGGTAACAGGTTAGGTTTCAAAGTCCATTTTACTTTGTTGTGGCTTTTCTTGGGATGTTTGTACATACACCTGGTCATCTTGTTTGGCATGTCCTAAGATGGGCTAACTTCTTGTTCAATGGGTGAGATAAAATTCCCCCTTTTTCCTTTTCCTTTCACCCCGGGTGATTTAAGTTATATATTCTCTGGGTAGGGAAGAGAGGGAGAGCTATTAACCATTTGCTCTCAGGTGTCTTTGGTTGGGGAAAATAAGGTCTTGTGATTCACAAGCTGGCTGCAAGGTACCTAAACTGTGTGTCCTTTTTTAATTTCTTGTTTTAGTTTCTCTATCCACTTGCCCAGGAATTTTCCTAGCTTCTTACTATCTTGTCACACACTCACACACACCCACAATGACTCAGACTGGGACAATGTAGACATGCCAATTCACCTACCATGTACATCTTTGGAACATGGGAGGAAATCGGAGTACCCAGAGTAAATTCATACTGACATGGGCTGCATGTGTAAACTCCACATGACAGTAGCCCCAGCTGGGGATCAAGTTTTTTTCTCTCATCAATGTTATAACAAAAGGACTAGAGGGGACTAGAGGCCCGGTGCATGACATTCGTGCACTGAGGAGGGGGCGGTCCCTCAGTCCAGCCTGCGCCCTCTCACAGTCTGGGAGCCCTTGGGGGATGTCTGACTGATGGCTTAGGTCCACTGCCTGTGGGGAGCAGGCCTAAGCTGGCATTCAGACAATCTTAGTGCTGCCGTGGAGGCAGGAGAGGCTCCCACCACTGCCGCTGCGCTCGCCAGCCGTGAGCCTGGCTTCTGGCTGAGTGGCGCTATCCCTGTGGGAGCACACTGTCCACCAAGGGGCAGCTCCTGCATTAAGTGTCTGCCCCCTGGTGGTCATTGTGTGTCATAGTGACCGGTCGTTCCACCGTTTGGTCTATTTGCATATTATTTTTTTACTAGAGGCCCGATGCATGAAATTCATGCAAGGGGCTTGGCCCTTGCAGCCCTGGTCAGCCCTCACAGCCCCGGCTGGCCCTTGCAGCCCCAGCTTTGTCCTGATGGTTGTCTGGACGGTCATCCGGAAGGATGTCCAGATGGTCATTCTGCTATTTGGTCTAGTTAGCATATTAGCTCTTTATTATATAGGATTATATAGGACTAGAGGCCCGGTGCATGACATTTGTGCACTGGGGGGCGGGGGGGAGAGATCCCTCAGCCCAGCCTGTGCCCTCTCGCAGTCCGGTACTCCCAGGGAGCGGGCCTAAGCCAGCAGTTGGACATCCCTTGAGGGGTCCTTAGTGCTGCTGCAGAGGCGGGAAAGGCTCCCACCACTGCCACTGCATTCACCAGCTGTGAGCCCAGCTTTTGGCTGAGCGGCGCTCCCCTTGTGGGAGTGCACTGACCACCAGGGGGCAGCTCCTGGGTTGAGCGTCTGCCCCCTGGTGGTCATTGTGTGTCATAGCGACTGGTTCTGCCATTTGGTCAATTTGCATATCAGTCTTTTATTATATAGGACTAGAGACCCTCTTGCAGTCTGGGAGCCCTCGGGGGATGTCCGACTGAGGGGCCTAACCTGTCAGTTGGACATCCTTAGTGCTGCCGCGGAGGCAGGAGATGCCCCCGCCACCGCAGCCGCGCTCGCCAGCCTTGAGCCCAGTTTCTGTGGGAGCACACTGACTACCAGGTGGTAGCTCCTGCGTTGAGCGTCTGCCCCCCCTCGTGGTCAGTGCGCGTCATGGCGACCAGTCTTTCCGCCATTCGGTCGATTTGCATATTAGCCTTTTATTATATGGGCTAGTACTTCTTATCATTGTACTTATTTCTTATGAGAAATTGAGGGAAGTAATGCAAATAATGATTCAAGACCAATAGTAATGTATAGTCAATAATTATACCTTTATTCTTTTTTAAAAATTAACTTATTTTTAATTTTTCCCTTTATTGATTTTTAGGGAGAGAGGAAGGGAGAGGGATAGAGAGATAGAAACATTGATGAGAGAGAGAAACATCCTGTACGGCCCCTACTGGGCATGTGCTCTGACTGGGACTCAAACCAGTGACCTCTTGGTTCCTAGGTCAACACTCAACTACTGAGCCACATTGGCCAGGCTAAAATTAAATTATTTTAAAAATTGAATTTATTGGGGTGACTTGGGGTGACATTGGTTAATAAAATTATATAGTTTCAGGCATATAATCTATACTAATAAAAGAGAAACATGCAAATTAACCATCACGCTGCCACTCCGCTACACCCACAAGCCACGCCTATCAGCCAATCAGAAAGCGAGTATGCAAATTAACCCATCTAAGATGGCGGCGGCCACGGAGCTGGAGCGAGCGGGAGGCTTGGGTTGCCCCTGGCGATGGAGGAAGCCAAGCTTCCCGGCTGCCCTGGCCGGCCCTCGGCTCTGCTCAAGCCTACAAAGTTTCAACTATAGAAGAAAATAAATCCCAGATACCCGCTTCCAGCCCGCCCTGGCCTCCGCTCAAGGAGGCGCTGAATAAAAGAAAAAAAGGAGAGGCTGGGAGCTTGGGTCGCTGGGGGGTGTGGCCAGCCTGAAAACGGCCCTCAGCCCCTCACCCAGGCTGACCACACCCCCATGGGGTGAAGGTCCCCACTGGGAGGCTTGGCCAGCCTGAAAACAGCCATCATCCCCTCACCCAGGCTGGCCAGGCACCCCAGTGGGACCTCCACCCTGATTCGGGACACCTTTCAGGGCAAACCAGCCAGCCCCCACCTGTGCACCAAGCCTCTATCCTTTATAATAAAAGGGTAATATGCAAATTGACCCCAACAGCAGAACGACTGGGAATGACTGGTCACTATGACACACACTGACCACCAGGGGGCAGACGCTCAATGCAGGAGCTGCCCCCTGGTGGTCAGTGTGCTACCACAGGGGGAGCTTTGCTTAGCCACAAGCCAGGCTGACGGCTGCCAGCACAGCAGTGGGGGCAGGAGCCTCTCCCGCCTCCTCAGCAACGCTAAGGATGTCTGACTGCAGCTTAGGCCTGCTCCCCGCTGGCAAGTGGACATCCCCCAAGGGCTCCCAGGCTGCCAGAGGGATGTCTGACTGCCAGCTTAGGCCTGATCCCCCAGGGCGTGGGCCTAAGCCAGCAGGTGGACATCCCCTGAGGGGTCCCAGACTGCGAGAGGGCACAGGCCAGGCTGAGGGACTCCCCTATGAATGCACAAATTTTTGTGCACCGGGCCTCTAGTTCTACAATAAATATGAATTTTCTGGGGAAAGTTTATCTGTATACACTTGTGTGTGTCTATATGATGTAATTTTGTACACCTGCAAAGATGCTAATAAATACTTTAATATTTCATCTTGACTTTTAATCTCAACCACTTTTTTTTTTTTAAACAAATTACTTTCTCTTATTTGGATAAAGCAGTGTCTTTTATCAGTCTTTTGGTAAGTTAAATGAAACTGGTCAAGAGCTAGTAAGTCTCCACATCTGGAATTTGAATAGCTTTTCTTAGACTATTGTTGTATTGTTGACTTAGTTAATAGTATTGATTGTTGATCTTCAAATAAACTGTATGCTTTTAAATAAATTTTAAGGCAAAGTTGTGTTTTCCTTTGGATAATGTATTGTCAGAATTCTCCAGAGAAACAGAGTCAACAGAATCTTGTGTTGGTGGGTGTGTATTGTAGATAGAGATTGATAGGGAGATTGATTTAAGGAATTTGCTCACATGATTGTCCAGGAAAAAAAAAAAGTGAATGGTATATACTAGCAGGCTGGGGACCTGGGAAGAGTTGCAGTTTGATTCTATAGGCTGTCTGTTGGCAGTATTCCTTCTTGCTTAAGGGAGGTCAGCCTTTGTTCTGTCAAGGTTTTCAACAGATTGGATGAAGTTCATCCACATTGTGAAGGGCCTCTGCTTTACTCAGAGCTCACTGACTTAAATGTTAATCTCATCCAAAAGTCACCTTCACAGAAACATCCAGAATAAAGTTTAACCAAATATCTGGGTACCATGGTCCAGCCAATTTGCCTACTTCTGTTTTTATTGATAGAGAGGAAGGGAGAGGGGGAAAGAGAGAAACATTGATTGGCTGCCTCCTGCACTCCCCCTACTGGGGATCAAGCCCACAACCTGGGCATGTGCCCTGATCAGGAATTGAACCAGTGACCTCTTGGTACATGGGATGACACTCAATCCACTGAGCCACACATTAGCCTGAGCCCCTGCCATTTCTTTCTCAAGTATGAACTTTCACTTAAACTCTAAGGGTCCCCACCAGACTTGCAACCCAGGGGAGCAGCAGGCAGCATCAGCTTGACCCAGACATTCCCCCAAACCTGTGTCCAAGGCCCTCTTTTCTCTGACTTTTCAGTGAGTTTACGTCAGCCCAGCCTTGGCTCACTCCTGTCACTGTGACTATTACTTCTCAGCTGACTGCAGCCCCGTCTTGGCTCACTTCTTTCCTATAACATTTCTAGGGAGCCAAAGCAGCCCCATCTAGGCTGTCGTTTGTCGCTTGTTCTATCCTAAGTCATTGCTGTGTTCCCTGTCTCCAGCTTTAATAAACATACTCTCAAAATCACCTGGACTCTTATTGCAAAGTCTTTCCTGCATGAAGTCAGGAACCCACACACTATAGGCCGTCTTAGGCAGAGCCGCTCAGGGCCAGGGCCTTTTGTGGTGACACTTAAAGAGCTAATTGAACCCTTAAACAATGGGATGCTGACTGAGGATGTATGTTTTCTGGACATCCGAGAATCTTCCTAAATGAATTGTGTCCCAGGCAGTTTGTGTGGGGAGGAAGCAGCCCTGAGGAATAGACATTCATTTTTCCATTCTGAGGTGTCCTTGACGTGGAATGACAATCTAAGTTTTGATAGTAATTTTTCTGACAAGAACACTTTTGCAAAGGCTCTTTAAATGGAAATAAGTAATGAATAATTCATGAGGCAAGTTTATTCACATTATGACATGTGTTAGGTGAGCTCAGTGTGCACATGCTCTTTGTTATGTTGACCCTGAGAATGAATGTGCCTGTTAAAAAGGACTCCTGATGTTTAATTTGTCTCAAATTTATAAACAAAGACTACTAGTATAGTCATTGCTAAACAGAGGCTTCTTATGCTCTCTGCACTTATGGAAAAAGCTACACTGAGCTGCCTGCCTCCTGCACCATGTTCCTGGACCTTTTAAATAAGCTCCTTGGCTTAACCAATGAGCTGAACACCTGCCCTAACCAAATTGGGGCTTTGCAACTAAATCTTCATTTCCATCTTTACCAACCAATCAGAGTGGCTCCATTCCAACCAATCAAGAAAATGCTGTTTGGATCAAACTGTGGATTTAGAGTTACTTGCATAGAAATGGTCCAATCAGGGACCAGGGTGTGGCAGTCTTCTCTATATAAGCCAGCTTCACCTCTACCTCAACAGAGCACACTTTGTTACCTTCGAAGACTATTTCACCAGCCAAAGCTGTAACACTGGAGCTGGTGGTGTAATGGCAGAGCCACTTCGACTGCTGTTTCATGCCTGAGCTGTCTCACAACAGAGTTGCTTCACAATTGAGCTGTTTTCATTGAATAAAATCTTCCCCCTCACCCCATTCCATCTTGGGGTCTCCTTTGACAGTGAATTGGTGGTGATGACCTTCAGTTGACTGTTGTCCGACTAACTTGTTAGCAAGCCTTGTCCTATGTAGAAAGGTATATCTCATTAGTAACCTTGTGCTTACGTTAATCAGTAGGCACTTCAAATGGTTTGTCTTCAAGTTCACATGGCATAAGAAATGAGAGTTTTCAAAAGTACATTGTCTTGCCCTGGCTGGTTGGCTCAGTTGGCTGGAGCATCGTCCTATACTCCAAAAGGTTGTGGGTTTGATTCCCAGTCAGGGGACATACCCAGGTTGTGGGTTCGATCCCTGGTCGGGGCACATACTGGAGGCACCGATCAGTGTTTCTCTCTCTCTCCCTCTCTATTAAAAAACATGGTCTTGTAGGGGAATGACAGATATAGGATTGTTGGATTGTTGAGAGAAAGAATAGAGAGTATGTCTATGGACAAATGAATCCTGAATAGCAGTTAGAATGCCTAAGGGGGAAATTTTATAACTTCATTCAGTCTTTATCAATGGTTATAGTCTGAAATTTTCTTTTTTATGAACTTGAATTCCTCCTTCAGTCAGTGAAATCTCTATGTTCTATCTTTCTTTCATATCTAGGAGACAGGGAATAAATAAAACAGGTCACCCTCATTTGTGGATATTCAGCCTCAGACTGAGGATGATGAGGCTAATGCAAGTCACTCTACCTCTTCTGAACCCAGTATCCCTTTGGGTGTAGCTCTAACATGCATCCTACTTTTCAACTCTAAAGATGCAGAAATGTAGGTCCTGATCTCATTTCAGCTCCTGGTGGAGAGTCTGTTTTCTGTCTTCTCCAAATCTGAACTCAATAGAGATTGGCCTGGAGAAGTGACACATGTGACACAGAGTTACTCACTTACAGATACCCTGCAGGAAACTAGGTCCCCTTTGTCTTCTTCCACACCCATATTAGAGATTCCGTATTAGAGCCCCAATACTATACCCTGTGTCCCCTTGTGGCTTAAAAAGCTAAAACAACAAACAACAAAAAAAGGAAAAGTGTTTCTGGTTTCCTTGGTTGAAACTTGGGATACATTTTCCTATAGAAAAGATATTTGAGCCCTAACCGGTTTGGTTCAGTGGATAGAGTATTGGCCTGCAGACTGAAGGGTCCCAGGTTCGATTCCGGTCAAGGGCATGTACCTTGGTTGCGGGCACATCCCCAGTAGGGGGTGTGCAAGAGGCAGCAGATTGATGTTTCTAACTCTCTATCCCTCTTCCTTCCTCTCTGTAAAAATCAATAAAATATATTTTTTAAAAAAAGAAAAGATATTTGAATTTGATTAGGTGATATTGAAATTGATTTATTAGTACTGTAGTTCAGGTATATAACTAGTTAATTTGATATTTGGGGATTTGAACAATGAACTTAATCTTTATTTTAATAATGAATTTCATGTTGAAACAGAAAAGCTTAGAACAGGATTTCTATAAATTGGAAATTACAGGTAATTCTCAAAGGTTTGAAGCGATTTTCTTCTTAGTTTGTTATATTTTGGGTTTTCTTCACTTTAGTCTCTCTTTAGAAGTCCACTCTTAACTCATTAACATTTTCCCCTACTCTGGCTTGGAGTTCTTTGTTTTATAGGGTGCTTTCCCACCCCCAGGATGAACGCCTGCTCTCTCCCCTGGGTCTGGTCCAGTCATTTTATGATTTTATTTTTGTGTAGGATGATTCTTGTTGTGGGTATTGTTGCCTCTGAGTTTCCAGCTTTAGCTGAGTGGCCAGCCTTGAACGGACTTTGAAGATATTTTGATGTTTTAAATGCTTCCTTTTGTGCTTCTGTTCTCATTTCCGAGGGCAATCAGTCTTCTCAGTTATTTCATGGGATCATTAAACCATCTTTATTTTCATAACCTTTATTAGCTTTCCCTTTATACACATGCAGAATTAACTTTATATTGATTACAAATGGGTCAGATTTTAGTGCAATTCAGCATCTTTTTATAATGCTACCTGCCCCATCCCACCCTCACCGCCAAATATTAGAGAATGGGGCTGGGTTTCTTTCTTTTTTAAAAAAATTAATTCTCACCAGATGATATTTTTCCATCGATTTTTAGGGAGAGTAGAAGAGAAAGAGAAAGACAGAACATTGATGTGAGAGAAACACATTGATTGGTTGCCTCCTGCAGGAGGGAGGAGCCTGCAACTGAGGTACATGCCCTTGACTGGAATTGAACCTAGGCCCCTTTGGTCCGAAGGCCAACACTCTTATCTACTGAGCCAAACAGGCTGGGGCTGGGTTTCTTTAGCTCAGTTTCCTGTCAGCTCAACAGACATCGCACGAATGAACCCTTATTAGAATGGCCTCAGTGCTGAAGGTGAAAGATGAAAAGACATCATTTGTTGCTAGATGTTTTTATCTATAGTTTAAGCTAGAAGTGAAGTAAGGCAAAAAATAAAAGATCCCCAAAAGTTTTCACAAAGGAGGTATGCTGAAGTACACATCCAAAAGAAATGTGGAGGTGGGGAAGAGAACACTACCTGCTAATTGTTTTCTGAAGCTTATTTATGGAACACCTCACAGTGGCAGTTGCTATGGCAAACATATATTACTAGAGACCCGGTGCACAAAAATTTGTGCCCTGGGGCGGGGGGCAGAGGGGTCCCCCAGCCCGGCCTGTGCCCTCTCGCAGTCTGGGACCCCTCGGGAGATAACAACCTGCTGGCTTAGGCCTGCTCCCGGGTGGCAGAGGGCAGGCCCAATCCCTAGGTGCAGCCCCTGGTCAGGCTCAGAGCAGGGCCGATTGGGGAGTTGGGGTGCCGCCCCCTGTCATGCACAGAGCAGGGCGGATCGGGAGGTTGCAATGTTACCCTCAGTCACGCTCAGGGTGGGGCCGATTGGGGGGTTGGGGCACCGCCCCCTGTCACACTCAAGGCAGGGTCGATGGGGAGGTTGCGGCGCCACCCCCTGTCACGCACAGAGCAGGGCCGATCAGGGGGTTGGGGCGCTGCCCCCTGTCACTCACAGAGCAGGGCCGATCAGGGGGTTGGAGCGCTGCCCCCTGTCACTCACAGAGCAGGGCCCATCAGGGGGGTTGGGGCTCTGTACCCTGTCACTCACAGAGCAGGGCCGATCAGGGGGTTGGGGAGCTCCCCCCTGTCACAGAGCAGGGCCGATCAGGGGGTTGAGGAGCTCCCCCCTGTCACTCACAGAGTAGGGCCGATAGGGGAGCTGGGACACCGCCCCCTGTCACACACAGAGCAGGGCGGATCAGGGGGTTGGGGCGCTGCACCCTGTCACACTCAGGGCAGGGCCAATGGGGAGGTTATGGCTCTACCCTGTCACACACAGAGCAAGGCCCGTGGAGGGGGGTTGGGGCGGCACCCTCTATCACCCACAGAGCAGGGCCGATCAGGGGGTTGGGGCGCCGCCACTGTCACACTCAGGGCAGGGCCGATGGAGAGGTTATGGCTCTACCCTCTCACACACAGAGCAGGGCCCCTGGGGGGGGGGGGCGGGTTGGGGCGCTGCACCCTGTCACACACAGAGCAGGGCCGATCAGGGGGTTGGGGCGCCGCACTGTCACACTCAGGGCAGGGCCCCTGGGGGGTTGGGGGGGGGGGGTTGGGGCGCTGCACCCTGTCACACACAGAGCAGGGCCGATCAGGGGGTTGGTGCGCCGCACCCTGTCAAACACAGAGCCGCAGGGCAATCGGGATTGGGGCGCTCCCCCCTATCAGGCACAGAGCAGGGCTGATCAGGGGGTTTGGGCGCTGCCCCCTGTCACACTGATCCCGGTGCCGGGAGGCCTCGCTGCTCCGCTGATCCCGGTGCCGGGAGGCATATTACCCTTTTACTATATAGGATAGAGGCCTGGTGCATGGGTGGGGGCCGGCTGGTTTGCCCTGAAGGGTGTCCTGGATCAGGGTGGGGGTCCCCACTGGGGTGCCTGGCCAGTCTGGGTGAGGGGCTGAGGGCTGTTTTCTGGAAGCGGGTGACTGAAGCTCCCAACAGCTCCTTTTTTTCTTTTTTTTTTATTCTGGGCCAGCTTTAGCTCTGAGGCCTCACTGCTGAAAACATCGATACAATGTTGTGGTCCGGCTGGCTGAACCTGGCTGAATGAAAGCCGGTTTCTGGGGTTTTGTTTAGCTTCTTATTTGCAACATAGTACATAGTTGCTTAGAGTTGCAGCTGAGAGGCCGGCAAGTGAGGCGGGGAACGTTGGAGTCCGCAGTCACTGGTGCAAGCAAGCCTCCCTGCTCGCTTCAGTGCATGGCTGCCGGCCGCCATCTTGGCTGACAGTTAATTTGCATAAGGATATGCTGATTAGCCAATGGGAAGGGTAGTGGTCGTACGCTAATTAGCATGTTTCTCTTTTATTAGTGTAGATAGTATATGATGTTCAGCCAGGAGGGTTTCTTAGGAAGATCTTTGGTCAGGAACTGTATTGTTATAAAAAGAAAGTAGGGAATATTTTATTTTAAATAGGTCCAATCTTTAAAAATAGGATAGCCCTGACCGGTTTGGCTCAGTGGATAGAGCCTCGGCCTGAGGACTAAAGGTTCCCAGGTTTGATTCTGGTCAAGGGCATGTACCTTGCTTGCGGGTACATCCCCAGTAGGGGGTGTGCAGGAGGCAGCTGATCGATGTTTCTCTCACACTGATGTTTCTAACTCTCTATCCTTATCCCTTCCTCTCTGTAAAAAAATCAATAAAATATAAAAAAATAAAAATAGGAATATTCATATATGTCAATGATAACTCAATAAAAAAGATATAAGAAAGTATTCAGAATAAAGATTTATTATTATTTGCAAATATTTTCTCCCATTTAGTTGGTTGCCTTTTTGTTTTATTGATGGTTCCTTTTGTTTTGTTGATGGTTTCTTTCTTTTGCAGAAGCTTTTAGGTTTGATATAGTTCCATTTATTTATTTTTACTTTTACTTTCCTGCCTTTGGTGTCAAATTTCTATATCCTCTGAGACCAAGGTCCATAAGTTTAGTACCTTTATTTTCTTCTATGTATTTTATTGTTTTAGGTCTTTGATCCATTTTGAGTTAATTTTTGTGTATGATGTCAAATAGAAGTCTAGTTCCATTTTTTTGAATGTGGCTTTCCAATTTTCCCACCATTTATTGAAGAGGCTTTCTTTTTTCCATTGTATGTTTTTGGCTTCTTTATAAAAAATTAGTTCCCCATAAATATGGGCATATTTCTGGGCTCTAGGTTCTGTCTCATTGGTCTGTTTTTCTACCAGTATGATACTGTTTTGATTATTGCAACTTTGTAGTATAATTTGAAGTCTGGGAGTCTGATGCCTCCAGCTTTGTTGCCCCCTCCTCACCCCCCCCCCCCCCGCCCCCACCACCAGATTGCTTTGGCTATCCAGTCAGTGTTTTTTGTGGTTCCATACAAATTTTATGATTTTATTGTATATCTTTTAAAAATACCATTGGGATTTTTATGAGGAATGCTTAAATATGTAGATTGTGTTTGGTAATATGGCCATTTAAACAATGTTAATTCTTCCAATCCAAGAACATGGAATATCTTCCCATTTCTTTGTGTCTTCTTCGATTTTTTCCCCCCCAACAATGTCTTGTAGTTTTTCAGTGTACAGGTCCTTTACTCTCTTTGTTTAGTTTATTCCTAGGCATTTTATTGTTTTTGTTAAAAGTGTAAATGGGATTGTTGTCTTTATTTCCCTTTCTCATATTTGTTAGTATATAGGAACACAATGGATTTTGTATATTGATTTTGCATCATGCAACTTTACTGTATTTGTTTATTGTTTCTAGTAGTCTTTTGGTGGAGTCCTTAGGGTTTTCTATATGAAGAATCATGTCATCTTGTAAAAGGTGACAATTTTACTTCTTCATTCCCAATTTGGATACCTTTTATTTCTTTCTCTTGCCTGATTGCTCTGGCTAGGACTTGCAGTGCTGTGTTGAATAACAGTGAGGAGAGTGAGCACTTTGTCTTTTTCCTGATCTCAGAGGACAAGCTTTCAGTTTTTTGCCATTGAGTGTATTAAGTGAGGGTTTATCATATATGGCTTTTATTATATTGAGGTACTTTCCTTTTATACCCATTTTATTGAGTGTTTTCATCATAAATAGATGTTGTCATCTGTCAAATGATTTTTCTGCATTTTTTATATGATCATATGATTTTGTTATCTTTTATTTTGTTAATGTGTATCACATGGATCAATTTGCATACGTTGAACCATCCTTGTGCCCCTGGTTGAACCACACTTAATTGTGATTTATTATCTTTTTCATGTATTGCTGTATTTGATATGATATATTCATCAGAGATATTGGTCTGCAATTTTCTTTTATTGAGTTGTCCTGCCAGGTTTTGGTATGAGGGTAATGTTGGCCTCATAAAATGAGTTAAAAGTATTGCTTCTCTTTAATTATTTGGAAGAGTTTGAGAAGGATAGGTATTAAATCTTCTTTGACTGTTTGGTAGAATTCACTAGTGAAGCCACATGGTCTTGGACCATTAAGGGACGCCTTAATGACTGTTTCCATTTCTTTACTGTTGGTTGGTCTGTTTAGATTTCCCAGTTCTTCATGGTTCAGTCTAGGAAGGTTATATATTTCTAAGAACTTGTCCATTTCTTCTAGGTTATCCAAATTTGGTGGCATATAGCCTTCCATAGTATTCTTGTATAGTCCTTTTTATTTCTGTGGTGTCTGCTGTAACTTCTCTTTTTTATTTCTGATTTTGTTTATTTAAGTCTTTTCTCTTTTTTTCCTTAGTCTAGCTAGAGTTTTCAATTTTATTAATATTTGCAAAGAAACAGCTTGAGAAATGAAGGGGGAAGTGAATGGTTTAGATGAGGCTTTTCCTTATGTAGATATATTGAGTTCATTTACTTATACAAACATGGAAGAATGCAGAGCTAAGCAAATTAAAGAATGTAATATGTTCTGTGTTTCTCAAATAATTAGCTAATAAAGTCAGTTTTGCCTGCTTGTATTGACATAGTTTAATTAGTACTAAAACTATTGCTGACTGATTTTCCTGTTTCAATAATTCTAGATTTTTTTTCCCCTTGGGCCCTCATTTTTTATTATCTGGCTGGTATAAAAAATAAATTCACCTTCTAAAATCAAGGAACCATTAGGAAAAATGTAAAAATTTTAATAAAGGAAAATAAAAGTAGTTTTCCTCTATCTGTGCCTTATTGAGCATGATCATTTTCACTGTGTTTTCCAGGTGTACCAGGTGTCAAAGAAGAACGTTTTAAAGAAGGAATGACAGTAAAGCACTGTGCATTGTCCCTTGTGGGAGAACCCATCATGTACCCAGAAATCAACAGGTTTTTGAAGCTACTCCATGAGTGTAAAATCTCCAGTTTCCTGGTCACAAATGCACAATTCCCTGTGGAAATCAGGTGAGTGACCCCGCTTATTACGATATGCTGCTTGAACCTGTACACAGATGCTTAGGTTGTTTCCTTGTCTTGGCTGTTGTGAATAATGCTGTCTTGAAGTTTGGGGTGCATATATCTCTTGAAGATACTGATTTCATTTCCTTCGGATATATACCCAAAAGTGGGATTGCTGGATCATATGGTAGTTCTAGTTTTAATTTTTTGAAGATCTTATATATTTTGGATATTGATTTGCAAATATTTTTTCCCATTCTGTAGGTTTCCTTTTCATTTTGTTGACCATGTCTTTTGCTGTGCAGAAGCTTTTTAGTTTGATATGGTTCCACTTATTTATTTTTACTTTGGTTGCTTGCACTTTTGGTGTCATATCCGAAACATTGTTGCCAAGACCAAAATGTCAAGCTTTTACCCTGTGTTTTCTTCTAAGACTTTTACAGTTCCAGGTATTATATTTAAGTTTTTCATTCATTTTGACTTAACTTTTCTGAGTGGTGTAATATAGGGGTCCAATATAATTTTTTCCCCCACGTGAATATTCAGTTGTCCCAGCATCATTTATGGAAGAGACTGTCCTTTCCACATTGAGAATTCTTGGCTCCCTTGTCAAATATGAGTTGACCATATATGGTGGGTTTATTTTTTTGGACTCTCGATTCCTTTCATAAACATATGTGGGTGTTTGTTTGTTTTTGTTTTTAATGCTAGTATCCTATTGTTTTGCATACTATAGCTTTGTAGTATAGTTTGAAATCAGGAAGTATAATGCCTCCAGCTTTGTTCTTTCTCAGGATTACTTTGGCTATTCAACATCTTTTATAGTTCTATATGAATTTTAAGATTGTTCTTTCTATTTCTGTAAAAAGTTGCCATTGGAATTTTGATAGGGATTTTATTGAATCTATAGATGGCTTTGGGTATTATGGACATTTTAACGATATTAATTTTTCTGATCTGTGAACATGGAATATCTTCCCATTTATTTGTGTCTTCAATTTCTTTCATCAATGTTGAGAGGTTCTTAAAACTAAAATACTGATGTACTTTTTAAGGCCTCATTTCTGGAGGCTGATTCAGTCTTGGGAGAGGCCCAAGAACTTGCATTTTCATGTGCTTACTTTTTAAAAAAAATAAAATTTATTTATTTATCCTCACCTGAGGATATTTTTCCCATTGCTTTTCAGAGAGACTGGAAGGGGGGGGGGGGTGTGAGAGAGAGAAGAGAGAGAGAGAGAGAGAGAGAGAGAGAGAGAGAGAGAGAGAGAGAAACATCCATGTGAGAGAGACACATCGACTGGTTGTTTCCTGCACATGCCCCGACAGGAGGCAGGAGCGAATCCGCAACCCAGGTAATTACCCTTGACTGGGAATTGAACCCAAGACCCTTTGGTGTGCAGGCCAACGCTCTCATCATTGAGCCACACTGGCCAGGGCTCCATGTGCTGCTGATCCAGCTGGCCCTGAGCACACTTAGAGATATACTGGTGTGAGGCTTGAAATACTACTTTTGGGTTTCTGTGATGAGAGGCTCAGGCTGCACTGCCTATGATCTGGCCATTTTGATGGAGGCATTGTGGCACAGGGCTAGGAACACAGGCTCTGGAGTACTTCTAGGCTTGAATCTTGTTGTTGAAATTATTAAATACAAGATTATCCACATCTTTTTTGTGGATCCTTGAATAAGCTCCTTAATCTCTTTGAACCTTAGTTTCATCATCTCTAAAATGGGCATAAGTAGCAAGTACCTTGTTTATTATGAGGATTCAATGAACTGAACAAGAAAGGTCAAACATAGCACAGGGCACTCAGTACATGATGAGTGCTCAGTAAATCTCCTCCTCTCTTCCTCCCAAATTATTTGGCCTGATGTGACAGCTCCCGATTGTCTTAGGGATTCTGGTATTGAAAGTTTAGGCCATTTTGGGAATTTTTTTTTTGTCCAATAGGGTCAACAAACTTACTATTTAATCCACTTGACTTCTTACAGACATAAATTCCTCTCCCTTTTTTCCTTTCTGTAGAAATTAGTAGGCCTACATCTCTATAGGAAAAAAAAAGGGAGAGGGATTTTTATGTTCAATTACAATGCATTTCATATATGATCATTCTCAGCTCAGATTTAAAATTAACAGGATGAAGAGTCATCACAATAATCATATCACAGTTCATTGGGCATTATCACTGGGTATTGGGCTTAGGATTGTATTGATATTACTCCTTTTTATTGTTCTCAGCAGCAATGTGAGATTCTCAGGCACAACAATTATTTTGATGATTTTAAGGATAAAACATGTTTTGCTTTTGGGGAATTAAAATGATGCTGTCTCTGTATAGAAAGGACAAATGACCATGTTGGGAGCCCAATTCCTTTCCTGGGGAATAGAGGCCCATACCAGGCAAACATTAGATCCCTGAGTTCAGAAAAATTTTCCAACGTACTTTTACTGCCTTTGAATAAGTTATAATTCCCAGGGATGTTCCCTCTTCTCCATTCTTTCTCTGCTCCCTGGCAAGAAATCTGTAGACTTCATTATAGCACCTCAGGCATTTAGTATTGACAAGGTCCCTTATTGGTACTGTCAGTGTCCAGGGCTTCCTTTTTTTGCAAATGATGGAGGTTTGTAAAATAACCATGGCCTTTAGAATTTACTGTTCATAATCTTAAGTAGTTATGGAGGCATAGTGAAGAGGTCAGGCCAGTTCCTACTTTGCATCAGACAGCTTTATAACAAAGTCTCATAAGTATCAGATAATGATAACCCAATAGTATCCATTAAAATAGTCTTCTTTATTTTTATTTTTTGTGGAACATAAAGTACCGTTAAGGTAGCATAGCTTATTTGTTGTTAAAGAGGTGCCAGCAAAATAGTGATGAGACAGGATGCTGCCATTACATATGCTATTGTTTCGCATTTTTAGTAATTGATATCTTTGCTCAGTAGTGACACATTCCTGAACTTTTAAGGATTCCCTTTGTATCTCAATGCTGAAGAGGGATCAAAGCAATGAGAGTCTGCCAATATTTTAATCACTTCTTTCCTAACTTTGCTTAGAGCTTCTCCACCTTTAATGAGACCTTTCTGATTTTTCCATATATCAATAAGCCAGATCATTGCAATCATTTGTTTGGCCTACATGCCCTTAAATGTTCTGTCAGCTGAAGTCAACTAAAAGGTAGCCTTCAGTGTCTGCCTATATGGCTGGATAAAAAGAAAAATATAGTTTCTGTCCTTCAAGGTCTTATACTCAAAGATTGATAAGGCTGGTACTGATAGACATAAAAAGCACATAAACCATTTTGATGGTGAATTTTATGGCATGTGAATTATATTTCAGTTTTTAAAAATGCATAGATTTTGAAACAAAATGCGTAAGTAACATTCTAGTGGTAAATACAAATTGTAGAATAGTAATAGAAAATTAATAGTGGAAGGATTTGGTCATAGGATTATTAAGGGGGGATTTCCTTCTTTCTAGGTCTAAATTTATTGAAGAGAATGAATTATGAGGCCCATTTGAAGAGAGAACAGAAAGACTTTGGAAAAAATACAATCTGGGCTTAAAACAAAACTGGCAAGAAATCTAGTAGATAAGAATGACATTATGAAATGAATGAGTCCTTTGTAAGTGCTTGGTTGCTGTCCTAGCTCTGCATTGCTTAAAGCTCCCGGAATAGTCATTGCCCATGCAAGCTTGGCTTTGAACCCAATTCTGCCCGTAGGCATAGGTGAGGCATTGTGTGGCTTTTTCTGCCCTTTAAAGAAGGCTTGGGCTTTTGGGGTTGTTTCTTGTTTCTTAGAAAACTTCCATGATGCCAAAACCGGTTTGGCTCAGTGGATAGAGCATCGGCCTGCGGACTCAAGGGTCCCAGGTTCGATTCCGGTCAAGGCCATGTGCCTGGGTTGCGGGCACATCCCCAGTGGGGGGTGTGCAGGAGGCAGCTGATCGATGTTTCTCTCTCATCGATGTTTCTAACTCTCTGTCCCTCTCCCTTCCTCTCTGTAAAAAATCAATAAAATATATTTAAAAAAAAAAAAAAAGAAAAAGAAAACTTCCATGAGTGAATTGATGATGGAAAGTGGTCTGTCAGCACAGACCCCACATGGTTGTGAGATTTCAACTGTGTAAGCTTTGACTAAGCCAGATCTTGTTTTGTGTACTTTCCACTAATACCTAGTGTTTGAAGAGGGGCCGGTTTTAAGTAATTGAATGTTTTCAGTTTATCAGGGATGGTGACCAGTCATTTAAAAAAAAATAATCAACATCCCATTCTATCACATGATTAAAATCTTTGTTTCAGTCTTCTGGGAGAAGTAGAAGCCTCTAGACCAGGGGTGGGCAAACTTTTTGACTCGAGGGCCACAATGGGTTCTTAAACTGGACCGGAGGGCCGGAACAAAAGCATGGATGGAGTGTTTGTGTGAACTAATAAAAATTCAAAGTAAACATCATTCCATAAAAGGATACGGTCTTTTTTTTTTTAGTTTTATTCATTTCAAACGGGCCGGATCAGGCCCGCTGGCCGTAGTTTGCCCATGGCTGCTCTAGACCCAGTGAAATGTTTAATAGCCACATCTATTACAGATTGTAATTTTACATCATGAAAAGCCTGAAATAGGCATAACACTATTTTTTTATTGTTGTGTTTATTGTTTTTATTTTTAAACTACCAAGGAATCTCAAACCGGTTACCCAGCTATACGTCAGCGTGGATGCCAGCACCAAAGACAGCCTGAAGAAAATTGACCGCCCACTCTTCAAGGACTTCTGGCAAAGATTCCTGGACAGTTTGAAAGCCTTGGCAGCAAAGGTAAAAATTATGACATCTTTAAAAGAAAATAAAATGAAGGAGGTTTTTTTCCTTTTTTGTTAAAAAAAAAGACTAAATAAAATCTTCAACTTTTATTGTTTAACAAATATTTGAGTTCTTAAGTTTGTAATATATATGTCCTTTATGTATTGGGGGAGAGAATAGCAGTTCATAGCAACCCAAAGAAGAGGTGTCAGCATATAGTATATGTTTGGTTTTTAAAAAAATATATTTTTATTGATTTCAGAGAGGAAGGGAGAGAGAGAGAGAGATAGTAACATCAATGATGAGAGAGAATCATTCACTGGCTGCCTCCTGCATGCCCCCTAATGGGGATCAAGCTCGCAACCCGGGCATGTGCTCTTGGCCAGAATTGAACTCGGACCTTTCAGTCCGCAGGCCGACGCTCTATCAATTGAGCCAAACTGGCTAGGGTAGCATATAGTATATGTTTAAATATGAAGTTATTTTTCCTGAATTTGTAGAACTAAGTTTCCTATCTGATCAGGATCTCAACCTCAGAATATCCAAATGTGATGTCTTTTCCTACAGACATTTGGCCCTTCTTACATTGTGTTCTCCTATCGTGTACTTACTTTCCTATTTGTTTAGACCTTAAGTAAACTTCTGGTACTTCTTTTCCATTAACCTCACATCTCAGTAGTTTGTATTTTCTGTTAGTTCTACCTCGTTGGTTCGATCCTGCAGTTTGTCATACTGTACTAAAATCTGACTGAAAGTAAGAATTCCTGTTGAGGCTTAAAAAAATTAAAAATTTCTGTTTCTACTAGGATTTGATAATCTGCATTTCAAACAACTCAGGTGACTCAATATGCAGCCAGTTATGGGAGTCACTGACCCAGAAAACCTTCCTTTCTCTCCTCTGCCCAGCATGCATTTCCAGAGGCATTGTTCATGACATTCCCCAGGAGTGCTGCACTTCCCTACTTATGTTGTCATCCCTGAGAATGTGCCCAGCAGCCTTTCAGAGCCTAGAATGTTCTTTCTTTCCAATACTTTGATGTGTAGAAATTTTTGCAACCTTCAAGTCTCAGCTTCATTACTACCTCTACCATGTGAAGCCTTTTCCAATTGCAATTAACTGCCCCTTTCTCTCTTCCTGAGTTTTATATCTATAAAAGCACTTCATTTCTCCTGTTTTATTCTGCCTTCTTTCCCCAACTAGATGAGTTACTCATGTCTGAGTCCCACATGATGTCTAGCACAGCGTATTTTATGGTATTTAAGAAATGTTTTTTAAATGAGCGAATTTGTGGAAACTCACCAGAGCTGATTAAATTTTTTTTCCAATTTTATGCTGGAGAATTTAAGTCAATGCTTTTTTGGGGCAATTAATAGTGACATTATTTAAGAAATGCAAAATTGGCATTACTTTGGTTTCTAATCTGTCTTAGGTTATTTATAAAGCTAGTAGTTCTGGTGCTTCTTGGGTTCCTAAAATTTCTGTCTTTGGACTTCACCTTCAGCCATATTCTCTTCACTTGTTGCTGAGACAACAAGTAGGAGGTACATAGCATAAAAGTCAGAATGGATTTAGGTGGGAGTAAACAGCAGGAGCTGGCAATGTCAGACACATCTAAGACTGTTATTTAACTGTATTCTGAGTCAGTGTTGGAAGGTGAGGAGGAGGCATTAGTAGGTAAAATGGCTTAATAGCTTGTTTTTTCTCCTTTGGCCATATTTCCTACAAAGTGAATTCTTTTCTTGAAGTTATAAGCCTCTATATGTCAACTCAAGTGCTCTGGGTTGACTCACTGATAGTAAGAAATAATTTGAAATTTTACAGTATTTTCTAACCTATGAGCTTCTTATATATTATTATTGTTTCTATGTAATTTAGGCTATTTAAACTTCCTGCAGATTAGGGCATTTTGTAACCATTAAGAGTTTATATTTCTCATACTTGTATTGTTTTTGTTGTCATTTAAGAAAGATTTATGGCAGGAAGTTGCTCTTTAAATGAAAAGTTGTCTTGAAATTAGTTTAAGTGATGTTACTGCCTTTTAAAAAAATATATATTTTTTATTGATTTCAGAGAGGAAGGGAGAGAGAAAGAGAGATAGAAACATCAATAATAAGAGAGAATCATTGATTGGTTGCCTCCTACATGCCCCTACTGGGGATTAAACCTGCAACCCGAGCATGTGCCCTGACTGGGAATCGAACCGTGACCTCCTGGTCACGTGCGGGCGCACATGTACAGTGTGATTGAAACTTCGTGGCCCATGCGCAGAAGTCGGTATTTTGTGGAAGAGCCACACTCAAGGGGCCAAAGAGCCGCATGTGGTTCACGAGCTGCAGTTTGCTGACCACTGGTATAGTAGATACTATCACAAAAGATCTGTTTTACTGTTGTTTAACACTTAAAAATAAAACT
This sequence comes from Myotis yumanensis, assembly GCF_028538775.1. Classification (NCBI taxonomy): domain Eukaryota; kingdom Metazoa; phylum Chordata; class Mammalia; order Chiroptera; family Vespertilionidae; genus Myotis; species Myotis yumanensis. The sequence goes on along the minus strand of NW_027223755.1, from coordinate 86,669,863 downwards.
TGTATGCTGTAACTATATTAGGTAGGTCAAACATATTACTAATATAATCTGATATTTCATTTTTTTTTTAAAAGTGCTGTTCCAGATATTTTAATTAGAACATCTATACTGTTTTGTTACTTGTTTAGTCGTTTCGTATACCTGAGCAAGGAGAGGCATTTGAAGAGAATTTCTTGAACTTTATAAAGAAAGAATTTTGATTTGTCTCAAGTGTATTTATGAGCTAGTGCAACCCAAAGTAGAAGGTAGCATTTTTTGTGTTTTTACTCGTAGAAAATATGATGTTTATTTTTCCAGATCTTTATCCTTTGTCAAAATGTTTCTTTTCAAATATGAGGCCAGAAATCTGTTGGTACTTGAGTATGTGGGGCTCAAAAGCAATTTCTTCTAGATAACAGCAAAAAAAATGTGATGTGTTAGCTTTAATTTCCGTTCACAACAGCTATTTGTCATACAGTTCTGTTTTTAAAAAAGAGAAATCCATCTTGTACAAGACAACACTGCCTACCTTTGCCAGTAGACTTTTATCAGCAGTGTGACCAGATGTGTTTCTGTTGGCCCATTATTAGCCCAAATTGAAGATCTAGTAGGAAATTGAAGTAATTAATCCTTTTTCATGTTTAAGCAATAAAATCAATATTCTTGAAATCTAATTTTTGAAAATAAAAAAGACAAAAATAATTCCCTGTCTTATACACGCTTGGATATCAAAACTGAACATTAGCCCTCTTTCTACAGATGTGAGCATGCTCTGACCTGACATTATTGGAGTAACATGCCATTGTTGTATGTTAATGAGATCGCTCTGTATCTAATATTTCAATAGACCAATGTATCCATGTGGCCCACAATTTTCAGATTAAAAAAACATTTACTATTAAACCTTATTATAAAAATATCTGTATATATAAAAGGCTAATATGCTAAATGTCCGACCATTCAACCATTCTACCGGTAGCTATGACACGCACTGACCACCGGGGCAGACGCTCAAAGCACAGGCATAGGAACATGGAACAGACTGATGAATCTCAGGGGGAAGGGGGTGGAGAGCAGGAAGAGATTAACCAAAGACCTGATATGCATACTAGAGGCCCGGTGCATGGATTCGTGCACCAGTGGGGTCCCTTAGCCTGGCCTGCAGGGATCGGGCCGAATCCATGCACCAGGCCTCTGACATTCCCCGAGGGGTCCTGGATTGTGAGGGGGTGCAGGCCAGCTCGAGGGACCCCACTGTTGCATGAATTCATGCACCAGGCCTCTAGTTCTGATTATAAAAATATTACATGTTCATTATAGAAACTTTGGGGAAGTAAAGAGAAATGTAAAGGAGCAAGGAAAGAAATTACCTATAATTCAAGGACCTTGAGATGTTTTGAAGTACTATTTAATCCTTTTTTGGAGGTAATGAGGACAGGAGTGCTTTTTTACATATGATTCAATTTTATATGCTTCTTATTTTTGTTAATGTTGGGACATATGCATTTTATCATGCTATTAAAATTTCTCCATGACCTTCATGTTAAAGATAGCTTAGTCTTTCATCTTAGTCACTGTGAGATGTGTGTGTGTGTGTGTGTGTGTGTGTGTGTGTGTGTCTGCCCCCCTGGTTCCTAACACAGAGCCACTAAGACCCTTGTAAATTTCTAAGTGATGAGAGTACCAGGAGCATCGTTTGTTTCAATGAGATAGCTCTGGGTGGGCTCCTATATGGTTGTTGGATGGGGATCAGTCACCAGAAAGACCAAGCCAAGATTAGAAGCTTGAAATTTTCAGTCTCTCCTTCCCCACTTCTCTAGAGAGAGGAGAGTGATTGGAAATTTAAGTTAATGATCCATCATGCCTACATGGTGAAGTCTCCATAAAACTCCCAAGGATTCAGGCAGTTTCTGGGCTGCTGAACATATAGAGGTGCTGGGAAGGGGCATGGAAGCTCCTCAGTCCTTGCCACATATATACGTTGCCCTACACATCTCATCCATCTGGATGTTAATCTGTACCCTTTATCATATTCTTTTATAATAAACTGATAGACAGTAAGTAAACTGTTTACTTGAATTCTGTGAGCCACTCTAGCAAATTAATTGAAGCCAAGGTGGGGATTGTGGGAACCTCCAGCTGAACAGCTTCTGCACAGGTGACAACCTGGACTTGTAATTGTCATCTAAAGTGCGGTGGGAGCAGTCTTGTGGACTGAGTCCTTAACCTGTGGGATCCGACACTGTCTCCAGATAGTGCCAGGATTGAGTTAAATGGTAGGATACCCAGTGGGTGTCACACAATTGCTTGGTGTGGGAAAAGCCCCCACACAACTAGGTTCAGAAGTGTTGTGAATGTGATAGCAGTGCGAGAGTAAAGGAGAAACACAAGAGAGAAGGCGAGTTTTTTCCTACTCATTAGCTTCACAGAAACATCAGAGACCTAGGTTCCTGTCTTTCTCCTGACAGTCAACATATGACTTTCATCCTGATGTTTACTTCCTGGTTCAGAACATTTGCTAGAGCTCCAGCCATTATGTTGGCATTACAGCTTTCATTTTGAGCACACAGTACAAGGATGGGTACAAGAAAGGCACTCTTCTTTTTAAGATGATTTTCATAACACTTCCATTTACCTCTTATTGGCCAGAACTGAGTCTCTTAGTCACATCCTGCTGAGGAAGGCTAGGAAATGTAATATTTCTGCTGAGTGTACTGTTGTCACTACATAGTTTAGGCATTCTGCTAATGAGGAAGAAGGGGAAAATAAGTACTGGAAGGCAACTAGCAATCTCCCATCAGTGAACTAAGCATTAAATTCAAACGTTAGGTAACAGCAAAATAAACCTATTAGGAAGAAGGAAATAATCAAGATAAAAGAAGAAATTAATTAATTGGTGGTGAGGGAAATTCAAATATTGTACATATAGAAAGTTATTGATGCTCATTACCAAAGTAATCTCAACGGTTTGGTGGAGATGGAAGGCAGATTGCATAATGCTTGTAAGAAGAACAAAGAACAAATGGTATCTTAGGAGACAAGACAGGAGCCTTTGGGGTTTGTTTGGGGGATGTTGGTTGCTTGATTTGAAGTGTAGGAGGTTTGAACATGAACATGTAGGTAGAAAGGAAGATGTAAGAGATAGTTGATCTTTTTGTATCTTAGAGGTATGTTTTATTCCTTATTCCTAATTTCTAGAGTAATGGTTTCATTAGTGCCTCGGAATTCTTTTTTTTTTTTTTTGGCCTCGGGATTCTTTATACTCATCCAGCACAATGTTTTTAGTAAGATTAAAAGGAATTAGTGGTAGTGTAGACACCAACTTGGAACTACAGTCACTTAACAAGGCCTATTTGAAAGGTAGAGTTATTCCTAGTGATCTATGTACATAGATTTTCATCTGGCAGAAGGTTGGGAGGGACACTCTAAGGGACCCAGGTAGTTTGAACAGACGTTTTAAAAAATGACCATTACTTCCCATTTCTTTTTAGTGCTGCTTACTTTGAAATTTTAAATAGCATTAAAGCAAAATTTCTATGCTTATCAAAAGTGCTTTGGGGTTAAAAATGATTGAGACCCATTGCCACAAATTGATACCAAGAAAGTCTTCATTCTCCCATCAAGAGACCAATGGGCCTTTTTGTCTGCCACGCCATAGATTTCATCCTCTTCAATTTCTTCCAAATGGAATCATTCAAGGCCATTCATCTCAAGGCTTATCTTTAAAATTTTAGCTTAGGTATTGCCATTTTGGAGATTAGAATTGAACCTTTTTATGAGAATCACTGTGTTTGATTTATGAAGCGAGTTTGGAAGAAAGGGACATTGCAAAGAATGGTCAGAAGCTAATTTCTTTTGCTTATTGAACCCAGAAAGAAGGCAGCACTTTCTCAAATTGACATTTGAAGGCCCTTATTAGTGCATTAGGGAAATGAGATTGTGGAAACTATGACTTCTATTTGATTTATGGCAACGTGAAGGTAATTTGCTCCTCTGACATGGTCCATAAGAAGCTAGTATATGTGGCATCATTTGCCACCTTTATAGGAATAAAAAAAGTATGCCATTAGTTCATTCATAGTCTGAGATATTGGATTGAGATACATATTATTTATATTCAATCATTTGCACTTTCACTTCATCCAGCCACACAGTGGGTAAAAAAGGTGTTTTACCTTTGACAAGTTGGAAATGTTAAAAATCATGTAAATGGAATTTGAGTAACCCTTGGAGTATATTAGCTTTATTTCCATCAGTTTTAGAGTTTTTATGATGAGATAACTTCTAGATTTGGAGATTGTTAAAATAAAGTGCCCCCCCCCCCCAACAACCCAAACAAACACAAACCTCTAGGCCTGTATTAAAAATGTGAGTGGGGGTGGAGGGATATATTGGTTATCTTCCTCTGAACTCGTATCTTAAGATGTTGGGAGGCTCAGTTCAGCAACTGAAGGAAGCCTTCGTTTTATATTACCATAAGGAGCATTTTTATTTTTTCCTATTCCTGGCTCATGATGGAAAAATTGCCATATTTTGACTTATGTACTTTGAACATATCTGGTAGTCACTGAAGACACTGGAGAATCCTGCAGTTGTAGGTCCACTTGTATACTTAGAACCCCATTCAAGTGCATCTTCCCCATTTTCCCCAAGGGAAAGGCAGTGATTATTTTTGGACTCCTGGTTGCCAGTTTCTAGGGGTGGTAGGTGGTAGGGACTAAGGACAGAAGCCTGGAGACCACATTATTTTCCAGAATTTAATTCTTTATAAAAATCTCTGAGAGGAAAGTAGAGAAATACAGCCCACAAAACCATATCCCACTCATCTTTTTAGATGGTCCCAGTTAGTGGAGTTGCATGAGAGAGAGAGAGAGAGAGAGAGAGAGAGAGAGAGAGAGAGAGAGAGAGAGAGAGAGAAGCATCTATGTGAGAGCGAAACATCCATTGGCTGCCCCCTGTCGAAGCTCACAACCTGGGCATGTGCCCTGACTATAGAATTGAACTGGCAGCCTTTTGATGCACTGGATGATGCCCAACCAAGTGAGCCAAAATGGAGTTGTATTTTGAATACAGTGGCTTCTTTACCATAGGTAAAGATTATATTCTAAAAATTCTTGTAGTAGAAAAAGTCAAGTTTGAAGAATTTAGTGCTTAAAGGAAAATTTAGATTGAAGTCGGGAATTTTAGTGAATCAGAGAAATCCCTTCTAAATACTGTGCTCATTAAATAAATACTGTGTTCATTAAATAAAAGGACAAAGGAAGTCATTGAACAGAGAATATTGATAACATCTTACAAATCTTTAATTAGTAACGAGTACTGTTCAAACTCTCCTCCTGTGGTTTCTAAGGACATTGCACTCTTCTCATTTTCTTTCTTGTTCTTTGCCGCCTTCTCCTCCTTTAAGCTTCTTCTTCCATCCTCTCAATGGAAGTGTTTCCCAAGTTTTAGTCCTCAGGTTTCATTCTTGATCTTATGATTCTGCTTGAGTACATTTTTCTTTCCTCTCCCTCTTCCTTCAGCCCTTCCGTTTCCCCTCCTGAATTCTGTTTCCTGTTTTCTAACTGAATGTGTCTCCTAGACACACTCACGGGTTGGTGGTTTTGTTGGCACCTTGGAATCTAAATGAGTGACACTTGTTACCAAGCAAGGGGTCACTGCACAAAGTGTGTAGGAACATACTATAGTCTTGGTTTTTGAGAAAAGAAAAAGCTTTTATTGTGAAGTTCACAGGCATGGAAATAGGAGGCAAGACTCAAATCTGTCTACCCCACCGAGGATTTGGAGTTACATTTAAAGAAGATGCGGGAAGTTATGCATATGCTATAGAGTTCCGTTATTTCAGCATGAAGAGAGCTCAGTGCATAGGCACGAGGGGATCATGGTGTTTCGTGCGTCCCATGTTTGAATTTGTGGGGGGAGGGTGTTTAGTATGTAGTACTAGTACAGGGTGGCTTTCTACCCGATGACATTGAAATGTTATTCTAGGACAAATTCTTACTCTGCATGACTGACTGTCCGGCTGCTTGATTTGTGGCGTTGTTCTGTTATCTCTGAAAAACAACTTAGTGTCTCCTTAGGACAGCGGTTCTCAACCTGTGGGTCGAGACCCCTTTGGGGGTCGAACGACCCTTTCACAGGGGTCGCCTAAGACCAGCGGAAAACACATATATAATCACATATTGTTTTTGTGATTAATCACTATGCTTTAATTATGTTCAATTTGTAACAATGAAATTGGGGGTCACCACAACATGAGGAACTGTATTAAAGGGTCGCGGCATTAGGAAGGTTGAGAACCACTGCCTTAGGAAGAGGACAGGGCCAGTTTAGACTGGTTCTGCAGTCTCACTGAGCTGCCTTCGCAGGCTTGCTCTCCTCCTCTCCCTGCTCCTATCGGCCCTGCTATTCTCTAACAACTCTTTCCCAGGAAGAATTCACTTTTACTTTTAATTCACACTCTTCATAGTTGCTAGATGATGTTTGTCTTCTGTTTCTTGGGTTCTCCCCTTATTATAAAAGCAATACATGCTGAATGCTCTTTTAACCTTATGTGTATGTGTGTGTATATGTGTATATATATATATATATATATATATATATATATATATATATTTATAGGCATCATACTGTATATGTTTTATAATCTGTTGTTTTAAGAAAAGAATTACTTTGTTAAATTTACTCTCATATAAAGTACAGAAGTATAAAAACTAAAACTGCCCTGTTTGAGCCCCTACCCCCTTTCCCCGTAAATGTTACTTCCCAAAAGGATCTCTGTTTACTTTAGGAATTACCTTCATTGACATGTTTCTTTTATGTAAACTATACTTGAATTCAACTATACCCCTACTTTTGCCCACCCCTGTACTGCACAGGTTGCTTTTTTTGTTTATCAATATACTAGAGGCCCAATGCACGAAATTCATGCAAGGGGCTCGGCCCTCACAGCTGTGGCGGCTTGCCTCGGCCCTCGCAGCCCCAGCTTCGTCCAGAAGGTCATCCAGAAGGACGTCCGGAAGGATGTCTGGAAGGTCGTTTGGCTGTCTGGCCTAATTAGCATATTATGCTTTTATTATTATAGATTTTGTACTTCTTTCTGTTTGAATACAAATAACTTTACCTCATTCTTTTAAATAGCTGCACCTTATATTATGGTTATTTCATCATTTATTTAAGCATTTCCTGATTGATAGTTCCATTTGTTTATTATAAATGTTGAACATGTTTTAATTTTTTAAATGAACTTGTATTTTAGAACACTTTTAGGTTTATAGGAAAATTGCAAAGACAGTACAGAGAGTTCCTTCCCCCTCCTGTTTTCCTCTATTATTAACATTCTACATTTCTGTGGTATGTTTGTTTTAATTAATGAACCAATGTTGATGCATTAAATTCATACTTCATTCAGATTTTGTTTTTCTGTTCTAGGGTCCCTTCCAGGGTGCCACATTACATTCAGTAGTCTCGTCTCGGTAGGCTTCTCTTGGCGGTTCTTTTTCCCAACTTCCCTTGTTTTTGATGCCTTGACAGTTTTGAGGAATACTGGTCAGGTACTTTGTAGAATATCTCTCACCTGGGATTTGTCTGATGTTTTTCTCATGATTTTACTGTGGTCATGGGTTTTGGGGAAGAAGACCACAGAGCTTAAGTTTGTATACATTAAGGTTCTCATTGTCCGGTAAAGTTCTCTGGTTTTGATTAGTGCATAGTGCCTTGTATCTACTATGATAGTAGCATATAAAACAGTTTCACTGCCCTAAAAAATCTCTTGTGCATCACCTGTTCAAGTTTCCACATCTCCGCCCAAATCCCTGGCAACCACTGACCGTTTTACTCTCTATAGTTTTGCATTTTCCAGTATGTCCTATTATTGGAATCCTGTAGCATTTTCAGACTCTTTTTTTCTGCTTACATATATGCATTTAAGGTTCCATGTCTTTTCATGGCTTGATACCTCATTTCTTTTTGTCACCAATAATAATTGTATGAGTGGAACACAGATTATCTGTTTGCTTGCGGAAGGACATTTTGGTTGCTTCCAGTTTTGAGTGATTGTGAGTATAGCTGCCGTAAACATTTGTGTGCAGGCTTTTGGGTGAATGTAAGTTACAAGTTGGTTGAGTAAATACAACACAGCCATTGCTGTGTTGATGATAAGTCTATGTTTAACTTTATAACAAACTGTTTTTAAAAGTGGATGTAGTATTTTGCATTTCCCCTAGCAGTGGAGAGTTCCTGTTGTACTGCATCCTCATCAGCATTTTGTATTGTTAGTTGTTTAGTTTCATCCATTCTGACAGTCACACAGTGCCATCTTGTTTTAATGTGCAGTTCTCTAATGGTAAATGATGTTGAGCATCTTTTAATATGCATATTTGCCATCCGTGTATTTTTTTTCTTGAGTTGTGTGTTCAGACCTTTTGCCCATTTCTTAATTGGTTTCTTTTTTAATTGTTGACTTTCAAGAGTTCTTTGTATCTTTTGGATATAAAATCTTTATCAGATGTATGTTTTGCAAATATTTTCTCTCTTTATATTCTCTCTTTCTTTCCCTTTATTTTATTTTATTTTTTCATCAGCATTTATCCTCTATATACCCTCTTCTACTTCCACCCATCCTCCCCCCTCCTGCAGTCACCACACTGTTGTCCATGTCAATGAATTCTTTCTTTTTTTGTGTATCTTATATTCTCTTAACAGTATCTTTCTCAGAACAGAAGTTTTTAGTATTAATAAAGTCAAACATATCAGTTTTTTTTCTTTCATGAATTATGCTTTTGTTATTGGATCTATGAACTTATTTCCAAGTTCACTTAGATTTTCTTTTGTGTTTTCTTCTAGAAGTTTTATAGTTTTGTACTTTACATTTAGGTTTATAATTTCTTTTAGTTAATTTTTGTAAGAGGTGTAAGATCTGTATCTAGGTTTGTTTGTTTATTTAATACTAGAGTCCTGGTGCATGAAAATCGTGCACTGGGGTGGGGGGGGGGTCCCTCAGCCTGGCCTGTGCCCTCTCACTGTTCAGGACCTCTCGGGGGATGTCCGCCTGCCGGCTTAGGCCCGCTCCCCCTGGGGATCAGCCTAAGCCAGCAGTCAGACATCCCTCTCGTAGTCTGGGGCTCTTGCAGTCCAGGACCCCTTGCTCCTTACCGCCCGCCTGCAGCAGAGGCGGGAAAGGCTCCCGCCACTGCCACTGCGCTCACCAGCTGTAAACCTGGCTCCCCCCCCCTCCCCCGTGGGAGGACACTGACCACCAGGGGGCAGCTCCTGTGTTGAGCGCCTGCCCCCTGATGGTTAGTGTGTGACATAGCGACTGGTTGTTCCGCCATTTGGTCAATTTGCATATTAGGGTTTTATTATATAGGATGATGTCCAAAGGTTCTACCACCATTTTGTTGAAAAAGACAAAATGTTGAATTGCCTTTACTCCTTTGTCAAAGACCAGTTGACAGTATTTATATGGTGCATTTCTTGGCTATTCCATTCATCTAAACATCTTCTTTCACCAATATTTTGTCTTAATTACTATAGCTTTATTATAAGCCCTGAAAATCGGTAATGTGAATCCTCCAACTTTGTTCTTCTACAGTATAGTATTGGCTATTGTAAGTCTGTAACCATTCCATATAAACCTTACAGTCAGTTTGTCCCTTATCTACAAACTAGTTTGCTGAGATTGTATTGAATCTGTAGATCAAGTTGGGAAGAAGTGACATCTCAACAGTATTGAGTCTTCCAATTCATGAACATGCAATATTTCTTAATTATTTAGATTTTCTTTAATGAGAGCTATATCATTTTTTTTAACATATAGAACTTACACATAGTTTTGTTAGATTATATATGAGTATTTTATTTTTTGGTGTTATTGTATGGTGTTTAAAAAAATAGTTTTGTTTATTAACCTTGTATCCTGATCTTGCTGTACTCACAAAATAGTTCTAGAAGTTCTTTTGTCATTTTTTTGAGATTTCCTATATATCATGTCATTTGCAAAGAAAAACAGCTTTATTTCTTTTTTCCAACTTTTATACTTTTTTTTTCTTTTCTTGTCTGTTGTACTAGTTAAATCTTCTGGGTACCATGTTCAATAGGAGTGGTAAGAGGGGGCATCCTTGCCTAATTCCCAATCTGAGGGAGAAAGTATTCAGTTTTTCACAATTAAGTGTGATATTAGCTGAGGATTTTCTATAAGTATTTTTTTTATAATGTTAAGGAAATTCCTCTAATTCCTAGTTTGCCGAGAAATTTATCATGAAGAAGTGTTGGCATTTGTCAAATGCTTTTCTGCATCAATTCATATGATGATATGAGACATGATTTTTCTACACTAGTCTATTGATATGTGATGTTGAGTAATTTTTTGAATATTGAACCAGTTTTGAATACCTGTAATAAATCTCAACTGGTGAGCACATTTATATTATTTTTATACATCATTGGATTCAATTTATTTATAAATTGAGGATTTAAAGAAAATCTATGCTTATGAAAGATATATTTTTTCTTTTTTAAAATGCCTTTATCTGGTTTTGGCATTAGAGTAATGTTAGCCTCAGAGAGTGAGTTGAGATGTATTACCTCTGCTTCTGTTATCTGGAAGAGATTGTGGTAGATTGATGTCATTTATTTTTTAAATGTTTGGTAGAACCCATCTGGGTTTGCTGCTTTCTGTTTTGGGAGGTTATTAACTATTGATTCAATTTCATATATATCCATCCAGATGAAATGTTTCTTCTTGTGTGTATTTTGTCTTTAAGGAATTTGGTTTTTTTTCACCTATGTTTTCAAAATTTGTTGGCATAGTGTTGTTTTTAGTATTCCTTTATTATCATTTTATTCAGGAATCAGTAGTGATGAGATCCCTCTTTTTATTTTTAATATTGATAAATTATATCTTCTCTCTTTTTTCTTGGTTAGCCTCAGTAGAGGTTTGTCAATTTGATTTTTTTTCTTCAAAGAACAAGGTTTTGATTTTGTTGATTTTTCTCTGTTGGTTTTCTGTTACTTTCAGCTCTAATTTTTATTATTATTTTCTTTTACTTGGTATAGGCTTAAATTGCTCTTGTTCTCTACTTCCCTAAAGTAGAAGCTTATTTAGGTTATTGATTTTTTTCACTGAGAACTATATTGCGATCCTTTGTGTAAGTACTCTATTACATCAAGTTTAATTGGCGCATAGTCAGTCATAAAGTGGATTTGACATTATTTTCTTAACTTGTCTATTGTTTAATATCATTGTGAAAACCTATGCATATCTTTGCTCACATTTTTGATGAATTACTTAGAATTAATTCTGGAAGGGAAGTTCTTGAAGAGATTACAATTGTAGTAATTCACCAAGCTGTTCATTTAAGGTCTGTGCACTTTTCTGTGTATATGATATCCTCTAATAATAAATCCTATTTAAAAAAACCTTTATGCAAAGTGCTGGGGGAGGCATTCAAATTTTAAAGGTCCTCATATATATTATATACACAAGTATTCATGGATAAAATGATATTGTTTGTTATTTAACTTGAAATATTCCAATGTCTTCCCTACACCAAAAAAAAAAAGTAGGAAGATGGATAAAATAAGAAATGTAGAATGCTGACAGCTGTCAAAGCTAAAATTATGGTTACACAGGAATTATTTCTTTTCTTGGGTGTTTTAAAAATTTATAATAAGTAGTTAAAAATATATAGTTATGAGTTAGAATTGTGTTGCTTCTAATTAGACAGCTTTCAATGTTACACATTCTGGATAATGTTAGTTTATCCCAGGACTACAGCTCTTCATTTCAATTATTTATCTTGATAGTTGCAGCTGAAGATGAATTTGAGTTGAGGTTATGTCAAAACAAGGTAAAATGGTCTTCTAAAATATGGCACCAAGTTATTAGTAATCAAAGAAATGCAAAGTGAAGCAGTAATGAGGTACCACTTTGGCTTATCTAATTGGCACAGATTTTTTTTTTTGTAATAGCAATATTCAGTGCTGCCTAGAGTTAGCAAGAAAGACATACTAATTCACTGATGGCAAAAGCATAATTCAGTACAAACATTTTAGAAAGTAACATGGCAACATGATTAAAGAATCTAAAAAATATTCAAATCTATTGACCCAATAATTGTTTTTGGAAAAATTTAACCTTTGGAAATAATTAAAATTGTGGACAAATACTGATGAATAAGAATGCTTGTTCCAGCTTTATTTATAATAATGATATATTGTAAGGTCTCAAGATGTTTAATCCCAAGAAATGGCTACATGATTTATGATATCACTATTAAACTAGCACTGAAGATGACATTTCAAAACAGTGATGTGCAGTCCAACACAGCAAAGGAACACATTCCTAACAAAAGAAGAGTTCATGCAGATGAGATTCTCAGAGAGGAGTACAGAGGAGGAAGGGGAGGTGGTTTTTGTTTGCTTGCTTCCTTGTTCCCATGGAGAATAACTATTTTAGAAGAAATTTAATGATGAAAGGTAATTTTAATAGCGTTACATTTTTAAAAAGCTAAAAACAAAATTGTACATGCATTATAGTATTAATGGCACACACACACACACATATATATATACAGAAAAAAAGGCTTGCAAGGAAATACAACAAAAACTGTGGGATCAGAAAAAAAATATATACATACACATGCATCTTTTAATTTTTTTGACTCTTGAGATGAGATTGGATCAGTTTATCAGTCACTTGACATGTCTGATCTCAACTATACATCATTGCAGGTGCCTTAAACAAAATTCTCCTGCTCAAAGACCAGAAACTTAGTAAAGGAAGTGGGAAAATATTTGCCTAAGGTTAGGCAGAGCCTCAGAAGACCATGCATATCAGCAAGAATATGAGACAGAGTGTGGCCAGAGTTTGAAGATTCTCCATAAGTTACTTCCAATAGCAAAAAGAAAAGAAGGGCTTGACATCCTCCTGGAAACGTGGTCAATATACAGGAAGATATTGCCTCTGTGAAGGAGTAGGAGGAGGGTGAAATCACACATATATTTTATATAAATACATAAATACACACACAACTCTATATTATAATGTGACAAGATAGAAAAACTAATATCACAGAGTAGAAAGTTCAGAAACATCCATGAATATATGAAAACTTGATTACAACAAGCAGACGTTACAAATCATGGAGTAGAGAACGAATTATTCAATGTTTAACGCTGGTTCAGTTCCACATAAAAGAGGAAGAATCCCTGTCTCACACCATACTTAAAAAAATATAGATAAATATTCACACTCTATGCCAGGAAAGCTGCTCATTTTTTTTTTCTTTTTATTTGGTAACTGGCTACTTTTCCTTAATCTAATTTTTTGACAATCTAAAACAATGTGGTCAACTTATTGTTCTTTACTGAATCTCATCCAATGTATCTTTGTCAAGAACCTATTGGGTGCCTAATATTGTTAGATATTGTGAGTGAAAGAAAAGAAATATGCTAGCATCTTTGCCTTTGTAAGGCTTATGGGAATCTTATAACTTTGTTTATACCTTTTTCATTTTTCTAAAAGGTATAAGTTTATAGAAGTTCATGCTGGATTTCACCTTACCTGGGTTCTCTATGGGTTGAAGAAATTTGAAAGTCTTCTTAGGTGTAACTTCTACGGAGATACTAGTAAAAACAAAATTGGCTTTTCCTTTGTTTTAGCAACAGCGTACTGTCTACAGACTGACTCTAGTTAAAGCATGGAATGTGGATGAACTCCAAGCCTATGCTGAGCTGGTGTCTCTAGGGCTTCCTGACTTCATCGAAGTGAAGGTAAGCCCCTGCTGGCCACTGCTGTACCCTCTTCCTGCGATGCTTTGTTAATCATCCTAGAGTTAACATTTTTTTAGACTCTATGGGAGGTCCCAGATGTTTTATGGATTCATTCAGAAATATTAATCAGGAACCAGGCACTGTTCTAGTCACTGGGGATAGTAGCAGTAAAAACATAAGCATTAGTTCTCACAAAAATATTATTTTAGTGAGAGTTAGACAGTCATCACAAACTGAATAATAAGAAACTACATATAGTTGACCGGTGAACAATGCGGGGTTAGGAGCATACTTGAAAATTCGTGTATAACTTTTGACTCCCCATAAGCTTAACTACCAATAGCCTACTAAAACCAGAGACTTAATAATATAAACAATTGACTAAGAATATGTAATATGTTATATATGTTATATACTATATTCTTACAATAAAATAAGCTAGAGGAAAGAAAACTTTATTAAGAAAATCATAAGGATGAGAAAATACATTTATAGTATTTATTGAGAAAAATGTGTCAATAAATGGACATGTGCAGTTCAAACCTGTACTGTTCAAGGGTCAACTGTAGTAACATTAATATGCTGAGGAATAAAAGTGTTATAGTGAATGATTGGTTGGCTTTTAAATAAATTTCAATTATGGAAAATTTCAAACATATAAGAAGTGGAGATACTGGTTTAATTTACTCCATTTGTCCATCATCCAGCTTCCAAAATTGTCAACTCATGTTTCAGCTATATTCTTACCCATTTTCTCACTTTACCATATTATTTAGAAGCAAACTCCCACATTATATCATTGAGTCATAACTGTTTAAATATATAACTCTAAAAGATGTATACTCATCTTAAACACTTATTCAGAATACTGTTTTCATAACTAAACAACTTTAACAAATAATTTTTAAGTATTAGAACATGTAAGGTTTCAAACTGGGCCAATTATTTCAACAGTATTTTTTTAACACAATATTTTTTATGTATATATATTTTTATTGATTTCAGAGAGGAAGGGAAAGGGAGAGAGAGAAACATCAATGATGAGAGAAAATCATTGATCGGCTGCTTCCTGCATGCCCCACACTGGGGATGGAGCCCGCAACTTGGGCTTGTGCCCTGACCGGAATGGAACTGTCACCTCCTGATTCATAGGGTGATGCTCAACGGTATTTTTAAATCTGGACCATTCATTGTAAATGCATTATTTTTCTCTTAAATTTCTTTTAATCTAATTTCTCTTCCATATGTTTTCCCCTTTGTAATTTATTTTGTTGAAGAAAGTGATTATTTATCCTGGCTTGTTCCCCATATTTATATTCTAGATTCTGCTGATTGTATTTTCCTATGTTTTCTATATTTCCTGTGGATTGGTAGTTAGATCAAGAGAAGGTTGATTTATCTAGGTGATAAATGGAAATGGAAACAATAAAATAAAATAAGAAAAGAGAAGATTGATCAGGTTCTTGTGTGTGTGTGTTTGCATTTCAAGATTATTTCATTTGTAGTATTGTATACTTCCAGGAAGAGACATGTAATGTCTGGTTATCTGTGTCATGGTTTTGCCAGTATTTCATTTATTTATTGGGTATATTTATTTATTTTTATTCTAGAGAGGGAGCAAGGGAGAGAGAGAGAGAGAGAAAGAAAGAAACAGCAATGTGAGAGAAATACATAAATTGGCTGCCTCCTGTATGCACCCCTGACCAGGGATCGAACCTGCAACCTAGATATATGCCCTGATCGGGAATCGAACCTGTGAAGCTCCAACCATTGAGCTACTCCAACCAGGGCTTTGCCAGTGTTTCTTTGGGATGATTCCTATAAGTGGGTTGATGTATCAAAGGGTAAATGCATATATTGTTTTGCTAGATATTGTGGTTGGCTGTTCTAGATATCATAAGCCAGAAGGCTGTTCTGAGAAGATGACTTTTTTAAAACTGGTATCTAAATACTAAGAAGCAACAAAATATGCAAAGGCTTGGGATTAGAACATTTGAGCAAATGGCAGAGATAGTATATGGAGGTCCTATGTGATCTCTGTGGGGCGTCTGGAGTTGACAGTGACAGAAGATGAGTCAGAGAAGTGGACTGGGGCTGGATTCTGTTAGGTCTTTCAAGCAAGGATAAGAGAATTGGATTTTATACCAAATTTCATGGTACGCTTTTCTTTATACTAGGTGTACTTCTAAAGCTGGAGAATCATGTGTCTGATTTATGATTGTAAAACAACACCTTGCTGCTGTCATAAAGAGAGTATAGAGGGCAATAGTAGAAGTAGGCAGACCAGTTACAAAGCTATTGCTTAATTCAAACAAGACATGTGATGGATTAGGGAAGGTCATTGGTAATATATGTTGGAGAAATGTGGCCGCATTTAGGATAAATTTTGGAAGTAGAACCAACAGAACTTATTGCTAGATGATATGTAGGGAGTGAAAGAACAAAAGGAATCAATAATAGCACTGGATTTTTAGCTTAAACAGTTGTGTGGATGTGGAACAGTTTACTGAGATGGAAAGACCCAGGCAGGAAGGAGGTAAGTTTGGGAAGTAATTTCATGTGTTCTATGTTGGCCTTATTAAATTTGAACCACATGTAGGTTCAAATAGGCCCCAGATCATAGAAGTGTGGAGGTCAGCTCTGGCAGAGACAGGACTTGGGTTTAAAGCACAGAAGACTGGGCGGTTTTAACTTCAGTTGAAAGCTGAATTAGGACAAAATTTACCCACTGACACAGAATGGCACTTGGAGATTTATCTCTTACCTATGCTGTTGGTGAAAAAGTTTTCCAGGACCTATCCCTCAAAAGGGGTTGATGGTAAAATTTAATAGTGCCTCCAGGTCACAAAAAGGCTCTGAATATGTGAAATGGATGGTGACAATTGACCCTGGGTTAGTGATATGCCTGGGGCTCTCTGCAGAAGCAAACACAGTACCGTTCATATCCTTTGTCTGTATGTCCTGGATGTGTGTGTATGTGGTGGGTGCCAGAGTCCTTCATAGTCTGCACACACTGGCGTCTCAAGTGGGGAAGAGAGAAGAGCACAGCTTTGATACATTCCTAAAAGGTGCTGAAAGAGCTGGGACAGGTTACTATCTTCCTTGAGTCTAAACTTCCTCAAGATTAAAATTAGAATAATAGTAGCAATGTAATAGCTTTGTTTTGAGAAATTCATTGGGGTAATGGGTACGCTTGGATTCAGTAAATGTTTAACTCACTTTCCATTAAGCACATTTATTTAAACTAAATCAATAGAAGCTATTTATTACATTGATTTCCTCTTTTCTTTCAGTGTTAATCTTGTAAAATAGTTTTTCTATTATATCCTCAGGTAAATTAACATACATTTTAGCTTTGTTAGGCTTAAATAGGCCTTTCTTTGCTAACCTGAGAATCTTAACCATCATTATTGGCTTGCTTGTTTGTGAAAATGTGTTTCATGTTACAAACATCTGTCTCATTGAAAAACTTTTATAACACTATTTATAAATGAAACACTGCCTTTGTATTCTCTCCTGGCATTGTACCTTGAGAATAGTAAGTACCCAGTAATTATTTGCTGTCAAATGATATAAGACTCTCTTACCCTTTGCACTGTAACTGTCTATAAGAACTCAATCCTTGCAGAATGCATCTTGCAAAACAAATGGGTTAGCATAGCCTCACTCTTTCTGTGAAGATAAGGAATAGTACCAGTTGTTCATGTACATGGTAATACCTAACTAGTGTTTATCAATTGGTTCATGATCGTTAAAGAGTAGACAAATTCTGAGTAATATGAATGAAATTTTATATTAGATCAGAAAAGAGTTCTGGGGTTTCTTATCATAGAAGAGTTTGTTACTTGATCTTTAAGTCATTCAGCATAGAGTGGTTGGGGGTCCAGAGAAGAATAGGCTCAGAATTTTGACATATTATCCCAGTTATCTGGTAAGGGACATGCACAAGATATGATGACATTGAGGTCAGATAAGGTAGAGTTTCCTGACTGGAGATTGAAGAGATGATGGAGGATTTAGGCAGGTGAAGACTGGATGCTGAGTGAGAAGGTCCAATAAGAAGGCCTCCAAGCCATGTTGAGAAGCTTGGGCTGTTTTGTTTTTGTTTTTGTTTTTGGCGGGGGGAGAGGACTGTTGAAGCATTTTCAGGATATAGGAATGACATGATTTGGGTATCATGCTGCAGATGTCATAAAGACATTTCTCATCAAACTGTAGGGAACAAAAACAGGATCAGGAGTCTTTAGACACCCAGTCAGTTTAATTAGAATAGCAAGCTGCCAAAATACTGCTCACCTGCATACTTTGAATCCCTAGGTAAACTTTCCAAGCAGCTAGTAAAAAAAGACCTAGAGCAGAGAAATCCATCAGAAAGGTGCTAAGGTCATGGTGTGGGCTATGCTTTTCACTACAAACGTGAAGATGTACAAATGGTCCTGTTCTTGGGGAACTTGCTTTGGGTCTGCTTGTTACTCCTCAACCTGTAGATTCTGGAGTGAATGACTACTTTCCAGTTGCCACATTGTGCCCATCTGTTTTCTTAAGGTTGTTCTTTTTTCAAAGTTGTGAGGAAACAACGTGATGTTGGTAATAAATGGGGAGGGTGTGGGGTGTGGAGGTGGGTGAGAAGGTGGCAGATAGCCATGATATGAGGGAAACTGATAGTGGTTTTAGATAGTTCAGGGTTAAGTGTGACCAGGAATAAAGTCAGCATAAGTCATTGGTAGACCAGAGTTTGGAAGAAGTGAAGAAGCCAAGGCAGAGAGCACCACAGAGTGAGGCATTAGGAGCTATACTGGTGAGGGCTCAGGGGTTCCCGAAAGTGACTTCACAGACCAGTTCACTGAAACTGGTTTCTGCCCGAAGCATTTCTGTCATGGTGAAGGCTCAGGCTCTGTGGATGGTTCAAGCTACCCGTACTGCAGACCCCAGCAGATTTGGTTTGGCTAAAATGAGAACTTTTATGTGAAAGTGCTTTGGAAAGTGCTATAAAGCATCATGCGAATATGTGGAGAAATATTATGTGGAGGCATAATAATGAGCTGTGTGGCATTCATTCTCTAATTTCATTTCCAAGCCAAATATCTCCTTAATATTTCATGATTTATTATTGCTGAGTAAGAAATATTAAACATTTTCCAAAGCCATTGTCATGAATATAAGATCTTATCTAAAAACCTCTGCTTCAATTAACTAGCTTTTTAAATATTAAAAATAAATTCCTTTGAAATAACTGTTCCATACATGGCTGTTCATATAATTCATGCATCATTAACAGTATTTAAATTGAAGTGAAGTTTGTTTTTGTGACCAATTTTATCTATCAATAAATCATTTTTATGGTTTTTATACATTCAGGTATGTTTAGCATAATTTTTCAGCCATGCTTTTTTAAAGATTTTTTAAAACTACTTGCTTTTTTAATTCACCGACAACTCAGACTCAGTTTAATGAATTCAATAAATTATTGGGCTAATAGAGAAGATTCTCTTGTTTGCTAGAACTAAGCTGGGTCACCTAAGGTTTGCGTCCAGCAAAGGTCATCTCAGTCTAGTAGACCAGCAATCTTCTTGCACAGCCATCTGGAACAGAGCGTTCTGCAGAGCTCATCTGAGTTTTCAGCCAAGTCCTGGCTCTGCCATCTGTAGGGTCAGGGTCACTCTTCAGAGTTCATTTGTGGGTTTTTCATTTAATGTCATTCTACCCCCTTTAATGACTGGTGTGTGTGTGTGTGTGTGTGTGTGTGTGTGTGTGTGTGTAAGAGAGAGAGAGAGAGAGAGAGAGAGAGAGAGAGAGAGAGAGAGAGAGAGAGGTGTGTGTGTGTGTGTGTGTGGTGCATGTTTTTTATTTCAGTATTCCCTACTTAGTAGTAGCTTATCTAGAATATTCAAACCATTTGTCAAGAAAGCTTGATTCGCCGAAACCGGTTTGGCTCAGTGGATAGAGCGTCGGCCTGTGGACTGAGGGGTCCCAGGTTCGATTCCGGTCAAGGGCATGTACCTGGGTTGCGGGCACATCCCCAGTGGGAGATGTGCAGGAGGCGGCTGATCGATGTTTCTCTCTCATCGATGTTTCTAACTCTCTATCTTTCTCCCTTCCTCTCTGTAAAAAATCAATAAAATATATTTAAAAAAAAAAAAAAAGAAAGCTTGATTCTAGGGTATTTGAAGAGCCTACAAAGTTAAGATATCCAATATTTAAAAATGAATTATTTATCATTATGTAATCTACCAAGTAGAGAACTTAGCTATGAAATTTTTGGATTTTATATGACTGGGCTGTCAGGTATTGTTCAAAACAGAACCAAAGTTATCTCACTGAATAAGAATTTCTATAGAGGTGAGATACATGTAGGTGTGCTTAAATGCATGTATACATATCCACATAAGTATTTCCTATTTGGCATGAGTGTGTGTGTGTGTACAAAATGCATTACAAAGTGATGTCTTTAAAGAATAAATAATAACAATAATGGGATCCCTATCCAGCCTTTAACATAAAATTTACCAACCTCTAACCTAAACTGTACCGTAAAATGGGAGCTCATTTTATTTTCCCAGTGAATAAATTGTTCAGTGAATTTTTATGGGTGTCAACTATGCCTGCCTTATTATTCTAGGGGACTGTCATCCCTTGAGAATTAATCTATTATAGATCCCAAATGAATCTGAATGGAAAGATATGTTGTTGGTTCAAATAATATTGTCATACATGACACAGAGCACAGGTACCCAAGCACCAGCACTGTCATAGAGTGAAAAGAAAGAACATCCATCAGCCCGGGAGCACCAGTGCTGTCCTTGTCACTAACTCCTTGTATTAGTTCCCAAGAATTTTATCATCGTTGTATCACTTTCTTCACTTTAAAATACAGATGGGATTGATTTGGATGAATTCTACTAGCTCTGAAATTTTCTCTATGACATTTAAACAGGTCTGTAATTGTCTCTAACTATTGTAATGTCTCCACAGGGTGTTACCTACTGTGGAGAGAGTTCAGCAAGCAGTCTTACCATGGCCAACGTGCCCTGGCATGAGGAAGTGGTACGCTTTGTCCGTGAATTGGTGGATCTGATCCCTGACTATGAAATTGCTTGTGAACATGAACATTCCAATTGCCTCCTAATTGCTCACAAAAAGGTAAGAGTAATTTGAATATGAATTCTTCTGCCACCCTTATCCTTACTTCTCCTTTCTTCTCTTTCCTCTTAATTTTCCCCTCACCTTATAACAGTGAATATCTGCTTGTTTGCTACCTTTCCTAAAACAATAATTTAAAAAACCCTAAAGTCTTTCTGTTGGGTTCATAAACGCTCTTCTTTTGTGTGAAATTACTTTGTATTTAGTCCTCACATAGGCATTCGAAGTGCTTTCTGGATTGTAATTGGTGCATGCTAAAAAACAAAAGCAAAACCCGCTTGTAATAAACTTCTAGGCCTTTCCCGGGATGACGAGGGAAAACTAAAAAGTAAACAACCTCCATATGAGTGTTTCTGACTGTCAGAAGAAATATTGAGGTATTTATCATATTTTAGATCACTTTGAATCTTGGCCTGTGGAGAAATTTCTCTGAGATTTTGGTTCATAACTCTTTCAATTTTTCCCCTTCAGTGCTTTTATTAGGCAGAATGTATAAATCCAGTGTATTTCTTAAGTAAATAATGCCTAGCAAAGGAAAAATTCAGCTCTTCATAGACGTAGGCCATTAAAATAAGGAAAACTCTGATCAGGAGGCTAAGTCTTAGAACAGCTATTATAAAATGTCCTTATGGAAATATTTACACAGAAACAATATAGTATCTGGAATTCAATTCAGGCGAGGTATGTGATGTGTGGATGGGTTGGGGTTATTGAGGCTAGATGATGGATACGTAGAGGTTTACTAGTATACTATTTTGCCTAGTTTCTAATTCAAATTCTCCATTAAAAATGCTTTTTTAAAGTAGTAGACATGGATGAACCTTGAAAACACTGTAGTAGGTGAAAAAAGTCTGACACAAAAGGCCACATATTGTATGATTTCATTTATAGGAAATGTTCAGAATAGGTAAACCCATAAAGATAGGAAGTAGATTGGTGGTTGCCAGGGACTAGGGGAAGAACAGATTGGGAAGTGATTGCTGATATCTATGGGATTTCTTTTTGGGGTGATGAGAGTGTTCTTGAATTATATGGTGGTGTTGTTTGCACATGTTCATGACTATGCTACTGAATTGTGTACTTTAAAAGGCTGAATTTTATGGTATGTGAATTATATCACCATAAAGGTTGATTAATACCAAAAAATTAGTAAAGGTCAAGGGTAGGCTACTGTCATACTGGTTTGGTGGTGATGAACTCATGTCCTTTAGTGTTCTCTTATCTGGGAAACCCTTTATCTGTCTTACTCTAAATGATAGCCTTCTGGTTAGAGTAATCTTGGTTGTAGGTACTTGCTTTTCATCACTTTGAATGTTTTATGCCATTCTCTCTGGCCTGCAAAGTTTTTGTTGCAGAATCAGTTGATAGTCTATGGGAGCTCCCTTGTACATAACTAATGCTTTTCTCTTGTTACTTTTAAGATTCTCTCTTTGTCTTTAACCTTTGATATTTTAATTATGACATATCTTGGGGTGGGCCTCCTTGGGTTCATCTTGTTTGGGACTCTATGTGCTTCCTGGACTTTTGTGTCTGTTTCCTTCAACAGGTTGGGGAAGTTTTCCATCATTATTTCTATAATTAGGTTTTCAATATCTCCCTCTTTCTCTTATCCTTCTGAAACACCTATAATGTGAATGTTGTTATACTTGATATTGTCCCAGTTAAAAAAGTGGCACACTGGGGTGCCAGACCAGCCTGTTCCACGCCTCCATACCTCCTACCAGTCTCAGTGTGCTTTCTTCTTTACCTCTCTAGTTGTAGTACTTCCACTCAGCCAGCTTTCCTGTGGTTCTGGATGATAGTTGTTCTGTATTTTAGTTGTAATTTTGATGTGGTTGTGGGAAGCAACAAGTACAGGCATTTACCTATGCCACCATCTTGGTTCTCCTCCTGATGGCTAATTTAAGGGTCGCCTACTGTTATAGACAATGTTTATTTTCATTTCAAAATTCATGGGTTGAAGTCCTGACCCCTTAGTGTAGCTGTATTTGAGATGGGGCCTCTAAGAAAGTAATTAATGCTAAAGGAAGCCATAGAGGTGGGACTCTAATCTGACAGGATTGGTTTTCTTATATGAAGAGACACTAGAGCGTGCCCACCCCCAGCCTCCCAACCCAACCTTGTGTACACACTAAGAAGAGGCCACGTGAAGCCATAGAGAGAAGATGGCTGTTTGCTGGAACCTTTGTCTTAGAATTCTAGCATCTAGAACTGTGAGAAGCCCTGGCCGGGTATATATTCACAAAGTGAGCAGTCTTGGCAAGTTTGAGTAGGATGAGGGAGGTAACTTCTGAAGCAACTATAATATGCTCCTGTTGGGCAAGTTCATGGTACAGTGAAGTCCTGTGGCAGAGGAACTGTCATAATCTCAGGCAATTTGGAAAATCTTCCCAGAGCAAAGGACATTTATGAGGAGACCTGAGGCTTAAGTAGGTGTTAATGAGACAGGAAATAGCATGGAAGTCATATGATGGAACTAGTTCATGAAAAGCCTCTAGAATGGAGGTTTGATATTTAGGCCATATGTCCTAGATAATGGGGCTCTATTCTACTGTTGGCATAGTAATCTCAAGCAGTTTGCAGAATTTGGAAACCGCAAATACTGGAATTGGAAGACTGTTGTTGAGTCCCAGAAGTGAGGGCCTGTATTAGGGCCATGTCAGGGCATGGTGATAGAAATGCTGCTAAGGAAGAATTGATGGGGGCTGGTCATATTTTGGATGTGAGGGGTCAGGGAAGGGAGGGCTCTAGTTTTGAGGTTCAGCACCCGGAGCTGACAGTGATTGCTTTCATAGCACTATAGAACATTTAAGAGCAGTCGGTCTTGGGAGGGAAAATGACGGGAAATATGGATTTTACATCTTGAATTTTAGAGTTCTAAGAGCCCTTGGGGCACCATTTTAAAAAATGATCTTATGAGAAAAAATTTTCTCATGATTCATCGATAAAGTCTTTCATTAGTTTGTCATTTTCCCTCCTAAAGCTCTTAGCTTTTGGGTAAAAAGATCACATGTCATTATAGCACAGGGAATATAGTCAATAATATTGCAATAAGTTTGCACAGTGACAGATAGTTACTAGACTTATCGTGGTGATCACATCAGGTATATAAATGTTGAATCACTATGTTATATACCTGAAACTAATATAATATTTTGTGCCAACTATAATAAAAAAAATTTAAAAATCAGATGTCAGTTAAACTCAGCATGTTGTAATATTCTTTATTCAGGAACCTATACACTTAATATTTTTCTCAACTAGGATATGAAATTGTTAGTTGTTAACTTGGTTTATAAACAGGTTCTTCTTTTTTTTAATTAAATCTTTATTATTCAGATTATTACAGTTGTTCCTCTTTTTCCCCCCATAGCTCCCCTCCACCCGGTTCCCACCCCACCCTCTGCCCTTACCACTCCCCCTTCACTGTCCTCATCCATAGGTGTACGATTTTTTTCCAGTCTCTTCCCGCACCCCCATACCACTTTCCCCCTGAGAATTGTCAGTCCACTCCCTTTCTATGCCCCTGATTCTATTATATTCACCAGTTTATTCTGTTCATCAGATTATTTATTCACTTGATTTTTAGATTAACTTGTTGATAGATGTGTATTTGTTGTTCATAATTTGTATCTTTACCTTTTTCTTCTTCTTCCTCTTCTTACAGGATACCTTTCAGCATTTCATATAATACTGGTTTGGTGGTGATGAACTCCTTTAGCTTTTCCTTATCTGTGAAGCTCTTTATCTGACCTTCAATTCTGAATGATAGCTTTGCTGGGTAAAGTAGTCTTGGTTGTAGGTTCTTGATATTCATCACTTTGAATATTTCTTGCCACTCCCTTCTGGCCTGCAAAGTTTCTGTTGAGAAATCAGCTGACAGTCGATGGGTACTCCCTTGTAGGTAACTGACTTTCTTTCTCTTGCTGCTTTTAGGATACTCTCTTTGTCTTTTGCTCTTGGCATTTTAATGATGATGTGTCTTGGTGTGGTCCTCTTTGGATTCCTTTTGTTTGGGGTTCTCTGCGCTTCCTGGACTTGGAAGTGTATTCCTTTCACCAGGTAGGGGAACTTTTCTGCCATTATTTCTTCAAATAGGTTTTCAATATCTTGCTCTCTCTCTTCTTGCACCCCCATAATTCGGATGTTGGTACACTTGAAGTTGTCCCAGAGGCTCCTTACACTATCTTCATATTTGTGGATTCTTTTTTCTTTTTTGTTTTTCCGGTTGGGTGTTTTTTGCTTCTTCAAATCTTTGACTTGATTCTTGTGATCCTCTAGTCTGCTGTTAGATCTCTGTATAATATTCTTTATTTCAGTCAGTGTATGCTTAATTTCTAGTTGGTCCTTTTTCACATCCTCGAGGATCTCACTAGATTTATTGAGGGTCTCACTAAATTTATGGGCGGTTTCTAGAAAATTCTTGAAAAACCTTATAACCGTGGTTTTGAATTCTATATCCAGTTGTTTGCTTTCCTCCATTTCTGTCATTTGTGACCTGTTTCTTTGTCTCCACATTTTGGCTGCTTCCCTGTGTTGATAGAGTAGCTTTCTGTGCTAGGTGTCCTATAGGGCCCAGTGGCTCAGCCTCCCCAATTACCTGAGGTGGACACTCTTGGTGCACCTCTTTGTGGGCTTTGTGCATAGTCTTGTTGTAGTTAAGCCTTGATTGTTGTTGGTATCACTGGGAGGAATTGACCTCCAGGCCAATTGGCTGTGAGAATCAGCTGTGTCTACGGTGGGAGAACTTCTGTGCTGGAGACACCCCTCTGGGGCAAGTCTTGCTTCAGTGGGGCTTTGGTGCTCACTGAGTCTGCCCCCTGAGTGTGTCCCTTATGGATCTGAGGAGTTGTAATCTGGATGGTCCCACTCTGACCACTGGGTACACTGGCTCTTGGATCTCTAAGGAGGTGCTAATTTAACCTCTGCCTGAGGCTACCCAGCAGGAGCTACAGAGAGATCTGCAGATTCCTCTTCTTTGTTTGTGGTTTGGAGGTGCCCAGATGAGGTCCAGCTATGAAGCAATGCAAGCTGCTGTGGGGCCTTGGGCCTTCTTTTGGATGTTCTGGGTCTCTCTGATCCAGCTGCAGTTTGTTAGGTAATTTTAGATTGCAAAGGGCCAGGCCATTCATATGCAAAAGCCTCTGCGCACAGATTGGGTGGGGCGGGGTCTCAGGGAATCAACAGGGTGGAGCAAGCAGCTATGGCTGCTCCTCAGTCCTACCCTAAGAGACCCCGCATTTCAGTGTCCTGGTAATCGCTGCAAGCACCTCTGAGAAAGCTGTCCTCGAGTTCCGCCCGATGCCAGACAGCGCAGTTTCTCCCCATATGAGTCTGGGTCCCTAGAGACTCGCCCAGAACTGGAGTTCAGAGCATTGGGAGCTTGTGACTCCCTCCCGATTGAAAAAGACAACCGCGTCCTCAGTTGCCAGTCCTTTCCACGTGCGCCTCCGTACCTCTGCACTTGACTTCTGCACCTCCTCTGAGTCTCTGTGCTTTTCTCTTTCCTTCTAGTTGTAGAATTTCCACTCAGCAAGCCTTCCTGTGGTTCTGGATGATGTCCGTTTTGTCTTTTAGTTGTATTTTTGAAGTAGTTGTGCGAGGCAGCAATTTCCGGTGTTTACCTATGCCGCCATCTTTGTTTCTCCTAATCAGGTTCTTTTTATTTTAATATATTTTATTGATTTTTTACAGAGAGGAAGGGAGAGGGATAGAGAGTTAGAAACATCGATCAGCTGCCTCCTGCACACTCCCTACTGGGGATGTGCCCGCAACCAAGGTACATGCCCTTGACTGGAATCAAACCTGGGACCCTTGAGTCCGCAGGCTGACGCCCTATCCACTGATCCAAACCGGTTAGGGCAATCAGGTTCTTTTTAAAAAGACAGTGGCATAACAGCTTTGTCCGTTTATAAATCAAGTGTCAACATATTACACATTTACATGAATGAGTGTCAAATAAATACTGCGAATTAAAAGCCTCCACAGTTCAATTAGTAGTTTTTCTTAATGTACGTTCTGTTTTCTTAACTTCTGGTCATTATTCTATAATTACTTTTGAGAAGCAATTTTCTAAGAGAGTACAAATTGGATTATTTCCCTTTATTGAATTGACTTTTTTTTTCTTTTTAATTCCTTTATTGTTTAAAGTATTAGAAATGGTATTACATATGTCTCCCTTTTCCCCCATTGACCTCTCCCCAGCCATCGAGCACATGCCCTCAACCCCCCTAGTGTCTGTGTCCATTGGTTATGCTTATATGCATGCATGCAAGTCCTTTGTTTGAACTCTTCCCCCCCGACCCCCGCTCCCACCTTCCCTCTGAAGTTTGACCGTCTGCTCGATGCTTCTCTGTCCCTGGCTCTATTTTTGTTCATCAGTTTATGTTGTTCATTATATTCTACAAATGAGTGAGATAATGTGATATTTATCTGTCTCTGACTGGCTTATTTCGATTAGCATCCATGCTGTTGCTAATGGTAAGAGTTCTTTTTTTTTTTTTTTTTTTTTTTTACAGGAGCATAGTATTCCATTGTGTAGATGTATCACAGTTTTTTTAATCCACTTATTTGCTAATGGCATTTAAGCTGTTTCCAAATTTTAGCTATTGTAAATTGTGCTGCTATGAACATAGGTGTGCATAGTCCTTTCTGATTGGTGTTTCTGATTTCTTGGGATATATTCCTGGAAGTGGGATTACTGGGTCAAATAGGAGTTCCATTTTTAATATTTTGAGGAAACTCAATAATGTTTTCCAACCAGTCTGCATTCCCACCAGCAGTGCACTGGGGTTCCTTTTTCTCCGCATCCTCGCCAGCACTTGTCGATTTGTTGATGATAGCCATTCTGACAGGTGTGAGATGGTACCTCATTGTCATTTTGATTTGCATCTCTTGGATGATTAGTGACTTTGAGCATGTTTTCATATGTCTCTTGGCCTTCTGTATGTCCTCTTTCGAAAAGTGTCTCTTTAAGTCCTTTGCTCATTTTTTTTATTGGACTGTTTATCTTCCTTTTGTTAAGATGTATGAGTTCCCTATAAATTTTGGAGATTAGGCCCTTATCAGATATAACATTGGCAAATATGTTGTCCCATGCAGTGGGCTTTCTTGTTGTTTTGTTGGTGGTTTCTTTTGCTGTGCAGAAGCTTTTTATTTTGATGTAGTCCCATTTGTTTATTTTCTCCTTAGTTTCTAATGCCTCAGGAGCTGTTTGATAAAGATATTGCTATGATATATGTCTGGTATTTTGCTACCTATGGATTCTTTTAAGATTTTTATGGTTTCCTATCTTATGTTTAAGTCCTTTATCTATTTTGAGTTTATTTTTGTGTATGGTTAAGTTGGTGGTCTAGTTTCATATTTTTACATGTATCTGTCCAATTTTCCCAGCACCATTTATTGAAGAGACTATCTTGACTCCATTG
Source organism: Myotis yumanensis (assembly GCF_028538775.1). Taxonomy (NCBI): domain Eukaryota; kingdom Metazoa; phylum Chordata; class Mammalia; order Chiroptera; family Vespertilionidae; genus Myotis; species Myotis yumanensis. Next base: position 86,641,544 of record NW_027223755.1, on the reverse strand, counting down.
TATGCTCTTGCCTCCTTTGTCAAATTTAATTGAGGAAAATGGCTTGGGTTGATTTCTGGATTCTCTGTTCTGTTCCATTGGTCTATATGTCTGTTCTTTTTCCAGTACCAGGCAGTTTTGAGAATTGTGGCTTTGTACTATAGCTTGATATCTAACACCTATCCTCAGACTTCTCCAAATACTTTGAGAGGAGGAAAGATTCCCAAGCTCATTGTACAAGGCCAGCATTATCCTGATTCCAAAACTAGATAAAGACATTACAAAGAAAGGAAATTATAAGCCAAAATCCCTGATGAACATAGATGCAAATATCCTCAATAAAATATTAGCAAACTGAATTCAATAATATAGTAAAAAGATCATACATTATGATGAAGTGGGATTTATTCAGAGGATGCAAGTTTCAATATCTGAAAATCATTTCATATGATACACCACATAAATGAAATGAAGGGTAAAAATCATATGATCATATCAGTAGATGACAGAATCCAGCATCAATTTATGATTAAAAACTCTCAGCAAATTAGAAATAGAGGGAACATACTTCAAAATAATAAAGGCCATATTTGACAAACCCACCGCTAATATCATACTCAATGGGGGAAAACTAAAAGTGTTTTTCTTAAGATCAGGAATAAGACAGGGATGTCTATTTTCACCACGTTTATTCAATATAGTACTGGAAGTTCTAGTCACAGCAATTAGACACAGAAGGAAAAAGTAAAAGGCATTTCGATTGGAAAGGAAGAAGTAAAAATGTCATTTGCAGATGACAAGATCACCCTGAAAAGATTCCACCAAAAAACTACTAGAACTGATAAATTCACTAAAGTTGCAGGATACAAAATAAATATTCAGAAAATGAGATTGCATTTTTATACACCAACTATCAGAAAGAGAAACTAAGAAAACAATCCCATCACCATTGCATAAAAAATATACCTGTGGCCAATAGACATGAAAAGATGCTCAAATCACTAATCATCAGGAAAATGCATATTAAAACCATATCTGTTAGAATGGCTATCATCAATAAATCAACTAACAGCAAAAAATGGAACTGCCTTATGACCCAGGAATTCCACTTCTGGTGTACATCCAAAGAAACCCCAAACTCTCATTCAAAAGGATATATGCGCCCCTAAGTTAATTGCAGCATTATTTACAACTAGTGGCCCAGTAGACGAATTTGTGCACATTGAAAGGAAATTAATTAGAAGAAATATTTTAATATCGCTATTTGCCCTTTATAATAGAAATGTCAACAAAAACAACCAAATTCACGGTCAACAATGACAGATTGAAACCCATGCACGCGATTGGCACCAGTGAGAACTTTATATGTATCACGCATGGGCGAGTCAACATTTATTTTTAAATTGCCAGTGCGCGTCATATGTACCAGTCAGTTGGACGGTTGGACAGATGTATGGACAGTCACTTAGCCTTTTATATATTATTTACAATAGCCAAGATAGGGAAGCTCCCTAAGGGCCCATCAATAGAAGAGTGGATATAAATGTAATAGTACATATATACAATGGAATATTACTTGGCCATAAAAATGAATTTTTTTAAAATTTTGTTTTATTGCTTAAAGTATTACAAAGAGTATTACATATGTCTCCCCCCCCCCCCCCCCCTTGACATTCCCCTGGCCTCCCCTACCCCTCAGTGTCCTGTGTCCATTGGTTATGCTTATATGCATGCATACAAGTCCTTCAGTTGATCTCTTACCCCCCTCCCTCCCCCGAACCCTCCCCAGCCTTCCCGCTGTAGTTTGACAGTCTGTTCAATGCTGCTCTGCCTCTGTATCTATTTTTGTTCATCAGTTTATAATGGTCTTTATTATCCATAAATGAGTGAGATCATGTGGTATTTTTTTTTCATTGACTGGTTTATTTCACTTAGCATAATGCTCTCCAGTTCCATCCATGCTGTTGCAAATGGTAAGAATTCCTTCTTTTTTTACAGCAGCATAGTATTCCATTGTGTAGATGTACCACAGTTTTCTAATCCACTCATCTGCTGATGGGCACTTAGGCTGTTTCCAGATCTTAGCTATGGTGAATTGTGCTGCTATGAACATATGGGTGCATATATCCTTTCTGATTGGTGTTTCTGGTAAAATGAAATTTTATTATTTTCAATAGCTTAGAGGGTATTATGCTAAGTAAAATATGTCAGACAGGGAAAGGTAAATACCATATGATTTCACTTACATATGAATCTAAAAAACAAAGTAAATGAACAAATAAAACAGAAATAGATTCATAGATAAGAGAAGAGATTGATGATTGCCAGAGGCAAGGGAAGTTGGGATGGATGAAAAAGGTGAAGGGAATTATAAGTACAAATTGGTAATTAGAAAATAGTTATGGGGAGGTAAAGTAAACCATAGGGAATATGGTCAATAATATTGTAATAACTATGTATGGTGCCAGGTGGGTACTTGAACTATCAGGGGGATCACTTTGCAAAGTATATGCTTGTGCATCTGAAACTAATACACAATAATATTGAATGTAAACTAATTGAAAGTGAAATTTTAATAAAAGAAAAAATAGTGACAAGAAAAATTAGAATTAGCTTGACCATTAACACTTGATAATGCCAAAAACTTAGTTAATCCTCTTTCATTGATATCGCTCAAGATAAACTTGACTTACAATTCTGGAATGTATTCTTTATTCAGCAATTTGGTCTTTCAGGTTCAGTTTGGCTGGAGTCCTAAGGTAACAGAAATTCTCCTTTGACTATTTTGCTTTGATATGTAACCATATCTGAAGCATGAAAAACATTTTCTTTATCACGATAGGGATGAAGATCAGGCTCATTTTTAACTTTTTGGTATTTATTTGATTTTTTTTTAAATGGATGTATTTACTTCTGACCTGTTTACTTTTTTCCTTTCTAGTTTAAGATTGATAGAGAATGGTGGACGTGGATTGATTATAACCGCTTCCAGGAGCTCATCCAGGAATATGAAGACAGTGGTGGATCAAAGACTTTCAGCGCCGAGGATTATATGGCCAAAACTCCTCACTGGGCTTTATTTGGTGCCAATGAAAGAGGCTTTGATCCCAAGGACACACGATTTCAGAGGAAGAACAAATCGAAGGATATTTCTGGATGTTGACATTGTCTGCATTTAGGATACTGAAGGACAAAAACTGATGGCCCCAGTGCGTTCTCAGACTCCACCGTGATCTTTTCAAGGAAAAATTACACAAATTATATTTCATACCCAGGAGACTGTAAGGCAGAACCTGGGGATGCAAGTCATGTCCTGGGACTGAGGAGACAGCATCACTCTTGGAGTTCCAGTCTCACCATTTCTTTCCAGAACTCAGTCCCTTTTCTGATTTTCCTTCTGAGAAGAAATTCACAGTGGGGGGTGGGGGAGGGGAGAGTATACATACTCATTATTAGGATCTAACTGACAGTTTGAGTTATAATTAGTAACACCACCCTTAGAGTGCTATTCATGTTGGTATCTTCTCTTCCCCTTGCGGCTATAGCCCTTGTGGATTGTACGGCCCTGAGGTAAGTGTATCCACTCCCTTCTTATATCTGAAAGTAACTTAAGTTGTCATAATTCTCAGTTACTTTAAAATACTACATATATTACTTCAAATTTTTTAGTGCCAACCCTTTAGAAACTGAATTGGTTTTAAAACTGGACTAGATATCATTCCATTCCCAAATTGCCATAGAGGGTAATATATGGGCTGGATTAGAGTGAAAGCTCTTTTCTATAAGAGGAATTGCCATCTGATGTCATTCAATACTTAGTCTCACAAACCTTGAAACAATGAGTACAATTTGCTTTTTGTTTAAAAAGTCAGTGTTTAAGCCTCGTATGAGTACACATATAGCAGGTCTGACCATCTTCTTTCGCTCTTGTTGCCTTAGGTAATTTACTCAGTCTGTTCTTTAAGGTTCAAGTTTTTTCTCATTGTAAACATGAAATACTCAGTAGCTTTTTAAAGTATTATAGTTATTTTTTAAATTTCTTTATCCTAAAAATTTTATTAATAAAAAATCTTTTGTAGACATTTAGAACACAGATTTTTTTTGAGTGTTTGTTTTAAAGATGCTTCTAGTCTTATCAGAAATACTTTCTCCTTATCTATCAGTATTTCATTCAGATCTCTCTTCTCTGCTGGAGTAAAATTCACACATAATATAGTCCACCTACTTATTTAGTTGCAAATTGGCCCTGTATTTCTAAGTCATAGAGTCAAAATACTTCTCTCTTTTGTGACACAGGATGGCATAGTGACAAAGTACCACAGAAATCACATGTTCTTTCTTGAACCGACCACATCTTCAAGCCTATGTTCAGTTTCCTGTTCTGTTGACTTACGAGAGACGAGCTGGGGGTGGCCTAGCTCAGGGAGGCAAGATCTCATTGAAACTCAGGTATGCTAGTGGTCACGAACAGAAATGGAAAAACACCTTGAAGTAGAATGAAATGTTAAAAAACAAAACAAATAAACAAGAGGTTATACTAAGGAGGCCACAGGTGAGCTTCTATTTGTGATAGGTAACCAAGCAGCCAGTTGTTGGAAAATACCTCAGGGACTGCAATGAGGAGGAGGCAGAGCCTGCAGGGCTTTGGACCATCCCTCATCCTCCATTTCTTTTTTAAATTTTTTTGGTTAATCACTCGAGGATATTTTTTTCCATTGATTTTTAGAGAGAGTGGAAGGGAGGGAGGAAGGTGAGGAAGAGAGAGAGAGAAACATCCGATGTGAGAGAGAAATATCTACTGGATGCCTCCGGAAAGCACCCCAACTGGGTCCGGGGATTGAACCTGCAACCCAGGTACATGCCTTTGACTGGAATCGAACCTGCACCCTTCAGTCTATGGGCCGATGCTCTAACCCAGTGATGGCGAACCTTTTGAGCTCGGCATGTCAGCATTTTGAAAAACCCTAACTTAACTCTGGTGCCGTGTCACATATAGAAATTTTTTGATATTTGCAACCATAGTAAAACAAAGACTTATATTTTTGATATTTATTTTATATATTTAAATGCCATTTAACAAAGAAAAATCAACCAAAAAAATGAGTTGGCGTGTCACAGGTTCGCCATCACTGCTCTAACCACTGAGAAAAACGAGGTAGGGCCCTCATCTTCTTTTTCAACCAGGCAACTACGCTTTTATTTTTTATGTATGAGGTTCTGCTTAAGATTTAACTTGGAGAAAGATACTCTGTTGCTTCAAAGAAAAAACAAAACAGAAAAACCTTTCAGTTGCTGAAAGAGCCCTCCTGACTTCATTAACCTTAGGTACACAAATGAGTTGTTTTTATTCCCCCCAGGAAATGTTTGCTTTATATTAAAAAAAAAATAACATGGCATATTAATCACAGTTCACAGTCACAACAACAAAATGTAAATGCCTAGGAAAACTACAGTGAAATCCACATGAAAAAATTCATCACGTTCCCTGAGCGGTATTAAAGTAGGAGAGGATGGGGAGCCTGAATATTCCAAGAAGGTGACTTATTTTGAAAGTAGGCTCCTAAATGACCACTGGAAATTATCATTGGAGCTTGAGCCAATGATTCTAACATTCACCTGAAAAATTACTCAAATGGGTACAAATAGTTACAAACTTGTAGGGAAATAATTATTAAAGGAAAATTGCTTTACAAGGTATTAAAACATGTTATCTAATTAAAACTATGAAAACCAAGATGGTGGCATAGGTAAACACGGGAGTTTGCTGCCTCGAACAACCACTTCAAAAATACAACTAAAAGACGGAACGGACATCATCCAGAACCACAGGAAAGCTGGCTGAGTGGAAGTTCTACAACTAGGAGGAAAGAGAAAAGCATACCGAGGCTCAGAGGAGGCGCAGTGCTGAAGTAAAATACTAAGGTTCGGAGTGCATGTGGAGCGGGCTGGAGGCTGAGGGTGCGGTTGTCGTTTTCAATCGGGAGGGAGTCTCAGGCTCTGAGCTCCAGTTCCGGGCGAGCCTCTAAGGACCCACACTCATACGAGAGAAGCGGGACTGTCTGGCATCGCTCAGAACCCTAGGGCAGCTTTCTCTCTGTGGGGCTTGTAGCAACTACTGGGACACTGAGAAGCAGAGCCTCTGAGGGCAAGACTGAGAGCAGCCATAATTGCTAACCCCGCCCTGGTGATCCCGTGGAACCCGCTCCGCCCAAGCCCTGCAGGGAGGCTTTTGCTGGATAGCCTCAGGCAAAGGCTAGATTAGCACCTCCCTAGAGATCCAGGAGCCAGGAAGCCCAGAGGTCAGAGTGGGACCATCCAGCTTGCAGCTCCGTGGAACCATAAAAGACACACTCAGGGGGCAGACTCAGTGAGCACCAAAGCCCCATCGAAGCAAGTCTAGCCCCAGAGGGGTGTCTCCAGCACAGAAGTTCTCCCACCGCAGACACAGCTGATTCTCACAGCCAATTGGCCTGGAGGTCAATTCCTCACAGTGATAACTACAACAATCAAGGCTTAACGACAACAAGACTGTGCACAAAGCCCACAAGGGGATGCACCAAGAGTGTCTACCTCAGGTAATTGGGACACTTAGCACAGAAAGGCACTCTATCGACACAGCGAAGCATAAAAAATGCCGAGACAAAGAAACAGGACACAAACGACAGAATTGGAGGAAAGCAAACTGTTGGATATAGAGTTCAAAACCACACTTTTAAGGTCTTTAAAGAACTGTTTAGAAGCCGCCGATAAATTGAGTAAGGCCCTCGAAAAGACTGGTGAGACCGCCGATAAACGTAGTGAGATCCTCAAAAAGACTGGTAAGACCGCCGATAAATGTAGTGAGATCCTCAAGAAATCTAACGAGACCCTCGATGTTGTGATAAAGGACCAACTAGAAATTAAGCATACGCTGACTGAAATAAAGAATATTATACAGACTCCCAACAGCAGACCAGAGGGTCGCAAGGATCAAGTCAAAGATTTGAAATACGAAGAAGCAAAAAACACCCAACCGGAAAAGCAAAATGAAAAAATCCGAAAATATGAAGATAGTGTAAGGAGCCTCTGGGACAGCTTCAAGCGTACCAACATCCGAATTATAGGGGTGCCAGAAGATGAGAGAGAGCAAGATATTGAAAACCTATTTGAAGAAATAATGGCAGAAAACTTCCCCTACCTGGTGAAAGGAATAGACTTCCAAGTCCAGGAAGTGCAGAGAACCCCAAACAAAAGGAATCCAAAGAGGACCACACCAAGACACATCATAATTAAAATGCCAAGAGCAAAAGACAGAGAGAATCCTAAAAGCAGCAAGAGAAAGAAAATCAGTTACCTACAAGGGAGTACCCATATGACTGTCAGCTGATTTCTCAACAGAAACTTTGCAGGCCAGAAGGGAATGGCAAGAAATATTCAAAGTGATGAATACCAAGAACCTATAACCAAGACTACTTTATCCAGCAAAGCTATCATTCAGAAGTGAAGGCCAGATAAAGAGCTTCACAGATAAGAAAAAGCTAAAGGAGTTCATCACCACCAAACCAGTATTATATGAAATGCTGAAAGGTATCCTTTAAGAAGAGGAAGAAGAAGAAAAAGGTAAAGATACAAATTATGAACAACAAATACACATCTATCAACAAGTGAATCTAAAAATCAAGTGAATAAATAATCTGATGAACTGGTGATTGTAATAGAATCAGGGACATAGAAAGGGAATGGACTGACTATTCTTGCGGGGGGGAGGGAGGGGAGAAAGGGGTGTGGGGGTGAGTGAAGAGATTAGACAACAATCGTGTACCTATGGATGAGGACAGTGGGTGGGGAGTGAGGGCAAAGGGTGGGGTTGGAACTGGGTGGAGAGGAGTTATGGTGGGAAAAAAGAGTAACTAATGTAATAACCTGAACATTAAAGATTTAATAAAAAATAATAATTAAAACTATGAAGAGATCAACTTCCAAAATGACAGGGAAAGGACTTTAGTGAACTCACTCTCCCTCTAAAACAATGAAAATAGGAACTAAAATAAAAGACTTTTAGAATTCTAACATTTAACCAAAGCTGCACAACAAACTGAAAATTGTTAAGAGAAATTCCTGCACCACAATAAAACGAACTTGAATTCTCATCAGAAAACATGGAGGCCAGAAGTCAGTGGGCTGTTACCTTCCCAGTGCTGAAAGAAAAGACTTTCAACCAAAAATTCTATAGCTAAATCCTCCTTCAAAGACATAGGAGAAGTCAAGACATTAAAAGATAAACAAAAACAAGAGAATTTATCACTAGCAGACCTGCCCTACAAGAAATACTAAAGGGAACCATTCAAGCTTTCATGGAAGTACGCTGGAAACTAACTTGAAGCCACATGGAGAAGTAAAGAGCACTGGTAAAAGTAACTGTTATGTCTGATCGAATGACTGAATGGACACCCCCTGCCCTGGGAACTGGCCTTTAGACCAGCGGTCGCCAACCTTTCAGACCTCATGGACCACCAGTGGTCCGCGCGGACTACCGGGGGGCAACTGCTGCTTTAGAGCACTTCACAGCAGACATTCCCTTTTGCTTAGCACTTGCTACGACCACAATCCACTTGTTAAGACCATTATCTTTTCCCTCAGGACCAGCCCAGAGAGTTCTCTGCCCAGGAAAAGCCCGCCTAGAGTCCTTTAAGATCTCTGACTCCCTGTCCCTGGGTGCTGGTGCCATTTTGGGGCTCAGCCCATCTGGTTTTCCAGATGACCTAATAAATTCATAATTCTTTACCCCTTTCGGCCTCCTACGTTCCTCCTTTGGCGACCCGAACAGTAACTACATAGGTTTTTAAAAAGACAGTATAAACTTATGTTTGTTTTTAATTCTATCTGTTTTAAATACAACTGCCTAAAGTAATAATTATAAAACTGTTATTGGACTCACAATATGTGAAGATGTAATTCGTATGACAATAATAGCGCTAAATAGTGTGGAGAGAACATAAGTATGACATTGGAGCAACTACTGACTATCCACTACTGAAATTAAGTTAGTATGAGTCCAAGGTAGATTTTTAAAGTTAAGATGCTAATTGTAATCCCAAGAACAGCCACTAAGAGAATACATTTAAAATTACAGTTAAAGAATGTGATTTTGCTCCAGTTTACACCAAGCAAATTCCAACACTAGCTGGGTATCCTACAATTCCAATAAATTCAGACACTATATGCCTGGAGATAGGGTGAGGGCTCAGTCCCAGAACACTACCCCCAATCTCACTCCACTTCAAACTCCAGTCAGAAGTCATCTGTGCTCCTGACCGACTGGCTGTAGATTGTAGGTTCCAAAGATCTGCCCTCCTTGAGTTCAGGTAATTTGCTAGAGTGGCTCTCAGAACTCAGAGAAGCATTTTACTTATTAGATCACTGGTTTATTATAAAAGGATATAACTCAGGAGCACCCAGATGCAGGACATGCATAGGTTAAGGTGTGGGAAAAGGGCTCAGAGTTTCCATGTCCTCTCCAAGAGCTCCACTCTCCCAGCACCCCCACACAGTCAGCAACTCGGAAATTCTTGAACCCTATCTGTTTGGGTTTTTATGGAGGCTCCATTACATAGGATTGATTAAATCACTGACCATTGGTAATTGGGCTCAATATCCAGCCCCTTTCCCCTCCTCAGAGGTCCTACCCTCTGGTCATGGTGGGTTCCCCAGACAGCCAGCTCCATCCTTAGATTACCTAGGGGTCTTTACAAAAGTCAGCTCATTAACATAACATTAGACACCTTTACTCTATGGGTCAAGGAAGTTAGAAAAGACTTTGAGATCATAGAAAATGAAAGCACAACATGCCAAAACATGGGATGTTGCTAGAGGGAAATTTCTAACTGTAAATGCCTGTATTAAAATAGATTTCTCAAATTAATAACCTAACTGTCTACCTTAAGAAACTAAGGCAGGATAGAAAGACGTTAGGAAAAAAATCCAGACAAATGGAATGAAGTAGGAGCCCACATCTTCTCCCCAAAGCCCCCACCTCTGGGCATGATCAAAGAGAAAACAGTTTATGGCAGGAAACCCCTGTTTTGGTTGTAGAGTGAACAACAAGGACTGGCTAGAACCAGATCATCCCAGGATGGAGGACATATTGACCAGAGACCGACCAAAGCTCATTGTACCATCATTATAATGAAAACTGACACCACAAGTAGAAGGGGGACAGGGACGGAGTGGGACAAACACCATGACACTACTGGAAACGACCATATTAGGAACACAACCGCCTCCCAACCAGAAGGCAGTGTCAGAATTTGGCACCACAAAGCTTGGAGACAATCTTGGAAACATGAAAGAACTAATGGACTGCATGCGCAAACTCACCAGTTGGCTCACATTCCCCTGGATGCGTACTTTTCGCTTCTTTCACAGCTGTGCCCTCACTGTGGCCTCTCTTTTTCTACTTGAATAAAACTTGCTTTATTCGCACTCTGATTTGTTCTTGAAATCTTTCCGGGGGGGGGGGGGGGGGGGAGCGGGGGGGGGGGGCGGCTGTCAAGGACCTGGAGGTGGCCTGACACTCGAAAGTTTCCAGACCAGGCTGGGGCAGGGCCAGCCCCCGGCATGGAAGCAGCCCCCTCACAGAACAGCTAAACCTGAAGGAAGGGAAAGGAAGAAAGTAATAAAGGTTGGAGCAGAAATAATGAAATAAAGGAAAGAACACCAATAGAAAAGAACAGTGAAACCTATAGTTGGTTCTTTGTCAAGAATCAGAATTGACAAACCTGCAGGCAGCCTCACCAAGGACAAAAGTAACTAAAATCAGATTTAAGGAACTAAATATGCAGAGTCTATACACTTTCAATGAGTGAATTTTGTGATATGTGAAATGCAACTCAGAAAAGCTCTAAAAGAAAGCACAGAGATAAACCTGAATGTGTTTATAAAAACCAATATGGAACAAAGGAAGCATCATAACTCAATGGGGATTGGGAAGAAAAAGTAGTTCAGTTGTTTATACCAAATACCAAAAAGAGTAAAATGAAACAAAACACTTAGGTGAGGAAGGCCTTTCTTGACCAGTGACCAGTGGCTCCCAAACTTCCTCATGTCTTAGAATCACCTGGAGGGCTTGTTAAAACAGATTTTGGGGCCTCCAGAGTCTCTGGTATTGTAGGTGTGAACGGGGAATATTTTGCATTTCTGTCAGGCTTGGGTTATGCAAATGATGCTAAGAGACCACACTTTCAGAACCACTTGGGGATATAAAAACAAAGAACTCATAAAGGAAAGGTCAAAAACTCTTTGTGGGATATGTTTAAGTATCTAATATCAAACATCACATAAACTAAAAGGCAAAAATTGGGAACAATAATTTGCCTAAAATATAATTGACAAATCCTTACTCTAAAATCTCATATAATTTAATGTAAAAAGTTTAAGACCTGACTGGTTAAATAAACAAAAGACAGGGCATAAAGTTTTTATCAGTGAGGAAGTACAGATAGCTACAAAATATAAAGAACTATTCACTCTCAGCAAAGATGCAAATTAAAGTATTTTTTCATTAAATTAGCATAGTTTTTATATCATTATATTAAGGTAGAATATAGGCGTTTCAAAAGCAGTTTGGCAATGTATATCAAGAGCCTGTCTTTCTCTCTTTCATTCGTTCCTTTCTTCACTTATTTACTTTTAAAAAAATTAATTTTAGAGAACCAAGATGGCGGCGTAAGGTACAGACCTGTGCCTGTTGCCTCCCACAACAACATCGAGACTACCAACTATAAGACAAACAGCTATCATTCAGAACCATGGGAAAGCTGGCCCAGTGGAAGCTCTACAACTGGAAGGAAAGAAAGAAGAGCATTGAGACTGAGTAGGTTGTGCAGAGGCTCCAAGAACGGAGGTACGGAGTCGTGCGCCAGGTGGGCTGCAACTGGATTTGTGGTTTTTTTCAATCGGAAGGGGCTGCAGACTCCCGAGTCCACTGAGCTTGTTTGGGGCGGGATTCTGAGGTCCCAGACCCCTACGGGGAGAGGCGGGATGGCCTTGCAACGGGTCGGAGAGCAAGGGTGGCTTGCTCACGGAGCTGCCCGCCGGCGCTCGGGGACGCAGGGACATGGAGTTGCGGAGAGGCAAGGAGTCGCGGAGACGCCATTGCCCTTTGCCCTGCCCTGGTGATTCTCCAAGAACAGAGGTGCAGAGTTGTGCGCCAGGTGGGCTGCAACTGGATGCGCAGTTTTTTTCGATCGGAAGGGGATGCAGACTCTCAAATCCACTGAGCTTGTTTGGGCGGGATCCTGAGGTCCCAGACCCCTACGGGGAGAGGTGGGACGGCCTTGCAACAGGCCAGAGAGCAAGAGTGGCTGTCTCTCAGAGCTGCTTGCCGGCACTCGGGGACTCAAGATGCGGAGTCGCGGAGAGTCGAGGAGTCTCGGAGAGGCCATTGCCCCTTGCTCCGCCCTGGTGATTCCCAGTGACCCCGCCCTACTCAATTTACATCCCCATCCAAGCTGTGCCAGTGGCACAAAGGGAACCACTGGCGCTTTTGCAGCCCAGCCCAGCAGAATGCAGATTTCAACTCCTCGCATACATAAAGGACATACTCAAGAAGCAGAATCAGGTTCGGAGGAAGCCGGAGCCGGACCCGGCAGGGTCCACCAGATCCAGTCTCACATGGGACACTGGGAGACGGCAGACAGGCAGTCTGTGCACTTGGTAGAAAACGAAATCTAAGCAAGCATACCAGATATTCAGCCACCAGGAATGCCTGGAGATTTTATCTAGCAAGGAGCTGCCCAACAAAGGACAGAATGCTAAACTTAGTGTTGCTGAGACAGCCTCCTTGAGGCCGAGACGACCCCTGTGGGGCCGAGACGGCCCCCGAACAGCCAAGGCGGCCCCCTTGAGGCTGAGACGGCCCCCGTGAGGCTGGGACGGCCCCCGTGAGGCTAGGACAGCCCCAGTGAGGCTGAGACAGCCCCGGTGAGGCTGAGATGGCCCCTGTGAGGTTGAGACGGCTTCTATGAGGCCAGGACGGCCCTGGTGAGGTTGAGATGGCCCCAGTGAGGTTGAATCGGTCCCAGTGAGGTCGAGACGGCACTGGTGAGGTCGAGACGGCCCCGGTGAGGCTGAATCAGCCCCGGTGAGGCTGAGACAGCCCTGGTGAGGCTGAGATGGCCCCTGTGAGGTTGAGACAGCTTCTGTGAGGCCGGGACGGCCCCGGTGAGGTTGAGACGGCCCTGGTGAGATTGAATTGGTCCCGGTGAGGTCGAGACAGCCCCAGTGAGGTCGAGATGGCCCTGGTGAGGTTGAATCGGCCCCGGTGAGGTTGAAATGATCCCAGTGAGGCTGGGACGGCCCCGGTGAGGTTGAGACGGCACTGGTGAGGTCAAGATGGCACCAGTGAGGTGGAGACGGTCCCAGTGAGGTTGAATCGGCCCCAGTGAGGCTGGGATGGCCCTGGTGAGGCTGGGCTGGCCCTGGTGAGGCTGGGATGGCCCCGGTGAGGCTGGGACGGCCCCGGTGAGGTTGAATCGGCCCTGGTGAGGTTGAGACGGCACCAGTGAGGTTGAGATGGCACCGGTGAGGTCGAGATGGCCCCGGTGAGGTTGAATCGGCCCTGGTGAGGCTGAGACGGCCCCGGTCCACAACCCCGGTGTATCAGGACCATGCTCTAACCAACTGAGCTACCCAGCCAGGTCCCAACAGCCTTTATTTTTAACAAATGATTGAATGATTTTAAAGAAAAAGATAAGTTTAGTATTTAAAGTTATTTTTATAACATATTATAATAGCAAAATCCAGGAAACCTAAATATAAAATTGATACTGTTGTAATTAGCCTGTTATTAATAACTAGAGGCCTGTTGCACAAAAAGATTTGTGCAATAGGCCTTCCCTTCCCCTGGCTGCCAGCACCAGTTTTCCTCTGGCACCCGGGACCCAGGCCTTCGCTCCGGCCGGAGCCGCCTTCAGTCTTCGCTGCTCTGGCCAGAGCCGCCTTCAAGCCTTCGCTCCGCCACTTCGAGCCTATGTATGCAAATTAACTGCCATCTTTGTTGGCGGTTAATTTGCATATCTCACTGATTAGCCAATGGGAGGCATAGCAAAGGTACGGCCAATTACCATGTTTGTCTATTATTAGATAGGAGGATAGGGGAGGAGCAAAGGGAAGGCCAGACATAGGCATGTCATTTGGGCAGCTTCACTAGGAAGCTCTAAGTTTGCACTCCCAAGGGGACTACCAGCCTACTCCCTGCAGATCTCTGGAAGAAGGGACTGGAAAAAGGGGAGGATGGATGCTTGTGCAGTGAAATTAGGGTGACCTAGGGAAGGTGCTTGTCAAACCTGGGAACAGACATCATTGCTAGAAGAGGTGGAGCCTGTGAAAATTTGGGGATACATAATCCCCCAAAGGATTTCTCTCTCATGGCTCATGGCACTCTCTTGTTCCTGCTTTCTTGCACCCGCCTGTGTTCCTCTATAGCCACGTGGACCCCACATGCAATGAGCTGATGGGCTACAACTGGGAACACAAACCAAGCTAGCCTGATGCTGGACTAGGGTATGCAAATGTGGAACAGAAATTCTACACCCTGGCTTTGATTTTAGCTCTACTGAAGCCCCAGTTACACTTCTTTTTCTGAGGGACAAAAGGAGATGGGACCTTGGGAACTCAGGGGTTTAATTCCACAGGAATAAAGCTTTCTACAATATTGCATCGTCCTGTATGAATCTCAGAAAGCCCACTCCCACAAGCAACAGGTGGGGACGAGGGCCTTTCCCCACTGGTAACAAAATGAACTAGGCATTTAATATTTTTGAAAGAATGGCAAAATTATATTACAGTATATTTTCTAGGTGATTCATTGCTTCAACAAATGTTTATTGAGCTCCAATCATGTTCTAGTTGCTGAGGATTCATTGGTAAAAACAAGAGGGAAACATAATTCTTATCATTACGATGCTGATAGACATTCACCAAAGACAAAGATTCACACAAATAAGTGTTAATCACCAAACACTGTGATCATAATGCTCCGGAGAGGGACAATCACGGTGTGGCTGTAACTGAGAGATTTCCTAGTCTGAGAGGGGTGCACTGACTGTGCTGGGCCCTAAGTGAAGAATCCCGATCCCAGACGTGGGTGGGGAAGAAGGACATTGCAGGTAAAGGCCGCGTGGGGGAGGGTTCCAGCACATTTGAGCAGCTGCAGGAAGGCCACAGTGGCTGGAGGATGCCAAAGAAGGTGCTGGAAAGGGCCAGGCCATGCAGGGAAACCAGAGGAACATGGTGGGTGATGACCCAGCCAGGCCCTGAGAGCAATTATGCAAAGGAACAGCATGATTAGATTTGCATTTTCCTAAGGTCACTAGCTGCAGGTTGACAATGGCTTGGAGAGACCTAACAGGAAGGTGAGTTGCTAAGTAGAACGGGCGTGGGGGATGGCATTTGCACAGTGCACACCCCTGCGTGCTGATGCTGGGGGCTGGGATGGAGAGCAGTGGGTGGGTTTGAAAGGGACCTTAGATTTGGCCACAAATGGGTTAGAGCGGGGAGGAGGGATGAAATGTCCAGGGTGACTTCTGGCTTTCTGGCTTGAACAGGACGGAGTTAGTGCCATTCTCACACTGGCTGATACCAGAAGGGCCAGGCCTGGGGGAGATCTTGGGTTCATTTTTGGACACAGAGGCTTGACTTCCAAGGGGGAGGTGGAGACACTAGTCAGGCATACAGGTCTGGGGTGGGAGGTGAAATGTGTGAATCACCATCGCAAGTTATAATCAGAGCCTCCAGGAGGCCTGAGATGACCCAAGGAGAGGAAATAAAGTGAGAAGAGGAGAGGCCACGCCTCCAGGAGCTGCAGCAGGTAGTGGCCGGGCAGGGAAAGCAGGGGGAATAGTCGAGGGAGACAGGCAGGAGGGAAACCAGCCATAAGTCACAGCAACTCAGGGAGGAGGGCGGATCAAGGAAAGACTGTCAAGGGCGCCAGAAGCCAGGGACAGGTGAACTAGGGGTGATGACAGGAAAATGTCCGTAGGGTGAGGGCCATCCTTGACCTAACCAACACTTAGTGGAGTGCTAGCACCAGGGAAAGTTTTTAAAGGATTTCTAATAACAGAAGCTTATGATTTAATTCTAAGCTTAAAACAGAGAATCCAAACTCTTGCTGTTAGCTTAATTATGTAAAAATAATTTGTGTGAAGAAACATATGACTAGATATGTTTTACTTAAATCAGTGGTTCTCAACCTTCTGGCCCTTTAAATACAGTTCCTCATGTTGTGACCCAACCATAAAATTATTTTCGTTGCTACTTCGTAACTGTAATGTTGCTACTGTTATGAATCGTAATGTAAATATCTGATATGCGGGATGGTCTTAGGCGACCCCTGTGAAAGGGCCGTTCGACCGCCAAAGGGGTCGAGACCCACAGGTTGAGAACCGGTGACTTAAATGATTAATGATAACCGGTATAAGGAAATGTATTTTGTACTAATTTGTGGAGCAAGCCTCTAACCCTTTCCTTAAGTAAGGTCCTAAAATTGGAATTCAGCCTATAGTTGGAGTTGAATATATTCAAAACAGCATATTTTTAAAGCTGAAAGATTATTTAATCTCTTTCTGTTCTTTCAGTGTGCTGGGCTATTTTTCTCACTTTTTATTTAAATACAAATTGATGAACTCTTCCTGGGCCCACTGACTTGATGTGAGTTGGCAGAGACAAGTCTTGTTGGCTGGCAGCCTGCTTCATGCTTTCGCCCTTTATACTAAATCCTGTTACTTTCAGGACTAGGTTTTGCAGATGCTGGGAACAGTGTTGTAAATTCATTAATTTTCCAGAGGAAAAGGCCCTCTCGTTTAGGAGGAACCTCGTACACTTAGATTGACATTTGTGGGAATCCTGGCCTGGATGTTAGAGAAAGACAGACGGAGAGCGACCACAGAGCTACTCAAGGAAAAGACTCTGGACGAGCAGAGGCAGCGCGGATTGTAGAAAATCGGAACAGGCAAACGTTCTGCAATTCCAACTCTGGCTTTTGCAAATTCTTATCAAGACACCATGAAGCCCTGATAATGCCTTCACCTTCCTCCTTACTGAGACGATAACTGCGTAGCCCCACTTAACTGGCTCAGTGAGAACTACTAGAAAGTTATATGCTGTATTAGCTAAGTCCTTCCCCTCCCTTTCCTACAAGAAGTTCATTGATCTGCCTGTCACTTGGGCAGTTCGATGGCCTGGCTGTCCCCCAAAATGGGGACCCCTGGCCTCCCCTTTGGAGGAGGGGTGAGTCGGGGCAGAGAGAAGGGCCCCCGAGCCGGACCACAGTCCAGTTCGTTCCCGAGCAGCTTCATGATTACACGGCAACAGGGGAAGCCTGGACCTTTAAAACGGTGGCCTGAGCACTGTGTTGAGGGCGTTCAGCACATCTGGGTTTAGCAAGAACGCTGAGATCAGGTTGTGCTGTCTGCAGGGCAAAGGGTGGTCTTGGAAGTCGTGCCATGTATTGCTGCACAGAATTCCTGATGAAAGGCCCGGAGGCACCTGGGACATTGGGAACTGGGTTTCTCTGCCTTGTCTCTGACCTGGACCCTCCCCAGGTAACCCGAAACCAGTGCTTCCTCCACAACAGTCAGCTTCTGAGCCCCAGAGTCAGGGCTGGGAGCTGGGCTGCAGGGTGAAAAGCAAGGCTCTCGTGAGTCTGGTAGAATGTGGAGGCGAATGTGGAGGTAGAATCTGGTAGATGGGAAGGCACAGCTGAAAGGCCCGTGGCAGCCGGTTCTTGGCAAGTGTTTGCTGTGCCCCCGGGTTGGGTGTTCGGCGTCACCGACAGAAGCCTGGCAGCAGCAGCAGCAGCCCTCTGGGTGAGTTCCATCAGCCTGCAGATGGAACTGGCGGACTCGTCATAGAAATATTATCAGCAGCCATTGATTGAGCCGTGCCTGTGGGCCAGGCACAGTGCATGGCCCACACCCTCCAAATTTAGGGTTGAAATGACAGGCACTGGTCAGAACTGTGGCTATGCCTCACCCCAAACTCCATCTTCCCCCTTCTGTCCAGCCAGAGTGAGAGTTCCCGAGTGCACATCTGAGCATGTCCGGCCCCCCCAAACCATCCCCTGTCTCCTTCAAACCTGTAGGCAAGTGCAGGCCCCTCGGCCTGACACAGCTGCCCACACTGGCCCTCTGCTGCCTGACGCACCTCACTGCCCGGCCCAGGGCCGTTGCCCTGGACTCCCGATGCTGTTCCCTCTGTAATTCCCATCCTCACCTCATCCCCGACCAGCTCCCCTGTTTCTAAACTCAAACTTCTGAGTTTGTGATTGTTACCCAGGTTACTTCACTGACTTGCTGGTTAAAGTACACATTTGCCTTGATGTTTTTTTGCCTACAGCAACTTAGCACAGAGCTTTTTTACATATTTGCATAACCCCTGGCATTTGTGTATGTGGTTGACTGAGATATTGCCCTGGTGGCCCAGCATCCTTCCTCATGCTGCCGTCTCGGGCCACACAGCCTTGGGGAGTGAGAGGAGCAGGACTGTGCATGTTCAGGTGGCTGACCCAGGAGTTCTGACCTTTGGGTTTATGCTGAAGTCACAGAACATCATTATGAGATTATTAACATTATTATAACATTATCCTCATAGACTTGGCCCTGGCCCCCTGCCCAGGAGAGAAGCAGTACCCATGAGCCAGAGATTAAAGTTCAGTGAGGCAAATGCAAAAATACTCTTGGAACCTGGGAACAAGACTCTGCACTTAACTGGACATAATTGATAGTTGGAAACAAAACATGGACACTATTATAATAATATTTTGAGGTGTTTTGACTTCTCCTTTTTCTATATTGGTGCTAGATGGGAAAAGATATTTCTATGTAGACTACCTAAATGTCATCATGAGCATGAACACGTGTGTCAGCGTGTGTTCCTACCAGTAACTGGTTTAAATACTAGGCATTTTTATTGTCTCATATGAACAACATGTGGAAGTAGGTGGTGCCAGGTTGGATCTAAAGATGAATAATCAAAGACCAGGCACATTCCAATTTCCCCCCTGCATCATTTTGAACATACTAGAGGCCCGGTGCATGAAATTCGTGCACTCGGGGTGGGGGGGGTGGGGGAGGGTGGTGGTGGTGTCCTAAGCCCGACCTGCGCCCTCTTGTAGTCCAGAAGCCCTTGGGGGATATCTGTCTCTTTCAAACCTGTAGGCAAGTGCAGGCCCCTCGGCCTGACACAGCTGCCCACACTCTCCCTCTGCTGCCTGATGCACCTCTGTCTCCTTCAAACCTGTAGGCAAGTTTGAAGGAGACATCCTTAGTGTTACTGTGGAAGCAGGAGAGGCTCCCACCACTGCCACTGGGTTTGCCAGCTGTGAGCCCAGCTTCTGGCTGAGTGATGCTCCCCCTGTGGGAGCACACTGACCACCAGGGGGCAGCTCCTGTGCTGAGCATCTGCCCCCTGGTAGTCAGTGCACATCATAGCGATTGGTCGTTCTGCTGTTTGGTCAATTTGCATATTAGCCTTTTATTATAAAGGACTAGAGGCCTGGTGCACGAAATTCATGCACAGGGTTGGGGGGGGGTCCCTCAGCCCGACCTGCACCCTCTCCAATCCGGGAGCCCTCAGGGGATGTCCTACTGATGGTTTAGGCCTGCTCCCTGTGGTTCTCTGCTCTCTGCGGGGCCTGCCTGCTACACACTTTGCCTGCTCACGGGTTGCCGTGGCTACAGCCAAGCAGGCCCTGCTGTCTGCTGTCAAGCTGCACAGCGGACCCGCCTGGGGGTGGGTCCGGCTGTGCCGCCCACCCTGGAGTCCCTGGAGTCCCTGGCGCTCTGCTCCCCAATGCTACATGTGCAACCTCCTCCTGTCTGGCCCTGCCTCCCTCTCCGGCCCTTGAAGCAGCCTGCCACCCCCCCGCCCCCCTCACGCTGCGTGCGCAACCTCCTCCTGTCCGGTTGACCCGTTATGGCGTCCCAGTTAATTAGCATATTTCTCTATTACATATATCTAGATTGGCTTTTCTCTTCAGGCTGTTGGCCTCATGGTCTCAACAGGCCTTCCACAGCTCCAGCATCACATTCTCGTGACCATGTTGAAAGGCAGGAAGGAAAGGGACAAGAAAGAGAGCTCTTCTCTCTCGATCTGTGCTACTTATTGAGAAGGGGGAAAAGTCCTCTGGAGATTTCTCTTTAAGTTTTATTTATCATAAATGCGTCACTTGGCAACCCCCAGGTGCAAGAGAGGCTGAGAGCACATTTTCAGTCTCTATACTGGGAAGTGGGTTCTATTAGGAGAGAAGGGATACAACAACGCCGCTGGCCACAGAAAACCTATTCTTGCCTGTGTAGCTCATCCGCACACCCAGCAGGTATGGAGCGCCTGTGCTGAGTGCCAGGTTCTTGTTCTGGGAGCTGGAAGAGGCGCCTCACACTGTGAGACTCAGTCCCTGCCCTCCCCCAGGAGAGAGCAGCACCCACGGGCCAGAGATTAAAATTCAGTGAGGTCCATGCAAAATGCTCTTGGAAACAGGGAGCAGGACTGAGAAACGCCTTGGTCTCGGAGAACTGAGAGCTGCACAGAGCCGGTGGCCTCTGAGCTGTGTCTTGAAGGATGAAGAGTTTACCAGATGCAGAAAGCAAGGAAAGGCCCTTTCAGGCCCTGGGCGGCCGGGGCAGGCCCAGGACCCTGCAGAAGCCTACTTTTCTTTTCCCGACCACCACCACTGCTTAGTTCTCCACTCCCCACCGCACCCGACCCCGAGGGACCTGCACCCTTTCTCAGAGCTGCGCTTTGCAGCCATGTTGGCTGTTGGTAGAGCAGGAGATGCGATGCTCATTCCCCTCAGGTAGTTCTTGTTTGCAGGATGTCGCTCAGAGCTGCAGTGGGTGGTGTGGGCTGCTGGGCCAGTGATTCTTTGTCAGCCCACGATGACATCCCCACTTTTGGGGGTGCACTGGCTCTCCCCACTGCATAGAGGTTGGGGTGGGGCCTGGTGAACACTTCGTGCCGACGCCGAGGTTGGCTACAGAACCAGGGTCAGGTGCTGTACCCTCTCCTGGGTGTGGTGAGGGGTACAGGTGTGAGCGGGACTCCAGCTGAGCCAGTCGAAGGCCTCCCCTGGATTTGTTCAGATCAAGCAGGAAGAAAGGTCTTTTCCCCTTTGGGCGCAACCTTACATTCCACCCGACCTCCCAGAGAAAGGAAGGCTCATGGTGCTGCTTGTACATGGGGACTGAGTTTACAGGGGACAAAAGATGGGACATTGCTTCACACCAGAGAGATCACTGCTATAGTGCTGACATTTCAGACATCTCAGGGGAGAGGCGGCTTGCTCTCTGGCTTGCTCATGAGGCAGGGTTCCCCCAGATTCCATCCCGAGTCCTGCGGCCGCCGCCACCTGCTCTCCCTGGCTGAGCTGGGAGGCGTGGGGAGAGCCGGCAGGCTGGTGCGGGTGTTGCTGGAGGAGACCACAGAGGCCCGTCAGTGCGCACTGGGTGGCAAGGGGCCGTCCCAGATCAATGGTGGCTTATTCACAGAAGACATTTGCCATCTCAGATGGCGGGTGTTCCGCGTGTGCTTCGGCGGCTCAGCAATATCAACGAGACCCAGGCCCTCTCTCGCCTTCCATGTTACTGTCCTCACAGTACAGTCACCACCGCTCCACCGGCAAAGGCAGGAAGGCCGGGGCAGCAAAGGACTACACTTGCTTGGCTCTGGCCCTTTTCAGGGAGTGATGCCTTCCCCAGAGACCTCCAAGCGGGCCTCCCCAGGCATCTCCTTGGCCAGAGCCATCTTTCGCAGGCCCACCATTAGGCCACGGACCAAGCCTGCCTTCCTGCCAAGAAGGAAGGCTGACTGGCACCTGAGCAAAACCACAGCGTTAGCAAGATGGGGAGGTGCAGCCTTGGCCGCTAGCACGCTAGGTGGCCATTGGGAAAGGGGACTCAAAGGTCCCAGGCCAAGGCACGCCCTATAGAAGGTGCACTGGAGGAGTGAGATGCAGAGTAGGGCAGGGGGTGCCGCTCAATGTTGGGGCTCCATGAACTTCTCCGTGCCCTGCGTGAGGAGGCTAGTCTGGTGGGTGGCCAAGGGAGGTGGGTCAGAAAGCTGGGAAGCCAACGAAACTCCTTTGAAAGCCAGGATGGGGAGGCCACCCACAGGGCCTGTAAAAAGACTCTGGTTGTTGGGTGGAGCCTGGGACACAGGCCTGGAAGGAGGGAAGGTTTGGCATCCCCCACCCTGCCCCCCCTTCCCTTCTCGGGTTCTCCAATGTGACATGCTGAGCTGTGATGAGCTGGGCCAGGCCAGGGTCTGGCTGATGGAGAGTGTGATGTTGCTGGCCTGTAAGGATGTCACCTTGTCTGGTAGTCTGGTTTCCTGGGCAGACACTTCCCCTTCCCTGAGCCAGTCTGCCCTCTCCCAGGCCTATCCCACCCCCACCCCACCCCTAGCCCCACCCCACCCCCACCACCACCCCTACTAACGCCTCTTCTGGGCAGGGCCCTTCCCTCATAAGAGGGTGGTCTTAAGGCCCTTGAGCAGTTTCCTGTTGTAATTGCACAATTATGCTTCCTCAGTAGTCATCCCGACCCCCTACCCTGCTGGCAGGGGTCCTGGGACTCCATTGTTCCAATGAGTAGTGAGGGCTCCCTCTTCCTGGGTTCCTTCTTGCTCAATGTGGCGTGTGTGTGTGTGTGTGTGTGTGTGTGTGTGTGTGTGTGTAGGGGGCAGGTTGGAGAGAGTGTTGCCAAAGGGAAGTAGATCTCTACAGGCTCTTGTCTTAAAAGCCTATTATTTTAATTCCCAAAGCTTTCCCAGGGAACAGGCCGCACCTATAGCAACAGTCACAGGCCCTGTCTGCCTTCTAATTATGACGACTCATGACTCAGAGTCTCAAATTGGTCATTTCTTTGGCCACTGCATCCTGCGCCACGCTCCCCAGCATGCCCTCCATCAGGCCGCGTTCCAGGAGGGGACGCTGATGTCATTCATCATATGACAGGTTGTACCAAGGAGGCGGAATATCGTGGAGGCGGAGTATCGGTGCTGTTTGCAGCAGTGCTGGGTGACAAGGAATAAAACTTATTTCACTGCAAACCAGGGGAAATCCCACCAACCCCTCCTCCCCGAGCACGCATTTCACTGCGTCTGTTTGCTAAGCTGTGTGTGTGTGTTTAATTTCATTGGAAAATAAGGAAACACCAAAAAATCACTGTCTCACACAAGCACCCCCTTTAAAGGGGAAAATGTGGCAGATTTATCTCCTTCAGGGACCATTTCCGGCCTGCCATGATCCTGACTCACACACTGGGGAGGAGAGGCAGGCGCTGGCAGTTTTGGTGGGGACAAGCCACTCCTTGGGGGGTTGAGTTCTCCCCACCCTGCCACCCTCCCTCTATTGTGAAAAAGCTTTCAAACGATTTCTCCATTTTATGAGCCCTGGCCCCACCCCTCACTACCTCATCTTTCCTCCAAATAACTGGAAATCTTCTCTAAATCACAGCTTTGTTTTCCCCATTCTGATGGACAAAAGCTCAGGCAAAGCGAAGACCTTCCTTCCTCACCCCCAGGGGGTTCCCTGCAGAGTCTGCTCCCACCTGGCTTCACTCCCAGCCCCACGGCTGGGTCTGCCTTGGCCAAGTCCCAGGGACGCCCACCCTCAAATCCAACCCCCTTCATCCACCTGCTTCTGGGGGCCTTTGACCACAGCATGGCTTTGCTCTCCCCTCCCCTCCCTGTGCCCCTGAGCCCTCCGCTCCCCCTCTGCCTGCCAGGCCTCTCCTCACCCATCCCTCACTCCTCCCTCCCTTCCCACCCTGCCCACTGAAGTCTCTGTGACCTGACTCCTGTTACCTGCCCTTTGTAACGTGCCCTCACTCCTTTCCTGACCCTTCACTCTCAAATGGGTGGCCCCAAATCCCATTTCTCTGCCGAACCATGAGCCTGTTGATCCAAGTGCCTTAGATGCCCATCAGCTCCTCACACTAGGCCAGTGGTTCTCAACCTTCCTAATGCCGCGACCCTTTAATACAGTTCCTCATGTTGTGGAGACCCCCAACCATAAAATTATTTTCATTGCTACTTCATAACTAATTTTGCTACTGTTATGAATCGTAATGTAAATATCTGATATGCAGGATGTATTTTCATTGTTACAAATTGAACATAATTAAAGCATAGTGATTAATCACAAAAACAATATGTAATTATATATGTGTTTTCCGATGGTCTTAGGTGACCCCTGTGAAAGGGTCGTTCGACCCCCAAAGGGGTCGAGACCCACAGGTTGAGAACCGCTGCACTAGGCGAACCTGCTCTCGCAGCCTTCCTGACTGGCACCCCACCCAGTCCACAAGTCAGCGCCCACCTCCTGCTGGGCCTCTGCCAGTCTCCCTGCTACCCTCCCTGCCTCTTGGCCGGGGGCCTCCACACTGTCATTGATCACATACCCTGATCAGAACATGATTCGAGCAGGCACTGCCAGGGCAGGCATGTGAATTTATACACCATGTTCACAAGCCTTTTACTAGTGTAAACAATAATATAAATGGAGCCAGAGCTGCCATGCCCATGGCACTGCCTGGCACATTTTATGCCTGGAATCTTTGCAATGTTAAGACAGGGCAAAAATCTTTGGATTGGGCCTACACAACATTTCTTCCCAAAGAACGGTTTTCCAAGATAACACTATGAAAGAAATTCCAGAATGAGCGGGGAGATTTGGAATTCCAAGATAGGACTCAGCCAAGTGCACCTGATGCAAAGCAGGGAGCTGGGGCTCAGGGCCCCCACGGGATCCAGCATTGGGTCCTGTCCACAGGGTGGGCCTGGGTGGTCGTCTATGGGGTCCCCCGCCCCAGCCCAGTGCCATGCAGCCTCAGGTCCCTGCTGATCAGTTGTTACAGCATCATGGCGTGCTGACCAATTG
Source organism: Myotis yumanensis (assembly GCF_028538775.1). NCBI lineage: Eukaryota > Metazoa > Chordata > Mammalia > Chiroptera > Vespertilionidae > Myotis > Myotis yumanensis. Next base: position 86,616,652 of record NW_027223755.1, on the reverse strand, counting down.
CATATTAGCCTTTTATTATTAGGATTTTTATTGATTTCTGAGAGGAAGTGAGAGGGGGGAGAAAGAGAAACATCAACGATGAGAGAGAATGATCAAGCCCACAACCCTGGCATGTGACTGGAATAGAACCTGGGACCGTTCAGTCCATAGGCCGATGCTCTGCCCAGCTAGGGCATTTTTTAAGTTAACACTAGTATACTATAAACCATTCACCAAAATAAACTTTTAAAAGTTGCAATACAAAATAGATAAAAATACAACTTCTAGTATTTTCTCTGGCAGCTGTGAAGTTCTTGCCTACCTGGATCCTCGGGTCCAGGCTGTGGCTGCACCAAGACCTATCCTCAGTGATGTGGCCTTTATGACCTGCCCTCAGTGACCTTCTTGCTGTGACCTGCCCTGTTTGAACTGTACTCTGTGAGGTGCCCTCGGTGACCTGCCCTCTGTAACATGCCCTCTGTGGCCTGCCTTTGAGAACTGCCCTCTGTGAGGTGCCTTTATCACCTGCTCTCTGTGACCTTCCTTTGTGAGGTGCCCTCTGTGACCTGCCCTCAGTGAACTGCCCTGTGTGACCTGACTCCTGGGAGGTGCCCTCCATGGCCTGCCTTCTGTGACCTTCCCTGTGTGGGGTGCCCTCAGTGACCTGCCCTCTGTGACCTTCCTTTGTGAGGTGCCCTCTGTGACCTGCCCTCAGTGAACTGCCCTGTGTGACCTGCCCTCTATGGCCTGTCCTCTGAGACCTGCCTTGTGGGAGGTGCCCTCTGTGACCTGCCCTCTTTGAGGGGCCTTCTTTGACCTTCCCTCAGTTATTAGCCCTTTGTGAGGTGCCTTCTCTGACTTGCCATCTATGACTTGCCCTTTTTGAAGTGCCCTCTGTGAGGTGCCCTGTGTGAGGTGCCCTGTGTGAGGTGCCCTGTGTGACCTGCTCTCTGTGAGGTGCCCTCTGTGACCTGCCCTGTGTGACCTGCTCTCTGTGACCTTCCCTGTGAGACCTGCTCTCTGTGAGGTGCCCTCTGTGACCTGCCCTCTGTAACCTGCCCTGTGTGACCTGCTCTCTGTGACCTGCCCTGTGTGACCTGCTCTCTGTGAGGTGCCCTCTGTGATCTGCCCTCTGTGAGGTGCCCTGTGTGACCTGCCCTCTGTAACCTGCTCTCTGTGAGGTGCTCTCTGTGATCTGCCCTGTGTGAGGTGCCCTCTGTGGCCTGCCCTTTTTGACCTGTTCTCTGTGACCTCCCTTCAATGACCTGCCACCTGTGACCTGTCCTTTGTGAAGTGCACTCTGTGACGTACTCCATGGCCGTGGATTCCAGTTAGTACAAGTTCAGAGGCTTATGTTTTGCAACGGTGGGGAACATCTGGCCCACGGGCCATAAAAGGCCTGGGTAATCCTGTGGTCTGGCCCTGGCAAGACATTAGGGGTGAGTTAGTTAAATGTTTGACAACTGTAGCAGGCACATGTTTAAGCTACTAATTTTGTATGGCTCGCAGATGATGGTACACACATCCAATGGCCCTGGGCAGAGAATAGGTTCCCCACCCCTGCCTTAAAACCACACAAACCTATTCTCCTTTGGTCCTGAAGGCCAGAGTCCAAAGTGGTTTCAGGGGCCAAACCAGGGTGGCGGCAGAGCCGTGCTCCTCCTGCGTCTCCAAAGGAGAATCCTTTCTTAGCCTTTTCCAGCTTCTAGGGCTGCGTTCCTTGGTTCATGCCCCTTCCCTGGCCTCAAAACCAGCAGTGTGGCATCTACGCCTGTCTCTGCTTCCATTGTCACCTCACCTTCTCCCTCTCCGGTTGTCTCAGCTCCTCCGCCGCCCCCTCTTCTAAGGACCCTGTGACTTCCTGGGGCCACCCAGATGCCCCAGCTCCCCTCCCCATCTTAAGGGCCTTAATGAATGACACCTGCAAAGCCTCTCTTGCCTTATAGGGTAACACCCACAGGGTCCAGGGGTTAGGACCTGAATACTTTGGGGTCCGCATTCCGGGTTGCGCTCTCCCCCTCAGCCAGAGTGAGCTTCTGGACCTGCTGCCCGAACACTCCTTTTTCTCTGGCTCTTCATTGCCACCTGTCAGCAAGGCCCTTTGCACCTTGGTTCCACCCACCTTTTTAAACACGTCTCCCCCTACTGTTTCCTCTTCCCTTCATCACCACCCCTAACACGCAGGCCCCAGCCGCCCATGATTACACATTATGTTCTAGCAACACTAAATGCCGAGAGTCCTGCCAGCAGGGCTGTGCGTGTGCAGGTGATCAGGTGCGAACTGAACAAGCTTCTCATCATGGACATACACTGATTTATCTGGGAGCCCAGAGGCCGTCCCCTCGAAACTGCCCTCCCATACAAACCTCCACACACAGAGACAGGAGGGCACACAATAAAATTCCTAGCTGATTAAAAAATATATAATTTTATTGCTTTCAGAGAGGGAGAAGGGAGAAACATCAATGATGAGAGAGAAACATCAATGATGAGAGAGAATCATTGACTGGCTGCCTCCTGCATGCCCCACACTGGGGACTGAGCCCGCAACCTGGGAATGTGCCCTGACCGGGAATCGAACCGTGACCTCCCGATTCATAGGTCAAAGCTCAACCACTGAGCCACCGGGCAGGCCCTAGCTGACTTTTACCACGATAAAGAGGTGGTGTCTTCTAACTCATGTCTGCTGCTGCTCAGTTAGAGGCAGCTCTGTTCCACATGCACTTCTCATACCTTCCTGCCTTTGCACTTGCTGTTCTCTTTGCTGTGAGCGCCCTCCCAGCTTTCCCCTTTCCTTGCTCACCTGTCCACCTTTCAACACCCAGCCAAGGCATTAGAGCCCCTCCGAGGCCCTGCATGCTCCCCGGAGGGAAACTGCCCCTCTTCCCGTCCATACTCCTAGTGTTGTCCATTACACATGGGTTGCGTTTTATTGGCTTAAATATTTGCCTCCCTTTCCCCACCCAGACATGAGTCCCCGAGTTGCAGATTGTGCCCGAATCACCTCCCTCTCAGCAGTGCCGGGTCTGTGCAGGCCCCTTGCAAAGCCATTCTAAGCACCTGCCAAAGAATGCACGCAGGACTAATTTCCTTTGGCAAGCTCACAAAATAACAGATTTCTGACTGCCCTAATTATCTTCCCTTCCCTCCTATTCAGCCAGCTCCGAGAGCCCTGATATCTCATGAAGACTTTCTAATGGACTCATTTATAAAACCATGCTCTTTTTTAATAAGTCAGGGGTAACTCACCACGTATATTACTAATGGCCTCTTTCAAAATGCCTTGGCACCTCTTTTGGTTTCGAAAAGCCCTAAATGGATTTCTCAGTTTGAGCGGAAACAATTTATCTTTGTAAGGTTTACCCATCTACAACAAGAACATTTCTGAATGATTCACAATATCTATATCGCAGCTTTCCTGCAGTGGATTCAAATATTTTAGTATCAGATATCTACACTAATAAAAGAGAAACATGGTAATTGGCGTACGACCGCTACCCTTCCCATTGGCTAATCAGCATATCCTTATGCAAATTAACTGTCAGCCAAGATGGCGGCCGGCAGCCAGGCACTGAAGCAAGCAGGGAGGCTTGCTTCAGTGACTGCAGACTCCAACGTTCCCCGCCTCACTTGCCGGACTCTCAACTGCAACTCTAAGCAACTATTACTATGTTGCAAATAAGAAGCTAAACAAAACTGGCTGTCAGTCAGCCCCGGACCGCAACATTGTATCCATGTTTTCAGCAGCAAGGCCTCAGAGCTAAAGCTGGCCAGGAATAAAAAAAAAAAAAAAAAAGAAAACAAGGAGCGGTTGGGAGCTTTTAGTCAACTGCCAGCGGGAAAACAGCCCTCAGCCCCTCAGCCAGCCTGGCCAGGTACCCCAGTGGGGACCCCCACCCTGATCCAGGACACCCTTCAGGGCAAACCAGCCAGCCCCTACCCGTGCACCAGGCCTCTATTCTATATAGTAAAAGGGTAATATGCCTCCCGGCACCGGGATCAGTGGAGCAGCGAGGCTCCCGGCACCGGGATCAGCGGAGCAGCGAGGCCTCCCGGCATTGGGATCAGCGTGACAGGGGGCAGCGCCCAAACCCCCTGATCAGCCTGCTCTGTGCCTGATGGGGGGGGCTCCCCAATCCCCCGATTGCCCTGCGGCTCTGTGTGTGACAGGGTTCAGCACACCAACCCCCTGATCGGCTCTGCTCTGTGTGTGACAGGGTGTGGCGCACCAACCCCCTGATCGACCCTGCTCTGTGTGTGACAGGGTGCGGCGCCCCAACCCCCTGCCCCCACGGGCCCTGCTCTGTGTGTGACAGGGTAGAGCCATAACCTCTCCATCGGCCCTGTCCTGAGTGTGACAGGGTGCAGCGCCCCAACCCCCTGATCTTCCCTGCTCTGTGTGTGACAGGAGGTGGTGCCCCGGGTCCCCTATCGGCCCTACTCTGTGAGTGACAGGGGGGAGCTCCTCAACCCCCTGATGGACCCTGCTCTGTGAGTGACAGGGGGCAGCGCCCCAACCCCCTGATTGGCCCTGCTCTGTGAGTGACAGGGGGCAGCGCCCCAACCCCCTGATGGGCCCTGCTCTGTGTATGACAGGGGGTGGCGCCGCAACCTCCCCATGGACCCTGCCTTGAGTGTAACAGGGGGCGGTGCCCCAACCCCCCAATCAGTCTACCCTGAGCGTGACTGAGGGTGGCATCCCAACCTCCCGATCTGCCCTGCTCTGTGCATGACGGGACAGCGCCCCAACTCCCCAATCGGCCCTGCTCTGAGCCTGACCAGGGGCTGCACTTAGGGATTGGGCCTGCCCTCTGCCACCCGGGAGCAGGCCTAAGCCAGCAGGTCGTTATCTCCCGAGGGGTCCCAGACTGTGAGAGGGCACAGGCCGGGCTGGGCCCCCCCCCCCAAGTGCACAAATTTTTGTGCACCGGGCCTCTAGTCTACACTAATAAAAGAGAAACATGGTAATTGGCGTACGACCGCTACCCTTCCCATTGGCTAATCAGCATATCCTTATGCAAATTAACTGTCAGCCAAGATGGCGGCCGGCAGCCAGGCAGCTGGAAGCGAACATGAGGCTTGCTTGCTGCAGTGACTGCAGACTGCAACGTTCCCCACCTCACTTGCCGGCCTCTGAGCTGGCAGTTTGAAACATTCTAACAAATATAGGCCGGGATCTCAGAGCTGAGGTTATACATTGTTTCGATTATAGAACCGAAACAAACCAGATACCTGCTCTCAGAGCTAGAGCCAGAGCTAAAGCTGGCCCAGAATAAAATAAAAAAAAGGAGCCGTTGGGAGCTTCAATCAACAACCGCCAGCCTGAAAGCAGCCCTCAGCCCCTCATCCAGGCTGGCCAGGCACCCCAGTGGGGACCCCCACCCTGATCCAGGACACCCTTCAGGGCAAACCAGCCGGCCCCCAGGCCTCTGTCCTATATAGTAAAAGGGTAATATGCCTCCCAGCACCGGAATCAGTGGAGCCACGAGGCCCCCTGGCACCGGATCAGCGTGACAGGGGGCAGCGCCCAAACCCCCTGATAGGCCCTGCTCTGTGTGTGACAGGGTGTGACACCCCAACCCCCCCCACGGGCCCTGCTCTGTGTGTGACAGGGTAGAGCCATAACCTCCCCATCGGCCCTGCCCTGAGTGTGACAGTGGCTGCGCCCCAACCCCCTGATCGGCCCTGCTCTGTGTGTGACAGGGTGCGGCGCCCCAACTCCCACCCCCCCACGAGCCCTGCTCCGTGTGTGACAGGGTGCGGTGCCCCAACTCCCCCCAACCCCCCGCCCCCACGGGCCCTGCTCTGTGTGTGACAGGGTAGAACCATAACCTCCCCATCGGCCCTGCCCTGAGTGTGACAGTGGCGGCGCCCCAACCCCCTGATCGGCCCTGCTCTGTGGGTGATAGAGGGCGGCGTCCCAACCCCCTGATCCGCCCTGCTGTGTGTGTGACAGGGGGCGGTGCCCCAACTCCCCTATCGGCCCTGCTCTGTGTGTGACAGCGGGGAGCTCCCCAACCCCCCAATGGGCCCTGCTCTGTGCATGACAGGGGGCAGCGCCCCAACCCTCTGATCCACTCTGCTCTGTGTGTGACAGGGGGCGGTGCCCCAACTCCCCTATTGGCCCTACTCTGTGAGTGAGAGGGGGGAGCTCCTCAACCCCCTGTTGGGCCCTGCTCTGTGTGTGACAGGGTATGGAGCCCCAACCCCCCTGATGGGCCCTGCTCTGTGCATGTCAGGGGGCGGCGCCCCAACTCCCCAATCGGCCCTGCTCTGAGCCCTACCAGGGGCTGCATCCAGGGATTGGGCCTGCCCTCTGCCACCCAGGAGCAGGCCTAAGCCAGCAGGTCATTATCTCCCGAGGGGTCCCAGACTGCGAGAGGGCACAGGATGGTCTGAGGAACCCCCTTTCCCCCCGAGTGCACAAATTTTTGTGCACCGGGCCTCTAGTTTTAATATAAAATATATTGATATTTTTGTCCTGATATGTCAATAGACCAGGGTCCCCTTTCAAGTGACTGTGGCTCCCCGGCCTCTGCAGTGGTTTATATGACTTGTCCCACATATTCACTGCCCCTCTCCAGGCCCATTGCTTCCGCACCCTCCTTGGTCCCTCCCTCATGGGAAGGTAGACTGCCCTCCTGTCCCATTGGCTTCATGCTTGGCTATTCAACCTACTTTGGTCAATGGCATGTGAGAAGATACATCCCAGCAGAAGTTTTAAAAACCAATGAAATGTTGCCAACACATAGATCAGTGGAACAGAATAGAGAGGCCCGAAATAAACCCATATGGTCATTAATCTATGATAAAGGAGGCAAGAATATACAATGGGGTAAAGAGAATCTCTTCAATAAATGGTATTGGGAAACTGGGCAGATACTATACACGCAAAAACAATGAAACTAGACTATTTTCTTACACCATGTATAAGAATAAACTCAAAATGCATTAAAGACTTCAACGTAAGACCCGAAACTATAAAACTCCTGGAAGAAAACACAGGCAGTAAACTCTCTGACATTGCTCTTAGTAACATTTTTTTTGTATGTATCTCCTCAGGCAAGGGAAAATATAAACAAATGGAACTACATCAAAGTAAAAAGTTTTTGCACAACAAAGGAAACCATCAGCAAAATGAAAAGACAACCTACTGATTGGGAGAAGATATTCTCCAATGACATATCAAATAAGGGGTTAATATCCAAAATTTATAAAGAACTCATACAACTTAACACCAAACCAAACAAAACAAACACACCCAAAACAAACCAATTAAACATTGGGCAGAGGACTTGAATAAATATTTCTCCAAAGAGAACATACAGATGGTCACTAGACATATGAAAAGGTGCTCAATATCACTAGTCAATAGCGAAATGGAATTTATCCCCTCAACACCTGTCAGAATGGCTATCATCAATAAATCAAGAAACAACAAGTGTTGGGGAGAATGTGAAAAAAGGGAACTCTTGTGCATTGTTGTGGGATTGCAAATTGGTATAGCCACTATGGGAAACAGTATGGAGATTCCTCAAAAAGTTAAAAATAGAACTACCTATGGAACCCAGCAATTCCACTCCTGGGTATTTATCTGAAGAAATCCAAAACACTATTTGAAAAGATATGTGCATCCCTATATTCACTGCAGCATTATTTACAACACTCTAGATATGGAAGCAATGTGTCTATTGATAGACAAATGGATCAAGAAAGTGTGGTACATATATACAGTGGAATACTACTGCGCCATAAAAATGGATGAAAATTTACCATTTGTTATATCATGGATGGACCTAGAGGATATTATGCTAAGTGAAATAAGTCAGACAGAGAATGACAAATGAAAAACAAAAGGACAAAGTAGAAAGACTCATTAATACAGAGAACAAACTGATGGTTGCTAGCCTGGCCAGAGTGGCTCAGGGGTTGAGCGTCAACCTATGAACCAGGAGTTCACTATTCGATTCCCGGTCAAGGCACATCCCCGGGTTGTGGACTCAGTTCCCAATGTGGGGCTTGAAGGAGGCAGCCAATAAATGATTCTCTGTCATCGTTGATGTTTCTAGCTCTCTCCTTCTCTCCCTCTCTCTTCTCTGAAATCAATAAAAATATTTTTTAAAAAATATTTTAAAAATTGATGGCTGCCATATTGGGAGGGGAGATTGGGGGACTGGTTACACAAATTGAAGAGATTAAGAAGTCAAAATTGGCAATTTCAAAATAGTCATGGATATATGAAGTACAGCATAGGGAATATAGTAAATAATATTGTAATAGCTATGTATGGTGTCAGGTGGGTTCTAGAATTATCAGGGGGTTCAGTTCGTAAGTTATATAAATGTGTAACCACTGTGCTGCATATCTGAAACTAATATAGTATGGAATGTCAACTATAATTTAAAAAAATTTAAAAAAAAAGCTGCCCCTTCAGTTTGTCTGCTGAGGATGATGAAAACACCTGGACCAGTGCCACTGCCAAGTCGACTTGTAACATGAGCAAGAAATAAAAGTTTGTGCTTATAAGCTCCTGTGGTTTTATTTTTTAAATTTATCTTTAGCTCCTGCGGTTTTAGAGTTATTCGTTGCTGCAGCTCAACATGGCAAAAGCTGAGTGATGCAGATGCTTAGGGTCACACAAAGAAGACAGAGATTTATGTTTTTGAAAACTCCAAAAATTCCAATTTTTACTCCATTGGATTATGGGACACCTGCTAGCTTGCAAAGAAGACTCGTTAAACCTCCACAACCCCATTCCCATTGCCACATGTCATGGTCTCCCAGTTTTAGCATCCATTCCTCCCATCACCATAGCAACACATGTTCTGGGGCTGGAGTGGTAATATCCTCGAAAGGGATGGGGGAAGCAATTTTTACTTCCTCCTCTGACCTCTGAAGCCTCACCTTCTCTTCCATGGCTTTATTCTCTGTGGTAAAGATGAAGGTAAAACGCTCGAAGACAGAGAACCAAGATGGCAGCATAGGTAAATGCCTGTACTCGCCGCCTCCCACAACCACATCAAAATTACAACTAAAATACAGAGCAACCATCATCCAGAACCTCCTGAAAGCTGGCTGGATGGAAGTCTTACAACTAGAGAAGTAAAGAAGAAGGCACACTGAGACGGGTAGGAGGGACGGAGGCACTGAACTGACTGGACCTGCACCCACGTGTGCTGCTTTTGTAATTGGGAGAGAGATCGTCTCTGCAGAGGCCCCCAGGGAGGAGCAAGGGGTTCCAGCCCCGCACCAGCCCCCCAGCCCAGGCTCCCAGAGCTGGGAAGAGAAGTCCCCATAACTAGGGGCTGTAAAAACCAGCATGGATTGTGGCTGAGGAACACGGAGGCTGCCGGAGACCCAGGTGTCCCTCGTAAAGGGCCGGGCACGAACTTACTCAGACTCGCTTCCTCTGAGCTCCAGTGTCAGGGCGAGGCTCCTGGGGACACAGACACATACGAGGAGGAACTGGATTGTCTGACATTGGGGCAGGAACTCGGTGGCTTTCTCCCAGCAGGAGGTGCTAGCAGGGGTCTGTTCCTGTGGGAGGTCCTCCTCGGTTGCAGGGCTGACTGGCCACAGTTTGTTTGCTCTGCCCTGGTGATTCCCTGAGACCCCTCCTCATCCAATTTATAACCCCACCCAAGCTGTGTGCAGCGGCTTTTGCATGAGAATGGCTAAAATCTCTCTCACAAGCTGCAGCTGGGTCAGGAAGCCCCAAACCTATCAATAAAAGGCCCAAGACTCGGCACCACCAGCTTGCCTTCCTTCACAGCTGGGCCTCATCTGGGCACTCCCAAACCTGATACAAAGAGGAGGAATCTGTAGATCTCTCTGTAGCTCCTGCTGGGTGACCCCAGGCCTTGGCTGACTGCATCTCCCTGGAGACCCAAGAGCCAGTGCACCCAGTGGTCAGCATCAGACCATACCAGATTACAACTCTACACATCTATCAGCGACACATTCAAGGGGCAGACTCAGGACCCACTGAAGCAAGTCCTGCTCCACAGGGTGTCTCCTGCACAGCAGCTCTCCCCCCTGTAGTTGCAGCTGGTCCTCACAGCCAATTTACTTGGCGGTCAATTCCTCCCAGTGACGTCAACAGTAATCAGGGCTCAATTACAAGGCTGTGCACACAGTTCACACAGGAGCACACCTAGAGTGCCCAGCTCAGGTGACTGGGTAGGCTAAGACACTGGGCCCTAAAGGATACCTACTACACAAGGCCACTGTATCAACTTAAGGAGACATAGAAGCTCTACCCAATATATAGAAACAAACACAGGGCAGCAGCCAAAATGCAGAGACAAAGAAACATGTCACAAATGACATGGTCTTGTTTTTTTTTTAACCCAATTTGATTATTTATGTAGGATGTTTAGAGCATTTAGACTTAATGTGATTATTAATGTAGTTAGGTTTAAGTCTATCAACTTGCTGTTAGTTGTCTATTTGTCTCAACTATTCTTGGTCCCTTTCCCCTCTTTTTTCTGTCTTCTTTTGGTTTAATGAGTATTTTTATTTTTTATGACCTCATTTTATCTCCTTTGTTGGCTCATTAACTCTTATGTTTTCAAACATTTTAGTGGTTGTTTCAGGGTTTATTGAATACATCCAGTGATATTATACAACTTCACATAGAAGATAAAAACCTTTCAAGACTATACTTCCACTTCTCCTCCATAACTCTTATGCTATTGCAGCCTTGTGCTTTACTTTTACAAATGCTGTGAACTCCACAATGCATTGTTTTCATTTTTGTATGCCCTACCAGTTATATTTTAAGGAGATACACACAGCAACAAACATTTATACGTACCATTTCTGGGGTTCTTTAATCTTTTGTGTGGATCCGTACTTTCATTTGGTATCATCTTCCGTCTGCCTGAGGGAAATCCTTCAGCAACATTTTTGTAATGGAACTCTGCTGATAATTAATTCTTTTAGCTCTTCCTTTCACCTTCATTGTTTGAAAGATATTTTCACTGAGTATAGAATTCTGTGTTTTCAGCCTTTTTTCCCCCCTTTCATCACTTTAAAAATGATGCTCTTTTGTTTTTTACTTGTGTGTTTCTGATAAGAAATCTACTGTCATTTTTATCTCTGTTCTTGTGTGTGTGACATGTCCTTTTCTCCCTCTGGCTGCTGCTTTTAAGGTTTTCTTTTCTATTCCTGGTTTTGAGCAACTTGTTAATAAATGCTTGGGTACGGTGTTCTTCATGTTTCTTGTTTATAGTTTCCATCACAGTTTAAAAATTTTCAGCTATTATTTCTTCAAATATTTTTTTTGGTCCCTCCCCCCTTTTTGGGGGCCTAGACTTCAATATGTATACTAGTCACTCCAAGTTGTCACAGCTCACTGCGGCTCTTTTGAATTTTGAAAGTTTTTTTTCTCCCCGTTTCACTTTGAGTAATTTCTCTTGCTAAATATTTGAGTGTTCTTTTCTTCTGCTATGTCTAATCAGCCATTAATCCCATCCATCTTAATAATTGTAGTTTTCATCTCCAGAATCTTTTTTTAAAAAAACACCTCCCATGTCTCTACTTTGCTTTTTTAATTTAAAGAACACAACGAGAATGCCTGTTGTAATGGTCCTGTCTAATAATTCTAATGCCTTTGGCAGTTCTAGGTCATTTTCAACTGATGGCCTTTCCTCCTCCTGATGGGCCATGTCTTCCAACTTTTTTGCAAGCTTTGTAATCATTGGACATAAGACAATGTAAATTTTACTTTATCGTGTGCTAGATATTTTTGCATTCCTATATTCTTTTTTAAAAAAATTCTCACCTGAGGATACAATTTTTACTCATTTTAGACAGAGAGAAAGAGAGAGAGAGAGAGCACAAAAGCGAGAAACATTTATATGAGAGAGAAACATTGATTGGTTGCCTGCTGTACTCACTCCGACTGGACTGGGAATCGAACCCACAACCTGTGCCCTGACTGGGAATTGGGCCTGTCACCTTTCCATGTACGGGATGATGCTCCAACCAATTGAGCCACACCAGCCAGGGCTTTCTATATTCTTTATTTTGTTCTGGAATACACTTACTAGTAAGTAACATAAAAACAGTTTGATCCTTTGCAGCGGTTCTCAACCTGTGGGTTGCGACCCCCTTGGGGGTTGAATGACCCTCACAGGGGTCGCCTAGATACATCCTGCATATCAGATATTTACATTACGATTCATAACAGTAGCAAAACTATAGTTATGAAGTAGCAACGAAAATAATTTTATGGTTGGGGGTCACCACAACAGGAGGAACTGTATTAAAGGGTCGTGGCATGAGGAAGGTTGAGAACCAGTGCTTTAGAGTCTTGCTCCTAAGGTTTGTTAGGTAGAACCAGAGCAGTGTTCAGTCTGGGGTAATGATTTCCCACTATCGATGCAAGACCTTCCTGACCACCCTGCACAATGCCCTGTGAAAGATGATGTTTTCCATCTCACGGGTGGGAACAGGCATGATCCCTGAGCCTGTGTGAGCACTGGGCATTGCTCCGGAATCCTTTGTGTGGTTGAATGGGATTGATTGCCTGAAGCACTGCCCTGTAGTTACTTTCCCTGCAGCTTTGCAGGAGGGTGAGTCCTTTTCTATAACGATACCCTGCAGGGGATCATTCTGGGAAATATTACAAAATATCACAGCAAAATAAAACCAAATCTGCACAAAATGCATGTTAAAGTGAAGTGGATTAGAAGCAGCACATTTAAAAATAAAACTAAGAGCATTACTGGTAGTTGGCATCATTTGAGTCAGAATTGATATGACTGCCTCTACCCCCCGCCACCCCCCCACCCCGCCCCCCCAAAGCTAATGTGATCTCAGGTTTCATTAAGAGAAACACTATGTCTAAGACAAAGAAAGTAACATTTGCTCCCCTCTGGTAGCCTGCTAAGTGGGCAAGAGCCTTGATGATGCTGTTGACTGCTCACCAAATCCCAGAATTATTTCCCTCTATACATTTTTATTTAATAGATGTTTAAATATCTGTAATTTAAAGCTGCTTTTGGTTGGATATTAGATGACTTGCAGCTGAATACATCTTCACTGATGCAGCCTTCCCAAGGAAAATGAATTGATCCTCACTATGAACGGATATGCCCTTTACCGTTCAACTGTGATCTATGGGACTAGACTCATTGGCTGATACATAGTAGGAAATATAAATATATATTGAATGGTGTATTAAAAAATGGAATTCTCTACACATCTGACAGTGTTGTCCACTTTCCTCCATAGATGACTAATGGCAGAATATGGAGAAATGATTCTCAGAAGCTAACATGTATCAGACTTGCTGGTGTGTATTAAACTAGATTTCAGGCTCCACTGCCCAGAGATCTGCCTGGTAGATCTGGGGTGGGGCTCTGGAGTCAGCATTTTGAACCATACCCTAGAAGATTCTAATAACGAGGGTCTGTAGGCTACTTTAACAAACAGTGACATAGAGAACCAAAGGCTGCTAAATTATACACATGGAGATTTCCCCAAATTTGGGGGGTAAATTTTGCAGTTACTCCCTAAATGATCTTTAAAGGGTCTTTATATGTCTATAAGGCTTTTAAGAAATGTGCCTTTAAGTAGAACAATATCTCTTTTCCAGGATGGCATACAGATCTAGTCCAGTCCAGCCCAGTCCCATTCCCCAGAGAGCGGTGTCCTGGGATGGCCTTCTGAAGTCTTGCTCTTTATCATGGCTCAGTAGTTTCTCCCTGCCATTCCCTAGGTCTCCGTGACACTGTGGACTCTGTTTCCCACCAAACAGGTGAGTCTGCGAAGCCTCTCCCTCTCTCCATCATGTCTATGTTCCAAGTCTAGAACATAGAAGTGATGGAGAGAGGGAGAGAAGAGAGAAAGAAAAACCACCAAACACAGATGGTCCAGCAAGTCTTTTTTTCCCTTTGGATTTTAATTTAATTCTTCTGGTTGATCTCTTAAGAACTTTTAAAAATATTTCCTTTTAATTCAAAAGAAAATCTACGTACTTCATCATTTGCACAGCAGGAAGGCTCCCTACAGAAAAGAACACTCAGATCAAAAACATGATGTTGAAACAAGAAAAACATATTTCCGGTCCCATAAGCCACATACAAGTTATACAGAAATTAGAATTTTTTAAAAGGAAATTTTCATATTTATTTTTGATTATATTTATTGTAGGATATTTAGATAATATGTAAAAACACAAAGAAAACAATAAATATCATTATTTATAGCTCAATAACCCAGATATAACTCTGGTTAGAATTCTATGCTTACAAAAACATGGACTTTTTGACTCTCAACAAATTGAAATGATAGTGTTTAACTTATGACTTCCATTTAAATTTTTATGAACATATTTGATGCAATCAAATATTCTTTAAAAAACTATTTTTAATGACTGCATAATATATATATATTTATACACATCATGATAAACTAATATCTGCCTATTGCTGGATATGTAGATCATTTCTCATGTTTCTCCATTAAATGTAAATGCTAGTCTTCATTTCCTCCTTTCTCTTTCCTTCTCATATTCTCTTTCCTTCCCTTCTCCTTCCCATCTTGCTTTCCCTCCTGGTGTGAGGATGTGGTCATGCAGCAGCCAGGGAAGCAGGCTGACCAGAGGGAGTGGGCCCTGCAGAGGCCCAGGGGGGTGTCCCCCGGCGCTGTTGAAGCAGCAAAGGAGTTGGCGTGCCACCTGGAGGAGTTGGTGGCAGTGTCCCCAGCAAGTTTTGACCACATTTTTAATTAATTCCTAGATATGGATTTAATGGGTCTGAGAGGCTGTATTTTGGGGGATTTCCACAACCGTTGGCGGCATCATACTCTCACTATCAGTGTATAGGGCCCTGTCTATGACATCTGACTAGTACTATCCCTTAAATCATTGCAGTGTGATTGGTTCTATATTTGATTCCTAGTAAGTTTTAAAGTTCTTTATCTTCATTAGCCAATAAATAGTATTTCTTCTTTTTTGAATTATCTACTCATGTCTTTTGCCTATTTTTTAAAAATTGATGGGTTAGTATTTTACATGTAGATTTAAAAAAATAATGATTTTAAAGGCTATTCATTCTTTGTTTCCTTGGAAATCTTTTTGTCATTTTGTAAGTTTCTAATTTTGTTTTGCATTTTAAAGTAACTGAATGATTTTCACATAATGAAAAATATGTCTTCTAAAAGCAATGTGTCTTGGATTGGATACATCAGATTTTGAACAGAAAAATGACATTAGTAGAAAAACTGGTGAAATTAGAATAAAGTTAGTGAAATTAGTTAATAGAAATGTACCAATGTCAGTTTCTCAGTTTTGACAAAAGTACCATGATGATGTAAGATGTGATATTTGGGAAAATGGGTGAGGAGTATATGGGAACTCTCTATATTATCTAAGCAGCCTTTCTGCAAATCTGAAATTATTCCAAAATAAAAGTTTTATTAAAAACAAACAGAAAAATATTTTCATTTTGTTACTTCTACTTTCTCTCATTATTTTAGACTTGGAAAATTTTTGCCCATGTAGAGATCATGATTACATTCACCTATATTTTCCTCTAACATTTTTGTGTTTTAAGATTTTGCATTTTATCTGTAGCTTATTTTGGTGTATGGCATAAAATTAAGATATAATTTGTATGTGTCTGACTTCCAGACTTTAGCCACTGGTTAGGAAGGAGTAACACCGATTGGATTTACCCACTAGCCTGAAACAACCAAATATTGGGCAAAATATCAGACAAAATATATGACATAATGACTCTCATGACAGGGACACCAGGCAATGAAGAATGGTGATCCCTGAAAGATGCAACAATGAGGTGAGCCTTATGCTTGTCCCAGCTTACATCCTCAGGCAAGTTTTCAGGCTTGGATACATGGAGGGGGAACCCAGACAAAGCCAATGGTCTCCCTGACCTAAGGATACAGGGCTAGGAGTCCAGGGAGACCAAGAAGTATAGAGTTTTCAAGAAAGAGGAGTGGAGAGAAGAGAGCGAGAGCAAGAGCGAGAGCGAGAGCGAGCGAGAGAGAGAGAGAGAGCCAGAGATCAGTAGAGGGCTCTCAATCTTTAGCTGAGTTCTGAGCAAGGTGTTCATGTGAAGAACTACCCGGCATTGGGAAAGAACCCTTTGAAAAGATTGGCAGGAACAATCCTCAGAGTTCAGACAGGACCAGAAAGAGCTTTTGTTCCTACCAGCCATAACAGCATAATACTAAGAAGCATTTTACCACAGTGGCGATGAGAACCACAAGAGCATATGGGATAAAGAGAAAACAAGTAACAAATGGTAGAATTAAGTTCTACCATATCATTAATCACAATAAATATACATAGTATAAATACTATATATAAAAGACATATATAGCCCTGGCTGGTGTGGCTCCATTGGTTGGGTGTTGTCCTGTGCACCAAAAGGTTGCTGGTTTGATTCCCCGTCAGGGCACAGGCCTGGGTTGCTAGCTCAATCCCTGGTAGGGGGAGTGCAGGAGGCAGTCAATTGATGTATTTTTTTTAACACTAATGTGTGTTTTTTCCCTCTCTCCCTCTCCCTTCTTCTGTCTCTAAAAATCAATAAAAATAATTTTAAAAATTAAAAACAAAAGACATATATACAAGTAGACAACTTTTTAGTTAAAAGGCAGAGATGATCAGATTGGACAAAAAAAAAGACCTAACTATGTGCTGTCTTTAAGAAACCCAATCTATAATAATAAAAGCGTAATATGCTAATTAGGCCAGATGACCTTCTGGATGAAGCTGGGGCTGTGAGGGAAGCCCGGGTCCCAGGTGCCTGCCAGCGGCCAGAGAGAAGCCTGGGTCCTGGGTGCCAGAGGAAAGCCGGTGCCAGCAGCCGGGGGAAGGAAGGCCTACTCTTGCATGAATTTTGTGCATCGGGCCTCTAGTTTAAGTATAAAGACACAAATAGCTCAAAATTTAAAAAGAATAAAAGAAATATACCATGTTAACTCCAATTTTAGAGACTCTGGAGTAACTATATTGATATCAAACAAAGTAGACTTCCAAGCAAAGAAAACTACCAGGAATAAAAAGGTCATTTCACAATGATTAAGAGCTCAATAAATTAGGAGGACACAACAGTCCTAAACATTTGTGCATCTAAAAAGTGAGCTTTGAAATATATGAAGCAAAAAGCAATGTGGGCAGAAATGGCTATAACCACAATTATAACTGAACATTTCAACAACCCTCTAAATAACTGGTAAAACAAGTAGACAGAAAATCAGTAAGGATGTAGAAGAACTTAAACAATGCTATCAATCAACTTGACTTCATTGATATTTATATCAATCCAACAACAGTGTAGGGAAGGAAAAACTTCTATTCTCTTAGGTTCTGTGGCTGGCCTAAGAATTAAACTGACAAATAAGAAAGATTAACAAGAGAAAAGCATAGAGATTCATTTCATATTTTTATAGGTAGGTAGGAATTTTCAAAAGAAAAATGAAGACCCGAAGAAGCTGCTAGGCCCCAAAGTTTATTTACCTTTGTACACAAATAGCAATAAATTCTGGGAATGTGACAATGGCCATGGGCAGTGGGTCGAGGGACAGTGAGCGGCAGATATATAGGAGAAACTAATAGAAGATAAGGATTATTTTAGTAAGTTTGTTTGTACAGATGAATTTTGCCATTGATTCCCAGTCTCTAGTAATAAGAATGTTCTTCTTGTCCTGGTACAGGGAGGGCACTTTTCTCCTGGGAAATTTTATGATCTGTTTTTAGGTCAGAGAGCCCTTAGCTTCTGTTGTTCTTCAAGTGCCTTTAATTCAAAATAATCCCAAGCAGCATATTTCAGATGGCATGTTCTAACCTCTGCAACTGCAAAATACACGTTCTTTTCAGGATAGACCATATTCTGGGCCACAAGTCTAGACAAATTTTGAAAAGATGCAAGTTATACAGAGTATAGTCTCTGATTGCAGTGGAATGAAGTTAGAATTTAATTACAGAAAAATATCTGGAAAACTCCAAATATTTGGAAACTGAGTAACACACTTATTTTTCAATTGCTGTTGACATACTACATTAAATTACTTTCAGGTGTACAACATAGTGATTTAAACATTTATATAACTTACAAAGTGATCACCCTGATAAGTCTAGTGCCCATCTGACACCATGCATAGTTATTAGAATATTATTATTATTATTATTATTATTTTTTTTTAAAATATATTTTATTGATTTTCCACAGAGAGGAAGGGAGAGAGACAGAGAGCTAGAAACATCGAGGAGAGAGAAACATCGATCAGCTGTCTCCTGCACATCTCCCACTGGGGATGTGCCCGCAACCCAGGCACATGCCCTTGACCGGAATCGAACCTGGGACCCTTCAGTCCGCAAGCCGACGCTCTATCCACTGAACCAAACCGGTTTCGGCAATTATTAGAATATTATTGACTATATTCCCTATGTACATGCCAGTGACTATTTCTGAAACTGGAATTTGTAAATATTAATCGCTTCCCCTTCCCCTTCACCTCTGCACCCCTTCAATCTTGTAACGATCAAAATGTTCTTTCTATCTCTGAGTTTGTTTGTTTTTTTTGTTTATTTTGTTTCTTAGATTCCATATAAGTGAAATATTGTATTTATCATTCTCTGACTTATTTCGCTTAGCATAATACCCTCTAGGTCCATCCATGTTGTCCAAAATGACAAGATTTCATTCTTTGTTTAAAAGTAATATTCCATTGTATGTACATACTACATCTATATCCATTCATTTATCAATGGACACCTAGGTTGCTTCCAAATCTTGGCTATGGTGAGCAATGCTGCAATGAACAGAGTACATATGTTAGTATTTTGTTTTCTTTGATAGATACCTATAAGTGGAATTGCTGGGTCATGTGGTATTAGTCTATTTAATGTTTTGAGGATTCCCCATACTGTTCTACACAGTGGCTGCACCAATTTACAATCCCACCAACAGTGCATGAGGGTTCCCTTTTCTCCACATGCTCATCAACACTTATTGCTTATTGATTTATTGATGTGATAGCAATTCTTACAGGTCTGAGGTGATATCTCATTGCAGTTTTAATTTACATTTTCCTGATGATTAGTAATGTTGGGCACCTTTTCATGTGTCTGCTGGCCATCTGTATGTCCTTTTTGGAGAAATGTCTATTTAGGTCCCATTTTAAAATTGTGCTGTTTTTGTTTATTTGTTTGTTCTTGGTATAAATAACATAGTTATGAATAACTCATGGGTCAAAGAAGCAATCAGAAGAGGAATTAGAAGGTATTTTTGAACTGAATTAAATGAAAATAAAACATATCAACATTTGAACTTAGCAGGATATTTACAGCAGTAAATGCTTATATAAGAAAAGGTCTCAAACCAGTGATCTAAATTTCCATATAAAAATTAGAAAAAAAAAGATGAAAACAAATCCAAATAAAAAAAGAAATAATAAAGATAATAGCAGAAATCAATTACATTATAAACAAACAATACAGAAAATCAATGAAACTAAAACTCATTCACAGAAAAGATCATTATTCTAGTATCAACATCAGAGACAGTACAAAAGAGAAAACCACAGAGCAAAAAAATTACAATAATTCCATACCTATCAACAATCACTTTACATGTAAATGGACTAAATGCTCTAATAAAAAGATAAAGGGTGGCTGGATGGATAAAAAAAAAAAACTAAGATGCATACATATGTTGCCTATAAGAGATCCACTTCAAAAGACACATACAGGGTGGGAAAAGATATTTCATGCAATTGAAAATAAAGAAGAAACTTGGAGAGCAATAATTATATCAGGCAAAATAGACTTTAAAATAAGGTCTATAATAGAGGTGATAAAGGCATCTTGTAATGATAAAGGGACCAATCCAACAACAGGACATGTATTCTCTTTCACCTGCCCCCTTTCCTCTGGTAATCACCACACTGTTAATAGACCTTTTTCTAAAGAGGACATATAGGTGGCCAATAAACATGAAAAAATGTTCCACGTTACTAATGCTCAGGGAAATAGAAATTAAAACCACAATGAGATGTCACTTTACAGCTGTCAGAACGTTTATCATCAATAAATCAACAAACAAGTGTTGGCAAGGATATGGACAAAAGGGAACCCTCGCATACTGTTTGTGGGATTGTAAATTGGTGCAGCCACTATGTAAAACATAATGGAGGTTCTTAAAATAATTAAAAATAGAACTACCACCTGACCCAGCAATTCCACTTCCAGTTATTTATCTGAAGAAATTCAAAACACTAATTAAAAAAGACACATGCATCCCTATATTTATTGCAGCCTTATTCACAATAGCCAAGATATGGAGACAATCTGTGTCCATTGATAGATGAATAGATAAATAAGATGTGGTACATATATACATTGGAATATTACTCAGCCATAAAAAGAATGAAATCTTGCCAAATGTGACAGCATGGATGGACTAAGAGGTCATCGTGCTAAGTGAAATGTCAGACAGAGAAAAACACATACTACATTATTTCACTTATATGTGGAATCTAAAAAAATGAATAAAAAAACAAATCCATATATTCAGAAAAAATTAGATTAGAAGGTTGTTAGATTAGAGGGAGCTTAGGGGAGTAGGTGAAAAATGGAAAGGGATTAATATGTATAATTTGTTATAAAAACAGTCACAGGTCTGTAAAGTACAGCACAGGGAATATAGTCAATAATATTGTAATAACTATGTATGGTATCAGATGGGCACTAGACTTATCTGGGTGATCACTTTATAAGCTTCATAAATGCCTTATCACTATGCTGTGCACCTGAGGCTAATATAATATTGTATGTCACTTGTAATTTAAAAATAAAATCTAAAAAGCATTCAAAGTAGACTGATAAATGGAGTGACATACCATGTTCATGGATAGGAAGAGCCAATGTGGTAAAGATGTAAATTGTCCTCAATAGTATATGTATAGTATTGTAATAAGAAATTTAGCCTTACCCAAAGAGAGGTTTGGCCATTGTCCCTGGCTCCCTTATAAATCTTTGACATTTCCCAACTATCTTTGCTATTCATGGCGAGCCCCTCAGACCAAATGTAATAGTTTATGGTAATAAGCCTCTTCATAGTTGAATTCTTGGACCATGCAATATGAGCTCAATATCCAGGGAGTAGAGGGTGGGTACTGGAGATTGAGTTCAAGCCCTTGGTCAATGAATAAATTAGTCATATCTTCATAATTAAACATCAATAAAATCTCTGGACACAAAGCTTGAGTGGATTCCATGGTTGGCAATTGTTTTTATAATCATGACTGTGGGACGTTATGATTCAGAAGACATAACCCCATCAATGGCTTCATGGGGAGAGGAGTGACCCAGACCAGACTCTGTCCTCTGTGCTTCTTCCTTTGGCTGGTTCTAATTTGTGTCCTTTCCTTGTGATAAATTTGACCATAAATATAACAGTTTTTAATGAGCTCTGGTTCTCTTCCTAGCTGATTATTGAACCTGTGGGTGGTTTTGGGAAACCCCCAAACTTAAAGCCTTAAGCCTGCAAGTTGGCTTCAGAAATCTTGAGCAGACTTGGCAGTCTGAAAGATTTTGCTCTCTAACTTTGCAGTCTGGCTAACTTCAGATAAGTATTATTGCAGTTTCTATAAAAATTCCAGGAGGAATTTCTTGTATAAGTAAGTTGACTCTAAAACTTATATGGAAAGCCAAAAGAAACTAGAATAGCTAAAGCAATTTAAAAAAATAAAAATAAAATTGAGGACTCACACTACCCATTTGTAAGAATTACTAGAAAGCTACAATAATCAAGACCATATGGTATTGTCAGAAGGATAGAAAACACATCAATAGAATAAACCCACACAAATACTGCTGACCGAATTTTGAACAAGATGTAAAAGCAATTTGATGGAGAAAGGATCATATTTTTTAAAAAATATATTTTATTGATTTTTTTACAGTGAGGAAGGGAGAGGGATAGAGAGAGTCAGAAACATCGATGAGAGAGAAACATCGATCAGCTGCCTCCTGCACACTCCCCACTGGGGATGTGCCCGCAACCTAGGTACATGCCCTTGACTGGAATTGAACCTGGGACCCTTGAGTCCGCAGGCCGACGCTCTATCTACTGAGCCAAATTAGTTAGGGCAGGATCATCTTTTTAAACAAATGGTGTTGAAACAATTGGACATCCATTGGCAAAACAAACAAACAACTCAACATCACACCCTTTACAAAATATGTCCTCAAAACTGGTCATAGATCCCTGACCGGTTTGGCTCAGTGGATAGAGCATCGGCCTGCGGACTGAAGGGTCCCGGGTTCGATTCCAGTCAAGAGCATGTACCTTGGTTGTGGGCACATCCCCAGTGGGAGGTGAGCAGGAGGCAGCTAGTTGATGTTTCTCTCTCATCGATGTTTCTAACTCTCTATCCCTCTCCCTTCCTCTCTGTAAAAAATCAATAAAATATATTTTTAAAAACCCCAAAAAACAAAAACTGATCATAGAAACAGTTAAACTTTTGGATAAAAACATAGGAAGAAAATTTTGGAAACCTTAGGAAATTTGAATTTCTTAGACATTACACAAAGAGCACAGTTAATAAAAGATGAAAAATGATAAATTGATTTGATCAAAATTAAAACTTTTGCTCTGTGGAAATAATGTTAAAATAATGGAAAGAGAACTACAGACTAGAAAAATAATTGCATATCATATATCCAACAGACTTTTATCTTGAATACATAAAGAACTCTCTAAACTCAAAAGTAAGAAAACAATCCAATTTAAAAATGGGCAAAATACTGGAAGAGATATTTCACCAGAGAGGATATAAGGATCAATAATAAGCATAAGCACATGAAAAATGTTTAATAATATTAGCCAAATTAAAGCCTTGATGAGATACCACTACATATCTATTAGAAATAGCTAAAATTAAAAATACTGACAAAATCAAGGGCTGGTGAGAATATGGAGAAACTGGAACTCTTATCCACTGCTAGTTGGAATGCAAAAAGAGATAGCCACTCAGGGAAACACTTTATCAGTTTCCTTAAAATGTTAAATATATACATACTATAGGACCCACCCAGCAATTTTACTCCCAAGATAAATGAAACTATGTTCACACAAAAACCTGTACACACGTATTTATAGAAGCTTTCTTTGTAATTTTGCAAACCTGTATGCAACTCAAAAGTCCTTTGATAGGTCAACTGTTAAGTGAAATATGGTACATTTGTGTAATGGGATAATGCAACACATTGGTTGGACTTCAAGGACATTACACTGAATGAAAAAAAGTCAAACTCAAAAGGTTATATACGGTATGATTTCATGATATAAAATTGTAAAATGACTAAATGATAGTGTTGGAGAATAGAGCAGTGTTTGCCAGGGTGAGAAGAGGGTGCGATCTTGGAGGGATAGCATGAGGGAGTGTTTTGAGGTAATGGATATTTTCTATATCCTGACTGTGGTGGTGGTTACACAAATGTGTATATATTATAATATTCATAGAACTAAACATGAAAAAAACACACCCACGTACTTATAAAACTTGTAAAATCCAAATGAGGTCTACAGGTTAGTTAACAGTATTGCATCAATGTCAATATCATGGCTTTGATCATTGTACTACAGTTATGTAAGATGCTAACATCAGGGGAAGATGAGTGAAGCACACACAAGAACTTTAGACAATATTTTAGCAACTTTGATATGAGTCTAAAAATATTTCAAAGTCGGAAGTGGCAAAAAAATTAAAAGCAATTGGATCCTCAGCTCTTTACCTGGCTGTGCGGCCTGCACTTCCTTCCTCTCCCCCTGGTCGAAGAACAGAGGTTTATTACCTAAGAATTACTTGTGGGTTGTGGTGGATGGGGGTCATGAGCCCAACCGAAGGCAGGTGAACTGTACTGAAATAAAATGAACATTTATATTCTGATTCAGAGGCCCACCCCCAGTCCTGTTCCCTTATTTAAGTCCCAATAATGCAGACAACTTCCTGCAGATGATCCCGACCAGCCCAGGGAAAAAGACTTAGAGATCCTGACACAAAGTTATCTTCAATGAAAGGGCCCAGCCAGACCACCTTCCAGACTAGGCCATAGTCTGAGGGTTCACTAGTTCCAGCCTGTTCCCTAGCCCTCAACTCTTAAACATGAGTAAAATGCGAAGGAATATCAGATGGCTAAGGATATTAACATGAAAAACTATATTGCAAGCAAGCAAGCAAACAAACAAAAAGCACCTGGGAGGAAACAGAGACAATTCAGGAAAAAGAACACACACACACACAC
Organism: Myotis yumanensis; assembly: GCF_028538775.1. Lineage (NCBI taxonomy): Eukaryota > Metazoa > Chordata > Mammalia > Chiroptera > Vespertilionidae > Myotis > Myotis yumanensis. The sequence goes on along the minus strand of NW_027223755.1, from coordinate 86,592,390 downwards.
ACACACACACACACACAGCACCCAGAACAAAAAGGGACGCCTAGAAATTACAAGCTAGATAGAAGACATGACAAATTTTATATTAATTCAATATAGAATGTTTGAAAGATAAAATTAAGAAATCATAGACAACAGTATGGTGATTACTAGGGGGAAGGGGAGTGAGGGAGGTAGAAGAAGATAAAGAGGGAATAAATGGTGATGGAAGGAGACTTGACTTGGGTGGTACATACACAATACAATATATAGATGATGTGTTATAGAATTGTGTACCTGAAACCTGTATAACCAATGTCTCCCCAATAAATTTCATTAAAAAAGAAAATAAGAAAAAAAATGAGGGAGAAAAAAAACAAGAAATAAGAAGACCTGAGGCCCAGGAAATAGGGGATCCCACCCTGATGCCTGTCACCAGGGCCCGGGGACAACAGGTCCCAGGGGAGAGGTCAGCAGACACCCAGAGAGCTTTCCAAGAACATGAAACTGACAAATATCTGCTGCATTGTAATATGAGGAGAGAGGAGTTGCAGACAATTGAGGAGCATTTAGTTTTAAATTAAAGCTAAGTATATAGCAAAGTGCAATGAGACAGTAGGAAGATCAATGGTTCTGCAGGAAGGATAGGAGGGAGGGATGAATAGTGGAGCACAGGGGATTTCCAGGGCAGTGAAACTATCCCATATGGTACTGAAATGATAGATACATGTCATTGTACATTTGTCAAAATGTACAGAATATACAACACAAAGACAACTTAATGTAAACCACAGAGTTCAGTTAGTACTAAAGTATCAATATTGGCTCATTGATTTTAACAAATGTGCCAGAGTAATGCAAGATGTTAAAATAGGAAAACTGTGTGTAGGCAGAGAGGGAGTACATGAGAACTTGCTGTACTTTCCATTCAATTTTTCTATGAACCAAAAATGTCTCTAAGAAACAAAGTCTATTAATTTTTTTAATGTGCAATGAGAAAAACAAGAAATGTATTAACTCCAGGGGAGGGAGAAGCTGTGTTTAACAGGAAAAGGATTCATAATATAGCCAGGAAGGACCTGTGTAAACAGCGTGCGATTAGCATACTGTGAACATGGGGGATGGGACCGGTACATGGGAGTGAGCAGGGTGTGAAAGAGAGCAAATCCTCCTCTTTCATAGTAGAAAATCCATAAAAATGGCAGAAACCCCAAAGCCATGAAGTAGCCATATGTTAGGGAATTGGGTGTGGGAGGTGGGGAGAGTCTTATAGAACTATTTGTCTTTTTAGAGTGTGTACAACACTTTTTAGTCAAAAATAAAACCTTTAAAGACAATTCTAGATCAACAATATATCCAATGTCAATGCTATTAAAAATCTCAGAGAAATGTCTTAAGTTTATGTTAGATACTAGAGGCCTGGAGCACGAATTCATGCACCAGTGGGGTCCCTTGGCCTGGCCTGTGGGATCGGGCCGAAATCAGCTCTCTAACATCCCCCGAGGAACCCCGGATTGTGAGAGGGTGCAGGCCAGGCCGAGGGAACCCACTGGTGCATGATCAGGGCCAGGGAGGGACACGGGAGGTTGGCCAGCAGGGGAGGGAACACGCGAGGGCTCCAGGACACGTCCAGCCCGTCTCGCTAAGTCCCAATTGGCCGGACCCCAGCAGCAAGCTCACTTACCGGTTAGAGCATCTTCCTTCTGGTGGTTGGTGCACTTCATAGTGAGCGGTTGAGCGGCCTTAGCATATCATTAGCATATTACGCTTTGATTGGTTGAACAGCCAACTGGACACTTAGCATATTAAGGCTTTTATTATATAGGATATTTCTGTTGTCGTTTTGAATAGATTCTCTCCCCACTTTCTATTTTTTCTAAATGGAAAGCATTAATTTGAAAATGCCTTCCCTCATATTGAATTTTTTTTGCTAATTTTCAGAGTTTGATTTGGACACTTTGGATTTCTTAGGTATTTGATAATATGTGCTAATATTTACTCCTTTGTGTCTGTTTCAAATCTTTTTGCATCAGTCAGGACTTCTACAACTCTGTAAAAATTGTAATCATGCTGGCTGACATCTTTATATTACTTTTGATATTATGGAAATAGCCCAGTCAAAAGTGTTCTCTACTGTAAATTATACTGTTGGCTGTTGAATTAAGATATAAAATCATACTAGAGAGGAATCTTTTTAATCTTAGCTATTGTGTATCATCAAGAGTAAATATTAAATAGCATAGGTCTTCCAGGCTTCTTTAAAATTGTGATAAGATTTTTTTATTGGTCCCACCTTTTGTGACTTTTCATAATATTAGACATCATATTATTCAACTGTCTTGCGTTCTTGAGATAAACTCTAGCTGGCCATGACTCTTAATGCTTCATTAGGTTTGGTTTGCTATTATTTGTTATCCTACCTTTGTCAATGAGATTTTGGTAGTTTTCCTTCATTCTGCTTTTCTCCCCCACATTTTGACATCAAACTTCTTTTCTGTATAGCATCAAAACCATCTATTCCTTGAAAAGTATCAGGCGCTCTTGTTTAAGGCTCAGCCTGCACCCACATTTGCCTTTCCTGCCTCCTTAGTTTTCTTTGAAACGAGAGCATAAGGAAGTACAAAGAGATGAGTATACTGGGCGGGCCTTATGGGGTGGAGAGAAGCCTTAGCTGACCAGAGATGTTAAGAAACTGCTGGGGGTTCTGCAGCATTGGTCTAAGAGCTTCTATGATGGAGGAGCTCATATGCTCAGTGGGGCCCTGGAGAAGTCTCAAGCCCACAAAGAAGGATGGGAGAGGGCACAGATTCAAGTACAACCTAAAGACTGGTCAGGGCTGTAGCCTTGTCCTGTCCCGTGGGTGTGCTACTGTGAAAGCCGGCCTGCGGTTTTGATTTGTAGTTCCCTGATATTGAGCATCTCTTCGTGTGTTTATCTGCCATTTGTAAGTCTTCTTTGGAGCATTTTCTGTTCAGATTCTTTGCCCATATTTTACTTGGGTTATTTGTCTTTCTATTATTGTGCTGTAAGAGTTCTTCAAATATTCTGGATACAAGTCCTTCATCACATATGATTTGCAAAAGCTTTCTCCCATTTCATTGATTGTCTTTTTACTTTAATGGTACTGTTTGAAGCACAAAATCTTTTAATTTGAGGGCCAATTTATCTATTTTTTCTTTAGTGACTTGTGCATTTGGTGCCATATCTAAGAACATGAAGATCTCTCCCATGTCTTAGAGTTGTAGAATGTTAGCTCTTACTTTGAATCTTTGACTCATTTGAGGTATTTTTTTTGTAAACAGTGTTAGGTTGGAGTCCAAATTCATATTTTTCCATGTGATACACAATTTTCCCAGCACCACTTGTTGAAATGACTATTCTTTTATCATTGAAGTTTCTTGGCATCTTTATTAAAATATCGATTGACTATAAATGTTGAGATTTATTTAGGAAAGTCTCATTCTCTTCCATTGCTCTATCTGTCTATCTGTATGCCAGCACCACTTACTGGCATTTTGAATTCAAGAGATTAAGTTCTCTAAATTTGTTCTTTTTCAAGATTGTTTTTGTCTATTCTGGATTCTTCTAAATTTTCATATGAATTGTAAGACCAGCTTTTTTTTTTTCTGCAAAAAGTCCAGCTAAATCAGCTCACTTTTTACTTATGCTTGGGAATGTTGTTAAATACCTCTGGTTCATCCCATCCACTCTCCTTGTTCCTTTGTTTTTATGGCTTTTGTTATTAGATGGTTCTTATGAGCTGTTACACTTGTTCTGGAAGTTTTAAAAAATATATCATATACATATATATATAGAGAGAGTGGGGGAGATATAGTGAGAGAATGGGGGAAGGGAGAGGGAGAGAGAGAAACATCAATGAGAGAGAAACATGGATTGACTGCCTCCTGCAAGCCCCCTACTGGGAATTGAATATGCAACCCAGGAATCAAATCAGCGACCTCTCGGTGCATGGGATGATGCCCAAGCAACTGAGCCATTCTGAACAGGGCTGTTCTGGAAGTTTTGATGAAGGCACTTTTAATATCTGAATGTGTTTGGGGCAGGACAACTAGGCCCTCTGTGCCACTGGCCAGAAGTGATTGTGAGTCTTCAACTATTGACATACATTGATTTTAGAAAGGTAAAAGTATGAAAAGAATGTGTGTGTTAGAATTGACAAAATATGGTACCAAATTTCCTTTTTCCATCCTTGCCCCAAAGTATACTTTGGTACAGAATAATGAGTTGAACCATATAACTTCTTGGCTTAAGGCCTTCTGAGGACTTCCCATGTCAGTCATTGTAAAATCCAAACTGCCTACCACTGTGTTCACTATTTTATGGGATGTGATTCCCATAGAAAACCCACCTCGGAGACGGCTTTTCCTACAGCTCTCCCTCTGACTGCGCTGCTCTAGGCACCCTGGCCTCCTTGCCACTCCTCAAGCACACCAGGCACATTCCCATTTCAGGGCCTTTGCACTCGTTGCCCCCACCGCCTGGAATGTTCTTCCCAAGATCCCTCACGACTCATTTCCTCACTTCATTTAGGTCTCGCCTCAAATGTCACCTCCCAGACAGGCCTCTTGCCCAACTGACCTAGAAGAGCCCCTCCTCCCAGCACCGTGTCCTTTCCCCCTTATGTTTTCATTTTAGCACCATCCCCTCTTCCACAGTGTAATCTCTGTAGAGCAGGGCATTTGTCTGGTTACTACCCTGGGTTTAGAATGATCAGTGTGCATGAGGTGCTCAATCAGTATGTGCTAAGTAATGAAACGAAGTACAGAGCACATGGAAACAGCGGTGTTTACTCCCTTGTAAAACGGAGTGGCCCAAACTTCTAACCTGTGAAGAGGCCTAAGACAGTAGAGAGAAGCGGGGACTGTGGAAAACTGGAGAGTGCAGACCCCACTCAAACGTTTCTGTTGTTAATGTTTCCTAAAGCATGTTTGTGGCTGAACTTGGCAGTGTGTGTGTGTGTGTGTGTGTGTGTTGGAGGGGGGAGGGTTGGTTGGAGAGAAAAGAAGAAGATTCTGATAGAAGGTGAAATGAAATTGAATGACTTGCGTGGGCATGGTAGGGTCCCCCAGGAGGGTGTTGGCATCTTAGAGCCGTGGTTTGCAAAGAGACCGTTCATCAGGTGAAGTTCAAGGCAATCCACCAACTTATGAGAAGGAAACAGTAAGACTTTTATTTATATCTATTTTTATGAAAATAAAAATTAAGCTGTACTGATATTTACCATATAGATTGACCATGGCCTCCTCACTTTCTGCCTGAGAGCCAGGGGTCATGGGCACCACACAGGGGCTCTGGAGGGAAGAATGGGAGTAAGAACTTCAAAGTCCTCAGTGCCTCCCTCAGTTATTCACTTTCAGAACATTGTGGCATATTGCGGTGGTTGAGTAGGTATATAGACTATATTGTCTGTTTTATACTGATATCACCCTCACAAAATGGACAAGTGTTTTCAAAATTTTCTGCAGAGCAATTGTACAAGAAAGGTAATACTAATCAAAAAGGAACATTCACCACAACAAAAGAGCATGGCCATCACTTACCACCAAGTAAGAACAACAACAAGCACTTCAAATTTATACATTCACTTCCTTTGTTATGATCATTTATTATAGGTATAACAGAAATATACTTTTGCACCATTAAATTTGCTAAGCTAAAAATAAAAGGCCTTTCCAAATGAGAGGCAGCAAGCATTTATTCGAGATCAATAAGAATAGCCATTTGGGACGCACTGATTCAGGCAGAGCCCAAATAATGTTCTGATTGGGAGACAAAACCAGTGGGTATTTTTACGAGGAAGGGAAGGGGAATAATTACATCAATAGAAGAAAGGCATTTCTGTTGATGCAGATAACATCACATAGTGATGCTAATTCAAAACAATGTTTTAAAATTTTCAGTCTGGTGGTAGCTCCAGCTCCATTTGAAAGTGGCTTCATTTATTTTTATGTTTTTTATAGATTAAAACAAAAATTTCCTCATATTATTGATTCTTTGGAAAATCCCTTTATAATTTCTATTTGTGTATTTTTCATTCACATAATAAACTGGTACATTTGTACATGAAATTTGTAATTGATTATACATATGTTGAGATTGTGTGCAAATTTTAAAGTTGTTACTGATAAGGCTGTGATGTTGGTCCATGGGAGGGCTCAGCAAGCCTGTGAGCCACACCCAAAGTTTAAAGCAAAGGGTGCAGATTATTCTGTCGTTCACCTTTCCAGAGTCACAGGGGAAAGGCTGGCCAGAAACCTAAACCAATCAATGTCAGAAGAAGTAAGATTAGCTTCCCTTATTAAGCAACCTAGACCTTTTTACATAATTGTAAATGACTATTAAGGATCTCCACATATTTTAAGAAAGTCAACAGCATGGTAAGACAAGGATCAAGATGAAAAAACAGAACGAGAAAACCCAGAAGAAATAGTTAACTTGGTAAAAAGAGAAAATACACAATTCTAATTAATATCACCAGAAAGACTACAGGAGATCTTGTACAGAATAAGATCCTAAAACTGAAATAGTTTGCTAAGAAAAGTGAACAATGAGAGAATAAACAGCATAAGATACATTTGAAACATAAGGAGGCAATTTAAGAAGTTGAGTATGCCTCTCTCAGGCATTTTAGAAAGAGAAAAGAGAAATCTAGGAAGTATATTTAATCTTTTTTTACTTTTTCTAATTACTTGTATGAAGCAAGTATACCATTGACACCAAAACTTGCTAAAGACAGTACAAATAAGAAAATTATAGACCTAAATCACTTATGAATATTTACTTAAATACTCTCTATAAAATAATCCAACATCACATTAATAAAATGATACGTCATGACCAAATGGGATTTATTTTAGGAACTCAAGGCTGGTTCAATATTTAAAAAGCCATATTATGATACACTACATTAAGAAATGTAAGTAAAATATCTTATGAATATCTCCACATGTGCTGAAAACACTTTCCACGACATTAAACAACCCTTCCTGATAAAAACATACAAGAAAGTAGAAATTTATAACTATATTTATAAATTATATATAAAAATTTTATATAATCATAATAAATAGAAATAAATTATATATTTATAAATATCTATAAGTTACAGATATAATTTAGGAATATTATATATAATTTATATACTATATATAAAATGTTTATAGATTTACAAATAAGTATATATATTTTTGACTATATATTATGTATAAATTATATAATTATATAATATATATTAGATATATTAAATATATTCCTAAATTAATTTGTACATCCAGTGCCATCCCAATAAAAATACCAACAAGTTTTTTAAATATATTTTTTCCCTTTATTGAATAAGATATTACAAATGTGTCCTTATCCCCCCAATGTCCTCTCATCCCCCAATCCTGCCCTCACCCTCACCCCCTGTTGTCCACATCCGTCGCTTATGCTTATATGCATGCATACAAGTCCTTTGGTTGCTAAGTTGAGTATTGTACAAGAAAGGTAATACTAATTACCTCTCCCCCTCACCCCCACCCTCCCCTGCCTTCCCTCTGAGTTTTGAGCATCTGATCGATGCTTCTCTGTCTCTACATGTTTTTGTTCATCGGTTTACGTTGTTCATTATAATCCACAAATGAGTGAGAGCATGTGATATTTAACTTTCTCTGACTGACTTATTTCACTCAGCATAATGCTTTTTTTTTGGAACTAGGCAGGTTAAAACTAAATCCCCAATTCATTTGGAATTTATTCTTATATATGGTATGAAGATGGATCTAATTTTATCTTTTTTCAAGTGGCTAACCAGTTGTCTTAGCACAACTTATTAAAAAGTCCCTTTGCCCAACTGATTTGAGATGCCACCATTATTATACACTGAAATTCCACAGGTACTTGCATCTATTTCTGGATATTCTATTCTTGTCCACTGGCCTATTCTCTGTTCAGGTATCAACACTCCACTATTTCAAATAGCAAAGCATTGTAGGATATTTTAATATCTGACAGGGCTTGTTGTCTCTCATAGTTTTTATTTTATAGTGGTTTCTTGGCTGTTATTGAATGTTTATTTTTTCACATGAAGTTTATTATTATTTACTGATATCTTGTTTGTTACTTATATGATCAGTTCTTGTGAATATCCCATGTGTGCTTGAGAAGATTAATTTTTTATTATCAAGGGTAATATTCAATACATATTCATAAGGTCTATGTTTTCTTATTATGATACTGATTTATTTTATATTCTTGTTTTTGTCCACTTATTTAAAGTCATTGAGGAGGTGAGACTTATCCAAGGGATACTTTGATCCGGATGACTTTGGGTTTTAGCCTTTTGTTCCATCAGTGAGAGATTTTCATTGGTTCATGCTGTATTTTGTAGAATTTCACCTGGATACTGTTTATGCAGCTACCTGCTCTCCTTGCCTTTTTTCCTTAGATGAACACTCTTTCCTCCCACATGCCCATCATAAGCTTATTTTTCTGGCATTAAATTTATGGTGATCCTGAGCAATGGCCTAATACCATTTTTACCATTTCCTAGTGCGTACATAGACCTGGGAAGGATAGAATATTTTTGGGATGTGGTCCTGAGGCGCTTGTGGGACAGAGGTGAGCTGAGGATTTTATATGTGGTCATAGGAAGAGAGTCGGGGAGTTTCTCAGGAGCGCTGGGTATTTGGTAGCCTGGAGATGTGGGACAAATTCGGAGGCACTGGACCGAAGTGAAATGAACTTCACGCCAGCCTCTTTCTGTTTCTCCCGATTTGCCTTCTGCACACCTGACGCCCAGGAAAACCTCTAGAAAGGGGGTGAGGCAAAGCATGGCAGTTTGGGTGGATTTTCACCCCCAGACCCCCTAGGACAGTGGTCGGCAGGCCGCGGCTCGCGAGCCACATGCGGCTCTTTGGCCCCTTGAGTGTGGCTCTTCCTAAGCCTTAGGAGTAGCCTAATTAAGTTAATAACAATGTACCTACCTATATAGTTTAAGTTTAAAAAATTTGGCTCTCAAAAGAAATTTCAGTCGTTGTACTGTTGATATTTGGCTCTGTTGACTAATGAGTTTGCAGACCACTGGTCTAGGATGTCTCCATCCAATAGTCAGCAGAGACTGGCAGTTCACCAGAAGACGAACTTTTCTTCATGTCCTAGAAGACCCAAGACCTGGGCACTGGTCCTCCTCCTTATTCCTCCCCTCTATAACCTATTTTCTTCTCCAAGGTGTCTTCTGTAAACCGTTTACCTGAATTTCCATATTGGGGTGCCCTGGGTGACTGGCCTCACTCCCACTTTCCTTCTACGGCCTCAGAGCTAGGGGGCCGGGCCCTGCACATGTACAGAAGAGTAGAGAGAACTGGGAGTGCTGAGGGCTGCTCTAGAAGGAAGCAGGGAACTCATTTGCAGACAGAGGCAAAGCAATCTGAATTACAGGTGAAAACCTAGATTCTGGAAGAAAATTATGCTGCCAACCTTGAAATGGGGAACCCAGATGACATCCATTTTTCTAAAGTCTGTGTTTTGATCCATTTAAAGCACTCACTGGAGTTAGTTTTGTAAGTTTCATAATCCATCAGCCAGCTGGCCTTGTAGAATGATATTTCATCATGAAAACAGACATCAGGGAGGGGTAAGAGGAATCAAAGACACATGAGATTTATGACGCACTGAGTAATCAGTTTGCTGTCATAATCTTAACCTCTGTGTTGCAGGAGTCTCGTCTGAGCCTCAGCTGTGGCCACCCACGGTGTTCACCATGATGTGGGGTCTACCCACTCGGGAAATGGATGCCCTAGGGGAGAGTCAGGACATAGCAGGACAACAGGCCATTTGTCTTTCTCTCTCTTCTCTTCCTCCTCTTTATCCCCTCCATGGGTGACTGGATTTGTTTCCAGACTCTCGGAAATAGGAGCAGCTATAAAAGATATGTTTTTGTGACATTCTCTGTGATAATGTCACGGAGAATAAACGCAGGCATTTCCACCTTGACTGGCAGCTCAGGTAAAGCACGAGCATCCCCAGCACATCCTCACCTCTGGCCACAAGCCCTCAGAGATCCTCACAGCAAGCCGGGGTGAGAGGATGTGTGTGAGCCAAGGGTCCAGTGGGATTCACATCCGGGTGCTGCTGAGGAAGCATGACTGTTTTCATTTAATAGATTGGGAAACAGACTCAGAGAAGGCGACTGGTACTGGATTAATTGGTTTTCAAGAAAAATCATAATACAAATGAAATTTGGGAAGTTGGAAATAAGAAGAATGAATGGAAAGGAACTTAGCAAAATGGAGAAAACAGAAACTGAAGACTGCAGAGGGGAAGGCTAAATGCAACACGGAGTTGCATGTCTGAACTCATCAAGGCCACAGGTATCTCTGAAGGTGGGGATATAGCTTGGGTTCAAATAGATTGGTGGGAAGTCTATAAGAAGAAATTGGATCCCCAACAGTCAACTTCAGTGACTCTGCCCATCTTAACAGAACATGCACTATTCCTCTTAGGAGGGCTTGATCCAAATGGAACCTGGACTCAGGGACACTGGGCCAGGGGGATTAAGTACAAATGAACACATTGAATGGTGCTGGCATCTCAATCCTTGCCCCTCATTCGCCACCTAGAATAATTTATAGTCAGAAGTATACAACTATATACAATTGCTGTTAGGGGTAGAAAACAAACACATGAAAATATGAGACAATTATTCTTAACTCTAAGTAAAGAAAATGTTTATAAGAGAGAAATTGTTTCCATGGTATGTCCTCAGCCATGAATAATCCCATATAATAAAGAGCTAATGTGCTAATTATTTTATTTTATTTTTTTGGATTTTATTTTATTTTATTTTTTTAAAATTAAATCTTTATTGTTCAGATTATTACATTTGTTCCTCTTTTTCCCCCCCATAACTCCCCTCCTTCCAGCTCCCACCCCAACCTCCGCCCTCACTCCCCACCCACTGTCCTCATCCATAGGTGCATGATTTTTGTCCAGTCTCTTCCCACATCTCCCACACCCCTGCCCCACCCAAGAATAGTCAGTCCATTCCCTTTCTATGTCCCTGATTCTATTATAATCAACAGTTCATTCTGTTCCTCAGATTATTTATTCACTTGATTCTTAGATTCATTTGTTGATAGATGCATATTTGTTGTTCATAATTTGTGTCTTTACCTTTTTCTTCTTCTTCCTCTTCTTAAAGGATACCTTTCAGCATTTCATATAATACTGGTTTGGTGGTGATGAACTCCTTTAGCTTTTCCTTATCTGTGAAGCTCTTTATCTGACCTTCAATTCTGAATGATAGCTTTGCTGGATAAAGTAATCTTGGTTGTAGGTTCTTGGCATTCATCACTTTGAATATTTCTTGCCACTCCCTTCTGGCCTGCAAAGTTTCTGTTGAGAAATCAGCTGACAGTCGTATGGGTATTCCCTTGTAGGTAATTGAGTCTCTTTCTCTTGCTGCTTTTAAGATTCTCTCTTTGTCTTTTGCTCTTGGCATTTTAATTATGATGTGTCTTGGTGTGGTCCTCTTTGGATTCCTTTTGTTTGGGGTTCTCTGCGCTTCCTGGACCTGTAAGTCTATTTCTTTCACCAGGTGGGGGAAGTTTTCTGTCATTATTTCTTCAAATAGGTTTTCAATATCTTGTTCACTCTCATCTTCTGGCACCCCTATAATTCTGATGTTGGTACGCTTGAAGCTGTCCCAGAGGCTCCTTACACTCTCTTCGTATTTTCGGGTTCTTTTTTCATTTTGCTTTTCCAGTTGGGTGTTTTTTGCTTCTTCGCATTTCAAATCTTTGACTTGATTCTTGCACTCCTCTGGTCTGCTGTTGGGTGTCTGTATAATATTCTTTATTTTAGTCCATGTATGCTTAATTTCTAGTTGGTTCTTTATCACAGCATCGGGGGTCTCATTAGATTTCTTGTAGATCTCAGTAAGTTTATCGGCGGCTTCTAGACAGTTCTTGAGAGACCTTAAAAGTGTGGTTCTGAACTCAATATCCTCCCTTGATAGTTTTGTCCTGTTTCTTTGTCTCCGCATTTTTTACGCTTTCTTGGTGCACCCCCTAGTGGTCTTTGTGCGCAGTCTTGTTGTAGTTAAGCCTTGATTGTTGTAGTTAATACTAGAGGGATTTGACCTCCAGGCCGACTGGCTGTGAGAATCAGCTGTGTCTGCAGTGGGAAAACTTCTGTCCTCTGGAGAGGTGCTAATCTAGCCTTTGCCTGAGGCTATCCGGCAAATGGCTCTGCGCAGGGCTTGGGCGGGGCGGGTCGCACGGGATCAACAGGGTGGGTGGAGGGAGCAGTTATGGCTGCTCTCAGTCCCGTTCCCAGAGGCTCTGCTTCTCAGAACCCCAGCAACCGCTGCAAACCTCGGAGAGAAAGCTGCCCTCATGTTCCGACCAATGCCAGACAATCCCGCTTCTCCCGTTTGAGTCTGAGTCCCTAGAGACTTGCCTGGATCTGGAGCTCAGAGTCTGAGACTCCCTTCCGATTGAAAACGACAACCGCGCCCTCAGCCGCCAGCCCACTCCGCGTGTACCTCCGCACCTTTGTATTTTTCACACTGCGCCTCCTCTGAGCCTCGGTATGCTGTTCTCTTTCCTTCTAGTTGAAGAATCTCTCCTCAGCCAGCCTTCCTGTGGTTCTGGGTGATGTCCGTTCTGTCTTTTAGTTGTATTTTTGAAGTGGTTGTTCGAGGAAGCAAACTCCGGTGTTTACCTATGCCGCCATCTTGTTTTTTTTTCCCTAATGTGCTAATTAGACCGAACAGCAGAACAACTGTCCGGATGACCTTCCGGATGAAGCTGGGGCTGTGAGGGCCGGTTGAGGCAGGTGGGGTTTTGAGGGCTGACCCCTTGCACAAATTTCGTGCATTGGACCTCTAGTACTTATATAAGCACTGAATATTGATTTAACCAAAAATCATACTGGAACATTGGGAGATTGAGGGAAGATTTATGAGGAATTTATATCCTCGTCTTCCATATTAGAAAGTCAGTAGTTAATATTTGAGAAATCAAGAGATAGTAGGCTAACCATGCAATTCTATAATGTAAAAGTAAACACATGTACATACTCAGCTGCAAAATGGAGAGAAGTATTTACTCTGTGCAGCAGAAATGGGGAATGGGGAATGGCGGAATTCATTTTAAAGTTTTGAATATGTGTAATAGTAGTTAATAGAGACTATTATAAGGTGTTTGAATTATAATTATATATAATATATGTTATATACAATATATGTGAATACACACATGATATGTAGTAGGTGGAGAAGATGTCACAGATTGAAAGATATGTCAAAGTGCTCAGATGTTTAGGAACTTATACCTCATAATTTTAGACTTCAATCATAAAATGTTCTGAAGATTCTAACATTTACCATCACTGTAGTATTTATATGAAATAATTTCTCCTAAGCAACTAGGCAATGAAAATGTAGTATTTAAACTTCCTGCCTCCTATTATAAGGTTTCTTCTAATAAGTACAGCAGGAAAATAAATTGCGGTAATTTATGAGCATGTAACTCAAATAAATCTTGAGGCCCTAATTACCCACAAAGAAACAATAGTCAGCAATTAAAAAGTAATCCCAGTGTTTACTTCCATCACTTAAAGAATATTTTAATGGATCCATTCATAGCCCAGATCCATGCTTCTTAGAATGCCCTTTCCTCTCCCCTGCAGTTCCCTTTTATCTGTAGCTACTCCAAAGTCACCCAATATTGAACACTTTGATTATTCACTCTTTATCCTGATTTATCTCTAAGCCTTTTACCTCTCCAGTTATGGTGTCTTTCTACCCATCCTTCTGATTTGGTGTCACCAAAGCTCCTCTTGGAAGGTGTGGGCAGAGACGAAAGACAGAAATGTCTTCAGCAGATTAAAAAAAGAGAGAAGTCCTGGTAATATTTGTTAATGAATTTTGTTCTCATCACAAATGCAGAAATTTATTTTTAACCAATTTCTCATTATGATAAAGTGATAATTTAGGCATTGTTCCTTTGAATGTTTTCATATAAACATCCTTATAAATTATTCATGTAGATTATTATTATTTTGAAAAAAATTGTTTAAAACTAATGAACTCATACATAGTGACTCAGAAATGAAAATAATTGGAAATTTTTAACCAAAAGTTTTAAAATATAGAAATGCATAAAAAATAAATAACACCAGTGCCTCACTACTCAGAATTAATATAGGCTACCAGCTTTTCATGTTTGCTTTAGGCGTTTTTTAATTTTAAGAAACAAGATTAAATTAAATAAGTTACAAATTAAATTAAATACATAAGGACGGGGAGATTATATAAGCGGGGTTGGGGTGGTAGGGAAGAGAAGGCAAGGTGGCGCAGAAGAGTTCTGCAAGTGAGTCCTTGAAGCCCACAAAAATCAGGCACAGGAAGTTAAAGCTGGAAACTTCCAGCAAATATTATAATTAAAGGTGTTAAAACTCCTTCCTTATAGAAACAATTGTTTTTAAATATTTGCCCACATATTAACTATTTCCACTACTACTCATTTCTTTTAGATTTAAATTTCCAATAGTATTATTTCCCTTCAACTTAAAGAACTTTCTCTTGCACTTTTTGTAATGTGAGTCTGCTGTCAGCAAATTATCTCAACTTTATCTGAAAATATTTTTTTTTTGCATTCATTGTTGAAGACTGTTTATAGACTTCTAAGTTGACAGGATTTTCTTTCCACACATTAAGATATTCTTTCATTGTCTTCCGGTCTCTATTTACCAGGTGAGAAGTAAGCTGATGGTCATGATAGTTCTCATGAATGTAATATGTCCTTTCTGCCTGGCTTCTTTTAAGATTTTCTGTTTAACTTTGGTATTTATCTGTGATGTGGCGAGGTATAGGTTGTTTTTGGTATAGATTCTCTTTGGAGGCTTGTTCATTCTCTTATATATGATGTTTAATGTTGATATCTAAATTTGCTTACTCCCTAAGAACACTGTACAGTTGTTTTAATATTTTGTCTATAATCTATAATTGTCATTAGCAGGTGGGTTTTGTCTGATACAAGCTACCCTATCATTATTAGAGATGGAAGAAAAAAATAATTAAGAAATAAAGTAGTATCATTACTTCTATTCCACATTACACTAGAGGTCTTAACAAGTGCAATAGAATAAGAAAAAAGAAAAAGCATATGAATGGAGAAGGAAGAAACAGAATTTAAATTATTTGCAGATATGAAAATTCAAAATAGTCTATTAAAAAGCTTTTAATAATAAGAGTTAAGGAAGGATGCTAGATATTAGAGCAATATTTACAAATCCATTGCTTTCTATACATCAGATTCAGGTCTCTTAAATTATATTTTAAGAACAATAAATATTTGTCTCAGATTCAGGGCAACCTTACCATTCCAATTCCTGTGGCGAGCCGGTATGGCCATGGTGTACTCAGCCCCAGGGCGCCTTATGTGCCACGCCAGCTCAGCCAGGTTCAGTGACCCTGAGAGGGGGCGGTGAAGGATGGAGAAAAGTCAGACAAGAGAATAGAAGCTGGGTCTGGGTGGGACGCTGCTCCCAGATGGAGAGATAGCACCACAGCCTGAAAGCCATGTCTTTATTTTATAGCCAGATTCCACGAGGCAAAGTAAGGACGTGGTCAAGATGTTTACAACATTCTCGTGGGTTTTGATCCTACTCAATTACATGCACCCGAACTATATCAAGCCCACATCACTCGGACATGTGGGGCCACGTGTTCGGACCGTAGGTTCAAGCTTACAACTACAGCTGTTGGCTATAATTGTGCTGGGAGGGCTCTGCCCTCCAAGCTGGGACTTGCACGTGGCCATGAGAGGACTGTGCCCTCTCATTAGTCTGAGGCTTGAACCTGTCCAAACACTGTAGCTGCTCTCCACAAACTCCCATTCTTATGTATCTGGTGTCTTGAAGCAAGTTGAATTTTGTTCTCTGTTATTTGGTACCAGAAGAGCTTTAACTAAAAGAGAAAGACTTTATCTGAGGTCAGGTATAGAGAAGAGAGATAAAGGGTCCCTTGCTCGTGTGGTGTGTCATGGGCCTGCTGGGACAGAGTGAGAAAGCTAAACCAAAGTAAGCTTTTGGAGGCAGAGACTGTATCTCGTTTACTGCTGTGTCCCAGCAGCTAGCACGCCGGGCCTGGTGCAGAGTATGTATCAATCAGTGCTTATTGGAGAAACACGATTATTATTTTTAAGTATTTGAAGGTCTCGCAAGGAGGAGGAACTGACTTGAGCTGCAAAGAGCGCTAAAAGGGTCAGTGCCGTCTGAGGACGGTGATCAGAGTTGGAGGACCTTGAACTCCTGCCCACAGGGATTCAAGTGGAGGTTGGATGAATACCTGGCAGAGTATTAAAGAGAGGATTCAAACAACAGGTAGGAGTTCGGACTTTGACCTTCAGGGTGAAAAATGGAAGAAACACTGAATCGTAGTGTGGTAGCCAGCCTCCAAGGTGGCCCTCAATGATTTCTGCCTCCTAGCATTCATGTCCTTGTATAGGCTCTTTCCATATTGAATCGGGGCTGGCTGTGTGACTAATCGCATACAGTAGATGTCATAGAAAGCATTGCAACTCACAGCTGGATCTCTTGCATGATTTATTCTGGGGGAAGCTAGCCCTCATGGGGTGAGGGTACTCCAACAGTCCTATAGGAAGCCCATGTGGATAAGGATAATTTTGCCAGCATCAATTTACTAACCATGTACGTGGGCCATTGGGAAGAAGATTATCCAGCCCCAGTCAAACTTTCAGATGAGTCCAGCCCCAGCTGACATCTGACTACAACTTTACAAGATACCCTGAGGCAGAACCACCCAACTGAGCCATTCCTGAATTCCTGACCCATGGAAACTATGAGAGAGAACAAATTACTATGATTGTTTTAAGTTACTTGGCTGTAGGGTGATTTGTTACCCATAAACTTTAAGGACGGTGGAATCTCACTCCAACGTTCTTTGGCTCTAACAGTCTATGCTGGTTGTTTACATTTTATCACCTCCCTTTGGGTTGCCTTTGACATGGCACCAGAGACAAGTGTTCTGGGCAGGGTCCAGTTTCAGCAAATTGGGGAGGTTGTGTTGAGCAGGAGTCCCAGTAAGCATGTGACTGAACGAACTTCTCCTCTGATCAAGGAGTTCCTGGAGGAAAATTCACACCCCATGTTTGCATTGTTACCAGCACAGTGCCTGACGCAGCATAGGTGCCCTCTCAGTGTTATTTGAATTGAACAAATAAAGGTGAGCTTGTCAGAAGCAGGTCCTCTGGTATCTCTTATTCTTCTGATTTTCAGTCTTCCTGGCATACTACTCAGCAGAGGGCAGTGTAGCACATCCTGAGATGCACAAAAATTCATCTATTGAAATAGGTTTTCCCAAGTTTCATGGCTCTGTTACTTGGGGGATAATTTCTTTTTGCAATAAGCCCTAGATTTATATATATGACTAGAAAGCTATACCCACAGAACACAGCTAAACAAGGCATCCAGTGGCTGTAGATATAGATATACAAATAGGTTGTAATAATACAATGCCACCTGCATTAGCTCACTAAAAGCTTGGATAAATAGAATTTATTTTCATTCTGATTTACAATAGCAACCAAAATGTTTGAAGCTGGCCCAGAAGGCACTGCAAGATCTAGAAAAGATGCTGTAAGAACTATGAAAAGAAGAATTCATCCACAGCAGTAATTTTCAACCGGTGTGCTGCATGCATTTTTAAAACATGCAATACCTGACTATTTAGTCATGGGCACTGACCTCTTTTCCCTTGAATTGTGAAAAAAAAAAGACAGCCAACAACAACAGCCGTACAGTGGGCATGAATCAAAATTATACCAATTTTTTTTATCAGATCGGCATAAAATATAATATATTTTTTGATGTGCTGTAGCATTTTAGTAATTAATTTATGTGTGGCATGAAATGAAAAGGCTTGAAAATTGCTGATCTACAGCATGGATGAACCGTGAAAACATTACGCTAAGTGAAAGAGGCCAATCACAAAAGACCGCATATCATATGATTCCATTTATATGAAATGTCCAAAATAGGCCAATCCATAGAGACAGAAAGTAAATTAGTGTTCTAGGTCTGCGGAAATGAGGGATGACAGCTAAGGGATGAGGAGTTTCTTTTCGGGGCTGATTAAACGTACTCTAAAATTAGGTTGAGGTGATCATTGCAGAATTTTGTGAATACACTAAAATTATTAAATTGTATATTTTAAACGAGTGAATTGCATGGCGTGTGAATTATCTCTCAAAGTTGTAAAAAAGAATTTTTAACGTTCAGCTAAATGTTTACATTTATCTTGTTATCCCCTTGGTTTAGTCTCTGAAAACGTGTTAGTTTGTGATGAAGATGGTGGCTTTCCAAGGACCAAAGACATCACGGCCCATACGTCCTGGATAGCACATGTCAGCAGGGATCCATGACTCTTCTGGTGCGGGGCAGCCAGTCTACATTCTGGGCATTGGTTCTGTGAGGGACTCCTCTGTTGTCTCCTTTCACAAATAATGACCAGGTCAGGACGAGAGTCAGTTTCTCATTGTCATCATCAGTCCCACTACTGAGCCATGGGGGCTGACCTGGAGCCCTCCAGCCCTGCTGGCATAAACGAGGGGCCTGAAAGAGCCTGAGTTCTCTCTGGCCTTGAGTGGGTCAGTAAATCAAGCTTCCTATGGGGAATCCAGGCTTAGAACTGTAAGGTCATTCCCTATCCTAAATTTCCTGAGCTAGTGGTTCACACTCTTGGAGATAAATGTAGTTCAAGTGTTGAAGGCCAGCAGGAAAGGTGGCAAAATTCTAAATGTCTCATTCTTGTCTGCCCTCCCTGCTGCTTGTAATAGGCATAGTTTGAGAAGCTGTGGTTACTTTGTCTACTTCCCAGCCTAGGGGACTGACCCTTTGTGCCTGACGGGAGGGCTGTGCCTGATGGGGCACTGGAGATGCTGCCTTTGACAGCTTGAGACTCCTGTTTGGCCTCCAGGGTTTGGCCCATATCTGAGTTAAGGGGATGTTCTCTCCGTTATGTGACATTTGCGGGAAGGGAATATAACTGATAGCACCTGCAATTTTATATAGCCTGAAATGGCATCTCAGCATTTTCTTTTTAATATATTTTTATTGATTTCAGAGAGGAAGGAAGGAGGAGAGAGAGATAGGAACAGCAATGCTGAGAGACAATCATTGATTGGCTGCCTCCTGCACCCCCACGGGGATCAAGCCCACAACCCAGCCATGTGCCCTGACCGGGAATGGAACCTCAACCTCCTGATTCGTAGGTCGAGGCTCAATCGCTGAGCCATGCCGGTCGGGCTCAGCATTTTCTATTTGCACAAAAATATGACCCTTGATGTTCTTCGGGTCTTTGGTCACTTAGCGAGAAGAAAACAATGCAAATGTGTGCAGCGGCCTTCCTTGCTGCTCCTGTGGTTACTGTGATCACATCCCATCCCCACTGCAGCTGACTGCACAGAGCAGTGGCTGCTCTAGCAGAAGCAAGCCTTCTTTGCACACAGCAGGCCCGAAGACCCTGTGAGGAGCCTCACTGACTGAGCCCAGGTGGAAAGAACTCTTCTCAGGGGGACGCAGAGCACGCAATGTATGTTCATTGTACAAAATGTGGACAATCCAACAACAACAACAAAAAAATAGAAGAAAAAAGTTACCCATAGCCTCACCACTCGTAAGCCACAATATTCAATAGTTTTTAGTTTTTGAGCACTATTTTAAGTACTAGGTTCTCTGCTGTGTAATTGTATACATTATATAATACAATTTTCACAACAACTCTCGGAGGTGTTATTTATATGCTGTTATTTCCTTCTGTAGAGAAGGAACCCGAGGGTCAGAGAAGTTAGACAACATGCCCAAGGCGGCTCAGCTGCTAAGTGCCGGAGCTGAGATTAAAATCCAAGTCACAACCCTCCCTCCTAACATCGTGTAGTACTTTCTACCAGTCATTTTGTCTGCACAGGTTTAGTTTTGTTTTCTCCTTGCATAATTGTCATCGTGTGTTTTC
This sequence comes from Myotis yumanensis, assembly GCF_028538775.1. Classification (NCBI taxonomy): domain Eukaryota; kingdom Metazoa; phylum Chordata; class Mammalia; order Chiroptera; family Vespertilionidae; genus Myotis; species Myotis yumanensis. The sequence continues at coordinate 86,572,376 of NW_027223755.1, read as the reverse complement.
CAGAGGTCTTTGACCTGCCAGACTTCCAAGTTCTCACGACTCTTGGGAATTAGATCTATGCAGAAATTCACACTGTAGGGTGAAAAGGGTGAAGGGATTAAGCAACACACACACACGCACACGCACACACACACACACCCCAAAAAACTCATAGACACAGACACCAGAGGGAATGGAGGGTGAGGGGAGGTAGGAGAGGGTAGAGGAGGAATAAATGGTGATGGAAGGAGACTTGACTTGGGGCAGTGAACACAAAATACAACATACAGATGATGTATTATAGAATTGTACACCTGAAACCTATATAATTTTATTAGCCAATGTCACCCTAATAAATTCAATTAAAAAAAGAAAAGAAAGAAATTCTGCTGTAGGTGAAACCATTTCTGGAGGATTCCAGTGCATTCTATTTGGCAGGAGAAGTCATGGTCTCTTTTTCAATCTTTCTTCAGTCCCTAATCTCTGAGGCTTTACTCCCGATTCCTTTGCCTAAAAATGCAAAGATGCAAAAGGGAGTTATGTGTTTCTGGATGATCTCCACTGGGCTGCCCAGGGAGCCCTGGCTGGGAGCCAGGAGGCCAGCTCATGTGAGGGCCCAGGCATGTGTGAGCTCCTTGCTACCTGAGATTACACAACAAACATTGGGGTACACGTCCCAGCAGCCCTGGAGTGGAGGGGTGGTGTGAAAGGGTCTGTGTGAGGCCCCTGCAGGGAGTGCAGCCCGAATGCCATGAGGGAGCCAGCACCTACGCCCAGTCAGGGGGCTCCAAGTTGGAGCTGCTTCGTGGATCTAGCCCCAGACAGGGCCTCTCCCCGTTGGGCTAAGCCCGTGGTCGGCAAACTGCGGCTCGCGAGCCACATGCGCCTCTTTGGCCCCTTGAGTGTGGCTCTTCCTAAGCCTTAGGAGTACCCTAAATTAAGTTAATAACAATGTACCTACCTATATAGTTTAAGTTTAAAAAATTTGGCTCTCAAAAGAAATTTCAATCTTTGTACTGTTGATATTTGGCTCTGTTGACTAATGAGTTTGCCGACCACTGGCTAAGCCATTCCCACTCATCCTCATACAAATGCTTGACTCCAGCAGCACACTGTATTGCCCTGCCCCCTCTCTCCTTTCTTGTTGTTTCCTCCAGCTTTCAGGAATATCAAATAAAGGCAGAGGATCCCTGGGGGCAAACAGCCAAGAAGCAACATTTAGTTCTGCATTTCCTGCAGGTGAGCCAGCCTGATGGGATTCAACCATTTCAAATAGAGGCTTCTTCCAGATTTAGGCTGTGCTGGGCTGATCCCTCACATGGCATAGGTCAGTGGTTCTCAAACTTCTGGTCCTTTAAATACGGTTCCTCATGTTGTGACCCAACCATAAAATTATTTTTGTTGCTACTTCGTAACTGTAATGTTGCTACTGTTATGAATCGTAATGTAAATATCTGATATGCAGGATGGTCTTAGGCGACCCCTGTGAAAGGGTCGTTCGACCGCCAAAGGGATCGCGACCCACAGGTTGAGAACCGCTGGCACAGGTCATCAGCCTTAGGCTGGGAGAAACATCCCATAGAGAAAATGCGAGTAAGAAATAAAAAGCTCCTGTTAGGAATATTTACAGATAAGATTGTGTCAGATACCGAAGCCCCAGGGGTCCAGGGCCATGGGTACTCAGCAAGCACATCTTGAAGTTAGAGAAGCTATGATGATTCTTTGTGATAAAAAGCGGGGGTGGATTGCCTCTTTTTGTGTGTTTCCAGAGAGGAGTGTTGGAGTGAAAGCCGCCACACTGATTCCTGCCACTTGGGTGGGGAGTGGCTGATGTACTCACAGGGCCCAACAGTCGTCGATGGTCAGCGCCAGCCTGACACGTTGAGCTGGGCTGAGGCAGGGAGGTGGGAATTGAGAAAAGAAAAAAAAGACAGGAAAGTGGGGTCGGGAGGACTCCAGCTCTCGAGGAACTGAAGCAACTTTATTAGTCACACAATCCTATTTATACACAACACACTGAATAGGAGGTCTGTCAAGAGGAATGTACTCTTTGTTCCTCTTAATCTCTAAGGGAGGGACACAGCAAAAGGACAAGTTCTTGGTATAGCATATCTCAGTAAATAGTTACAGATTTCTTGGTAAGCCATGGAAGGCTGTTCTCATTCTACTGATAATCGCCATCCAAACAAGTCTGGGAAAACTGTGTGGGTAAGGGTCCCAGCCTTGCTAGCCCCTTCAGGTGCAAGGACCTTGCCAGCTTACATCTGGCCCCCAACAGTCCATCCATGTCACCAGGGGTTGAGTCACTGCTTCAGAAACAAAGAATATTCCACCACCACATCTGTCTAGACCCGTGGTCAGCAAACTGCGGCTCGCGAGCCACGTGCGGCTCTTTGGCCCCTTGAGTGTGGCTCTTCCTAAGCCTTAGGCCAGTGATGGCGAACCTATGACACGCGTGTCAGAGGTGAGACGCAAACTCATTTTTTTGGTTGATTTTTCTTTGTTAAATGGCATTTAAATATATAAAATAAATATCAAAAATATGTCTTTGTTTTACTATGGTTGCAAATATCAAAAAATTTCTATATGTGACACGGCACCAGAGTTAAGTTAGGGTTTTTCAAAATGCTGACACGCCGAGCTCAAAAGGTTCACCATCACTGCCTTGGGAGTACCCTAATTAAGTTAATAACAATATACCTACCTATATAGATTAAGTTTAAAAAATTTGGCTCTCAAAAGAAATTTCAGTCGTTGTACTGTTGATATTTGGCTCTGTTGACTGAGTTTGCCGACTACTGGTCTAGACCATCTGCCTCCTGTGGGTAAGAGAGTCCATGGGCTCCCCTCAGCGAAGGCTCCCATGAGCAAGCACACTGGGGCCAGGGCAGGGGCCAGTTTTGAGAAGCAACTGGGCATGTGAGGCAGGCCCATGGTCCTCCACGAAGCAGGCAGGGTAGGAGAAGACCCACTAGGAATCTGATCCATGTGAAGCTCTAACGTAACCATTCAGCAGAGAGCCCTATTCTCTGGGGTCACGTGGTCCATTAATAAGGATGATTCTCTGGTATCTATTTGCCCACCCACTGAGTGTGTTCTCAGCCGGAATCCTGGAGAAAAGGGGGAGTGAACCCAGTGAGCCTCTACGCACTGGAGTGTCCAAGGTACTTACTCATCCTTGAACTCAGGCTCTACCTGGTCTCCAGGCTGCTTTCTACTTTCTCGTCCCCCAGCGAGGCTTTCTCTTCTCATCTCAATGCCCAGAGGAAGCTTCTCCCCAGTCTTCTTACGTGTGTCAAACCTTACAGCCTCCTCTTTTGGTTCTCCTCCAGTGCCCACTCATCTTTTCTTTTTTCATACTGTTCTCCCCAATGGTCTCCCCCGGTGGATCTTTGTCCACCCATGACCCACGCTGAAGAGCAAGTAGAGACACGTTACATCTATGATAATTATACTGAAGTGCACCATACTCCCTGAATGTTGCTGGACTTTGAGCCCTTTCACATTTTTTTATAGAAGCAAAATAAATGGTTCCCCAGATGCTTTTATAACTTTGTAATTAAAGGAGTCATTAAAAATAAATTTGGGTCCTGGCCAGTGTCACTCAGTTGGTTGGGCACCGTCCCCTGCACCAAAAGATTGCTGGTTTGATTCCTGGTCAGGCCACAGGCCCAGTTTGCGGGCTTGATACCCAGTAGGGGTGTGTAGGAGGCAGCCGATTGATGTTTCACTCTCACATTGATGTTTCTCTCTTTCTTTCTCCCTCTCCCTTTCTCTTTCTCTAAAAAATCCCCAGGCTTGGGAATGAAGTCAGCACAGGAGTAATCCAGATGAACAGGTGGAGCAAGAGCGTTTCAGATTCAGGCAATAATGAGGCTCAGGCAAAGTCAAGGGTGGAAGGGTCCAGCCAGTGTGTTCAGGGGTCTGCGTAGGCCAGGGTTCTGGGTGCATGTGCAGAAGCACCTAGAGGAGGGCTGGTGAAGGGCTCGGTGCCTGCAGGGCTATGTGTGTCCTGCCCAGGACTTGGCAACAACCAGGTGTTCCTGTCAGATTTTAAACACAGCAGGTCCATGTTTGAAGACACCTTCATAAGAACTTGGCTTTCCTAGGTCTTAGGGAGACCTTCACAACCCATCTATTGAGTTAAGAAAAATGTTGAAATCTTGGAAATAAGGCAAAGAAAGGAAAACATCTTCCTTCAATGTCACACAGAAGCACTGTTTCCCTCCAAGCAATATTTAATTATAGGGGAATGTACCTTTGTTTGAGTCATTAGTCATCATTGATTAAAACCCCAGACATCGTGGAGTTACATGTTAACTTGATTTTTTTCTGGTAGAGATGCAATTGATTTCTGTCTGGTAGAAAAGGTAAGTCCAAATGTTATGGTTTTATTGCACTATCAGGACATTAACTGGTTTTGTATCTAACCTAACAACTTTATTGTAACATTTCCTTTCAAAAATCTATGGATACCCAGGTCCTCAAATGCTTTTTGAGTCAGCTTTACCCAACCCTCTGATTCTCTCATTAACAAGTTGAATAAATCTTTGATGTGCCTTGCCTTTACATTTGCATGAGAACCATATTATTAACTTTTTGAAAGTCATTCTTTGACACTGGTGTTTTGGCCAAAAATCCGTGTGAAAGAGTAAGTGATGGAACAGGAAAGCCTGGAACTGCTTTTTCAGTCTGAGACTTAAGATGCCCAGCTGAGACCAGGGTGCTCCTGAGATAGTGGGAAAGGTTACTTTGAGGATTAGGAGGGGGTGTCTCGATTCACAGTGGCACACTGGGACCTCAGCAGCTCTGATTGCTGGGTAGGGGAGCGGATTCTGCTAAGCGTGGGTGCATGGGGTTTGGCTAGGGTCAGCAGATAGGACAGGTACGTTTTTCTGCAGCAGATAATAGCAAAGTCAGACCAGTAGTAGCACCCCTCCCTGTATGTTGCTAGATGTAAATCTATTGAAGGCAGGACTTGAGCCAACAGCTGGCCGACATCCAGGGATACAGGCAGCGGGTTCAGCCCCTGTGGGGAAGGTAGCAAAGATGTTCAGGCTGCAGGAACTCACATTTCAATGAGGAACTGTAAGGCAAAAGCTGCATCTTTCAGATCTGGCCAGTGGATTGGGGGCAGGTGAGAGTAGGAAGACTACAGTTTAGGAATATGTGAGGTCCAGGGGCTCAATTCCAAATATGCCAGATATTGTGCCTGAGGTGAATAAGATATGCCTGCATTATCTCATTCATTCGTTCGTTCATTCATTCATTCATTTATTCAACAGGGATGAATTGCTTAGCAAATGCCAGGCTCAGATGGCAGGTGGGAAGGTTTCTGTGACTATGGTTGATTGCGCTAGGGCAGGTGGCACAGTCATATCCTATGTTTCTATTTGCCCATTCCCTGGCCCTCACTGTAATGAGATTGGGAGGAGAAGAGCAGTATTCTGTTTGCCAAGACTAAATAGGACCTCATTATGACACCCTCACGGTGGACAGCTGTCATTCTTGTTAACACTTAGCTCCTTTGACCACCCTACCTGTGTTGGGGGAAATCCCCACTTGATGGGACAGCACCTCCCCAATGTAAAGCTCGGGAATAGCTTCCCCAGCCACCGCTGCGGCTGGAGGCAGGCATGTAACTGAGGCTCTGAGGGTCACATACTCCCTGGACAAACTTCAGTTTAGAAGCAATGACTCACAGAGGGAGGGCCACATGGGCTCCACTTCGGTGATGGTGGTGCAGACACACGCAGCCCCCAGAAGCAGGGCAGGTCCAGCCTGTGCCCGGCAATGGTGTGGGCATGTGTCCTCAGGGAGTCTCAGGGATAAATACCCACTGGTTGTTGGCAGTCCCTCTGCAGTACTTGGCTAAAGCCGGTTGCCCTGCAGGCCCTTAGTGGGATACTTCTCCTAGGTGATCCAATTCATCAGTCTCCATTTAAGGATTTACCTAAACATCTAGAGATGTTTCACACAAAAGAAATTCTGGAAAGCAATTAAAAAAATCCTGTAAGGGCTGTCTTGCCTGTTTCTTTACTAGAAGTGTGAGATGATGAATGAAATTGTATCCCTTCCATCAGGGAGGGGTCAGTGATGGGCTATAGCGGAAATTGACCCTCATTCTGGATAGGCGTCTGCCTTCCCTGCTCACCAAGCTTTTGACAGCAACCATTTGTGTGGACTTGCAGAAGGCCTTGCTCAGTATTATGGTGTCCCATATAACACTTAAAAATAAATTAATTAACCAAGGAGCTCATTTACAGCAAAGGAAGTAAGGACACATGAAAGACTAATGCTGTCTCTTCTGCCTGGCCTGATTCAGCCCGAGTCAAAAGAGCTACCCTCAATGCACACCCTTGTAGTATAAGTAAATCGATCACGAAGTAGTTAGGATATGCCAAGTTTCCATGGTCATTTCTCAGTTCCATTTTGTGCTATTTACTGAGCAGGAACCCTGGGCCAGGTGCTTTATGTACATTATTGCACATATGCAGTTATTTCAGCAGCTTTATTCCACGTGACAAAACTGAGGGCCAGCGAGGATAAGTTGCCCAAGACTACAAAGCTAATAAGCTTCAGAGTTGGGCTTGAAACCCACTTGTGCCCATGTTCTTTTCACTGTATCATGCCCTGCTTTCCATGGAGAACTGAAGGAGGCAATTCTCTTATGGCTCTTTCTCTTCCCTCTCCTTCCTCTTACTCCGACTTCAGATTAGACCTATAATCCACAGTTTCAAAGGACATTTTAGAGGAAGGTGTTATTTATGATGTATTCAGTTAGGAAAAGGAGCACTGATTCAGGTCACTTCCCCTTGACTGGGTTTAGATAAGATTAAGGAAAGAAATTTTACAACTTATTATAAAGCTATAGTAATCAAAACAGTGTGGTACTAGCACAGTATAGAGCTATATCAAGGAATAGAATTGATGATCCAGAAATAAGCTCATACATCTATGGCCAATGGACTTTTGGCAAGTATGTTAAGACCAATCAATGGGAAAAGAATGGTTTCTGCAACAAATGGCGCTGGTACAAGTGAAAATTTGCATGAAAAAGAATGAAGTTGGACCCATACCTCACACCATATATATAAATATAAATTCAAAATGGATCAAAGATCTATTTAAAGATCTTAAATATAAGAACTAAAACCATAAGACTCTTAGAAGAAAACATAGGGGTAAATATTCATTACCTTTGATTTGGTAATGGAGTCTTAGATATGACCCCAAAAGAAGTATAAGCAACAACAACAAAAAAAGGATAAATTGGACTTTATCAAAATTTAAAGGTTTTGTGCACCAGAGAACATTATTGAGTAAATGAAAAGACAACCTACAGAATGTGAGAAAATATTTTCAAATTATATGTCTAATCAGCATCTAGTGTCCAGAAGATATAAAGAACTCTTACAACCCAACCACAAAAAACAACCCAATAAAAAATGGGCAAAGACATTTCTATGGAGAAGATATACAAATGGCCAACAAGCACATGAAAAGATGCTCAACATCATTAGTCATTAAAGAAATGCAGATCAAAACCCCAGTGAAACAGCACTTCACAGTTTCAATGATGGCTATTAAGGAAAAAAGTGTTAGTAAGAATATGGAGAAATTGAACTCTTATACATTGCTGGTGGGAACATAAAATGGTTCAGCCACTTTGACGATTCTAAAAAAGTTAAACATAAAATTATCATATAATCCAGGAATTCTACTCTTAGATTCCCACCCCAAAGAATTGAACCAACAAATAGCTGTTCCTGAATTTTTATAGCAACTATACAATAACCAAAACTAGAAAAAAAACACCCAAAACAAATGTCTAGCAATAAATGAATGGATAAACAAATTGTGGTGTATATATACAATGGGATATTATTTGGTCATAAAAAGGAATGAAATGCTGATACATGCCACAATGTGTATGAACCTTAGGAATGTTATGCTAAGTGAAAGAGACTAGACACAAAAAATCACATATTGTATGATTCCATTTATATGAAATATCCAGAATAGGCAAATCCATAGAGACAGAATACTAATTGTGGTTGTCAGGGCCTGGGGGGGAGGGGAATGGGAAGTAACTGCTTAATAGGTATAGGGTTTATTTTGTGATGATGAAAATATTTTGCAACTAGATAGAGGTGGTGGCTGCACAACATTGTGGATGTATTAAATGCCACTGCATTGTCCATTTTATGTAATGTGAGTTTTACCTCAATAAAAATTGTCTTTAAAAAAAAGATAAAACTACAGTGGGAAGGCCGGGGAGTGTTGTGGGGGTGGGGGTAAGAGATCAACTGAAGGACTTGTATGCATGCATATAAGCACAACCAATAGACACAAGACACTGGGGGTAGGGGAGGCCGGGGGAAGGTCAAGCGTGGCGGCGGGGGTGGAGGGGGGAAGGAGACATATGTAATACTCTTTGTAATACTTTAAGCAATAAAACAAAATTTAAAAAGAAAAGATTAAAGTGAAGCAACAGCCAGTCTCTTTGCAGAGTACTCTAACCGGAGTGTGTTGCTGATGGGGTCCAGCTCAGAGTTAAGCAGCAAATAGAAGATCAGCAAGAACATCTCCAGAGGAATGGGGAAGGAGGTGCACCCCACCAGCCTGGCAGGGGCTCTGCGTGGGCACGGAAGGTGCCATCAGCCTGCTGGATCCACAGCTTCTCGGGAGTTAATCTGACCCTTTGGAGGTTTAATAAGGCTCTCGCTCCAGCTCCTCCTCCACCTGCCTGTCTGGCCACGGAGGCCTGGCTGGGCTCCAGGATGCTCACAGCTCACTTCTCCCTCTTGCAATTGGAGTAGGCGGCCTAGCCAGGGTCTGGCACAACTTCATTGGGCTCCAAGGGGCCGGACTGGGGGCAGCTCTGGAGTCAGGCTCCCCAATGTGCGGACACTGCAAATCTATATTCTCAGCCCAGCTAGCAGGATTGGGACCATTTTGGCAGATCCAGGGAAAGGTTTGGGAGCCCATCCAGGAACACAGGTAAGTGAAAAGGGCCTCATAGGGGAATTGACAGGCTGTAACACATCTGAGTGTGTGACCCCACACTGTTTCCTTACCTTAGACCTGCAGGAGGGCCTGTAGCTGTTCTCCAGGGGTGGGGGTATTGCAGGGATGGCTTCTGGTTAATTTCTAATTGTTTTTCAGAGCTCAACACGGACATCACCTTCTCCAGGAAGCCTTTCTGAGCCCTAAAGTGTCCTTTCCCTGTGTCCTCAAAGCATCCTGAACTTTTATAGCATTTTGTATATTGTATTTTAAAAGCCTAATGACCCATTGGTTTCCCATAGATACTAGTCTCTGGACTCCTGTGTGGCTGAGTGCCCTCCACCAGGCATCCCCTTACTTTCACATCAGTGACCATATAGGTGTCTTGGGTGCCTGTTATTGACCTAGGGAAGGACGGCTAGTTCTTTGTACGCACGCGTGCATACACACACATGCACACACACACACACACACACACACACATTCACAACCTCAAGAAAAGTTTAGTCTGTTCTTCAATCCAGGCCCCTGTGATAGAATTTAAACTCTACAGAACTGGGGTGGCAATGGGCCAAGGTGTGGGTATTGTGGCCTCAAACAAATTAGCTCAAACCCTTGCATAATACCAAGTATGGTATTCAGGGTGTTGTCTCCCACGTGAATGCCCCCTTAGTTGACCAGCTATCCCACTTGGACCTATTTTTCATCCTCATTCTGTTCTATTTTGCTTTTCTCCTCCCCCTTGGTTGGGATGTCCCAGCCCCTCATAAGTATTAGAGTCCCCATTCATTTCACTGCTGCTGAGAGTGAGGGGGAGGCTTGGAAACTAGAGTCAGATTGGAGAAGGGAGAGGGCCCTGCTCTCTGGATAGAAGCGTGCTTTATCTTTCTGTTCCTTTATGATCATCCCAAAGTACTTTATATATCACATCGCTTACACTGAAAGTATTAATCTCATGCCCACAGACTTCAGTGATCTACATACAAGATTCATGTCTTTCTGCTAGCATAATTTTTTGGACTTTATTATCCTGAAAGAGTGTCCGACTCCTTCCCAGCCTTGACTGTGACATTACAAACTCTTCTTCTGTTGGTTTGTCCTTGGGAGCCCTGTTTTCCATTCTCACTTCTCATTTTCCCAGGCTGCAGCAATTAGGGGTTGGGGGTGAGTGGAAAGATGTTAATCTTGGTACAAACAGACACAAGCCACGTATTAAAACTCAAATTGGGGCTGGGGGTCCCCAGGCCCCTGGCAGATGAAGAAGGTCACTGATATAGCCTCCCATAAGGGCCAAAAAGGCCAACCTCTTGGGGCTCAAAGCACACGGTCTAGCATGTGTTTGAAAGCAGAGGGGCGGCCAGGAATTGACAATATAATGTGATAAGTCTAGATGAGAAGTACATGATGCTCTGAGAGTGCAGGGAACAGGAGCCTAACCTTGTGCATGACAGAAGACTTCCTGATGAGGTGATGTCTGAGTTGAGCCATGAAGAACAAATAAAAGTTATCCAGGAGCATGTTCATCTGCACTCTGATCCCCGAATATTCTCATTCTCTCAAGCTCTGGAAAGACCAGAGAGAGGCCCTTGAGATACCCTGCTGTGCTTTGTCCAGGATATCTGGGTTTGGTAGCCTGGGCTCTGTTGCATTAGCTGAACTGGGAGTGCAGCAGTCCTGTGGAATGAATAAGAACTCTGGCCGAAGAAAACATAAATCCAGTCCGACCGCAGAGTGGACCATGACAAGTGGCTAGGCTGGAGTGAACCACATGGGGGTCTTTTGGTCTGGGGAGGGGAGTGAGTGATTTGAGCATGCAGGCAGCTCCCATCCCTTATCGCACTCAAACCCCCCTGCATGGCTCCATCTCTTGGCAGAAAGGACCTGGATTATAGGGCTGCTTGGGATTCCTCACACCCCTGCCCTTTGCCCAGAACCTCATAGCTTGACTGTAGCTCTCTCTCCGCAGTGGGTTTTCTGTGTTTGGACCCAGGATACTGAGGCCAAGGACATCACTCTCCTTCGCTTCTGCTGGTCTCAGCTTGTGTCTTTATACACAGGCTTGTCTGACTGATTTGTTTTCTTAGAAGCCGATGGTTTTATCATTGAGTTTGGCATCTCTCTGGCTAAGAGATAAGGAGAGGAAGTTGGGCCTTTGAGCTCCGGTAGATGGCCTTGCCAAGTGACAGCAATATGATTTAAGGAAATGACGCTGCCACTCAAAATATACATTATCCAGAGTGCCCTGCTGGGGCCACTTTATCTACTCTGAGAGCCTTGGAATAGGGCATAGCCAGCTGTGCTCATGGCCAAGGTCAGGTGGATGGATCAAGGTCATTCATCAAGCTGTTTGTGAGCTGCTCATGGCCTCCAGGAAATTCACCCAGCGAAGCTTCCCTGCCTCCCTGCCTCCCCACCTCTGAGGGCTGCAGCATTAGCCAGCATGCAGCTTGGGAATCCAATGTCTGCCCAGGCTGCACCTCTGTGTTTGGATTTAAAGGGGGATCCCGAGGCCCAGAGGTCACCATGCTACGGGAACAGATTTCACTAGTGACATTTTTATCCTTCACCTGTCCAGTTCATGCCACTCTCTCAGGAGTGGGGTAGAGAGAAGGAAGGAGGAAATAGAGGGGAACTGGAGAGAGAGGAACCTGGGATGGTTGGAGAGAACAAAACAGGGTGCTGTTTTTATTATTTGCAAATCTTCTGGGTCACAGAGCAAACCCAGATTCACGAAGGCAGAGCTCTGTGCCCTGCTGTGGGGGATGCGGGTGGCGGAGGGACGACACCTGTATTAAATCCACATCCTCCAGGTAAATGTGGCCATGGAGCCTGACCCAGGATATGTCAGAGAACAGGGCCTAAGACAGTGATGGTGAACCTATGAACTCATTTTTTTGGTTGATTTTTCTTTGTTAAATGGCATTTAAATATATAAAATAAATATCAAAAATATAAATCTTTGTTTTACTATGGTTGCAAATATCAAAAGATTTCTATATGTGACACAGCACCAGAGTTAAGTTAGGGTTTTTCAAAATGCTGACATGCAGAGCTCAAAAGGTTCGTCATCACTGGCCTAAGAGCTGATCAAGAAGTTAGATCTGGACTCAAGGGGATTTTGACCAAGACTTCACATTTATATAATTGATCCAATGTGTCCACAAAAATCTCATGGAATTGGGGATTTTCATCTCCACGTTATCACCTGCGGAGTGGGGTGGGCGTCTTTCTACCTTCATGGGAGGAACCTGTGAGTTGGTGCTTTGACCTAAGCTGGTGGCTCCACACCTTGAGCACCTGTACTTCATGCACATGGAAGCCATGCTATGTTGGACCGCTTATTCTTTAAGTTGGGATCTTACTTATTTCTTTTGATTTAGCAACTCCTGGGCAAGACTAGAAGAGCAGCTCCCCCAGGAGGCCTTTCGTTCTTGCATTTGGGCCTGTCTACTTCTGCGGGTAGGAACACAGTGAGACAACTCTAGAAAATTTGACTAATTGAGGAAAACGAGAAAATTAAGGAATGATGACTTGTGGATTATTTTGTGTATTACTCTAACAAATAAGACAACTGCTTACTTATTGAAGAGATTTTCTTTTGATTACAGACCATTAGTGGCTGCAGATTGTTGACTTTATTAGAACTTCACAGGTGTGAGTTTTTATAAATTTTGCATTTTACATCACTTAGCTTATCAATGTGCAAATACATTCTTCAGTTCCTTTTAACCAGAACTTATTGTGGCGCCACCCTATCCCAGGCACTAAGGATAAGTAAGTAAAGGACACCTGCCATTACCTCTATAGAGTGGGAGACGGTCATGTGGGAGGAAAAATTGCTATAGGAGAGGTAGGCTCCCCTTTCTGCCTGGGAGAAGGAGGTGTTAGGGGGAAAGTTGGTTCTAGAGAATGTGACATCTGAGTAGGGCCTTGATGGATAAGTAGGAGTTCACTGGGGTAGCAAAGAAGGATATTCCAGGCTGGAGGAACAGCATGTGCTAAGGCCCAGAGATGAGAGGTAACAAAAGGTAGATTGGGGCCAGCAGCTTAAAAAAAGGCCTTTTAGGTAGATTAAGGAGTTTGATTTCATTCCAAACACCTTGGGTGGCAAATGTTTTGTATTTTAGAAGGACTGACCCAATTGCAAACCCTGTTCAATGTACAACAGATTCTTTAGAACTCCATATGGATGAAGGCTCTTTTGTAAAGGTGTGTCTCCCATTGTGTCACAATCCAACTCAGCTCAGTAGCAGCTTCCTTTCTCCCTGACCATGATGTCTGCAGACCTCCCGAACGCCTCTGGTTACTTCTTCCTCTGACCACGAATCAGTCTCTCCTTGATCAACGTTGGCTTTCTTCCATTCTCCATTCTTGCTTGGTGCCTCAGAGCCTGTTCTGTCTGTCGGGAGCAATTCCTGCTCCATCAAACATCAACACTTACTTATCTTCTAGGTCCCAGCTGTACCATCCTTTCAGGAGCCTTTCCTGACTCTCCCAGAGTAAGTCAGTCCTATGATGAGGATCGGCGGTGGCACTTGCACGTCCTGTTCTTTGTCCTTGCCTCCTTTGCAATTGTTTGACATTGTCTTTCTGCCAGCTCCTGAGCTCCTCCAGGGCTGGGCTTCATCTTCCCAGTTTGCCACCGTATCTCTGATACCTAGCAGGACACTGAGAAGTATTTATGAATGGATGGAGGTAGGGGATTCATTTAGAAATTTCTTACAGGAGACCATATGAGAGATAAAAGGGCTGGAGTGAAACCAGCTGCAGTGGGAATGGAGAGGAGGGACTGTGTAGGCCAGACTTCTAGTGTAGCACACGCTGGATCCCACTGGCTGTGGCGTCCTGGAGGAGTGGAAAGAGGTGAAGAGGATGATGTGAAGGACTGCAAACACATTTTTAAAAATATATATTTTTTATTGATTTCAGAGACGAAAGGAGAGGGGGAGAGAGATAGAAACATCAATGATGAGAGGTAATCATTGATCGGCTGTCTCCTGCATGCCCCACACGGGGGACTGAGCCCGCAACCCAGGCATGTACCCTGACTGGGAATCGAACAGTGATTTTTCTGGCTCATGGGATGACGCTCAACCAGTGAGCCACGCTGGCTGGGCCTGTAAAAACATTTGCCCGCTCTCCCCACATCCTTACCCCTGCCAGTAGAAGAGGGAACGGTTTTGCTCTCTGTGATTTGCCTTTCTGCAGCCCCTCTCTATAACAGCCTCCCAAGAGAAGCGGGCTTGCTAATCACCAGGCAGAGGCCAGACATGGATGAGCGGGCAGGGTCTGGTCCCTGTAGTCAGAAAGTTCATGGCCATGCAGGGCCACTGTGTGGCTCTTCCTGTCTTTTTTGCAGAAACCCCCCTGGACAGGGCCTTGCTCACAGCAGGCCTTGCCCCTTTCTATCTGTGTCTCATCATCAGGCATTCAGTGTGGAGGAGAAGGCACCAGGGTTCTCCCTTGAACCTCCCAGCCTAGGGCACCTTGTCCAGGCTCTGCCCAGGGGTCCTTTCTTCTCGGTGGGCTGTTCTCAGAACATAGACCCCCGAGGGGATGAAATGAGAGATGAATTAGGCTCTCCAATCGCCTAATAGCCTACATTGCCCAAGTCCCAAGATATTAGTGAAATGTATCAACATTTACCTGACGCACCTAACGTAGCTAAATAATAAGCAGAATGGTAATGTGCTCGCTACCCAGAGTCCTTCCCTGCTGGGCTGCCGTTCAGTTCAGGTCTCTCGAGGTTGACTTCCTCAGCTGCGCCTTAAGATTCTTTTGTTTTGAATCCAGTTGATCTAAAATTAGCCTGGGAGCCTTTTTTTCTTTTTGATATTTGCAAATGTGGTATAATAACAACTATGTAATATAAGGATGTGCCAATGGGCCCCAACCTGCAGAATGATCTTAAAACTTTACTCTCTCTTGTAATTTCTTGTAATCTGTTAACATTTTATATGACAAAATATGTGACATGTGCCAAAATGTTCTGATTATGGCTTGATCATGACTATTAGAACACTCCAATTTGGAAAATTCTTGTCCAGTCAGGAAAACAAACCACATTCCATGTTTCAAACAGATGGCATTTAGGCAGAGAATTAGTTACCCTGGACGTGCAAAGTAGAAATAACCCAACAATTAATAATTGCAGAACAGCTTCTATCCCCAGCACTGGGGAAACAAAAGGGAAGAAGTGGTCTCATCTGGCCTAGGAGGGGGCTAGTGCTCAGACCCCTGAGGGAGCCATCAACCCAGCAGGACTGCCATGCTGAGGGGCAGAGGGTGCAGCGGGGGTGGGGGGTGGGGGGGAGACTGTGGCATGGCTGGTGGTCTGACCCCCGAGGGAGCCATCAGGACTGCCATGCTGAGGGGCAGAGGGTGCAGGGGGGAGGGGGAGGGGGAGACTGTGGCATGGCTGGTGGTCTGACCACTGAAGGTCATAGCCCATCTACTGCCAGCACCGCTACAACGAGGGCAGAGCTGGTGCTGGACTTAGAAGGGGGTGCAGTGAGGCTGGTCTTAGCAGGAAGTAGCAAAGCGACCCTCTGCGGCTTTCTTCCTCCTCGCCTGCATTTCTCCCTCTGAGTCCTTGTTTGGCTGAACCAGCAGGAAGCCAGTGGGCAGGGACGCCTGGGAACAGTGGTCTGCAGAGCCCACTGTCCAAGCTGAAGGGCCATAGGGAATAACCAGAGCTTGCAAAAGCAGATTTGTGGACAGGCTCATTTCAAGGCTCCACAAATCACTCCCACCTTGAACGGAGATTAGGCCTCCTGAGTTGTATTCTGATAAGCTTATCTGGTACAAGTCCAATAAAGTTAAGCTCCCTCGGATAGGAATGAAGAGGTGGACGTTCCCACTTGTCAATCACAGGAGAAGAGGCAGGTCATGATTAAACGAGTGCAAACAGTGAACCTTGGACTGGAGGAGAGGGGACGCCTGCTTCTCTCTGGGTGTGGTCTCTTCAGTGTGACCTTGGAGAGGTCGGAACGCTCTCAAGGGCACTTCTTGGTGGTGGATGTGGCAGACAGCCTCCCTCTCCCTTACTCAGCTGGGGCTGAGGCAGAGCTGCGTCAGCCACCAGCTTTCTGTTGCTCTCTGGGTTCATGGCCCTTTGTTCTGAGGAACCACGGAGGGAGTGGAGGAAAGACTTATGGGGCATGGAGGCCCATGGAGGGTCCTAGGGCCAGCTCCTGGGTTATAGGAACCCTCCTGAGCGGGTTAGCTAGAGTAACGTGGGGAGACACCTCCATTTACCCTAAGCAAAGGGGGGCCAGGCTGTTGTTGTTCTCCACGTGAATACTCTCTTCGTTGTCAGTCTGAGAGTTGTGGGACTTAACTTGATTAATGAAACTGGAAAAGAGATCCCAAGGGTTTGGGGGGGGGGCAGGTAGTAGGAATAGAGCTTGGAATTCCCCTCCAGATGTTTCCTTGTCCAGTGGTTCTTGGGCATCTCTGCCATGCCAGCCTCTACTGACTCCAGAGTCCACCTTCCTGGGAGGTGCCCATGAGGAGCCACAGGGCCTGGGGTGGTGAGTCTGGGAACACTTTGTGTCAGGTACACACCTCCCGCCTCACCCCAGCCCCGAGCTCACCGTTTTCTGTAGCGAGAGAGGGTGCCATATGCACGCCTCTCTGGGAGAAGGAGACAGGAAATTACATTGAACTGATGTCTCAATGGGCGATGGCAGATTCTTCGCTGACAACGTTTTTATTGCCAGTGGATGTGAGGACCCTGGCATGGGGGGAAGGAGGGGAGGAAGATGCCAGGCAAGGGTAAAGCGGACACAAAGAAAGATAGGGAGAGACAGTATTGCTCGGTGATTTTGCCTAAGGTCAGCCAGAAAGGGCTCTCTCTCTGACCTTGGTCAGTCTGAGTTGGATGCGCGCAGCCCCGTCTCCCAGAGCAGAGGCTGCGATCGGGGTGAGTGTGTGCCCCTCTCCATCCCTTGTTCACTCTGAGGCCCTTGGGGACGATTTCACATAGTGTTTCTCAAGAGTTTTTAGTGCACGCCCTCTGCGGTTAAGCTTAGAACAAGCTTTCTAAGGTCTGTGTTTCGACTTTTGCTTCCTCTCTCTGTTAAGAGCACTGCTGTTTAGCTTAAAGCTACTATTTTACAAATGAGAACATCCAGGCTCAGGAGGGGATGGGTCACACATGTGGGCTCCCTCCTGGCCTTGTTCTGTGTCACAGCTATTTCTCTTGGTGTCCTACCTGTAAAATACAGGTGCCTGGGCGGTGGTGGTGGGGGCGGGGGGGGGGGGTGGTCATCTAGCTGGCTGCAGGTTACGTGCCTTTGCATCTGGGTGTTTGGAAGGTGGGCATGTGCATGGACAGGCATGTATGTGTACATGGACAAGCATGTGTGTGTACATGGGCAAGTATGTATGTACATGGGCAGGCGTGTGTGTTTAAGGGTAGGCATGTGTGCATGCAGCTTACGTGGTGGCTGTCACCCAGCAGTGCTCCCAGGAGAGGAGCACAGCAGAGACCACTCCGTCCTGGGGCGCTGTCCATCAGTTCCAAGTCTGGAGAGGGTGTCCCCGGAGCCATCGCACCCAAGGAGGCCGCCTTTCTCGCTGCTCGGAGAGACAGCCCGTGGACCACTGATGCCCTGTGGTTCTGATGCAAACCGTGCAGCCGCGACCTTCCTGCCTGCACTTTTCCACCTTCACAGCTCCGTCTCCCTGCTGAAGTGAGGTCTGCAGGACGCTGTTCCAGCAGCAGCCACGGCAGCAGCCAGAGCAGCACCGGCACCCTCCAAATTGGGACTCTAGCCCTTTAAATCTGCTCAGTTACCAAAAAAGAAGAGGCACCAGACCCTGTTAATTAAAGCTCGCCCTGGTCCATCATTCTGAGGAGCTGCAGTGCTCTGCTCCTTCCTGATGGCTTAGAGCTTCTCCTTAACTCCCAGCCATGGATCTTGGAGAATTTCCCCCGAGATCAGCAGGAGGTATGATCCTTATCGATGGCACTCTGGGGCTTATGTGGCTCGAAATCAATAGTACAACCGACTGCATGGATGCTGCCTGGCCCCCCTTCCTTCCCCTCTTCCCCTCTGCCTCCTCTCCAATTTCCCAGCTTGTGTTTAGTTGAGACAAATCAAGTTTTCATGGGTTTCAGAGGAAGGGGAGGGGCTGGGGGGTCTGGAGGTAGCTCCCAATGTGTTCGCTTCGGTCCTGGCTTCACCCGGCTGCCTCAGGGGCTGGAAGGAGCCAGGAAAGATGTTTCTTCAAGCTCGGAATCATGCAAACCCATCCATCCCCTCCTGGCCGGGTCCCTTCCCTCTGGTTAGAATGAAAAGGGCATAACCCTGACTTGACTGGCTCCTTAAATCAATGAGCTGCCGGGTCAGTGTGAAGATGGCTGTGCCCGTTATTGGGAAACTCATTGCATACAACTTTCTCTCCGTGCCTTGTCCCGGCAGGAACACCTGTCCCCCAGGCTCCCCTCCCCTGTACTCTGAATGCTGCTCGGTGAAATGCTTGCTGCAGGATTTCAGGAATCCATACCCCTCTCCCTGTGCCTTTTGAGGAAACTCACTTCCAGACGAGTGTAAGGTTCTGTTGCAAAGAGTTGTTTTTATTCAGGAATCTGCTCTAGCCTGGCAGAGAGGAGAGATTTATCTTCTTCTTCTTCTTTTTTTTTACATTGCATTTTGCAAATTGTACTAAAGCCCAGAGAACATCTATCTGCAAATCCTTCTTTGATTTGTTTTTGCCCCCACAGCTTCCTCCTGGGAAATGCTCTTCTCGAGTCTTTCCCGAAGGAAAGGTTCCCCTCAGTCAGCTTGACACGACTTCACAGATGTCCCTGAAAGCCAGGCCCCGGCGGAGGGAGCCATTTTCATCGCCCGAGTAGCAGTCCCCAGGGGCCCGGAGCAAGGGGCCATGTGCCTTGAGAGGAGGCTTCCAAACTGCCCCCCCTGCCCCCCAGGAGAGTAGCTTAGGAGGGAAAGCCCTTGGACTGACTTTCCCAGGGGCTTTAAAACACGGTGGGCGATTAACATCGCTGTTCGAGCTTTGAGAGGGATCTGAGCCAACACACAGCTCACAGGAGTGGGGATTTCCCCCCAAAGTTACTGCCAGCCGATCCTAAACTGTTTACACAAACAGTTACGGTGTGTGCAGCGACATCCTTTCCAATCCCCCAGCATAAGGCTGGGAACTTTCTCCGATGACTGTCCCGGAAGCCAGCATGTCTGCCTCCCAGATGCCACGGGTTCCATGTGATTCCAAGTCTCAGAATAATGAACTCTCAGCTGTGGCTTCGGCTAGGAGACTAGTCGCAGCTTGATGGAATTCCTAATCACCGTGCCCATCGGTGGGCTCCCTGATAGGTTCCCAGGGAGGCGGCCAGGGAGAGAGGTTTCCTGCAAACAGAAGCCACCGCGGAGGTAGGATGAGGGAAGCCCGAGCAGAATGAGGAGAGGAGGCCTGTGGGAGGCGGCATTCTGGGCTGGGTGCGCTCCTCCAGGTTCTGCTTCCCAGCTGGTCTGTGAATGGCTCAGCGAGGGTCGGGCTCACGCCCTGGGGCTGGGGATGTGAGTAGGACTGTGGTCCTGGAAGCAGGGTGACCCGAGCTCATAGAATCTATGACATAGATGGAGGGCCCAACCCGGGAGCTCCTCTCATAGCTCTTGTCCCCCACCTTCTGGGGAACCCACCGTCCTGGGCCCTCTGCCCCTCCAGGTGCTATTGCTCAAGAGTCCACACCCTTCTTCCGCCCAGAGAAACGGGGCTTCACAAAGTCCCTCCCAGGGGTAGATGTCACTGTTGTGTGATCGTGTCCTTGGACTGGTGGGATCTGTGAACAGTGAGGAAAGGAGTAGACGGTTCCTTTGTGTCCATTTTTCTTTGCAACTTAATGATGTATGTATGTGTTTTGTTTTTAATTTATTGGATGGCTGCTGGCTTTCAAGGAGCTGTAAACAGATCCTAATGGAGCCTGCTTAGACCTGGCGACGTGGTGGTTTTGTGGTCCTCGGGTGTTCTTTCCGTGGCCTTGGTGGTGCTCCATCACCAGGGTGTTGGAGTGGAAAGGGCACGGCCTTGGGAGATGACAGGTCTTCACTGGCATCTCAGTTCCCCATACTTGTGTGCGGCCTACGCCAGTTACCTAATAATCTCTGGAGCCTTAGTTTCTTCATCTGTAATATGGTGAAGTTGTCAGGATCAAATGGAATAATTTAGCTAAAGTCTGTGCACACAGAAGGTACAAAATAATGTTTTCCCCTTCCAATTGCAAGCATCTGCCTTGTGTTAAGACTTCAGTGGTTCTCAACCTTGGCTGCACATTAGAATCACCTGGGAATCTTTTAAAAATCCTGATTTCTGGGCCTCATTCCTCCGGAGATCAGGATTTTAAAAAGATTCTCAGGTGATTCTAATGTGCAGCCAAGGTTGAGAACCACTGTGTTAAGTAAACCTTAACGGGGAGGGTGGAACCTTTTAAACAGGTCCAATGGCTCCTTCACTGGCCCTGGCCCCTGACTTCTCTGGGACAGGGGCAACCTCTTCCGTGTCATCACACCCTCCTGATGGCCAGCATAGGACCCAGTGCGGGGCTGAAACTGCATAAAGCATTCATACACGAAGGTCTGTGGGCATTTAACCTTCAACATAGGTGATTTTTAATGACTAAGCGAAACCACTTCTCCCTCAATTCACTTAAGAAATACAACTGAGCCAGACAGATCAAAGAGTCCCATGACTGTAATACATTCGGACTAAAATATCTCCTTTGAGAACTGTAATAAAAAACACCTTCTGCACAAGGACCTGCGCCAGGTGCCCGTGGGTTCCTAGAGCGTCCCTGGGGCCAGGCTGCTGCCGAGGAGAGCCCAGGTGACCACTGCCCCCCCGGGCCACGTGCTGCTTTCTCTTCCTTGTGCTCTGAAGAGAAGAGGCTCTGAAGAGGGAAAACAGCTCTAGTTGGAAGGAGGCACGTTTCCTGTCTCTCTGCTGTGTAGAACAACTCAATATCTCAATCAATTAATCAATAAGTCTGTCTGTATGTAGCCACTACTATTGGGGAAAGTCATTGATTTAATACATATATATCAAAATAATGATAATAATAACTAATATCATCACTGCCACCTAATAGTCACTAGGGTCTCCTTGGCTTCCAGCTGGGGGTACTGGCCTGAGAGTGACACAGCTCTGCTCCGGAGCAGGGGACCAGGAGTAGACAGGGTGGCCCTGGAAGACTGGTAGAGGCCATGACAAGCCAGAGCCAAGTACACTTGGGAACATAGGAGAGATGGTTAAAACGGTTCTTCTAACTACTGCGTTTAGAAAAGGTTGTAGGTGGCAATGGTGGAAGCAAGAAGGCCAGCTAGGAGGCACATAAAAAATCCCAGTGCGAGGGGATATGGCTAGACCAGGGGGAGCAGTGGAGGTGTGAAAAGTGCTAGGAATCTGGATTTTTAAAGTTTTTTTCCTTCCTTCCTTCCTTCCTTCCTTCCTTCCTTCCTTCCTTCCTTTTGGATGAAGGCAATGGAATTTGCTGATGGATTATATAGTTGTGTGAGAGAAAGAGATGAGTCAAGGATGACTCAAGCTTCTTTGGCCTCCAATGGGGATGACTGGGTTTGGGAGAAGATCAGGAATTGGGTGTTTCTCCTGTTAACTTCAAGATGCCTGGTGGAGCATCCCTGCAGAGATGTTGAGTAGGCAGTCCTGAGTTCATAGCAGAGACCTGGGCTGGATACCGAGCCTTAGGAGCCATCAGAGCACAGGCGGTATTTAAAGCTGTTTCAGATGAGATCGTCAGGAGCTTGGTAGCTTGGTTATGGATGGAGAAGACTAAGGATTTTAAGGCGTTACAACTATTTACAGGTTAAAGAGAGGAGGTGAAGCCAATTGTGGAGACCGAAGAAGAGTGCCTCTTCTGTTTAAGACAGTTCACCCCTTCCTGTACTTTATCTCCTCCCCTCTCCTGGGAGCAAGGTTCATAGATCACCCTCCCCATTTTCAACTTAATCCCTTTCTCCTGGTTTCTTCCCACCTCCTCAGAGACCTGCTCAGATGGCGCTCGTCTTAAAAATAACCTGCCCTTGACTCCTAAGTGCTACATTGCTTTTATCCTATTTTTCTCTTTTCCTCCACAGATAAATGTTTCTTTCTTTCAATATTAATTAAATAAGTACTGTATGCCAGGCAAGAAGGATATAGACACAAAAAATAGACGTTATCTACTTGAAAGAATATCTATTTATTTCTACCTTTTCTACTTCCATAAACCATTTTTGATAGCATTTTGGATGTATAATGGGACATAATATATATAATTGTAAAGCAAGCACAAAAATTCTGTACTAAAGAAAATACAATTTAGAATAGAAGAGCAAGCTCAGAAAAAATAAAATGCCCACATAAAGGTCATCAGGTGTATAAGAATATAATTGAGCCACCAATCTGATCCCAACTTTCTGGTCAGAAAAAGGAAATTCTTTTAAAAATTTAACCATCCAGAAATTTTTCATACCATGATTACATGGATCCATACCTTTTACACTGAACATCCTCTTTCACCAGCACCCAGAGCAAGAAACGGGACATAATTCACACCCCAGGCTCTCCCTTTGTGGTTATTTCTAGTCAGTACTCTCCACAAGGGCCGACATGATCAATTTCCCCATTGCAAGCTTTCTGGGAATTACTTTTTGAGTTTCATTGCTCGTGAGATGATATGCGAGTTCCTCAAGGAAACATGTTTTCTGGAATTTAATTCTCAAAGAGTATTTTTTCCCCCCCCTGGGGTTTTATTTAAGAGACACTGAAAAAATGAGATAGACTATACCTTGGCTATTTCCATAGCATATTCTGGATGGCATATACACATATGTGTTTATGTAATGAAATATAAAATTAGAAACTAAAGATAAAAATGGGCAAAGAGTGGCAGTTATTTAGCATCATTTGAAATTTGATCGTGGACAGTCAGAAGTAGAACCTGCAGCGGATGTTGTGTTAAATGCCAGAGGGACTGAGCAAGACAGGGGCCGGGGAGTGCCCCTCGGACTTGGAGAGTAGGAGGCAGCTGGCCCAGTTTCCTGGAGTGATGGAGGCAGAAGCCACACTGAGGGAGGACAAGAATAGACGTGGAGCTTTGACGTGATGGCTCTGAGTTGAGACCTCTATTTCTAGAAGGTCCATTCTCCTGGGAAGGAGAGGGTGGTAGGCAGTGAAAGTTGCAAAACCCAAGGAAGGGTTTGGTTTATTTCTCAGTAGAATGGGAGAGACGGAATCATGGTCTGGGAGAAATAGGTAGTCAAGAGAGAGAGGAGAGAGATAAAGGCGAGAGGAAAGAAAAAGAAGCAAGTACCTAGATAAAGTCTCATACTGCACATGCACACAATCACATACACACAGACACACGCACACACATGCACACACACACACACATACTCAACCACTAACTTGGATTCTCCCTCTAACTTTTTCTGGCCACGGACCCCTCTCCTTGCCATCGTTCTCCTTTGTTTCGAAGCCAAATGGCCCTTAGCAACCGCACACCCTGTGGGGGCTCCCACAGGATGTGATCCAATCGGGCCTCTCCCTAAGGGAAGGGCACTGTGGGATCTGCTGGACTTGATTTCAGCCATCTGTCCCACGATGTCAGGGCTGCAGGGGCCTGCGTGTCCTTATTTTCCAAATGAGGACACTGAGGCCCAAGCCTTCCTGTTGAGGAAGAGCCAGCAGCGGCAGAGCTGAGCCCCAGGCCTCTGGGGGGTCTTGGTGGTAGCTTCAGCCCGCATTTCCAGAGCCCGCCCTCTGAGCTCTCAAACCTGAGCATTTCTCAGATTGCAGCAAGCATCTGAATCACCCGAGGGTTTGTGAAGACCCAGATTCCCTGCCCACCGCCCCCCCTCCCCCAGCATTTCAGATTCAGTGGGACTGACATGGGGCCAAGAGCTTGCATCTCTACCCGCCTCCCAGGTGATACAGAGGCTGCTGGCCAGGGGGCCACGCTCTAGGGACACTGCAGGGGAAGTGCTGTTGGCGGGGTGACAGGGAGGGAGCAAAGGGAACCTGGCTCCTGGGAGCTTTCCCTTCGGGCTGCTCTCATTTCCCAAAGGTGAGGCCCGAATGAGGTGGAGGGGGCCAGCTGCCAGCCCTAAGAAGATGAGCCACCCCCCCTTCTAGCCACCAAAGATCCAAAGAATGCGGCGGGGCAGGCTGCGCTCTGAGAGTAATCCTGGCAGAGTCTGGCTGTTGTTAACCAGGCTGTCGTTAACCACAGCACAGCCTGGGCCATGACATCCCTCCCCCACCCCGGAGACAGTCACAGGGAACTTGCTGGTGGGCTCCGGGCTGGGGCTGGGAGAGTTCACTCCTCTTCCAGCAACTGGAGAGCAGCTCCCCTCCCTGTCCCCAGGGGAAGGGGGAGTGCCTTGCTGGGTGGGACCCAAGGTTTTTCTTCTGCATATTCCATTATCTTAGGGCTCAGAGCATATGTCAAATGAATTCTGTGTCTGGCAGGTTATTACGCACTGAATTAGTGTGGTGAAATAAAAACTATAATAAAGCCGTACCAGACTCTTAAATTGTTAAAATTTATTATAAAATGTGCATAGTTATTAACTGATTTTTGCCCGTGTGCGTTTGCCTGTGCCTGAAGGCAGAGAAGATGAAAAGTGACTCTGTCAACAGGAGGCCCGGAGTGGCTCCTGGAATTCTCCACAGTCCCAAGGGCAGCACATGCCCAAGTCCCGGGGAGCACCGGGCCTCTCCCCATGCTGATGCCCACGGCTCTCCAGGCTGCAAGTCTCGGGCGCAGGGGAGGGAGGTTGTCCCCTGCAAGGTGAGGTGTGCGTCCACGGGGCCTTGTGCTTCTCCAGTGTTCGCACCCGGAGGCTCCCTTACTCACCCTCCAGTCCTGGGACCCAATGTTCGAGCTCTGGAAAGCTGTTGCAAATGGGCTTCCCCATGTTCTTTCTGCCATATCCTCAGGCCTGTTTCCTACTCTGCCTTTTGAGAACCTTAGAAGGTGCCAGATTTTCCTGGGCCCAGCTGAGACTGTTTTCCTGATGGGCCCATCCCCGAGGCGCCATGCACTGGCTGCCCAGCCTCCCGGGCCTTCTCCAGAAGTGAGCGGGTGATTTCTCCCCACTGTCCCGCTGTGGGACGTTGGGGGATGGCGCTTTCTCGGTTGCAGAGAGAGATGCTCTGGAGTGACCCCAGGACAGAAGGGGCTTCCTGCACATTCTGAATCAGGTCCCGGGTTGCTGTTGTTGACCCTGATGCCAACCCCCTGACGGAGGCTGTTGTGATTTTGAGCGACATCCTCCTTGGCTTTTCAGTCTCAGTAGCCACCTAGAGACCAGCTAGACTGTAATTTCACTTGAAGCTGGAGATGCTTTGGCCAAGAAAAAGTGGGCGAGAAAAGCTCAGAATGTTTCCCAAATATAAGGCTGAAAGTGTGCCTTCCTCTCTGCCACTGTACCCTGGAGCTGCCCTCGGGGGCACTGCGGATTCCACCCGAGCATCCAGGACCCCAGGCACCATCTTCAAGTCCTGGGGGCACTGGGCCCTGATCATGGGGACTCTCAGCCTGGCCTGTGTAGTCCATGTGAACTGAAAAACGCAGGGCCAGCGTGGGAGACCTCCGTGGTCCCTCTGGGAGGTGTGCTCCAGCCTATTTCTATTTAGTCTCTATGTAGAGGCACTGCCCACGTCTGAGTTCACCATCAGTGCACCCCAAAGTCTGAGGTCCTGCTTCCTGTGGATGTACTGCTTTTGTTGGGACCCCAGTGAACCCACTTTCTGACCCGGGGACACTCAGACTGCCATTTGAGTGAGGAGTTGTGAGGAAGGTGGCCTGTATTTTCAAGACTATTGGATGGTGCAGGTTGCTTTCTCCCCTCCAGTCACTGATTTGGAGAAAATGAAGTGATACCAGCAGAAATGTAAGCCACCTAAGGTCCAATGACAATCCAAAACCCTAAATTCTCCCTCTTCTTCCCGTTGCCCCATCAAAGCCGACAGAGAGTCCACGGGGAGAGCAGGGAGAGTAACAGTGTTTGGCTTCAAAGAGAGTGATGGGTTCATTCCTTTCCCACCTCCCCTTGGCATGGCTGCGGGGTGCGCACACAGCATAGCAAGATTGCATCAATATGTAACAGTGAATGAAATCTGGTAAGTTCATCAGCATCGTCTCTTTGGCCTGGCAAAGTGATTTCCTAGTTTTAAAAGACAGTGAAGTTGCGGATGTGAGAGCTGGAGCCTACGGAAGTGGATCATAATGTGGCCAACTTTGGAGAGCCAGTTATAAATTCCCACACTGTCCCCAAGAGATGCAGGGTGGTTTGCACCGATGCCTGTGCCACTGCCAGACATAAATCAATGAAGTTCAATGGACAAAGAAAATAAGACAAGGAAAGCAAGTGTGGCTCCAGGAGGGAAGTTAGGACACAAAATTCATGACATCAGCCCCTGTAATTTGCTAGAGGTGGGACTCTGGGCTGTCCTGAGCTTTCTCTCGGCCAACACAGAGACATAAACAGTCCCTCATTGCAGACCCAGCATCCTTGCAATAGAAGCAAAGCAGCTTGCTCAGAAAAGGCACAGCTATTCCTGGTACTGGGGGCAGGGAGAAGTCTCCCCCTGGGCCTCACAGAGAGGACATGGCTACTACAACAGTGTCCCAATGGCCTTACTGTCCACATGGCAAGGCGTTTGCTAGGGCTACCTCTTGGAACATTCCTCAAGGAAGGGGGTTGCTTAGGGGGATAGAGCTGAAGGTCTGACTCAGTCTTAATCAGAGACTAGATCACCTATGATGGGCTGCCTTTCTTTAAAGCCATTTGATGAGTAGTGATTCCATGGTGCGGTGTCAGAGGCTGCTGCGGTGTCTAAGGTGTGTGTGTGTGTTTGGGGGATGGTGAAGGATAGGGGTGCCCTGAAGGGTTATATACCCCAAGCCCTCAACCTTGTTCCTGTAATACTGGGTTCCTCATAAGATTTACTTGAAGAGGGGGGTCCCCACTACTCATCATGGCTTAAAAGTCACCATTTAGAAAAATGAATTGACATAATTCAATGGGTGGTTGTTTTCCCAACCGTGTGAGCACTGAGCAATGAATTTTGAGTTAATTCTCCTTGACAAGTGCCTGGAGGGCAGCATCCCTGGGCTGCTGGTTGGATACAACCCCATATGCTTGAACAGTTGGTGGAGCTGGAGGTGGGCCTGAAATCCTCTCATGAACCCCGAGGAGGTGACCAGGACACCTTCCTGCACAGAACACCATTCAGGATGTGGCTACTGCCAGGCCCAGCCCTCAGTGCTGGCGTCTCTCCCGATTGGTCAGTGTTCCACTAGCACCCATCTCGACTGGGCAGTGCCTGCCCCCTAAGGGCTGTCATGCATTCTGAAGGCTCGCCTACCTGGGAGTAGTACTGCGGAACTCCTCCAGGAGAATTAGGGGTCCCATGCGGAGTCCAGGCCATGGCCTAAGAGCTCCCCAAACTCTGGTCATGGCCAAAAAGACTGTCACATAGAAAAAATGGAAACAACTACCACAGTCATCAACCTCTTTATAGAAACCCATTATGTGTCACTGTAGACATCATCATTTCCTCTGATATAAACTGGCCACAGATTAAGCACCTGGATCCTGGAATGAGCTGACTTCACACACATAATTTTTACTCCAAGGCAGTTCAGTGATGGCAAGTGTTTTTGAAAAATGATGACATTGGGTTTCAACATAGCCGATCTACATG
This sequence comes from Myotis yumanensis, assembly GCF_028538775.1. Taxonomy (NCBI): domain Eukaryota; kingdom Metazoa; phylum Chordata; class Mammalia; order Chiroptera; family Vespertilionidae; genus Myotis; species Myotis yumanensis. The sequence continues at coordinate 86,544,656 of NW_027223755.1, read as the reverse complement.
CTTTCTTTTTGGCAATAATTAGAGATCAAAGTCACTTGTCTGTAATAGCCACTACTGATTCATGAGCATAAAACCGTGCCCTCTGCTCAAAAGAGAACACAATTACTCTGTTCTCTGTCAGTGTTCAGTTCATCTAGGAGGGGCCTCAAGTTCTAAGAGAGGAGATAGGAGGAAAAAATACAATTCTGCTTTGCAGCACAGTCATATTTTTGGGTGCTTTCTATGCACCCTTTGCTATTCTGGTTGCTGGGGAGCAAGCAAGGCACAGACCGATAAGGTTCCTCTCTTAGCTCACACTCCAATGTGGAAGACAAGAAAACCTTAGCAAATATATCTTTTATGATTTGAGCTAATGCCAAAATCCGAACCCACTTGAGGCTGGTGTCCTTCAATTTCCTTTTCTCTTGAGTGTGGATCCCATTTTCCTGCTTGCTTTTACACCCAGTAATTCTGAAGTGTGCCCTGGACTGTGGAAATGAAATGTAGAGACTTGGGTTCTGTTCTGTTCATCTGCAGAGAGTATTGATTTGTTTGTCTGTGTGTTTGCTTTAGCAGGAAGTTACCTTGGCTGGACAGCAGCTAAAGTGTCCGTTCTGTCTTCTGAGGGTTAGCGGGCTGCTTGGGTCTTGCCCTGGGAGTTGACCAGAAGTTTGGCAGAATTATGATACTGGGGTCTTCCTCTCTGTGATCCTCTCTGTTCCAATATGTTCCTCATACTTTCTAGCTGCTGGGGACGCTCTGAATTCTGTCTTCTGAATTCTCAACAGTAAGACTCCAATTTCTAGCCTCATTGGTCACTGAAGGGGGTGAGCGTGGGGAGGGGGCTGCCTTCAGGTAAAAACCACAAACATGGGAATTCGCCTGGAGCCTTTGTAACCTTCTAATACCAACTCCCCTTCAGTTTCTTCTCCAGGGGCTTTTGGGCGCTGTCTTTGATATAATGCCCAGAATTTATGGTTGCTACTTGTACGAGAGTTGGTTTAATATGAGCTACTCTATAATGATTAGAAGTAGAACTCCCAAATGTAGCAAACAAAGCAATCAGATCATCTCAGAGAGTGACAAATGCTATGATGGGGATAAAATAGGACAGAAGAGCGTCTGGAGTGTGAATGTGGTGGGGGCACTTCACCTGAGTGACTGGGGAGAGTCCTTAGGAGGTGACACTGAGCTGAGACTTGAATGCTAAGGAGAAGCCGGATGTGAATGGATTTGGGCAGGAGCGCTCCAGGGGGAGCATCAGGTAGACACATGCTGAGGCAGGAGAGTGTGGTGTGCTGGAGAGGCAGGGAGTAGGCCCTGGGGACCAGAGAGCAGGCCGTCAGAGAGGAGGGTGACAACTAGGGCTCACAGGGCCTCACAGAGCGTGGTGCAGCAGTGGTGTTTTATTCCACGGATGATGAGAAATCACAGGGGGATTTTAAGCAAGGCATCATGGGATCTATTTTATGCTTTCAAACGATGGCTCTGGCTCTGCAGAGACAGGCAAGAGTGGAAACAGGCTGCTGTGATCGTCCAGGTGGGGAAGACAGAAGGTTGGGCAAGAGCGGTGCCCACAACAGGCCCTTCCCACTGTGGGTGATGGGCCCCAGCAGCATGGAGTCTGAATGAGCAGCAAACAGGGGTCAGTGCTGACCATTGCTGGTCACTGTTCCCAGAACCAAGACCAGATGAGGTTGACAGATGGGTTCCTAAGAAACCACTCCTAGGGGGGTAAGTACAGCTCAGCGGTCACAGCAGATCTGCCCTGCCCCGCCCTGCCTGTCTCTGTGGAGCCTGGGAAGGTCAGGCTGGAGGTGTTTCAAGCAGGAGCCTCGCCCTAACCAGTTTGGCTCAGTGGATAGAGCATCAGCCTGCGGACTGAAGGGTCCCAGGTTCGATTCCGGTCAAGGGCATGTACCTTGGTTGCAGGCACATCCCCAGTAGGGGGTATGCAGGAGGCAGCTGATTGATGTTTCTCTCTCATCGATGTTTCTAACTCTCTATTCCTCTCCCTTCCTCTCTGTAAAAAATCAATAAAATATATTTAAAAAAAAAATAGGAGCCTCACAGGCATTAGATGGGCCAAGAGCCTGTCAGGCCGGCGGGGCGGGGCCCACACACCCTCTGGGCCTCAGCCAGGTGGGGCTCTTCCAGTCAGCCCCGAGGTAAGTGGACTCAAGCCTGGGCCTCATATCCTGCCAGTCTGGGGGTTTCCTTCACTTTTTGGAAGGAAACAGCAGAACACCCCTCCTGGTTTCCCAGTCTAAGCTGGGGTGCCAGCATGGCCAGCAGAGAAGCCCCCAGCGGGGGCAGCAGCCCACCCTTGGTCTGAGCGCTCTGCTCCTGCTCGGCTGGGGTTCTCGACATGTTTGGCTCCTTCAGAGGCAACGTGGAAAGAGGAGGATGACAGTGCAATGACGGAACCTCTTCCCCAGAGCCAGCAGGGCCATCTCGCTGGGCCGAGAGGGGCAGGGGGCAGCTCAGGCTTTGGACTCTGTGTTCAAGTTGGGCCTGGGTTCAAATCTGGCTCTGCCACTTTCTGGGTGTCCACCATCACCCACATTCTGCAACCTTTTCAATCCCTTTTCCTGATCGGCCAGTGGACCGGAACCCCTCCTGCTGCCTGGGGGGCCGTGAGGGGAGAGGAATACTAACAGCCTTCTGCAAAGTGCTGCATGGGACTCGGCCACAGGAAGCGCTGAATCAAAGTGAGCAGCAACAATAATGATAACGTATTGCTTTTCCTAAATGAGCTGCCGATCACCAGAATGAGGATGTACTACTCACAGCGTCGCAGACCAGAGGCCCTGGAGCTGCGCCACAGCTCATGCTGAGGAAGCTTCCCCCAGGGGCACCTCTGGCTTGAGGGTCACAGTCCCTGGCAGGAGCCGAACAAGAGATGCCCTCAGTGACGCTGTGCGGGTGGACGCTGTGTGGGTGTGATAGACACGGCAGCAAGTGCTCTCTGTCGAGGTCCTGCAGCAACAGAGATGCTGGCAGAGGGGTCAGGCCCGTGAGGCGGGGCCGGAGAGTTGATCAAATCACGAGGCAGAGAGTTGATTGAATCTTACCCCCAGGAGCAAACCCTCAGAGATGGGCGCAGCCTCAGTCCCACCTCAATCTATAGCTCATCTAGAATGGGCCTCCGTAATGAAGGTAGAAGCTAAGAAGGGTGGACTAAAACAATCCTGTTCTCCACCATGTGTTTATTTTTGCGGGGCCCATGGTTCGGAGGCAAGATGGGTGGGGTTTGCACATCTAAAATTCACCCTCACAATTTACAGGTGCCATAGGTCAGGGCACTAAGAGTTTTGGTCTCTAGTTCTAGGAATTTTAAACTTTAAAATACTTTAAATATGTGAAAGCCCCGGATGTTGGCACTGAAGCTGGGCCTCTGCTGTAGGAGGCAGCTGGAGCTAACAGGTCGGCATCTCATGCACTTGAAGATGGGCGAGGCACCTTTTCTGTCAATCACAGTGACATGCAATATTACATTCGTTTCAGGTGTACAACACAGTGATTAGACATTTGTATGCATTACAAAGCGATCCCCCCATAAGTCTGGTGCCCATTTGACACCATATGTAGTTATTACAATACTAGAGGCCGATGCACGAAATTCGTGCAAGGGGCTCAGCCCCCACCCGCTGCGGCGGCCACCTCTGCCTCGGCCCCCACCCGCTGTGGCTTCATCCAGAAGGTCGTCCGGAAGGACGTCTGGTCTAATTAGCATATTATGCTTTTATTATTATAGATTATTGACTATGTTCTCTAGCTGTACTTTACATCTGTGACTTTTTTATAACTGGCAATTTGTACTTCTTAAAATCCCTCAAAGCAAGGGGCTCAGTCTGGAATTTGTCACATGTCGGGGGCTGGTGCTGGCGTCTCTCTGCTGCCTTCCTGGGACTTGGCCTGTCTCAGAGGCTTCTACTCGGGGTCAGGAAGCCGGACCCTCCCCCATCTGGCAGGAGGGCACACACTGGGATGCGTGAATTTTCCAGGAAGCTGATTATAAAATGTGCGCCCCCCTTCTCCTGTGCCCAGGTGGTGTGGGGTGCAAGGCCCTCCTGCAGAGCGGCCTGTCTCCTGTAGGGAGGTCACAGGTGCCCCCTGTCCCAGGGGCCGTTTCCTGGGTCTTCGGAGAGGGAGGCTCGCTGGAGAGCCAGCCCTGGAAGGACTGGAGGGAAGGAGGAAAGTCCCCTAGCTCACCTGTGTGAGGCCTGGCCGTCCCTGCAGTGGAGTTCGGCTTTCTGCTGGCTCCTCGGAAAAATAAGAAAGAGAAGCAGATGAAGGGAACTACAGGGGTGGGGTGGGGGGGAGGTGGAGGGAAGGGGAGCGGGGGGAGAGGGGGTGTACATGCGTGCAATGATGCAGCAATGGTAGAAAGTAGAAAAATTGCAACTTGAGATTGAAGGAAAAATAAGGGAGTGAAGAGAAAAGGGAATAAAATAGAAATGCAAACTCTGAATAACTAAACGTAGAAATAAAGATTAGGTGATAAAGATAAGATGAAGTCAATGAGATTGGTGTCAAAGATAAAGCCAACAAGATAAGTTAAAAACAGAAAGGTTAAAAAAGAAAGCAACTGGATGAAAAGGTAAAAATTTACACAAAGGATTAAGAATAAGAATGAAAACCAGTCAGGGTTGCTCTGGGGGCTGGGTTTTTGTCAGCTCATGAACTCACCTTCTCGGACTCATGTCCCTGAGCAGAGGTGATGGGCAGAAAGGAAGGCACAGCGAGAACCCGCCGGTTTCCAAGCCCAGGGGTCCCCGCAAATAGAATTAACCCTCAGCCCCAGGCGCTGCTGCCCCTTCCGGCGTTTAAGAGGGAACTCGTTCCGTTCCCGGGGGCCCAGGTGTCAGGTGAGTGGGGAGTCTCCCCTTCTCCGTACCTGGCTCCCCGGCCCTGGGCACTGGGGATAAAGGGGCCCTGAAATTCAAGTCCATCTGCAGGGAGTGAAGCCTCTCAGGCAGCCCCTACCTGGGGAGAAGCAAACACGGGCCTGTTGGCTGTGCAGCAGGTGGTGCTGCCTGTGGGATGAGGGCCAGGTCAGGGCATTATTCCATCCTGGGTTGGAGCAAAGCTGTGTGGAATGTTGGTTGTGTCTGAAACTTATTCATGGGCTACATCTTGCCTTCTTTTCCCAAGCTGCTGTCTGGTTAGGTCTTCATACGACTCAAGGGTCAGGGGGCTAGCAGTATAATGAGCACCTGATCTACATACCCGCCCTGGGAATGCTGGGAAATAGGGCAGGTCCCTAGGATGACTCCGAGCTGGGGAAGAAGTGTGGTCTCTGGGACACCAGTACTCTGCTGTCAGAACTAAGAGAGGTAACCAGCGCTCCCCAAACCCAGCCTCCGAGGGTTACTGAGGAGATCCAGACAGGAGCCCTGAGTTAAAGATGATCCGCAAATGCCTTGCCCTATGCACCACAGGGTGCCAGTAAGGGAAAGCCAGGTATAGTTGGGGATCTTGCCTCCGATCTGAAGGAGTTGGGGTCTGCCAAGCCACCAAAGTTATCCTTAAGGGATGTAAAGAATTTGAACTACTGGAGGCCCATCCAGGTTTGGTTGGCTGAAAAAGTCATCATCCATGTGGGAAGTTCTAAGCTGGAGGAGGCCTAGGTGGGTTGGGAGAAAGACTGGCAAGCGTGTATTTTCCAGGAAGCTGATTATAAAATGTGTGGCCCCCTTCTCCTGTGCCCAGGTGGTGGTTGTCTAGAAATGGTAAATGTATGCCTATAGGCATCCCTGCACCAGGTGCTGGGGGCAGTGTGGTGAATGTGGAGACTGTTGTCCTCTGGAGGGGGCAGTGGGCAGAGTCTTACCTAAGATGAAGAGAGGGCAAGAATAGCCAGCCAGGGTGGGGAGCTCCAGGTGGAACATGGTTACCCCAGGATTCCTGGTTGGGGCTCAGGGCACAAGGCAGTGCTGGAGTCTAAGGCCTGTCCGTGTGTCTCAGGGCAGCCCCGTTACCCCAGACTCAATGCAGCCCCCACCATCATGGCCAAGGAACACGGAGAACTCATGGGCTCCTCTCCTCGCCGTCCTCAGAGCTTCTGCCAACACTGCCACCAAGAGTAATAAGCATGTAGGAACTAATTACACATCTGAACAAATCTGTTTCAGTCTACTGGATTGAACATAATCATATTAAAGTATAATGAATACAGTCAAACACGCAATGTGTGATGGAATAACCACTTAGGAACCAGCACGCTGTTGGTTTAGATCCTAATCTATTGCCTCGCACCCCGATGCAGGCTTGTCCACACAAATTAGTGGCGCTTCTGCGCCCTGATTTCGCTGTCTGGCGTTTCATCTTTGTCCTATTTGGAGCGCAGGGGCGGAGAAAGGGTTGCAGGATGTTTTTGGCACGCTGGGGACCACAGCCCGCATCCCTCTGAGCAAAGTCCATTGCACAGGTGGCCTTGCCAATCCCATGCACTGTGTGGGCGGCCTCCCCCACATCTTCCCGAGGAAGGGACCGAATAGCACGGTCCTTCCCAGACTCCGGCTTCCAGACGCCAGCCTGGACCTTCCTCAGCTGGACTTACTGAGCACAGCCCCGGGTCTCAGCCCGGACTAGACTCAGGCCTCTACGGGGAATCCCTGAGCTGCCTGGGCTCCTCTGGCAGCTGACCTGGCACCTGGAGCACGCGTTGGCTAAGCCACGGCCTCGGGTTCAGCTCCCCACGGCTTCTTCCTGCTGCCTTGCATTCTCTGCCTCCTGCCCAAGCCCAGCCCAGCATAGTCCTCAACTGAGCCCTCAGTGGAGTGCAACATCGCAGGTGGAATTGGGACGTGCTGAGTAGAGTGAAGGGGTGAGTGAGGCTATCTGCGGTCAGCTTCGGGAAAGCAGATGGAGTCCAGCCAACGCTGTCTGTGTCTGTGCTGCCCCTCGATTGGACCCTGGGCCCTGGGATACACTGGAGACAGGCACCCGGGAGACTGCGGGTGAGGGAAGCCACAGGTGAGAGAGCCCGGCTGTACTCCCTGAAATGGGAAATCAGCTGATTTACTGTTTGAACAGTCTGGGCTCCCAGCTTCTCTTTAAACATGACGCCTGGAGGTGCTGCCCCGCCCGCCCCCCCCTCCCCCCCCCCCCCGCCCCAGCACCTGCCAACTGGTGGCAAGCTGTGGCTGCCCCTTGGGACGAGGCGAGCCATTCCGACATGTGGTCCTGCCACCTCCTGAATTCCATTCGGCTGTTTTGCCTCTCTCCAGGGCTGCCCAGCCCCGTGCGCATTTGAGTCACCACACCCTGTGTTCTATGAAGGAGATGATGCTGAGGAATGAGCAGTGGAGCACACACCAGGGGACTTAACTCTAGTGCCCCAGCTGAGGAAAGTGTGCTAACCTTGTCTTGGTCAGCGTGGGCTGCATAACAAAATCCCATGGACTGGGAGCAGCGGGGTGCGGGGGCGGGGGTCATACACAGCAAACATTTCTCACAGTGCTGGAGGCTGGACCTCTGAGACACATGGGGGGAGAGAGAGAGAGAGAGAGAGAGAGAGAGAGAGAGATAGAGATAGAGAGATCACTTCCTTTTTTTATAAGGTCTCACACAGACCTATGAGATTAGGGTCCTATCCTTATGACCTCATTTAACCTTAATTACTTCTTTAAAGGCCCTGTCCCCAAATACAGTCATATTGGGGGTTAGTGCTGCTACCTATGAATCGGGGTGGGTTGGGGGCGGGGGCATAATTCAGTCCAGAGCGTACCTGGGATTCAGGATGTCCGTTTAGAAGCAAAAGGGCAGCTGTGGGGAAGGGAAAGTAAATGACCCCTAGGAGTCTGGCCATCGGGCTCGCCACGAAAATGCTAACAGACACACGTGTGAAAGGGGTGGACTGGAAACTGGAAGGCTGGGGGCACAGAGCACAGGTTCCCTGGTGCACAGCTCCTGCCTCCCAGTGGTCCCAGGAGACGTGCACGCATGGAAAATGTTGCATATACTCCCTCAAACGTTTGTTTGGACTGTCCTTCTTGGCAGCTCATACTGGCCACTTCCAAACTCTGCTACTCGGTCATATCTCTGGAGAGCTCGGTGCTGCCACACTGGGGTGAGGAGGAGAGCGGTGGGAGGATCAGGGAGAGGGATGTGAGGGTCCTCCCACCACCCATCACGAGACCCCCTGGTGTCTGGCGTCAGGAAGGCCTCTGGCCTGGGAGAGAAGCTGTGTGATCTTTGGAAATGTCTCCGCCCCTCTGAGCTCCAGGCTTCCCAAAGTGAACGGGGAGTGCCTGGCTTGGTCTCCTGCACAGGTTGCTTTTTGGATTTTAGCATGTAATTGTAATCCCTGGCTAAGGCTCCAGCCTGTTGTGGGCACACAAAATGAGTGACCCGGTCCCTGTCCCACGTGGACTGTCCAGGCCTCCTGTTACACTCCCTGGATCCTCCCATAATCTGATTCCAGAATCAGCCTTCCACCCCACTGCTCCCACCTGGTGAGGGCGATGAGAAGATATGGTATTAGCTCATAATTAAGTTATTAACTGCCAAAACTTAATTGCTTTTGGGAGTATTTTAATTTTAATAGGGGACTCTTCAAAACAGAGAGCCTTGGAGACAGTGGAAGGAAGGAGAACGTGTGTGTGTGTGTAGCAGAACCTGCTTCAGCAACTTCCTCCAGGATGCCCAGCAGTGAAAAAGCAGATACTAATGTCCACCCATGCAGGAAGCAGCCCGCAGGTGTGAAGGTTGGTTCCTGGTGGCAGCCTGCGTGGCCTTCAGGGAGCTGGCAGGACCAGGACCTGCTGTGGGCAGGAGGCAGATGGATGAATATTGTCCTACCTGGAAAGCCAGGCCTGGACTGAGGCCTCCATGATCTGGGAGCTTCTGTTTAGGGTGGGGGCACTGGGGTTTCTCTTGATTTGGAATGTGGGGTATTTTTGCTGTCCCAGTTTGTTTTTCCCAAACTGGGTTCAGTGGGGCAAGGTGGGGGCTGGGGCTGGGGGTCATCTAGTGGCTGGCCCTGGCTGGCCCAGAAACCAAAGGGCACGCATCTCACCTGTGCTGCAGATGACAACTGGGCCCTGGCTGGGCCAGGGTGGGGTTCAGGCTGCAGTCAGCCCTCTGAGTCCACACTTGGGAGCCATCTGAGTACCTTTCGTTGTCTGGGGAAGAGCTCCAATGTGGCCCGATTCCAGCCGGGGAGCCTGGTGCCCTGGGGTCAGGGCCCTAGTGAGGGAACATGGTGGAGGAGGCAGGGACCAGGGCCCACGCAGGGTTCATGACAGAATACTGGGTGCCCCAAAGCAAAGGCAGCGCTCCTGTTCCCAGAGTTGCTGACGTGCTAAGAGAGGCGGTCGAGTGCCCTATTTGCCAACCATGGTCATGCCATGGCACACATGGCAGGTGACAACATGTGTGTGGTGTGCTAGTTTAACAGAGAGGCTGCTGGTGGCCAGAGGGACCCTGCCAGGACACTCCGGTGAGCCCAAGGGCTGGAGGAGGGGCACTGGCCTGGCACTCCCGGAGCCTATTTGCAGCAACTTCATGGGCCCTGAAGGGAGAGTGGGTGAGGAGCATGCCTGGGAGCACAGCTGGCGAGTTCCTGCCACTCACCAGTCCTGGGCCTGGTGCCTCAGTCTCTTTGTCTCTAAAATGTTAATATCAGTCCCTGCCACCCAGGGTTGTTATGAGGACTCAGTGTGAAGTACCTAGAAATACGTCTGGCATGAGGTTCTTAATATGTGTCAACTGTAACCAGGCATTTCACCCAACTCAGGAAACTCTACTGTTTTCTACAATGGCTGTACCAGCCTCCATTTATTCCCCCCAACAGTGCACATCCTCACCAACACTTGCTGTTTGTTGATTTAGTGATAATAGGCATGAGGTGATATCTCACTGTGGTTTTAATTGGCATTTCTCTGATTATTACTGACATTGAGCATCTTTTCATATGTCTATTCAGTGGGTTGTCTTTTCATTTTGTTGATGGTTTCCTTTGCTGTGCAGAACCTTTTTAGTTTGATGTAGTCCCATTTGTTTATTGTTATTTTTATTTCTCTTGCCTGAGGAGATAGAAAAAATTTTGCTATGAGAAATGTCTGAGATTTTACTGCCTATATTTTCTTCTAGGATTTTAATGGTTTCATGACTTACATTTAAGTCTTTTACCCAATTTGAGTTTATTCTTGTGTACGGTGTAAGGAGCTGGTCTAGTTTCATTTTTTTGCATGTATCTGTCCACTTTTCCCAACACTATTTAGTGAATAGGCTGCCTTTACCCAATAGTATGTTCTTGCCTCCTTTGTCAAATATTAATTGATCATAAAGACATGGGTTTATTTCTGGGCTCTCTATTCTGTTCCATTGATCTATATGTTTGTTTTTATGCCAGCACCATGCTGTTTTTATTACTATAGCCTTCTAATATAGTTTGATATCAGGTAGCATGATACCTCCAACTTTGTTCTTCTTTCTCAAAGTTACTGAAGCTATTTGAGGTCTTTTGTGGTTCCATGTAAATGTTCGAAATATTTGTTCTACTTCTGTGAGGCATGCCATTGGTATTTTCATAGGAATTGCGTTAAATCTATAGATTGCTTTGGGTAGTATGGAAATTTTAATTATGTTAGTTCTTCTAATCCATGAACACGGTCTACGCTTCCTATTATTTGTATCTTCATCAATTTCTTTCTCCCATATCTTAAAATTTTCTGAGAACAAGTCTTTTACCTCCTTGGTTAAATTCATTCCTAGGTACCTTATTTTCTTGGTTGCAATTGCAAATGGGATTGTTTTCTTAGTTTCTCTTTCTGAGAGTTCATTATTTGTGTATAAAAATGCAATAAATTTCTGATGTTTATTTTATATCCTGCTACTTTACTGAGTTCATTTATCAGTTTTAGTAGGTTTTTTTTTTTTTTTTGGTGGCGTTTTCTATATGCAATGACGGTACACTTTTCTTAAATTTCTTTACTATTATTAGTAACAACCTATTTGCCACTTACTTTATAAGTGACAACTATGACTCCACTGCATAGAGATACCACGTTTGAAAACAATTGCTGTAACAATGCCATGGACCAACGGAGTGTCTTTAACTGTAGAAATTCTAGCCATTGTGATCGGCTGTGACAGGGATGGGTGGGGGTGGATTGTTTGGAATGCATCACAGTACTTCCTGTAGGTAGTTGACTTTATAACATCTGACACTCATTCAACAAACATTTATGAGGTGTCTACTAATGCCAAGCCCTGAGCATATTTGTAGGGACAGGCCTAGCTACCATGTCAATGATCACAGCTCGGGTGGCAGAAACCCTCTTATGCCATATTATTCATTCCAGGAAAGCTGAGAAAAGACCCCTGACCTGTGCCCTAGTTTCTAACCTGGCTTCCCCATCTCCAAAGCTTCTCATCTTATCCAACATTACTGAATTTCAGCTCCACTTGAATGCAAAACTGACCATATGTGTGTAAAGCATATTTCTTTTCCCTTAATTTACACACAAGAAATCTTGCCAAGATCCAACTTACCAAGTTCTTTTTCTAACCATTAAAAAAAACAACAACACCTTCTTATTGTGGAAAATTTTAAATATCCACAAAAGTGGAGAGACTACTATAATGAAACCACATGTATCCAAACAAAAACTTTAATAATTAATGATACCCTTCCAATCTTGTTTTATGTTTCTTATATAACATATAATTTCACATGTAAATACTTCATTGTGTATTTCTCACAGATAAGGATGCTTTTATTTAATATAACTAAAATGTCTTCATCACTCCCAACAGAATTAATAATATTGCTCAACGTCATCTCTATATTCTATTTTCCCTGTTGCCTCAATTATATAGTTTACTCAAATTGGGGTTTAAAAGGCCCACAGCTCACAACCGATAGTTCCTTTAAGTACCTTTTAATCCATAACAGTGTCCTCCTTTTCTTTCCATGCCCTTTATTTGTTACAGAAATGGTATAATTAGTCCTGTAGGACTCCCTGCATTCTGGTTTTGGCTTACTCTATTCTCCTGTGTTGTTTGACATATTTCTCGATGCTTTTAAGACCTTAGATTTAAATCTAAGGGCTTGATTACAGTCTTATTCTGTTCTTCTAGGTTGTGCTGTGAGCTTCCTCTTACCTCACTTCAGAAGGCACTTAATATCTGGTTTCCCCCTTCATTCATGTTGAGGTTGAGGTTCTGTCAGCTTGATTCATCCATGATCAGGTTCTCTATTAACCTTATACCTAATGATTTTAGTAGCAATTGATGATCATTACCTAGATCTATTATTCATTAGAGGTAGCAAATGGTAATGTTTTAATTCTATCATTTCTTCTTAATTAATTAGGAACTTTGTTTCATCAACTATTTGTTTACCTTATAATACAGTCTGCATAGAAAAATGGTAGTTACAAAATAGTCATGGGGATGTACAGTACAATATAGGGAATTTAGTCAGTAACCTATACTAATAAAAGGGTAATATGCTAATTAGACCGGGTCGACCGGACATCTTCTGGACATCCAACTTCCTTCTGGACAAAGCCATGGTGGCGGGGGCTGAGGCAGAGGCAGTTAGGGGTGATCAGGCTGGCAGAGGAGCAAGCAGTTAGAGGGTGATCAGGCCGGCAGGGAAGGGCAGTTGGGGGCGATCAGGCTGGCAGAGGAGCAAGCAGTTAGAGGGTGATCAGGCCGGCAGGGGAGGGCAGTTGGGGGCAATTAGGCTGGCAGGGGAGGGCAGTTGGGGGCAATCAGGCCAGCAGGGGAGTGGTTAGGGGGCAATCAGGCTGGTAGGCAGAGGCAGTTAGGGCGATCAGGCAGGCAGGCAGGTGAGTGGTTAGGAGCCAGTGGTCCCAGATTGTGTTTGGGCCTGACAAGAAGTCCCAGCCTGCGGGATCGGGCCTAAACCGGCAGTTGGACATCGCCCAAGGGGTCCTAGAATGCAGAGGTGCAGGCCGGGCTGAGGGACACCCCCCCCCCCATGCACGAATTTCATGCACCGTGCCTCTAGTGCTGTAATAATTATGTATGAAGCCAGGATTTATTGGGGGACTTCCTTCATAAATTATATGTGTCTAACCACTATGCTGTATATCTGAAATAACATAATATTGAATGTCAACTGTAATTGAAAAATAAAAATAAAAAAAAAGAAACTGCAGGGTAATTGCTTGATACTTTCTTTCATTTATCATTTAAAAATAATAATTAGTTGGTGCCTTAGCAGTGATATTCCTATCAATTTTCAGAATAATGAACTGTCCTATATCTGGCCATTGGACATGTCTTCAAGTTGGTTCCTCTGTCACTTGACATCACTGGGAGCTTACCTGTGTTCGGGCCTGACAAGAAGTCCCAGCCTGCCTTTCACATTTCCTCCCCTGGAGTGATTATTCACACTGGAAATGGCATTTAGAGACCACAGGTTAAGTGCTAGTGGTTTTACTGAGTTTTATTACTTTGAAGCCTTTTCAATGACAAACCTGGGACCTACATATTCTTGAAAGAAAAAAAAATTCTGAGTTCATACTAATATTCTTATTCAAATTAGATTTCTGTGTTTTTATTGCACTTTAAAATTTTATATATATATCTCTTTTCTCTAATACAGAACATCTTGGTTCCTAATGATATTAACTTATTTATGAATTTTCTTTGGTTCTTTTTGTCCTTAGCATCTGTCTCACAGTCAAAATATTATGTTTTAACAGAACTGAAAATAATTCTTCTTTCCTTAGTTAAGCCATTAACCTGAAACACAGCTGTATTTGCATGTTTTCATTTATTTTCTATTTTTAGGAATTGCTTTACTTTTCCATTAAAAAACAATTTTTAAAACTGATTTTTAGAGTGCGAGGGAGAGAGAGAAACATCAATGTGAGAGCAAAACATGGATCAACTGCCTCCTGCACACCCCCTACTGGGGACCAAGCCAGCAACCTGACCAGGAATTGAACTGGCAACCTTTTGGTGCACAGGACAACGCCCAACCAACTGAGCCACACCAGCCAGGTGTGGCTTTTCTCTTTGGCATATTTTTTAAATATGTAAAAACTATTTATTTAATTATTTTTTGCCATAGTAAATTGGTTCTGCTCAGACATTATTTCTTCCCTGTATTGTTTCTATAGATGAAGTCTAATAAATTCCATATGATACTCTTAAATCCTGCAAATTTACTAAATTCTCTTATTATTTATAATAAACCTTTTAGGGATTCTTTGGGTTTCCTAGATATATAATCATATTATCTTCAAGGAGAGATAGTTTTATTTCATTTATTCTTTTCCAGACTTATACCTTTTAATACTTACCTAATCATATTGATTAATGCCTACAATACAGAGTTAATAGTAGTGGAGACCATGAACAATCCATGAGTAGTAATGATGACAGTGACTTTTTTCTGCTTTTAGCAATTAAGTCTCTGGTGTTGCCTCAGAAGAGAGAGGCTGGATGCTGGCTTTTGGATTAATGTGGATTTATGTAATTTATGCTAAAAAAAATCCATTATTTCCTACTAGAGGCCTGGTGCATGAAGTTCATGCACTTTGGGGGGTTGGGTTCCTCAGCCTGGCCTGTGCTCTCTTGCAGTCAGGAAGCCATCAGTCAGACATCCTTAGTGCTGCCACAGAAGTGGGAGAGGCTCCTGCCACCACCACCGCGCTCGCCAGCCGTGAGCCCAGCTTCTGGATGAGGGGCTCTCCCCTGTGGGAGAGCACTGATCATTGGGAGCAGCTCTTGCATTGAGAGTCTGCTCCCTGGTGGTCACTGCATGTTATAGTGACTGGCATTCTGCCATGGGGCCGAAACCGGCTCTCCGACATCCCCCGAGGGGTCCCAGATTGCGAGAGGGCACAGGCCAGGCCGAGGGACCCCACCAGTGCATGATCGGGGCCAGGGAGGGACATGGGAGGTTGGCCAGCTGGGGAGGGACAGCGGGAGGGCTCCAGGGCATGTCTGGCCCATCTTGCTCAGTACCGATCGGCTGGACCCCAGCAGCAAGCTAACCTACCGGTCAGAGCATCTGCCCCTTGGTGGTCAGTGCACATAATAGCAAACAGTTGAGCGGCCTTAGCATATCATTAGCATATTATGCTTTGATTGGTTGAATGGCCAACTGGACCACTGGACACTTAGCATATTAGGCTTTTACTATATAGGATTTTATTGTAATTTTCAACTTTAATTGCTCTCAACCATTTCTAGTCTTGGTTTTCGTTTTGACGGACCAGGGTTAGGATGTTTTCTCCTGTGGGTCTGAGCCAGGACATGGAGGGACATTGGGCTCCTGAGGAGCAGCCTTTGCAGAGTCATAATGCAGGTGCTGCTGAGGGTTCAGGTCTCGTCTTCAGACATGGGCTTGGAATTTTGGCTTTGCCTGGGTACACATTTCATCTTCATGATATCAAATTGGTTTTGGACAGAAATAGGGAGAAAAGGAACTTTCAAAAAAATTAAATTTGTTGGGGTGACATTGGCTGATAACATTATGTACTAGTAAGTTTTAAGTGTATAATTCTATAACACACCATCTGTATATCACGTAGTGCTTACCACCCGAAGTCTAGTCTCCCTCTGTCACCATATATACGGTGTCCCAAAAAATGTATACATACTCATTTCTGTAGATTCTTTTAAATTTTTTAAATGAATGTTAATAAACTTTATAATCATTCAGAGTGTGTACATTTTTGGGGACACCCTGTATTTGACCCCCTTTGCTCTCTTCATCCTCCCCTCACCCCTTTTCTCTCTGGTAACCACCATACTGTTGTCTATGTCTATTGAGCTTGTTTGTTTTGTTTGTTCGTTTGTTGCTTTCTGTGTTATACCCCACGCATGAATGAAATCATATGGTCCTTGTCTTTTTCCATCTGATTGATTTCATTTAGCATGATACTTTCAGATCCATTTGTTTTTACATGACATTTAAGGTAGCATTTAGCTTTAGCTTGAGCTTTTGCATTTTTCAGGAGCTCAGTGAATATTTTCTACCCAGTGGCTTTTTTATTTTTTAATTCTCACCCAAAGATATTTTTCCATTGACTTTTAGAGAGAGTAGAAGGGAGGGAGGGGAAGAGAGAGAAAAAGAGAAAGATCAGTGTTAAAGAGACACATCAATTGATTGTCTCCCTCATGAGCCCCTACCTGGGCGGGGATCCAACCTGCAACCCAGGTACGGGCCCTTGACTGGGAATCGAGCTTGAGACCCTTCCATGCTCAGGCCGACACTCTAACCATGGAGCAATACCATCTAGGGCACCAGCAGCCTATTTTTATCTTTTACATGTGCTTTGAATATTCCTTAGTATTAAACTATTTTAATGGCAAGAACAGCCACTTTTGCAAGATGAAAGTGTCTCAGACTCAGTAAACAGAAATGCATTGGGTAGACTTTGTGGCTCATCAGCACTTGGAGCTGAGTGTTTGCTTCTTTGACAGCCTCTCTTGTGTGGGAGGAGTCTCAGTGCTCACGTGTTCTGGTCAATGTGAGACTTCTTGGCTTTGGGGCTAGCAAAACCTCATACCCAGCCTCCGACTTTCTGTTCTCAGCAAATTGTACTCCACTAAATATCATATGGCATGACTCATTTCACTCAACATTTTGTCCAAAAGGTACCTTTAAAACAGAATTAAATTAAAGGGAACACTCTGCACTATTGGTGAGAGTATAAATTGCTACAACCACTATGGAAAGTAGTATGAAGGTTCCTCCAAAAATTAAAAATAAGACTACCATAAAATCCAGCAATCCCACTTCTGGGTATATATCCAAAGGAAATAAAATCCTTATCTCAAAGAGATATCTGCACCTTTGCATTCTTTGCAGCATCAGTCACAGTAGCCAAGAAAAGGAAACAACCTATGTGCTCATCAATAGACAAATGGCTAAATAAAATGTGGTACATCTACACAATGGGCTATTAACCCCACAAAATAGGAAATCCTGCCATTTGCTACAATGTGTGTAAAACTAGAGGGCAGTATGCTAAATAAAATAAGCCAGACACAGAATGACAAATATTGCATGATCTCATTTATATGTGGGGAAAAAAAAAAGAGTGTGGTTACCAGGGGCTGAAGGGTTGAGGGTTGGGGGGTGGGAAAAGGGGAGATGTTGGTCAAAGGGTGCAAATCTTCAGTTATAAGATCAATAAATTAAATGTTACTTGTGGATCAAATTTGATGGCATGTGTGGAGGGTTTTGAAAGAAAAGACCCACATGCAAAACCCTTGTCAAGCATTACAGAGAATACAGTTATGATTATAATATGGCCATCAACAGCTGGAAGATGTAGCAGGGGCCACAGACACAAAAGGCTCTAACCTGATGATGTCCCATGTGGTCAGAATGGAGGGAGCGTTTCATGGGAACATTTGAACTGAACTTGGGAGTAGCAGTCTGGGAATCACTGTTCTTTGGGGTTCCCAGAAACTAAGTAGAACCATCTACCTCATATTAATAGATTATTTGTACTGTAAAAATTAATCCTCATACACTTTGCTCGTAAGCATTAGATTTCCAGCCCCTGTTGCCACAGTGATTATAATTTTAAACACTCCAAAAAGGACCCAAATCTGTGAAGGACTGAGTTTGCCTGTGACTTGTGCATCCCAGTGAATGTCCACAGCCACATGTTAGGGTGACGAGGTTGACCAGTTCACCCGGACTGTATCCATATAGCTCCCTTCCTCAGAGGCAGGAACAGGGATCCACTTAGGAGCATACTTTGTGGGATTGAAGAGGAGAATCAAAATATCTTTGTTTGGATACCCTCGGGGCCAAACTGACTCTTTGAACTGAGGGAGTAAGGAGCAGCCTCCTTCTCTGGTCTGTGTGTTGTGTCTGTGCCCCTGGCTTGATTCTGAACTCCATGAGGCTGTATCTGTGGCGGATTCACTCTGTACCTGCCCCCTCCATCCCCCTATGGGTTCAGCCCAGCACCCATCTGAGCAGAGTGGGTGCTCAGCCACTACCTGTTAGGTGCAAAAGGAAGGAATGAATAATGATAGCTAACACATGTAGTACTTACCCTTTGCCAAACACTTGATAATAATCTTAAAAATTAGGTACTATTATCAATCCCATTTTGCAATGAGGGAACTGAAGCACAGAAAGATTAAGTAACTTGCCCAAGATCACACAGCTCATAAGTGGCAGAGCTAGGATTTGAATTGCATGATCTGATTCAATTAGCCATGTTCTTGTAAAACACACACACACACACACACACACACACATACTAGAGGCCCGGTGCATGAAATTCGTGCCTGGGTAGGGTCCCTAGGCCTGGCCAGCAATCAGGGCTGATTGGGGCCTTCTGGCTGCTGGCCAGGGTCTCCCTTCCCTGGCTGCCAAGCTGCTGGCCAGGGCCTTCCTTTGTTCTGCACCGCCCCCTGGTGGTCAGTGCATGTCATAGTGAGCGATCGGTCTCCTGTCTCCCGGATGAACTCCTGAGGGGACACTTTGCATATTAGCCTTATATATATAGACTAGAGGCCCAGTGCACGAATTTGTGCACTGGGGGAGTGGTGCGTCCTTCAGCCCAACCTGTGCCCTCTCGCAGTCTGGGACCTCTCGGGGGATGTCTGCCTACTGGCTTGTGGCTGGATGGCCTGCTGCTGCTGCATGGCCTGCTGCTTGAGCTTCAGCAGCTGCTGTACGTGCACGGGCTGGGCCACCACGATCTGTCCTGCGAACACCATTGAGTGGGCAAGTCAAGCGCAGAGGTAGGCTCACTCCGAATTTCCTGCGCTTCCCTGAGTCACTGAGTTGTTCAGACTGACTGCCTTCTACAGAGAATGGCATCAGGATCGGGCCTAAGCCGGCAGTTGGACATTCCTCTCGCAGTCTGGGACCCTTTGGGGAATGTAGCAGTGTGCCAAGCAGCAGGTGGCCAGGGAGGAGCCTGAATCAGGGCCAGGCACCGCACTGCTTGCACTCATCCCGGCCCGCTGTGCCTGCTGCCGTCACTCGATAGCGCTGCCGCGGAGTCGGAAGAGGCTCCCACCATAGCAGTTGCATTCACCAGCCTTGAGCCAACTTCTGGCTGAGTGGCACTCCTCCTGTGGGAGTGCACTGACCACCAGGGGGCAGCTCCTGCATTAAGCATCTGCCTCCTGGTGGTCAGTGAGCATCATAGGGACCGGTCATTCTGGTTGTCTGCCATAACGGTCACTTAGGCTTTTATTATATATATATATATAAAATAATTCTTTATTGTTGAAAGTATTACATATATCTCTTTTTTTCCCCCATTGAACCCCTCCAGCCTGCCCCCACCTCCCACCCCAGGCCCTTACTGACCCATTGTCTGTGTCCATGGGCCATGCACATATACATACAAGGTTCTTGGTTGATTACTTCCCACCCACGCAGTCCCCCCTCCCTCCGCCCCTGCCCCAGCTTTCTCTCTGAGATTCTGCCCTCTGTTCCAAGTTTCCATGTCTCTGGATCCATGCCGTTTATCAGTTTATTTATTTATTTATTTATTTTTAAAATGTATTTTATTGATTTTTTACAGAGAGGAAGGGAGAGGAACAGAGAGTCAGAAACATCGATGAGAGAGAAACATCGATCAGCTGCCTCCTGCACACCCCCCACTGGGGATGTGCCCGCAACCACAGTACATGCCCTTGACCGGAATCGAACCTGGGACCCTTCAGTCCGCAGGCCGACGCTCTATCCACTGAGCCAAACCGGTTCGGCATCAGTTTATTTTGTTACTTAGATTCTACATATGAGTGAGATCATCTGATACTTATCTCTCTCTGACTGACTTATTTCACTTAGCATGATACTCTCCAGGTCCCTCCATGCTGTCTCAAAGGGCAAGAGATTCTTCTTTTTTACTGCTGCTTAGTATTCCATGGTATAAATGTACCATAGCTTTTTTGTCCACTCATCTGCTGATGGGCACTTGGACTGCTTCCAGATCTTAGCTATTGTAAGTTGTCAATTAGCCATGTTCTTGACCACATCACATCAAGAACATGGGTTGGTAAAAGTGATGGAGCTGATGGAACACCTTGAGGGCAGAACCAAGTCAGTGTCACTTTCTGGGGGGCCGAGAGTGCCTCACACTGGGGGCCAGTTCTCAGGGAACATTTCAGGTGCTGAAGGAAGCTGATGGGGTCATTTGGTGAAACAAAACCTGGAAAGGACACTAATGTGGGTCCAGGCATTAGCACGAAGCTCTAACTTCGGGACTTGGGCTCACAAACCTGCTCCTGGCTGACCTTTCAGATGATTATCAAGGTAAATGGACTTAGTGGGGAAATTCTGGAATTTACCTGCCCTTAAGAATCTCAACAGATTCTTAAGGTGGGAGGTAATCAACCAAGGACCTTGTATGTATATGTGCATGGCCCATGGACACAGACAATGGGTCAGTAAGGGCCTGGGTGGGTGGTGGGGGCAGGCTGGAGGGGTTCAATGGGGGAAAAAGAGGGATATATGTAATACTTTCAACAATAAAGAATTATCTTATATATATATGTATATATATATCTGGAAATGAGCCAACCCATTAGTCTGAGGACCAAGACTCACTTTTCAGTAGGTATTTACGGTGGGTGCCAAGGTGCACAAGGCCACTGAGGACTTGGGAGGTGTGTGCATTATGGCTCTTCTCTTCGAGAAGCTCCTAGAGCGATGGGGAGATGCAGGTTCATCTTCTATGCAGATGCCACCTTAGGCGACTCCATGAGTTGGCTGTGGTTGGCCAGTCCCAGCCCGTGGAGGGCAGGTTGGCTTCCCCTACTGTGTGTCAGGCCAGCCATGACCTGCAGAGGAGCATTCTGGTGAGATGGCTTCTGGCTGGAGGAGCCAGCTCCCTGTTTGGCTGGGGCCAGCCCCCTGGCTTTGTGATTTTCTGGCACAAAGTAAGTGCTGCAGTAAAGGGCATCAGAGGCCGGCCGAGCAGCAGGAGTGATGTTCTTTATGGAGAGCTGTCACCTCCAGGGCCACGCTCCTGTTGAGCTACAAGCACATTCCAAGTAATTAAGTGGATTGGGTTCTCAAACCGTTGTGAGCATCAGCTTGGACATCCTTGCCCGGAGCACCTGGCAGGTCCCATAGCTGGCTTGGCAGCCAGACCAGCATTGTGGGGTGCCCCTGCCCTGGTGCCCACTCTGTGTGGAGGGGACTGATGAGAAAGTACACTCAGTATAATTGGAAGGTCTTGTGTATAGGGAGCTAATTACGCTCTTTAAAATCTGTTTGCCACCAATCACAGCTTTCATGGTGCTGTGACTGTCATGGCAACTAAAAGCATATCTGAAAATAAAATGTCACTTTTTGTTTTCATTTCTACTGTAATGACACAGGAAAAATGCTTTCCTTTTTAACTTAACATGATAACTAGAGATGAGTAAAAAAGTATAGGTGTGTGTGCAGCTCGTGTGGATAAGCAGGTGCCATAGTAATTGTGAACACATGAGTTATGTGTGTGTGTGTGAGGGTGTATATTGGTGTGTGTAGCTGTGTACAGCTGTGTGGCTGTGGAGTGAGTCCTCCTGTGTGTATGTCTAGGATAGGGGCTGAGACCACACATAGTTTGTGAGTGTTTGAAGACTGGTCTGTGAGCATGTGTATATGTGTGCAGTACTGATGTGTTTGTGTGTGTGTGTGTGTGTGTGTGCATGTGTGTGTGTGTCTGAAGACAAGTGCTATTGCATGGGTGTGTTAACCCTGTATTGTTTGGTAAGAAAAGCCTTCTGCCTTTATTGTTCCATAGGGTGTTCCTGTGGGAGGTTCCACCCAGTCACAGGAGATAGAGCCCTTCTTTTGGGGGAGGGCCCACCTCCTTGCCATGACCCTCAGAAAGCCAGAGGTCTCACAGGTCAGGAGCACCCAGACAGTCTGGCCCGGCCCTGACCTAGAGTATGGGGTTTCTGGTCAAGGTGGAAGTTCCAAAGCACAGGGTCAGTTTGTGCGTCTGTCAATCACTCGTTGCAGTAACTGACACTTGTTATGTCTGCAGCTGAGCTTATCTGACTTGACTGGGATGGGACCGACAGATTGACCATCCTAACTTACAACAATAATGACATTTGCACACACCTCTGCAAGGCTTCATGCTTCCTAAGGTCATCTTCTTGGTCCTGCCTCCTAAGGGCCGGCTTCCGCAGGAGGACACTTCCCAGGTGTGGAAATGCACCTCTGGTCGGACTCAAGAGGATGGAAGCTGAGCAGGGATACGCAGCCTGAGCTGCCAGGACGGGGCTGCTTATTGTAGGAAGAGGCCACTGCCCGCTGCAATGTGCTGCTGTCCCCTGGGGCCAGCGTTCTCGGACGAGGACTCCATCCCTGATGCCAAGGCTCATTCGTTTCATCACCAACATGCTTCCAGTTACATTCTGTACTTTACATCTCTTGAGATTCTTTGTTTTGTTACTAATTTGTAAATGTCAATCAAGAGAACCAATATTGATTAAATGTGAGTTTAATAAGTGTTTATTGGGCACCAATTATTTTAAGGTTGTCCCTGCCTGGGCCCAGATGACACAGCATGCATCGGAATGACTCTCTGCCTGGAGCTTTTCTCAATGCAGTGTCGGGGGAAGAGAGAGACAGAGACCGTGTTCAGCAACCAAAGCAGGCACAGATGAGGGGTGCCTTAACCCAGCCAGGCGCCTTAACCTGAGTGGATTCATAAAGGACAAGTAGGGGTTAACCAGATGTCGGGGAGAGAGGGTGACATCCAAGGAATGCAGAGGCTCCCTCCCTGTGGGAATCAAGTCTGGACTGGAGATGTAAAGGGACTCTGGTCCTGGATGCTCTTGCTTTGTCTAAGGAAATTAGGATGACCCTGCCTTGGGATCATGAGTAGCAGTCCAGGCTTAGATGCTTTGGCAAGAATCTTCTCCGTAAGGCAGCTACCCCTAACTCTGCCCCCAACTTTGTTTCTGTGGCTCTGTTGATGCCAACAGCAAGGAAACAAATGATGTTGGCAAGGAGCTGGGCTTTCTTGCGAGTTGCAATCATGCTGGCGGCTGTAGCTCTCTCCCCATCGCTTCTACTACAGCAGTTCCCACGGGAGTGTGAATGGAAAAGTACCTGTAAATATTAAGGTTGGTTCCAAAGGCACATGACTGTTTTATTGTGTAACACCCTCTGGTGACATTGAGGCCTTATTAATAACTAAACAACTGTCATGACTGTAATTGTATTTCTTGCGTCCGGATTGTGTTTCTACCATTGTCCTGTTTAAACACAGGAGGGAGGGTGTGAATTATTTAAGCAACTGACTGAGTAAATGATCAACCAGCACTGTGCAGGCAGTAAGTTTCTGTCAACTCCTTGCAGAGCCTCAGTGTCACCGCTGACGTTCCCTTGATGTGCTCACAAATCTCTCTGAGAACATCGCCCTGGACCCCCGATGCGGCTGCCCGAGCAACCTGGAGAGGGGAAGCCTGAGCATGAGGAAAAGGGGGGCAGAGGAGCCCCTGGAGGGGGAGAGGAGCCGCCGAGGAGCCAGGCCCCCGACTTCCCCACTTGGCAAGTCTTCTCCCCCCAAACCCCCTGGAGAAACGAGCTTTCTCACGTGTTTGCTCAGGATTGATTGTGTTCTGCCCTCAGGTAGGGGGTGGTGCAGGGCTGGGAGCCTTTGCAGCTGAGTGTGGGGGGAGAGGAGACCTACCAGCAGGACATCTGGGAGGGGTCCAGAGGGGACATATGTCCAAGCTGGGTACAGAGATGAAGTCCTGAGCCTGACAGGTTTGAGATGTGTGGTGGGTGAGGGGATGGGTTTGCAAGCTGACTCTCTCAGGTGCTGGTTGGGTTGGGGTGATGCTGGTGGTTAGAAAAGCAGCAACAGATATCATTTAGAGAGTGGGACTGTGTGTCAGCATCGAAGCGGGAATGTCGCATAGGTAATTTCAACAAATCCTCATAATAACCCCGCAAGGGTGTCATTAACACAGTTTTTACAGGAGAAAAGTAAGACAGACATTAATCAACTCGCTCCAGATCGCACAGGCAAAGGTAAACCTGTGATTCCTACCACGGATGTCTGAATCCAAAACCGAGTTTCCTAACCACTGGGAAACCCAGCCACGCACTTACAAGTGAGGAGGTCAGTTCGGTGAGGGGTTTCACGTTACCAGGCCACAGGCTTCCCTGGCTTTGACCCTGCTTGCTTTCTTCTCCTTGGAGACATTCATGGCTGTATAAACTTAAGAGGAATTTCAACTCTGGGTGGTTTTGTATAGAAGGAAATTTTGATCTGTGATGCTGGCATTGAGGAGTTGGTCTGTGCTGAGTCCTATAAATGGTTATGTTCTGAATGGTCTCCTTAAGGCTGTTGGAACGGAATCGCCAGTCCTTTCTGCCACCAGCTCCTCATGGTGGCCGAATGTGTTGATGGTGAGGGCCATGAATTTAAGTTTAGGCTTAGGAGGGAAAAAAGGAACTAGAGATGTTTCTGACTGTATCTCCTGATTTTTAGCAATTTCTCCCAGGAGGGCTGGGCCCGGCACAGGAGGCTATAAGTGTTTACGTAGAGCCATTGTAGGGAACTCAAAGGTGGGGGCATGCTGACCTGTGGGTGAGCCCTTCTCGTCTACTCTGAGGAAAGGTCTGGAAAAGGGCGACATGAGCTGGAAAGGACACATACTGCAGGGCAGGCTCAGCGTGAGTTCTGCTCAGCAAGGTTGGCCAGGGACCAGAGCAACCTGGGCTGGGCCTCCTCAACCCAGCTCACCCTCTCCAAGAGAGGAGCCTGGGAGGAGGCATGGTCCAGTTCAAGGGTAAAACTCCCGGCTGGCCTTTCCTCGTGCTGGCATAAGTGACGGCGTCCTGGGCAATTGTCCTGGGAAAGGGGAGCATGTTGAGGAAAAGAGGTAAGGACTGGGATGACAGATATTTCTGCATGTCCTACAGAGGCTGTAACAAATGACAAACATGGCAGATGCCACAGAGGGGCAGGACAGGTTTCTCCCTCAGTGGAAATGAAGGTATCCTACAGCAAACAGACAAAGAAGTCTATCGGAGTTAGAAAGACCCTTTTTGCTCAATAGACTCCCAAATTTAAAAAAAAAAGTTTTTCTATTTGTTCCTGTGACTTTGGGATTTAGAATTTGGGGGCCAGAACTGTGATGGGCATGAATTAGGCAATTTAATTTCACCTGTCTTTGGGAGTAGCACTAGCCAATTGGAATGAATCAAACCATCAGGGTCTCCTTGGGGCATTAACTCTTTTTGGACCCAAGGCCGAGGGCCTCTAGGGCTTCTGGCTTGTTCCTCTCACACATTAAATCCCCCTCCCCCACATAGCACTTTTGCTTACTCCTTCCTTGGGAGCATACCCACAGAGATTTCTTGGTGCAGTGGGCAGGGAGATACAGGTAAAAAGGAGGGATGGAATGGGGCCATGAGAGGGAGTCCTGTTGTTATGGCCTCAGCTCAAGGGATTGGAGAGGAGGGGAAGAAAATACAGCTCATTTGGAGCATGGTCCCACATCACTTTCCAGCAGTGAGGTCTCTCAGAGCAGCGGTCGCCAACCTTTTGGACCTCACGGACCACCAGTGGTCTACAGACCACCGGTTAGCGACCGCTGCTCCAAAGGTTTCCTCAGAGTACATTGCCTCCCTGTCCTTCAGTTCCTTGGCTGGGACCTCCTTCAGCTAGAGCACAGGCTGGGTACTGGGTCAAGCCTCCAGAGCATCGGAGGCCTCCTCAGATCTCAAGCCCTCTGGGCAGTTGCCTAGGTGGCTGTGCCTGGCTTGGGCAGGGTGGGCAAAATTATCAGGTGAGGAGTCTCCTCGACGTTTCCCATCTTCCCACTGGATCATTTTCACATTTCCTTGTACCATTTTGGTTGCAAGTAACAGAAGTCCAGTAGTGCTCTCCTAAGTGAAAAGAGAGACCTGTTAGAAAGACTTCAGGTGGGGTTGGGAGAGGTGTCTTAGAGAATACAAGGCCTAAAGGATGGATAACCCGTAGGCCCAGAGGGATTTTGAAAACCAAATAAAGCTGCTCCTCTCTACCTGTCCACACTTCTCTGGTTTCTATGACTATATAAAAATTATTCTTGTCAAAAAGCTCCCAATTTGTCTTCCAGGCTCGACTGGGAATCAGTATTGTCTCAATTCCAAATTCCCCATGAACAGGCTCATTGCTGCCCACTCCTGATCACATAAATAGTATCCAGGATAGGAGAGTCAGAGGTTATGAACATGCTGCTTCCACTATAATATATGGATGGAAAAGGGGAGAGGCAATGGCTAGAGTGGTGGGGCACTTCTTCACCACAGTTACCGGAATATTGGTTTTCTTCCATTCTGGAAGTTGGTTGACTACCCATTAGTGCTGATAAGGTGCTTACTATTAATGCTTTAAATTGCAGTCTTTAAAAGAAGGTGGTCCCTGCGAGACCCAGAGAACTATCACTGGTGGAACAAGCACAATGGGGTGGATAAGTGGGCCGGGGGGTGGGGCGGGGTGGTCTGCAGGGGAGTGTGGAGAGAGACCTTATACAGAGGGCGGGGACTGGAGAAGAAAGACCTCCTCCCAGCCTTCCTCCCAGTGGTTCTCCTCCTGCTTGTCAGCTCACAGGATTGCAGAATTCCCCAGACTTTCTATTCCTATGTCTTTGCCAAGGTGTGGCCATGTCTGCAGGAGATAACTTACAGATGGGGACCTCTTTCTTTTCTACTTCTTTCCCTGAAGAGTCTCCCAAGTGCATACAACAATGGAGCCCCGACCTGTCTCGGGTCTGCCAAGGTGCCAACTTCTCAATCTGGTGGCCTGAAAGGATGGTCTCCCCCTTTTGTCCAGACTGTTGGATCTGGGGTGCTCTTTGGGTCAAGTATGGAGCTGACTTGTGGATGGTCTGTAGGCCCAGGAAATAGCTAGGAGAGTGTCCCCAGGTAACAGAGAGATGCCCAGGTGGCTTCAACAAATTGCAATTAAATAACCCTTCTAGTATGGTGCTGCTCCAGCCCAATCCAAAGGAAGCTTTTCTAATATGGGGAGAAATGGATGTGCACTATTGATATATGAGCTAAGAATAGCTCGTGTTCCAAACAAAGTGTTTTTTTCATATTTTGAAATAAAAACGTGTAGACAAAGCAAGGAATTAGAATGCATGACTCATTGCTGATTCTGAAAGCAATGGAAATTCAACGGGAATTATTCTCTTCCTATTTCACCCTCCACCCTGTTCTGAATAGCTTATAAAAAGAGTCTCTACTTAAACAGGACCCATAAACTCCTCCATGATTTAAGGTTCAGCATAGTGAGAGGCAGGAGGAACTCAACCTTTACCGCTTGGTTACTAAGCTGGCCTCCCCACTAGATTGGATTCATTTACCAGAGTTCTCCATGGCTTGTCCGTCCTCATTTCTCCTCCTCTTGTCTCTCATTCTTTGGCCACTGCTCCTCCCTCCCCCAGGGCCTGACTCTGCTGGACCTCAGCAGACTCAACTCATCAGCCTTAACAAGGGTGTTTCACCAATAAGCATTAGCTCTCCGGGCTATGTTTTAGGGGAGAGTGCAGACTGTATGGTATTGTAGCAGGATGTGGGCATCTCCACCAACTCACTGGGTAGTCTCGAGCTCATTTGTGTGTTGAATGGAATGGTTGGGCCTCATTAGTGGTGTTTAGTTTTTTTTGTTTTGTTTTTTTTTTTTTTTGCTCACAAACATCTTTTGAAAATAAATCTTATGGGGAATCCAATACTTAAAACAGAAAAGAGAGAGCCCATTCTGGTTGGAGCAAGGTGTGTGTGTGTGTGTGTGTGTGTGTGTGTGTGAGTGAGAGAGAGAGAGAGAGAGAGAGAGAGAGAGAATTGGAGGTCCTCCAGGATCCCTGAGGGAAACAGCAAGATGTTTCACTTGAAGGAACTATTGGTCGACCTTCATGGCATGATTCCTTAAGAAATGTGTAAAAGTCTTACCTCTGACCTCTCCTTGCTGTCTCCTTTCATTTTGACCAATCCCATGCTCCTTGAATACTTACCAGTTTGTTCAGTCTTATACTGCCCCAAGTCTTGATGTTATACGGGGAAGCTGAGATGATCATGTGGATGACCAAAGCAATATTTTCACCTCATGTTGCCTCAACTTTAACTCTGTGACTTTCTTTCCTCTTGACTTCCACTCCCATAGCTTCCACCTTGCTCCTGTTACCCTCTGGAGTACCCCACCTCTGAGAGCTCACACTGCAATACTGCTCTCTTTGACAACCTTCTCTATAGCTGTTTACCATTGCTAGTCCTATTTTGGGATGAGTAGCATACTGAGAGCAAATCCTATATGAATATGGGACACGGATAGTTGACCCTACGTATTCATAGTCTTCAACTCCAATAGGTCTTCAGTGTTGGCTCAGTAGTTCTTCTAGTGGTCAGGTTCCTCCCCATTCTCCACCATGACTGTTTCAACCCGTATCCATTCTTCTAAAAATGATGTCACTTCCTCATTCACATGAAATACAAAGGTTCCAGGAAGAAAATTCTTCATCTTCCTGCCCACCATCTCTGTCATCTTTTCTTTTTTCATGTTCCTCTTCACCTCTCCATGCCCATCATTGTGGAGGAGAGGACCCCTCTACCAGTCCAAGGACCATCTGCCACATGTGCTTGCACATTTGTTCCCCACCATCCCCTCTTATTGGACCTATTCCATCAAATATGCTTCCTCTGTTATTCTTCAACTTCTTGTTCTTCCTCTAAGCACAAACATTTGTTCTAATGTCACTCATCTTATTTTTTTTTAAAAGCAGATATAAAATTTTCTTCAAACTTTTTGAAAAATTGCCTACACATGGTTTATTTCTTCCCCTTTCATTTGCTTTTCACCCCTCACTCACTGGAATCTGGCCTCTGCTTCCATTAGTCCACTGCTCATATTCTGGCTGGAACAAGGGGTAGTGGCAGAGCAGAAGGAGCAATGCCAAGGAATGGGCCAATTCAAAATTTATCTCATCATCAAAATTTATCTACTGAGTTTATAAAATCTATGTATGCTTATAGGCTCTGCCTACTGAGTCAGAAGCTTTCTCAAGCGGGAGCTGGAAATCTGTTGCCACCGATTCCCTTCTCATTGGGAACTTCACTGACAGTCCTGCCGAGTCCCCAGGGGTCCAGTCAGGAGGGGTTCTGCCATCATGATACCACACCAACAATTGCGCTTTGCCCACTCTTGTCTCATTGGCCAAATCTTCCTCCTTTCCCCTTTCTCGTCAGTTCCAGCCATCTAATTGGAATTTCAAGTGATCTTAGCTAAGAAACATTTAATCACTCTTCTGGAGATTTTCTGACCTTGTCTCTTGGAAATCTGCCTTTCACTCAGGACCCATTCACTTCCTTTGTGCTTCTTCTAAGGCAACATGTTACAAATTGATGATCCTCCGAGCATCAATGTAAAGAAATATCCTCTAAAAGTGCTTCACAGCCAGTAAAATTCAGGTGATGCTCCAGAGCTACATCTTGGAGAATATCAATGCACATTAAAAGCTTAGTGATGCCCTCCAGCAAAGAAAACAGCTTCTCTTTGGCTGACTCAGCTTTTCCAAACACAGTTTGAGCCAGGAACACTGGGTGTGAGTGAATCTCTGTGTGTGTGTAAAAGCCTAGAAACCACATATTAAGTGTTGATTCCATCTTCCTAGGACATAGCTATTCTCAGATCAATGCTAACAGTAAGTAACTGACATCCTCTAGGCCCAGTGGATGGTTACACTGGTATTCATTCAAACTCCAGTAATTGGTGTACCAGGCTGTGTGTTGGGTATTGGGGATAAAGCAATGAATACTGCAGTTTATAGGCTCATGGAAAAGATAGATTATTACTCACTATAGAGTTCATGTGTTAAGATAAATTCGTGTGCAGGGTGTGCCTAGGAGCATGTCAAAGGACACACACACACACACACACACACACACACATACACACAGGCTGTTGTATAGCTCCAGGGTACATCATCTATATCTACATATATAAAAGCCTAAGCGACCGAATGACCAGTCGCTATGACGCACACTGACGACCAGGGGGCAGGTGCTCAATGCAGGAGCTGCCCCCTGGTGGTCAGTGCGCTCCAACAGTGGGAGTGCTGCTCAGCTGACCCACCCATCCTGGTGGCCCACCAGCCCGGTGGTCCACCAGCCCGGCGGCAGCCACTCACTCCCTCAGTAGTCTTGCAGGTCCAATCTCTGGAGAATGGGCCAGGCACCAATGGACTGGCGCCACTAGCATGATCCTGACAGTGCCCCTGGCTTCCTGGAAGTCGGCCTTGGGCACCGCGGTTGCTTCCCTTCCCTAGACTCTCAGCAAGGAAAAAAACGATATAAAAGTGGCCGCCAGGTGGTTCCCAACAACCGGTGCAAGCGTCAGCAGTACAGATTTGGATCCTGTGCTGGCAAGGGTGTCCCATCGCCCACTCAGAGGGCTGATCGTGTCCCAGCCCATCCCCCCCCCCCACCCCCCCCCACCCTGTGATGGGTACCAGATGCAGGGCTCATGGCTGGTGAGTGCTGCCTCTCCCAATCAGGACTGACGGTGCGACCCTGAGGCAGATGCAGGCGGGCCAGGATGAACAGGAGCTGCAGGCAGGAGTGGCAGGTGGCGTTGGACTGCCAGTTTCAGCCCAATCCCTGCAGGCCATGCCGAGGGACCCCACCCATGCACGAATTCGTGCACCGGGCCTCTAGTATATATATAAAAGTCTAAGCAACCAAAGGACCGAATGACTGAACAACCAATTGCTATGACATACACTGACCACCAGGGGGCAGGCGCTTAATGCAGGAGCTGCCTCCTGGTGGTCAGTGCACTTCCACAGCCAACCTTCCGTGGTCCTTCCCCCTTGCCAGCTATCTCCCCCCCCACACACACATCAGCACCGATCACCAGCCAGGCCGAGGGACCCCACCTGTGCACAAATTTGTGCACTGGCCTCTAGTTAATTTATAAAACAAGAGTACAATGCGAGTAGTACTCCATGAAGTTATGGATTATAAAAGGATGGATATATATCCATCCAAATATGAATTGTTTGTTGTTATTAATGTGGTCACATTGCTCTGCAAGGTGTTTTAACTCAAGAATTTATTACCGACATCCTTTTGCATTGCATCATGATTTATGTAAGCAGTTCAATATTGATGGTTATTTAGGTCACTCTGTTTGCTTTCACAAGCAGGGCTGCAATGAGCATCCTTGTATATTTATCCCTATGAACTTGTACAAATATACCTAAATATAAGTTTTCTAGAAGTAAAATTTCTGGGTCAGGAAGCATCCACATTTTTTTTTTTTTTTGCTAGATTTGCCAAATTGCTCCAGAATTATTGTCTAAGGTAGGGTTTTTGAGGACAGGGGACACTGGCGTGGAGGGGAAGGAGGCTTACTTTCCGCATGATTCTTCCAATAAAACACCACGAACTGAGGCTTAACATCAGTATTAGTAAGTATTTCTTTAAAAGCGCTTCCTGATCAGGAACCCAGTTGGCCCCTGGGAACCAGATATCTTTGGAAGAGCTTTGGGCGTCAGGATTCCACATGCCTGTCCTTCTGGAATTTGCACGGGGCATACAGCCACGGGGAGAGCCTATCCAGCATCAGCGATAAACAGGATGCATGTTCATGCAATGTCCATGTCACTTCACGCCAGGCAGTCTGAGACAGTCCCATATTCAAGCAGAGCCTGGTATGTTACGGTGCAGAATGCTAGTTTTTAAGATAAAATGTGGGACTTTAAAAGTGGTGTCTTGCTTGCAGGGGATTGTTTTGGGCTATGACTGCATAATTCTCTATCATTAGAAGCCCTTTAATGGAAAAATTTAGAATCACTGGGACAGGCCATATTCAACTAGTACATTCCTTGTGTTTGTGTCACATTTTAATCAGGGCATTTTGATCCTATTGAGAAAGTGAGGCAGGGGGAGGGGAGAGACAGTGGCGTTCATGCCCTAATAGACTTGCTGTTAGCAGAAGATAGCACTTCACCTCAAGTTCAAGTCAGTCCTGCCCATCACAGAGTCCAAAGGGAACTGGAGAGACACAGAGGCTCCTCCCCCACTGTCTCTTCTGGGAACCGAGTCCAGCTCTCTGTCCATGATCCACACATCTGGCCATCGCAGGAGCCCTTTCCTCCTGAACTTCTTGTCTCTTGGTCCAGCTACAATTGCTTTGTAGTGAACCACCCCAAACTCAGTGGCATAAACCAGCAAACATCTTATGCTCACGGAGTCTCTGGGTCAGGAATTCAGTGCAGATGGCTTATTTGCCCCACGATGTCTCATGCCTTTGTTGGAAAGACTCAGATGGCTGGGGGCTGGAATCATGTGGTCACTTGTATGCTTGGTACCTGGGCCAGAATGGACCGTCTCCCTATGACTTCTCCATGTGGTATGCGCATCTCACAGCATGGCATCTGGGCTAAGATGGGCATCCAAGGTGAACCTCCCAGGAGGACCAGCTGGGACCTGGATGGCCTTTTACAACTTTACCCTGTACCCATCACCTCTGGTATATTTTAGTGGTCAAAGCCATCAAATCCTCCTAGATCCAGGGGGTGGAAGCATAGATAGCACCTCTCAGTGGGGAAAGGTTCAAAAATTTTAGGACAATGTAGTAAAACTACACTTTTCCTTCCTGGATCCTGGGTCCTCTGCCCCCTGCTCCAGGCGATGCACCCCTTTCAGCACCTTCTGGTTTCCTGCTGGGTGGGGTGGGAGAAGAGGATGCTGGGGAGTCTAGATAAGGGGTCTTCCCAGTGATCTCAGAATCCTGTGGATAGCTTGGAACAGTATTATGTTAGAAGAATGTTTGTCTCCTTAAGTTATCCTAACCCGGCGTTGCCAGACTCCGGGAGGAGGAAGGACAGGGAGGAAACACCACGCTGGCGCATTTAGGAACTTTAGACACATGCGCTGGGACGACAACCAGGACAGGTTCCCAGGGAAAGTGGTAACAAAGCACATTCAGGAGAGAGAGTGGCCGGGTCACACATATCCTTATGCAAGTGGTGCACTCCACAGCTCTCGGGGGCGCTTAGGGCAGCGGTTCTCAACCTGTGGGTCGCGACCTCTTTGGGGGTCGAATGACCCTTTGACAGGGGTCACCTAAGACCATCAGAAAACACATATATAATTACATATTGTTTTTGTGATTAATCACTGTGCTTTAATTATGTTCAATTTGTGACAATGAAAATACATCCTGCATATCAGATATTTACATTACGATTCATAACAGTAGCAAAATTACGGTTATGAAGTAGCAACGAAAATAATTCTATGGTTGGGGGTCACCACAACATGAGGAACTGTATTAAAGGGTCGCGGCATTGGGAAGGTTGAGAACCACTGGCTGAGGGAACGTAACTGATTGGGCCCTGATCACACAGACCTTTGATGGGACTTATTTAAGGGAAAGCTGTCACTTTGTGCGATGACGGTAACCTGATAGGAATAGATTAGTGGCGAAGTCACAGTGCAGCTAATTCCACGGTGCTGCTGTTATTCAAGTGCCGGCCACAGAGTCATCTTCTCATATTATTTCTGGGGAAACAGCTGGGCATCAGGTCTGTGCTGAGTCAATCCGCCCTGCAGCCGGTTCTGGTTACCTGCTCCCCCCCCCCCCCCCCCCCCCCACACACACACACAGGCTTAGCATCGTCTCAGCCCTGTGCAGCCTCATGCCAGGCCCACACTGGGGACTCCGGGACCCCCATCTTCTTTCTCTCCATATGCAGCAGCCACCAAGTCCCAGTCTCTGGGGGGCGGTGCTGGAGAGAAAGCTCAGTTTCCTCTGCTGTGCCATGTCTCCATTCCCCACAACACCACTAACACACAGCAGATATATAAATCTCAGATTTTACCGAACGCCTGGGAATAACCAGGGAATTGAAATGTAGGAAGAAATCACAATATACAGAGACATCATCTTAGAGTCAGAAAAATAAAAATCTTCTTAAGGGGTCTTTCCACACATAGATCCCTTTGCCAGCCTGGCGAAGCCTGTGATTTTATGTTTTAAATGCATGTAATAGAGCAGTGAAGGTAACCACAAAGGAAATCAATTTAAGCACAGTGTTAAAATATTAAACAAGACAAACGTGTGATATAATAATAATACACGTGCTTCTTTGTTGATGCGTTAAATAACGCGATCCAGCAGTGGTGTAATAACTATCGTAATTTTGAGGTGCTGGAGTGGAAGGGTAAACAACAGTGTGAAATAATGTGCGATGACGGTAACCTGATAGGAATAGATTAGTGGCGAAGTCACAGTGCAGCTAATTCCACGGTGCCTGTGGCTTGTGCTGATAATAAAAAACCCTGACACATGCTAGATTCCATTTAGAGATTTATTTAGAGGAAAATAAAGGTATATTCTTTCCCATTCAAATTCATGGACCCTTTAAATCCTATGCTCAAGCCCCCAAGGTTCCTCAGGACCCCTGTCTGGTGTGTTTCTCAGTTGTGTTCCCAGCTTCAGTGGCAGCCCTGCCTTCTCTCTCTCTTTCTTTTTTTTTAAAATATATTTTTATTGATTTCAGAGAGAGAGAAGGGAGAGGGAGAGAGAGATAGAAACATCAATGATGAGAGAATCATTGATTGGCTGCCTCCTGCCTGCCCCCCACTGGGGATCGAGCCTGCAACCCAGGCATGTGCCCTTGACCGAAATCAAACCCAGGACCCTTCAGTCCACAGGCTGACGCTCTATCCACTGAGCTAAACCAGCTAGAGCTGCCCTACCTTCTCTTGCTCACGCCAGTGCTCCTTTCTCAAGCTTTCCTAGGGAAAAATCTCCTTAAGATATTGGATCCCCCACTACTGGATCCATCTCCCTCTGACTTCCTTTCCCACAGGGACAGTCCATAGAACTCTATCCGCTCTGTCCGTAGGCAATAAGAATGATATTCTGGCGGAGTGTCACGCTGGTGCGTGTTAATATTAAGGCTAAGCCCGAGTCAGGGACTTGGTTACCCCAGGTCAGAACAAGAGGGACTGGACCTTTTAGGGAGACAGGAGGCTTCAAAGCCAACCCTCCCAGGTAGAGAACACTTGCAAGATTAAAGGTGCAGCCCTCTGAGTTCTTCTCCTGTGTAAGGAGGATCCCTCTGACCACCTTTCAGGTGTAAGGGTGAGGCTGGAGCC
Organism: Myotis yumanensis; assembly: GCF_028538775.1. Taxonomy (NCBI): domain Eukaryota; kingdom Metazoa; phylum Chordata; class Mammalia; order Chiroptera; family Vespertilionidae; genus Myotis; species Myotis yumanensis. Next base: position 86,509,579 of record NW_027223755.1, on the reverse strand, counting down.
AGGAAGATGGAGCATAGAACACAGCAGAAGCATTTTCTGGTGGGAGGTTAGAGGGAGAAGGACAAAGGATAAGGAGGTAGGAGAGTTGGACGGATGTTCTGCTTCCACCTCTCTCTGGACACCCAGGGACAGGGGCTCCTGCCTCCCCACTCCTGTCTGGTGGGCACCTGTCTCAGGATGCTGCCACTTGTCTTGCTAAATGTGTGAGAAGTTGAGAAGGGTAGCTCCCCAAGTCTCACTGTGGGGCAGGCACTGAAGGAGAGCTTGTGAGTCTGCTGCGTGGGCACAGCACGGTGTCTGTAGAACGGAGGGTGGACGCTCTGCTCCCTGGCCAGACCTGGATGGAGAGCGAAGCAGAGACCCAGGGATGTGCAGCCAAACAGAGCAGAGAGGAACCAAGTAGTAAGGGCAGGCACCATGGCTCCTGAAAGCATTGCACATACTAGAAGGAGCCCAAGTCACCAGTTCCAAACTTCAGGTTTGGAGGCCAGCAAGACATTTGTGACTGTGTGACAAGACACATCACCCTGGGAGATGATATGAGAGACTACACATTCTTTAAAGTAAACTTTATTTGGGGGGGGGGCATTTTTAGATTTACAGAAAATTTGAGAAGATAGTAGTACAGAGTTTCCACTCACATGTTACAATGAATGAATCAATATTGATGCAATATTATTAGCTAGGGTCCATACTTTATTCAAATTTCCTTAGGTTTTCTCTAAAATCCTTTTCCTCTCCCAGGATCTCATCCAGAATATGATGTTATCTTTAGTAGTCACATCTCTTTAGGCTCCTCTTCGCTGAGACAGTTTCTCAGACTTCCCTTGTTCTTGATGACGTTGAAGTTTTGAGGAATACTGGTCAGGTATCTTGCAAAATGTTCTCAATTGGGATTTGTCTCATGATTGCATGGGGGTTATAGGATTGGGGGCAGAAGACTACAGAGGTAAGGTGCCATTTTAAAAATATATATTTTTATTGATTTCAGAGAGGAAGGGAGAGGGAGAGAGAGAGAAAGAGAGAAACATCAATGATGAGAGAGAATCATTGATTGGCTGCCTCCTACGTGTCCGCCACTGGGGATTGAGCCCACAACCCAGGCACGTGCCCTGACCAGGAATCGAGCTGTGATTTCCTGGCTGATAGGTCGATGGTCAACCACTGAGCCACATCAGCCGGGTGGTAAAGTGCCATTTTCATTACATTGTATCAGGGGTACATGCTATCAATGTGACATCACTGTTGATGTTGATCAACCGGCCTGAGGTAACGTTTGTCAGCATCCTCCACTGCAAAGCCACTAATTTTCCTCTTCCCTTTGTGTCCTCTTTTGAAGAAAGTCCCTTTGCACAAACTACGCTTAAGAAATGAGGAGGGCAGAGTATCAACATAAACCACTTGGAATTCTGTACGGGAGGTCTTGTCTCTCCAATTTATTTGTTTATCATGTAACACATGTATGGATTCATGGATATTTATATTTTGGGTAATAAGCCATTTCAACTTTGTTTTGTTGCTCTCATTGCCGATGCCTTGGCTGTTGGGAGCTCTTGGTTCCTGTGTTTTGAGCATGTCCTTACTTTCTGGCACTAGAATATGTTCCAGGCTCTAGAATACGCTCCAGGCTCATCTTGTGAATTTCCTGCCCCAGTTCCCTGGCCTGGTTTCCTTTAAGAAAATGGTATTAGAAACCAAGATCTGAACACTCAGTGTGTATTATGTTACTGTGGTATTATTGCTTCCAGGCCCTCTCAGCTGACCGAACAAGGAAATATACAGGTATGTATTAACCTATGTCTATGCACATATCTATATGTGTTTCTGTATGTAACCATCTGTATCCAGATAGAAGTAAACATGGCTTTATACGGATGTCTCCAACTCTCATCCATTCCCACATGGACCATTCTAGCATCCTCCCCTTACTTAGTGGTAAACTCCCCCTCTAACAGTGAGAAAACTGGCTCCCACTATCCACCATCCATTTACACATTTGGTCCTTGAACACTGCAGGGTTTAGGGGCACTGACCCCCATGCAGTTGAAAATCCATGTATAACTTTTGACTCCCCCCAAACTTAACTACTGATAGCCAACTGTTGACCTGAAGCCTTACCGATAATATAAACAGTTGAATAAACCACACTTTGTATGTTATATGTCTTATATACTATACTAGAGGCCCGGTGCACAAAAATTTGTGCACTCGGGGGGAAAAGGGGGTTCCTCAGCCCATCCTGTGCCCTCTCGCAGTCTGGGACCCCTCGGGAGATAATGACCTGCTGGCTTAGGCCTGCTCCCGGGTGGCAGAGGGCAGGCCCAATCCCTGGATGCAGCCCCTGGTAGGGCTCAGAGCAGGGCCGATTGGGGAGTTGGGGCGCCGCCCCCTGACACGCACAGAGCAGGGCCCATCAGGGGGGTTGGGGCTCCATACCCTGTCACACACAGAGCAGGGCCCAACAGGGGGTTGAGGAGCTCCCCCCTCTCACTCACAGAGTAGGGCCAATAGGGGAGTTGGGGCACCGCCCCCTGTCACACACAGAGCAGGGCGGATCAGAGGGTTGGGGCGCTGCCCCCTGTCATGCACAGAGCAGGGCCCATCAGGGGGGTTGGGGCTCCATACCCTATCACCCACAGAGCAGGGCCCATCAGGGGGTTGGGGAGCTCCCCCCTGTCACACACAGAGCAGGGACCATCAGGGGGTTGAGGAGCTCCCCTCTGTCACTCACAGAGTAGGGCCGATAGGGGAGTTGGGGCACCGCCCCCTGTCACACACACAGCAGGGCGGATCAGGGGGTTGGGACGCCGCCCTCTATCACCCACAGAGCAGGGCCGATCAGGGGGTTGGGGCGCCGCCACTGTCACACTCAGGGCAGGGCCGATGGGGAGGTTATGGTTCTACCCTGTCACACACAGAGCAGGGCCCGTGGGGGCGGGGGCTTGGGGGGAGTTGGGGCGCCGCACCCTGTCACACACTGAGCAGGGCCCGTGGGGGGGTGGGAGTTGGGGCGCCGCACCCTGTCACACACAGAGCAGGGCCGATCAGGGGGTTGGGGCGCAGCCACTGTCACACTCAGGGCAGGGCCGATGGGGAGGTTATGGCTCTACCCTGTCACACACAGAGCAGGGCCTGTCGGGGGGGGGGGTGGTTTGGGGCGTCACACCCTGTCACACACAGAGCAGGGCCTATCAGGGGGTTTGGGCGCTGCCCCCTGTCACGCTGATCCGGTGCCAGGGGGCCTCGAGGCTCCGCTGATCCCGGTGCTGGGAGGCATATTACCCTTTTACTATATAGGACAGAGGCCTGGGGGCCGGCTGGTTTGCCCTGAAGGGTGTCCTGGATCAGGGTGGGGGTCCCCACTGGGGTGCCTGGCCAGCCTGGATGAGGGGATGATGGCTGTTTGCAGCTGGTCACACACCCTTCAGGGTGGGGGTCCCCACTGGGGTGCCTGGCCAGCCTGGATGAGGAGCTGAGGGCTGCTTTCAGGCTGGCGGTTGTTGATTGAAGCTCCCAACGGCTCCTTTTTTTATTTTATTCTGGGCCAGCTTTAGCTCTGGCTCTAGCTCTGAGAGCAGGTATCTGGTTTGTTTCGGTTCTATAATCGAAACAATGTATAACTTCAGCTCTGAGATCCCGGCCTATATTTGTTAGAATGTTTCAAACTGCCAGCTCAGAGGCCGGCAAGTGAGGCGGGGAACGTTGCAGTCTGCAGTCACTGCAGCAAGCAAGCCTCATGTTCGCTTCCAGCTGCCTGGCTGCCGGCCGCCATCTTGGCTGACAGTTAATTTGCATAAGGATACGCTGATTAGCCAATGGGAAGGGTAGCGGTCGTACGCCAATTACCATGTTTCTCTTTTATTAGTGTAGATTCTCATAACACTAAGCTAGAGAAGACAAAATGTTATTAAGAAAACCGTAAGGAAGAGAAAATACATTTACAGCATTTACTAAAGAAAATCCACGTGTAAGTGGACCCCCTCAGTTCAAACTGTATTGCTCAAGGGTCAGCTGGACTTGATTGTGTAATTGCAGCCCAGATGTAGAGCAGTATCAGACTTGTTAACACACACCCGCGGGAAACAACTTCATCAACGATGCTTATGTATAGTTCCTCTGCCCTTAGTTTTACAAAATCCACTCATTGCCAAAGTAACTTACGTCAGCACTCCCCGACACTGCTCCCTTCCACTGGGTTGTTTCCTACATTGTAATACAGATTAATTGGCCACATTCTATGTATCTTCTTGGGGTTCTACTGACCTGCTCGATGACTTTTAGAATTTGCATACATTAAGGTTCACTCAGTGCTGAAGTTCAGTGGATTTTTGCCAAACGCATAGTCATGTATCCACAATTGCAGTATCATGTGGAATAGTTTCTCTGCTCTAAAAAATAACCCATGCTTCACCTATTCAACCTTCTCTTTTACCCCTAAACTCCGGAAACCACTGATCTATTTATGTCTCCATAATTTTGCATTTTCCAGAATATCATGCATTCGAACCACACAGTATGTAGCTTTATGGATTGGCTCCTTTTGCTTCCATGTATTCATTTAAGATTCATCCGGGTCATTTTGTGGCTTGATATCTTATTTGTATCACTGAATAATATTCCATTTTATAGAGGCACCACAGTTTGTTTATCAGTTCACCTCTGAAGGACTTCTTGGTTCCATCCAGTTTTTGGCGAATATAAATGAAGCTGCTATAAATGTATAACTTTCTATATACTTATATAGATTTATAAATAAACATTATGCTATAAAGCTGCATGCAGATTTTCGTGGGGACATAAGTTTTCAAATCAGTTGGTTGAAAATTTGGGCGTGGGATTGTTGGAAAGAATGATAAGATTATGTTTAGTTTTATAAGAAACTTCCAAACTATTTTCCAAGGTGGCTGCACCATTTTTGCATTCCTACCAGCAAGGAAGAAAGTTAGTGTGGCTAAAACCCAAAACTGAAAAGATAATACTGGTTGCTAGTGATTGCTTCACATTATCACTAGCAACCAGTATTATCTTTTCAGTTTCGGGTTTTAGCCACACTAGCAAGTGTGTGGTAGTATCTCACTGTTTTAAATTTGTGCTTCCTAATGACATATATGCGGAGCATCTTTTCATGTGCTTGTTTGCCAGCTGTATGTTTTCTTTGGTGAGGTGTCTGTTAATACCTTCCTCCCTCCCCTTTTCTTTTTCATTAAATTGCGTGTTTTCTTAAGTTTAATGAGTTCTTTGTACAATTCCACAATAAGTCTTTTGTGCGATACACGTTTTTCAAATATTTTCTCTCAATCTGTGGTTTATCTTTTCATTCTCTTAACAGGGTCTTTTGCAGATTGGATTTTAATCACAATAAAGTTCAACTTATCAAAAGTTTTTTTCATAGATCATGTTTTCGGCGTTGTATCTAAAAGCTCATTCTCAAACACATTATCTAGATGTTCTCCTATAGTTTCTTCTAGAAACATTATAGTGTTGAACTTTACATGTAGGTCTACAGTCCATTTTTAATTCATTTTTATGAAAGGTATGAATTCTGTGCCTAGGTTAATTTTTTTCACCAATGGATGTCCAATTGTTCCAGCACCATTTGTTTAAATCAACATACGCCTGTCATTCTCCCTGTGGTCCCCTGGCCCCCCAGGACTGGGTCTTGCAGAAAATATGCATGCAGGTGCACATTTGCCAACACTCACCTCCCAAGGACACACAGTATTCCCAGAGATAGCTCAGTGTAAGTCCACAGAAAAGGAGAAAACTGTTTTATTCAAAGCAACACAGTCTGCAAAGTGTCCTCTGTTGATAATGGAGAAAGCATTTTTCTCTAGGTCAGACTCAGAGATGCAATTGTGCACATGAAGCGGGGATTGTTGTGACAATAATGTGACAACAGAGCCAACTGCTCTACATCCCATCTTTAGCTTCACTGAGGATTGCATATAAGCTGTGAAATCATTGCTTTTTCCATTGACTGGGCAGCAACCAATTTTCAGAGAAGGCTTTTATCCTCTTCAGTATAAAGACACACTCCCGCCCCTTCCCAGAAACACCTCTGGGAGGTGTGAATAAAGTCGTGTGCTTGCAGCTCTACAAGGACCTTCTGTGCCAGCTGCTAGGGACAAAAGTGGAGACGGTATCACGTAGGTCTTGCTCTTCAGGGCTCCTATTGAGTTAAAAAAAAGCAGACTTGAGTTAAAAATGCAGTTATAAGAACAGTAACCAAGCAGCATTTTTTCTGCCTGCCTGCCAGTCATTCTTTCGGAACTAGAGCTTCCCAAAGTCTCCAGCAGTGTTTCTCCCAAGTCTGTGTGCGTGGGTTCAAGACACTCTTGTGTGATGGTTGCCATTTTCTCCTGTTATCGGTCAAGGTGATGCTTCCTCTTCTGTGGGCTTCTGCTGCCTGACCCGGAAGTGCTCACTGCTGACCCTCGTGGGTGTGGCCAGTGCTGGGACACAGCTGGACAGTGCCCATAGATGTGACCTGCTGAAACACTTACCGTCTTCATTCACCAGAGACCCATCTAAGAGACTTGGGTTTTCTTTGTTCTGTATTTTTTTTTTCTTATTGAGAGAGAGAGAGAGAGAGAGAGGGAGAGAGAGAGAGAGAGAGGGAGAGAGAGAGAGAGAGAGAGACAGACATCAATTTGTTGCTCCACCTATTTAAGCATTCATTGGTTGTTCCTTGTATGTGCCCTGACCAGGGATTGAAATCACAACCTTGGCATATCACAGCGGTTCTCAACCTATGGGTTGCGACCCCTTTGGCGATCGAACGACCCTTTCACAGGAGTCGCCTAAGACCATCCTGCATATCAGATATTTACATTATGATTCATAACAGTAGCAACATTACAGTTATGAAGTAGCAACGAAAATAATTTTATGGTTGGGTCACAACATGAGGAACTGTATTAAAGGGCCAGAAGGTTGAGAACCACTGGCATATCAGGACAACGCTCCAATCAACTGAGCTACCCAGCCAGGGCTATTTGTTTTGGATTTTTTCTTTTCTGATCTATAACTCCAGTGATTTCTCCCCCCATCCTTGAATTTCAAAAGCTTTATCGGCACATATCTACATGTGAGTCTCTTCTTATTAATTTTTCCAGGAGGTGTGATCCACTGTAATCTTCATAATTACTCTGTAATCAGTTCAAAAAATTCTATTTGGCTATAGTTTTTTATTATTACCTCTTTTCTGTGGTTTGGGCTTATTTCTTGGGAACACCTCTGACTCTTAGGTTGCATCTCCATTTCTTTGCCCCACATACCTAACACATTTTTCCTTCAACATGTTTATAACTTTGTCCTTCTCTTCTGGATTCTGGGAGAGTTCTTCTAATTTTTCTCCCATAATAAAACTTTGGTTTATTTTTCAATGAAATATCTACTCTTTGTTGCCTCTGATGTGCCTTTTTAATCTGCTGCCAGATGTTTCTTTCCTTCCTCTCATTTCCGCATCTGTATCTCTGCCTTCACCTTAGTTTGTTCTCTCCCTGACTCAGTATCACAAAGTTTGTGCCTTCCTGTATCTTTTATGATGACCCCAAGGACACAGTTTCTAAAATTTATTTCTGTTTATTAAGATGTCATTTTCAAGAATAGTTTTCCTTGAACTTTTAAGACACTGTTTTCCTTCCTGCATGTTGCAATGTCATCGGATAGGCTCCACATTTGGCTTTTTCATTCTTATTGAAGCTTGGCATTTGCCAATTTGTGGACTTTGACTGGTACCCATTTGGTCTGGGGCTGTGGGACTGGTGTGGGATCTTCTCTTACTCTGACTGTTGGATTTCCTGATTCAGTTGGAGAATTCCTCAAATTAATAAAAATAACATGTACTGCTTCCAATTCTCTATCTAAAATGCTTCCCATATATTATGTTTCAATAATAAATATCCTATTTACAGTTGGATTGGGGCCAGGAGGCATACTTGGTTTCTTGCATACTGAGACTTGTAGTGACTTAAAGCAGAAAGAAGAGCTGAATTATGGGGAAGAGAGTTGCACATGATGACAGCTCAGAAAATATTCTTATGCACCTGAGAGGTGGACGCCTACTTTTCAGGTCCCTGCGGCCTCCATGTCCTGGAATCGGAGTCATGCTAAGGGACATACCAACTGGACAGCTGTTCAGGGTTTATATAGATAGATAGGTTGAATTATAATTCTATAGCTACATATGTATAACCATATCAATCTCTATACAACAAACCAAGTAAACCTCCTGGTATATGCTATAGAAGGAGAAGTATTGTAAATAGGATATTTTTTATTTAAAAGTATTAATACTTGCTATCAAAATATAAAATGTATTGCCACACAGAGAGATAGATATAGTTACAGATATATAAATAAAGAATTAGCCCTAAGTGGTTTGGCTCAGTGGATAGAGCGTTAGCCTGCGGACTGAAAGGTCCCAGGTTTGATTCCAGTCAAGGGCATGTACCTTGGTTGAGGGCACATCCCCAGTAGGAGGTGTGCGGGAGGCGGCTGATCGATGTTTCTCTCTCATCGATGTTTCTGAGTCTCTATCCCTCTCCCTTCCTCTCTGTAAAAAATCAATAAAATATATTTTATAAATAAATAAATAAATAACTATAATTATATCTAGCTTTCTATGGAGGGCTAAAACATTATTGAAATAAATGAGACATTGATGGCTGTTAACTTGGATTTTCACATGTAATGCTTGGTAAAGTATTTGTTCTACTGTTACTGAAATAAGAGTGCCTTCAAGTAGTGTGAAGAAAACTCCTCTTTGGTAGTGTCCAGTTTCTGTTGGATACTTTTATGAATGTGCTTGCACAAGTTTCAAGGTGAAAGTTGGTCTATGTCACCAACACTATGACTAGAGAAAAACTGGTAGTTACCTAGAGTTGACAGTCTTAGTCAGAATTCTGAAACAACATAATAAATGGTGTAGTTCTATTTACAGGGGTTGAGTAATTTTCCTTGTATAACTCTTGTATTAAGTGAGATAATTCAGAGAGAGCATTTAGCCCAGTGTCCAGCACATGGCATACACCCCATAACTGTTAGCTATTACCATTGTCATTAATTGAATGTACTTTATCTAAAATTAAACCTGTTAATGTGTCATTTAAAAACTGTTTTATCAGAGAAAATAAGAATAAACTATTTTCTTTTTTTAAAATATATTTTTATTGATTTCAGAGAGGAAGGGAGAGGGAGAGTGAGATAGAAACATCAATGATGAGAGAGAATCATTGATTGACTGTCTCCCTTACGCCCCACACTGGGGATCGAGCCTGCAACCCGGGCATGTGCCCTTGGCCGGAACTGAACCCGGGACCCTTCAGTCCACAGGCTGACGCTCTACCCACTGAGCCAAACTGGCCAGGGCAAGAATAAACTATTTTCATTCGGATAGACTTTGTCATACTAACCTAAAACCTTTATTGGCTTAACAAATGAAGTATATGTGCTACTCCTATGAAGTTGGGCACAGATGGAGACCTTTTTCTCTATCTTGTTGCTATTCCATGGGGAGCACAACCCTTCAAGGGTTGTATTGCAGGGGAGGAGAGAGAGGAGGAGACACAGCAGATTTTAATTGCTTTGATGGAAGCAGTATAGGTCATTTCAGAATACAGTTCACTGGACAGAACTAGTCACCTGGCCCCAATCCAACTGCAAGAGAGGATGGGAAGTTCAAAGGAGCTCATTGATAGATCATAAATCTTAATAGATTCTACCACAGACTAAAAAGTAGGAAATCTGAATTTTGGACAAGACTTCAAAATCAATTTCATGTAACTTATTTATATATTTTCAGACAGGTGTCAAATTCTAGCCAATTCTGTGAGATAGCAAAACATACAAATTAATAATAATTAAAAAGGAAAAGGTTATAATGTTTTATCCTATTAAGTACCTGTAAAAATCTCCTTGTTTTGAGATCAGACAAGATCAGGCAAGTTCAGGGTGGTTAGGATCTCAGAGGGAAGGTAGGGGTGGGTGGATGAGAAGAGTTAAAAGGGGGTTATTGGGAGGGAAAAAGGGGGACATATGTAATACTTTCAACAATAAAGTATTTTTAAAAAAAAAACAGCAAAAAAACCACCTCCTTATTTTGAAAATACAGAGGTAATTCTAAAACAAAAGTGTAAGTCCCCAAATCCCCACTGAACATTGACCAATATCATTTTGAAGAGGGTCCAGATTATTAGCTTTCTGAGATACTCGAGTCTAGAACTGGATTTCCCTGGAGTCAGGAATAAATAGTAGGCCTAAATCAAATCCTGTCGAACATATTCTGAAATTACTTGTGCTGTTCACATAAAGAAGTGAACATATAATGTCAACACTAAAATTTTTTTTAATAAAAAATATAATAAAAATGGTGTTTCAAGAGACTTTCACTTCTGGTCAAGAAAAAATAACATAAGTTGGATTTACCCTCCCTCCTGAAATAATGACAACAACAGAAATTGGAAAAGTACATGAAACAATGTTTTTCAAGGTATTACAATAAGGCGATGAAGAATAGTGAAACCTGAGAAACAGGAAACAAAGTGAGCCCCATGTTTGTCCCAAATTAGTGCCTGAAAAGTTTCCAGGGAGGAGGAGCTCAGACATAGCAGAACTTCAAAATGCATGAAGTAAACACTGAGAGGACACCCAGGAGAAACAGACATATCTGTCATAATCGTTGGAGATTTTAACACTATCACAAACTTGCCTTGTATAATGCTATTATTCAGCTTGACATAATTAGAATTTATAGAATGTTCCATCCAACAGCAGAACACACATTCTTTTTAGGTAAATATGCAACACTTACCAAGATAGACTTATGGTGTATAAGTAAATAAATTCAAAAGGAAAAGGTTATAATGCTTTATCCTATTAAGTACCTGTAAGAAACTCCTTGTTTTGAGATCAGACAAGATCAGGCAAGTTCAGGGTGGTAGGATCTCAGAGGGAAGGCAGAATTCAAATCATACATGGTATGTTCACTGATAACAATAAAATTAAATTCAAAATCTATAGCAGGCAGATTTCCTTACATAACCTATGAGTCAAAGAACTCAAAAGAGAAGTGGGAAAGTATGTTGAACTGAGTGAGATTATAAATATACTAGTGGCCCGGTGCACGAAATTCGTGCACGGGAGGAGGGTGTCCCTCAGCCCAGCCTGCACCCTCTCCAATCTTCGGACCCTTTGGGGGATGTCGACTACTGGTTTAGGCCTGATCCCAGGATGTCCGACTGCCGGGATCAGGTCTAAACCAGCAGTTGGACATCCCTTTCACAATCCTGGACTGCTGTCTCCTAACCACTCACCTGCGTGCCTGCCTGATTGCCCCTAATCCGTGCACAAGAGCGGGGAGTTCCTCAGCCTGGCCTGCACCCTCTCCAATTCGGGATCCCTCAGGGCTGCTGGCACCTAACTGCTCACCTGCCTGCTGGCCTGATCCCCTAACTGCTCTCCCCTGCTGGCCTGATCCCTCTAACTGCTCTTCCCTGATGGTCTGATACCCTTAACTGCTCTCCCCTGCCATCCTGATCCTCCTAACTGCTCTCCCCTGCCTGCTTGATCACCTCTAGCCACCTCTGCCTCAGCCCTGCCACCATGGCTTTGTCCGAAAGGACCTCCAGAACCTCGTCTGGAAGATGTTCAGTCTAATTAGCATATTACCTTTTTATTAGTATAGATGCCACCTTGCCTAAAAATTCAGGTTGTTAGCAGGTTTTCCCATCATGGAAGGAGAGCCCACAGTAGCATCCTGGGTTCTGACCAGGGCTTAAGCACTCGTGCTTTATCTCAGCAGATGAGATTCCTAGAAGACTCTTGGATGTACTTTGAACATTTCTATTGATTTTGCCAAATCATCCTCCAAAAATGTTGAATCACTTTAAACTCCCACCAGCAACCATGCATGTGCCCTCTGTCCTACTTTGATGCCAGTATCACTGATTTCCCCCTAGAAGCTTCCCTCCCCTCAGCCGGGACTGCTTGGCACTTGAGCCAAACTCACTGTTCAGCCCAGGACTTGATTTCCCGAGATAGAATTATGGAGGAGGAAAAATAGTTTTACTCTACCCTTCTGAGTTCTTAGCGGAGGCCCTTGTAATGAAAGACAGATTATCAAGAGAAAAACTAAAGTTCATTAACATGTGTACCTCGTGTATATGTGGGAGATCCCAGGGAAATATGAATAACTTCCCAAAGTGGCTTAGAATCCAGATTTAAATACCTTCTTTCTAGGGAAAGGGGACGGGATATGTAGGCCTCTTAGAGGAGAGTACATGATTTTTAGGAAAGATGAATGGGGGTGGGGGAGATAGTTTGTAACAAAGTTTGGATGTGATGTCAACTTCTAGTCTCCTGTCCTGTGACAGGAGTCAGTCTTCACTGGCTGATGGCACTTTTTCCATCGAGGGAACCTTTTGGGGGGTCCGATTTTAGGCAGAGAAGGAGACTTCAGTGAAAACCTCTCCTTGCATTTGCTGTTTTTCAAGCATCTGCAGGTCAAGATCGTCAATATAACAACACGGCATATGTTGGGGTGGTCTGTTCTCTGACCTTCAGAATAAACCCAACAAAAGCTTGTTTCCTCTCTTAGATGATTTGCCACAGTAGCGTTATTCCCTGGAGACAGTATTCCGACCAGTATTCTGATCACTTCCTGGGAGTGATCATAACATACCCTGTGCTTGTAGAAAGGTGTGGGCCATATCACTAAATAATCAGGGTCAGTTTTCTCATCTTGTGGAAAGGGAGATAAAGTTATGATAGTTTATCCCCCTTTCCACAGGTTTCCTGCCGGTTTGTGTCTCTGCTGCAGCCCCAGTGGCCCCAGCGCTTCTGCGGCCTTGGGGTTAGGGGCTGCTGGGTGCCCGCCCCCCTGCGGGCTGTGTCTCTGCTCCTCCGACCCCAGCGCCAAGGCGGGGCTTGGGGCTGCTGGGTGCTGGGCCCCACTGCAGGCTTGTGTCTCTGCTCCTCTGGCCCCAGTGGCCCCAGCAGCCCCAGAGCCTCCTCGGCCACGGGGCTTGGGGCTGCTGGGTGCTGCCCCCCTGCAGGATGTGTCTCTGCTCCTCTGACCCCAGGGGCGAGGTGGGGCTTGAGGCTGCTGGGTGCCTGCCCCCCTGCGGGCTGTGTCTCTGCTCCTCTGACCCCAGCGCCGAGGTGGGGCTTGAGGCTGCTGGGTGCCCGCCCCCCTGCGGGCTGTGTCTCTGCTCCTCTGACCCCAGCGCCGAGGCAGGGCTTGGGGCTACTGGCTGCAGGGACCCCTGAGGGCTGTGTTTCTGTTCCTCCAACCCCAGCGCTGAGACGGGGCTTGGGGCGGCTGGGTGCTGCCCCCCTGCAGGCTGTGTCTCTGCTCCCCCAACCCCAGCACTGAGGCAGGGCTTGGGGCTGCTGGGTGCCTGCCCCCCTGCAGGCTGTGTCTCTGCTCCTCCATCCCCCCAGCAATGCTGACCAAGCAGACCCAGAGGCCCTCCACCAGCGTGTTGAGGCAGAACGCCTGCATCATCACCAGGCTTCGCTCTGCCACTTGGAGCCTACATATGCAAATTAGCCGCCATCTTTGTTGGCAGTTAATTTGCATATCACACTAATTAGCCAATGGGAAGGGTAGCGATCATACGCTAATTACCATGTTTCTCTTTTATTAGATAGGATCTTATCAAAATGTATGGAATGTAGCTAAAGTGGTACTTAAGGAAATTTTGTAGCATTAAATATCCATATTAGAAAAGAAGAAAGGTCTCAAACCAGTAATACAAGATTCCACTTTAAGAAACTAGAAAAATAAAATATTGTGAAAATAATAAAGATCAGAACAAAATCAATAAAATAAACAAAACAATTGATGAAATCAACAAAACCAAAAGCTGATTCTTTGAGAAGACCAATAAAATTGATCTAGCTAGATTGATCAAGAAAAAAAATGTGAAGTCATAAATTACCAATATAAGGAATGAGAGAGTTAACATCACTATAGATTGTACAGATTAAAAGAATAATAATAGAATATTGTGACTATGCCAATAAATTTGATAATAGATGAAATGGATGAATTCCTTAAAAGACACACAACACCAAAGCCTAGTTTCAATACTATTTGCTATACTAATATCAGACAAAGTATACTTCTGAGTAAAAGAATTATAAGGCAACTCTAGCTTCCTCTTGGTTTACATTTGCATTCTTTTCCATACCTTTATTTTTAACCTACCTCTATCATTATAGTGGAAACAAGTTTCTTGTAGACAGCATATAGTTGGATATTATCTTTATCCATTCTGACAGTCTCTGTTTTTTAATTGTGCTTAAACCATTTACCTTTAATAATATAATTATTGACATATTTGGATTTATGCCTATAATTTTATTGTTACTTATCTGTTTATTTCCTCTGTTTTTCATTCTCTTCCCTCCCTTCTTTTGGGTTATTTAATCATCTTTTTAGTATTCCATTTTAATTTATTATTATTTACTATATCTTTTTGTATAATATTTTTACTTTTACTGTAGGAATTACAATATATACACTTAAATTTTCACAATTTAATTAGAATTCATGTTTTAAAAATTTGTTTATTGAAATGTATTTTATTGATATAAAAGATACATAGCATGAAATTCATAAAATTCATGCATTTTAAAGTATATAACAGAGTGGTTGATAGTATATTTACAATGTTGTGCAACCGTCACAACTACCTAACTTCAGAACATTTCCATGACCTCAAACAGAAATCCCATACCTCCCAGTTCCCTCTTCTCTCCATCCCAACACAGCACAGATTTGCCTATTCTGGACATTTCTTATAAATGGAACCATATTATATGTGGCCTTTTTGGTCTGATTTATTGCACTCAGCATAATGTTTTCAGGTTCAGCCATGTTGTAGTTTGTATCAGTACTTCATTCCTTTATTTGGCAGAATAATATTTTATTGTATAGATATACTGTATTTTGTTTATTTAATCATCGCTTGATGGACATTTTGGGCTGTTGCTCATATTTTGCTATGAACATTCATGTACAAATTTTTGTGTGAACATATGTTTTTGTGTGAACATATGGTTTCAATTCTTTTTTGCATATCCTAGGAGTGGAATTGCTAGGTTCAATCGTAACTGTATGTTTAATTTTTTGAGGAACTGCCAAACTATTTTCCAAAGTTACTACATCATTTTACATTCCCACCAGTAATGCACAAGAGTTACAATGTCTCCACATCCTTCCAACACACTTGTTAATTTTATTATTATTATTGCCATCGGAGTGGATTTTGGTCTCATTATGGTTTTGATTTGCATTTCTCTAATGACTAACAATGTTGAACATCTTTTCATATGTATATTGACCATTTATACAGGGTGTCCCATAAAGATGTATACACACTTTTTTTTTGTTAGCTCAATTGATATTTCTTTTTTTTCAGATTTAACCCATTGGAATGAATGATTATTCAAAGTGTATATACATTTTTTGGGGAGCACCGTATATATCTTCTTTGGAGAATAACTATTTAAATCTTTTGCCCATTTTAAATGGGTTATTTGGGGCTTTGTTGTTACCGAGTTGGAAGAGTTCTTTATATTCTAGATATTAGACCATTATCATACACATGATTTGCAAATATTTTCTCTCCTTCTGTAAATTGACTTTTCACTTTCTCGATAGGGCCCCTTGATTCACAGAAGTTTCTAATTTTGGTGAAGTCCAATTCATCTATCTATTCTTTGGTTGTTTGTGTTCTCTGTGTCATATTTAAGGAGCTGTTGCCTAACTGAAGGTCATGAAGATTTACAACTGTTTCCTTCTAAGAGTTTTATAGTTTTAGTTCTTAAATTTAGGCCTTTGATCCATTTTGAGTTAATTTTTTATATGTGGTGTGAGGTAGGAGTTCAAATTTGTCCTTTGGCACTATGGATATCCACTTGTTCCAGCATCATTTGTTGAAAAGACTGTTCTTTCCACAATCAATGGTCTTTGTATCCTTGTCAAAAATCAATTAATCATAAATATGTGGGTTTTATTCCTGGACTCTCAATTCTATTCCATTTTATTCTTATGCCAGTACCACACTGCTTTGATAACTGTAGCTTTGTAGTAAAATATGAAATCAGGAAGTCTGAGTACTCCAACTTTATTCTCTCTTTCAAGATTGGCTATTCAGGGTCCTTTGAAATTTTTATGCATTTTAGGATAAGCCTGTTCATTTTTTGCAAAAAGACAGTTTCAATTTGATAGAGTTTTCAAATGTAGAGAGTATTGTTCTTTAGTTCTTTAGGTATAGTTTCTGTTAGCTCTTTAAACATTTTCAAAATAGTTCTAATGAAGTCTATGCCTAGTAAGTCCAACACCTGGGTTCCTCAAGCATAATTTCTATTGATTGTCGTTTTACTCCATGGACCATTTGGACCATACTTTCTTCTTTCTTTGCATATCTTGTAATTTTTTGTTGCATACTGGATATTTTGACTATTATAATAGAATAAGTCTGGAAATTTAATCTTCTTCTTCCCCCCAGGATTTGTTGTTGCTGTTTGTTTTAGTAGTTTGTTTAGTGACTTCTCCAAACTAAATATTGTAAAGTCTGTATTTTTTTGTCATGTGTTGCCACTAAAGTCTCTGTTCTGTTACCTTAGTAGTCAAGTATTTAAAGGAAATTTCCTTAAACTCTTGAAATCAAAATATCTCCCAGTCTTTACAGAGCGACTCTGTATAGGCATGCCAGCAACACTAAATCAGGAAGTTGATAACTTTCCCTTAATCTTCACTTTCCACTTACATAGATTCTGAAAGTCAGCCAGAGGTGAGTACTTAGGCCTTCTCAGGTCTTTCCTTAGCATGCTTTCAGCCCTGGGAATGCATGTTGCCTTCCAAATCCCCAGGAATATGTTGGAGCTTTATAAAATGCTTCCCCCACTAAGTTTTTTTTTAATCTAGTTAATATTTTTTTCTTTATTGATTAAGGTATTTCACCTAAACTTTCTGGTTAGTCTATTGTTTACCCTAATTGTTATCCATTAGCTCAGGCAGCAGTGATTAAAACATTTGCCTGTAAATGTTTTCAACTAATGACAACTTTCACACTGAGTGAATTTTAAGTTAGGTGAGATAAAAATCAAGACTTTTGATTCTTGTATGTGCCCTAGCAGGGGATCAAACCCACAACCTTGGTGTATCAGACGATGCTCTAACCAACTGAGCTACCAAAGAAAGAACTCTTACCTTTTGCAACAGCATGGATGGACCTGGAGATTATTATGCTAAAATAATAAGCCAGGCAAGAGAAAGACAAATACCATATGATCTTACTTATACATGAAATCTAATGAACACAGTAAACAGATGAACAAAATAGAACCAGAGGCATGGAAACATGGAACAGACTGACAGAAGTCAAAGGGGAGGGGGAGGGGAGACCTGGATGAAAAAAGGTGAAGAGATTAGCCACAGAACATATATGCATAGCCCATGGTCACAGACAACAGTGTGGTGATGGCCAGAGGGAGGGTGGCGGGGGCTGGGTGGAGGTAGGTAAAAGGCGGGGAAATGAGGGACATCTGTAATAGTGTCAACAATGAAAAAAAAAAAAAAAAAGACCTTTGAGCCACCAGACAGATCAAAACAAAATAATTATAATTCTTTGTGAGTAAGGTTCATTTTGCTGTCTCTGGTACCAATGCTGGCGACGTGAGCTGTTATTTTTAAGGCTGCTAGTGATCTGAGGATCAGAAAGTAGGATGAGTTAACATGCCACAAAGCGTATTGTTCTGACCAAAATTTAGCCATTTATCTTGAATAAGTGGTTCTGGATTTCTACAAGCTTTTGGCTAGTTTCCAGACTTTGCAAAAAAGTTAATTCTGATGTTTTGTTGCTGCCTGTTTTGTATTACTGTATGGAGGGGCAGAATTTCAGAGTTCCCTATTCTGCCATTTTTGCTGATGTCACTCCCTATCCACTTCAAGTAGAATGTAGAAATTTTACTACCATATAAAATTCATTATTCTCTCCTTTTATGTGGTAGTTGCTTTACAGCTTACATCTACATGCATTGGAAAGCCTTTCAGATAATGTTATAATTTTTACTTCCACCCATTTAAGCATAAGAGAAGCAACAAGAGAAGCATAGTCAGTCTATTACATTAACCCAGACACTTATTTTTATGTTGTTTTCCTTTATTCCCAATGTTCCAAGTTTCCCTTTTGCATCATTTACCTTCTGCCTAAAGAGCTCTTTTTGAGCAATTCTTTCAGAGCATACCTGCCAGCAAGAAATGATCTTTGTTTTCCTGTTTTTCTGAGAATGTCTTTGTTTTACCTTAATTCCTGAAGAATATTTTCATTACATATCGAATTCTTGGTTAATAGTTATTTTCTTTCAGCACTTTAAAAGTGTTATTACATTTCCTTCCGCCTTCTTGAATTCTCATGAGAAGTTCAGAGTTATGTGAATCATCATTCTCATATAAGCAATTTGTTGCTCAGATTGTATCATTTTGATGGATCCACCTTTAAGTTCTTTGGCTCTTTATTATCTCGTGTGGAGCTTATCAAATGTGTTTTTATTTATTTTTTATTTTACTTTAAAAAATTTATTTTTTATTTTACTTTATTGATTTTTCCACAGAGAGGAGGGGAGAGGGATAGAGAGTTAGAAACATCGATGAGAGAGAAACATCAATCAGCTGTCTCCTGCACACCCCCTACTGGGGATGGGCCCGCAACCAAGGTACATGCCCTTGACCAGAATTGAACCCGGGACCCTTCAGTCCACAGGCTGACGCTCCATCCACTGAGCCAAACCAGCTAGGGCAGATGTGTTTTTATTTTGATTACTGTATTTTAAAGTTCTAAAATTTCCATTTGATTATTCTTTCTATTTTTTAGTTCTTAGCTGAGACTTTCTATCTTTTCATATTTTAAAAAAGTGTTCACCTTTACGTCTTGGAGCATTTTACAAGTGCTTTAAAGCATTTGTCAGATAATGTTATTGTCCATGTCCCCTTGGCATTGGCATGTGTTGGCTACATCTCTTTCCAAACAAGTTTAGATTTTTCTGGTTCTTTGTATTTTAAGAATTTGGGATTGTATCCTGGACGTTTAGAATATTACTTATATGACTCAGGGTTTTGTTTACACTCTATGGACAATGTTGATTTTTTAAAAAAAATTTCTTTTTTTTTTTTTTAGTTAGGCAGTCATACTGGTTGGTTTCAGGCCACAATTTCCAACCAATTTTATATGGTTGTGATTATAATTTCAGGTAAGTTTTCAAAGCCTTTGCATTGCTATTTATGTCCATTCCGTGTGTGACACCAGTGGCTACTTCGGCAACTGGGCTATTGTCTATCAGGCTTCAGAGTCTATGAGCTCATTAAGGGAAGATTAATCTGCTCATGTGCCATTAGCTCAGAAGTTTACAAACAACTGAAAGTAGTCTTTTAGCAAACGTTTCCCTCTCCTTGAGTTTGTCAGCACTTTCCACTTCCCTGGAACGCTCCGTTTTGGTCTTCCAACCAGAGAGCTGCAGTGTTAGTTATCCCAGTCTACTGCCCCCTTTGCGCAACTGCACTTGTGTTGGGGCCAAGCAAAGGGAGGAGAGAGGGACACAACCCATTGGAGGAACTCTCCACTCTGGGGAATCACATGTTATCTGATTACAGAGGAAGGGTCTTCCTCAACGTTTTAGGCTCCTAGTGGCTGTCATTGCCACTGCTGCTTCTGCTTCCAAGACTTGTTTAGGGGTGAGATACAAGAGAACAGAGAAAAGGAAAAGAAAGTGTGATGGAGAATTTCCATACTCTCTCTGAGTCTTAGGCAACCCCTTTCTCATTCAGCAAGCCAGACTTGGAGGCATCTCCTGGGGCTTTCTTTGCTGGGCTAATGCTCACTTTGAAATGTCAGGTTGCATTGCACTCAGGCCTGGAAGTACCAGGAGAAAGAAGCCATAAACTTATCACTAGTTGATAGCCCTTTGCATTCTCATATCCTTCTCTAGTCTTCCTGTTTGCCTTTATTTTCAGAGTCCTCAAGTAGCTGCTCCATGCATTCACCCATAATTTTAGGCTGCACTCAGTGGGAGATAAAGGGTACAGTATGCTCGCTTCACCCAGAAGTAAAAGCCTAGTCACTTGATTTTTTAACAAAAATGCAGAAATAATTAAATGGAGAAAGGGTAGTTGTGTTGACAAAACTTGTTGAAACAGCAGGATATCCATTTGTAATTCATACATACATACATACATACTTCACTTTATACATCTGACCATATATAAAACTTAACTTATAATGAATTATAGACCTAAATGTAAAGGATAAAATTATAAAACTTTGGAAGGAAACATAAGACAACAACTTTGTGACCTTGGGTTAGCAAATATTTGAAAAATATGATCCCCAAAGTATCCATAAAATTTTATCAATTTAATATACTAGCCTCATTTAAATTAAGAACTTCCTCTTTGAGAGACACTGTTAAGAGAATGAAAGGACAAGCCACAGAGTGAAAATATTTGTAAATCACATATCTTATAAAAGACTTGTATCTAAAACATATAAAGAGCTCTTCAAATCCAATAAGAAAAGAACCCAAAATTAAAAAGGGTAAAATATATGCCAGATAATCACCAAAAAAAGGTATACATATGGCAAATAAGCACCTGAAAAGACATTCAACATTATCAACATTAGGGAAATGCAAATCAGAAATACAATGAGATGGAATTAGACACCTATTAAAATGTCCAAAATTTAAATGACTAACTATACCAAGTGATGGTGAGAAAGTAGAGCCCCTGGAATGCTCATACACTGTTGGTGGACATGTACAATGGCACAACTTCTCTGTATAAGAATTTGGCAGTTTTCAAACAGTCAAACATACATCTTAATGCATTAGTTAATATATTCTTAATACATCTGTCATATAACTTATATTGTATTTAGCCAATATAAGTAAAAAAATATGTTCACACAAAGACTCAAACATGACTGCCTATTGCAACTTTATTTGTAACTAGAGGCCTGGTACACAAAAATTTGTGCACTCAGAGGGGTCCCTCAGCCCAGCCTATGCCCTCTTGCAGTCTGGGACCCCTCAGAGGATGTCCACCTGCTGGCTTAGGCCCGATCCCTAGGGGATCGGGTCCAAGCTGGCAGTCATACATCCCTCTGGCAGCCCTCGGGGGATGTCCACTTGCCAGCGAGGAGCAGGCCTAAGCTGCAGTCGGACATCCTTAGTGCTGCTGAGGAGGCGGGAGAGGCTCTCATCACCACTGCTGTACAGGCAGCTGTCAGCCTGGCTTGTGGCTGAGCAGAGCTCCCCCTGTGGAAGCGCACTGACCACCAGGGAGCAGCTCCTGCATTGAGCGGCTGCCCCCTGGTGGTCAGTGTGTGTCATAGTGACCAGTCATTCCCAGTCTTTCTGCTGTTAGGGTCAGTTTGCATATTACCCTTTTATTATATAGGATAGAGGCCTGGTGCATGGGTGGGGGCCGGCTGGTTTGCCCTGAAGGGTGTCCTGGATCAGGGTGGGGGTCCCCGCTGGGGTGCCTGGCCAGCCTGGGTGAGGGGCTGATGGGTCTTTGCAGGCTAGCCACACCCCCTTCAGGGTGGGGGTCTCCACTGGGGTGCCTGGCCAGCCTGGGTGAGGGGCTGATGGCTGTTTGCAGATGGTCACACCCCTTTCAGGGTGGGGGTCCCCACTGGGGTGCCTGGCCAGCCTGGATGAGGGGCTGATGGCTGTTTGCAGGCTGGTCAAGCCCCCCATTGGAGACCCTCACCCCATGGAGGTTTGGCCAGCCTGGGTGAGAGGCTGATGGCTGTTTTTAGGCTGGCCACACCCCCTTTAGGGTGGGGGGTGCCTGGCCAGTCTGGGTGAGGGGCTGAGGGCCATTTTCAGGCTGGCCAAGCCCCCCGGTGACAGAAGCTCCCAGCCTCTCCTTTTTTTCTTTTTTCCTTTTATTCTGGGATTTATTTAACTTCTATAATTGAAACTTCGTAGTTTTGAGAGGATCTCAGAGCCGGTCAGTGCGGGCGGGAGGGAAGCCTCCTGCTTGCTCCAGTTCTGTGGCCACGGCTGGCTGAAAACAAGTATCTGGGGTTTATTTACCTTCTATAATTGAAACTTTGTTGCTTTGAGTGGAGCTCAGAGCCTCCGCGGCAAGCGGGAAGCTTGGCTTCCTCTATCATTGGTGCAACCAAGCCTCCTGCTTGCTCCAGCTCCGTGGCTGCCGGCCGCCATCTTGGTTGGGTTAATTTGCATATAGTTGCTCTGATTGGCTGGTGGGCGTGGCTTAAGGTGTAGCGAAGGTACAGTCAATTTGCATGTTTGTCTTTTATTAGTGTAGATAGTCAAAACTGGGAGCAACCTAAATGTCCACCAGTGGGTTAGTAGATTAACAAATTGTGGTATATTCATACAACAAAATTCTACTCAGCAAACTATTGTTACACACAAAATTATGAATGAATTTTACCGAAATAGAGAAGCCAGATGACAAAAGTGCATACAGCACATTCTAAATCTATAAAATTCTAGAAATTGCAAACTATAATGATTCTTATGGGTGAGGAAAGAGGATGAGAGAAGTAGGGGGAAGGAATTAAAAAGAAATGAGGAGACTTTGGGGGCAATAGATATATTTATCATCTTGATTGTGGTGATGCTTTCACTGGTATATACATGTATTAAAAATGTGCCAAGCCCTGTCTGGTTTGGCTCAGTGGATAGAGTGTCGGCCTGCAGACTGAAGGGTCCCAGGTTCAATTCCGGTCAAGGGCATGTACCTTGGTTGCGGGCACATCCCCAGTGGGGGGTGTGCAGGAGGCAGCTGATCGATGTTTCTCTCTCATTGATGTTTCTAACTCTCTATCTCTCTCCCTTACTCTCTGTAAAAAATCAGTAAAATATATTTTAAAAAATGTGTCAAGTTTTGCAGTTTATTATATGTCAGTTATTCCTCAATAAGCCTGTTTTAAAAATAGGTTTTCAAATCATTGTCTGTGATAGTGAAATCAGTATAAGTTCTCCCAATTCTTGGCTTATGATAAAATTGCCATTTTATATGTGTGTGTGTGTGTGTGTGTGTGTGTAAATTCATAATTTCATTAATGGTCACTTGGTAGGAAGTGTATTAATCACTTTCATCTACCTCCATATTATCTGACTAGAGGCCCCGTGCACGGATTTGTCCAGGGTGTGTCTGGCCTGTCTCATTCTGTCCTGATCGGCCGGACCCCAGCAGCAAGCTAACCTACCAGTCGGGGCATCTGCCCCCTGGTGGTCAGATGCTGCCCCCAGCATCATAGCAACTGGTCGAACAGTTGAAGGAATGGTTGGACACTTAGCATATTAGGCTTTTATTATATAGGATTGTCTTCTAGCTCTTATTTTCATTACTTCACTCATCCTATGTTCTGATTTTTTATTATTTTTATAAGTTCTTGAGTTGAATGATCAGTAAATTTATTTTCATCCCTTCTGTCAAATTGTGTTTTTATGTATATAAACCTATTGGTATGGACAAGTACACAGGAGGAAGCCAAAGTTGTGCTGAATCCCCTCTCCAGATGAGGCCACTATTCACATTTCTGCTAACATCCTTCCTGACATCTCTCTGTGCATGTATACCCTTTGTGTGTATGGACGTGTGTCTGTATTTTCAGAGAAGTGCACAAATTGTAAATGTACAGTTCACCACAACGTGAACATCCCCATGTAACCAGCACTCAGTCAGTTAGAATAACATTGCCAACATCCAGAAGCCATCTTTGTGTCCACTCCCAGTCACAACCCTCTCCCCGCAAACCCAAGGGTAACTATTGCCTTAACTTCTAATGACATGGATTACTTTTGCCAGAATTTAAATTTTATTAAAATGTAATCATGTAGTATGTATCTTACGTTATCTTTCTTATTTCACACAACATGATATTTGTGAGATTAAGCTATATGGTTTTAGGGGGTTGTGATTCATTCACTATTGTTGAAATGTATTCTTTCTCCATTCTGTGAATATATCATAATTTATTTATCCATTTTATTGTTGATGAGCATTGGGTGGTTTCCAGTTTGGAACAATGATGAATACTGCTGCTATAAATATTCTAGTGCAACTTTTATGAGCATATAAATGATTTCTTTATTGGTTATACACGTAAGAGAGATTGTTGGGTCATATACATGCAATTTAAGTGTATAAATCTTTGAATAAATGGTATCATACAAGACAAAGTAATTTTTAATTTGTTTTAATGATTGAAGAATAAGTAACAGGCATCTTTTCATGTCAATTTATAGTACTTAGCATATGGATGTACCATGCTTTAACCATTTAGTTGCTTATTTATGAGCATTTCCTTTGCTTATGATTTCTCCTAATATAAACAATGCTATATGCCATATCTTTGTTTAATTGACTGATTGTTATTTAGGATAAATACTTAGAACTGCATCCAAGGGTATGGCTATGCACATTTAAAATTTGATACACATTATCCAACTTGCATTTTGAAATAAGGCACAATTTACAATTTCACCAACATTGATGAAGAGGGAACATTTTCTTATGTTCTCACTCACACTGGAGTTTCTCTGTATTTTTAAATCTTGTCAATCTGATAGAAAAAGAATAACCTCACATTTTGCTTTAAGTTATATTTCTTTCTTAGTGAATTTAAACATCTTTTTTATAAATGTATTTTTCATTTTATGTACCTTGCTAATTATTTTATTATCTTTTTCTCATTGATTTATAGTTCTTTATATGTTCAGGAAAATAATTACTTAACTCATATCTATGTTGTGAGTAATTAGTTCTGGTTTTTATTTAACAATTAATTATATGTGTTGTGGTTGCTGCTGTTTTGGCTCACATTTTTTTTTTTTGTCCTTATTACTGTATTTTGCTTTTTCAGTAATGGAATCAACTTGATACATCTTTGTCTTTATGGTTTCTGGCTTTGGTTTCATACTTATTTGGAGTGGGGGATCACTGTGTATTTATGCCTCTCCTAATTCCAAATAATTTCAAAATTTTCAATGATAAAATACATTTTATAATAGCAAGGTATAATGTTTTTCAGGAAAGGAAAGATATATGTTTTAAATTTTTTTCTTTATTTTAAAATTATAGTTGACATTCAGTATTATATTAGTTTTAGGAGTGCAGCATAGTGGTTAGACAATTACATAACTTACAAAGTGTTCCCCTGATAAGTCTAGTACGCACCTGGCACCATGCATAGTTTTTACAATTTTTGTTGACTATATTACCTGTGCTGTAATTTATATCCCTGTGACTATTTTGTAACTTCCAATTTGTACTTCTTACTCCCTTCACCTTTTTTCACAAAGCCCCCAACCACCTCCCAACTAGCAACCAACAGTTTGTTCTCTGTATCTATGAATTTGTTTTGTTTGTTCACTTATTTTGTTTTTTAGATTCCACATATAAGTGAAGTCACATGGTTCTTGTTATTCTCTGTCCACTTATTTCACTTAGCATTATGCCCACTAGCCCATCCAAATTGTGGCAAATGGTAAAATTTCATTCTTTTTATGGCCTCATAATATTCCACATCTTCTTTATTCAATTATCTATCAATAAACATAGGTTGCTTCCATATTTTGGCTATTGTAAATAATGCTATAATGACTATAGGGATGCATGTACCTTTTTGATCAGTGTTTTGGATTTTTTGGATACTTCTATGTATAGTTGGGTCATATGGTAATGCTATTTTTAAATTTTAAGGAACCTGCATACTGTTTTCCAAAGGGGCTGCACCAATTTGTAATCACACCAACAGTTCATGAGGGTTTCTTTCTCTTCACATCCTTGCCAACACATTGTTGATTTACTGATGATAGCCATTCTGACAGGTGTGAAATGATATCTCATTATAGTTTTAATTTGCATTTTTTCTGATGATTAGTGACATTGAGCATCTTTTCATATGTCTATTGGTCATCTGTATATGCTCTTTGGAGAAATGTCTATTCAGACCCTCTGCCCATTTTTTAATTGGATTGTTTGTTTTTTGGTGGTTAGTTGTTAGAGTTCTGTATATATTTTGTATATAAACCCAGTAACAGATGTATTACTGGTGAATATCTTCTTCCATTCAGTAGGTTATCTTTTCATTCTGTTGATGGTTTCCTTTGCTGTGCAAAACCTTTTTAGTTTGATGTAGTCCTCTTTGTTTAATTTTTAATTTGTTTTCCATGCCCAAGAAGACATATTCAAAAAAATATTACTAAGAGCAATGTTAACATTTTTCTGCTTATGTTTTCTCCTAAGAGGTTTATCAGGTCTTTCATTTACATCTTTAATCTATTTTGAGTTTGTTCTTGCATATGATGTAAGAAAGTGGTTGTTTCATTTTTGCATGTATCTGTCTAGTTTTCCCAACATCATTTATTAAAGAGAATGTCTTTACCTCATTGTATATTCTTGCATCTTTTGTCAGAGATTAATTATCCATGTAAGTATGGGTTTATTTTTGGGCTTTCTATTCTGTTCCATTGATCTATGTGTCCATTTTTATGGCAGTACCATGCTGTTTTGATTACTAAAACCTTGATATTGGGCAGCATGATATCACTAATTTTTTTTGCTCTTTCTCAAAATTGCTGTGTTATTCAGGGTTTTTTTTTTGTTTCATATAAATTTTAGGATTATTTGTTCTAGTTCTGTAAAAAATTCTATGGTATTTTCATAGGGATTACATTGAATCTATAGATTGCTTTGGGTAGTATGAACATTTTAATTATGTTAATTCTTTCTATCTATGAGCATTGTATATGTTTCCATTTTTATAATTTCAACTTCTTTCTTCAATGTCTTCTAATATTTTGAGTACAGGTCTTTACCTCCTTGGTTAAATTTCTTCCTTGAAATTTCATTCCTTTTGATGCGATTGTAAATGGATTATTTTCTTAATTTCTTTTTCTGATGGTTTGTTATTGTTGTATAAAATGCAACTAATTTATGAATGTTAACTCTGTATCCTGCTACTTTACTGAATTTATTTATTAGTTCTAATAATTTTTTGGTGAAGTCTTTAGGGTTCTCTCTATATAGCATTATATCATCTGCAAATAATGATAGTTTACTTCTTTCTTTTTGACTTGGCTACCTTTCATTTCATTTTCTTATCTGATTATTGTAGCTCAGAATTATAATAATATGTTAAATAAAAGTGTACATCCTTGTCTTGTTCCTGAATTTTAAAAAAACCCCATACTTTTAGCTTTGCCTTGTTGAGTATGATGTTAGCTGTTGTCATATAAGTTCTTTACTATGTTGAGGTATGTGCCCTATATTCCCATTTGCTAAGAGTTTTTATTATAAATGGATGCAGGATTTTGCTACCTTAACTTTTTTATGGTTTCCATTAAATATATTTTTCTCTCTTTTTACTGTCAATCTGTGTGTCTTTTGATCTGAAGTGGATCTTTTCTAGATAGCATATATTTGGGTCTTGTTTTCTTACCCATTCAGTTATGCTATGTCTTTGGCTTGAAACATTTAATCCATTTACATTTAAAGGGATTATTGATAGGTATGTAGTTATTGTCATTTTATTATTTATATTTATGTTCTTTTCCCTCCACCTTCTTCTTAAAGAAGTCCCTTTAACATTTCTTGTAATACTAGTTTCATGGTGATGAACTCCTTTAGCTTTTTCTTGTCTGGGAAACTACCTGTCCTTCTACTACAAATGATAGCTTTGCTGGGTAGAGTAGTGTTTGTTGTAGGTTCTTGCTTTTTATGACTTTGAATATTTCATGTCAATCCCTTCTGGCCTGCATAGTTTCTGTTAAGAAATCAGCTGACAGTCGTATGGGAGTTCCCTTGTAGGTAACTAACTGCCTTTCTTTTGCTGCCATTAAGATTATCTTTGTTTTTAAACTTTGGCATTTTAATTATTATGTATTTTTGTGTAGGCTTCTTTGGGTTCATCTTGTGTGGATGCTTTCTGGTCTTG
This sequence comes from Myotis yumanensis, assembly GCF_028538775.1. Classification (NCBI taxonomy): domain Eukaryota; kingdom Metazoa; phylum Chordata; class Mammalia; order Chiroptera; family Vespertilionidae; genus Myotis; species Myotis yumanensis. The sequence goes on along the minus strand of NW_027223755.1, from coordinate 86,481,587 downwards.
TATGCCTATTTCCTTTGCAGGTTAGGGAAATTTTCCATTATTAGTTTTTCAAATAGGTTTTCAACCCCTTGACCTGTCTCTTTTCCTTCTGGTACCCCTGTGATGTGAATGTTTTTATGTATGATGTTGTCCCAGAGGTCCCTTAATTATCCTAATTTTAAAAAAATTATTTTTTATTTTTTATTTTCTGATAGGGTGTTTTTTGTTACCTTGTCTTTCAAATCACTGATTTAATCCTCTGTTTTATCTAATTTTCTCTAATTTGAGATATCACTTGATCATTATCTGAAATCCCTAAATATCTGTGTGTGTCTGTTTCTGTACTGAAAATTCATTTCCATTGCTTTGTTCATTTATTCATATGACAAATATTTATGTGCCAGACTCTTTCTAAGCACTTGAGTTACATCAGTAAAAAAAGAGAGACCGATCTCTTCTCCTCATGGAGCTTACCTTACAGAGGGAGATATAAAGACAGATAATAAACCACAAATATTATTTTTATTTCACCTCCTGAATTACTATAATGAGGTGTTAATTACCATAGATTTATGGTTTCCTGTAATATGCGGTAGAGCTAGCTCTTCCACATTAATCATTTTGCTTTTTTGTAAATATTAAATCTTACAGATGTACTTTAGAATCATTTGACAAGTTTCAATATAAATCCCATTGGGGTTTTAATCGTGACTGCCTGGAATTTTGACCATCTTTACAGTAGCTTTTTTCTTATCAAATAATAAGATATGCTTATCTATTCAAGTTTCCTTTTATTCAAGTGTCCTTCTATGACCCTTAGTCAAAGAATTTAAAAATTTTTCTTCCTATAGATTGAGTACCTTTTTTGTTTGCTATTGTAAATGGAATTTTATTTTTATATGTTTTATATCTTGTTATTGTTGTATATGAGTGCTATTGATTTTGGAAAAGATTTTTATAACTTCCCACTTAAGTGATTTCCCATATGGTTCCTAATCATTTTTCAATTGATTTTCTTCTTAGGTTATTTGTTCCATAAGGTAACATTGCAAATATCTTAACTGTGGGCTATACTCTTATCATTACTGAGTCTCTTTGTCCTCTTAATCATTTTAATTTCGAATTCAATTTTGATATTTAAATTGTGGGCTTCATTTTCATTTGAATTGGCCTACATCACCTACACTTTCACTTAAAAACATTTTCCTATTACAAACTTTCTCTCTCCATATATATTATACATATAGTATATAGTATACATATACTACTATACATATAGTATATGTACTTGTTATTCAGACACCAAAAATTCTGTTCCAACCCCAAATGGTTACTGCAATTCGGTTCTGGCACTGACCACCTGGAGTTAGCACAAATTAAGGGCTCAGTCCTTTATAAGGCTGCCTCACTTCAGGTGCCAACCTGAAGTTCATGTGGTTCCCCAGGCCTCATATTAACAGCAAATTGGGCAGGTTTCAAGATCCCCTCAGTTTCAATAATTTGCTGGAATAACTCAAAGAACTCAGGAGAGCGTTGTACTTATGATTTCCAAGGATTCAACGCAAGATCAGCCGAATGAAGAGACATGTAGGATGAGGTCTGGAAGGGTTCCAAATGCAGAGCTCCCATGCCCTCTCCCTGTGGAATCAGGGCACATCACCCCCAGGGCACATCAGTGTTTTTATCAGCCAAGAGCTCTACCAAGTCTCAGTTTTCAGAGTTTTGACTGGGCTTTCTTTCCATAGGGAGGTTTGATGAAATTATTGGCCACATGATTGAACTGAATCTCCAGCTTCCTTCCCTCCCTGGAGATTAGTCTGGCTCAAAGTCCCAACCCTCTAATGACATGGTTGGTCTTTCTGGTGACCTGTTCACATTCTGAAGCTATCTCAGGGCACATCATGAGTTATCTCATGAGGGTGAACTAGGACGTGATCGAGAGGCTTATGAATAAAGACTTAACACTTGGGAAATTCCAAGAATTTTAGAGGCTCTGTGCCAGGAATTGGGGACAAAGACCAGACAAATTCCTTATTACACAGCATTCATGTAAAAGTTTAACAACATAGCACTGGCTGTTGTGGCTCAGTTCATTGGGCATCATCCTGTGCATCAAAAGGTTGCTGGTTCAATTCCCAGTCAGGGCACATGCCAGGGTTGCAGGCTCCATTCCTGGTCAGGAGCGTGCAGGAGGCAACCGATTGATGTTACTCTGTCACATCGATGTTTCCTTCCCTTTCTCCCTCTCCCTTCCTCCTTCTCTAAAAATCATAAACTATTTTTAAAAAGTTGAACAACATGGAAAATGTTTATCTAGAAAACAAGTTACCTATAACACACAACCCAAAGAACGAATGCTAAAGTTGAAAAGTTAGCGAATGTTCTTGTAGAGTTCTCTGTGCACATATGAGCACATAAATAAAATTGCTTTTATGCAAATGTCACTATATTTAAAATATTATTTTGAAACTTGTTTTTTTTTTCAGTTGATAATTTATTTTGGATCTTTCTGTATATCACTACAGATAGACCAACCTTGACCTCATTATTTTAAACTGTTGTATTAAATGCACCACTGATTGTTTTCTGAAACAAGAACAAAAACGCCCTTTAGTGGGAATTAGGGTCATTTCTAGTTTTTTTCTCTTCTTTTGAAATTACCACAGTTTTTCTATCAATACCTTTGTGTATTTGTTCAAATACACATGTAAGATAAATTCCTAAAAAAGAAATATTTTGGTAAAAATATACATGCATTTAAAATTTTACCATTTATTGCAAATAGCTCTTAAAAACAGTTTACTAATGCATATTCCTACCAGTTAATTCCTGCTATCAATTTTTTTACTTTCAACTTTTTTGTGTCTATAAAATATAAAACCTAGCCTGACCTTTTTTTAACCCTCACCCCAGTATATTTTTTCCATTGATTTTTTTAGAGAGGGAGAGTGAAAGGGAGGGGGGAGGGGGAGAGAGAGAGAGACTGGGGAAGAAAGAGAGAGAGAGAGAGAGAGAGAGAGAGAGAGAGAGGAGAGAAAGAGAGAGAGAGAAATGTTGATGTGAGAGAGACACATCGACTGGTTGCCTCTCACTCTTTCCCCTATCAGGGTTGGGGATTGAACCTACAGCTGAGATGCAAACCCATGACCCTTTGGTCGGTCCTTGGGCCAATGCTCTAACCACTGAGCAAGGGCTGACCCCCCCCCCCTTTTTTTTATAAAAGGTGAATTGTATGTGTATTTTAAAAATGTGTCAAAAAATCTTTTTTCTCGCCGAAGCCGGTTTGGCTCGGTGGATAGAGTGTTGGCCTGCGGACTGAAGGGTCCTGGGTTCGATTCCGGTCAAGGGCATGTACCTGGGTTGTGGGCACATCCCCAGTGGGGGATGTGCAGGAGGCAGCTGATCGATGTTTCTCTCTCATCGATGTTTCTGACTCTCTATCTCTCTCTCTTCCTCTCTGTAAAAAATCAATAAAATATATTTTTAAAAAAATCTTTTTTCTCTTTGGTGATTTAGAATGTAAATTATATGTATATTTAGTTCCACTAATTTATAACTGTAATTTTCATGTTTAAACTTATATTTTCAATTAAATTGTGTAATTGAAAGTGTTTCTATTTGAACCTTTCCTCGGAAAGATAGGAAAACATTACTTTTCCCAGTTCTTCCATTTCTTTCTCCTCCTCCTCAGTTGACTCTTCCTGAGTTCACTATCTAACTCAGTAAACTTTTTGTAAACTATGCTATCATATAAATGTGACATCACTGGCTCCAGAGTATGATATCACAGTAAATTTTTGAAAATATCTACATGTACAAATTAACATCTAAATTCGCAGGCAGAATCATTTTTATTTAACATCCATTTTACATATTATTAGGTTTTATGGGAAGTGATATTCAAAATACTTAGCATCCAGCCTTAGGGACCAATGTTCTAGATGCTTCCTGCTGAGCCCTGGGCTTTGATCTGGGGAATCCAGGGGCTCCAGGGCTGGGGTTAGGAGGATTGGGGGCTACATGGAGAGACTTGACGCTTAGTCCTGATTTGCTCATGAATAACCTATGGAGATATTTTTTTATTATGAAAAGTTAGCTTTTTGGGGACACAAATGATCAAAAACAATACATTCTCAGTGTAATAAATGCCAACAAGGCAGGGCTAAATAGAGGTAGAAATGTTACAGTATTTACTCCTCTATCCAATCCCCCCAGGCCACCCCTCAGAGGTGACTGACAGCCAATGTTACCAATTGGTTTTTATTTAATACATTTTTTCCTATGCCCATAGAGCAAGTATGATTTCTTCATTCTTTCTCCAATTTTGTATTTTAAAAATGTCAAACCTAGAAAAAAATTGCAAAAATTGTACAAAAAAACGACAAAACAACAACCAAAAAACAGATACCCTTCACATTTTCTTTCTTTCTCTAGCTATCTTTTTGGAACCATTTGAAAATTAGATAAGAATACATTGAACACATCATAACAGACTTCACCCTTAAATATTTAACACATACTCCCTAAGAACAATTCCCATTGACCTTTCAACTGTGTGGGTCCAGTTATATGCAGTTATTCAATAAACCCATACTGTTTTTGATTCATGATCAGGAGTCTGCAGATGCAGAGGGCCGACTGTATGCATTGTTTTATACCATTTCATAGGGGGGGACTTGAACATTCGCAGATTTTGGTATCTTTGGGGGAGGGGGATTTTGGCACCAACCGCTGAGGGAACAACTAAGTTTCAGGGCATTATACATGGAATTTTGATTAGGTGGGGTCGGCTTCTCTAACCCCCATGTTGTTCAGAGGTCACCTGTACATTCTTCTACCTGGCCATCATATAATTATCACACTTAGGAAATGTAACAGTGATAGTAAAGCATAGACAGACCAGAATAAGGTTCCCCTGATGGTTGCCATAACTGCCTGCATTATGTGAAAGATAGGTGAAGAGAATGTGGAGAAATCTGGCAGCATCACATTAACCAATGATTAAACGTCACAGTGGGACACATGGGCATTGTGTGCCATGATTGCCATAATGTCCTTTATGGTTGTTGGTTTAAATCCAAGATGCAAAATAATAACCGCACATGGCATGGAGCTGTCAGGTGTTTAGTCCTAGTGAGTTTCCTAGCCTCCTAGGTGTTTATGGCATTGCATTTTTGCCGAGTCTGGGTCAGTGTTTAGCACGGGGTTTATATGATGTTTCCTTGTATTTAGAATTGGGTGATGCATTTTGGCCAGAATGCTACATAGGTGAGGTTACCTTTTCAGCCTATCACATTAGGAGGCATGCAAAATAAAGTAAACCCTTACTTCAGTGATTGTAAAATGGTTATTCTCTCTACATCTATTAGTTGGCATTCTTCTACAAAAAGAACTATCCCTCCTCTCCTTCCTTAAAAATGTTTTTGGAATCAGTATTCAGTTATGAATCTGAGTCTATTTTTTAATGACTGCAAAAAAATGCTGAATGTGTTAATTTATTATTCAGCTAGAATTTGCCTAGTGCCAACTGTGCTAGTGACTGGGTATGCAATGTTAAACATAAGTAGATATAGTCCCTGTCCCCATGGGACTTACCTTCTTAATGATCACAAATGAATGTGTAAATGTAAACTTTGGGCTGTAATTAGTTCTGTAAAGGGGAGCATTTATTAGGAGGATATGAGTTGGTCAGATAGCTCCCTAAGGAGGCGATGTCCTGGCTGAGACCTGGAGGATAAGTACCATTGCTTCTGAGAAGATGGGCTGTGAGAGCAGAGTCTTGAGGACAAGGGAGCGCAGGGAGCATCCGGAGATGGGCAGGTGCAGGGCACACAGGTGGGCCTAAATGGCAGCCAGCAGTGTGAAAAGGCAGAGAGAATATAGAGTAAAGAATAGTGTCCGATGAGCACCGAGAGGTCCTGGACCAGGCCATGGAGGGCTGGAGGGGGGGTCATCATCCATGGGAGAATTTGGATATTTTTCCTGAGAGCAAAGGAAGTGTGTTTTATAGATGGAGTGATGCCTTTGAAAAAAGCATTCAGCCAGGGTGGGGTGGCTGAGAGACCCGTCAGTCAGCCTCAGTGAGGCTGGTGGAGAGGGGCGACTGCTTGGTTACAGTGCTCTATTGGCTGTGAGAGAGGCCAACAAACGGATAAATGTGTACGATACAAAACTACCGTGACTCTCAGCGATGGAAATCGTCCGTATCTTGATTGTGAGGTGGTCACATGGGTGTATTTCTCCCGAAATGATCAAATACCCCAAATAAGATCCAGGCACCTCACTTACATGTAAATTTTACCTAAAAACAGTGCCCTATCAAGTGAGAAAGACAGGTGCAAAACAATATATATGGTGCAGTGTTGTCCGTATAAAGAAGCAGCACCATCTGGACAATAGCTCTGGGTGGACACAGAAGATAACAATAGTGCTTCCCAGTGGAGCAGAGCCGAGTATGTGGAAGACAGAGGTGCCGGCGGTGTTTTACTCAGTATTGTTTTTACTTTGGGGTCTTGAACCATGTGAGGGGCCTTGGAGATGCACTGGGTATGGGGTCAGGGAGGAGAAAGGTGCCAAGAATGACCCCAAAGTGGTCTGGCCTCCAAAATAGAGGGTTGTGCCAATTATTGAACTAAGGGTACAAATGAAAGGTATCAGGTCTGGTGCAGAATTGCTGGGAAGTTGGAGGGGTGGGGGCTTATGACCCTAAGCACAGAAGAGGGATTGGCCTGAGGCAGGAAGAGACGGGCTTTCACTGGGGAAGGAGGACAGGATACGTGGCCATGAAGGTGGCAGGCTTGTATGGAGGGGCGCAATGAACATTACTTTTCCGTATAGCTTTGTTGACTTTGCCACTGCTGACAAATTGAGAGGGAACAATAAATTGCACTTTTTTCTCCCTTTAGTTGAAATTGCTTCGAGTGCTGGGGTCAGGCAGATGGGGATCAAAATGCCAGCTTTGTTGTACTGCACTTGGAATTAGGTAATTTACCACCTGGCTGGTCATTGCAAGTGAGGGACACATATGAGCTCAAAGCCAAACGGTGTCCTGGCGGGCGGGAACAGCCCACGGGAGAGAGCTGGAGAGGCTGAGCTACCAGTCCTTTCCCTTCTTCCAAATTCACCAATTAGAGAGGTGAGTGAGGAAGCGGCGCTACGCTAATTGATATGGCTCCACGTGGCAACATGAAATCCAAGTAAAGCAGATTCCCTACCACCAACTTGCCCTTCAGTATTCCCAGAAACATGTCCATCTCTTTACACTTCCTACCAAAATTGGGTGTTATGAATACTTTAAAATTTGTATCTATTGATTGGGCTAAAAACATAATTCATTATGGAGATATTTTTCAACTACAGTTGCCTGGGACTCACTTTTATAGATTCTGAGTCAGTTGGGTTGGCATGAGTTGCAATTGTGCATTTAAAAACATTCAAAAATCTCATTCCTGGTGATCCTGGTATATCGTTAACATTGAAGAAGCTCTGACATTTTATTGGGGTGGGTGGGTGGATGCTGTCAGCAAATGCTTCTCTCTACCTTTGATTAGAAAATGGCTTTTCCCCCCCTAATCTAATCCCTCCGTTTCCAATCAAAAAGCTGTGGTTCATTAACATTGGTGGTGGTGGGGCACACGAGGTCCCTCCCCAGCCTCTGCTCAGGAGCTGATCTGAGGTGAAGGGGAAGCCTGGCTCTCTCTGGGGCCCGCCCTCACTCCAGATCTCTGCTGTCGCGTGGGGTGGGGACGCTGTCAGGGAGGCTGCTTGGCCTATAGCACTGTGCTGGGTCTCCATCTCAGGAAACGTGCTCAACCCCCAGCATCCGCTTTCATTTTGGTTCAAGCTGTGCTATGTCTGGCAACGACTCCTCACCATTTGTAGGAAAAGGTTAAGGTTGTCCGAAGTCTCAGTATAGTTTTCATTTTAATTGTTAGTGCCTTTGTTGATTTTTGTAGGTTTCATGGAGGAGGCTTTAAAAATGTCTACTTATTTTGCCATATTTCCTGGAACGCCCTCCTTTCTTCCCTGAATTGAAAAAAAAAAAAAAGCTCAGAAGTGTTTATGCTGAAAAACAGAAATTTCTAGCTCCAGGCTCTCTCTCCCGCCCTGAGGCAACTATGTTTAAACAGTTGTTTCAATATGCGCAGATTCAATAATATGCTCAGACATTTTTCTTAATTTATAGATTTTAGTTAATATATTTTGATTCTCTTATATTTTTATTTCTGTTCTATTTTTAGATCTTTTATTATTTATTGGATCAGTCAGATTGGGCTAGGCTGTTTCTAATTCTATTTACTATTTTGCTTTACATATTTTGAGCATATGCTATTAGGTATATCTAATTAGAGATATCTTCCTGGGAGGTTGACACTTTTATCATTATGAAGTGTCATTCTTTATCTTTAGTAAAACCTCTTTACCTTAAAATTCACTCTGTTGGAAGGAAACCAGACTTTTGGTGGTGAGCATGCAATAGAGTATTCAGATTTTGAATTATAATATTGTATACCTGAAATGTATATGTTGTTATTTAATTTTAAAAAAGAGTATGCCATAAACCAAAGATTATAATTAATTCAATTCTGTGCCTCTTCAACCTATAAACAAACAAACAAACAAACAAACAGTAAACCAATAGAAATAGAGAGGCCCAAGCTTTCACATTTCTTCCCTGATCTTTTCCATCAAGCTACTTCTATATTTGTATTATTAAAAGATGCAAATAAAGTTCACTGTTGAGACAAATAGGGGACATTTTTCACTGTGTTTGATATTAGTACACTTGTGCCAGCTTTCTTTCAGTTAGTGTTTGCATATACCATCCTTTCATGTTTGAAAATCCTCATATTAACACTTGGATTGCGGGAAACGAGTTAAGTCGGCTCGCGTGAATTGCGCGTACTCCGCGGGAGCCGTCTTAACTCCGTTCATATAGATTTGCGGTGGAGTGCGGGAAACGTGTAAACTCGGGCCGATTGTAACTGCGTATTACCAAATATTTGTTTGTTTGCCGTTCACAAAGATACCTACCTGCGTATGCGAACCGTTTCATACCCATTGGGGTAATAGGTATCATAAAAATCCCTTGTAAGTAGAGAACACTTTATGGCGCTGGTCGAGTACAATACCGTTAGGGTACCAATGTATTGTTTTCTCATTTTATAACCGATATCCCTGGATATCTCACCATGCAAAGAGAATAGTTATTGAGAAATACTTCTTGTGTCCGGACGTCTTTAGTTTTGAGTTTTGTGAATATTATTACGTGTTTAAATATTTAAATATATTGTGATAAAGACATTCATATAGAATTTTTTAACCAAATAAAATAAAATCGTTCCGCAAAGTGTTCGCATAATAATTATTTTTTTATATCAGATATCTATCGGAGTACCGCTATTTTCAGTTAGTATTATTTTTATTTGCTTTAACCTAGAATGTCGCAGCATTCAGACTATAGTGATGATGAGTTTTGTGCAGACAAGTTGTCCAATTATTCTTGTGATAGCGATCTTGAAAATGCGAGTACAAGTGATGAAGATTCTAGTGATGATGAAGTAATGGTGCGTCCCAGGACATTGAGGCGACGAAGAATTTCGAGCTCCAGCTCTGACTCAGAGTCAGATATAGAAGGCGGAAGAGAAGAATGGTCGCATGTTGATAATCCACTGGTCTTAGAAGATTTTTTAGGGCATCAAGGATTAAACACAGATGCTGTTATAAATAATATAGAAGATGCCGTGAAATTATTTATCGGAGATGATTTTTTTGAATTTCTTGTAGAGGAGTCAAACAGGTATTATAATCAAAATAGGAATAATTTCAAACTTTCAAAAAAAAGCCTAAAGTGGAAAGATATAACCCCTCAAGAGATGAAGAAGTTTTTAGGGTTAATTGTTCTCATGGGACAGGTGCGCAAAGATAGAAGAGATGACTATTGGACCACGGAGCCATGGACGGAGACGCCATATTTTGGTAAAACAATGATGAGAGACAGGTTCCAACAGATATGGAAAGCTTGGCACTTCAATAATAATGCGGATATCCTAAATGAATCAGATAGACTTTGCAAAGTGAGACCAGTACTAGATTATTTTGTGCCTAAATTTATAAATATTTACAAACCTCATCAGCAATTATCACTAGATGAAGGGATCGTACCTTGGAGGGGAAGATTATTCTTTAGGGTATATAATGCTGGCAAGATCGTTAAATATGGAATATTGGTTCGTTTGTTGTGCGAAAGTGATACAGGATATATCTGTAACATGGAAATTTATTGCGGCGAAGGAAAGCGATTATTGGAAACGATACAAACAGTAGTGTCTCCATACACTGATTCGTGGTACCATATATATATGGACAATTATTATAATAGCGTCGCAAATTGTGAAGCACTTATGAAAAACAAATTCAGAATATGTGGAACAATCCGGAAAAATCGAGGTATACCTAAAGATTTTCAAACAATTTCTTTGAAAAAAGGTGAAACAAAATTTATAAGGAAAAATGATATATTGTTACAAGTGTGGCAATCAAAAAAGCCTGTATACCTGATTTCTTCGATTCATTCTGCGGAGATGGAAGAAAGTCAGAATATTGACAGAACATCAAAAAAGAAAATTGTCAAACCGAATGCACTCATTGACTACAATAAACATATGAAAGGTGTTGACCGGGCCGACCAATACCTTTCATATTATTCGATATTGCGGAGGACGGTCAAATGGACAAAAAGGTTGGCAATGTATATGATAAATTGCGCATTATTTAATTCTTATGCAGTTTACAAATCAGTGAGGCAAAGAAAAATGGGTTTTAAAATGTTTTTGAAACAAACAGCTATCCACTGGTTGACGGATGATATTCCAGAGGACATGGACATTGTTCCAGACCTTCAACCAGTACCGTCTACTTCTGGAATGCGGGCTAAACCACCTACATCTGATCCACCATGCAGGCTATCGATGGACATGAGAAAGCATACGTTACAGGCAATTGTCGGAAGTGGAAAAAAGAAAAACATTTTGAGAAGGTGTCGCGTATGTTCCGTTCATAAATTGCACAGTGAGACACGCTACATGTGCAAATTTTGCAATATACCTCTACATAAAGGGGCGTGTTTTGAAAAATATCATACGCTAAAAAACTATTAATTTCTATTTGTTTTGATTTATTATGAAAATTTTATTTTAAACTTTAAAAATATGTGTATATTTTTAGGTAATAAGTATTTTTTGGGTTTTTCGTATTTAGTTTATATATATCGAATTATTTATGTACTGAATAGATAAAAAAATGTCTGTGATTGAATAAATTTTCATTTTTTACACAAGAAACCGAAAATTTCATTTCAATCGAACCCATACTTCAAAAGATATAGGCATTTTAAACTAACTCTGATTTTGCGCGGGAAACCTAAATAATTGCCCGCGCCATCTTATATTTTGGCGGGAAATTCACCCGACACCGTAGTGTTTAAAGTATTTATTATAGGCAAAATCTAGTAGGACATTTGTATATTCATATCTCATCCAACAATCTTTGTCTTGAATACTGAATATAGTTACTGATTTATTTGGATTTCAATTTAAAATCTTACTATTTACTTTCCATTCATCTCATTTGTTTTATGTTCCCCCTTTACTCCTTTCTTCCTTTTTGTGGAATTAAGTATTTTTAAAAAATATATATTTCTTTATTGATTTCAGAGAGGAAGGAAGAGGGAGAGAGAGATAGAAACATCAATGATGAGAGAGAATCATTGATTGGCTGCCTCCTGCACGCCCTACTGAGGATCGAGCCCGCAACCCAGGCATGTGCCCTTGGCCAGAATCGAACCTGGGACCCTTCAGTCCACAGGCTAGGGTGGAATTAAGTATTTTTATTACTTTTCCCTCTTATTAGTTATATGTTCTTTTATTATTCTTTTATTGACTACCCTAGAGGTTGCCACAGTTATCCTTGACCCACTGGCATATACCCTAAGTTAGTATATTTATTGCTTTGATACGATGCAAGGACCTGAGAAAAGTGTAACTCAACATTTACTTCACTTCCACCTTTTGTATGATTGTTGTTATGTGTGTGTGTGTTAATCCTCACCTGAGGGTATGATATTTTTTTAATGCCTTTTTTTTTTAGAGAGAGAAAGTAAAGGAGAGGGAAAGGGAGAGAAGAGGGAGGGAAGAGAGAGAGAGAGAGAGAGAGAGAGAGAGAGAGAGAGAGAGAAAGGAGAGAGAGAGAGGAGAGAGAAACATCAATGGGTTGCCGCCTGTATGTGCTCTGACTGGGGACTGAACCTATGACCCTTTGGTGCATGGGATGATGCTCTAACCACTGAGCAATACTGGCCAGGGCAACAGTGTTTTGTAGTTTTTAGTATACAGGTCTTGCCCTCATTAAACTTATTCCTAATATTTCATGTTTTTGATACTATTGAGAATGGTGCTAGTTTTCAAATTTCGTATTCCCATTGCTTATTTTTGGTATTGATCTTTTATTCCATGACCTTGCTAAAGTCACTTACTATTTTTAACAGCTTTCATTTGTAGATTCTTTAAGGTTTTCTACATAATCATGTTGATTTTGAATGAAAACAGTTTTACTTTTTTTCTTACCAATATATATGCACTTTACTTCTTTTAATTGCCTTATTTCACTGTTGGAGTTTCCAACAAATGTTCAGTCGAAGCCCTGTTCCTGATTTTACAGGGAGAGCGTTCCGTCTTTGACCATTGGGTGTGATGCCGGCTGTAAGTGCTTGGTGGGTGTTCTTCATAGAGTGTCCTTCTCTTCCTGCTTTCTAAGAGTGTTTATGATGAACAGGTGTGGAATTTTGTTCAGCGCTCTTCGTGCATGCATTCGGATGAGCATGATTTTTTTCTTCTCTGAATATGATAAATTACGCAGATTCATTAAAAAAAATTTAAAGCACCTTTGTTTCCCTGAGAAAACTTCAAATTTTAAGGTATAGTATCCTTTTTATGCATTGCTGGGTTTGGTTTGCTAATATACTGTTAAGGCTTTTGCATTTATATTCATTTTCTCATCTTATAAAAAATTATTTGATTTTGGTAACAGGGTAACATTGGCCTCATAAAGTGATGAGACATGTCATCCTCTATTTTATGAAAGATTTTTTTTTAATAAGATTGGCGGTTGTTCTTCATTAAATGATTGTTAGGATTCACCAGAAAAGTCATCTGGGCATAAAGGGATTTCTTTTTGTTTTTGAAAGGAGGTTATTAATTTCTTTAAGAGATATAAAGTTATTCAGATTTTCTATCTCTTCTTGGATATGTTTTGTCAATTTGTATTTTTAAAGGAGTTTTTCTATTTTACATGTTTTCAAATTTATTGGCATGAAGTTGTTTGTAATATTCCTTTGTTATTTGTAGTGTCTTAAGGATCTATAATGCATAATCATCATGCATAATATTGGTAATTTTGTTTTCTTCATATTTTAGAATCAGGTTATATAGAGATCTATCCATTATGTTGACATTTCCATTAATTTTTTTCTATTGTTTGTCCATTTTCTATTTCACTGATTTCTGCTGTTATCTTTATTTTTTCCTTCTTTCTATTTTCTTTGGGTTTAATTGCTTCTCTCCTGCCGCCAGCTTTTTAAAGTCAAATCTTAGAATATTTGTTTTAAACTTTTCATCTTTTTCTAAAGTAAGCACTTAAGCTTCAATTTTTTCTTTAAGCATTGTTGTGGCTATATCCCACAAATTTTAAAATATTGTGTTTTTATTTTATGTGGTTCAAAATACTTTCAAACTTCCTCTGTGATTTATTCTTTGACTTATGCTTTATGTAAAACTGTATTTTATTTATAAAATATTTGAGAATTTTCTAGGTATCTTATTGTTATTGATTTCTAATAGATTTCTCTTGTGGTCAGAGACTATTCTGTATGATCTCAATACTTTACAATATATTGAGAGTCCATGTGTGGCCCAACATATGGGCTATATTTTATGAATATTCCACGTGTACTTGAAAAGGTTGTATGTCTTGCAGTTATTGATGAAGTAATCTATATATTCAATTTAGTCAAGTTATTTGCCAGTGTTCCACAAGTCTTCTCTGTTTTTTTTTAAATATTTTGTCCATTCTGAGAGAATTGTGTTAAAATCCACTATATTTATGGATTTGTTGTTTTCTTCATGTATTGTGCTTCATGTATTTTTAAAAAAATTATCTTTAATTGGTGAAAGTATTACAGATTTTAAAGCTTTATTAGGAGAATATTTGGGTTGTTATATTTTCTCAATGAGTTGAGCTTTTGTCATTATGTATTAACCCTATTTTTTTTTCTGGAAATCTATATCTATAAAAGCCTAAGTGACTGAACGACTGAACAACCAAAGGGCCAGTTGACTGGTTGCTATGATGTGCACTGACCACCAGGGGGCAGGTGCTCAACACAGGAGCGGCCCCCTGGTGGTCAGTGTGCTCCCACAGCGGGAGCACCACACAGCTGACTGATGGGTGCCAGACACCGGGCTCAAGGCTGCCAAGTGCAGCTGCAGCATGTGAGCCTCTCCTGCCTCCGTGGCAGCACTACTGAGCGGCGGTGGTGGCAGGTGCAGCAGGGCTGGGGTGAGCGGGAGCGGCAAGGCCCCCAGCCTGGGCTCTGACTCCTCCCCAGCATACTCCTACATCCCTTGGGAGATGTTAGGCTGCTGGATTGGGCTGAAACTGGCAGTCTGACATCCCCCAAGGGGTCCTGGATTGCGAGAGGGCACAGGCCAGGCTGAGGGACCTCACCAGTGCACAAATCTGGGAGGGAGAGAGAGACACACACCCACTCACACACATCGATTGGTCGTCTCCTACACATGTCCTGACCAGGGCCAGGGATCAAACCTGCAACCCAGGTATGTGCCCTTGCCTGGGAACCAAACCTACTACCCTTAGGTGTGCAGGCTGATGCTCTAACCACTTAGCAACACTTGCCAGGGCTTGTGGCCATATTTAATTCATCATAGTAAAAAAGTTATTTACATTCTTCTAACATGAAAACAAACACAGAAACACCCAAAAACCTCAAAAATTCTCATCTCCTTGTGGAACCAGGCTCAGGCTTGAAGTCCTGGATCTGCTCATCTAAAGCAGGTTCAGGGGATGAGTCTCCCTGGGTAAAATTCTTCTCAATATGAAGGTCTGTAAGGTAAAGAGATGATTTATCTCCTCCCTCCTCTTCCCCAAACACCCAACATACACCAGTGAAGCAAAAATATAATAACCATATTAGACACCCTATTCAGTAATGGAGGGTATGGGTGGTATTTCTTGTAGCAGTCACTGGTTCATAGCAATTTTGAAATCCATCTTGGAAATGTCATCAGTTCCTTAATTAGGGCCTAGTCCTGCTTCTTGGGAATGATTCTTGGCATCACCTTTTGGGCTCTTGGTTCCACTATCTGAGTCATTCACCCTCTTCCATTAGAAACGGCCCCTGTTCGCAGCCTGTTTATTGCCTCTTAGATTGGGGATTCGAAGGCCTCCTTTCATTTTGTACTGTCTTTGTCCCTTCACTCCCAAACTAGTATACTTTCTTTAAAAACATTGAAGGCAGCCTGTGATTCAAATCATAATCCCCTCATTAGACAAAAGCCATACTTACAAATCTCTTTAAGAATAGGCCCTTCTGTATCTTTAGCCCCCATGAGGCTGCTGAGGGACTACGTCTCTAAATTCTTTGGAAGCCCTTTTGGGCATGCTCTCAAATATGTGTGAAGTCTTAACAAAGGATCCGATAGCTGCATCTTTATACAGAGATCCCATGTTACTGCTCTGGGTTTGAAGGTTTTGCTTGGAGATACTAGAATGAGAAAGTTATCCTTTCTAACCCATAAAGTCCTGGTTCTCTCTATTTCCTCTAAGTTCTACTAAAAAAACCAAAGAAGTTTCTTCTTCAACACATCTCCACTTGTCTTTTAGCATAGGCAACTAGAAAAACACAGTTTGCACTTTCTCATTCATCCTGGAACTCTCCCCAGTCAGACCCATGAGTTCATGAGGTATCCTTTTCATTTGTTCCATAATGAGAGGCAACATTTTTGCTAACTGTCCTACCAGTATGTGACCCAGGTGCTCTTTTCTCCAGCTTCCATGAACAGTTTTCTTGGTGTTCTTCAAGTCCCCTCCAAGAGTCTTCTGTTATCTTGCAGCTTTCAAGAAACTTCTAGCTTTTCCCCAGTGTCCAATCCCAAAACCATGTTTGAAGTTTTTGTTACAGCAGCACTCTACTTCCAGATACCAAATTTTGTTCTGGTTATCTGTTGCTGCCTAGCAACATTCTAAACCTCTTGTCTCAAAGTAGAGAATGTGTATGGGAAAGAACTCAAAGCATTCTATACTCTGTATTTAGTGGGCTACATGAAAAACGTTACTCTCTCACATATGCTTGCCCACGTGATTTTTCTTTTTTTCTGCCTATTTCTGTTCAGAATATAACACACCACTTCATCACTCTCTACCCTTGGCTGTCTTGGAAGTAGATTTATTTACTGAAGGCAAAACAAAAGAATGAAGGTTAGGGGAACGGAAGAGGTAGAGGCAGGAATGACTTTGGCCATGCCAGAAAATTATTACTGTGTGGTAAGGTAGCAATTTGTCCAGGTGTCTGATTTGTGTACCTCTGAGTCCCAAATCTAGAGGCAGGTGGTTGAACAAAGTTAATTTCTAGCTGTCTTATGCAGGGCTGAATTTTTCTGGGTTGGAGAGACTACTTATGCTAAATCCAGCTGCAAATGTATAATAAAGGGACACCCCCCGCCCCCATTTTGTTTTATGATGACTTGAGCTTCCATTCTTACAATTGGTACAAGATTGTCTTTGGCATTTTAATAAGAAGGAGTTGACGCATTTTGACCCTTAATCAATGTATATTGAACAAAGAATAAAAGTTAGAGCAAGAATACCAGGGCCCGTGAATCTGCAACTCCCTTAACATGGAAGTCTCAAAATCATCATATTTGGTGAGGACCAGGAAACTCGATTTGGCATTCTCACCAAAGTTTGACACCTGGCTTCTCTAGTTCTTGAGGTCTGTTGAGCTTAGTATCCTTGATCTCTCCCCCCGCCATGCCCCCCAGGTAATCTCTTTGATATGTGTCAATTACTCACCAATAATGCCAACATTTATTGAAAGCTTACATTATGCCTGGAATTGAGTTAGCTGAGGGAACTGCTATTCATGTTGTCACATTGAATCACAACAACCACGGGGGTTAAATACCATAATTATTCCCATTTTACAGAGAGGACAGTTGAGATTTAGAGAGAACAAACAACTTGCCCAAATTCACACAGGCAGTAAGTGAGAGCAGAGAGCTTCTGCCAGATGTGTCCCACCCTGGTTAAATGGTGACCTTCACATTCTACCATGTGTGTATATAGACTTGCAAGGGGCTTTGGTGACACAGTTGCCATCCAGAAAGCGACAAACAATTGCGTACATAAGCAACAGATTGTTAGAACATGCAGCTTTCATCCAAACTAAGAGATCAGAGGGAAAGATCATCCTGAGACCCCACCTACTCTCTCAATTCATCTGCCCACGATCCCTCATGGAAACCCCTGGAAATGCCTTCTATGCACATATCTGAACTATGTCCAGAAGACTCAGCCAGTGGCTCAAAAGGTTATTAGATAACTTGGGGAGAAGGGCTGGTACAAGAAAAAATAGTAATAATACAGGGTAGCAAATACTAAACGACAAAGGTGTGATACAAGGAGTACTGTGGGGACTCAGGAACCACTCCCAGGCTGCAAGCCAGGGAGCGCAGATAAGGAGGGGACGGGGACGCTGATGAACTTGTGCCACTGGCTGGCAGTGCCAGTGTCCACACTTCCTCGGCAGCTATACCAGCCAGCAGAGAGGTGATGGCCGAGCTGTTTGCTTGAGATGCTTGTGGCAGTATTGCCTGCTTTGTCTCCGATTGGTGTAAGAATTGTTATGCTGTAGCTTTTCTTTGATTCTGCGAATTGGAGTCGTTTGAGCTGGTGAGCAGTCATTCTGCCACCGAGAGCAGGCAAGACACGGGAGGCCCTGGAAAGAAGAGTGCTGTAAGGAAAGAGCATCCTGCTCCCGCCAGGTAGGTGTCCCTTCTGCCTTGGCACTCTCAGGGAGGAGCAGAAAGGAACAGGCAGGCTTCTGACTTTGTGGGACAGTCTGAGAACCATCTTGCTATTTTTTATTTTCATTTTTACTTGCAACACAAACCTTCGCTTCACGGTGCATTCTGTCAGCTTCTGGGCACATGAGAGGTAGGCGGGTGGGGACCGGGGAAGGGGACTGGAGATTCTTAAGCAACTATGTTGTCCTCCAGGCACGGGGCAGAAGAGAAAAAAGGGGTCTGTCTGCGAATGGACTTGACAGAGGTCAGCGCCCTGCAGGTTTCAGATAGTCTTTAAGATTTCTAGCTTACACCTGTGTCCAAGCGCCCTCTTCCTCTCATCAAATCTATTTGACCTTGGGGGTTGACGGGTAGTGGCCCAAAACGTGCCTCCCTAGAGTGTAGGGGTGGGCAAGCGAAGAGCTTCCACCTCCTCCACCCATTTCTGCAGCCCCGGCGGAGACGCAGGTGTGATTGTGGCCCAGGGGTGTGGGCACCGGGGATGAATTGGTTAAGGTGGGGGGCGCCGGGGTGAGTCGTCCAATACAGAAGAACAGCAGTTTGCCAGAGTGAACGTGGGCAGCTTCTTTGGGTAGGAAAGGAAGGAGGACCGTCTGCCAAGCTCCAGCTCACCCCCCGCGTGTGCCTGTGTGTGCGCGCGAGTGTGAGTGCGCGCGCGCCAAGGCGTTCCTCAGGTTGCGCTGCCTGGATACCAAGGGAGCTTGGTTATTGGCAAGGCGACTGAGTGGGGGTGGGGGCTCCCCGACCCTCGGGGAAGCGCGGCGCGGGCTGCCGAGCCGAGCCCTGAATACCGGCTCCCGGCGCGCGCTAAGGCGGAGTGGGGCGGGCGCTGCGGGCGGCCTCCAGGCCCCGGGGGGCTCGCCGGGGAGGAACTGGGGAGGAGGCCGAAGCTGCATGGAGTTTCTAGGGCGCGCAACTCCGGCGGGGCCTCGGCCACTGGGCTCCCGGGCGCTGCGAGGCAGCCGCGCACATGGGCTGAGCCCGCGCGCTGGGGCTCGGCACGGCCAGCGGGAGCGGGAGGGGTAGAGGAGCGCGCCGTGCAGGGTGCGGGGCACGAGAGCCCCAGACGGGAGCCGAAGACAAGGACAGGGAGGCACGCGCCCACATAGTGCTCCAAGCCGACGAGGGACTCGCGCTGGCTCGGCGCGCGCTTGGGGAGCGGCCTGGGGCGCCGTGGGAGCCGGCGGCAGCGAGGATGCCGGCGCGGGGACGCGGCCGCGGGCTGGGTGTGTGAGTGTGCGGCCAGAGCTGCCCGCCGGCGCCCGCATCCGCGCCGCCCCCTCCCTGCGGGCCTCTGAGGGCGCCCCCAGCTCCGCGCCTCCGCGCCTCGGAACCCGGGCTTCAGGGCTGTGGGCCCGCGCGGCCGGCCCTGGCCCTGCGAGAGGTGAGTGCCACCACCCGTTCGCCCCCTCTCCTCGTCTCCTGCCCTCGCCTTCCCCGGCGTTCTCACCCCTCTCCACGGTGCGCAAAGCCCGCGGCTGGCTCGGGCCCCTCTCCCCGAAGTGGGCGGGCGGGCAGGTGGCCGACAATGCCTCCATACCTGTTGGCCCGGGCAGAGGGCATCCCAGCTCGCCGGAGCCACCTTGCTCTCCCTTGGGGGCTCCTGGACGCCGCCCGGGGGCGTGGGGCTGGGCAAGGGCCATGGGTGTCCCACTTGGGTCCCGGAACTGTGCGGGCTGTAGGTTGGGGGCCAGGCGCCAGGGCGGAGGGAAGGGACGGGAGGGCAGGCAATCCGAACCGCAGCCCAGGTGGGAGGGCAGCACGGCTTCCAGGTCTCCAGGAAGCCGGGAGTTATGGCGATCAGGCGAGGCGGGAGGCGGGGGGCAGGCTTCCCTCCACCGCCAGCCCCTAGCGCGGGCTGCTCGCCTACCTGGGCGCACGCTCCTCGCCTCCACCCGATCGGGGTCCGGGCCCTGCGGAGTTCGGGATAACCGGGGAGGCCTCTGGCAGCCCAGACCGGGACTTGCTGACGCTCAGCTGGCCCCTGGGCACCAAGCAGCTCCGTGGGTCGGGCGCCCGGGCAGCGGCAGACTCCGGCTCTCCGGGTAGTTTGGGCTGAAACTCGTGTCCCAGCCTCCCCGGACTGGCGCCACAGGGAGCGAACTTCCTCAGACTTGGCCGGAGGGCTCCCAGGCAGCAGCAGGTAGTTCTGGGGCAGGGCTGGGGGCCAGGGCGAGCGGGGAACGCCTCTCACCTGCGGGCCGGTGGTGCAGAGGGTGGATCCAGGGTTCGTTCGTTCGTTTGTTTCGCCTCGGAGGCGCCAGCCACGTGCGCCCTCTGCCCCCGCCCGGCCCAACTCGGCGCTTGCACAGCTCTTTTTGGTTTGGGGAGGAGTGTGTGGGGAAGGCGCCTTCCTTGCCGTTGCCCAGGTTCCCGCTCTCAGCCCAGGTGAAACGGCGACTGCAGTTCCTTGGGTGCCAAGACCGGGGCGCCATCCCAGCCCCTGAGCCTGTGTGTTGGCAGAAAAAGGAGACTTAACCTGAGCTCAGGGAATAGGGGCTCCTTGATGACTGTGTGTGGCTATGTTGGGTCGCGAAGTCTGATTAGTTGTAATAATAATTACATTCTAGAGTGGATAAGAGCGGCCTCGTGATAGAGGTGAGGTGACCTCTAGAAGAATGGTGAATTTTCTGCACTCTGTATGTCCAGACACACCCAGCGTCTGTGCAAATGGGAACACTCTTAACTCTCAGGATTTCCACATTTTGCTTCTTTAACTGCTGACTTTTAGTAAAAAAAGATAAACTCTTTTTCAAGTCAGGCATCAGAGCTTTGGAAAGGGTTTTAAAGCCATTTGGTGTGAAATTGTCTGGAGGCTAGAGCAGGACAGGTTTTTTTTTTTTTTTCCAAATCAAAGCCTGACTGCAGCTCTCCTTGGCTTGCTGGTGGTTTTAATTTCATTTTTTGGGGGGTGGGGGTGGGGGAAGGGGGAGTGTTGATGGAGTCCCAATTTTATTTATCTGAGGCTTTGACTGAAGCCTAGATGGCAAGTGATACCCCCCTCCCCGCTGTGCTTGCAGCTCTATTGTGGCACCCAGTCAGGATTCTTCCTGGACCCGAGAGCTGCACAGCCAGCGCTGCTAGTCCCTTAGGCAGTTGGTGGTGGCCCTGGTGAGTGCCCCGTGGATGCTCTGGGCTGCGTTCCCCCAGCAGCAGGGCCCTCCTTTCTGAGTTCACTGCAGACCTGTGGGTTTTTCATGGCACCAGCTGCCTGGAGAGCAGCGATGTTTACTGAGAAGCTGGTCTAGGACACTGACATTGGTTGCGGGATAGATCCAAGTGGAGTAATGAAAACAAAACTCGTAGGAAACCCAATCCCTAGGCTATTTTATTGGAGGAGCGCTAAATCCTCTTAGAACGATCACCTTTCTCTGAACTCGGAATGTAACTATTGCCAGTAATCAGGCCTTCAGTGAGGGTGCAGAGTAAGGGCTTTTTAGAAAGAAAATAATTTAATTCATCTGGTTCTGTGGAGAAACTGATGCACATGACTTGATGAAGACACACCGCTCTGAGGGGCGGTGGGGATTGGCATGCAGTGAGGGTGTGTGTGTGTGTGTGTGTGTGTATGACAGCTGCTTGGTTGACTTGAACATTTATCTCCATGGTGGGAGGACTCTGATCAGTGCTTAATACTGGGGAGTGTTGGGCTCCAGTCTAGAAATTTCTTTTTCGTAGCGAGTGGACAGTGTGCTCCGAGGCCACCAGCCAGCGAGAGAGGTTTCTGTGCACTGGTACTTACGCCTGCAGTCCAGGCTTTGCCAGCCCAGTCCACCAAGAGTACAGCCGCCCATGCCATACTCTTGGGTGGCAGAAAGGCCGCTAGTTCTTATGCTGAGAGGAGTTCTCCTGGCTCTGATAGAACTTTGGACGTTTCAGGTCTTTGAAGACACTCTTTATTCAGAGTTCGGAGCCTCTGCTTGCTGCAAGACGCTGTCACACATCGGAGCTCACATCATCCTCATTTTTCATATTTGGAAAGGGATGCTAAGGGAGGTTAGGTTCAATAACTTTCCTGGGGCTGCGTAGCTTGTGGGGAAGAGGCAGGGTTATGGTTTGATTCCAAGAGGCCGGGCTTTCTGATTCTAAGTCCCCGGCTCTTTCCACACTGCTGCTTATGATCCGAAGGGTATTTTAGTCACCTTTGACCTTTGGTGCCTCTTTCAGAGTCAGACCCGTAGTGGGTGCCCTGTCTGTGTTTGCTGAGTGAATCTAGGTCGGCGTCTCACTCCTCATTCCTGATGAGGAAGCTCAAGCTCTGGAGGAGCCGGACTTGTGCGCAGTGGGTCAGGGGAGAAGGCCCTGCCCGCCCGGGGGGCCCATATCCCAGCCTCCGGAGGTGCAAGGCCAGGTTTGGCTTGATTGTGGGCTGCTGCTTGTTTGTTCGCATGCTCCCTGTCAGTGTGCTCACATTAGTGTGGGGTGGGTGGCATCTTTGCCCTTCACTGGAGGCTTAAACTAATGTAGTCAGAGTGTCTGAAATATCCTTTTATGATGAAAAGGCAGCGCAGTGAACAATAGCCTCCGATTCCTGTTAAAAACCGTGTGTCCTGGCTCTCAGGCGATGAAACCATCTTCCAGATGGGCAGAGCCTAGATCAGTGATGGCGAACCTTTTGAGCTCCGCGTGTCAGCATTTTGAAAAACCCTAACTTAACTCTGGTGCCGTGTCACATATAGAAATCTTTTGATATTTGCCACCATAGTAAAACAAAGATTTATATTTTTGGTATTTATTTTATATATTTAAATGCCATTTAACAAAGAAAAATCAACCAAAAAAAAAATGAGTTCACGTGTCACCTCTGACACGCGTGTCATAGGTTCGCCATCACTGGCCTAGACTGATCCCTCCGTCACTCCTTTTCAGAGTAATTCTGAATGTGGTTAGAAAGACGGAAAATGAAAACACAATGGTTGCATCCGACCTGCGGTTTTCAAAGTGAATATGATTTCAATCACTTGAACAAAACCATCTAATAAGCGGTTAGTTAATATATTATCTAACAAAATGTATTCAGTGCCTGTATGTGGTATGGATATTGAGATAAATAGGACACAGCACCTGTCATAAAAAATTCACAGGTGAGTGGGGAAGGCAGACCATGTATCCGGGGCACACATTTGTGGTCAGAGACAGCAGGCAGCTAGCCTAGGATGGAAGTGATGTCTGAGCTGAGCTTAAAGGGTGACTAGGAAGTGGTCAGCCTTAAACAGGTATTCTATGCAGAGGACCTAGGGTAGGCACAGGGAGAGAGGTAAGAAAGCATATAGAAAATATGGGGAAGCAGCTGGTAGTTTGGAGTTCCTGGAGCTTACAGGTCGAGGCAGAGAGTGACGAGAGAAGAAGCTGGAATGATAAATGGAGGTCTTTGATCAGGACTGGAGGTTCCACATTTCTCCATTAGGGGATGGGCAGCATGGTCAGATTTGAATTTTAGGTAAGACTTGTTGGGGACCTTGTAGAGAATGGATTTGGCAGAAAGACCAGCGGAGTGGATACCAGTGAGGTGGCTAGTGCTGAGGCCATGTGGGGTTGTGGAGCAGAAGAGATGGACTGGGCAAATGTTTAGGACAGCGGTTCTCAACCTGTGGGTCGCAACCCCTTTGGCGGGTCGAACGACCCTTTCACAGGGGTCGCCTAAGACCATCCTGCATATCAGATATTTACATTACGATTCATAACAGTAGCAACATTACAGTTATGAAGTAGCAACGAAAATAATTTTATGGTTGGGTCACAACATGAGGAACTGTATTTAAAGGGCCAGAAGGTTGAGAACCACTGCATGGAAGGAACAGGAAGGAGGCTGGTATGGCAAGAGGTGAGTTTAGAGAAGCAGGGGCTAGTTCATGGGGAGCCTCAGAAGTCACCCTGTGGAGTTTGAGTTTGATACTGAGTTTGATGGAAGCCACTGGAGGGTTTTAAATGGGAGAGTGAGTGACTTAAACATGTTTTTGAAAGATCATACCGGCAACTTTGCATTCTGTGTGCACTATCTTGGTACAGTAAAACGAGTCTTTATTAGAGTGTAAAATGAAACGTTTAATGTTTAAGAGTAACAGATGGAGAGAAAATGCTTTGGTAACCTTAATTTAGTGGTTTCTAATGTAGCAATTAAGTGTGGGTACTGACAAAACCACATTTTAGAAGAATAATGAAAATCAGTGGTCTAAAAATGTTCACACTGCTTGTTCAAAGATGTTGGCATTTTGAATGATTTTTATTTTTATTTTTTTGAAAATGAGCACATATTTATTTTATATTCAGAAAAGAATTGTTTGAAAATGTAGACACTGATGACCAGAAATGTCTTGAATGGGGTATTGTAAGAAGCATATCTACGAAACACTTTTTCCTACCATTCTATTTCTGGAAATATTTTGCACCAGCTGCCCCAATGGGTGGCTCTTTGTTTGATTCTTAAAAATATTTTTATTTACAAAAGCAAACATTTTTAAAAAAAATGTAAAGCAATACAGAAATGTTACATAAAAAGTGATAGCATTTCTCTGTTCTCTCATTCCCCAGACAATTACCATTCTGTACATATATTATTAGACTTTTTTCCTATGCATTCCAAATATCCTATATAATAAAAGTGTAATATGCTAATTAGACCGGATGTCCTTCTGGACGACCTTCCTGATGAAGCTGGGGCTGTAAGGAAAGCCTGGGTCCTGGGTGCCAGAGGGAAGCCGGTGCCGGCAGCCAGGGGAAGCAAGGCCTACTCTTGCACGATTCTTGTGCATCAGGCCTCTAGTACATCTATATTTTG
The DNA here is from genome assembly GCF_028538775.1 of Myotis yumanensis. Taxonomy (NCBI): domain Eukaryota; kingdom Metazoa; phylum Chordata; class Mammalia; order Chiroptera; family Vespertilionidae; genus Myotis; species Myotis yumanensis. The sequence continues at coordinate 86,456,672 of NW_027223755.1, read as the reverse complement.
TCGAAGGATTTTGGAATAATGCTGTAACAAAATTCCTTCCTCTACAGCTTGAAACCTAGATGACCTTCCCCCCTTGAATAAAAGTCATTAGGAAACTTGAATACATAGCTTAGCTAGGAGAAGCTGCATCTTGTCTTTTTAGTATTCAGAGTGTTCACTGAAAGCATACTTTATACTTATAAAGAATAGGGCAATTAAATATTCATTAAATGTTCATTTTTGAGCATTGAAATATATTGCTCTAACATTGGAGCCCAGAAGTTGGTACATGATTACAAGCCACTTGCAGTGTTTCATTAACAAAAGTTAGCCAATATGGAAGCTCAGAAGTGCAAATTAGGGAGCTTAGCTAATTATTTTGCTGACATATTTATTGCAGTAGAGTACTATTCTTTGAAAACAGGAAAGGAAAAACCTTCAGTGAAGTGTTCCTTAGAGCTGTTGATGTGTTTGGGAAGAGCTGTACATCTGTGTGGTCTCACCGTGCAGACGGGGTGTGGGGCTGGTGTTGGGAATGAAACTCAGTATTAGGGTAATTGAACAGTGTCGGATTGGTCTCATTATGTGATTCAGCAGAATTACTACTTTCTCATCATTATTTTAATTACATCCTCTCTTGGTGAAGAGAAGAGCCAATATATGCTTCGAAGAGAATGATTATAAAGTAATAGAATCATGGAGTTTAAGGGGGAGCAGGGACCGAGGTTATCTCATTTTACAGATGGGAAAAACGAGGACCGCAGGAGTAAATGACATGCACTCTGTCAAACAGAGTCTATTTCCTCACCCTAGTACCTCTTCCCTATACTCTGTAATGGCTCTGTGTTGTCAGAAAATGTATTTGTTTTGGTAAACCCGAGAATTAGAAAAGCACTCCGAAGCTGATGAAAAAATGGGAGGGTGTTTGAGCTGTTCATTCATTCTGTAAAATGTAATCTGCTTGTGTACTGATAACAGGCCTGACTACTGCGTAAACATCTTTATAGCCTGGGAAGAAAGCCTCAAACATCTGTACTACACATTGATGTAGCATGTCAGCCTCCAGCATTCCTACGGCTTGTCCTTAAAACCAGTTGTTCTGTTGTTTAATCTGGTCTATGGTGGCCAATTCATTTTACACACAGACACGCAAACACATATTCCATATCCAGCAGGAAGTGACAAGTATTCATCCTCTTCTGATTATTAGTATTTCCTCATTTTACAGATGAAGAAACGAAGATGCAGCAAAGCTGGGTAACTTGCCCAGGGTCCCAGGTTAGCCTCCATGGTCTCCTCCAGAGGCATGTGATGCGCTACCTGAAATCTCCACCTTCCATTGCCTCTCAAAGACAAGCAAACTCTACAACAAAGACCAGACTTGCCCTGGCTGATGTGGCTCGGTTGTCATCCCATGTACCAGCAGGTTGCTGGTTCCACTCCGGATTCCAATCAAGGGCGCATGTCTAGGTTTTGGGCTTGATCCCTGGTAGGAGGTATGCAGGAGGCAGTCGATTTATTGATGTGGCGTTCTTACAGTGATGTTTCTATCTTTCTCTCCTCTCCCTTCCACTCTCTCAAAATCAATAGAGTATTCTTTAAAAAAAAAAAAAAAAAAAGGAAGAGCAGACTGACTTTGTGAAATTGCTGTAACTAGTTGAGTCACTTTTCGTCTGGGCAAACTCATGGATGTAGACCTAGAAAGATCTCTTCTGGGGATTCAGTTTTCAAGTCTGTTTTGTGGGTTGTCCCTAATCCCTTCCCTTCATGAGTCACTTGGAGGCAGCAGGTTGAGGACGGATCATCTCTCAGCTGAGGCTGGTGGCCCTCTTTTCACTCCCAGATCCAACTGTCAAGTTAGTTACAAGGATGTTAACCTGCTTCTGAGCGCTGGTAGATCCAAGTACTGCTGTATTCCAGCTTGGCTCCTGTTTTATCTTTTAATAAATACCGAAGTTCCCTACTTCTCCACATAGAGAAATAAATGCTTCTTAAAAAAACCCAGAGGCACGGAATCTGTGGGGCCCTCAAAGGGCAGGAATCGCAGGAGAAGGATCACAAAATTAAAAAGGAGGGAAATATAAATACTGGCAGATACTGTCAATGGGCCCTCACTCAGAGACCATAGCCATAAATTTTTAGTTACGGTGCAGGCTGACTCAGAACCTTGCACACCAGGAGGGACTGGACAAGGGCATCTGGGTAGACTCCTCTACTCTCTCCATTTTGGACTCTGGCCCTGAGGTCCATGTGCTTTGGGATCCTTGAATGAAAGGTGTTGCTGAAAAAGAAAGTTCTGTACTCTGATTTGAAGCGGTGCGGTTGCCGAGAGAGAGAGAGAGAGAGAGAGAGAGAGAGAGAGAGAGAGAGAGAGAGAGAGAGGAAGAGAAAGAAAGAGAGAGAGTGCGCGCTAAAAGCTAAAAGATGGCTTTCTCCTGGAATGAGCACCTTGCAGAAGCTTGGAGGTCAGGGGAGTAACCTCAGACATGAATGTAAACACAAGAGGCAGGTTCTGATTCGGGATGGTGACCCATCATCACTTGGAACTTTAGTGGGTGATCCTGCTCTCTTCTTGGGAAAGGTGATACAGACCTTTCCAGAGGGAAGTCAATTGACCCAGGATTTGAGTTTTAGAACCAGAAGTGGAGAATCTAGCTCAGTGTTTCTCAAATTTTGCTGCACATTAGAATCCTCTGAGGAGCCTTAAAAATGTCCCAGTGCCCCATCACATACCAGGAAAGTGATGTCAGATTCTTGGGAGTGATGGGGTCCAGCCCCCCAGGTGATTCAGTGCACTGTCCAGTCAACTTTGAGAATCAGGGCTCTAGACAGCTGTTCTCAAACTGAGGTGCCCTGCAAGTTGCCAAGGGATGTTGTTCAAACGCAAATTCTGATGCCAGGTCTGGAGCAGGCCTGGAGCCTGTGTTTCTAAGAAGCTCCAGGTTCTCCTACTGCTTCTCATTGGCCACACGGGGAAGGCAAGGCCCAGGCAGGAGAATCAGGTTCCTGATCTGTTTGGCTTCACATGAAAGGCTACTGGAACCACTGCCTTTTCATGGGATTACAGCATCTTTGGTTCATTCAGGGTAGGGTTGGAGAACAACGAGCCTGGACCCTGCCTCCCCCTCCCTCTTTAATATTATAAAGAACAGATCAATGAAATATTCATTAAAGTTCATCTCTGGACATTTAAACATTGCTTTAGTATTGGAGCCCAAAAGTTAGAATCATGACTACAGATCACTTGCACCTCTTTGTCCTTCAGAATCCAGAGCATCCTCCTGCCCCTGGTCAGCATTTATAGAGTCAGAATCAGAGGCTCCGAGAGCTGCAAGGGACCTTACCAATTATCTAGTCTAAACCCCTTAGCTTTGAAAGGGAGGAAACCGATTGGTCCAGAGTCACAAATCATCAGGCCAGGGCTGCTATGGACTGGAGACCAGGAGGAGGGACATGGCAGGATGAGGCTTGGGGAGAAGGAACCCCCTGCTGCTCCCCATGCAGGGGAATCAGGAAACAGAGACACCCAGAAAGATGGATGATGTAGTCAGGTTAAAAGTGCCTGTGAATCGAGAGACATTGCTGTTAATTATACTTGTGATTTTCCATCGCTTTTCCCTAGCCAACTTTAGTTTAACTGCACAGGAGCTTGACGAAGTTCTTTGCTTCTGCGGTTGGAGTTGACACCTTGACAGATGTTCAGTAGCTTGTTCCCAGGTGGGATGCTAATGCAGGCTGCCCTACCTGATGCAAAATAATTACATTTACTGTTTTCACCCCAAATATTTTCCTCCTGTCATCGAAACAAATAAAGAACATTCTTGACATATAGGTTTCTTGATGCCATGGTGATTATCTTAAACTTGTTGTAAGAATAGTTCCTAATTGATGCTCTTGGCATTTATCACCTAGATGTGATGTGTTCAGCATGTGATGACGAACAGATTATATTTTGTTGGATCCTTTCCTTCTGCTTTTTTCAACTGAAGGCACCTGTTTCAGCATGTCAGTGTTGACAGGGACAATTTCCTGCCTATCTCTTCATGCTTTGCTTCACATGAAGGCTCAGAGACTGAAGGGGACATTGCATTCTCAGGGCGTATTTTGTCCTAGAAGATCAAGTCTTTGAAATAGAGTAGGAAAAGACTTAGGGGCACATGAAAGTTAGCATAAAGGTTGAGGCAGTATAATTATAGCTAATGGTTATATAAGTACTCCTTTCTAAGTACTTCACGTATGTTAACTCATTTAATCCCTACAATAACCCGGGGAGGTAAGGTAGATGCCATTATTGTCTCCATTGGTGTAGATGAGGATGCCAAACCACAGAGAAGTTAAGTACTTTGCTGAAAGTCACACAGCTAATGAGTGGTGAAGCTTGTCTCCTGGCTCTGGAAGCCAGGCTCTTAGGCGACTAGGCCAGTGGTCGGCAAACCGCGCTCGCGAGCCACATGTGGCCCTTTGGCCCCTTGAGTGTAGCTCTTCCACAAAATACCAGGTGCGGGCGCACACGTACAGTGCGATTGAAACTTCGTGGCCCATGCGCAGAAGTCGGTTTTCGGCCTGGGCGAGTCTATTTTGAAGAAGTGGCGTTAGAAGAAATGGGGGGTGTCCGTCGGTCGGGCGACAGGAGACGTGGCGCAGGCAGGCCACGGGATACGCAGCGCGGGGGAGGCACCAAATATCAACAGTACTTAAACTATATAGGTAGGTTAATAACAATGTACCTACCTATATAGTTTAAGTTTAAAAAATTTGGCTCTCAAAAGAAATTTCAATCGTTGTGCTGTTGATATTTGGCTCTGTTGACTAATGAGTTTGCCGACCACTGGACTAGGCCAGTGATGGCGAACCTTTTGAGCTCCGCGTGTCAGCATTTTGAAAAACCCTAACTTAACTCTGGTGCCGTGTCACATATAGAAATTTTTTGATCTTTGCCACCATAGTAAAACAAAGACTTATATTTTTGATATTTATTTTATATATTTAAATGCCATTTAACAAAGAAAGATCAACCAAAAAAAATGAGTTCGAGTGTCACCTCACGGTGTTATAGGTTCACCGTCACTGGACTAGGCTGTACTGCCTCTGTAATGCCGATTGTCCAGGTGTGCTAGGCGTTTCAGAGAACTTTCCTAGGACATTTTCATGCAGACTCTGACGTTCCCCTCTCAGAGCACCCTTTTACCTTCACGGGGGTGGGTGCTGCTCCCTCCCACCATGGGAGTCGGTCCTGCTGGTGTTGACCCTGTCCTATTGCCCCAGTCTTTGCTTTTCTAGCTCTTTGTAGATGTGTCAACTTATGGGCCAGCTCATAAAGAAGAGAATCCACAACAATGGGTAAGGTTGGAATGTCAGTTGGGGCAACCCTGTGCACGGTAATCACCAGATACCTGTTCTGCATTTGACTTACAGACTTTACTACTGCACTCAGTTTGGTCTAATCCTCCTTTGGTGGCTACCCTTTACCCATGTCGTCGTAGGTTTCTGAGACTTTGGCTCTGCTATGCTTTGAGCATGGTAGTCTCTGTTCTGTTCTTGTTGGATTGTTCAGATTGATTGATCACATTACCCAAATAGGAGTCTCAGTGGGGTTCCACACCTGGTGGAGAGATGGGACCCCCTGAGTTCTCTGTCACTTCAGGTCTGCTCTCTGGGCTGGATTTCCTGAGTCCGGTCCTTGCCTTGATTGCTCTGTCCTTGATCACGGGCTGGGCCGCCTGACGGCTCATTGGTCATCAGCTGGCCTGGCCTTGGTGCTCCCTCTCTTCTCGCTGGCCTGGTGTTGCCTCCTGATTTTCACACTACAGCCCGTTCACTTAATGGTTAGCAAACTTTTTTTTTTTTAAAGGGGCAGATAGTAAATATTTATTTATTTATTTATTTATTTATTTATTTTGCTAAAAGTATTACAAAGGGTGTTACATAAGTGTCCTTTTTTTCCCCCCGCCCTTGACAATCCCCTGCCCTCCTTTACCCCCCAGTGTCTTATGTCCATTAGTTATGCTTATATGCATGCATACAAGTTCTTTGGTTGATCTCTTACTCCCCTCCCTCCTGCCCCCCAACCCTCCCTGGCCTTCCCACTGCAGTTTGACAATCAGTTTGAGGCAGCTCTGCCTCTGTATCTATTATTGTTCAAAAGTTTGTAATGGTCTTTATTATCCATGAATGAGTGAGATCATGTGGTATTTTCCCTTCATTGACTGGCTTGTTTCACTTAGGATAAGATAGTAAATATTTTAAGCTTTGTAGTAGGTCATACGGTCCTTGTTGCAATTACTCAGTTCTGCAATTATAGCCAGAAAGCAACCATAGACAAGTTGTAAATGAATGAGCAGTCTGTGTTGCAATAAAACTTTATTTACAAAAACAGAGGTGGACTGGATTTTGGCTCATGGTTGTAGTTTGCTGCTTCTGCTTCTGGATAACTCTTCACTGCTTCTCTCTGCCTTCCAACCTGCAATGACTGTCTCTTCAGAGGTCATTAGCAAGCCTACCCTAGAATCCTCAGTCACATTTCTGAATTCCCCAGAGCCCTGTACTTGTTCACTTCCCTGGCCTGTTGCTGTATTCACTTTGCAACCCTCCATCTAGAATAGCATTAACCATTCACTTTTTCAAGTTCTCAGTCAGCTAAATTGATTCCATTAAAATTTTATGTTGTTCAACTACACCTGGGCCCTAAATTATTTTTACTACTCCTTCTTTTGAACCCTTGGCTGATTTCTTGTCCTCTTTACTATCGCTGTATTCCTGAATTTCTTCGACTCTTCTAAATTTTCTACTACCCTCAGATGACTTTGATAGATTAAAGGCATGAACTCCACTCCCTCTTCCCTTGACCTCAACACTCTCCATCTTTTCTACTTCAAAATTTCTCCTTTCTTCCTGTTTCTAAGAAAGAAGTGTCCTTATTTGTTTACAAGGACAGCATGGCTCTGCCATTAATCTTATCAGTTTTCCATTCTCCTCAGCTCAAATATCAAACTTGCCTTTCCTTAGCTCATAAATATAAGTCTCCCCAAAACTTTGCTTGACCTTGTTGCCTCCCCAGGCTGCCATCTCATTTCACTCACCCTCTTTACTGCAAAGCTTCTGAAAAGGAGGGTCTGCCCCTGCTGCTCTCACTGGTTCACCTGACCTGAGGCTTGTCCCTTAGCTCTTTGCTGTTGGCCAACCCTACGGTTGGTCCCTATGATATTAAGTCGTAGGTACTTAATTCATTATGAACTTGCTTTTCAAAGATCACTGACATCCTCACTTTAAAATCGAACGAGGTGGACTCATTTATCTTACTTGGCAATATTTGACACTGTTCTCCAACCTTTTCCTATGGACCTGCCCCCTGAATGAACTGTGCTGGCTAATTCTCACCCATTAGATTTTGGTATTAGTTTTCCAGGGCTGCTGTAAAAAAGCAGCACAATCTGGGTGGCTTAAACTACAGACATTTATTTTCTCTCAGTTCTGGAGTCTGGAAGTCCAAGACCCAGGTGTCAGCAGGATGGTCCCCTCTGAGGGCCGTGAGGGAAGGCTCTCTGCCCGACCTCTCTCCTTGGCTTGTAGATGGCTGTCTTCTCTGCATCTTCACGTGGTTTTCCTTTCTGTGTGTCTGTGTTCAAATTTCCTCTTCTTATAAGGACACCAGTTATATTGAACCAGGGCCCACTCGACCTCATTTTAACTTAATTACCTCTTTAAAGCCTATTTCCAAATACGGTCACATTCTGAGGTTAGGAATTCACCATATGAATTTGTAGGGAGACACAAGTCAGCCCATCACACTTCTCTATCTCATGTTTCCCTTTCCAACCCTCAAATGTAGGTGTTCCCACAGTTCATGCATTTGCCTCTTTCTTTTCATGTTCTCTCTAGTTTCTTTCTTTGAACAATCTTTTCCACCCCTCTATGCTTTCACTATCTCTGAGCATCACCGTCTTATCAGACTTTAGGTGTAAATTATCCCGCGGGCACTCCAAACTCAGCAGGGTCCAAGCAGAAGGGACCAGTTCCTTCCCAATCTACAGTGTGTTCTCCTGCCTGGCCCGAACATCCAGCCCCATGGACACTCAGAATAAGAAGCTTGCTGTCATCTCTGGCTCTCGCTCCCCACCCACACGTGCTCGATCGATGTGTCAGTTTTGTTGTTTGGCACCAATGTTTGACCCCACTGCCACTGCTCTTATTCTGGTCTGGACTTGAGCCAGCTCCGACTGGTCCATCCACTGAAAATACAAGGTGAGTCATGCCACTCTGGGCTTCCAGAGACTTCCAGTTGCATTTTGAATTCTTAGTGACTTTTCGTTGGCCTCCTTGGGCATCGGACACCGTCACTTCTGTGTCTTCAAATTCCACCGAGACCGACCTCTGTGTCCTTGCTGTACTCTATCTGCTCCTTGTCATGCAGAGGCAACGTTAAATCTGACCTTCCCGGTGAAGCTGAATTTAATTTCTCCCTCTCTGTGTATGTATAATACTTACTTACCCAGACATTTACCCTAATGCGTATTGGCTTGCACTAAGTATCACAGTTAGAATAACAGAGTCCTGGAAAAGACAATTAAAGAGATTTTAGAAGACATCCCTTTCAACGAGGAAATAGACCCTCCATGAGCTAAGCTAACTTGCAGTCATGTCTCTTCTTCCCCTTCTACATTGTGAGCTTTTTAAAGGGCTTGGTGTGTGTGCCGTGTGTGGGCTGTGTGTGTGTGTGTTTTCTCCACAGTTCTTGGCACAGTGCTTTGCCTGAAAGGCATGATTAGAGATATTTCTTAAGTTTAATTGGAGGGCAGTCCTGTGGGGATCCAGCTGTGATCTGAAGACTCGGACATCAGTTGGGAAGAGCAAGCCTGTGTTGGTTTGCAAGATGGTCTCCCTGCAGTAATCTTTGTCTCCATCATTTGCTCTGTGATTATTTGCTCAGTGTAAAGCAGAGATAACACACCGGGCACTTCTCCCACTGGGGAGGTGACCGGTAGGGGAGGAATGGAAGTTACTTAAATGAACTACTTCTTTTAGTACCTTGAATTCTTTGGAGAAGATGCAGGAGAGGAAACAAAGTAAAATCAAGGTATTTCTTGATAGAATCCTTTAGGTAGATCTGAACAGATGAGTTAGGGAGTGATTATTTGCACTGAAATTGAATAATTCACGGTAGGGGCCTCTTAAATAGGAACTCCCTCATAAATTTGAATGGCGTTTCCAGATCATTAGGTAATTGGCAGAGGGAAGGGAAGGCAGAGAAAATCATCTGTGTGAACAGCAGCAGAAAGCGCCATCAGAAATAGCAGCAAGCAGGTCAGATATTATAACTCGAATCGCTGGGAAACTGATTGACTTATTGCACAGAGTAAAAGGTTCTTTGGAAAGGCTGTGGTGGTTTAACATTCTTTCTCCTGCCTTTCCGATGCATGGAATCTTCATGTCTCACTTTTCTCCAGGAAGCTCTTTGGATCCCTGCATTTATCAGGGCTGATACATGGTGCCTCTTGCGGGGGCAGTGAGCCCTTTACCCTGGAGGGGCTGGAAGTAACGCCTGCTGCACACCCCTCAGTCTTTTCCCCCCTCTGGCTCAGTGCTTCTTGCATTGCCTGGGGGTGAGGGGATGAGGCCTGTCTGGGTGCCACAGGGGCCCCCCTTGTGGTCACAGCTCCGGGGATACTGGCTGTCACCAGTCAGGCAGCGCACACAGTTTCAGGAATAGTTGCAGCACCGAATTGCCCAGCTCAGATCCATTCAGCCTTCATTTAGAAATGTTTGGGAGCAGTCTGCCTTGTGGGCCATGGCCTGTAGATTGACCAGCGGTTCAGGGCTTTTCGAAGGAGACTGCCGCCCTCTGAGCACTGTCTTTACGTGCGTAAATGTGAAGTACAAAGCAAAACATTTGTGGTCAAACATCAGCAAATAAGAAAACGGGAGAAAATAAAATGTACTTTTAATCCCATGATCCCAGAGATAACCGTGGGCCACAGTTTGGGGATAAAATCTCCCCGAGTTTGTGTTTGGGTGTTTTAGACATTTATGAAGCCTTCCTCTCTTTATTAGGAGGGGTGGTGAGGGGAATACTCGTGTACAAGCTGTCTTTTAACTTAATATTTTGTGGATGTCTTTCCAGGTTGTTCCATATGCTGCTTCCTCATCATGTTTAGTAAATGCGTTCTAGTCCTCAAATGGGTGTGTGTTATTTTTGACTTTACTGTTGAAAAATATTGCACATCCATGAGTGTTTTTCTAAGAATACATTCTCAGGAGTGGAATGATCAGGTCAAGGATTTGGGACCTTTTCCTAAAGATTTTCCCCATTACACTCCCAGCTGCAATATGAGAGGGCTCATTTCCACGCATCCTCACCCACATTCGATATTGGCATCAGCTCTTTTTGAAACTTGATAGCCAAAATGGTTTCGAATTGTTTATTCTGGATTGCTGGGATCATAAGCAAGCATGCACATTTTTAAAATGTACTTGTTAGCCGTTTGATTTTTTTTTTGTGAGTTGCATATTGAATCTTTATGTTTACTTTTCTATTAAAGTGCTGTTTTCTAAAAAAAAAAATAAAAATAAAGAAGACTGGTAAGAACTCTAGTAGATAGAATAGTACTCTTTGTGTATTAATGCTACAAAATTTCCCAAATATGCTGTTTATTTCTTTTATATTATTTTTAACTTACTGTTTTTTAAAAAAATATTTAATCAAATGTTGTATCCTTCCCTTTTAAATATTTAAGTTTTGGAGTCATGCTTAGAAAATTCTTCCTTACCCCCCCTTCCCCAAAATTACATAAATATTTACTTCTAAATGTAAAAAAATTTCTTCCAATTAAAAAAAACCTGTTTTATTAATGTATCATATTTCAGATAGTGTAAAAGTTGAATAGTATTCAGCAGCTTCTAACACCAAGTGGCTGCCCCCTGCCATCCTGGGAACCACGCTGGGGGCAAGGTTCCAGGGAGCTTGGTGCTGGATTCTGCCATCAGGCTGGGTGGGAGCCGAGGGCCCCTGGGTTCTGTGCACAGCCTGGCCCCTGTGTTCTTGTTCACAGAAGGCACCTCACTCCACGCCTGCACTGGGCCTGGTGTGCCCTCTTTTTTATTTCTGCTGAGGCTGACCTGCTGGCTCCCTGACACAGGACACAGGAGCGGGATGCTAGCTCAGGGCTAGGGACAGGGCTCTGGCTGCCTCTGACCAGGGCCTCCGGCAGCACAGACACTATCAGTGTGTGCTTCTCAGGGTTCTGGTGCTGACTGGCTAGCCCCTTCCTAGTGTAGACCCATGGCAGGCAAGAATCTGTCCTACCCTTCCCTCCGCTAAGGCCCTAAACTCCCTTGTGCTTTCTTTTTTTAAATATATACGTATATTTTTATTGATTTCAGAGAGGAAGGGCGAGGGAGAGAGAGATAGAAACATCATTGATGAGAGAGAATCATTGATTGTTTGCCTCCTGCACGCCCCCTATTGGGGATCGAGCCCGCAACCCCGGGCATGTGCCCTTGACTGGAATCGAACCTGGGACCCTTCAGTCCGCAGTCCGATGCTCTATCCACTGAGCCAAAGCAGCCAGGGCCATCCCCTGTGCTTTCTTACCTCCAGATCCCTTGGAGACCTCTCTGTCCCCTCCTCTTTGACCTCCTGCCTCACAGAGGAATGTGTCCCTGCCTCCGGTCCTTCCTCCTTCATTCTTATTTGCACAGTGTTTGGGAAAGGAGAGGCAATAAATGAGTGAGATTGATTTGCCAGTTTTTACCAGAGGTCTAATATATATTTTTATCGTTATATTTTAAAAAGCCACCTATTATTAATTGTGCCCGTGGTATGATATAGGGAACCTATTTTATTGTTTCATCAAACGATTTTCAACCTTTCCAATATTACTTATTGACTAGTCCGTCCACTGATTGAGAAATGCCAGTTTTGTGTTATACCAAATAACACATTTGGGCTGAATTTCTGATCTGTTGGTTCTACTCTACTCTTCTCCATTCTTTTTCCAGGGCCACCCTGGTTTCATTATAGTAACTTAAAAAATCCATGGTAGGGCAAATTTTCCCTTATCCTTTCTCATAGTTTTATATTACAATTTTTTTTTCAGTGAGAAAACAGTTATGGTAATTATGGTCACTGTTTATCCAGATTTCCCAGAGCCAACTTGCCAAAACCATTGAAAAAAAAGAAAAGATGCAGTTGTCATTTTTTTTGACTGACTTATCTTTCCTAAATTTTCTCAACCTAAGATGCCATTTCCAAAATTATATTTTAAGAATGATATTTTTCAGAAAAAAAAATCCCCTGGAATGGAGATTTCTTGATATATGGGGTTCACCCGTGACCACCCTCCCCCCCACTCCAGAGCGGCACAGTGCTGTGTGTTATGGGGAACACAGCCTGTGGGTGTGCCCCAAGTCAAAAAGTAAAAACACAATAATATAAGGGAGCGACTCCTTAAGACCCAACTTCTCCTCGCAGTCTGGGGCAGGTGGCCCTAGCAATGCTGAGACACAGCTGTCTGTCCAGGTGTGAGCGAGCCTTCCCTGCTTGGAAATGGCTCCCTTGAGGCAGTTGGCCTGTCACCTTTGGTTTGCTCTTTCCCTATTTGCTCACCACTTTCCTGTGTGCATCTCTTGAGTCTTTCCTGTGTCCTTGAATCATCCCTAGTTTTCTTTAAAGTCTGGGCCCTGCTACAGCATCCAAACCATTGCCTTCCTCCTCTTAGAACATATCCAGTCCACATTTTTCACTGTTTCATAGACCATCTTCATTTTCCTGTTGGCCGCTCTACAACTTCGCACTCTGCCCTGGTGTGTAGGTACTGATGCCACCAGACGCATCAAGGTGCCCCACGGTCATCCCGGTTCACAACTGGGGTCTGCAACGCTCCCAGGTGATGTCTAAGGCGGTGCCAGGTGGTATCAACATCACAGCCCCCAGGGCACACTCTTTTGACTCCGCCTTCCCTCCCCCAGCTGGACCTTCCTTACCCACTGATGTTCCTGAGTGCGGCTGTGCTGAGGCCACAGCTGTGGGTATTTGGCAGCATCCCGAGTGCCGGGAGCCGGTGCATCTTACCAGGCTCTGTGCTAAGTATTCTCTGGATAATTCCAGTTAATGCTCACTACCGGGCAGTGAGGTAAATACCTTACAGCTTGAATTTTATTGATGAGAAAACTAAGGCTTAGAAGGGTTGCATTGTCTAGGCCTGTGGTCGGCAAACTGAGGCTCGTGAGCCACATGCGGCTCTTTGGCCCCTTGAGTGTGGCCACGAAGTTTCAATCGCACTGTACGTGCGCACCCGCACGTGGTATTTTGTGGAGGAGCCACACTCAAGGGGCTGCAGTTTGCCGACCACTGGTCTAGAGCAGTGGTTCTCAACCTTGGCTGCACATTAGAATCACCTGGGAATCTTTTTAAAATCCTGATTTCTGGGCCTCATCCTCCAGAAATTCTGTGTCTTTGTTATTAATGTTGTGGCCCCACCCCATAACAAAGAAACAGAACTTCCAGAGGACGAGGCCCAGAAATCAGGATTTTAAAAAGATTCCCAGGTGATTCTAATGTGCAGCCAAGGTTGAGAACCACTGGTCTAGGGCTTTACAGCTAGAATGTGGCAGAGCCAGGACTGGGCCAGGGCTCTTTAGCTTGAATGCTAACCTGCCAAGCAGCTTCTCTTTATACATTGAGGTGCCTGAGGGTTGGGAAAGGCCCCCTCCCTGAGCACGTCCTTGAGCTGGACATAGCAGAAGGGCCACCATGAGCAGTCGGAGAATGAAGGGGTGGTGAGTGGGCAGGACTAGGTGGGAGAGGGCTGGTAGGGGTCCCCTTGGCAAGTGTCGGCATCTTGACCGAGTCTACATCTTTCTTCATACTCTGGTCTGAAACCTCCACCCCCGGCAGCCTTGGAGCAGGAGGTACAGGCTCAGCTCCTCCTTCAAACTTGGACCATCTCCTTGGACCTGGTGAGTAAGGTCATTTTAGGAGAGAGTGGAGACAAGATGACTAAATTAGGTTGGCTTTTGTACCTCTTTGGCATGGAGCGGAGTTTGGGACGCGATCCAGTGTTGCTCTTCCTGGCTGGCTGGGGGGTAGAAGAAGACAGCAAACAGCGGGGGACCTTGCACTCTTGTTTGTTTTGCTTCCTGGACGCCTTCCCTGCCTGCCATTCTGACCTGTCCCTCTGATGCCCTCAGCCAAGGGCTTGTGAAGGTGGCTTCCTCGCCTCAGTCATGGAGCCCCTTGCATCCCTTGAGTCCCTATTTGTGTGACCAGGTGAACGCTCCCCTCCCTATTCTTTTCATAGTGCCCTTTATCCTTCACATTCCCTGGTCTCGGGCTGCTTGCTCCATCAGAGGAGAGGGTTTTGTTCCTGAGTTCCTCCCACCCTTTCAAGCCTCACACTGGCTTTCAGGGTCTTTATTTGCAGACAGACTAGTGTGTATGCTTCCAAGAGCAGAGGCCCTGCCTCGTGTTGTAGCTTCAGAAAGGTGAACAGGGCCAGCAGTCAACACAAACTTCCAGGATGAGTAAATGCCTTTCGTTGTTGCTCCCTGTCCATCCCAGGGACAGCTTCTGTAGATGTCGTCTTAGGTGTTGTCTCTGGAGCCACGCCACTTGGGTTTGACTTCCCGCTCTCCCACTTACTAATTCTGAAGTTTTGGACCCGTTGTTTAATTTGTCTTTGCTTCATTTTCCTCATCTGTAAAATGGGGGTAATAGTAATCCTGTTTCACAAGGTATAACAGAGATGCTAATTAACGTTGCTTAGAATTGCCTGCCACGTAAAAATGTTCACTATTTTCATGCATGACCTATTCTTAGGAATTTTCCTTTGGTGTTTATCATGCCAGATGGTCATGGTCCCCAGAGAAACTTCTAGCATCATTATGACTCCATGAGAGTTTTAGCCCCCAAGTTTTAGTTTTCTGCCCCCACTGGCCCTGGAGATGTGATTTGCTATAGGAAAGTGGGTGCTCTTGTGGATGGGACAGTAGCTCAGGGAGGGATTCTCTTATTGCCTCCGTTATACTGGTTCTCAGAAGGAAAAGCTCCTTCACATCAAATATTCATTTATGCAGGCATGCATTCCACAAACATTTGTACACCTCCGATGTCTGATTCTGGGCTCGATGCTGGGAGAACATTGTGACCGAGGAGCTCATAGTGTGGTTGTACTTTGTGGACTCTTGTTGTTGATGAGGTTTTGTTTTTCACGTCTCTTGAGTATAGAAAGGCTTCTCATTTCTTTAGCAGATTCCTCTCCATCACAGGTCTTGGTGAAGGTTAGGCAGTGACTCAGAGGTGGCCTCCTGGTGAACTCACCATCTTAGCTTGGGCTTATTGTTGGTTTCTGCCTTTTTCTTCTCCCATTAGCTGGGACCCTCCTCTTGCCAGCTGTCCCCAAGGTGACTGCCACCCTGCATTTACTGCCCAGCTCTTGGGATGACCTTGTGTCCTGTTTGTGACATTCCTGATGCTGCCCACTGTTGGGCATGGCTGTCTGCAGGGCACCAGTGTCTCTCCTGCAGGTGAGAGGTCTGTGCCCAGTGTCAGCCTCCCCACACCAACTGGACTGGAGGCTCAGCCGGTGCTTGCTTCTGGGTGCCACTCTTCTCTGCCAGAGTATGCACAGTTCTCACAGTTACTTAATCTCTGGGACTCGTATCCCAGCAGTTTTGTAATTTTCCGAGGACAGGGACTGTGACTTCTGCTGCAAACCATCCTGGATCACAGCATACTAGATGCTTTGAGTGTCTACCACCCAATAACTGAGTGGGTGAATTGACCTCTCTTGTGGCTAGATCGGCTTCAGCCTTTCCTGGGCACAGCCTCAGATTAGTGGCAGAATGAGAAGAAACCTCAGAAAAAGATGAAGACCTTGTCTTCAGCACTATGGTCTTATTTCCAAATATTTATGCGGTCAAGTGCAAAATAATGGGTAAACTCCAAACCACTTTTCATCTGCATGATGGATTGAATGAATCTAATTTACATGCTTTTCATTTTATGTAAATTGGCCACAATGAGGCTAAATTTCTAGGGGCCTTACACCTTTCTCTATGATCTCTTATAGCCTTTTTCAGGTAAGATAGGGCTAATTAAAAAAACAAAAAAAGCAACAGACTTTTAGAGACCTGCTTGATTTTGTCCATCTTCAACCATATTTATTCTCAACTTGGCTACTGCTATAGACGGAATTCTGTCCCTTTCAAATTGCATGTGTTGAAACCCTACCCCCCCAATGTGATGGTTTTTGGAGGTGAGGGCTTTGGAGGAAATTGGACTTAGATGAGGTCACAGTGGTGGGGTCTTCGTGATGAGTGCCCTCATAAGAAGAGATACTAGAGAGCTTGCTTATATTCTCTCTCTCCCACCATGTGGGGACACAGCAAGAAGGTGGCTATCTACAAACCGGAAAGAGAGTTCTCAACAGAAACTGACCATGCTGGCACCTGTTACCTTAGACTTTTTGCTTCCATCACTGTGAGAAAATAACTTCCTGTTGTGTAAGCCACCCAGTCTAAGATATTTGCTTACGGCAGTCCGAGCAGACTAAGAGAGCTGGTAAAGAATTGAACGTGCCATTCCGGAAAACTCTCCACAGTCAATGTTGGGGACTGTGTGCAGGCATTCCCCACCAATCCAGGTCTTTTGTGCTCCACTGTCTTTGTGTGAGGGCTCCTGACTCTGCCAACAGGGTCGCCCACCTTTGCAGAAAGTTGACCAGAGCTCTCAGCTTGATACTGGTGCCTGAGCAGCCAGAAGTGTCTAGAAGAGTTAGCAGGAGAACCTGACATGAGGATCTCAAAGGAAGATGCATAGAAATTTATTAAAGTTAAATCCTTTAATGTTCAACTTCTTTAATTAAAAAAGATTATAATAGCCTAAGGAGAAGCCTTAAAAAGCAGCTGAACTTTTTGTCTAATTATTTCAGAACTCAAAGCATCTGCCAAAAGCATCTCTGTTGGAAAGTGAACCTCAGCATCCCTATGACACTGGTGGACAATTCCTTCCAGCAGGCGCATCTACCTAATTACCTGCTGGCCTTTGATCCCTGGAAATTCTTGAGGAGACAGATCCACTCAAAATCAAAACTGTTGTAGGAGATGCACATCTGTTCTGGTCGACACGACCAATTGTTAACACTAGCCCTTAATTAACATTCTCTGGCCAAGGCTCTGTCTGCTGAGGCTTGCGCTGCAGACACTGTGTGTGGGCACATGACGGCTGTGGTCTCTTGAGCCCTGGCCTTGAAGCAACCTTGGTCCCGTCCTCAGGCTCCCTGGGGCCCAACCCCCATGTGGAGGAAATTCCAGGCAGGCTCTTTAGTTTGTAAAATGATGTTAGTTTTTTTTCTAGCTATAAAAATGAATTAGACCCATGGTACTAAGTGTGGGAAGTTCAAACAAATAAGAATACAATTACGTACAGTAAATCCAACACTCAGCAATAACTAGTATTTACATTTTGGTTTATTTCTTTCTAATAATTTTCCTATGAATATATATACACACAGATATATGAATACACATATATATGAATATGCATATGAATATACATGTGACTAGGTGACTATATTTATATAATTGTAGATATGCTTTACATGTAATTTTATGACCTGACCTTATAAAAGTAATACAGGAGTCCTATATAATAAAAGGCTAATATACAAATTGAATGGCAGAATGACCAGTCGCTATGGTGCGCACTGACCACTAGGGGGCAGATGCTCAATGCAGGAGCTGCCCCCTGGTGGTCAGTGCGCTCCCACAGGGGGAGCGCTGCTCAGCCAGAAGCCCTGAGCTAGACTCATGGCTGGCGAGCACAGCTATGGTGGCAAGAGCCTCTCCTGCCTCCGAGGCAGCACTAAGGATGTCTGACATCCCCCGAGGGCTCCCAGACTGTGAGAGGTCACAGGCCAGGCTGAGGGACACCCCTACCCCCTCGAGTGCACGAATTTCATGCACCGGGCCTCTAGTAAGATAACAAAAACAAGGTAGTTACAAAAAAAGAGTTCCCACCAATCAAACCCACATGTCAGAGGCAACTACTTTCAACCACTTGTAATTGTTAGTGCCTTAGGCAGATGAAATCACTCCACCTGAAGTGCTTCTACATTGTTGATGGCACTTTAAATGGGAGGTCTCCATCCTCTTATGAAAGACAAGGAGATCCCCACTGCCTATAGCAGTTCCGCCCCTTTCACTTTCCAGTCTTTGCCAGCCACATTTTTATTTCCAAATTGAGCTTTATTGCATTTATATCTTTGTTTCTTTATTAACTGTAAACAGTACATTTTGACCTCCCACCGTGAGAGACTTTGCACCACACATTCTTTTGCACGCCCCCCTTTTTCTCAACCAGTTTTATCCGGAGACGCTTAGCACTCTGGTCCCTATCTGGAATTGAAATTTCTGTGATTTATCTATCAATTTTGGATTTGAAAACAAAATAATTAGTGTTTATAATATGATGCTTATGTAACTATTCACTGCAGAAACGAATGTTGTATCATTAGTCTTTGTCACTTCTCTGTAGGAGAAATATTTTTAAAAAACCCACAAATTGGAAGGGAAAGTGAAGTAGAGAGGGGAGCCCACTCTACTTGTATTTGATATTTGATGTTGGCATTTGGCTTCTCCTCTCCTCTTGCTAAGGAGAGCCGGCGTCAGCACCCTCTTTGCTGCCCCAAATCCCTTTCCCCTGCCCTGAGCACTTGGCACTGTGGCTCTGATTTGCTCCTTCAGTGGTCTTCTGGCTGTACCCTCACTGTCAGATTTCACCCATGAGTTGCATTCCAGAAATTAGGTTCTCTAATTTCTTGGATTCCTTTTGTGTTTTGCTAAGATAGTTCATTAAGTGATTCTGTTAGGAAGCGTCTATGACTCATAAACTTGCTAGGCCCCTATCTTGATTGGATATTGACTGGGTATAAGTTATTTTTTCCTGTAAGGCTTAGATGTTCCGCTATTACCTAGTATCTAATGATGCTGAACGGTGTCTAATAAGAGTGTAATTATCATTCATTAGAAAGTTGTCAGTTCTTCCCTCTAGAAGCTTTAGAATGCTTTTTTAAAAAATGTTAATCTTTGTGTTCTGAAACTGTATGAAATTTTAGAATATTTGACAGGCCTTTTCAATCTGAAGGTTCATCAGTTCTGTAAATTTTTCTTCTATGATTTCCTCTCCTCCATGTTCTCTTTCTCTTGTTCTGAAATGCTTATTAGGTGGGTGTGGCCCCTCTGCATTAATCCTTAGTATTTATTAATTAAATTTTCTCTCAGATTGTCTATTTCTATATTCTGTGTGATTTCCATGACTTTTACCCTTAGTCCTTCTATGGATTATTTTAAAACAAAATTTTAATTTGCCTGAATTCTTGATCTCAGGCTACTCATTTTCATAGCGTCTCAGTTCTCCCTGAAGTGTTACATTCAAATTCTTCCAAGGCGTCTTTCTTTCCTGAGTCCTCCTTGTTGGCGCTGGAGTCACATTTTCTGTCCTGAGTTAAATATTTATATCTGTTTCACTCTAGGTTTTTGATTATTTGATTTTTTTCTTTGGTGATGCTGATTTTCTGACAATCCTCATTTGGCCATTGTCATTCTGACATTTCTGAAATGAAATGGGCCAATATAAGGGCCAGGTTTCCTCTCAATACCAGCTTTCTCCTGCCTCAGAGGAATTGTGTTCTTATGAAAGACAAGGAGATGGGTGGGGCATACTGATGAGCAGGAATCATTTTAGGCTGCAAGATGGGGAAGGGGTGAATAGGTTGCCCATATGCCAGTGCCAGAGGAGGAGGGCCTTACCCTGGAGCACCCACTCAACCTCAGGCAGATCACTCCTTTAATAGGACTGTTTCCTAGGGGTGGGAAACCCATCTCGCTGTTCCCAGTAAAGGTTTTACTCGGTCACCCTCAGTTCCTACCCTTCCTCCATTCCAGCGCTCGGTACCTGCCAGCATGGCTGCTCTGTGGTGTTCCATGGCCTTCCCCTTGACATGCTTTCAGCCTGGCCTCGCTCTGCTCAACCTTGTCCATCAAGATGAGCAAAAACAATTCTGCCTTCCAGAGATTTGCTAGTTTTTTGGCCCCCTTTTCCGTACTCAATACTTTTATAAACTTTTTCTATTTTGTTCCTCTATTCCATGATGTTATGGGATTTTAGGAGCGAGAAGTATGTTCAGTTTTTGTACTTGAAATACTTTTTCAAGTTAACAGTGTATTATAGAGATTTCTGACATCATTAAAATTTTAATAAACATCGTTGATACACAAAGTACTCTGATATAAATATACTTTGTTTTTAATTACTATATATTTTTTGTCTTCCTTCCTTCCTTTTCTTATCTTTGTTTTTCCATTTAGAATATAACACAATGCAATTTTTTGGTGCACAAGTCTTTGACCGTATCTAAGGGTGGATTTTGAAACAATAGAGCCATTGGGTCCCAGGGTGAGAACCATTTTTCAGACTTCGTACACACTGCCTTATTGTTTTCTCCAAACTTTTTCTTCAACTGCTACAGAGTACCATTACATTCTCACTAGCAGGTTAAAAACAAAATATGAGCAACATCTTCCCATGTTGAAAAGGCAGATAATGGCATAAAAGTTATATTTCCTCGGTTACTTGTAAGGTCAAGTATTGTTTTCATATCTTTTATTAGTTGTTTGTTTTTCCAATTTTGTGGATTGTCTGTCATATCCTTTTTGTAGTCCCTCTTTGCTTGTTACTTTTATTTATGCTGTTTGTAATATTCAGAGGTTGTGTTTATGCTGGCAGGACTCTCAATCTTTTCCTTTGTAAATTCTTTAAGTTACACTTCAACTTTGAATGACCTTTTACTATGCAAGATGACTTAAATAGTTATATCTGTTTCGCTCTAGGCTTTTGATTATTTGATTTTTTCTCTTGGTTTATTCCTTTTAAGTAGTCTCTTAATTCTGTTCATGTTTTACTGCATTAAGTAGAATTTCTAGGAAAGTGGTACTTAATTGTAGAGGTATGGGTATCTTGTCTTTTTCCTCATCTTCACGACAGTATTTCCACAGGGATTTGCAGAATGGGGTGTGTAAAGTATTCCTGGGGGTACAGGAAGCGAAGAGGAAGGAATTACACTTTTACTAAGTATTAAGTATCTACTGTAGGGTGATGCTGACCCCTCAGTTGCCCATATGCGTGCTGGTCCAGTGTGGCGGGAGTGACATGGTCAAGGAAGGGGGCCTCCTATACAAGGGCCATTGGCAGTAGGACATTCCTCTTGTACTTGTTTTCAGCGATTTGTGGCACAAGTGCCTGGTCAGGGGACAGACAGATTATGTTAATCAGTTTTCAGTAGACTAACCCTCAGGGAGTAGGCGAGACGTGTGTCAAGAAGCCCCAGCTTGTGGATCATGCTGATCCTGGAGACCCAAGTGGACCTCAACAGAATGACCAGGTTGGCATTTCCTGTGGTCCCCAAAGTGACTTTCATCAGGCACTTCGTGAACTAAAACACGGCCAAGCCCATCAGCTTGGACAAAAGTTGGCCAAAACCAATGAAAAAACTTCAAAAAGACTTTAAGATGCCGAGCTTTATTCACTCTCATGAATACTGAAGCCTGGCTAAAGGCTTTGAAATGAGATGGGAATGACTGCTGGTGGCCTTTAGACCCCAGTAAAACGTGTGTCTTATTTCAGGGCAAAGTTCTTAAAAGAGTCGTCAAACACAAAGATTGAGGAGGTAACTGCTTTTCGAAGGGAACTCATGCTACGGAGAGAGCATTTTAAAAAATGGGTGTTTTTTTGAGATATTTCAACCACTATATGATTTTGTTGCATAAAAAAAATTGATCTGAGTGTGCGATCTACAAGCCCAAATCTGTGAAGTTAAAAAAAAATCTGGAAACCGATTTTCTCCAACTGTTTCAGAATCTCCCAAATGAATTCATCAAGTGCTTTGTAGACCCATTTGTTAAAAATTTGAAATCTTTCAATCAGTTTGCAAAACCATCCATCGACATTAGGGAAGATGAAATGTTACGAGCCAAGTCTCAGCAAAAATGTTGGCCTGCTTGTGGGATGGAGTTGAAAAAGGAGCATTGTTAGCATCAGCATTGTGGCTGCAGAGCAATTTCTTCCTGGCAGATGTCTATTGTTATTTAATTCAGGAAGTATATATGAGGTTGTAATAAAAAAGAACTTTGTTTAGTGATTTAAGAAAAGGAAAAATGAATATTGTGATTAAGCAAATACTATCAATGACATTTTTCTAACATTTGGAGGTGTTAAAATCAGTATGGAAATACACCCGACATAAAATCAGATTTTCACGTCACTGTATAACAAAGTGTTATGTCAGATTTTTAATAAGCATGAATAATATTAAATTATGTTTTTTTCTAATAAGAAAATCTAATTCCTATATATTGAGAGAAAAGCAGTTTTAAATTTATTGGTCTAGACTTGTACATAGAATTCTCATATTTCAGAGTGCAGTCTACTTGTGCGTTCTCTATTTGTTTTAATAAACTTGTCATAAATGTGTTTGGTTTATTGCTTTTGTTTTAGAAATTGAACCAGCTCCTTCCATTTGTCTACTTTCTAATTCATCTCCTTCATTATTTCTTTACTTTCTGTTGTCTTTGTTTTGTTGTTATTTTTCTAAGAAGTTAGTGTTGAATACTTACTTGGTATTTATTTCTCTCTTTAAAATAATGGGGGCATTTGCCCTGGCTGGTGTTGTTCAGTGGTTAGAACATCAGCCCGCACACTGAAAGGGTCTTGGGTTCGATTTCCAGCCGAGGGCACATGCCTGGGTTGCAGGTTCAATCCCCGGCCTTGGTCAGAGTGCGTGCGGGAGGCAGCCAATTGATGTGTCTCTCTCACTGATATTTCTCTCTCTCCCTCTCTCTCTCTCCCTCTCCCTCCTTCCTACCACTCTCTAAAAAAATTTAACGGGAAAAATATCTTCAGATGAGGATTAACAAACAAACAAGTAATGGGAGCACTGACTACCTCATATTATACCTGAATATGCTTTTTAAATAAAAACATTTCCATGTTTTGTTATTTTAAAGAAAACCTATAGTTTTAGTTATAATTTAAACTTTGATCTAAGAAGTGGTTAAGAGGGTATATTAAGTTTTTCAATTTTAATGAACAAGCTCAGGGCATCTAATATACAGAATGGTGATTATAGTGAATAATATTGTATCATATATTTGAAAGTTGCTAAGAAAGTAGATATTAAATGTTCTCACCAAAAAAAAAGATAGTGGTATGATGGAGGTGTTAGTTAAAGCTAGGGTTGTAATCATTTTGCAACATGCAACGGTATCCAAGTATATCAAATGAACATGTTCTGCACCTTAAACTTACACAAACTTATATGTCAAGAATATCTCAATAGCCCTGACCGGTTTGGCTCAGTGGATAGAGCGTCGGACTGCGGACTGAAAGGTCCCAGGTTCGATTCCGGTCAAGGGCATGTACCTTGGTTGCGGGCACATCCCCAGTAGGGGGTGTGCAGGAGGCGGCTGATCGATGTTTCTCTCTCATCGATGTTTCTAACTCTCTATCCCTCTCCCTTCCTCTCTGTAAAAAAAATCAATAAAATATATTTAAAAAAAAAAGAATATCTCAATAAAGCTGGAAAAATTTCAATTTTAGCTTTTAAAATAATTGAGTTTACAGATTGTTTTACTTATATTCAGCTGTGCCAAACCTGCATTCAAATACCTTTACCAAAGTTTGCTTTATGGTCTTACATTTGAGAGATTTTTTGAATGTTCTGTAGACATCTGAAAAATGATCTCTGGGGGTGGGGGAGTTGTTACACACACACACACACACACACGCACACGCACACACACACACATTCACTCAGACTTCACAGAAAAATGTGTACATTATTCATATCCTCTGTTTTTATTTTTTCTCATTAAAGTCTTCATTCATTTTAATCCTCACTTTTTAATCAGTTTTTCTTTATGCTGAAATTGTTTTTACTTTAAAGCAATATGAAATATGACTCACAGGGATTTGTGACTAATATATCATTTTGGATTGTACCCTTTTAAAACATGAAATGACTTTCATTGTAGTTCAGTGCTTTTTATTTTGAATTGTTTTGCAGTTAGAACTTTTCTTTTGCCTTAAAGTCTTTCTCCATAATTGAACTTTTAAAGTCCTTTTCTCATTTTACTTTAAGGGATGCTTTAAAGGCAGCAGCGGGAAGCCGCTTGCTGTTCTCAGACCCGTTTAGTTTGCTCCTTTGTGGGGAACCTGTATTTTCTACGTGGATGCTCAGAGGACTTTTCCTCGTCTTTGATATTAAAAAAATGTCACAAGGATATCTAGTTCTGCCAGTGTGACCACTAAGCTACTGTGGATTCTTTTCCTGCTACAAACCCAGAAATGCTGGATTGAATATAACAAGATTTAAATGTGTCACTCTGCCAGTCATTTGCCTGCTTCCTTATATATCATCCTTCTCCCTCCCCCTGCTCCACTCTGCCTTGCAGGGACCCATCCTTGCAAGCTGTATTTCCAGATTCCCTGGCCAAAGGGTAGCAACCGCAGGCGACGAGAAGGCGGGGATAGACACAGAGGCTCCCGCCTCTATCTGCCCTGGACAGCTGCCTCCTGCAGTGCCTCTCGGTCAGGATCCTCCTGGATGCTGGCAGAGCAGAGGCCCTCCTTCCATGGTTCCAGCTCCTGATGGGCAGCCCCTACCCATATTCTAGCTTCTTCTGGGCACCCCAACTTTGAGGTTCTGGTAATGCCACCTTCTCCACATGTCCCTCCAGATTAGGCATGGGAACCACTTTCTGCTATTGCTCATTCCACTCACCATCCTCTGTGGGGCTTTTCAGCCCTTCTAACTGTTTTAAATCCTTTTACTGAATTACCTGACATGGGCTCTGTTTTCCTGACTTCACTCTGATTCGTAAAACAACGTAATGTGAAAGGAAAGAAGCGGAGACACAGAATGGCCACTGAAGTATGCTTGCTGCTCCTGCACCTTCCTCTTGATCCCCTGCCTCCCCCCACAAAGAATGAGCTCTCAAAGCTGTGCTCTGAAGATTCAGAAGCCATTGCTGTTCTTGCTACCATCACCATGACTGCTTCTTCACAGCCCGGGAGCTGGAGAGTGGACAATGCAACGTTGCTTCAGGAAAAGCCAGAAGTGGTTGGGGAAAAAGGCCTTCATCCAGTGAGTCAGTGCATATCAGCCTGTGGAAGCCAGTTGTTAAATTATCAGGAATTTTATTAGCAGGTTCATGAATGCAGCCATTCTTACATAAGTGAAATATAACTCACATTCCTAAATAAAGCATAAACTTACAATTAAGTTACGTTAAAAACAAAGGTAATAAATAAAAAAAGCTGTCTCTTCCTCATTATTTGACCGCATTTTATTACCTATTATCTGTGGCAGTGTATGGTGGAAATACTGTGCAGTGGTGTCCTGGTATACTTCTGCACAGCTCTTCCCAATCCGTGTTCAGTGACATCATGCTGATAGCTTGGAATTGGCCACTTGGGAGTATTTACACCATGGAAGTGGGTAAATGCTGCAAATCAAGACTTCTTTTGAGATCCCCCAGTTGGTAAACACTTACAGTACACTACTGCTTTCCTCTCACGTCTATATTCCAAACTTGTGCAAGTGCTTTTGAATATGGGAGCCAACCCTCATCTAGAACTCTTGTAGCAAGAGAGTCTAAAAAATGCAGGTATTACCTCTTCAGCTTCTTCATCAATGGAGTAGGAATGGGTGTTGAATGAACCAATCAAGAGTACCAAGCTTGAATGAAAAGGTCCAACCTACATCTAATAAGAGTTTACAAAAGAGACATTATAAAGATTGGGAGAGAGCTTATATCTGGAAAGGTAGACTTAGAATTATCCAGAATGAGTCTTCACAGGTGAACAACAACCAGGCTTCTCATCAGGTACAAGATATCCTCAGAGTACCAAGGAAATAATAAATTTATAATTCTCTGCCAACTACAATTCAAATGAACTTGAAATAAAGACTGTTTAAAAGACGAAGACTTAAAAAAGATTTCCACTTACAGTTCCTCAATGAAAGAATTACTAAATTCCCCTCATTAAGAAGGGAATTGAACCCAGGAGAGAGTGCCCGGCAAGAAGCAACAATGAGCAGAGAAACAGGTAAACTTGTGGAAAAGTCTAGGTAAGTGTTGGTTGTAAGATGTAACAAATACAGCAACTACAACAACAGTAATGACTAATTTGGGGGGTTTAAAAGTAAGGTTGAACTGAAATATTGGACAGCTATGCCATGGAAGAACAAAGAAATCCCAAGATGATAAACAACCCAGTAGATAAAGATGAAAAGCAAATTTATAGAAGAGGAAATCAGAATGGGCCCAAACTGTGCAACAAGATGCCCAAACGAGCAATCGAGGAGATCCGATTAAGAAAAATGGAAGAGTCTGATCATACCAAGTGTTGGCAAGGCTGTGGAGAAAAAGACATGCTGTTAGAATTATGGGTCTGCAAATTGCCACAACCACGATGACGGTTTCAAAATATGTTCACAAATTCTTTGATGCTCCAGGTTTAAATAGGTGGAGCCTAATGCCATAAGTGTGGGCTGCACTTGGTGACTTGCTTCTAATGAATAGAGTGTGTTGAAAGTGACCATGTGTGATTTCTGAGACCACGCCATAAAAGTCCCCTCCTTCTGTCTTTTGAGTCACTTGGCTGGGAAAAGCCAGCTGCTATGGAATAAGAACACGTGAGCAGACGTCTGGAGGGGCCCAAAGGAAGCTAGACGTTTTATGAACAGCGAAGTGAGTGAATCATCTTGGACGTGGACCCTCCAGCTCCAGACATGCCTTCTGAAGGTCAGTGTCTTGACTGCAACTTCCTGAACCAGAACAAGTCAGCTAAACAGCTCCTGATGCCTGACCCACAGAAACGGTGCGATAATAAATGTCTGCTGTTGTAAGTCACTAAGTTCAGGGGTAATTTTTTATGTGGCAGTCTATAACAACTCCAACCACTTTGGAGCAACTTGGCAAAATCTGTAATATTTAACCTAAGTACAGAGGCTAGAGAAGTTTCTGCATATGTATACAAGGAGAGACACAGGAAGTTATTCCTTGCAGAATGCTTTTTCTTTCCATTGGGTAACAGGTAAGTTGCAATATATGTATACAATGGAAAACTATGGAGCAGTTAAACTAGGTGTATATGTATGAATTTGGATAAGTCCCTAAAATCGACTAGTGCAATGTGCAAGTTGCAAAAGCATATGTATGGTGTGATATTACTGATGTAAATTTAAAGCTATATACAGCAATACTATAATATATTCTATACAGTTACATCCAAATGTAGGAAAATTTAAAAACACAGACTGGAAGGATACATTCCACTCCAGAATAGAGTTGTCACAGTGGATGGAAGGAGGTGGAGGAATAGAATAAGTGGGCAGGGCTTCCATGTGTAATGTATTGTCTCTTTGAACAAATCTAAAGCAAGTAAGGCAATATATTAGCCGGTGTTCCATCTGATGGTGGGTCCATGGATGCCTTATGTTATTTGCCGAATTTTCTGTTGCTTTGAAACACTGTTACCATTAATGTAGATTTCCATTCTGCTACTATTTTTGGATTTGTTCTTTGCTTTGCAAAGGCCTGCTCCTTTTCCAAATCACCTTGCCTCTTAGCAAGCTCTCTTTTCTTTTTAACTCAGTATCTCCTCACCTTACCCTGACATTTCCTTATGCATGCGCATTCTTATTTCATCGACACACCACTTTCTGAACTTGTTTTGAAGGACATCACCAGAAACTTTGTGAAATTGTCTTCTTTCTCATATTATTGCTTTTTTGCTTACATTCTTGAAAGTGCTTCCCCCTCTAATGCTGCAGAACTTTTATACAGACCCTACATTGGTGTCTTTTGCTTACTCATTCCTGTCTGATTTGAGCTCTGTCCAAACCTTGTTTGCCAATTGGATCTTAATAAGGGAACACAATCGTTTTATAAGTTCCCAGCCAAGTACCCAGTGTCTAGTGCATCTCTGCTGGATCTTCTTGTCCCCATGACTTAACTCTTGGACTCTGGGGAGGAGATGTACATTTTTGGGGTATCTGAGGTCTTCTGCTATTCTTTTGTAATCAAAAGCAATACATGAAAAACCAGATGTCCTCATAGGTCATTGTTCCTAGGGCCCTTCTCATTGACACCTTTGCCTGCAGCACATTTTCACATCTTCATGTGCAGGGCCCATGCCTCTGACCCTTTCATTTTTATTTTTATTTATTTTATTTTTTTAAAAATATATTTCTTTATTGATTTCAGAGAGGAAGGGAGAAGGAGAGAGAGATAGAAACATCAATGGTGAGAGAGAATCACCGATCGGCTGCCTCCTGCATGCCCCCCACTGGGGACCAAGCCCACAACCCAGGCATGTGCCCTTGGCCGGAATCGAACCCTGGACCCCTCAGTCCGCAGGCTGACGCTCCATCCACTGAGCCAAGCTGGCCAGGGCTGACCCTTTCATTTTTTAGCTGTGTTGCATATTGGTAGGTATGAGTAGTCAGGAGAAGGGGGTTGCTGCTCCACACTGGTGCTAAGGACAGTGGGGATTTGACCCTGGCTACTTTTAAAAAGCAATTTCAATTATAGGGTGATGGTCATCCCCACCATGAAATGGAAGAGAAAGAATCTGGGTAGCAAAAAACCTCTTCTGATCCCTTTACTATCTGGCTCTATTATTTAGTTTCCGAATTCAAAGTGTGGGTCCGCCACTGATTGTCATGCTAATGCTAACTGTGCAGACTTAATGGAAACTCCTTCTGCACCTTTCAGGAACAGCATTAGTTTTGTGTGCCTTCACGAGTGTCTCTAGGGGAGTTTGGCAAAGGCCCTGTCTGGGTTGGTGAGGCTCTTTAACTTGTAGAATGCAGGGCCCATGTTGGCCCTTGTGTGTCTGGTAATTAGGGACTCTTGTGAAGCGTTCTGTGCACACTCTAGGCTCTCTCTCTACAGAGAGCCCCCGCTTCAGATGAAGTCTTGCACCTCCTTTCCAAAGCCCTTCCCTTCTCTCTGTGGTCCATTACAGGAATCCATGCAACTTAAACGAAGTACTTTAGAGTAGTGTTTGTCACACTAATTGCGGGGAAGGACTCGTTTTTGTTTTTTGTTTTTTAATTCTGGTTCTTGGCAGACGGATACTTTTGTAAAATACAGTAAGAAGGAATTACTGGAAAAATAAAATAAAGATAAATCAAGTCAACTGGTCACATGCTTAGATGTTGGGACAATGCTATAAACATTTCAAAGCGGTCTCTCCGTTCCTGTCCTTAGCTCATTGCAGACCAGCCGCAGGCAGTGTCTGCCTGGCAGTGGTCCACAGAGCACACCGAGTGGCCCTGCTGTAGGGGCCCCGCAGAATTGTGTTTGGGCACACTCTTTGTCCGTAGTGACAATATCAGCCTCTGGTAATATGCATGGGTCTTCGGTGCCACAGAGAGAAAAATGGAAGGTGTATGAGTCCGGGTTCCCCAGAGAAACATAACCAATAGGATGGATGTGAATTTAGAAGGATTTATTGTAAGGAATTGGCTCACATGGTTATGGAGGCAGAGAAGCCCACAGTCTGCAGGTGGCAAGCTGGAGACACAGGAGAAATGATGGTGTTAGCTCCAGTCCGAGCCTCAGGTCCAGTCCAGGCAGAAGACCAGTGTCCCAGCTTCACAGTCAGGCCGAGAGAATGAATTCTCCCTTCTCTGCCTCCATCGATGGGCTGAGGCTCAGCCACGTCAGGGAGGGCAACCTGCTGTACTCAGTCTGTGGCTCGGACATTCCTCTCATCCAGAAACAGCCTTACAGACAGCCCAGAATAACGTTTAACCACATATCTGGGCACCCCGGGGCCCAGTCACGTTGACACATAAAATTAACCTTCGCTGAAGGGCACCGTCTCATGTCAATGTGAACGGGGCTCTTTGGTTGATTACTCCACCAAGAAATGTACCCGTTCCTTGACCCTTAAAACAGGAACCACCCCTTTGATTTTTAACCCTCGGACACCTCGTCCATTATGTGACCAGAGAATCAGGCTCCCTGGTGCCCGGGAAATGGACTCTTCTTCAGCTCCCGTGCTTTCCATTCAAATAGCTCTCCTGCCGATGCAGCCAGCTGCTTGCTGACACCACTCGACACTCACCGGGAACCCTGGTGCTGCCCAGCCCCTCGCCCACCTGGTCCCTCAGAACCGTGGTGCACAGAGCCAGCCAGCTTCCCTCTGAGCCCACCCTCGGCCACGTCCTCCCTGACCCTCCTTCCTAACCCAGAATGTGTGATCTTCAATCGGATATACCCATGACCTCCTCTTTTCCCTGTATCCTGTTTCATATAACCCTTAGCAAATAATTACTGATATTTATTGAGAATGTTCCTGGTGCTAAGTACAGTGCTTTCCATACCTTATATTAAATTTATAAAAACACTAATCAGTGTGTATCAAAACCCTCATTTACAGAGAAGGAAACAGGCTTACAGAAGATAACTAACTGACATGGGTATTGAAGGCAGGGGTAGGATTTAAATCTAACACTATTTTTTCTGCAAAAGTCCTCATTTTTAAAAATACATATTTTTTATTGATTTCAGAGAGGAGGAAAGAGATAGAAGCATCAATGATGAGAGAGAATCATTGATAGGCTGCTTCCTGCATGGCCCCGACCAGGGATCGAGCTCACAACCCGGGCAAGTGCTTGCAAACCGTGACCTCCTGGTTCATAGGTCGAGGCTCAGCCACTGAGCCACACGGGGCAGGCAGAAGTCCTGATTCTTAAACATGAAATCATACTGCCTTACAGAAGCTACAGAGAAAGTGTCCACATGATAAAGAAAGTTAAATAATATTTCTCAATGAGTAAAGTTGCCGTGAAAATATTTACATGTTTTGTGTTCATTGCCCCCCATATAAGGATCCATCTTCAAGTTTCAGTTCAGGGCCATGTTTCTCTTTGCCGATGAACTTGTGTGTTTTTCTTCCTTCGCCAAGGAGAAAATGTTGGTTGGGTTTCCCCAGGTGGCTCGGAGTGAAATTTAGTCCTTAATTGCAGCAGCTGTTTTTAGCTTACTTGAAATAATGTTCTTCCCTCTTTTGAACATGACTTTATTTATCTGTATGGATAGTTCAATTGCACATGTTTTCTTTCCTACTAGGCACTGAACATTTTGGGTGCAGAGACCGAAGGAACTGAATATATACCTAATTTTGTAAGCTGCTTTTTTCCAGAAGCAAATTATGTTGGCATATCAAATAGGATTCAGTTATGACCAGTTTTGTGGTGTGTTTTTTTCTGCCAAATACTCACTGTTTATTATGTGCTGTACTGGGACATGGCTTGGGTATGTTTGTTTGCGTATAACTTTGTTATGCAGCTGCAAAAATGTGTGTGGCAGATGCAAAGCTTCAGACGTCCAGGTAAAAGGTGATAAAGGGAAGATATTTACAAAATGCTTGGAAACTAGAGTGAGAGTGATGAAACGGGGAGGGATGTTTCCAGTGCCAGTACTGATTGGAGAGGGGCTCCTTCAGGCAGGGAAATTCGCTAAGATCAGTGTCATCTTCCCATGTTCACAAGAACTGAAATGACAGAATAACAGCAGGTGAGGCAGCTGGGGTTTTGGGCCAGTGCTGAGAGGGAGCTGAAGGCACGCGGGAAGTGTAGTGGTGTTGCCTTCTCTCTCCCTGGGCCACGGGAATCCAGTCCTTTGTCAGACAATCACGGCACCCGGTCCCCCAAACCCAGATTAGCTTTAGGAAAAGGGAGAGTGGCCTTAACTTATACATCTGATACTCGCTTTTCAACCTGTTCAGTCTGAAATTTGACTTGGAGAAAAGAGGAGATGGCAATTGTTCTTCCAGAAAAAGATGATTGTTTTCTATTTATGTGAAAGGACAGATTTGGCTTGGGAGGGAAACGTCTGGCTTATAACTAGCCGAAGATGTACATTATATACTTAGCAAACATGTGCACGCTTTGTGGCCAGCATCCTACCATTGACGATCGGCCTGTGGATGTGTGTTTTGTGAGCGGTAGAGCATTCGCGTGGTGTGGAGGCTGACGGCTGGCTCTGGCCTCAGCCCTGGGCCTGTCTGACTGTTCGGGGCCCAGAGCATTTGTGAGAGTTGTCCCAGTTGTTATGATGAATGAAAAGTACCTTTGATAGAAATAGAGAAATCAGGAAGTGTGGCCTATTTTTTAGGAAGATAATTAATTCGTTTTTAGACATCTTGAGTTTAAAACGAGAGTTTGACATCCGGATGGAAATGTCTTGGCTCAGCTGTGGCTGCTTCGTTGAAACAGCACTTAGGAGGCTTGTGTTCTGGAAAGGATTCTTTCCCTAACCGGTTTTGTGCTCTTGGGTGAGCCCTGTAACTCTTAGGAGTCTACTTGGTTGATCTCTAGGTCAGCAGTGCTCAGCCCCAGCAAGGACCTGCTGCTGTGTTGGGGACAGTAGGGGCGTGTCCAGCTGTGCCTGTCATCAGTGGTGTCCCAGGGGAAAGAAGACAGGAGCCCCACCCCTGGTGTGTGCTGGCTCCAGCATCCCAAGAGCAGGGACGATCGCCGAGAGTGGATTCTCTCTGAGTGGGGTTCGAGGGTTGGCGAGGTTTGGCTGTCCTGTTCTCAGAGACTGGCCCGTTGGCTGTCTTTCTGTAATTCATACCTCGTTACTCAGCAGTGGCCACAGGGGCTGCTCTGGCCACTCCGGCTTATCTTACAGATGCAAGCTTTAGTGCCTGACAGGTCTCTACAAGTGACTTACATGCAGAATGATAGCTGTGTGGGGAGAGAGCAAGGGGTCATTCCTCTCCCTCAGAGCCCTTGGCAGGGAGGTCCTCATCCGTGCTTGAATGCTCCCAGGGACGGGAAGATTACTCCTTCCAGGGCTGCCCAGTTCTCCTTCTGGGAGCCCTGCTAAGAAGATGTTCTTTAGCCACACCCTGTAATTGGCTCCCTGTTCTTCCTACCTATTCTCTAGTTCCACTCAGTGGTTTATTAGTCCTCTTAGTTCCTTTCCAGATGGGGAAGCAGAGCCTGCCATGCTCAGTGGCTCCCTCACTGTAACAGAGCTGGGCCCTTTCTGCCGGGAGGGCCCATCTTTCTAACTGCCTTTCCTCTTTATCCTTTGTACCTGCCCTTTCATTCTCCTCACCACACGCCTTTCCCTCCCCTTTCCCTTTGCCTGGAGCCTCTGCCCTGCCTTGCACTGTGGGGGAATCTGAGGCCCAGTGGAGGTGGCCATCTGGGCAGAACAGCTTTGCCTGGAGGGTTTGTTAGTTGGGGGTAGAGGGATGCATTAGTTCAGCGGTTCTCAACCTGTGGGTCGCGACCCCTTTGGCAGTCGAACGACCCCTTCACAGGGGTCGCCTAAGACCATCCTGCATATCAGATATTTACATTACGATTCATAACAGTAGCAACATTACCGTTATGAAGTAGCAACGAAAATAATTGTATGGTTGGGTCACAACATGAGGAACTGTATTTCAAGGGCCAGAAGGTTGAGAACCACTGCATTAGTTCATTTCCCCGAGAGGACTGAAAGCTGCTTAGTTCTGGGCCACCTTGAGATGTCACTCACCTTTATAGTAGGGCAGGTGCGAGTCGGGGGAGTCGGGCGTGGGGGCCGCTCCTCAAAGGTGCAGACTGGTATGCATATTCACGTAGAGCCGCTCATTCCCACCTGCTTGGAGTGCTATGTGAGTGGAGTGCCTGCTTTGCCTGGGAAAAGTGAAACCCTTGGACCTCTGCAGGTCCCCAGCCAAGACATCCAGTCCCTGGGCAGCCCGACATTTCTGGGGTGCGTAGTCCTGTCTTATGAGAACTGAGAAAGAGGGTGTCAGGCGAGGGAGAGGAGCAGAGGGTGTTCCTGTTTGTACGGAGACAGCTTGGTGATGACATGGTGTCCCACAGTCTGCAGGGACAACTCGCTTCAAATTCATAATTCAGCGGGAACAATGACACAAGACATACAGTGGAGGAAGGGCTAGATCTTGAGTCCCTGTAGGAATTGTTCAGCCCTGAGTACCCCGGAGTTTTCTGACTTCCCCTCTAGAGATGTTATTATGTAAAAGATAACACTGGCCATGGGAAAGCCGGAGGGGGGGGGTCCTTTAAGGACGGAAAGGAGGAGTGACCGACGATGTCTTTTTCTCTCGCCTCCCTCCTCCCGTGAACAGGGAGAAGATGCCTTTCCACCATGTGACCGCTGGCCTGTTGTACAAGGGGAATTACCTCAACCGGTCTCTCTCTGCTGGCAGCGACAGCGAGCAGCTTGCAAATATCTCCGTGGAGGAGCTCGATGGTAAGGAGCCCGCCCCGTCTGGGAGCTTAGCCATCTGGAGAGGCACTTGGGGCTATTGTGCATCTCAGGTGAAAGGGCCAGGCTCTGGCCACCGGTTGTGGCCCCGTCTGACTGTGGTGGACGGGAAAGAGTTCAGAGGTAAATTCTGCCGGAAGGACTTCTTTGTGTGGGATGGACCTCGAGGCCTGAGAGATCGATGATGGATAGTTCTGTTTCCTTGGCTACTGACTGGGAGGATAGCCTTCAACTCCCCAAGTGTATTTTGCAGTTTATGGAATCTCTGTCACACACGGTGTCGTCCCATTCCCATATTGTCTTTTAAGCTGGGGACCAGCTGTGGGGGAGGGTGAAGCCTTGTTAATGGCTGTCTCTTGACGTGTGGCCGTGTGCTTTGAATCCTGCCCAGCTGAGAAATTGTCTGGAAGCTGCGTCGAGGTGGACAGCGATAATTTTTATCGCCTCTGTTCCTTCGTAACACAGTTCAGCCCTGAGTATTCAGGGCAGAATGAGGGATGGGAAAAAACCTGAGAATGCAGTGACTGAACTTCGTCCTGGGACACTGCCCTGTTGTGTCCCCATTGGTAAACCAACCCCCGATAAAAAGAAAATTAAAGCAAGAGAGAAGGAATTATTTTCTGGAATAGAGAATTAGGTTGATTCAGCCAGATGTTTGCCTAGGTGCCACATCTGCTGAGGCCAAACCAGAATCATTTTTTCCCAGTGTTTTGGAATGCTGTGTTCCTTGTAACACATTTTAAAACACGAAGTCTACTAATTTATTTTCTGAAAGAGAGAAGCCGAAATTACCCCAGATGGCTCCCATTTTTGCTTTTAAGTGTAATGGTCCGAGCCAGCATGCCTTCTCTGCGCTCCTTTTTCACCGGGGAAGGTGGGAAGATTCAGTGCGGGGCCAGGGAAGCCACACTTGCTTCATGATCTGCAGCAGACGAGGGAATCGAAGGATGGGGCCGTGTGATAACTTTTCCTGCCCTTGTTTAGTTTGTTGGCATGCTTCCCTAGGGGCTTGCTTATTTGCATGAGCGAGCAGTGGCCTGGCAGAGGTGGGTGGGCTGGGTCCAGAGAAGGCTGGGATGTCAGAGTGAGTGGGCAAGGCCAGACTCCTGAGGGCAGCAGCTGCTCACTGTGGTCTGGACAGACTGGTGGCCCGAGAGGACAGCAGGACCCTCAGCTCTGCTGGTCTTCAGTTGGCCAGAGAACAGTCAGATGCAGGACACAGATGCATGCAAGGGAGCCCTAACTGCCTGTGACGGGAGCCCACCCTTCATTAGTTTTGGCCGAGTTGGGCAGGTGAGGCGAGGCTCAGGCTCCCCCACACCCCGAGGAGTCGGCCCCCAGTGGAGATGAGGGCGGGTGGTGCATTGATTTGGCTGGTTTGCACGTGTGTTTGTGTAGGTCCCCTGGGTTTGTCAGTTAGCAGGGGCCCCCTGAGTGGGTTTTGCTGAACAGAGGCCAAGAACTGGCAACTCTCAAAGATGCGAGATTACTAACCAAATGAAGTTTGAAGATCCCCTGTGGCTGTCCCAGATCCTGCTTTCCACTTCCCTTCCTCTTTCCGTCTGCCACCCAACCTTGCGAATAACCAAGAGATGATTTCTCCAACACTTCTCAGAGCAAGGCGTTTTTTCTTTTTTTGTTAAATCTGGGCCACCTCTGGGTGCGGCCTTTCAAGAGGATGGCTGGTGAGATTTCAGCCCTGTTCCCTGCTCTGAGCACCTGGCTGCCACACCCTGCATGTTCTTGGGCAAACATCAGAGTTCACCAGCTGTTTCACCCAGGGCCAGGCAGCTGGGCAGGGCTGAAAGGTGCCTTCTGCCCAGCCAGCGTGGCTCAGTGGTTGAGCGTCGACCTATGAACCAGGAGGTCATGGTTCGATTCCCAGTTGAGGGCTCAATCCTCAGTGTGGGGCATGCAGGAGGCATGATCAATGATTCTTTCTCATCAAAGATGTTTCTATCTCTCTCACCCTCTCCCTTCCTCTCTGAAATCAATGAGAAAAAAAAAAGAAAAGAAAAGAAAGGCTCCTTCTTAGCAGGGGAGATGAGCAGGGAGTGACTCTAGTAGTCCAGATGGGCAGGCTCAGGAGGGAAGCCCTGGTGGAAGGAAGCGGGACTTCAGGACCTGAGGGCACTGGTGAAGGTGCTGTTTGTCCTTCAGGAGGGTAATCCATGTATTTTCTGATGGAAGATTTCTTCTACTTCATTGTTTTTTGCAAGGTGACCCCTGAGTTATGACTGCTCATGCTTTCTTATGAGCATCGTGGGGCTCGGGCAGGGCTGTGCAGATGTGCACTGAGTTTAGAACTGCGGGGGGGGGTGGGGGGGGGGCAGGGTCTGAAAACCAGCTGGCAAGAATCGGTCCGGGTGACTGCTGCTGGTGCTTCAGGGAGCCGAGGTCTCCGAGCCTTTGCCTGCTTGCTGTTCTCTTGGGGCTGCCTCCTGTCAAGCTGTCCTCAGTCCTGCTGTTCGAGGCCACTCATCTATCCTCAGAGGTCTCGCTGTGTTGCACAGGCACTTGATGTGTTGGACACTGGTGGACAGTGGAGCATCCCTTGTGGTCTGGCTAACTCCGGTGCAGA
The DNA here is from genome assembly GCF_028538775.1 of Myotis yumanensis. Classification (NCBI taxonomy): domain Eukaryota; kingdom Metazoa; phylum Chordata; class Mammalia; order Chiroptera; family Vespertilionidae; genus Myotis; species Myotis yumanensis. The sequence goes on along the minus strand of NW_027223755.1, from coordinate 86,419,750 downwards.
CACTAGTTGGGTACCACCCTCACTTTCTGGTCCCCCCCCTCCTCACCCTGCAGCCTCCTGCTTCAGAATCACCATGGGGATAGGTTGGTTGGTGCTTATCACCAGGAACAGAATGCCCCTTTCCTTCAAGGTAAAGGTCAAAGGAGCCCAGTCCCTGGGTGGGTCCCCACAGAGAACAGGCGGGACAAGAGCCTCTCTCCATGCACGCCACCTCCAGCTGCCATTCACTCTGGAAAGTTTCTGTTTCTTCTCTTTACACAAAGCCCGGGAGGAAACAGTGCAAAGCTGCTGCAAGTTGGCCAGACTGGAGTTGAGCCATCACCCAACAAGCAAACTCAGCCACGATGAATCAGTTGAGACAGTCATTCATTCATTCATTCATTCATTCATTCCTTTGTTCATTCCTGTTCATTCATTCACTGCAGGAATGCTTACCCAAGTGCTTTCTGGATGGAGGAAGAAATAAAATAGGCATAATATTCATTGCCTCTCCCCAAAGAGTTTGCAGTATACCCAGGGAGTTCATGTATATTCATTAGCAGTCTCTTGCACTTCTACAGGGTGTCATGTGAAGTTTTATTAGACATATGAATTATAAGAAAAAACAGTTTTTGAAATGCTATTTATTGAATAGCCTTGTGATGCTATCTTAATCTTAAACTAAAATTGCCGCTATCAGAAGTTCATTCATGTTCATTAATATATGGTATTCCATTATTGATACTATGACCCCATTTCTATGTCCATTCTATTCAGGATGGATATTTGGGTTTCCAGTTTGGGGCGATCAGTGTCTAATCCAGCGTCCCCCTTCTGTAGCAGCTGTGCTAGGGTGTGCTCTCCTCAGGGCTTCCTCATAGCAATTATGAAATGTCTGGGTGTAGGTATTTCACATGATTTTTGTCAGTAACAGTGTCAGCCCCTTGGGTTACTGTCTCGAGTCTTCCTTTGAGCTTAGGTTAATTTGCTTTCACATCTTTGATGGTTATTATTTCTGTTTGTTCTTCAGGAATGCCTCTCATTTTAATGCTAGATTTCCATTCATTTTTTACTTTACCCATCTCTTCTCACATTATTTTTCTCTTTTGCACCTCTGCAGTCTGCATTCCTTCTTGAGTGTGTCTTCTACAACATTGATTTATTTGTCTACTGTCATTTACAAATTTTAAATCATTTATTATAAAATTTAAAATAATTTACATAACGTATATTAATATAATGTACGTATATATCAATGTAATATACATGTATATATTACATATATACATAATTTACATGTGTACATATAAAGCCTTTTTATCTAGCCTAATGCTGTCTTTATTTTGCAATAGAAGCTGTTTTTATATGGTCCCTTTTGCTTTTTTCTGTTCTGCTTTGTGATTCAACCATTATTGTTCTTTGTAGGGCCAGGGACTGTGAGCAAGCAGGGTTTATAATGACTCTTTAGCCTTCTCTGTTTTATCTTCACTTTACCCAGATCTGGGAAAATTTTCCCCTTTCCAGCCCCAGACTAGAGAGCCCTGTTTCTAGAAGACATGCATCTATCTCGTCCAGGGCAGAAGCGGGATCTTGATGGCCCATACTGTTGGGTTGGTTCCCTGTGCCACAGAATTACATCAGCCTTTGTCCTTCCCTCTCCTGCTCTCCTTCCTGCTCCCAAACTGGAACACAACAGTCAGTGACCCCAGGTACATTCCGGTTCTCATCTGCCCTTCCAGTGATCCAGGATGGTCGCACCAACCCCTGCTCTGCTTACTCTCAGAGGGGTGTTTTCTAAAGGAGTTTAGAAAAGGGGTGCTGCCGAGGTGGGTTTGGGTTGGGGAATAGATCACCATGGAAACAGTTGCTTGGTTTGACGGCTACCGTAGCCTCTGGGTCCCTGGCAAGAACAAATAGTGGTGGTGAGTGAAAGCCTTCCTTCCCGTGGGCCGCTGTGGTTCTCGGGGTGGAAGTTGTGTTTCCCCAGTTTCATCAGCGTAGGAATTAGTGGGGAATTAGTGGAAGTTCTCCTCAGGCTCTGACATGTGGACATATCTCAAAATTACTATTCCTGGTGATGTGCTCACACATATATTTTGGGAGTATTTTTATCTCAGTTTTGGGAGCGCATGGATCAGTCTGCCACCCTTCCATCATGAAGCCCCATGTTAGCAGTTGGCTCACTTCATTTGGACTGCTCCAGAGTTACTCTTCATACAGCCGCTTTCCTCAGTGACCCACCTTTGCCCAATCCGCTGGACACTCAGTATTTATTTTGTACTTTCTGCAGCATCTGGCAGTGTTTGTCACACCTTTGGTTTTGAAGTTGTCACTGCCTTGGCATCATCTCACTAGCTGGCCCTCCTCCTACCTCTTTCCTGCCTCTCTGTTATTTTCACTGCTCCTTGTGTGCCCCTCACCTCCTGACAACTCCTTACACACTGCCGTCTCCTGGAGGTAGTTTCTCTTGTCCTCCCCATGGGCGTCTACATGCTGACCACCTCAAGATCTATATCTTCACTTCCTGCCTCCCTCCTGAGTTTTATTTATTTATTTATTTGACCTCAAAGAGAGAAGGGGAGGGGAGAGAGAGAGAGAGAGAGAGAGAGAGAGAGAGAGAGAGAGATGAGAGAGAAACATCCATCATTCCCTCCAGCACCTGCCCCCACTGGGAATGAAAGTCACAATCTGGGTATGTGCCCTGACCAACAATTGAACCCACCACATCTGGTGTACAGGCTGATGTTCCAACCGGCCTGGGCCCTCCTGAATTTTATACTTGCTACCTATAGTCCTGTGTAGATGTCCCACACATTTCTTAAACTCCAAAGATCCAGAGCCCTATGGATTTCTTTGTTCTCCCAAACTGCCCCTCCTATGGAATTTTCCCCAGGAAATTATATCACATTATACCCTGTCAGCCACAGTGCTAGCTTGGGAATCATCCTCGATTCCTCTTTTCCTCTTACTTCCCACCTATAAGTGGCAAAGTCCTGCAGATCGACTTATACGTATTCCTTCCTCTCTGAGTACATTGCCATTGTCTGTGGCCATGTCCTCACATCCTAGACACTGCAGTCACGGGGAGTAGATCTCCTTGTACCTCACCCATGACATCACCCTGTGTCAGTTCAGTTCCATTTCAGTGGAGGGATGCTTCCCAATTACATACTTGATGAGGTTATCCCTCTGTTTATAACTTTTTGTCCTACAAGTATATAAATATACACATGTTTAACATTTATTTTAACTTTTAAAAACATTTCAAATCCACAGGGATTTTGGATTTAATTATTCATATTGCAGTGTTTGCTGTCTAAATTTTGTCACCAATTACTAATTTGCTTTATTCAAAACATGAGGTTCCCTGTCCTATTTGTTTTTCTGAATGGAAGCCCCTTAGCCAAGACAGACAAGGGCATCAATTTTATTTTGGTGGAGGGAGAATAGGTATGGGGAAGCATTTGCTTTCTTCCTCTCTACCTTCTCTCAACACATCACACACACACACACACACACACACAATTTTTTTCAGTTCTAGAATTTTTAACTTGGTTCTGTTTTTATAGTTTCCATTCCTCTAATGAAACACTCTATCTGTTTACTCATTAAATCAGCGTTAAAAAATTCTTTGGACATATTTGCCTATATTTATAATAGCTCTTAAAAGTCTTCATGTACTAAATCCAATATCTAGGCTCTAGGCCATCTTGTTTGGTTTCTGTTGTCTTTTTTTTTCAGATTATGATCAATATTTAAAAGATATCTTTGCAGGTCTACTAACATTTGACTGTTTGCCGAACATGGTGAATACTATATTATAGAGACTCTGTATTCTGTTATCTTTCTCTGAAGAGGGTTGCTTTTTGCTCTTTGTTCCATTACTAGCTGACCACCTTAAATGTGTGTGGGTCTGGTTTTATGCTCTGTTAGGGCATGTCTGTGGAAATGCCAAGGTGGCTCCCCAGCCCCGCTAATGTGGTAGAGACTCAGCCCCCAAACTCCGCCTTCCTGGATCTGGTCAGGGCTTGATTTTTGTTTGGTTAGGGTGGGTCTGAAGTAGGCCTTTACAGTGCTTCCTTATTCTTACAGTGCGATCTTGCTAGTGTCTCAGCTGGATGCTTGTGGGATGTTAATGAGGTTTTCTCAGACATCTCCCAGGGCTGCTTAAATTCTAGTATCTGTTTTCTCTTCTCAAACTCAGCAGCTGCTTCCTGGTAGTCTGGTTTCATCTCAACTTGTGCAAGTGTAGCCCAGCCTTCAGCCAAGTATTCACAGGGAGCCCACGCGGGCTTCTGGGGCCCCTCTCTGAAGTGTTCATCTCTAGGCTGCCTTACCCCACCGATTCCAGCCCCCTTAGCTCCCCAAAGGATGAACTGTCACTGGGAAATTGTCCTCAGGCCAAGAGCCAGGGCGACACGGGGCTCACCATGTGCATGTCCCTTCTCCCCACAATTACAGTCTTGTACTGACTACTGCGCAGGGCCTGAGAACAGATGCTGTATATATTTTGTTCAGTTCTTTGGTTGTACAGCTTCTGTTGGGAACAACCTGTCTACTTGGGAAACACATATTCATCTTTTAAGTTTCAACATCGTTATTGTGGTCATGATCATGATCACGATCATCATCATCATCACCAACATCACAGCTGAGTCCTTACTGTGTCCTAGGAACTGTTCAACGTGCATTCTATGAATTAATTCATTTAATCCTTTTAATAACCTATGATACAGGTGCTATGATTAACCCTATTTTTGCAAATGTGGAAAACGGGGACATTAAATCACCTAGCAGCATCACTAGCATGTGTTGGAACTGGGATGCAAACTGTCACCTGTCGTCAGAGCTCATGCCTTTTAGCTTTTATGCTCTGCATCCTCCTCCCTGCTAGATAAGACCCCTTTTGCCTTCCCTGCACCCTCATGTCACCACTGATTCACTGCCACCACTGTGACACGTGGCTGAGAACTTGGCTGATGAATCAAACTTTCAGTGGGTGGAGAGATATTTTTAAAGCTCTGTGTGAGCCCAGCATGCTCCTCACCCAGAGCAGAGGTGCCCTGCATGCAGCCTGGGAAGGGCTGGTGGTGGGCATGGGTCCATATAGAAGGGGGCTGGCTCCCATGCCGTGCATTCTGAATGGCCCCTCCTCACCTCCACCCATCTGGTCCCTCATATATTTTCTTGTAAAGAAGATTCTCCCCTACCCTTTCCCCTCTCTCCCCCCGCCCCCCACTTTTGCTGGTTGATTTAAACATCCCAGAGGCATACCCTACTTGCCTTTTTTGAGACACTTCCTTCTACAGCCCTTTTATGGAGGCAGAAACATTACTGTCATAAGAAGAGAAGCTCATAAATCTTATTTAAAGAAGTTGATGGCTCAAAGTTCACTCCTCCAGAGGAGACAATTCAAGGGTAAAACTGCCAGGTATACAGCTCTGCTCCCAAGCCCGGAATTAGCCTTACTATGGGGGTCTTTTATCTCTGTGGGTACTTCCCCTTGGAGGCTTGACCTGCCTTTGAGCCTTGAAAGAGCAGTGTTTTGTGGAGAGTTGTGAAGCTTTGTTAGCAGAGCAGTGAGAGATTTCTCCGATGGTGGCTGCTTCCAAGAGCCCACTCCTTAAAGGGACATTTGTCTACCTCTACTTGTAGTTTTCTGCATCTTGTTCTGAGAATGTATTTTGATAGCCACGGCCAAGAAGGAAACCTGAGTCCCGTCCCTGCTGCTTTCATTTTACTCATTTATAATCTATATGCTACCTGTTTCCAAAAGTGATTGAGACATCGTGTGATAAGGAAGAATAATGAACTGCAAAGGCTGTCAGAAGAGGAATAGGAAATAAAGAGCCCACATATAAAGAGGAAGAAAAAATATGACAGCCCTTAAAACTAATACATGTGGGTAAGCATTAAATTTAGCTCCAAGCTTTCAATTGGTTGGGGCGAGATGGTAATATGAATTTCATTATTCCAATGATAGCCTTAATGTGTCCCATTAGAATAATAGTCTTCTCATCTGTATTACAAATAGGTTCCCTTGGCCCATAATAAAAATACCCAATATACAAGCATTTTGGTTTTTTTTAGAGATATTGGTGGCTTTCAACTTTTCTCCCCCTCAAATTTCTGAGGATTTAAAAAAATACCTATTTCCACTAGTAGTAGTGGCTTATGATAGTGGTGATTGTCAATGAAGGACGAGGTGCTAATCTTAGACTCTGCAGATGCAGAGATGAGGGTAGATTGTAGTCTAAAAAGCCTTCCCATCAGGTTTCTAAGTACACTGTGGAATGTTTCTCTGGTTTCTATTCCTTAAGAGCCCTGCTTGAGGTAGTAGGAAGAAGTGATATCTTGTATGAAAGTTTAAGAATCTGCATCTGTCATAAAGCGTGGCCTTGACTTGGGATATTTGAGGAGTAGGAGTTACCAACCATTCATTTCTATCATAAAATAACTTTGAAATTATTCCTGTGGAACCTTTCACTTTCAACAGAAGTGCATCCTAATAGAGCTAAGGTAATTAAGTCCCACAGTGCTTCCCCAGATAACTAAATAAGTTAACCCATTGAGTAGAATTGTTCAGCATTCTCCATCTGGCTGCTGAAGAGAGTTTGCCAAAATTCATTATTTTGATGTTGGCTTCATTGATACTGGGCTGTTTCTCCTGGCGGTAATCGGCCAACAGCAGGTTCAGCTGTTTCCTGGGACTACTCAGGGATGGGATGTTAGCAATATTTTCTAGCAGGAGGGTTCACGGGTCTTTCCTCTTCAGAGTGGTATCCAGGGCATCTCATCTAACCACTGCTCCAAATAATTAAAAAGCGGGTGATGAGCTAGGACATAGACATTTGAAGTACAAAATTTCTCTTTCAAGGTGGTCATTTCTACCTCCTCGAATTCTCAAGCCAGAAGATCTCTGAATTTACATTGTATTGCTATATTGCTGTGTAAGAAATTATTCTCAAAATTCCTGGTTTAAAATAAAAATAAAAACAAAACATTTTAATCTCACAGTTTTTGTGTAAATGGCTGGTCTGACCCAAATTCTTTCTAAAAGTTGGAGTTAAGACTTTTGTGGAGACTGCAATCATCTGAAGGCTTGACTAAGGCTGGGAAATTCAATTTCAAGTTCACTCAAACGGCTTTTGGTTGGAGGCCTCTGTTCCTCCCACGAGGGCCTACATAGGACTGCTTGAGTGACTTCATGACTTAGGATTTGGCTTTTCCTAGTATGAATGATCTTTTTATGACCTTGTCTCCGATGTCACAGATTGGACAATAGCAGGTTCAAGTGTGCCACGGCACAGCCCACACTCAAGGTAAGTGGAATTAGGCTCCATCTTTTGAAGGGAGGAGTATCAAAGAAGTAGCATGTGTATTTTTAAAGCACCAAAGACCATACAAATTAGCTTAAAGATAGTTCCTAGCTATTGAATTGAAAGCTAATGAAATGTTATAGAAAGTTTTAACATCATACTTAGAAGTTTTTTCATGCAGTGAAGAAGAGAGGACCAATGGTCTCTGCTATAAAAATAAGAATTAAAGCCTGCCTGATCTTTTTTTTCCTATTTATTTCTTTTTTACTAAATTTATTGGGCTAACACTGGTTAATAACATTATATAAAGTGTACAACTTTATAATACAAAATCTCTATACTCTATTGTATGCTCACCACCCAAAGCCCAGCCTCCTTCTGTCACCACATATTTGATCTCCTTTACCCTCGTTATCATCTCACCAAAGCTTACCTGGTCTTGATGGAGTAGGGTCTCTGGAGTCCCTCAGATCATAATTCCTATCTCAGTTGTACTGTTTAGCAGGTACAACAGAGATGGTTAGCTCTTCCCCAATATAACTTTTCCTTAGTAGCAGAAAGTTTAGCTAACAAATAAAGACTATATTTCCCAGTCCCCTTAAGAGCCAGGTGTGGCCATAGAAATTCTGGCCATTGAGATGTAAGCAGAAGTGACACTGGGTAGGTTCGCTGCTTCTTTTTTTCTATCCTTTTTCTCCTTACTGGATGGGAATGTTATCATCTGGCAGCGTGATGACAAAGAGTCTCATCTTTGGATGACAGAGTGATGAGTTAGAAGGAACCCAGGTCCTGAAGATACCATAGTGGAACAGAGAGAAACTAACTTCTTCTTTTTCTTTTTCTGTCATCTGGACCTAAACCCACCAAATGAGCAGCTGTGTATCCACAGACAAGAAATCCAACCTCTAAACCTATTTTCCAATATTTAAATTAATGTCTTACTTATAATACTACTTTTAGGAATCTCTTGCTTATTATTTTTTAAGAGGAAGTATTGTAGAAGATTTGGAATGATGGATCTATAATTTCAAAGCATCAGAGATTTGTCATTTTTCTCATATATATATATATTGATTGACTATATTTTAAGTTCTTCTGTTGAAATGTGAAAGGAAGACGTTCAGAAGGCTGGGTGACAGAGACCTTAGAGGCCTTCAGGAGGACATTAACTTTGGGTGAGTTTGTCCTATTCTTGAGGGTGGGGCTCACATACATTATGTGAGCAAACACAGTGAAGGCATGGGCACATAGTGACTGTTCAGAAATGCTTGTTGAAGAAATGAACGCCAGGTCCTCTGATGAGAGAAGTTTGTCTCAAAATGAGCTGATTGTTCTTGATTATTCATTCTAAAGTGGATGGAATTGGCAGTGAAATGTGGTGGATGATACATGGCATTTAGAGCCAGATTACCTACTTCGACGCTCCATGAGATTTGGTTTTCTTACCTGTACAATATGAGGGATTATATGCGGAGTGACTTACAATTGTGTATTTGGCATATAGTAAGTACCCAATAAATAATAACTGTAATAGTAATTGTTGCTATTGTTGTTATGATGATGACAATGATGACTATCACGACAAGACACACCCAGACAAATGTTTATTCCCACCTTGGCGGCAAGTTGGCTCTTTAGAGGAAAAAACAAAACACTAGTCATTATTATGCAACTATCCTGTCAGGACAGGCACATTTCAGAATGTGAGTGCCCCATAGGAAAGGCCGTACAAAGTGGAAGTATCTGCATACTCCACAGTGATTCTCTGTGTCTTAGCTCTAAGCTCATAAGAACACCTTTCTGTCCAGCCGGAGTGGCTCAGTTGGATGGAGTGTTGTCCTGTGCACTGTAAGGTTGCTGATTCAATTCCTGGTCAGGATACATACCTGGGTTATAGGTTTGATTCTTAGTTGGAGTGAGAACAGAAGGCAATTGATCGATATTTCTCTCTCTCTCTCTCTTTCTTCTCTCTCTCCATCTCTCCATTTGATATTTATGACATTATTCAAACAATGATCAACTTAAAAAGTAGCCTGCTATATTTGATCAAACATTTAGTTACCTCACCCCTAATGTCTTGGCAGGGCCAGACCAAGTAACTTCACGGGCCTTATATGGCCCTCGGGCTGGACGTTCCCCACCCCTGCTCTAAGACCTGGGCTTTGATGTGGGAACATCTGTGCCTGTCGGAGATTCAGACCTTCCAGGTGCTCACCAGATGCTCACAAGGATCAGGAGTGAACATGATCATAATGTCCTTTAAAGAAAAAACCTGATGTAACCCACAATACTTATTCCATGGGTTGAAGGAAAGGAAGATGGGAGGGGTGTAGGGTGGGGCGATACCACAGCTGGCTGACCAGACTCACTCCCCTTCAGAAGGGGACATTGTCAGCTCTTTGAGTTCAGCACACTGGGAGAAAGAGTTCCCTTCCTTTCTCTCTGAAGTGGGAGGTTGTGTTGGAATAGTGTCAGTTTCTGGAAATGGGAGAGCCCAACCATCGGTTTGTCTGGATGTAGCTTCCGCAGACATTAGCATCCCTGCTTCCTGTTGTTCCTTTTCCCAGCTTCTCCCCACTCAGGGTTCCCCTTACCTCGGTTGGTTAAAATTCTAGGTCATTTTTTGTCTTAATGTTTCTTCAAAACTCTAAACATGGACTTCAATATTAATTATTTGTTACACTAAAGTTTTATAGTCATATGAGAAAAATGTCCCATTTCCCCCCTGAACCTGCTAACATAAATGGCCCAGGACAGGAAGTAGGGGGTTCTCACCATTTGCATGCTCAGGTGTAGGAATGGTTGTCAGGCTGGTGCCAGGTGTCTGTGCTTTGCAGGTATTTCTCTGCTGATACCCAGTGAGATGAGCCTCGGGATATGTAGCTCACTGCAACCATCTGGGTTGCAATCCAACGTCTCTGCCTGCTTGCATTGTACGGAGGACAGTCCTCAAATTCGTGGTCTGGTGCTCCCAAGCTTTTGTGGGAGACTTTAGAGAGCTTAGTCTCTCTGCCATCTGGTACTGAGGTAGGGGAAGTGGGGAAGGAGAGTCGTGGGGACACACCTGAGAACTGTGCTTTCTATACCTCCATGGTGCCTCTCCTCCGAAGGCTGTGTGCAGTTTCTCAGCCATCACCTTTTGGGACTGAAAAAACTTCTGAGACTTTAAGGTGAATGACTGATCATAATTTTATGCTAATCTCTTTAAGAACCCTTCAGAGGTGCCATCTATTTCTGGGAAAAGTGCCTTGAGCTTCCTGCTGAATTCTCTTCCAGGTTTTGAGGACCTTGAATATGCAAATTAAGAAACGTGTTTGAAATTTTGAATCCCCAGAGACAGGTAGTCAGTCTAGAAGACAGGCTTCTGAAGAGCTATGAAGTTGATAAAGGTCAAGCCAAAGAATGTGCCAAGTCAGGGGCTTTGAACCTGAGGTCTGTGTTTCTCTGGGAATTTCTGAATATTTTATGTGTTTATGAGTAGTGCTTTTTTTCTGTGCCTTTGTCAGATTCTTAGAGGTTCAACAAAAGGGTAATACCAATTACTAACCTGCACCTATGCACATCACTACATAAAGGATTTGCTTTGTTTGGGAAGACAGGACTAGGAGTGTTGTTGCATGCTAGTGAGGTCCTACTAGACCAGTGATGGCGAACCTTTTGAGCTCGGCGTGTCAGCATTTTGAAAAACCCGAACTTAACTCTGGTGCTGTGTCACATATAGAAATTTTTTGATATTTGCAACCATAGTAAAACAAAGACTTATATTTTTGATATTTATTTTATATATTTAAATGCCATTTAACAAAGAAAAATCAACCCAAAAAATGAGTTCGCGTGTCACCTCTGACACGCGTGTCATAGGTTCGCCATCACTGTACTAGACTGTGCAAAGATTGCATCGGTTGTGGTGTGGAGAAGGGATTTGAGGGCAGTGGATCTAGAGGCTGGGACACCACCAAGAGCTCATTGTCATAGTCAGGGGAGAAATGGTGAGGGCCTAACCTTAGCAAGTGGCCTAAACTGGCAGAGAAGTGGGCTTGGGAAGTTAAAAATGCAGACACTTGGCCATGTTTATGATGTCCAGTTCAATGCCTGCATTAACTCTGGGCGGCCTTATTGTCCCCATTACACAGATGAGGGAAATTAGTGTGAAAGTATGATGTTACTCGCCTGAGGCCACACAACTGATAATTGATAGATGAGATTCATGCTCAGCTTTCTCGGACACCAGGGTCCATGCCCTTCATTAACTGCCATGGTATACTGTCTCCAGCACAGCAGATCTTGATGTATGGATGTGGGGTGGGTGAGGAAGAAGAGGAGTTGGGTGCACAGTTACCCAATTAGATAATTAGTTCAGTGAAGGTGGTGCCCGTCACTGAGACCAGGGACACAGGAATTGGAGCAGGGTAGGAAGAAGGTGATGAGAACCAAAGGTCATCCCACTGGAGGTGACCAGTTGGCCCTTGGACATTGAATTCTGAGACTCCAAGGATTTAGCCAGGAGATAATGATTTTGGAACCTTCATGATATTGACGTGATAGATAAAAGAAAGAGGACCAAAGACCAAACCCCGAGGCCCAGCAGGCATTCATTCCTTCGAGCTCAGATGGTCTCTGGTGATGGGGTTTGAGAGGCACTACTTCTCCAGCTAAGCTTCTTCATATCCTTTAGCTGTGCTTCATATGCCACATATACTCCCCTAGTTATCATATTCTCAAAGCCAAAATCCACTTTCAGAAGGAAAAAACTCTGCATTAAAAAAATAGGTCACCTAGTTGTGCCCAATCAATTTCTGTTGATTGACAGAGCCTCTCTCTTTCAAGCTTAGTTTGAGTCAGAAACTTGCCTAAACTCATTGGCTATGTTAGATTTTCAAAGTTCACTCCAGTTCTCGACCACAAAAATCTCTTTTAAGGGTATCATAGAAATACACTATCCTTTACTCTGCTAAATAGACCTACAAAGAGACAGTTACTTCACAGGTTACTTGCCTATAATTAGGACGGCCCCAGGCAACCACCTGGCCAAGGAGGAGGAGCTGGGCTTCTTGCCTGCAGTGGCGAATTCCAGGAATTCTGGAGTTACACTGAACGTGATTCAAGTCCTGGATCTGTCATTTGCCACCTCCTTGCCTTTGGGAAAGTTTTAAGGACACATACATATCTCAGTGTCCTCATCTACAAGATGGGGTGTATAGAACCCCCCTCCTAGGAAAGGCATGTGGCATGCTGCCTTGCACGTGGCAGAGTGCTCTGTAGGGCTAAGTGTTAGTATTACTGCTTGGCAGGCCAGAGGGAAGGATATGAATAGAGGGAAGTACTGAATTTCTTTTTTCTTTCTCCTGACTGGCCAATTAAAAAGTAGTTGATTGAACCAAACTGGAAAGTGGGAAACATCCATTTCCTTTAAAGTGAAAGAACAAAACTAAGTCTTATTAGTGAATCTGGAATTTGGTCACTTTTTTTTCATTATCTTCAGGTGTGTGTGTGTGTGTAGGGGGCAGAGCTGTGGAGAGCCCTGATTCTGGCCTTGCCCATGAGCCTTCTCTATGGAACCTTTGGAGGTCCTCAGACCACAGGGGCAAAGGCCATCATGGTTGTATACACTTAAAATTCAACAACATTTTGCTGATGTTATTGGGCTGGGCATGCATGGATATCAGGGGAGAGGGATCCACATTTTGTATTTATTTTGTGCCAAGTATTCTCCTCCTCCTTCTTCTTCCTTGTCCTCATCACCTTACAGAGTTATGCTCCTCGCTTACCCACTCTCGTTTTCACCTTTCCTTTCTTTGACCCTCAGAAACATGCTGGTCCTGCTCCAGGAGAGAGGTGGGATGGGTAGGAGTCCTGGAGAGGAGGGTAAGATCCACGGTGTATTTCCTCATCTTCTAAGTGTGATCAGGGCCAGTTTTCCTGTGACAAAGGTGAGAATTATTCAAGATGGAATGTCTTTCTTGAAGTATGGAGCCAATAAAGCCTGCCATCTAATACGACACTACTGGTGTCCTCACACGCTGTTTAGCAAATCTCTCTTTAAAGGATATTTAAGTGAACTAAGAGGTGCAGATAGGAGCTAATGGCTTCAGGTTGGCTTGTAGCACATATCACCATATCACCACTGTGAGCTCAGAAGAGAGGCTGTTCCCTCTGCAAACAAACAAACAACCTGCAGACGGGAAGTGTTTTCCTCTGAGCTTCTGATGACAGTTTTTGATTATAATATGTTTTTTGGTTCTAAAGCATTGCCCACTCACAGCAAAACACATTTGTCTTCATAGAGACAGTGACTCAGTGTGTGTGTGCTTGAGGTGGTTATGCGTTACTCGGGGAGGGTGATGAGTGGGGTCGGCAGACAACAGACCCAGGAGAGGGGACTCATACATCACGTTGGACCTTCATGGCTTCAATAAATTACCAGGCAGAGACAAATCAAGTACACTCTCCCAAATTTGATCCAGTCCTGAGCCAGTTCTAAGAAAACACACACACACACACACACACACACACACACACACACATACACGAAGGGTATGTGTAAAGAAGACAGCTATAAAATTGTCCTCTGCCAGGCTAAGGAAACCCAATAAGAAACACCTCTTAGTGAGATTCTGCAGTGCATGGGCAAGAAAGACAGCAAGCTTCCTGTGTGTTGCTGTCAGGCACTGTGGTTCAGTGGGTGGGGCCTCAAAGAGGAGCAGAAATTGAGCCTCAAATTGTTTCCAAGCAAAATGAGGGTCATTATCTGGGAGTCACATCTTGCCTCACAGAAGAAAGTTGTGAGAACTAAGCTACCAGTTACATGCAACTAATACGTGAGAAATTGTAACTGGAGTTGTTAATTACATTTTAAAAAATAGATTAAAAGTTGCATTCATTCTGCAAGTATTCATTGCATCCTGCAATATCCAAGCGCTAGGTTCAGATGCTGAAAGTCAAAATGATCCACCAGACACGGATCCTGCCCTTAAGGACCTACCTGAGAAACTGATTTTGGGTAGAGCTGGGTGGATGAGACGTGACTCTCATGCTTTGCAGGGCCCATTGACTTTCTCTGAGCTTTGTTTTACTTGTAAAAAAATAAGAGAGTCATGTTGACCTCAGAGGTTATTGTCTTTTTAAATATGAAAGGCATAATATCATTCACTAATTCCTTCATTCACTCCGTAAGTATCTGTTGAGTGCCTGTGATATTTCAGAGCTCCAGGATTCAGCACTGAACAAATCAGAAGAATTCGGTGCCCTCATGGAGCTTCCAGGCTTGTGGTGGGAGAAAAGTATATTATTTGAAGAAAACTTATAAAAGAAGCAGGAAAGGGGAATAGGGAGTGTCGGGTAGAGGGGAGGCTATTGTATTAATCTAGATGAGAGATGACGGTGACCAGGGACCAGATGGTGGCCACGGAGGTGGGGAGGAGTTGTCGGATTCTGGATCTATTTTGCAGGTGGATTTATTGAGGTTTGCTGATGGAGTGGCTGTGGAGTATGAGAGAGAGAGAGGAGTCAGGGATGACCTAAAGATTTTTGCCTGATCAAGTAGAAGAATGGAGAGGAGATTCATTGGGGTGGGGCTGGGGTGGGGGCACTCAGGTGCTCAGTATTGGATGTGTTAACTCTGAGATTCTTACTAGTTTATTCAGGTGCAGATTTTGAATAGGCTGTTGGATAATCACATCTAGAGAAGAGGGGAAAATTGGGGCTCATATAGGTGAAATGTCTTGTGTGGTGTGTGACAAAGGTGGGTGCTGAATAAATTATAAATTCAAATTAACTTTTAAATTCAACTTTTTATTGTAAGACAACTGAGAGTTACATGCAGTTATGAGAAATAAAACAGAAAGGTCTGCGATATCCTTTACCCACTTTCCCGCAGTGGTGACATCTTGCAAACCTATAGACAATGTCACAACCAGGATGTTGACCCTGATACAGTCCGCATGCAGAAAATCTCCATCATCACAATTAATCCACACGAATTTAACTCATTCAATGCTAAAGAACACAGCATGAAATAAACTAGGAGTTCAGAGGAAGGAGCGATCATGGCCTGCAATATGGATAGTGTGATTGGTCAGAGAAGGCTTCTAGCAGAGGGAGGCACTTGAGTTGGGCCTTGAAGGATGGGAAGGATTGCGATCTGTGACAGAAAGGGCAGACTGGAAGAGATCTGGGGATGGGAATGTTGAGTGTGTGCTGGGCCTTGGAGGCTATTGGGGGTGTCCTTTTCTGTCTTTCTGATAACCAGTGTGGAGGGTGAGAGATGGGTACATCAGAAAGCAGGGTTGAAAGGTTAGTTAGGTGCAGGGGGCTTAGGGGGCCAGGTCAAGAGGTGGGACTTCAGTGGGCAGGCAGTCAGAGGAACTGAGCTTGGAAGTGGTGTCAGCCAAGCTCTAGGATGGTTGGTTTGGTCCCTATGTCTGAGTGTGCTGGAGCAGAGGGGGTTTTGGGGGGACCAGAGAGGGCTAAAGGAAATTGAGGCCCTTTCATTAGAAAGGAAGGAAGAACACCCCAAGGACAACTCTATTCAATGTATGAGTGGTTTAGAGCGCAGGCTCAGGAGCCCCACTGTATGCTTTGCATTCCTCTCATTCAGCTCTCGTGACTGCTCCCCCAGGTCCTTGCCGTTATGATTCTCATTTCTAGCTGAAGACATGAAGGCTCAGAGAGGTTAAGTGGCTGTCTCAAGGTCACACAGTGATCGAGATAAAAGGTTACAGACCCAGGCTGTCTGACTCCTGAGCCCCCAGTTTTAACACTCCGGTGTGGGGTGAATTTCCCGCCAAAATATAAGCTGGCGCGGGCAATTATTTAGCGCCATAAAGTGTTCTCTACTTACAAGGGATTTTTATGATACCTATTACCCCAATGGGTATGAAACGGTTCGCATACGCAGGTAGGTATCTTTGTGAACGGCAAACAAACAAATATTTGGTAATACGCAGTTACAATCGGCCCGAGTTTACACGTTTCCCGCACTCCACCGCAAATCTATATGAACCGAGTTAAGACGGCTCCCGCGGAGTACGCGCAATTCACGCGAGCCGACTTAACTCGTTTCCCCCACTCCAAGTGTTAACTGCTAATGGTTCAGCCCCTCATAATCATATTATTCAGATGATAGGATCATTTTAAGGAGAGGAGCCAGTGCATAGAAAAAAACCTGAATGCATCTAGATAGAATGGTTTAGTTTAGTTAAGTTTAGGGAGTGTGACTGAGAGAGAGCGGAAGGGAGCTGGAGGGGAGTAAGAAGCATTTGGAATGAGAACTATAGGGAATCGTGGAGAAGAGTCTAAGTTAAAGGAAAGGTCTTAGCAGGATCAATCCAGGGTCTTTGAAGGTTTATCTTATTGTTGAAGATTCTGTGGATGGATTTGATGGCTACTGGAGGGAAAAGTGTACCCTCTGGACTAGTTCTGCCTCTACCCACAAGTAAGCATGTGACTTTGGGGAGGTTCTCGACTTCCTGGAGCTCTGATTTCTTGATGTGACAAGGGAGCTGGAGTGCCTGGTGTCCTCTCTACAGTTTTGGGATGATGGTTTTGTGGGATGCACACGGGCAAGTGTCTGGTGTTTTGCATAGGAGGATGGTGCCTCTGTGGCTTGCAGCTGGTTTGGTGGGGCTGGTGAGTCCCTTCGATTTCCCGCCGCAGGGACCCTGAACCAGGCAGTGGTGGCCTGAGTCTGTCCCCACTCAGGAGGAGACACTGGGCAGTGATGAATCTGTATGTCAGTCTAAGCAGGTCAGTGGGAACTATTTGACCACATAGTACTATTTGTACTTTTGAGCACACGCTATGTGGTTCTTCTATGTTTCTTTAGTGAAGGAATCTGTGATCTGTGATCAATAATGTACGTGCTTTTTCATTATTTTGTCTAGCTTTCCTTTTATCTTCTTGATTACAATTTTTAATTTTTGCCTTTCTGTTATATTTTGGAACACCGTAAAACTTAAAACATCGTTTTGAAAATATTTCCCTCAGCAAAAAAAAAAAAAAAAAAAAAAAAAAAAAATGTACTCTATTATAGACTATCCTGATTCTCAAAATGTGATTGTGATTATATTTTTGAAAAAGATTCAGATAGAAATTGAATGGATGTTATGGTAGGCTGGAAAATGTCCCTCCCAAAAAGCCCCTCCAGAGCTGTCCGCGTCCCAGGCCCAGGCACCTGTGACTAGATTACTTGTCACAAGGTACATTGCAGCTGTGATCACGTTAGGGATTGTGAGATGAGGAGATTCCCCTGGATTATGTGGGTGGGAACAGTGTAGCCATAGGATCCTTATAAGAGGGAGGCAGGAGGGTCAGAGTCACTAAGTGATGTGAAGATGGAAGCAGAGAGAGAAAGATCGGAAGATGCTGTGTTGCTGGCCTTGAAAATGGAGGCAGGGGTCACAGACCAAGGACTGTGGGTGGCCTCCAGAAGCTAGAAAAGATGAAGAAATAGGGAATACATTTGTGTTGTTTTAAGCCACTAAACAGTAGCCGCAGGGAACTAATGCAGATGTCCAGTGGGGCACTAAGTGGCCACGTCTGTATAGGGGACATGATAATGATAATGTATCTTTCATAAGAAAATGGTCTGTTGAAACCCCTGCCAGTTCCAGGACTCATGATTCTTGCTCGTATGTTCATAAAACACCTCATCTTCATAAGAAGATCTGGAATCGCTTTTGGCTGATCAGCAGGAAGCTGTGGGATTGGGGTTGGGAGAAGGACCTGCGGGCAGGAAAGACACGGGAAGAGTTTTAGGTACATCTTATGTCTGAGTGACATTTTATAGTGACAAAAATGTGCAGAAGGCATAATGATATGAACATTGCTGCAAGGACTGGGAAACTTTGTGGGCAGCTGCATTCCTTTGCCATTTGTCGCTGATGGAACAGGAAAAAAAAATGTAGAAACGGTGACTCTCAGAATGCTTGTGTATACTTCCTGTTGAAAGAAGAATTGAGCTTCTGAGTTTTATGAGGTGCCCAGTGTAGCAAAGACCTGGGCCGTGGATTTGTGTAGACCTGGGTGAGCTCCCAGCTTTGCCTCTTGCTCACTGTGTGACGTCTGACAAGTTACTTTGGCTCTCTGATCTTGTTTTGTGATGGGGGAAGGTGATGATGAGGCAGGATGACGGCACTTTTCATTTCCCTCGTGTGAGAAGCAGGAGGCTGGTGAAGTGTCATTTCCATTGCTCTGTCCCATGACAAGGGTGAAGCACTGAGGAGCTGGGGTTCGCGTGAAAGGCAGAGTCAGAGGGTTTGGTAGAATTTAATGAATTGGAAGAGTTTTCTCGCTCTTCAAAGTAAGTGCTGGGTTACAAAGATATTGCTGGATATGGAGCTGAGAAAGGCAATGATCATTCTTTCTGTCAAGGGATATACAGAAAAACCACATTTTTCTATCTCCAAGCTGCTTATATTTTCTCTTCTGGGCAGCCCTTTCTGCCCATTTTTCCATCTGCTGGGGTCCTACTCCACCCTTGTCTCTTCCAGTCGCCACCTTATCTATGAAATGTCTAAAACCCACCCCAGCTGTGCAGAATCCACTCTCTGTGTTCTGACTTGGCTTATTCCTCACTTCTATCACAACAACAGATTGTAGAGCTTTATTTTATTTTTTTTCCTTTTGTATGTCTTCGTTTCTCTGCTAGATTGTATCCTGGAGCCAGGAACTCATTTGTTTTTGAATCCCTTGTAGCGTTTACAACAGAGCCTTGCACACTGTAGGGACTTTACACTAGTACATTGCAGGGACTTGTTGAATTGCTTTGAATTGAAATATTTGAAGTCAACTCCCAGAATTCGGCAAGAATCACATTTTGAGAGCTCTTTGCCCTATCATTTTATTAGACTCTAGTAAACAGTTATTGAGAATCGACCATATGTTAGGCACTGGGAATGCAGTGAGATTTCTTCAAAAAAATGTAACTTAGGTTTTCTTCTGGAGCTCCATAAAGGTGCAGACCATCTCTTGCACCATGTATGTCTCTAGTCCTGAGCAAGGAGATTTAACTTTCACAATGGCCTGACTCAGTTCAAGGAGGCAGCTAATTCAGGATGGACTCCTCAGCATTTCCCGAGAAGGGCATTGTGTAGTACATAGAGATGGAACAATGGGCATTCACAGTGACGGTGGGTGGGCCAGCAAATAAAGGGTAAAGAGAAGGAAGAGAAGCATGTAGTATATTCTAGAAATATTTCCATTCAAATTTATTAAATAGAAATTATCTTTGGACCTTGGTTTCATTTATTTGAATTGTTTATGAATAAGTGAAACCTGACATTTTCAAATTCACCACTAGAGTGGATTTTATTTTCTCAACAGTGTATAAAAATTTATGAATTTGTCCCTCTTACTCCCAAAGGTTAAAAATACATTTAAGATTTTAAACTCAAACATAGAATTACCATACGATCCAGCATTCCACTTCTGGGAATAAACCCAAAAGAACTGAAAGCAGGGACTTAAACAGCTATCTGTATACTCATGTTCATGGCAGCATTATTCACAATAGCCAAGAGGTAGAAACAACCCTGAGTCCACTGACAGATGAGTGGATAAGCACCATGTGGTGTATACATACAGTGGGACATCATTCAGCCTTAAGAAGGAAAGAAATTCTGACACATGCTACAACATGGATAAATCTTAAAGATATTATGCTCAATAAAATAATATAGTCACCGAGTACAAACACTGTATGATTACACTTATATGAGGTACCTAGAGTCATCAAATTCACAGAGACAGAGGTAGAATGGTGGTTGCCAGGTGCTGAGAGGAATGGAATAGGCTGTTATTTTTTAACTAGAGGCCTGGTGCACGGGTTCGTGCACGGTGGGATTCCTCGGCGTAGCCTGCAGGGATCGGGTCAAAACCAGCAGTCCAATGCCACCTGCTGCTCCTGCCTGCCACTCCTGCTCATCCCAGCGCCGCTGTGCCTGCCACGGCCACTCGGTAGGCTTGCAGCCACTCCGCTACAGTCTCAGGGCTGTGGCAGCTAGCCGTGAGCCCTGCTTCTGGTGCTTGATGGTCAGCTGAGCGGCGCTCCCACTGTGGGAACACACTGACCACCAGGAGGTCAGCTCCTGTGTTGAGCGTCTGCCCCCTGGTGGTCAGTGCATGTCATAGCGACTGGTAGACTGGTTGTTTGGTTGTTTGGTCATTCGGTCACTGAGGCTTTTATACATATAGATGGGGACAGGGTTTCGGTTTGGGATAAATGTGCAGGATGCAGATGGTGGTAATGGTGGCACAACCGTGTGAATGTACTTTAATGCACTGAACTGTATGCTTAAACATGCTGGCCTGTGCTTTTCAGATAGCACGTGCTGCCTTCATTTGTAGAGAAAGCATGACTGAGTCGCAGTCGCTGTCATTTTAGACATGAAGGTGTGTCGGGTTAGGTGTCTTGGAACCTTTCTTGGTATGTGAGGGAGACACAGAATGGTGCTCTTGTCTATCTTGACTTTTATAAAATTATCAAAAACAGAACAAAACAAAACACCAAATGCCTGCTCATGGCTGGTACATATCTGGTGCTCAGTAACTGCCTGTTGAATGGGTGGGTGCTATATTTTGGAGGGCTGACTATAAAGTAATGTGAGTGATTCCCATGCAAGCCTACTATTCCAATCAGCAAATGTTAACTGAGAATCGACTGTATGCCAGAGAGTGTAGTTAATGCCAGGTCTGAGCTGAAGGGGTTAAAACATAGTTTAACTCCATTTTAGTCCATTGAGAGAGACACCTGTAGACATTGATGAAATACATGTTTATAAAGTGTGGTTTGTGCCTCAGAAGTATGTATGCACAAGACCAGAGAAGGGAGATTAATTTCTTCACAGGAGGCTGGTGGGACCACTCAGGAAAGGTTTCCTGGGGGGGGGGGGGGGGGGGGCGGGGGGGGGGAGGGAGTTATAACTTTGCTGGGTTTTAAAGAATCAAGTGTTTGTTAGTGTAAACAGGCCAAGGAAAAGGACATCCCAGGCAGAGGGAACAGCAGGGGCAAAGGTTCGGAGGCAGGATGCACTTGATGGGCACAACTCACTCTGAAACATAGTTCAGTCCAGTAGAACCCTGAGAATTTTCTCCAATAAAGCTACCCTTGCTCCATGAATGACTAGATCTCTTTTTTTGGGAGCTGACTGCAAGCCCTTGTGACATCCTTGGGAATATATATACTCACTGGTGACAGATCTCTCTCTTTAGAAAGTGAGTGTAGCTTTAGCGTCAGCTAATGGCTGTTTAGAGTCCAGTCGTGTGGACCAGTTGACTGACAGCCTGGCAGTACTGCCTGTGTGATTACGCAGCCACCAGGTGGATGTGTATTCCTGGGACCCTGGTTTTCAAGGACATTCTGAAGAAGGCTCCCCCAAGTGTTTTGAGCAACAGTAGGACTAGTAGGTCTTGTGTGGCCTCCCGACATGAAGCCCCTGCTCCCCGGAGAGTCTGACCCTCTCCAAGATTACTTAGCCATGTACGCAACAAAATGAGCTGGTTGTAAGAGTGTCGTCCGCATTTAAACTTGAAATAGATTTGAGTGCGATAATGTGGCTCAGGCAGAGCCCAGACTTGGAAAAGAAAGCACTAAGGGTTGTCACTCGAGCTTGAGTTGGCATTTCCCTGTGTCTCCTGGTCTGCAGTTTCCAGGGCTGGCCTACTGTTGGTAAGCGAGGCACTTGGAGGGTTGTTCTGTTGGTTTTAATACAGGGGAGGGTGGTGCTCTAAGCTGCACACCCTGGCTGCTCCTGATCCTGCTGGTGTAGGGGCACATTTGGGAGCGAGCTGGCAGGGGCTGATCATGCTGAATCCTTAGACAAGCCAGGTTTTTGATTTTTCGGTAGAATTATTAGCCTACTGAGCCAACTGACCTACAGACCCACGTACGTTGGGGATTTAGAAAATTAAGCCTTGGAAAAGTGAAACTTGGAGACTTTAGATTTTGCTATTTTCATATAAAATATAGCAGTACACTGTTTTTACTGTAGGTTGATGTTACTATGTTACTACTGTGTAGGATTACTACATGCAGGATATGGGTGGTGGACAACCCAGGAATAAATCTAAATGCTACTTGAGTATTTTGACTGTGAGCATTTTGTCTGTTCTTATTTTGGCTCTATAAACCAATCAAGTATTCATTAAGCACTTAATAGAAATACCAAATCTTAACGAGCCCTTGCTGTATGTAATAGGCATCTTGTGTATAACAACCCTTCAAAGTTGGTACAGCCATGAACCATTTTTAAAGATTAGGTGACTTTTCTCGGATTTAGCCTCTAGTAAGGAAGGGGTGGGGCCACAATGCAGTATCCAGTCGTTGGGACTCTGGGTCTTGGTCTGAATCAGGACCCTATCCTGCCTTGGTGCTTGTTATTCACCTTGCAGGTGGTGTGAGTACAGGTGTGTGAGGATGAGGCAGAGGGTGGGCCAGGCTCAAAGAGAGAGGTGATCATAACTTGACCTCCCAAGACTGTATGGTCAAGTTGGGGAGACACAGCAGAGACTTGATTGACATTGAATAATAACAGGAGACAACAGGATGAGAGATGTGGTGGAGTCCAGGGTTGGGGGACCTGAGAGCTTTCCCTCTTGTTTAGAACTGTGCCAGGTCCCCTGAGAGGTGCTCGAGCACATTTGCAGTCTACCTAATGAGGGCTGCTTAGCATCCTTCTGCAGAGCACGATGCGTGGGGCTCTTTCCGGTGGGCCCAGGAAGGGTTTCGTTTGCAAGCCTGTCTGTGCAGCTGTTAAATAATTTTTGCACCATGGAGATATTTCTTTAACGGTTGTCTCCAAAATGGATTTCTGTAAAGCAAACTCTTTTAAAAATGCATGAAGGGAGGTCAGTATTTAAAGAAATTTTATAAGGCATGCTCACAATCCGTTTTATAAGTTTTTATCTGTTGTGGTTCTTTAAAGCAAGCTTTAACCAATATGTTGGGAAACTGAAGTATTGTTTCTCCTTCGTTCCTCCTTGCCACCCATCACTGAGCTCTCATTGGAATTCTCCTGAGACCCAGGATCTGGGGTGTGCCCAAGCTTCCATTAGAGATGGTCTCTGTCCTCAAGAAGTTGGGAAAATGAGACAAACAGTCTATAAGTAACACTGGACGCAGCAGTTCAGGATTTATGACAAGGCCACCCTGACCATTGGCCTCAGGTATATTAGACCTTGGGATAGATACATGGCTGGCTGGAGGTATGGTTTTATTGTGGCTGGGCTCTCAGGGAAGTTTCTTTTCTTCTCGTGTTGACATCTAAAGCTCTGCTTTCCCCTGCTCTCTGTAAGGCTCAGCAATCCATCTATACTTTTAACAAAACTGAGGCTGTCCAAGGTAAGCTCTTCTCAATATTACTTTTTCCTTGCAAATTTCGCTATATCCCTTTGTATTGTCTTGTGTCTTCACTTCTGTCTCTTGAAAGGAAATGTTTCTTCTCTTTGTTAACACCACCTCTTTCTCTCCCCTCAAATCCTTAACTTTCTATCCCCCAATCCTAATCTGTCATTCCCCGCCTCTACTCTTCCCCAAGCATGTCCGCATGTCCAGGAGCCCTTGACTGTAAGAAATGCTTTTCTTTCACTCTGTTCTCTGATCAAGCGCTACCATTTAATCCCTCCCCTTCCCCTGTCAGTGTTGCTTAAGAATGTGTCTCTTCTTTCTTCACACTCCTAATGTAGCTCTCCCTATGCGTCTGACTCCTACCATGACTACAGTGTTGCATTAGCCCCTGGAGGCTCACATGTGACCTCCTTTAGACCCTCTTCTCCTTTGGCCTGGACTCTGCCTCCTGACTTCTTCTCCTTCCTCCAACACCTACATGTGTCCATTACTCAAAACATCTCCTTCACGCCCTTCCCTGCTGTGCTGCTATTTTCTTCTGGGACCTCAGTCACTTTTGGCTTTCACCTCTGCACTCCGGTGTCCCAAAATGGTATCCACAAGCCCGACTGCACTCCTAGGCTTTTGAACCAGGTTGTAAACTCCTTTCCTCCACTGAGCTCATCCATGTCCCCACCTCCTCTCAGCATCCCTGGTCCTCCTGCTGCAGCCAGCTCTCCCAGCCCCCGGGGATTGCATCACTGTGCTACCTTGAGCCAGCTTGATTGTTCTCTTTGACTCTCTCCTTTGGCCCCACCCTTCAGGAGATTGTCAGATCATGCATGTTCACTCACTCACGAGTCCAGCACACATCAGCTCCTCCACACACCCTTCCCCGCTGGTCCAGCTCCTCGCCAGTTCACCGCCCTGGTCCACAGGAACAGCATCTGCCTGGCCACCTTGCTCTCTCCCTCCTTCTACTCCAGTGCATCTTACACACAGCCCCAAACCTCATCTCACAAAAATGCACCTCCAGTTTATTACTCCTTAGATCTGCTCTTACCCTGGTAGTCAAGCTTTCTGAAACATGGTACCTGTATTCATTTTTTATTGTTGTGTACCCTAATACGACAAACTTTAGTAGCTTATATAATACAAAATTATTGTCTGATAATTCTTGAGGTCAGAAGTTCAAAATGGATTTTAATGGGTTAAAACCGAGGTGTCAATTGGTCTGTGTTCCTTCTGGAAGTGCTGGGAGAGAATGTTTCCTTGCCTTTTCCAGCTTCTAGAGCAGTGATGGCGAACCTATGACACGCGTGTCAGAGGTGACACGCAAACTCATTTTTTGGGTTGATTTTTCTTTGTTAAATGGCATTTCAATATATAAAATAAATATCAAAAATATAAGTCTTTGTTTTACTATGGTGGCAAATATCAAAAAATGTCTATATGTGACACGGCACCAGAGTTAAGTTAGGGTTTTTCAAAATGCTGACACGCCGAGCTCAAAAGGTTCGCCATCACTACTCTAGAGGCTGCCTGCATTCCTTGGCTTGTGGCCCCTTCCTCTACCTTTAAATCTATCAGCATAGCATCCTCCAGCCTTCTCTCTCTCTCTGACTCTCCTACCTCCCTTTTCCATCTTTTAGGGACCCTTGTTATTACATTGGACCTACTCAGATAATTCAGGATAATATCCCCCTCTCCTGATCCCTAACTTAATCTCATCTGCAAAGTCCCTTTGCTGTGTAAGATGACATATTCACAAGTTCTGGAGATTAGGATGTGCACATCTTTGGGAGCCATTTTTCTGCCTATGACAGCACCCAGGATTTCTTCCACGTGATTTTTCTCTTTCCAAAATTGTATCTTTTGTGCTGGGCAAACAACTACAACAACAACTGTAAAACAATAAAAATAGCAGCCAGTACTTACAGGGTGCTTAGCATGCTAAGCACC
Source organism: Myotis yumanensis (assembly GCF_028538775.1). NCBI lineage: Eukaryota > Metazoa > Chordata > Mammalia > Chiroptera > Vespertilionidae > Myotis > Myotis yumanensis. Next base: position 86,394,169 of record NW_027223755.1, on the reverse strand, counting down.
TTCTATGCATAACCTCATTTAAACCTCACAAGTATTGTATAACATCAGTTTTTATTGGCCTAAGTTACAGATGTGGAAACTGAGGCCCAGATAGGTAATTTCCCCAAGGCTGTGTACTAATGTGCTGTGGATTGAGGTATAATTTACCTGTTTTAAGTGTACAGTTCAATGCTTTGTCATTTATTTAGAGTTGTGCATACATCTCCACTCTCCAGTTTCAGAACACATCTGTCATCCCAGAAAGATCCTTAGTTGAAATATCTGGCTTCCCTACTAGACTGAGAGCTACAGTGCCAGGAGTAGCTCTCAGTCCAGTAGGGAAGCCAGACATTTCAACTAGTGATTATTTAATGGGCTAAGCTCAGGAATAGTTATTTCTGTGTCTTATAGAGCACAGAGGGCAGGGATGTTGCGGGGAGGGAAAGCTGTCTAGTCCCAAGACACACTGCTTTGCCTTTGGCCCATCTTCCATGGACCATGGGCATCTCATTGACCTGAGCCTAACCCTGATCAGGCTGCCGCCTTGACACAAGTTCCCGCAAGGAGGGAAGGCAGGGCTGATGGCACTCCCTGCAGGGGTTCAGCGGTCCAAAACCTGTTCTGAACTGTGCTGGTTTGCCGTGACCCTGAAATCTGATACTGGAGGGGCTCAGCAGAAATGAGACCAGGGGTCATGGAGTGCAGAGCCCCTCAGAAGAGGGCATGGGTGGCTCCTGGGACATAACATTGCCTGGGTGACCGAGGACCCAGCCTGGGGCTCACAGTGTAACCTGGGGTAGCTGCCCGGTGTCTCGGTGTCTCCGTGTCTCACCCTCATAATGGTACAAGAGCCTTTCTGCCTGCTCGCTTGTTCCTGTGGACCGTGTGGTTGGTGATGATAGCTTTCATCCTGCCCGTTGAGCCTTGAAAACACCCAGGTGGTGGAGTGTGACCTTGGATGACATGTCTGAGGGGGAATCCCAATAATGTCGAGGGTTGAAGCTGGGCCATCCTTGACCCTTGCAGTTTTATAGGTGAGGAAACCGGGGCACCCAAGGGGCGGAGAAGGGACCTACAGACGTGTTAGACTCTGTTCCAGGTGCTCTGTGCGTTCTGTCATTATGTCACCCGGGAGAGGTCGGTGATGTCGCGCTCACTTCGCAGATGAGACGCTGTGGCTCAGAGAAGCCCTGTTGTGAACAGTCTCCCGCTGCTGTTTCTTTCCCTCTACCCTTCCGCCTAGCAGAAAACGTGCACAGTTGAAATTCATGCCGGAGACACGCTGGGTGCTTGCTGAGAGTTCAGAAGCAGTGGGACTGGGTTTTTAGCAAAGAGCACATGGGAGTGGGGAACACACAAGCTGCTGTGACATTTTATGCCCTTTCAGTGTAACTTCGACAAAATCATCAAGGTAGCGCGGAAGGCTGGGCTTTCAAATAGAAGGCACGCCGAATTATCTGCCTTCAGAGACTGAGCAGTATGTGATCCTCCTGTCCAGCCGCTGATCTTTGGCCCAGAAAATGGAAAATGACCCTTTGCACTGTCTGTTCCTTATGAAGGTTGATAAACAAGGCTGAAGTCCCCTGTTCGCTTCTTTGAAAATGGCCCTTTTTGGGTGTCGTTGCCCACCCCCATCCCAGGGCCTGGAAATGGGCAAGTAAAGTCGGTGGAGGAAGCAGGGACCCGCTGGAGGATGGCCTCTGCCCGAGGTGCACCCTGTCCAGGGAAGGGACCTTCCTGGGTTGAGAGAGAGACATCCGAGGCTGAGTCTGCTGGGTTGGGGCCTGGCCGCACACAGAGGGTCTATGAAAGTCCAAGTTCAAGGACAGCGCCAGGCATGTCCCGCTCTTTTGAAGAAGCAGAACTGAGTCTGCCTTCATGTGCTGGGTCTTATTTCTGAGCATGTGTAGCAGCAGCGGGAGAAATCAGTTCCCTTTTTTCCTCCCATTGTGTCTGTCCAAAAGCTCACCCCCTTCCTACCACTTCTAAGCCGAAGGGGCGGTTTCTTGTGTGGGCCCTGTCTCCCTTTTCGGTGTAAGACAATGTTTCCTCTGCGTTTTCCCTCCTCCCGGCTTTGGAAGCCTCCGCGGTGTTAGATCTGGTGGTTTGATGGTGGCCCGGCTCCAGCATCCAATTCAGATCTAGTTCCGCTCTGCTGTTTCCAGAGGTGGATCCCCTCTCCTCACCGCCTGCTGACGGCCCAGCCCATGTGGCAGCCAGGACACCCACCGTTCATTCCCACTTGTTTGCTGCCTCTGACCCAGTGCCCACCGCTCTACTGGGAGCCCACAGCTCACCCAGGGCACAGCGCCTGTTCTTCTTCACACCTGGTATAAAGACAGGTCCTAACAGTGATGGCGACATGTCAGAGGTGACATGTGAACTCATTTTTTTGGTTGATTTTTCTTTGTTAAATGGCATTTAAATATATGAAATAAAAATATAAATCTTTGTTTTACTATGGTTGCAAATATCAAAAAATTTCTATATGTGACAGGGCACCAGAGTTAAGTTAGGATTTTTCAAAATGCTGATACGCCGAGCTCAAAAGGTTCGCCATCACTGTCCACAAGGTGGGGGAGGATTTAGCACTGGCTCCTCCAAACCAGGCACGGGGTGGCAGAGATTAGGGCGGGCACCCCAAGGTTACCAGGAACTGGGGAGCAGTTCCTAATACTTGGGCCTGGCCACGTGCCCCACACTCTGCCTCAGCCTCTAATGAAGTGCCAGCGTGGGAATTGGCATAAGGCCTGTGCACAGACACACAACCAAACTGAAATCCTGCGTGATTGATTTTGTTTTGTACCTTGGCCGCAAAGCATTGTTTCTTCAGAAAAGCCTGTGGCTTCTTGGTGGTGGGCGCTAAGGGTCCGTCCTCTGGCAGAGGTGGGCAGGGCTGGGGCGGGGCGGGGCACTAGGGAGAGTTGGGTGGGGTTGACCTTAGCTGGGGCTCCTTTTGTCCTGGTGGCCCGTGTGTGCCACCAGCTCTGCTTCCCAGTCCATATCCATCTGATGGGCAGGTCATTGAAGTGCCTCTGTTAGAACCTTGGTCTTCGTTTCTCCATTGGGAAGCAGAGAGACGCCGTCTCAGAGGCAGCAGCCAGATGCCATCTTAACCTGGAACCAACTGTCACTGATTGGGTCTCTAGTACCTGCCTGGCATCCCTGCCTCAGCTAAGCTTCTGGGAAGGGGAAAGAGGTACATGAAAAGGCACAGGGATGGGACTGAACGGAGGCCCTTTCTGCCCTCTGAGGCCTCTTGTCGAGTGGAGGAGACTCAGGGCGACTGGGAAGGTGGAGAGTGTGGGTGCTCCTGTTTGAGAGGCAGCAGGGAATGTCCCCCGTGACAGTCCTCAGCCTTTCTTATATGAAGCCATATCCATAGGAAGCATGGAAATTGCTATTTTATTTCAGTACTTGATAATAATGAATCTCTTCAGTGGAATAATTGTCTTTTCTAATCAGACAGTAACGACTCTTTTACCCAGAGCGTTCCCTGCTCTGCTGAAGCTGTCTGGGATCACAGCGCTCAGTTCAGACCGAATGTAGTAATTAATCGCGCCCTGGTGTCTGTGGCAACCACTTTTCAGCCCCTTTTATCCCTCCTGCTTCCATTCTTACTTGTAATTGTTCTACTTTTTTGTGGGCTTAATTTTACAGGGAAACCAAGTCTTTTTAGCCTTTGGGAAGAACGTAAGGGTGGAAAAGAAATCCTAAATAACTCACATTGACCAGTTCAATATCCCACATTCTCATGTTTCTTTCTTTATTCATCTCCTCCTTGAGTGTTTTGCTCCAGCTTACATAATTCATCTCAAATTCAGACGGTAAGCTCCCCGGCTTGGTTAGCTGGACTGACCGCAGCTCTGAGCAGGAGGGACTAAGCTGATTCGGGTCAGATTCTGCGTGGTGGGGCCAGCACAGGCCAAGGATGGGTCTGAATGGGGAGCACTCCCCGGGAAAACTCCCCTGATAGAGCAATGGCCTTACCTTCATTTATTGAGTCCTCTCCTGTTGTCAGCCATTCAGCTGTATTTCCGCTTTTCCCTGATCATAAGTAATGCTGTGATGAGCTACTGTAGGATACATTTTTGCCTGTGTTTGTGATTGTTTTTAAAATCTAGACTTTATAAGTGAAAGCACTGGATTAATGTGTATAATTGATTAGGGCGCTTATTAAGTATTGCACAATAGCTTCCCTTGTCTCCATTTTCCCTCCCACCAACTGTGTATGAAAATTCCCTTTTCAGCACATGCCCACCATTGTGTTTATACTTTTAAAAGTTTTTGCAAAAATTTGGTAGTTTTAAATAATATTGTATTTTTGTTTTACTTGGATTACTAGTGAGGTTGCTCTGTGGTGTTAGTCAAAGTATTTGCCTGTGTTCTTTGGTATGTATTTATTTGTGCATGTATCCATGTATGTGCTTGCATGGATGCATTTCTGTGTGTATTTATGTACATGTGGTGTGTGTATGTGTGTCTCTTCATGGATTTTAATGGAAAGTTGGGTCAGGAGGTGCTGCAGGTTGTACTTCTCTCCATGTTGACTCAGAAGTTCGGTTGACTCTCCATGAAGGCCATTTGACTCAGTTACAGACGGCTGCAGGACGGTCACTACAGAGGAGTTTTTCATGTACTGTGCTCATGGCCAGATCTTAGAATGACTAAAATAATGAAGAAATTCAATAGCCGAGAGCTTATTTAATGAATGCATATTTATTAGAAGTGCATGTCCTCAGATTTAGAGTCAGGAGGGGGAAATACAGGTGGGCACATTTTCCTATTTCAGTGGGGTGCTGCCTGTGGCATCTGCAATTTTCTGCATCTGGTTGCTCTTAGAACAGGAAAATCAGCACCTGTCTTCCCCATGACTTTTTAAAATTTTTTTTAAAATTTTTATTTCAGAGAGGAAGGGAGGAGAAAGAGATAGAAGCATCAATGATGAGAGAGAATCATTGATCGGGTGCTTTCTGCACACCCCCCACTGGGGATTGAGCCTGCAACCCAGGCATGTGCCCTGACTGGGAATCAAACTGTGACCTCCTGTTTCGTAGGTCGATACTCAACCATGGGCCTCCCCATGACTTTTTACCTACAGGTGAATTTAGCTAAAGCACCGCTGAATGGATCAGGAGGCACACTCCTCCTACAGAGGAAAAATCGAATGGCGGATATAGTGTATGTTACAGACTGAATGCTTGCTACCCCCTCCCGCCCCGCCAATTTATATGTTGAAGCCCTAACTCCAAGTGTGATGGTATTAGGAATTAGGAAGGGGGGCCTTTGGGAGGCGATTAGATTTAGATGATATCATGAGGGTGGAGTCGCCATGGTGGGATTAGTGCCCTTAAAAGAAGAGGAAGAGACATGAGGGGTTCCTCTTTCCACCACATGAGGATACAGTGAGAAGGTAGCTATCTGTAAGCCAGCAAGAGAGCCCTCACCAGAAACTGAATCTGCTGGCAGCTTGACCTTGGACTTCCAGCCTCCAGATCTCCGAGAAATAAATGTCTGCTGTTTAAGCCACCCAGTTTATGGTGTTCTGTTACAGCAGTCCGAGCTGACTAAGACAGTGCCTTACAGGCACTAAGACAGTTCCTGTTTTGGAGGGTCACATCCACTAATGCCCCTAAGAAGGTCTTCATGAGCACACTGCACCCGTTCTTCCAGTGTTTCCTTCCACCGCTTTGAAAGACAGTGATGTTTATTTAGACCTTGTGTACTAATGCACAATGATGTTTCCTATTTGGAAATGTCTTCATTGAACACTCTGTTCTCTAATGGCCAGGGTAGGAATTCCCACCAGTTTCCCCACAGAACAGAAAACAAGCGACCACAACAACACAATGCAGGACACTTCTCTGTTGCTGCAGGACACGCTGGCTGGGACTTACAGATGCCTCTTACATCTCTCCTTCCTTCCCCAGACCTTCCTCGACGCTAACCTCTAAATTTTTACGTGGCTTTCTGGCCAATTCGCTCATTTGGCGCCACTTATTGCCTTCCGTTTTGATTCTGGTTCCCAGTCTCCCATATTTTGCTATTCGAAGTGCACTGGTTGCCATAGAAGTGGTGATGTCAGGGCCAGGGAGAGAGTTTATTGGCAGGGATAAGTGCTTCATAGAGTTGTTTTCTGTAATAATGTTGGGGGCTGGTGTTAGTCATACTACGAGCGGCAGGAGGCCTAGTCTCAGACCTGCCACCACCCAAGGCTCCTGAATCTTGCTACTCCCCCAGGCGCTCTGCTCTCCTGCCTTGGGAAGCTGGCTGGGCAGCACTTGCTCTCCTGGAACTTTCTTGTCCTACAGAGGAGTGGGCACAGCCTTAGGCAGTGCCTGGAGGTGGGGGCAGGCCTGCATCTTTGTCAGTAGGAAAGCAAACACCCCCACAAGGCATTTGCTGCCACCTCTCTGAGTCCTTTCTGGCATTCTCACTATTTCCTTTAACATCTTGTCATATTCACACATTGCTTTAAACCTGCTAAAATTGTGCCTCTTTTGGAGAAAGAGTTTGGAGGTGGGGGATGAACCACTTAGCTACACTGTCCCCTGCTTTATTCTGGGATCAGAGGACTACCAGCTCGACTTCTGTGCTCAGTGCCCACCAGGAGGAGGATGTGCCCAACCCTAGGTCATTTCAGACCTCAGGGGCAAGAAGGCAGGTGAGGGTGAAAGGGTGATGTGGAGGTTATAGCCACTCACCCCAGCGTTTCTTTCTTGGGAGATCCATGCTGATCCTTCTCTCCCTCCCCCCACCCCCAGGGTCAAAGCACTTTCACTCGGGATGTGCTCTGTGACAGGCAGAATCATAATGGCTACTCCAAACATGCCCACATCCCAGTCCCCAGAACCTGTGCACATATTACCCATGGCAAGGGGGAATGAAGATCGCTGCTAGAATTAAGGCCGCTAGTCAGCTGATCTCAAGATCAGCTGGGCGGGCCCAACATTACCAAAGGGTTAGACGTGAAAGAAGGAAGCAGGAGAACCGGGAGCAATGCAATGCAGGAGAAAGACTCAACCAGCTGTTGTTGGCTTTGAAGATAGCAGGAGGCTTAGAGCCAAGGAATGCAGGCAGCCTCCAGCAGCTGGAAGTCAAGGAGACAGGCTTTCCCCTCCAGTCTGCAGAAGGAGCTCAGCCCAGCCAGCACCTTGGTTTCAGCTCAGTGAGTCCTGTTTCAGACTTCTGACCTTCAGAACCATACCACAGTTGAGTTAAGCCACCAATTTTGTAGCAGTTTGTTACACAGCCATAGGAAACTGCCAGATACCTCAAGGGCCACGCCAATGATTTGGCCTTCCTCTAAAAGACTCCAGCCCCATACACATAGTATGAAAGCCCCATGGACTTTCTCTCCTTAGGTTCATGTATCAGGACAATAACCCTTGCCTTGGAAGTGAGAGGAAGGCCAATGGCAGGTTTGGGTTTGGGATGAGCATAGAAAAGGGACATCACAGTGACTTTTAAAGTCACCAAGTGTGCCCTAACCGGTTTGGCTCAGTGGATAGAGCGTCAGCCTGTGGACTCAAGGGTCCCAGGTTCGATTCCGGTCAAGGGCACGTACCTTGGTTGCGGGCATATCCCCAGTGGGGAGTATGCAGGAGGCAGCTGGTCGATGTTTCTCTCTCATTGATGTTTCTAACTCTCTATCCCTCTCCCTTCCTCTCTGAAAAAATCAATAAAATATATTTAAAAAAAATAAAGTCACCAAGTGTGTTAGCGGAGTCTTCCTGGAAGCAGATGCTGAGGTGGAGTGCAGGGTTTATTTGGAGGGAGGGAGATAACAATGGCTGTAAAGTAGGAGAGGGTGGAGGGAGGAGAACTAGGCAGGGGAGCCTAAGACGGTGATGAAGGTCTGATAAAGCCTTGGCCAGACCAGTGGGAAGTTCTGCAGCAAAGATTGCCCATTTAGGAGTCCCACGTGGGGAGGTCTGACCATTGGCTGCGGCTGCTCAGGGGGCGGGTGGCCATGGTGTCTCCACGGCAGATTCTTTCTTAAAGGGAGACCCTGGCAGTGCATCCACAGCTGTCACACGAAGGCACTTACTACTTTTGGGCCTGTCTCTTGGTTTTAGGACTTTTGAAGTATTATGGGAAAACAGTGATTGAGGTTGGGGCCTCACTGCCTTTTCCTTACCCTGACTTGAATGTTTGAGAGAGCTGCTAAGCTGAGTTGCCATTTCTGTTTGGGCCAGGCTTCTGTGTGACATCGCCTGGCAGTGTTGGCATTGCATAGTGGATGCGACCCAGCTCACACTCCACACAGACCTGTGCCCTCAACTTCAGCCTCTGTCACCCCTGAACCCTGGGGTGCAAGAAGGCCCTGGGCTCATGGGTGCAGGGGAACAGGAGCTGGTGGGCGCCTTCTTCTCCTTCCATGTTTGAGACGTACAGGCTTGGGACAGAGCGCCTTAGGAAGGTGTGAGGTGAGGGGACTTGGCCACATAGTCTTTCCAAGTCGCTGTACCCCTTGGCTGCCGAATTCTCCTTTCCCTTCACTTTTACTTCCCTGGAGATTCTGTCTTCCAATAAAATGTTTATATATACATATATAAATATACAGCTTTACTGAAGTGTACTTTATATACCATAAAATTTACAGCACTGCACAACTATCACCAAAATCCAATCTTTGAACATTTCCGTCACCTCTAAAACAGCCCTCGGGACTTTACAACCCTTCCCTGTCCCACTCTCAGGCCTGGGCAATCACTCATCTGCTTTCTGCTTCTCCAGATCTGCCTTTTGTGGCCCATAAACTTTTACCTCAGACTTTCTTGGGTAGGGATCCCAGGTTAAGACACAAAGCAAATGACCCGCAACATTTCTTCATCTCAAAGGATTGCCACTCAGCGTCTTCTGACTCTGAAGCAAGAGGGCATTCTGGACAGCTTGCTAAGAGTGGAGACCGAGACGTGTAAACAGGTTTTGGTTAATTTTAATCAGGCCATGAGGTGTAAGAGCGATGACCATAACAAGGCATCCTGGAACCTGGCTCAGAGCTAGAAAGCTTTCTGCTGAAACAGCCCCGTTTCCTGGGAACGATTTTTTCATTCTGCCCAGATGTTCATCATTAGATCATATGTTCTGTGGAAAGGAGGGCCCTGGGGGTGGGGCTTGCTCAGGCAGTCTTGCTAAATCTTGTTAATTTTTTTGGTTCCCCGATCAAAAGTTAACCTCAAAGACTTTCTCCATGCTAAGGGTGAGCCACAAACAGTTTTGTGTTAAGGTGTTTTGCACTGTAACTCTGTACAGGTTCACGTGCTACCCTTTTTAGACATATGTTCATATTAAGTCAGGTCTTCAACATCTTCACCCTGACATGTGACTGGAGATGAGGAAGACATGTTGGAATAGCTGTGGCGGGGGATGGGGTGCTCCTCAATCCAGCCCTTAGGACTTCCCATGTCACTTTCGGATTGGGCGGGTTCAGCCCCTCTATGGTAATTAAGAGGGAACAAATGGTTCTGATGTCTGGGAAGCATGAAAAAGGTTGTTTGTGAAGCCTCTATTACAAGTCAGTCTTGAATTGTATATCGCGCTATTTATTGTGCCTTTAGTGTAGGCCAGGAGACTGTGCCAAGTGTTTGCTCTCATTATCTTCCTCAATCCTTTTAACAACACGCTCATATTGCCATTTCGGAGATGTGGAAACTGGCCCAGCTTGGGTGGCGGAATATTAATGCAAACCCAGGCACGAACCAGGGCATTGCATCTCAGCTGGCAACTTGGATAAGTAAGACCGTGCTCAGGGGCTCACATTTCATAAGCATGGGATAGAAATACGAACAGGCACATCCAATGAAGTTTGATGATAATGCCTAGCTTTCGTTGAACATTTATGATGTGCCCTGCAGGCACTGTTTTTTGTGCTGTAGGCAAACAGGGAAGGGAATTTAAGGAAAGGGCACTTTAGGCAGAAGGCGGAGCTTTGGCGGAAGCAAGGCAGTGTGAATAGCATAATGGATTTGGGGAACTGTGCAAGACTCCCCTTGTCTGGAGCATGGAGAGGGCAGGAAAAGAGGTGTAAAGACTGAGGTCTGGGGTCGGTGGGGGGGTTGGGGGGGAAGGGGCTGGTCAGGGACAGCCTTGAGGTTTAAGGTCACAGGAAGCCTCCGTTAATTTTGTTGGCCATGGAGAGCCTTTGGGAAAAATTAATGAGAGCTATAACAATCACATTTTTATTTCAGAATTATTACCCTGCCAGCACAAAACATCTTAACACAAAATAATTTATTCTTCACTTTCACCTAGACTTCCAGAGGATAGAATACACACAAGAGAAGTCTTATTGGGGTGCAGGTAGGGGAGACCAGAAATTTGGAACTGCCAGAGCACCCAGAGGGCCTTCTCTGAGAAGCCCTGTCAGCAAGGCCGGGGGTGGGGGATGGTTGGGCCAAAAGGTGAAGAGGAAAGAGAGTGTGAGGCAACTTCTTGTCCCCACAATCGTCCTTCTCAGTAGGAAATGGTGTGCTAAGTGGGCGTCCCCCTGCGAGGTAGGTGGAAGGGAGGGTGAGTGTCTTCTGAAGTGAGAGCCTCAGGTAGATATGACTGGAATACCTTCTTTGGACTTTGTTTTTAATTTTTATTGTTTGAAATTTTATATTGAAGTATCCCATGTGCACAGAAAAGTGCATAAGCATAATGTACAACTTAGAGGATTTTCACCAAGTGGGGACACCAGCACCTTGTTCAAGAAACAGAACACGAGTCTTGAAAACATGATGCTAAATGAGAGAATCCAGACACAGAGGGCCACATATCGTATGATCCCATTTAAATGAAATGTCAGAATACACGGATCTATAAAGACAGAAGGCAGACTAATCAAACCCACAATATGGGACATGTAAACAAATCTGCAGCATGAAAGGAGATAAATACATCCTGCAAGAAGCAAAGAAAGGGCATAATTTAAAAAAAGATTTTTCTTCAAAAACAAATTTGATTCAGCATCTGTTTTCCTTGTAAGGACACTTGAGAAACCAGAGCTTCTAAAACAAGAGACAGAAATATAAGAAAGATAAGATTATATGATAAGGCAACAGACTAAGATGGAAATAAATTTGGTAAAATTTAGAAGAGAAATCAGGAAGCATCATTCAGAGGCAAAGCTGTTTGGAGTGTTGGGAGCAGTAAGGAGCAGGATTAATCTCCTAGTGAATCTTTTTTGTGATAGAGAAGATGGGTTGGAGTAAAGCCCTAGAAGGTAGAGGACAGGACAAGAAATTAAAAGTTATTCATAAGTTTATAAATGCAGAGGGCAGACAATGAAGATCCAACATACAGATAATTTATACTTTTGAAGAACAGTCCAAAAACAAATATAATAACAGCTGCTATGTTTCAAATATAACAACAATAAAATTCCACTGGACATTTTTGGGAATGTGACAGAATTATTCTAAGGTTCATCTGAAAAATATTGCTGAGAAAAGCCAACTGAGTCATTAAAAAAACACAAAAAAACAAAGCAAAATGGTGAGTGGGCACTTGCTTTTCCAGATATTAGAATTCACTTTAAAACTGTAATGAAAAGTGGTGCTAGTGTGAGAATAGGGAGAGCAATAAACGGAATTGAGAAATTGGTGGTATGTTTGAGTACATGTGGTTAGTATACAGCAAAGATCTGAAATCAGTGAGAAAAGGATTCAGGACATATGGGTGGGGAAATTTTTAATAGTTGGGAAGAAAATTGTTAGTTTCTTTCCTTATGCTGATGCATAAAATGAATTGGATTTGGATTAAAGGGTTAAATATGAAATATCAAATCACAGAAAACTGTCAAGGATGGCAATGTAGGTAAAATACATCTAAACTTAGGTTTGGGAATGCCTTTCCAACTATAACCCAAAGTTATAAATTATAAAGAAAAAATTTGGTAGATTTGATGTTATAAAATTTAAAGCATTAAAAATCAAGTACTTATAAACAAGTGTTTGTAATGATGCTAATGACAAACTGAGGTAAAATATTTCCAATATGTAATATAAATTTTTGTCCCCAATACAGTTTTTATTTGTTTTTTGGCAACAAGTGGAAAAATACTCCAACCAAAAACTGGGTGAAGAATATGAGTAGGTTTTACATAAAGGAAAAAAAAATCAAAATGATCAAGAGACATTCAGAAAATATGGTCCACTTTATTGGTAATAGCAATGTAAAATAAGGCGACAATACTATAGTATGTCAGCTTCATCCACTATCTTAGCAGAGTTGTAGGAGAAAAAGTAGATATACAATGTTGTCAAGGCTGTGTGAAAATAGGCATCTTCATTCTTTATTGTGGGATTACTGATATAAAATTGTATAACGTTTTGGTGTTAGATTAACAATATGTACCCAAGTTTAAAAATATGAATTGTTGTCCTGGCTGTTGTGGCTCAATAGTTAGAGCATTGGCCCAAGCACTGAGGGGGCACGGGTTCAATTCCCAGTCAAGGGTACCTGGATTTTGGGTTTGCCCCTGCCCCCTGTCAGGGTGCCTTCGGGTAGCGACCAATAGATCTGACTTTCCCACATAGATGTTTATCTCTCTGTGTCTGTCTCTCTCTAACCCACTTCCTCTCTCCACTCTCTGAAAAATTAATAGGAAAAAAATATCCTCAGGTGAGGATTAACCAAAAAAATTAAAAATATGAATTGTCTCTGGACCCAGCAATTTCATTTCTAAGAATCTTAAAAATAATTGTATAAGTCAAGAAAAAGGTTTATATAAAAGATGCTCATTCCACACTGTAGCAATAAACTGGATAAAGAACAATCGAACTATAGACTTTTGACCGTGTTGCTGGGATGTGCTAAAGCCTTTATATGTATTAATTAGTTTAATTAAGTACTGTTATAATTTCTGTTTTGCTTATGAGGAAACAGGCACAGATTGTTTAATTAATTTCCCTAACATTGCATGGCTAGTAAATGGTGGAACAGGGATTCGCTCTTGGAAAATTTTGCTTCCAAACCTCAATTTTAGTTACCTCATTGCATAATACAATGTATAATGTATAGTATAATTTCTATAATGTCCAAAATAAATGTTCAGTGATCAGGGATCGATTGAGTCAACTCTGAGTCAATTGGTCATGGGATGGAATGCTATACCACTATCTGAAACAATCTTTTTATCTGGGAATTTTTAAAATCATGTGATACTTTGTAAACAAAGAAAACTACATAGCACGTATAGTTTAAATACATTAATATGAAAAGTAGTACACTTGTAAGAGGATATGCATGGGAGAGGCTACAAGAACAATATGGAATTTCACAATGCTTCTTTCTGTTTGGGCATTGAGATTATGGGTGCTTTTCCCCCATGGCATTTTTCTGTATTTTTGGCATTGCATGTGTATTGCTTCTGCATTTAGAAATGTTACTAAGTAATAAAGAAACAGAAAATCAGACCTCAAAGGTGATAAAAACACTCTTTAAATTGTTTATGTTGCCCTGTTTTAGGGACAGAGAAAGCTCTTTGTATTAATTCTTTAAAAATTAAAAAAAAAAATTCAATTATTACCTGGTGTGCAATGGGATAAATCAGCGTTTGCTCATTAGAATGGCACACAGAAGCACTTATTATTGTTTGAAATGGTCTTAAAACTTAGTGTGAACAATAAGGTGCAGGATATGATGTAGGGTGCAGGCTGTGACCCTGGTCCCAGGAATTACGTAATAAAAAAACCGGAGGGAGAGGGAAATAGCTCAGGAGAGTATCACCGAATGCTTGGCTCAGGGCACCCAGAAATAGCTCAACTATCCTTAACCCACCTGGATGCTGGAGTTTGGAAAAACCCAAAATTCCATTTATAACATGGCCTACTGTTTTGGGCATGCATTTTAAGTGATTTTTAATTTAAAAAAATTTAAAATTTTTTACCTTTTACTTTATTTTTATCTTTATTGTTGAGAGTATTACAGATGTCCCTCCCATCCACCCCATTGTCCCCTCCACCCAGTTCCCACCCCATCCCAGGTCTTTTTATTTTTGTGTATTATTTTTAAATTAAATTGATTGGGGTGACATTGGTCGACGTGATCATACAGGTTTCAGGTATGGGTTTCTAAGTTACAAGATCTGTATATTGCACCATGTGCCCACCACCCAAAGTCAAATCTTCTCCTGTCACCTTATATTAGGACCCCTTCCCGCCCCCCACTCCCTTCCCTCTGGCAACTACCACACTGCTGTTTGTGTTCATGAGTTTCAGTTTTATATCCCATATATGAGTGAAGTCATATGGTTCTTAGCTTTTTCTGACTGACTTATTTCACTTAGCATGCTATTCTCAAGATCCATCCATGTTGTTGCAAATGGCAGTGTTTCATCCTTTCTTATGGCTGAGTAGTATTCCATTGTGCATATGTAGCACATCTTCTTTATCCAGTCCTCTATCACAAGATGCCCAGGCCTTTTAAAAGAGATGGTCATTGGTGGTATATATTCTCAAAGCAGGAATAGTCAAAGATGTTGCCTTCACAGACTACACAAGTATGTTTTCAAAATCCTGGGTTGGTCCTTGGGCCTGTAATCCTTCCCCTCAACTGTTAGATGATGTCTTGGTATTTTCTAGAACTTTTTATTGCAGAGAAGCTAGGGGGTCAGTCAGTCTGATTTTTGTTCCTTGGTAAGTTTTTTTTTTTTCTCAGCTCTTTGAATGGTTTTAACTTTTTTGATGTTTTAATAAATATTTTGGCAGGATATGTCCATGTGCGGATTTCTTTTCACAGAATACGATTTTCCCAAAGGTCAAGAAAAAATGATTTCTATTCCTTTTTTCATTATTTGATTGTTTTTGTCTATTCTATTCTTCAGAAAAAATCAATTATCTTTATATTGGAATTTTAAAATTGGTTTTCACATATCTATCATTCTCATTACTTTAACTTCTTTATCCTTTTCCTCTACTTTCTTGGAGAACTTCTCAAGTGTATTTTTAACACCAGTGATTTGATTTTGTGCAGTAGTCGTCTTGCCTCAGCTCCATGTGGATATTCTAATGCATTTTGATTTCTTACAATTCTTGTGTTACTCATATCCCTTTTCATCTCCTCCTCTTTTCTTTTCTGTCAGGCTGTTCTCTCCATATATATTTTTGCTCCTGTTTTGTGAAATTCACGTGTCCTTGAATTCTTTGGAGGCATGGGACTCTAGGATATGGTTGTGCAGTAGTTTTGCATATCTCCTCTCTATTTTTACTCTTTATTTCAACGAAAGCTCTGTCCAGATGTAGCCCTCGCCAGCAGACAGGGTATGTGGACTGTTTCAGGCTGTAGTTATGTTTACTTGGGTGACGGGCGGTCGGCTCTCCTTCTCAAGCTGCAGTTAAGTGTGATGTACATGCTCCAAATTTAGGTCTCAGACTCTAGTTGGCTTTTGCCTAATACAGCTACTGCTTTGACATGGTGACATCTTGTCACCTCCCCACTGTCTGTTCTCTCCTCTTTTAAACCAACAGAGCACTTGGAAAACAGCCATCATCACCATATCCTGCTACCCAGGCTGGCATTTGCTCTGTTCCCATGTGTCTTTACCCATGCTGACCACACCTTAGGGAGGTAGCATGGTGGGTTGATACAAAGCCCCTCTTTCTGATGTCAGATCTCAACTCAAGTCCCAGTTCTGACCCTCCTAGCTCTGTTACCGTGGTGTAGTTACATAGCTTCTCTGACCCTTGGTTTGTTCATTCATAGAATGGGATTCAAAGCAGTTTTGTGATGATTAATGAGATATTCTTTGTAAAGTGCTTGAAACCTGAGTGTTTATTATGGCCACACACTGCTCTGAGTACTTTATGTATTTTAAAATAGGAGGTAGGCCTTATTAATATTTCCAGTTCTCAGATAGGAATGAGGCACTGAGAGGGTAAGGTACTTGCCTGTGGTTGCACAGCTAGTAGGTAGTGATGCCAGGATTCACCCCAGGCAGTCTGACTCCAGAGCCTGGGCTCTTCACCATTTTGTCCCTAAAATTACTGCCGTAAAAATGTGTCACTGCCACTTCCTCCCACTCCCCAGATTTCAGATTCATTACGCTCTCTTTGGGTTGATTTATGTGAACATTTGAACGCATGAAGAAAGACAAGGAGATATAGAGGAGAAGGGGTAAAGGGGAAATTGGGGTGCCCTGTATGCCTCAACTTTCATTTCTTCCAGCCCAGTTTTCTCTTGTGTGAAGACTGAGGGAGGCAGTAAGCCAGTGCAAGGAAGTGGCCTGCTGCCTTTCCCAGCTGGCTTTGTTTCATGAACTGAGTCAGACATGGGTAGTTTTGTCAAACCAGCCTTACAATTGGGCGGGGTTGGGGAGATTGTATCTAGACTTGGGCTGTAGTTTTACCATTGGCTTAGATTGATTGATTGATAATCCTCACCCAAGGATATTTTTCCATTGCTTTTTCAGAGTGAGTAGAAAGGAGGGAGGGAGGAGAGAGAAACATCAATGTGAGAGAGACACATCAATTAGTTGCCTCTTGCACATGCCCCGACTGGGGTGGGGTTCGAACCTGCAACCCAGGTAGGTGTCCTTGATTGGGAATCAAACCTGAGACCCCTCCGCTGCAGACACTCTATCAACTGAGCCAAACCGGCCAGGGCAATTGGCTTAGTTTTTGAGGGTGAGCTGAGCTGCTGTCTTTTTGGGATTTGGCCCTTCATGGGAAGCTTGGAGCGTGGGCATTAGGTGCTACCAGTTAAGCCTCTACTCCTTACTCTTCAGATGTTTCTGGAAAGATCCTTTCACAGGGTGCCTTTGAGAGTACAGAAGTCATCATAGGGATTGGTGTGGGCTTGATGACCTAGACACTCTTCTCTGGTCGCAGCCCTCTTAGACTATCCCTGGCATTAAAAATCTGCCCAGTTTGAATAAAAGCAAGCACAAGATCCTAGATACCTCCCTGCCTTTCACTGTTGACTATACAGTATGTGGAATGACAAACTGGGCGCCTGAGGACCCTCCTGCTTCTCTCCGGCACGATTTTGATGATGGATTTTTGTGTGCTTCCTTGTTCTTTTTTAGGTTGGTGCCATGCTATAAATGTAGCAGTTGGTGGAAGGCAGAATTGGTGGGAGTGGGTTATTTTAAGGGGAGGGATGTGTAGCAGGCAGGGAAGAATGGGGAAGAGGGTAGGAGGGGTGGGAGGAGAATGATTTCTATCTATGATATACTTAGAAATCCTGTTCTGTAGACTTTGATATCAGGGCAAAGTGATCCTTGATGGAAAATTGACATTATTTTAGGAAAAAGCCTGGTGTGGTTTGATAACCATGATGTTTTTTAAAATCTAATCCCAGGTAATAAATAAAGCAAGGTACCTGCAACCCTTTGCCAAACTCCAAATGTCGAATTGATTATGTAAAAAGCAGAGGAAGCCAAGTCTTTTACAAGAAGTTTTATTTATATCTTTTTATGGCCATTCATTGTGCTGAAGTAAGAAGCCTTCCAAGTACTGAAATATCTGATTACAAATGGCTGGGTTCTTCCTGGTCTTTTGAATTACGGAGACATAGTCCTCTTTTAACTTCTAAGTGTGTTGCTTGCATTAAGAATGCATTATTGTGAAGGCCATGGCTATTTTAAAAATAATTTAAGAAGAAATTGGAATTTTCTTTTTTTTTCTGAAAATATATTTACTATGTCTGGGGAGCATTAAGCACCCTCTGTGAGGAGGTAATGAACCTTCCTTTCTAGAGTCCCTGGGGTTTTGACAAAACTTGATAATACAGTGGATCACAAAGAAAATGTATTAAATCCCTCAGTGCAGAAACTGTGCAGACCACACTGTCTGGCCATAATGGAGGGCAAGTCTGAAGAAACAAAACTACCAACATATGGAAATCAAATATAGAAAAAAAACAAATTATTTAGGCAAAAAATAATCATCCAGTCCAAATGACTTATGGCCAGGGTTCACTCAAAAATGACACAGAAGTAATGTCATAGATTTAAATACTTTCATTATTAAAGAAAATAAACAATTCATTCAACTGAAAAATTCTTAAAGGTTATCTTTTATTGCAGAAAATGAAAAGGGAAAAACTCCAACATACTCCCCCCTCCCCCAAGTCTGTAAATAAGGCAAAGTGGTCAATAGTGTGGATTTTGGAGCCATTCTGCTTGGGTTCAAATCCTGGCTTTCACCCACTACAAACTGTGTGCCATTGGGCAGATGACTGGAATAAAAGTACTCCACTCATGGGAACTAAAGGAGAACGTACAGGTAGTATAGGTAGTGAATAACACATAGTAAGAGTTTAATATTGGAGGATGAGCTGAGTAAGAGTCTTCCTTACTTCCCCTCCCCTCACTGATTGTCTGAATGGAAATCTACCATTAGGTATGTCTATCTCCCAGTGTCTCTATGATCCTTTCCTTTTAATCATTAGTGAATCATATTTGGTTCTAAATATGACATAATTTTTGATAATAGATGTATTGAGTCATAATTCACATACCATACAACTCACCCATTGAGAGTGTACAATTCAGAGGCTTTTAGTATCTACACTAATAAAAGAGAAACATGGTAAGTAGCGTACAACCGCTACCCTTCCCATTGGCTAATCAGCATATCCTTATGCAAATTAACTGTCAGCCAAGATGGCGGCCGGCAGCCATGCACTGAAGCGAGCAGGGAGGCTTGCTTGCTTCAGTGACTGCGGACTCCAATGTTCCCTGCCTAACTTGCCGGCCTCTCAGCTGCAACTCTAAGCAACTATGTACTATGTTGTAAATAAGAAGCTAAACAAAACCCCAGAAACTAGCGGGACTGAAAGCCAGCATGACCGCAACATTGTATCGATGTTTTCAGCAGCGAGGCCTCAGAGCTAAAGCTGGCCCAGAATAAAAAAAAAAAAAGAAAACAAGGA
This sequence comes from Myotis yumanensis, assembly GCF_028538775.1. Classification (NCBI taxonomy): domain Eukaryota; kingdom Metazoa; phylum Chordata; class Mammalia; order Chiroptera; family Vespertilionidae; genus Myotis; species Myotis yumanensis. The sequence continues at coordinate 86,375,326 of NW_027223755.1, read as the reverse complement.
GTGGTTGGGAGCTTCAGTCACCCGCTTCCGGAAAACAGCCCTCAGCCCCTCACCCAGACTGGCCAGGCACCCCAGTGACGACCCCCACCCTGATCCAGGACACCCTTCAGGGCAAACCAGCCAGCCCCTACCCATGCACCAGGCCTCTATCCTATATAGTAAAAGGGTAATATGCCTCCCGGCACCGGGATCAGCGTGACCGGAGGCAGCGCCCAAACCCCCTGATCGCCCTGCGGCTCTGTGTGTGACAGGGGGCGGGGCCACAACCTCCCTATCTGCCCTGCTCTGTTCGTGACAGGGGAAGGCGCCCCAACCCACTGATCAGCCCTGCTCTGTGCCTGAAAAGGGGGAGCTCCCCAATCCCCTGATTGCCCTGCGGCTCTGTGTTTGACAGGGTGCAGTGCACCAACCCCCTGATTGGCCCTGCTCTGTGTGTGACAGGGTAGAGCCATAACCTCTCCATCGGCCCTGCCCCCAGTGTGACAGTGGTGGCGCCCCAACCCCCTGATCGGCCCTGCTCTGTGGGTGATAGAGGGTGGCGCCCCAACCCCCCTCCACGGGCCTTGCTCTGTGTGTGACAGGGTAGAGCCATAACCTCCCCATTGGCCCTGCCCTGAGTGTGACAGGGTGCAGCGGCCCAACCCCCTGATCCGCCCTGCTCTGTGTGTGACAGGGGGCGGTGCCCCAACTCCCCTATCGGCCCTACTCTGTGAGTGACAGGGGGGAGCTCCTCAACCCCCTGATGGGCCCTGCTCTGTGCGTGACAGGGGGGAGCTCCCCAATCCCCTGATCGACCCTGCTCTGTGTGTGACAGGGTACGGAGCTCCAACCCCCCTAATGGGCCCTGCTCTGTGAGTGACAGGGGGCAGCGCCCAAACCCCCTGATCGGCCCTGCTCTGTGCGTGACAGGGGGTGGCGCCGCAACCTCCCAATCGGCCCTACCCTGAGCATGACTGAGGGAGGCATCGCAACCAACTCCCCAATTGGCCCTGCTCTGAGCCTGACCAGGGGCTGCACTTAGGGATTGGGCCTGCCCTCTGCCACCTGGGAGCAGGCCTAAGCCAGCAGGTCGTTATCTCCCTAGGGGTCCCAGACTGCGAGAGGGCACAGGCCGGGCTGGGGAACCCCCCTCCCCTCCCCCCGAGTGCACAAATTTTTGTGCACCAGGCCTCTAGTATTCATATAATTGTGCGTTCATCAGCATGATCACTTTTAGAACATTTATTTTAACTCATAAAGAACCCAGTACCCCTTAGCCTTTACTCCTGCATCCCCCTCCTCATGGTCACTGCCCCAGCCCTAAGCCACTATTCTACTTTCTGTCTCTATGGATTTGTCTCTTAAGGACATTTCATAGGAATGAAATCACACTATATGTTGCCCTTGTGACTGGCATCTTTCACTTGGCCTACTATTTTTGAGTTCCATCCATGTTGTAGTATGTATTGGTACTTTATTCCTATGTATAGTTGAATAATATTCCATTGTATGAATATAGCATATGATGGGCTAAATATGGCATGTTACAACTTATAATGACTTTATTTTATTGTTCAGATTTCTTCACTGATGGATATATTCATTCGCCATGCATTTATTTAGCGGCTATAAAACATTAGGTGCTATGTTAGCCACCAAGAATGAAAGGAATGATGAATAAGATATTATTCTTTAAAAAAAATATTTTTATTGATTTCAGAGAGGAAGGGAGAAAGGGAGAAAGAGATAGAAACATCAATGATGAGAGAGAATCATCGATCGGCTGCCTCCTGCACGCCCCCTACTGGGGACCGAGCCCGCAACCCAGGCATGTGCCCTTGACTGGAATTGAACCTGTGACCCTTCAGTCCCCAGGCTGACACTCTATCCACTGAGCCAAACCAGCTAGGGCAAGATATTACTCTTGATTTTAGAATATTTATTTTCCAACAGCAGAAGAATTATGGATCTAAGCATGTTCCTGTGTTTAAATAATGAAAGCCCATACCTAGTTCACTGATATGGAGAGGGCAGTGTCATTCTATCTGGGAGGGCCATAAAGGAAGGCACAGCGGAGCAAAGGCTCAGATGAGAATGTGTGCACAGTTAGGACAGGCAATCCAGGCAGAGGTGGCAGGATGAGCTGATGCATTGAGGGTACCTAACAATGTCCTGTATTGGAAAACAGGAACTATAAAGTGATGTTACTTGGCTAAAGTTGTGGGTTGGAATGGGGTGCATGGCAAGAAATATAACTGGCGACATGGATAGGGGCCAGACCACAAAGTGCCTTGTATGTTAGACTGGGGAGTTGACTTTAACCTAAACCCTGTGGGACCCCAGAAGAGTGAAGGAGAATAGTGGAGGATGGAAGAGGGGGTAGGGACAGAAAGTATAAGACAGCTGGGAGAACCCCTTTTTGTCCAAACCTGCTCCCCTTGGGAGAGTTTTGATCTTGGTTAATGGCCTTGTCCTCTTCATCCAATTAGTCGTCAAGTCCTGTTGGTTCTACTTGTTTCAGTCATTAGACCCTGCTCACTATCCCCACTGTTACTGCTTTGCCTTTATTATATCTTAGCAGGTCTCAATACGCCCGCTTTGCCTCTGCTCCAGACTGTCTTCCACATTGCTGCCAGAGCTCTTTACCATGATCTGATCGTGTCACTTTCCTGCTTAAAAATCTCCCATGGCCCCTGATTGCCTGCAGTATAAAACCCAGACTCTCCTTCCCCAAAGATTTCCACATCTTAATCCCTGGTACCTGTTACCTTACAATCCAATCGCAAGGCCCCTTATAAGAGGTGGGTGGGAAGCTGAGGGTGAGAGAAGGGGATATGATGACTGACATGGCGGGTCAGAGGTCTGAGAGGAAAGAAGGTACTACACCACTGGCTTTACAGGTGGAGGAAGGGGCCACAAGCCAAGGAATGCAGGTGACCTCTAAGCTGGGAGAGGCAGGGAAACATTCTTCCCTAGAACCTGTGCAGGGTGTACAGCTCTGTCGACACGTTCATTTCAGCCCAGACTTCTGACTGTCAGAACTCTAAGACAATAAATTTTTGCTCTTTAAGTTTGTGGTAATTTGTTACAGCAGCAGCAGGAAACAAATACAGCTGAAACATACTTTACCAGCCTCATCTGCCATCCTCTGTCCGCATCCTCTAAACCAGTGATGGCGAACCTATGACACGCGTGTCAGAGGTGACATGCGAACTCATTTTTTTGGTTGATTTTCCTTTGTTAAATGGCATTTTAATATATGAAATAAATATCAAAAATATAAGTCTTTGTTTTACTATGGTTGCAAATATCAAAAAATTTCTATATGTAACACGGCACCAGAGTTAAGTTAGGGTTTTTCAAAATGCTGACACGCCGAGCTCAAAAGGTTCGCCATCACTGGTCTAGACTTTACCCTTCCTTTCTTTCCACGCCATTCTTGTCTTCTCTTGCTGATCTGTAGCCTCCTCTTAAATTGCTATGTGGTTCTCTATTAAATTTTAGGACCCAAAGCCTCCGAGGACAGCACCAATTTCTCCAGGCTGTTAATCATGCTATTGTTGTCTTCACAACCTATTTGCGAGCTTTTATGATATCCTTTATTATGAGGATTCGTAATTATTTGTTTATGTGTCTGTCTCTCACAGTAGATCATGAGTTTCCCAAAAGCAAGAACGTAGTCATTTTTCATGCCTGTTTCCTGCTCTACAATAGTCACTTCAAATTCTTTGTTCAATGAATGAATGCAAATGATAGAACCAAATGAGAAATGAGAATATGTATATGACAGTAGCTCTGAAGCATATAATGGAATGCAAATCAGGTTTTAATCTCTAAATAAAGGAACACTTTTTTTAAAAAAAACTGAAAAAAATTACATTTATAAAAGTAGGATACTTGACTAGGTAGTAAGGGCTGAGAAAGAGTTTATAAAATTTATTAAAATGCTGCCCTTCCCCATGAAATATCTAATGGAATCACAAAGCATTCTTTCAAATTTTCAAGGTATGAAAATGACTCTTATATTTTAAAAAGCCCTTTGGAAACATGGACAAGTTTACTAAATTTATTTCATTAGGCATACATGTTCCTGAATCCAACCCTCAATAAAAGTACTTCATAAACAAACAAAATCTTGCTCTTTTTTTTTTTTTCAATTCTCACCTGAGGATATGGAGAGAGGAAGGGGGGAAGAGAGAGAGAAACATCAATGTGAGAGAAAAACAACAATTGGTTACCTCTGGTCACACCCTCCCCTCCCCCCCCCCCGCCCCCCACAACTGGAAATCGAACTCAAAAACCTCAGCTTGTGCCCTGACCAATAATTGAACCTGCAACCTTGTGTTGTACAGGATGACACTCCAACCAACTGAGCCAGCCAACCAGGGCAAGTCTTGCTCTTTAATTAACCAACATTTTAAAAACGGGTGTTCTGCAGAACACTGTTCTGGGAAAAGTAGATAGACGTGCTGGGGAAAAGTTCCACAGTCAAGTAAGTTTGGGAAATGCGGTTCCCTCTCTCCCTCTTTGAGATCCCCAGCGCGTGCCAGCCTGTTAGGGCCTCTGAGTGTTCATGCAGTAGAGACCTGCTAATATTGTTTTAACCCACCATTTCTCAAGCTGGAGAATAAGCCCTTCAAAAAAATCATTGCACATTTAATAACATCTTGCTGATTGGTTTAGAAAATGCTGATAGAGGCACTAAGTGCAAAAGAATTTACGAGTGGACAGAATTTCGCTATACGCATTCGGAGTATTGCATCTCAAGATGGGGGCGTTTGTTGTGGGAATGTGAGAATAATTCAGTGTGAGGTAATTAATTAACATAGTACATTTTATTACAAGGTTAAGAAAGAGAAGAAAAATAACCTCAATACATATGGAAATGATTTAATAAAGTCCAGTACTTATTCCCAAATAGAGCTTTGTAATTTTAATATAATAAAATCCTATTTGAAACCAGGGACCAAACGTTTAGCTGATAGAGAAACAAAATCATTTTCCATAAAGCTAGGAGTAAAGCAAAAATGTCTGTTATCCTATTAATGCTGTGAATATCACGTGGAATCGGACACACATAGAAACAATATACTACTTGGCTCCTGGACATCCACTCAGGATGATAATCCATGATGATTCTCACCCATGACTAAGTTCAAACCATTTCTGAAGCTAATTTGTTTTTAACATGAACATTTCTGGAGGTTAAAAATTTCTTACTTTTAGCCGTGATTATACATAACAGCATCTAAGGACCACTGATTTCTTCTTCCTGATTCCTTTCTCAGTCTCTCTTTTCATTTTTTTTTTCTCTCACGGCAGGACCCACAGTCCTGAAGGCAGAGGCAGTCTTGCCCCTTGGGAACCAGCATGGGGCACATTGCCTGAGTGGGGGGTGAGGATGAAGGGCTTGCAGAATGATGTTTCCTACTGCAGCCCTCCCTATATCAAGCCTTGGTTGGTTATAGTTTGGAAAGCAGAGTTACCCTGCTGTGCAACGTCCCCTACCTGGGGAGAACCTTATGTCAACCTCACCCTTTGTCAAGTGCTGTGGTTTTGGCCCTTGTGGTGCCTGGTCCTGAGGCAGTACTGTTTGGCGTCACTCACAAAGGCAGCTCCTAGGAAGCGGAATGGACACACACACACACACACACACGTGCCTTGGGCTTTATTAGCAATATTACAGTTCTAGCCTAATAAAATATTACAGGATAAATTTTTGAAAATGTGAAATCATTACCCGCCTACAGATATAAAATGAACATGTGTCAAAGATTTTATTGAAGTCATCAATTGAGGGAGCCAGTAAGATGATACAACTTGTTCAAAAGGAAAAGTCCAAGAACCACACATATACAAGCAAATAAGGGATGCTGAGGTGAATCTACAAACAGATGTATAATGGACCCAACACTGGGTCATGGTCACATTCTGTTGGATGCTATGAATCTGCATGTCTGTGGACAAGAATCACTTGCATTATTATTAGTTTTCTGTAGCTTATGGATTGTGTAATAGCTCAAAGTTGATGAAAGTCTGAGAGAACCCACAAAAGTGTGTTAGACCAGACACCTGGGAATCCTTTCCATCCATTTCAAAGTCTCACAACCCTCCCCCAACCCAAAGCATCTATAATAATAAAAGTGTAATATGCTAATTAGACTGGACAGCTGAATGACCTTCCGGACATCATTCCGGATGTCCTTTCGAACGAACAAAGCTGCCGTGGCGGGGCCAAGGCAGAGGCGGTGAGGGGGGATTAGGCAGGCAGGCGATCAGTTAGGGGCAATCAGACAGGCAGGCAGAGGCAGTTAGGGGCGATTAGGCAGGCAGGTGAGTTGTTACGGGTGATCAGGCAGGCAACCAGAGTGGTTAGGGGCAATCAGGCACGTAAGCTGTTAGGAGTCCCTGGACCCAGATTGTGAGAGGGTACAGGCCTGGCTGAGGGGTCCTCCCCCCTGCCCCGTGCATGAATTTTGTGCATTGGGGTTCCTGTTAATAATAATAATATCAACAACAATAATAACACCCACTTTGCTCTCCTAATTGGCTAAAGAATGCACATTCCTTTGCCAAATTCTTTTTTTTAAATATATTTTATTGATTTTACAGAGAGGAAGGGAGAGAGATAGAGAGTTAGAAACATCGATGAGAGAGAAACATCGATCAGCTGCCTCCTGCACACCCCCCACTGGGGATGTGCCCACAACCAAGGTACATGCCCTTGACCGGAATCGAACCTGGGACTTCTCAGTCCGTAGGTCGATGCTCTATCCACTGAGCCAAAATGGTTACGGCCCTTTGCCAAATTCTATCAGGCTCAAATTTCTTCCACTTTCATCTTCTTCTGAACACCCCACCTGCCCCGCGTCTCTTTAGCCCCTGGTTCGCCAATTTGTGTGCTTCAACTCTGCTCTTTCTGTCTTCTTGCAAATTCAGGGAATGTATGTAACTTTGCTCCTAGTCTTTCCCTCTTTTTACCTGTGTCTTTGTTTTCTATTGCTGCTATAAAATGATCACAAATTTGGTTATTTAAAACCATACTAATTTGTTTCATTCTAGTTCTGAAAGTCAGAAGTCTACGCTAGGCCAGCTGACTGCTCCTTCTGTGGCTTCTAGTGGGGAATCCGTTTCCTTGTCTTTTTCCTCATCTAGAGGAGCCTGCATCCCTCTGTTTGTGGCCCTGCATCTCTGCTTCCCATTTTCCAACTCCTCTGACCCTCATGCCTTCCTCTCTGAAAGGAGTAGTGATGCCATTAGACCCATCCAGATAATCCAGGAGCACCCCCCATCTCAAGACCCTTTATCACACCTACAAAGTTCCTTTTGCCGCATCAGATGACATATTCATAGGATGTGGACATCTTCGGAGGGCACAAGCATGTCAAACTCCTGGCCCACTGGCCTTGGGTTTGACGTGTGGGCGGGCCTTGAGAGGGTGAATTCTGTGTCCTCCTCTGCTCATCTTGGAGCCTTATCTGGAAAGCTTCCCGAACAATCCCGAAAAGTCTCCAACTTTTCTCTACCCACCCTTTTGTCATAGGCTCATCTTTTTTTTTTTTTTTCCTTAAGGCAGTTGTTAACATTTCCAGCAAATGTTCTTTCTTTTTATGAGTTGGCGTACGTTTTACCAAAGAGGGAACTCGATGCTGGGACCCAGGGTGAGCTGGCTGACCCAGGTCTTTAGGCTTATAGTCCATAGGCTATAAATTCATCACACCCATTAAGAAAGGCCCTGGGTGGTTCCTCCTAACTGTTCTATCCCTCTGCAGAATTTTCAGCCAATTCCTGAGGTTCCTTTGGGGAGTTCTGATGTACACTGTAATATTTTACTGCAAAATGGGACAGAGGGGCAGGAAGCAGTGGTGGGGAAAGAACAGAGTATAACAAATGCTCTGTTATACCTCTCCAGCATTGTCAGAAGACACATGTAGTAAGCAATACTAATCAAAGCCAAGGGTTATTGAGTGTCTACTATGTACCAGAACTGTGTCAGCACTTTAAATATATTTATATTTAATTCTCACAACACTGTGAGGAAGGGTTCTGTTACTATCCCCATTTTACAGATGAGGAAACTGAGCCACAGAGATGTTAAAAAATTGCTCAAGGCCATTCAGATAGTAAGGGCCAGCACCATGATTCAAGGTCAGCGTCCAGAGCCTGTGTCTTTAGTGCGTACACGTATGAGATTATGGCCCCAGATATGTCAGTCTGTTTGGGGAAGAGGACCAGAAAGGTCACTGCTCTGTGAGGCTGTGCCTCCGCGGTTAAACCAGTGACGAGGGGTGATCATAGAGTGAGATATACATATTGAGAATTTTACAGAGATTCTTTGAGAAGGTGGGATGCCCCCTGCTGGTTGAGCAAATTCATTTTTCTTTACGTGAACCCAAATCATAAAGTCCCTGTTTAATGATCGTTTCCCCTGCTCCTATTGTAGATTTGTGAAAGATCTTGCTGAAAAAAAAAGTCAGCTTTTCTCTGCTCAAGGGGACTGGTTGCTAGGCAACTTGTGCCTCAAATTTAGGAATCTTCTTTGACTCTAGGGATGGCATACTGGACATTCATAATTTACTATAAATGGAACACTAAAATTTAAAAAATGGGGAAACTGTATATGTTAGTTGCCACGCGTGTATTTTCAAAATGGTAGTCTTGATGAATTTATTTCTTTGAGATGTTTTTTGTGACTTGTCTCTTTGCAGATATACTCAATATTAATTCTTAATCAGTTTGCACTCTGGTTTGGTTAGTAAATGGAATTGCATTTCAATTACTTCCTGTTTACTCTCAGAGACCTCAGAGTCATCCTCTATTCTCCTCCATGATTTCTCACATTTCCTCAGTTACCATGCCCTATAAGTTTCACCTTGGAAAAGCTTGATTCAATTTCTGCCTCTTTTTTTCCACCTGCAAATTCAGGGATGCTTATAATTTTTCATCTGGACTATGGTAGGCTTCTAACTTATCTTTTTAAATTTACTTTCTGTCCATTTTTATTCATCTTCCTCCTTCTCCTTCATGCCTCCCTCGAGTTTCCTTTTAAAACATAGATCTGACCATATTACTCTGGCTTAATGAACAATCTTGACGTTTCCCCACAGCCTGATGATAGCGTCCAGATTCCTTGTCCTGGCATTCAAGGCCTGCACCACAGGACCCACCCAACTTTCTCTGCTACTTTGCAAGTTCTGTCTTCTGACCGCAGAATACCTAGAACTATTGTCCATACAATTGGCACATCTCTATGCTTTTGCACATCCCCTGCCTGGAATGTTTTTTCTTTCTTTTTATCAACACTGGTTTTCAGTTGTTGTTCAAAGCCCAACTCATATTTACCTTCCCACAGAGATTTTTAAATCAGATGCTCATTGGTATTTTTATAGCATTGTGAGAACACATCACGTTGTATTATATTTATCTGATGACACATTTATCTTTCTAGACCAGCATATTTTAGACCATGACACAGTTCATCAGTGATGTATATGTATGGGACACACTGCCTTCTGCTCCTTGGTCCTCTGCATAGTGGGACAAATTAAGATGGGAGGGATTGTAGGGAGAATATTGAACCTGTCTTCATTTATTTTTTTAAAAAACAAGTCATTTGCAAACATCCCTACTTTTATCTGTGTAATAAAGGATTTACAACAAACTCTCCCCTTGATCCTGAGGAGTGAGGTGTTGCAACGCTGTGTTCACAGTTCTAATCCATAGGACCCTTAGGAATAGGGAGGGTGCTGTGCGTTATCTGTCTTACAATCTCACCACATGAAAATTGGATTAGAACTGGTACAGATTAGGAGCTAATAAATTGTCATGATATTGATGCATTGAATAAGATGAATACGTATTCTTATTGATCATTTTGATGTGGGAATAAGGTTAGCTTTCATATAATCATAGATGAAAGTCATAGAACTCCTTACTATGAGCTAAGTGGTGTGCCAAGTCCAAAGACTAATGGGTCAGCCTTGGCTGGTGTGGCTCAGTTGGATGAGCATCGTCCCATGCACCAAACGGTTGACAGTTCCATTTCCGGTCAGGGCACACGCCCTGGTTGCAGGCTCAATCCCTTCCTCTTTCTCTAAAAATCAATAAAAAGTCTTTTTAAAAAATATGTTTGTATTGATTTCAGATAGGAGGGGAGGGAGAGATAGAAACAGCAATGATAAGAGGGACTCATTGATTGACTGCCTCCTGCATGCCCCCTACTGTGGATCGAGCCCTCAATCCAACTGTGTGCCCTTGACCGGAATCAAATCTGGGACCCTTCAGTCTACAGGCTGATGCTCTATCCACTGAGCCAAACCAGCTAGGGCAATAGAAAATCTTAAAAAAAAAAAAAAAGACTAATGGGTCATTATAAGGACTAAGAGCCACAAAAAGAGGCTCTGCTGCCCAAAATGGGATAATGTAAGTATCAAAAGGAATAATAAATGCAATTGGTAGAAACTCATTGGAAAAAAATATATAAGTACTGATATGTGTGTGTACATATATATTTAAGTATATATTTAAGAAATATATACTATATATATTTGCATCAGGCAAAGGTTATCCATGGAAGAAACCATTAGAAGAATGGTAATGGGGAACTTTACGATGGAAATTTCAGGCCTCCAGCACCTGAACCTGTTGATTGTCTCTATAATTGGGAGATCCAGATATTGTGGGATCCTGATATGAAGCAACATGAAGTGCATAGCACCAAATATTAAATTGTATTCCCTAAGGAACAAAAGATGAAACTAATCAAGCCTCTAGAGACAACTTCCATTTGCAGGAAATCTGAGGGTCTGAGGAAAGAGCTAAATGATACCACAAAGGCTTCCAGAATGTGGGAGTCTAGGAAAAACTGTTTTCCTTTGCTCTCACACTACTACCATACTCACAACACTTGACACCTGACATGTGGGTTTATTCCCACATGGACCAGTTCTCTGACACCACCAGGGTGGCCTACCTTCACTTCATTTCTGACCTTCTCTGCTTGGCCATAGCATCAGATGCCACAAGTCAAGGGCTCAGTCCCACAAGACTGCTCCCAGTTCAGACACCAATAGCAAGTCCCAGGTTGTCCTCAGTCCTTCTGACTAACTGGCTATAAATTACGGTTCCCATGATTCTCTGTTTGGGTTCAGTAATTTGCTAGAACAATTTGAAGAGCTCACCTTACGAAGTGATTATACAGGGTGGGGCAAAAGTAGGTTTACAGCCGCTCTTATGGAAAATATTAAATCCTATATAATAAAAGCCTGATATGCAAATTGCCTCCTCAACTGGGAGTTTGTCTGGGAGTTCCACCAGGGGGCGGAGCCGGCCGGCCAATGGCTGGAAGGGAGGCCTGGGTCGGTGGCAGGCAGCCGGGGGAAGAGAGGTCCTGGCAGGCAGATGGCAGCCACGCAGGGACCCTACCCATGCACAAATTTCATGCACTAGGCCTCTAGTAATAAATAATAGTACAAGAATAAACTGTCTCAAACACTCACAACTATAAACCTACTTTTGCCCCACCCTGTGTCATAAAGGATATGATAAAGATACAGGTCAGCACCCAGATGAAGAGAGGTCTGGAGGGTCTTGTCCACGTGGAGTGGGCATGCCACCCTCCTGGCACCTGGATAAATTCACCCTGGTACTCTGTACCCGGCACCCAGGAGCTTTTAGACCCTATAGTTTTGGTATTATTAAGGAGGCTTAATCACATAGGCATGATCCATTTGTAGCCCCAACCCCTCTCTGGAGACTTAGGGGGTGGGGCTGAAAGTTCCCAACTTTTAATCATGGCTTGGTCTTCCTTGTGACCAGCTCCCACCCAGTAGAGTTGCTTCTTTGGAACAAAAGATGCTCCTACTCACCCAGGGAATTCCAAGAGATTTAGGAGCTGTGTGTCAGGAACTGGAGGCAAAGACCAAATATTAGCAGAAAAGGAAGACTATGTATTCCTTTATTTTCACAGTGGGACTTTCTACAGGCCTGGTGACTTCGTTTTTGTCCCAAGTGAGGCTTGGAAGGCGGGGGAGGGGGTGGTGGGTTCTAGAGGCAGGTAGGTGATAAGGGAGCCTCATGCAGTTTACATAATTATGAAAGAGACTTTGCTTTGTTTGTGTCCTGATTCCATCTGTAAAATGACCTTGGGAGACAATCAGGGAGGTGGGGTTATTAGATAATTCTGAGGAATTCTTGTTTATTTTGCCAGTGTGATAACAGTGTATGGTTATGTGAGAAAAGGTTTTTGTTTTGTTTTTTATAGATGTGCACTGAAGTATCTAGGGATGAAGTGACATGATGTCTGAGATGTGCTTTAAATATTTCAGCAGTGAAGGCGGGGAAAGGACTGATGATGCAAATGTGGCAAAGTCTTGAAAATTACTGAATCCATGCTGTAGTTATGTGGGGATTCATTTTATTATCTCTGTCGTTTTGAGCATGTTTGAAAACTACATATGCATATACAACTATACATATATATGTACGCACACACACATACATATATGTGAATATGATATTTATTTTCTATTTCAGTTTTCATTTCCACGGTGGTAAGTTAAATTATCCACAAATGTACCATAAGACCAGACTCTGTTAGAGAAAATTTGACAGTGTTGGTTGATGGAGGCTAGGTCTGCATTAGCGAGATAATAGTACTTGCCTTGACCTGCTTGATTTTCTGGGGCAGATGCAGTCATCGGGGCCAGCCATTACTCGAAATCAGACTAGGGACTTTCAAGAAAATTGTACATACTCTAAAAAAGAACTTTTCATCTTAGGCATATTAGTCTTCATGCAAATGCTATTAATTACTCGTGAAATTTACTTAGTATTTAGAGCTGTCCTGATTAGGCATATAAATAGAATATTATTATTACTGCTTTCTTTTTTTAATTGAATGCCCTTGAAAGTCATGAGGAATTTATTTTAAAGAATCTCTAATTAAGATCAATGTTTTACCCTAATAGTTCAGTTATGTCTGAGTTTAACAAAGAACTTACTTGCATTTGATAAAATATATAAATCTTACTCTGTTAATTTTAGTCTAAAAAGTTACCAATTTTCACTTAGCATCTTGTTTGTTGCAAAGGAAATCATATATTGTTTTGGAGTGAGTCATGATGCCTAAAGACCAAAATAAAAAAAAATAAAAAAATTTAAACCATGGAAAAGGTTGGACTTCAGATTTTATCAAACAAATATGAAAATTTTGTTATAAAATACAAGATAAAAGCATTTCAGAGTTTACTGTTTGTTTTTCAATGAATTCTAAATTTGGCAAAATGAGTTTTGCAGTGCCTAATTGAAATAGACATAGATTATATGCTTAAAAATATAAACCATGGAAAAACAAAATAGGAACATGTCAAAGAACCCATTTTCAAATTACTAAGCACAGTGATTATGTGTTGGACACTACTCAATTCAGTCTCTTGCACAAAGATTAAATGCAGCCTTTACAGTGGTCATACTTTCTATTGCCTTTTCTTTCTTTTTTATTTTTTATTGATTTTCTGAGAGAGAGAGAGAGAGAGAGAGAGAGAGAGTGAGAGAGAGTTTTATTGTTCCACTTATTTATGCATTCATTGGTTGCTTCTTGTATGTTCCCTAACCAGGGATTGAACCTGCAATCTTGGCTTACTGGGATAATGCTCTAACCAACTGAGCCATGCCTGCGAGGGCTGAAATGCTTTCTTGCCCTCTCATCCTTATTTTTTATTTAAAAAACTAGAGACCCAGTGCACAAAATTCATGCACAGGTAGGATCCTTAGACCTGGCTGGTGATCAGGGCCAATCTGTGGGGCAACTGGCAGGGCAATCGTGGGGGGCACCACTGGCACCCATCTTGGCCAGCCTGGTGCCACCCACTCGCCAGCCTTGCCCCCCACTGCTCCCACGGGTTGCCTCCCTCTGTGGGGCGACCAGCGGGGCAATCGGGGCTCCCACTGGCACCTACCTTTGCTGGCCTGGGGCCTATGGGCTGGGGCCAGCTCCTGCATTGAATTTATAGGTCAACTTGGGGAGAATTAACCTCTTAACAATATTGAATATTCCAATCCATAAAGATGGCATATATCTCTATCTAGGTTTTCTTTAAGACCTAAATAATTTTAAACTGTAGCTTTCAATTTAGAGGTCTTGCATACCTTTTGGTTAAATTTATTCCTACACACTTTACTTTTTCTTTTTTCCCCCCAGCACTTCTGTAAATGCTATTTGTATTTATAATTTCATTTTTTCTGCTCCTATATAGAAATACCACTGATTTTTTAAAATATGAAGCTTAAATTCACTTGTTAGTTCTGGAAGTTGTTTGATAGATAACTTGTAATTTTCTACATAGATATATCATCTATAAGAAGGGACAGTTTTAGTTCCTTTCGAATCTTTATTTTATTTATTTATTGTTTACTTTATTGCAGTGGTTAAGACCTATAATCCAAATGAGTAGAAGTGGTGAGAATGGGCTTCTTTGCTTTGTTCCCAATTTTAGGGGGAAGCCTTAATTTTTCACTATCGTTAGCTGTAGTTTTTATGATACTGAGGAAATTACCCACTATCCCTAGTTTGCTTTAAGTTTTATAGTGAATGCTTTTTAAATTTTGCCAAGTGCTTTTTTTTCCTGCATCTATTGAAGTGATATAGAGGTTTTCTACTTTATTCTATTGAAATGGTAAATTATTTTTGAATATCAAATGAGCCATTCATTCCTGGGATAAGCCCTACTTAGTTATGATGTATTATCCTTTTTTATATATTTCTGTACATCACTGGTTTAATTTGCTAAAATTATGCTGACGATTTTTGTGTCTTTGTTCATTAGAGCTGTAATTTTTTTACTGTAGTTTTTTTCTTCCTGTAATTGCTTTGTCTGCTTTTGCTCCAGTTTGTGCTTAAACACAAAGGGCCCGGGCTGTGCATGTCTACTGGTAGCTGTGGGCACCTTCTGCCTCTGAGTACTGTCCATCACTGGTTGCTAGGAGGAAAATACATGGTTTGATGTGACTGAAAAGGTGTCAAAGTGCTTTCCTGCTAGACCTCACATATCCTTATGGCATCCTTTGTAGACAAGGATGACCTATTTTTCCCCAGGCAGGTCTAGGAAAGTGAAGAGATAAGCAGTAAGTTTTTGAAAGGTGGCTCTTAAGAACTCAAGCCTTTCCATGGGGTCCCTGCCCTCTGCCTGATCACAGTCAGTCTGGGTTCTGTGGGTTTGCTCCCCTGTAAGTTCCCTTTATCTGATGAGTCTGTGACTGGGTTGGAGAGTAGGGGTAGGGACAGCATCCAGGGACCCTGGTGGGTGTTTCCTGCTCTCATTCTGGTTCTGGCTGTGCCACTTCATACCTGTATGACCAGTGACACACCTTGATCTTTCTGGACCTCAATTTCTTTGCCTTTCAAATAGGATAATGATACATTCCTGGTAAGGTTATAAGAATCAAAGATAATGTGTGTGTGCCCTAGCCAGTGTTTCTCAGTGGTTAGAGAGTTGGCCTGCACACCCAAGGGTTGTGAGTTTGATTCCTGGTCAAGGGCGCATACCTAGGTTGCAGGTTTGATCCCCAGCCCTGGTGCAGGAGGCAACCAATTGATGTGTGTCTTTCAGGTGGATGTTTCTCTCTCTCTCTCTCTCTCTCTCTCTCTCTCTCTCTCTCTTTCTCTCTCTCTCTCTCCCTCCCTTCCTCCCCCCCTCCTTTCCTACCTCCCTCTCTCTCCCTCCTCCCCTCCTTCCTTTCCTCCCTTCCCCCTCCCTTTCATTCTCTCTAAAAATCAATGGAAAAATATTCTCGGGTGAGAATTAACAACAACAGCAACAACAAAAAAGATAATGTGTGTGTGAGAGGGTCTGTGTATATATACATGGTAACTTTTATTACTATTTGAGTATTTAAACTCTCTGAGCCTTAGTTTACTCATATGTAAAATAAATGTAATAATAGGTAAAATGAGAATGATCCCACTGTTATTTTGAAACTAAAATGATGTACCTGCCTCATATACAGTAGATCCTCAAAAAATTATTTCTCTCCTCTCCTTTTCTACTTGATTTTTTAGGCCTGGTTGCAGGCTTTTTTTTTTTTCTCAGATCAAACAAATTTTTACTAAGAACATACTAGGCTAAATAATTCAGGTTATTGGTCATTAATTTAGCCACCTATTCATCCAGTCATTTATTATAAATCATCTCTACATCAGTCACCATACATTTAAGGAAGTTATTTTAAGAGACTCAATTATGTGCAGGCCTACAGCTCTAGTTAATGATGCTGAAGTAGGATCTGCTCAGAAGCAAGCTTGTCTTTTGGGGTTTGGGGTGACAAGTTTAAACCTGCCAAAACCTCACCTTGAATATATGGGGTCCTGTTCAGTGTTCCTCATTGTATCTAACAGTCTCCACAGGTATGAGTTATGTACTTATTCTTAGCTTAGTGATTCAGTTCATCTAAATATAAGATAAGATAGAATAAACAGCTCTTCTGTTTCTCTGAATAGGTCAAAGGAGCTGGGTGTGTCTAGATTTCTTAGTTGTTCTGAGTCCTTGGTAAAGACGTGGCAGTGACAGATGACTAAAATTAAGCTGAGAATTACTCAGGGGCCCTGTCTTGAAGCTTAAACTCTGGGGCTCTTCCTTGTGTCTGATGTTTTCTGTTCTCTGGGGGCGTTAGCGGGGGTGATGCCACTGAGCCTAACATCCAGCCTGACATTCCTTAAATGAATTACTTAAAAATAGTCATGGACTTTTTTTTAAATCCATTTGAAGTTGTTTTGCAAGTGGTTGCCCCTACCACTCATCCAGTTGGCGTCGAGTGGACCTCTTGTGATTGCAGACTGGGTGTGATTGCTGGAAGAATATGGGATGCTTTCTCAACTCTCTTCAGAGTTATGAAGGCCATCCATAGACAGGAGAGTAGAACTAAATGGCAGCAGAAGAATAAGTTAGAGGGAGAGTGAGGGTGGAAACAAGAGGCAAGAGGGACCTGTAGAGAGTGAATGAGAAATCTCATTTATTTTGGAGCCTTTTTCTCCTTCAGGCCCCTTTCATAAGAAGGAGATGCAATGTAATGAGAGCTCTGGTTCTTCATTCAATAATTATTTGTTTCTCTCCCGCCACCTCAAGTATGTGAAAATGTAGAAAAGAGGGTGATAAAGAAAACATATATATCCTTGTCTGCATCCTTGAGGAATTTATCAGCAAAACATACCACTGTGAAATGAGCAAGTGACGGGTACTATGGTAAATTGTACTGGTGAGTTTTAAACAAAGAAAAATATGATAATAGACTGAACTAGCCTGGGAGGGAGCCAGGACACTATCCCTTTTACTCTTCTAGTTATTGTCCAAAATCTGCTTTTGAAAATATATGAGTAGAGACAGATGGGCACTATGTCTAGATCCGTGCAAACATTATAAATAAAACATTTCTTGTAATCCTTGGAATTTCATTTGATGCATTTGAAAAGATCTATATTTTAAAGCCCCGAGCTGCAGATTCACCCGAAAATGTAATTTCACTACTGATGCTAAACATAAATTCATATCCATGTAATTTTCTACAACTTGAATAACTTTTCCTCCCCAATTTATTCACCGCCTGCTTCACAAATAATCAACTTTTGCATCTTCACTCTGAAGATTACTGACTTTGTGGATTGTGTATGTGAATATTTCATCTCAGGCCCTCTTCCCAACTCATGGTTCAAGTCACTCTTTGTTTTCTGTCCTTTTTTGTGCACAGAATAAAAGTGTGTTGAGAAAACGTCCACTAATGTTAATGTTGACTTAAGAAGGGGAGAAATAAATTTGCTGTCTAAACAAACCTATCACTGTATTCCCACATCAAATAAAAATGGTTTCTGGCCATTAACATAGATTGTGTAGATGTGACAACAAGTCCGCATCTTAACCTGGACAGCAATTCCTTTCTGAAGTTCATGGCTGCTGTATTAGCATGTTTAGAGTGCTTAGGAAGCTATTATCTTTATTGACAGGCTCCTGTCTGCTGTATCCTGCACTGATTGTTTGTACCAAGTGTTTGGAGGTTGGGATAATCTGTTGCTATGGTTCCTTTGACATGACCATGATGTTTCAAAAGTAGTTCATGAATCTTAGAAGTCTAGCCAAATTACTTGAATCAGACTAAGTAGGTTGGAAATTGGAATGTTAGATCTCAGGTGGGCCCTTTGTATACTTTTCTTTAACATTCACCTTTTTAAGGAAGAAAAACTACCCCAGGGATATTAAGCAATTTCCCAAGTTCACTGAGCATGTGAATAGTACTGTCAAAACTAGAATGCTCATCTACTGATTCTCAGTCTAGTACTCTTTTCTCTATTACCCAATTTTGGTTGCATCCCCAGATACTTGTTGGCTCTAACATGCTTACTGGCACTGTTCCTTGACATTATCATGGTACAAGAGTTCTCATCTGAATTGATAATGCAATGCATATAAATTGCCTAGAACTTAGTAAGCCACCACTTCTTATTTTTCTTCTCTTCCTTCTTCTTTTATTATTAACTGCTATACTTTTACTTTAATATTTTCATGCAATAGGTTGCAGACAAGTAGAGTTAGATCTACTCATAGCCCTTGAAGAATACTGGTTTATATTTACAGTTCATTTGCCACCCCCTTTATTGCCTGTTTTTCTCTCTTATTTGCTAGAACTCCTAGGTAGGAGGGGTAAAGTTGATAGTTTAACAGGAATGCATTTGACAGCAAGTAACAGAACCCTTGATGAACAACGGTTTAACGCAGAAAGATCATTATTGTTTACTTAATAAGAAAGTGGACAGGTTATAGCAGATGTGGCAACACATTGCTGTCCTTCAGTCTTCAGGCTTTTCCCCGCTTTCTGCTTTGTCACAAGTAGCAGTTGGCTTTTTCTCTTCATATTTGGTGCTTCATGGTCTCAAGACGGCTGTCTAGGTCTATACATCACACAAACATCTGAAGCATCAAGGAGAAGACATGGGCAAAACATCTTTACCTCCTGAGACTCTTTGCTTGAGGCTAGAAGCTTTTCTCCTAATGCAGTGGTCGGCAAACTCATTAGTCAACAGAGCCAAATATCAACAGTACAACGATTGAAATTTCTTTTGAGAGCCAAATTTTTTAAACTTAAACTATATAGGTAGGTACATTGTTATTAACTTAATTAGGGTACTCCTAAGGCTTAGGAAGAGCCACACTCAAGGGGCCAAAGAGCCTCATGTGGCTTGCGAGCCGCAGTTTGCCGACCATGGTAATGCATTTACTGGTCAGAACTATAAGACATGGTCAGCCCCAACTGCAAGTGAGAATAGAAAAGTGAATATTTAGCTTTTCAGCCTCGAAAGTGAAAGATGATAAAGGAGAAGGAGGTTGGAAATGAGGTCAGCCAATTAAAAGATCTGTCATAGACCATATTGGTGGCGGCCCGGTACGATGCATGCCCTTCCTTCTTCCCTGCATTTTCTCTAGTAGGCACTCAGTCTTCTAGGATGAGGCACCTCATTTCTGGAGTTCTGTTTATTTCTAGTCAATTAAAAAAAACTTCACCTGAGTAGAGTGTGTGTGTGTATGTGTGTGTGTGTGTGTGTGTGTGTATTGATTTTAGGGAGGAAGGGAGAGGGAGAGATAAAGAGACAGTATGAGAGAGAAATATTGGTTGCCTCTGGTAAGTGCCCCCACTTGGGTATGTACCCTGACTGGGAATCAAACCTGTGACCCTTTGGTGTATGGACTGACACTCGAATCAACTGAGCCACACTGGCCAGGGCTATTTCCAGGCAATTTTAAGACAAGTACTACAGGTAAAGATCTTACTTAGATGTCATTTAAAAATTCTGATGTCTTACCAGTTTCTCTAACTTTTGGGTTCTGCCATCCTTTTTAGACCTAAGTTTATGGGCAGTTTTCTTGAAAAAATTTGAAACATTAGGTTTTGGTGAGTTGATACCATGATAAATCTGTTTTTTGCAACCAATCTCATATCTTGGTAAGGTCTCTCCTTCCTTGCTTATACTTTTAAAAAAATACCAATTTAGAAACAGTGAAATGCACAGATCTTCAGTGCACAATTTGATGAGTTTTGGCAAATGTGAATGCCTATGTAACCTCATAAATATGTGTACTAGTGTCACCAGGAGCATTAGTATCCTAGGGCTGCTTGCTGTAACAAAGTACCACTAGCTGGGTGGCTTAAACAACAGAAACTATCTCAGTTCTGGAGGCTGAAAGTCTGAGATCAAGGTGTCAACAGGGCCACATTCCCTCTAAACCCTGTAAGGGCAAATCCTTCCTTGCCTTTTCCTAGCTTCTAGTGATATCCAGAAAACTTTGTAATTCTTTGGCCTGCATCTGCATAATTCTCTCTACATCCATGATCAATGGCCTTCTCCCTGTGTGTCTCCATCTTAATGACACCAGGAATGTTAGGGGTGCACCCTATTCTAGCATGACCTCACCTTAGCTAATTACATCTGTAGGGATCCTTTTTCCAAGTAAGGTCACATTCTGAGGTACTGAGATTTAAGACTTCAATATATCTTTGGGAGGGGTGGCACATAATTCAACCTTTAATTCCATGTAAATATATTCCCCAATGTAATTACGTTAAACCATGAAATATATATATATAAAAGGTCAGTGACTGGAATGCCGTAACAACTGGAACGACCGGTCGCTATAATGTCCACTGTGGCCAGCGAACTGGCCTGATGGGGGGTGGGGCCAGCTGGGCAACCTCCTGAAGTCCTTCCCCCTGCCCGGCTCCACCCCATATCAGCCCCCCCCACCCCCCGAACAGGGGCAGGGCCAGCTGGCCAACCACCTGCGGTCCCTCCCCCAGGCCGGCCCCACTCACGATGGGCCCCCACCACCCCATCAGCCCGTAGTCTCTCCCCCCAACCTTGCCCCATACCCCAATGGCCCCCCTACTCTGATCAGGGTCAGGGCTGGCCGGCCAACTACCCATGGCCCCTCCTCCAGGCCTCTGGCCCCCAATCAGCCCACAGCCCCTCCCCCCAGCCACCTCTGCCCCTGATTGCCCCCCCCACACACCATTCGGGGGGCAGTGCTAGCCGGCCCACAGCCCCTCCCCACGGCCATCCCCACCCCAATTGGCCCCCCCAAATCGGGGGCGGGTCCCATCAGCCAATCGCCTGCAGCCTCTCCCCCCAAGCTGGCCAGGCCCCCCTGATCAGGCCCTGATTGGGGCAGGCTGGCCAGCCGGCCAACCTCCCGCCATCTCCTCCTCCCAACAGGCCCGGCCCCAATCCACCATGATAAATGGGGCTGGGCCAGCTAGACCCCACCCGGGCATGAATTCGAGCACTGGACTTCTAGTATATTACATGTTGGAACAGGGATCAACAAACTTTTTTTTCTGTAAAGGATAGTAAATATTTTAGGATTTGTGGGCCACGCTCTCTATTGTACACACTGAATTCTGCCACTGTAGTGCAAAAGCAGCTGTGGTCAATATGTGAACAAGTGAGCATGCTTGTGTCGAAATAAGATTTTATTTAAAAAAAATAGGAGGTAGGCTGGATTTGGCCAATGGATAGTTTGCTGCCTCTTGTATTAAAACATTTCCATCAGTCCAGAAAGCTCCATCAGCCCCCTTCCTGTTCGGTCCTTGCCTCCCATAGGCAAACCCTGTGTAGCTTTCTATCACTATCAATTTGTTTTGCTTGGTAAGTACAGGTATACCGTCAGTTTTTCAGGCAACTGTCGAACACTTCTCCAAAGTTGTACTATTTTACACCCTCGCCAACTATTATGTTGTTCCACATCTTCACTAGCATTTGGTGCTATCTTTCTAATTTTAGCCAATCTACTGGGTGTGTACTGATATCCCATTGTGAGTTTAATTTACATTACCCTGATGGCAAATGATATTGAGGTGATTTTCTTCCATGTACCATCTTTTTCCTTCCCTCATCCTCCCTCCCTCCTTCCCTCTCTTTCCTATCAATTCCTGAAAGAGGGATGTTAAAATCTCCAACAGTGATTGTATGTTTTTTTTATTCCTTCCCTTAATTCTGTTGACTCATGTATTTTGAAACTCTTGTTATTAGGTACATAGGCATTTGTCTCAGGATTGTTGTGACTTCTTGATGAGTCGATTCTTTTTTAGCATTATGAAATGTCCCTTCTATCTCTATTAATACTCCTTGCCTTACAATCATATTTTTCTGATATTAATTTATTCACACTAGCTTTCTTCTTTCTTTTACTTTGCTCCTATCTGTATTTTTTATTTAAAGTACATATCTCACAGATGCTATTTGATTGATCCTTGACATTTTATCTTGTCAGAAAAAATCTCTGCCTTTTTAATCGGAATGTTTAGTTCATTTACATAAAATACAATTATTGTGTAATTGTTTTATTTCTACCTTTTTGTTATTAGCCTTTGATTAGATTCATATGTACTCTTTTCTCTTTGTTTCTCCTTCTTTTTGGTTAATTAACTTTAATTACTTCATTACATATTTAACTATGCTGCTTTGATTTGTGTATGCTTGTGTGGTTGTTCTATGGGTTATAATATACATCTTTTATAACAGTTTAGATACTTAGATTCAATGTGATTTTGTTTCATGTAAAATGTTAGAAATTCAACATTATGTATATACAGTAGTATATTGCTTACACAGTAAGTCCTCACTTAATGTTGTTGATAGGTTCTTGGAAACTGTGACGTTAAGTGAAATGTTGTATAAACAAACCCATAGACTAATTGGTATAAAGAGTTAAGTTCCAACAGCATATTTCTAGTCACAAAAACACCACCAAACTTATAAATTAAGACCCAAAACGCTTCTACTATTAAAGAAGAGGGACATGTCCTGCTGTGTGTCCCTTTTGTGTGAGCAAGGAAAACCTTCCTGAGACCTGCCTCTGCAGCCTCACTCTCAGGTCCCGGAGGTCGTGACTGGGTCCCTGGTCTGTGCTCTAGCTGAGGAAGGCTGGAAGAGGGAGTTTCTGGCAGAGAGGCAGGGGATGTTGTTTTGGGGAGGCCTTCACTAGGGTCTGCCACAGGCACACTCATCTCTCGCCTGGACTGTGGCCAGAGTCTCCTCCTTCCTGTCTGTTTCCAGTCTCCCTCTCCCGTCAACCCATTCTCCCCACTCTGGCTGCCAGAGGAGTCTTTCCAAATGTGTAGCTACCTGGTTGGTTTATTTGCTTACTTGTTTATGGTCAGTCTCTTTCATAATTATGTAAACTGCATGAGGGAAGAGACCTTACTTATTTTATTCACAACTTATTACCCTTGACCAAGGCCCCGCACATCAAAGGTACTCAGGAGATGTTTGTTGGCCGGCTGAGTGAATGAATGTCAACCCGATTCTGTCCGTCTCCTCTGAAAGACTTCAAATGGCTTCCTGTTCCCTCTGGGATGAAGTCACATCTGCTGAAAGTTGTTTGTAAGGCCTTTTGTGGAGTGATCGGTGCCTCCGTTTTCACTTCTCCCCACTCCTCCCCACTCCTCCACTCTGCTCCACCTTCCCGGAACCTTCTTCAGTTTTTCAAACATACCATGTGTTTTCTCCCCTCTTTCTGCCTAGAACAACTGTCTTAGCTTCTCACTCTGACTGACTAAGTCCTTCTCTAGAAGTGAATTTCAGTTTAAATGTCACCTCTTCTGGGAAATCTTCCAGACCTTTCTCCCACTAGGCGTTGTCGGAAGCCCCGAAGCACCGCCCAGAGTACCCTGGGCTTCTCCATCTTGGAAGTCATCGCATGCTTTTGTGACTTATTTAATAATTGTGCGTCTCTATCATCATGATATGTTTTTTAAAAATCAGCTTTATTGAAATGTAATTCACATTCCATACTTTCACCTTTTCAAAGTACTAGTATACAATTTAGTTTTTTCTAATATATTCACCAAGTTGTGCAACCATCATCACAATCAATTTTAGAGCATTTTAATCACTCTCCTTTGCCCCCCAATATGCATACCCATGAACAGCTACTTCTTATCTCCTCCCAATTCCATCAAACCTAGGCAACTGCTAATTTTTTATGTCCAGGGATGTGCCGATTCTGGATATTTCATGGATGGGAACTTAACTTCTGTGTGGTCAGGGATTGTGCCAGTCTTGTCACCACTGTGTGCCCAGTGCCTCACAGAGAGCCTGATATATGGTTAGGGCTTCGATATACTAGTATTTGTTGATTGACTGGTGAATTGAATAGTTGAACATTTAGACATCCCCAAAGGCTATTTCTTTTCTGTGTATCTACAACACTTTTATATGTGTTGCTGTTTTCATTACCCAGCAGCAATATTTTTATTCACTTGTTTATCTTCCTAGGTCAGGAGCTTCTGGAGGACAAGGCAATGCCCAACTTGCATATCTTCTTGAGTGCAGGACTTGGCATGCAGTGCATTTGACCAATATTTGCCCAATGGGTAAATGAATGAATGGATTAGCTATGACCACTTGTTCCCATATCATCAATCAAGGTCTCCCAGTGGCACAGTGGGCTCAGTTCATTTGTTTGTTCATTCTGACAGTGTTTATTAACAAATTAGGACATTATTGTATACTTCCCATCAGCATTCTGTGACTATCCATCTCATCCATGATAATTACCCCTCCCTGTAGGCAGACTCTGTAATCCCGGAGTCCTCTCAAGGCCTGCACAGCCCCTCACACAGACTTAGGGGCTCATCCAATGCCTTGTGGTTTAAAGCCCATGCCTTGGAGGCTCTGAGTCCCTGGACATTAGGGACAGGGACAGCATGCCAGATGGGGTTGTGATGTTTACCTCTGTCATCTTCAGACACTTGGTAGCTTCTGAGCCTCTGCCACCCAGAGGACTTTCATCAGGGGAGGTCAGCCCTCAGAGTGAAGCAGTTATGAAACAGGGAGAACACTGCCCAGGTAGGGCGCCTGTGTCGGTGATGGGCATGTCCCGCTGTGTTGGGATACCTGGCTTGGACTGCACCAAGCCCTGTTCCAGACGGTCACCACTGTGGTGAAAGGGAACAGTGGGCCTCATCTTACGGTGGCTCTCTGCTGGCTTCCAGTTACAGAGCTGGTGCCTCCAGGCCTAGAGGTGTGGGGCATTAGCCAAGCTTTGTGGCCTGGGTCCTGGTGCCATGGACCCAATTTCCCATGCTGCTGTTGAGGAGTGCTTCCTGCAGCCTGGCCTGAGGATACAGGGGCTCTTCCTAGCCTCCATGCACAGGGTCCTCTCTGAGAAGCCGGTCCTGTTCCATCCACACTGTTTTGCCTATAGTCTGCCTGCTCCTGCTTTCCCTGGGAATGATCTCTCATTGTTTGGTACACCCATGCCCTGCCCTGTACAGGGGCCCATTGCTGGGCCTGACAGCCTTGCAGGCCCCTGTTTCCCTGGGTTTTGGCCTCTTGGACAATCCTAGAATATGCTTGTAGATCAGACAGTGCCTGTGGTAGGCTGAATAATGGCCCCCCAAATATTCATGTCCTAACCCTGGAAACTGAATATGTTACCTTATATGGCAAAAGGGACATTGCAGATTGATTCAGAGATTCTCCTGGATTATCTGGGTGAACACAAGGCAATGATAAGGGTTCTTATGAGAGGGAGGCGCTTGCTCAGAGATAGAAGATGCTACACAGTCAGCTTTAAAGGTGGAGGAAGGAGCCATGCCCAGCCTCTGGAGCCTCCAAAAGGAACCAACCCTACCAGCACCTTGACTTTAGCCCTGTAAGGCTCAGGTCAATCCTCCAACATCCAGAACTGTAAGAAAATACATTTGTGTTGCTTTAAGTTGCTAAGTTTGTGGTAGTTTGTGGCAATAGAAAATTGATAAATTGCCCCTACCTTGGGATTGCTGCTGGCCCTAGTACAGAGAGTTTGTGCCTGGTCAAATAGGAGCATTTATTTTTTTGAATCCAAGTGAGGCAGTAACAGTCAATTTGGGCTGCCATAATAAAGTACCACACACTGGGTGGCTTAAAGAACAGACAGTTATTTTTTTTTACAATTCTGGAGGCTGGAAGCCCAAGGTCAAGGTGCGAGCAGGTTAAGTTTCCAGTGAGGGCTCTCTTCCCGACTTGCAGACGGCCGCCACTTGGCTGTGTGCTCACATGTGCTATGATCTGTGGGTGTGTGCGCACACAGAGATCTCTGTGTCTCTTCCTCTTTCTATAAGGACTCCAATTCTCTCGGCTTAGGGCTCCATTCTATGATCCAATTGAACCCTAATTACCTCCTCGAAGGCCCTATCTCTAAATATAGTCCCATTGGAAATTAAGGCTTCAACGTATGAATTTAGGGGGGGGGGGGGGCACAGTCCCATCCATAACACAGGCCCTCTGTAGTCACAGCGTGCAGAAGAGCCAAACATTCCTCGGGCCATTCACATCCGGGAAGCTCAGTACTCTTTGCAAATAAGAATGGTGTGTGCCAGCACAACAGTATCCTCAAGCCGATCCCCTCATGCTTCTGTCATCTCATCCAGGGCTTCCCAGATGAATTTGAGGTTTTTAGGGTTTTTTTTTACTGAGCTTGTTTGGGCAAATGTAACCCCTCTGGGGCAGTCAATGGAAGCGTACAGGGAGAGCACTGGGAGTTAGGGTGTGGAGTCTGTGGGTCAAGTTCTCTTTGGCCCAAGGCCTCTCTCATAGGGGACAGCTGACAGCAGTCTGGTCGTATGCCTCTCAGGTGTTTTCTTTTCTTTTTCTGCTGCCCTGCTTAGTAAAGGAAGCAGTTTGTCTGGTCCTTAGCAGGGATTTCATCTTTCTAGGAATTGGAACTATTACACATCTTCATACCCGGCCTTCTCTGAACTAGCTGGTGCTGCAAATTGTTAATGATTCAGGTGACCTGGGAAACATAAAAGCCTCATCTCAGGAGAGCTGGACACTGTGAAGGTGGCTTCTCCAGGCCTGGCCCCAGACCGACTCTGGGCAGAGTGCCCTAAAGCAGGAGAAGCTGCCGAGCTGATGTCCCGTGATGGGAGCCACAGGCCGGGGGACTGCAGAGAACCCCTACTCTAAGAGAGCCTCTTGTCTGACATCTTTCTGGAAATCCTGCACCAGCAGCAGGCAGACAATTCCTGACCAAGACCCAGCCGCCCCCACAGCTGCCCCAGAGGTTCCCAAAGCGGGGGTTCAGTCAGGGCCTTTCCTGTTGGAACAAGTGGGCTATTGCTGGTAGAGGAGCCCACACTTAGGTGCGGTGGCCCTGCAGTAATGCCACCCTGGCAGGCGGTGCCCCTGCAGCTCAGCGGTGTCATGGGAAGATCCTTAAATATGCTTCTAGGGACAGAATTTGGATCTACAGGCATAAGTGTCAGTCTTACCATCGCCATTTGAGACTGACTCCTAAGGAAAGCCGGGGGAGCCCAATGCAAGTGCTGAGTTTTTATCCTGCTCTGGTGAGTGTCTTGATTTATGCTCAGCTATGAAGGGACATCGCTTCAGGCACTGAGAAAACAAGCTATGTATTTGGGTTTATTTGTCCAAGTGGCCAGGGACAGTTTGGGGACAAACAATGCCTTATTTGGAGTTGTTTATTTTTTCTATACCTCTGCCCCACCGGGTGACCTCGGGTAACCTTCCCCAGCGTGGGAACACCAGCATCAGCTTATGCACAGCCTGGGGAACCTGTCCACACTTGGGAAAAGCCTCCATCACCTCAAAGCCTCCAATCACCTCAAAGCCTCCAAAACCCTATCAAAGACTCCAGTCCTGTCCTGGTCCCTCTCCCTTGGCTGGTGGCAGGGAGTTGAGTCCTGAGGACCCGGTTTTCCTGGGGACCCTCTGCTTCCTTCAGGGCATCCTGCCACTCAATAGTCATTTATTGGGCACCACTGGTTGGAGGAGGCAGATGGTGGGCCAGTAGCTAAGGGAGCAGTTAGAGACATTATTTCCACTGGGACATGTGTCATGGACTGAAGTACTGTTGGCATCAGTGCCTTCAGCCCCAGACTGACCACATCCTACAGGCAAGGCTGGGGTGCAGTCTCCGAGGGGCTCCTTCCATTGTCCACTCTCCCTTGACAAATGGGGGGGGGGCAGGGAATACCCTCACCATGATTTCCCCTGAGAGGACCTCAGTATGGCTGCATGCACCAAAAGCGTTTGGGCGGTCCCAGAAGGAGGCACAGAGGGGAGGTGGGGCTGTGGCTCGGGCACTTCTGAGCACCCTTTCCTCACGGCCCCTGCCCACGCTGGTGGGATGTCCCACAGGACTCCAGAGGAGAGAGTGAGCTCTTCTCTCCCCTCCGGGGGAAACCCGACTTTAGCTGTAAATCTTAAAGAACACATAGAAAAGTGTCATTTGTGGAAGAGGATTTCTGAGTAACAAAACAGCCCATAGTGTCGAAAGAAAAGGTCTGCTCTTAATACAGCAAAGAGCTGGTGTCTGGTGTGTGGCTTGGGGTGGGGTTGGGATGTGCTGAGATGTGGGAAGGGGGGTGGGCATGGCCAAGTTTGGGATGACCCCTGACACACCAAAGAGTGGGGAGGGTCGGCCCCGTGGCAGTGGGCTCTGGCCCAACTTTGAACAGCAGACCTGGAAGTGCCTGCTGGACTAAGGAGCCAGTGGGAGCCAGTGAGGGATTGGGTGCTGCAGCAGACCACGGTGAGATGTGCTGTTCCGGGCCCACAGCTCTGGATGATGGGCATGCAGACCCCAAGAGGGGGAAGGGCCGAGGGTGACTTGTTGATGTCATGAAACCTTTGGAATGTGATCAGGTAGAAAGAGCAGAATGACTAGATGTTTTGTGGTTTTTATTTATTCGTTTGTTTATGTATTTATTTTTATAGAATGTGTGAACAGTCTTGGTTCACCACTTCAGCGTTAAACCAATGTCCCAACTTGTTTTTCTATTGAGAGAACCTCATTTTCCATTCGAGTGACACCCGAGAGAAAGGGTAATGAGTGAGAGAGGGAGGACACAGGCAGGAGATGGGCCAGGCAGCAGTTTATTTATGAGTCATTTTTTTATGGGCACATTGTTGTGAAGCAATTTCCATGTGGAAATGGCTTTTCTCCCCCCACACAAATCGCCTTTTATGTTATTGAATGGGATGGCAGGCTCCCTCTTTGAAGATTAGCTAAGTCCGTTCTCAGTCTGTGCTAACATAAGCACCTTGTAAACCCATTTAGTGGCAGAGTCTGGGACTGGTTTGCTTCTCACTGCCGAATTGGTTAATAGGAGTTGGGAAATAAAGAGTTTCCAGAGGAATTGAGCCTAAGAACAGATGCCTCAAGCCTTCATTCATTCATTGCTTCGGTTTTGTTATGAAAAATAACATTTGGTTCTTATACAACTTTAGACACATGGACAAGTTTGTAAGTAAAGGAAAGTATAAAGGCCACCACCGACTTCCTGCAGTCATCTGGAGTGTCACCACTGTACGATGATTCAACTTTACATTTTGTTGTATTTTTTCTTCTGTCTTTTTTCCCCTAGACCAGTGGTTCTCAACCTTCCTGATGCCGCAACCCTTTAATACAGTTCCTCATGTTGTGGTGACCCCCAAGGGTTTCATTGTTACAAATTGAACATAATTAAAGCATAGTGATTCATCACAAAAACAATATGTAATTATATATGTGTTTTCCTATGGTCTTAGGCAACCCCTGTGAAAGGGTCGTTCGACCCCCAAAGGGGTTGCGACCCACAGGTGGAGAACCGCTGCCCTAGACACATGTTTTAACAGTTAAAGTCATCTTGCTTATATAATTTTTACCCTGATTTTTAAAGAAAATAGATTTTCTCACGTCATTTAGTAAACATGCATAATATTCTACCCTATGATGTAATTAAATTAACATTACATAGTCTTATTTGTTTTTACTATTTTATTTTCGACAATTTCAAATATGGAGGAAACTTTCAAGACTAGTACAATGGCCGAAACCGGTTTGGCTCAGTGGATAGAGTGTCAGCCTGCGAACTGAAAGGTCCCAGGTTCGATTCCGGTCAAGGGCATGTACCTGGGTTGCAGGCACATCCCCAGTAGGAGATGTGCAGGAGGCAGCTGATCGATGTTTCTCTCTCATCGATGTTTCTAACTCTCTATCTCTCTCCCTTCCTCTCTGTAAAAAAATCAATAAAAATATATTTAAAAAAAAAAAAAGACTAGTACAATGAACTCCTCTATATTCTTTTTTTTAAAATATATTTTATTGATTTTTTACAGAGAGGAAGGGAGAGAGATAGAGAGTTAGAAACATCAATGAGAGAGAAACATCGATCAGCTGCCTCCTGCACATCTCCTACTGGGGATGTGCCCGCAACCCAGGTACATGCCCCCGACCGGAATCGAACCCGGGACCCTTCAGTCTGCAAGCCGACGCTCTATCCACTGAGCCATCACATAGCTACATTTTCCTCTACAACTTTCTAGAGCAAGCAGCAGACATGATGTCCCACTGATCTTGAATACTCAGTGTATTTTTTCCACACTCTTCCTGCATAGCCACGACATAATCATCAGACTCAGGAAACATTGTACATTACCACCACCTAACCTACAGTCTCCATTCAGGTTTCCCCAGTTATCCCAGTATTGTTCTTTACGGCTAAATCATCCAATCCAGAATCATTTAGCCCTTATCTGTGATGTCTTTTCAGTTTCATCCAATCTCAAAATGTTTCTTAGTTTTTGGGAGTTCTTTTTTCATTCACCACCTGGATGTTTTTGAAGGTTACAGGCCAGTTATTTTGTAACATGCCCCTCATGTTGGATGTTGGATTTGTCTGATGTTTTTCTCATGGTTAGATTTCAGTTATGCAGCTTTGGCAGAAATATTACAGACGTGATAATGATGTGTCATCCTCACGGCATCTGATCAGGTGACACATGATGATGACTTGGCCCATTACTGGTGATATTAACTTTGATCGCTGAATTAAAATAGAGTCTACTAGGCTTCTCACTGTATAGTGACTCTTTCCCTTTTATAATTAATAGTTATTTGCAGGGAAATACGTTGAAGCTATATAAATATTCGATCTTCATCAATCTTTCACTCACTAGTGATTCTTGCCTAAATAAATATTTTTCTGAATCAGTTTTTATTATGGTGGTTATCAAATGATATTTTTTTCTGAATCCATCATTCCTTCTACACTTACTAGTATTATGCTGTAAGCAAGAGCCTTTTCTTCATTCATTCCCTCACTCATTCATTTAGTTGGTATTAACACATCCGTTCCCATTTTATTCAATAGATCATGATCTCTTCCTACCATTGTTTATTTTGATGTTAGAATTGCCCCTTCAGACTGGTTTCTGGTCTTTTGGGTATAATCCCTTCATTAAAAATGATGATCACACAATACAGACTGTGTAGAAATTTATTTTGCCACTTGACAATAAATTATGAACATTTTCCATGTCATTAAGAGTCTACACAACTAGTTTTAGTAATTGTATAGGGTCTATCAAGTATACTTAATACTTCAGCTTTCATAGTGGCTGAGATGGTCCGGGAGAGACCCCTCCCATTATGAAGACCCTCATTCTATTGGCCAGGGACAAGCATGTTAACAGAAACAGAGGTGGCACACCAAGCAAGGGCAAGTCCAGTGTGGTTGGGTATATTTTCTTCCTGGCCTGCACCTTGTAACTGGCTGTGTAGCTGTTAGAGAGTGGCACTGTCTCCACAGGATGCAAGGATACTTATTGTGGGGATTCCTTTCATATAAAAATTGTCAGCAACCTATATATATCAATCAACTGGAGATGGAATATTACATAGTAGTGTAAACAAAGTAGTTATATGGATCAATATGTATATATGTGTGTATTTGTTATTTATATATAAAAGTACACACACACGTATGTGAATGCATGTGTATTCAGAAAAAAGATGAAAATGTCCAAGGCAACAATATGCACTGAAATCATTCCATTTTGGAATGGAAGGAGAGGAATAAAATATAGTTTGAAGAGCTTCAAACTATAATATACTTCCATAAAGCCAATTCAAAAGAAGCTGTAAAGTAAATATAGTACAATGCACAGACTTGATAAGCCTGGGTTAGGTAAACACATGTTTATTATATTATTCTCTTTTCTACACTCTTACGTTTGAGGTATTTTATAAGAAATAAACATTTTTAAAATTATGTATTTTTATATATATTGACTTGAGAGAGAGAGAGAGAAAGAGAGAGAGAGAGACATTGATTTGTTGTTCCACTTATTTATGCATTCATTGGTTGCTTCTTGTATGTGCCCTGACCGAGGATTGAATGTGCAACCTTGATGTACCCACAACCTCCGAGGGTTGATTGTGTAACCTTAGTATACCCACACCTTGGCTATCTGTACAATGCTCTAAACAACTGAGCTATTCTGCTAGGGCCAAAAAATATTTAAAAATCATGAATGGGAATAATAAATACCAAATTAAAGATTGTGATAATATCCAGGGAGTGAGGGAAATGAGATCAGAGAGGGACATACAAGGAGCTTCATTTGTATTTGTGATGTCTAACTTTTTGTTTTGTTTTCTAAAAATACTAAATCAAAATGTTAAGATTTGATAGCTTGCTTGTGGATTTATAGGGGTTCATTTATAGCATTCTCTAGGCTATTCTGCATTTACTAAAAATATATGCCACAGAAGTGAGAGAGTAACTAATGTTGAAAGTCTCTGGGAGGGAGGAAGTAATGGAATTCATAGCATTCTTGGCGTGTTGGCTCTGGAAAGTAGAGCCTGAGGCAAGGCTTAAATGCTCAGGTCTTCGGGGAAAGTGCAAACCCAGGGCAATAAGAATGAGAGAAAAGAGAAGTGATAGAGGGAAGTATGGAGAGCAGCACTAAGGGATGCATTGCTAGGTTGGCCATTGTTTCATGGGGTCTCAGCTATGTAGGATGACTCCAGATAGGCTGTAGAGAAACACTGTTTGGGGACAGTCTAATGGAGAGAATAAAGAGGGAATTTATTTCCCAACTCCCCTGTATACTCTTTCTGATTGGTCAAGATTGAATTTTCATACCGTTAATAGCCTGGGGCTTCTGGAATGTGTGTGTCATCTGGTCCATTTGGCCATCACTGAGAAGGCCTGATTGCATACACAGTGTGGGCTTCATCCAAGCTTAGAAACTATGGAGGAGTGAGAGAGATGCTGGCAGTGGCCTCAGGGCTTGGGGCCGAATGGCCCTAAAGGAGTCTGCTTTGAGTCCCCATACTGGCAACAGCTACAGCAAAACAAGTGGCCAAGAGTATGGGAGATGGATGAAGGCGAGAGAATCTGGATTTCCATTAAATAAGTCTGATTCAAATGCAATGGGTACCTCTTTTGTCTGAAACGAGAGAGAAAATGATAATGAATTTTGTAGTAGGTAAGTTTATAGGGGAAAGGGGGTAAAAATGTTTAAACCATTCTGGACTGATAACCTTCCCCCCGCCCCCCACCCCCACTCCCAAGAGCAATGAGAGGACATTATTTACTGAGTTTGGGGATGGATTTGGGATTTGGGAAGTAGGATTAAGAATTTGTGGAAAATCATAAAGATCTTGAATAATAACCATGGAGAAAGGATTGTGTCCAGCTACAGAAGTGGAGAGGCTGCTTGGGAAGCAGAGAACATGCCTAGCAGGAAGCTAGTAGGGGAATTGGAAAGATAACAGTTGAACTGAAGTGGGCTCCAGGTAACTTGTCTAGTTGGGATGAATAGGAAAGGAAGACAATGGAAGGCTGAGGAATGAAGGTCTCAGAAGGTTGAAGAGCAGCCAGTGGGAGTAACAGTTGGAAAAATGTGAGGTCATAATATGAGAGAAAAACTTTAGACCTTATGATTTCAGAGCAATGTTGAGTGAGAACAAGGACCAGACTCTCCTTACAGGGGCGTTTCTTGAGTGGAAGGGAGGTGAAAGCGTTTAGAGAAGCAGTGGTTAAGGGTGTTGAAGTCACTTAGAACTGTAGCAAGGTTGTTGTTGTGCTATAAGGTCAAAGCTTCAGGGCATGAGGAGGAGTGGTGAGTAACTTTGGCTCAGCTCTTCACTGGAGGACCAATGCAAATCATTAGGCACTGTTTTCCTGCTGAGTCACCAGGGGAGGCCAATTAGCAAATGGGGTCAGCTTTATCCATGACACTAAACTGAATCATCACCTATAATCTTGAATCTAATTACCATCCATCTTTAAGGATCTTATTCATTTTTCTCCTGAAAAAATTAGTTTCCTACCATGACCTTCCTCTCCCTAGTTTTCTTAAGTTGTGGGTATTACAGCACTCATCACATACTGCGGTAATTGCCTGGTTACGTTCCTGTCACTCTCCCCACCTGCCCCATCATGAGGGCTTTAAGGGCAGGGCCAGATCTTGGCTAGCATCTCTTCCTCACCCTAATGTGGGCCCTGAAGATCCTGGGTGCTCGGCATGCTGGCAGGAAGAGGGGCTGTGGCAGTGTCAGGCAATGAAGAGTCCTCAGGTCACCTTCTGTTTGATGGTTGAAACAAGCTCTTTGATTAAGTCATTTCCTACTTTTTTTTTGCCCTTCTCGCTGCTCCCCCCCCTCCCCCCAATTACTTAAGAGATATATGTTCCTTGTAGAATATTTGGAAAATAATAACCACCCATAACCCTGCCCTTTAGCAATAACCACTATTAAAGATTTCATGTGTATTTTTACAAACAGACAGTTTACTTATTTATTTAATAGATAAAACATTAATGGCACAAACTTCAAAAGTATACAGTAGGCCCCCTTATTCGTGGTTTTTATTTTTCATGGTTTCAGTTACTTTTGGTCAACTGTGTCTGAATATATTCAATGGAAAATTCTAGAAAAAGAATTTGAAAATATTCAACTGCACTCCATTCTGAGTAGTGTGATAAAATCTCCCACTGTTGTGGCTCCATCCCACCCAGGATGTGAATCATCCCTTAGTCCAGTGTGTCCACACTGTAGACTCCATGCCCATTAGTCACTTAGTAGCCATCTTGGTTATCATATCAACTGTCTTGGTAGCTCAGTGCCTATGTTCAGGTCACCCTTATAATAATGTAATGCTACATCACAGTGCCTGCATTACTCACCTACTTCCTCTCACTGCATGGGCACTGTATCATCCCCCATCATCACAAGAAGAAGGGTGGTACTCCTGTTTGACATAGTACTGGAAGTATTAGCCATTGCAATTAGAGAAGAAGAAGAAATAAAAGGCATCCAAATTGGAAAAGAAGAAGTAAAACTGTCCTTATTTGCAGATGACATGATATTATACTTAAAAAACCCTAAAGACTCCATCAAAAAACTATTAGACTTAATAAAAGAATTCGGCAATGTAGCAGGATACCGAATTAACGCCAAGAAATCTATGGCATTTCTATACACCAATAGTGAACTTGCAGAAAGAGAGACTAAAAAAGCAATCCCATTTACCATCGCACCAAAAAAATTAAGCTACCTAGGAATAAACTTAACTAAAGAGGTAAAAGACCTCTACTCAGAAAACTACAGGACGTTGAAAAAAGAGATAGAGGAAGACATAAAGAGATGGAAGAACATACTATGTTCTTGGATTGGTAGAATCAACATCATTAAAATGTCCATACTGCCCAAAGCAATCTATAAATTCAATGCACTTCCCATTAAAATACCAACGGCATATTTCACAGACCTAGAACGAACTCTCCAAAAATTCATCTGGAATAAAAAACGACCCCGAATAGCTGCAGCAATCCTGAGAAAGAACAAAGTAGGTGGGATCTTAATACCAGATATCAAGCTGTATTACAAAGCCACTGTTCTCAAAACTGCCTGGTACTGGCACAAGAACAGACATATAGATCAATGGAATAGAATAGAGAGCCCAGAAACCAGCCCCAACCAATACGCTCAATTAATATTTGACAAAGGAGGCAAGAACATACAGTGGAGTCAAGATAGTCTCTTCAATAAATGGTGTTGGGAAATTGGACAGATACATGCAAGAAAATGAAACTAGACCACCAACTTACACCATACACAAAAATAAACTCAAAATGGATAAAGGACTTAAATATACGACGGGAAACCATAAAAATACTAGAAGAATCCAAAGGCAACAAAATCTCAGACATATGCCAAAGCAATTTCTTCACTGATATAGCTCCTAGGGCAGTTGAAACTAAAGAGAAAATGAACAAATGGGACTACATCAATATAAAAAGTTTCTGCACAGTAAAAGAAACCATCAACAAAACAACAAGAAAGCCCACTACATGGGAGAACATATTTGCCAACATTATATCTGATAAGGGCCTAATCTCCAACATTTATAGGGAACTCATACAACTTAACAAAAGGAAGATAAACAATCCAATAAAAAAATGGGCAAAGGACCTAAATAGACACCTTTTAAAAGAGGACATTCAGAAAGCCAAGAGACATATGAAAACATGCTCAAAGTCGCTAATCATCCGAGAGATGCAAATCAAAACAACAATGAGGTACCATCTCACACCTGTCAGAATGGCTATCATCAACAAATCAACAAACGACAAGTGCTGGAGAAGATGTGGAGAAAAAGGAACTCTTGTGCACTGCTGGTGGGAATGCAGACTGGTGCAGCCACTATGGAAGACAGTATGGAGTTTCCTCAAAAAGCTGGAAATGGAACTCCCATTTGACCCTGTGATCCCACTTCTAGGAATATATCCCAAGAAACCAAAAACACCAATCAGAAAGGATATATGCACCCATATGTTCATAGCAGCACAATTCACCATAGCTAAGATTTGGAAAGAGCCTAAGTGCCCATCAGTAGATGAATGGATTAGAAAACAGTGGTACATCTACACGATGGAATACTATGCTGCTGTAAAAAAGAAGGAACTCTTACCATTTGCAATAGCATGGATGGAACTGGAGAGCATTATGCTAAGTGAAATAAGCCAGTCAATGAAGGAAAAATACCACATGATCTCACTCATTCATGGATAATAGAGACCATTATAAACTTTTGAACAATAATAGATACAGAGGCAGAGTTGCCTCGAACAGACTGTCAAACTACAGCAGGAAGGCCGGGGAGGGTGGGGGTGCGGGGGGGTGGTGGTAAGAGATCAACCAAAGGACTTGTATGCATGCATATAAGCATAACCAATGGACATAAGACACTGGAGGGTAGAGGAGGCCAGGGGATTGTCAAGGGCGGGGGGGGAAAAAAAGGAGAAATATGTAATACTCTTTGTAATAATTTAAGCAATAAAAAAAAAAGAAGGGTGGTACAGTACAGCAAGATACTTTGAGAAAGAGACCACATTCACATAACTTTATTCCATAACATTGCTATAATTGTCCTATTTTATTATTAGTTATTGTTGTTAATTTCTTACTATGCTGACTTTATAAATTAAACTGTATCATAGATATGTATGTACAGGAAAAAAAACCCCAGCTTATACAGGATTCGGTACCATCTATGGTTTCAGGCATCCACTGGGGGTCTTGGAAGGGTCCCCCACAGATAAGGGGGATGGCTAGATTGTGAAAGTGTTCCTCTATTCCTTTCCTTCCTCCCCTACGTGGTTCCCATCCCCAGGAGAATCATAGCTACCTGTTTCTTGTATATTCTTCCACTGACAAGCAGGTTTTTATACTAATTTTTTTCTTCTACTTTTGCTTACATGGTGGCATTTGATGCATACTTTTCTGCCTCTTGCTTTTGTCACTTAACAACATCTTGCAGGTCGTTCCACATTAGGATAAAAAGAACATTCTTATTCCCTTTCTAGCTGCATCCTCTTTTTAATGTTTTATTATAGAAAATTCAAGTCTAATGAATACCCATTACCTAGCTTTAACTTGTGACTAAGCTTGTTTTACTTATACCCCATCTGTCAGCCCTCCTCCTCCCTCTATTGTTTTAAAGTACATCTCAGACATCAGAGCATTTCACCTGTAATTATTTTAGCGTAGACCCACAAAATGACTTAAAAAACAATACCAATATCACAGCTAACTATAATTCCTTAATATTATGAAATCTGATCTTTTAAAAAATATATAAACAGTGCTGCAACTGAGAGCCTGGTTTGTATTTCATCCCACGTGTGTGTGAGTTTATCAGTAATATACGTTTCTAGAGGTGGAGTGGTTGAGGTAAAGTGTGCATTTGTAATAGAATAGAGATGGCCAAACTGCACTTCAGAGAGATTATGCGAATAAATACTTCTTCCACCAAAGTTTGAGAGGACTGCTTCCTCACCGCTTTATCCACACAATGTGTTATTGTACTTTTATGTATTTATGTTTAATGTGTTTTTATTGACTTTAGAGAGAGAGAGGAAGGGAGAGGGAGAGAGAGATAGAAACGTCGACGGGAGAGAATCATCGGTTGGCTGCCTCCTGCATGATCCCCATTGTGGGGCGTGCAGGAGGCAGCCGATCAACAATTCTCTTTCATCATTGATACTGATTTCTTTCTGAAATCAATACAAATATATTTTATTTTAAAGTAGATTTCTTATCTCTTTTTAAAAAGTAGGTTGGGGCATATGGTGTAATGTACAGTTGTAATTTAATATTTTCCAAGGATAAGCTGACTATTTTTACTCCATTATTTAGTAATCTTTCTTTCTTCCATGGATTGAAATGTGGCCTTTATCACACTGTTCCCCTCCATGATCTGAACATCCACAAGAACGTGCGTAGCCCCTGAGCTTCCTCCTCAACTCCCACCCAGGATTCCCTCTCTTCAGTAAAATATGCAGTGGTTTGTGCGGTGTGTGCATGCCCGCTGGATGCACGTGTGGACTCATTTAGGATTAAGTTTCTGGATAGAATTCCTGAAGCAATCCCCCCCTTTTCTGAGTTTCCCTTTTCATATTGGAGAGCTGGACTGGGAGCAGTCTGCCTCAGCTGATTTCAGTTTTATTTCTCAAGCTGGGGAGAGTGTGAGGCTTTGAAATGGTCTTTTCAAAGGTGCAGACTTATTTTGATGGAAAACCGGCATGTTAAAACAAAAGGAGGGAGTTGGCCATTGTAAGCAAACAAATTGCTTCCTATTGATAGTGGGCTATTCATGCAGCCTGCAGTGGAGAACAATTTCTTTCATATCCAGGCCCTTTATCAATGATCAGGAAGGCACAATGGAGTAGGCCGTAATGCGGCAGGGAGCAAATGGGAGGGCTCTGCAGGGAAGGGAGCAGCTGAGGGAGGGAGTCTCATTGCGGGCCTCCCCTGAACTGTTGTGCATCCGTCCACACCTGTGCCTTCTCCTTTGCACACCTCACACTTGGGCTCATGTCTTAAATCTCATCTGGCTGCCTTTCTATCACAGCACTCCAGGGTCAATTCTATTTGCAAGGCCATTAGAAACATGACTTGGGCTGTGTTTACGTGTGCTCTTGCATGTGAGAAAAGGAAGGACAGGTTTGCTAAGAGTTACAACTGAAAAATTACACAGCAGAAGGGGAGTTCTGTTCTGGATTAGAGCCAGTTCTTCCAACTCCCACCATTTGTCATTTTGCCCTGAGTCTCGGTGCCATGAATTATTTGGAAGATGACTTTATGAGAATGTTGTTTTCACAGGCTGAGCTGCCCAAGCAAAATTTCTGCTTGGCGTGGGCAGCAAGGAGTCTTTGGGGCCCTGTTTTAGGCACCGGAGCTGCGTCGGTCTAAGACGCTGCACCCTGGATGAATTAGGAGTGGAGAAGTCAAGCTAAAGATGTGTGACCATCACTGTCCTCTTGTCCCATTGGGGTCAGTGTGTACAGCAGGTAAATGCTTGTGGCGGGCCGAATATGCCTGCTTCTGCCCTCTCCCTGATCTAGAGCAGGGGTCAGTCCAGATGGGGCAGAGGGCAGAGCAGGCCATGGCTTTGGGCTGGAGGTGCAGCTGGGGCATGTTAAACCTGCAAGGAGTAAATCTGTCGCTCAGCAGGTGCTGTGTTCCTAAGGTGGGTAGGCCTGTGGGGGTCCCTCCATGTTGGTGCTTCTGGCCTCCATATTAGTGCTAAGTCCACAGAATTACTTTGTTGTCTCAGATGTTAATTATACTCCAATCTTAGGATCTTAACATTTACAGCTTAGGAACAGTGTGACTTAATGAAAAATTAATTGTATTGATTATTACCATGTTGTTCACAGATAAATTCCACTCAAGTTGCTGCTTGCAGATACATCCAATATTGCCTTATGTGTCAAATGAGATGTTCCCTCTTTTCTGTCTTGGGCTATGTGTCTTGTTTTCCCTGAGAAAGTACTTGTTGCCACATGAGAAATGGCTGCTTTTGTGGAGAAACGCCAGGCTTGTCTCCTTGATGCTGTCCAGTCTGCTGGACCCTGGGAGATGGTCCTTCTCCGCATAGGACAAACTACCCATCATCCTGCCCTGGAAACAGTCCCAGCCTGGTGTCAAGAGAGTGGCCTCTCCCCACTGCTCCCCTGTCAGGGGAGCCCTTCCTCCTCTCTGAGCATCAGCTCCATCTCAGCCATGTGTGGTCATTTTTGGGCCCTTCCTTTAGGCCAGGCCCCACGCTGAATGTGGGTTCACTGTGGTTCTGGGATTTTCAGACATCATCTGGATTGTCTCCCTTGCCTTGAACCCTCCCTTAGTAATCATTTGAGCCTCGAACTTCAGTAACTAACTCCTAAGTGATAACTGGATAAAAGGAATATCTCATGGAGATTGGATTTTTGTGCAAAATGATGTGAAATGGAGGATGGTGCTAATTGATACTGCCTTTTTGGAAGGTGTGATATCCTATATAATAAAAGCCCAGCGACCGAATGGTGGAATGACCAGAACAACCAGTTGACCAGTCGCTATGATGCACACTGACCACCAGGGAGCGGATGCTCAATGCAGGAGCTGCCCCCTGGTGGTCAGTGTGCTCCCACAGTAGAAGAGCCACTCGGCTGACTGGGATGAGCGGCTGCTCCTGCAGCGGGCCAATCCCCGCAGGCCACACCCCCCACGAATCCCATGCACCGGGCCTCTAGTTGTGATATAATAGGAAGTACATATTGATCTTCCCTGGTTCTTGGCCCAGAGCTCCTAAAACGCTTGTATACTAATGTTCCTGTCTCATCCCCACAGTTCCTATACAAAATAATGTCTTTTGTATACTAATGAGATGACTGGTTACTGGGTCCCTAGATAAATTCAGGATGGGGCCTGGTTGCCAGAAAGATTAAGGCATGATTAGAAAGTTGGAATTTTTAGCCCCATCCCCCTACCTCCAGAGGAGGAAGATTGAGTTCAATCACCAATAGCCAATATTTAACCAGTCATGCTTAAGTGATGGAACCTGCATAAAAACCTTAAATGATGGTGTTTGGGGAGCTTTTTGGCTGGTGAACATATTGAGGTGCTGGGAGGGTGGAGCACCCAGAAAGGATATGGAAGCTCTATGCACTCCCCAACCCCCCATACCCAGCCCTGTGTATTTCTTCCATTTGGCTGTTCCTCAGTTGTTGTCCTTTATAGTAAACTGGTAAATGTAAGTAAAGAGCTTTCCTGAGTTCTATGAGCTGCTCTAGCAAATTATTGTGGGAACCCCTGACTTTATATGCATTCTGTCAGAAGAACAGGTGGCCTAGAGGGTCTGCACTCACTCTGCAGGGTCTACACTAACTCCGAGTGGGTAGCAACAGAACTTGGTATCCACAGAGCTGGAGAATTACTTTTTTTTGGGGAAAACTCACACATTTGGTGTCAGAAGTGTTTGCAGTAGAAACAGATCATAGAGGGCAACTCGGCAATATGTATTACGTGCTTTAAAAATGTTCCTGACCCAGCAACATTAGGGTCTAATAAACAATATGCAAGATTGAAATGACAATGTGTTAAACAAACAAACAAAGATAAAGAACTATAGAGAATGCATGACCCCAATTTTAGAAAATTTATATATTGGGATCTCAAGGCCAGATATCAAGCTGTATTACAAAGCCACTGTTCTCAAAACTGCCTGGTACTGGCACAAGAACAGACATATAGATCAGTGGAATAGAATAGAGAGTCCAGAAATTAGCCCGAACCAATATGCTCAATTAATATTTGACAAAGGAGGCAAGAACATACAATGGAGCCAAGATAGTCTCTTCAATAAATGGTGTTGGGAAAATTGGACAGATATATGCAAGAAAATGAAACTAGACCACCAACTTACACCATACACAAGAATAAACTCAAAATGGATAAAGGACTTAAATGTACGACAGGAAACCATAAAAATTCTAGAAGAATCTAAAGGCAACAAAATCTCAGACATATGCAGAA
Organism: Myotis yumanensis; assembly: GCF_028538775.1. Taxonomy (NCBI): domain Eukaryota; kingdom Metazoa; phylum Chordata; class Mammalia; order Chiroptera; family Vespertilionidae; genus Myotis; species Myotis yumanensis. Next base: position 86,333,171 of record NW_027223755.1, on the reverse strand, counting down.
GCAATTTCTTCACTGATATAGCTCCTAGGGCAGTTGAAACTAAAGAGAAAATGAACAAATGGGACTACATCAAAATAAAAAGCTTCTGCACAGCAAAAGAAACCATCAACAAAACAACAAGAAAACCCACCTCGTGGGAAAACATATTTGCCAACATTATATCTGATAAGGGCCTAATCTTCAAAATTTATAGGGAACTCATACAACTTAACAAAAAGAAGATAAACAATCCAATCAAAAAATGGGCAAAGGATCTAAATAGACACCTTTCAAAAGAGGACATTCAGAAAGCCAAGAGACATATGAAAACATGCTCAAAGTCACTAATCATCCGAGAGATGCAAATCAAAACAACAATGAGGTACCATCTCACACCTGTCAGAATGGCTATCATCAACAAATCAACAAACGACAAGTGCTGGAGAGGATGTGGAGAAAAAGGAACACTTGTGCACTGCTGGTGGGAATGCAGACTGGTGCAGCCACTATGGAAGACAGTATGGAGTTTCCTCAAAAAGCTGGAAATGGAACTCCCATTTGACCCTGTGATCCCACTTCTAGGAATATATCCCAAGAAACCAGAAACACCAATCAGAAAGGATATATGCACCCATATGTTCATAGCAGCACAATTCACCATAGCTAAGATCTGGAAACAGCCTAAGTGCCCATCAGTAGGTGAATGGATTAGAAAACGGTGGTACATCTACACGATGGAATACTATGCTGCTGTAAAAAAAGAAGGAACTCTTACCATTTGCAACAGCATGGATGGAACTGGAGAGCATTATGCTAAGTGAAATAAGCCAGTCAATGAAGGAAAAATACCACGTGATCTCACTCATTCATGGATAATAAAGACCATTACAACCTTTTGAACAATAATAGATACAGAGGCAGAGCTGCCTCAAACTGATTGTCAAACTGCAGTGGGAAGGCCAGAGAGGGTTGGGGGGCAGAAGGGAGGGGAGTAAGAGATCAACCGAAGGACTTGTATGCATGCATATAAGCATAACTAATGGACATAAGACACTGGGGGGTAAGGGAGGGCAAGGGATTGTCAAGAGCGGGGGGGAGGGGAAAGGACACATATGTAATACCCTTTGTAATACTTACTATAATATTTTTTTAAAAAGAATTAAAATAAATAAATAAATAAAAGAAAAGAAAATTTATATGTAAACATTTTGGAATAAAATACCCTAATGCATTAACAATGGTTATTGCTGACCTATGCGGTATAGATTTTTTCTTGATAGATTTTAGGAGCATTTTTTTTTTTTTTTAGAATAAGCACAAATTAATGTGTAACCTGAAAAGATGTGGCATTCCTGTACAGGTCTAGCCCTAGTCTTTTCAGGGGGCTGTCCTCACCCCGGAGGTCAGGTCCGGAACCCCATAAAGAAGGCCACCCCCCTGTTAGATGTCCCCCCCTCTACCCTCACTCATCACCATGACTTTTTGTATAGAGACCCGCCAGCCGTACTCACTCTCATACATATCTCAACCTAATGAGCGGTTTTCCTTTTCGGTCCTGCCAGGAGCGTGCGGACCATCATAGGGTGCCCCTGGCCTGTGCTTTTACTGGTGGGGAATTTTTCCAGTAGCTTTACCTGACCTGGCATGCTAACATCAATTCAGCTTGATCTGTCAAGGTGTAAAATTTGGAGACAGGTAAACTCTGTCCTAGCTCCTCACCCATGGAAGTGCCCCTAGCTTTCAGATCGCCTCATGCCTCCCTATTTTAGGAATGAAATTATTATTTTTCTCGAGTTGGGATGCTTAGTCTCTATCTGTATAATTTCACCACCTAATACGTTATTGAAATGCTTTTCTCTCTGAATGCTAGCGAGGGAAAGAATTGGCTTTATTTTTGAATTCAAATGGTCATTTGGGCCATGAGGTAAGGAAAAGAGGAGCGTGGGGACCCTGCCTAAGGCCCTCCAGCCTTGATGTCTAGGCCTTTGAACCGATTTCCAATACTGTTCCCAGCCCGCTCCCAGGGGGACCAGTGCTTCCCGGTGAGTCTGGGGCCGGAGTTTATGGAGCCCTGCTGCAGCCTGGATTGGAACCCCAGTCACCGATGCAGGGATGCTCTCAGGGAGGGAACGTCACTGCTGCTAGCCTTGTCCTTCTGCAGGCGCCTCCCCACTGGACCCTCACTTCCAGCCAGGGGCCCGGAGCCCGTGAATGCAGCCCCTTCTCCCCTCGCCCACGGTGCCTCCTGGAAGCTTCTCTGTTGCATTGACTCCAGGCCTCAGCCTCCTTCTAGGTTCTCTCACCCCTCCCTTCCTCCCTGAGTGCTTTCCCAGTGTCTCCTAGTTCATCTTCTCTCCTCTCACTCCCAGGCACTCATCTTTTTTTCTCAGGTAAATTTTAATATTTTAAGACCTCCTACAACTTTTTTTTTGTGTGAAATACGAGTCAATTTAAACAAATATATACAGGAAGTGCCCCCACCTCAGGGCGGACCCTCTCTGACATGATGCTTTGGTGTCCCGCTGTAGCATTCATCAAACCTGAGCCAGGAAGGAGCGCAATACACGTGTTGAAATGGATTCAGTTACACCTCAAACAGCAAGTTTCCTAGGAGTGAGGCTTCTTTAACCCTTTAAAGGTGTCCCGAGAAAAACAAGCCAGGTTAAACATGGGACCAGTATGCTGCCACCTCTCCCCGCCCCCCTCCCTGTGGCCTGTCTCCAGCCAGGGTTGTTAGCTGCTGGGCACTTCTGAGTGTGTGTTGCGTCCCGCCTCCTCCTGAGGGCCCTGTCCCCTTCATGTCTGAGCTCTCCCCTCTGTGTTCCATAATTGCTGGAACCCATTAGCTGTTTTTGTGGGCTGATAGATGATAATGAAATTGGAACTCATTCACACTAAAACCCACGCTGGGACTGAATCAGTGTGTTATGGCAATTGTGGTCATTCTATTTTCATTTTCTCCAAATGCTAGCTGCAGGTGTCCACATGCTGGCTAGACCACTCCCCACCCCCTTTCCCTCCCTGAAAACCTGTGCATGCTCCTCAACTCTCTCTCAGTTAATGTCCTTGCAACTCACCCCATCAGGCAAACTAGCAACCCCAGCATCAGCCTTAGAGCCTCAGATCCTCCCTAGCCCCGGCCCTGCACGTGACCTTCTCTCGGGAAAGCCTCCTGGGCCCTCCCAGCAACCGGGAGGCTCCAGGCTCCTGGCCTGCCCTCGACTCTGTGTCAGCCTCCATTGAGGCCCTGCTTCTCATCGCTTGTCATTCTCATCTTAGCCACCCTGATGCGGAGCCCTTAGTTTAAAAATCAATCTGATCCTTTTCCTTTTGTAAAATTTAAACCCAGTGAGGGCTCCCTGTGGCCTACAGTGGGGTTCAGAAACTTTAAAGGCCAGAGTGTAAATATTTTAAGCTTTGTGGACCAAACCATCTCTGCCATAATTTCTCAATTTTATTTGTATAGTACAAAAGCAGTAGACAGTGGACAACAGTTGTGTTCCAATAAACCTTTATTTGCAAACTAGAGGCCCAGCGCACACAAAATCTTGCGTGAGTAGCTCGCTTCCGCTTGCCTCAGCTTGCCGCACCGCCCATTGCGGCTTCTAGCTTGCGCCCAGCCCTCCACCACTCATAGCTCTCTGCTGCTAGTAGCTCTGGGCCGCTAGTACCTCGCACCCAGCCCTGCTGGGAGAGCCGCTGCTCCTTTGGTAGTGAAGGTGTTATGGTGTTACAACGCAACAGCCATGGGCCTTTTGTATAAGAGATTGCCAACCCCCTGGGCCTTCAGGGTAAAGCTCAGATGGCTCTGAAGGCCCTTTGCGATCTTGCCCTAGTGCACTTCTCCACCCTCGTCTCAGTGTTTCTACACCCACTGTGCAGCTGGTGTGTGAGACATGCCCATCTTGGCACTTTCTCTCCATTCTGCCTCCTTCCCCTCTCTCCATGGCCTGAAGATGCCAAACAGTCAAGGGTGACCCTTTTACAGAGCTGTCTCTCTGTCATGTCTTTCACCCCCTGGAGGCACTTGTGTGGGATTTTGTGCGGACTTGTGTTACTGAGCTTGTCATCCTGTGTTATGAGTGTCTGGTCACCTCTCTGTCTTTCCCACTAGAATATAAGCTTCGTACAGCCTGCAGAGTTTCTTTTGCTTCCTATCTATTGTGGCGCAGTACTGGGATATAATAAGTAAACAGCAACTTTCCATTGATTAATCACTTCTTGTCTTCCCTAGAGAAGGTGGAAACCCTCCTAAATCTTTTGTCATTGGCTCAATGCCTGTCTTATTATTTCTTCTGAGAAAATGACCTCCAAGTTTGTATCTTCTATTTCCTGTTACATTTGTGGTGTTATTTAATAACCGCCCTGCCTAGCCTTGCTGAACTGCGTCTACCTCCAGTGTTGCAATTTCTCAATGACGTGCATCAACGGAATTCATCTTGTGAATAGAGCCGTCTCTTTTTGTGCTTTAGGCCTACAGTCTTCCTAACGATACATTTCTGTGGAGAATAAGCAGGTTTTGCATGTCATGGAGATTGGGATGAGAAACGGTTGTTCTTCATTACTGATCTAAGTTTGCACATTAGCGCTGTGAATTTCAGCCGAGTCTTCAAAGCCAGACGTGAGCCAGTGAATATTGGCTCTGGCTGAGGTCTGGATTTCATCTGCTGCACACTCCCTTCAGCAGCCTGATTGATGAGTCTGTTCTGTATGCTAGGTGTGCCCTTGCTGTTGTTATTGCTCCAATTGCCTGTGTCCCTAGGGTGCATTATGGAACCGTGCTCAGAGGGCACTGGGTCAGGATACAGATGGTACCAGTGGTGGGTGTGGATATCTTTCAGAAAATAGACGTACACCCTGGCCAGTGGGGCTCAGATAGGTGAGCATCGTCCTGTGCACCCAAAGGTTGCTGGTTCAATTCATGGTCAGGCCATATACCCAAGTTGTGGGTTCCATCCCTGGTAGGGGGCGTGCAGGAGGTAGCCAATAAGTGTTTCTCTGTCTCTCCCCCTCTCTCTCTAAAAATCAATAAACTATTCTTTAAAAAGAAAAGAAAAGAAAGGAAACAGACTTACTGGCGTAATGAGAAGTAATCTCTTGGGCTCTAGAGCAGGACCATGTCCAGCACAGGCCTTGTTTGGCTCCAGACCATCAAATCCCTCCAGGCAGGAGAAGCCCGGATCCCTGTGGGAATGCGGATTTGGTTCTGAGAAAGTCCATGTGCAGAGAACGGATTTCTTTTCTTAGAAGATGTGCCTTCACGTGTTTCCTTTCACACAGCGACTGTCGGGCAGGCTCTGATCCCCATCGCAGACGCCCTTTTGGGAGTGAGGCTGGCCATGCTGGTGCCTGCTGTGCGTGTGTCGCGTGAGCCGGAAACTGAATTGAAAACCAAACGCACAGCACGCTTGCTCCAGGGGCGTTAGCCCAAAGAGGGGATGTGTTCCCGTGGAAAGCACACCACACTCCTGGGTTGTTTCTGAAAACTCGATCTGTGGTTCCCACTTCCCAGTGGGAAAGCGGCCAGAGCCCCTCCATGCTGCAAGCAGGCCGCCTACAGCCGGAGGCAGTGGGACCTGGCCTGCTCCAGTGTCTCCGCTGGTTTTATGGGCATATTTCTCACACCCTGTTCGCTATTAAAAATAAAATGAGGCACACATCACATGTCTCAGACTGCAAGACCCATTTCCTCCTAATAAGCTTCTCGTTTGGCTGGGCTTCCCTTACACTAGCTCTCCAGAGGCGCCCATTATGGATTTCTAGTTTCGGACTTTTTTTTTTACTCTCTGATATTTTGAAAGAAATAAAGTTAGTGAGCTTTATCCTGGGAGCCAGGAGCGGACATTCTATGCAAACAGTGGAGGAAGGCTTTGTCCCACCTACCTGGGGGCCACAGAAAACAAAACTCTGAGCCAGTATGTGCCTGCCTGCCCTGTGCTGGGCTGGGACAGGGCCTGCCTGCTTACACACTGCAGATGGGACCAACCATGGGGTTTTGAGGCCTGGAAGGAACATGTCCCTTCACAGCAGGGCAGTGCTGGGGTGACCCCATCTTTGGTCCGCCTTACCAAATCCGGGAGCCTCGGGGTGAGGCAACTCTGGGAGTAGCCCAAGAGCTGGGTAGGGATCAGCAGGCACATATGCCAAGGCCTTCATTTCCAGACCAAGTTCTCCAACACCCGCAACCAGGCCCCTCCGGGGTGTCCAGTGTAAGGAAACAGGCTCATTAGTCGGAAAGGTCTAGCGCATGCAGGGGGAGCACAGGAATGAGGCCCCGTCCTGTCAACAGGAGGGCATCACCCTTTCTGAGTGATAGCAACAGCCCAGAGCGTGCAGGCTGGAATCTGAGGGGTGGGAAGTGGAGATGGCGCCTGGGGAAGGGAGTGGTCCACAGGACACGGGGCAGGGCTCTGCCTGCAGCTGACCCTCCAGCTGGCCTCTTCTGTGACCCCAGGTAGAGCCTTTGCCATCATCTGACATTTCCTACTGTTGCGTAGTACAAGTCAGCCCCACGTAAAACCCTGCTATAAAAGCCAGAAGAAGACCCAGTCCAACCTATGTTTCAGATGGGGAAACCGATGGGAGTGGAGACTGTTTCAGTTTGCAGGGCAGATCCGGACAGGCTTCCTCCTGTGGTCACTCCCACCTCAGGGACACAGTCTCCGCATCCACCTGCCCCTGGTTTCTGGGGTCTGAGCTCAGGTGAGGCCATGGTCTCTGTCACAGTGTCCTTGAGCACCGTGCGCCATGACCTCAAGCTGAGCAGCAGCACTAAGCTCTTCTCAGGCCGCCAAGGACTTGGTAGGAAAACATATGGCCCCCGTAGGTAATCCTGGGCAGGTTTTGTTGACGAGAAAGCCTAAAAGTGCAGACAAACGCCTTGATTCAGAATTTGGAGTGGACTAAAGTTTTTTTTTCTATATCGTCAACCGAAAAACGAGCATTTGAACAACAGATTAATAGGGTATGAAAGAGAACACAGCTTCCTGTTCTTCTCTTAAACATTTTAACAATGTCCACCAATCTACAGAAAGGAGGGCTTAGGGATCCTCGTGGCTAACCAGCTCATTTTACACATGAGCAAACTGAGGCCTCAGGCTTTGGCTGCAAACTTAATTAGCGAATCCACCTGGCCAGGAGCCGGGGGTCCTGACTCGCTGGCTGGTCTGGTCTCTGCTGGAGCCCACATTTATTAGCAGAAAGCATTCAGCGTCCTGAATTGGTATCGATGATGGATTTGCTACCAAAGTACGATCCTAATTTATTCAGACCCACCATCCATTGAACAGCTGTCTGTCTAGCGCCTCCTTCTGAGTGTGGGTGGGAACATACAAAGATGAATGAAGTGTATGAGGAGCTTAGAGGAGAAGCCCTGGTTTCTACACCAGTCATCTTATTTCTAGATGGGTCATCTAGATGTTATGTGAAAGTAATGAACGGCCTACTGAATGGTTGACAGAAAGGGAGATGACTTTGGCTGTAGTGAGCAAAGATGTTTTTGTGGGTTCCACAGCTTGTCCTTGACTTGTCCTTGGAGGACTAATTTGATTTGGCAGGTAAAGAGGAATGCAGGGTGTGTCAGGTGGAAGAACGGGGTGGGATAGTGCAGCAGTCTGATAAACAGTCCCCCAAAGTATCAGGTGCTCATCCCTGGAACCTGTAATTGCTACCTTGGCACAAGGGTTTTTGCAGATGTAATTAAGTTAAGGATCTCCATATGGGGAGATTATCCTGAATTGTCTGGTGGCCCCTAAATGCAAACATAAGGGTCCTTATCAGAGGGAGGCAGAGAGAGATCACAGACAGAAAAGGAGAAGGCAATGTGACCACAGAGGCAGATAATGGAGTGATGGGACCACAAGGCAAGGAATGCTGGCAGCCACTGGAAGGTGGAAGGAGGCAAAAACAAATTCCCCTCTAGAGCCTCCAGGGTCTCTGTCCACACCTTGACTTTGGTCCAAAGATACCGATTCCAGACTTCTGGCCTTCAGAGTGAGATAAATTTCTGGTGTTTTAAGCCACCAAATTGTGTTACAGAAGCCACAGGAAATTAATGTAAATAGGAAAGGGCAGGGCCTGTGTAGGAAAGGGTGTGGTTCAAGGTATCTGCTGGGAGCAATCAGATATTTAGAAAAGTGGACACTAAGTGGATTAGGGCCAAGTGTCCTGTAATAGTTTTAAGAGTTCCTGCAAGTTTCTGTGTGGCTCTCACCTTCCTGACTGGAGTGTCGGGCTCTGAAGGCACCAGGACCCCCAGCAGGTGCTGGTTATTTCTCTGCGGTACAGACAGCCAGTACTTGTTGAGTGACATGACGAACGAAGGTTGGCAGCTGCCCTCCCTGGGCTTGCACTGGGTTTACTGATGAAAAATCAAGGCTGGCCAAGTCTGGTGCTCAGAGACGATGGATGGACGAAGGTCTCATCCTCAGACTGTGATCTCGAATTCATGTCATGCCTCAGAGGGTTGTGATGTGTTAGGAAATGCTCAGCCAACCCAGAACTAGCACCACACAGGCTCTGGAGGGAGGGACTCTGGGTGGAAAGCAGAGCAAGTCCGGTTGGGGTAGGAGGATGGGAGACCCCCTGCCGGAGGGAAATGGCCTTGTTGATAGCACAGTCAAATTCTCTGCCAGCCCCAGCGAATGTGATTAAAGATGTTTTTTGGGTTTTTATGACACTCCTATCGATCTGAAGTTGTTTATAGCCATAAAACAACTGTAAATTACAGGATGAAATAAAAACAGCAGGATACTTAACTCCTATCCTACTATGAGGTTGAGAACCTCTCTACACAGCTCCTGCAGCAGCAGGGAGCCGGATGAAAGTCTGTATAGGAATCTCATTCCCCTTTCCTCCTGATGGCCAAGGTTAAGAGGCAGCTTTTCTCCTCACAGATGAAGCCTCATCTTCATCCTCGCTCAGGAGGTGTCCTTGGTTAACGTGATTCTCTGCTGGGACCACTGTCTAACTGTGTACCTACCACAATGTTTTAGGATGCGCAGGGCCAGTTACCTCCTCTGTCCACAGCACTTTTCCTTTCTCCCCTCTCCTCCTGTTCCCTTTCCCTCCTACCCCTTTTTTTCTTTCATTTTCTCTTTCTTTCTTTCTTTTTTTGGGTTCCTCTTTTGGCCATTCTTTTATTGAAATAAAGGGTCTTGACTTGTCGCTATTTGTAAAATAGTTAGGAATTTTCAGTAGACAATCACCGATAATTTCAATGCTATAGACCAAGCCATGTGACCATTGGACTTTCTTTGCTTTCTCCTTGTAGAAATCCGAGAGGCCTTTCGGGTTCTGGACCGAGATGGGAATGGCTTCATCTCCAAGCAGGAGCTGGGAATGGCCATGCGCTCTCTGGGGTACATGCCGAGTGAGGTGGAGCTGGCCATCATCATGCAGCGCCTGGACATGGACGGTGAGACCCTGGCCAGCAGCCTCTCCCCAGATGAGCCTCCACTCATTAGCAAGACTTTTGATTTAAAGGGCCCTGCACTTGGAGTTAAAAGATGTGGGTTTATGTCTTGGCTAACATTTGAGGAGAAGAAACTTGGACTAGAGCATTCCATTCAGCTCTAGGCTCCTGCAGAGCTGGTTCTGGGGCTATGACAGAGAACAGGGCGAGGGAGGTCTGGCTGGCAGAGCAGTGAGAACAAGGTTGTTTTGTGTGTGTGTGTGTGTGTGTGTGTGTGTGTGTTAAACAGCTTTGTTGAGATAGAATTCACACATCATAAAATTCACCCATTTAACCTGTGGCACAAATTTGTGCAACCAATGCTATAATCAATTTTATAACATTTCACCACTCCAAAAAGAAGCCCTGTGCTTCTTATCCATCACCCCCAACTCCTCAGCCCCCCTCAGCCTTAGGCAACCACTAACCTGCTTTTGATCTTTCTGGGTTTGCCTCTTCTGGCTCTTGCACACAAATGGAGCCGTGCAGCATGTGGGCCTTTGTAACCAGCGTCTTTCGCTTCACATAATGCTCGCATGTTCATCCATGTTGCAGCACGGGTCAATACTTCGTTTGTCTCTTTTATGGCCAAATCATATTTTATTGTGTGGCTATAACAGCTTCTTTTCTCTCTGTTTTACATACTGGGGAAAAGAGTTTCATTGCTTTAGATAGTCTTTAAGGTCCCCCCCACCCCTGCCACACACACACACACACACACACTCTAAAACCCTGCAAGTCTATCCCAAACTAGTGTGACCCTCCTGACATTTATACCTGCCTGAGCTGAACGTCCAAGGAGGAGCCTTCTTATTTACTTATTTCTTGTTAATACATATACTTACCCCTCTGAAAAGCAGCTTGATTCCAGGCATAAGGGGTGCATAGTGGTGGACTGTTGGGACTCTTGGTGGAACATGACGTATAGACCAAGTGAAAAAAAGCAGAGAAGGGGCCCAAGAAGTCTTTCTGAACCAAGGCCATTGTAGGGAGATGTTTGCTTGAGCTGCAGGCTAATTGGAAGAACGGGGCTCTCTGCTAGTATCCTGTGGAACTTGGAAGATGGACAGTTGGGTGACCATGTGGTGAGTGAACCGCAGCACCGGCCTCCAGGTGCAACCATGGACAGTCCCTTTCCAGTTCAGGACAGAGATGCTGTATCAGGATGTTCGGTTGTGTGAGCAGGCCAAGCCTTGGCCTTGCAGCTTTGATGGATTGTGAATTGTCTTGTCTTTGTAGGCTTGACTGGACCTTTCTTGAATTTTAGAAGTATTTCTGAAAAGCTCGAGCAAAGCACATATTGTATAACAAAACCACTTTCCCATTGACCCCCATCATTATTTCAGAGATACATTTCCAGAAAAAAAGTTTTCTCTTTAAAATAATAAACATTTTAATATATACATCTGTATATGGAACTAAGGGTTTTGTGCTTTAAAATATATATATTGTTGACCTTATTACAGATGTCCCCCATTTTCCCCCTCCTTCTCCCCCCTCCACCAGCCCCTACCCCCTCAGTCCCCCATAGGCCTTCACCACACTATTGTCCGTGGGCTATGAACATAAGTATATAAGTTCTTTGAGGTTTTGTGCTTTGATTCTCCCCACAACTAGTATAATAAAACCTAGTCAAATGGACTAAAAGCAAATGGAATTAGCAACATTTAATAAAAAACAAGCGGGAACTATTGTTGGAGAGTAACTCTTAGGAGACTGACGGGTCTTCATCAGAGTCAATCCTTGTTCTTTGTGTATCACTCAATGTTCCCCCGCTTATGAGGAATTTTTACATTATTCTAAATCTTCCCTGATTCCTTGAGGCCTTGGAGTCCCGAGAGATCTCATGCGATGGTTATTTAAGGGGCTCATCAGGACTCAGGCAAATGCTCCGTATGGGATGCAATTTAAGAGACTTCATATTTCACCAGGTTGGGTTTTTTTTTGCAACTTATACTCAGCTACCAATGCCTGAAGGCAGAATTTATAAGCAGATCTTGCAGAGAATTTCTCTTCGTTCCTTTAACAAAAGCCCGAGTCATTTTCTATTTCACGGTGACCACATCAGGTAAAATCACATTTATTTACTTTTGAAGCACAGCTTCCTCGAAGTTCTGTTGCCTACAAAAGATTTAATACAGAACATCTGAAAACAGTGCTGCTGTGTAGGCAGAGGAATTGCCGACACAATTTATTAAATGCCTACGAGTATAGAGCTACGTGAAAAATAGCCAGTCTGGGGCTGAAATGTGGGTCTTTACATGGTTTGTGAATGATGCTAAGTGAAATTTCTGGGGTACCAGGTTCTGAACGGTGCTTTTCAGTGTCTTTCTCTTAATGGGGGTCTTTTGAGCTGTTCTATTTTTTTAAAAAGTCAGGTTCTAATTATATCCTTCCTTCCTAGCTTCTGTAACTGAGAATTCTCCACAGAGATTTGGCCCTACCTAATTAAACTTCTCTTTGGCGTGAACCTTGTGGAATGGTAGAGATTTTTATGGGGGATGATGCCAAAAAAAAGGAGTGCTTGGGCCAGAACGGAGGACTCTTAGCTGTAAGATGTCTGTGCCTCCCGGCCCACAGGCCCTGACCCCTGGTCCTCAGGGGCTTCAGGAGAGGTGGCTGTCTCCGTCCATCCCAGCCGGCTACGATCAGGAGCAGGTCTGGCCCACACACCAGTCTTCTCTTTCTGGGGTCCCTGGTTTTCCCGACGGTGAGGTCATACCTTCGGCGCGAAGCCCAGCTAGAATTAGCCTGAGAGTGTGTGTGCAGCCCGAGTCAACACATGAGGCTTTCATTAGGTGGTTCCCTGGGAGTGGGTGCCTTGCTGGCTATGCCTGTAACAGTAGCCTCCCTGGATCAGGGAGCTCGGCGGGGTTTCCTGGACACAGAGCCTGCAGGGGCTCCACAGGTCCAGTCTATGTGCGGAGCTGGTTTTCTACGGAACAGAATAGAAGTCAGGCGGTAGGGGCTGGGATTGCTCTCTTGGCCCCGTGGCCAATTTCCCCTTAAGGCTGGGACTGTGTGTGTGTGTGTGTGTGTGTGTGTGTGTGTGTGTGTGTATTGCATGGGCTGAAATACTCAGTTAAGTACTAAATAGAAAACCGAATATTTTGCCCCGTGCCTCAGGCTTCCTCTTTGCCCATCACTGCTAAGGTTCTTCCTTGGAACTTGACCTACGTTTTGCACCCCCTGTTGATCACTGTCCCACTCTTTCCATCAGCCTCCGCAGCGAGGTGACTGCCCTAAAGCCCGTCAGGGACAGCATTCACACTTCCCGGATGCTTTTTTTTTTTTTTTTTTGCTGGGATCTCTCCTTCAGATTCTCTCCAGTGCATCATGGCACTAGTTATGGACCATCCTGGGAAGGATTGATCAGACAGTCCCCCAGAAAGTATCTCCGAAGCTTAAGTGTTTTACAGAGGTGGGCTGAGAAAGGCTGAGTGAAAGTGACTATGACCGTGGGCTCTACCACACACTCCAGCTGCTCCCTCAGCTCTGTGGTCCCCCGGCTTCCAGGCCCTCCCAGCCTGCTGCACCATTCTCCCGGCGATACAGACTTGGTGTCTTCAAACCCAAGGGATATTTTTGACTGCTTTCTACAACCACACCACTGCGGCCATCTGGAACGAATCCAGCTAGCTTTGCAAGTAGTTCCCTGAAACAGACCGGGAGAGGTTCACAGCAGGCCGTGGCCCTTCATTGCCCTGCTGTGTTTCCTAGTAATTCTCTCTCCTTCCTAAAGAATGAAAGTTCCTCCCTCTTTGAAACAAACGTAGACCTTGCCCTCTTCCTCCTGAATTCCCTTCTGCTCCTCCACCATGCAGAATTTCATGAAATTCCTACAAAATTTGGGGTTTTTTGGAAAAGAATTCTTGTCTCTCAACAGGTTTGTGGTGTTTTGTTTTGTTTTCCTAGGTTCACCACTGCTTGGATAGTAGCTTTGGTTCAGTTTAGCTCAATTCAAAAAGGATTTATCTGGTGCCCATTATGTGTGGAACCGGCTTATTGTTATGGTTGGGAAGATTCACTTTTGATTCATTTTGAGGCAAAAGTGAGCTGCAAAGGACAAAATGATGGCCAGAGTCCCGTGGGAAAGTTAGCAATGTCATCGCTGTTAGACTGAATGTCCACATCTTCCCTCGCTCGCTACCCATCTGTTGCAAGTTTTAGTCCTGTGCTGATTATTCCTAAGATGCTGACCTTTCTATTTTCATTTGCGATCTCCTACCCGATAGAAGAGAAAAGAGTATGTGCTTAATTCTGAGTAGCGCTCACGTCCGCTTCCCATTCCAAACACATCAGTGCGCTGACTTGGATGCCCTGGGGCTGGCAGGGGTCTCCTTTGTGAGCTAGAATGCACACTTCTCTCCTGGGGGTGGGGGAAGGTGCTGTCCACAGACTGCACGGTGTGGAAATGCCACGTGTGAGGTGGAAGCAGCTGGGGCTTTTTAGCCAACAGCAGAGGGTCCCAAATCTGAGTGTACACCAGAAAATACCCAGAGGTGTGGTAATAAAAATAAAACAGACGAACAGAATCAGAATCTCCGGGATGGGGCCCAGGAGCCTGCATCCTTTAACAAGCTTGTCAGATTATGGACAGCAATATGTGTGCCTTGCTGTAACTGGGGCCCCTTTGGTCAAAAGAAAAATCTAAAGCTAAAGAGAAATCTTCAAGCCTGTGAGTATTTGTCTGAGCAAAGGCCTGAATAGAAGCTCAATGCCTGAGAGGCAGATAAGGCATTTTCACTTTGGGACTTTGATGAAGGAAGCGGACAGGTCGGTCAGCCCTGCCTAAATGCAGGCGCCCTGCTTCTCACATTCAGCTTCCTTGCTCCTCTAACTGGTCCAGGGACCTGCAGATTCCCCATCACCTGGGGGCTTGCTTAAAATGAGGCACCTCGCTTTCCCCCTCTCCACCCCCCCCCCCTCGCCCCCGCCAGACCTGCTGATTCAGAATCTACATTTTAACAAGAGTCCCAGGAGATTCATACATACGTCGTAGTTGGAGAGGGGCTCGTCTGGGGCACACTTTGAGAAACGGGAAGCAAACCCAACTGTGTCTCCTCATTTGAGAGCCTCTCCAGGGCAGTGCAGCCCCTCCCTAGCCTCCTGCCATTAATTCAGTGCATGAGATTTGTAACTCTAAAAACTGGAAGTAATCCACAGAGCCAAAGTTCCGGTGAAGGTCAGTTATAGGAAAATACTTCTCCAAATGCTTGCATTTGTGAATAAGCATGATTGTCATGAAATCATGGTGATTAAAAACATCCTTCTGTGTTAGTGGTTTATTGCCGAATGCACTTTGATCTAACAGTGGGAAGTCTTAACTGGGTAATGATGGTGATAGCTGACACTTACGTAATGCTCTCCATGCCCCATAGTAGCACTGAGTAACAAGGATCCTAGCCAATGCATTACAGGATCTTTACCATGGGCCAAGCACTGTTCTGAGCACTTTATGTATTAATTTATTTAGTTCTCATAACAGCCATAGGTACTATGATGATCTTCATCTTATAGATGAGAAAAACAAAGGGCAGAGGTTTCAAGCAACTTGCCCAGGTCCAACTAACTAGTAAAAGCCATCTATAATAATAAAAACATAATATGCTATTTAGACCGGATAGCTGAATGAACCGGACGAAGCCACAGCGGTGGGATCAAGGCAGAGGCAATTAAGGGCAATCAGGCAGGCAGGCAGGCAGAGTGGTTAGGGGCGATCAGGCAGGAAGACAGAGTGGTTAGGGGCAATGAGGCAGGCTTGCAGAGTGGTTAGGGGCAATCAGGCAGGCAGGCAAGCGGTTAGGAGCCAGCAGTCCCAGATTGCGAGAGGGTGCAGGCCAGGCTAAGGGAACCCCCTCCCTGGTGCACGAATTTCATGCACCAGGCCTCTAGTATGAATATAAGATCTTAACCACATATCTTATATATATTTGTGATCTTAGTGGATATAGGTCACTTAGAGTGACAATGGGATACTGAAGCAGTGACTGAACAGAACACACACACACACACACAAACACACACACACACACACACAGCATCTCACACACATACATGCCAAAGTTGTGATGTTACCTAGATATTTCAAACCCACATATCGGTGTTTTGCTTACCAATTACTGTTCCAAATAGCCTCCTGCTACCTCCTTTGGCTGTGTGAAGAATTCCAGCCACTCCCCAGATTATCCTTATATGAGTCAAGCCTGACCCTAAAGCAGAGTTTGTGAATTGAAGATGGTGTCTTTGGATGTCTTGGTGCTTTAGCGAGGGGAGAGTCCTTCAGGCCCTCTTGGGATATGTAGTGGCGGTGGATGTTTGTGACAAGTCCACTCCAACATTCCCATCTCCCTAAGCAGTTCCTCCCTCTGCATTGGGCCAGGAAAGGTCTGTCATCTTAATCCTATTGACAGTTGGCCACACTGAATCCAAATTTCAGCTAAACACTTAACTGTTTGGGCCACTTCCAGCTACTCGAGCCAACATAATAAAAATGGAATTTCTGATACGTGCACCCATTTTGTTAAGTTCATCTGCAACTAACATGATACTCTGTCTCCCTTGTTTTAACTCCATAGAATCTACTGCTAAACCTATCCCCAAGTTTACACTAATGTAAATTAGCTACACCTTACAATGCTGTGTTGAAACTTCTCCTGAGATGTGCCAGTCTGGTTCCAATCACAGGTTTAGAGGCAGGGAAACATGGTAGGAGTAGATTTGGAAAACAGGCATCTTCTTTCAAGGCAGCTGCCTCAGTTGTGTTTATTACAGGTAGTCAGGGTCACTAATTTCTTCAAGCTGCTCCTGTCTGACCTCAGGGAGACATCAGAGAGGACATCAGGAAGATTTGGGCATTCAATTTTCTAAACCCCCCAAGACTCAGGTCTCACTTCTTTTCAATTAGTGCCCCAAATTTTACAAGACTTGATGGGTCTGTGATTTCAATTTCTATTATAATTCTACAGATTACACAAATAAATTTGGGGTCTTCTCTGAAGTTGTAGGAAATATTGTTTTTGGGCCACCCTAGCTCTCTGGGACCCGACTGGGAATTAGAAGTTTTAACTCCTGAACTTCTTGTTTCTTTCAAGGGCATTCAGAAGCAGCCATCCCACCCACAGTCCTTATAGTCACCACTGCTACCGTAAAGGTCAGACATAGCAGCTACATGGGTTTTCATAGCCTTGCTTTCAATAATTAGTTTAGCCCAAGAAACCACAGATGATATTAATCATGATGACAGTGCATAACATGGGTACCATTATCCTATTTTTTATTAGTGAGAATGTTAGCACTTCATTTAAGATCATAGATAAGCAAACCAATTTCAGAATCCCACTTAGGAAGTTTGTTTCCTCCTGAGACCACATACAGTATCATCATGAAAAGACACCATGCTGGATCTCCATAAGCAAGAGTATTATGTGAATGCTAAGAACGATGAAATCCTTCATCCTATATAATAAAAGGGTAATATGCAAATTGACCCTAACTGTGGAATGACCAGGAACGACCGGTCGCTATGACACGCACTGACCATCAGGGGGCAGACGCTCAATGCAGGAGCTGCTCCTTGGTGGTCAGTGCGCTTCCACAGGGGGAGCGCTACTCAGCCAGAAGCCAGCTCATGGCTGGGGAGCGGACCTAAACCATTAGTCGGACATCTCCCGAGGGCTCCTGGGCTGCCATAGGGATGTCTGACTGCCAGCTTAGGCCTGATCCCCTGGGGAGCGGGCCTACGCTGGCAGGTTGACATCCCCTGAGGGGTCCTGGACTGTGAGAGGGCACAGGCCGGGCTGAGGGACACCCCCCCCCCCCAAGTGCACGAATTTTTGTGCACCAGGCCTCTAGTACATAAATAACAGTTCTCTCAGACAAGGCTTTTAAAAAAGGAATATGTGAGAATGCCCATCTTAGAACACCCTAACCAGTATTGAGTATTATTTAACAAAATCATTACTAATATGATTGGTGAAAAGTAGGAACTTATTTTAATTTATAAGATGATCTATTTTTCATAAGTTGGTTTGGTTATCCATTTTTTTTTCCTTTTGCAGATTATCTTTTTTTTTTTTTAAGTCCTTTTCATGAAGGATAGGCTAAGTCAGTGATGGCAAACCTTTTGAGCTTGGCGTGTCAGCATTTTGAAAACCCTAACTTAACTCTGGTGCCATGTCACATACAGAAATTTTTTGATGTTTGCAACCATAGTAAAACAAAGACTTATATTTTTGATATTTATTTTATATATTAAAATGCCATTTAACAAAGAAAAATCAACCAAAAAAATGAGTTCGCGTGTCACCTCTGACCTGCGTGTCATAGGTTCTCCATCACTGGGCTAACTTATGCTGCAGTAATAAATAACCCCAAATATCAGCTGCCTGACGCCACAAAATATAAAGCTCTCACTCATTCTGTATGTCCATTGTAAGTTGGCTGTGTGTTACCTCTTTGCCATCTCATTCAGGAATCCTGGCAGAGGGAGGCTTCTGTGTCTGTTTTCATGATAGCTACGGCCAGAGAAAGAGACTGAAGGAATCACATAGCGAATCTTAAAGTTTTTGTCACCCCTATTCACATCTCATTGGCTAAAGCAAGTCACATGGCTGTGCCTAATATCAAGGACCATTGGGAAGTAGAATCTGACTCCATGCCCAGAAGGGAGTGAACTGGAAGTAATTTGTGAACAACACTAATGATGACTTAAGGAGTTTAGGCTTAAAAAAGTTTTAGAATGTCACCTCACATTCATTGCAAAATTTTTACCTCAGGAAAAACTTTTGGAAATACTGTGAATAGGGGTAAAAACAATTATTCTGGGAGATTTTAAACTTTCCTTTTAGATTGATCAAGTAAATAAAACTAAGTAAACTGATGACTTTGAATGTGTGTGTATATGAACATGTATGCATGGGTGTGTGTGCAATACAAATTTTGTACCCTTTACAAGAGAACACCCTTTTGAAGTAATTCTGGAACATTAATAATTCATGGTTATTTATTAGGCCACAAAGACAACTTAATTAAATTCCCAAGGACAAACATTAGAGCCATATTTTTTATTATATGCAATAAACCAGAAATAACAAAAGTTTGAATAAAAATCTCACCCACTTAGAAACTGGAAAATTAAAAACCAAAAACCTTTCAATTTAATGAACAGATCCAAGAGCCAATTCTTTGAAAATAAGAGCAAAATATTGACAAATATAGCATATTTAAGAATCAAAGAGAGTTATCACTAAAATAAACTAGAAATGAAAAAAATATGGGAAATTTTTTACGAGAATACTTGATACAGTTTTGTGCGAATACTTTTGAACATCTACATGAAATGGAGTTTTTCTGGAAAAATAGGTTATTGAAATTGATTCAAGCTGAAGTAAGTAGTCTAGATCGGAAGTTGCATATTTGCAGCCTACCAGCCAAATGCAGCTCATAGCTATGTTTTATTTGGCTCACACATCATTTTATATAGCAGAGAATCTCATATTAAAAATCCTCATTTTTCTCTCCTTTTAAAGTATTGGAGAATTTGGCAAAACTAGATCTGCATTCCTTCACTGCAATAATTAGGTGGAGTTGAGTTGTTGTCTTTCTAGGCAGGGCAAATGCCACAGTCCCTACCATTCCTTATTGACTTATACCTACTGCTCCTTTTCGATGGACCATCTTGGCCCCATGGACTTTGGAGTTTGTGTAAATGAACCAGTGAGTGATGAGAGCGTCTTCTACTGTTGTGGCAATTTATCTTCCTTTCCCATAGTTTGCACTGTAGGATGTTTTTGTGTTTGTTTATTATTGTTTTTATTTCTGTTTTGCTTATTTGATCTCATTTCTTCAGTAGATTACTTTTTTTAATTCCTCATTAATTGATAATTAAGGTAACTAGGATGAGAAATTTGCCACAGCTAAGAGCTTAATGATATCTCCCAAATTTTGATATTTTGTTTCATAGTTCATAATATTTTATCTTATTTTCAAATTCCCTGGATTGTAATTTTCTAGTTTACATTTAAAATTTCTACTTTCATTTCATATTAGAAAATAAATATGACCTATTTGCTAGGATTTTCTCTGTAAGCAGGAAAAAGATGAATTTTTATGAAGATAGTGCCTCTATGGCAGTGGTTCTCAACCTTCCTAATGCTGCGACCCTTTAATACAGTTCCTCATGTTGTGGTGACCCCCAACCATAAAATTATTTTCGTTGCTACTTCATAACTGTAATTTTGCTACTGTTATGAATCATAATGTAAATATCTGATGTGCAGGATATATTTTCATTGTTACACATTGAACATAATTAAAGCATAGTGATTAATCACAAAAACAATATGTAATTATGTATGTGTTTTCCGATGGTCTTAGGCGACCCCTGTGAAAGGGTCGTTCGACCCCCAAAGGGGTCGCGACCCACAGGTTGAGAACCGCTGCTCTATGGTATACAGCTTTTGTATATGCTTAGAAATTATCTTCATATTACCTATAAGCTATCCACCTGTACTTTTGGTTATTTTATTCTAGGTAAGTTACTGTGATCATTGAAGTCTCCCACTGCTATGTTGCTTCTTCAGTTTAGTTTCAACAGTTTTTAATTTCCAAAGCTCTGCCTGCTCTCATACTGGATTTTATCCTTTATCAATGTAAATATCCTTTAAACTCTTCTGAGTTATGCTTCTGCTTGCTGTTGATATTTGACGTATACCCTTTTTGCCTGTGTTTGCATTGCTTTTATTGCTATCTGTGATCACTGGAGAATATTCCCAATTATTCAGCTTCTCCCAGGAACACGAGGCACTGCACTTCTGCCCTTCCTGTGTGGTTTGTTAGGGGTGAAACTTTTACACAGCATGTGCCATTCTTTTCAATTATTCTGAGAGCCTTTTTATTGGCAAGTTTAACTTCTCATTTATTTCAGAACTTTCAGTTGAATCTTAATTCTGTCATTTTTGTTTTACGCTCATTTCCAAGTGTACATACTATTGAATTTGTCTTTTTTTTTTTTTTTTTACCAAAGTGTTGTTGTTTTTTTAAGTATCTTCTTAGTTGTTTGGAAATTATAGATGTTGCTGTCACTTTTTCTAGTAATGGCCATAAAGTTTTTGTGAACTTATCTCTAACTCCTACCATCAGTTACAAAGGAATAATACTTTCTTTTATAGGAGATTAGAAACTTAATGTTACTCCCTTTCTCATTTTAATTTCAATATATGATAGTTATAAATATACCAACCACCCTTCCCTCCACCTTTTCTTTTTAATTTTAAAGAATATTGTCAGTTTTAGGACCGTATTTTGAAACACTTTGCCTGTACCTTTGACTGGATTCTGTGCCTACACCCTGCCAATACTTAAGTCATTTTCTGCTTCTTATTTCAATTAACATATATGTGTTATGGCATAAACTTTCCAAAATTTCTTCTTCTCAGGAAGTTTACCTTGATCCTAAATCTTCTGAATATTATAAATCTGAGAAAATCTTTCTCTGGACACACACAAATGACAACTTGGTTTAGGCATAGAATTTGGGGGTTACAGCCTTGTGCTTTGAAAGTTCTATGATTGCTACGCCATTGTGTTGGCTTTGTTTTCTAATGTTGTGACGAAGCACATAACCAACTTACCATGTGTTCCTGTGAGCATCCTAATTTTTTTAGGATCTAATCATTATCTGGGAAGTGTGAAAGTCGCTGTGCTGTGGTTGCCGGTGGCTGTTGGTGCTATTGGTAGTTCCTTGTTGCTATTGGTAGTTCCTTGCAATATGGTTCACACTCTCAATTTTTAGACTGAGTTTTTCCCCTAGAAAACATTTCTTTGGCCCTTTTGTTTTTCACTTTTGCTCCATATTTATTTCAGTCCCTCTTTCTAGCCTTATCTAGGTTCCATCTGGGCTGAGGTCTCCACATTTTTTCTTTCATATCTGTCTTTTCTCCACCTTTTTCTTCAAAAGATAAAACACAGGCTCCTATGTTTCTCATATATATATATTTATATCCTCCATCTCCCCCCCTCCCCGCCCCCGCCCAACTACTTTGAGGTTTTCCAGTGAACAGTCTACAGATCATGGGATTTTATATCTATACCAATACTTTCTTATCTCTATGTAATTTTTTTTAAATCCTCACTTGAGGATTGCCATTGACTTTTTAAAAAAAAAGTATGGGGGGGAGGGAGGGAGGGAAGGAGGGAGGGAGAGAGAGAGAGAGAGAGAGAGAGAGAGAGAGAGAGAGACAGACATTGATACATTGATATAAGAGGGACACATCAATTGGTTGCCTCCCATTTGCATGCTGACGGGGCCGGGGATCTAGCCTACAACTGAGGTACATGCCCTTGACTGGCAATTGAACCTGCAACCCCTCAATCTATGGGCCAACACTCTAACCACTGAGCCAAATTGGCCAGGGCTTTGTGTCATTTTTCTTGTCACTTTTCTAATTTGGTTTATGACATCTTCTCAGTGTTGTTGAGGATGCAAAGTAGATGTGTTTTAAACATTATTTGGTAAATCTACTTGAGAGCCAGGCACTTGCTGTGCTCTGAGACAGTGTTGACCTTTGAACTGCAGCATTGGTCCCCAGGGCTCTCATTTCCCCAGTAGAGGCAGATCCAGCGTGTCTAATGCAGGCAACAGGCTTCAGGAGAGATGGACCCGGGACAGCAGCCAGATCCCCTTCCTGTGCCAAGAAAAGAATGGGAAGACCTGAGGGAGTTATAACCAGCAACCTAGGAAAGTGAAGCAGCAGCCCAGTAGGTGTCTCCTATAGTCCCTGTGTGCACGGAATCCCTGTAAAAGGCTCCCTGTGGTTTCTGAGTCTGCGCTATGTGAGGTCCCTCTCATTTTCCATTTCTGTTTTATTTCAGTAGGTAGAACTTGTAGATTAAATAATAATGGGTTTTTTTTCAGGCATTTTTCTTTCTTCTGATTTTAATGGAAATGTCTTCAGTTTGAATTTACATTTGCAAATGGCATTGATTGCTATATGAGATGGATATTAGTTATCATGGTAGGTAGGTTAATATGCTATTTGTGGTTTATCTTTCCGTTTTTAAGTCAATAATGCTATGGAGTAATTTTTTGTCACATAGTAAGACAATCCTATAGTTATTATTTTACATGTTGATATGTATTTAATGGTATTTTCTAAAATTAAAAAACACACCAAAACCTTTTATTAGTTGAGGAATGAGTCCTCCTTAGGACGAGTTTCTCTCATAATACCCTGTTGTGTTGGACATGCTATTTTTTAATTTAGGTTTTTGAATATATAACCATAAAAATAAATGATTCATTGCTTTTTTTTCCCATTTGGCAGGTTCTTATAGCAGATGCATTTAAAATGATTGTTTTCTTTATAAAGTGATACTTTTATCATGATGAAATGTCTGATAAGACATTGTCTTAAAATCTGCTTGTGTGATATCAATATACCCACACCAGCTCTATTGCTTATCATGTGCATGGCTTACTTTTCTGTTTTACTTTCAACTTGTGACTGTCTTCATATTTAAAGTCTGTTTATTATAAGCTGCAAATAATTGAGTCTTCTCTCTATCAAGTCAGCTAATCTTTTCTTTTAAATTAGTGTCCTTTTATAATTTATGTAATTTTTTATGAGATTGGATTTAATTCCACCATTGATATATGCTTTTTCTTAGAACCATTGATTCTGTGTTCTCCTCCCTTTTTCCTGCTGTCTTTTGGGTGTAATGAGAATATTTGAGTATTGTATTTTGTCCTGCTTACTGCCTTATTAGCTATATTGCTTTGTATATGTGTATTTGGTAATTACTATGGATATTACAATAGAGATCTTTAACTTACATTTTTTTTCTTCAAGTAATCTTATCCCACTTTGTGAACAGTCTAATAATCTTACAACATATAAATGTATGTTGTCATTTATTTTACTTCTCCATATACTATATTGTATATATCACCATTTTACTTTTTCTGGTGCTCTTTATTTCTTCTTGCATATCTGAGCTTTCATTGGGTTTCTTTTTTTTCAACATAAAGGTCTTCTTTTAGCATTTCTTTTACTGCACTTCTTTTTTTATATTTAGGAAATTTAAAAAATATAATACGAAAGACATAAAACTCAAACATAACCTCATCTGCAGAAATAATCGTGGTTACCATTGTGCAATATTTCTAGCTAGTATTTTACATAATTTTGATCATATTCTATATTCTGTATGTGAGTTTCATATTTTTTCTTTTATTTTACTTCATGGTCTGAGCATTTTTTAGTGTTAGAAAATTACTTGAAAACATTATTTTTAATAGCTGCATAATATTATCTTGTAAGGAAGTACCATAATTTCTTATGGGACATTGAGTTCAGCCTTGGCTTTGATTGCTAATTAGTACCAGCCAATGCCTGCTCTTTTACCATGTCTACTCTTACTTGAATAATCACCATCGTGTCTTCCAGGATGCAACTGCTGTCCAGGCAAACATTTTCTTTTACTGCACTTCTACTAGAGAGGAATAATCTCAGCTTCTGATGGACAAAAATAACGTCTTTTAAGAATTTTTTTGAAATTTTTATTGCGATGAAATAGAGAACATAAAGTTTGCCATTTTAAGCATGTCTCAGTGTAGTTCCGTGGCAGTCAGTATGTTCATAGTGCTGTGCATACATCAACACTATCTATTTCTAAACCATACCAAACAAAAACTCTATAAGCAGGAACTCATCATTACCCCGTTACTCCAACCACTCGAACCTCTAATCTACTGTCTCTATGAATTTGCCTTTTCTAGATATT
Source organism: Myotis yumanensis (assembly GCF_028538775.1). Taxonomy (NCBI): domain Eukaryota; kingdom Metazoa; phylum Chordata; class Mammalia; order Chiroptera; family Vespertilionidae; genus Myotis; species Myotis yumanensis. The sequence goes on along the minus strand of NW_027223755.1, from coordinate 86,308,957 downwards.
TTGAATATGTGGAACCAGACAATGTTTTTCCTTCGGTGGTCGGCTTATTTGGTTTAGTATAATGTTTTCAAAGTTTAGTCATGTTGTAGCATGTATCCGAGCTTCATTCTTTTGTATGGCTGAATAATATCCCATTGTATGGCTATATCACATTTTGTCCATTCATCTGTTGTTGGACACTTGGGCTGTTTCCACCTTTTGGCTGTTGTGAATAATGTTGAAATGCACATTGGCATATAAGTATCTGTTTGAAGAAAATGTCTTTATTTTGTCTTCATTTCTGAAGGATCTGTGAAAGAGGGAAGATTTTAGGTTAACGGGTTTTTTTCTTTTAGTACTTTGAAGGAATTATTTTATTACTAGAGGCCCGGTGCACGAATTTGTGCATGGGTGGGGTCCAGCCAGCTGGGGGGAGGGGCCGCCCCCGATCAGGGTGGGGGCCAATCAGGGATGGGCCAGTGGGCGGGGGCTGGCCCCACCCCTGGTCAAACTCCCAGTTGAACTCCCGGTGGAGGGGACAATTTGCAAATTAGCCTTTTATTATATAGGATCTTCCAGATGCCATGGCTCCTGGTGAGACATCCATAATTATTTTTAATGTTGCTACCTTTTGTTAGCTAGTGTGTCTTCTCCTTTGGCTGTTTTAAGATATTTTGCATGTTTTTGTCAGTTTGGCCATGCTATGCCTAGGTCTGGTTTTCTTCGCATTTATTAGGCTTGGTGTGTGTCAAGCTTCTTGAATTTATGGGATTTCTTTCATTAATCTTGGCAAATCCACAGCCAATATATATCTTGGAATATTTATTTTTCCATATTCCCTAGGTTTTCTTCTTCTGGCATGCCAATCACACACTTGTTAGGCATTTGATGTTCCTCAGATCTTTAATGCTGTGTTTTTTTTCACTCTCGTTTTTTATGTGTGTGTTTTAATAGACACTTTTTTATTGACTGGTCCTTTTATTTGCTGTGTCCAGTCTGCTTTGAAATCTAGGTAATGAGCTCTTCATTTCTATGTTGTATTTTTTTTCTATAGCACTTTATTTGTTTCTTTTTTATAATTTTGCCTCTGTTGAAATTCTCCATTTGTTCACGTTTTCTATCTTTCCTACTAGATCCTTTAGTATATGTATTGTCATTTTATTTTTATTTTTTAATATATTTTGTTGATTTTTTACAGAGAGGAAGGGTGAGAGATAGAGAGTCAGAAACATCGATGAGAGAGAAACATTGATCAGCCGCCTCTTGCACATCTCCCACTGGGAATGTGCCCGCAATCAAGGTACATGCCCCCGACTGGAATCGAACCTGGGACCCCTCAATCCGCAGGCCGACGCTCTATCCACTGAGCCAAACCAGTTTTGGCTATTTATTGTCATTTTAAAGTCTGATCATTAGAATACCTGGGCCATCTCAGGTCTGCTTCTGTTGAATTTTCCTCTCTGGACTATCAGTCACATTTCCTTGCTTTTTCTCATAATTTTTATTGAATGTCAGATATGGTGTATAAAAAACCTGCCCCTGTAAGACTGAAATAAACAGTTTATCTCCATAGAATGTCAGGACCCTCCTCTGCCAGGCGCAGAGTGAGTCTTAGTCATTCTAACCTGTGGTTGAGCTGGGCAGGGTCTTTGTTACAGCTTTAGTTAGATTTGGTTCACCGTGACCTCAAAGGTCTTGAAGGAGTTGCCAGGACTTTCTCTTCACCAGGGCCTGTGATCTGAGCACCGATGAGACCTTGCAGATCTCTTTATGCTTCCTGGCTGAGCTGCCCAGCTTTCAGAGGCATGCCAGCTTTCTGGTCGCTAAGGAGTTGCCTTTACGTTCCTTTCACCTGAGGGTATCTGAGTGTTCAGGAGTTCTTTCTCCATTCTGCCACCTGCTCCTGGTCCTTGGAGAGCAAGTGCAGGCACTCCATGAAGTCTGGGGCTGCCTCAGAGGGATTTCTCTCAGGTCTCCTGGCCTACCTCCAGCCTTCCCCCTCCTTGCTGCGATCGGTCATGTAGTTAAGTGGGTGGGGATAGAGTCCTCTGCCACCAGGCTCCTAGGGATTCAAATCTGTCACAATAGCCCACGTGCAGCTGTTACAAGTTTGTCGAAAGTTAGGCTGATTCCTCGTTCATTCCATATTGATCATGAGTGAAAGCAGTTGCCAGTCCCTTCTCTCCTAGGAAGGTCTCATCAGTTTCTGGAATTCAGTTTATTTAGATTTCTTTGATTTCTCTGCTTTTTGATGGATTATGAACAAAAGAAAGGAAGGGAGGGAGGGCGGGGAGGAAGGAGGGGGAAGGAGGGAAGGAGAGAGGGCGGGAGGAAGGGAGGAACTATGATTTTGTGACATTCCACTTGTTCTCGTTATCTGAGGAAGATGGTCTCTGTGACCTCCTACATTTCAACCGGAAATGCAGTTTCCTTAGTTTCTTTTTGCTTGTCTTTCACAGCCAATGTTTTCTAGGAGTTTCTGAAGGACATGAAGTAGATCCTTTCCCAACATTTCTGTGGTTTCTGAGGGTATGTGCTCCTGAAGACTGTCTCTCTATAGCAACATCTTTTCGTATACCCTGCAGATACAACACCACCACTGCCATGAATTGGTCCTGAATGAGAAATTAAGGACTAGGTCTGACCTGACCATTTTTCGAAAGAGCTTGTATGTGGGTTGCTTTTAGCCCATACTAGTAGTGTCTCAAATCTACCGGGCATGACCCTTCTCTCCATCCCCAGACTAGACAGAACTCACCTGGAGTGCCCTGCTGGTGTGAGTGGGCATCCTTCCTCTCTGTCCAATCAGAGAAAACGGTGTGCGTGGCACCCGCCTTCCCCGCATCTCTCCAGCTCACTCTGTTCTGCAGGAACTTCATCCCCCCTCTGCTGACATCTCCCCTCCTGTGCCAAATGCCTTGGGACACAGTACACCCGCCACTCTCCCTGGGACTCTCCTCACACCCTCTACACCTCACACTCAGAGTTCACAGCCAGTTCATTAATCCCACAAGCACTACGGAGCACTCCCAGGTGCCTCATACTGTCCTAGGTACTTGGCACAGAGCTGTGAGTGTCACAAACAAACCAAATCCCTGCCCATGCGGAGCTGACATCCTCCTGGGAAAATGCTCATTTCCTGTCTTAACTCCTTTAATTTTCATAACAACCTTATGAACAAGGTTCCTTTATTGTTCTCGCTTTCCACAGGAGAAAATGGAAGCATGGAGAAATTAAGTAAATTGCTGAAATGATATGGATGATGACTTCATCTGCAGTGTGGGAGAGGCTGTCTCCTTCCCAGTCATTGCGGCCACTGACATTTTCTTACCTGAGCGCCCTCCTCTAGGCAGCATGGTTGCTGGGCAGCCGGTGGATCTGGGCTCTGGTTTTCCCTTGTCCTCAGTATAAGTCACTGTTGCCAGCTTTTGTCTGTGTATGGATTTTCAGGACGTTTTAATTAGGAATCAGGGGAGGGTAAGTGAGACACTGCTAGCCTGCTGTTGGGATGGCTTGGATGTCTCGTAGGCCGCACTTAACCCACATGGACCAAAATTCGGGCTTGCCGCTTGTGAAATAAATGTTGGCTGCAGTTTTCTCCAAGGGACACAGAGTGCATGTAGCCTATCCCATGTGCTTTTGTTTAATTCCAGTTTAATCCTTATCAGATTAGCTGCAGATAAGATCATTTTATGAGGCTACCAGCAAAAATAATCATTTCTCATGGTGACCTCTGAACACAAACATTCAACCAAAATTTTACTAAACATATGCTTTTCTAATACCCCATCCCTCACTCCCGCAGCCTCGGGAAAGGGCAAGCACTCAGCACAACTGGCAAATGATGAATAGATTCTTCCCTCATTTCCATGCCTCTTCGTTAGCTGGGATTGCCATGGCAACTGTGCCTTCCAGGCAGACCCTTGGGCCCAGCACTTCATTTTGGAACCTGCCTGGGAGCCTTGTACTACCTTACCATCCTTGCCAGGTAAGGATTTTCGGGGGCCGGAGCCCCAAGGTTTCCAATGGACAGCACCAATGTCTGTAAGTGGATATAGAAAGGAGAGCATTTTGCAGGGGAACAGTCTGCAAGACTGGCTTTGATTCCTTGCTCATCTGACCTCTGAGGGGTCCGGCCCTTCAGTGAGGGCGCTCCCTGCTTGCCTCTGAGGTTCAGCTTGGACTGCATCTTCTCTCTGGAAATGGTCTGGTCATGAGTCCAAATGGAATATTTTTCTTCTCTGAACCCACAGCTTGGTTCTTCATATGACCTCTCTTGTTCACTTTCTCCATGAACCGCCTTCAACACTGGCCTTGACTATCTCATCCAGAAAGACAGATGTGTTTTTTGACCCGATGGGTTAGTCATGTTCTTCTTTCTTACCTTCATTTTTATACTGAGATATAATTGACATGTAAGAGTGTACTAGTTTGAGGCATACAACATAATGATTTGATATATGTACATATTGTTAAATGATTAACATCCATTACCACACATAGTTACACATTTTTTTCCTTGTGATGAGAACTTTTTAAGATTAACTCCCTTAACATTGGTCAAATATATAATATATACAGGATTGTTAACTGTAGTCACCATGCTATACATTACTTCCTCAGGACTTACTTATACAGTGGGGCCTTGACTTACGAGTTTAATTCGTTCCGTGACGGAGCTCGTAACTCAAATTACTCGTATGTCAAATCAATTTTCACCATTACAACGACACGTGATGCTGGGCTGATGTGGCGTTCACTGTGACGTTCGCTGCGCCAACTAGCGGTGGGGTATGTAAAGCTGGCTCGTAACCCGAATTTTAGCTCGCAACTCAAAGCAAAAAATCAGCTGAGAGACGGCTCGTATCTCAAAAACTCGTTAGTCGGGACACTCGTAAGTCAAGGCCCCACTGTAATTGGGAGTTTGTGCCTTTTGACCACCTTCATGCATTCCACCTATCCCCTGCCTCTGGCAACCACCAGCCTGTTCTCTCTTTCCATGATTTCAAGTGGTGTGTGTGTGTGTGTGTCTGTGTGTGCCACAGTGAACTGGAAAGAAACAGGACTGATTGGAGGCTCCCCATCTAGCTCTGTTTTGATCTCCCAGGTGAGCTCAGTCAGGCCTGGAAACGGGATGTGCCTCTGTCTTATTTTACAGCAAGGCTTTATGAACCAAACTTGCAATAGGCTTAAGACACTGAGTCATGGATGGGGAGGGGCTTACTAAAACATATAACAAAGTTTGGGCCTCTCAGAATGAAGATGTGTGGGCTAAGAGGAGACAAAATCAAAATCTACAATATTGTCATTGTAGACTGTTAACCTAGGATTATGCTTCAAACTTTGAAATTGATCTCTGGGGTCTCTTTGATCTTGAATGAGAGGTTTTAGATACAAAAAGGTAAGTTCTACTTCATAGGTACATAATAAGCTCAGGGAACGCTCACCCCTTAAAGAGGATGGAATTGGGGGATATAAATGGATTCCTAAGGGGTGCAAGCAGATTCTTGTAGCGCCAATTGCTATGAGAGCAGGTGGGAGGTGGTTAAGGTGCTATCAGGGGAGATCACCTGGCTGAGTCCCACACGCCTCTGTGACAGCAGAAGGCTTCGCCAGGTAGAGCCTCAGGGGCCTGAGGCAGTCTGACAAATTCTCTGTCCCAGAACACACCTCCTGTATTCTGGCCTGACCTCCTCAGGATGCAATGTAAAAATGATGGCCTAGTGCACGTTTTTCCTAACTTTTTGGAAAGGAAAAGATTAGAATGTAATAACTGTTCTGAATTCCTGACAGCATTTCACCTTCATCTGCCCTCTCCCTTCTTATGGTTGTGGTTGACTGATTAAACTAGTCTTGACAGAGAGACTGTTTGCTTTGTAGTGACAAGAGTTTTTCCTAAAGCAATTAGGAAAAATTAGGTGCGGGGGGAGAGGAGAATAAGATGGGCCGGCTGGTGGGGGGGGGGGCAATGGTTGCCTGGAGACTCCTCCTCTGTGCCCCTCAGGGTTTGGGACAGATGCTGTGCTCATGGGAAGGGATGCTCATTATGGGGGCCTCTTCATCCCCAGGGGGCCATGGTTGGGCTCTTCCTCCTTCCCTGACTGCTTTTGCATTCATTATGCCACTTATGTAATACTTCCTTTTATTTGTACTGAATGCTACTGCATAGGCAGAACTGTAGGATCATAGGCTCTCAGGATATAAGGAATCGGGGGAGCGGTATGGTAGACTTAAAAGTGGCCCCCAAAGATGTCAGGTTCTAACATTTGGAACTTATTACCTTATTTGGGAAAAGGGTCTTTGCAGATGTGATGAAGTTAAGGATCTTGAGCTGGAGAGAGATGATCCTACATTATCAGCGTGGGCCCTAAATGCAGTCATGTGCATGCTTATAAGAGGAAGCAGAGGGAGATCTGACACACAGAGAAAGCTCTATGAAGACACAAGTGGACTAGAGTGATGTAGCCAAAAGGGATGCAGGCAGATCATCAGAAGCCGGAAGAGGCAAGGAATGGATTCTCCCCTAAAGCGCCTGGAGGGAGTGCTCCTGATTTTGGTTGAGTGATAAAATCCCCTGGCCTCCAGAACTGTGAGAGAGTAGTTTTGTTGTTCTAAGCCACCAAGTGTGTTCTGTGTCCTTAATGACCCTCAAGGTTCCTTTAAAAGTTTCTATGTGTCATCAGGCCCCCAGGACAAACCTATGTCTTTAGTGCAGGGGTGTTTCAACGGTTGGTCCTTACTGATTTCTGGCACTTCCACTGGCCTCTGCAGATGACAATTCACCCAAAATTCAATCATAATTTTAATGTTGTTTTTGCCAAAGATTTGAATCCTTCTTAAGATTCACAGTGATTGTCACCAAGGGCAGATCACATCATGTACTAGTATGGTTGTGGTTGGTCATAGAGCGGGAAGCAGAAAAGCACAGTTGGTCCCTGGAAACATTTGTTTTATTGAAAACATGTATACCTACCGGGAACTAGTGAGAATGGCTGCCCTAGACAGAGTGTATCTGGGTTTCAGCAAGGCATCCAATGGTTTACGTTCAGTATGTAAAAGAAAAGAACTTGCTCCTACAATTAGGTAGGTTTATAACTGGGCGAAGAACTGTGCTCCAGGGAAGGCTCTCAGTAACATGCCACAGGGCTTTGTCCCCAACTTTATTTCGTTCAAAAAATTTTAGCTGTGATTTACTGAAGCCAGGGCATGGTGTAATTAGGATCCAAAAAGGTCTTGACAGGCTGGAGCAATTAGGCTGAATCCAACAAGCTGATATTTAGCAGAAACAACTCGAAGGTCTTGTACTTGCATCCCAACAAGTAATTGCTCAGAAATAGGAGGAGAAAAGCAGGAAAGAGAGGGGCAACTCTCAGCCCAGGTGCCAATGCATGGCACTAGGTGTGGTGTGGATCCACAAGATGGTGAAATTGCACTCGTGGGCTACGCTGTTGGAGATATTGTGTCACAATGAGCAAATCAATTATGTCCCTCTGTCCTCGCTGTTCAGATCATGGATGAAGCATGGGATTCAGTTCTGGACTCCTGATTTTAAGATCCCACAGAAGAAGGGGCAATGGCAGAGGCTGATGTAAAGGAAGGAATGCCCTTACCACTACCACTTCCAGCAGTCCACAGAAGATTGGAATGTAGTGGGCCTGTGCTTTAGAACTAGGAGCTAAGAGTTGATTGAGATTTCTGGCCAAGATTGAAGATATATTGTTGTTGATTCAAAGGTGGCTGGTGGGGTTTTTTTTTTAGATTCCAAATGCATAAGTGGCAAATATCATTAAAATGTAATAGCCCAGTGGTTCTCAACCTGTGGGTCGCGACCCCTTTGGCGGTCGAACGACCCTTTCACAGGGGTCGCCTAAGACCATCCTGCATATCAGATATTTACATGACGATTCATAACAGTAGCAACATTACAGTTATGAAGTAGCAACGAAAATAATTTTATGGTTGGGTTACAACATGAGGAACTGTATTTAAAGGGCCAGAAGGTTGAGAACCACTGTAATAGCCTGATGTGTGGTCATACCTGAATTGTAGTGGTCCCACATAAAAGCAAGGCCAGGATTTTTTTCCCCGCATAGATGAGTTTGGGATCAGCTAAATGCCTGAGCTAGCATCACTCAACAGTGACAAGTTCTGCATCCTGAGTGTGAAGGAGATGACCTTGAGTTAAAAGGTCAGGATTTACAAACACTGCTTTCTATGTTAAAATAATATAGTTATTGCAAAATATAAAATTTTCAATGAGATTATATCATCATAGCTTCACAGGATGAGCTGGCTACAAAATTCTCCTGCACCTAACTGGATGGGTTACCCAATTTAACAGAGTTGTTTAAAATTGTCCATCTGGATAACAAAAGTACCTGCCAAAAGTGATTAGTTTTATATTATGTTAATTGGCTGTGAGTAGCTTTCCAGTAAAAGGTTCAAATGCATCTTGATGGTTCATAGAATCTCCTTAGAGAATTTTTTTTCTTATTTCCTTTACCAAGAAGGCATGTGTCCAATTCATCTATAAAAGCTATGCAAAGTCGTTCAAATATACATTCAGGTGTACCATCCAACTTAGATGGCTTTAGCTGCCAGTATGTGAAATGATATGGCTTTATTAACTATCATGACAAGTCTGGAGGTAGGATAAGTTACTGGCTGGTTAATTCAGCCACTCAAGGTGTCAGAATTTTAAGTCAGCAGCTCTGTAGTTTTCCTGGCTTCCTCTCATGGAGACAAGACGGCTGTCACATATCACATCTCCACAAGACAACATCCAAAGCAAGCTGTGTCTCCTTTTAAGAGAAAGGAAAACTTTTTCCAAGAGACCCCCAACTCCATTGCCTTACATTGCATCCTTTGTCACACCATTTTGAAAAATGAAACATGGTTTTGCAGACATTAAAGCCTGCCAGTTCATGAAGTCTGAGAGTTGTAGTCTGAAATCTGTAAAAGATTTCATTCTTTTCCATTTTGATTTTTAAATTAACACACAGTACAGTTGACTTTTGGGGATATATAGCTCTATGAATTTTAACATGAGTAGATTCAAGTAACCACTAACACATTCAACATACAGGTTGGCTTGATCATCCAAAAACCTCTTCATGCTTGTGTCTAAGTTCATGAGAGTTATTGGGCTGTAGTTTTTTTGTTTTGTTTTTCCTTTTCATGTCTTTGACTGGTTTTGGTATCAGGGTAATGTTAACCTCATAAAACAAGCTGGGAAACATTCTTTTCTCTTTTATTTTATGGAAGAGATTATGTAGAACTGGTATTAGTTCTTTAAATGTTTGGTAGAATAGGCCAATAAAGCCATCTGGGCCTCCAGATTTCTTTTTCAGAGAGGTGTTAATTATGAATGTAATTTCTTCAGTTATATCATTATGTCTTTCATCTTTTGTGTATCTTAAGGAATCAGTTCACTTTGTCATTCTTGCTCTGAGTTTATATATCTACCTACATGGAAAACTCCATCAGACATGTTATAATTTTTGTTTTCAACCATCATTCACTTTTTAAAGAACAAAATGGGATAAGAATCATGATTGTGGCCTGACTGGTGTGGCTCAGTGATTGAGTGTTGACCTATGAACCAGGAGGTCACAGTTGGATTCCCAGTCAGGGCACATGCCCGGGTTTCGGGCTCAATCCCCAATGGGGGGTGTGGAGGAGGCAGCCAATCAATGATTTCTCTCATCATTGATGTTTCTCTCTCTCTCCCTCTCCCTCCTTCTCTGAAATCAATAAGAATATACTTAAAAAATAATCATGAGTATGTATTATATTTACCCAGATACTTATCTTTCCTTCATTCCTAAGGTTCTGAGTTCTTTTTCTGATATCATTTTATTTCTCTTAAGGAATTTCCTTTAAAAATTATTTTAGAGCAGACATTCTGACAATGAATTTTTATGCTCTTGTTCATCTGAAAATTTCTTTATTTTACCTCTATTCCTGAAGGATATTTTCACTGGATATAGAATTCTGGGTAGAGAGTTCTTTTCTCTTAGCATTTAAATATATTGTTTCACTTCCACCTTGTCTCCATGTTTTGTGATAAGAAAACACAGTATTTGAATCACTGATTTCCTATTGGTAATGCATCCTTTTTTCTATTAACAAATTTGGGAAGTTTTCAGTCTTTATTTCTTTAAATATTTTTTCTTCTCTATAGCCTTTTTTATCTTCATTTGTGGCTCTGATAAAAGGAGAGGAGAAAGACCTGTAATTTATATTTATATGTCTTCAACTTTATTAACTCTTTCGTCTATCATTTCCATTTTTATAATTGAACTTACCTATAGGGGTGTTTTGTTATTGTTGTTGGGTGTTTTTTTTTTTTTTTTTCAGTTCTAAAATATCCACTAGGTTCTTATTTATTTCTTTGTTGAAATTTTCTATTACATTCCTTTTAAGAGTATTTGCCCTCACTTATTGCAGTATTTCCATAATGGTTGTATTAAATCTTTTTTTCAGATAATTTCAACATGTGTCATTGGCATCTGTTGATTGTGTTTTCTTATCCAGGTTAAAACTTTTCTGGTTCTTCTGATGCTGAATAATTTTGTATTCTACTTTGGATATTTTGAATATCATGCTATAAGACTCTGGGCCTTCTTTAAATCCTATGGAGAATGTTGATATTTTAAAAATGTTTTTATTGATTTTTAGAGAGAGGAAGGGAGAGGCATAGATTTGATAGAAACAGCTATGATAGAGAAATATCATTGATTGGCCTGCTGCCTCCCACAAGCCCCCCCCACTGAGGATCGAGTCCCAACCAAGGCATGTGCCTTGGCTGGGAATTGAACCAATGATCTCTTGGTTCCTGGATCAAAGCTCAATCACTGAGCCATACCGGTCAGGCAGATTGTTAATATTTTTGTTTAAGTAGGCAATTGATTTGGTTGGGTTTAAGCCACAAATTCCAACTGGCTTTCTTTGGGTTGTGGTTCCAATGTCTGTTCAGTTTTCAAAGCCTTTGCAGTGCTGTTCAGATTGCTCTGCTTATGCTCTACCCACTGGCCATTCTGGGACCTGAGTAGTGGTCAGTCCTGTTCTCCAGGTCAAAGTTGGTGGTGTGCTGTTAGGGTCAGACTCATGCATGAGCAGCTTGTGGATGAGTCCAGAATTCCTTAAACAATATTATGCAGTAGCTTTGCCTAGCTCTTCGCTCTTCCAGATCTGCCTAGTTCTTTTTTATTCCTACAGGCAAACATCTGGGTTTTATTTGTTCAATTCTGAGGCACAATTTCCATGGCTGTGCCAGCTTCCTGGTCCAAACAACAAGAGACTAGAAAAAGGAAAAAAAAACACACTAGGAGTTTTCCTCTCCTTGAGTCAATGACTCCTCTGATCAGAGGGGAAGGTCTTCTTACCTCGGAGCTTTCAGGTGCCTACAGGTTACTGTCGTTGGGACTTGAGGGAATGGAGAAGTGAAAAAATATTAAGTATTTCCCCCACTCGCTGTAAGCATTGGCAATACCCTTCCCCATCCTGGAAGCCAGAACCAAAGGGCTTCCCAGAGATCTTGCTGAGCACACCAGTGCCCACTCCAGGCTTCACACTGTATTGCATCGAGCTGGGAATACCAGAGGGAAAAATATAGTAATCTCTTTGCTGGTTTGGTAGTACTTCAAGTTCAGGTCTTCTTCCCCAATTCTCCTGCTACTGTTTACTTCTCAGAATCTTCATATAGCTGCTTCGTGCACTTGGTTCAGGGTTCATAGCTGCATTCCATGCAAGAGATGGAGTGGAAAATTTTCACTACCCATAATCAGAGACCCGTGGAACATTTTCACAAAAGTTTTCTTCAGCCTGTGGCTAATTGAAAGTTCTATCATAAAGAAGTCGCTGTATGTGAGCTATGGAGAATCAGGAGTCTGTAAAATACTGAGTAGAAGCCACAGGACTCAACAGAAACAGGGACACCAGCTGTCACGAGTCTTCGCTGTCAGTAAACTAGGAACATCTGGGTCCGTGATTGACAACCATTCTTAATCTTGATAGCTGAGCTCTGAAGTCTATTATAATTCAATTTCTTTTTTGAAACACTGTGTTTTTAATAAGGTTTCAAAGCAAACTAATTTCCAAATAGTTTCCTTCAAATTTAAAGCACTGGTTTTACTGGATTTTCCTTTCAGAAAGCCCTTGTCAATGCAAGAATTCTTAGTGAACTCCCTAAGGATGAGGAGTGTCAGGACTTTTGGTCAGTCTGTCCGTGTTTCCTTGGCACGTGTTATTAAAGAAACTTCCATCGCTAATATTCTCAGTGGAGTGTTGCTCTTATACACCATCCCTGCAGTAGCATTGCTAAGGAGGAGATAGGGTTAGTGGCAAGAAAAAGTAATCCCTCCTGACCCAGGTTAGGAGGCCTATGCCTTCGGAAAGAAATCCATGGGGAAAGACTCTGAACACCATAGACTGGATGGCATTCTTAAGAGCAGTTTGTTCATTTTCTTTGATAAAGATTTCTTAAGAGACCATTTAAAAGAAATAAATTCTGCATGTCTCTTGTCTAGTCTAGAAATTTTTGAACTATTTTGCGTACTTCTCAAGTGTCAGCTTAAAAATATAAATGAAATTGGATATTCACAATCCAGGAAGTGTAGCATTTATGTTTAAGTCCAAATCTAAAACCTTGAATTGTCAACAAAATGGAAACATGTCAAAGTGATAATTTCCTCGCCCCCCCCCCCCCCCCCCCACACACACCCTGTTGACAGGCAGGTTTTAAGGCCAGACTGTCCCAAGAGTTGTTTATTTTGGACCTGGGTTTGTTCAATGCAGGATTTTCTGGCTTCCTTTGCACATCACTGTCCCCCTGTGTTGCAAGGTCTGCATGGAGCAAAGGCATATTTTTCACAGGGTATTTGATGAGGTTATTTTTCTCAACTATTTCAGTTCAGAAATCACCATCTTCTAGAGTCCGGGGCCCTTGGTCTTTTTCCCAGTCTGTGGACATGGAGACACCCATGGTGTGATGGGAAGATGCCAGGCGGTTTCAGCCTCCATCTTCCCCAGCAGTCACACACAGTATTTACTCCTACTTTGTACTCAAGCAAGCTAATAATTTGGGAGGAAGAACAACCGAGCTAATTATCACCCAGGGACTCATTGGGATGAGATGTGTGGCATATGTAGATATTAATCACGTTGTGATTTTTTTATATGCGGTATAGCAATTAGGGCCCAGAAGGGCAATTTTCTAGACAATTCTGATTTTGAGTGAAATGATCTGGGTGGTGGTTGTATAACACTCTATCAAAGATGAATTGGAGCCAGGTAACATCTTACTTCTATGCAACCTGGAAGGCTCTGGTACATGTTCCACAGAGGAAGTCCTCAAGATCCAGCCATATGCTTGGTCCAGCAGAACCATTGCCCTTAATGGACTCTGAAGCCCATCCAGTGTGGCTCAGTGATTGGGTGTCAACCTATGAATCAGGAGGTCATGGTTCAATTACCGGTCAGGGCACAGGCGCAGGTTGCAGGCTCAACCCCAATAGGGGGCATGCAGGAGGCAGCTGATCAGTGATTCTCTCTCATCATTGATGTTTCTCTCTCTCTCCCTTTCCCTTCCTCTCTCTGAAATCAATAAAAAAAATTTTTAAAGATTAGAAATGGAAATAACTTACTGTTTTATTATAACCATATAACATGCTATTATAGAAACCATTAGACCTTCTAGAAATAGGGAAAACCAATTGAGAAAACTATGTGTCTCTGTAAGGTGTTATATGACCAAGTATGTTTTAAAGATTTTTAATAACATGGGAAATGTTCACAATAGAATGTCAAGTAGAAAGGATAGGAAAATATTATTTCAATTATGTTATTTACTTGCTTAAAAGAAAATACTCAAATGTTATCTCCGGATAGTGGGTTGATTTTCAATTTTGTATTTATTGTCTTTATTCCTTTTAATTTTTCACTATTATAAATAATGCTTCAATACACAACATGGTACAGAGATATTTGTCTAAATTTCTGAATAATTTCTTAGGACAGATTCCAGAAAAAGAATGACTGAATCAAAGGAAAAGAACATTTTTAAAATAAATAAGGGATTTTTAATCTAAATGGCATTTCCAAATTAATATCCAGAGAGGCTGTGCCAAGGCCTGTTCTGATCCTTGTGAATGAGCAGTCTCAGCAAGCTGTGCACTCTCCGTCCTCTCACTTAAACATAAAGTCCTCACGTACTTGCAATGCGGAAAATGCTATCTCACTATTGCTGCAGTTTGCATTTATTTTCGGACGATTGAAGTTGGACATTTTCCAAGTTAACAATTGTATTTTTGCTTTGTGAATTATCTGTTTATATGCTTTAGCATTTATGTCTTTTAATGAATTCCTTTGTACTTGGAGAGTATTATCCCTTTGCCATATTTATTGCATAGTTTTCCTATTATTTTTGCTAAATGTTTTATTTAGTTTCTGATGTTTTTCAAATGTAGGGTATGTTATCGTGTCTATGAATCTTTACTTTCCTGCTTTTATTTTATTGCATTTAAGCTTAGAAAAGTTTTTCCTTATTTTATCTCTATATTCCTCTAATTTATATCTTTGGTGTTTTAGAATAAAATACGAAGTGAGGAGCAAAATTGATTTTTCTTTCCAAATTCCTAACTTATCTTCCTGGCACCATTTGTCAAGTAAACCTATTTTCTATTCAATGATTTTTATTTATTATCTGTATTTATTGTAGCTTATTTGTGAATAGTCCTGTTTTAATTATGTCCTATCCATTCCTACATCGGCACTTTTTTCATTATTCTAGTTTTATAATACATATTATTGTTAGATATAGCATTGCTGTTCTTAATTATTTCTCAAGCTTTTCTTGTCTGCTCCTTCTTCGTAATGACCATAAGAATCGTTGGGAAAGCTTTGAAAAAATTCCATAGCGATTTATATTGGAATTGCATTAAACATGAGAGTTAATTTGGGACGAATGAACATCTTTACAAAAATCTTTCCATCAAGAACCATGGTATTATTTGCCATTTTCTTTAAAGGTTTTATAAATATCTCACTAAAGTTCTATAGATTTCTTTCTATGGGTCCCAAATACTATTTTCAAGTTTACCCCTGTTTAGTTTGTCTCTTCTTTGTGGTATAAATTAGAGGCTGTTCTCTTTACATGGGATCATGTTCCCTATTCCTTGTTTAATTATTCATTTGGCTTTGTGGCTAACATCATGGACCCCGGAGTCAGACTGCACACATCCAGACTCCACCCAGCCCAGGCCTGGCCCCTGCAAATCAGGCCCAGCCCCCGCTGGTCTCTGCGTGCTGATGTAGGACATGGAATAGTAGAAATAAGACCTACCTCCTAAGTGTGAGGTGAGTTAAGTGAGTTAGTTCATGTAATTCCAAGCACAATGCATGGAAGATAGAAAATGCTCAGTGAATGTCAGCTAGCCATCATGAATAACATTCCCCCCACCTGCTCTTTTGCTCTTTCTTTGAATTCCCATTCTTCTCCGGTCAAGTCGCAGGGCTCTGGGCTCTGGGTCCATCAGCCCAGGCTGCTGCCTCAGCCTCCACACTTACCAGCCTCCATTCCAGTGTGTCTGTGAATTTGTGTCTTTGGAAAGCAAGCTGTTCCTTCTGAGTATCTTCGGCATATTGTTTCCATGCTGAGAGCTCATATTCCTTTCCTGTTTTTTCCCCTCTAAGTTCTGGTCAGGCTCCATCCCGCAGGTGCCGTGGGTGGGAGCCGAGTGCTCAAAGGCTCGGTTTGGTCACTCCCTCTTGTCACTGCACCCTGGAAATGAGCTGCCTTTCCTTCGCCCACTTCTGCTTTTCTGTCCAACTCCACCACCAAGTCAGGGCCTCCTTGGCAGCGGCAAAGCCACAGGTAGAGGACACCGTCACAAGTTCCATCTTTTCTTTCTTGTTTAGTATTTTTTTTTCAATTACAGTTTACCTTCAACATTATTTTGTATTGGTTTCAGGTGTACAGCACAGCAGTCAAACAATCACCTACCTCAAAGTGCCCTCCCCATACCTCCAGCACCTACCCAGCATCCTATATAGTTATTACAACAGTACCGACTGTACTCCCCGTGCTGTACCCCACACCCCTGGTGACAGTTTCTAACTACCAGTGTGTACTGCTTAATCCCTTCACTGCCTTCACCCAGTCCCCCAAGGCCCTCTGCTCTGGCATCTTGGCCCAGCAGGGGACAAGTGCTTGACCTCTGAGTGTGCAGGAGGAAGCCCTCTCGTGGGGGCTGGGAGCCAGTAGCGGGGGATACCCTGGAGCAGGGAGACCCCAGCCCACAGATCAGATTTTCTCCAGGTTGTGGGGAGTCAGTGAGGTCAGCACCCCCAACCTGCTCATGAGCACAGGTGAGGCCCTTTCCCCAGGTGAGGCAGGCTAGGTTGCTGCTGGCTGCATGGTGCAGGCCCTCTGCGCCATGCCCACTATCCAGGGGACTTGCCAGGAGGCTGGGAGGGACAGCGAGTTAGGAACACCTCCTGCTATCTGCTCAGAAGTCCCTTGGCTATTCTGTTAGATTTTCTAAATGGTTATTGCTGCCACACAAGAAAACTATTGATTTTTAAATGCCCGTCTGTATTTAGCCGCTATTGCTAAATTCCCAGAATTACAGCTGTGTCACTAGACAGACAATAACACTTTAGGAACAGGGATCATCTTGTCTTCTCCACCCTCTTAGACTTATTCCTCACTTCTATTTCACATCACAATACTGGCCGCCACATTAAGAACAATCTAATCTCTCTATATAAAAGCCTAAGAGATCTAACGACTGGTCCACCAGTTGCTATGACATTCACTGACCACCAGGGGGCAGGCGCTCAATGCAGGAGCTGCCCCCTGGTGGTCAATGCGCTCCCACAGTGGGAGCACCACTCAGTTGACTGGGATGAGCAGGGCCAGGATGAGCAGGAGCGGCTCCTCCCCCACTGCCTGCCGCTTCGCACACTACTACATCCCTCGGGGATGTTGGATGCCGCACAGGCCATGCCGAGGGACCCCACCGGTGCACGAATCCATGCACTGGGCCTCTAGTATAGAATAAGAATGATAGTGAGCATCCTGGGGTCTTGCTTAGTGAGATCTGCTGTTGTCTGGCCATAGATCGCTCTTGGTATCTTTCTTTTCCCAGTTAAAAAAGCCCAGAAGGAACATTTTATTTTACTCAGCTCCTTTGCAATATTCATAGACATCACCACTTTCATAATTGTATCTATTGATTTGATTTGTCTTATTAATTGATTTTTCTAATATGAAATTGTGCCCAAGTCCTAGAATGATCTGAACTTGGCCGTGATAGCCTATGCTTTTACTGTATTCCAGTTGAGATTTTCCAATTTAGGCTTTAGGATTTTTGCATTCTGTGAGGTCCTACAGTTGTTTTCTTTTTGTGTGTTTTGATATCAGAGTTACCCTGACTTTTCCCTTTTTTCATCATCTTGGTACATGTTGATGGAACAGTTTATATAACATGAGAAATATTTATTTCTCAAAACCATGAAAAATCTCACTTTATGATTTTTCTTTTTGAGAAGCTTTTCAGGTTTTCTTTTTTCAGCTTAAATCTTATTCCATTTCTTTTAAAAAAAATTTTAAGTACTGGCAAATTGTGTTTTTTTTTTAATAAAAGCAATAGTTTTACAAACATTTAAAAAACATATTAGATTTCAGTTATATAAAGTATTTCATAATTTTGTTTCTTTATATTTTTTGCTACATCTCTTCTCAGCTGTAATTTTTTTCTTTTTAATACTCAAGGATATGCTTTTTAATTAATATTTCAGAGAGAGGAAGGGAAAGAGAGAGAGTGGGAGAAACATCCATGTGAGGGACAAACATTGATCAGTTGTTCCAGTGTGTGCCCTGGCCCAGAATAAAACCCGAGACCTTTTTGGTGTATAGGGGCGATGCTCCTACTAACTGAGCACCCAGCCAGGGCCTCAGTTGTAATTTTATTTGAGTCTTTCTAGATTCTATATATCAGTAATTTATATACTACACAGTTTTTTCAAAATTTCACTCATTTATTTTTTAAAAAAAGAAATATATGTATATATATGTATACATATATATTTAAAATATATTTTTATTGCTTTCAGAGAGAAAGGGAGAGGGAGAGAGAATAAACATCAATGATGAGAATCATTGATTGGTTGCCTCCTGCACACCCCCCACTGGGGATCAAGCCTGCAACCGGGGTATATGCCCTTGACCAGAATCAAACCCGGGACACTTCAGTCTGCAGGCCGACCAAGCCAAACCAGCCAGGGCTTAAATATATATTTTTTATTTATTTCAGAGAGGAAGGGAGAGGAAGAGAGAGATAGAAAAATCAATGATGAGAGGGAATCATTGATTGGCTGCCTTCTGCATATTGGACTGAGCCTGCAACCCAGGCATGTGCCCTTGACCAGAATCGAACCTGGCACCCTTTAGTCCGCAGGCCAACGCTCTATCCACTGAACCAAACCAGCTAGGACTCGTTTCTTTTTAATACAGTGGTTACATACTGTTTGTGTTTATCCCAATTAATTAATTCTACTCTTACCCCAATTTTATTATATCATCGCCCCTATATCTTTATATCTAAGTTCTTTTCTAAGTTTTTCTTTGAGTGTTTTCTTTCCTTTGTCCTGCATTTTTTAAAAATAATTAAATTATTTTTAATGCTTTGAATTTACCTCTGAGGACAGCTTTGATTAGTACCTACATATTTGAGATATGTATGTCCTCTTTGTTGTTTCCTTTAAAATTTATCTCAACTTTATATTCTTCATTGATCAGGAGATGTTTTGCAATTACAGAAAGGTTTAGGGATTTTTGCTAAAGTGATTACTGATACTGGAAGTCCTAGTTTCTTTGAGTGTGAGTGGGAGAATGTGGCCTGCTAATTTCAGCTTTGGAGAATTAGTTGCATAGAAACCTACATTTACAAATGTTGCATGGATATTTTGAGTGGAGTAGTCTTTGCCACAGCATTCAGTATATGGCTGATAATTTAGTCACTGCAGTTATAGTACTTAAATTATTATCTTGGGTTATGACATGGCTCCACTTCTAGTAGCAATTTGTGTGTATTTTTTCCCCCTACACCCGTGGTTGGCAAACTGCGGCTTGCGAGCCACATGCGGCTCTTGAGTGTGGCTCTTCCACAAAATACCACGAGCGGGCGCACGTACAGTGCGATTGAAACTTCGTGGCCCATGCGCAGAAGTCGGTTTTCGGCCTGGGCGAGTCTATTTTGAAGAAGTGCTGTTGATATTTGGCTCTGTTGACTAATGACTTTGCCGACCACTGCCCCACACCAAACAATTCTCCAACACCAGCTGGTGTCCTGTAATTCAACTCAGATTCCCAGGTTAAGGGCTCAGTCCCACAGACTGCCCCCACTTTATGTAATTGGACAATCAAGGGGTCCGGGCTGCCTGTCACTCACTACTTGAGCCAATTAAGCGGAGACAGAGTTGAATCATATATGAGTGTTTATTCCAGTAATGTTGGCAGTATGGGAGAGCAGCAGGTCATCCAAAAAATCTGCTCTGCACCCCACCATAAGCCAGCTGCTTATATTGGATAGTAGAACAAAAAGATTACATGTGGAAGTAGGAATTACAGGCATGGGAAAATAGGCACGGGATAATCATTACAAGTTACAAGTCATGCGGGCTCGGGGGGGGCGGGGGGTGGGGGCAGGTCGGGGGCTGGGGTTGTAAAGAGCAGGTGCCTCCAGGACTAGATTGTGTCAGCCATGAGGTTGTAAATCTTTCCATAATGATAGGCAGTTCTCGGGAAAGGAGGATGGACTGCATTCCGATGTTAGTTCCCATGTCCCAGGGTTACAACTCTCAGCCAAGTTAGAATGTGCTTTCTCTAATCAGAACAGAATCATCATGGTTAACAGAGCAGGATTAATATTTCTTCTAACTAATAGCTAGTCTCCAATATTATATTTCTGTCCCTAACTTTTTAAAAAAAATAGATTTTTATTGATTTCAGAGAGGAAGGATTTTTGTGGAGGCTTCATTATACGGGCATGATTGATTAAATCACTGGTCATTGGTAATTGATCCAAATTCCAGCTCCTTTCCCCTTCCTGGAGGTCAGGGGAAAGTTCTGACCCTCTAATCACATGGTTGGTTCCTCTGGCAACCAGAGGGGTCCTGAGCTGTATTCTAAAAGTCATCTCATTAGCATAACAAAAGACACCTTTATTGCTCTCCTCATTTAGGAAATTTCAAGGGCTCTAGGATCTCTGTGCCAGGAACTGGATGAAGACCAAATACATATTTTTTTATTATATGTCACAATGGCCTAATGGAAAGAGCAAATGTGGAATCAAGCTCACATAGTTCAAATCTGCATTTTGTTGCAATTAATGGCATAATCTTGTACAGGTGACCTAATATCTGAATCTCATCTATGTCTTAGTAAAATGGGGACATCAATCTCTACCTTGCTGTTGTGAGAAGTAAATGAGGCCCTTTAAGTAAGATGCCTTAGCAGTGTGCCTGGCCTGAAGTTTGTCACAAGAAATGGCAGCTATGATTTATTGATATATTGATTGGATATTGACTGGTAGTACATCAGAGTTCTCTCAGCTCAGGAAAATGTCTTGTGATTGTGGTTTGAGTATTCTTGGATACTTGTATTTTCCTTCCTTGTAAAATTTGTGTCCAATTTCTGACTTCTATCTCTATCATCTTCTGTTTGGCTATTGGTGGGGAGCTTTCTGTGTCCCCACCTGTTGCTGGTAGGAGTGGGCTTCTTGGGGTGCCAGGGGAACAGGAATTCCCATGGGAGGATGAGGTGTTGTGGAAAACTTTATTTCTGTGGAATCAAACTCCTGGGTTTCGAAGGCCCCATCTTTTTCTGTTCCAAAAATGTCCCAGTTTGTCTCCAGCAGAGCTAGGATTAAAGCCATTGCCCGGAGTTTTCACTCCATATTTGCACAGTCTAGTCTAGCATCTGGCTAGGTTACCTTGTGCTCCCAGCTATAGTCCATTGCGTGTGGGGTCCACATGGCCATGGCCTTGTGGGTTCTGGGGCCACATGGTTATGGAGGAAGCACGGGCAAGTGCAAGGAAGCAGGAGTGAAGTAAGAGGAACAAGAGAGAGAGAGGATTTCTTTGGGAATTACGTATTTCCAAGTGGGCTTGCATTGGGGTCTGCCCTCCTAGACAATGATCTTTGTTCCCAGGTTGGACTGACAAGCAGGCACCTTCCCTATGTCATCTGACTTCACTGCACATCTATCTTCCCCTTTTTTGGACCCCCTTCTCCCAGTGATTAGCAGGGAATGGACCAGCGGTTCCCCGGGGAGTGTGAAACTGCAGCTTCCTGGTGAAGCTGCCCAGATGGCTATGCTTACAATGTCTGGCCTTCCCTTTGCTTTCTTCCTATTATTAATATTAATAATTAGCTCATTACAATGGTAACACTTTCACCATTTTATTTCTGTTGTTATTTCGAGTAAGTTTGGGCTGTAGGTTATTTATATGATTGTTTCTGCTGCTACTGCTACTTATTTCTGCAACTGCTGTTGCTTTCCCCCTCACATAATTGATGTTATATTTTCTAAATAGCACTTACGTTTGCCTACATAAAATGGATATACTAATCCACTACTTTTAAGTAACATAAGAAGATTATACTAAGTAGAAGTGTGTAAGTAGAAAGTTCATAATGTGCAGCTTTCAGCTTTTCTAATATGCAGTGACTTCTCTTTTCTGCATCCTGCCCCTTCCTGTTATTTCTTTATCATGTTATACGCATACATTGTTCTACCAATATTTTTTGGACCTTATGACACATCCCAAAAAGTAGAAGTAGAAAGGATGACTACAAATAGATATGATGGAGCTTGTAATTGCATTCTGGCATTGCAGTGAATGTTCTTGAGCAGCCTTGACTTGCTCCCACCTGGGAGACCACTGTCAAGGACAATATCAATGTTTGCTTCCGCAGCACTTCCTCGCCTCCTGTTTTACTCTGCAGTGGTCAATTGATACTTTCCATTCAAATGTAAAGTGTAAATAAAAGCATCCGTTCTATTTTGATCATTCTGTATAATGTCTGTAAAAACTATGTGCTTGGTGTTTAGCTCTCATGGAAAATGGGCTCTTCAGAATGCTGGGTTGCCAGCCGTAGGCACACCACTCTGGGGTGTCTGGGCCTCACTTCTGCTTTTACCAGTGAGGTGAGGATGGGGCAGATCGGGATCTAGGAGAGCTGGATGGATGTAAAATTCCATGAATAGAAGTAGAAGAGGAGGAGACTGTGCTGGACCTTTTGGGACAATGGCCAAGCAGAGTGTTAAACAGCTCAGGTCTAGGAACACCCTACTGTACCATTATTAGCTGCAGGACTGATATTAGAGATTCTGAACGCTAAAAAGCTGTGCAGCTCCTGTTCTAGGTGACAGTGTTGATTTTGATAAATGTCGGTGGCCTTAGCTCAGTGACTGGAGAACTTGGAATGAGGGTGAAGATGTGTGTGGAAGAGAGTTAACACAGCAGGCTATCCTCAGAAAGGCCTGCTTGCAAGGTTAGTCCTTGGCTGGCGTCTGGGAAATTGGATTTGGGGAGGGTTTTCATCATTCCTAGAACTGATAAGAGTCGCTCATCATGCCTAAACTGTTGGGGCATACCACATGGTTCATGCTAAGCACCTGCTTTCCTTCTGGAAGTCTTGAAGTTTAGTGCATGTCAGGCATAGTGTGCCCACACAGCCAGCCCCTAGTCAGTAGCTCTAAGGAGCTTTCCTGGTAGACAGGATTTCCCATATGTTGCCGCTACTTATTGCTGGGGGAATTGAGCATGTCCTGTTGACTCCGCTGGGAGAGGATTCTGGAAGCTTGTGCCTGGTTTCCTCCAGACTTAGCCCTGTGCATCTTTCCTTTTGGTGATTGTGCTTTATATTCTTTCACATTAATAAATCATAGTCACGAGTAGGACCACATGCTGTCCTGGGAGTCCTCTTAGCAAACCATTGAACTTGGGGATGATCTTGAGATTTCTCTAATACACATCCCACCTGAAAAGCTATCGTCAGTCCCCTTCTAACCAAGTTGTTGCTCCATCAAGACAGAGAGTAACAGTTTATCAAAATAACACTCTTATGTCTCAATCTTAGGCCGTAAAGCACAAGAACAATACAATACAATAAGTGCTAAGTTTCCCAAGAGCCCATTGTTCTTCTCTACTTTATGTGTTAGTCAGCTTGGGCTGCTATAACAAAATAACTCAGACTGGGTGGCCTAAACGACAGAATTTTATTTCTCTCAGTTCTAGGAGCTAGACTTAAGATCAAAGTCCAAGCAAGCTTGGCGTCTGATGGGAGCCTGCTTCCTGGCTTGCAGACACCACTCTCACTGTGTCCTCACATGGCCTTTCTCTGTGCTTGCTCTCCTGGTGTCTCTTCCTCTTTTTCTAAGGATATTGCTCCCATTTAACCTAATTACCTCCTTACAGGCCTTATCTCCTAATACAGCCACATTGGGTGTGTTGGGACTTCCACCTATGAATTTGGGGAGAGGAGGAGACACAGTTTCGCTCCTAACACTTTATGAGATGTTGAAGTTAAAGCATTAGGCAAAACGGTTTCATTGGAGGGAACTGGTGGTGGGTTTTGGGTTTTCCCTAAACTCTTTGCAGTGGGAGGGGGTGTTTCTCATTCAGTCTGAGCTAAAAGTATTTCCAAAGAGCTGCTCATAGAGAGTGACCTGTGTTTGATGGAGTTTCAAGTATTTAGGGGCTGGTGTTAGCACCACAGGTGAACCGCCTGAGGCCTGTGTTGGAGCTGGAGCTGCTGCCTGCTTTGGGTAGCCAGGTAGAGAGGACCGGGGCTGCCTTGGAAAGAGCTACCTTTCAGTGACACATGGAGCAAAGCAGGAGCCAGTTTGGAGTTTAGGATGGCCTAGACTCTGCCGGGGTGGGGAACCTTTTTCTGCCAAGGGCCATTTGGATATTTATAACATCATTCACGGGCCATACAAAATTATCAACTTAAAAATTAGCCTGCTATATTTGCTCAAACATTTAATTAACTCACCAATAATGCCTTGGCAGGGCCAGACCAAATGATTTCTCAGGCCTTATATGGCCCGTGGGCTGCTCGTTCCCCACCCCAGACCTAGAGGGTTGATGACACCCAGTGAAGGGAGATATCACCAGAGGCCCAGGGGCCCAGGAAGGGGGGTTAATAAGCATCCAACATGGTGGAGGTATAGCTGACTTGGAGAAACCGCAGCCTCCTTCTGAGCCTCTCCCACCCCAGGTGTGGCCAGAAACCACAGCTGGAGAATGGAGAGAGAGGTGGGCCAAGGAAAGCATGAAGAAACTGATCTCTTCTTCCTGGTCCAGGTCACTAGCCTGGATCTGGTCCAAGTCAAAGGAAGGAAGATGCTTCCAATTAAAGGAGGTCTAGAGTTACGTTCTTAGTAGACTGGACTGGATTTTTTGTTCTTTAAGAGTCAATAGCAAAGCTATGGGACCAGCCCAGTGCTTCATCCAGAGCCAGAGAGAGCATAAGGCAGGGTGGCTTGAACAGGGAGTGTGGGAAAGTTTTTTCTGCCTGCACCCTGTGGAGCCTAGAGCATCCAAGAACAGAGCTATGCGGTGCTCCCAAGGCCCTCCTTGGTCTTTGCTTCCCTCTGCTCTTGATGAGTTCATCCACATGGATGCTAAAGTCTGACTTCATTGTTTAATTTTAAAAATTATCTATTTTTGAACAGATAATATGTGACAAGTTTCAAAAATCAAAAAGTATATAAAAAGATATTTGGTGAGAAGACTCGTTCTTCTACCCTACATGCCCAGACTTACCCATGAATAAACCATGAACTATTATTAATTTTTGGAGGGTGGTGGGGGAACACTTCCAGACACTTTTATGAAAAGATTTACTCAAGAACATAGGTATATGTATTCTCCTTGATCTTTTTTTTTTTTTTAATATATTGATTTTCCACAGAGAGGAAGGGAGAGAGACAGAGAGCCAGAAACATCGATGAGAGAGAAACATCGATCAGCCGCCTCCTGCACATCTCCCACTGGGGATGTGCCCGCAACCCAGGTACATGCCCTTGACCGGAATCGAACCTGGGACCTTTCAGTCTGCAGGCCGACGCCCTATCCACTGAGCCAAACTGGTTTCGGCTCCTTGATCTTTTCAAATTAAATTGTAGCACACTATAATACAGTTATGTACCTTGCTTTTGTTTACCTGAGATTCTCTCTTGGAGATCTTAGAGATCTTTCCATAGGTCCTGAAGACTTTTGGATCCACATTTTTAGCTGTTAGTTACTTCCCATCCTCCCATTCTGCCAGCTCCTTAAAGCTAGCATTTCCCAAATATATGCTCCTTCTGACTTCTCCTTTGTTCCTACTTAACTCTTCCCAACTTCCCCTTTGTTCCTAATTAGCTCCATGGACCATCCACTATCCCAGACTCAACCTCAGAGTCACCCTTGCCTCTTCCCCTTTTCTGTTGTTCCAGTCAGTTGCCAAGTGTTGTAGTTTCCTGGATCCAGTCTTCTCCACCCCCCTCCCCCCTCCCCCCCGCGCGCGCGTCCCCCCCCCCCCCCCCCCCCTCGTCCACCTGGGCCTTCCTCTCCTTTGTCTAACCCAACACCACTTCCTGGGCCAGCACTGCCCTCCCATCCAGCCTGTGCACCATGACCTGGCTGATCTTTGGTAGGCAACACGGATGTTCTGATTCCCACTTTCCACTGATTCTAGATCAATGACACACAGAGGCTTATCTTGTCCTCCTCTCTTCCCACACGAACTCTCAATCCAGCACAAAGAGAAGGCAGTCACTGCTCCCAACCATCCTCCATCCTTCCTGGTGCCCCTTCACTGCCCAGGCTGCTCCCTCATCCCCCTTTGAGGTTGTTATATCCTGCTCCTCTCCTCCTTAAAAGCTCACTGCCAAACCACTGAGAATTTCCTAATTGGAGTTTTTGCTCCCTCCTTCATCCTGCCTTAGCACAATGCTGTTAGGCCAATCATGGCACCCGCCTGGTTCTGTCCTGGTAACAGATTCCAAGCACATGGAGGGTAAGCCTGTGCCTTATTTATCTCCTGTTGCCCACAGTCCATGGCCCACTGACCTGCTGCTTTGCAGGTGTCATTTGAATGGAGTCTCAGACACTTTTTTCTCCCTCTTCACTGACTGTGTCCTTGTTGCCCTTCAGAGCTCGTCCTTTTTTCCCTTCCTTTTTTTTTTTTTTTTTTTTTTTGCAGTGATTTTTGTTATTATTTTAGCTCTCTGTGCAAGTTTCAGCTGGTTGGTTTTAATGAATGTTGCACAGTCCTGGCCCTCCTGCAGCTTCCTGCCCCAGTTCAAGTTCATTACTTTGACTTACATAGCAGCTAGACCTTAGCAGGTTAGCTTCCTTCACTCCCTGCTAAGTGGCTCATGATATTAGAGGGCTTGAGGAGGGAGAAGGAAGCCGGTTAGGGGTGGATTCCATTCTTTAATTCTGCAGTTACTTGTATGTTCAAAATTGGTAAAAAAAAAAAAAATTTAACCCAATGAAGTTTTTGCAGCCACATTCTGTGAAAGGTGGTGGGTCTGAGAAGATGCCCATCCTTTCCTTGGGAGCATGTCAATCCAGATTCCCTGCCAGGCCTGGCCAGGCCTCCCTCATTAGACCAATGCTTTCAGGTGGAAGAGGTTTCAGATGCCTGGAAGGTTGTATGAGAGAGACCAGTGTCCGCTAAGAACTGACCATCGAAGGAGAATTACTGAGACAGCGACTGCAGGCAAAATGGAAATTTGGGGAACAAATAAATGGCTTTCAGGCAATGATCTTTTGCATTAGAACCCTTAACGGCCATCTCTCCCAATCTTCCACTAAATTCCTTCCTAAATGCCCAGATAGGAAACCATGTTAGACTCTCACACTTTGAAAGGAGATACGAACCTATGCCAGGACTTATGCTGGGGTCCCTGATGCAGAAGCGGGGACGGTACAACATGGAAGTTAACATCAGGGTTCCAAGCTGATAAGTGCTGCGTGGCCTTAATCTTGTTGCTTTTAACCTCTTTTTGCCTAAGTTTTCTCATGGGTAAATGTGGAAGGGCAGAACCTGTTCGTAGCGTTGGGATAAAATCAAACAAGATAATAAAATGTAAAGCCCTGAACTCAGTGTCTGCAAAATACCTATCTCCCCTTTCTTTTATTATTAGTCTTTTAAATGATTAAGAAAGTCCTCTAGAGGTTGACCTGAGACACAACAACTAGATCAGAGAGAGCAATGTAGATTTCACTTTGCCTATAGCTACCTGCCAGGAAATGCTGGGGAAGGGGGAAAGAGGGTTCCAGACAGGCCCATGCATGACCCAGCCTCCTGAGATGCAGCAAAAGCACAAGCAGACTGCTGGGTTTGGAATCCCAGCTCTGCTTGTTGCATGAGCTTCAGCAGGCTACTGAACCTCTCTGTGCCTCAGTTTTCTCATCTGTAAAATGGGCTGCTGAAAGACTTAAATGAACTAGTGTAAAGAAATTTCTTTACACAGTGCCCAGCACATTGTGAATGAGTGCTCAGTAAATAGATATTTCGATCATCCTCAGGCTTCCCAGACCTTACCTCGGCCTGGGAATGGTTTTCCTACAAGGGACTTAGTGAAAAACCTCTCTCTGAGATTCCATTTGTCTCAGTTCTCCTGAGATGATGGAGTGAGGGGATGGGGCTGTGGGGCTGGTATTCTGGGACCAGGATTGATAGCTTATAGGGCGTTTCCAGTTCTGTTTGTTAAAACTGCAAACTGCTGAAGAGAGCTTTTCCTCACAGGAAATCTGAATAGAACCTTGTGCTGTCAAATTGTGCAGTAGCAAGAGGAGCCCTCACTTACGGAAGGTCCACAGCAAATGTGCTGTGTACGCACATCCTCAGGAGTCAGAGCTGGGGAAGTCCTGAGAGAGATGCAGAGAGATGGGGCCCCCACCCTGATTATTTCTCCTGCAGGAATCTCCCTTTGCTCGACGATAGTTAACAAGGAGCGGTGGAATCATATTTCCACCAATAAAATAATCTGATGTTCCAGATGTCCTCTGCTAAGTAGCTGGAAACAAATCTTCCGTGAACTAGACCTCTTCTCCCAGTAGCAGAAAGTCTGCACCAAGCCACCTGTTCTCCTGCACTGCAGTTGGCACTGCCCACAGGATCCTGAGCACCTCGCCCCCAGCGCTTCCCCTCTGGCCAAGGATTGAGTCATAAAAGAGCAGTTAGCCAGCGCCAGGAAAGTTTTGAAGCAGTGTGTCTGCTTGTCAGCTTTGGGTTTGGTGTTCTCAGCCAAGGGCGCCCTCTGTGAGCATTCCTTGATGATTTGATGAGAGTTCCATGTGGGCCCTTGAAATGCACCAATTGCATGCTGCTTTACTCCCATCACTCTGGGGGGAGGTTTTGGAGAGGTGGGTGGCCTCTCCTCCTACCTGGAAGGTGGACTGTTCGAAGACAATTCCATTTTCCTGGCAATGAGAAGCCGGTGTTTTGCCACGTCCTGTGGACCACTCCCCTACAAGGCTCCCAATTGAGAGACAGCAGTGCCCATTTTACCGTGGGCAGGAGCTTGAGTGACCAAGCCTGGTAGTTAAGGTGTCATGATTCATGCTCTTGAAATGCTAAGCCTTTATGAACTGTCGGACCTCGTCATGGGTGATAGAGAGTTGGGATAATGTTGGTCCACTGCTAATGGGAGGGAGGGCCTGGGGAAGGACAACCATAGTACTCGGGACATCTTCTAGGGCAGTGTTTCTCAACCTTCTTTTTTAAATAGTTGCCCCACCCCCAGGAGCCTTAGGACATCTGTTTCCATAGTTGCCCTACCCCCATGAAATTGTAATAGAAAGATATATTATCTATATCTTTGTGCACTGTGGTCCCAGAAGGGCCACAAACTATTATAATATCTAAGATCTTTTTTTGTCCTCTAAGAATCGCTTTTCACTTTATTGAGGGAAATAGTGTTTCTATTGAGAATGGATATTTTAGTCTGAGACTTGTAGGCCCTCCATTCCCACTTATAATAGCAGGGGTGATTTGGGGTGAGCAGAAATAGAGGAAGACCAAGTATGAGATGGATTGACTCCATAAAAGAAGCCATGGGCTTGAGTCTACAGGAG
Organism: Myotis yumanensis; assembly: GCF_028538775.1. Classification (NCBI taxonomy): domain Eukaryota; kingdom Metazoa; phylum Chordata; class Mammalia; order Chiroptera; family Vespertilionidae; genus Myotis; species Myotis yumanensis. Next base: position 86,279,830 of record NW_027223755.1, on the reverse strand, counting down.
CGGAGCAGGGCTGTTGAGGGCAGGACACTGTGGACATCACTCATTCATGGGGTCACCAGGAGTCAGAGCCAACTCAGTGGCATGTAACACAACACAGAGGGTCAGTGCATGTGCATAACAAGCGTGCCTGTCTGAGACTTGGAGCCACATAGAGCCAGCTCAGTGTGAAGTTTAGGAAGCCTGGGCATTCTCTTTCCCAGCTTCCAATTTTCCACTTGCACAAATACTAGATGATTATCTTTAGGCAAGCATCTTGGTCTGCATGTAAGATAATTCCCTTGTTTTCTTTTTTTTATTATTATTAAAAAGTAAAGTTATTATGTTAAAAAGAACTGGCATGTACAGCACCTTAAATACTGCCAGTCAATATCCAATATTCAGATAAGTGTACTGGGAGTGCAGAAGAGAGCCTGGCTCTTCTCTGGACCTCTGCCAGGCTTGAGCAGTATCCTTTTTACAAGTATTCTCCACTTTGAAAGGCAAGATGGTAGCGCATTGTTGCTTGCATTAGCTTTCTTATGGTGATCAATGAGGGTGAAATTTTAGATCCCTTTATCTTAGTGAAGGTTGAGAGATAAATCAGTTTCCTCTCAATAGCCCACTGACTGCCCCACCTCATTTGGTGGCTAAGTCTGTTCTTTCCCATTGACTTCTCATGCCTCCTTTATCTTCTAGAAAGTCTTATCTGAATTATTGACATCTTGATGATGACATCTGCTTGGATTTTTGAAATAGGTTTTGAATGAAGGCTCTTTAAAGGCAATTGCATGCCCTAACCGGTTTGGCTCAGTGGATAGAGCATCGGCCCGTGGACTAAAGGGTCCCAGGTTCGATTCCGGTCAAGGGCATGTGCCTTGGTTGCAGGTACATCCCCAGTGGGAGGTGTGCAGGAGGCAGCTGATCGATGTTTCTCTCTCATCAATGTTTCTAACTCTCTATCCCTCTCCCTTCCTGTCTGTAAAAAATCAATAAAATATATTTTTAAAGGCAATTGCATTCTGGGGGTGGATCAATGTCTGCGCTTTGGCAAATTTGTATGCAGACACCGTCTTCATGGTTGGGAGCCAAGATGTGGTGAGCTCTTGGTGGAGACGCTCTCTTGGACAGTACTTTCAAGGTATCGTCCAAGCCTCAATGACTCATTAGGAATGCCACACTGATGGGTCATCGAGGCTTGGGCAAGACCTTGAAGGTCAGCTTTTGTCTGCCTTGGCTCAAGTTTACCTTTTGGTCAGTAGCAGCTCAGGCTTGAAAGATCCAATGGATGCTGAACTGAGCAACGGAAAATCAAGCAAGAGACAGCATCTGTTCATTCCACAGGCACATCCTGAGGGCCCACCACGGTGTTGAATGTACAAAGAAGTTTCAGCGTAGGTCCCTGACCTTGCAGGGCTCACAGTCCAGATGGGAGATAGGCATGCAAATCAGTGACTGAGATACAGGTGATAAGTTCTGTAAAGGATGCACATTAAGTTAGTAGGAGAGACGGAAGAAAGTTGGGCCAACTCTGTCTAGTGAGATGAGGAAGGGTCAAGAAGAAAATGAAAAGAAATTATGATAATTATGATATTTAAGCTCCATCTTAGAGCACTTATGGCAGCGGTTCTCAATCTGTGGGTCACCAACTTGTGGGTCGAGACCCCTTTGGGGATCGAACGACCCTTTCACAGGGGTCGCCTAAGACCATTGGAAAACACATATATAATTACATATTGTTTTTGTGATTAATCACTATGCTTTCATTATGTTCAATTTGTAACAATGAAAATACATCCTGCATATCAGATATTTACATTACGATTCATAACAGTAGCAAAATTACAGCTATGAAGTAGCAATGAAAATAATTTTATGGTTGGGGGTCACCACAACATGAGGAACTGTATTAAAGGGTCGCGGCATTAGGAAGGTTGAGAACCACTGACTTATGGTGTTCATCAGGTAAACCAGTGGGGGAAAGCATCCCAGATGTACGAAGGCCTGAAGCTCTGAAAGAGCAGGGCATTTTGTGCAGAGGTGGGGAGAAAAAGGTGACAGAAGGGGTAATGGGACTTGAATGCTACCCTGAGGTGGTTTCCTTATTTTCAGAGATGAATTGATTTATAAAGCATGATCAGATGCGTTTAAGGGAAGTAAACTTGGAATTGTTTGGAGGAAAGTGAGGAGTTGAGAGTGTGAGGTCAGGAAGCAATTCTAATAACATTATAATTATAACTAGGAATTTTAATCCTTGGAATCACTTTCCCACCATAGTCTTTGGAAAGGGATATGCAATTAGATTAACAAAAAAAATAAAACAGCCACAGGTATGTAAGAGGTGAATTCAATAAAACGTGATGACTAAATGTATTTGTGAGTGACAACGATGAAGGAAGAGATATGAATGAAGCTGCAATTTTTATCATGTATAGTTGGGCAATTTGAGGTGCTGGTTGAGCATTTAGATAGAAATACTGACAAGTAATTAGGGATATGTGGTATTGGATGTACTAATAATAACCAATAATTTCTTGTGTTTCTTTTGGTATTTGAAGAATGTTGCACAACTTTCAGTAGTGCCACTAGTTATTTATTGAGGTCATGCTAAGGAGGAAAATATGAAGATGTTTATTTCATGGGGCATAGTAAGTCAATTTCAACTACTTTTCCATTTATATTCATATCTTCTTCTTCCAGGGGATGGCCAGGTGGATTTTGATGAATTCATGACAATTCTTGGCCCGAAACTGGTGTCTTCAGAAGGCCGTGATGGTTTTCTTGGAAACACAATAGATAGCATATTCTGGCAGGTGAGTAAGAATTTTCTTAAAGATTTACTTTCACAGTAAACATGTATCTGAGACAAATTTATGACTCTGTGTTCTTGAGCTGTTTAGCACACGAAGATCTCTACCAGGCTGGACTGACATGCATTCCTTGTAGTCTAAACTGAGGTATATACTAGGTCCTCTGAATAAATAATCAAAGCTATGCTCATTTAAGGCTGGGGGGGGGGGGGCGTGAAATATCTCCCTATTTTTTTCTTATATCAAAAAGAGTTTTACATGTTGGAGAAATGAGATTTCTCTACTTCTGATTCATAAAAGTCTTTTTCCTTGGGGCATTTAAAAAAGACATATCAGTATTACCTGAGCCCAGTTCTGTCCCTGGTCCAGGAGACCCTTGCTGAGAGGATGTCATGGTTCTCTTGTGTGTTGGGATCCTATCAATACTCCTGTCCTTAATAGAATAGAATGATTTTACCTAAGAGTTGTGCTCAGTGCTTCTCAATTTGCTCCTATTTCTGTCTTGTAAAATCTCTTAGGAAATTCCAGATATCTACCTTTGAATTACTAATGTGCTTTGAATCATTAATCTTATAATGTGATTATTATTTCAAGATTATGGTATTTGGGGAATGGACTATCAATGATTATATTAAAAATAATTTGACAAGTTAAATTGATTTATTGATTAGACATGTAAAACACCATTCAAACACAGCCTGGTTTCTTTAATTTTTTGACGGGTTTTTTTCCTTCACACCAAAGATGTTTCTGTAACCTAGATAAGGATTGTAGTTGACATGTATTTTTTTTTTATCTGATTCTATTACCTGTCTTGCATATAACCAACAAGTAGTAAGAACATGTCATGTGCCCTGTAATCTAACAGTCACTGTGGATTTTACAAAAAGTTGTTTAAGACACAGTCCTGGCTATTTAAGAATTTGGTTGGGGAAGCACAGTTAAGAAAGAGGAAATAGCCCAGCTGGTGTGGCTCAGTAGTTAAGTGTCGACCCAATGCCCGAGAGGTCGTTGGTTTGATTCCCAGTCCGGGCACTTGCCTGGGTTGTGGGCACCATCCTCAGTGGGGGCCATGCAGGAGGCAGTGAGTCGATGTTTCTTTCTCATCGATGTTTCTCTCTCTTTTCATATCTCTCTAAAAATTAATGAAAACATTTTTTTTAAAAGAAAGAGAAAAAAGTTATTAATTGGTGTTATGATTACTAGACTGTAATCTCCTTGAAGCCCGGAACTTCATTGTCGTTGCCCAATTGGCACTTGGCACATTGCACACAGCAGGCCCTCATTAACAATTGCCTTTGAATAGGAGGAATAGAAGTTCAAGAAAGGAGGCAAATGTGGTCTTGAGGGGTCAGGTAAGGCTTAAGGAAATGGGGCCAATTGTTTCAAACTTTGAAATATGAGGGGGATGAAGGGAGCAAAGAAAGAAAAGAGGACATTCCAGGCCTGTCAGGATGAGAGTTTGCAAAGGGTGGAGGCTCTGAGCACAGTCCATCATTGAGCATAACAAAGGTACAGTTTAAAGGGAAAGACCTCAGGACCACTGGCAGGATGGATTTAGGTCCTGAGGAAAGAAGATCTGAGACAACTCCAAGTTCCCAGCTGGCTTTTATTGCCAGAAATAAGATCATGGAGAAAAGGAGTCTTTGCGGAATTCTAAATTAGACATGTTGAGTGTAAGGTGAGGCTCAGATAACCAAGAGGAGGAAAGTCTATGCACAGCTGAAATCAAGAATGGATCACAGGCAAGAGACCAGGGCTGGAAACCTGGGATTCACCAGAACTGGTGGCGGAACTCAGCAGGGGAAGATGCAGGGATGCAGATGAGCAGACACACAGGACCAGTTCCTGGAGAATCCAGGGCCAGGGACAGTGACATGGGGCCTCTGATATCCACTTTGTTCAGACACGCCAGGAGAACACTGTCTCCCCAAACTGTGGTCATGATCAGCCATGACTCTTTCTAGAGAAGGACCTCCATGATCCTACTCACATCGTGATGAGAATATTTCCCACGTAACCCTTCAGATATGACTCCATACTTGGAAGGACAGACAGAGTTCTCTGACAGAAATAAAAAGAAGCACACAGGAGGCTGAGAAATAGTTTCCCACCTGGCCATCTTTCAACCCATGCAGGTCCACTCTGGGTGACTATCGGGAGTTTTCTCCCTGGTGCCCCTGCTTCTCTGCTCTTCTCTATTCCCCTGTTTTCTACCTTTTGCCTCTACCCCCAGGACCCACTCTAGCCAAGGAGAAGGCTGCAAGGCTCTCCCAGCTCTAAGCCTTCTTCTTGGCCCCCAACATGTAGGGGAAGGACCTGCAGGTGCTTAGAGCCTCACATCTTTCGGGTTCTTCATAGCAGAATTTCTGTACAGTGAGGAAATGTTTCTCTTACAAGAGCTTGATGGCCTCTACCATAATTTATTATGTTCACAAAGCCTCTGTGCTTTTATCTCATCAAAGACTCTCCTCACCTGTGGTGGTAAATGGGATGGGAAAATGAGAGAAAAGGAGAAATCCCATTCTGAAATATTTAAACAAATTTGAGAATACACGGATTTGTGGCTGTGGCTTTCCTCCCCTGCTCTTGCTCACTCAGCTCAGAATTATATGACTAGCAAAGGAGAACAGACCCATCAATCAATTCTCAGTAGTCAGCTGTGTTCTCCCCGCCCCCGCCATCTGTCCATTCAGAGACGGAGTGAGAAATAGTACTTAAAACATCCAAAGCATCTGGTTCTTCCTGGAAAAAAGTTCATATTTTTCGGCGCTTGAGTGATTTGGTGATTTTTCAGGTTAAAAAGAAAGTCGTGTGTGTGCATGTGTGTATATGCATATGTACATGTCTGTGTTTGCTTGGCACAGTGGTTGAGGAAGGTATGGACGAAGAGAAGCAGAAAGGCAGGTTACTGCGCTGGATACCCATTTATCTCAGGAGATACCAATATTCTGAAAGAGGAAGGCCATCCATTAGAGACACGCTGACAAGGCTTCCCACCAGGGACAAAGTCAGTTTCCTGCATTAATAGACTTAATGGTACACCTGGCAGGGTGCATTAATGATGCATTTGCTGCATAATACATTACACCAAAAGCTAGTGCCGTAAAACGACACTAAATACTATCTCACACGGTTTGTGTGGGTCAGGAATTTGAAAGCAGCTCACCTGGGTGGTTCTGGCTCAGGGTCTCTCATGAGGTTGCAATCAAGATGCTGGCCGGGGCTGTGATCATCTGAAGGTTTGACTGGGCTGGAGGATGTGCTTTAGGCTCCATGTTAATGGCATGGTGATGCTGGCTATTGGCAGGAGAACTCAGGTCCTTGCCACAAAGACTCCTCCTCAGTGCTGCTTGAGTGTCCTTGTGACATGGCAGCTGGCTTCCCGCAAGACAACTGATCCAAGAGAGGACAAGGCAGAAGCTATGATTGATGTTTTCGTATGACCTAGGCTTAAAAGTCAAACTCCATGATTTCTGCAAAATTCTTTTGGTTACACAGGTCATCCCCAGTCAGGGTGGGAGAGGACAAACTCTGAGGCAAGGATCATTGGGGCCCTGCAGGAGGCTGGCTACCACAGGGTAAAGACTCTGTAACTGGGCTTTAGCTTCTGATCCAACATTGCTGCGACAGCCTTCCATTTCCCCCAGACTTTGGTTTCTTCCTACTTTAGAAGAGACCTGTGACCAGGGCTGTTTTCTGTATTCTGAGAAGTGATCCTACCAGGCACTGGGCTCGGTTTGCTAATCCAGTCTGTTTCCAGTGCTCCCTCCTTGTTGGATTTCTAGCCTACAGTGCCAAGGGAAAAATGAAATAGGATTCTGCAAAAGCAGCTATTTGTCAGTTGGTGCTAGTCCCAAAAGTGTGAGCCCCTGGCTCTTTGCAGGAAATTAAATGTAATTGGCTACTAAAGCAGCCTCGTCCCTAAGGAAGATAGTCTGAGGGCCATGCCTCAGAGTCTCTCTCCATCCTTCCAGAGTGTTCAACCCTTGGCATGTGAGTCTCACAGATCTCTGGGCAACCAGTTTGGAATCTAAATGTCCTGAGCCTCGACTGGCCACCTGCAAGCTGGTTGTTAGCATAGCTGGTTTACCCCACAGCTGTGTGCAATGTCCAAGACACTGTAAGTCACCCTAACATTAAAGTGTGTGGGACACCCATCCCCACATTTGGTCCAGACCAGAGCCTGATTGTCACACTGGCCTCTGCAATAGCAGACTTGCTCCACATTCTTTCCAGCTGCCCACACCTCCCCATCTGGTGGGATAATACACAGAAGACATAGTGTATTTTATTCTTCATTCATCACCTTTCTGTCTGTTTTCTGTAATTGCAGTGATGTATTGGATGTATTGGGGAGGGAATGTGAAATTGTGTTTGGAGTCAGCCTTAGGACTTGATATATGTTGATGATGGAGAGGAGGGAATGGGAGGGGGCAGTAAAAGGAGCTGGGGCTCAGGATGGGGGGAGTGGCTTTCATGCTCAGTGCTTCAGGTTGATTGTCACTGCTGAGAAGTGGGGTCCTCAGAGTCACTGTTGTTCCGCCATTCATTCTCACTGTACACCGTGAGTCCACTTGTACCCAACAATGAGAGTCTTTAGTACAGTAGATGCCCCAAGTGGCAGAGGAGAGCTCTTCTGTGCATCACAAGGTTCACCCGAGTCACCACAGCAGCCCTTACAGGGCCTCCTCTTTAACCTTCACCCCCACAACACTGTTCTGCACCCAGTGTGCCAACAGCTCACGATGAGAAGGAGAATGACAAGGATTGTGGGAAATCAGACAGCTCTGCCAATCCAGGGTCCAGCTGACCCTCTGTTAAACTCTTCTCCTTCTCAAGGAAGAGAAACGAGTCCACACTTAGTGAGGGGAGCTGAGCTATTGCTGTGTTTTTCTGTGGGTGCTGGAAGGAGTGAGTAAAACCCCCGGGGCCACAGTGACTCTGGAAATCATTGAATGGGCGCTCTAGCACTGGGCTCCTTCGCTCACATTTTTATCTTATCCACAGTCAAACATCATTCATTACTGGTAAAACTTCGCTGCTTTAGAGGTTTTCTTTTAAGAAATGAAACACATTAATAATTACACAAATGGACCTGCTGACTGGATGGCGCTGGGTGTATGGGACTGCGTCCGGGACTGGAGGTCAGGAAACAAGGAGCTCATGGTGGCTCCTTGGTCTTTGTGTGTGAGCTGGAGAGTGTTGCCTAAATGTCCTGAGCCTCCGCTGGCCACCTGCAAGCTGGTTGTTACCATAGCTGGTTTACCCTGCAGCTGTGTGCAATGTCCAAGACACTGTAAGTTACTTCAACATAAAAGTGTGTGGGACACCCACCCCCAGGTTTGGTCCAGACCAGAGCTTGCTTGTCACACTGACTTCTCCAACAGCAGACGGGCACAGGATCTTTTCCAGCTGCCCACTCCTCCCCGTCTGGTGGGATAGTACACAGCAGGTGTAGTGACATACCCAGAGCTGCTCCCAGGCTTGCCCTCTGTCCCTCCACCCAGCATTCTTGCTGGGGTCTCATGCCTTCCCTGGCTTTCCATTTCTGATATGGTTCTCGACTTTTGATTTCTGTCCCATAGGGACATGCAGCTGCTGGTCCCCAGGCCATGGCTGAGATGGGCGAGGAGCTGGACTTAAAATTCTTGTCTCCTGGTCAGTTGAGAGCACTTGATGTTCCATGTTCATGATGTATGAGAGAAACACTACACGAAGCTACAGTGTAATCCATATCTGTTTTGCATAAAAGGACTGGAGAGAAATGTATCAGAACATCAGCAGTGATCTTTCATGTGTGGTAGGATGATGAGTGATCATATCTCCCTATATTTCCCAAAATCTTGACAGGGGGCATGTGTTACTTCTATAATCAGAAAAAGAAAAATGCAGTTCCCAGCTAGGCAGGTATCTATGAAATATCTATAATTTTTTCATCTGTAAAACCGGAGATTACCTGTCCGATGAGGTTGGCTGTTGATAAAACTTGCAGGGAAAGCAAATTTTTAAAAAAGGACAGAAGGAATCATGTTTATCCCTTTGAGGCATTTATTTGTTGCTTGGGACCAAGACATAGAAAATACCACCTTTAATTTTTCTAAGGATAACTCACATTCCAGGAGGCAGTCTCTCCTCACAGCAGATCTGGCACCAACCGGATTGTTCTCCCCTCAATATTTTGTCAACGTGCCACTCTATCAGAGTTTTCGATCCAGAGCTGCTGCTCCTCAGTTCTTAATCATCTAATGGAACCTAAACAGCTGTTAGCAGAGATGCCCATCACGAGGCCTGTTTGACTGACAGCCAGTGCTTGAATCCACAGAGCGTTTACTGCATTTGAAATATGGAGGGTGGGAAGCATTAGTGTCGGCAGTGGGTCTCCACGTGTGGTTCCTGAACCAGCAGCAGCATCACCGGGGACTTGTTAGAAATACAAATGCCAGCCCACCCCGAAACACTGAATGAGAAACTCCAGAGGTGGGCCCAGCAGTGTGGGTTCCCCTGAGCCCTCCAGGTGGCCCATTCGTGCCCAGATGTGAGAGCCACTGAGCCACTGAGATTCCAGTGACCTGTCATGGGAGGTGGGCATCCAAACAGGCTGACCGGTCTGACTCAAACCTTGGTAATTTGTTTTTTGTTTCTTTTTTACAATTTTACCCATATTTATGAGTGCAGTTGGTCTCTAGTCTATATAACGCTATAGGCGTACCTTGGAGATATTGCAGGTTCCATTCCAGACCACCGTAATAAAGCTAGAGTGAGCATCACAATAAAGGCAGCTGTAATTTTGTTGCTGGTGGAGAGTCTTGAGTTCAGTTTGTAAAAACCTCAACATCTGTCCTGGCCAGTGTGGCTCGGTTGGTTGAAGCATCGTCCACTGCACCAAAGTGTTGCAGGTTCATTCCCGATTAGGGCACATAGCTAGATTGTGGTTTCAATCCCTGGCCAGGGTGCGCGTACAAGAGGGTCCCTCTTTAAAATCAACAAAAACATATCCTCGCATAAGGATTAAAAAAAAATCCTACAAAGTCTGTGACATGCAATAAAGCAAAGCACAATAAAACGAGGAGAAGTGCCTGTATGAATTTTAACTGTTTCTAAAAGGGCGGAAATTACATGTCAATAAGTAATTTTCTAATTTGGAAATGTCTCTCTAAGCATTAAAGTAATGGAAGAACTCATAAATAAAAACCATTAAACAATTAAATTAAAAGACTGTTTCAAAACTAACCAACAGGAAGAATATGGCTATTGATAGACTGAAGCATATATGAGTAGCATTTCTGAAGCAACATGGAAACCTCTTAACATGACAACAGAGAAATGGGATAAGGGACAGCATGCGATTAATGCATCTTTCAGTAAACATGTTAAAGCAGTTGAACCTCACTGGAAAGCTAAGAAATGTCAATTAAAGTAGTAATTGGATAGCATTTTCCTGCTATCAGATTAGAAAAGAATAAGACATGATAATACTCAGCCCTGTCGAGAGTGAGATAAAGTGTGCAAACTGGTAGGAATGTAAATTGTAAAGCTTTTTGGAAAGCTACCTGGAGATACTTTGCCTCAACTTTTCAAATGTTTCAACCCGATAATTAAAAATAATTCTATGTTCAGGACTTTATGATTTGGAATTAGTCAGAGAGATAGAAAATACAGTTACAAAGATGGAATATTGTACGGTCATTCGAAGTACCATTTCCCCTTTGCAGTCTGTAGAGATTGACTTTCCAGCATAATTACATTGCTGTTCTATATCTATTCTATTTCCATTTATATTCACAGAGAGACAAAAACTGGAGAAAATGTAATAATGCTGACAATACTAATTGCTATGGGTTGGCATAAAGGTGAATGTAATTTTTTCTTAATCCTTCTTTTTTATTTTCTGGAATTTCTACAATGAGGCCAGATGATCTACTCTGTTGTTATTCAGTGAAATTAACAACATCTCAAATTAACAAAATCACATTTGAAAGCGCTGTTTTCAGTGGCAAAAAGAAGGTGATTAGAGTTTCTCATACATATGCTCATCGTTGTGGTCAACCAAGCACAAAGTGGATCTGAGAATAGCAGAGGATACAATCAAAACTGCAGCCCCAGCCACCAGGAGGCAAGAGACTCTTTGGAGGCTTCTGAGTGACAGCTGCCCACCCAGAGCTGCTGTGGAAGCTGCGGGGCGCCACGCTGGCTGCAGGGCCCCACATGTCAGTCACCTCATGTCCAGTTAGTGTGCTGAGAACTCACACGTTAGGAGAACATCTGAATTGATTTTTATAATCAGGAACAAATACATTTAGAGTAATTTTAAAAATCCCTTGTAAATAATTTCATGACTGCTTCCTGTGTCTGGGGTTAGGATGTACTGACAGGTGACCTCAGCCAAGAAGAGGAAAATGTCACTGGTTCCATTATGAGGGAAGCCTGGCACCAGTGGCTTAATCCGTATATCCAATCGAATCTTCCCAAGTGTTATGTGAAGTTATTTTCTTTCTTCGGTTACTTAAATGCAGGGGTCTAACCCACATTCTACATACAATGTGCACACTCTAGATCAGCGGTTCTCAACCTGTGGGTCGCGACCCCTTTGGGGGTCGAATGACCCTTTCACAGGGGTCACCTAAGACCATCAGAAAACACATATATAATTACATATTGTTTTTGTGATTAATCACTATGCTTTAATTATGTTCAATTTGTAACAATGAAATTGGGGGTCACCACAACATGAGGAACTATATTAAAGGGTTGCGGCATTAGGAAGGTTGAGAACCACTAGAGTCTCCAGAAAGCACAGAGTTTTCCTCCAAACTAACTTAAAGAAAGAGAACAGGAGGAAGAATAAAGATGGTTGGACTGATTAAAGTTTAGGGGAGCAGAGAAAGGACCAAGGGAGGCACAAAAGCTGTAGGGACGTCCTGGGGTCAGACAGACACATCCTCTGAAACCCACAGCACGCAGCACCCAAAGGCAGGCTTCTGAAGGTGTCAGAAAACACATTTTATTGAGTTATGATTGACATGTAAAAAGCTGTACGTATTTAATATATATAGCTCCATGAGTTCGAGAATAAGTATACACTCGTGAAACCATCACCACCATTAAGTCTATATACATATCCATCTCCCAAAGTGTCCTTTCCTCTCTGTATTATTATTATTTCTATTACTGTTGTTATTATTTTGTATGTGTGATAAGAGAACTTAACGTAAGATCTATCCTCCTAGCAAATTTAAAGTGTACCAAACTGTGCATGGCTGGTGTGGCTCAGTGGTTGAGCATTGACCTATGAACTAGTAGGTCAGAGTTCAATTCCTGGTCAGGGCACATGACCCAGTTGTGGGATTGATTCCCAGTATGGGGTGTGCAGGAGGCAGCCGATCAATGACTCTCTCATCATTGATGAGAGCACTCCCTCTCTATTCCTCTCTCTGAAATCAATCTATATTGATCAAGCTAATATGCGAAGTGTCCCTCCTACTGACTGACCAGTTGCTATGATGCACATTGACCACCAGGGGGCTGACGCTCAACGCAGGAACTGCCAAGCTGCAGTGACTTGGCAACAGTGGTTCTCAGGTGACATACCCCAAAACCAGAGGGGAGGGAGCCCGATTCCTTGAGTGAGGCCCCTCGATTCCACCTTCAGATGTGGGTTATATTGTTGCTGGGGCACTATTGGCCCCAAATCTGCACATTTGCATTTGCATTCCACACCCTGTACGACAGCAACTTTGCAGAGTGCCCTCTTGCACTCTGGGACCCTTCGGGGGATGTCGGAGAACCAGTTTCGGCCCGATCCCCGCAGGCCAGGCCGAGGGACCCCCCCTGCTGGAGGGACCCCGCTCACTCCGCAGACACTGGGGGAGGGACCGCGGGAGGTTGGCTCCAGGACATGTCTGGCCCTTCTCGCCCAGTCCTGCCCCACCAGCCACCTTCTAATTAATTTCCTTTCACTGTGCACGAATCTGTGCACCGGGTCACTAGTAAAAATATATTAAGAAAAAGATAAAGTGAACCATTAGCTCCAGGCACTGTGCTATCTGTACCTCAAGAGCTGACGTCACTGGCTGTCCAGAATAAAGACTTACATGGACAGCCATGTTCCCAGATTTTAAAACTGAGGGTGTTGTGCCTATGAAGAAAGAGTGAATTGACAGTTAGGGATGAGCGCTCAGGTCCCATCAAGACAAAGAGTTTAGATGACTGTTGTAGTAGCACTACTCATCGGAGTGTTTTAGGTGATGGAGTGGCATGTGATTTACATGCAGACGACACCACTGCCACTGTGTGGAAGGAGTATAGGGAGCAAGAGTGGAAATGGGGGTTTGGGGAGCTATTTCAAGAGTTAGCGGGACAGCTGATGTCTCTCTCACACTAGGGTGGGAGCAGCTGAGGTAACAAGAAGGGGCAGGTACAGGCTTTATTTTGGAGGTAGAGCTGGTCACTAAATAAAATTGTGGTATTTCCATTATGTATCTCCATCACCATTTACACCTACAAGTAGCCTTATTGGCCCACCCACTATTTTTGCCTTGAATGCTCTTTTTCGGTTATTAATACTAACCATATCTCATCTTTTTATTGACTTTACTGGGTATATTCTTACCCATCCTTCTCCTTTAAAAATTTCTACTTTTGTAGATGCCCCTCTCTTTCTACAAATCATAGTGTCAGATTTGTTTTATAAGCCAGTCTGACAGAATTTGTCTTTTAATAGTGTGGTTTAGTATATCGGAAATCCTTTTGTAACTGCTATTTGTTCACAGTTCAATAGTTCTCTATATTTTTTTTCTGGTTTTAAGCTTTGTCCTTTGTTTTCTGTCTTTTGCTATACTGATTGTTTTGTATGCTTTATCTTCTAAATTAAATACAAATATAGCTCTTCTTCTCTAATCCTTTTACTGATTTTTTACTTTTACAAAACATGTATTTAGGATTATATTTGTCTGAATTATTAAAGTCAAAGAATAAATGACTTCTGACTTTTCCTGAAAGGAAACTTGACTTTTATTTATTTATTTATTCTCTTCTTTCACTTCCCAATTTCCGTTAATTCAATCTGGCATTATATATACTGTTGTTGTTTTTTAAGGTTTATCAAAATGGTTATAAGATTCACATGCAGTTTTAAGAAACAATTCAGAAAAAGCCCATATATACCCCACCCAATTTCCTCCAAGGGTAACACATGCAAAAGCCATAATACAATATATAAATTGGATTTTGACATTGATAAATCCACCAATATTCTTTGCATTTCCCCAGTTTTACTGTACTCACGTTTGTGTGTGTGCATGTGTCCTGCCATTCAATTTTATTGTATGTGTAAGTTTGCATCCCCACTACCACCATCAAGGTGGTGAACATTTCCATCACACCTCACACCTTCACCCCGCCCCTAACTGCTGCCAACCACTAATCTGTTTTCCATTTTTAAAACTTTGTCATTTCAAAAATGTTATATAAATGGAATCCCACAGTATGTAACCTTTGGGGATTGACTTTTTCCCCCACTCAGCATAATATCCATGAGATTCATTCATTCATTCATTCAAGTTGCTGCATATCAATAGTTTGCTCTGTTCAAGTTGTATATGAGTAATAAGATATCATGGCATAGATGTGCCACAGTTGATTTAACCATTCGCCTGTGAGCATGGGCTGTTTCAAGTGTTTGGCTGTTCTGAATAAAGCTGCTATTAACAATTGTGTGCAGGTCTTTTTTTATGTTATAAGAAACTGCCCACCGGTTTTCCAGAAAGGCAGTACTATTTCACATTTTTACCAGCAGTGTGTGAGTGACCCAGTTCTTCCCTATCCTCTCCAGCTTTGGTGTCGTCATTCTTTTTATCCCAGCCATGCTGGCAGGTGTGCAGTGATGTTTCATTGTTTAACTTGCATTCCCTGATGGCCAGTCTTTTCCAGGGCTTCGTTACCATCTCTGTCTTCTTCTGTTCCTGTCTGTTCATGTCTTTTGCTCATATTCTAATTGGATAGTTGTTTTTGTTTTGTTTTGTGTTACTGTTGCGATTTGATAATTATTTATACATTCGAGATACTATTCCTCTGTTAGATATGTTGTTTGCAAATGCCTCCTCCCATACATAGTTCATCTTTTCATCCTCTTTATATAGGCTTTGGCAGAGCCAAAGGTTTTCATTTTGATGAGCTCCACTTTATCAATTTTCCCACCACAGACCATGCTTTTCGTGTGAAGTCTAAGAACTATTTGCCTAGCACTAAATCACAAAGATTTTCTCCTGTGTTTTATTTTTTCCAAAAAGGTTTTACACTTTTACATTTAAGTCTATGTCTCATATTGAGTAAACTTTTGTAGGAGGTGTGTGGTTTAAGTCACAGTTTATTTTTTGCCTTTCGATGTCTACTTGCTTCAGCACTGTTTGTTGAAAAGGCTGTCCTTTGTCCAATGAGTTGCTTTGACAACTTTGTCAGTTGAGCATAGTTCTGTGGGTTAATCTCCGGGCCCCTGTTTGCTCCATTGGTCTGTGTGTCTGTCTATCCCTCTGCCAAGAGCACACTGTTTTGATTACTGTAACTATATAGTAAGCCTTCATATCAAGTAAACGATTCCTCCAACTTTATTCTTTCATATCAAGATTGTTTTAGCTATTTTAGGCTCTGTGTTTTTCCATATAAATTCTAGAATAAGCTTGTCTATGAGTACCAAAACTTTGCTAGAATTTTGATAAGAATTACACTAAACGTATAGATGAATTTGGGGAGAATTGAGGCCTTTATGTCGAGTCTGCCAATCCATGACCACAGTATGTCTCTCTATTTATTTCAGTCTCTTTGATTTCTTTCATCCACAAATGTGTAACTTTCAACATACAGATTTTGCACTTGTTCTGACAAGTGTACACCTAGGAATTCCATCTCCTCTGGAACAAATGTAACATGTTCATGGGTAGTAAAAAGAAATGTGAGCTTGTTTCTTGGGATTATAATGTGATCTGCAACTACATACAGTTTTATTTCTTTCCTTTCAAACTGCATGTCGTTTAGTTTCTTGCCTTATTAACCTGGCTATAACCTCAGTAATATGTTGAATAGCAGTGATGAGAGTAAAGATTCTTGGCTTATTCCCAATCTCATGGTGAAAGCATTCAGTGTCTCACATTAAGTATGATGTTTGCTGTAGGATTTTTGTAGTTACTCTTTACCAAGTTCAGTTAAATCTCTCTTTATTCTTGTTGAAAGTTTTTTTTTTTTAATCGTGAATGATCTGTGTCAACTGATATGATTAAATGATTTTTATTATTTAATAGTTTCCTTTGGTCTCAACAAAAGTCACAGTGTTTTTACCACTAAAGATTATGTCTAATGTTTACTAAAAAGTGATCATCTTTATTGTTAAAGAGTATATACCAGTAATGGCGAACCTTTTGAGCTCGGCGTGTCAGCATTTTGAAAAACCCTAACTTAACTCTGGTATCGTGTCACATATAGAAATTTTTTTATATTTGCAACCATCATAAAACAAAGATTTATATTTTTGATATTTATTTTATATATTTAAATGCCATTTAACAAAGAAAAATGAACCAAAAAAATGAGTTCACGTGTCACCTCTGACACGCGTGTCATAGGTTCGGCATCACTGGTATATACTAATTTGAATATAATAAAGGTTTCTTGGCACAGAGCTTCTCTAACTTGTTTAAAAATGTGTTGATCACTTTTAAATTTACTTTTAATTACATTTGACATACAATATTATATTAGTTTCAGGGTGTACAACATAGTGATTCAACATTTACATACCTTACAAAGCCATCACCACAATAAGTCTAGGAACCGTTTGTCACTGTGCATAGTTATTATGACACTAGAGGCCCCGTGCATGACGTTTGTGCACTGGGGGAGGGGAGACCCCTCAGCTCGGCCTGCACCCTTCAGCAGTCTGGTAGCCCTTGTGGAATGGGCCTAAGGCGTCAGTCAGACATCCTTAGCACTGCCTCAGAGGCGGGAGAGGCTCCCACCACCACCACCGCTGCACTTGCTGGCTGTCAGCCCTGCTTGTGGCTGAAGGGTGCTCCCCCTGTGGGAGTGTACTGACCACCAGGGGGCAGCTCCTGCATTGAGCGTCTGCCCCCTGGTGGTCAGTGTGCATCATAGCGACCGGTCGTTCTACTGTTCAATTTGCATATTACCCTTTTATTATATAGGAGGATTAACTCTATTCCCTATTCTGTACTTTATATCACTTTATATCCCCATGACTTATTTTATAACTCGATGTTATATAACTGGATGATATGGTGATTTTTTTTTTTTTTTTTTACTGTTGAACTTGCCTTGCATATCTGAAATGAATCTGACTTGGTCAGGGTATATACTTTTTTTTAGATATTATTGGATTCAGCTTGCTAGTTACTTAGGATTCTTACATCTAAGTTCATCAGAGATAATTAGTCTGAAGTTGACTCTTTTTTGGTACCATTTATCTGATTTTGGTATCAGGTCTCATAAAGTGATTTGGGAAGTACTTTCTATTTTATGGAAGAGATTGTGTAAAATTGGTGTTAACTCTTTTTCAAATGTTTGGTAGAATTCTTCACTGAAACTGTCGGGGCCTGGAGATTTATTTTCTCAGGAGCTTTTGAATTATGAATTCAATTTTCTTAATGCTTCTAGCACAGTTCAGATATCTATTTCATCTGTTTGAGGTTTTGACAGATTGTGGTTTTTAAGGAATTGGTCCAATTCTTATGTTGTTGCATTTATTAATGTAATGTTGTTTACAGTATTCCCTTCTATCTTTTAATGTTTGCAGGATTTATAGTGATAGTCCCTATTTTATTCCTGATGTTTGTGATGTGTCTTCTCTTCTTATTTTTTTGTCACTCTTCCTAGAGGCTTGCAAATTTTATTCATTATTTTCATAGTATCTGCTTTTTTGTTTCATTGTTTTGTTTTTTTTGTGTGGGTTTTTTTTGGTACCATTTTCCTGTTTCCAATTTCTACCAATTTTATTGACTTCCAATTTTAGTTTTCTTTCTATCTGCTTTGGGTTTTTTTCCTGTTTTTGTTTCTCTCTCTTTAAAAAAAATATTTTTATGGATTTAAGAGAGGGTGGGAGAGGGAGAGAGAGATAGAAACATCAATGATGAGAGAGAATCATTGATCGGCTGCTGCCTGCACGCCCCACTGTGGGGATAGAGCCCGCAATCCAGGCATGTGCCCTGACTGGGAATCAAACCGTGACGTCCTGGTTCAGAGGTTGACACTCAATCACTGAGCTACACTGGCCTGGATGTTTTTCCTCTTCTTTTTCTAGTGTTGTTTTTTTTTTTTTTTTCCTTTAAGAACTTATATTATGGATTGATGTTATACTTTCACTTTATTCATTTCTCCATATTTTTATTAACTTTGGTCTCTTTTGATTCATGGGTTATTTAGAATTACGTTGTTAAATTTTCACATATTTAGAGACTTTTCTAGTATCTTTCTGTTACTGGTGTCTAGTTTGATCCCATTGCAATCAAAGAACACATTCTGATTTTAATTATTTAGATTTTTGAGGTTTATTAGTCTCGGATATAGTCTATCTTGGTGAATGTTCCATTAGTACTTTAAAAAAATGTACATTTCTCTGTTGTTGGGTGGAGTTTTCTGTATATGTCAATTGGATTCTACTGGTTGATTGTACTATTTTGATCCTGTATGCACTGGATTTTCTCTCTAGTAGTTTTTCATTTGCTAGTGAGTGGTGGGGAGCATTGAAGTCCCCAACTGTAATTGTGAATTTATTTCTCCTTTAGGTTCTAATCATTTTTGCCACGTGTATTCTGAGGTTCTGTTTTTTGGTGTGTTCACATATAAGATCATAAATCCTCTTACTGATCTGTTTGGTGAATGGATCCCTTTACTATTATGTAATATCCTCCTTTGTCTCTAGTAATTTTCCAGCTCTTAAGTCTACTTCATTGAATATTAATATAGCCACTCCTGCTTCTTAAAATTAATATATGCATGGTATACCTTTTCCTATCCTATCTATGTTGTACTGGAAGTGTTTCTTGTAAACAGCATACAGTTGTGTAGTGTTTTTTTATCCACTCTGTTGATCTCTGTTTTTTCATTCACATACTTTGGCCATTTACATTTAAGTTAATTACTGAAGTGTATAACTCTGCCATTTTGTGTTTTCTGCTTGTTTTCTCTGGTTCTTATTCCTCTGTTATTCTTGTTTTCCTGTGAGATATTTGAACATTTTTAAGAATCTCATCTTGATTCGTGTATAGTATTTTTGAGTGTATCTCTTTGTATAGTTTTCATAGTGGTTGCACTGGTTATTATGACATAACATAGGTGACATCACAATCTACTGGTATCAACATTTTTACCTCCCACTTTTAAAATAGTGTTGCCTTGTGTATCACATAGAATTATGTGGGTTTTTGGTTTGTTTGTTTTTTGCCTCAGTCATTATGTGATTTTTAAAACTCATGAGAAAAAGGAAGTCTAATGTATGTATCCGTATTTCTACTCTTCCCGACATTCCCTCTTCTTTCTTGCTGCTCCAAGATTCTTTTATTATATCCTTTTTGTTTGAAGAACTTTCTGTAGGCAGCCTTTAAGGATAAGTCTGAGAGTGATAAATTCTTTTCTTCTTCATTCGAGAATGTCTTGATTTCCCCGAGGATAATTTTGCCAGTTATATACCACAGATAATATTTCTTTCTTTTTCAGGATTTGAAAAATGTTGTGCCAATTCCTTCAGGCCTCCAGGATTTCAGATGAGCAGTGTGTTTTCATTTGAATTGTTGATCCACTGTAGGTCACACATTGTTTCTCCATGGCTGCTTTCCAGAGTTTTTCTGAGTTTTTAATACTTAAAGTTTAATTATGATACACTTTGAAATGGATGTATTTGGGTTTATACAGTTTGAGGTACAATTAACATTTTGAATGACAGGTTTGTGTTTTTGGAAATTTTTGGTCATTACTTCTTCAAACGCTCTTTCCCTACCACTCATGTCTCCTCTCCTGGGGCTCTGATGAGTGCCGGATCGTTTTATTGCCCCATAGGTCCCTGCGGTTCTGTTATCTTTTAAAATCTACTTTCTTTCTGCCGTCCATATCGAGTGAACTCTATTAATCTCTCCACAGGTTCACTGATTCTGACCTCTGTCATCTTTACTCTGCTATCCCTTCCAGCAGCTTGTTTTTTATTTCAGCAATTGTATTTTTCAGCTCTATAATTTCCACTTGTGTTTTCCATAACTTGCATTTCATGTTGAGATGTTTCTCATTTTTTATTTGTTTTAAGAGAAGTTATAAATAATTTTTTAAAATTATTTTTACTGATTTCAGAGAGGAAGGGAGAGGGAGAGGGAGAGAGAGAGAGATAGAAACGTCAATGATGAGAGAGAATCATTGATCGGCTGCCTCTCGCATGCCCCACACTAGGGATCGAGCCCGCAATTGAGGCATGTGCCCTTGACTGGAATCGAACCTGGGACCCCTCAGTCAGCAGGCGGATGCTCTATCCACTAAGCCAAACTAGCTAGGGCATGAATGATTTTTGAAAGATTTTTATGATGCCTTCTTTAAAATCCTTGTCAGAAAATTCCAACATCTGATTCAGCTCGGTGTTGCTATCCTTTTTCTTTTCTCATTCAAGTTGTGGTTTTCTTGGTTCTTGATATGATGGGTAATTTTCTGTTATATTCTGGATATTTTGCCTAATGTATTAGCAGACTCGGGGTTCTATTTACGTAGGAACTCACCCTGTTTAAGATTAGTACGCAGGCCCCACCGGTGTGGCTCAGTGGTTGAGCGGCAGTCATCCTGGGCCTCTGAGCCTCAGTATTCCATGCCCCGTTCTAAAAAGTTCATCTTTCAGTTGGCTGGAGAACATTTTCATTTTGGTAATTTTTCATAGCAGGGGTTGGGGGGTTACGCAGATATGTTTTTCATGTCCTTTGCAGATTTGAAAATACCTTTCTGCTAACTTTGCTCATGAATAAAAATATGGTTGAATATAGAGTTCTTGGGTCACAAAATGTTAATCTCAGTATCTTGTAGTCATTTTTCATAGTACTTTTCCATTGTCTCCTAGAGGAAAAAGTTCCTTGATCAAATAAATGGTAGAAATGCTTCATATTTCTTGGCGATTTAGAATGTACATTGGTTTAGTGAAAACTCTCAGACAGCCTTCATTGAAGAACTTTGTTTAATTTTGTGTAGCTTATTGTTTCTCAAATGATGCAATAATAATAATGGGATCCCTTTTTGTGCTTTTCTGCTAATATTTATATCCTCAATGTTTTCTTTTCTGAGTAAGAGCATAGATTGAGTAGCAAAGACCCAGATCTAACTGAGGCAGTCTGGGTAGCTGTAGGGATGGGAGCAGAAACTCAGCCAGGTCACCCTGGGCCTCTGAGCCTCAGTCTTCCATGCCCCACGCTCAGCCTGCCGGAGGCTCATCTTCATTCATGTTGCCTTCTGGCTGCAAGGTGGCTGCTCCATCTTCAGAAACCAAAACTGTATTTGGAATGGGGTGGAGGCAGCAAAGGTCTTGTTTCTGATAATGGTTCTCTTTCTTATAAGCAAAGGAAAGACTTCCTTAAGAGGCTCCCAGCAGGTTTTCCGTTTAAACATCATTGGCCAACCAGAATCAGATGTCTACTCCGAGGGGAGGCTGGGAAGATGGGTACCTGACAAAGAGGAATGCGATAGCTTAACTAGCTTAGATCTGATCCACGCTTGGGGCTCAACTCATTGTTCTCTCAAATAAATCAGGTTTCTTTAGGAAAGGAAGATGGGAGGTAAGTGGCTGCTGGGTATGCCACAAACGGTGCCGCCACCACCTTCCTGTAGGTCAAATGGCAGGCAGAATACAGCAGTGGAAATAGATGCAAGTGTCTGCCCATTGTTTTTGTACTTTGTAGAGAACTTGGAGGATAGCTTGATTATATTCCTCGTAGAGAACCTGTTTTGTTCTTATACTTGTAATCTTTCTTGTTTATTTAAAATCATAAATTACTCCCCCCCTTTTTTTTTAACTTTGCCTGGATCCCAGAAAGCTATTCTGATAAGTAAACTCAAGCCTTTCTTCTAACCAATAGTTATATATCAGAAAGAAAGGGAGAGGGAGAAAGAGATAGAAACATCAATGATGAGAGAAAATCATTGATTGGCTGCCTCCTACACACTGGGGATTGAACCTGCAACCCAGGCATGTGCCCAAACCGGGAATCGAACTGTGACCTCCTGGTTTACAGGTCCACGCTCAGCCACTGAGCCATGCTGGCCAGGCTCTGTTACTCTTTTTAATTATTGCTTCTTCTCTTGTTTTTCCCCCTGTGCGAAAGATAAAATTCTTAAGTTAGACTTTTGTTCTTTTCCATGTTATTTGTCAACTTACTTCTCTATCTCTGTTTTATTCCTTTTCTGTCATAATTCTGAGAAGTTCTAACATCAGTTCTCTGCATATTAATTCTGATTTCTGGAGTATATGGTCTGTTGTGTATGATCACCTCAATGAAATTTTAATTTTGCCCTTGCCTTTTGCGTTCAACATTCTCTTATTTAAATCCTTTTCTGTTTCTGTCTTTGTTTCAACATTTTTTCTCCCCCTATGGCTTCCTATTTCTTTCCTACAGTGACCAAATCCTCTTGCATATTTTGAAGACTCAAAACTAAGATGTTTAAAGTATCATCATTTTCTGTGATCAGTGTGGTGTTTTTTTTTTTCTTTTCAGGGTTACTTTCCCCCCTCTAATCAGGGTATTGTTTATATTCCCCTGTTCTTCATTATCTTTTCAAAAGTACTATGTTAACATTTTTTTTCTAATCCACATTACCCAGTATCCTGGGACTTGTCACAGAGCATAGAGGTTATTTAGCTTGGTTTCCCGGCTTCTTTGGTCTGTGGTTTTCCTCCCAGGGCTCAGAGGGTATATTTGGCGTTTACTTTCTACATCCATCCCCGTGGCCATGTGGAAGTTCCTCCCAGATTTTGGCCTGTGGTCTTCTCTTATCTCCAGTCCACAGTCGGTACTGACTGTCTTTCCTTTTTATTTATTTCTGTGTGTGTTCTTTGGGGAAATTAGCAAGGATATCTAGTTGACTCCAAGCCAGCACTCATACCCAGTTGGTAGACACTTGGGAAATTCCCATCGAGGCTGTTGCCGTTACAGGAAAAAGCACAGGGCTTCCCAGGCAGGTAGCCTTCCTCCAGCTCTACGCCTTGCGTGCTGTGGACTGTAAGCCCGGTACTCCACCCCTCGGAGCCTCTGCTGCCTCGGCTGTGATAGGAACAGCCTCAGGAGAGGTTGCTGGGAGGATGAAATGGGAGACCACACCTGAGGGCGTGTGCTTCAGCCGCCCCCTCCTGTTCCTGATGCTCTGTGCACAGAGAGCAGGCATTCAGTGGGACCTCCTATCATCCAGCTCTGCTCCCATGGCCCAGCTCCTGGCCTGTGCCCAGACCCATTGGCAGAGCCAGGGCCTGCTTCACGTGTAAAGACACATTCCACCTGGACTGAGGGCTTGGGGTGTGGGGTGTGCTGTCCCAGAGTCCCCCCTGCCACCCTTTCTCTTACAGGCAGGACACTCCCAACGTTCCTTCTTGAGAGGCAGCAGAGGGTAATGGTTAGCTTCATAGACTGCTTGTGAATCCCAGACCTACCTGCCTCTTAGGAGCCGTGGGACCATAGTCAGACTCCTCCTCCTTCTCTCTGCTTCACTGTCCTCATCTTAAAGTGGGGCTATTGATGTGCCCGACTCATAGGGGTAAGTGAGCTTTGTGAAGCCCTTACAACACTTCCTGACACGTGGTATCAGTGTTCACTGCTGTGATGACAATGATGGTGGCAGTCACCACTGTCCTTGTCAGGAGACCCTCCTGCTGCAGATGCCACATCTGGGCACACTGCGTTCGGCTGACCCGACGCAACCTTCCCTGGTTGCAGCTGAGCCTGCCCTCCTCTTCTACCCTCCCCCGCTGCTGTGCCTGGTGGGCCCCAGGAGTCGGGTCTGATCCCCTTCCCCACCTGTCTTGCCCTATGGCAGTCACCTCCCCACATCACTCAACACATGAAAGATGAAGGATGGAGGCTGCTGAGCCTCTGCCCTTGGAGACACTGAGAAAGAGACAAGCCCGCCATCTGGAAAGATTCAGACATCTATCTGCCTAAAGGCAGGAAACTGAACTGGATGATCCTTCAAGGGCATGCCTCGGCTTCACATCTTTCAAAGATTCCACTTCTCCCTCAGGACACGGCCCCGATTCCAAAACCCTCAGAACCTGCCCTGCTTGCCTCTTCAGCCCAGCCCCTCACAGCACCCTCACAAGCCCACCCAGCCAGCAGCCAGAATCACCCACAGTCCCTACCACTGCACGTCCTCCATCCGCCACACCGTCCCACTGGCCCTGACCTCTGCCCAGACAGCCCCTCCCTCACCCGGGGAGACTCCAGTGCTCCCACCCTGCGGTGATGTCTGGGTCTCCTTTGTCTCTTGCTGAGGAAGCAGCCCCCTTGCGCTGGGCCTGGGACCTGGCCCTGGGACCCTGCCCGTGTCCTCGCAGCACCCGGCCTCGGCTTATGTAACACACTTGGGCCTCCAGCCTGAGAGCAGTGGTTTCTGATGGGAACAGGATGCTGAGCAAGCACTGCTCGTCACATTATCAAAGCAACTTCAATTTTGTCCTCTGTTGCCCCTTTAAAACACATCCAGTCACAGCCATGTCACTCAGTCCCTAGATGAAAACCCTGGCAGGCTGTGACTTTTTGTTCACAAGACTTTTAGGAATTAAATATTTCACTCCTATAGGAAAGTACAGAGCAAATGTAAGAAGTGCGCTGTTATATAATAGATCACACATGTTGAGCAAATGGCATCACGATTGAGTATTTGCTTCAGAATTCCTTAAGAAATGAAATATAGACCTGGTCTCTTATTCCTCCCTTTATCCCATTATGCTGAAGTTTTGTTTTTGTTTTTTTAAATATATTTTATTGATTTTTTACAGAGAGGAAGGGAGAGAGATAGAGAGTTAGAAACATCGATGAGAGAGAAACATCGATCAGCTGCCTCCTGCACATCTCCTATTCGGGATGTGCCCGCAACCCAGGTACATGCCCTTGACCGGAATCGAACCTGGGACCTTTCAGTCCACAAGCCAACGCTCTATCCACTGAGCCAAACCGGTTTCGGCTGAAGTTTTTTTTAAAAAAATCTTTCTACTATGTATGCACATTCTGTAAACAATCACTTGTTTCATAGCTTTACATAAAAGGTATCCTTGGAGGTGGTGTCTGCAAACCCCTGTGATTCATTTTATGATCAAGTCTTTGATCTCCACTGAGATTCCCACACACTCCGTGTGTCTAGAACAAGATCTCATCTTAATTGTCTTAAAATTTCATGTAGCCCGGCCAATGTGGCTCAGTGGTTGAGCGTTGACCCATGAACCAGGAGGTTGAGGCTCGATTCCCCATCGGGGTACATGCCCACTTGCAGGCTCCATCTCCAGTGGGGGTGTAATAAACAACTAGCTGGGTTTTTATTTTTACTCAGGATGCTTTCTAAGGTTTATCCATCCTGAAGTCGTAGCTCTTGATCATGTCAGTGCTGCAGAGATTCCACTGTACTGTCGTCATTTTCAATGGCATACCACTGGTCACTTAGATTGTTTCCAGGTTTTGTTATTGTAGGCAGCGCTGCTCTTAAAGTCTTCTTAAGTACCTATGCATGACTCTGTAGGGCACATACCTGGAAACAGAACCGGGTGCTGTGGGATACAAATCTTCAGGGCCATTAAAAATCGCCAACTTGCTTGTTAAAGAGCTAGTTTCAATTTACAATCTCTCTGATGCTTTATATGAGCTCCTACTTACCCACATCTTGGCAAGTTAATCTTTGCTGAAATGCAGTCCACGAAATGCTGTTTCGTTGTTGTTTCAATTTATTCTGCCTTTAATACTGGAGAGGGTGACCATTCCCCGCTCTGTGCATTGGCCATTTGGGGTTTCTCTTTGATTTACCGTTTCATATTCTTTGCCAATTTTTCAATTCGGTGGTGTGTCTTTTTCTTATTGATTTGTTTGACTCATTGTTTTGCTCCTTCCTCTGGGTGACTCAGTGCTCCTGGGTAATAGCAGAGGTAGAGAGAGTAATTTAAGCCCCGGCTGCTGCAAACGCAAGCCGAATCACCACATCCCCGGGAGGGAGAGAGCTTCCCCCTCTCCCCGGTAGAAGAATCTAGATGAAGTGAGTACAGTACTCAAGATAAGTGTGGCTGTGTGACTGCCGGCTTTGCACTCGGTGATTTATTTCTTACACTGGCTTAGCCAGCACCACTGGATGCTGAAACTGGTCGGCATTACCTGGATGCTCCTCTGAGTTCTTGGGGCAAATTGTTCCTCTCTATCACATCATTCTTGCTGTTTTTGCTATTGTGATTCTTAAGGGGGACTCATTAAATCTCTCTTCAAATTACTGTTTACTCCATGGGGTGAGTGAGTCTCGGAGTCAGCGCAACCCAGAATGGGTGACACACCTTGCAGCCTTGATCAAGCATTTAACTACTTGGCTGGATTCCTCCTAGTTGCGGGGCCCCCTCATTTGCATGGTCAGGAGAATCCAAACCATTCCTCACTTCTGCCTGTTCCTCTTGCTCTCTCCTGCCCTCTCCAATAAGATCTGACTTCCCACCAGGCCCAGACAAGCCATTTCACCTGAATCTAATGACTTCACTGGCTAGGTAGCCCTGGCGTTTTTCTTGATCTCTTTGTAAGAGATTGTCCCTTGGATTAATTGTTTATACTTAATGATTTATAGAAAAATGTTGAGAAGATTAGCTAGAGATCCACCCATGTTATTAATCGATTATCATTGGGTTTGGTTTGTTGTCTCTTTTTTATATTCTACTTTATTAATATCTGCTCTTTATCATAGGCTCATTCTATTTATTTTCAACATTTCTGTGTATTTTTCTAGGGTTTGCCTTTATAAGTAGCAGGTAACTGGATTTTATCCAATCAGATAGTCTTTGTCTTTAAATAGATAATTGTAATCCATTTCCTGAGTGAGTGTGTACATGTGAGATTATAAACACTGTGGGACTCATCTGTATTAGTCTTATTTTGTGCTTTTGGTGTGTCGTTGGATAGATTACATTGTTCCCTATTAAATAGATTAACCACCCTCCTTTTTTCTTTTTCCTGATTTGGAAGCTATACATTGTATAAATTATATTTTCATTATTTTACAATTAAAATATGAACTTTAATATTTTTCTACAAAGTTAAACATTATTCAGCATCTGTATGATCCTCATAAGTAAGAGAGTGACCACCACCCTCATGTCCTTGGTGATTATTGTATAGAATTTAGGTGGCTGATGATGTCATAGAGTTAGTGGAACTGCCACCTGGCCCATGTCCCGGTGTGAGGTTTGCCTGCTTCCTCTGCCTCAGCCCAAGGGGGTGGTGGTAACT
Organism: Myotis yumanensis; assembly: GCF_028538775.1. Classification (NCBI taxonomy): domain Eukaryota; kingdom Metazoa; phylum Chordata; class Mammalia; order Chiroptera; family Vespertilionidae; genus Myotis; species Myotis yumanensis. Next base: position 86,252,562 of record NW_027223755.1, on the reverse strand, counting down.
TTGTGGCCTCCTTTCCTACATAATAGGAGAGCTAGTTTCAGTGCCTGGTCTCGGCGAGAGAGATCAGGTTCCTCATTTCATGAGGGCCAACTTTACCTCCTTTCCCACGGGGAGAGGAGCGCCTAGCTACCTCTAAAGTCAGCAGGCCCTCAGGTTCAGCAATTTCCTGCATGGCATTTGGGTTTCGTTTGTAGCCCATGGAAATGCTGACTTTGTTCTTTGGTGGGAGTGTGTGTGTCACGGGGCGGGAGTGGGGTGCTCAAAGCATGCCCCTTCTAGTGCCAACATGACTGCTATACTCCTGCAGATTTTGAGTTTCTTGAGGGGAAAAATCCTTTCATTTGAATACCCCTATGAGGAGCACTGGGCCAGCTTTATAAAGTAGTGTCAAGAACTGTGATGGGTCTGAGATTGTATAGTCCTTGCAATCTAGCAAGTGAGCCTGCCACAGTTTCATGGATGCTGGCTGAAGACAGGAGACACCTGGTGAGAACCAAGGACTGTTACTGACACTAATAGCAGTAGCCAGAGTAGCATCATATTTAGCTGGTTCTCTGAGCCCCAATTCCCATGAGGTGACACTAGAAGAGCCTGGTGTCACCTGCATAAAATTATAGGGGAAGACCCCTGAGCTTAAGGAAACTGAATCTTTTATAATAGGCAGTAAACCTGCCTGCATTTGTCCTGGAGAGACACGCCATACTGGACCATAATAAAACTTGCCTTTTGAAGGGATGCATCCTGTCTTGCTGTTCTCTCTACAACCATCCTTGAGAAGATTACCCAGAGCAAAGGCCATTAGTGCCTGCGCTATACAACATGCAGAAATGGGAGAGGCCCAGAGGGAAGACTCCCTGAAAGAAGGGCTGCCTACGCTGTCGGTCCAGTTGCCAAATTTGCCTTTTCCTCTAGTTCCTCAGGCAACCCTGCTCAGGGACACTATGATGTCCGTGACCTTTTAGTCATTGCCATGACCAGGTGGGCAGCCTTGTTCTTCACCCTCATATGTTTCCCTCCATTTTATCCTAGGACACTCTTTTGTTCTTGACTGAAATCATTGTCTAAACAAAGTCAGAGGTTGACCCAGGCCCAAACACTCCCCTCTTAAGAAAAAATGTTGATCTTGAGACTCCTTTAAATCAGCTGTGCATAATTGGAACTTGTCTCTCATGGAGCCCTAAGTCTGGCATAATTAGAATGTACTGGAGATCTCAAATGTAAACACCTTAATATAGCTGAATGTTTCATGATGGTGCAGGTATCATGAAGAGAGGATGAAAGAGCAAGAAGGCATGAAAGTTAGTGCATAAGAGAGGGACCAAGAGGCACAGAGCCTTCGAGAGCACAAACATTACCCGTGAAGTTCATGGTAGATACTAGGCTTGAATCATGTCAGGAAACTTAAAAAGGGGTGATGTATGGGAGAAGGAATACAAATATTGATTCTGACATGAGACAAACTTCATTCTTTTTTTTAGTATTTGTATTGAGATATAACTGATATGTAACATTATATTAGTTCAGGTGTACAATATAATGATTTGATATTTGCATAATTGCAAAATGATCACTATGGAAAGTCTAGTTAACATCCATCACCACACAATTGTAATTTTTGTTCTCATGATCAGAACTTTCTAGATCTACTCTCTTAGCAACTTCTAAATATACAGTCGAGAGTTATTAACTATAATCATCATCTGTGTATTACATCCCCATCACTTATTTATTTTATAACTGGAAGTTTGTACTACTTTTGACCACCTTCACCCACTTTGCCCACGTCCCATCCCTACCTCTGGCAACCACCAATCTGTTCTCTGTATTTATGAGTTCAAGTTCTTTTTTGTTTATTTGTTTGTTTTTAAATTCCATATATGTGAGATCATATGGTATTGCCTTTCTCTGTCTGGCTATTTTACTTAGAATAATGTCTTCAAGGTCCATCCTTGCTGTTGCAAATGGCAATATTTCCTTCTTTTTATGGCTGAATAATATTCTATATGTCTGTGCATACCACATTTTCTTTATCCATTCATCCATTGATGGCCACTTAGGTTGTTTCCATGTCTTGGCTACTGTGAATAACGCTGCAGTGATCATGGTGGGGAGGGGTGCAGATACCTTTTCGATCGAGTGCTTAAACTTCATTCTTTTAAATGACTGAGAACACAGATGCCACCCATCAGTGGAGCCAAATGTCAGGCAAGTGGCACCAGAGGGAAAGAGGCTGGAGCGTGGCTCTGGTTCACAGCTGAATGCGTGCCTCTCTCTGGGCCGGAGCATCACATCTGTGTGTGCATAGCACCCTTCTTTCCAACGAGAGGAAACTGAGCGAGCAACTAATTAGATTCGCTGGAAGGCCCAACTCAGGAAGCTCTGCTGTGGGTGCTTGGCTGGAGGACAGGACCTTCTCCCCCCAGACAGAAGGTTAATGACAAAGAGCAAAGTATCTCAGGAGCCTTGGTCCCAGTTCCAGAAAGAGCTGCCCAAATGGAGCCTGTGCTGCTTCCAACCTAATTTTCAATCTGAGCAGAACCACCCAGCCCAGGCAAGAGCTCCAGAGCCGGAGCAGAGCCAGGACCAGGTTGTGACCGGCTCCTTCCAGCTGACAGCAGGGCTGGGGGAGAACATCTGCTCTTACATTTCCCACTCACAGCTGTCTCTGCTGATGGCTTGTTCCTTAGAACTTGCCAGCATGTGCCCACTTGTTCTTGCCAACTCATCTAGGTCACAGAGTATACAATGGCCACAGTTGTCCACCAAATTGTGCCTTAGAGCCTTTAGGCACAGAATGATCAGTTAGGATAGCAGCAGAAGAAACAGCAGAACACTGGGAGGACCTGGCCACTCGCTCAGACAGGCCATCAGCAGTGGCTTCTCTGCCTTTGCTGCAAGGATGACCTAAATAAATAAAGATGATCCTGTTGTTTACTGCATATTCAGTTGAACTGCTTCAATTCAGACTATGTAGTCAGCCTATATTGGTTAGAGAGATATCATTATTAGGCTTTAAAAAAATAAGATATATCATTTTTATTTTATTATTTAAAAATATATTTTTATTGATTTCAGAAAGGAAAGGAGAGGGAGAGAGAGATAGAAACATCAATGATGAGAGAATCATTGATTGGCTGTTTTCTGCACACCCCACACTGGGGATTGAGCCTACAACCCGGGCATGTGCCCTGATTGGGAATTGAACTGTGACCTCCTGGTTCATAGGTCAATGCTCAATCACTGAGCCACGCTGGCTGGGCTACTTAGGCATTTTTAAGAAATGGGGTTTTAACACAATATTTCCCCACATTTTGTATATCTAACGTAATTGGAATTAACTGCTAGTTTTAAAAAGTGTTTTTAAGAGGAAGCTCTGAAACACATGGATAATTAGCACCCTGTTACCCCTCAATTACACTGCCAAAGTCCCTAGTAGTTTTCTTTTTTCTCAAGTTTCTTAAATAGAGCTCCCTAATTTTGTTTACTCGATTTGTTTGCCCAGGCAGCTCTTCTTCGGTGATAATGGAGGGGAAGACTTGTGCCCTACTCACATCAAGTTGTCATAAATTTTAAATTTGCCAGGCCCAGAATTCTGAACGAGGGTTTCCAGTTTATAAATTCCTCTCTGGTTTTCAAAGCCTACGTCTTGAGCAAGGAGAAGACACATTTCTGCTCTCACCACACAATGAGTCTGCCCACAGACCCATATCTACTAGCTTATCCATTTTTCTCTCTAGTGCAAACATTACAACTAGGGACTACTTGTCACAGAATTCAGGTTTCAGGAAATGTGTCTGTTAAGTAGTACAGGTTTATTATTATTTTTAACGTATTCAGTACCTACTTGTGCTGGGTGCTAGGAGACCACCGACCAGACTAAATCAGCGTCTCCCAGGGAAGAACCCACCATCCTGTTTGGGGGCGGTGTGAGAGGTTCGAAGGGCAAGCATGGCTGTGACCTGCTGGGCGCCTCCTTGGGTTCAGTGTTGGAGTATCATATGACTGTTCTGAACTGCAAACTTTGGGGAACAAAGGAGACAGGAGAAGGGATCCCACAGTGGCCACACGCTTTGCAGGTCTCCAGACCAGCTTCTCCTGATTGCAGCTGAGACAGCCGATGATGGCTTAACTAGACTCAAATTAGGGGAGTTAAAACGCCCATCAATCACTGCCAAGCACGCGAGCAAGTGAAGCTCAAAGTCGAAATCTGTCCGGTAATCAACAGAGATTAGCTCATTAAAATACATTAAATTCCCTAATTTGAAAATTGATTGCTGCCACTCCACACACCTAAATCTCCTGACAACTTTGACATCATTTATCACTTGTGACAAAATACTAACAGAGAGGACACACCTTTGGCCAAATGATCACACCTTGGCTTTATTTCTTCTGTGTCTGCAGGTTGACTGAACTCTCTCTTAGCAGACAAAAATAGAAGGAAAAGTAAGAAAATTTTTTTCTTTCAGATATAAACTAAAACAGTACAAAAAAAATGTATCAGACTTTCATATAATGATTCCCCACAAAGGCCACATAACTTAAAGTCAGATACACACTAAGTTTCTTCTCCCCAGCCAAGCAACGAGGTGCAAACACCCATTGAAACTTCCTAGAGGAAGTTCAGAACCAGCTGGATGTCATGTTAAGCTTTGGCCCTGTGCACCTATGGAAGGCTGATGGTTTCAGAGAGGTAGAAAAATTATAATATATCAGGAGGCCATTGTGTGCCCATTTGTTGGATTTATCTGTGGCTATTAACCCTGTAGTCACCGATTTTTAAAAATTATTATTTTTTTTATTTCAGAGAGAAAGGGAGAGGAAGAGAGAGATAGAAACATCAATGAGAATCATTGATTGGCTGCCTCCTGCACGCCCCCTACTGGAGATCGAGCCTGCAACCTTGGCATGTGCCCTGACCAGGAATTGAACCGTGACCTCCTGGTTCATAGGTTAACACTCAACCACTGAGCAACACCAGCCACTGTAGTCACCAATTTTTAGTTGGACTGAACTTGGACAGGTAGCTTAAACCCTCAGAATCTCTGTTCTTCACCTGTACAATGGGGAAAATAATGACACTGCTTCTTTAAGTCAAGAGAAACAAATGAATAAGGTACCTAGTAAACAACATGATCATCTTTATTAATTTGGATCAATGAATAAAATACCCAGTTTGGTACTGAGCATATAATAAGGTGCTCAATAAATATGTGTTGTTTTGAGTTCTTTGTATTTCCCTCTAAAATACTAACATTGCAGTGGTACTTTCTAACTCCAGATCAGCGAAATTTCTGACATAAAATATATTTGCAATGGAAGATTTTCTTTTGGGTTTGGGGAGGCTGTTAATACCCAAGGAAGTAGCTAGATGCATTCTGACATTATAAATTTGTCTTTTCTTCCCTTGCTTTATTGAGATAATTGACATATAATTGACATATAACATTGTATAAGTTTAAGCTGTACAAAGTGATTATTTGGTACACATATATATTGCAAAATGGTCACCACAATAAGATGAGGTAAAACCACCATCACCTCACACAGTTACCGTTTTTTATTGTTGTTTTTCTCATAACACTTAAGAATTACTCTCTTAGCAACTAACAAGTTTTGTTAACTTTAGCCACCAGGCTGTGTATTAGATCCCTAGAACTTATTCATCTTATATCTGGAAAGTTGTACCCTTTGACCACCATTACCTATTCCTCTGTCCCCAGCCCTGGCAAACCTCTCGTTCTGTTTCAGCTTTGCTAGAGTCCACACACATGTGAGGTCATACAGTGTTTGTCTTTCTCTGAAGTATTACACTTAGCATTGTAAGTATTACACTTAGCTGTTGGATAAACTCAAGGTTTATCCAACAGCAAGATTCCCTTTCCTGCGTTATCCATCTTATATATATACACACAAACACATGCCTTGTATTTGTGTGTATATGTGATTATTATTTAGTCATATTAATATTATTACTATTACTCCACCACTAAAATGTGTGTTTACATAAAAAGAAGTTGGCATTTATCCACTCATCTGTTGATAGACACTTAAGATTGTTTCTATGCCTTGGCTACTGTGAGTAATGCTGCATTGAATATGGAGGTGCAGTTATCATTTCAACATAACGATTTCATTCCTTTCAGCTATATACTCAGAAGTGGGATTGCTATTTTTAATGGTAGTTCTATTTTTAATATTTTGAGGAACCCCCAAACTGTTTTTCATAATGATTGAGCCAATTTCCGTTCACACCAACAGTGTCCAAGGGTTCTCTTGTCTCTGTGTTTTGGCTAAGACTTATCTCTTGTCTGTTTTTTTTTTTCTTCTATTTTTAAAAAGTATTTAGCAACATAGTGTAAGGAAAGGAAAATCCATAGATAATATAAGGTAAAATGAATCTTTCATTCCTTAACAAGGAAGAAGGGAAAATGTATAAACGTCAACATTAAGCTCAAGGCCAGTGATGGGGGCTGCCCCTCTGGTCTCATAAATCCTGCATCACAAGACAGAGATTACGAGCCATAAAGCATCTCAGCCTCACATGGTGCCACTTCCAAAAAGATGGCAGATAAAGGAGACCATGGTGCATGCTAACTCAGGTCACCGGGAACAGACAAATGTTCAGAAAGGAGCTTTTGTCGTCAAAATGAGGTTTTATTATTTTTATATATTTTTTCCAGTTGAAGTTTACATTCAACATCATTTGTATTAATTTCAGGTGTACAGCATAGTGCTTAGACAATCATATACTTTACAACGTGTTCCCCTGGTATTTCCAGCATCCACCTGACACCATGCATAGTTATTACAATATTATTGTCTGTATTCCCTATGCTGTCCTTTCCATCCCTGTGACTATTGTGTAGATACCAATTTGTACTTGTGAATCCTGTCACCTTTTTCACTCAGCCCCCCAACTGCCCCCTAGCAAACATCAGTCTGTTCTCTGTATCTATGAGTCTGTTTCAGTTTTGTTTGTTTATTTTGTTCTTTGTATTCCACATATAAGTGAAATCATACGGTATTTGTCTTTTTCTGCCTGACTTGCTCCACTTAGCATAATTTCCTCTAGGTCCATCCATGCTGTTGCAAATGGCAATATTTTTTTATATTTTTATGGCAAAGTAATATTTCATTATATATGTACCACAGCTTTTGTATCTACTTGTCTATTAACGGACATTTGGGTTGCTTCCATGTCTTGGCTATTATAAATAATGCTGCAATGAATATAGGGGTGCATATATTCTTTTGAATTAGCGTTTTGAGTTTCTTCAGATACAAACCCAGAATTAAAATCTGGGTCATTAGGCAGATCCATTTTTATTATTTTTTAATTTTTATTTTCTTAATTCTCACCTGAGGATATTTTTTCCATTGATTTTTAGAGAGAGTGGAAGGGAGGGATGGAGAGAGAGAGAGAGAGAGAGAGAGAGAAAGAGAGAGAGAGAAACATTGATGTGAGAGAGACACATTGGTTGGTTGCCTCCACATGCACCCTGACAAGGCCTGGGATGGAACCAGCAACCCAGGTACATGCCCTTGGCCAGGAATTGATCCTGCAACTCTTCAGTGCATGGGCCAACCACTGAGCACACTGGTCAAGGTGGGTTCCATTTTTAATATTTTGTATCTCTTGTCTGATGATATCCATTCTAACAGATGGGAGGTGATATCTCACTGAGGTTTTGATTTGCATTTCTCAGATTATTAGAGACGTCGAGCACCGTTTCAGGTACCCCTTGGTCATTTATATATGTCCTTGGAAAAATGTCTCTTCAGGTCCTTTGTTTTTGGCTGTTTACTACTGTGCCTTCTAGTAAACACACTCATTATCTGCCCCCATCCCGCCCCTACCAGCCTTTTGTGGCTCTGTGCCTGCAGTTCCCAGTAATGACACAGTATTGCTTTTACTCTTTCCTTGCTCAGCGCCTCGTTTGGTTATCAGACCTAAGATGCCTTCTGCGTGTTTCTCACCAGTTCTCAGGTCTGCGGGGAAGGCCGGGCAAACCCACGCGCCTTGGAGCCCAGACCTCGGGGCCAGCCTGGAATTGTTCTCAGTTTTGCAGAGCCAGTCGCCCTCAGGCCCCGCATGCTGATGGGAGTGAGTTCTAAATTGTAGGTCTGGCTGTTTGGCAAAGGCTGGGCTTTGTCAAATGGGGACGTGCAGGGCTGGTGCTGGCTTGAGCTCTCCATGAATAAGGAGCACTTCTCCTTCTCTGCTTTTTATTGAAACTGTCAGGAGCTTTATTACCTAAGTGTTAAGCAACAAGGACCAAGTGGGAAATCAAACTTCCATTCAGAAAGTGTTCTATTGCCCGGCTGTTTCCAGAGGGCAAGAAGGACAGCTGGCTGTGCATGGAAAGGGGCTGTTTTGCAAATAGAATTCCCCAAAACTCTTTGTGTTTCATTTTTTTAAGGGCTTGATCCTGGAATCGTTGTAAGAATGTCTGCTACAAACTTTTTACCTGTTTCAATATATTGGGATTATGATACAATTTAATATAATTAAACAACTTGATTAGTAAGAAAATTATGGTGTTTGCTTAGTCAAAATAAACTTGTTTTGCCAGGCTGTGGTGGCTCAGTGGTTGAGCATCAACCTATGAATCAGGAGGTCAGGGTTGGATTCCAGGTCAGGGCACTTACCCAGGTTGTGGGCTCCAACCTCAGTGGGGGGGTATGCAGGAGACAGCCGATCAATGATTCTCTCTCATCATTGATGTTTCTATCTCTCTCTCCCTCTCCCTTCCTCTCTGAAATCAATAACAATAAATAAATAAGTAAATTTGTTTCATATTGGAAGGGTACTATTTTCTCATAGAATTAAGTAACTATTGAATGATGGTATTAGAAGGAAGTGGCCATTTATTTAAATGAATCTTTGTATGAGATCTCAGCCAAATGTTATCCAATCTATGCCTGATTATATGAACTGCCGGAATCTCTCTTTCCTCAGACTATACATTTCATCTGAGCTGTGCTCCAATGCAAATATATGATTTATATTAATCCTGTAGTGTTCCTGCTTCCTACATACCACTCAGTTTATTTTTTCCTGCTAATGCTATTTGATCCTCATTCCTCATAAAGGGAAACATCCAGAAATGAATAAAACAAGTTAGGTATTGCATTATAGTATACTTCAATGAATTGGGATTTTATGACCTGCACTGTTATTAATATGTGTCAGGAGGAGCCACTTCTATGATTTATTCCCTATTCCATGGTATATTTATTGATTTGGTTATGTAGACTGTACCTTGATAGAAACTGCTTCGTCTCTGAAAAGTACATAGACCACATTAAGCTAAAACAATTTGCCAGTAAGAAATCAGGTCAAAAGGGTCATGAAAATAGGAGAAATAAGATGATGTCAGAGGGAAGATTGATACCCAAACACACATTGGACACCCAGCTTCCAGCTTTTCACAACCCAAGCAAAGAGGTAACACTGATCAGTTACATGATTCCGTCTCCAAGATAAAAACAACCCAGTACTCAGGAGTAGTGTAACCGTGTATGGTACTGAGACGATTCTTCTGCAGCTCCATGGGAAAAGGGCGCTGGATGGAGTATTTTGAGATAACATTTCCAACATGTCCTTTTGTACACTTCTATGAATTTAAAAAAAACTTACACACTCATGTAGCCACTATCACAATAAAGATAAGAAATACTTCCCTCACCCCCACAAGTTGCCCAAGTAATACTCCACCAACAACATACATGTCGATGGTTATATGCCACTTTGGAGTCAGTTTTCCCAACCCCAGCTCCTAGCAACTACTGATCTCATCTCACTTCCTATGGCAGCGGTTCTCAACCTGTGGGTCGCGATCCCTTTTGGGGGGTCGAACGACCCTTTCACAGGGGTCGCCTAAGACCATCGGAAAACACATATATAATTACATATTGTTTTTGTGATGAATCACTATGCTTTAATTATGTTCAATCTGTAACAATGAAATTGGGGGTCGCCACAACATGAGGAACTGTATTAAAGTGTCGCGGCATTAGGAAGGTTGAGAACCACTGTCCTACGGTTTTGCCTTTGCCACGTCATACAAACAGAATCACGCAGTGTGTAACCTTTTCATCGGCTTCTTTCATTCAGCAGAGCGCTGTCGAGACTCATCCGTGTGGTGGTGTATCAGTGGCCATTCCTTTCCATCTCTCAGCAGTGGTCTCCGCAGCCTGCACCCAGCTCATTTATCCCTTCACCAGCTAGCGGGCATTTGAGTGGTTTCTAACTGGAGTGTGTCTTAGTCCATTTGGGTTGTAGCATAAAATGTCATTGCCCAGGTGCCTTATAAGCAACGGGACTGCATTGCTCACAGTTCTGGAGGCTGGAAGTTAAGATCAAGGCACCAGGAGGTTCGGTGTCAGCCTTGTTTCTGGTTCATAGACAGCTGTTTTTCACTGTGTCCTCTCATGGCAGGGGCAACAAGGGAGCTTTCTGGGGTCCCTTTTATAAGGACACTCATTCCATTCACAAGGGCTTCAATCACCTCCCAAAGGCCCCATCTCCTAATACCATCTCCTTGGGGGTTAGGGTTTGAATATAGGGATTTGAGGGACACGAACATCCAGTTCATTGCAGAGTGATTATGAATAAAGTCTCTATAAAAATTCACATACAAGTCTTAATGCGGATATATGCTTTCATTTCTCTTGAGTAAATACCTAGGTATGGGAATGCTGGATCATATACTAAGAGTATGATTAATGTTATAAAAAAAATTACCAGCATGTTTTCTAAAGTGGCTGTATCATTTTCCGCTCCCTCCAGCCACGTGTGAGAGTTCCAGTTGCTTCACATCCATGTCACTTGATATTCTCAGCTTTTTCTTTCTTTTAGAATTTTGACACACGAATAGGCATATAAGTGAAACTATACAGTATGTGTCTTTTCTGTCTAATGGAAATACTTTTAAGTGGGCAAGACTAGATCCTAAGCTCAGTGTGCTTAGCCTCCACATCTTTTTTGTCCTCATTTCCTAGCTCAGTGCTTATCACACGGAAGGAAGGAAGGAAGGAAGGAAGGAAGGAAGGAAGGAAGGAAGGAAGGAAGGAAGGGAGGGAAGGAAGGAGAGAGGGAGGAAGGAAAGGAGGTTGGTTTGAATGAGTATTGCCTGGGCCCAGTTTAAAGACATCACGTATACATATGCCCAGAATTCCTAACCAGGTATTTTTTCCTAGAAACATTCTCGCACAGGACTATAAAAGGGCATGTAGGAGGACGCTGATCCTGGTCTGTTTGTGCTACTGAGTGGGAGATAGCCCAGGTGTCCATCCCTAGGGGAGTGAGTGAGGACATATGTATAATATGAAATACTTTGCAACAATCCAAATGTACTTTTATAGCAATATAGATAAAGTTCGAAATGGAGTCTTTAATCACAAAGGTAAGAGACACAGTGAGGTTTACAGGTGATACATTGATATGTTTAAAGCACATGGACATTGAAAACAGCATCTGTTTGGAGGCAGTGCATCAGAGCAGAGAAGGTTGTGCCTCAGTTTTCTTATTTGCAAAATGTTGATCCCTCATTGTGTTGTTCTCCAGATTAGATGAGTTAATGCAGGCAAAGCATTTAGAACATATAGAAAGTGCCCCATGAGTGTTATCTATTTCTAACCGTTGTTATCAATGAATATGCATAAAGACAGGTGTCAAACACTTTAGTAAGGGAAAGGGAGTGGTATTTGGGGAAGGGAGTGGTATTTGGAGATGGAGAAAGGAGAGGGATGAAAGAAAAGTTATTTAGAGCTTACAGTTTGGGGCAGGTGACCTTTATTTGTGACACTGGGAAGAGTAAGTTTCTGGGTTTCCCTAGTATCTGAGATTTTAAAACTTCAATGCCACTTTCAGATATTGGATGCCTGTGTCTAGACCTGTCCTCATTATAGTATTTGAAAGTCAAACTTCAATCCCCGGATGAGAATTTATTTTACCTGCACCGTTCAAGGTTACTAGAAAGGTGATTAAGTGCTGAATTGATGAGATCTCTGCTGCTCGCTTCTGATTTCACTTTCCCTGTCACTTTGTTCCTCTCATCAGGGGGGCCTGGCATCCCTGACAGCACAGGCACTAGAAAGGAGAGACCACATTTGCCATGACATACTAGAGATAAAACTGGTTTTAAATTTTCAGCAACTTGTAGATAAGATGGGGAAGAGAAATCTTTTCCTCAAAGCACCCGAGACAGAATTTTGAAAGGTCATTGAATAATGAAAGGTTTCTGGGGGAATTTGAAATCTTCCCCAGTCAGTCTCATTCTTCTGAGCCTCCACTCTCATCAATGTAAAGGGTTAAAGGAGGGGATGCATTCGGTCTTCATACCATCCCGAATATCCACGCAGACATAGGCAGGGGCCAAATACGACGGGGTCTCCGTCAGCAGTTCCCCGACATGGAGGCGGTGTGGGTCCTGAGGTTTGTTACACGTTATTTGCTTCTACTGTCATTAATATTGTGTGCATATGTGAGTTGATTAAAGTTATTCCTCTGATGATTTCCCTCTCCATCACTTGCATTTTGTATCAGAATTTCATAAGGAAACAGAATGCACCCAGATGCCAAGCAGGAGGCATTAATGAAGAGGCTGTTTACATAGCGTAGGCAGGTTGAAGGAACAAAGGAGAGAGTGTGAGATTCCCAATTCTAATGTAGCTGGAAGATGTCCGCCTCCCCACCCCCCAAGGGCTTAGAGGAGGGGTTACTGGAACTCCATTAGAGCTGGAAGAAGTGAAGCTCAGGGTGTGCCCGCATAGCAGAGCCCTATCAGGAAGTGAGCAGGAGGGAAACACCCCACCCTCCCTGCTGCCGCCCCCACCCCCACCCCCACCCTCACCCTCCCTGCTGCTGCCTCCCACCACCCCCCACCCCCACCCTCACCCTCCCTGCTGCTGCCGCCCCCACCCCCACCCCCACCCCCACCCCCACCCCCACCCCCACCCTCACCCTCCCTGCTGCTGCCGCCCCCACCCCCACCCCCACCCTCACCCTCCCTGCTGCTGCCGCCCCCACCCCCACCCCCACCCTCACCCTCCCTGCTGCTGCCTCCCACCACCCCCACCCCCACCCCCACCCTCACCCTCCCTGCTGCCGCCCCCACCCCCACCCCCACCCTCACCCTCACCCTCACCCTCCCTGCTGCTGCCTCCCACCACCCCCACTCCCACCCCCACCCTCACCCTCCCTGCTGCTGCCTCCCACCACCCCCACTCCCACCCCCACCCTCACCCTCCCTGCTGCCGCCCCCACCCCCACCCCCACCCCCACCTCGGATTTCCTGCCTTTGTCTCCCACGGCCGAACCCTACCAGAAGCCAGTAGCAAGGATGTCTAGGAGATGTAACCCATAGGGATCAGCTTCCCAGGGCCCAGGACAGACCAGTGCAGAGGATGGGTGCAGCGGTTCTCAACCTGTGGGTCGAGACCCCTTTGGCGGTCAAACGACCCTTTCACAGGGGTCGCCTAAGACCATCCTGCATATCAGATATTTACATGACGATTCATAACAGTAGCAACATGACAGTTATGAAGTAGCAATGAAAATAATTTTATGGTTGGGTCACAACAGGAGGAACTGTATTTAAAGGGCCAGAAGGTTGAGAACCACTGGTAGGGGGATGGCAAATGCAGCATTGTCAGCATACATTTCCATTTCCTTTCTTCCTCTCCCTCTATTCCTTCCTCCCTCCCTCCCTCCCTCCTTCCCTCCCTCCCTTCCTTCCTTCTTTCTTCCTTTCCTTTTTCTTCTTTTTTTAACAAGGAGAAAAAGAAGTTTGAGAATTTCATTTAACTTATTAAATAAAGATATGAATGAATCAAACAAATGATAATGAAATATTACTACATGCTTATTTGCATGCTTAAAATGAAATAAAAGGGGGGTAGCGATATTACATGTTGGCAAGGACACAGAGCAGCGAGAACTCTCATTTTCTGCAAGTGGGGGGATATATTTTTTGGAAAATCCTTTGGCACTGTCTCCATTTGCTGTGCTTACCCAGACTCAAGAATACCTCTCACTGTGCACTTTATAGAGGAGAGTGCACAGAGCACCAAGACCCAGGAGTCCAGTATCAAGAGGAGCAGTATCCCAGCTCTACACTAACGACAACCCAGATACCCATGGAAAGGAGTGAAGAAATAGATCATGGTGTACTCAGTCCCTGGAATATGATGTAGCGATGAAAAAAGACAAGGAGGTGCAGGGTACAGAGATACAAGCATCAGTCACTGCAATCTCACAGACTTCCCAGGTGGACACCGAAGGGCACCGTATTAGATTCCAAGAAAAATTTCCCAGTCTTAAAGTGAGAACAGTCCTATTTTTCTCCCTTGTTCAAGAAAATCAACAACAACAAAAAAAATTCCAGAGTATCAGCTGGCTCATTTCTATCTCCTCCTGGCAATTGGGTTCATGTGTCTGAGAACTGAAGTTACTTAATCAGAGGCTTGAGATGTGTAAGCTGAGGAAGGCATCTCATCTGCAGTGATGACTATAGGCGACAGCAGGCTGAGGGCCTTGCGGTGGGGATGAGAATGAAGGTCAAGGTTTGGGAGCGGTGTCATTTTGGGGTTTGAGTTTTTGGAGGGCGAAATATTTATTCCTGAGTTTCCTACTGCAAAAGACTGTCCCATGTTTTATTTTTGAAAACGTTTGTTTTACTTTTCTTGCTTTTAGATCAGATTTCTTCACCTTTCCAGAATCAATAAAGATAACTTTCTTGCAGTCAAGAAAAATATTAGGTTTAATCATGAATCAAAGAGCCACAGTCCCACCCACCTCCTAGCAACCTTACCAAAATGAGCAAATCTAAATTCTTTCACAGAAATGAAAAAGAATTGTCCATCAAAGCTGAGAGTGGCTGTTAGATTGCTCACGTGTCCAGACCACAACTTTCACCGAGATAAAAACAAGATGATTAATTTCAAAGTCTCTGTCCGTATCTCATTTAGCTTTCCCCACTCTCTACCACTTCATAAACCTCGCACAAAGGGAGATGAAGGGACTAACTATCAAAAAGTAAAATATAAATGCTCCTGGCTCGCCATGTCTGCATGGCTAAGTTCAATCAAGACTTTGAATTAGAATAACACAGTATCATAAAATTTTCAGACACCGGAATCTGCAGTCTTTGCCTTGGTTGCAGCTCCTCCCCTGTAGCATACACAGTGCTCCAATCACCCATCTATCACAAAAAGGGTTCTCTTCTGCTATTAAAATTTCAGAGTTGGCCCTAGCTGGTTTGGCTCAGTGGATAGAGCGTCGGCCTGCAGACTGAAGGGTACTGGGTTTGATTCCAGTCAAGGGCACATGCTGGGGTTGCAGGCTCGATCCCCAATTGGGGGTGTGCAGGAGGCAGCAGGTCAATGATTCTTTCATCATTGATATTTCTCTATCTCTCTCTCTCCCTCTCCCTTCTTCTCTGAAATCAATAAAAATAAATTTTTAAAAAAATTTCAGAGTTGTAGAAGGCTTGGTTTACATTTTCTAGGTTGGGGGCTTTTACCGTAGCTGCCTGCTCTGGGATCACCTGGGACCACCAGGAGCCAGACTACACAGTAGCTTTCTCCTCCCCAGGGGGCAGTTATCCATCCCCACACTTGGCCTTCAGCGCATCATAGTCGGATCATACTAGAATCTGCCTCCTAGCCTGGGTGGCTCTCCTGAGCATCATGGCCTGTTGAGACCTATCACCCTCAATCCCTTCGGTCCATTCCACATGGTGGCCCGACACTGATTAGTTAGTTTTGGAATCTAAAGAAACCAATGCGCATGTCCCATTTCCCACATAGAACAGGGGGAAAGAGCTCAGGTTGGGGTCCAACAGACCTGGACTTGAACCCAGCTGTACCATTTACTATGAAATCTCTAAAGTTGCTCAGGCACCGTCCTCACTTATAAAATAGGAATCGTGCCTACCTCCTTGAGCATTTTGAGGCTTAAAGTAAAGAGCATGTAAAATGTTCATCATCCTATCCCTCTCCACTGTGTTATTCCCATTAGGATACAAACATACAAAGACAACTCTCATTCTAGAAAACAAGAAACAAAATTTTGTTCATGCCCCTGCCCTCGAGCTTCTAACTCATTTCCCTTCTCTTCTTGAATCTTCCAAAGTGTAGTCTGTGTTCTCTGCCATTGACTCCTGAATTCATTCTGATTGGCTAGATTTCCATCCCCACAGCTTCAGGTCACTGATGATCTCTATCTATGTTGCTAAATGCAATGGTCAGTTCTTGGCCTCTCAGCAGCCCTGGCACAGCCGGCCACACTGCTTTCCCTCAGACACTCCCTTTACATGGCTTCCAGGACTTGGCTTCTGTTCTGGCATCTTCTCCTCCATCTCCCTTCCCAAGTCTGCCTCACCTCTTGCTGCTAAACCCCGAAGGCCCTGACTCTTCTTGCCCTCAGGTTAATTTCATTGTAGACCTCACACATGACCATGAATTTAAATACCTCTCTATGCCCAAGGCTCGCAAATTTATACATCCAGACATTTCCCCTGGACTCCCCCAGACTCCAATGACATCCTCACTGATGCTTTTGTCTCTCACCACATCCAACAATTAGCAAGTTATATTGAAACAAATCTAGACTCTGCCTTTCCCCCCCCCCATCTCTTCCTGGTCCAAGCCACCATGGTCTCTTGCCTGGTCTATTGAAATAGCCTCCTTGCTGATCTTCTTGCTTCTGCCTTTGCTAACTTCCTCTTCACCAACACAACTGGAGTCATCATTTTACAATGTGAGACAGGTCATGTCACTCTTTGGCTCCCCTTTCAGTCTGTTTATAAGCCAAAGCACTCCAAAAGTCTGCTGCTTTCCCTCCCCCTTCACTGCCACTCTGCTGCGGCCACACTGGCTTTCTTGCTGCTCCTCAAACACCCTATGTGGGTACCTGCCTCAGGGTCTTTGCACTTGCCATTTTCTCTAGTTGGAAAACCCTTCCCCCAAAATCCCTAAGGGCTCCTTCCCTGGTTCTCTTCAGATCTCTACCTACCTGTTAGAGAGATCTTTGTTGATTGCTCTCTACAAAGTAGCATCTCCTTCTCCTCCCCTGGCCTTATTTATTCCCCTCGTCCTGCCTTAAAAACAAAATTTTAAAAATATTTTTGTTACTTTATTATCTGTCTCCCCTAACTAAAAGATAAACTCATTCAGCAAGTAATGAAACCTATGTCTCAGTTTCCTGTCTAACCATATGGGTTAAAAAGTCCATTTTCTATAGGCACCACCTAAGGACCTTGTGAGGAGCAGACATGGTATTAGATATAGATGTACACTAAGAAGAATTAAAATTGTTACCCAAATGTGAAGCATTAATTCCATCATTGTCATTAATTAAGAATATTCTAGAGCAGTGATTCCCAAAGTGGGCGCTACCGCCCCCTGGTGGGCGCTGCCGCGATCCAGGGGGGCAGTGATGGCCACAGGTGCATTTGTTTTAACTTTTTTTGTATTACCTTTCTATTCTGAGTTCAATAAATAGTTTCATAATTTCAAACTTCAGTGTTTCTAATTTACACCTTTCTTTATTATATTTTACGAAAAAGGTAGAAACATTAATACATATATCTTTCTGTTTAATTGCTATTAAAATTTAAAAAAAAATAATTTCCAGGGGGCGCTGAGTAATATTTTTTCTGGAAAGGGGGCGGTAGGCCAAATAAGTTTGAGAACCACTGTTCTAGAGTGTTTCTTGCTTCTACTCTCTTGTAGGAAGGCTTCTCTTCTTACAACTGGGGAGGAAGCCAAGACTTCTCCTCACAGATAACAGACAGGATAGCTGAGGCTGCTGAGGAGCTGTGTAGGCCAGGAAAGGGGACGAATGCCTGTGAACAAACCATGGTGTATTTCAGAACCTGAATTTCTAAGTATGTCAAAATGAGGTACTTATGATACCTCCTCTGACTTGGCTCTCAAAGTTGATAGGAATAAGAGAAATGCAAGTTCTCTACACAAAAGTTCTAGCAAAAGGACTGGATGCAGAATGCTAATGCCAACATCTATTTGTCTAACCCAATGGTTCTCAACCTTCCTAATGCCGCGACCCTTTAATACAGTTCCTCATGTTGTGGTGACCCCCAACCATAAAATTATTTCCGTTGCTACTTCATAACTGTAATTTTGCTACTGTTGTGAATCGTAATGTAAATGTCTGATATGCAGGATGTATTTTCATTGTTACAAATTGAAAATAATTAAAGCATAGTGATTAATCACAAAAACGATATGTGTTTTCTGATGGTCTTAGGCGACCCCTGTGAAAGGGTCGTTCGACCCCCAAAGGGGTCGCGACCCACGTGTTGAGAACCGCTGGTCTAACCTATAAACTTAGGTGAGTTACTCCTTTGAGCCTCTGTTTCCTCAAATGTAAAGCAAAGTGTTAATACAATCTGTCTCTTTGGGTTATAGTGTGGTTAACTGCAAAGCACCTGGAATATTACCTGTCTATATTAATAAATGTTACTTATCTTTATTGAAAGCAAGAGAAAAATGATAGGAAATGCAGAAAGACGTAATTTAAAAGTCCATAACATGTGTATAATTGGAGTATCCAAAGGAGAGTAGAGTGAATTGGGCAGAAGCAATATCTGAAGAACCACTAACTGAAAATTTTCCAAAATTGATGAAAAATACCAAGTCACTTTCATCAGTCACCTCTCTTCTTTGAGTCTCAGTTTCTACATTGTAAATTTGAGAGTAATAATAACTTTCCTAATAGTTATTATAAAACAATAGACTGTCTGAGACTGTGATATTAAACAGACTTGAGGGTGGGAATACTGCAGTGAAAATAGATTAAATTACTAAGTACATATTGGATGCTGATATCCTAGGAGGAAACTGAAAGGTTCTCTGGAGAATTTGTCCAGTGGAAGAAGAAAAATCTACTGATATTGACATCAAGTGTCCCACAAATAAATGTCCCAGCCAGGCTACCGTTTGATGAACAATGGTGAATGTATCCCACCTCAGGGCTTGAAGTTTCCCACCGCTATTAGTTTTTCATTCTTCAGTATAGGTAGACAACCAAGGATTGCCTTTCCCCTGAGGATATCATCTAACCTGAAAAATAGAAATGAAAACACATAGACAGGAAAAAATTTAACCTGGAGAAAATAGTTTGTGGAAGGGGAAAGGTTAAAAAAATGACTATGACTATCCTTAAAGAGACAAGAAAAGATATTATACCCATGAATCAAGAGCATGATGCTATTTCTAAAGGAAAATTCAGAGGACAATAAGAACTATTAAATTTTTTTGAAATATGACTGCAGAAATAAAAAAGTAGAAGAAACAGGTATACATTTGGGGAAGTCTCCCTAAAAGATAGAATAAAAAATCAAAGATATAAAAAAAAGGATATATATATATATATATATATATATATATATATATATGTATTAGAAGCAGTGCAGGAGGTATTCCATCTTAATAATGGATTTTCTAGAGAGAAAAAAACAAACAAAGGGGAAATACTTAGCAGTGAAATAATCTATCATGAGTTTCCTGATTGAAAACACTTACTGAATGCTTGGCATAATAAGTGAACATAAATCAACACCAGGTCACATAATTATAAACTTTTAGAACAGTGGCAACAAATTAAGATCTCACCAAAAAAAAATCAAACATAAAGGATCAGAAATCATAATGGCTTTGGATTTCTCCAATATTGACAGAAGGCAATGAAGTAATGCTTTCAAATTCTGAAATTCACTTCCAACTGACACTATTATATCCTGCCAAATTATCAATAAAATGTGGGGATAGAATAAGGTCATTTCAGACATGTTGTCTCAGCCAAATTTTGCTGCATAATGGACAACCACAAGCTCACAAAGGAATATACAATAAGTGTTTTTATTCTTTCACACATGTTTATGAATTAGCAGTGATCATCTCCTTTAGGCTCTGCAAGTCAGCAAGTGAGGCTCTCATTCATGAGTAAATACTAACTATCAATCTAAGCAAAATCACAATATAACTGTATTTGGAGAATGAGGGGTTGGAAAGGGAGAATATATGGGATGGGGCAGGAGATGAAAGAGAGCTAAATCCTTACCCTGGAGACAGAGTAACATAGTAGAAAAAATTTTTAACAATAATAACTGCCCTAAAAATAATAGCAGTCAGTCTCCATTCCCATTCTACCCTTGATTCTCTAGTGATAAAGAGTTAATTGCAATTGTTCCAATAATCCAGGTTCTCTTACCTCTAGGCCTCGGATGTGTTTTCTATTTTTCTGCACTGCCAACTTCAAGTTGCCTGGCTGACTCCTCTCTTTTTTTCAAGACTGTCTCGAGCTTTCACTTCCTCTGGGAGAGGGGGTCCCTCCTGTGTACCCCTATAGAAACATATACCCACTCCCATCAGAGAAGCCACATGATATGAAAATTGCTCCTGTACTTGTTGGTCTCATTATAAGCCTGGTATTTAGCACAGTGCCTAGCACTTAAATGACATTTAGTATATAGTTATTTCTTTAGAAATTTTATTTACAATTATTCAAAACACTGTTACACGCATCTGAGAAGAATTATTATGCATATACAATGCCATAACAGATGTGAAAACATCTTAGAAAGCTCAGTGTACTATGAAAAGAATAACATACAGTAAAAATGAAATAGATGTTTCATCGAAGCCTTGACAATGTATAAAGGAGAACAAGAGATTACCACATCTTTCCCCTGCAAGGATACACCTATTTTATTGGCCTAGAGTGTTCATTTAACCCCTTTAGAATAATTAACCCATTCCATGACTAGAGACAGTCTTGAAAGAAAGGGAAGAGCCAGCAGGCAAGTTGGATGGGTTGATAGTATCTACTTAGACAGGGCAGGGCACAGGCTGTATGGAGGCACAGAGGTGAGCACCCAAGTGGAGGAGATAAGCCATAGGCACCAATAAGTCAGGGAAGAAAGTACGGAGGACTGAGACACAAAAGAAGTACAGAGGCATCTATGAAAGTTTAGAGGGAGCAGCACTTCCTACCACTGGAGGTGTCAAAGAAGACTTTATGGAGATGACCTGACGGATGAGTAGAGGCTGCAGACGTTCTGATGAACTTTAAATGGGAAGGTGAAGAGGACACCGTGAGCCCACAGTGCTGAGCTGGCAAGAGCATGCTGGGAACTTGGTTTTTAGAAAGAACAGTCTAGCAGGTTGTGTAAGATGGACGGGTCTGGAGCCTGTAATAGTGCAGGTAAGAGCTGAGAGGCTCTCATGTAGAGGGAGGCAGGGGCTGGAAACAGAGACATCTAGAGGAAGAAATGATTGTGGTTACGTGTGGGAGGCCAGTGGGAGAAGGTTGAGGCCTCAGGGATGGAGCCAAGAACGTGGGGACCCTGAGCAGGAGGATTTCGTGGCTCGGGAAGATGCCGCCAAGTGGCTTCTGACTTCTTCAGTTTAGCAGTTGGCAGTCAGCGTATCCAATTCAACACATCAGTGACTTGACTGAGGCACAAGGAAGAAGCTGTTAGAATGGCGAGACTGTTCATTTTTCATGCTTCAGCGAGCAATCATTTCCCTTCGAAATGCCCCAGAAAGCTGACTCCGTTCTGGGGTGGTCCTGCCCTGGTTCTCCCTCTGCAATCAGCAGCCGCATCTGTTAGTTTGGGCAAGTGATTGACGGGTTGAGTCTCCCTTCCAGGGATGGGAAGGGAAGAAAGCTGCAGCAGTTTGACAAACTAGAACACAAGAAAAAAAAATAAAAAAACGGAGAAGGAAGAAGATTCACAATTTTTCAGGTCACTGGACTGCATTTCAAAGTCGAGAGCTTTGATTGCACATGCTGGCTCGGGGTGAACCGGTCAGAGCGAGTCCCTGAGCCAAAGCTGCTGGCTTCTCGGGTTGTTATTATGTTGGTCATAGTAATGCTATGAGACACCTTCAAGTCCAAGGGGTATATTTTGGGACGCTGCAGCAAACCAGACTGCTCACTGAGTTTTCTAGGAAGCTGACAGCCTTCTTTCTGATGTTCTTCACTGGAAGGGAGGGGTTTTCCTGAAGCTACCGGGTGCCAGAGCTCTTTGATCAAATCCAATATGCCATCCAGAAAAGGTGTGCTGTGCCGTAGAACTATCACCTTTAACGGAGTAATTAAACCCATAGTTACTGTATGCCAGGTGGGCGTCAGGAACCGGCAGTGAATGAGAGAGGGAGAGACAAATGTTAAACAAGGAGCTGCCATTTACTGCTAAGTGCTACGGTGAAAATAAAACAGGGTGATAGGACAGAGACTGGGGGCAAATTGGGGATGGCTGGTTAGGCTGGGCTTCCTGGAGGAAGTGAGTGGTTGGGAAAGGAATGAGAGGGTGGACCCGATTTGATAAAGGGAATGGCATTTTGTGCAGAAGGAACAGCAAGTATGAATTCCTGAGGTGGAAACAACTTGGCATATTCCTGGAAACGCAAGAGAGCCAGACAGGCTGGAGCACAGCCAGGCGGGAGGAGCATAGCGAGCAGGAGGAGCACAGTGAGGCAGGAGGAGCACAGTGAGGGAGGAGGGGCACAGTGAGGCAGGAGGAGCACAGTGAGCAGGAGGAGCACAGTGAGGCAGGAGGAGCCCAGTGAGCAGGAGGAGCACAGTGAGCAGGAGGAGGGGCACAGTGAGCAAGAGGAGCACAGTGAGCAGGAGGAGGGGCACAGTGAGGCAGGAGGAGCACAGTGAGCAGGAGGAGGGGCACAGTGAGGCAGGAGGAGCACAGTGAGCAGGAGGAGCACAGAGAAGGAGGAGCACAGTGAGGGAGGAGGGGCACAGTGAGGCAGGAGGAGCACAGTGAGGCAGGAGGAGCACAGTGAGCAGGAGGAGCACAGTGAGGCAGGAGGAGCACAGTGAGCAGGAGGAGCACAGTGAGGCAGGAGGAGCCCAGTGAGCAGGAGGAGCACAGTGAGGCAGGAGGAGCCCAGTGAGCAGGAGGAGCACAGTGAGGGGGGAGGAGGAGCACAGAGAGAGAGGAGGGGCACAGACAGGGAGGAGGGGCACAGCGAGGCAGGAGGGGCACCGAGAGGGAGAAGGGGCACAGTGAAGCAGGAGGAGCACAGTGAGGCAGGAGGGGCACAGAGAGGAAGGAGGAGATACTGAGGCAGGAGGGGCACAGAGAGGGAGGAGGGGCACAGAGAGGGAGGAGGGGCACAGAGAGGAAGGAGGGGCACCGAGAGGGAGGAGGGGCACAGAGAGGAAGGAGGGGCACAGAGAGGCAGGAGGGGCACAGAGAGGGAGGAGGGGCACAGAGAGGAAGGAGGGGCACCGAGAGGGAGGAGGGGCACAGAGAGGAAGGAGGGGCACAGAAAGGAAGGAGGGGCACAGAGAGGGAGGAGGGGCACAGAGAGGAAGGAGGGGCACAGAGAGGGAGGAGGGGCACAGAGAGGAAGGAGGGGCACCGAGAGGGAGGAGGGGCACAGAGAGGAAGGAGGGGCACAGAGAGGAAGGAGGGGCACAGAGAGGGAGGAGGGGCACAGAGAGGAAGGAGGGGCACCGAGAGGGAGGAGGGGCACAGAGAGGAAGGAGGGGCACCGAGAGGGAGGAGAGGCACAGTGAAGCAGGAGGAGCACAGAGAGGCAGGAGGGGCACAGAGAGGAAGGAGGGGCTCAGGGAGGAGTGGCACAGTGAGGGAGGAGGAGCACAGAGAGGGAGGAGGGGCTCAGGGAGGAGTGGCACAGTGAGGGAGGAGGAGCACAGAGAGGGAGGAGGGGCTCAGGGAGGAGTGGCACAGTGAGGGAGGAGGAGCACAGAGAGGGAGGAGGAGATACTGAGGCAGGAGGGGCACAGACAGGGAGGAGGGGCACAGACAGGGAGGAGGAGCACAGACAGGGAGGAGGAGCACAGTGAGGGAGGAGGGGATCAGGGGGAAGGGGCACAGTGAGGGAGGAAGAGCACAGAGAGGCAGGAGGAGATACTGAGGCAGGAGGGGCACGGAAAGGGAGAAGGAGCACAGAGAGGGAGGAGGGACACAGACAGGGAGGAGGGATACAGACATGGAGGAGGGGCACAGACAGGGAGGAGGGACACAGGGAGGAGGGATACAGACAGGGAGGAGGGACACAGATAGGGAGGAGGGGCACAGACAGGGAGGAGGGATACAGACAGGGAGGAGGGGCACAGACAGGGAGGAGGGACACAGGGAGGAGGGACACAGACAGGGAGGAGGGGCACAGACAGGGAGGAGGGGCACAGAGAGGGAGGAGGGGCACAGACAGGGAGGAGGGATACAGGGAGGAGGGACACAGACAGGGAGGAGGGGCACAGAGAGGGAGGAGGGGCACAGACAGGGAGGAGGGATACAGGGAGGAGGGACACAGACAGGGAGGAGGGACACAGACAGGGAGGAGGGGCACAGGCAGGGAGGAGGGATACAGGGAGGAGGGACACAGACAGGGAGGAGGGATACAGGGAGGAGGGACACAGACAGGGAGGAGGGGCACAGACAGGGAGGAGGGGCACAGAGAGGGAGGAGGAGCACAGACAGGGAGGAGGGATACAGGGAGGAGGGACACAGACAGGGAGGAGGGGCACAGACAGGGAGGAGGGGCACAGAGAGGGAGGAGGGGCACAGACAGGGAGGAGGGGCACAGACAGGGAGGAGGGACACAGATAGGGAGGAGGGGCACAGACAGGGAGGAAGGATACAGACAGGGAGGAGGGGCACAGACAGGGAGGAGGGGCACAGACAGGGAGGAGTGATACAGGGAGGAGGGACACAGATAGGGAGGAGGGACACAGATAGGGAGGAGGGGCACAGACAGGGAGGAGGGATACAGACAGGGAGGAGGGATACAGACAGGGAGGAGGGACACAGACAGGGAGGAGGGATACACAGGGAGGAGGAATACAGAGAGGGAGGAGGGACACAGACAGGGAGGAGGGACACAGACAGGGAGGAGGGACACAGATAGGGAGGAGGGGCACAGAGAGGGAGGAGGGGCACAGACAGGGAGGAGGGGCACAGACAGGGAGGAGGGGCACAGAGAGGGAGGAGGGGCACAGACAGGGAGGAGGGGCACAGACAGGGAGGAGGGGCACAGAGAGGGAGGAGGGGCACAGAGAGGGAGGAGGGACACAGACAGGGAGGAGGGGCACAGACAGGGAGGAGGGGCACAGACAGGGAGGAGTGATACAGACAGGGAGGAGGGGCACAGAGAGGGAGGAGGGGCACAGACAGGGAGGAGGGGCACAGACAGGGAGGAGTGACACAGACAGGGAGGAGGGACACAGATAGGGAGGAGGGACACAGATAGGGAGGAGGGGCACAGACAGGGAGGAGGGACACAGATAGGGAGGAGGGGCACAGACAGGGAGGAGGGGCACAGAGAGGGAGGAGGGGCACAGAGAGGGAGGAGGGGCACAGACAGGGAGGAGGGGCACAGAGAGGGAGGAGGGGCACAGAGAGGGAGGAGGGGCACAGAGAGGGAGGAGGAGCACAGTGAGGGAGGAGGAGCACAGACAGGGAGGAGGGACACAGACAGGGAGGAGGGGCACAGAGAGGGAGGAGGAGCACAGACAGGGAGGAGGGGCACAGACAGGGAGGAGGAGCACAGAGAGGGAGGAGGGGCACAGACAGGGAGGAGGAGCACAGAGAGGGAGGAGGGGCACAGACAGGGAGAAGGGGCACAGAGAGGGAGGAGGGGCACAGAGAGGGAGGAGGGACACAGACAGGGAGGAGGGGCACAGACAGGGAGGAGGGACACAGACAGGGAGGAGGGGCACAGAGAGGGAGGAGGGGCACAGACAGGGAGGAGGGGCACAGAGAGGGAGGAGGGGCACAGACAGGGAGGAGGGGCACAGACAGGGAGGAGGGGCACAGACAGGGAGGAGGGACACAGACAGGGAGGAGGGGCACAGAGAGGGAGGAGGGGCACAGACAGGGAGGAGGGGCACAGAGAGGGAGGAGGGGCACAGACAGGGAGGAGGGGCACAGACAGGGAGGAGGGGCACAGACAGGGAGGAGGAGCACAGACAGGGAGGAGGGGCACAGACAGGGAGGAGGGGCACAGACAGGGAGGAGGGATACAGACAGGGAGGAGAGGCACAGACAGGGAGGAGGGGCACAGACAGGGAGGAGGGACACAGACAGGGAGGAGGAGCACAGAGAGGGAGGAGGAGCACAGACAGGGAGGAGGGACACAGACAGGGAGGAGGGGCACAGACAGGGAGGAGGGGCACAGAGAGGGAGGAGGGGCACAGACAGGGAGGAGGAGCACAGACAGGGAGGAGGGGCACAGACAGGGAGGAGGGGCACAGACAGGGTGGAGGGGCACAGAGAGGGAGGAGGGGCACAGACAGGGAGGAGGAGCACAGACAGGGAGGAGGGGCACAGAGAGGGAGGAGGGGCACAGAGAGGGAGGTGGGGCACAGAGAGGGAGGAGGAGCACAGACAGGGAGGAGGAGCACAGACAGGGAGGAGGGGCACAGAGAGGGAGGAGGGGCACAGAGAGGGAGGAGGGGCACAGACAGGGAGGAGGAGCACAGACAGGGAGGAGGGGCACAGAGAGGGAGGAGGGGCACAGACAGGGAGGAGGAGCACAGACAGGGAGGAGGGGCACAGAGAGGGAGGAGGGGCACAGACAGGGAGGAGGAGCACAGACAGGGAGGAGGGGCACAGAGAGGGAGGAGGGGCACAGAGAGGGAGGAAGGGCACAGACAGGGAGGAGGAGCACAGACAGGTGGGAGGGGCACAGGGAGACAGGAGGAGACACTCAGGTAGGCAGATGGGCTGGGCAGATCAGTGGGAGTGTACAGGCCCCACAGGGAGTTTGGGTTTTATTCTTCCTGTGGTGGGAAGCTGCTGTGAGTTTCAGTAGAGGTGTGTCCTAATTGGATTGGTTGTTTTAAAGGCTGACTGGGTGGCTGTGTGAATCGGGAGTGTGCGGGGCACATTGTCACAGGAATTTACTCAGCAGGCTCGCTCATCACCACCGCTTGTCACATGAGTGAGGTGCTAGTTTGGAAGCTGAGCTCCTCTCAGAAGGTGGTAGCAGTTTTCTGCTCAGGCTTGGCTAGTCCAGGCCCCAGACGTTTCCTCCGTGTGTTTTGAGTTTAACTCTTTCAGGTTTCGGGGATCTCAAGCTCAGAAAGTTGAGTTAATTTCTTCTTGTCCATTCAGGGCCCACCATTACCATCAGCCCATGGAAGACCCATCTTCCCTGGTTTATTTTAATTTTGCTTCTCCATCCTCACTCCCCCATTTTCATCCTAACTATATATACTCACTCCAAAGGTTTGAATCAAGTCTTTAAAAATAATACAGATGGTCCCCAATTTACAGTGGGCTGCGATTCTTTGACTTTGTGATGATGAGAAAGCAATACGCATCCATTCAGTAGGAACGTGTACTTTGCATTTTGAGCTTTTCCTGGGCTGGCAGTATGTGGTGAGATGCTCTGCTGATGCTGGGCGGAGGAGAGAGCCACAGCGCCCAGTCAGCCAGGCGAACACGAGGGCGAACATCCCATACTCCCGTGCGCTGTGGTGCCAGCGAGTTTGGGCTATTGTGTTTTGTGTTTGCACACCCCACTGTGTCTGCAAAACACCCATGTACATCTCGGCTTCTGGTGAGAAGAAGGCATTACTCCTGAGATGAAAGTTAAGAAGTTTCATCCTCAAATGTAAGCTAATGTAAGTGTTCTGAGCGTGTTGAAGGTAGGCTAGGCCAAGCTATGGTGTTCGGAAGGTGAGGTGTATTAAATGCATTTTTGACTTATGGTATTTGCAACTTACAATCGGTTTACAGGGATGTAATTCTTTCTAACTAACTGAATTTGCCAGGGCCTTGTTCTGAGCCCTTTAAGCACGCATACAATGCTTTATCTTTTTTAATGCTCCCACCATGCTATGAGATAAGTACTTGTTTCTATTTAACAGGCAAAGAAACTGAGGCACAGGTATGTTGTTTCTTTCCTAAGATCACCCATTCAGTGCATGGTGCAGTGAGGACTCAACCAAGGAACCTGCGTGCAGAGCCTGAGCTCCAAGCGCTCCGCAGGACAGTGCCTATCACGTACTGATGTTTGTAAAATGTGTTTGAATATTATCGTGCTGCTACAAATATCTCTACATCTTACTTTTTTCACCCAACATTGCTTTTAAGATCCTGAACAATTGCAAAATGGACCTCTAGTTCGTTGGTTGCCCATAGCATTCCATCGTACACATCCACCCAGCTTACTCTTCTTTCCTGAGTGACAAACACAATGTCTCCCGGTCCCTAATCCCCGAACATTGCTGACATAAGCATCCTCATGCGTGCCTCCTTGTGGACCTGTACAAATTTCCCTAGGATTTATTTTTTGAAGCAGGATTTCTGGGCTATAAAGTAACAGACTGGTTTCTGGAATGCTTATTCCAACCCTCCCACCAGCAGTGTGAAAGGTGATTTCTTCCCCAAATTCTCGTCAGCATTTACCCGACTTTCCAATTTTTACCAATTGGATGAGCATAAAGTAATGTAACATTATGATTTTCATTTCTCAAATCATTCATTAAATTGAATACTTCTTTGTAAACTCGGGATTTAGTTTACCTTTTTGTGCATTGCTTATTCATAATTTTTGCTCATTTTTTTTTAATACTGGGTATCTTATCTGGTGTGTCCTAGGTACTAGCTATTTGTTAGTCTTAGAGGTTGCAAATATTGCCTCTCACTCTTCCACGCACCAGTTAGCTTTGTCTGTGGTGTTCTTTTGTTGAGGAAATTTCCAATATCGATATAATTATATCCACTGATTTTTTTTGCTTTTATATTTGCACTTTGGGTTCTTGTTATAAAAATAATTCCTGTAGACATCACTTCTGGATAAAATAGAGTAGTTTTGACTGACCAAACTTCCATCACAAAAGCTATAAAATCTGGACAAAGAACAAAGAACTCAAAGGTTTAAAGACATTGGAAAGTAACCACGGGAACTAAGACCTGAGCATTTAAAAACTCTGAGAGAAGGGTTAGTGCATTGAAGTGAGCCAGATATTTGTCAGAGCATTTTACCTCTAGAGGATTTACTATAATGAGTACAAAGGTTAAGCAGAAATCAATGAGTCTGAGCTTGCGGCATTCCTACAGGGATGAATATACAAAATGTAAGTTGAAGGCTACCAAGTTAGCCTGAACTTGAAGGACCCTCATCCCAGGAAAAAGAACTGCAATTGGCAGCTCCTAAGTTATAAATA
This sequence comes from Myotis yumanensis, assembly GCF_028538775.1. Lineage (NCBI taxonomy): Eukaryota > Metazoa > Chordata > Mammalia > Chiroptera > Vespertilionidae > Myotis > Myotis yumanensis. Next base: position 86,223,368 of record NW_027223755.1, on the reverse strand, counting down.
TATACGTTTAAGCCATCTTTGTTTCACCCTGGCTGGTGTTTCTCAGTGGTTAGAGCACTGGCCCATGCACCGAAGGGTTGTTGGTTCAATTCCTGGTCAGGGGCAGGTACCTGGGTAGCAGGTTCAATCCCAGGCCCTGGTTGGTGTGCATTTGAGAGGTGTCTTTCACATTGATGTTCCTCTCTCTGTCCCCCTCCCTGTCTCTCTCTCTCTCTGTCTTTCTCCTTCCCTTCCTTCCCCTCTCCTTCCTCAGTTTCCTTATCTATTAAAAAGAGGGAATTTTCATAATGGTTGTTACCACCATCTACAAACACTAAGTGTATTAATACCGCAGTCACTTCTGTTTCCTTAGCACTTTGCACCACATCTGGCAGATGGTAAGCACAGAAACAAATACTATTACTATTGATTCCTGACTGACTTGCCCTTGTCTGTCATTTGCATAACAAGAAGCTTCACATGTATACCTGCCTTTATTCTGTCCTCTTATTCTTTTATTTGAACTTTGCTGAAAACCTTTGTTTTTCTTCCTTTGTATCATTTTGTTTCCTTTCAGCATTCCATTTTAGACTCAGCTATTCATTTGTCCCTTCATCCCGAAAGCATGAAGTGCAAATATCTGGCTCTCTCTTGCCCCTACAAGCCTGTGCCACCCGCTGCAACCCCACCCAGTCTCTCTCAGTTCTCCATGGATATCTGTTGCCAATTGCATCTGTAGAGTGGGGCTCTTCTCACACGCCTCCCATTCTCTTCTGGGCACCTCCCCCTGAGGCACACACTGTTTGGCTATTGTGTCCCTAATAGCAAGCCCTTGGGAACCTAATAAATGCCTCTGCCCTGATTCCCTCCTTCCTTTCACTGACCTCACTTCATTTTTGGTTCATTCACCAAATGTTTATTGAGCATTTTCTGTGTTCTAGGCACTGAGGATATAGCATTGAACAAGCACCAAATATCCCGATCCTCTTTGTGCCATATCTTCCTCACTCTCATTCTGGGTGGGGTAGTCATTGATATAGCATGAGGGTCCAGCATTCCCAGTGGTGGGTAACAGAAGTATTTGGCCCCGTGGCAACAGGAAAGAATGAATGCATCCCCCATACCTACGATACTCCTGATTTTATCTCTCGGGGACATTACTGATTCTTTATTGGCTGAACTTCTTCTCATTCCACAAGGCCCAACTCAGATGTTGCTTAAAATGTTAAACCTTCCCTGACTCCCCCAACACACCTCTCCGAGTGCTACATAAATCTGCGTTGAATAAATATAGACACGGGTAAATAAGTGTAATTCTGGAAAGGGGCCACCAGGTTGGTGGAAGCATGGGCACTATGTCACTTGAGTTCTGGTTGATGGGACCTGGATATGTTTTTCCTTGAAGAGGGCAGGTAGGAAGAAGACATGGATACAGCCTTCAAATATCTAAAGAGCTTCCTCGTGGAGTTGAGATCGGGGAACAGAGTGGACAATGCTTTCAGGAAGGTGGAGCTGCCTTGGGAACAAGAGCAGTGCAATAGACAAAACCCCAATATCCACGTTGAGCTTCTGTCCTTGTGTTCTGGAGCCCAGGGTCTAGGCCAGCCTCCCACCAGAACCTCCTGGAGACCAGAGGATGGCGTGAGTGGTGCCAGGGGCCTTCTGGCTCGGTGAGCAGCAGAGCAGAGCCGAGCTCTGTGCACATCTCCTCTTAAGCAGACAGATTTACGCAGCCATGGCTAAGAGGCCCTGGGAAACCATTTATTGTTAGATTAAACCTGTGGTTTCTGGAAGCCTTTTTCCAACTCAGCACGCTATGCTATTAGAGGCCTGACATGCTTTCTACTCATGCAGAGAAGAACTTCCAGGGTATTATTCAAAGAGCATCCCAACCCTTTGCACAAGTTCACCCAGCACATCTGGGAGTCTCCGCTACGTTGACACGTCAACAGTCCCACTGTCTCGACTGCCGCAGTGAGGTCGCAGGAGCCGGCTCAGTGAAGAGCAGGAACTGCAGAGCGCACATGTAACCTGCAGATTGCAGTTTGCGGCTGTGTGTCCCCCAACCTCTGTTACCACTGGGCAGCTGAGCATCTTCATTCGCTCAACAGCTGAAGGAGCCAGAAGGGGAAGCCTGCGCCTTGTGCTGTGACAGGAGGGGTGTCTTCACTCACCCCTCACAGCTGCAGATCAGTTCTGCAGGCGCCTAGCTCCTGGCACAGGGGCCTCTCCTTCCCTCACTAGGGCTGTGACTACCTTGCCTTCCTTTCACTCGTAAATCATTTCTGTTCTGCCTCCTGCTCGCTTTTCTTCACTGCAACCCTCTCTGGTCTTGGAGGAGCTGACACACTCCTTTTCCAGATGGACACAAATGCTAGCAGCCCTGTCCAGCTGTTCTCTGGCAAAGCCCCCCGTCACTGCCTTGGCTTGGACCTCACAAGCCTTTGCATCTAGCCCAGACCCAGAGGCAGCAACATCTGCTCTGGTGGCTTTGGCTTCACACATCCCATGAGTGCTAGCAGCCTTCTCCAGGGTGCCCATCTATTCCAGTCAATAGAATGTTCTTAGGTTTTAGATATAAGAAAGAGCAATTCACACTCAATATGATTTTTGTGATAATTCAAGTTCTTTGGGGGTGTCATGAGGAGTATTTAAGACAGAAGTTGCAAACTACTGGCCCATCAGCCAAAAGTAGCCTGCAGGCTTTATCTGACAAATGCAAGTTAAATTTTTTTTTAATTGCTTGACAACATTTTAAAATAGGTTTGCTCCATATAAAACCTCAGATGAGCTGTTATGAAAAGAGCAGTCCTATATTCTCACATGTCAACCCCTCCTGAAACTGAGCATAGCTGCTACCCTTGGATGGGCGTGATTTCTAGTTCCCTCCAACCCCTCCACCTCGACTATTATATACCCACTCCATCTCAACCACGATCATACCTGCCTAGCCCTCGATTAACATCCAATACTGCCATGAGCCTCGCACTGTGACCTAGAATATTTTACTTTAAAAAAAGTCTTGCCCGACTGGTGTTGCTCAGGGGTTGAGCATCGACCTATGAACCAGGAGGTCACAGTTCGATTCCGGTCAAGGGCATATGCCCTGGTTGCGGGCTCTATCCCCAGGAGAGGGCATGCAGGAGGTAGCCAATCGATGAATCTCTCTCATCACTGATGTTTCTGTCTCTCTCCCCCTCTCCCTTCCGCTCTGAAATCAATAAAATATATTTTTAAAAAGTCTCTCAGCGTAAAGCAGCTTCCATTCTAACTGGGATTTAGATTAATCTTTATAAAGATGAATTAATTATAGAACATAAAAACTTAGACATGCCTATACAGCCAACCTGGACATTCATGTGACACATTTCATGGACATCTTACTGACTGTCAGGCACCAGGATTCAGAGCTGAGTAAGACAAAGTGCCTGCCCACAAACAGCTTGTAGTCTAATGGAGAAAACACGTGAGAAAGCGAACCATTTCTTTCTAACATGATATGTGCACTGTCCGGAAATATAATTTAAATTTTAATCACTCTAAAAAATAATTGATGTTTTAAAGCAAAGATAGTTATGTGTGTTTGTAGCACATGTAAAATGAAATGTTTGACAACAATAGAATAAAGATGGGGGGGAAAGAACTGGGAGAGTACTGTTTTCAGGTTGTTATAGTTTGTGTCACATAGCATTGTATTATTTGAAAGAAAATACATCAAAATCAAACAGCTGAAAATCCAAGGTAAAGACAAATCATGAAAGCAGACAGAGGAAAAAAAATAGAAACATTATATCAAGAAAAACAAAATAAGCAAGGAATGAGAAACATAAACTTCCAATGTTGTTTTATCTGAGATAGTTGGCAAGAAGATGGGATAGGGAAGACCCCCATGGGTGAATTCAGAAGTGTTAGTCGTATTCTGGTTCTCTAAGAGGATAATGGATTCATAGGTGTTTGTTTTATTATGATTTATAGCTTTGCAAGAAATATACATTCTTTTTGTATCTATTAAATATCATGTATAAAATTGAGAGATTATTTAATTTTGTATCTCCTACCAAGAAAATGTATTCTATATCAGGAAAGGCAGGTTTTGAGTTGGGGAGGTGGGGTGAATGCTATCACCTGCTGAAAAAAGACCTGGAGTCCCAGTCCTGGACACAGTGCTTCTGGTGACTGGTCCATCAAAGCCAGTGCTGACATTGGGGACTTTTAAAAATCCAGTGGCCATCGGGGGAGGGGGTGGTGTTTGTTGTCTTTTGTGACGAGGCTAAGAAATACGTGCATCTCAGTCTAGCTCTCTCCAGGGGAGATGTGAATGTTCTTAATGTGCCCTTTCTAATTTTTCATAGAATCTGTTAGTTATATGAGAATATTATCCCCAAGCCAGGTCATTGCTCTAAATTGTCTTGACGCCCAGCAAAAGCAATGAGCTAGCTCTTTATTTAAATTAGGTAATCACACTGTCTGTCCCTCAGAATCACTAGGAAGGCGGGAAAGTGTGAGCTGCAGGTGGAATTGGTTTCTAGTAAGGAAGGGTTTGGAATAACAGAGTGAGTCTTCTGTCCGGACCGTGCTTGAATGACACACCCGTGAGGTTAATTGGGTGAATCCCACATGTTTGCTTCCTCCTTCAGTCACAAGTGCATGGGAGCCACCATCTCTTAAAATAAATGCTTGCTCTAATTGGAAGCCATTGATTATGTTTGTGTTTTCACATTGTGGCCTGAGAGAACCAAACAGCCAAATAAAATTAAGTGCCAGCAGAACATAGAAGTAATTGTTGTGAAGTGGGATGTCGGCTTGTTCTGTCGGAGAGAACAGATGCAGGTGGGGAGCATCCTGTCTGCATCATGCGGTGTGAAGTCCTCTGCGAGGCAGCTCACCACTTCACCCGCAGCCAGCAGCGGGCAGGGCGGGGCCCAAAATCAAGCAAGGGCTTCCAACAATTACTCACTGCTTAGGCCTGGAAATCAAGTGCAAAAGTTGATTGGAAGTGCTGGCAAAAAATAAAAATAAAAATTATATATATATATATATATATATATATATATATATATATATATATATATTCCTAGCCGATTTGGCTCAGTGTATAGAGCGCAGGCCTGTGGACTGAAGGATCCCAGGTTCAATTCCGGTCAAGGGCACATGCCTGGTTGTGGTCTCAATCCCCAGTAGGGGGCATGCAGGAGGCAGCTGATCAATGATTCTCTCTCATCATTAATGTTTCTATCTCTCTCTCCCTCTCCCTTCCTATCTGAAATCAATAAAAATATAAAAAAAAATGTGTGTATATATACATATATATACACACACACTATGTATATGTGTGTGTGTACACATGTATATGTATACAGGGTGGGGCAAAATAGGTTTACAGTTGTGAGTATGTGAAACACAGAATTTACTATTGTATTGTTTATTAATTATTGTATAATTTTCCATTCGAACAAGTCTAAAACTACTTTTGCTCCACCCTGTGTGTATATATATATATGAATATAATATATAACATATATAATATATATGTATATATAAATACATAATATTTATAATAATACATGTAATATATAATGTATAATGATATATATAAGATATATAATATGAATATATATAAAAGATATATAATATGTATATGTTTACACATGTTCTCCCACTTTAAAAGAAGGTAATTCCCAAACTGTCACTAATTTCCTATCACCTTAGGCAAGCCCTCTGTGTCTCAGTGTTGTCATTGAATTCATTCAGTCATTTATTCGTTCAGGAGGCAATGCATGCTCAACACACACAGACACAGCATTTTGCCAAGTTGCACAGATGTGAACCAGATATTATATTCCAATACTTCTCAGCTAGCAGACAAGACAGCAAGGTAAATAATTGAAACCAACCCCTTTGACTCTCCATTGCAACATCTCTTTCATTCTCTTATAGCGCTTTCTCAATTTGTAATACTTTACCTATTTGGTGCTTACTGTCCCATTGGACTCTAAGCTCTGCGAGGGCAGGACCACCTCTCTTTGGCTCACAGCAGCGCCTCAGTACGAATGCATTTAATATTGCCTAGTGGAAGTGTGCATGGGCTGCTGGAGGAGCCACGTGGGTGCTATCCAGGCTAAGGATAGAGCATGTGTCCCAGGCCACATACAGGGAAGAGCAGCTTCCACACCTGCTTTTAAAAACCTGCAGATTAAGATTCCTTCCAACTCTCACGTGTCACAATCTTAATCCTAACATGGTAGATATTTCTGTTTTCAAGACTGCATTTTAGATGACTTATTTTTGAACCACTACAGGACATTGAGTTATTCTGAACATTACAATATCTCATTTAAAAAAATCAGTTTGGCCTGATAATATGTATATTAAGTTGTTTTTCCTTCTTTCTATTCCCATTTTTATAATTACAAAATTTCATTAAATCCTTTTCTGCTGAGGTAAACAAGAATCTTTTGAGAGCCATTGTAAAGAAACTGTGGTTAGTCCGAGCTGGTTTGGCTCAGTGGATAAAGTGTCAGCCTGCAGACTGAAGGGTCCTGAGTTCGATTCTGGTCTAGGACACATGCCCAGGTTGCAGGCTCAATCCCCAGAAGGGGGCGTGCAGGAGGCAGCCAATCAATGATTCTCATCATTGATGTTTCTATTTCTCTCTCTCCCTCTCCCTTCCTCTCTGAAATAAACATAAATACTAAAAAGAAAAGAAACTGTACTTGAACAAAACTATATAACTCATAAGGTTCTCACCATTAATTCAGCTGAGATATCAGCTTCATAACTGTTAGCCAATGATAATGAGAGGAAATTCTTTGATTGAGTGTGTCAGGCAGACCACCCTATGGAGAAAGTATATCATATACCTGTGTAATATACATGAGAAGATATTATATAGGCATATATATGACATGCATATATGAGGAAACTGTCCATCAAAGATGTTAAGTAACTTGTCCAAAGTCAAACATGAAGGAAGTGATAGAGACAAGATTGAAAAACAACTATTTGTCCCTGAAGCCCATGCCTTCATTTACAGGCCAGTATAGACATGCATAGAGTGGGGTAAGGGTATAGACCAGTGTTTCCAAAACTGTCAGCCTTCCAGGAAGTACATGGTGGTGCCATTTTCTTTGGCTAAATAGATTTGAGACACTTTAGACAGGTAGTTTTATTGCAAGACTTAGCCGAACCTTTCATATGCATATGAACATTGTAGCTTTCCAAGGTGGAGGAGAGCATGTATTTACTTCGCAAACTTTTTGACCACAAAACACTTTTTAAAGTTTTTTGGGTTTTTGTTTTGTTTTGTTTTGTTGTCCTCATGGCGATCTGCTTGATGCCTCTCAGAACCGGGTTCAGGAACACAAGTTGAAAAATATTGATGTAGATAATAAATGCCACTTCACACACCTCAGGGATCCCTTTTAGTTTGAGTGCAGCTTCAACTATGTCTTCCTGAACCACAAAACGCCTGCGTTTTTCTACATATCTTTTCTCTCTGTGTCTTAAATGTCCTCTCTCTACCGTACACACTGGATCTTCTTGGAAAACCATCTGCCTCTCTCCCTTTTCTGCCAGCCTCCCCCTGATTCCCCCAGGCCAACTTGTCACTGGCTCTTCTGCACTCCCAGTACCTCTTGTCACTTAGAACTGTAATAGGCCCTTTCCTTTCTGCCAGCCCACTGGATAGTAACTGCATTGAGGTCAGGGACTGTCTTTTTATACAGAGATCCCTACCACCTAACACAATGATTGGCACATAGGAGGCAGTCAATCCATGCTTGATGAATGAATGAATGAATGAATGAATGAGTGAGTGAGTGAATGAATGAGTCAACTAGCCTCGCTGGTTTGGGAATGGGTGGGTTAAATGAGTTTAAATTGTTGATTTCAGTCAGCTGGTAGAGAGTCTTACCTTCAAAGCTTTGAAGTTTTTGCCTTATCAGGTAGTCAGGGAAGCCTTTAAAAGATTTTGAGTGGGAAACTTAAATAATTTATTTTAAAATGGCATTTAAAGAAGATGAATCGGGGAGGCCAATGTGAAGACAAGAGGTCTGTTAGGAAGCATTGCAGCATCCAGGCATTAGGTGGTGATGGCAAAGATCACCCTCATTGCTTATGTATAGGATTGGCTTGAGATGGATGATAAGGTGAGATATTTCATTCGAAAAGCAGATATCATTGTGGAGCAGTGTAAGGAACACAAAGATGAAAAATACATACTCCTTGCTCTCCAAAGTCTCATAAGGAAGATGGATCCAAGATGCTCACAAATAATACACTATAGAAAACTATGCTGAATAGCAGTGGGGGGGGGGGGGGGGGAGAGAGAGAGAGAGAGAGAGAGAGAGAGAGAGGGAGAAAACACTAGAGAAACCAAGGCGATTCCAAATGAGGAGGTCTGGGAATATCTCAGAAAGCAGGGAGGGCTTGAGCAGGCCTTAGGAGATGGATGCGATTCCACAGCCCCAGGCTGGGGCCGGATTGAGCATTTTGTGGACACACAGCAGGGCCCCGCCCTGATGACCCTCAGCCAGTGTCCTGGCTGGTTCAGGTTGGCTCTCACCCTTCTAAGGACATACATTTTCTGCCTGGGACGGTGAAGGGGGGTCTTTGTCCCCCACACCTTCTTCAAGAATTTCAGGCCTATGTTTAGCGATCCCCCTCTCCTCCTGCCAGTTTTCCCATTCTGGCGCTTGTATGCAAAAATGAACAAAAGAGCAAAAACTTTGACATGCCTCGGTTCTCCTGGTGAGAAAGCAACCTACACGTACACCTCCTTTAATGGTCAGAAACCCGATGAGGGCCGAGTTCCCGTCCCAGTTGTACAGATTAAGAAACTTGAGGCTCTGAGACATCAGCGTATGTGCTCAGTTCAGTCGTGTATCAGCCTAATATTGAGGAGGCCTGACTCCCAGGGATACACCTTTTCAAAGGGAACAGTTTCATCAGTAGCCTGCCTGACATCCCTCTGAGAGTCTTCAGCTGGAGAAAGATGGCGAGAGAGGCCTTTTTCTCCAATTCTCATGAAAATAATTCACCCAGGCATTTTACAAACTTGAGTTTTGGAAAAACAGTGTGGCAAATTAAAGAATTCTAATTCTGCCCCCTACTAGCTTATACCTTAGGCCAGACACTTCCGTCTATCACCTGTAAACCGGGGACAAAGGGTTCCCGACCGGCACCCTCACAGGCTGTGACGAGGAGCTGATGGACAATGCACTGAAACCTGTCACAACTCGGAAAGCACCGAGGGACGGGGGTCAACTCTGCCACCTCCTCGCCTGTAAAAAAAAAAAAAAAAAAGTGAAGCCAGCCCCCGAATTCTGTCATTGGCACCTATGCGATGGGCACTGTGCATCTCCTCAGCAGAAACATTGACCCCAGGGGGTTACTGACCCTCGATGTTTTAAATAATCCCCCACTAAGGGAGCTTTTAGAAGCCAGATCTCAGAATCCTGAGTCCCTGTAGGGCTTAGCCCAGCAAGGCACAGGGAGCTCCCCTCCGAGCATGCCCTCCAATGGCCTCGCCCTTCGTCTTGACAGGGCACAGTGTCTGCTGTCCTCAACTGAGGCCAAGTGACTTGCTGCTGGAAATCAGAACTGATAGAGACGGCCTCCACCTGCCTGACAAGCTCTCTTCCCTTTTCTTCTGGGGGAGAGAGGGGAGCTGCTCAGCAGCCACCACACCCAGTGAGATAGCCCTGAGGGACTGTGCACATCTGGTCTCAGCATCAGCCTTTAATGGGAAATGTTCATCATCTGCAAATGTTTGTGCTGGTGCTGAGCCCACTGCACCGGATAGGTGCTGGCTCTCCACCTGCTCAGCACCCCAAGGCTTCGCTGGAGGACTCCTGGCTCAGTCCAGCGTTGACTGAGCCGACTGCTGGGTCTGTGAAGCTCTCGTGTGCACATTGTTTTTACAAGGTGATGTCCTGGAACTGAACCCTGAAAAACACAACTCGGAACTGCCAGATTCAGAGTTAAGGCCAGAACGAATCACTGGACACCAGATTTCCGGATCCGGGGGATCATTCCCCACCCCCACCCCCACCCCCGCAAGGGTCCTGCTTCAGATGTGTTGCTTCTCAGGTTGCATGGACATAGCTTACATTCTGCCAAATTCTTGGGTTCGTACTCTCCTGCCAAGGTCAGCAGGAACTCAGTTAATCTGCTGGGTGAGGCTAGCTGGGAACCAAAGCTGGGGAGAAGCTGATGATTTAAAAAATTCCCTACCTTGCATCAAAGATAGACCGTGCCTAGCCACATTTCAGACATCAAACAGAAACATGCACCTACTTTGCTTGGGTGACTGCTCTGGTTTTAAGTTGTTGCGAGAATAACTGTTGCAATTGTATTAAAGAGGCAACTGCATTTGAAACACGGGAGAACGGGAAGACCAAAGCGAGCTTGCCCTCAAATTGCCAGGCACCTTGTTTTGACAGGGCCAGAGTCTGCTATCCTCAACTGAGGCCAGCAGTTAACAGGAGCATTTGCTGGGCACATTCCATACGGACTGGGTGCCCAGGGGAAGGCCTCCGATTTCACACAAGGGGCTCTGGCCTGTCAGTACCTTCTGGAATCTCTGGGCAACCAGGTCCCTCTGGTCTCTGTCTGCTCAGCTCCTCAAGCCTTTTTTCTCACCTCATCCAGAAGAGTAACCTGCTCCCAGAGCCACTTTAAAATGCGGGCCTCCTTGTTCAGCCCTGGGGTGCAGAGGCCAAGATCCCAGATATGGAGCCCTGTCTACTCAGGTAGCTTTGTAGAGAGGAAAAACCATCCACAACCAGGTGTTACCCTCTGACCACATCCTGTGCAACCAGCTGTCCCTAAGGGTCCCCCGAACAGGGTCTCCATGACTTGGTAAAGCCCCTTAATATGTGTGAAAGGCGAACTTTCCCCATTGCCCCCAGTAGCACCTGGTCGTCACCCTGACTTGTCTGGGGCAGGAAGTCCTGAAAAATCCCTTTAAAAATATACAAGAGCCATAGAGAATGTGCTTTGGCCAAACACAGGAAGAATCATGTATACAGAGAGGCCCTTCTGATTTAGTGAGTCATTCATAACTCAGTGTATCACCCTTTTGTTCTGGGCAGGATTTTAATCAGAGGTGGAACTTATTCACCGGGAATGTCATCTAATTTTTCATCTGTGCACCCACCTGCTGAGAAATACTTAGGATTTTCTCTCCCCAGCTCCTGGGGTTTTTCTAATCAGAGACTGAGAGCTGAGGGTTCTGTAATCATTTTTTATATTGATATTACTGTATCACAATGTTCTGGAAATGTCAGGTTTTTCTACCTCTTGGGTACTAAGCTGACATATAAATGAAGGACCCCAAGTGATGTTGAAAAACTAAAGGACCTCGAGGGCAATAAACAGGAACCAGCCTGATCTCTCCCATCGCAGGACGCCCCTGCTGCTGAGGGAGGTCCCAGAGCTGATGGCACCTCCTCAGATAGGCGCTAGGATCTCTGCCCATTTGAAATATAAAATATAAGCAATCGTGATTTCCTAGGTTAATGAGATTCCAAGCAATCTGTGGAGTTGGCAGGTTATTTATCAAAGTGTGGGGCCCAGAGACTGAAATACAGGGGCTGTGCTTGCTTCAGCAGCCCCACAGCGACACAGGCATGGTCCACTGGAGCCCAAAAGGACTGTGAAGATCAGCTTGTCCCAGACTCTTACTTCACAGATAAGTTTTGGGGTTTGTTCAAGTTCACACAGCAAGACAAGGGGCAGAGCTGAGACCGGAACCCAGATTTCCCTGCTTCAAACCTGGTGTCCTCCCTCTCCCACCTCCCCCTGCAACCCAGACCTGCCAGTCTGTCTCATAGCACCTCATAGATCACATCGGCTAGACATTTTGTTCCCAGAAAATCGTGGGTGCGCGTAATAGAAACCAACTCTTACTAACCAGAGAAAGATATTGGGAGAGTATGGGTAGCCCTCAAAATTCACTGGAGAGCTAAAGAAACAGGCTGAGCAAAATGGGGCAAAAAAGCAAGGGTAGCTTCAGGGGGACCGGACTGCAGAAAATAATTGTCAGTACTGGCCGGGGCAGGCCTCTGAATGAGCCGTTTTCTTCTTCTTTCATGATTCCCCTCAAGAGTGAGGGTCCCTAGAGACCTTGTTCTCCAGGCCTGGCTAATTCATTGGTATTGCAAGCTAAGCAAATGTCATTTGGGATTTGGGATTGCAAAGCTTAAGCATTCAGTGGATTGCATTTCCTGGAGAGAGCACCAGTTGGCCCAGTGTGGATTACCTGCCTGTTAGGTGTGGATGCTGAAGAGCCAACGCCAAGGTCCTGCATGTGGACATTGCCACTGTTCACCCATATTTTCTTATCTCCTTGAACTCCAGCACAAGAGGAATACCTTCCCTCTCCCCTGGAAGCAGACATAGCCATGGGGCTTGAGTTCGCTCATGAAACTGGAGCAGAAGGGATGTGGGTCCCTCCTGGGATGGAAGCATGTAAGAGCTGGTGTGTGACTCCGCACATTCTCCCTCGCCTTCCACGGCCAACCCTCAGGCCTTATGTTGACACAACAGCTTCATAATCTCTGAGGATGACCCAGGTCATCAACAGAGTCCTGGTGGTTGTTACAACTGCACAACTCGGACTCTAACCAGTGCCCCTGCTCACACAGTGTCCTCTGGAGTGTTTATACAAAGGGAGCCCAGCGATGGCAAACATCCCACCACATAGCGTGGCGAGGAATCTGTGCAGCTTGAAGCCTCAGCGGTGTGATGGCAAGCTGGGCAGTCTGTCACTTTCTCCCAATCCCGTCCAGAAGAGTGTCTGCGGAATTTCATCCCATCAACCTGAGCTGCACAGGCTGAGAGGATTGTTATTGAATAAGGAGCCAATGTGCCTAGGATGTCAGGCAGGAAGTGCCTCCAGCAGCAGCCAGCTTGCTGTTTTAACGAGTGAGTGTGTGTGGAAAGGAGGAGTCAATGGCGGGTTTGTATAAAGAAGATTTGCCTCTCCCATACATACATGATTTATCTCGAGGCGTGTTTGGAGGTGCTGGACCTCCTAAAGGAGAAAAACACAATGTGTGTGTGTGTGTGTGTGTGTGTGTGTGTAGACCCCCTGATTTACCCCTGAATCAAATGACCCAGTCAGTGCATTGGTACGGGGTGGGCATGACTTGGTGCTGTCCAGCCCAAGCCTCCGGGTTGCCCGAGCTCAGTTTCCTTGCAGAACACGAATGAGCAGGACACTTCTGTGACTGCTTTTTCCCACTTCTTGAGAGTGTAGGAAAGATAGCGAGTCAGACACCGGAGAGAGAGCGTTTTGTGTCGTATTTATTCTTCAGTGCATTTCACAGTGTCCTTTTAACACGTCTGCTTTTCATCTTCCAGCCCTGGCCAGTCTTCCCAGGTCACCTCTAGGTTTGTCTTTCTCTAAGATCCTCAGAAACCTCCCAATGTTAACTTTTTGATTTATGTCCTGTCTCCATTTGACATTGAAAGTAGCGATTCTTAACTAAACTCTGTGCTCTGTGATTGGGTCTAAATTGGAAGAAAAATAATTCCAAAATAAAACAAAGTGAATTAAAAATAATTATGTGGTGCATGTATAGGAGAAAAGGGTTGCAACACCTGCAGCTTGAATTTGTTGGAGACTAGCGCCCATAATGGGATGACTCTGGGTGGAGGGCGGGGTCCGCCGGGCGTTCAGTAGGGAAGGAGAGAAAGCATTCAATCTGTCACTGCAGATGTGAAGTGAGAAGCCAAGAAAAGTCATGTGTCTGAAGGGTAACAGAACCAGTAAAAATGACTGGGACAATGATTGGAAGCCAGGATCTACAACCCAGAATAATTTGGTATAGGAAATGTTTCCTTTTTTTTTTTTCCATTTTGTATTCCTTTTTTTTTTTTCAAGTATACAGCTTAGTGGTTAGATAGTCATATGCCTTACCTAGTGTTACCCTTGATATTTCCAGTACCCACCTAGCTTCATACACAGTTATTACAATATTATTGAATATATTCGTAGATACAGAGAACAAACTGATGGTTGCCAGAGAACACGAGGATTGGGGACTGAGCGAAAAAGGTGAAGAGATTAAGAAGCACAAATTGGTAGTTACAGAATAGTCACGGGGGTGTGAAGTGCCGCACAGGGAATGTAGTCAAACCAGGTTCTTACCGACCCGGTGATTGTGTTGATGTTGAAGCCTCTGTGGTGCCCGTGGTTCCCGCATGGAGAATCCCTGGTCTTGGCGAGCGAGGAACAGAAGGATGGTGTCCAAGGCCCCTCCCCTTTTGTCCTTTTGGTTTTGTGTAGTGAGGCTTCCCTGGGAACCAAGTGCCGCATTCTGAAGACTGAAGACCCCTCCTGATGAAACACATCAAGCCTTGATGAAGTTTCTTTTTGTCTTTTACCTAAATTAATTTAGTGATTTATACGGTGCCTCCCTGGACCACACTTTATGTAGTGCAAGCATGTCAAACTCAAAGGCTAACATGGGCCAAATAAGCAAGGTTTAAGTTTATGTGGGCCACAAAAAAACAAAAGCTTCAATGTTCAGAGAAACGTAGGTTTGTTTCGATAGAGACATGCTGAATACAAAGGGCTAAAATAAATGAGTAATCGTTAACATAAAAGTTAGTATTTTTCTTCAACATTAACCAGACACTGAATAACTGCACAAATTAATAAGAGTAACGCAAGTAAACCTATTTTTCTTATTCTCCAAAAGTGAAATATTTCCTGTTGCGCACACCAAACAAGTCAGTCCAAGACTAATGATGTGGCAATCGGCTGCTAAAATATTTGTTGCTAATATTAATGGAGAGAAATGCCTGCGCATAAGGTGCATAAGGGAAATGAATGCAACACGATTATAGTAATCAGTCATTAGGGAATGTTGTAGTCCTTATTAATAATTATGTATAACAGTATATTGTAAAAATTAAGTTACGAAATTTTTATTAAAACATTTCTTACATACTGTTATATTGGCTGGGCCGCAAAAATATTTGTTGTGGGCCGAATGCGGCCCGTGGGTCACAAGTTTGACATGCTTGGTGTAGTGGAATGATCCCTTACATGTTCCATTATCCTAAGTAGAAAGGCCCGACGAAGCACTCACACAGCCAAGCCATAGCTCTGCTTGCCTCCACCCGCAGGGCCTGGCCCTGGGGAAAGCATAGGGCAGCACCTGGCTGGCCCTGCATTGTCAGCTGAACCAGGCCTGGACCCTCCCCAGCCAGACAGCACCACGGCAGGAAGGGCAGGGGTGCGGGCACAACGGCAGGAAGGGCAGGGGTGCGGGTCTTAGAAGCACATGCAGCCGTTTCTTCCTGCAGAAAGAGACATGCACTGTTTGCACCTGAGCAACCTCACGGTCACCTGGGCTGCGCCAGCCGCACCTCCTTGCTCCCTGTTTTACTCTGGGAGTTGAAGCCCGCACCCTAAGTCTCTCTTTGCCACACTGATTTCCTTCACCACGCTCATGAAAACGTGCATTATTCTGTCTGTTTGCCTGTTTTAGGTTCTAGTTTTTTGTTGTTGTTGTTTGTTTTTTTAATTTCCAGCCTTCCCCACTACAGTGTCAGCTCCTTGGTGCTAGACTACACCAGTCTTGGCACCATCGTATTCCCAACACTTACAAGGTGCCTCGTCGGTAGTTCCCGCCCGATGTTATTTGCTGAGTCAATGAATGAGCTCTTCAGTCCGGTTTTAACACGCCATCATTATAGGCTGTTTTCCTGGCTCCTGACTGAAATGTTTTGTTGTTGTTGTCATAAGCACACTTCACATGCATCTACCCTCTTAATGTATTTTAAATGTACATTATATTGCCGTTGACCGTCGGAACAATGCCGTCGAGCAGATCTCTAGAGCGTATTCATGTGCTGAACTGAAACTTTGTGCCCATTGTTCTTAAACTGACTTTCCCCTGTGCCTGCTGTCCTGGGCTTTGAACCCCAGGGACCTCCCGTGTTCCTCCCTGAATTCTGAACCCCAGTCCACACACAGTCCAAGTCTGGTTCACTGCCTGCTGGCTCCTGGCCCCGGAAATACATCGTCTCCGTCTGAACTGCACTTCCAAAGCCCGGGAAGTGGAAAGTTATGCTTGGTGCTGCCAAACTCCACAGCGTAAAGTATTCATGTTATGGACCCACAGGCCGTGCCAGGGAGGCCGTACCAAGAGCAGGGGCCCCGGCCGCTGCGGAGAGGGGCCATTTCACAGCAGTAAACACCAGATTTTTTAAAAAGTTTTGCCAACTTCACTTTTTTTTGTTTCTTGTTTGAATTTGCCATTTTTAAGATAACTAGAGCTATCTGCATTTTCCTTTCTGTGACCTTGACTGTTCTACTTACCGACCTATGAAACTCCAATACTCAAGATGTTCAATGTCTGTCTGTCACAATCATGGAAAACATTTTGCAGGTTTCCCTGTGTGTTGTAGTTTTGTTTTTTTGAGAAAGGTGAAGGTTAACAAGTCTAGAATTTTTTTTTATTTTGTTATTTACTCCGTTGCTTTTAGGACTAAAACATATTCCCCCAGCTAGTGATTACTGTTGTGTAAAAGTTACCTATCCTCCTAATTTTTGTGGCCCATAGCCTGATTTAGTAACATTAGATTCTTCATTCCTTCTCAAACTTGCCTACATTTCCACGATGAGGATTTCACTTGATTCCCCCCTGCCCCCCCAGAGGATACTAATGTGCCTTATATATGTGTAGACATACTCTGTGCTGTGGGTACACATGTTGATTATTTTGCCATTAGCACATCATGTCAATTATTCTGAACGTTATTATATACTTCAATAGATGAAGCTCCATTCCTCTGACATTATTCTTTCTTCTTATCATTATTTTATTGATTTGAGAGAGAGAGAGAAAGAGGAAGAGAGAGAGACACACGTCGATAAGAAACATTAATCGGCTCCTCCTGCATGCCCCCTACTGAGGATGTGCCCCGACCGGGAATCAAATCAGTGACCTCTTGGTGCATGGTTTGATGCTCAACCAACTGAGCCACACCAGACAGGGCCTTTTTTATTTTTCACATGGACTTTAGAATGTTTTTTTCTAATTTCAAATTAAATATCATTGGGGTGTTCATTAAATTACTTTAAAGGACTGACAACTTTAAGATAAAAGCTCTTGCCATCAGGAATGTGGAATGGCTCTCTAAATATTTACTTTTCCTTTATAAATACCAGTAGAGATTTTCAATGTTTTCCATAAAAATCCCATAAATTTCTTGTTAGCATTTTTCTTCACAGTTTATAAAAGGGGTGTGTGTGTGCGTGTGTGTGTGTGTTGGGGGCGGGGAGGTGTCTGATAGGAAGAGAGAGAAAAGTTGGGTGTGTGTGTTGTGAGTGAAATTTTCCCCTTTATATTTTAGTATTGGCTGTAGAGAAGCCACTGGGTTTTGCTGATTTTTAAATCCTATTGCATCTGAGTCTCTTAGGTTTTATAAATGTATGATTATATAGAATTCAATAATTGCAAGTTGGTCTTCTAACTTCTGATAGTTATACCCCTTATTTCTAGGGAAAAAAATCCTAGGCAAACAGCCCCTTTCCAATTCTCATTGTGACAATATCATTCTATCACTTTCTTGCTTCTATTGTCTATCATCTATTATCTGAATATTATTTCTTTAAGGGTAATCTGTCAGCTGTCAGTATATCTATTGCTTCTTTGAGAATAATCTCTTTTTTTTCCTCTGGCTGCTTTTGGGCATTTTTCTTTGTCTTTGAATTTTGCAAGTTTACTGCATGTCTAGTTGTGGATTTCTTTTTATGTATCTTCCTTGGTCTTTGCTCAGATTCTTCAAATCCTGGATTCCATATCTCAGCCTTTAAATCTTCATGTATTTCCTCTGCCCTATCCTCTCCCTGTTTTTCTTCTGGAACTCTGAAATTAGCCTATGTCGGATCTTCTCACTGTATCCTTTATGTCTCTAATACTCGCCTACCTTTACTTATTTCATTCATTCATTTCTCCTGACCTATATTTCAGTTTCTAAATCTTTTCATAGCTGTGTTGAATCTGCTATTAAACCTACCCACTGAGTTTTAAATTTTTGATTATTATAATTTTTAGTTATCTTTCCTTTAATTTGCAATGTCTGTTATTTTTTATAGTTTCTAATTCATTGCCAACATTGTCAAGCTTGGTTTACTTCACCGTGAACATTCTAAGCTTCATTGTTTTATAGACTGTAACCTCAATATTGAAGCCCCTGTAGGTCTATTTCTGTTCTCTGATGTTTCTGCTGGTTCTGGCTCATGGTGGGTTGGCTCTGCACGTGCCACAGGATTGTTTGTTTGTTTGCTGGCTGGATGTTGGATTTGAATAGAATTTTGTATAGAAATATTTTGAGGCCTGGAATGCTATCATCTCCTCAGCCCCTCTCCTCATTTCCCAACACAGGTTCTCCTTGCATCCTGTTGATATTGAGAAAATGCTCAAATTCCTTCCTTCTGTTTCCTTAGGAACTCAGTTGCAAAGATACATGCTTACTCTGAGCACTCCCAGTTAAGTTCCCTTTAGAGTAATGTTCCATAGATTCAATGTAGGATTTTTCTTTTCTACTTTTTTTTGTCCTTGAACAGGAAGAAAGGTATGCAGAGCTAGTATTTACCAACAGTAGCCCAGGTGGCAAATCCTTGGTTCTGTTTACTGGCCCTTTGGGTGCTTGGTAGATTCACCCTGATATATCCTTGTCTGGATGATTCATTTAATTCCAGAATTGCTTGCAAATTTCCAGGGATTTGGTTTTGTTTTGAACAAATGTTTATCTCCTAAGGTTCTGCTGGACTGAGATGGGGTCTTCTCATGGCCTGATTTTCTGGTTCCCTGAAAGATACAAAAAGGTAAAGGACAGAAAAAGAATCTCTGTTCCAGCACACTCCATTCTCCTCTTTGGCTCACATGCCCTGCTCCACAGGTGAGGACCATCCTCCCAGGAAGCTCTGCAGTCTTCCTCTACTGGGGAGCAGTGTTACCGAAGAGTTGCCGACTCTGTATGGACAGAGAAGAGAAAGAGGTTGAGATGGAAATGAAGGTGGAAGGAGCTAACAGACCACTGCCCACTCCCCCACAAAAGACCCTGAAGGTGTGGGGCCAGCTTTGCTGTTGGTTCACTCTGTGGCTCTCATTGCCTGAGGGGGATGCTGATGGTTTTCCAAAGCCTTTCCAGCCTCCCTTTCATCCTCTACAGGAGGGAGCTACACAAAACCTCCTATTGTGTTTGTTAACCCAGCAACACAGTCCTCCTGTTGTAAATTCCTTCAAGATTCGGGACTAATTTCAGTGTATATTTTTTTTTCTTCTTTCACAACTAGTATTTTAGTGAGACTTTTGGAACTGTTGTATCAGGACTTATAAGCTGATTTCATTTCAACCGGCTCAGCTATTTTTTGGAAACCTAATCTTTTATTAAACATTTGAGAGTGCTGAGCTTGCAAGAGAGAAACTACTTCTCTAGGGACATGTGGAATTAATAAAGGAGCTGATAGTTTTTGACAAACCATCCCTCAGGTGTCCAGTGTATATGGTTACAGATTTTCAAGTATTCATAGTGTGTATGAGGTTCAGTGTCCTGCAAAGAAATGTGACATAACCTGTCAAGTTATAACCTTTCTCACATTTGAGCAATGACTCCAAATGAATGGCCTGCTAAAGGAAAAAAAAGCATATATTATTGAAATGGAAACATACTGTATGTGTCATTTTCATAATAATTGGTGTTCTTTATAAAATTCAACTGACTTGTGAGACACAGCAGGCATTATATAGTAATCCTACTCGTATTTTAGATAGCTTACTGAGATCATTATTTTCAGAAAATAAGCATATTGAGATATTTTTATGGCCAGTGTGGTTCCAAGCTTATTAACTACTTAAATTTGTAACATCTCTCCAACGAGTTTAGAATATAAGTTAACGATGTTGTAAAACCATTTATGTATTGCTTTGTATTAGACTAAAATGGTTGTCTCATGGTTTTCTGGCTGGACCAAATCCCAACCTCAGTGGATGCATTTCTGGAAGGCCTAATTCTTCTCAGTCTCTTCTTTTAAAGGTAATTTTGTTCCCTTCATATTATTTTGCTATTCTACCACAGCTCTTAGAGACAGTTCTGGTGGCCATGTAGGATGAGTATAGTATTTATATCAGAATTCAGTCCCCATGAGAGAAAATCAGATTTTCGTCATTGAGTTGGGAAAATCAACCCAGGCAAAGATGAAATATGGGATGCGTTCCCACCAAAACCAGAAGCAAACAGATCATTAGTCAAATGAATGAAAAAGCAGGATACTCATAATTACTTGATATTCTTCTAAAATTTCTAGGCATTTCAATTAAATAAAAATAAGAGGAATGATTAAAATGAGATAAAATTGTCAAGAGAACCATTAGAAAAAGCACTACAATTAAAAATGGAATTGAGCGAGTTAGCTGAATGCAGTATAAATATTACAGTCAGTTTTTCTTCTATAACAAAAAACCACACACCACACACAATGAGATGGAAAAAATTTCATTCCTCATAACAAAAAAAATATGAAGCACACAGGAATAACCTGAATAAGAAATATATGAAATTGAAATAAATCAAACTAACCTACTGAGAGCTAAAATAATCATTGACTAAATGAACAAGCATATCATGCTCTGAGAAAGCAAAATAAACATAGTAAAAATGTGGATTTTTGTTCAAATTAGGCATAGGTAATGCAATCTGACTCAATATTTCAGTGGAATTTTTAATGAAATAACAGATGTACTCTAATTGCATCTCAAAGGATAAAAGCTTGAGAATATGAAGAAGAAAAAAACTTTTGGTTGAGAAATGCCAAAAAGAATAATTAAGATTTGTTTAACAGGATATTAAAACACATTATAAAACTGTAGTACTTCCATCAGTGAGGTCAGCAGAACAATAGGTAATAGGTCAGTCTAGAAATAAACTCCTATGTAAATAAGAGTGTAGGCTATGACTGAGGAGACGCTGTGTCAGAAAGGGGAACCCCACAAGTTTGACTTGGGAATGTGGTTACGAAATCAGGTACCAGGACCCAGTTTCAGTAGCCATTGGATTTTGAATTCTGGAGAACTTGACAGAGTATGAGACCAAGTTCCCAATCCTGATAAATCTTGGGAGGTTTTATCAACCCCATGATTTCAATCTGGGCAGCACCATGGGAGGCAGCCCACACCTGATCCCCAGGGAAACATCCACAAATCCCTCAGACTTGACCTTTGGTCCGGTATTATTTCCTCAGCCTCTCCTCTAGTCTGCCCTTCAAATTGAGATATTTTTACAGGCAGTGTGGTTCCAAGCTTATTAACCACATAAATTTGTAGCATCTTTCCAATTAGTTCAGAATCTAAGTTAATGATATTGCTGAATTATTTACATATTGCCAAAAGAAGAGTCAGAAGATGGGAAAATATTTTATTGCTAATAACAACAAATATATGAAACATTTAGGAATACTTGAATAAGAAACATACAGAATTGGTATAAATTAAACTAAACTACTGAGAACTAAAGTAAACATTGACTAAATGAAGAAGAGGCTCCCGACTCCTGACCTATAAACTTGCACATGATTGACCCTAAGAACTCATTCTCTTCTCTCCCAACCCACTGCCATAGGCATCTGTCCTTTGGCTTTGCTGGTGTTTCCAGTCCTCCTAAATGGAAAACTCAGACTCTCTTTCTGGACCTTTGGCTCCATGTGACACACATATTCACTGTCTTCTTTTGATACTCTTTCCTCCTGTTTTGAAATAACAATGTTATTTGTCTATTTCACCCATTTAAAGTGTGCAATTCATTGATTTTTTTAGGATATTCAGAGAGTTGTACAACCATCACCCCAGTCATTCTTAGAACATTTTTATCACCCCCAAAATGAACCTGAACTCGTTAGCGTTCAGTCCGCCTTTGGTTTTTAACACACTTTTCCTCCCCTGGTTATCCTAAATTGTTCTTTCTTAGTCTTCTCTTCTTCTGGAGTCTTAAATTTTTCTATTTCTCAGTTACCAATGCTCAGCCTTCTTCTCATATTACTCCCAAACTCAAGGAGATCTTCTTCAAGCCCATGTTTGAACCTGGCACTTCTATGACTCTCATAGCTATACCTCAACCCGAGACCTCAATCCTAGGCTTCAGTCTTCTCGTTGCACCTTCTAAATGCACATGTCCATCCAGTAGTCTTACAGGCACTTCAAATGCTATAGGTGCAAATTGAACCTATCTTGCCCTTCCAGCCCACTCACATATTCTGCCATAGATGTGCTCTTCCTCCAATGCAACACATGCCACACACACATTGTCACGTTGTTCACTCTCACTCAAGGTTAGCCTTGGCATCCGGACCCCTCCTTCTCCCTCACCCTCCATATCCAGCCTGTCACCGGGCTCTGACGATTCTGAATTCCTATGCATGTCTGACCTGCATGTTTTACCTGCATCCCTCCTCTCTGCTGCACTGCTGCTGTCTTAGTTCACACATCTTTTACCTCTTGCTTTGACTTCTGCAAAGTCTGGTCTCACTACCCCCAGATTGGCTCTCTCCCTAAACGGTAGACATAAGTATGGCCTTGCTGGCCAGAGAGCCATCAGTGGTGTGTGGCCAGTGCACGTCACCTAATAGATCAAGTCCAAACCATTTAGTAGAGGGTTGCTAACCTTAGGCAGCTATCCTCCTGCATACCTACTCCACCACAAGACCCCCGACCTTTCCCACACATGCCCTCCCCTTTACACATTAGCATGCTTGAAACTATTTGGAATTTCCCCTTAGCAGAATCTCTCTCTTCATTCTCTCCTCTGTTCCCACAATACCTTATACCTAATCATATCTTGGCATTTCCACATTTTTGTGGTTTTGTTACATGCCCCTATGCCCTAGTAGAACATGAGTTCTTAAAGAACATGTACCCCCTCTCAGTCCTCTCGGATCCTCAGTACCTAATACCACACCCACAAAGTAGAAGACATGCAATAACTCTGTTGATCCATTGCACAGATGGATGAATAAATGCATGAGCAAAGGAACTTTCTCTTAATTCCTTTCAACCCGGGACGTGACTTGCCAAGGGGAAGCAGGAGTGGGTGCCATGTCGGACATTGAAAGGAAAAGCTGGCTCTGTCACTGCCGTCAGGGGAGCTTCAGGCCAGCATTCTCCACTGTGGCTGCCATGACTTTGAATTGTCATGCGGACCCAGCTGGATTTAATAATGAAGATTTCAAAGGGGACATTTGCCGCAGGGGTTGAGGGCTTTCTAGGTCACCTGAGATGATGAATCACTCCCTTCAAAGCAGACAGAACTTGCTACTTTCTTTTTGATTTCTGTTCAAATGGTGTTGGGTTGTTTGCTAGGACTTGGATCCCACTCCGAATTTCCAAGCTTGCTATTTCTCTGAACCCTCAGATTGACTTCACATTTTAAAATCGTGCCTGTGTTTGCTGGAATGGATCAAATCGACTCATTCTACTGGCAGCCCTGATGGTTCCGAGCCTGTTACTATGGAAATGAATTTGTTACTTCTGCGGTTCCTTCCTGATTTTCAGGCTGCACAGCAACATTTGCAACGCTCCTGCGAACCTCTCCCCACAGAGGGGAAGGATGAAAATAGAATCCTAGGGGTGGGGAGCCAGGGATGTGTAATAGTCATCAGCCTTTGGCAAATGTCTTGGTTCCAGATCAGCGCATCTCACTCTTGTTTATTTGTTTTGTTTATAGTTTATGTGCCAAGCTCAGCACTTCCCTGAGCTCGCTCACTCTGCCCAACATAGCTCACTCTATTAGAAAAAGACAATATTCTTTTTTATAAAGTGACTGTCTCCAACATACAGTACCATCACCAAGGGACTGATGAGGCCCAAGTTGGGAGTATGGTGACTTCATGACCCCTGTACCCACCTCCCTAACTCCAGGGTTGTGGCCTTTGTCCAGGTTTCATTCCATTGATTTATATGACATTTTGTGTCTTGGTAGCGGACAGCCTCAGCCCTGTCCAACACTTTGATAAAGGGAAGGAAAGAGGGCGCTCAGACCTCCTGAGATTCTGGGCCATCTCCAGCACTGCTAACAATAAATAGGAGGAAGGGAAACAGATTTATAATTTCAGGACTTCAAAGGCTCCTGAGTTCTGAGACCTCTTAAAGCAGCGGTTCTCAACCTGTGGGTCGCGATCCCTTGGGTTGCGACCCCTTTGGGGGGTCGAACGACCCTTTCACAGGGGTCCCCTAAGACCATCGGAAAACACATATATAATTACATATTGTTTTTGTGATTAATCACTATGCTTTAATTATGTTCAATTTGTAACAATGAAAATACATACTGCATATCAGATATTTACATTATGATTCATAACAGCAGCAAAATTATAGTTATGAAGTAGCAACAAAAATAATTTTACGGTTGGGGTCACCACAACATGAGGAACTGTATTAAAGGGTCGCGGCATTAGGAAGGTTGAGAACCACTGTCTTAAAGGGAGCTCCTCATTCTTGTTATCATCTTACATTGTCAAATAATCGGGGTTCATTCCTTTATTCATACAGCATCAAATACTTTTGAGAACCTGTTTTGTGCCACACACTTTTCTAGACACTGGTGGTATGACAGTAAATAAACAAAATGTGTGTGTGTGTGTGTGTGTGTGTGTGTGTATCACTAACCACTATTCTCATAGAACTTAGTGTGGTGGAGAAAAAAGAAAGTGATCAAATGAATATGTGATAGGTCAATGATAAGTGCTATACACAATAGAGTGGGACGAGGGAATAAAGTGTGGAGGGAGTAATACAGGGTTGGCAAGACGGTCAAAGTGAATGAAGCCAAAGAGTTGAGATGGGGATGTGGAGATGAAGTTGGAGTTAACCAGGTGTGGTAGGCTGAATAATGGCTTCTCCAAGATGTCCATGTCTTAATCCCTGGGACCTGTGACTGTATGTCACCACATGGTAAAAAGGGCTTTGCAGATAGATACCATGAAAACCTCAAGATGGGGAACATCACCCTGGATTATTCAGATGGGCCCAGAGTAATCACAGGGTCTTTATAAGAAGGAGGCAGAGGGGTCAGCTAGATAAAGAGAAGCTATAAGGAAGCGGAGGTCAGAGAGTGAGAGATGCTGTGCTGTTGGCTTTGAGGATGGAGAAAGAGGGAGGAAAAGGAGGAATGCAGGAAACCTGGAGAAGCTGAAAAGCTTCAAGGAAATGGATTCTGCCCTAGAGCCCCCAGAAGAAACAGCCCGACCAAGACCTCAGTTTTAGACTTCTAACCCTCCGAATTATAGCAGAATAAATTTGTGTTGTTTAAGCCACTGACTTTGTGAGTAATGTGATACAACATCAATTGGACACTAAGGCAGAGATCAGATTATGTAGTGCCTAGAAGAGCCTGGTATCCTTGTAGATAAGGATATTGAACTTTAATAAGTGTGAATCAAAACCATGGGAATGTTAGGAGCAAAGGAGCGCCATGACCCAATTTGTGTATTTGCATAGTCATTTTGGCTCTTGGTTGGTAGACCGGCTCAGAGAGGGAGAAGTTGAAGTACGAGACCAGTTAGAAAGAAAAGTGATGATGGGGTAGTGTGGGAGGCAGTGAGAAGAAGTCAGATCTGGGATGTTTTAAAGATAGAGAGACAGCAGGACTTGCTGATGAACAAGACTTTAGGAATACAAGGAAAAGAAGCCCTGAATATAGCTCCTAGCAAGTAGCTGGAGCAAGTAACGGGTGGGATGGAATTGCCAGTGCTGAAAGGCAAAAAAGACCAGGAGGAAAGGAATGGGTGAATGGGGGGTTAATTATTGGTTACTTAATGTAAAAGTAAAATTTTATTTGCTATTTTTAGAGGATGGGAAGATTTAAAAATTGTGTTTTGGATGTAAATTTGAGACGGTCATTAGATGCCCAGATGCGAAGTTTAGTAATCAGTTTTATGTACCAGTCTAGAACTCAGGTGTGAAATAATAGAAAACATATACTTTAGTTTTCTGCCCCTGGATCCTGGCACAGAGCTCCTAAAGCCCTTGTAATTTCCTAGGTGATAGGAGTGCCTTTGTTCTAATGAGGTAACTTCTAAATGGCTCCCGGATGGGGGCTGGCCACCAGAGAGACCAAGCCATGATTAGAAGCTTAGAATTTTCAACTCCACCCCAACCTCTGGGAAGGCAAGAGGGGCTGGAAATAAAATCATGATCAATCATGATCATCAATTAGCTAATCATCAATGAAGCCTCCATAAAAATACAAAAAGTACAGGGTTTGGAGAGCTTCCGGGTTAGGGAACACATCCTCATGTTGGGAGAGTGGCATAGCCCAACTCCATGGAGACAGAGCACCCACACTCAGGACCCTTCCAGACCTCATCCTGTCTATCTTTCATCTAGCCATTCACCTATATCCTTAGCCCAGTGGTTCTCAACCTTCTGGCCCTTTAAATACAGTTCCTCATGTTGTGACCCAACCATAAAATTATTTTCGTTGCTACTTCATAACTGTAATGCTGCTACTGTTATGAATCATAATGTAAATATCTGATATGCAGGATAGTCTTAGGCGACCCCTGTGAAAGGGTTGTTCGACTGCAAAAGGGGTCACGACCCACAGGTTGAGAACCGCTGCCTTAGCCCATCCTTTATCCTATAATAAACTAGTAAACATAAGTGTTTCCCCTAGTTCTGTGAGCAGTCCTTGCAAATAATTGTACCCAAGTCATGTGAACCTCCAATTTGTAGCCAAGTTGGACAGAAGTTGTGAATAACCTGGGGACCTACTATGGGGCACCTGAAGTAGCAGGCAGGATCATGGGAGTGAGCTCTTAGCCTGTGAGGTCCTCACTAACTTATTTAGGTCAGACTTTTGAGGGGAATTAGAGGACACCCAGCTGATGTTACAGACAATTGCTCGTGTGGGGAGAATCCCACACACAGCTGGTGTCAGAAGTGTTGTGAGTGTGGCAGTAGGGTGAGACTAAAAGAAACACACAGGAGGAGTGTGTGTTTCCAATTCATCAGGGGAGAGTTGGAACCAAAGAAATAAATTTAAGAGTCATCCAGAGAGCCAGAGAGGGAAAGGGAAGGAGATGAAGAGAGGTGGGTTGAGCCTTGGGCCATTTCTGAATTTAGAGACCACCTGAGCCACGCAGCCACAGGAAGCAGAGCGAAGTGCACTCAACAGTAATGCTGAGGTAATTACCTTCCTCCTGAGCCGGAATCCAAGCTGGTAGAGGAAATAGAATCAGCCCTGGGAGAATGATAGACTGTAGAATTAGCAGGTTAATTTCATTCCCAGCTGCACCTGAAGTTGATGAGCTCAATTTAAGGATCAAACCAATCAACCTTGAGCAGTTGTGAAACTCTCTCCCGTGGTCGGCAAACTGCGGCTCTCGAGCCACATGCGGCTCTTTGGCCCCTCGAGTGTGGCTCTTCCACAAAATACCACGTGCGGGCGCACGTACAGTGCGATTGAAACTTCGTGGCCCATACGCAGAAGTCGGTTTTCGGCCTGGGCGAGTCTATTTTGAAGAAGGACTGTTGATATTTGGCTCTGTTGACTAATGAGTTTGCCGACCACTGCTCTAACCCCTGCTTTTCATGGCTTTCACTTACATGCCATGATCTGTTGTGTTCCTGGGCGGCTGTTAATTCACTTCACAATGAAGTTGAATCTGGTCGTAAGCCTCCCGAACCGGAGCTGTTGGAGCCCCTCCTCATCCCTAGAGGCGAGTGAGCATCCAGGGCACCTGGGGCTCTGGGAGGTTCCTCCCGGCCCTGCTGTGGGCTGATGCTTAGAAGGCTTGAGTGCTTCTCAGAGGATCTTCTCCATTTGGCCCTCACTCTCTACGCTTGAGAAAAGCCTGGCCAGCCTACCCACCTTCCTGCATGCATGGCATCTGGGGAAAACTACAAGAGGGCCCAGGTCTTTACAACTTTCAGAAACGCCTCACGTTTTTGGCCTCTGAAAGGCAAGCCTCGGCCCACAGGAGACTTGCTACTGTCCCACCAAGAGTTTCTCTCCCTTCGCCTACACAGGCCTCGGCTTCTCCCACAGAATCTTCAGAGAGGAGGTAAGTAAGGTTCCCTTCTGGATGCCTGGCCATTCCGTTTTGGTGCTAAAAGTCTAGGGCAGGGGTCCTCAGACTTTTTAAACAGGGGGCCAGTTCACTGTCCCTCAGACCGTTGGAGGGCCGGACTATAGTTTAAAAAAAAACTATGAACGAATTCCTATGCACACAGTGGCGGCAAAAACACCCGGCGGGCCGGATAAATGGTTTCGGCGGGCCGCATGTGGCCCGCGGGCCGTAGTTTGAGGACCCCTGGTCTAGGGCTATCAGTGGCCCCCAAGACATGGTGTCCCCTACTCAGAGCACAGAGACAATGTTTTTCTAGCTGGAAGAGGAAAGTGCATTCTGATTTGTTTTATCACAATTCATCTAAATATTTTATGATTTTATGATTTCCCTCTTAAAGTGAACAAAGACACTCTGGAAATATAGCAACTCTGTTTTCGTGTCCCAATGCCCCTTAACTTTTTTCTTCCCCTGCAGTCAGGGGAGACTATGGGCAGATTTTTCTGGCCACTCTCAGAAAATAAAGCTTCCGTGCCGTGGTCACTTTAGTACCATCTACAACACAGACTTTCCGTCGTTAAAATGTCGGACAAAACTGCCAATTTGATTTAATGTTACCGTTTCTCCCGGGCCCCCAGCCCTGCCCCCAGTCGTGGGGGGAGATTGGCAGTTGACACGTCTCTCTTTCCCTCCAGCTCTCCGGCTCACTGTTCCTCCAGCTCCCTCGCTGTGGGTTCTGAGCCATCAGGGGCTGGTCTGGGCTGGGCTGGGGTGCAGGGAAGGAGTGGAGGTTGTTCCTATTGGTGGCCAGCTGTGGTGTTGCATCTCAGCTCCCCAGACTTGGCAGCTGGTTAAGGCCTCCTGTTTCTCACGTGGGCGTTTTCATGTTTTTTTCGGACACCCTTGCTCTCCTTCCTCAGGACCTCTCCCCTGCACTTCCCGTGTCAAGTCAACTCCACCTCTACCCCGGCTGGCACTCCCTCTTCTTCATACTCGGGGTTTGGTGGGGCCTCTAGCTTCTCTTGCTTCTCTGCCCTGAGGCTCCTTGCTCCCCATAGGCAGCTGTTTCTCCTTTGCTCTCGCACGCACACTTCTGACACCAGGTGTGCGGGTTTTCCGCACCACGCAGTTCTGACACTAACTGCCTCAGGATAGCATCAGATCCCACAGGTTAAGGGCTCAGTCCCACATGACTGCCCCCCGCCCCCCCCGTTTCTGATGCCAATCACAGTCTCAGGCTGTCTGCCACCTGACTGAGCTGCTTTAAATTAGAGTCCCCACTACCCCCTCCTCAAGTGACCCTCTAGATAACCTCATGCCAGCTCTGTCTCATATGGTCATCTGGACCACGAGAACCTTATGCTGTGCCTACAGAAAGCATGCATCCAATGTCCCAGGACCATCCTGTTTATGCCCGTTCTTCTAGCATAAGACGTCCATGCTCAAAAGTATCCATTTCATGTGGAAAGTTATGTGGTGGTTCTACCTATTTTCTACAACTTCTGGGGGTGGAGAACGCCTAACACAGCCACCTTTCCCTCCTTCTACCATCCTCTACCACTTAGTAAGCCTTTAGGTTTCCCAGGCAGAAGTCAGACCACAGTCTGCTCTGCCTGAGCATCAGGAACCCCAGTGGAGACCCTTCTCAAGGCTTGAGAGGAGGGGCAGGTGTTCCCCATGCCCCCTTTCCAGTGGGAGGGTTTGCAGCCTGCTGGTGGCACTGCTCTCTGGAGTGGTCTGGGCACTGCTCACCCAGGGGTATGGGTGAACCCAGTACCAAGTTTCCCTCGCCGTCTTTCTGGTACATTTTTCATGGTGCAAATCGATTAGAATGTGAGCTACCTAGAGAGGGGGCTTTATTTTGTTTGCTGTCTAAATCGGAGCCTCATACATAGTAGCTATTTAATATTTACTAGTATTTGTAGAGTAAATGATAAATGGCGTGTCTGGCATCTCACTTTTGAATATAGTTTCTATTGTCTTTGGATCTTGCTCAAAACCATTTTAAAACATCATTAATCATGGCCATGTATAATTTTACACAAATGTGATAATATAACATACAGTGTTAATGTTTCAGTGCTGCTTTTTTCTTTGCATTTTGGCTGAGCTCCCCTACCCCTCTCTCCTCTCCCATTTTCATCTCCCTCAACCCATGTTAACCATGTATATACAAAATATAAATATTTACACACATGCACACATGGTACTGTGTTTTCTTTGAGACAATGTTATACAAACTTTTATGCACCATCCTTTTCTTATTCAGTCACTCTTCATGGATAGTCTTTATTATTTATTAAATACTCACATGTATTAGGCTCATTTCTGGCTTCTCTAGTCTATTTCACTGGTTTATTTGTCTGGTTGTTGTTGTTTTTTCCTGCCAACATTATGTTGACTTGTTACAGTAATGATTCTCAAAGAATATTCCCTACTCCAGCAGAATCAGCATCACCTGGGACCTTGTTATAAATGCAAATTATTGGCCCCACCCCAATCCTCTGAATCAGAAACTCTGAGAGGGGACCAGCCGTCTGTGTTTTAACAAGCCCTCCAGCAGATTCTGATGCAGGCTGATGTCTGAGGATGCTTCAAAATGGCTTTCTCAGATGTGCTTACATGCTGTACTCTCTCATAAAGTAAATTCCTCCTAATTAGTCTTTTATTTCAGACTTTCTTAGTTCTTCTTGAGCCTTCGTTCTTTCATATCACAGTAAGATAATTTCATCCAATTAAAAGCCAAAAGCTTGTGTTGCCATGGCCAGGTGGCTCAGTTGGTAGGAGCGTTGTCCCGTACACCAAAAGGTTGAGGGTTTGGTTCCAAGTCAGGGCACAAACAGGAGCAACCAATCAGTGTTCCTCTCTCACATCGATGTTTCTCTCTCTCTCTCCTTTCCTCTCTCTCTCAAATCGATAATGCATGTCCTCCGGTGAGGAAAAAAATAAAAGCTTGTGGTTCCAACGAGAAAATGCAATAAATTACATAGAAATGAGATAATTGGAGTTTTTGTAACGTTAAATACTTATATTTGAGAACATAAAAATGTCTTTTAATTAGTCATAAATTAGATTTCATTGCTTTATTTTCATAAAAATCACCTGGCTTTCTTGCTAAATTTATTAGTAAATATTATAGTTTGAGATCACTATATTGGGTTAAATACTTTCCCCATTTTCATTTCTAGATTCTCATTTCTATAATAGAGAGGAAACTATATGATAACTAAATATTTTTCTTATATATAGTCACTTTATTACATTTTCAACAAAAACATAATTGTGTTTCTTTTTTCCTGTCTATAGACTCTTCTTGATTTATGCTGCATTCACTAACCCACAGAGCAGTGGTGAAAAAAATTATAGCAAAGCAAATGCACCTGTCCAGTTCCCAATTTAATTAAAAATGGCTTTACTGTTTCAACATTTAGAATAATATTTACTTTTGGGCTTTAGTTGTAACTGGAACCAAGGTTCAGTTGCGTGCCATCACAAAAAACAAACTCATGAGATTGATGCTGGTGAAAGGGGAAGAGGTTTATTCAAGTGCTGGGTCACCGGAGGAGATGGGGGACCCTTGTCTCAAAGCCCATCTCCATATCTCAGTGCAGGCAGAGGTTTTCATAAGGAGGGAGAGGGAAAGCAGAACCAACAAACCAAGGGGAGAGGTGTGAAGTTCTCTACATGCAGCCAGTACAGTCCATTCCGATGAGGGTCTCAAAACTGGTCCAGTGATGGTCTGGTGTGCAGCATCCTGGTCTTTGTCATCCTGGTTCTACAGTCAAAGATCAGCAAATCTTCCGGAACTGGGATGACTGAAGGTCGGAGTCTGTATCTTCTGAAGTTAGTTCCTAGGATTCCTGTGCAAACATGCTGTTTGTCTACAAACTACATATTAGTCAGAGTTAGCAGTTACAGAAACAAAGTCAAAAGAATGGTGGGGTGGGTTACAATCTTCCACTATTACACAGTGGTAGTTAATACATTTGAGGCAGTTTCCTTCTGGTCCTATTTTAATTAGTAATGGCTGTCGATTTTTATCATATGTCTTTTCAGCATCTATTGATATTGGCTTGTTCCTATATTTTTCCCCTTTAATATGTTGTCATTTTTTGTGTCATTCTGTAGCAAGAATGAAACACAAATTGCTGTCTCAATCAATGTTCCTGTTTCATTGGTTTTGCTTTAAAAAAAAAAAAAAACAAGCACAGGGATTCTAATTGCTTACTTGGATAAGTTATTTGAAGCCAGGAGGCTGGGAGGAATACAACATGAGCAGCGGTTCTCAACCTGTGGGTTGCCAACCTGTGGGTCGCGACCCCTTTGGGGGTCGAACGACCCTTTCACAGGGGTTACCTAAGACCATCAGAAAACACATATATAATTACATATTGTTTTTGTGATTAATCACTATGCTTTAATTATGTTCAATTTGTAACAATGAAAATACGTCCTGCGTATCAGATATTTACATTACGATTCATAACAGTAGCAAAATTACAGTTATGAAGTAGCAACGAAAATAATTTTACGGTTGGGGGTCACCACAACATGAGGAACTGTATTAAAGGGTCGAGGCATTAGGAAGGTTGAGGACCACTGAACATGAGTCAGATTAGCTAATGTACAAATGTAGGCACACCTAACTCTTGGTGCTGTTTCCTCTTTGATCAGCTCAACTAAGCAAAAACTACAAATGAAAAATAATCATCTGGGACAGAGATGGTGCAGTGGGTCAGAGCGAAGGTTTCCAGGTCAGACAGGTCTGGGTCCAGATTTTGGTTCTGCCACTTGTGAGCCAAGCAACTTCGGGTAATAAAAATGGCGAGTACTTACTCAGTTTGGACTGTGTTTTTCTAACATTTTGTATGGATACATTGGGTTACTTGCTTCCCCTCTCTAAATCACATTCTTCCCTTGACTAAACTGAGAATATTGTATCTACTTCACAGGGTTGTTATATGAATTACAAAGAATTCAAAAAAGTTAGCTCTGTGTTCTCAGTGAAGGTTTATTTTTTTCATAAAAAGACTTGTCTTTTTCCCTTTGTAACTGCCAAAAATTAACCTACCATGAAGCAGAGGGAGTCACTTGTAGGGATTCTTGGCCGAACACCCAAAACCTCTCATCTGATAAATAGTTTCCTGTGGAGGTGGGGTGGAGGTTCCTTTGCCTGCTGGCCTTGAGCCTGTGCTCACGGTCAGCACATCTTCTCTACTGACCGTGGTCTGTGGGCACTGCCTTTTCCTCGCCACAGTGGGCTGAGCAGAAAATAACAAAAGTGCCAACAGACCACATTCTCCCCAGGGGGACAGAGACTTATGGGGTTCCCGGAATTTGAGCTGTTCATCGCGTGCGGTGAGAACCTTCCCTAGGCTCCTTTAGCCCTCCCTCCCCCTTTCTCGCCTTGGAATTTCCCAGATCCACCCCATGTGCCCCTTACGGCAGCTGCTTGCTCCATGGCTGAGCAGAGGATTTGGGGCAGGCTATACCACTCGTCTTCCCAGTGTCAGGATCCAGTGGTTGGCTTCCCGTCATGACCTCCTCCATTGGCCTGTAGTTGGAGATGGTACCTTTGGCCCAGACCCTCAGTAACTGGCTTCATTGTGCTACCGTTCAGCACCCACCTCAGCTGGCTTCCTGCCACATTTCCCGAGGCTGCCAACTGACTTGCTGTTGACTTCAGTTCCTTCCTGGGAATCCAGGCTCCTCTGTAACTTCTCTGAGACTCAGTGGCAGACTTAACCTCACCCTAGCTATGGGGTGGTTTGTCCCAGTCCTGGTGGAAATCTAGACTCCTGCATTGCTCCTTACATTTGCTAACACAGCTGGTGTTGCCAATCCTGGGAGTCCCCGGATTACCAATCCCCTCACCCCCAAACACAGCCCTCCTGACTGTGCACTCCACCTTGCTTGGCGTGGCTCCTGTGTCCCCACGCACCTGGACTTCCCACCGAACCCTGCTTTCCTCTAGTCCCGCCACTCACCACTCAGAGTCTCAGAAATCACAGTAAAAACCAAAAGCTTTCCTAGGATCTCTCCTTGGTGAGAATGTCCCTGGGGAATCCGAAAAAGAGAACTGTTCTCTTGTCTTCCGGACCAGTGGACTGGGGATTATACACAACACGGAGACTCGAGCAGTCCTGCCTTCACGTCTGCTGAGGCGCCGGATCTCGGTTCCCACCTGCTTATGAGCTCAGGCTGGAGAGTGCGAGCGCACCTGCAGTAACTCACACATTGCTTCTGCTTCAAGTGACCTTGTGTAGCTCGGCTTCCTGTTATTAGTCTTGATGGCATTGATAGCCTCTTAGGTCTTCCTACGTGACAAATGGATCTCTCTGTTCCTCAGGAGGCAGTGAGAGAACCTAGAAATATTTTTTGATCTATAATCTGTCATTGAAACACATTTTTTATTGATTCCACCTCTACTTACTGTATCGCACAGTCACATTAGTTGAACATATTCATATATCAGTGCTTAAAATCCTCATTCGGTTAGCAGCAGAGCAGTTGTTACAGGTTTATAAGTAGGGAGCTAATAAAATAGTATCCTTCTTCCCCCCATAGAATAAAAACAAGGTAGCTTATACTGCAATTCAGAAAGTAAACTTAGCACAGTGGGTCGCAAGCTTTACTATGCATCAAAACTATAGCTTTCTGGGTCCTGGACCCCCCAAGATTCTGATCTAATTGGTTGAGTGAGGAGCCCAACAGCGGTGATTGTTAGTAGATGGTTTTGAACCACACTTTTGAGAAAAGCTGGTTTAGATTAGAGAACTTTGTGTTTTGTTTTTTTTTTGTTGTTGTTGATGGTGGTTTTTTAGATTCAAGAACTTTGGACTAAGAGGGAAACACTTGGGTTTTAATTCTAGCTCAGTGGCCTTAGGTTTCAATCCTTTGATTTTCATTTTCCAGTCTCTAAAAGGGGAATAGCAATAACTGCCCTTTTTGTTATTTCAGACATGATTTTCATGAAGGTTGTATGTACAGGCCACCGACCTCTTTGAACAGACTATGAATGTATCCACAGTAAAAGTCATCATAAACCTTGTGCTTTTAACTCTGTGGGAGAATAGAAGTACACTTGAGTCCTTTTCGGTTATTTCTTTGAAAAATAAACAAGGCACATTCTGGAGACACCAGCAAGAAGAACTTAATGATAAACAGTTAGTAGACAGACTATAAAAACCTAGCAATCTGGTTCGGTTAATGAAGGGATGACATTAACGGTCTCTGAGAAAACAATTTATTGCAGCATAGCAATTTATGTACAGAAAAGTGACATTGAAATGGCAAAGAAACAATATATTCTGATATTAAATTAAGGAAAGAACATATATAGAGCTTAGAACAATTTCTGAAAATGTTTGAAATAAAAGCTTTGGCACTTAAAGTGATAAAACTTGAGGTAAAGGTTGTTCATTCCACAAATATTTATTGCACATCTATTATGTATCAGGCATAGAGGAAATAGCCTTCATGGAGCTGACTTCCTTGTGAAGAGGATGAGGAGATTATGGGTATTATGTCATAAAATCATATTTACAAGCAACCAACTCTTGAACAAACTTGTGGGAGGTTAAGTAAATTACAGTAGAGTATAAGTAAATTGTAGACTTGGTCTGTCCAATACAGTAGCCACAAGCCACATGCAACTATCTAAACTTAAATTTAAATGAATTAAGATTAAATGCCATTCAAAGTTCAGTTCTTCATTTGCATTAATCACTTTCAAGTGCTCAACAACCACATTGGCTAGTGCTGTGCTATTGGGACAGCGTAGAATCAGCATTTCCATCTTTGCAGAAAGTTCCACTGGATATGCTGATAGAATATGAAACATGCTATGGCCAAAAGTTAAGCAGACACAATGACAGGGGAATTATCATTTAAACAGGTCTGAGAATGTCTGTAAAAAGGGGACACTTGAGGGAATACATAGTGGAGAGTAAATAAAAGGAAATCAGAGGTAAGAGCATTCCAGGAGAGGGATGAGAAGGTGCAAATCCCCAAGGAGTCTGGAGTGGTCCAGGGATAGCAGGGAGACCCTGTGGAGTGGGGGAGGCGATATGTCAAAGGTAAGGTGG
The DNA here is from genome assembly GCF_028538775.1 of Myotis yumanensis. Classification (NCBI taxonomy): domain Eukaryota; kingdom Metazoa; phylum Chordata; class Mammalia; order Chiroptera; family Vespertilionidae; genus Myotis; species Myotis yumanensis. The sequence continues at coordinate 86,187,218 of NW_027223755.1, read as the reverse complement.
GGAGGACCACCTTACTTGCACAGTGAGGACGGCCCTTCTTGTTTGAAGAGGGATGGACAGCCATCGCGCTATTGTGTGGCACATCGAGCTGAAGCAGGGACCAGTTGGGAGGTTTTAACATTAGTCCAAATAAGAGACGATGGTGACTAGGACCAGCATGGTAGCAATGAGGTGGGAAGATGTGGCCAGATTCTGGATATGCTCAGAAGGTAGAGACAAGAGGATTTTCTGGATATAAGGTGTGAAGGAGAAGAGTCAGGGCTGAGCCAACAGGAGTTAAGGATTTGGGCCTGAGTTACTGATAGCACAGGCTTGCCATTTGCTGAGATGTAGCAGACTATGGAACAAGAAGTTCTGGGAGCACAATCAGAAGGCCCTTGCAAGGCATGTCAAGATTGAAATGCCTAGTAGACTTCAAAGTGGAGAAGTGGATGGGATTCAATGGTCTGGAGTTTAGAAGAAAGGCCCAGGCCAGAGAGATATCTCTAATAATCATCTGTACTTTGGCCATGAGATTGGATGAGATCGCTTACCAAGTAGGGGTGGATCGAGAAGAGTTTCAGGCACCCACCCAGGCACTGGAACATGCTAATGTCTGAATAACAAGGAGGAACCAGCAAATGAGGCAAATAAGGAGAGGGCCCATGAGTGTGGTGTTCTGGAAGAGGAAAGAAGAAAGGATTTTAAGATGTCAAATCTTACCAGGTCAGATAGCCGTACCTCCTTCCTGATTGCCTGGATCTGGTCCTGGAGTCCACGTTATCCTGTCTCAGTTATTAATAGCATCCCTTCTCATTCTCAACAGTCACAGAACAGTGAATTATAACTGTTATCACCCCTCGGATCGATTTAAATGAATTAAATGAGAAATGAACCATTGGATTGAGCAACATGGAGCTCATTGGTGACCTTGACCAGGGAATGGAGTGGCGCAGTGGGATGTGTTCATGGAGAATGGGGGAGAGGCTTTGGAGACAGTCAGCATCGTCCGTCCGTTCTTAGGAGGAGTTTCGCTGAGACAAGAAATAGGGTGGTAGCTTGAAGGGAAATGGGGTCAAAACAGGTTTTCGTTTTCGCTTTTGTTCTTGTAATGTAAGAAGAATAACTGCTCATTTGTATGCTGATGGGAAAGGCCCAGTAGAGAGGAAAACTGATGCAGGACAGAGAAGACTCCTGGAGAAATGAGCGGGGCTGTGCTATGATATACATGTCAGAGCGGGTGTAGGGCAGGGCTCGCAGGGGCACAGAAGGGAGGGCCAGGGAACTGGCTCAGGCACAGGGCAGTGGGAGGGGGGATGGGATCTTGTTGAAGTTCTCTTCTGCCTGCTTTAATTTAATGCTTTCAGTAAAGGAGAAAACCCAAGTCATCAGTTGAGAGGAAGGATGGAGGAGTGGGTGGGGGAGGGGAGTGAGGGCAGAGGAGGAGGGGTGGATCAGTTGTCTAGGGAGTAGGAGAGTGGACAGGGCTGGACTGCAGCACTGGGTGCTCCTGAGGATGGGGCTGGGGGATTCCCAGTGAGACTGGGCACCGAGGTGGGTGTTTGTCTCCAGCCATATGCACTGGGCAGATGCAGCCTGGAGTAGGTGAGGAGCTGGATGTGTCCAGTTCTCCTCTGAGAAAGTTCTTCAGGCTACAGATACCGGGAAGGCGAGGCTTTATGATAATTCACACTAATTGAAAAAAAGAGGTCAGTCAGTGTTAGCAAATACACATTATTTTTCAAAGCTCTTTGATTCATTAAAAATTTATTCTGTAATTGATGTTCAGCTGGGTCTTGCTACAATGAATAAATAAAGCTGTATTTAATTAGCTACAATATTTACATTTCAACACTTAATGAGCTAACAGCTATTAAGACAGTTTGTTCTCTTGAGAAGATTGAGACTCTCCCTGCGATTTGGCTTACCTGTTTTGCTGAGTCACTCCTTCAGGAGGTGTGGGTGGTCAGCCAGTCAGTCAAGGACCCAGAAATTACTGGAATGGAGATTTCCTGGCAGGAGAAACCAAACATGTAGGAAACATATCCCCTGCCTGGAGCACATATGTGGTTGGGCGACAGGATATAATAAGAATTAAGAATAGAATGCCTCCTGGTACTAATAAGCAATTCTTTCTTCACCCATTGTGCAAGGTCCGACACAATTGTCCACTAATTAATTAGAATAAGGGAAGTACAAATTAATGAGATTTTAACCACATTTTATGCTTTGTCATTGCCCTTTTCATTTGCTATTTTATCAGCATCAACCTGATCCATTTTCCTTCTCAGCACCTTCCTATTTATCTCCGGTTGATTAGTTCTATGACTTAAAAATGGAATTTCCTAATTATAATAGTAACAAAAACTAAATATAAAATGTTTCAAAGCTATAGAAAATTAGGAAGGAAGGGAAAAACACATTCTACTGTTTAAAGACAGCCACTAATAATATTTTGTCTTTTTTTAGACCTTTTCCTTAAAAATTAATCCTTAATTATTAATCATTTCAAACCTACAGACAAATATAAAAATAATTAACAAACAACCCAGACTAGCAGATGTTAACATTTTGTTACATTTGCTGTAGAGCGCTGTGTGATTTTTTTAAAAAAGAAATTAAATATTGTAGTTTCAGGTAAAACCCATACCCTTTTCTCGCTCCTCCTTCTCTCTCCAGAGGTAATGACCGCCTTTGGCTACTGCCTGTGGTGCATTAATGAATGGCTGGCTGGGTTGGGTGTCCTAGTTTGGAAGTGTGAAGGAATCTCAAGGCTCTGGTCAGCAAAGCCAAGGTCATCCCTACCCCCACTCCCAGACTATTATCACAGTCCTCAGTCTCACTCACCTGTTATGACATGTTCCAATTGTACTCCAAGATTCCATCTTCTCCTTCAAATTAGTTATAGTAACCCAAAGCCTGGGTGCAAAATAGACTACCTCCTACAAATATTCCAATCTGTGGAAAATGTGACAAGAATGAAATTATCCCCAGGGTAAAATGGTAGTAAAGTAGCCCAGTTGGCTCTCTACTTCAGATTTACATTTAAATTCTGAGTGTCTGTGAGTTGGTAGCCTACAGAATCCTGAGAGTGGGGCCCAAATCTGACTTTCATCTGACACTGTTAAATAATAACTGAAGGGACTAAAAAAAGAGATTGTGTACGGTGAGAAAATGCAGTGAAGAGAGCTGATTCCAAATCATGGGCGGAGCAATCATGGGCACCTTGAAGTCAGGGAGGGTATCCTCCTTCTTTGCATACACAGATTAGTGTCCACCACAGTAGAAACACAATAGATGTCTATTGACTGATTTGTACTCATAAAAGCATCACACACACACACACACACACACACACACACACACACACACTTTGCTTCATACATGCAATGTAGCATTCTGAGTCAGTTGATAACCATCTTCTCTATACACTAGAATTAAGAAGTCCTTTTGGAGATATGGAAAGGAAGTGTCCATTCTGTCTGGCTGCTTCCTCTTTCCTTGTTCTGTCTCTATCTGTCTGACCCAAATGGTCCTCTTTGAAGATCCACACAGGACCATGTGTTAATCTAAGAATGAAGTGGATGTTTTCCTTTGTCACTGTTGGTAATTACGCTCAGGCATTAAGCGCCCTCCTTGATGGAGGGCTCCCGGAAGCTTCCTTTTGTGCACACCCATTGCTCTGAAGACTTCTGCATTGCCTGTTTCATCTTTCACTTCCACTGCCTCTCCTGGCAGTGGTAGGTGGCCTCAAAAGCTTCAGCACGCTGACCTTTTTTTTGTGGGTTATGTCATAACTATGGGTTTTTGTCAGCATGGGCTCAATTAGGGTGAACTACCAATGCTGGTTTTCCATCCTACATCATCCAAATGCACCAGTGGGGCAGTGCCAGGAAGCCAGGAAGGGCAACATTTGACTTGGAAAGGGAAGAAGAACCAAATCAGATGTCTTTGGAACACACCCAAATGCAGGAGTCAATGCTTAGTCTTAAAGTCATCTGCCAAGAGTCATGATGTAAACTGGGGGTCAGAGGTTGAAGCAGGAATCAAAGTTCAGAGGAGCTGCTGTCTGGAGCAACCGACAGCCTTCCTTTCAAAGGCAGCAGCGAGCGACAGGGACACAGCCACACAGATGTGGGCTCAGGCTGACTGGGTGTCATGAGGTAAACAAAGGAAACAGTGTTCCTGCCATTCTGAGCTCAAGGAAGCTGGTTCAGTTTAAATGTTCCGTAACACTTTCACGGGTCCTGGTTTCTGACGTCCAGGATCCTGAATTTCTTTGCTGATAGCAGAGACTTAGAATGAGCGGTGTTCCCGTGTGTGCTCTTTGGAGCCTATGAACCATGAGGAACTCGGCTATTGCTCACCATGCCCTTGCCTTTTCTAGGTATTGCTTTATATTTCCTTCACTTCACACATATTGGTTAAAGATACTTTGGTCCTTGGGCCCTTCTCCAATGGAAGAAGTAAATTAAACCATTTGCTTTCTATTAGAATGAATGAGGGAGTGCAGAGCCCTTCCCTGGGGCCATCAGCCTCGGCCACTGGCTTGATGTAGGGAGGGCAACACTGCAGCTGAAGAGAGGGACAGGGAGGGAAAGGAGTCAGTGAGAGTCAGTTCCTGGAGATAGAATGAAGGAATGGATGGGGCCAACCTCCCTGATGATTTTCAAGAGGATCAATCCTTTGAAATGCCCTCGCCAGCAGCTCTCCGCCAGCACTCTCAGCCCCCTCCACACTTAACTTTCTTTGAATCATTGGCTGAATTCCTACTTCTTGAATTTCTTATGGATACTTTATATGGAATTCTTAGCTCTGAGTAATATGGCATTTGCTCTGATGTGCCAGAGGCCTTAAGACACATCATGAATGTTTCTTCAAACGTCTAATATCTCATAGCCTTATCAGATTCCAGGGCATGGATGCACCAACTTTTATTTAGCTATTGCCCATTTGTGAGATTCTGTAACTCATTTCCTTTGTGCTAATTGCAACTAGGTATAATAGATATTCTTAACATAAATTTTTGTGTGAATTTATAATTTTTAAAAAAGAAAGCTAGTCCATTTGAATAACAGGATGCCTTGACAGGTTTACAGCTTAAATCACACACACACACACACACACACACACACACACACCATTATCCTGTCCAAAAGTAAGAATATTTTTAAAATTTTTACTTAGACATTAATGTACATTTTGGGGAAGACAAATATTAAAATATGGAAATGTGGAAACTAAAACAGAGTAGTCTGGTCCACTTTGTCCAGATTATTTTTACTTCCACATACAGATGGGTGGATGTTCATATATAAGACTTTTTTTTTTTTCAATTTAAACTATCTTTGACTCTAAAAATGCCATCAAGGTGGCCCGGCCTGCATGACTCAGTGGTTGAGTGTTGACCTATGAACCAGGAAATCACGGTTCAATTCCCAGTCAGGGCTCATGCCTGGGTTGCAGGCTCAAGGCAGCCAATCAATGATTCTCATCATTGATGTTTCTCTCTCTCTCTCTCCCTCTCTCTTCCTCTGTCTGAAATCAATAAAAACATATAAAAATAAAATAAAAATACCATCAATGTGAAAAGAGCCAGCAGAGAAATAAAAAACGAAATTAAACAATAATCAATAAGTACTGCATTAAATGCACACGTAGTTGGCATGCTGAAAGCCAGCCACAGAAATCAACTCAGGCTAATTTAATTTAAGCTGATTTAAATAATACGTTTATTGTAAAGATTCTGGGGAGCTCATGGAATTGATAGTAAGGCTGGTGGGCCAGGCTTGAGGAAGGCACAGGAAATAAGTAAGACTGTGCAGCTACCAGCAGAGGCAGATCCCCCCACTGAACGGCTCCAGTGAGGCTCTAATGGACCCCTGGACTCAGCGTGCCACTAGGTACCATGACATTGCTCTCCAAAGCCAGATGGAAGCTCCAGAGCAACTTCTCTGCAGCCCTAGCTCCATATAAATGTCTGGGTGGTACATCTGATGGGCCATCGCTGAGTCACATGCCCGGATCCCAGTTGCATGGGAGGGTGGTGTCATGCATGGTCTATGGGGATCTTCAGGTGAAGTGGGCGATACTTCCCACGGCTCATAAGACAGAGGATTCCCCAAAGGCAGGAAAGAATTTTAGGATTCTCCAGAGAACCAGACCAATAGGAGATGTATACCTTATGATATACTAAATCTCCTCATCTGTGAGCACTCAGGTGGTCTGCAGAGACCACACGTGCAGCACGACATTGGAGCACATATTGACTTTTAACTGACCGTGACATGCATTGATGCATGCAGTTACGTAACACTCTCCTTTTCATTAGCACAAGCTTCGAGTTTAAACGGCATTCACCTTTGGCATGAAGAATGTACTACATCACTTCTGGCCGGCGGCCATTTTTCATGCAGAACCTCAGAACAACACGTGGCTCTTTGGTCCATACTGTTCATCATGACGGATTTGGCATTGTTTTGAATCAGAGTATAATGTTGAAATATTTCAAAGCATTCTGGGGCCTTGTGATATTGCTGGTTATGGGAAGCCATGGCTTCTTTTCTTTGCTTAACTAAATTATGTTTAGCTTCACATTAGTGTCTCTTGAAAAATAAGCTTGGAGCCTATGACAGATATTGCTCTCTGAGTGATAGACATTCACAGTGAATGAATCAGCCACAGAGCTTCTCCAAGTTTGAAAATGTCTGTGATATTTTGAAAGAGACTTGGCAATTTCTATTTCATTTAATGGCATTGTCTAGCATGGAACTGCCAACCTTCCCTGATAAAGGAACTTTTTTATTGCTACATCATGGTAATTATGAAAATAATTTTTAAATCAGAAAAAGAACAGACCCTTTGCAACAAACACCAAGGTAGCCATAGGCAAAAATAACAAACATCACCAACTTTCTATAATTGCTTCAGAATTTTTCTTTTCTCTTAAAATAAGTTACATTATTGACAGGTTGATATCCCTTTTCTGTGCCTTATCAACTTCTACCCTCCAGGCCTTTTCAAAAGAAACCACTGTTGTGAGTTTGGGCTGTTATCTTCTAGCCCAGGTTTTGTGAAGTTCTTTAAGCAAAAATCTAGAATCCAAGTTAGGTTAAAATTCTACCATCTGCTTAGCCACCTACCTCATACTCTATACACACACACAAATCAATTTATAGTGATTCATACACCCAGAAGACCAGAACTATAGAGTCTAAAGGAAAATAGGAGAGTATCTTCACAACCTGGAGACAGGCAAAGGTTTTCTGGGCAGGACACAGAAATCACTAACCATGAAAAAATCGATACATTGAATTTCATCAAAATTTAAAATTTTGCTCTTTAACGAAAACCACTAGGACAGTGATGGTGAACCTCTTGAGCTCGGCATGTCAGCATTTTGAAAAACCCTAACTTAACTCTGGTGCCGTGTCACATATAGAAATTTTTTTATATTTGCAACCATAGTAAAACAAAGACTTATATTTTTGATATTTATTTTATATATTTAAATGCCATTTAACAAAGAAAAATCAACCAAAAAAATGAGTTCGCGTGTCACCTCTGACACGCATGTCACCTCTGACACGCGTGTCATAGGTTCGCCATCACTGCACTAGGATATCAAAAGTCAAATCATGGATTAGGAAAAAATGTTTTTAATACGTATAGCTGAGAAAAGACTTATTTTCTCTCTCTCTTCTACAAATAAAAACTCCTACAAATAAAAAGGCAAACAACCTAATAAAGAATGTACATAGTGTTTGGCCACTTCACCAAAGAAAATAAATAAATGGCCAATAACCACAATAAATGTAAAATTTTACAACATAGTTTGCCTCAGAGAAATTACAGATTAAATCAGCCATGAGCTCATCACTTCTTGCCCACAACAAAAAGGCTAAAATTGAAAAGACCCACATTACCAAGTGATGGCAAGGATGTGGAAAAAACAGGATTCTCATACATTACTGGCAGCAATGTAGAGTGGTACAACCACTTTGGAAAACTGGCCTGGATCACCAGTTTGCCAAATCCTCCTGCAGGTCTTGGGTCTTGCCAGCCTCCATCATCTCCTATTGGTTCTGCTTCTCTGGAGAACCCCCACAACTTCCCAAAGAACGTGGTTGGTGGCTTTCCTCTCAGGAGACCACTGAAAGCCCTGTTCTCCTCAGAAGGGTTAGTATTGTTACTTTGATAACCATGGGCAGGGCCTTGTTCTAGTCATAACCTCTGCCTGGCATCTCCCATGGGTCATCTAATCTTAGTAAAATAAAAGGATCAGAACTGCAAAAATTGTACCATTTGAGGGGGTTTCAATTTCCCTACCCTTGACATAAATATATACCAAATTAGAAGTGCATCTCCCCTTGCAGACGATTCTTTGTGGGTATGTCCTAAGTGCCCTGGTCAGTGCTTGAGAGCCAGCCTTCCCCATGTGTGGTGCTGTTAGTAGGAGTGGTCAGAAGCAGCTGGCAGGCAGACAGAGACAGGAGGGGAGTGCCAATCTTAACCCAGAAGGAAATCCCAGGGCAGCACCAGGAGTACTGTGTCACCCAGATTCTGGATGCTGGTTCCCACCCCCAGAGTCTCTAGCTGGAGCCCTGAGGATGTCCATTTCTAACAAGTTCTCCAGTGATGCTGATGAACCTATTGGTTAGGGGTTGGGATTGGGGGGAAAGCGCTAAAATCAGAAGATCCTAAATCAGGAAGCCAGGAGCCTTGTGAGAAGGTTAGTCAGCAGAGGGCAAGGTCAAAACCAGGACTTGGGCATGGACAATGCCAAGATATCAAGAGCTTGTTTACATTGGACACCAGCCTCTAAAAGTGGAGATGGGATGGGTTTTTAAACACACAGCGCCCGACCATACCTAAACAAAAACACAAGTGTGAAGGTTACCCTGCCCAGGCCTCTTCCTCAGCCTGTTCCTTCTGAAAAGTCGAGTGCATGCCCAGTTGGAAAGAGCAATGGATTGTGTCAGTATAGATGTCCAGTATTGACACTGATTTTTGGATTCAGCTTGTTTTAGCAGGAGACAGGAGTTACGTGAAGCTGAACTAATAAGGCACATTACGGAACTCAGGTGAGGGAGTATGTTGTCTCCCGTTTGTAATGTGTAATGTTTCCAATAAGTCATAGATCCTTAAGTTAAGGCAGAATTCATTATATGATGCTATTTCTTCCCTGTCTCAGACGTATTTAGGGGCGATGAGTCCATTTCTCAATCATTTCTTGGTTTACCCAGGCTTCCTTCCTCCTCTTGCCTTCTGTCCTTCCAGTCAAGTGCTGTAGTTCCTTGTGTCGCTCCTGCCCATTTAATAGTCATCCCTTTTCCATCATCTTAAAAACTTTAATTAGCTATTTTTGATATATTCCCTAAGAATTCTGGAGTCTGATTCATCAAAGTGATAAAAAGAAGATATTTTGGGAATTTGTTCCAATTTAAATGACTAAATTATTTCCCCACTTGTTATCTATCTGCTTATGGATATTCTAATGCTTGGCACCAAATTCACATTTAAGAAGCTGGCTACCCACAAGCCAGCTTTTCCAGGGTGAGCGGGGCGCAAACGCACAACCTGAGCTGCATCTTGCAGAAACACATTTCTGAGTCATTAGGTAAGACTAAATCGGAAGACACTGGGCCTTGCCCGAAACCATTTCTGTGGGAAGAGCAAACCTCAGCTGTCATGACGGCAGTGACATCTGACAGAAAAGGAAGTAGGTCCCATCATTGAAGGAATCCAGCCCAAGGGTGAGGCTTCGAAATACAGCATTTGCATCGCAGGAAGATCAGTCCTCTCTTTGTAGCCTGTCATTCAAAGGAAGAAAAGACACATCACCATGTGCTCCTTGTGCAAATGTGACACCTCCCCCACATTCAGGGCCCATCTCTACAAATGCCAGGATGCCCAGTGCCGGCCTCGGATACAAAGCTGCTGAGAACTGTTCCCGAGGAACCTGCATTTTAGCGCTTTGTCTGCTGCCCTTACCCTCTCCCTCTCCCTTAAATATCAACCCAGAAAGTCAAGCTCACCATGTCAAGCCAGCCGGCCATCTGGTGGGCAGCCTTCAGTCTATGCCCAGGAGAAGGGGAGGCTGGGGGACAAAATGAACATTTACTGGGGCCTGCTGGTGTAAGGCACTGTGCCAGGCGTGTGACATACCTCACGTCCAAGCAGCCCAGGAGGTGAGGGCAATCAGCTGCATTTAGCCCCATGTTACAAATGAGCTTTACCATGAGGAACTTAGCTTGGCTCTCTTTCATGAATAAAAATACTGTAGCACTTTATACAGCAGGTCCTCTAATAACCTTGTTTTGTTATAACATTGAGATGTTGTAGAAACTTAACTCTTATTTATATCAATTTACCTGTGGTGAAATGGGTTTGGTTATACATCATTTTGCTTAAAATCATCTAGTGACAACGTTAAGTAAGGAGGACTGACTGTATCACTTATTACATATCGGTGCCAGGCAGTGCTTAATGAATCCTCACAGCAGTCTAACAGCATTGTTATCTCCATTTTTACAGCTGGGAACATTGAGGAACAGGAGCTTAAGTAACTTGCCCTCTTTCACAGGATGAGTCAGAGTAGAGCTAAGATCTGAATCCAGTCTACACTCTTAACCACTTAATACCGTAGCGTTTCTAGTAACAACACTGTGCTGTTAAATGGAATAAATGTTCACCAAATAGTAAGTGATGGAACCAGAAGTTTATCTCATTTATGTCTTACTACTGAATCAAAGAAGAGCTGGAAAAGTGTTTGAGATGGCCCGGTCACTTGAGACCAGGGCTTTATATAGATGGGTAACTTGGTTGGAGCCTCCCCATGACCAGACCTGTCATCAGATTTTAGCTAACATTGATTATCACCCTCCTCAGTTCTCTCTGAATCTTTACAGGAGTCCATTAATAAGGACCCTGGATTTAGAGATGCCAGATTCTCTAGTGACCCCCAACAGTGAGATAGTTCTTGGCCTACCCAGAAGAACCTGATCACAATCAGCTTGAGATTTTCTTTCCTGTTCCAAGTTTTTCTTGTCATCACCACTCATTGTCAAAACAGAGCTAAACCAAAAAGCCCTCAGAGATAGGGATTGAGAGGGTTATGATTTACTCCCAGATCATGGCTGTGGTACCAGAAAGCCAGCCCGATCCTGCTCAAGTAAATAGCAACCAGGGAAGGACTCAGCCGACTCTATTTCTTGTCCTCTTGTGGAAGGAAGACAGATTGTGTACGAGATGGAAATTGCATTTGAGTGCCTCTAAAGAAGACTGATTACAGTGACATAAACGCATAAGGATCTATTTTCCTCACCTAAGGAGATGATCAAAGGGGCCGGTTTTGCTGTTGGTTCAGCAGTTCCAGATTGTCAGGGCTGAGGTCTCTGCAATTTGATCTTTCCTTCATTGTCTTAAGATGACTGCTGTAGCTCCAGCCTTGGGGTTAGGCCAGTGGTTCTCAACTTTGGCTGCACATTAGAATCACCAGGGAATCTTTTTAAAATCCTGATTTCTGGGCCTCATCCGCTGGAAATTCTGTTTCTTTGTTATGGGGTGGGGCCACAACGGCAGCAGCAGGCAAGCAAGCTACCAAGGACAGGGGTGTAAGAGTGAGCACCTCCTGCCAACCCAGAACCTCTTGGGCAGGGCCACAACATTAGTAACAAAGAAACAGAATTTCCAGAGGATGAGGCCCAGAAATCAGGATTTTAAAAAGATTCCCAGGTGATTCTAATGTGCAGCCAAGGTTGAGAACCACTGGGTTAGGCAGAAAAGAAGAGGAAGGAGGGAGAAAAAGGATGGCCCATATATAAACTGAGTAACCTCCTAGTCAAGCGCTTTCCCCAAGCTCTACCCACTACTTTTGCATATGCCTGTAAGTGAGGCTGGGAACCTAGCCACCGCAATGATGTAGACAAAGGGAGAACAAATCTTGGGTAGGCAACAAGCAGTTTCTGCTGCACGTTCCTGTTGGCCTAGCACTAGGTTGTCATCACCTCTGGCCTCTCAATACTCCAGGCCTCTGCTGCCACTGGAAGAGCTCTGGGGACAATGGGCTACTTCAGCATCCTTACTGGCTTAGGCCAACATTCTAGAACTTGGAGAGTCCAGTACAGTACAAACTGTGAAAGACCAAAAATGAAGCACTCTATATTTCTAAATGTATTTTACATGGAGAAAGGACTAAATGTGTTGACTCTTACTCATAATTGGTGCATTGGCACGAGTGGCTGCCGCTTTCCGTATTTGTGAGTCAGGACCATGGTCAGTGCATCTGGGAGCTGCCCCACTTGTGAGAGACCTTCAGGAACCATAGAAAAGAAAAACCTAAAGAGGGGAAGGCGACTGTCTCCTTGCTGATCAAGGATACGGGAGAATGAGAATAAGATGTGGAAATCATGGTGGATCTGATTACTGTCCATTATGTTTTTTAGTCACATTTCTTACTTTGAGGATGTCTGGTGCCATCCCACGTCTCTATCATTATTAGTCAGTGCCTAGCAAGCGACAAATTAAAAACAACCTCCCATCACCCTATAATGCTGGGTATGCAGGATTGATGGTCCTTTGCTGATTTTCTGAGAAATATTGCAAAGCAGATAAAATCTCCATAGATCATAGTTAGGATAAAGTGCAGCACCGTATTACATTCCAGTGCAGATATGTTAGTACCGAAATGTAATTCCAAGGAGGTACATCAAAGTGGGCAATGTTGGGGGTGCAAGGAAGGACCTGTAGGCCTTGGGGGATAATTACTTACAGAAGTCCTCCTAGTTACGGGGTTGAAGGCCAGGAAAGCGCCAGGAGGCCTTGTTATTTATTGTTACCTCGCTAAGTGTGTTGTTAGCGTGTTATGGAGGCTCTACAGTAAGCACAGCTTGCAGGCATTGCGAAGGCTGTTGTGGAAGCAGAGAAGCTAATGTACCGGTGCATTCTGCTGGCTGGATTCCAGGCGGCACTGAGGTTTTCTTAACTTAGAATTGACTGTGAACTCGGGCGTCTTGCTCCTGTGCCACCAACCATGCTGCCCACACCCAGGGAAGAAATCAGCTAAGCCACAGGGGCAAAATTCACAGCGCTCTGACTTACCCCTGGATTTTCTGAAACGAGTGTCGAGCCCCCTGAGGATGGATTGTGAGTCTCTGGGAACCCACACAGAATGGCAGCTGTCAACATCAGAGACATTTGGAAGGGACACCCTGCGGACCGGAGTTGGCTTGTAGGACAGCGCAGGGCCCCGCCTCGTGTGCTCCCTGGGAGGTGGGGAGGTGGGAGGCGGCACAAGCAGCCCCAGTGAGGCAGCCTGGCATTTCTTTCTTGACTCATCCAAGTTCCCATGCTCAAGATGTGATTCTCCAAATGTCACTCGCAGTGAGTCCTGCCCTTCTGAACAGATGTGTGACTCGATACACCCAATCTACCCCCAGTCTCTCTAAGTGAGGGACGAGCCGTGCACCTCTCTCTCCTGCCACAGACAGAGCCTAGGGCCTTTGACCCGGTTGTCCGTCTTGTTGGAACTGGCCCTCGGCCAGCCCATTCAGTCTTCATTGGCAGGAACTGAATGGTCATGCAGGGCCCTTACCACCGTGTGCACGGAGAAGCAGAAAAAGTTGAGGGTCTTGGTGTTCCAAGGGTGGGCAGGGCTGGAGGGGCACCTTGCCAAGGTCTGACCCTTCACTTCCTCTCCTAGGATTCTGTGCATCCCCGCCCCTCCCCTGTATCTTTCCAAAACAGCCCCTGTGTGTTGTAACTTCGTTTGGATGGATTTCAGGTTTTTGCAAAATTTCTGCACTAAAATATTGAAGATCCTTCAACTATTATTTTGTGACAGATGCTTCCCTGATTTTTTATTTTAAAACGGCATTCTTTCAGAGGGGGAGGGAAGGTTACTTCAATAAATGTCTTAAAATACCAAAAACAGCCTAGCTGGCAAGGCTCAGTGGCTGAGCGTCGACCTATGAACCAGAGGTCATGGTTCAATTCCCAGTCAGGGCACATTCCCAGTTGCGGACTTGATCCTCCGTGTGGGTTGTGCCGGAGGCAGCCAATCAATGATCCTTTCTCATCAATGATGCTTCTCTCTCTCTCTCCATCTCCCTTCCTCTCTGAAATCAATAAAAATATATTTACAAAATAAAATAAATACCTAACACACACACACACACACACACACACACACACACGCACCATAGTAAAATATAGAGAGGATATATCCTAAATGTGGTTTATGCTTTGTCCATTTCATGGTTAAACTGTGCTGGTAAAGGCCATCATTTATTGTTTGCTCTGTGCCAGGCATGATAACAAACACTTTATAAATGCTGGTTCATTTCATCCTCACAGTAACTATTAGTATTACTATCCCCGTTTTACAGGTGAGGATACTGAGGTTCAGCCCTGAGAGGTTCAGTAAATGCCCAAGAAGACCCAGGGGTCAAACCACAGGTCTCTCCTACTTGAATGTCTGCCTTCTTTACCAGTACACACTTGGCTCCACAGGATACTAATAACTGTTTGTTCCTGTTAGATTGTTGTTGCTGCAAGTAGCAAAAACACCAACTGGAACTGACCTAAAGAGTAAGAAAATATCTCAGAAAATAGAAGCGCAGAGGGGGAGGAGCTTCAGGATTGGTTGAGTCAGTGGCTTTGCCCCTCTTCCTCCTTAGTGTTCACATCTGTGTCAATTATCGTCTCCAAATACGGCCACAGCACTACAAGGCGTTCTGTGGTATGACCCTGCCAACCCTCCCATAGACTGGTGGGTCCACCTTCCCACCCCTGAATCTGGGTGGGCTAGTGACTTGTTTTAACCAACAGAAGGCAGCAGAAGTGGTGCGGGGTGCCCTCTGGGGCTAGCTCAGAAAAAGCCATGCAGCATCCGCCTTGTGTGCTGGATTATATTGTAGTGGAAGAAATCCGCCCACCCTGAGGCCGCCATGCTGTGGGGAAGCAGCCGCGTGAAGAGGCCACCAGTAGGCTCTATCACTGACAATCCTGCTCTCGGTCCTCCTAGCCTTGCAGCCAGACTTGCGAGTGATTGAGCCCTCAGATCAACCAGTTGTCCAGCCAGCCCCAGCTTTTGAGGCTTTCCAAATGCGGAGCATAGACAAATGGTGATAACCTGGACAGTGTCACTGTCCTGCCAGTAACAAGATGACTGTAGCTATTCCACGCATCACATCTCCAGACATGACAATGCCCAGAGCTGCTTCAGGAGGGGCTGTCTGTCTCTCTCTGTGTCTCTCTCTCTCTCTGTGTCTCTCTCTCTCTCTCTCTCTCAAGACAAAATGCTTCGCAAGGACCTCAGCAGACACTGTAGTATCTCTCTGGCCAAAAGTGGGTCATATGTCCACCTGGGGTGTTAGAGGACAACCTCAATGTTTGCTACAATATGACCCAAGAAAAGGTTTCCCCGATTAATTATTGCTAAACACCTGCCTTAAAAATGTTAACCTGTTCTCATGAACTACAAGACCTCTCAGAAATATTTTTACTGATAATATTGTTCATCTCTGGGGAGCAGGGAATCATAAACCATATTTCTCATTCATATTTACGACAAACGTTTTTTTATTTCATTTTATTTTTTGGTTTTTTTTTTGAAGAGCACTTCACTTCCTGAAACTATTTTCTACAGAACAAAACTTGGAAAAGACAGTACAATTACAGTCTCTAAAGTCATTTCCATTAAAATCAGAAACGGGATAAATATGTCTGTTACCACAACTATCATTTAACATTCATCTAGTAACCAGTGCAATTAAATAAGAACTTTGCCACCATTTAAGTAAAGAAATTAGTACTTTTTCTTCCTTCTCTTCCCTCCTGTTCCTACTTTTTGATCTTTGTTTTTGCAGTATGGGATATAGATCCAACTTGTTATGGTTAAATTGCTGGCTTTTCATATTATGTCTTCCCTTTGAAGAAGGAGTCACCTTAGCTGCATTTTGTTTAATAGTCATGTGTATAACATGGATCTTAAGCTCTAGACGGGCATAGTTTCAGTTCTCAGATACAGTCCTTTATGCCACGTGTTCTCCATTCCTGAACCCTTTTCTTGACTCATTTCTCAGTGGGCTGGTGTGCCTTTTAAATAATATATTTAGGAAGAGTGGCAGAATTTATGTTTTCTGGGCTCTTGCATAGCAATGAATCATAACCCTGCCAGGTGTCAAATTTTTCAGTAAAAGCCCTTACCCCTAAAATCTCAGTGATATCTCTCCAATGGAGATTGGAGTTGCACAGGACTTGCCCAAGAAGGCCTAGATCTCTTACTCTGTGGTTAACCTCCTCTTTATACCAAGATGTTGGGAGAGTTTTTTTCTTTATTCTTGCATTTCAAACACATCATCAAGATATGTCCAAGTGTTGACATCTTTCAAATTATGTTGACAGTAAGCCCTAAAGATCTGGAGAAATAAATTGTCAGAAAGTTTTTAATAGATTTTTTTTTATTATTGCTTTTGATCTACTGCTTTTGGGCTCTTCTTCAGAAATAATGACTTTCCATATATCTCTGTTCTATATTCTTCATATTTATCACCTCTTCCCATATGTTTTTCATCCCGCAATCCTTCCTTCTGCGTGGCAAAGCTAATGCTATTTGTCTTGCCACCTGAATCACTGAGTCCCTTCTCTGCTATAAATTTTGTCTTTACTGCTTCTGTTGTCACTTCTCCTGTAGCATGATTAGATGTTTAAAACATTACTTCTTATATATTAGCTAGTTCTCTTCTCATCAACAGATATATGTGTGTGTATGAAAAGATAGGGAACACAATGCAATTGCTATGAAAAGTTAACTTTTCTTTCTTGTACATATTTTTCAAAATTATGTTGTTTTCAATCACCAGAGTTCTTGGTTCTCCTGTAGTTTTTATGTCTCGAATCCTTTCCCCAGGTTGCAAACTTTGTTTGTTTGTTCATTTCCTCCAGCACATCCGTCTTTTGCATAAAGAAGGACAAAATATGGGATAGAATTTTCCATAAACCAGTACAAGTCTTAGTGAGCTGGCAACGTGCCTTCAGTATGGAGAGAGCCAGGAACATGGGCAGGTCTGTTAGCAGAAGTTTGTCCCTGCAGAGCTGCCTATCCATGAAGGAGGAGGCAGGGAGCCCGGGGTCAGCTTTTCTTCTCTTGTTTTCTGTTGGACCTAACCTCCACTCAGAGCCACGCCCAGCTGTGTGGCCTTTTTCTTCATGCTGCTTCCTGCTCTCATCATAGGGTTACCCTTGCCCTCAGAAATTCCAGGCATATCAATCAATCACTGTTGTACACTGATGCTGCGCAGCAAAGCACCCCAGAGCTCAGTGGCCTGTTACAAGAAGCACTTATACGGATGTGCATGGATCTGTCAGCCAGCTGAGTCCGGCTCCGCTGGGAGGCTCTGCTTCTAGTGCCAGTTGGGTGCGGTCTGCCCCATGTATGTTCATTCGGGACCCAAGCAGCAGAAACTGGCGGGAAGTTGTTCTTATTGAGATGTCTTTGGTCCATGAGGGCATGCCCAACTACCTCTGCTCAAGCCACACCCACTAGCCTCTCATTGACCAAAGCAAGTCCAACACCAATGAGGCAGGAACATACTCCAGTCACTGTAGAAGTGTAGGGAGCAAATATTTGCTTTGCAACATTTCAAATTATAACACCAGGTCTCAGTCAATGTGATGATCCACAGCTACAAAAGAACTTCAAGTGGAATCTCCTGGGGGTGTAACATTGCTGCTCTGGTGCCCTCGCATTGCCACATCTGGTGGGGTTGGTGTGTTTCTTCCAGAATCCTTCACCTTGACTCCTGACTTCCTCCACATGACTGCAGCCTGCCTGTTTAAGTGCTTATACGGAGCTGGGGATTTTATGGCCTCGTTTATCTTGTTTTTGTAAAATGTTTGTTTTTCTTTAGCTAATAACGTTTCACAGGCAACAAATAACATTTAAAAAGCTGAGGCTGGGATGTATAATTGAAATTTAAAAACTCAGCATTGCACAGTTCAGCGGTGTGCTCAATCAGTGAGCTGAGAGGCAATGCCACCTGCCATACGTGTGATCTGCTTATTAAGAGGGCGAGGCTCCAGCTTAGCCACAGCCTGAGTTTGTTGTCTGGTTCCTAAATTGGAAATTTCTACCGCTTAATCATGTGCCGTGTTTGTGATCTGGTTTCTAAAACAGAGAGTTGTGATTGCTGACCACATGCCGCCTTCGCGATTTGGTGAGGGAACAGGAGCAAGTGTGATTTACCCAAGTGCCATATGAGTGCTCTGGTTACTAAACAGATGACCAGACAGTTCAACCACATGTTGTATTTGTAGCCTGTTACTAAAACAGAAGGCCAGTGGTGTATCCAAGTGCCATGTGTGTGATCCAGTTCCTAAAAGAGGTCTGTACCACATTCCCACACACCATATTTGGGGTCCAGTTACTAAAACAAAGGGCATATGGCTTAACACAGTTTGCATCTGTGATCTGGTTCATGAACAGAGAGGGTCCTGGGCCTAACCTTGGACTCCTATCTGGTTTCCTGGAGAAAGAAGGCGGTCTCTGAATTGTGTGTGGTTTCCTCTGGGAACCAAAATTGGGTCAAGTATATTGTAACTAATTTGGGATTCTGAGAAAATAACCACCTTAATTTCACTTCTCAGAATAAAGTATCTTAGTTTTCTTAAAAATAAAAATAAAAAGCTTTTATTGATTTCAGACAGAGGAAGAGAAAAGGAGAGAGAGAGTTAGAAACATCAATGATGAAGAGAGAGTCATCAATCAGCTACCTCCTGCATGCCTCCTACTGGGGATTGAGCATGCAACCTGAGCATGTGCCCTGACCAGGAATCAAACTGTGACCTCCTGGTTCATAGGTCGATGTTCAGCCACTGAGCAACACCAGCCAAGCTAGTTTTCTTAATTTTTAACATCCACGTTAATATCCCTATAGCATCAAAGGGATACACTGCCCTACATTACCACTCTTTCCTATCACCTTTGTGTACTCATTTATTTTCCACTCTCCATTCAGTCCAGACCCATTTGATTTTTGTTCTTCTGATTCTTTGTCTTCTATTGGGTTACCTTTTTTTTGTATTTTTTCAACCATTTACATTCCATATTTTCTATTCTTTAAGTCTCATAGTTGTCACTAAGTTTTATTCAATTCCTCTTCTTGCTTCCACACTCATGTGTCACCATGGCCCATATGGTTGCATATTTCCTTTTGCTATGTGCTTCTATTTGGGCATGGGGGTTTATCTCAGTGCATTTGCCCATTTCTCATGACTATGTGCACTCATACTTTCATTCAACAAATACTGATCTAGGGCTAACTTTTGTTAGGTCCTGTGGAGTTAAAACTTCCAACAGGACACATCTCTATCCTCAAGGTCTAATGTACAAAACATAGATGTCAGCAGGCAATTTTCATACACTGTTGTAGAGCTGTGATAAAGTAATGTGTGGAATCCATAGATCACATATGAAGGGAAGTGCATTCAACCTTGGAGAACTCAAGAGGCTCACCAGAGGAATGTCAGAGAAGTTGAGGCCTGAAGGAGGAAGTTGGAGGAGGACATGGGTCAGAGAACAGTGTTGTAGACAGAAGGAATAGGCAACAGCCCCAAGATGAAGGAAAACCTGATGCATACAGTAGCTTTTGAGGAGGTTAGGATGGTCAACACATGGAGGAGTTGGGTGTAGGGGGTGGAATGAGGCAGAACAGGTGGCAAGGCTTGGTGATGGAAAAACTTGGAAAGCTGTGTTGAAGAATTTGGACTCTATGATGAAAACATACTAAAATGTCATCAAAGGGCTCCCAGTAGGTCACCTTGGCTTCTCAGACCTTGTTTCAGAACAAGTACCCATATCTACAAAGGTCACAGTCCTTGCAGGCAGAATCAAGGTCAACCCAAATTTCATTCATTTATTTGGCTCAAGTAGGTCTCCATCTCCTTATCTAAAGTTGCAGTTTGCTGCTGTTTTGTGCTTTTCCCTCCCCTCCCACCCCTTCAGAAATGACTTTCCTCTCTATCTGAAGAGAGTCACTAAGACTTACTTGTCTGAGGTCGTGGGCGTGGTGAAACGAACACTCCAGAGTGAGACAAGCAATGCAATGACATCTCCTCCTATTGCTTCGAGGGACACCAGATGGAAGCTGTCAAGAGAATCCTGAAAGCCTAAGTGACATTCTTTAAATGAGGAAAGAGCAGGTGTGCTCTAGCCATGAGGATCTTAAATCTCACTGTTCTCAGACAGCAGTATGTGTCGGCCAACTTCAGTCTCCAGCCTGCAGCAGAGATAGCTCCTATGAGCCTAACTGCAGACACGAAATTGGTTATCACATCATGAATAGGCCTATCAAAATTGCCTTCTATTGGCATTACCTTGCATTTTTATAAAAAGATTTAAGACTTCTCATTTTATTTGATACTCACAAAATCTCTATGAGGTCAATAAGGCAAGTGTTCTTTCTATTATTATCTCACTAGAGGCCTGGTGCATGAAAATTCATGCACTCGGGGGCAGGGGGTCCCACAGCCCGGCCTGCACCCTCTCACAGTCCAGGAGCCCTCAAGGGATGTCCTAAGCCACAGTCTGGCCTCCCTCTGCAGGAGGCACCCAGGCGGGCGTATCAGAGGAAGGCACCACCACATCACCCTGCTGCTGTCACAGCAGCCAGCCTCCCTCTGCAGGAGGCAACCAGGCAGCCAATCAGGGGACAGCACTGGCCATCGTGGCCCCACTCCCACGACCACCCCCCCATTGTGCTGCTGCTGGCCGCTGCTACCTCCCCTCCACCCCCATCACCATCTCCTCCCTCTGCTCATTGGCATGCGCCTTGGCTGGCCTGGCACCGCCTGCTCGCCAGCCCTGCCCCCTGCTGACTGGTCATTCCACCATTAGGTCAATTTGTATATTATGCTTTTATTACATAGGATTATTATCATTATTATTACTAGTATCTATTAATGGGATGAGGAAACAGATAATGAGCTATTAAGTGACCTGCCTAAGGGCACTCAGCTAGTTAGTGGCAGAGCCAGTCCTAGATGATAACAGGACATTTCCATCAACCACTTGCTCAGATACTCTGAGCCCCTTTCTGCATGTGTGTGCATGGGGATGCAGAGAACTCAGCTGAGGAATCTCATTTTCTGGAACTGCTGCAGTCGCCAAGGAAGGTGTGGGGAGAGAACTCTCAACTTGGGATCAGGCATCCGTCACTTAACTCTGTGATAAGTAACTGAGTGAGTTGTGTTCCACTTATCCCGTGTAGACCACAACGAAACAAAGGGTCAGGAGAGCAAAGTGTATAAAGTCCAAAGAACTGTGCAGTTTAGAATAAAAAAAGCTTTATCCAGAGTACAACCCCATGATGTCAATAGCGTCATCTCTGTTGTTCATGGGGGAAAACTTAGGAACAGAGATGTTTATTAGCTTTCACTGGGTCACACAGCAAGTAGGTGATAGTGTCTGAACAGAAACCAAGGTCATGGACCTTTGCTCAATTTATCCCTACTAAGAACTTAGACACACACCACACTCACCACACACACACACACCCTGGCTTCCTTCTTCATTACACTTTCACCATCAGTCAGACCTGTCATACATGCTTGCCTTAATATGCCGCTTCACATTATCAACATGAGCCACTTGGGGCCGTCAGCACCTCCTTTTAGATGTGCAAAGAGGAATTTTTTTAAAAAATATGTTTTTATTGAATTTTTAGAGAAGAAGGAAGGGAGAGAGAGAAATATCAATTGGCTGCCTCCTGCACGCCCCCTACTGGGGATCAAGCCCAAAACCCATTCTTTAAATGGTGACCTCTTGTTTCATAGGTTGATGCTCAATCACTGACCCACACAGTCAGGCCAAGGGGGACTTTTATGTTTTTTATGCTCAACAGTTGCTGTGAGAATGTGAATATTTTTCCTGTGCCTTCCTGCTTGTTTCCTATTCTCCCATTTCTGCCTCCTCAGACATCACAGACTGCAAACATCGCCCAGGGGTAGAATGAGTGAGGATCTTACATCTGCTCAGGTCTCACAGGAACCAGCGCTTTAGGGGAATGTTCACAATTTACCCTCTGCCCCAAAACCACACAGTCCAGTAAGGGCCCCATTTGCTCGGCAAACCACAGTGTACCCCATGCCCAGACTCTCAAAGCTGAGATGAGTTCTTCCCAGACCTGGCAAAAATGCCTTTACTGTATCAACAAAAGCAAACATAAACCTGTGTTACAGTGTTATTGCTGCCATAAGAAATTACCACAGACTTTGTGGCTTAAAACAGCACAATTACCCTCCCCCGCCGCCCAAGAGGTTTGAAGGTCAGAAGTCTGAAACCAGCTTCAGTGGCTAAAATCAAGGCGTCTGCAGGGCTGTGTTCTGGAGGCTCTTAGCGGAGAATCGGTCTCTTCATCCTTCCCAGCATCTGAAAACTGCCTGTATTCCATGGCCTGGGGCTGCTTCCTCTAGCTGCAGGCCCACTGCTCCAGTCCCTGCTTCCTTCATGGCTTTGCCTGGCTCCCTCTTGTAAGGATCTGTGCTTACATTTAGGGCCCACCCAGACAATCAGGATAATCTCCCCGTCTCAAGGTCCTTAATTTAGTCACATCTGCAAAGTCCCTTTGCCCTGCAAGGCAACAGATTTACTGGTTCCCAGGATTAGAACGTGGACATCTTTGGGGCCGTTGTTCAGCCCCCACAACACCCACTCGAGGAGGGCAGAGGTCACTGCTCTCTGGAGTCCTCGCAGGTTCACAGTCCCGGACACAGAGCAGGCTGGGGGAAGGCTGGGCACGAGTGAATTCTTATTGCAGTGGAGGCTCCCATCACGATGGCCCTTGAAAACAGGAGCAGAGAGCCGCTAATGGGCCTGGCCTTTGGCCTGTGCTCAGAAACCACACCTTCAATTTTCCACTGCCGCGCAGCGATCATCCCATCTGAAAAGGAGAAACGCTGTGCTGGTTCCTGGTGAGACATGACCCTTGTAGAACTGCGTGCACCCTCCTCCTGCCCAGCGCAGCCCTCGCTCACCGTCCTTAGCTAGAACTGCAAGTAGGTGCCCGCCTCCAGACCTTGGCACCAGCCATTCCCTGCGTTTGGAATGCCCTCCCCCCGAAATCCACACCATCCACCCTCACCCCCTTTACGTCTCTGCCCCAAAGGCACCTTCTGGGTGAGACATTCCCTGACGTGCTCATTTAAAACTGCAACACACAGCCCGCCCAAGACCGCCCCAGCCTCCTTCAGGCTCCATCCGCCGCACATGTGTCTCATCATCTGACGTCGCTTCCCTTGTTTCTTTGTGCACTTTGTCTCCCACAACTGTAAGTCCAGGAGGACAGAGAACGTTCTGTCTCATTCTCTGCTCTATTCCCAGCTCCCAGAACAGCGCCTAGCACTTAGTAGGTTCTTAATATGTATTTGTTGAACAGATACGAGAAAAGCATACAGAGAAAGAAATATCCCAGCCACAGTCAGGGTCTGGGTTGGCCCGTGGCTCTCTCCCTGGCCCAGGACACTGTGGACAGCACGTTTCAACAGCATTGTGGAGAGCGAGGCACTCCTCCAACCCAAGTTCAGATTAGAGCAGCGGAGCACGTGGCCCTTGCAGAGACAAAGCAGGACATGCACACAGGGACGATCTGTGCTAAATCAAGCCTCTCGCTCCCTTGCTGCTGGTCTCCAGCTACATCACTCAACCTGTGACCTCCAGCATCCTCATCTGTAAAGCGGGCATCATGTAGACTCCACCCCTCACCGCAGTGACCACTGTGAGGCTTAAATGAGGCTGCCCCTGGCACAGAGGAAGCTCCCCTTGCCTCCCCTCCCACCTGCTACCAGACCTTCTGGCTGAAAAGTAGGCATTTGGCACCCAAATAGTCCAGTCCTGGTGGGCATCCCTTCTCAGACCTGCAGTCTGAGGACCCTCCCTGGGCACAGCTCCCACGCAAGCGCTCTGCGTCTACAGGCCTTCGTCTAGAAAGGCGCTGTCTTTCCCATACTGTAGTGTGGAGCCTGCGTTCTGTGACCAGGCAGAAGCCACTGAGAGTCAAAGTGGCCCCAGTCAGTATGCACATCCGGGCCAGCTAGAGGCCACACGTGGTAAGACGCATGGAGTGGGCAAGGAGGACAGGGGCCTTTTCTGCATCCCCTCCAGCCTGCTCTGTGGTCAGCAGCCTTTGAAAGAGGAGCAGCTGGCCAGGAGGTCTGAGCTGGGGACAGACACCTGCCCCGAGTGCCAGCCAGGCAGGTCCAGGTGCCCCCTTGCTTTCCTCCAGATCGGCGAGTCTTCCAGGAGACACAGCTTTTCTTTCTTTTTTTAATTTTGTTTTATTGCTTGAAGTATTACAGAAAGTATTACATATGTCTCCTTTTTTTCCCCCCCTTGACATTCCCCCTGGCCTCTCCTACCCCCCCTCCGTGTCTTGTGTCCATTGGTTATGCTTATATGCATGCATACAAGTCCTTTGGTTGATCTCTTACCCACCCCCCCACCCCCAACCCTCCCCGGCCTTCCCGCTATAGGTTGACAGTCTGTTCGATGCTGCTCTGCCTCTGTATCTATTTTTGTTCATCAGTTTATAATGGTCTTTATTATCCATAAATGAGTGAGATCATGTGGTATTTTTTTTTCATTGACTGGCTTATTTCACATAGCATAATGCTCTCCAGTTCCATCCATGCTGTTGCAAATGGTAAGAATTCCTTCTTTTTTACAGCAGCGTAGTATTCCGTCGTGTAGATGTACCACAGTTTTCTAATCCACTCATCTGCTGATGGGCACTTAGGCTGTTTCCAAATCTTAGCTATGATAAGTTGTGCTGCTATGAACATAGGGATGCATATATCCTTTCTGACTGGTGTTTCTGTTTTCTTGGGATATATTCCTAGAAGTGGGATCACTGGGTCAAATGGGAGTTCCATTTTTAACTTTTTGAGGAAACTCCATACTATCTTCCACAGTGGCTGCACCAGTCTGCATTCCCACCAGCAGTGCACGAGTGTTCCCTTTTCTCCACATCCTCTCCAGCACTTATCGTTTGTTGATGATAGCCATTCTGACAGGTGTGAGATGGTACCTCATTGTTGTTTTGATTTGCATCTCTCGGATGATTAGTGACTTTGAGCATGTTTGCATCTGTCTCTTGCCTTTCTGAATGTCCTCTTTTAAAAAGTGTCTATTTAGGTCCTTTGCCCATTTTTTGATTGGATTGTTTATCTTCCTTTTGTTAAGTTGTATGAGTTCCCTATAAATGTTGGAGATTAAACCCTTATCGGTGATAACAATGCTCCGCCAAACTGTCTGCGCTGTACGTCCTGCGGTTAGTGGAAATTTTCTTCCAGACGGTGGCCGCCAGTAGGTGCTCAATCTTAATTTGGTGTGATGGTGTGTTTTCGCATTCTTCTGCAGCATCCCTGCATGCTAGGGGGTGTTTGCAGAGGCTGAGCCACTTTTATGACCTGATCCCTGTGCCGACCCGAACTCATTCCTTGCAGGGCTACGGCACACAGTACCCTCACTCTCCCTGTCTCCTCGTGTCCCCACACCACGTCAGGGGCACATACCAGAGTCCAGATGGAGTCATCACAGCTGACACTCGCTGTTGCTTTCAGAACTGTTTCCAACCTCCCATTCCTTTCCCTTCCTGCTCACCTTGCCCAAGGCCACAGTGTGTCTGCCTTTTGCTCGTGGCAGGGAGGGCCTCACAGCCTTGCGTTCCAGTCTCACTGTTTAACTCCTCCTGTGGGGAAGGTCTTGGGGCCAGGGAGCTCTCTGGTAGTCTTTCTGGTTATGCTGGTGTTGCTCATACCTCACATCTAGATACCACTGGCAAGCTGGTGGCAGGACTCACCGTTTGGGGGGCTGGTTACTAGGGAGATGAGGCTGTGTGGCCCGTGGTGTAGGGAGGGTGCAGGCAGGAAATTCTGTAGACTTAAGGCCCTGTGTGATCTTGCCACATTGGTGCCTGTGCACTCTTAGAAAATGTGTTTTTATGCTGCGCCGAGATAAATGGATGAACCACGTGGATGGGACTCTGGCTGCCCCAGATGCGGTCCAGATGCCCCCGACTACAGGGGTTCCTACGGTGGCAAATGTAACCAATTCCACTGGCTGAGGAGCTCTGGCCCACGGATCGCCAGGCACTGCTCTCTGAGTAGGAGGATGTCTTTTATAGATGGACAGAGAAGGGAATAGAGGTGGGCAGTGTACCCGAGCTCATGCAGCCCATCCTTCTCTCCAGAGAAAGTCTGCCGTGAAATTAATTCCACACTTTCGGAGAAAGTTGCATGGAGTTTGGATTCATCTAAAATCTGGTGGGGGAAGACGCGGCCCCCAGCCATGTGGGTCTCTGCGTGAGGCGGGTCTGAGCCTGGAGGCAGAGGCCAGGCAGAGCCAGCGCCCGCAGAGCAGAGAACTCAGAGCTCGGCCTTCCAGCGGCCGCATTTCATCTTATCAAAATTCCCGTCTGGACCGGAGTCTCAGGCACCCTGAGGTTCCTCTCTCAGCAGGAAACACATCCAATTACCCTGCTCGTCCACCTTGAAATGACAGAGAATCTGAGCGTGGCACGTCCCCTTGCGCAGGGCCTCCTCCAGGCCTTTGCGCAGGCTGGGGCGGCTCTGTGGCGGACTGTCAGGCAGAGCGCACCCTCCCAGGGCTCATCATCACTGGTGGAGGCCGATAAACAGACAAGTAACTCCTGGTGGGAGGAACAGTTAGCATTCTGGGAAGCTCCAGGCACTAATGATGCCCTTAGAGAGGCCCCTGGACTGGGGAGGAGGGGCTGAGAGGGCAACTGGCATGCTCCTCCCTGGGAGTCAGACCAGGGTCAGACCAGGACAGAGAACCCCACAAAGGCAGGGGCATCCTCTGGCTCACCTCCCCAGTTTACACCCAATTCCTGGTCGCAGTGGCTGCTGGGAAGAGAAAACAGAGGGGTCCTGAGAGAATGGTTTTTGCCTGTCAGAGCTGCAGTGCTGTCTGTCCTTTGTCCTATCCCCTGTCTGCACACCTATTTAGAGACTGCAATTCCCAGCATAACCAGGAGGAGACAGCGGAGCAGGAAGGCCTGGGGTGTTTTGTTGCCGTCAGGGACAGCCAGGGGCTGGGAGTACATGCACCGGGAGAAGGGTCTCCTTTCTGTACCAGAACTTCATGTGCTTCTGCAAACCCAAGTGAACGGAGGAACCCCCTGGGAGCTTGTTAGGTGCTGGCTGTGGGACCCACCCCCAGAGTCTCTGACTCAGCTGGTCTGGGGTGGGCTGGAGAAACTGCATTTCCAACCAGTGTCCAGGTGCTGCTGGTCCAGGGACACACCTGAGCACCACCAACCACCGTGCTGGAGTTACAGGATAAACCTTCGGGGAACCCAAGCAAGAGCCTCTGTATCCGCAAGGCAGCACCTGAGGAACTGAGAGGGGAGCTCACGGGTGTGCACCGCTCCTGCTGACCCACAAATTCCCCAACCAGCTGTGCGCGGAGGGCCAAGACCAGCCCACCCGCTCTCTCCTTTGCAAGCCCTGCATTTGGGTCGTCCACTTCTCGCTCACATACACGTAAACACAAACAGCAGCCACTGTGAAGGTGGGTCCGTTGCACCCTAGCCCAGCCCAGGAAGAGGGATGCGGTGGGGATCACAGCTTGAGGAGGGAATCGGGTGAGACCTGCAGAAGACGCCTGCTTGATGTTCTTTAATGTTTTAATCTTTAAAAGCAATGCAAGAGATTTGGAATTGTTTTTAAGCAGCAACCGTAACAGTCTGGGGCACAAGGGGAAGGGACTGAAACAGTAAGTGCATGCGAGGAGCCAACCTGGAACTGTAGAATGAACACCTTTCCCAGAGACAGTGGGAGCAGAATTAACAGTTCAGGACATTGGTGATAGGAAATACAAAACAAAGAGATGAAAATCATTAGAGGAAAGATGAAGAACAGGGATTCCAGGAATAGAAATCCAGTTAAGACTGATTTGTGTTCCTGAGAAAGGAGCCTATTCGATAGAACAGGACAAAGACGATAACCGGAGTGGTTTCAGCAAACCGTCAGGAGGCAGAAAATGATGTGGGTGTAAATATTAAAAGACCCCTCACAAGAAACTCCAGCCAAGATTAATGCGAAACATCTACCTTAACATAGCATGGAAAGCATGTTTTAAAACTTCGTGGAAAAAGAAATACTCTTCCGAGTGTTCAAGAAGCAAAAAGGAATGATCTTCAAAGTAAAAACCTCGGCCAACATCCAACCTCCTTGCTTCTCCCACATTAAACAACGGAAGAACTGGAGACGGTGCAGAGGGAATTGGGCGCTGTTCTAGAATTGTAAGCCAAACTAAGCATCTGTCCTGGGAGAAGGGGGAAGTTTTATCAGGTTATTAGAAGTCAGGCAATGCAATGTCCACAAATGGTTCATTATCGAACTACTGTTACACGTTTTTCATCAGTTGTTTGGATGAGAGCCAGGTACTTGGTTGGGATGGTCATAGACAAATGGAAGTGAGCATTGAAACCAATTAAAAATAATGAAGTAGCAGTAGCCGTTAAAAATTTTGTTACAAAATTAAATGCAGAAGCCAAGTACCATTCTAAGAAAAGGTGCAAAGAGTAGAAAATGTGTCATAATAAGCCTCACATTAAACTTCCAAAGACTGTAACGGGTCAGGTAAGAGGCAGGAAAGTACGGAATATATATATATATATATATATATATATATATATATATATATATATATATATATATACTGGGTATATACCAACACACACACACACATACATTTTCTTGTCACACAAGGAAAGATGAGAAAATGCAATTTAATTTATTGAATTTGATAATACAAGAAAATATGGCTTAAGTAATGTATTTATTAAATGGGAAGATATCCACCAGTATAATCAAAACTAGGACAACCGTAGGTTTTATTTAGTTTAGTTTTGTTTTTAAATAAGGAACCGAAGACTAGAAAGCCGGAGATGGAATAACAAAAGTACAGCCCAACATGTTTAAAACAATATATGAAAATGTAGTTAGACTCCACCATTGGAAGGCAAAAAAACCCCAATTAGATTTTCTAATAATTCAACTTCATTCTCTTTATAAGATGCGTACCTTTTTAAAGAGATGTGTTTAATGTAACACAATCAGTTTAAAAGACAAAGGGGAGACAAGCATTTAGAAGAAATTCCACACGGGAAGAACATAAACATAGCCGTATTGATATAAAAATTGGTTATTTTTTGAACAGAAGGCCCTTAAATATTTTTAATGACTGATTTTGTATACTGATAAGAGGCACCCTGTGGTTCTGCACCCAATTCCAATGTGTGGGGTTTTACTCGACACCAGGCAATTCTCCAACACATGCTAGGAGTCCTCTACTGCAACTCAGTTCTGCCACTGTTAATCGAGGACAGGATCAGAGTCCAGAAGCACTCAGTCCCACAAGACGGCCCTTCACACCCTGGCCAGTGTGCTCAGTGGCTAGAGCGTAAGCCTGCAGACCTAAGGGTCCCAGGTTCGATTCCCAGTCAAGGGCACGTACCTCGGTTGCAAGTTTGCAAGTTCCCTAGCCCTGGTAGGAGCACGTGTGTGAGACAGTGAGACAACCAATCAATGTGTCTCTCTCACATCAATGTTTCTCTCTCCTCTCTCTCTCTCTCTCACTCTCTCTTTCTTTCTCTCCCCCTTCTCCTCCCTCCCTTCCACTCTTTCTAGAAATCAATAGAAAAAGATATCCTCTGTGAGGATTTTTAAAAATTTTTAAAAAGAAAAAAGACTGCCCTTCATTCAGCTGCCCATCACAGGTCCAGGCTGCTCCCTGTGCTTCTGAATGAGTGGCTCTACAGGCAGCTGCTGTGCTTTGTTTATGATGCGTCCTGATATTGCATTTTTTACAAATTGAAGGTTTGCGGCCACCCTGCATTGAGCAAGTCTATCAGCACCATTTTTTCAGTAGCAAGTTGCTCATTTCGTGGCTCTGTGTCATGTGTTGCTAATTCTTACAATATTTCACACTTTTGATGATGATGATGATGATGATGATGATTATATGTGTTATGGGCACCATAACGTGCACCCATATGACAGTGAAGTTGATTGATAAGTATCGTGTGTTCTGACTGTGGCACCGAGCAGCCCTTTCCCCATCTCTCTCCCCCTCTCCTGGGGCCTCTCTATTCCCTGAGACACAACAATATTTAAATTAGGCTGGTTCATAACCCTCCAGTGGCCTCCAAGTGTTCAAGTGAGTGTGTTACCAGAAAGGGACTGGGCAGGAGGGGGTCTGCCTCAGGCCAGCTGGTAGTGTGTGGGTTCTTGACTTCATGCAAGAAAGATTTCACAACATAAGTCCAGGTGATTTTGAGAGTATGTTTATTAAAGTTGCGGACAGTGACACAAGGAAGGGCTAGGATAGAAGAACAACAGGAGAGAGCCTAGGTGGGGCTGCTAGAAAGTCAGAAGAAAAGGGGCCTTGGAGACAGGCTTTATCTTTCTCTCGCAGGCGGGAATCTTAGGGGAGGTCTCCACTGATTGGTCAGCGCCAGGGCAGGGGGGGCATTCATTAGTCATTGCAGCTGGTCCTGATAGAGCCCACCTGGTTTTGCTGCTTTTTCTGGGCCTGGAGCTGAAATACAACTGAGGCCTAGATGTTATCTCCAGGGAGGTGCCTTCTGTATCTGCTATAAATTGCTCTGCCTGTTTGTTCCGCTCTCTGTCTCAGTGTCCCTGTTCCACTTGTCCTGGCTTACTGCTTGTCACAAAAGGAAGAGTCGCATGTCTTTCACTTTAAAAGCTAGAAAGGGCCCTGGCCGGTGTTGCTCAGTGGTTGGAGCGTCAGCCCATACAGGGAAAGGTCACAGGTTTGATTCAAGAGCATGTACCTGAATTACAGGTTCAATCCAGGGCCCCAGTCAGTTAGGCGTGTGTGGGAGGCAACCAATCAATATTTCTTTCTCACCTCGATGTTTTTCTTTCTCTCCCCACCCTCCACCCCCACTTCCACTCTCTCTCTAAAAAAAAAAAAGAAAAGAAATCAATGGTGAAACTATCCTCTGATGAGGATTAACAAGAACCTAAAAAAGCTAGAAATGATTAAGCTTAGTAGGAAGGCATGTGGAAAGCTGGGACAGGCCAAAAGCTAGGCCTCTGTGGCAAACAGTTAGCGAAGTGGCGAATGCGAAAGGAAAGTTCTTGAAGGAAATGAAAAGCAGAGCTACTCTAGTTAATACACAAATGATAAGAACAGGCCTATTGCTGATAGGGCGGAGGTTTCAGTGGTCTGGACAGAAGATCAAACCAGCCACAACATTCCCTAAGCCAAAGCCCAGGCCAGAGCCAGGCCCGCCCTGCTCTTCAATTCTCTGCAGCCCCAGAGAGGTGAGGACGCTGCAGAAGAGAAGTCCGAAGCTAGCACAGGCTGGTTCCTGAGGCTTAAGGCTCAAATGATACTTAGAATTTTTAGCAATAAAGTATTTTTTTTTTTTTTTTTTTTTTTTTTTTAAATATATTTTATTGATTTTTTACAGAGAGGAAGGGAGAGGGATAGAGAGTTAGAAACATCGATCAGCTGCCTCCTGCACACTCCCCACTGGGGATGTGCCTGCAACCAAGGTACATGCCCTTGACCGGAATCAAACCCGGGACCCTTGAGTCCGCAGGCCGACGCTCTATCCACTGAGCCAAACCAGACAGGGCTAAAGTATTTTTAATTAAGGTAACTACATTGTCTTTTTAGATACAATGTTATTGCACACTTAATAGACTACAGTATAGTGTAAACATAACTTTTATATGCACTGAGAAACAACAACAAAAATTACTTCCTTGCGGTATTTGCTTTACTGTGGTGCCTAGAACAGAACCTGCAATATGTCTGAGGTATGCCTGTCAATCCGAGGTTCCCACCACCCCCTCCTTGGGTTCGATTAATTTGCTAGAGTGACTCGCAGAACTCAGGAAACCAGTATAGTCACTGGACTACTGGTTCATTACAAAGGACATTAAAGGGTACAAATCAACATCCAGGTGAAGAGGTGCCCGGGGGAGCTTGTGTCCTTGTGGAGTTTGGGGCCTGGTGTGGTGACACGTGGAAGTAAGGGTTCTGGTTCACTAACCTAGAAGCTCTCTGAACCCCGTCCTTTGGGGTTTGCATGGAGCCTTCATGACGTGGGCATGACTGATGACGTCACTGGCCATGGTGACTGAGCTCAGTCTCCAGCCCCTCTCCCCTCCCAGGAAGTCAGGGGATGAGACTGAGAGTTTCAGCCCTCTGTTCACGGCTGGTTCCCCTGGCAACCAGCATCCCCATCTCTAGGGGCTTTCCAAAGTCACCTCATCCACATCAACTGAGTTGGAATAGAAAGAGGCTATAACCAGACATCCATGTATGGCTCTGAAGTGATTTCAGGAACTGAAGACAAGAGACCAACCATAACAGAAGGTGTTCTCATTGCACTTAACACTTAGGAGATTCCAAGGGCTTGGGGAGCTGTGAGCCAGGAACCCTGGATGGAACCAAAGTACCTATGATAAACCACAGTACCACTCACACTCTGCCCATTCTGGATGGAGGCTGCCCTCTGGTTATCTTGATGTCCTTCCAATGGTTTTTCTCGAGGTTTTTCTCACTTCCTCGATGTTGTCATCCTTTCTGATGACTTCCAAAGCGGTATCATTAGCCCATATCTGTATATCCCACTGCCTCCTGGGCTGTGCTATCGGGCTGTCCCTCTGGGACCGCCAAAGCACACCTCCAAAATTTAACTTGACACCTTTCTCTCTAAGCCTGTTTTTCCACTGTCACCATTCAGCTCAACCTAAAGCCCAGATGTCTTCCTAATTGGCTCGTTCTCCTTCACCTTCCACCCACGATGACTCATCAAGTCTTGCCAACTTCTCTCCTCCAGGGAATTCTCTCCGTCCCCATAGCCCATTGTGGTTTCTAAACCTGTTATTTCTATAGCCTGGTTGTCCTGCCCCTGATACCTGTAAAGGGTAACTTTTCTCAAGCTCAGACCTGATGAGGTCATTTCCCTGATGAAAATCCATTAGTGGCACCTCATTTTACTCAAAAGATAAAACCAAGCTTTATTCCTCAAAAACTAAACATAGAATTACCATATGACTCAGCATTCCACTTCTGGGTATATACCAAGAAAACCCCAAAAAACTAAAAGCAGGGGGCATGAGCAGGCATTTTTCCACCTGCGTTCATAGCAGCACTATTCACAATAGCCTCAAGGTGGAAGCAACCCATGTGTCCATGGATGGATAAATAGATTAACAATGTAGCATAGACATACAATGGAATAGTGCTTGGCCTTAAAAAGGAATAAAATTCTGCAGCATGCGACACATGCTACACCATGGATGAACTTGAAGACATTATGCTAAGTGAGTTAGCCAGTCACAAAAAGCCAAATACTGTATGATTCTACTTCTGGTACCTAGAGCAGTCAGATTTGTGTTTGACTTTCTATAGAACAGCGGTTCTCAACCTGTGGGTTGCAACCCCTTTGGCAGTCGAATGACCCTTTCACAGGGGTCGCCTAAGACCATCCTGCATATCAGATATTTACATTACGATTCATAACAGTAGTAACATTACAGTTATGAAGTAGCAATGAAAATAATTTTATGGTTGGGTCACAACATGAGGAACTGTATTTAAAGGGCCAGAAGGTTGAGAACCACTGCTGTAGAATGTAGAATGGTGGTTGCCTGGCTTTGGGAGAGGGAGGAATGGGGAAGAAGTATTTGATGGGCACGAAGTATCACTTGAGGGAAATGCTAAAAGTTCTGGAGATGGATGGTGGTAATGGTTGCACAGCCCTGTGGATGTACTCAATGCCACAGAACTATACACTTAAATATGGAAAAATGGTAAATTTTATGTTATGCATATTTACCACAGTAAAAATAAAAACAAACAAAAAACAACCAAGCTCCTCACCATGGCATATAGGTCTTTGTGGATTAGCACCCCATGCACAGCTCTCAGCACATCCCTAACACCTTCTTCTACAGCTCTCAGTCCTCAGAAGAAGTCAGCAGGTGGCCATTCAGTGACCTGGAGTTTTCACACCCTACCCCTTGGTATGGTGTCCCCTCTCCTGACATGCCCTTCCCCCACTCCCTCCTCCTGCCACCTCTCCTCTTCTCACAGCCCCTGACCAATTCTTTTCACTTACCTTCTGCATTTCAGCAAACTCTCTGCTGCTTAGTTTGCCCCGGCACCCCAGCCCTTCGGTTGGTCTTCTAGGAAATGGTTACCCATGTTCTGAGTCTCTTTGATTTTGTCATTCGTCATCTCTGACTGTGGCAGGAGGGTGCCAATTTCTCCTATGAGGTCCCCCTCCCTCACCATGCACTCTGCCAGCCTTCTCCCTGCACCCAGGCTAACAACCACATGCTTGTTCCTCTGTCAAGTCTAAGGCTCACTTCTCAGTGAATCTCAAAATTTACTTTTATAGTCAATAACCTGAGATGCAGAAACAAATCCGCTTTGTACACTCCCCTTCAGTTGCTCTTAGTCATAGAAATAGTTTTGAACTTGAGTCATGTAGATGTCCAGCAAGTTTCAGCAAACTAAGTTAATGTGTTAGAACAATAGGCACACTTAAAGCAAGATAGGAATTGTTTTACAAATAAAGCAGGGAAAGAAAATGTCTAATACTTTCTTTTATCAGGATTTAGACTAACTTAAAACATTGATTTCTGTATTCATTATTGTCTAAGTCAGTGGTCGGCAAACTGCGGCTCGAAAGCCACATGCGGCTCTTTGGCCCTTTGAGTGTGGCTCTTCCACAAAATACTGACTTCTGTGCATGGGCCACCAAGTTTCAATCGCATTGTACGTGCGCACCCACACATGGTATTTTGTGGAAGAGCCACACTCAAGGGGCCAAAGAGCCGCATGTGGCTCGCGAGCCGCAGTTTGCCAACTACTGGTCTAAGTTATACTGCAGAAATCCCAAAGTCTTAGAGGCTAAAACAAGGAAGGGTTTATCGACTAGCCAGTGTGGCTCAGTGGTTGAGTGTCAACCTGTGAACCAGGAGGTCATGGTTCAATTCCTGGTCAGGGCACATGCCTGGGTTGCAGGTTTAATCTCCAGTGGGGGGCGTGCAGGAGGCAGCCAATCAATGATTCTCTCTCATCACTGATGTTTCGATCCCTCTCTTCCTCTCTGACATCAATAAAAATATTGTTTTAAATAAGTAAATAGATAAAATAAAAACAAGGGGTTATTTCTCACTCAGAATTACACGCCCTTCATGGGTTAGCTCTATGTTGTATTCATTCCAGGAGGAAGGAACAGCCCATGTTTGGTGTATATGTTTTTGTGGCAGGAAAAAAAAAAAAGGCAGAATACACATGGCTTCTGAGATTGTCATCACTTTCACTCTCCTTTAATAGGCCAAAGCCTAATGTCAGTGGTCAAGGCGATATAATTCTGTCATTTCTACGTAATAATTGGAAATAATATAACCTGTTTCAGACCATACTCTTTCTTATAAGTATTTATTCCCTTCCCTTCAGCCACAAAATATACTCATCCCTTTCCCAAGGGAGACACCCTAAAAGTCCCATCCAATTATAACATCAGACTTGAGATCTAGAATCCCAGGAGATATAGCAAATGTGGGTGTGGCTTCTCTTAGAGACATGTGAACTAAAACATTAAAAAAAAGGGGGAGCTATGTAGCAGTCTAAGACTCAGCAATTCTGAAATCCTGTTGGACAGACCTTGGGGCGAGGAATATTCTTTTTTTTAATTAAATCTTCATTGTTCAGATTATTACAGTTGTTCCTCTTTTTCCCCCCATAGCTCCCCTCCACCTGGTTCCCACCCCACCCTCTGCCCTTACCGCACCCCCCCCCCACTGTCCTCATCCATAGGTGTACGATTTTTGTCCAGTCTCTTCCTGCACCCCCCACACCCCTTTCCCCCTGAGAATTGTCAGTCCACTCCCTTTCTATGCCCCTGATTCTATTATATTCACCAGTTTATTTAACCCTCATTCTGTATCCTGGAATTCACTCATGATTTCAAGCATAATGCCCAGCTTCACCATGTGGGGGATCCAGCCTTTTCCACTCCCTGTACTCATCTAATGAGGGCATTGGAAGATGTGTCCTCTCTGGGGTCTGTATAGCTTCTCCTCATAGTGCTTATGCCCATAGAAGGCTGGGAGCCCACAGATAACAGGGTTATAGAGTCTTTTAATTCTAGGCCATTGGCTCTTGGCCAGTACAATTCTCTCCAAAACTTAATAATCTTTTTATCTATTTGATTCCAATTGGTTTATACTTCCACAATTATCTTTGAGGCACGCTTCTCTCTAAACTTAACAGCCAGCTTCCTGGGAGAGTCACCTAACACAGTCAGAGGTTTTGACAAGCGACACTTGGATTTGTTTGAATAGGCCTGTATTGTTATTTAAAGCATTTCTCCATTTTATCTCTTCCTAGTTGGAGGTGAGAAATAACTATTATCTTTCCTGCAAGTCCAGGAATTTCTGAGTTGTGTCTAGTCTTGGCTTGCAAACCAATCAATTCTTTTCTGAGCTCATCTCTTTCTTGTAGCACCCTGTCAGATGCGGCCATTTGCAACCAGAGTGCTGTTTCCCACACTTTTTCCCCAAAGCCACAAAACCGTTCAATAGGGATCTGTCCTACAAGTTACCACAGGCCATGATGTTACCAAGTGTTTTTCTACTGCATAAGAAAGGTGATTTTCTTTCAAGCCTCCAATAACAGTTTTCTCATTTCCCACTGCCTGGCCCTGGAAACCATACATCATACTTTAGAATTTTTGTGATGGTAGTCTGTCATTTCTACATAATAATTTCTGTATTGTTTACTTAAAGCACGTTATTCTATGGTAGTAAAGAAGCCCAAAATCTCTATGGCTAATGACAAAAAGGTGAGAAAGAAGCATCAATCTGCTGATCCCACTAGGGATCAAGCCACAACCCGGGCATGTGTCCTGACTGGGAATTGAACCATGACCACCTGGTTCTTGGTCAACGCTCAACCACTGAGCCACATCAGCTAGGCAAAAAAGGGCATTTCTTACATTATTTTTTCTTTTAGGGGATATTTGCAGGGATTTTCCACTGTATCCTATTCTAGGACTCAGACAGAGGTACAGGCCCTACCTAGGGCATGCTGTTCTCATGGCAGAAGAAAAAGAACAAATGATATAATCACACAAGGGCTCTTAAAGCTCTCAATGGACGGTGGCATGTGTGACTTCTACTCACATTTCACTGGCTAAGAAAGTGACAGAACTGAGCCTGATGGAGATGCAGTGGGAAAGCATAATGCTGTCACCAGGAAGGGCAGAGCATAACCAGGAATGCTGCACCTCCCTTCAGCTGCTCTTCCTCAGAAACACGGCTTTGAACTTGCATTTTATCTTGTTAGAACGAGATACGTGCTTATAGCAAGCTAGGAATTGCTGGCTTCTGGGGAGATCATAAAATTTTTAGAGACATATGCATTGTCTGAAGTAGGACACAACCCCCAAGTATACAAGGGGTGACAGCAGATGGCTGGATGAGTAGGAAACTGAACAAGCAGGTGGCATTTTTTTTCTCCAAGAGTCTCAGTAGAGGGGGATATGTTGTGCACACACGGTCTTCCCAATAAGTTCACAAGTATGCTTGGAGCTGAACGTGATGGAGAACTGCTCATCTGATGTTCCGAAAAGCTGGGACAAGTTTCTATAAAAGGGCTTAAGGGTCCTGCCCCAAGCAGAGTTCTCACCCCCATGTGCCCAAGCCCCTCTTACTCCTCTTTATCTTCACAGTTTGACATGCAAAGGATAACTCTGGAAGAGTTGAAGCACATCCTCTATCATGCCTTCCGGGACCACTTGACAATGAAGGACATTGAGAACATCATCATCAACGAGGAGGAGAGCCTGAATGATACCTCGGGGAACTGCCAGACAGAGTTTGAAGGCGGTAGGTACCCCTGTTTCTGCTTTCTCCCTGGTCTGGGATGGGCCAACCTCTGTATGAAAAACATGTTGACTGTCTCTTGGGCTGGAATGGCCTTGTTGCAAAGCCAGGAATCCAGGACTGAGGTTAAAAGATCCTTTTGGTAAAGATGCAATTGGTTTCTTTTTTTTCTTCTATATTTTCCCCAAACTCTGCATTTTTGCAAAACCTCCGTTGGCCCTGTCCTTCCTCCAGTGACTCTCTGTGGTCTGTGACCAGATATGTGGCTTTGTGGTGTTTGCCTTGACTTGGTGGGGGCTGCACGGGGTGGTGGAAAGGCCTGTTTAGGCTGTCAGTAAATCTAGATCAGTTTCCGTGGCTAATTGTGTGACTTGGGCAGGGAGTGTGCCTTCTCTGAGTGTGTTTCCTCATCTATGAACATCAAGATAATTACACCTCCTTCTCAGGATCTTTAGAAATGGAATGCCTCTATGCTGTGCTCCCCGAATGCACTGGCCAAAAAGAGCCCTATTCATGAAAGGACTCCTGTGAGCTTAGTGAAGTAGTCACAGAAGAATAGGTTCCCCTGGGGCCAAGAAAGAGACCCCTGACAGGCCATTTTTCTTGGGCTCATGAAAGAAAACAAAACCAGCCTACCTTATCCCCCAATCAGAAGAGAGTTCCAGGGAAGCTTAATGATCTGATCCCTCTTGCCAACGCTGAAAATCAGAACTGCTTTAACAGCTCTGAAATGTAGAATTTTTAAAATTCCATTAAAGCAGCAAAGCAGACTTAACTTACTCGACGCTGAGGTTTCTTACAGAGATCCAACTGTTTTTTCCTATTCTTTTTTTCCTGAACATAGTCAGAAGTCAATATCTACAGATGGTAAGCTATATAATTGTCAATATATACGAGACAATATCTATAAGAAGGTCACATAGACACGAGAATGGCATTTGGTTCTCTTGTCTTGGAGCTGACACATCAGGGCTGGCCAGACCATGGCAGGGAGGCTGCTTGGGGCTGAGCTGGTCCAACTGGCCACAGCGATTCATTCAGACCTGCCCTCTCTGCCCCCAGCCCTGCCTGGACTGCACTGCTAGGTCAGCGTTAAAGGCCATGACAAGAGGAAACAAGAGATGGCTTGTACTCCAAGGTGACAAATTAAATTAACTCAAACCAGGGAAATAGGGCATGGTAGGGACTGGGGTGAACTTGAGAGCAATGCCTCCTTGGAAAGACATTCAAATTGAACATGTGCAGAAGTGCTGTGGACAGCCAACAGAACCCAGCTGTGGTCCAGAAGCTGCCCTGGTCTCCTTCTTTGTGACCTGGGCCATAGCATCTATGACCGTATTTGGAGTTGGAGCCACACAGACCACACAGGGCAATATGTTCACAGCCAACCCATTTCCAGTCAGGCAGGCGAGGGGACTGGGAGGGTGAATAGAGGTTCGAGGGCAGGGATTGGACTATAACTGGGGAAAAGCAGGCCTGGACTCCTGTTTTGTCTCTTTCCTAGCTGACAGACTATGTGCTCAAGTAGTGGAAGCATTTGGGGCTCCAGCCTCCCATGTTAGCAATACTCTTGACAAAGGAGGAAAGAGTATTTCTGGGCATCTCATTTTCTACAGGAGCCTCTGTTTGTGGATCACTGTTTTGTTCAGGGAAATGTCACAAGTCTTAGTAATTTGAGAAAGGTCAGACTGCACTGGGAAGTAATCTGAACTTTAAGCCATGTCTTTTTATTACTCAAAAGCTCATACATTAGTGAAATAAATGACTGACAAAAAGATTTCCAAATAGAAGTCTTACTGGGTCTGCTTTAATGATTCATACATATAACATTGGCAACAGCTATCATTTGGGGGTTGGTAAATTATAAGGGCCAGGCACTGTATTAAATGCTCTAAAATTCATGATCTTGTTTAATACAAGAAACATTATTTTGTAATTAGTACAGTGCTTTTGGAGTGATCTCTGTGACCTTGGTTATATAATCCCATTTGTATATTTTCATTTCAGAGAGTTGGTATATATATATATATATATATATATATATATATATATATATATAGACACACACACACACACACACACACACACACACGTATATACATATATA
This sequence comes from Myotis yumanensis, assembly GCF_028538775.1. Lineage (NCBI taxonomy): Eukaryota > Metazoa > Chordata > Mammalia > Chiroptera > Vespertilionidae > Myotis > Myotis yumanensis. The sequence goes on along the minus strand of NW_027223755.1, from coordinate 86,147,167 downwards.
CATAGTAGGCGCTATTTGGCCCCAAAAGCAAGCTCATTGGTTTGTGTTTAGGTTTAGATTTTTTCAGTCTCAGATATGATTGTACTGTGGGCAAAGTTGTCTAGGAAGAGATGATGCACAGGGACTGAGTTCACCCCTGGTGCCCCAGGACTGAACAAGTCCACTTAAGACCCCGTGGTTGAACTTGACCACCTCCTTCCCCTCTTTCTTGCACTACTGCTTTCCACAACAGGAACAAGTTGGCATTTTTAACCTTTCCCTGCTCCCGACAGCAATCTGATGGCACAGTGGCATGGCTCATGCCTTCTAAATCTCCTCACCCTCCTCCCAGCCCTTAGGCCCGCCTCTTCCCCAAGCTATCAACTCCTTGCTGTCCTTTCTTGCCCTAGCCCAGGCAGCATGCCCTGTTCGGCCATTGCAGCCATACCCTTGCCAACATTTCTGATCCCTCACCCACCTATCAGCTTCCAACATGCCAACTCTAAATCCAGCATTAAAATCTGAAGGCACCAGGTGGTTTCTTCTTTCAAGTGATGGCATGCGTTTATCCTTAGATCTAATCTTCATCACCCACATTGACCAATGAGAGGGAAGGAACCAGAACCCACCCCCACCCCCAGACTCCAGAGCCCCAATCAGGCCTCCTGTCTCTTAGCTGCTCCCCACCCAGGAACCCCTTTCCTCCTGCTCTTATTGGAGCTTTGCTGTGGCAAGTACATGCTCACCTATAGAGCCGGGGATCCACAGGCATTGGAAATCTTGCCCTATTTGATGTCAGAGGAAGGAATCAATGGTGAACAAAAACCTGAACGTGTAAGAGGTCTTTGCCTTAAAAAGGTGAAAGGGTACATTTGTCTGTGAGCAAGGAAGGTAGAGATGGTCCATGAAACAGATGTGTTTTTTATTTTATTTTATTTTATTTTTTTATTTTTTTAAAAAAATATTATAATAAGTATTACAAAGGGTATTACATATGTGTCCTTCCCCCAACCCCCGCCCTTGACAATCCCCTGCCCTCCCTTACCCCCCAGTGTCTTATGTCCATTATGAAACAGATGTTTTGTGGCCAAGTTGGCATTTAAATAAAGCCCCCATTCCACGGCTGTGAGGTCAGCAAAGCTTGAGTCATGATTGAGATTCTAGAGTGTGGAAAAGGTTTGAAAATGTGTCCTTGGCGACCATGGTCAGGTCAAAACGGCCCCGGTGTGGTAGGGACAACCCCGGTCAGGTTGAAACGGCCCCCGTGAGGTAGGGACAACCCCCGTGAGGTTGAAACGGCCCCCGTGAGGTAGGGACGACCCCAGTCAGGTCGAAACGGCCCCGGTGTGGTAGGGACATCCCCGGTCAAGTTGAAACAGCCCCGGTGTCGTAGGGACAACCCCGGTGAGGTTGAAACGGCCCCCATGAGGTAGGGACGACCCCGGTGAGATTGAAACGGCCCCTGTGAGGTAGGGACGACCCCGGTCAGGTTGAAACGGCCCCGGTGTGGTAGGGACGACCCCGGTGAGGTTGAAACCGCCTCCGTGAGGTAGGGACGACCCTGGTCAGGTCGAAACGGCCCCGGTGTGGTAGGGACAACCCTGGTCAGGTAGAAAAGGCCCCCGTGAGGTAGGGACGACCCCGGTGAGGTTGAAACGGCCCCCGTGAGGTAGGGACGACCCCGGTCAGGTCGAAACGGCCCCGGTGTGGTAGGGACAACCCCCGTCAGGTTGATACAGCCCCGGTGTGGTAGGGACAACCCCGGTGAGGTTGAAACGGCCCCCGTGAGGTAGGGACAACCCCGGTGAGGTTGAAACGGCCCCCGTGAGGTAGGGACGGCCCCAGTCAGGTCGAAACGGCCCGGGTGTGGTAGGGACAAACCCGGTCAGGTTGAAACGGCCCCGGTGTGGTAGGGACAACCCCGGTGAGGTTGAAACGGCCCTGGTGAAGTCGGGACGGCCCCGGTGAGGTTGAAACGGCCCCCGTGAGGTAGCAACGACTCCGGTGAGGTTGAATCGGCCCCCGTGAGGTAGGGACGACCCCGGTCAGGTTGAAACGGCCCCGGTGTGGTAGGGACGACCCCGGTGAGGTTGAAACGGCCCCGGTGTGGTAGGGACGACCCCGGTGAGGTTGAAACGGCCCCCGTGAGGTAGGGACGACCCCGGCGAGGTTGAAACGGCCCCTGTGAGGTAGGGACGACCCCGGCGAGGTTGAAACGGCCCTGGTGAGGCTCTGACGACCCTGGTGAGGTTGAGACTACTCCAGTGAGGTTGGGACAAATAAAGGGGACCAGTATGGACTGATGAACAGGGGTAGATACAGAAGCAGAGCAACATTGAACAGAATGTTAAACTACAGTGGGAAGCCTGGGGAGGGTTGGGGGGGGGGGGGATTAAGAGACCAACTGAAGGACTTATATGCATGCATATAAGATTAACCAATGGACACAAGACACGGGGCGGGGGGGTGGGGTGGGGTGTAGGGTCCGGGGGAATGTCAAGGGGGAAAAAAAAGGAGAAATATGTAATACTCTTTGTAATACTTTAAGAAATAAAAATTATTAAAATATTAAAAAAAATGTGTCCTTGGGCAACCTGTGTGCCATGGAGTCAGTTAGAGATTCATGGGGGATTTCCAAATGCCATCAGTATCATTTTATGTCAGTGATTATACTTTACAAAGGTGTTCAGATTCTGTCCATGAAGTCAGGAAATGTTGATTTTTCCTCCCACATGAATGAAAGAATGAAAAACAGAGAAATAAGCCAGGAGCCCTGGGGTGTGGAGTCATTGGTAGGAGAGGTTTGGGGTTTTTTGTCCTCTTAGTTCTCATTTTGGCTTGATTTTAGCCAATAGGATATTTGGCTAAAGTAGGAATTCCAGGCAATCCCAATCCCTCAGATCTTTTCTTGGGTTGCGGGAAACGAGTTAAGTCGGCTTGCGTGAATTGCGCGTACTCGGCGGGAGCCGTCTTAACTCGGTTCATATAGATTTGCGGTGGAGTGCGGGAAACGTGTAAATTCGGGCCGATTGTAACTGCGTATTACCAAATATTTGTTTCAAAGATACCTACCTGCATATGCGAACCATTTCATACCCATTTCAATCGAACCCATACTTCAAAAGACATAGGAATTTTAAACTAACTCTGATTTTGCTCGGGAAACCTAAATAATTGCCCGCGCCAGCTTATATTTTGTCGGGAAATTCACCCGACACCAGAGTGTTAAGATAACCTAAGCTTGATGTAGTTAGGCGTTAGATGGCAAATTTGTGTTATAATTATTTTGAAAAATAAATGGGTCCATATCACCAAAATGGGTTAAATACAAGAATATGTGACTACCCACGATGCCCATTCAGTGTGCAGGCTCCATAAGAGGAGTTTTGAGGTGTTTTGCTTTGGTTCAACCACTTGTGGTCACCAGACATTTAGTTTTTGGATAACAAAAGCTCTGTGACACTGAGAGACAGATTCGTATCTTATTATTTGGTTGGAGTCATATGTGCAACTGAGTGGGCTTACAGTTGAGTTGTCTATTTGCCTGTCCCTGATCCTTATTAAGGATTCTTATGACAAATTAAACTATATGCTCAGTTTGGTAGTAATTGCTTCCATTGTTTACTGCTTCGTCCCTATTGATGCAGTCCAGGAAGAAAAGGGTGGAAGAAAACTGGTCAGCATGCCGACCAAGGGCTGGTCATTTGTTAATACCTTCCATTGACCTGTCAGCACAGTCTGAGCGATAAGTTCTGTGGCTGCTGTGGTTCAGATGAGGAAACTTAGGCTCAGCAAAGTGGAGTAATTTGTCCAAAGTCAAATAAAAAGTCAGGATTTGAACCCAGGTCTACATGATAAAGTCCTGCCCTGACCTCTTCATTGTCTGGGCCATTTCCTCAGGCGTAGGCATTACAAATTCTCCTTAGAGAATGCAGCTTCAGCATCTTTTCTCGTTTTCCATTCCATCACCCATGAAATCATATTATATTTGGAAATTGAGTAGAGATGCAGCAAAATCTGTGTGTGAGCCCTTTCAAGACACATACCGAAGTGTTGTCCCTAAATGGAACACCAGCTGTCAGATTTTTCTAGACATTCTGAGAACATGCGCAGGAGAGGAAGTGAAGAGCATCAACTGGGGAGTAAGTTTCTGTGAAAGACAGCAGAGCTGCTCTGTACCATTCAGTGCCTCGGTCTGAGGGACAAGAGGAATGATGGCAAAGGAGGTGACACAGGCCAGGGAGTCCCAGAGGATCCCTGTGCAGACCAATGGGTTCTCTTCCCCGTCCTGTGCAGACTAGCTGTGTGACAGTGACTCTTGAAGCCTTATTTTCCTTATCTGTCCAATGCAAAGATTGGACAGCAACAGTCATATCTAGATTCCAAATTGTCTAGGCTCAGTGGAAGGTCAGAAAAAATTCATGGCCAAAGTCAAGGTCTCCAGCTCAGCCATGCTGCTGAAGTTGCAATGTTCCTGTCCGGGTGTCAAATGCGCACCTGGGTGGAGAGACCTGGGTCATCACCTGGTCGTGCACATTGGGCATTTCATGCCCCTCTGAATGGAAAGGGCATGATGCGTCATCTACACCATCTGCTCCCAGCTCTCCTGCTGCTGTGAGTCTCCTGAAATAAAACCTGTTCTCCTTGGGTAGATGAAGGAGGTTAAGGTGAGCCTGAGGTTCATGGCAGGCGGTGAGACGGGAGACAGTTTTCAAATAAATTGGTGGCTTCAGACCAAAAGGAATTTTTCTTCTACTTGGGGACCCTTCCTGTAGGAACGTTTTCTGTAGCCATGAGTGAGGGATAGTGAGATTCTGAGACTCCAGATAGAGACCTAGAGAGCTGTTCTTGATAAATTTGCATGATGGTTAAGAGTTCCAGCTCTGCACTCTGGACAGGGTTGATTTAAAATCCTGCCTCACCACATATTAGGTCATTGAGTCAGGTAATAAAAAATTAGAAGCCTAATTTTCGTCATCTGCAAAATGGGAATCATATAATGACCTGTAGTTGTTACGATGATTAAATGAGGTAACACATGAGAATATGTAGCACAAAGCTTAACACATTAGTAACAGGCTAACAAATAAAAAACTAGCCAGTCCCTAGCCCTAGTTCTCTTCTGATGGTTAGTTTTTCACCAGGAGACATTGTGTACTGCTGGTACTCCATGTCTTTGAAGGATGGGGCAGGGGACAAATTTTCAGGGTTTGAACCATCCTCTTCACACATTCATTCCTAAAAGCAAGTCCCTGCTAACACTGGCGTTACCAAGAGTATTGGTCAACACTCTTTGGGCTTCAAGTTACAGAAACTCATCACAGACCCCCTTAAACTAAAAAGCACTGGCTCAAATAATAGAAGTCAAAGAGATGGACTTTGGCTGACCTGGACCCAAAATGCTGATGCAGCATTCTCTTCTCTTCTCTTCTCTTCTCTTCTCTTTTCTTCTCTTCTCTTCTCTTCTCTTTCTCTCTTCTCTCTCTTTCTCTCTTCTCTCTCTTTCTCTCTTCTCTTTCCTTCTTTCCTCTCTGTGGGCTTCATTCTTGGGAAGGCTCTCTCTCCCTAAGGTGATGGGATTGTCTCTTTCAAGGTTCACCTCTATTCCAAGTAGGTCCAGTGTACCGACTGCCAGACCAAGCCAAAGGCTAGGGAGACTCTACCTGGCCAGTCCAGTTTGTTACATTGGGAACGGCGAGTCCCTGGATTGAGTCCCACTAGGTGGAGAGGTACAGATCCTCAAATAAAAGGATGGATTTTGTTACAAGAAGGGGAAGGACTTCTGGAAAGGCCACAACAATGCCTGTCACTACACCTCAGGTCCATAGTGGGACACTGATTTTGTGATGAAGGGACCAGCTCCCATCCCCTGATAGAGTTGGCCCCTCTTCCTCTGAACAAGAGCATCACAAAACACCCAGCCTCACTCCTGTTCCCTCTGAGGCTGCACCCCCACCCCCACCTCCAGGTCTTTTCTGATATCACTGATCTATAGAAAAATCTCTTTCGAAAGCTCTTAATTAGTCCCACCTCAGGCATGGAAATATGCCATTTCCTGGACTCAGAAAGTGTGAGACCTGGAAGGATCACAAAGCAAGAACAGCTCCCAGACCCGGTAGCTCTGGCTTATTGCGAGAATCACCTGCACTGGGTTTTGTAATGTTTTAAGCTTCCTGAGTGCCAGATTCCCTGCCAGAAATGTCACTTACATAGTCTGTGTTGGGGCCATTCATCTAAAGTGTAATGATTCCGACTTGCTTCACTTGAGAGCCAGTTGCCTCTGAAGGCACATAGCCCTGATTCCAAGCGTATATTGAAGCCAGAGGGATTAAGAACCCGTTATATCCAGGGTCACCCAGCTGGTCAGGGCCAAATTCTGTGTGCACTCCTGTTCCCAGGAGAAAACCCAAAAGCCCTGGGACAAGGGGAAGGAGCATTCTGTGCTGGAGTCAGACACCAGGCCCTGCTGCGGCGGCCAGGAGTCTGTCGGTGTTTGGGGCTTGCCAGCAAGCTTTCAAGGAGTCAGGAAACCCCACTTCTACGTCCTCCTGCATCAGCCTCCCCCAACCCACACTTACTTTCCAGGCTACTTCTCTACCAAGTGCTATGCTAGGAAGGGAGCTCAAGACCTTCTGGGAAGGTAGACACAGGAAAGAGCACCAGCAGCATTGCCGTTAGCGTGTTCCTAAGGTCCAAAAGGGAACAGTTTCCTCCAAAAGTTAAACATAGAGTTTCCATATGACCCAGCAATTTGACACCCAGACTAGGACCCTGGAAATATGTCCACACAAAAAACTTTTACACGAATGTTCATAGTAGCATTTTTCGTAAGAGTAAACGAAAAAATAGAAACAACCAAATGTCCATCAACTGGTTAATGGATAAACAAATGTGGTACATCCATTCAGTGGATGGATTTTATTATTCAGTCATAAAAAGGAATGGAATGTTGATACATGCTACACATGGATGAACCTGGGAAAGCTTATGCTAAGTGAAAAGAAGCCGGGCACAAAGGGCTACCTATTGTATGGTGTCATGTATATACAAGGCCAAGAAGAAGCAAGCCCATAGAGGCAGGTAGATTAGTGATGGCCAGTTGCTGGGGAGAAGGGGGAAGTGACTTCTAATGTGGATGGGGTTTCTTTTGTTTGTTTGTTAATCCTTATCTGAGGATATTTTTTCCATTGATTTTTAGAGAGTGGAAGGGAGGGAGGGATAAAGAGACAGAGAGGTAGAAATATTGATGTGAGGGAGACACATCGATTGGTTGCCTTCCACACTCACCCCTGAAATTGAACCTGCAACCCAGGTACGTGCCGTTGACCAGGAATTGAACCCTCAGTCCTTTAGTACGAGGGCTGATGCTCTAACCACTGAGAACACCGGCCAGGGCTGGATGGGGTTTCTTTTTACAGTGATGAAAATGTTTTGGAATTAGGTAGTGGTGATGGTTTCACAACCTTGTGATTGTACTAAATGCCACCGAATGGTACACTCTAAAAGGGTGAATTTTATGGTATGTGAATTCTATCTCATTTAAAATAAATATTAACAGGTAGACCATTTAAAAAATTAAAAGACCAGGCCTTTTGGGAGCAGGATGTTCAGGAGAAGCCTCCTGGAAAAGTAAAGTTTGGGTTAGGCCCAGAAGCAACACGAGGAAAAGTCAGGGACACCCCTTAGCAGAGGGAACAGTGTGAACATGCTGCAGAGTCTCCTGTAAAGAACAGCCAGAGACCTGCTTGGCTGGGGCAGAGATGGTGGGCGGGGGAGGGGGAGGGCCAGGGGGTGGGGCGGTGCTGAGGCGGGTGTAGTGGTCTCAGAGCAGAGGTGGGACAGGAGGTGATCTGGGGTCCTACCCACTGAGCTTAGGAGCTGAATGGAAGGGAATATGCTTCTCCCAGCACAGGGGCCTCTGTGAAGGCTGCAGGGGTGCACATGGGTACATGCGGAGCACTGCTTTGGGAAGGTGCGGATGAATTAATGAGGAAAGGTGCGGATGCAGAGGTTTGGGGTCCCCTGCTGTATCAGTGCTGTTCTGGAGGCTGCAGGAACAGAGGGGGAAATCAGGCCTTCCCTCCTGCCCTCCAGGGATCCGAGAAGGAAACCTTGCATTTCTCTTATAATTCAGGGTTGCACACAGCTTTCACTTTTTTTTTTATTAGCTCATTGATCTTTGAAAGAATTCTTGAGATCAGAAGGACAGTGATCATTAGCTCTTTCACAGGGAGAGAAACGGGGGTTCAGGAAGCCCAGGGCTGCTCCTCAGTGGCAGTTAGCAAGAGAAACCAGACTTCAACTCACAGTGCAGCCTAGGCTGACCTGTAGTCTTGTTGGGGAAACAAAGCAAAGACTGTGAGAATAAATAAATATTCCCAAATAGGGTGAGATGCAAATGTGTGATAGCCAAAGACAGGCCTCAAATTATTACCAACAAACACATCAATTAGTGCCGGATTATACTCTGCCAATCACACCAAGTGTTGAAAGCGCATTTTCTTTGAATCTTTCTATTGCTGAACTCTGTCCTGCCAAGCAAAAGATTCAGAAGAGAGAGTATGTGCCGAAATGTTGAACCTGGATCTTAAATTATACTTGGGCTCAAATCCTACCTCCATCTTTGCCAAATGGCCTTGGACTCCACTTCTTGGTGCTTCAGGCCCTTCGCCTATTAAATGAGGACCCCCACACCCAGCTCACGAAGGACTGCCACGCGGCAATTCTGCAATAACGTGACGCATAGCTGGCTCACCTGGGAGGGGGTGCTCAATACATAAAGGGGAGTTGTCGTTTTTTATTGCAAAAGGCGATTCACATCCTTTGGGCACAAACAATATTGCAATACCTTCGTATATCCTTAATCCTCACAAGAAGGTAGGTCCCATTACCCCCTTTTTAACGATGAGGAAATTGAGGCCCAGAGAAATTAGCTTGCCCAAAGTCACACAGCCAGGATGTAAGATAATCACATTTGGTCTGGCTCTAAAGTCCTCATTTTTTCACTCTGCCGTAAAACTGATGGTGACGGCAGAATTGGGCATAAGAGGACCCTCATCAAGGCAAAGTCTGAATGATGGGCAAGTGATCTGTTTCAGAGCTCCCGGGGAATGAGCTGGAAGCTCCATTCCGCTTGCAGGACTCTGGTCTGGGTTCAGATTTGCTGGGCCTCACGTACAAACTCTTGGCCTCGCCTCCTTCCTCATCTCTCTCCTCCTCCTACTTAAGGATTTTTAGGTCAAAGTGCAGCCTCTGTCCTGGGAGATAATCCTGCAACCTTGTTTTCTGAGTGACCTTCCCAAAGAAGGCCTTCAGCAGACACGTTCTCCTCAGCCTAATCACACAACCGTCTTTTTCCTTGAGCCCTCGCCAGCCCTCAGGATGGCAAGGCAGCCGGCTGCCTGCAGACGCGTTTTATGCTGAGGAGCTGCTCAGAATAAATTAGCCAGTCCTCAGAACGTGTTAGATACACTACTTCCACATCGCATTTTATTTCTGCTTCAGTGCTTTCCTTCTCAAGCGCCACCTCCCTTTTCCCTTCCTGAGGCCTGGCATCTTCACATGTGCCCGTCCTGGGTGGAGGCACATTTCTGCACAAGAGAATTTTCTCCCTTCTGCTAAGAACCTATAGATTCTAAAACGCAGACATGATCAGCAAGTAAAGAACTGAATCAAAAAGACTTTCAATCACCCAAGGGAGGCAGAAGCCTAGTGGGTCCAGAAGAATTAAAGGTAACAAGATAAAAGTTAACAGGAATTAGAAATAACAAGAGATGATGGCAGCAATGACCAACCTGCACTGGTGAGGGAGCCGAGAGTTGCGCCTGGGCACTGGTCTCTATGAGGTGTTATTTCCAGGGATCTGAGGAGCCCCTGGATGTCAAGGGGGAGAGGTACTTGAAATGGGACATTTTTGAAGGTTCTTTAAAGGCGTGTCTAGCAGAAGGGCCCCTTTTTCAAATGGAAGGTACCTGAAAGTGTTCTGTGCCGGCATTGGGTTTCTTAACATCTGATATGAAGAACCATCTTCCCCAATATCCGCCCCCCCCAGTGTCGCTAACACACACACACATACACACACACACACACACACACCCCTCCTGTCCCCAGCAACTCAAACTCAGATTCTTTGGCTGTACCCACACATACTGAATCACAACTCTAGGGGTTGAGCCCAGTGATTCCCTAATCACCTGGCCTGGCCTCCACCCCCCAAGATTTTGATTCAGTAATTTTGCAGTGGGGCCTGAGAATCCGCATTTATATCACTCCCACCTGGCGCTGATGCTGCTGGTCCAGTGAGAAGCTCTGGTGCAGGGAGCCTCCTGGCTGCCTCCGGGGCACAGGTTTCTTCCATAAACTAAGCGGTAAACTGTGCAAGATCAATGCAGGATGGGACAGGAGGGGAGGAGGGGAGGACAAAAAGAAGGAAAAAGAAAGCTGGCCTGGGAAGTGATGCCTGGAAAAGAGACTTGTTCTTTCTCAGCACACGTTATCAAAACTTCTTTCTTGTTACTTCCATTTCCCAATTCCTGGTCCATATTAATAACCACTAATTCAGCGGTTCTCAACCTGTGGGTCGCGACCCCTTTGGGGTTGAATGACCCTTTCACAGGGGTCACCTAAGACCATCGGAAAACACATATATAATTACATATTGTTTTTGTGATTAATCACTATGCTTTAATAATGTTCAATTTGTAACAATGAAATTGGGGGTCACCACAACATGAGGAACTGTATTAAAGGGTCACGGCATTAGGAAGGTTGAGAACCACTGCACTAATTAATGCCTTGTGGTTGAGAGCCCCTAATCGTGTCTCCTGGGCCTTAGAAAAATGGTGGTGCAAGACCTGGCCCAACAAAAGGAAGAAGAGTACACAATCCCAGGACCCAAGGTCAGACCCCTGGGGCCACAGGATCTTCACACTGGTCTTGTCTAGACACCTGTGGCCCCCACTTCTCAGACATCAGCATGCACCAGGATCACCCTGTTAACCCTCAGTCACTGACTCAATAGATCTGGGGTGAGGCCCCTCCTGAAAAGCTGCATTTTTAAAAATATACATATTTGTATTGACTTCAGAGAGGAAGGGAGAGGGAGAGAGAGAAACATCAATGATGAGAGAGAATCATTGATTGGCTGCCTCCTGCACACCCCCTACTGGGCATGGGGCCTACAACCTGGGCATGTGCTCTGACTGGGAATTGAACTGTGACCTCCTGGTTCACAGGTCAACGCTCAACCATTGAGCAACACCTGACACCAGCCGGGCTAAAAATCTGCATTTTTAATAAACCCCGTGTGATGCAGACGCTGCTTGCATCACAGGGACCCCTCTCTAGAATCACTGGTGGGCACATATGAAATAATGCCAGAAGTCACTTAGCGTCATGTAGACAGCAGCCACCCAAGGACAATTCTGGGGAAGGTGAGTTGCTTCCAGCCCAGCAGGGCTATGAGGGCCCTCATTCTCTCTGTGATCAGCCGCCTCAGGTGTGTGGCAGCCAGGCATTCCGCAGACACGGCCACCGCAGGGCCAGGACGATGCCCTTTGTGAGACTCACTCTGAAATGTTCCTGTTTCCTCCCTCAGAAAGTCACGGGGACTCTTACATCTGGAAATCTAGACCGGACTCTCTGAACATCACATTTGTCACGGTCTTTGTTATAGAAGTCTCACCGTTTTATACCATTTGTCAGAAGACGCGATGTTCAGATGTTCGGAGTGGGCCCAGAGATGCTTGTGGACTTGACCTGACCAGTCTGCATCCTGTGGACTGGGCTCGGGCTTGTTGAGGAAGGGGTGCAGCCTGCCTCCTCTCACTGTGTCGTTTCTCTCCTCTCTCCCCCTCCCCTCCTTCCTCTCCCCCACCCCCAGTGCACTCCCAGAAACAGAACAGGCAGACCTGCGTGCGGAAGAGCCTCATCTGCGCCTTCGCCATGGCCTTCATCATCAGCGTCATGCTGATCGCCGCCAACCAGATCCTGCGGAGCGGCATGGAGTAGCCGCCGCCCGCCACCAGCCGCTGCGGTCCCCGCTCACTGCGCATGCGCACGCCCTGCGGGCCGACTTCCTCCACAAAAGCAGATCTGGACAATGCAGACGTGGCACAGTTCGGCGAAGAACCCAAGGTTGCAGTGCAACCTCTGTTGCAAGTCCACTTCATCTCCTTGGCAGGGACACAAAAGGGCTGTCTTCAATGCTTTAATGGTTTTGTTTCCTAATGCAATAAATAGCCAGGAGTTCCGAGTGATCGCTTCAACCACCTGCAGAAACTCCGCACAGGAACTTCATTTTCATCTCGGAACTCCAATGGCCATGAGGGCCAGTGGTAAGAGAGCAAGGGAGAGGCGTGAACATGCAGTCACCTCCCCGCCCCGTCCTTTCAACCCAGGGGGCAACTGGAGACCCCCAGGGCAACCCAAGGGGTGACTTCAGGGTTGCCGCAGAAGAGGGGGCTCTCCACCTGTCCCTGGATTTCCTCCTCCACCTAGTGGAGCCCGCCCCCCCATCCCCAAGGCATGAGGGGAAAGCTGTCCGAGGGGTGCAGGACCTGCAGCTGCTCCCATGCTTCCGTTCTTACAGCCTTTCTACAGGACTCTAGCTGGCAGAGCTGGGGAGTTCTCGGTTTCCATCTGCACTTGGCTTTCAGTTCCTAGAGCCCATCACGCACCAGCATTTTGGAATCTGCAGAGAGCCTTCCTCCCAGCTGTGCTGCTTGTGCTGCCATTAAAGAACAAAGAAGCATACTCGTGGGCATCTCTATAATCACATAGACACGTAGATAGATGTATCTATTTGGCTTCTTCATGTGTGGCATCATTCTTCCCTAATCACTTACTCCTCATATACGCTTATCCTCCGACACGCATCCCTGCCTCTTTTGGGTGGGAGAGGTCGTTTGGGGGACGGGGACTGAGACTGGTGGCGAGGAGGTGTTGCATCCCACGCCCCAGTCGTCCGCAACAACGGAGCCCGCACACGTCTCCCTGCCAGAAGACCTCTGTAAGTTAAGGTCCTCAAGCATCTTACCTTGTTCTCACCTTACAGTTGGCTTGCTAAGTTAGTCTTCCCCAGGTAAAAAGAGGAATACAATCCAGAGTGGAAAGATCAAACTACTGTATTTTCCATAACATCTTCGGGCATTCAGATCCTGCAACTGACTCGTTTCCATGAGAAAAAAAATAAAACAAAACAAAGAGATATTAATAAGCTTAGCCAACAGGACAGGTCCCTTATCCTGCCTGCGGAATACTTCTGTCGGGGAAGGAAACGGACTGCAGTGGTCTGTTTTCAACACCATTTCAAGTCTGTGATTTCCTGACTTTTCCTACGTGTCATATCAGCCACCACTATTAATTCAAGCTTGCATAGTCTGGTTAGCCAATACCCTTTCAATGGAACATTTCCCTTTGTACTTTTCCAAGCTCAGGTCCTTATTTCTATGATGGAATCGTTTTGCTCCTCTTGCATCCGAAAGCTTTGAGGTTCCAGAACCTTTCCTCTCTCACTGCAGCCAGGCAGGCTTTTTGGTGGGGTGTGTGTTCCTGAACCTCTCCTCGAGCTCCCCCTCTCCCCCCCCCTCCCCCTCCGCTTTCTCCTTACTGCCTTCTTGGACTTGGAGCATCCACAGTCTCAGCTTAGGGTCTTCTTCCAATGCACCTCTGTCAGCGCTTCAGGCAACAGCCTGGGGGCAGCTGTAGGAACTCCCCCACTGTGGGAGACCGAGAATATCCATGATGAGCACAAGAAAAACTAGGGTTTGAGCCATAGTACAGAGGAGGGAGCAGGTGTAAGCTTTCGAGAGTCTAGGGGTATGAGAGTCTCTCTGGGAAAATGCCTGGGGCGCCGCACATCCAGGCCAGGAAAGCACCAGCCTGCCTGCCCACCCTGCCCTGCCACAGCACACCTGCACATCTGCCTCTCCTCTCTCCCCTTGCCTGACTCACCATGCCCCCCCCCCCCATCAGAATCCTGAACAAGAACAGGTCCAACCATAGCATGCTAATAGGACAGCTTCATCATTCGCTCCTGCCCAAAGCAGCTGGCCCTCTCTATCTGAATTGAACTTAGGTGGGAAGGGCCCCTGAACCACTAGACTACATTATACTGGGAGAGGGGGTGCTGGATCCTAAGTAGACTAGATGGAGACCCCAGGGACGATTCTTAAAGGACTGTGCCCCACGAGATGGGATTGCAGTGCTCTAGGTGAGGCTGGACTTGAGGGCTACGAGAGAGTACTTCTTCAAAGGCTGCTGTTCTACAGGTTCTTCTGCCTCCCACCGGACAACAGGGACCCTGATGATGTGAGGGTTAGCCTCTATTGGAAGACAGATTAGCCACCATGCAGGGGTGGAGATTAAAAGAGTTCCCGCAAGGCACCAACAGCCTGTTCCCTACAAAGTCCTCCCCCCAGAGGACATCTTTCCTCTCCCAGTGACCTAGTGACCGGGAAGACAGCCATCCTACCCGGAGAAAATCCAGGAGAGTGAATTCTTTGTGGGGGTTGCTAGGGACAGGGGACACAAAGGAATCCACAGAACTCTCTTGGATGGGCTAGAAGTTAACCTCCTCCATGGTAACCTCAGGTGTGTCCCACAGGCTGCAGGGTGTGGAGACAACCCAGAGTAGTGGCCTTCCTGAGACTTTGGGAGTTAAGAGCTCATCCCAGTGACCTGCACCCTGGCTCCTTTGTCTGGATGGTCTTTGTCAGGCAGCTCAGGGTGTTGACTTCCCCCAGCCCCACCCCCAGTCCTGTCCACACCAGTGCCCTCCAGGGCCCCATACCTGTCAGCATCCTCACCACAGGGTTTGTGATGTCCCTGGATGAAGACTCTAGAAGATCCTGGTCCCCCAGGCCTTGTGGCCCCAGTGGGAGGTGACCTCTGCAGGAAATGAGAGGGAGGACATCAACTCTCCCTCTGTGCTCTTAGCTAATAGACATAGCGGCCTATTCTGAGTGACTGGCAAATTGAGTTTGGCTCATTCTTGTTGCAAGAATGGGTGCCCCCCAGGCCACACAGGGATGATCAAGGAGGCATTCTGCCTGAGAGACAAGAAATACAGACCCTAATGCCCTTGACCCCCAGAGAAGCTGTCACCCATCACTCCAGAAGCAGACAGGGCCCCCAAATAGGACCCAGCATGGGAACTATTAGCAGTGGCTTCCAGAATGTGGATCCCATGTGACCAATCTGTAAAAAAAAAACAAGGGAGGGGGGGTTGCCATGGCAACCCTTGCATTCCACCCAGAGTTTGCCAAGGCACACAAAAATAGGGAACATTTTCTTAAGGAACACTTGGGTTCTGCCTGATTGCAACCTGACTCCCTGCATCCACATCCTGCTGTGGGGAAATTACCCTTCAAACATCTCCTGGTTTCTCTGCCTTTTTCTTTTGTGCTTGAACCTGCCCTCCCATGTGCTCAGGAGAACAGGAGCTACCTGGGAGCCAGGTGGTATCCTCCCTACTCTCCCCCACCCCCACCTCCCAGGGCCCAGAGCAAGGACCTCTCAATCTGGGTGAAAAGTCAGAAGTGTCATCTGGAAGGCAAAGCTATTTTAAGCCTCAATCGTCCAAAGCATCTGTTTGCCGGTTAAGAAACTCTCCCATGAGCCAGAAATGTGAACTGAAGTGAATGGAGGTTGACATGTGGTCTTGGGCAAGTCCAGTGGTTTCGGAAGACGCTGGGTGTTTCATTTGCAGAGAAGATGTGTCCTGCAAGTCTTCGTTCTTCATACCTGCTCCTGTCTCAGGTTTCACAGGACAAATGGTCTCCTCCAGCGATTTCCAATCTTTTTCATCTCATGGCACGCATAAGCGAATTACAAAAATTCTGCGGCACACCAAAAAATGTATTTTTTTGCTGATCTGACAAAAAAATAGGTGTAATTTTGATTCATGCACACTGGACGGCTATTACGTTGGCTGTTGTCACTTTTTTTATTTGACAACCTAAGGGAAAAGAGGTCAGTGCCCCTGACAGTTAGGTAGTGCATGTTTTAAAAATTTTTGCGGCGCACCAGTGTGCCTCGGCACACCGATTGAAAATTGCTGGTCTGCTCTCTATAGTTAGCCAGCAGAACCTAATGAAAGATAGCAAGCACAGTTTGACAATAATGCCCCTCCCATCCATGGAATCATAAAGTGATATATCTAAGAACTGAGAGGAAGAAATTTATTTTATTCCAAATGCCTTCTCTAGGTTTAAATCCAGACTCAGATCATGAATCAAAGAGACGTTTGCTCTTCACCAGTAGCTAGAGCCTCCCTGGGACCATATGAAGGCATGACTAGAAGAGTACAGGTGTGACTGCACAGCTCGACCCCTTAGCTGGGCTGGCCCAGCCATGGTGGCCGATGCTGTGGCACCCTGTTCTGCAGGGCCCTGGCTCTCTGGCCCTGTGGAAGCTGCTGAGCGCTGCTCCTTCCAGCTGGAGGTCTCGAATGACACTGGCTCATCTTACTGTACTATTTCTCCAAAGGCCCATAGGAATCATGTCACTCACCCTGCTCCACTGACATATAGAAGGTCCTGAACCCCACTGTAAAAAGGAGGTGCCCCTTTTTCTATAATGCCATGATAATGCAGATGGACTGAGCTTAAGCTTCTAGACTACGGCACATACCAGTTACATTACTAGGAGACTGCAGGGCTGCCTTCCCGGCAGAATATCTATCTGGAATGACCGCAGGTCAGTGTCACGTGGCCTCTTCAGCGACCTCTCAGGGCTAAAAGTCCGTAACCTAGAGGCCTTGCCATAGCCATCCTCCCTCACCACCTCATGGCTAAATGCCCCCAATTGGGGGGAAAAATCCATCAGAAGTAGAAAAGAAACAGCAGCTAGGGTTTTCAATCTGAATCATTTAAAGTGATGGCAAAAGAGAGGAGGATTTGGGCCGCTTCTTACGGACCTGTCTCCACGACGATTTAAATGTCAGAACTGTTCAGCCTCACTCCATCCTTCCTTTGACTAAGTCACTCAGGGGACTGTCCTCAGTTAAGTGGCCTTGCCAGAAACACTTGATTTGGAGGAATAAGGTCAAGTACACAAACCATCCACGCATTTCTCTTAGTATCCTATGCTCATTGCTATTGCACACAGTCTTTTTTGCAGCTATGGTTTCTACTTCATATTGATTTGGGGCCCTTTTTATATGGTCTCAAAGGACATTATAACAATGCTCCAAAAGTCTTCAAGGTGAAATTAATCGGATTCAGTTGGCTTGAAATATAGCCACAGAGAATCAGGTTTTGCCAGTCCCACAAAACAGTTCTCTAAAACTGGAAAAGACTTATACAGCCTCCTGCCCCTTACCCCTACCTTGGGTAGCTTGCGTAGCCCCCTGGGGATGCTGGCATAGCCCTCACCCACCTCTTTTCCTTGAGCATAATGGGCGGATGCTTCTGGCATTGTTAGAAGTTATTGTCCAAGTGAAAGGATGCAGAGGCTGGAACTTTCCAGTGGAGTAGAAGAGCAGAATAATCAGGAAGGAATACCCCAGGGAATGCAAAATCCGAGTGTGATGTTGCCCCAGGCCTGGACCTAAGAGAGAAAGAGACAGTTTTTAAGGGGCTGCAGAGGCTGGTCTCTGAATGTGTTCCCTGTCTATCAGGTCGGCATGGGGAACACAGGGCATTGAGTGCCATGGGGCTGCTGCCATCAACCTGTTCCCAAGGACATGCACTGGGAATTTCAAGAGCGGGCTGGTAGCTCCTCTCTCCGTGGGGGATGCTGACAGTGGCCAAGGCCCAAATGCCTCTCCCTGGCTCTCTGTCTGGCCTTGGACCTGTTGAACTGAAGCCAGGAGAGCAGAGCATAGAACCAGGAGTGTGGGCAGCTCTCTCAGCTGGGAAGGGCACAGGAGGCAGGACCCCAGGTGCCCCTGCCACGGACCAGCTGGATAATTTTGAGTGACTTCCCTTCTTGGCCTCAGGTTTCTCATCTCTAAAGCAAGAGGAAAGGTAAACCAGATGACCCAGAAGAGCCCTCCCCGTGTGACCTGTTTGTCTGAAACAAGTAAAAATGAATGCCCATACTTGACAGGGCCTTATATCCCCTATGAATTACATTAGTGACTGAGTTCCTTTTTTTAACACAAGTGCCAAGAGGCCGTTTGTAATAAAGTATCTCGTGTGGTGTCCATTGCCTATAGACGAAACAATGCAAATTGGCTTGTAGCAAATGTGTTGCGGACAAGAGGTTTCATTTACTTCCTAGGGTCTGGCTGATTCAAGGGAGCATCAAGAATGTGGCCTGGCTTAGCCAGTGTGAAAGATAAGAGGCTTTGATCACCTTACCACAGGTTACAGGAATCAGAAAACATGCAGAAGGAGGGGAAACAAAGCCAGATTCCAGGAAAAGGTGCTTGTTTCTCCATCTGAAAGCCCAAAGAAACTACCGAATAAAGAGCACAACTTCCGGTCATTTCTCTCTTTCCTTTTTTTTCTGGCCACTGGAATAGCAGTTCTTGTGTATGTGACTGTGGTTGGCAGTTATTTGTAACCCTGCAGAAGGGAGCTGTGTGACCTCTGGTGACTGTCAGGAATTAGGTGGACAGTCTAGGGAGACCAGCTGTCTGCGCTTGCCCTTTAGCTGGTTGGTGAAGGCATCCACAGGTGCCCACAGTAGGTGTGGCCCAAGCATGACGAGGGGGAGAGGGCAGGAGGAGAGTGGCTGCAGGAACCCCCAAAGTCTCCAGCCCTTCTGCCCATGACAACATGAACTCCTAGGTTTCAGTCCTTTTCTTTTTGTTTTTATTGCTGTTCTTCCCTGGAAAGACCTAGATTGGCCAGGAAAGGACCCTTTCAGCTCCTGGTGGAAATGTACCCCAGCCCGTGTCTCTCAGCTCTCTCTGAGGAAAATCAAAGAATATTCTTTCTTACTGACCCAGAAATCAGGTTTTGGGGGTCCTTGAAGGGCTTCTTAATGGGATTTGATTTTCTTCCCCAATTCTGAATCCAGGAAGAGGCTATGTCGCCAAGGACTAACCAAAGACAATGCCTTCAGAGGGGAATCAGACCCGAAAACCTGGTCAATAGGCGTAGGGTTGGCAAATGGTCATCTATTGGAGGCGGGGGATTACTGCGATCCAAGGGGTTGTCAGACCTGAGACATGAACCTTTTCTCAAATCACAGTAACAAATGGCTGGATGCAAATCGGAGTGCAGCTGAGGACTGTAATAACCAGGACAGCTGGAGCCTGGCCGCTCTCGTGTCCAGACTGGGCCATGAAGACTGAAATCCTGGGTGACAATCTTCCCATTTACCTCATTCTCACTCCATCTTTTTTTTTTTTTTATGTAGTATCAGTTGATGATTTCTGCTATTAAGCGAAGAGAGAGTCCGCAGACCAGTCAAAAGAAAATCTTTATATAAAATGTAAATATTAATATAAATTAACTCGGCATGCAACTTACTGATCCAATGAAGCATATATTATTCATATGTTATCTCAGTGTATAAAGGAAGACTGACTGCCATATTTACCAGATGTTTTCTCTAACCAAACCTGTCTGTAAATATATAATCTGTATAAAAAAGAGTCTAATTTACCATTATTTATGCAATAGAAAAAAATAAAAGTTTTTTTTTTCTTTTGATGAGAGATTCAGTTCATGATATGTGGTGTGATTTGCAAATGGATCATGAATTTCATTCCTGCTGCCCCAATAGGGCGACCAGATCTATTGGGATGGCAGGTCAGCATCACGCCCTCCCAAGAAGGCAGCGAGAAAGCAGTCCATACCTGGTCCTGCGGTGGGTGGGGTTTTGGAGGGGAATGATTGACATAAGGGGAAATAAGCTGACTGTGGAGCATATAAGAAATATGAAACATCTGGCCAGGGAGGCACCCAAGCTAATGGTATCATCCTTTTAGTATTCCATTTACCAAATTCTTCCCAACATTAGCGTGCAGGCATTGCATGTTTTCCCTTAAACTTTTGGAATTTATAATATTATTTGAGGTTCTTAGACAGAGGAAAAGATACTCATTCCTTTATATCAATATAGAAACAAGGGGAACCAAAAAGTTAAGTGATTTGATTAAGGGCATAAGCAGAGATCTGCCCGAATTTGGACCAGAAATCTCCAAGCATCCTGAGGGCATGTCTTATTTCCTTTACTTTTCAGTGATGTTATCACACATTTTCCTAAATGTCTTGTACCTAAGTCAGAAATCCAAGTTTCCATGGAAGTAGCATCTCCCAGATTCTCCAGGAGTCCCCAATTTTAAGTGTTGCAATTCATTCACCTTCTTAGGAGAAATTTATGAAGTAAAATCACTATGCATTTGGTATTGCTTAAAAATTCTAAAAATAGATTTCCAAATTCTGGGCATAAAGCACGTCTTCCTGTTACAGTGGAGCCCCTGGCAAATTCCAGTGAGATGATAACTTGTATTTTATTCTCTCTGATCTGGGTTTTAAGTTTTTTGGTTTTTTTAA
This sequence comes from Myotis yumanensis, assembly GCF_028538775.1. NCBI lineage: Eukaryota > Metazoa > Chordata > Mammalia > Chiroptera > Vespertilionidae > Myotis > Myotis yumanensis. The sequence goes on along the minus strand of NW_027223755.1, from coordinate 86,126,735 downwards.
ATTATAAGTAAATATTTAGTCACGAATATTCATTCTCCTGGGAATGAATGGAGACACACTTACCAGAGCAGGAGTGTCTTGCAGGACAAAAAGCCCCTGGGGACTGACCACAGAACTCAAGGCTCTGACCCCTGACCACAGCCAGAGCAATTTAGAAGCCTGAAGTCTCCTTGCCCAATCACCCAGTCTTGGCCCAAACTCAATAATGTCCAAAGTGAAACAAAGCTTGCCCTTAACATGTGTATGGATCTTTGAATCCCAGTGGGATTTTTCCATAATGTTGCTGATAAGTGGATTTCAAAGGCTTTTCTTTCAGATCAATGTTTGTCTGTGGTCCAACCATGTACACAATTAAGGAAGCTGTGTCTGTCCGTTTGCCAATTCTGGATGAGTCTACCAGTAGCATGTAGCTTGGCCTCGAGTGGCAAAGGACTGGTGCCTGGGCTGACATGAGCACCTAAAGCCATGTTTCCAGGCCTGGTTTAATTTCACCACAGTACACCTGGGCTTCCATCACGGGGCAATGGGCCAAGAGAAAGCAACTGTGCTCCAGCCTACCCTAGTCAGAGTCCCCGGTTCCTGCAGCATCACCCCCATGTGTAGGCCAGTGTGTGGCCAGGAGGCTTTTCTGGCTTGGGAGGTCTTCAGCAAGCAGTCCTGCAAGTGAGAACCTGCTCTCACTTCTGAGTTTCCTAGGACGAGGAAGGAGGGAAGATGCAGGTGCCTCCTTGAAGAGGAGCTTCAGAGCTGTGCTAAGATGACATCCTGGCCCTGGTCCTGGCTGATGTGGCTCAGTTGGTTGAGCATCAAGCCGTGCACCACAAGATTGCTGGTTCGATTCTGGGTCAGGACACGTACCTGGGTTGAGGACTTGATCCCCAGTAAGGAGCATTCCGGAGACGACTGATCGATGTATCCCTCTCACGTCAATGTTTTTCTCCTCTCGTCCTCTCTAAAAATCAATAAAAATATATATTTTTTAAAATGACATGCTGGCTTAGACTCTTTGGGGCTCACCACCCCATTCTGACTCTTATAACCTTTGTCTTCTACTCTCTCCCTGTCTTTCCTCTCTGCTGTCAGGATAGCTGACCTTCGAAGACTTCCAGGGTAATGTTCTCAGCCCTGGCTGCACCTGGAAATGGCCTGGGGTGCTTTAAAAAAATGCCAAATCCGGGCCCTGCCCCAGGTGTTCTGATTCCTGCTCTAGAATGTGGCCTGGGCAGCAGAGAGTTTCACTCGAAGCTGATTTCGATCAGAGTTAAGAATGAGAGTGGTCAGACCATCAAACCTCAGAAGGAAGGTGGGAGAGGGTGGGTGTAAGGGGGAGATAGCAACCAAAGGACTTACATAAGCGGTTCTCAACCTGTGGGTCGAGACCCCTTTGGCGGTCGAACGGCCCTTTCACAGGGGTCGCCTAAGACCATCCTGCATATCAGATATTTACATTACGATTCATAACAGTAGCAACATTACAGTTATGAAGTAGCAACGAAAATAATTTTATGGTTGGGTCACAACATGAGGAGGAACTGTATTTAAAGGGCCAGAAGGTTGAGAACCACTGACTTACATGCAAGCATATAGGCCTAACCAATAGACATGGACAACAGGAGGGTGAGGGCATGAGTGGGAGGGATAGGGGGTAATGTGGGGATAAGGACACATATGTAATAACTTAATCAATAAAGAAATTAAAAAAATAATAAAGATGAACAAAGGAAAATATATGTATAATTTCCTAATTGCTACTATATGGAAATGCAAAAAAAAAAAAAAGAGCGGTGAGTGGCTAGTCTTTCAGCTTGGGGTGATTTCCGGAGAAGCAGGCCTCTCCTCTTGGCAAATGGTTCTCAAAATGTAGCCCCTCAACTGGAGCCTAGGAACTTGTTAGAGAGACAAATTCTCTGGCCACACCCGGAAGTCAGCAACAAGCCCTCAAGAGTGGAAACCTCTGTCTTAGTGATGGACATCAAAATCAATACATAGTTATGATTATCATCAGAATCATCAGGTGCTTTATATATGGAAAGATGCCTGTGCCTCACCTCAGACCTATGGAATCAGAACCCTAGGGAGAGAGGGCTGTGGGGCATTCGAGGAAGCCTGGGGACTATTCAGAAGGGAGGTCTGGACTTGAGTCAGCTCAGTAACCTGATGTGGTAGAGCTGGGACGAGAAGCCACTTCCTTCGGTGACCCCTCAGCAACGTTCCTCACTCCTAGGTCTTAGAGGTATTTCCTGGGCCTGGTCTCACATCCCCTCACCACAGCAGCAGAGACCTCAGCTCGCCGTCCTAGGAAGGAGCCATTGGCTTATAACCTAGAGGCTCTCAATGGACTTCCCTCCTGCCTTTCAATGTCAAAGCCATGGCTGCCAGGCTGCTCCTAGGAAGCCAAAGAGTGGGAGTGGAGAACGCAAAACACATGACACTGCCCCACACTTTTCCCTAAGGAGTAAAACTGCACACAGAGCCAGTGGACTTCATGGTGAATGAATTACAACTCAATAAAGCTATCCTAAAGGATGAGCACAAAAGTAGCTGTGAGAGAGAAAAGGAAGCAAGAGGGGCAGGTGCAGGGACGGCTCTGCGCCTCCTGTGTGAGTGTGTGTGAGCCTCAGGGTATGATCTGGGGCAGCTGGCAGAGTCCTGGCTTCTCCCAGTCCCATCTCAGAAGCAAGGCTGACCAGGCCTGGGTACACCCCCCGCAGGTGTCTCTCTGCTAGGGGCCTCCTCCAGCCCCCAGCTCTCCCCTGCCTTTCAGAATGAAGAGGACTCAGCCGGATCCCCATGCATTTGAGGCTCTGTGGTCCAGGAACCACGTGGACTGGTTTCTTCATGGCCAGTGTCCCTCCAGTGCCAGCCCCCAGGCCTCCCCGAGCTCTCTCCTCTGACTGAGGATGACATGTTCATTTAGAAAAGAGCACTTGGAGGGTGGGGGACTGGAGGTGTCTGCAGTGCCATCAAGTAAGGGAGGAAATGGCTTGTCCCGTGCGGCCCTGGGGCAAGCTATGTACAGACTCCAGCTTATCTGTGACCCTGGATGGACAAATGGCCTCAGCCCTGAGATTAAAACAAGCTTCTTCGCTACAGGACAACTCATCATTTGTGTTCCTAGTACCTAGCCTGGTGCCAAGCACGTAGTAGGTGCTCGATAAATATTTGCTAAATAGATAAACAAACCAGATTACTTCGCATTGCTTAGGTATCTACTTTCTCTGGCGGTGCAGGGTTCCTGCGCCCTCCCCTCTCTCTGCCACAGTCCTCCATCTGCATCCTCATGTTCCTGGTTCCCATTCCTTCGTCAAAACCAGGTACATCCCTAGTTTTGTTTTGTCTTGTGTTAATTCCTCCGGCCTGTCCAGGAGTTCTTTATCCTCTCTGAAGAGCCAGTTCAGTCCCTGCAGCTTCCCCTTGAGGGTGCTCTCAGCTGGCAGCTGGTCTTCTTTGCCTGAAAGACAAGCCCATCACCCTCCCTGAGAGACACAGCATCAGTCCCCTTGGCTTGGTCCAAGCTGGGATCTCAATGGCTTCCCAGCTGCCACACATTGCCCTGCTGGGCTGGGCCGGATGTGGTTCTGCCATCTGCTTTACACAGCTCCCTCCTTTCCTCTCTGCAGGTCTCCATCAACACCTGCTGACTGCCAGTGCCACCAGCAGCACCAGCCTTCATTAGATGGCTGGTGCCTTAGAAACTCATTCTAGTAACTAGCAAGTGTCTACCAGGTCCCCATGGGATACAGATAGAGACACGAACAAACCACCAGGAATTTGTAGGCTAGTAGACAGAACTGACGAGTAAACCTGCAATTACAGTCCAGGGTCGGAAGCCCTATGGAAGAATTCACTACAGAAAATTATAGCAATATACCAATATACCAAAAATATAGCAAAGGAGCATGGCTCATTTAAAACATTTTATAAATATAATTATAAAATATTTCAAACACACACAAAATAATGTAACAGACACAGCATACCTATAATTCACATTTAGTAGATGTTAATATTATGACTGATATCTGTCTACTATTCTCTCTCTCAGTAAATCCTTAGAGATACAGCTAATGCTCCATCCTAATTCTATCATTCTCCCTTCTTCTTCTGATGCAACCACTTTCTTGAAATTGATCATTTCCATTGATATTTTTGTAGGGGATTTTTGGAGCAATAGGACGAAGAAGTTAGCCAGAGAGAGGGGCACAGTGCATTCCAGGGAGAGGGATCAGTATATGCAAAGGCCCAGAGGCATGGCACACACACCTGACAGACTAGTTAAGAAGACTTTATATTAGTCCAGGGAGATATATATAATAGTGGCCTAACCTCAAAACATGTGGGGTCAAGAAAAGAGGGTGGGGCCTAGAGAGACTGAGGAAGGAGAGCCTGATGATTGATTTTCTATGTAGCTTGATGGGGAAGGAGGGAAGAAAAAATATCTAGGTTTCTGGTTTGAGAAGGGGTGGAGAAGATGTTGGATTTAGTTAGAGTCATGCTTAATTTGAGATACCTTTAGAGTAACCAAGTAATATCAGATAGCAGATAGAGAGATCTGGCCTACAGCCTTTGATGGAAAAAGGCAGGCAGGCAGGCAGGCAGGCAGGCAGGCAGGAAGGAAGGAAGGAAGGGTAGGTAGGGCTGTTTGCCCCTATAAGATAGAGGAAAAGGCACCCAACTAGAGAAGTTTGTTTTCAAACCTTTTTTTGTATTGATTGATTGATTAAGGTATTACATATGTGTCCTTATCCTCCCATCACTGTCAAAATGGCTATTATCAGCAAATGACAAGTGCTGGCAAGGATGCGGAGAAAAAGGAACCCTCATGCACTGCTGGTGAGAATGCAGACTGGTGCAGCCACTGTGGAGAACAGTATGGAGTTTCCTCAAAAAACTAAAATGGAACTCCCATTTGACCCAGTGATCCCACTTCTAGGAAAATATCCCAAGAAACTAGAAACACCAATCAGAAAGGACATATGCACCCCTATGTTCATAGCAGCACAATTTACAATAGCTAAGATTTGGAAACAGCCTAAGTGCCCATCAGCAGATGAGTGGATTAAAACCTGTGTTTTCAAAACTTTCTCATCCATTTGTTTCTTCCTCCTCCCCTTGTAGCAAGGGCGAGAGCATTAGCCTGTCCTGGACAAGTATCACTGTTCCAATGCTGGACATACCTGTACCCAGTGTTCAAGTAAGTTGCTCACTTGTCTTCCAGTTCTTTGGTGTCACATAGACCCAGCATCAGTCTGAGGAAATGATGGAGTTTCCTGCCTGTGGCAGGCTGGGAGGTGGGAATGAAATCAAAGCCATCTTTGAGAGGGTAAGCAGGCTGGTTTCATGGAGACAGAATATGGTGCCTCAGTTGCCTGCATTGCAAGAAACCCTGCTGCTGGTTTTGCCACTGTTGCCTTTGTAGCCACTGACTAGAGCACCACCCTAAGAGCCCTTCTCTGCTCTTATAAATGGTCAGCACAGACTGTTTAATCCCTCTTACAATGTGTGCACCTAAGTAGCTTGTCAATCACATTCTCAGCCCTGATGCCTCCACCCCTCCCTACACATTGCTTCATCTTGACCTTAGCTCAATTATTTAATAGATTCATTGCCAAACCTAGGCTTTCATAAATGATTTCCAGGAAATATGAGGGTTGAAATTAAGTTGAACTCATGTGGTTTTGCTCTTAACTTGAGTTTTCTCTGATTTCTGGAAGATCTTGCCTCTCAGGACTTCAGCAATCTCTGCTGGTTAGTTGTTTTGACTCCAGGAAGCTCCAAGGTAATCTATCCTATTAAACTCCAAGAGAATGTTGGCAAGGAAGAGTGTCAATATCAGCCCACACAAAAGGATAGTTTATCTTGCCTGAGAAGTATAAAATCAAATATCATGCGAGCCAATTTTCTTTGCCTGGCTTTTAGAATAAAATATGCTTTGAACTCCTTTCCCAGAGGTTAAACAAAGAAAAAAAGTTACATTTCTTTGGTTGAGTCATTTTGGCAAGACGACTATCCCTACCTTCTATCTGCAAGTTCGGAAACTTCGGAATTTTTATGAGAGTGTCTGAGTGCTGAGCCATTTCCCAAGTGTCCTTACTGTAACTACATATCACCACATGGCACATATTAAAGGCCATGCGAATCCATTTCTACCCACTTGTCAGGATAAAAACCTTTAGTGTAAGAACTGATGTGATATATGAGACCTTCACAATACAACTTGATTACTGGGATGACTTCTGGCTTTCTATGGCTGTTTCTTAGTTTCCAAATGTATTTTAGCTCAACTCTAAGAGATTTATATGCCTATAGAGATTAGTACCCAGTGCTTCCTGACAAACTTCCTCTCAGCCACTCCACAAAGGAGAGACAGCTTTTCATGGGGAGCCATATTCTAGTTTCTTATCATGGTAATTTTCTCCATGCCTTTCCATACTTCATTGCTTATCTGTAGTGTAAATGCCACTCAAGAAGTTAGAAGCATTGTTAAAAGATAATGCTTCATTTTCTCTCTTCCAAGTCTCCGTTAAAATAATCATGAAGATGTGAAAGTAGAGGGGAAAAAAATACAACACTCGAAACCAAAGATAAGAGTTTAGGGGGAAGTTTCTAAGAACCACAGAACCAATGAGACTGAATGAAAATATTCAATGGATGGTCAATTCACATTCTACCTTCTGAGCCACAATGACTCCTCCAAACCACAAGTGATAGGGAGTCTATTGCCAGCTTACAGTAAAACAGGCTATGACTCACCTCTCTGACATAATAAGGGCCCCTTGTCTCCATTACTCCCCACAACTGTGGCTTCGGAGAGCCAGAAACTCTCCATCCTAGGCACAGTCACTATTTTCTCCTTGAATTTACCTGGGGAAAACAGACTAGGGCAGTGATGGCGAACCTTTTGAGCTCGGCGTGTCAGCATTTTGAAAAACCCTAACTTAACTCTCTCTGGTGCCGTGTCACATATAGAAATTTTTTTGATATTTGCAACCATAGTAAAACAAAGACATATTTTTAATATTTATTTTATATATTTAAATGCCATTTAACAAAGAAAAATCAACCAAAAAAATGAATTAGCGTGTCACCTCTGAAACGCGTGTCATAGGTTCGCCATCACTGGACTAGGGCATCGCAGCTGATTTCTTATTAGAGACCACAAAGGCCAAAGCTAGTAGGATAATATATGTAAAGTGCTGAAAGAAAAAAAAAATTTCAATCAAGAAAAATTTTATATCTAGAAAAATTAAAAACAGCATAAATATATTTTTATCTATGACTCCTACTTTTTATCTGATTTAAAATACAACTGTATAAAGCAAAATTTGTAATAATTGTAACAATAAACACACAAGATAATAAAGGTATAATTTGTAAAAAAAAAAAAATAATAGTATGGGGAGACAAAAATATATAGGAGAAAAGTTATTGTAGATTATTGAAAATAACTTGGTATCAATCTGAACTAGTTTTATTTTTATACATTAAGATGTTAATTGCAATTACCAGGGAAGCCACTAAGATAATAATTCAAAAATATAGTAAAACAAATGACAAGGGCATTAAAATGGTACACTGAAAAATTCACTACCTAACACAAAAGAAAATAGGCAATAATGAAGACTGAGGAACAAAAAAGACATATAGAAAATAATTAGTAAAATAGCATAAGTTTTTCCTTATTGGTAATTCCCTTAAATGACCATAGAGATAACAGAAGAGAAATTTCAGTGTGTATAACAAGAAACACACACTTTGAAAAAATGGTTTAGAAAGTCACAAATAGAAGACTACATCCCCCAATGAGCAAGGTTTGGCAGTCCCTGAGGAGTGGGAGGATTAGATCTCCAGAGTTTCAACAACATAGTTCTGTAAAATGTCCAGTTCTTAAATATATATATTACAAAGAAATAGGAAAGTTTGGCCCATTCACAGGGGAAAATATTGGGCAGAAACAATCCCTAAAGATTCCTACATATTGGAAACATTAAAGATGTTAAACAACTGACATAAGTATGTTCAATGAGCTACAAAAAAAAGTAGGCAAAATACAAAAGGAAACTAGGAAAACAATGTATGAACAAATGAGAATCTGAAAAAGAGCATCCATATAAGCATCAACCAATGTATGCATAAATATGTGGCACAAAAAACCTCTCTCTCTCTTTCCCCTTCCTCTCCTCTCTCTCTCAAATCAATTTAAAATATTATAAAAAACCTGTGGCTAATAGCATACTTAATGATGAAAGACTGAAAGCTTCCCAATATCAGGAATAAGACAAAGATGTACATTCTCACCATTTCTTATCAATATTGTAAGGAAATTATGGAAGAAAAAAAGTAACCGTTTGGAAAGGAAGAAGTAAAACTATCTCTAAATCTCCCATGTTCATTGATCAGAACACTTAATATTGTATAGTACAGAACTCCTCAAATTGTCTACAGATACAACACAATCCTTACCAAAATTCCATCTGGCTTCCCCCAACACCAGAAATTTACAAGCTGATCCTAAAATTCATTTGGAAATATAAGGGACCCAAAAAGTAAAAAGAAAAAAATATATCTACACTAATAAAAGAGAAACATGGTAATTGGCGTACGACCGCTACCCTTTTCATTGACTAATCAGTGAGTATATGCAAATTAACTGTCAGCCAAGATGGCGGCCGGCAGCCAGGCAGCTGGAAGCAAACATGAGGCTTGCTTGCTGCGGACTCAAACATTCCCTGCCTCACTTGCCGGCCTCTGAGCTACAACTCTAAGCAACTATGTACTATGTTGCAAATAAGAAGGTAAACAAAACCGCAGAAACCAGCTTTCATTCAGCCGGGCTTTAGCAACATTGTATCGATGTTTTCAGCAGCGAGGCCTCAGAGCTAAAGCTGGCCCAGAATAAAAAAAAGAAAGAAAACAAGGAGCGGTTGGAAGCTTCAGTCACTCGCTTCTGGAAAACAGCCCTCAGCCCCTCACCCAGACTGGCCAGGCACCCCAGTGGGGACCCCAACCCTGATCCAGGACACCCTTCAGGGCAAACCAGCCAGCCCCTACCCGTGCACCAGGCCTCTATTCTATATAGTAAAAGGGTAATATGCCTCCCAGCACCAGGATCAGCGGAGCAGCGAGGCTCCCGGCACCGGGATCAGCGTGACAGGGGGCAGCGCCCAAACCCCCTGATCGCCCTGCGGCTCTGTGTGTGACAGAGGGCGGGGCCACAACCTCCCTATCTGCCCTGCTCTGTTCGTGACAGGGGAAGGTGCCCCAACCCCCTGATCAGCCCTGCTCTGTGCCTGATAGGGGGGAGCTCCCCAATCCCCTGATTACCCTGCGGCTCTGTGTTTGACATGGTGTGGTGCCCCAACCCCCTCCCCCCACGGGCCCTGCTCTGTGACAGGGTAGAGCCATAACCTCTCCATCGGCCCTGCCCCGAGTGTGACAGTGGCAGTGCCCCAACCCCCTTATCGGCCCTGCTCTGTGGGTGATAGAGGGTGGCGCCCCAACCCCTCTCCACGGGCCTTGCTCTGTGTGTGACAGGGTAGAGCCCTAACCTCCCCATTGGCCCTGCCCTGAGTGTGACAGGGTGCAGCGCCCCAACCCCCTGACCCGCCCTGCTCTGTGCGTGACAGGGGGGAGCTCCCCAACCCCCTGATTGACCCTGCTCTGTGCATGACAGGGGGCAGCGCCCCAACCCCCTGATCGGCCCTGCTCTGAGTGACAGGAGGTGGCACCGCAACCTCCCCATCGACCCTGCCTTGAGTGTGATGGGGGCAGTGCCCCAACCCCCCAATCGGCCCTACCCTGAGCGTGACTGAGGGTGGCATCGCTACCTCCCGATCTGCCCTTCTCTGTGCATGATGGGGCAGCGCCCCAACTCCCCAATCGGTCCTGCTCTGAGCCTGACCAGGGGCTGCACCTAGGGATTGGGCCTGCCCTCTGCCACCCGGGAGCAGTCCTAAGCCATCAGGTCATTATCTCCTGAGGGGTCCCAGACTGCGAGAGGGCACTGGCCGGGCTGGAGAACCCCGCCACCCCCCCAGTGCACAAATTTTTGTGCACCGGGCCTCTAGTATATATATATATATCTTGAAAAAAATAGTTACAGAATTCACACATCCAGATTTCAAAGCTTACTATTAAGTTACAGTAAACACTACAGTGTGATACTTAATTAGTGATGGACATTTATAACAATGGAATAGAACTGAGAGTCCAGAAATAAACTCCAGATTTATGGTCATTTATTTTCCATGAGGATGCCAATAAACTTCAGTGGGAGAAAAAATAGTATTTCCAACAATGGTGCTGAGACAACTGAATATACACATGTGGAAGAATAAATTTGCACCCCTACCTCACACCACACAGAAAAATTAACTCAAAATGGATCAGAGATCTAAGTGGAAGATCTAAAACTATACGATTCTCAAAAGAGAATATAGGAGTAAATTTTTGTGACCTTGGGGTTGGTAATGCGTGGGATGCTGTATATATTCTTTGTCTTTAAAACTAGGTGAGAGTCCATACAGTGGTCATTTGACAATAAGAGGCAACCTGTACATTTATGTTCTGCAGACATTTTATATGCTTCTTAAATTTTACTATTGAAAAATTAAAAAGAATAAAAGTATAAGAAATCTTATGTCACACCATTAAATATATTAATTTGAAATGATTCATAGTCTTATTTGTAGAAGGTTAAATAGTAAATCTTCAGTGAGAAAATAATAGGAAAATATCTTCAGGATCTTGGAGTAGGTAGCAATTCCCTAAGTAGGACACAAAAAAGTACTAACCATAAGAAGAACATTTGATTAATTGAAGTTTGTCAAAATATAAGCATCTGTTTATCAAAGGCACTATCAAGATAGTGAAAAGGCATGTCAGAGATGGAGAGCATATATTTGGAATACATATATCTGTAAATATAGTACCAGAATATATTTTTAAAGACCATAAGAAAAACGCCCCAAAATTTAATGATTAAAACACCTAAACAGAATTTTGCAAGTGAGAATACTCTACTGGCCAGTAAGTAAATGAGGAAGCACTCAGTATCATTTCTGGTGGGGGTGTAAACTGGCACAACCTCTTCAGAATATTTGGACCTATTTGTTAAAATTAAACATACAAAGCGCGTGCACGGAGCGGCGGACCGGCAGGCCTGGCGTGCGGCAGGCGCTGCAGCTGGCGGCCTGTGTCCTGGGGGGCAGCTTGGCCGCGGTGCTCTTCTTGGCCCTGGCGGTGGGGAAGCCCCGCGCAGGCGGGGACGCGGAGCCGCCGGCCTGGGCAGGAGCCGCGCATCCCGGGCCGGCGTCTGGAACCCCAACTGGGACAGGCGAGAACGGCTCTCCCTGGTCAACCTTCGGAAGAGGAACTCGGGCTCCGGAGACGAGGACGTGGCTTCCAGGATAGACAACTACAAAGCCAAGGCCACGCGGCACATCTTCCTCATCAGGCACTCCCAGCGCCACACGGACGCCCCCCGGGAAAAGGACCGCACCCTGACACCCCTGGGTCCTAGGCAGGCTGAGCTCACTGGTCTCCGACTTGCAAGATTGGGGTTGAAATTTAATAAAACCGTCCATTCCTCCGTGACCCGCGCAGTAGAAACCACCGACATCATCAGCAAACACTGCCAGGTGTCTCCACGGTCAGCACCGACCTGCTGAGGGAAGGCGCCCCCATGGAGCCTGACCCGCCCGAGTCTCACTGGAAGCCGAAGCGGTGCAGTATTATGCAGACGGAGCCAGGATCCAGGCCGCCTTCCGGAACTACATCCACCGGGCAGATGTCAAGCAGCAGCAGGACAGTTAGGAGATCTTCCTATGCCAACGTCACCCGCTACATCGTGTGCAGGGCGCTGCAGTTCCCTCCAGAAGGCCGGCTCCGCCTCTCCCTCCACAATGGCAGCATCACCCACCTGGTGGTCCGGCCTGGCGGCTGCGTGGCACTCAGGGCCCTCGGGGACACAGGGTTCATGTCTCCGGACAGGATCTCCCGCTCCTGAAACCCCGCTCTCCTCACCCGTGCCCGGCTCTGGCATGGGAGCCACCAAGAACACGGAGACCGTGCCTCCGTCCAGCCCACAGGCTGCGCTGGGTCACTTCATTTCTCTAGGACCAGGCGGAGGCGGGGTGAAGTGTCTCAATCGCCACGTGTCATTCTGGCCCAGGATGGAAAGCGGAACGTGCTGGTCCTTTGGCGAGGTTTCCTGCCCTAGTCTCGCCCCAGGAGCCTGTGGGGTGAAGGCCTCCTCACAGGTGTCACCGTGGGGACCACAGCACCTGCAGCGGCCACACGACCCCTTGAGGCATTCAGCAAAGCCCGCCGGCACCAGGGACTTGGCGAGCCCAGCGTTTCTATCCATAACTTATTTCGCTTCGTACATTCTTCACATTCTTAAACCCTTCACTTTGTCAAATAAAGATGTTTCCATCTGGTTCTTGGGTTGAGAACCAATGTCTCACTCCCCAGTCTTGCATCCCTGATGCTGTTGGGTGTGAACACACCTGTGTTATTAGGCCTCTCTGGACACAGGAGCACCTGGGCAGGGGAGGGGATGCCACCTGCTGGTTTCACAGGAGAGGGGCCCGGTGGGGACAGCCAGAAGAGTCCTGTTTAAGTAAAATAGCTAGCTGACAGCTCATTCTGTTTGCCTCTGGCTGTTAAACGTTCATGCTTGTGGATTAAAATATTTGAACAATGATGTGTCCATCCCAAATATTTGCAAAAACAGTGTAATTTCTATGAAGTGGTTATGAACATTTCCTGCAGTGCAACTAAATGGGATGTCTGACCCATGTCTGTCAACTTTGGAAATAACTACAAAATAAAATTTTATTTTACTGGTTAAAAAAAAAAATTAAACATACACTTATTCTGACCCAGCAATTCAATTCTCAGATATATATCCAAGAGAAATAAGTATATACATCCAATGAAAGACTTCACGGTTGTTCACAGATTTATTCATAATAGTCAAAAACTGGAGAAAACTCAAATGCAATTGACAAGAGAATCCTATATAATAAAGATGTAATATGCAAATAGCCATTACATAACGACCAACTAGGTAATGACCAGATCACAGATCAGCGGGAGGGTGGGGCAGCGAGCTACAAGTGGGCAATGGAGAGCTGCAGGAAGGGGAAGGGCAGCAAGCTATGATGGGAGGAGGCGTGGGGGGGGGGGGCAGGGGGAGCTACAGGAGGGCAGCAGGCAGAGAGCTACAGGAGGGCAGCAGGCAGAGAGCTACAGGAGGGCAGCAGGCAGAGGGCTAAGGAGGGCAGGAGGGCAGCAGGCAGAGAGCTACAGGAGGGCAGCAGGCAGAGGGCTAAGGAGGGCAGCAGCAAGCTACTGGCGCACAGATTTGTGTGCAGGGTTACTAGTGAATAAAGAGTGATCTACTCATGTAATGGGATACTCTACAGCTAAAAGGAAAAAAACAATGTTACGTAGATTACTCCCACAGATGTAATGATGAATAAGTCACATACAAAGAGAACATACAATGGGGTCTTGACTTACGAGTTTAATTCGTTCCGAGACCGAGCTTGTTAAGGAGCTCGTAAAGGAGCTCGTTAACTCAAATTACTCTATCAACTCAATGCAAAAAATCGGCCGAGAGACAGCTGGTATCTCAAAAAACTCATTAGTCGGGACACTTGTAAGTCAAGGCCCCACTGTATATGTTATTTCATTGTTTTGAAGTTCAAGAACAAGCAGAATCAGAATAGTGGTTACCCCTAAGGAGGAGGCAGGTAAGAGAGGGCAAAAAGGAGTGTTCTGGGATGTTGAAAATATTGTACATCTTTTTTATTTGGTTGGTGGTTATATGAGTATAAATGGATAGAAAAACTCAAAAGCTGTACACGAGAAAGATGTGTACTTTCTTGCTGGCAAGTGGGCCTTCAATGTATGTATACCCTTTAACCCACCCATTTCACTTTTCCTGAAATGAGGATGTTCATCACAGTGTTAGGAACAAATTTGAAGCAGTCTGCATGTCTGAATAGTGAGTTGATTCCATAAATTATGAAGTATTCATACAAAGGATTACAATGCAGCTCTTAAAGTTGCTATAGAATAGCTGATGCATAAAAATGTTCCTAAAAATCATGTTCGAAGTATGAACAATATGTTATTTTCATAAAATGTCATATCTGTGTTTTAACTGCATGGACAGGAATCTTGATTAATCATGAAAAGGGGATAGTGATGGCCCATCACAGCTGCCTGTGCAAGGAGACAGACCCAACACCCCTGTGTCCCTCCCCTCCCACCTTTAGAATCCCAGTCAAATGTCTGCAAAGGTGGAAGAAGGCCATCAGGGACCCTGTGGTTTTGACAAGTCTCCAGACTGTGGAAGGGGGACTACAGTGGTGGGTAAACAGGCTCGGGGGAGTCCAAGCACACAAGGCTGGGGAGCACACTGCACGGGGAGAGAATGTATCCTCGCATCCTTCTGGGTGGACATGGGGAGACCCTGAGTTCCATGTAGAGTTTCCTACAGAGAACAGCAGTACCAGCTGAGTCAGTATTCAGGGATCTTAAAAGACTATTCTAGAATGATGCTATTAGTTGGTCCCATCCAATAAGACACCTTACGAGTTAATTTGACAATAAAAATTATACCCAAATGTTAAATAACACTACTCAGTATTAATGGCAGTGTGGAAAACTAGGTTAATTGATATCCTCATATATCGTTGGTGGGACTACCTCCTGGAGAAGCCTTTTAGGCAGGCAATTTGTCAGTACTTATGAAAATGTTAAATATATGTATTCTTCAACCAGCAATTGTACTTCTGAATTTTAAATGTCTGTTCTACTCAAGGGGGGAGGGAGGGCAAAAAGACCCATGTTGCAGGAAGTACATCATGGCATTGTTTAGAAAAGCAAAAAATGTAATAGTGATTAAAACTCTGTAATGATTATTTTGAAATAATCATGTCAGTATGAAACTCATGACTTTTAACTTTGGAACTGGCTTTTTCCACAGAAAGCATACAGAAGTACAGATTCTCTCAGAGCAATGAGGACACCTGGTGACCAGAGCTTGCTTTGTGAAAGCTACCAAAAGGAACCCCATAGGTTCAAAAGAGCTGGGCTGGGAAAGTGGGAAATGAATCTGGAACTTGTTGGGTGGCAGTAATTAAGCAAGATTCAAAGAACAGTGGAGACATACCAGAGGTGGAACAAAGGAAAAGCAACCGGCCAATCTGGACAATTGAATATCAACAAGAGAAGAATGACTGTAATTGATTTTAACACAATGAATAAAATATCACGAGTTAGTAGTCAGAGAGAGGGAGGAAGGGGTGAAAGGAGAAAGCAAGCCCCCCAAAATGTTAGTAATTGTTGAATTTAGATCAAGTGTATAGGTGCATTTGCTTTACTACATCTTTCAACGATGTTATATGTCTAAAAACTTTACATATATGAGAAAAACAATAAATAAAACTTAACAGAAAGCAGATAACTAAAATCCATAAAAATAAATCTTAAAGCCAAATAATGAATGAGCCACCTACTAAAGAGCAGAAAAACCTCTTCATCAAGACCAAAAAAATTAAATGAGACTTCATTTCTAGACAAAATAGAGCAACTAGGACTGATCATTCCACACGAAATAAGAACAAAATCAAACAAAAGGACAAATTATATGAAACTCTGGCTCCAAGACCCTGGATAAAGTGAGCTCCCTGATTTGAAGGAGTGGAGCTGGGCACTAGCGGAGGGGGGGCGGCGGGGGGGGGGGGGGGCAAGGGGGGGGTTGCCCGGCTGCTGGAGTTTGCAGGGCGGAGGGCCCAGGGGAGAGTTGCACAGAGGGAACTCTGAGGACTGCAGAGGGTTCCCTCCAGTGTTCAGTTGAGCACTGATTACTGATCAGCACATGTGTGAGGACACTGCCAGAGGCTGGGAGAAAACATTTCTTAATAATGCCTGTTCCCAACATTCAAAGTGGCGGCCTCATCATTCACTGATTGTGAGCATCAATTAGAGTAAGGTATTAGTTTCCCCGAGCTGCTGTAACAAATTATCACAAACAGGGTGGCTTAACACAACAGAAATGCATTCTCTCACAACCCTGGAAGCTAAAAGTCTTAAATGAAGTGTTGGTAGGCTCACTCTGACACTGTAGGAAAAATCCTTCCCTACCTCTTTCTACCTTTTGCTGTTGTCATGGCCTGACATGCCTTGCAGCTTACCACACCAGTTTCCCCTCTGTTTTCACACAGCCATTAATCCTGTCTCCGTTTTCTCTTCTCATTAGGACACCAGTCATTGGATTAGGGCACACTCTACTTCAGTATGACCTCAATTTAACTGATTACATCTGCAAAGACCCTCACATTCTGAGTTTCTGGGTTGATATGAGTTTGGGGAGAGGAGGGACAATGTTCAACTTTATAAACGAACTAAGAAGGGTCTTGCCTCAGTAGTAGAAAAAAGTTACCCCTAGACTAAAATGCTGATTTGGTCATATCTAACAAAGCTTAAAAGCAAGACCAAAAGGTTCAAACTACTTCTAGGTAACTCAAGTGTATCCCAGTACAAATTTCAAGAATTTTGTTAGTCATACAAAAATATGCACCAACTGACAAGGTAAAATTCACAATATCTGGCATCAGTATAAAATTTTATTTGGCAAAATCATGTCTAAAATTTCCCCATAGTTGATGAAAACTGTAGACTATGGATCCCAGAATCTCAATGCAAAAAACATAGAATAATATTACATTATGTTGCTTAAACCTAGTGATAAAGAGAAGATCTTTTAAACATCAGAGGGAAAAGGATATATATATCTAATATGCAATTGTCCCCATGGGAGTTTGACCGGGAGACCAATTGCTCACTATGATGTGCACTGACCACCAGGGGGCAGTGCGGAATGAAGGGAGGCTTGGCCAGTGGCCAGCAGCTGGAAGGTCCCCATTGGCCCTGATCGCCAGCCAGGCCTAGGGACCCTACCTGTGCACGAATTTCATGCACCAGGCCTCTAGTTATATATAAAGAACCAAAATAAGAATAACTGCAGATATCAAGAAACTGTCTAGTAGAATTTGGAGAAATATCTTTAAAATACTGAAAGAAAAATATATTCACCTGAGATTTTTTACCCAGTGAAAATACCTTTCAAAGACAAGGGCTAAATACCAGGTAAAGAGTTATCAGACCTACAAAAGCTGAAAGAATTTTCAGCTGGCCTTCACTATAAGAAATGTCAACGTGGTCTTAAAGCAGATGGAGATAATAAAGATCAGAAGGGAAAATGAATGAAAAGGAAACAGAAAAACAACAGAGGAAACCCATGAAACCGAAAGCTGGTTCTTGCAGAAGATTAATAAAATGGACACATCTGTAGTCAGACTTAAAGAGAAAATGAGAAGGTACAAATTACCAATATCAAGAATGAGTTAGGTGATGCTATAGATTTTGTAAGAATTACTAGGATGAATTTTTAGTTCAAATTTTTCCCACAATGAAAACTTCAGCCCCCAAAGCTTTAGTTGTAAATGTAACCAAACATTTAAAAGAAGTATTAATACTAAATCTACACAAATTATTCCAGAAAATTTACAAGGAAAGAATAATTCCCAACTTTTTCAGTGAGGCCAGAATTACTCCAATACCAAAACCAGAAAAAGGACATTACAAGAAAAGACAATTATAGACCAATCTCCTTCATTAACTTATATGAAAAAAATGTAATAAAATCTTTAGGGAGCCCAGGCAACATGGCTCAGTGGTTGAGCAACGACCTATGAATCAGGAGGTCACCATTCGATTCCCAGTCAGAGCACAGATTGTGGGCTTGGCACGCCCATCATCCACCCAGAGCCAGCAGAGGGACTCAACAGGCTCGTATGCCTTCAAGGGGGACTGCCCCTAAATACCACTCCGTACCCTTGACCGTGCCTGTTATTCCAGCATTAGGGATAAGGTTAGTTGTGGCTTCTCGGTTCCAGAAGAATGCAAGTACAGTGGGGCCTTGACTTACGAGTGTCCCGACTAACGAGTTTTTCAAGATATGAGCCGTCTCTCGGCCGATTTTTTTGCTTTGAGTTGTGAGCTAAAATTCGGGTTACGAGCCAGCTTCAGATACCCCACCGCTAGTTGGCGCAGCGAACGTCACAGTGAATGCCACAACATCAGCCCAGCATCACGTGTCTCACTCGTTCACTTTAAGATTTGACATAGGAGTAATTTGAGTTACGAGCTCCGTCACTGAACGAATTAAACTCATAAGTCAAGGCCCCACTGTATTTCTTAGCAGGAATTAGATGACTTATTTCAAATCATCTGGGGAACTTTGAAAAAAGTGCGGACGCAAAGCTCTACTGCAGACCAATTACAGTAGAAGGGGTTGGAGAGGAGCTTTCAGTGTCAGCAGAGAGGAACTCTAGAAATCACCAAATCCCTTTTTGGCAGGTGGCGAAACTGAGGCCCAGAGAGGGATAGGGTCTGGGAATCTGTGGCAGAGATGATCTCCAGCAACCGAGGTAATTATATCCTGAAATCACGAGTTTACAGACGGGTCTGGAGGGCAGAAAGATGGGTGTCCTGCACGTGGTGTCACAGCCTTTCTCAGGCTGGCAGAATGGCAGGTGCCCCTGCCCCAGGCAGAGTTCTTCACTGGAGTCCTCTCTTCGCCCCCTCCCCCGCCCCACTCTGGCTAGCAGTTAAGGAAGATGCTGGGCTGATGGGTGACACTTGCTTTCCCTGTCAGTGGAGGTGGAGGGCAGACGCTGGCTGGCAATGGCCCTCTGTGTCTATTGGCACAGACTTCTGCTCACACCACCGCCTGGCACATCAGGACTCAGGGGAACGCACTTCTCTGAGCCACCCTGCCCAACACAGGCCTCCAGTTCTCCCAGATGTCATCTGTAAAGGTGCCACCCCATGGGTGGGCAGGTAATCAGGCAGATGGCTGGACCGCCTCAGCACGGGGCCTCTGGGACCAACCAGAGCCCAGAGGTGGCTGGAGAGGGAGGGCAGCGTGTGCCTGTACCTCCGCTCCGCCTCTTGGGGCCACAGAAGGGGCTCAGTGGGTTGGCCACAGAGGCCAGGGCAGGGATGGGCGGCCCATCTGCAGGTGCTGGGCGCTCTCAGCTGCTTGCCTGGATGTCTCCATCTGCCCGAGCTGCCTCCCGCGGCGGCCGCCGAGCGCCCTCTAGCGGCTCTCAGTGCTCCCTGCAGCGCCGGTCCCAGTCCCCGCCAGACCCAGACAGAAGCGCTCCCCTGCGCGGGAAGAGAACCCCTCCCCCAGCCCGTCTGGCCCGGCTGTCTTCACGCCCTACCCCAAGTCTTCGCCCTTGTGCTGCCGTTGTCATTGCTCCCATTGCTGTCGTGTTGCACTCCCATGGGACCTTGCGCTCTGCAAGATTTTGACTTTATTAAATATTTAACACTTTTCCTTTAAAAAATAGGAATTCCAGGTCGAGTGAGATCAGCTGAGGCAGCAGGTGCGAGAACAGGAAACTGCTCTAACAGTTTTGCAGCCAAAAGCAAAGAAAGAAACCCTTTGGTTAGCACCTGCTGCCACCAGCGTGGCAGAGTGTGACCCTGTGCCCTCCTGCCTGCGTGTGCCATCCCACACAGGCCTGGCACCAGGCTGGGTTCACGCCTGAGCCCCGGGACTTGCCATGTGGCCTCCTATTTGTGCTTCAAGCCAGCCGCCTCGCCAGCATGAGCCCAGGACCCGGTTGGCCCCAGACCCCACCCAGACCTCCTTCCCTGTCTCTCGTCTTAGTTCCCATATCTGCCACATGGAACTCACAGTCCTTGCCTCGAGTACATCATGGAAGTGCCATGCTATGAAGATTCAGCGAAAACATTCAGCGAATGTGCTTACACTTTGTAAGAAGTAAGAGTGCGTAAGGCATTTGCTGTTGCCTGCCCCTGGGCTGCCCGTGCTCTCTCCCTGAGGAACGCCCCCGCCCTGGTCCCCTCTGGACAGGGTACTCACCTCTGTGCCCTCACCAGGGGAGGTGTGCATCCTCAAAGAAGACTCCGGCTTATGAGTTTAGGTGGGATCGAGAAGGGTCCCTGTCCGACTCAGCGGCTCTCAGTCTTAAATGTACATCAGAATCACCTGGAGGGCTTGTTAGCGCCTGGAACTCTGGGACCACTTCAGAGTCTGACTCAGAGGGGCCAGAGGGAGCCCAAGCGTTTGCCTCTCTAACCAGTTTCCAGGAGCTGCTGTTCCCTGCTCCTGGGCTCCCACTGGAGAACCGCTGGGTTAGCTGTAGGGTTCTGAGCACCAGTAGCCCTACCTGAAAGATTGAGCAAAATTAGAACAGCTTTCTTACACCTTCTTACTGCCCAGCACCAGCCACACCTGTAATCAAATCAGAGCAATGAGAGGCAAAGCTCCCTGCAGCCCTCTCTGTCCACCGAAGCATCAGTGAAGCCCTCACCTGGATCCCCCAGAGACACGGGACAAGTGATGGAAGCAGGGAAGGGAGGAAGCACAGGTCCTGTGATGCCAGGTGCTGCCCGAAGGCTGGCTGTGAGGGACAGAAGCTCCATGGGCATCTCTGGGGCTTAGTCCCCAAGGCCAGAATGTGGATCTGGCTGCAGGGCAGCAGCATCATGAAGGCAGAGCATGATGGGAGAAGGTGCAGGTGTGGGCACCTTCGGGTAAGGGAGCCCTCTGCCCTGTGCACTGAGAGGCAGCCTGCACTTAGCTGCTCCATGAGCACATAGTTTCCCTTGCAGAAGCACTACCAGGGCACCGCGGCTAACAGTGCGGGGACTTTATGATCTTTGCCAACCTCTGGGTCAGGCAAGCCCACGCTAGACCACTGTAGTTTATAACTTTCACCCTCCCATCCAGCCTGACTCGACAGCTGCCTTGGTTGGACCATCCATGTGCATGATTTTCCTGAGTTTAGAAACTAGAACCTTATGTTCTCCTCATTTTTACAAAAATGCAGAAGCTGTTAATACCTGTGAGCTTCCCTGGCTTGCAGACCACAGTCTCATCAACCATATGGCCCAGTGATGGCGAACCTATGACACGCATGTCAGAGGTGACATGCAAAATCATTTTTTTGGTTGAGTTTCCTTTGTTAAATGGCATTTAAATATATAAAATAAATATCAAAAATATAAGTCTTTGTTTTACTATGGTTACAAATATCAAAAAATTTCTATATGTGTTACGGCACCAGAGTTAAGCTAGGGTTTTTCAAAATGCTGACACGCCGAGCTCAAAAGGTTCGCCATCACTGCTATAGACCGTCCTTCCTCCCCAGGTTGCAGGTGGGGGCTCTTAGCACCCGGACCCTGCTAACCACCACCCAGGAGCATCTCTAACTGCCAGGCCTCTGCCCATTGCTGGGTTCTTCCACCACCAAGACCCTCAGGCTACCCCTGGGCCCGGGAGACTTAGCACTGCTCATCACACTCAGTCCGTTCCTCACGTAGTTTCTCCGCTTGAATCCTGAATCACAGCCCCCTGGGATAGATACAAGGGCACCGATCTGGCAGTAGGAAACCCTACTCCTCGTCTTATCCTTTGTGATAAGATGTTGTCACACTCCAGTCTCAGGGTCCCTGTGTAGTGGATGTTGACAGGGGCCTTCAGAAGAGCTGTGTCAAGGAAAACGTGTATCAGACAAAGCTGAGCAGGCGGGAAGACTTTATTCAAGACTATTGCAATAGGGGAGAGACTGAACTCGACTCTGCTGAAACAAAAGCTGGGGGAGTTTCTAAGGCTGGGGTGAGCTGGTGGAAAAGTATGGAGGACGCTGGGGTGGACACGGGGAGGTTGGTCAATGGGATGTGTTCAGCACATTGAGTTAGTCCTGAGTTTGCAAATGGTCTCTGTGGTTGGGCCATCTGTGTCTGCTAATTGGTGCCCAACGTCAGGCTCCTAACGAAGCTGGCAGATAAGGGCACGGTCCTCCTGGATGATTACAGTCAAAGGGACTGCTCCCAGGTCCTTGAGAAAGATTTCTCCGAGTTGTAAAATTGGCAAGAGGCTGGAGATTTATATACAGTTCAAAGAGGCAGAGAAAGAATTCCCAATGACAAGTTTTTAAAGTAAATGCTCTGTGAAAAGGGAAGCCAGGGGCGTAGAGTCAGGAGGAAGCCTGTTTGAGATTGAGCTGAGGGGGAAGGGGAGGGGGGCTTGCCAGCCATCTCCCACCCCTGAAGCAAGAGGGTCCTCTCCAATCTGAGGAGCCTCCTGGTTGTGACACTGTGTCTCTTGGTCACTAGAGGGCACTGCCGCAGTGTTTGCTCCTGAAACCTTTGGGAAGGAAGCTCTCAGACCCAGGCAGGCCCCAGAGGGCAAAACCAGGTCCCATGTGTCCATGAGAAGGACCAGAATGTTCTCTGTCTAACGGTATAGAGAGAGACAAATTTATAGCGTCTATACATAGACACTATGAGACAAATGCTCAATCGGAGGCCAAACCAGAGAAACATGTTGAAAATAGGTAATCAGCCCTAGCCTGTTTGGCCCAGTGGATAGAGTGTCAGCCTACGGACTGAAGGGTCCAGGGTTCGATTCTGGTCAAGGGCATATACCTCGGTTGCAGGCTCCATCCCAGCCCTGGTAAGAGTACATGCAGGAGGCAACCAATTGATGTGTCTCTATCACATTGATGTTTCTCTCTGTCTCTCCCCTTCCCCTCCACTCTCTCTAAAAATCAATGGGAAAATATCCTTGGGTGAGGATTAACAACAACAACAAAAATAGGTCATCAAAGTAAGTCAAGTGTCTTTGGCCCAAGGAAACTGAGAGCAAAGAGCAACAAGGAGAGTCAGTTACCAGAACAAATTTCAGATTGAGAGTGTCTTGCAGAGGCTCCCCCAGGGCAGGCTGAGAGGCAGGTGCCCAGGCCGCCGCCTTCTGACCTGCTCCCTCCAGGAACCTGGGTGTGGGTGCAGGCTGTGGTGACCCAGGAAATCAGCACTGTTCTGAGCTATTGCAGGTCATCTGGGCTGGTTATGGGGTTTGGGGTAGGCAGATTGAATTAAAAAAATCCCTTTGCATGATGCAGGCACATAAGATTTTGGCATCGTTCTTTTTCTAAAGTGTATTTCTATTGGTAACCAGGGGATCCTTCCTTAGAATTGCTACCTGCCTTTAACCCTCTTGGGTGTCGGCTCCCAGAACCCTGTCTAGCATCAGGCTGTGTCCTGGCAAGATAAGACTTAGGCTGTACCTCTGCAGCTTCTTACCCGCAGGTCCTCAGACTCCTCAAGCCTCCAGCTGTGGAATCTGGGGAGTCTATGAACTTGGATGGGAAAAATTACACTCTTAGTTTCACCTCTAAATGACATTTAGCATTTCCTACAAGAATCAGAATAGGTAACCAACCCTGGTAGATGAACAGTACCTATACCTTTGTCGGCAATGGAAATCACAGATCGTTTCATGCCATATCGTAATTGTGGCAGAAGTTTTGCAGTATTACCTATACTCACACAACTTTGAAATTATAGTGATTAAATCCATCACATATTTAATGCGACAATTAAGAGGTATATGTACATATTTCTAAATTATAAAATGTGTGTATTTTATATAACCGGGTTTGTGTATAATCCTGCGTATTCTGTTTTACACATTTCTAAATTGTTAAACTAAGAAGGGGCCCATAGGCTCCCACAGACTGCCAAAAGCATCCATGGCCCGGAAAAGGTTAAAAACCCTTGTCAGGCCCTCCAATGCCAGGAGGTACAAGGTCAACTTAGGCTGGCATGCACAGGAAGGTACAAGGTACAGGCAGCTCTGATCTCCCCTGAACTGCTCCTCCTCCCCGTCCCTGAGGATTCACTCCAGCATTACAACCCGTTTTCTTTGAACTCATTTCAGAGGAAAAGAGCAGCGGAAATCAATGTCAGGCGCCAGCAGGGGGTGCAGCTGCATCACTCTGAGCCGCCTTCAGAAGGCCTGACACCCACGGAGCACAGACCACATCTTTCCACACATCTAATCATCAACACCCTGCCCCACCCCACTGCACACTCTGACACCGTCTTTGGCAACCATGGCAACCACTCCACACACCAGGGACAAGCTGAGCTGTGGGCAACCCAGGGCGACTCACAGTTCTGTCCTTTCAAACCCCACAGTTAGTTTACTGTCCTCTCTACAGGTGCCAGGATGAGATGCCTATGCCATTGAGGAGTGTAATTCAAATTTCCACCAGGGGGCGCTGAGTATGCCGGTGCCAGGAACACCCACCTGCATTTCTGCTTTCCTAAAAACGGTTTGCGGGCAGACAGACCTTAGGTGACCTACCTGTTCTCTCCTGTTTTTCTCTTTGCCTGTCAATCTCACTCTTGCCTCTCTCCTTTTCATCTCTTTTTCCATCTTTCTCTTTTTGTCGCTTTTTCTGTCTCTCTGCCTTTCTCTCTGAATGTCTCTCTTTTGTCTCCCTCTCTTTTTAATTCTCTTTATTTCTCCCTGTGGTTCTGTGCTTCTTTCTCTCTTTCCTCTCCTCATATGTGTCTCTTTTGTCTTGTCCTGTCCCTTTCTGCCCTCCCCCCCCCCATTCTTTCTTACACATACACTCTCGAGTTTCCCTTCTAAGGCTGCAGGCAGCCCCTTGGGGCTGGGGCCACCCTGCAGCTCATGATACAGGGACTCTGCCGGGAATTGCAGTGGGTGGGCTGCTCTTGCCGACTCTCACAGGACTGATTGCTCCTCCAGGCAGCCTCACTGTCCATACGATGCACCTGCAGCCTGGCTGGCCGTGTGGTAAGACAAACCCAGGCGCTGGCGCCACACAGGCCTTCTCCAGCTACCACTGATGGCCCGAGCAGCCCCGGACAAGCTACTTACTAGGTGTACTGGTTAATAATGTGGATTTTTTTCAACAGGTGGAGTTACACATATTTTGATATATATTTGATCTGATATGTATGCTATTTTGTTGTATTGACAGCTTCAAAACTGCATGTCAAATTTGCTGAAGGTGTTAACATCATAGGTACTTTTATGCTTAAACATGTCAAATTTCATGCCAAAAAAAGCATTTGTGGGAAGTTTTAATTCATTACTTTATTAAAGTTATTGGGAAGCTTATTGTGAACATGCTCCATCTCAAGATACTTGTGAACGCTGGTTTAAATGCTTTAAAAGTGAAGATTTCGATGTGAAAGACAAAGAATGTCCAGGTCAACCAAAAAAGTTTGAAGACCAACAATTACAAGCATTATTGGATGATGATGCGTGTCAAACTCAAAAACAACTTGCAGAAAGATTAAATGTTTCTCAGCAAACAATTTCTGATCATTTACAAGCAACGGGAAAGATTTTAAAGGAAGGAAAATGGGTGCCACGTCAACCGAATGAAAGACAAATGGAAAACCAAAAAGTCATCAGTAAAATGTTGCTTCAACGGCACGAAAGAAAGTCTTTTTTGCATCGAATTGTGACTGGCAATGAAAAGTGGATTTATTTTGAGAATCCCAAATGCACAAAACCATGGGTTGATCCAGGTCAACCATCAACATCGACTGCAAGGCCAAATCGCTTCAGAAAGAAGTCAATGCTCTGCATTTGGTGAGATCAGGAAGGTGTGGTGTATTATGAGCTTCTAAAACCAGGTGAAACCGTTAATACTGATCGCTACCGACAACAAATAATCAATTTGAACCATGCTTTGATTGTGAAACGACCAGAATGGTCCAGAAGACACAGCAAAGTGCTTCATGATAACGCACCATCACACACTTCAAAACCAGTTAAAGATTCATTAAAAGATCTTGCTTGGGAAGTATTCACCCACCCGCTGTATTCACCAGACCTTGCTCCTTCAGATGACCACTTGTTTGGATCGATGGCACACGCACTTTCTGAGCAGCACTTCAAAATGTACGAAGAAGTGGAAAATTGGGTCTCTGAATGGTTTGCCTCAAAACAAGAAAAGTTCTATTGGGACGGTATCCACAAATTACCTGGAAGATGGGGGAAATGTGTAGCTGGCGATGGACGTTACTTTGAATAAAGCACTTTTGATGTTTCTCTTGAAATTATCGTGTTTTCTTTGATTAAAAAATCCGCATTACTAGGTACACCTAGTAACCTCCCAGGGTCTTAGTTTACTTAGTGTCCCCCCAAAAATGTATACACACTTTAACGGCTGACAGCTGTAGACTCTATTACATTTTGGAAATGAAATGCCTTTTGATAACACTGCCTTTATAGTGTGTATACATTTTGGGGGCACCCTGTTTGTGTGGCAGGCAGCTTTGAATGGCTCCAGTGATTGCTGCCTCTTGGCACCCAGGCCTTTGTGTATCTCCTCCTCGAGTGTGGCCGGGCTGCATGACTTACTTCTAGCAAATGGAATATGGTGAAAGTGATGGGATTTCACATCTGAAGTTGGGTTACACGGGACTGGAATTTCCATCTTGGAGCTCTTGCAAGTTCTTGTGTTCTCACTTGCTTGCTCTGATGGACGTTGCCAGTGTCACCAGCTGCCTTATAAAGAAGATCACGTGGCAAAGAACTGAGGCCTCTGGTCTCTGGCTAACAGCCAGCAAAGAACTGAAGCTCTCAGTCCAATGAATCATCCCAACAACTTTGGATCTTGGAAGGAGATCGTCCCCCAGTCGAGCTCTGAAATGACTCCAGCCATAGCCAACATCTTCCCTGAAGCAGAGGAGCCAGCTAAGCTGCTTCCAGAAGCTGACCCACAGGAGCTGTGCACTCACAAATGTGTTTTTGTTGCTCGCCTTTGGGATCATTTCTTATGCAGCAATAGCTAACTAATACAATATGCAAAGGATCCCGTGTTAGCTGGGGTCGGCTAAAGTGCAGTAACAAATAGACCCAAACGTGGAGTGGCTCAACAAAACAATCTTGATTTGGTATTCAGGTCAGTGAGAGGCTCTCTTACAATTAGTCATTCAGGACTGAGAATCCTTCCACCTTATGGCTCCACTATCCCTGAGACACCCCTGTTGTCTGCATCCAACCCAGAAGGGGAAAGGGAGCATGGTGGAGGCAATCCCACTTCTGAAAAAGCCCAGCTCCAAAGAGATACCATCACATCCACTTACTCTCTTGGGGAAAGTTTAGTCACATGGTCCCACCTATTTCCAAAGAGTCTAGGAACTCTATCTAAGCATGGCGGCTAGAATCTTAGAGAGAATGGATATAGGTGGCATAGGCCTGTCCTATAATACTTAGTATATACTGGTCAATGAGAGCCTGGTCCTGGACTCCTCTTTTCCTGACATGAAATTGTCGGGGACTCATCTCTGAGAGTTTCTTGCCTTTATCATTCCTGGTCTCAATCCTGCCTAACCAAGCCTGGGAGTCTCTTCTCTCTTATGACCTGCTTCTATCTAGCCTGTGGATTCTATAGGCTGTTCGGCCTGCTTCAGGGAGCGGCCTTTGCATTCTGCAGTCGTTAATTTATTCCTAACTCACCTGCAAAATGATAAGCTCCACAAGGTTCCCAAACCACCACATCTTCACCTTCAGGGTTGACATTGCTCCAGACATGTTAGACCACAGCGTTTCCTGAATCAGCAGAAATTCTGCTTCTGAATCAGTCTTTACTAATAGCATAAATCAAGAGACTCAAATAAAACTCAAAATAAACAAAAGGTTTTGTTTTCTCTTTATTTGCCATTCTTCTGTACAGATTTGCCTCTTCCCATGGATACGTTTTAAAACGACAGAGTCTGTGAGAATTCCTTTTTCTCCTCTCATTGCTAGGACTAAATAAGCCGGTTACATTTTCTTTTTGGAAACAAAAACTCAGGGATGCACATTTTGACTTTGCCCATGACTAAATATTAAGCAAGTAAAAAAAAAAGATGTCTTTGATTTTTCTCTTTGTGAGTCATCCAGTTAAATAAACTATGAACTGTCAAGCCTGGTCCTCCTCTTCGAGAGTGACATGTAACCAGTATACTTCCCTCTCCCAGCTGGCATGGGCCACTTCAGGAAGAGAGGGTACCCTGAGACCCGCTTCTGTCACCCCAGCACAGCTCACATTCTTACCAGCACTAGAAGCTTGGACAGGAGCCATCAGGAGGTCACCTAAGAACAGCAGCGTCACGCAAGCACAGGACTGAAGGCGACTCACTCTGCTCGAACCTCCCAGGGACAGAGCTCATTCCTCCTGAGACCTCTCTCCCCATGCTTGGAGGCCGCTCTATTAGAAAGCAGATTCTGACACTGAGCTCAAAGCCATAGCCTGGCTTCCATCCACGTGGCCCCATTCTGAGTCACTGAGTCATCAAGCACAAATCCAAACCTTGGCTTTTCTCCCATGGATGTTGTCCAGCCCCCATCCCTACCCCATGGCCCACTGAATCTTTAAGGCAGTGACCATCTCCTCCAAGGTCAACACACTCAGTTTCTTCCTTGATAAGATGTGATTTCCAGGTTCATTACCACCCAGACGCTCTCCTCTGGCATGGAATCCAAAGTGGTAGGGCAATCACTTCACCCTGCTTTTCCCACTCCATTTCCAACTGGCTTCTTATGGATACCGCTGACCCAGATAAAGGTGACTATTAAATAAAGCCCATTTCATTTTATACTCCCCTAGCACACATTAGTACAGCTGGCTTTGGGGATCAAAGTGCAGGAACTTCCATTTATCCCATTAAATTTAATCATGTCATGAGCCATTGTGTATTATATATATGAAGTTATAGGGGTCTGCATGCAAGAAATAAATAGGGAAGGATGTTCATAAACATCTCTGGATGGTGGGATTACTCGTGTATGTTCCTTCTATTATTACTTACTTGTACTTACCATCAATTAATTTTTTAAATATATTTTTATTGATTTTAGAGAAGAAGGGAGAAGGAGAGAGGGAAATAGAAACATCAATGATGAGAGAGAATCATTGATCGGCTGCCTCTAAAATGCCTCCCACTGGGGTTTGAGCCCGCAACCCAGGCATGTGCCCTGACCGGGAATCAAACTGTGACCTCCTGGTTCATAGGTCAATGCTCAACCGTTGAGCCACGCCGGCCAGGCCATCAATTAATTTATAAATAGGTATTTGTTTTCTCTTGCTCTTGTCGGAGCGAGACTATTTTCCTAGATTGCTAAGGACGCGTAGAACGGTTTCAGGCAGAACTGGCCACTCTTCCTTGTGAGTTTTCAAAGTATATGCATTTGTTGGCACTTCAACCTGAACAGGGGAAGCAGGCTTCTGAGGCAGGAGCGCAGGGCCTCAGGCAGCACCGGCTGTTCTGAATCAGCAGCTGTCTCCCTGGGACAGGTCCTCCCAGGGCCTGGGGACCTGCTAAATGAATCAGGTGTTAAATGAACCTCTGCTCCTCTCTGGTCTAGGGTGCACGGCAAGGACCTAGACATAGTCCTATAAAGGCTTGGCCCCTCCTCCTCTCGTTATCTGAGGCTTTCCTATCAGAACAGAGGCGTGGAACAGAACGGTCGGCGAGGCTGTGTGGCCCATGGGTTATGAACAAGCGCTTCTGAGTGACGCAGACTGAGTGTGAAACCCACACCTGCCACTTAACAGACTCCGTGACATGAGGACACGTCCCTGATCTCTGTGAGCCTCCGTGTCCCCAGCTGTGAAGGAAAACAATAGTACCGGGAGGATGTCCACAAGTGCCCGGGTGGGGCCTGGCACACGGTATGTGCTCAAATAATGGTGGTGGTTAGAGTGATGGTGACAGTTACACTCTTCTGCCCCTCTCCCCAGGCACAGTGCTGGCTCTGTCCCACCAGCATCTCCCATCAAGCACCAGCAGTGAGCACCTGAGGAAGAAACCAGCCCACCAACAATAGAAGTCCCAGAAAAGCAAACAAAACAAAACAAAACACAGAAAACAAACCCACCCTGTGTTTGAGAGAAACCCTTGCCTATACTTACCTTTGCCAACCTACCGGTGCCAACCCCCTTACTCCTCTGGATCATTCTTTTGGGGTAAGATTTTTAAAAAGCAGAAAATTAAACCAAAACGAAAACCTAAAAACACATAAATTTTCACCACAATGGCCAAAAGCACTGGCTGTTTCCTCCTCGGCCAGAGATGGAAGCTTTCCTCCACGGAGCTGTCGTCACTCGTGTTCATGTGTGATGTGACAGCTCTGGGAGATGCCACGTGCACTGGGAGGGCCCAGGAGAGCACAGGCCCTCCAGTGGGGTCAGGGGCAGCTCAGAGTCAGGCTGTGTTGATGAAAGCGGGAGTGTCTGGCCTTCTCTCTTCTGGCTCTGTTTCCTCTGTTGTCACCTGCTCTGAGCCTAGCGCTGTGCCGGTTCCTGCTTAGAACCTCACAAGACGCTCCAGGAAGAACGCAGGTTCACTCCAGGGGCCAAAGCAGCAAGCCCACCCTCTAAAGCAGTGGTTCTCAACCTTCCTAATGCCGCGACCCTTTAATACAGTTCCTCATGTTGTGGTGACCCCCAATTTCATTGTTACAAATTGGACATAATTAAAGCATAGTGATTAATCACAAAAACAGTATGTAATTATATATGTGTTTTCCGATGGTCTTAGGCGACCCCTGTGAAAGGGTCGTTCGACCCCCAAAGGGGTCGCGACCCACAGGTTGAGAACCGCTGCTCTAAAGGAAGTAGCCCTGAGAAGCGCTTGGCACCGCGTTAATTTAGGCAAATTCGTGGTAAGTTAGGGTTGGGCCTGCAGGGGCAAAGGGAAGCTAAATTATAAAACGGTGGCAAGGAAATACAGTTTCAGTGCACATGGGACCAGAACTGCCCTCTGGTTTCTGCCTTGGCACCGGGTGGGGGAGACTCTTTAAAGAACAGCTAAGAAGTGGGTACAAATAGCAGAGTGGTGCCATGCATGTCAAGGGGGGGTCTCTGAGGCACCTGCTGTGCAGTTAAGTAGCTTTGTGTGCAAACTCTTCATTTGCTAAGCCTTGCACGTTTGAGCAAAGACACGGGTGACTTTAACTCAAGTGTCAGGCATTCTGAATTGGAGAGGTTGGGACTTGCAATGACTCAGTCAGCTTGGGCACCAAAAACGTGTTCTGGTGACTTAGGTCAGGACGGGGAAGTTTCATTTCTCCTCACGCGTTTCCAAGGGCAAAAAAGTCTGTAGCAAATGTAAAAGCTGAGCAGTGCGTTCAGTCTTTCTGGTTATCCTCACGACAGGATCCTAAACGCCATTCCTTGGGGGGTTTCTGTCAAAACGTCAGCAACTGAAGCTAGCACCAGGCACAGAAGGACCCCAGGGAGAAGCCGGTGCCATTGCCACACCCGGCCCAGCAGCAATTTCACTCAGTTACCAACACTGCCACCAGATTGAATCCATGTTGTTAACTTAAGTTTTATTGACTTTGGAGATTTCTTTGTATTGACTTGTACATTTCTTTTGAGCATATAGTTGTAATGGGCCTGTGAGCAGAAGCCATTTTACATTTATACATATTTGAGAAACACTAAATTGAAAAAATAAGTTAGGTCCACCCTTAAGGTCTATGAGGGATGTTTTCTTTTTCTTTAGAAGGACTTCCTCTATGACTTTTCCTACGAAATTGTACATAAGCATTTTCCACAATATAGGCCCCAACCCTGTGGCCAATTGGGACCTGGCTTCCCTAGCCAAGAAAGGTACCGTCTCTCTGGGAATGAACTCTGTCCACCGATAAACTTGCCTCTGGGATAGAGATTGTTTCTCTCAGAACCAGCAGTGCTCAAGCTTCAAGGTGGGCACGGCCGATGTGAACCGCACGCTGATGTGAACATCATGGCCGATGTGAACACACGGCCTATGTGAACCGAAGCTGATCTTGTTTGCAGAGCTCCAGAGGGAGGGACGCTGGGAAGAGGTTGCTGAGACTTGGCCTTTATCAGCAAGTTTTGCTTGGCTCACTATCAGCAAGTTTTCTGCCCTAAACAAGCAGTCTCTAGACTTGAGCAAGCAGATACAGGCTGCTTACCTGGACAGGTGGGCGGGCATCCAGTGGGACAGTGGATTAGATCTATTGATCCTGGAGCAATATGACCCCCTGACCATTTGTTAAAGATGCTGGTAACAGCTGGCGAGGCCTGGCAGTCTGCCGTGTTCTGGGACCATCGGCAGCATCGTGATCCTGCCTGGCTTTCTCATTCCTCAGCTTGGCTCTCTGTGTTTGGGCAGCGCCGGGAGCCCGGGCAAGCTGAGAGCTACACTGAGAGATCCAGCCATCAGCTAGGGCCTCTTTGGGGAAAGAACACTGGAATCTGCAAATATGCTAAGACCGCCCCCCACTCTCCGCCATTTATGCCAATAGGTGAGACCCCATTTCGTGACTGCCCAGGCTCCAGGGGTGGGGAGGCCCAAAATATTGTGTCTATTTCCTTCTCTCACTATAAACTTCAAAGGCCAAAGGTCATGACATTCATCAGGCACTTGCTCAATGTCCGTCAGCTTCTTCTTCCTGCCTCCCTCCCTGCCTTCCAAGAAGCGAACCACAGGGTATGTGTCCAAATGTACTTGTTGAAGTGGACTGAATGGGCCTCTAGAGTGTGATCCCCATACTTAGGTCTAGGAAACTTGCCTGACAAGTGGCAGAGCAGAGGGGCCAAGGGACTCGGCTTCGTGATTCCGGAGAGGAAGGGGCAGCCGATTAGGAGCAGACGATCTGCCCGCCCAGCTGCTGACCCGGAGCTCAAATCAAAGCAAGAGGCTGAAATGCTGGCCATGCGCAGGGCTGGGCACCTGAGGCAGCCACCTGGCAGGTCCCAGATTTCATCGGCCACCTGGTTCCCGATCAGGCTCCAGGGCCTCCCAAGCCCATCCCCGCCCTGGCCAGCTGTCCCTCAGCCCTTCTCAGAGCAGCAGTGTGGGAGGAGGAGAAACAGCATGCCAGTCAGGGACAGCGCCCTCATCCCAGCTCTGGGAGAGCCCAGGGCTGCCCGGGCCTAACTCCCGCCCTTTGTGAAATGGGGATACTTTTCGAGAACGGTGGGAAAAACATCAGCTGAATAAAAGATGGTTTCAGAAGCCCAAGTAAAGAGGCTTGGAGTGGCTGCAGTTGGTGGCTTCAGGCCCAAATTGTGCTTTCCCAGCCTTTCCTATTTCCCCCTTTTCCAGCCACCAGAATGAGCATAAAAACACATTGGAGAAATAGCACATATAGACGCAAAGACATCGGCTTTGGTAGCTTGGACATGACTCAGGAATGCCATCTGTGGTATTTTTTGTCCTATAAATTGAGGGGGGAAATAGAGAAAAGAGAAAGAAATAGTCACCAGACAGGGGAGGGGGGAGTGGTTAGAGGGGCAGGGTGATGGGATGAGGGACAGCTGGAGACAAGCAAAGGTTGTCAGAACTCAGCTGCCTCTGCAGCATCACTTGTGCAGCTGAGAGTGAGGTAGACTAACCTGTCCCTTCTGAAACCACGGGTGGTGCCGACTTCCAACCAAGAAGTATACCATTTCCCTCGAACCCCAAACTTAGAGCCTGCTGCCCACAGTCTCTGGAACTTCCCAATTCCTCCGAAGGACCAGGAACCCCAGACTCCCTCAGGGCCCTGCTTCTCTTCTCTCCTCCACCTCTGGCTTCGTTACTTCCTCTTCTCTGCCTTGGCTCATGGCCTGCCACCCCACTGGGACCCTGCAGGGCAGAGGGTGCTGACTGGGGATACCGGCCTCATGCTCTGGCCAGTTTCCCAGGTTTCCTCACCTTTGGGAGGAGCCCAGGTGTGAGTGCTGACAGCCTGTGCTGATATGAACAGACAGCCCAGGCCACTTGGATGCTGAACCAAGGGCAAGAGCACATATTGGTGCCTGGAGGCAAAAGCCTCCCCCATCCCTGAACCAGCTCCCCCATCCATCCCCCAAACAAGGAGGCCACCCAAACATCCCGTCCTGCTGCTGGTGACACTCAACAAGAGCAGTGTTTCTCTTGGGAGTCCCAGGCACTTCCTGCTGTCATATTCTGGGGGTGCAGCCTGAGAGCACAGGTGAGCCCGATGTGCCATGAGCGTGCCAAGTGCTGAGGTCTGGGCTCCCATTCCATCAGCCGGACCTGGCTCTGGACGTTGTGAGAACAGAGCAGGTCCTTGGGCTTCTTTGGTCTGAGGCAGTCTTGGCCCATTTCCTGTTGGAGGGAGGATCCCATGGGGCCCACTAAGACCCTCACAGGGATTTGGGCTCAGTCTCAGCTAATGGTAAAAGAGGATGATGCTGTCCTTAAACTTCCACAGTGAGACCCACACGGGAGTGAGAATGGCTCCGTCAGGGCAGGACTCTTCCCGAAGCACCACCTTGTGATATGGCCTCAGCGTCTCCAGGACCCGACATGGGACCCATGGAGCTTCATCCTTTTCACTTCACAGTTACCCTCAGACTCTGATATTGAAGTCTGATGGATTCATTACCAAGCAACAGCATTTTCCAGCAACGTGCTTGGGGACCCTGATTCTCGTAGAACCAACAGAAAAATGGCAACCGGTCAGCATATCTGTGTCATGTGACACCAAAGGAGATGGGCCTTCCTGGCCTCCTCAAGGGAAAGAGGTGCGGCTGTCCCAGCCTAGGGGCCTCCCATTTCTTCCATAAGCATTTCCAGGACAGACGGCCTGGCGCCTCTTCAGATTTCACTGTTCCGTGAACAGAAGGGCAGATGCTCCCACCACGACTCCATGGCCTCCAGAGGTGGGGGTCGACGCCTGGCAGCAGGAGGGGATGGATCTGGATGGCTCAGCCAGGTCGCCCCCAACCCTCCTCTTCCTTAGAGGTTCCTGCACCAGCCTGACCCTCCTAATCCGGCAAGGGGCCTAGTAAGCCACTGCCGGAGGTCAGCTTGTCCTGCTTTGGGTTCGAGGCGAAGGCCAGTGCAAGCACAGGCTGGATTTGTCTCAGCTCCAGGCTGTGAGGGTTTTTGAATGTAATAAGACCGAACCCCAAAACCAAAGGGGCCCTCCGCCACATCCCAGGAACTCCCCGAACTCCAGGTTCTGGAGAAATTAAGAAGCAAACAAGGGAAGTGCTCACATGTATTTATTTCACAAGGGGGAGATGGAGTGGGCTGACCACCAACAAGATGCCACCAAATGAGACATATGAACCCTAAACTGGACAACTACAGGGTTTGGTTCTGGGCAGGGCTCGACCTTTGTGGACAGCATGAGGGAGAGGAATGGGAACTGGCAGAAGGACAGCCTTCTGTCTGGGCACCACACGGGCAAGGCTGAGCCACATCCTTCTGGCCACATGTGTGGCCACCCCCACCCCCCAAGCTTCTCAGCAGCCTTGTCCTGATCCAGGTGAGCGATGAAGCGCAAGCCCAAAGCCATACTTCTACGTCTGCTCTACCACACTCACACGCACCCAGACGCACATGCCACGTGACGTCACACATGCACACACGCACATGCAGCTGCACACGCCCTGCCACGCGCACCACACAGGCACACATACTCATACGCATGCACACACGTCCATATATTAACTCTGATTTATAAGTGCACCCTAACCAGAGGGCAATCGAAAAAAATTATTACTCTTCAGAGAGGAATCGACTGCCTTCTCCCCTGTCAGCCAGTAGAGCGTGGGCTGAAATGAGATGAGCACAGAGCAGACCCCAGGGTCCTGGCCCCCTTTGCTGTGCTGGCTCCAGTCTGTAAGCTCCAGTCCCCTCCCTGCTCCCCCTGCAGCAGCCTCTGAGTCAGGGCTCCCTGTTCCCCGGGCAGGCGAAGCGGCACTGGCCTGGCTCCAGCCTGGGTCCCTCACAGCTTAGCCTGCTCTGTGTGCTCAGCAGATTCCTGTCTCAGCTCTCCAGACACAGGCAGAAGAGCTGGCCCAGGAACATAGGAGCCTAGTCAATGTGCAGGCGACCATGGAAGTGTCAGCTCCAGGCCATCTGGGGGGAGGGGGGGGGGGCGGGACCAGAAAAATCCAGAGCTGTGGCCCCCAGTGCCACCTAATGGACAGGTTTGGGCTGGAGGCTGCCTTGGTTGTGAGAGGACATCTGGGCAGAAGCAACCTCAGGGGAAACTGAGTCTCGAGGCCTCACTGTCTCCTCTGAGCAGGGAGAACTAGGATGTGGCTGAGCTCCTCCCCCACTTTATTGAGGGCTGGGGTGGAGTTCGAAGCTGCTGCTGTAAGAGATGAGAAAGAGGAGAGGCCCTGCCAGTCCAGTCCCGATAGCGGGTGGGAAGGTGACGACAGAGATGTGGATGCTTCACTCCTCGGTGCCAGGTCCACATCTGGGCTGCAGAAGACACAGCGCCTGGGTTCCCAGAGAAGGGTGGGGGCGGGGCGCTTCCCCAGGGTGCAGGAGCTGAGTGCCTGAGGTGGACACAGCGTCTCCATCTGGCCCCCTGCCCCCCCCCTCCCCCCCCCGCCCCACCATGCTGCCCTGGAGAAGCCCACGAGCACCTGCTGGCTCCCAGCTGTTTCTCCACCAGCGTAGCTGGGCCAGAGCACGGGCAGACCCTGCCCTGGGGGCCAGTCTCCGGGTCCCCAGCTCCTCCCCACTATTTGATGGAATTCTTAATCGTCCACCTCTGTCCCGTGCAGCTTCGGAGGATGAGGTCAATGCCAGCCAGGCCACGGTTCTCCACCTCCAGGCAACGCCCAGTGCCCTTATTCATAATGGCTCCATTCTGGGTAAAAGGAGGCGAGGGAGGGAGAAGGGAGGGAGAGGGGGAGGGAGGGAAAGAGAGAAAGAGAGAGGGAAAGAGAGAGAAAGAGAGAGAGAAACTTAACCACCTTAGTGCCCAGCACATGGCCTCTCATGGGAACAGTCCTGTACAGGGGAGCGATCACTGGGGCCTCCTCTGGAAATCGTCAAGTCAGACAGTAAATAAGCTTCATCCAGTCTGAGTGGCTGAAGCAGGTGATGAGGATCGATGGGAAATGGTGTCAGAAGGAGGAATTTCCAGGGACATTCGAGGTCTGGTTTTCTTCATCTTACTGGCTCCAGGTACTTAGCCGACTTCAGGAACATCACCCCCACACTCTCCTCCCAAGATGTAGCAGAGCCAACCATGCCTATCGCTGCTGCAGGGATCCGGAAGGCTGTCTCCCACGAAATCCCCCCACTGATTCCCCCCAAATATACTCTAGGTCTAGGCGCCTGGTCCAAGGCTGGGAGACCTTCGGTGCACTGTGCTGGATACCCGTGGGGAAGCCAGATTGCCCTGTGATCCGCAGCATCCTCACCTGCTCTGGGGTGCCAGCCCTGTCCATGGAGCACTCACCTGGATGAAGTTCCACCTCTTGTACAGGCTGCTCTTGACCTTGTCGCAGTCAAGCAGCTGGGGCAACCGACTCTTGGAGTTGTCTACCAGGCAGCGGGTGTCGGGGAGGAGCGTGGTGGTCCCCAGGGCTCCCAAGTGCAGAAAACCTTCCTTGGTGTAGCGGGCCAGCTGGGGAGAGAGAGCAGAGTGGCAGGGGAGGAGGGTCAGGAGGGTAGCGGTGAGACCATGAAGGAAAACAGGGCTGAGGTCTGCAGGTCTCACCCAGGCCTCTGTTCGCGCTGCAGCCCTGGCTACCATCTCAGGCCTGTCACACACCCACATCCCCAGCTCACAGGGGAGCCCTGACCAGGAGGCCCTCTGGTTTGCTAAGCCAGGATACTGATTCCCCTCGTCCACTCTGATTTTTTCCTAAGCATGTCCTCGTCAATGTTTTAGGAGTCCAGCCTCTGTGCAGCAGCACAGGGAGCAGGAATAAGTAAGTGAAGGAGCAAGATAGCTGATTTCTAAAGCGTGGCTCTGCTTCCGGCTGGCTGGGCCACCTTGAATAATTCACTTAACCTCTCTGAGCCACCATTTCCTCCTCCTTTGTAATTGGGGATTAATGAAATCTACTGCTGCAGAGGACCCAAAGAGGCAGTGCCCGCAAGAAGGAATAGACATTATTAAAAAGCATTCAACCTCATAGGCTCTTAAATAAATAAAATAGCAATGAGATACCACATTTTTAAAGAGAACTTATTCCTATTTTTTCAAGGATAGCATAAGATGGGCTGGCAGGAGGGTAAGTTACTACAAACTTGCAAAAAGGGGATTTCAAAATACACACTTTGTGCTTTTAAAATGTTCTCCTTTGACTCAATAAATCCACTTTTAGAAATGTATCCCAGGGAAATAATCAGAATTGTGAACAAAACTTTATGTATAGGGTGTTTACTGCAACATTATTTATAACATCCTACATGTGCAACAACACAGCCCTGGTATTGGCTTTCTGCTCCATGTAGTACTGCAAGGAGTGCTGGGCAATTGTGGGAAATTGCAAAAATGGCCTCATCCTTCACTCTTCCTCCTGTAAAACGTTGGTAACGTGACTCTGCAGCAGTTTCCATCATATTGGTGTCTTGCTTTGGCCAACAGAATGAAGAAGACGTGAGGGTGTGCCTATTCCTGAATTAGACCTTGCATACTTCCATCTTCCTGAAACCTTGCTGCCACCACTGTAGTAAGCTCAGGACGGACTGCTAGAGGATGAGGGACAACCACCAGACAAGGGGATGAGGTCATCAGAGGTCAGGAAGCCCTCAGCCAACCTGATAGCTGATAGGAGGCTCGTGAATAAATCCCACCAAGATCAGCTGAGCCTGGTCCAGATCACAGAACCATCGAGCTGGCCTATGCACTCATGAGAAATAATAAAGGCAGACTGTTTCATGCCACTAAGTGTGGGATAGTTGTTATGCAGCAATAGCTAACTGATATAGAGATGGTGTTGCCTGCCAACTGTTACCCCAGCAGGGTTCCACTCTCCTGCCTGTCCGCATTGTTTAAAACCCTGTATTCCAGCGGTTCTCAACCTGTGGGTCGCGACCCCTTTGGGGGTCGAATGACCCTTTCACATGGGTCACCTAAGACCATCCTGCATATCAGATATTTACATTACAATTCATAACAGTAGCAAAATTACAGTTGTGAAGTAGCAATGAAAATAATTTTATGGTTGGGGGTCACAACATGAGGAACTGTATTTAAAGGGCCAGAAGGTTGAGAACCACTGCTGTATTCCAACTTTTGAAGAAATGGATTCACCTGCCATTCACATTCCTTCAGGGGCAGGGACTGTGTCCAATTCCTTTCATTCATTGCTAGGAGGGCCATCACAGACCAAGCACTCAAAAATGTGTTTGTGAATGAGCACATTGTAAATCTAGTAAACATCCTCATTTTAAAAAACAAATGAAGCCCCATCTACATTTAAACTCTACAAGCATGTTTTGAAGGCTCCTCCGTGTGCCCAGCCTGGGACAGCCTTCTGGGTATATAAGGATGGGCTGTGTTCCCACTGAGATGGTCCCAGTGCAGGCTGGTGAGGGCAATGAGAGAGGCTAGCACGCTCCTCCTGTGTGTTCTTACAGTCTTAAGCGGTGACTAGAGTAGGAGTGATGACTATCGATATAAAGGTTCCTAAACAAATAAAAAAGTAAAATGACCAGCTTGCAGGTAGTAAAGGCATACTCTGCATCGTTTCTAAGATTGTACAGGGGGTAAATAATGGAATTGCCACAAAACCCTGTGAAATAGGTGCTACTACTCACCCCATTTTAAAGATGAGGAAACCAAGGCATGAAGACATCTGGTCACCTGGTGGCCCTGGCCTCTGTTGGGTGCCTAGAGACCCTATGGTTGGTGGCCCTGGCCCAGCAGCTGAGCAGCAGAGGGGCCCCTCCCAGAGGACCCTCTCCTCCTCCCAAGAGCCTGGGCGTTTCTGGCCAGGGATGGGGCAAGAAGGCTGCTCTGCTCAGGGACACGAGTGCCTCTTCTCAGGGGATAAGATTCTCCTCGGGCGGCTCTAAGCTCCCGGTAGAACCTGCTCAGAAACCCTCTGCTCTGATCCCCGAAGGGAAGCCTGCCTGGTCCCCCCGAAACAAGTGGCAGAGAGTTTATGAGGTGCCCTTGAGAGAAATGCAGTTAACATGTGCTTTAAACTCAAATTAATTCCAAATCAGAGTAATTGTTAGAGGCAAAATGATAAGAAAATCAGAAACTCTCCCCACCCCTCCTTAAACAATGTCTCTGAATATATTTAAATTCACCAAATGCAAAGTGATGAATGACAACAAGCTGCCTTTATGTTCAGGGGAAAGATATACACAGCTGCTTACTGAAATTATGAATCAATCTATTATCCAGCAGGCAAATGAGTAGCGCTAAGAACATTAATTAACTAAACATATCTGTGACCCAGATGTTTAAAGAGTGACGCTAAATGCCCCTGGGAGTTAGGGCATGAAACAAGGAGACCCAGGCTGCTAGGACCTGCAAAGGCCACACACCAGCCCCAAGCCCTGCAGGCATCCGGGTGGGCAGGGGGCTGACAAGGCCTCTAGGATTTCTGTCCTGGGGGAAGGCTGGTTCTCATACCGGAAGTACCAGGACGCGTGTATAGGCTCTGCTGGCCCCGCCAAGGGGCCAGGGTCAGGGGAAGGATGCTGTGGTCTGAATGGACCATGGGGCTTACGAGGCAGGAGGATGGTAAGTGCTGAGACCTGACATCCCTCTCCCCTTTTCCTCCACTCCTGGATTGAGAGTCTGCTTAGTCCACCGCGCCCCACTTCCCACCCCCGTGCTCCCTCTTTAAACACCTC
The DNA here is from genome assembly GCF_028538775.1 of Myotis yumanensis. Taxonomy (NCBI): domain Eukaryota; kingdom Metazoa; phylum Chordata; class Mammalia; order Chiroptera; family Vespertilionidae; genus Myotis; species Myotis yumanensis. The sequence continues at coordinate 86,086,244 of NW_027223755.1, read as the reverse complement.
TGCTCCCTGTCCTCTGTTAGTCCAACAGGATCTCCATCTCCAGGGCCTTGCTCCAGCTGTCTCCCTGCCTGGAAATGCTTTTTATTGGCCTTCTTCTAGAACTTTCTGGCTTCAGAATTCCCAGACCTCAATGCAGGTCTCTCCATTCCACAATGTCTTTCTTCTCTAATACATTCTGTCATCTCCCGTCAAGTCTTTGGCACAACACAGATCCATACGCTGGCTACTCGGGGTCCCTTGCATTTTCATATGAATTTTAGGGTCAGCTTTTCCATTTCTGCAAGCAAGGCCGTTGGATTTTGATGGTGATTGGATGGAATCTGTAGATTAGCTCAGAACTGCCATCTTCACAGTGGTGGGTCTTGAACACGGGAGACCCTTTTTATTTAGGTCTTTCATTCCTTTCAACAGTGTTTGGTTGTTTTTGGTGTACAAGTCTTACACTGCTTTGCCTACATGTGTTCCTAAGCATCTTCTCTTTTTTGATGCTATTGTAATGGTACTGATGTCTTATTTCCTTTTCAGATGTTTATTGCTGCCAGCGTATGCAGTACTGTCTTCTGTGAACCGCAGGCCGCCATCTGGTACCTCGTGGTCACCCAGAACTGCGGACTCAGAAGGTCCCCTTGGTTCCTGCCTCCACGGACCAGGGCCAAATGCCAGCTGCTCACACCCACTGCAGACCCACCCGTATTCCACTGTGCCTGGACCTCACCCTCACTCTCTCAGTTTTCCCTTCTGTCAGACAATACCCTTCTCACCCCTGCAGGGTCTAGATTTTAAAAATGTGTCCTTCCTCCTCCATCCCTAGCCTGGTGTCCTGTGCCTTCACGGCCCTCTGGGGATCTTGTCTCCTCCTTTGTTTGGAAGTTACGGCTCCTACCCCTCAAAACCTGACTTCCTTCACATTCCCTCACTGCCTCTCAGTCTCGGCCCTCTCCTCACTCTGCAGGCACCTTAAGTCATTATTTCTCCTGTCTCTTTCATTTCTTTCAAGCTACAAACATAACCAAATATTTATGCCCCCCTCCCCCCCCCCCAAATCCTCTCCAGTCACAGCTCTTATTACCTCCTAATTTTGTCCTTGGAGTTCCTCTCTCTAATTCCTCAGTGCCTTGCAATTTGGCTTCTACCACCACTACTCATGGCAATTGTCAACAAGATCCATTAATTATCAACTTCAATTGCTTTTTCTTTGTCTTTATACTAGAGGCTCAGTGCACAAAAATTTGTGCACTCGGGGTAGCGGGGGGGTCCCTCAGCCCGGCCTGTGCCCTCTCACAGTCTGGGACCCCTCAGGGGATGTCCACCTGCTGGCTTAGGCTCGCTCCCTGGGGGATTGGGCCTAAGCTGGCAGTCAGACATCCCTCTGGCAGCCCAGGAGACCTCGGGGGATGTCTACTTGCCAGCGGGGAGCAGACCTAAGCTGCAGTTGGACACCCTTAGCGCTGCTGAGGAGGCGGGAGAGGCTCCCGCCACCACCGCTGTGCTGGCAGCCGTCATCTGTCATCCTGGCTTGTGGCTGAGCAGAGCTCCCCCTGTGGGAGCACACAGACAACCAGGGGGCAGCTCCTGCATTGAGCATCTGCTCCCTGGTGGTCAGTGTGTGTCATAGTGACCAGTCATTCCCAGTCGTTCTGCTGCTAGGGTCAATTTGCATAATACCCTTTTATTATATAGGACAGAGGCCTGGTGCATGGGTGGGGGCTGGCTGGTTTGCCCTGAAGGGTGTCCCGGATCAGAGTGGGGGTCCCGCTGGGGTGCCTGGCCAGCCTGGGTGAGGGGCTGAGGGCCATTTTCAGGCTGCCCACAGTCCCTTCAGGGTGGGGGGGGGGTCCCGCTGGGGTGCCTGGCCAGCCTAGGTGAGGGGCTGATGGCTGTTTTCAGGCTGGTCACGCACCCTGGCAACCCAAGCTCCCAGCCTCTCCTTTTTTTCTTTCTTTTCTTTTTTTTTTGGAAGCAGGTATCTGGGATTTATTTATCTTCTATAATTGAAACTTTGTAGTCTTGAGCGGAGCCCAGGGCCGGCCAGGGCAGGCGGGAAGCTTGGCTTCCTCCATCGCCGGGGGCAACCCAAGCCTCCTGCTTGCTCCAGCTCCATGGCTGCCACCATCTTAGTTGGGTTAATGTGCATACTTGCTCCTGATTGGCTGGTGGATGTAGCAGAGTGGTGGAGTGATGGTTAATTTTCATGTTTCTCTTTTATTAGCGTAGATTGGGCACCAAATGTGGGACTGATGCTGTGCTGGGTGCAGGTGATACATGTCTTTTCTCTACACCCATTCTCTTGGAGAGCTTGCCATTCTTATGGTTGTCATAGCATCTATATGGTGACTTTTTCTAATCGTGCCAAATTTCCTTCTGCAAACCAAACTTTCCCCTCAGTTCCAGATTTGTATATCTAACTCCCCACTTGACATACTATTTGGATGTCTAATAGGCATTTCAATTTACATGACCCAAACCAAATTCCTCCTTGCCTTGTATCTTCCCTTCCCCCTCACACGCATCCAACATCTATCTATTTCATCTTGGTAACAACAACTCCATCCTTCCAGTTATTTAGGCCAAACACTTTGTCTTCACCCTTTGTTTGCCTCTTTCTATGACACATCACATTCAATCCATTAGCAAAGCATATACAGATTTCACCTCCATTACGACCTCCCTGTTCCAAGCCACCTCTCAACTAGATTAGTACAATGGTCTCCTAAAGTGTCTCCCAGCTCCCATCCTTGCCTCCCCTGGTCATTTTCGATATAGCATTCAGAATGATTGCTTTTAAAATATCATATCATTTAAAATTATATTACTTTAAATTGGAGTTAGGCCATGCCATTCCTCTGCTCAACATCCTCCAGAGGAAGCTTGGAGTTTCCCATCTCACTCTGAATAAAAGTCCAAAATCCTTCCTAGGGACTGCAAGGCCAACATAATAATAGCTCCCTGAGCTCAACTCCCACCAATCTGCCCTTGCTCACTCTATTCCAGCCACACTAGCCTCCTTGTTGGTCTGTTAGTAGGACATCTTTGCTCCTGCTCAAAGCCTTTGCACTTGCTGTTCCTCCTCTCTGAATGCTCTTCTCCCAGACATATGAAAGGTTCACTCCCTCACCTCTTCCAAGTTTCTGCCAAAATGCCATCTTCTTGGTGATTGTTTCTCTTGACCATCTTATTTAAAACTTCACTTACACCACTTACTCCTTATCCTTTCTCTTGCTTTATTTCTCTCCAAGAACATATTATCTTCTAATAGACTATATTTATTTTCCTTATTCATAGAGTTTGTCATCTGACTCCCTCCACTAGAATGTGAAAGGCATGAGGCAGAAGTTTTGTTTGTAGTTTTGTTGTTGTTGTTCACAGCCCTATCCCTAGCTCTGAGAAGTGTGCCTGGCACACAGGAGGTGCTCGATAAATTCTTATGGACATCATGAATGAATGGCACAGGACCTACTGTCAAGGAATTCACTCAAGTAGGCCGGGAAATAAAGAGGCAAGGATGACATTGTGTGAAATGCTATGAAATATACTAAATGTCTTTTTAGAACCAGAACAGGAGGGCCCCAGTCCAGAAGAGGGAGAGCAGAGTAGTCTTCCCAGAGGAGGGGCCATTTAGGACAACCAGATGAGTAGGAGAAGGCAGACCAGACAAAGGCAAGAGAAGGTTCAAAGGGCTGAAGACCAGTGGAGACGATGGAGTGTAACAGCTGTGAAAGGGCAGAAGTAGAAAGGGGTGGGCACAGTGCAGAGGAGACTGCACCGTAGGGACACATCATGCCCAGGGGTCGGGGCTTTATCACAGGGAATCGTAGGAGGGCCACACTGGCTGCTGAGGGAGAATGAACTGCGGTGGGGCCTGATGAAAACCCAGGGGCTGATGAAGGACTGAACAAAGTGGCGACACTGAAGGAGGAGAGAACATGACAGATCTGAGAGGTGCATCCAAGTTACCAATGACTCTATCTTTCTGGTGAGATTCATCATCATGAAATGACGCACTTCATCTTTAATCATTCTTTGTGTGTGGAAGGCTACTTTGTTTGATATTAATGTAGTCGCCCAGCTTTTTGCTCTTTAGAATTGCCTGCCATTCCCTTTTCCATCTTTTTACTTTCAAAGTTTCTCTCTCTCTGTATTCTAAACGTGTCTCTTGAAGATGGAATACTTCTGTAATTTAAAAAAGGTATGGTGACAGTCTCTGTCTCTTAACCATAACGATTAGTTCAGGTGCTTTTATTGTGATTAATGATATATTTGGACTTATTTCCACTATTTTTCTTTGTACTTTCTGTGTGTCCAGCCTTTTCTGTTTCCTTTTTCTCCTCTATTTGCCTTTGTTTGGATTGGTTGTGTTTTGGGGTTATTTGTTGAAATGGTATCATATTTCATTGTTTCCTTCTACAAATTTGGAAATTATATGCCATTTCTATTTTTTATTGTTCACTCTTGAAATGTAGCCATTAACAACTTAGTAAAATGTTAAGTTATTCAACATCTTAACATCTACTTCCAATCAATAAAATTCAAGGGCATTAGCATATGAAATCTGATCATCTCTTTCTAACTGTTCAGTCTTTTCGATATATTTCCACAGAGGAGCAAATAGACATCATTCTCATTATTTTATGTAAGAAATATTTGTGTAGATTTTATTATATGTTTATTAATTTCTTTATTTGGAGTTCATTCTTGCTTCAAGACATTCTTCTGAGCTCATCTTCCTTCTTGAAGTACATTCCTTAGAAGTTCCTTTGGTGATTGTCTGTCATGGTAAATCCACTCAGATTTTGTTGATGTGAAAATGTCTTGGGGTGATTTGTTACTCAGCAAAAGCTAATGGATACAAAGCTCTTGTGCACCTAAAAAGGTTTTTAAGTTGGATTTGTTGTAGATGATCTAGAATCTAGTTATACAGTACTGGGGAGATTCTTCAAAGTATCTAATCTGCTCTATTGTTGAAAGCTATCTCATCATCTATCTATATGCTCACGTATAAAATTATGGCCATGCCACTCTCTATGGAATTTGTCATTCCAGTATGATGCTCACTGTTGCCAAGGTAACCCTGAATCATGTGCTGCTGAGGGGCCAATGGGTGAAGCTTCCTCCTCTGAGTTGGTGACTGCCTGGAACTTGCTGACTCTTATCCTTCCAGTTAAGTTCAACAGACCCCTGGCTCCCATAACCCTGATCTCTCCCAGGCTCTAGGTTTGTAAACTTGAATCACCTTTGCTATCTCCCTCTGCTTCATCAATAACGTTAAAATCTTACAATTTCTGCCTCCGCATGTCTCTTTTACATATTTCTTCCTAATAGCCTGACCTGCTGGCACCTGACCTGCTGCAGTAGCTTTGTAACTGGTCCTCCTACCTCCAGACCTTCCCAGTTCCCATCGGTCCTAGCCAATCCTGCAGGTTCAAATCATAGCATCCCTTGCCTCAACCTTCATTGCTCCCACTGCCCACTGATTTGAGAGTAAATTTTTTACCATGACATTGCGCTACAGGGCTGCAGCTTACATTTTCAAGCTTAACTCTTAGGTTCTTGGATTAGCCTGACAGATGACTTGAGATTTCTCAAAAATAGCCAATAATCTTCCCTATATGGAAGATATCCCCACCCTACCCCTACCGTCTCCACTGGTCCACAAAGCCCCCACCCAGATATCATCTCATCAACTTACACAATTGTGTATTTTATGAATGTGTCTTTCCTTGCTACAGGTTTTCATTGTGGTTGTTTTAGGACATCAGTATCCTACCCTTTTTATACAGCATAAGGACCAAGAAAATTATCTTGGAAAAAGCAAATGTTCTATAAATGTCTTTTGAATTGAATGGGATTATTCTACGTTTGGCCGCTGGGGCCGGGAGGAGAAATGAACGTCATTATCTACAACACTAAGGCATTAGGGAGAAAACCTCTGAGCTCAAATACAGTTAATTCTCATTTAGGAGATAAAAAAAACACCAATTTTTCTATTTGAGATGATCTAAGTGGCACACACAAGTATTAACCTAGATTTAATAGCCTTGAGGGAGAACTAAAACATTCAGGGTATGGCCAGATAAACAAGAACCAGCCAAATAATTGTGGAATGACTCCGGAACATAGAAAATCCATCGGAATGTCAATAAAAGCCTGGCTTGCAATTGCTTTCATATTAAGGGTCTTTCTCATCACTTTAAAACCAGGCCTAGTCAGTGCGGAAAATCATGCCTAAAGGAGAAATGCAGTTCACCCAGCTTCTACTCAGCATGCAGAGAGGCGGGTTCCATTGATTCAAGCCTGCTTTGGGATGCATTTCTTTGTTGCTTGACTGAATGGTTTCTTGTAACTACACGTGTGCATGTATATTCTCAAAAACAGCCTTTTTCTACCACTGTCCGGGGCATGCCAGATCCCAAACTGAATACAGAAAAAATGTCTCCATAGTGTATCTCAGAGTGGTCGAGTGGTGGCTGCCTGGGAACGGGGGTTAGAGAAAAGGGGCAGGAACAATCTTTGGTGTGTGTCGAGGGCGGTGGCAGGGGGAGGGGGGGGTAGGAAGGGGTGGAAATGTTTTGTGTTTTGACTGGGGGGAAGGCAGTTCCCAGATGTATATACCTATCAAAACGCATCAAACTTATACTTTAAATAGATGCACTTTATTGCATTTACTTTATACATCAATAAGGTTAATTAAAATATGTATCTGGGAGCTTAGACGACACGTTAGAGAACCAGCTGTTTTTTGCAGAGAGCCAGGGCCCGGAGGTGGGATGGTCCCAAGGGCCTCCCTCCTCAGTCTTCTCCCTTCCGTCACTCATCTGTATTAACAACTTAGTAAAATGTAAAGGACTGAACCAAAGTGGCGGCACTGAAGGAGGTGCTGGGTTAAAGCAAGGTGGTCCCAGAAAATGCACTTGCTGCTTAGAATGAATGGGGAGACATATTTGTGCCACAAAACCTTGGGTCAGTTTTCCTGCAGTGACAGGTGCAGGAGGGGGTGGATCAAGGTGAGTGCCAATGGCGGTGGGAGGGAGCAGGGTCTGGCCCATATAGATTTATGGAGAGAGCGGGGACTTCTTGGAGAAAGGCCTTAAATGAGGAGCACCAGCATGAGGGTCAGAAGAGCCAAGTGGGAGAGGGGACGCTGGCGAGCAGGATAGCTGGCTCCAAGTTCTCAGGAATCAGGAGCAAATTCCTAAGCGGGCTGTCCAAGCTTACCCAGACTGCTAAATCGGGTGAGTATCCAAGAATCTTGAAGTAGCCAAGAATCTATTTTTCTTTCTATTTTAAAAAATATGTTTTTATTGATTTCAGAGAGAGGAAAGAAGAGGGAGAGAGAGAGAGAGAGAGAAACATCAATGATGAGAGAGAATCAGGGATTGGGTGCCTCCTCACGCCCCCTACTGGGGATCCAGCCTGTAACCCGGGGTATGTGCCGTGACGGGGAATCAAACCCTGACCTCCTGGTTCATAGGTCAACGCTCAACCACTGAGCCATGTCAGCTGGGCAAGACTCTATTTTTCAATAAACAGATGCACTTCTTTCTGATCTCTGTGTGTGAAATAGAAGGTAAGCTTGCATCCCAGGTACAGTGTGGAAGTGCTGCAAATACTTCGCTCCCTATTACACTATCTTACTTAAAACTGCCTCGCTTCCCCATTTTGCCAGCTGAAGCAGCATCCTGGGTTTGTGCTGTGTCATCAAAGGGGCAGAATATGATTTGGCTCAGGACTTGGACTCTGAAGCAGCTTGTGAAATCCAAGCTCTGCCACTTGATGGCATTATGACCCTGGGCCAGTTGCGTTAGCCCTAAGGGACTTGTTTCCTCATCTTCGAAATGGGGCTAATTACAGGATTCGCCTCACAGGGTAGTTATGGAATTAAATGAATGAGTGAGAAGAGGGGGAGGCACACAGTAAGCCCTGTATATGTGCTATTCTTATTTCCCTGACCGTGTGCACCAGTGGAGGACGGGCCTCGCTTCCGCCTCACTGCAGACTTCTGCTCTTCCCTACTGGCTCCCTGTGGCCACAGGTGGCATTTCCTATCCCTAGCTCCTTCCCGGCACTCCGCCACTCTAGGCTTCCTGTCCTCTCCCAGAGCCATTGGTCCCCAAGGACAGCGGTTGCTGGCCCAAGCGCTTCAACAATACTGCTGAGCAGCCTGTACCCGAGGCACTGGACTGGGGTCAGCTCTGTGTCCCCAATGCCACCCAGTTGCCCCAGGTCCTTAGCTTTCATGGTGCCTCATCTCTGACTCCTGCCCCCTCCTCACACCTCTGCAGTGGGGGCACAAGGGCTGTGCCTGTTTTCTGCTCCTGGCATGTTCCCCGAGGAGTGCCAGGCCAATCATCTACTTGATCAGCCTCGACCACTGGAATTCAGAGCCTTCACAGAGGAGTCAGACATGGGCCTGGGTATGACGCTTGTGTGTGAGAGCAAAGGGAAAGGTGCTCTGAAATGGAACCAGCCCTGAGACCCAGGTCCAGGTGTCCAAGGACAGACACCACATGGCCCTTACTCTCCAGGCCTTGGTCTGGTCTGTTCATTTGCATAATGTTATTTGACCAATGACAATGACCCTAAAAAAGTGGGGGCATGTCTCCACGAAAGAGACTCTATATTTTACTTCTGATTCTAGCAGCCCCAAACTCCACCTGGCACAGTGGCTGTACTCTCCTCATTTTGCGGACCCCTCCCCCTGGATTGGTCCTCTCACGCTGTGTCTCCACCCTCCCACCTGAGCTCAGGGGCCCAACCTGGAGCTGGTGCCAGGCTGTGGCCACTCTGGGCTCAGCTCGTGGCCACAACACAGGCCTGGCCGAAGCATCAGGCCCATCCCCGCCAGCAGCTGATACATCATTTGTGACTCTTCATTTAGCACTAAGCATCTGTAGATGCCCACCATGTGCCCAGCCTCCTCAGTCAGAGAGAACATGTCCCTGGGATGTGGAGCCTTCAGCATGTAAATTGTGCCAAGTGAGCTAAAAACTGTGTTTCTCAGAGGGGTGAATCTGGGTTGGCAGGTCAGCCGATGCCTATATTTCTGTCAAGATAAATTCACATATTTCTCTCAGAAAAAAAGAGAAACCCTTAAATTTCTGCTCCCATATCCCATAATTTGACCCAGGGGAAATTTAGTTTTGCTCAAATTAAGACTACAGAACATCTACTTTCCAAGCATTAATCCTCTCTACACTTTCCACTAATGTTTTAGAAATGTAATTAGTTCCTTTCTGTTTAGTTTTCCACTTCTTTTCACTCTGTCTTAACTGTGCTTTCCAGTTCTGGCCCCCGCTGCCACCCACCTGTCTTGTCGCTTCTCCCTGAAAGTCAAGCTTCCAGAGCGTTCTCTCCACCATGCCTCTGCCTCCCCGCCTCCCTTCCTTCCCTGCACCCACTCCAGTCTGGCTTCCACGCCACACTCCACGGAGAGTCCTCCCTCTCTTGGTTTCTCTGTTGCTATATCTAACACGCAGGGTGGTCTAACTTACTCTGGGCAGCAACATTTGATGCTACTGTTTCTTGGTTGGTGTGACCATCTTTCTTGTGTGAACTGCTCTGGCTCTATTGACCACTAAACATGGAGATGCCCTAGGGCAAGCATGTCAAACTCACAGCCTGCAGGCCACATGCCTTCTTTCCCTAGGGTCTTTCCTAGGACTGTTGCTCTGATGTCCCTCAGTACACACCCTGGAGCCCCATCTGTCCTCATCACCGGGCTGGAATGTTTGGCTGCCTGGAGGACATCACCATTGGGATTCTCAAAGTCCACTCTCCCCAAAACTCACATTTCCCCAAACAGAACTCGTCTTCCTCCTCTGAAACCTTGGTAAGTCCATGGCCAAACCAACCACTTACATGGAGGATACTGAGATTGAGCTGACAAGAACCCATCCTTGTGCATGAATCCTTCCTGCCAGGGTTCTTGGGATTCACCTTCAAGATGTGGCTGGTTGACCTTCAGTCTCCATGGAGGGCACAGACTCAGGCCCTGTAGGAATTTCACAGACATGAACCTAGCCTTTGGGAAGCAGTATCGGGCAGTCAAGAAAGCAGGACCCATCACCTATGACACTCAACCCCCTGAAAGCAGGACCCATCACCTATGACACTCAACCCCCTGAAGCTACAGGAGGAAGCCATAAGGAGGCCACACAAGCAACCTCAGTGTGTATACGGCACCCTCAGTGATCCCCATGTGGGTAAGATTCCAGCATGATTTCTGATCCATGGCACTTTACACAAACCCTAGCACCTGAGCCAGGCAGGTGGTAAGGTAAGGACAGTCTAAGACATTCTGCTACCCACATCTGGCCTTCCTCTGGCCTCCTCCAGTGGGAACCCAGACTCCTGAGGCCCTGACATCCTGTACCAGTGGCCCCAACTCCACTAGCCCTAAACTCTTCCAGATCCACCCTTAATTCTGATTGGCCATGATCTCAAATGTCCTCCATTCCAAACAAAAAAACATATTTCCAAATAATCACTCAGTGGACACCAATGAGCCAAAGAAAAATCAAAACTCTGAAGTAAATGACCCACTAACATTTTGCACTAACTCTGCTACACCTTGTAGTGCTAAAGCCCTAAACGCCTTTTCACCAGCAGCCTTCTCCTCCCGCTTCACGTCCTTCAGAAGCAGTGGCATTGTTTCTTTATTAATTCTGTGATATAAAAACCTAAAAAAAACCCCAAGATGTTTCTTAAAAAAAAAAAAAGACTAAAGCAAGCCTCCAAAATAATAATAGCGGTTTCAGAGTGGTAGGATTATGGGTGATTTCAATTTATATGTTTTTAAACTCCCTGTAATGCTGCTGTATCTTGAGTAAAAAAGAAAAAGGTTAGCAGTGACTTTTTTGAATTTGACAGCTCTGGGCAAGGTAGGAATGTTCAGTTGATAATGTGGCCACCACCACGTTGTTTAGTCTGGGTTCCTTATTCCAAGCCCAACATTAACACAAAACCTGCCTGGATCCCTCTGTGTGTTTGGAGAGAAGTCAACTAACATTCTAAAGAGATATAAAACTTGTAACTAATAATTTCTACTGGAAAACAATTTATGATTGTAATTCAGATTTTCTGGAAAGAACAGCTCATCAACCCATCCTGGCAAGAAAGAAGCGTACAGTAATTCCTCCTTAACCCGAGTGCTCCTTGAGCAAGGTCAACGGCGCGTGCGTTTACTTCTGTATGCCACTTAGGAAATCGAGTTCGCTAGCTCCCTGTGTGTGGACTTTGAGACCCACTTTCTGACATAATTAGAAGGAGGGAACTGGAAACTGGAACTTGAAAAGGGAAGCAAAGCAGATGGCAGAGAAAGAGGCTCAGGTCCCCCATAAATTTCCCTAAAGCCCAGGAAGCAGAAAGCCAGTAACCCTGCCCTCCATGGAAGTCTGCAAAGGGGGCGGGCACCATGGAGGCGCATGTGGGCTGGATGGAGGCAGAGCCCAGGAGGCAGGAACTAACAACCCTGAAGTAATAAAATCAGCGACAAGGCAAAATGAATGTATGAGTGTCTCACTGGAATGTGGGGGAGGGGGGAAGGGGGCTTTTAAATATTGCATAAGATGAGGGGAATGGAACTGAGCAGCACAGAAACTCCGCCGTGTCTCCCACAGCACAGGTGTCTTCTGCCCTGTTTTCCCCTCTCTCTCTTTGGTGTATGTGGCCGGTTTTCCTAACATAAAAAGTCCCTGCCCTCACTCCTCCAACCCTGTTGGCCCTGCTTTGACCTCAAGGTCCTTTCCAGAAGTCGGGACTACTGGGTTTGCTTCCTACCAAATGTGGGAAGCCCTTGCCCAGACCATGGGCTTGTTTTATGGGGCGAAGCCATGGGGGGAGGAGGTATTAACGTCACTGTGCTCTCAACGGCTCCATCCCCTGAGCCCCAACGCCTACATGACTTTGTTTGGAAGCCATGAGGCTGCTGGATGTCATTAGCGTCTGTGTTTCCAAGCGCCTTCCACTTGCTAACAGCAGCGCCAGAGCCTGCCACTCCAGCGGGGCTCTGCGCCTCCCTGGCACATGCATCATCGTGACAAGGTGGGGGATGCTGTGTCGCTGAAGGGATGAAGCCATCAGAGAGTAAGTCCAAGATCAGATTAAATTTAATTGTGGGATGAAAGAATTCTCGTCTGTCATTCTGGTGATGGATTAACTGCGGGGAGGGATGTGAGCTTCTCAGAAAAGAGGGAGAGGAAGAGTAAAATGTACTGACAGAAGGACAAACAGAAGGGACCCGTGGTGCCCTCCCCAGAGCCCAGCAAGTCAGAAAGGTCCTCGGCACAGAGCCCGACACCCCTCAGTTCCTCCCACGGTGCACACCTTGTCTTAAGAATGCCCCACTACAGAGTAGCTGCTTCAAAGTTCTCCCCGAAGTCCCCAGGGCCACAGCACTTGGACCCTGTGCTGGTCATGCCCTGTCCACGCATGGGCGGCTGGAGAGCTATGGTCCTCACCCGGGAGGAGCCTGCAGCGGGGACGTTCTATGTTTGTACATGGGCAGCACCTATGGGGGGGGTCCCCCGCACACTCGCAGTGAAGCAGGCCCTCAGGCTTGATGTGTGTAAAGCACCTGGGGCAGAGGCAGGATTCTCTCCAAAGGGGTCAGGGAATGGAGGGGGGTGGCAGAACTGCTCTATGTCTTGACTGTGGTGGGGTTACTTGACCACATGTTTGCCAAAACTCACAAAACCATACGTTAAGAAGAGTGAGCCCTGGCCGGTTGCTCAGTGGTTAGAGTGTTGGCCTGCAGACCAAAGGGTCGTGGGTTCAATTCCCAGTCAAGGGCATGTACCTCGGTTGTAGGCTCCATCTCTGGCCCTGGTCTGGGTGTGAACTGGAGGCAACCAATTGATGTGTCTCACATTGACGTCTCTCTCCCTCTCTGCCTCTTTCTCTCTTTCCCTCCCCTCTCTCTCTTCTTCTTCTCTCTCTCTCTCTCCCTCCCTCTCCTCTGCACTCCCCTCCATTCTCTCTAAAAAGTCAATGCAAAAAATATCCTCCAGTGATGATTTAAAAAAAAAGTGAAATTTATCTTAAAAACTCAATTATATAAAAACTGAAATAATATTATGAATTTAAAAAGTTAGGCTGGAACACTAAGCATAACCTGGACCTGCCCTGCACAGAGAGACATACCTTCACTATTATATGTCTAACACACAATTTTGCACATGACAGATGATCAATAATTGCGTCGATTGGGGAAAAAAAGCACTTGGAGATGAGTGTTGACATGCAGATTCCTGGGCCCCACTTTCTGTGTGTCTGGGACTCAGGGATCAGCATTTGTAAGGAGCTCCTGGTGGCCAGCAGTTCCGTGGACCACACCTGAGATACTGGGTGGGAAGCCCTCAGGCTCTCAGTACTATTCTCCCTGTTGACCACCCTCGATCACTTGCCACAGCCAATTGCCTGATTGTCCCTCAAATGTAGAGTATGCCCCCCCCACCTCCTCTCCTTCGCTCTGACATTCCACTTCCCTAGCATTGGCTCTATGCTTGCTCAGCTCTTTCTACCATGGCCGGCTATGGGCTAGAGAACATTTGGGGGCTCGAGGACTGGAGACATGCTCCCCAGACAGCAGAGCAGAGTGCCCAAGTTCAGGAGTCACAGAGCTTGAGTTTGAAGAGTGGGACAGAACACACTACATGAGTCTCTCATCAGTGAAGGGGGCAGTCACTACCTACGAGACGGCACTGAATGTGTTACTAAAATAGAAATGGGTTTATCAGCGGCAGCATCTTGCTTCCCTGCATCAGCCCAGCCAGGCCTCTGGCCTGAGTGCTCAGAGCTGTCTGTAGGCAGGGCCCCAACCTGTGGCCCTGGACCTCACTGCAGCCTGTTACACGGCAGGGCCCTCAGGCAAACTGCTCAGCTTAGAGAAGCTCCAGAGCCATTGGAAGTGTTAAGGGGTCAGGAAGATGCTCCATGCCCCCGAGCCCCTCAGGGCAGCACTGCCCACCCCTTTCTCTCTTTTTGACCTTTGCCACCAAGGGAATCAGAAGCAGCAGATGGGGAGTGTAAGGGGGTCGGCTGAGAGAGAACACAGGGAGGGGCTGCCAAGAAGGCCATTCCCACAGCCTCTGCCCCTGTGGGGCGACCTTGGCTGCTCCAGCGTGGGGACCCCCCGGACCTGGGCCCAGGATGGCAGCAGCCTGCAGCGGGGTGAGGAGCTGTCACATCCTTGAACAAGACTCTGCTCTAAATGGGGTCAAGCTAACACCAAAGGCTGCTGTGTCCTTGAGATCCTATTTTTAAATGAAGGTTAGGCTCAAAAAAGAAATAAATGTTTGTCTAATCCAAATTAGTAACCAGACCAAACCAAGGCTGGTCATGAGCTCGCTGGCAGACACCCACCAGCGAACGGGCTCTCTGAATGGCTGGGAACCATTTCCATCTTGTTGACAAACACCTGTTACAAGACAGGAAATTACCCTCCTCAGTGCCTATTTTATCTCTGTTTAATTGCTGTTTGACAATAAATTACAACAGAGTCCATTAATTAAGCTAACAATGTCCATGGAACACCAATTCCTTCTTCTGGGAGTTGCCTTATTACAGAGCTTTGAATTAGTCTCCATTAACCCACAGCACTTTATGAAGCAGTTTTAAAAGATGCCCAGGCACGTGACTGGTGGGGAATGACTCCTGGCATAGAGGGAGCTATTAGGAGGAAGGAGAGAAACCTTGAGGAGCCAGGGGAGGGGCAGCCTGGCAGCCGGAGGGTAGTACCAAGAGTGCACTCTAATTCTGAACACATGGTAGAGCAAAACACAGCATTAGACTTACTTTAAAGTATTGCCCGGCCGGCATGGCTCAGTGGTTGAGCATCGACCGACCTATGAACCAGAAGGTCACAGTTCGATTCCCGGTCAGGGCACATGCCAGGGTTGCGGGCCTGATCCCCAGTGTGGGGTGTGCAAAAGGTGGCCAATCAATGATTCTCTCTCATCATTGATGTTTCTCTCTCCCTTCCTCTCTGAAATCAATAAAAATATATTTTTAAAAATCAGTTGATGGGAGACAAACATGGCCGACTTATAGTATGCATCCTAGAACTGGAGGCAGCAACGAGCAGCCTAATTTGGTCTGCCAATCCATAATCAGCTACGTGGCAAGAGCGTCCGTCTCTCTCTGAACTTCTCCGGGTCTCTGTGCATAGTCTAAACATATCATTCCCCAAGGTGAGCCCTACAGTGACTCTCCATTGCCCTCAGGGTCAAGTCCCAGCATCCCTGGCATCATCTGGGAACTTGTTAGAAACACAACATCTCAGACCCTACCCCAACCTCCTAACTCAGAATCTCTGGGGGTGGGGCCCAGTAGTGGGTGCTTTCACAAGCCTTCCAGGTGATTCCCCGGCACACTGACGTGTGGGCACCTGTGCTGTGGGGCATTATCAGGCCGCTGCAGATCTGCCTCTCCATCTCCCTTCTCTCAGCACTTCTTTCCCTCTTGCATTCTAAGCCCCGGGCAAACAGGGCACCTCTGTCTCCCAGCACCCAGCGCCCTGAGCTATCTTGCTCCTTCCACACTTACTATGCCGTAGGCTTCCTGCCTCTTTACTTGTCTCTCCCCCTCAAGTGTAAACCACTTGAGAACAGGGTGGATATCTTATCAGCTACCAAATACAATTGTGACTAGCACCCGCAGTAGGTGATCAAGATGTATCTGCTGAGAGAACGAGTGAATGAATGGATGAAGACACTCACTGGATTCTTTAGTCCATGCTGCCTTTGATGCTAACACCCCCATTTCCCAATGGGAAGGAGCCCGTCTACCCAGCCATTCTCCTGCTCTCCACGGCAGTTTTAGCCAATTGTAAATTCTGGTAAGGCCCAGTAATCAATCTTGAATTAAAGAGATTACATTTGAACTTAAAATGCTTTGGTTGTGCTAGAGGGCTTGGATTCTAGCCTGCTTTGCTAACAGGCACTTTTCCCTTCATGCCTCAGTAGCTGTCTGCTACTTCCCAGAGTGGTTGCAAGGACCGAAGGATTCAAGACTTGACTTGTCTGGCATTTCTCCTTCGAATGACCCATCACCTTGAAGGGTGAGGGTCTGGACTATGAGAACTACTTGTGGTGAGAGTAGAGGGAACACAACTCTTCCTTCCAGGTCCTGGCTTAATGGGAAACAAAGTTCTCTGAGCAGACAAAACTGTGAGCCTTTATGCATGCATGAGTACTTGTGTATGAATGTAAATTTCCATGTGAATCGGTGTGTTCATAGGACATGAGAGAGACAACGGGAGGTTTCAGGGTAATTTGTCCAGTGTCTTCCTTTCACAGGAGAATCTGTGAGTCTGGCTTTGAACCAAACATCTAGTACTCCTCTGGAGCTGAATAATAAATGTTTTCCCAAGTTGTAGCTTGCCCTTTATTGCTATTGATTGACATAAAAATGTTTTAAATTTTTATGAATGGCAAGTGGAATGACATTTTTGGATATGCTTATTCCTAATCTTTGAGAATTTCTGCTAAGCTCTTTGTGTGTGTGTGTGTGTGTGTGTGTGTGGACACGCACGCACACCCCCCCCCCCCCACACACACACCCACCATTGGCTAGCACAAAGCTGTCAAAGAAAATTCATTTATCAGGCTCTGTTTTCACTTTGTTGGTTGATCATTCTGTCCTTTTTGAGGTATCTTGTGTGTTCTAATAAGAGATCAGAGAACACGTGTTCTCTGAAATGCACTGCAAGCACCTTCCTCCTTCCCAGTTGGCACCTGGCTCTCGCACCAACACTTCCAGACCAGGTCATTCTTCTGATCAAACTGATGGTGGCCTTTCAGGGTGGACATGTCAATCAGGTTTTCACCAGGGAATGTGCTAACTCTTTCTTTGAAGTTGTAAGCAGGCTTTTGGTATAATTACAACACATACTCTTCCCTACTAGCAAATGATCCTCCAGTTTACATTTTCCTTTCTGTATGACCCATGCCCGTTGATCCTCTCAATATCTGTGCTGATCTAACCACTTGTGTACCTTTTCCCTGACTCACAGAGAAACAACCAGAACTCTCCCCACAGAACAGGTAACAACTACCCAGGTAGAAGACAACAGAAGTCCCACAAATCCCCTGTGAGCCGCTGAATTTACTCTTTTCCTGGTCAGGGATGCTCCTACCTGGGGTCCCCAGCCGTGGCATGGGTACAGTATTGCTGTGTGGTTCTCCAGTGGCCCCTGGTCCAAGCAGACATCTTTTGCCTTGTTGTTGCGAAGCTGCAGGAACAGGAAAAACATCATCCATCAGAGCTCATCTGGTGGAGCTGCTGCTGCCCAACTACCATTCCACCAGGTCACGGTCCCAGCCACTCAATGGGAAGTCCAGCGACACCCCAAGTGGACCAAGGCCTGCGTCTGCGAGGTAATTCCTCTAGCAGAGCCCTTCAGTGGATGCCGTGGACACCAATCCTGCGTCTGTGACCCTCATCCACATGGCTCCCCCTCCCCAACATGAAAAAGGATCTCAGGAAACATTTGGACAAAGAAACACTGGTCAGCCATTGGTTTTCCAAAGTGGGCTTCAGCACCAACGCTGGTTTTAATAACATTGGGAATCACAGGTCAGCTTCTCAGTTCATTACTGACACAGAGGCATGGAAAACAGTCATCAAAAAGCAAACAAAGGCCTTTCCACCATGCAGACTCCAGCAATGTTTATTTGTATATTCAAAAAATATCTACTGAATGCAGACACCGGGCCAGGCACCAGGTGTTTCAGAACGCACCTTCGGAGGAACAGACAAAAGTCCCCTAATTTGGCCTCCAGGTGCACTGTGTTCTATGTGGATGTCCATCCCGCCCACCACCCTGCAATCTCAACCAGCGGGAAAACAGCAATGCTGGCCTTCTCCATGTACACGGTCCCCTCCAGATTATGTTCTCCATGGAAACCGAACTAACTGGGTAAATCAACAAGTGGGGTTCAGAGACGGAGGGGAGGTGGCTCCTGAGCTAAATGCTAAAAGGGATAGTGGGAATGATGCTGGCAACGTTCTGTTTTTCAGCCAGGTAGTAGCTATGTGGATGTTTGCTTTATATTGTTACGCTGCACATGTATGCTTTATGCACACTGTATATGTTATATTTCATATAATAATGCCTAAAGGAAAAAAAAAGAAGTGAAAAAGTGAACTAGGGGCTAGGGCAGTCCAGGCCATGAGGGCAGTATGGACCGACCATAGTATTTTAAGCAGGGGAGTTGGTGGCCCCATGTTTCGTGCACACTGACATGCTTTTGCATGTAGGAAGGCAGTGTCTCATACATGCAACAGTCAGGATATAAAGCATACACACACCTTTCTTTAAAAATTATTTTAAGACATTCTAGATAATATAGGTAAAAATATTTTAAAATGAATGAAAAGTGAATGATTGCCTAAGTAAGCCTGGACACTGGCACTGGATGTCCAGTGAGGCAGAAACGCCAGGGCTGACATCTGCTCAGAGGCGTCTGTCTCCCTTCATCACTGGCTGGGGTCTGGTGTGGTGACAAGAACTACCAGTTGTAAGCATTAAATTACACTTGTCTGAATGTTGGTAAATTTTGTCACTGAACTGAATTTGACTACAAAGTTATTCTTAACGAATGCATAAAATGCAAATAGCCCAGCTGGTGTGGCTCAGTGGTTGAGTGTCAATCTATGAACCAGGAGGTCACGGTTCGATTCCCGTTCAGGGCACATGCTGAGGATGCAGGCTCTATCCCCAGTGGGGGAAGTGCAGGAGGCAGCAAATGGTTCTCTCTCATCATTGATGTCTCTATCTTTCTCTCCCTTCCTCTCTGAAATCAATAAAAATATATTTTAAAAAACAGTGGTATCTACATAATGGTAGATTTTGTTACAAACTAAATTTGACTAGTGTGATTTTTTTTTTCATTTAATGCAATAGTCCATCTGAAACACATTTCAGATAATGGTGAGCTCAGCAAACTGAAGGTGCTGAAAATGTTAACAATGCCTGGGAATTGGGAGTAAGTTTTGTTTTCATCTTTATATTTTCTACAGAATGTATGCATTAAAGGTATTACTGAAAAGAGGCCATCTGCCCACATTTCCCCATTTTTATTCTTCCTTGGTTAATACGATTTTGTCCTTCTAATTATAATCTTATCACATAAACACTAGTGATACCTGGGAGACATGAAAAAGTCCCCACACAAAACTGCCTGTCCCACTTGCTTTTAAGAATCACATTATCAATACTTTTCTCAAGTCATTAAACTTTTGTACAAACCTTTTGAAATAGCTACAAACTATATTCAAACCATTAAGATAGTATATTTAACTAACCTTCAAGTCAGATTCAGAATTTTTTATCAAAAAAAAAAAAGTCACTAAGATGAACAATTTTACCCTCAAATCTGTGTCCTCATTTCAGATTATTTGCTTAGGAGAAGAGCGGAATGGCTATCATTAAGCCCTGTGATACATGCGGTTCAAATTGCTTTTTAAAAAGCTCATTTCAATTTGCACTCTCACGAGAGGATATGTGGCTTTTCATATTACCAAGACCTTGCTGGCAAAGCACCAGCACATATTCTAACAATGAGTATTTGTTCACTCGGTAGTAGGAGAAAAGCTACCGCAATGTATTTTAAAATTAGTTTTCACTTCTTTGATTATAAAATAAATTAGAAATTTTCATGTGTTTTTCAACTATTGTATTTTCTTTTGTACTTTCTTTTTCTCTGGGATTTTAAATTTTCTTATTTAGGTTAAATTTTTTATTTAAATCAATTTTCAGGGCTCATTATATATTAATGATACTATCCATTCATCTACAGTATTTATGGCATACCTATTTCCAGTTCGGCAGATATTTCTCTATTTGGTTGATGTATAGATTACTTTAATATTTATGAGCTCAGATCCATTATCCTTTTCCTTTGCATTTTCTTTCATGGCTTTGATTCTTAGAAAGCCCTTCCTTCCCCTTTTAGAGATTAGATTCATATCTATTTCCCTATGGTTTCTTTTCTTTCATTTAATGCTATAGCTCATCTGAAATTCACTTCGGGATATGGCAAGCTGTTAGAATCTAAATTGTTTTCTTTTCCAAAGAGCTAGGCAATTTACCTAATTGTCTTACAAATAATCCATTCACTGCCCACCATTTTCCAATGCTTCCTTTATGTTTGATCTTACTTTGATAACAACAAACAAACAAAATACCCCCAAACCATGCTTTTTTATTTGAAGAAGAAAAGACAAGGACCTATTAATAATTACTGCTGGGTGCCAGTTACTGTTCTAAGAACACATCGTTTCATCTTCCCAACAACCCCATGCGGTAAGCATTTTCCTTCCCCCACTTCACAGATGAAGGAATGAAAGCTGAGAGGAGCCACTCTGGGTAGTGGATTCATCCAGCAGGCTGGCTCTGGAGTCTGCATGACACAGATTGCGCCTGCAAGAAGCAAGCTTCCCTTTCCTAATTCCCGTTCAGGAGAGACACCTCGCCTGGACCCTGATGGTTTAACCTGGAGTTGATTACAATAGCCAAGATCTGGAAGCAGCCCAAGGGCCCATCTATAGATGAGTGAATAAAAAAGCTGTGGTATATTTACACAATGGAATACTACTCAGCCATAAAAAAGGAAATCTTACCCTTTGTGACAGCATAGGTAGACCTAGAGAGCATTATGCTAACTGAAATAAGCCAGAGAGAGACAAGTACCATATGATTTCACTCATAAGTGGAATTTAATGAATAAAATGAACTAACAAGCAAAACAGAAACACTCATAGGCCCGGCCCGCACGGCTCAGTGCTTGAGCGTCGACCTATGAACCAGTGGGTCACAGTTCAATTCCTGGTCAGGGCACATGCTGGGGTTGTGGGCTCAATCCCCAGTTTGGGGAGTGCAGGAGGCAGCCGATCAATGATTCTCTCATCATTGATGTTTCTCTATTCCTCTCCCTTCCTCTCTGAAATCAATAAAAAAAGAAAAAGAAAAGAAACAGACTCATAGAGAACAGACTGACAGCTGTCAGAGTGAAGGGGAATTGGAGGGCTGGGTGAAAAAGGTGAAAGGATTAAGCAAACACACACACAGACACACACACACACTCCCAGACACAGACAACAGTATGGTGATTACCAGAGAGAAAGGTGGGTGGGGGAAGGTAGAATAAGGTAAAGGGGGGGATAAATGGTGATGGAAGGAGACTTGATTTGGGATGGTGAACACATAATACAATATACAGATGATGTGTTATAGACCTGTACACTTAAAAAACTATATAATTTTATTAACCAATGTCATCCAAAAGGCACCAGGCATAAAGTAGGAAAATTCATAGCTACAGAAGGAGTAAACACGCTAAGTCAAAGAGAGCCTTGCTAGCATCAGTCTATACTCAGAGATGGAGAATGTGTGTATAAAATGCACATATGTGAGTATATAAAATATATATTTTTAGTAAAAAAATAATATACACACACAATAAAGAAGACCATACATCAAAATGTACACATTATCTATGCCTAGATCCAATCCCAGCTACTTGACTGATAGGCTGTAAAACTTAGGTAATTCATTTAAGTTCTCTAGGTCTCAGCTTTCTTATCAATACAATGGGAAATAATACTACTCCCTCATAAGGTGACAGTGAAATGAATTCATATGTAAAAAGCACTTAGAATAGTGCATGGCATTTTGAAAGCACCCAGTAAGTGTTCATTGCTATTATTATTATTTTAAAACTTTTCTAAAACCTGTATTTATGACATGTATAATAAGAAAAAATTCAGGTGTAGAAAGGTGATATTATCTCATCATAGGAAATCCGAGAAGTGCATCTACACCCTTTCTTGGTGGTAAATGGCTCCGGGCCACAGCATTGAGCAATGGAGAGCTCCAGTCCCCGCTTCACTTTATACCCAACTTCCTAGTGAATGTCCCATTTACAGGCCCCAGGGGACTTCAAAATCCAAATGTCCCAAAGATACTCATCAGCCACTCCACACCACAGGCTGAAGGATGGCCCATGCCCCACTGTAACATTCCTTTAGTCTCTTCTACCAGCTGTGAGAGCCCTGCTGTCAGGGACTGCACCATCAAAATCCACTCACTGAACGAATGAATGAATGAATGCAAGAGTAAATGAATGAATGACTCTGTTCCTTATTTCCCCCCATCAAAGCAATATACAACCCATGGCTCAGCCAGCCAAGCTGAGAGCATGTATGGTCTTAATTACCTCCCCGTATGCAATGGTGTTATTGTATCTTCTCATTTCTGGGTAAACGTGGTCCAGGTACCACTGGAAATTCTTACACTTTAAACTTTTCCTTAAGGCTCTTCTTTCAGAGACATCACCTATGTCGATTCCTGGGTTCTGAAAGGAGAGAGAAGCAAAGGGCATTAGTGACCGGGGAGCTCTGGCCGAAGAGCACAGGTGGCGTCACGCTCGGGAAAACAGTCAGAGAGAAATCTTAATTTCTCTGCATGCTTACTTGGAAGGTCGGAAGAAGGGCACCTATTTGATCATCTATTCCCAAGCTAGACACTCCGTCCTCTGAGCGCATCACTCGGTCCCCAATCAGCTGCCCCGATCATCGCTGTGCGAAAGGGGTCCCGGGACACCCCATGGGGCACCCTGTATTCCCAGCTGCGCCTCTCCCACATTTCCTGAGTGACTATCCGAGCCAATTAGAGAAATTATTTGATTAAGACAAGAAAATAGATGCCTCTACACCACCTCCTGTCTTTCTTTTCTGCACAGGTGTAATTTCCCCCTTTGTTGGCCCTTTGTGGAGTTCATTTATGCAGAAGTGAAAATAATTTTCCATCGCAAAGCTTGTAATAATGTCCTAATGAATAATTCACTCTGCTTTTACAGAAATGAACCTGTAATGGGCTGCTGTGTGCTGACAGGGAGAAATAAAGTAGCTGAAATATGACTCCACAAACTCAGCCACAAGATGGCCCTGAACTAGGGGATGCAGGCTGCTCTCCACAGAGGCGGGGAGGCCAGGCAGCATCTGGGGGGTCCAGGAGAGTTCAATGATTTCATTAAGACTTCATCCTCAGCAGCCAAACAATGATTTCCAAAGGAACAGCCCTTTAAATGTCAAACATTAAAATTCAAAAGAAAACCTGGGCACCGATATTTAAGTCTTTGTTTTAATTTACTTAGCATGATTAATGAGAATGGTCACTTGTGAAAAGTGTGGAAGGGGACACTGGCATTAGGGACAGAGGTTGTTTGCAATGATGGAGAAGGCATTGGGATAGTCGGCAGCCCTGACGTCTTCGGACTCTCAGTCACACCACCATTCTAGGTCACAGCTCCTCATCTGCAAAATGGGAAAAATAACACCTATTCTGCTGACATCACAGGGTGCGGGCAGAGGTGAATGAAGACTGGATTTCACATCCCTCCCCGCCACATGCTATGTGCAGGGCCTTAATAAGCAAGTCACTTTTAACCTCCAGAGTTTCAGTTTATCCATCTATAAAATGGACATCACATTAGGTTCACATCAGGTTAGCATTTACTGAGCACTTAATTTTTTTTGCCATGCTCTGTTCTAAGCCTCATGTTTAGCTTCCCAGGAGCCCTAGGAGATAAATGTGAACAATCCCTGTTGTACAGATGAGGAAACCGAGGCAGATGGTTCCTAAGTCTCGAGGTTGTTTTGAGGGCTAAATGAGATCTTACAAATAAGGAACTTATCTAGTGCCTGGGACATAGTAAGGGCTCACCAGATGTTGCCTATCTTGATATCATAACATGTAAAATCACTTACAGTGTTTCAGCTCAAAACACTACACTGCCATGGGGGTTTTCAATACTGTAGAACCTTATTTCCACAACTGTAACAACAGTGATATAAATTCTTCACTTTTATCTTCGTTATCCACAGACCTCGCACATATGCAACTGCATTTCTGCTGTTTTGGGCTCCCGCCTCCTGAAACACAGGGGCTACCATTTCTCAGCAGGAACATTCTAGGCAATCCTCTCAAGGGCATGGCTTGGACATCTGGCTGACAAGGTAAACCCAGCTGTGGCTGGGGGTTCGGCTCACCCTGCTGTGCCGTGGAGGACAAACAACACGCACCGGCATTCCCATATCCCTTCCAGGCGCTGCTCTAAGGATGTCACCGGTACTTAGATTTAGTACTTTAGATTTAGTTCTCACAACCATCTCGGAAGGAGGACCTGCTATTATCCCTGTTTTACAGCTGAGGAACCCAAGGTACAAAGGCTGTCTAAATGGATTCATTCAAGATCTCCTAACTAGTAGATGGCGGGGCTGGGACTCAAAGGGCTGCAGTAACACGGGCATTTTCCTAGGCTACCTTCTGGGCAGAATAAGGGGAAGAGCTGAAGAGCCATGGAAACAAGGGATTCAGCAGACAGTGGGGGCACCTGTCACGAGGCAGCTGGAGCTCCACGGGAGGGCAAGCCGTTAGAGCAGATGACAGGGTCTGGTGCCAAAAGTTCTGGGCAAGGATCTTCTGAACACAGTGCATGTTCAGAGCAGGGCATCCAGATGACTGTAATAAGACTGAGACTAACCCAATATGACCCTTCTAGTCCTTGTCAATAGATTTTGAGGTTTCTGTTGTCACCGTCCCCCTGTACAGTGAGGGTTCTAAAAACTGGAGCTCTGTGGACCCCCTCAAAATGTGTTCATAATTTTGCAAGTCTGAGCATCTTTCCAGGGAGGAAGCATCAGCTTATTAAAGGGACCAATGTCCCGTCCAACACAAGGATCACTTGGAAGATGGGGAGGGCTGCTGGACCCTACCTCCAGCGGCAGGTTCCACGCTATGTACACATGAGACTTGTAATCGTCCATCCAGACCTCAGCCACCCGGAGAGCATTCCTCTTGGTGTAGAAGCCAATGTTGCTATTGTATGGCTTCTTCTTCCGCTCGATGTGGGCCACCCGTGAGCAAGGCAGGACCTCCATGCTGCCCCCGCAGAGCCATACCTGGAGGTGCAAGGACTTCGTTAGCCTGACAGGCATTCCCAGCTGTCACTGCCCCTCCCCGAGGTCCCAAGGCAATGGCTCAGGAGACCTAGCATGAGTGAGAAATAACATTTTAACATATAAAGCCATATGAGATTTCAGGGTTCATTTGTAACCGCAGCCCTAACAACCTAACCTAACCTAAGCTAACCTGATTAAAACAGGTAGAAAAGAAGATTTGCGGGAATTTTATAGATATAATAGTCTAGAATATTAAAATTCAGCTCTGGATAAAAGTGGCCCATAAAGGTGCTCCCGGGGACACATGGCTTTCTCTGTTCTTAGTAGTGCATTGGCATCCACGAAAGTTTCCCCCGCACCTGCGGGAACTGTGCCCTGCAGATCTAGACTGGAAAATTCAAACTAAAAAACAGACCATCTTTGTTCACATCAGCACAAAGTATACAGGGGTATAGTTCTGCACTGTTAATATGCTCCAATGTGGAGTCCCGAGAGCACAGGTGCCCGGCATTCTGGAAGCATCCACCCCAATAAGATCATGTACAGGATCACTGTTCCTGGAGTATTCAGGTGGAAGGCTGGAATGATGGTTGCCTTTGAGAGATGCGAAAGCCCAAGGAAGCGACCCCTGCTGTTCTCTGCCTGGGCATGGCAGGCATCCAGGCTCCCAGGTCCTGCTTCCAGGGGAAAGCTGGGCCATCCAACAACTCTCAGTCCCAGGCAGGAAAAACAAAGCATGTCTGATTGCCCAGAGGATTAATTTGTGAAAGTGAAATGCCTTGCTTCTTGGGAAAAGAGGAAGAAGACACAGAGAAATTTCAGGGACCTGTGAGATGTACTGCTGTGAGCTCCTGTGTACTCTCCATAAATGACAGTGTGCTGGTGAACTGACTCAGGTCGGCACAAAGTATGCTCCTCCCAGACGGGGTCATTTCAAGCCATTCCACCTTTAGTCTCCCGGAAACCTGCATGCTTGAGGATTTGTCCACCTCTCCTGGGCCTTTATTGATTAAATTTGGTGGCACAATTCAGATGTGTGTGATCCTCTGTTTCTATTTTCCAACTCTGGTTATATCACAGGGAAATCATATACCTCTGGAACATTCTCCCCATCACCAAGAATCTTCTCTCACTGCTCATGCCTTCAATGAGGAGACAGTGAGCTAAGGGATTTGTAGACAGTGGTGGCTCAGACTAGTTTGATTTGCAACCTAATAACTAGGTGTCCCCTTGGGTTGAGACAGACCCATTACAAGGAAGTCAAGTCAGGGAGGCAAAATATTGCAAAAAAGACATGAAGTTCTACAGTTATAGGCATTTGATAGTTTCAATATTCAGGGGGCTCTGGCTGGGTAGCTTGGTTGGTTAGAATGTTGTCTCAATGGGTCAAGGTTGTGGGTTTGATCCCTGGTCAGGACACATACAAGAAACAGCCAATAAGTGCATAAATAAGTGGAACAATGAATTTATATCTCTTTCTCTTTCTCTCTCTCTCTCTCTCTCTCTCTCTCTCTCCTCCCCCCTCTCTCCCTCCCTCTCTCCTTCCTTCCCTCCCTCCCTCCCTCTCAAATAAATAAATATTTTTTAAAAAGATTCACGGAATAAATGAAAATACGCTTGTGTTCACCAATGAGAAAACTTAATATTGTTAGGATGGCAATACTCCCCAAACTGATCTAAAGATTCAGCTTTCAACAAGGGTGCCAAGACAATTCAATGGGGGAAAAGAATAGTCTTTTAATTGTGTTGGACAAATGCAAAAGAATGCCTTTGGGCCACTACCTCTACAAAAATTAACTATAAATGGATCAAAGACTTAATGTAAGAGCTAAAACTGTAGAACTCTTAGAAAAAAATACAAGAGCATATTTTCATGACCTTGGATTACACAAATGTTCAACTGATGAATGGATAAACAAATGTGGTATAGCCATACAATGGAATATTATTTAGCAATAAAAATAAATGGAATACTGATACATGCTACTATATGAACGAACCTTGAAAACATTATGCTAAGTGAAAGAGGCCAGTCACAAAGAACCATATATTGCATGATTCCATTTACATGAAATGTCTAGGATAAGAAAATCCATAGAGACAGAAAGTAAATTGACAGTTGCCTAGGGCTGGGGGTAGGTTTGGAGAAAGTAGAGTGACTGCTGGTAGGTATGAGGTTTCTTTTTAGGGTGAACAGAATCTTCTAAAATTGTGTTGATCACTGTATAACTCTAAATATTCTAAAAAGCCACTGAGTTGTACACTTTAAATGGGTGAATTATAATGGTATGTGAATATCTCAACAAAGCTGTGACAAAATAAATCAATCGATAGACAGATAAATAAGTCCACAGAGAGATGGAGAAAAGAAATTCCAGGGTTGGATTCTGAGTTGGGGAGGTTCAGGATGACTGAGGAAAGCCAAGAAGGGGTGGGTGCCAAGCAGGGATCACAGGTGCAGGTATATGAAAAGCCTCAGCAAAAGCCAGGAACCCAGTTCCGAGAACAGAGCCACCAAGTGGGAACAGAACCTGCAACCAGGCCTATTTGGTGCCAATCCTTGGTAAGCTGTCCAGACCAAGGTCAGTATTGCTCCAAAGCCCGCAGTGCGATTATGCTCACGAGAAGGCTCAAGAGGCCTTGTTAGTAGAGGTGAGAAGGGAAGAGGAGCTTGGTTGCACCCTGTGTCAGATCCCAAATCTCTTAAATGACAAGGGAGTGATGATGTCCCAGGCTGGGAGGCAGGCAATGCAACACTCCTGTCCTGTGTGGCAGGAACCTGGCTTCCTGTGCTGGGATCTGCCATGTGGATATCAGCTGGCATGCTCAGTGAGAACCAACTCACAGCCACTCTGATCTTCCTATATAGTCTGGGGTGGGGCAAGGGGTTCTCAGACTCTGTTGGACCCAGAAAAGAGAGTGAATTACCATGGTAGACACTGGCCCAGATTCCTATAACATCACCACAGTCCCTCTCTGTCTGGAGAAACCTGGGTGTCAACTGATAGATGAATGGATAAATAAGATGTGGTACATATATACAATGGAATATTAGTCAGAAAAAAAAATGAAATCTTGCCATTTGCAAGAACATGAATGGAAGCAGTGGTTCTCAACCTTCCTAATGCCGCGACCCTTTAATACAGTTCCTCATGTTGTGACCCAACCATAAAATTATTTTTGTTGCTAATTCTTAACTGTAATTTTGCTACTGTTATGAATCGTAATGTAAATATCTGATATGCAGGATGTATTTTCAGGGGTCGCGACCCACAGGTTGAAAACCGCTGATAGAGGGTATTTTGCTAAGTAAGTCAAACAGAGAAAGACAAATACCATATGATTTCACTTATATGTGAACAAAAAACCCCAAACAAATGGATACACAAAACAAAACAGAAACAGATCCATAGATAAAGAAAACAAGCTGATAGTTTCCAAAGGGGAGAGGGGTAAGGAGATAGGTAAGAAAAGGGGGAAAAACAAAACAAAACAAAACAAAAATGAGAGAGAGAGAGAGAGAGAGAGAAAGAGAGAGAGAGAGAGAGAGAGAAAACTCTAGGCTCTAAGAAATCTTAGACAAAACACATCTCTTCTGCTTCAGAACAATTGATGCCCTGGAAGAAGAAGAGGACACTATGGGAGTGGGATGCCAGTGGGCAGGTGGCATTGGTATCTCCACCATCATGAGAGAGGGAGAGGGAGAGGGAGAGGGATAGGGAGAGGGAGAGGGAGAGGGAGAGGGAGAGGGAGAGGGAGAGGGAGAAAGTCTTCAAGGGTATGCTGGTTTATTTCCAACTGATGAATGTTTCTTTCATTCATTCAACTCATACCATTTAATAAATATTTCACTAACTCCTTAGATCCTTAAAGATTGTGTTATCAAACTAGGAAAAATTGGTATTCCCAGAATTACCCCTGGACCTCAGCCTGGTCAATGGTCTCCCTGATTGTCCTCTCTATTTTCTCAGTTGAAGTCTCACATCTTTCCTTCAAGGACAGGATGAGAAATTGTCTTACATGGCTGGTTCCAAAGCCTGGCTATGCCTTTGAATCACTAAGAGAGTTTTTAAAAATTATAAATGTCTGGGTCCCACCCCAGCCCTAAGAACCTAATTCTCCAGGGGTGGAGCTGGGTGTTTAAAGAGTTCCCCCACTTTTTATGTTGTGATGTGTAACCAGGTTTGGGAACCACTCGTCTAGGACTTTTCTGAGGCTGTGGTGTTATGACTCTATATCACAGGGGCTGAAGAAGCTAGGTTGTGCCTGACCAAAGCCAGTTCAGCCTGGTAGTGGTTCCAGGTGTTGACAAGAGGCAGGGCATCTAATGTGCCAGGTGCTGCCCCCCAGACCACGCTCTCCCAGGGCCGCTGTCACTGAGGTCAGCAAGGGAGGAAAGTGTGGGAGCCTGAAGCCACTGCCAGGTGCAGGTGAAAAGCTGTGGGGGAAGCCAAGGAGTCAGAACCAATGTGACTGGTTTGCTTATATCATCTATTCTTGTAGGCAGTGGCCTCCAAACGTTTTTGATATTCATTCTCCTCTGGAAAAAAATTAAAGCATATCCTTCAATATGTTTAGTTTATCCATTTTAAATTGTATGCACATGCTACTGTACTAATATATTTTACACATGATAAATTAACATATATATAGAAATTGAAAATGATATGAAAAGGGAAGCGTTATTATATCCCTCTTGAACCCCAGTGGATTTTCTTGTGTGGCCCACTTTGGGAACCACTATAAGAATTCAAATATTCAAGGTCAAGTCTTATCCCCTCCCATTTTAAGAGACCAGCTGTTTATCATGGGCAGCGGGAAGTATTCAGGAATGAGGAGGTTTGGGCCAAAGTAACCTAATGATAATTTTCAACTCTGTCATTGAGAGCCATGATTACGTGAAAGCCATTTTTCAGAGATGCTCCAAGCACCCCCGGGAGCATTGCAATTTTGGAAAGAGCCTCAGATGCTGTTACAGGAGGAAGCCCAGAGCCCTCTCCCCACCCCACACCACGATCATTCCAATTGAACAGGAAGCAGCAGGAGCCAGATAGAAACCCTGGTGCTCTCCTGAGCACTCCATTCCTCAGCACTGGCCAGTCCACCACCAAGTCCTGCAGATGATGATTCTTCCCCATGGCTCAGCTCCACTCACTTCCGATCATACCCACCATGACCACCTCCTCCTCCACTATCACTCTAAGCTGCCACCTAGACCACAGCAACCACCACTCCACAGCTCCACTCAGCAGCAGGTGGTGTGATCTGATCGCGCCATGCCTCGGAACACTTCCTGGCTCTCACTGCTCTGAGAATGAAGCCCAAAATCTGACTGTGGCCTTCCAGGACTTGCATCTCCTTGCCCCACCAGCATCATCACTGCACTTCCCCCAACAATCCTGCTTTCTATTCTTCCGGGTGCCACACTCCTTCCAGCTTCAAAATCTTTTTATCCCCTGCCTCTCGCTCCTCCACTCTCCACCTAGTTAATTCCTACGTTAGCCTTTAGCTCAACCATTGCTTCCTCAGGGAAGCCCCCCCAGAAAGTCAGAGCCCTCATCACATCTTCATGTAGCACTTACCACAGCTGTGATTTTGTGAGCACATTACCTTCTCTCTTCTTTCCTAGCTGCTAGCTCCATGAGCACTGTGCCTGGCACACAAGTAAGTGCCTGATAAATCCTTGTTTGAATGACAATGTGAATGTATTAATGAATGGAGGGGCTGTAGGGCATATGTATGGAGTAGAAAGCGAGATGCTGCTTTGGGCTGAGATGCTGGTCTTCCTCACTCGCCTGGGGCTGAGTGGGGAGAGACAGGACGAGGGAGCTGAGAGGAGCATGTCAGAGGGAGAGAGGTGGCCAGGTCTCTGAAAGGCATAGTCCACACATGCACTTCAGACACAGGCCTGGACATCTGAGGGGAGACTGGTTGTCTGGAAGAGCCAGCGCAGCTCACTGGCCTGCCAGTCTGGCCTGTGAATTCAGTGCTTGATTGTGGAAAAACCTTCTAGAAACAATCCAGCACATCCTCTGCTCAGAAAGCATAAGGAGACCCGAGACGGTGGGGTTGGAAATCTAGCCTGGGAGTAACGATGATAATGGTGACCCAGCTAACTGGTGTCCTCCACACCCCAATTCTAAGCTACCCCTTTGAGTTACTCCTTTCTGAGTTTCTCCCAGGTATATATGAGATAAGCATGTTAATCAATATCTGCTTGATCTTCTCTTGTTAACCTGTCTTTTGTTACAGGGGCCCCAGCTGAGAACCTAGAAGGGTAGAGGAAAGATTTTTTTCTCCTCTACACCATCCTCACTCACAAGGTCTGTAACTGTTCCCATGGTAACCATGGGTGCCCCACACTGTCCAGTCAGGGCTCTCAGCCAAACCTAGCGAAGCAACTCTGCAGTCCGAAGTCTACCCAATAATGATGCAGAGTCCTACTCTGATGTCTTACAGATGCCACTATTCATGAGCTACATCATCCTCACAAGTTATGTATAGTTTTTCTCTTATGAATGTAAGAGGGACCACATAGCAGACCTGACAAGCTCAGTGACCGCGAGTAACCACATATGCTGTTCTGATCATAAAGTCCTAACTGGGCAGGCCACAGCGGGTAGTCACGTCCCAGGCCTCCAGCTTCCTTAGCAAAGGTCAATCTTTACCCTACATGAGTCCAGTACATTGTTCTTACACATCTAGGATAACATATCTTTGAAATACCAGAGTCATCTTCTTTTCCTAGACCCTCAAGGCACAACGGCTGTCACGAGAGCACAAGGCCATGAAACCCCTCATTGTTATCCTGCTGCCTGCACACCATCTCTATATGCGGTACATGGTAAATGTTAACTATCCTGTACCCACCAACAAAAAGAACTATGTGATTCTCCATTTTCCTTTTTAATCAAACCCTTGAGATTTCCCTCATTGCTTTCTCCTGCCTCGTTAACCTACCACCAATGAATTCCATGTATCCCTCCTTCCGTTTTATCTTTGATTCTGATGTACTAAGTAACCTGCAAAGTGGCCATTCTCCGGAGCATTTTCTCAATCCACTGAGATCTTGCTTCCTGGCATGTCCCCAGATTTGGCTCAGATAAACTCTTACAAAGTTTCTTTCTAGGTTTGGACTTTCTTTCATTGATCAGATGAAAGAATGACAAATACTGAGACTCAAATGGGAGCATTCCAAGGGAGTTAAAACTGGTGAGGCAGCCAGAAAGGGGCACAGGAAATAAACCTTCTCTATGAAGGCCTCCAGTCTGTGTTCAGTGAGCTTTCTTCCCAATTCACATACCTGAAGGGACAGGAAATTCCACCGACACCTCTCAGGAGAGAAGAGAACACAATCAATTTTCTCTATATTTTTCTCTATGTTTTGTCATGGAGATTGGGAGTATAAGAAAAAAAAAGTTTACCCCTTTAAAAAAAGGTGGGGGGAGGGAAGTCAAAGAGCCCAGAATTAAATAAACGCTCTAAACGCTCTGATGGCTTCCTGTGGTTTGTGACCAGCAGCTCCAGACATTCTGGGTAATAAGGTGTTCTGGGGCCACAGGGACTCCTGTAGCCCTCAAGGTCACCCCCTAAGGAGAAGTGGAGGCATCTGGCCTTCAACCCCAGCATCCTCCCTCCTATGACCTCCTTTCAAGGCCTGACCTATGTACCTGACCCACAGAACCTAGAAGTCCTGTCCTGGGTGGGGCCTCCCCTCTCCTTCCCCGTGGCGGGTGAGGGAAGCCCTGCCTTTGGGAGTCTCACAGCCTTCTCCTTCCAGGGACAGGAATCCTTCCTGGTAGCAGATTGACATCACTTCAGAAGCCATTTAAACCCATTTACATCGTTAAAAACAACATCCGAGGAACATTCAGCACAGAAACAACTCCATTCAGTAATCCAAGGGCAGGTAAATTTAAGCCTTTTGTCTGCTGATAAAATCTGTTCAAAGCAACATAGATTTCTGGCTAAGAGAACATCTGATTTGTTACTCCCATCCTCCCCATCATTTTAGGGAAAACCTGGTAACCCACCTCCCAGAGGCCTGGGCTCACCCTCCTGAAGATCAGGGCCCCCAGAGATGCCCCTGGTCCTCAGCACCCCTTCTGCCATGCTGGAGACAGTGAGCTGCCTTTTCCCAGTTTCGATGCACATTCTATCCCACGAAATTGGACGATCAAGTAATGGCTTTGCTCCTACAGTCCTTTTGTGAGAACTCAATCTTAATTCTTCTGCTTTATTTATTACTGTTTCTCAGAAGCAGGGATTTACAAATATGGACCTCAAGACATATCTCAATTTAGCTACCATAGTGACAAGAACGATTAAATACCTGGATTCTGTTGCCAGTCGATGCCAGTCATTTCTCTTAATACCAGATGAGGAATTAAAATGAAGTCTATAAGAGACATGTGATTCAGAGGAGGGGAGACGTGCACGGGGAAAGCAGCTTGATTTATCGAGCCTGGAAGAAGTGTTGGGAGAGCTTGCTTCTTTTGATTTTTGTCGCTATTGCTTTTGCACTTAAAAGGATAATATTGGGGGGATGGTGGAATAATACCGGGTCTATGCTCACCCGTTTAAAACTTACCCCTGCCTTACAGCATGTTATTGTCAGAGAGGGCCTGGGCCTCCGTGTTAGGAAAATAGTACAAAGTTGCCCACTTTTAGGTCGGCTGGGCCCTGACTTCCCCTCACTTGTTTGCCTTCCTCTCTTTCCCTCCACTCCCTCTTTCCCGACCACTTATGAGTGAGTTCCCCATGTCAGCGTTCTCTGCTCCTGTTCTGTCCTCCTATCTCTGCCCTGTTCACTGACTCCTTCCTTTGGACAGTCCCTCCTTTTGCAAGAGCAGCTCCGACTAAGTAGGTGTTAAGCATGTTACCTGTCTTTGCACCCAGCCTGATTAATGACTTTAACTTGTAAATAATTCACATTCTTCAGTCATTCCATTCAATACCTCGCACATATTTACTAAGACCAGAGCACAGAGCTAAATGCTGCCAGGGATAGAAAGATAATTTAGACAGGGGTCCTACTCACCGTCTTTGCTCTTTCCTTAGAGCTTAAAATTAGAATTCTAGGCAAGTGCTGAAGATCGCTTTAGAACCTTGGTGAGAAAGCAGCCAGAAGAGGGGCCTTCATTTCCTGACCTGGGCACCCACGTTCTCCCGTCAGTTAGTCTACATTTGCCTAGGATTACAGAGGATCTGGTAGGGTGCAATTATAGGTGAACTGTGCTTAACCAAAGGAGAAAAATGAACAATATTTAATTGTGTTTTTAACACCAAAGGGCCAGAGTTTTGTGATCATGTACAGAGATCTGGGAGGAAATTAGAATGTCCTCATGCGTCAGAGTGCATCCTATCACCATGGTTCAAAGGCCCTCAAAGGTGATCGATGTCTCTAGTGCCCGAGCTCCCTCCCTGAAACCAACTTAGTCAGGGCTAAATAAAAGGCCTTTCCAATGATCCTTTCCAGAAATCTGCAGAAGGGAACCGTGGCTGAGCGTTGCCAGAAGTTTGGGACTACGACTAGGGGAAAACCAGGACTAATCAGCCCACCATAGATCCACCAGATGAAGCATCTGCCATTGGCCATCATCTAATGCTAGTAACCACTTTCCATTCATTAAATGCAGCCAAGAGGGCCTGCCTGAGACATGCCTTGGAGAGAATGTTGGCTGGCTACTTACCTACCCCTGCTCTCTTCCCCAGGCGAGGCCCAGTCTCCCTCCTCATTGGGGATAGAGATGTGAGGACCCTCACTCAAGATCACAAAGTTGGGAGTCAGAGGGTACATACCAAAGTTGGGATCAGTGGAGACATCCTGATAGAGGCAGAACTTGAAAAGCCCCACACAACAAGCGGTCAGGTGCAGTCACCCAAGACCAGGATCTGAGGCCAAGACAGAGCCAACAGCAATGGGAGAGCTGGGAAGTCGAGAGAGAGGCACGGTGGTGAGAGCTGGCGAAGGGACGGCAGGGACCACCTTTGCAGACAGGAAGTGGGCATGAGGACCCTGTAAGACACCGCTCAGAACAGAGTGCCAATGGCCTTTTGGACCCACTGGCTCTATGCTTCCCAAAGGCAATTTCTGGGCAACTGTAGAGCATGGAATCATGAAAGGTCCGTGTTAGATGAGGAGCACTGGGCTCACATCCGGCTCTGCTACATGGCAGCCTGGCTACTCTCATCCCCGAACCTTGGTTTCCTCAGCCTTGAAGTGCAGCTGATAACTTAGAGCACCTGATCCGAGGGTTGTTGTGAGAAAGGAACAGGGTAACCAACGTGCACTTGTGGTCAGCCACTAATAGCACAATGGCGGCTCACAGTAAATGCTGAAAAAAAACACACACCAAGTTAGCTATTAGTGGCTGACCACAAGTGCAGCTATGAAGTGAGCTGTGTCTCGAGCAGTGACGACACCGTGACTTCTGTGTGATGCCCGCGGGAGGGACAGCTGGAGATGATGACCTGATGACTGTGGTGAGAGTGAGGCCTGCTGATTCTGGTGCAGGGTTGCAGGTCTCACCGTCTGGGTACCATGAGCCCCTTTGTGCACATTCAGGCTTTTGCCCAAGGTAGAGACCTGCTATTGGATATGGGCTCTCTGGTGGGCTGGGTTCTACCCTACCTGGCTGGGCAGATCCACAGCCCTCTTACTCTCCCCCAGAGGGTCAGGGTCAAGGATTTCCTAGAGTGGAAGGTGGTGTTGGGCATTCATGGAGGTTCAGAGACTAAGGACAATCACTTAGGAGAAAGTCAGAGGGACCCTGAGCACCACCTGGAATTCCTGCAGCACTGGGGGTGAGATGCTCACAGAAAGAGGAGGTGTGGGTTTCTGGGTCCTGTCCCTGCAGTTGGGCCACTAGGGAGAGGAAAGGCATCAATAGAGGACACGAGAAGTTGTCACTCATGCTCTTCCTCTCCGGTTCCTGTAGGAGCTCCAGGAATTGGGCAGCGTATTAGGCCTCCAACTTGTCGCCATCCCTGTCACCATTCATACATAGCAGATGGGACATCCCTACCAGAACGGCATCACCAACACACTGCCTTCATGGTAGAAGATCATGAAGAAGCAGTGTCCAGGTCTAGGAAGGTTTTAATTTCTCCTGCAGCCAAGAGGAGGAGCATGATATGCACTTGCTTCCCCTGTGAACTGGTACACACAGGGGACCACAGTGATAAGTGAACACACACTCAGGTTCCCAGGCTTGGCAAAGAAAAAGAGTAAGTTAAATTTAAACAGAAGGTGAGTCTACCTTCCATTCCACTCAAAAGATAGAAAGACACTGAGACCCTTGCAGGCAGTCAATTAGTTAAAGAGAAGGTTCATGGGTTGCTGAAGCATTGGGAGCACCCTGGTCCTGCTTTCCTGAGCTGGGTCACCCACTGCTTCCTCCAAGACTGAAGCCACCTCAGAATCCTTCTGATGATTCCATACCAGCTTGTTCTTTTTGCATAAACTGCTAACAATGTCACTTAGCTTTCAAAATGTTGGACTAGTAATTGGGTTAGATGCACTGGATGTGGGGGACGTGGGGGATTTCTGAAAATGATGATGAGCTATAGGCCAGCAAAGGGACAGAGATGATGTTCCATGTTGCAGAATGGAGCAGGGCCCAGGGGCTTGGG
Source organism: Myotis yumanensis (assembly GCF_028538775.1). Lineage (NCBI taxonomy): Eukaryota > Metazoa > Chordata > Mammalia > Chiroptera > Vespertilionidae > Myotis > Myotis yumanensis. The sequence continues at coordinate 86,049,650 of NW_027223755.1, read as the reverse complement.
GCAAATGGCTGACAGTGAACAAGCACCTGGGTGGGGGTCTTGTGGGTAAGGAAGCTACCCCATAGGAGAGTAAAGACCAGAAATTCTGGGCCTTCATTTGATGCAGTGCTCTTGGGGATGTTGGATAATTTAAAGCGGGGGAAAGACAAACACAGATCTTGGTTTGCTTGGGTCTTGGCACAAAATGAAACTTCAAAACCATGAGTCTCCTAAGGGAATCTGGGCCAGCAGCTGGAGGCTGGCAGCTTGAAGAGTTACAACACCAGTAGGTTTCACAATCTCTTTAATTTTTTAATGCAAACATTGGAGCTTTGATCAGGAAAGAATCCTAACAACTAGAGGGGATACTCATATGCTGAGAAAATGATGAATCTCAGTTCCATTGAACTCTAACTTCTAATTTAGTCCCCAAAAGAACTAAAATCTGGGCCAACTTCTCTGGGGCACAGGCTGCAATGTGGACACCCGCGTGCCAGCCTCCCTTGCAGCTAGGTGTGCTGGAAGACTTCTCATGTGAGCCTAGAGGAGGTGTGCCACCCAAGGTCTAATGTGCTTGAGGAGCTGGTGTGCCTTCTCTACCCTCCCTCCCACTGCACAGGGACCTTGGAAGTCACCTGTTGAAGGTGGAAGAACCACACATGGAAGAATCCAAGGGTCCACATAACCACAAGGAAGGCCACCTGCCAACCATAAATATCTTCAATGGGTTTTTACTAAAATCCCAGTTAAGATACTGAGATTTGGAGGTTTGCTTGTTCCAGTGGCCAGAGTGACCCAGCTACTCTCCATCCTGTATTTTGCCTTTTAAGTGTATAGAACTGTAAAATGTGTCCAGGAATCCCATGCTTTGCAGGGATTAGATGTCCTGAAGCAAGTGGCCTCCCTGAGGCCAATCTAGTAATCTTATTTCTGTTTCTCTCCCAGAAAATAACTCATTCCTCAGCTTCCATGGAGGCTGGCTATTGCACCTGAATATTGAAAATGTCACCATCTGCCCCATCTCATTCTATTCTCTGCCCTGCTTGGGGCCAATTTCATGTTTTGGAAATTGCTGGAATAGTAGCCAGCAGCGGAGCTGATAAAGAGAAATGGTCTTTTAAATTTTTAAACAGTTCTTCCCAGTGCTGCTTTGTTCGTGCTCTCTGAACACTGTGTCCGGCATCTCTTCCAGGCCCGTGGCCTATTTGAACAATGCTAAAATGTCATCTCCTACCTGCTGGCTTCTGCTGCTGCAAGCAGCTGGCAGCCTGGCTCCCACAGAGCCCGGGAGACGGAATGCGTGCGCACACTACCCATTCACAGAACACAGTCAAAAAGACAGCCGGCTTGAGAAAAATATGTCTACCCACTATCTAGCTGAGAGAAAACATAGGAGAGACACTGTGTTATCTTTAATGCACTCTCCTTTTTTCCTTTTGTAAGAACCCTGGGGTGCGGGGGGTTGGGTTTTGTTAGTTCTTAGACAGAATAACGTTGAAAAGCATTGACCTGAAAGCTTAAAGAACCATCAGCTTAGGGTTCCTTCAGAGGCCACCCCAGGCCTTTGTCCAGGGGAATTTGAAGCACAATCCATCCTGTGATTGAATTTTATCAGGTCTGATGTTCCCAACAGATGCCATGTGCCCCTATATTTTCTTGCCACCCCTGCATCCTATGAGAAGTACTTAGAGGGCAGAAGGAAATCATGTCTGTTATGGGCTCAATTGTGTCTTTCCAAAATTCACAGGCTGAAGCCCTAACCCCTAGTCTTTCAGAATGTGATGCTACTTGGGGACAGGGCCTTTCAAAAAGGCGTTGAGGTGGGCCCTAACCAATGTGAAAGGCCTGATAATAAGAGGAGATTAGGGCTCACACACACAGAGGGAAGACCCTGTGAGGACACAGAGAGAAGACGGACATCAACAAGCGGAGGACAGAGGTGTCAGAGAAAACCAGCTCTCATCTTGGACTTCCAGACTCCAGAACTGTGAGAAAATACATTTCTTTTGCTTCAGCCACCCAGGCTGTGGTACTCTGTTCTGGCAGCACAAGCTGACTAATACAATATCCTTCCTACATTTTCCCTGAATTTCATGGCATGACACTGCCTAGGGCAGGGGTGGGCAACCTTTTTGTGAGTGCGTGCCACAACCAGCAAAACTCTGACTCAAAATTCTTCTGCGTGCCAACCCTAATTTTTTGAGAACATGTTACGCCTACTTGATATCTCTTAAGGTGTACGTATGTGAAGAACCTTGAAGAAATAATAAAATTCATTCGAGCGACAAAAACACAGTATATGATGATGAAAAATACATTTATTTTTTAATGTATACATGTACACTGATAGTCCGACAAAAAACTTTATGACTCCGTTTGATATTATCAGTGGGACTTTTGCTGCTGCATCACTGATGACAGAGGTTTTACATCAGGTTTATATTTCGTGACCTTCAGAGATGTGCACGAGCTACTGCTTTCATCCGTCAGGCTACTCCTATTATGAGACTTAACAAAATTCATCACTGAGAACAAAGATTCACAAGTGTATGTGGATGAAACCCAAACATTGGTTGGATCTAGGAAGGCAGGGAGAGTTAAGGCAAAGGCATAGAGATTGCTCTTCCCCTCTCTCATCAATCCATGTCTATGGTCTTTAAGATAACTTGTTATGTAAAATTATTTATTTATCTAAGATGCACCTACACTGAATTTATCTGAAAAATAAAAAAGTCGATATTAAGAAAAAAATTGTAAATGGAAGATTATAAGAGAGGGTTTCGCGTGTCAGCAAAAGTTACTGGCGTGCCATGTTTGGCATGCGTGCCAGGGGTTGCCCACCCCTGGCCTAGGAGAACCCAACTAGCACTGACCAATAGAACATTCTAGAAGAAGGTCTGCAAAGGAAAATCTTCCTTCAAAGAATCTCATCTTGAAGGACTTGGGCAGTCAGTTGCCCATGGAACTACAGCACCTTCTGTTATTATCTTGAAGATCTGCTTTACGAAAACATTCTAAATTTCCTCTCAGAAACAGAAGAGATTTAAAGTGCCTGCAGACAGAAACGGGCTGCTTAGGCAAAATGAGACACTTTGTTCCATGCAAGGACTGGTCAGTCAGGCGTGGCACTATACTCTCAGAATCACCGAAGGGGCATCAGCAGACAGCTGGTCCTCCTGGTGACATGGCAGCCCCATCCCAAGGGGCAGGGGACAGCTGATGCTGGGAACCCTGGGAGCAGCTGCTCTAACTCAGCTGCACAGTGACCTGCAGGAGAAATGCCCGAGCAACGGTGGAAGCCAAGTCTCGCTGCCATTCTATAACCACCTTCTCAGCCTCGGAATCGCTGCTGCCTCACAGACAAGAACATCCTGGAAAGTGGCAGCTGAGACTTACTATGTGTCAGTCACTCTGCAAGGTGATCCAGGATATTTTATTTCATTCTCACAACAGGCCCGTGAGGCAGGTGCTCCCTGAGTTGTAGATGAGGAAGCTGAGGCTCAGGGAGATACTAACCAGGTGGGGTCCAAATGCCACTTTACCCCCCTTAGGTTCCACACCTTTTCCCACCACACATACTTCCAGAAGCCTCTACAATGGAGCCTCTCAGCCTCGCTACCAACCCCCCAATTCTGCGGTCCTGGTTATTGGGCTACAGATCATCTAAGTCAGCGGTCGCCAACCTTTCGGACCTCACGGACCACCAGTGGTTCAAGGACCACCGGTTAGCGACCGCTGATCTAAGAGAGGTTTCCTCTGGCCTGGGCTCACTGCATCCTTCTCACCTGGGGAGCTTTTCAAAAACACACACCCCAGGTTCCAGTCCCTGAGATCCTTGTTTTGCAGGTTTGGGAAGGGGCCTTGGCATCTGCATTTTGTCAAGATTCTGGAATCTTCTTGTTTGGAGCTGGGCAGAGAGCCTTAAACATTTGTTCCAGGGACACCTGTGCCATCCGGTGCAGCCCATGGATCCCTTCTCGTCATGAAAATGCTTTAAATACAACAAAAGGCACAGAATCACAGTGAACCCAACTGCATCGAAATGTAGTTATCAAATTTATAAAGTCATGATATGGTAACACGTACTTCTTTAACACATGACATAACAAGTTCTAAGGTGGGCTTGATCACTTTAATATTAAAGTAGACAGGAGGGTACCTAAGATTTCAAGATATCCACAAGATCTGGGATGTGATGTGCATGCATCTGTGATTAGTGCTGGAGACGTTAGTGTAAGTGTGGCTAATGGGACCAAGATGTGTGGTCTCCATTCATAACCGAAACAATCACCAATACTAGCCTGAGATGAGTGAACATCAGCATGCATTTTATATCCTGACCAAGTTTATGGACCCCTTAATTCTATCACAGACTCCCTGCAGATGCATGGACACTTGTTTGGGGGCTATGACTAATTAAAAATAAAAAAAAATTAGTATGTGTTTTTCAAGAGATATTTTTCATGTCTCCACAAAGATGTTTTCCAAGAGGTAAAATCAAAAGGTGCTTGATTTTCATCGGCAACTCGAAGTCTGCATGGAGATTTCCATCTTTTCTCCCAGGCTAAGAGACTATTAAATGACTGATTTGAAAATTAACCACCACTAGTGGAAGAGTAACTGTAAAAAATCATATTCATGCAAATCTCACAGGGGAAAATGTTGCATGATTTATCTTCCTGTCAGCATTCTGGCAATCTACGATTAAAGTTATTTTTCCCCCCAATCTTTCTTTGTTTTGCACTTATCCTAATTTTCTAAATAACATGGTTTCCAGGCTGTGAGAAATGATTGTCCTTACTCAGAGCAAATGGTGCCGAAGATATATTCATGAAAAAGGTTGCGTTCTCCCTGTAATCAACCACCATCTCCCTGGCCTCGATGAACTAACCTGAGGTTCAACTTAATAAAGCCATAACGAAAAGCTCCATGTGGCCAGTAGGAGCAACGCTTCACCAGCACCAGGAAGTGCGCTGTGCTTAGCAGATACCAGGGTAACAGGATTTGTGCATGCTCATCAAGCATTTAATAGCTGAAAGCTACGGTTCAGGTGGCTTTTGGTGTTTTCCAGGCCACTCACAGTGACTCGTGTTCATGGCAGAGGTAACAGGGAGATCTGTGTCTCTTGCTGGAGCAAGCTGAGCCCTGCCCAAGGCCCTCCAGTGGTGGATTAGCGACACCAGCCTGATGAGGGTGATGGACAGCTGTCATCTCAGGACACTGGTGGGCACAGCCCAGATCACTGGGGAGAAAGTGGAGTCTTTGCCTCAGGTGTGTGACTTGGAGATGAGGGTGGGCTTCACTTAGGCACAGCTTGGTCCATGGGAGGGTCTTATCAAAGCACCCCATGCTGTTCAGGTCTCCTCAAATCTATTTTCTGTGGATTCCTTTAAGCAATGTTCATCCCTCACACAGCATCATGGGCCAGAATCCAGACTTCCAGCCCTCACCTATACACTGAGGGCAGTACCAAACCAGAAAAATCAAAAGGCCTGTTTCATTATTTCCATCTGTTACTTTGGCCCAAGCCTCCACTCTCAGACTTGCCTCCCCCACCATCCCTATTAGACTTCCTGACCATTCTAACCTCAACGACTGTCCACATTTCGACTACACCAGGACCATCCTCTCTTGTCTTCCTCTCTACCCATCCAAATCCCACTCGCTTTGCAAAGCCCAGGGACACTCCCTTGTTAGCATTTTCCCAACTCTCCAAGGAAGCGACCGCCCCGTTCTTCATCTATTACAGCACGCCACATTTGTGCCACGATCTCACAGATGGAGCAGATGGCCTAAAATGCCGCTGTGCATGGGGACATTGTGTGTGATTCTAATTCGTGAGCTGCATACGGAGCCAGTGCTGAGCAATGTCCCAGCTGGCCCATTTCCACTGAGCCTCATCCTCCACAGCAACCCCCTGTTCCCACAGTTACACCCTGGCCACACTGGGAATGACCCACTCTGACCTCTGGCTCCTTTTCTGCTGGTTCTCTCATTCACTTCCACCAAACCTGCTCAGAGGGAGAGCGTCAGCCATACAATGACTGTAATAATAACAAAGTAATAAGAGCTAACTCTTAACTGTGTTTTAAGCTCTTTACATTTACTAACTCAATCACACACTGAGATAATCACATTATAAGACATGTACTAATATCCTCCCCATTTTAGAAACAAAGAAATTGAGGAAAAACAGAGTAGTAAATTGCCCAAAGACCTAGGTCGCAACTACATTTTCTTTGGTTCTGTATGTTCGGCAGCCCTTAATCAGAGGCCCAAACTATTGGCCAAAGTGGTTTCCCTCTCCTCTGAGATCCAGAGTGCATACTCTGAACCTCCTCCTTAGCTAACTCTCACTCACCAAGCCAATATTCCCAATGCCCTAAATCACCCAGGGCCCGGCACCAGGCAAGTGGGACAAGCGTGCTGGAATTATTCAACCCAGTCAGTCCTAAGCTGCTCGCCTGCCCTGCCTTGCTTTCCCTGTAGAAACCCCAATGAAGGCTCTGGCCTACATGTCTTCCTTGCTCCTTCTACCTTCTGACCAAACCTGGGGTTTCCCCTTGTGGCCCTGCATGGTGTGGCATAACCTCATTTCTAGAGGAACTGTGAGACACATTAAGCTTCTCTTTCAGTGGCATTGACCTCTGTGTTGTCACTCGGCCACCTTTATAAATAAAGACCCAAGCAAACCACCCAGCTAGGTCATGGCTGAGCTGGGATTTGAACGCTGGCAGTCTGCATATACTGGCCTTCCTGCTTTACCCAAGGTGAGGGCCACAGATTCCAAGACATCTTCGAACAATCCTGCGGCCTATGAAATGGAGCGAGGTGCCAATGCTGAGAGTGTAGCCGGAGGCGTGGGCAAGCCCAGGGCAGAGGTCTAAGGGGAGGTGCCGAAAATGCAGGGGCCAGTGCACCGGGATCTTGGGGAAGACCCACCCACCCAAACAGCCCTCTGGTCTATGCCTCTGCCCACTGCCCAAGGCAGCACATTCCTGGGGAGCTCGTCCTCTCATCTGGAGGACTCTGTTAAAACATACTCACCTAAAGGGGGTGGGAATGGCATGGGCTCTTCCTAGGGGCACAATCCTAGGAGAGTCTAAGACTGGGGTGAGAGCTACACTGGGGCAGGGACTAGAACTGGGCGGCACCTAGGACTGGGTGGGGACCGGGACTGGGTGGTATCTAGAACTAGGTTTGTGGGCCTGGCAGCCTCAGACCTAGGCAGGGAGTGGAAGGAGCCTTTAAGGGAGAGCCCCCTGGATGCCACTGTCCTCTGCAAGCAGGGGTAGGCCCTACCCACAAGCTTCCCTCCTCTGTCTCTGCCTCGCCCAGGGCTGCCACCCTCCCAATTCTTGATGCAGTTGAGCACAGGGCTTCAAGTGGAAAGAAAACATGGGCTTTCTCCTTGGGTTCTTACCTGCAAATGCCAAGTATGCCCCGGATTTGCCATCAGCGGACTTGCCTCTAATAGGACTCACTTTCTGTCTGGTATTTCCAGGGGAGCGATTAATGAGCAACCAGGTTTCAAGAACAAATTCAACCAAACAAATGCTACAAGACACCTCTGCAGGGCCTTCAGAGGGCAATGAGGCATGTTATATGAAGATTAGCAGAGAGAACAGCCAATCTCCCTAAATAAATAAATAATGAGGTGACACATACCGGCAGCATCCATTTCCTCCCTGTTGGGGAAAAGCACTTTACTCCGGGTTCAGACGGATTTCGGGGGAGCCCTCCCCAAAGGCATCTGCTGACTGCAGGTCTATGCCGGCCCTCGGGACAAATGGTCTAGCCTCCGTCTGCCCTTTGTAAAGGTCGGATAGGCAGGCCATGATGGCAAGACCCCTTCCTATGGTTTTATGATGCAGTTCTCCCAGATCACCATCCAAAGCTCCACCTTTGGAACCTCCCCAGTCCAGAGGGAGGCAAGCGAGGCACCCTCTGCACGCAGCACCTAAGGGGCGCCACAAAAACTCAGGAATCAAGATAAATATTATGATGCAATATTTAAAGACGATGATGATGCAAAAAATCCATGACAAGCAAAATGTTAACATTTTAAATACAGACGGGCTCCCACCCTGGCCACGCACACCTGCATACCTCCCTGGTCCCGGCTCCAGAGAACTTGTGCATCGAAGAGATGGTGGCATTTTCTGCATCCCCACTGCTCCTCCTCGCTCCCCACACTCCAGCCACGTCCAGGAAGGTGCCAGGTTCTCTCTTCCCCTATGCCCCCAAAGCATTCAGACTCACGGATACATTAGGTGTGGCTAATGTATGCCATCCTAAGCCTGGATGGAAACCCCTATGGGAAACATTCCCACCCCTCAGAGCACCCAACACTGCCTCCCGTCACTGAGGGCAGGGACAGGATCTTGTTCAATATTGGAATCCCAGCAGTGGCAAGAGAACCCCATAGATATCAGGAATGAAAGAATGCACAGGAGACTGATTTGGGGTGGCTCCCAGTGGCCAGAGCCTCCCACCAGGGCGTTTCTTGGGGCCTCACTTCCAGGGCAGAAGCTCACCATCGCCAGAGCAGCCTGTTCTGTGGTGGGAGGGTGGGCTAGAGCCATAATGGTACGGGCATCTCTTCAGGCATCTGAAGAAAGGGCTCATGGTCCCCAGTGCTTTTTCTTTCTCTCTTTAGGCTAAACCTCTCTGGCTCCTTTACAGGATCCCCATTTGCTGAGGCTCCTGGGCCCTGCCAAGGGTGCTGAGGTTTACTTCAGGCCCTCAAAGACTTAGCCTGGTTATTGACTAATCTTCCTCTTCCTCAGTTTGCCATCAGCTTCAAGCACCTACACTTACTTGCCCATCTGAGTCGAAGCACCTGGTGATCTCTCACCTGGATTAGTCCCACCTTCATACCTAGCTGGGCCCCATTTCTGCTCCTGTCCCTATGGTAGAATTCCCATAGAGCAATGAGGGAGCATTTCAGAACATAAGTCGCACATGTCACTCCTCTGCCCAAAACCCTCCCATCCGTCCCACCTTACTCAGAGTACACACCATGATCCAAACGATGGAGGATGGTCTGTCTGCCCTGTCCTGACATCTCCTCTCACCCTCACACCCTTGCACATGCCACTCCAGCCACACCAACCTCCACCTGCTCCTCAACTGGGCGCAACTCGTTCTGGCGTCAGGGCCTTTGCACTTGCTATTCCTTCTGTGTGGCATATGCTTCCCCTAGAAATCCATGTCTTGTCCCTTTACTTCAGGCCTGCTTAAATACTTTCTTAACCCCCAAACATTCCATGTCTACACTATTCAAAACAGTCTCCCCCCATACCCCCAGTCTCTGTCCACTTAGTCCATGATATGTATTTATTTGCTTTTTGTCTGCTCTGCAAGGAGAGAATAGGCCTGTTTTGTTCACTGCTACATACCCAGTGTGAGAACAGGGCTTGGTACACAGTAAGTTCTCAACAAGTAGCTTTTGAATGAAAGAACCTCCAGCTGAATTTACAGTCCTAGTGTCGACACAGGATTTGTGGGTATGAATTCAGCAACGTGACCTATGTCAGATTTGCTTCATTTCTTTACATCCCAAATGGCACCTCTCCCCTGAGTCCTCAACCCCAAGCCCCATGATTTCAGGACTGCGCCAAAATATCCAAACATGTTGTCCTTGCCATTTTGTACTCTTGCTGAGTTGAGTGCTTGGCCTGTCTCTTTCAGTGCGGCCCCGGTATTTTTAGAAGAGCCCTTCTTGTGTGTTTGCAAGGGCCAATTATCCCAGCTGCTTCTCCGGGCATATTTTCACTTGCTAGTTCCTTTTTATATTCTGTACAAACCCTGATGAAATTGCCCATTAAATCTGTGCCAATCCTTACAAACCTCAATGACATTCCGGTCTTGAGTGGTTTTGGCCACCATAGCTCATCCGGCGGAAGCTCACAGTAAGTCCATGAAAGATTAACATGCAGATTGGTAAGACGTGGAGAGATGGGGAGAACCAGACTACACTGGGGGTTGTCAGCGTGTTAGGAGAATGCCCAGCCCCTGGTCCTCACAGGATGTCCTGGATCCCCCCTCCGCTCCTCCGGCATGGCTCTCTGCCAAGGGAAGGGTCTGGCTTTGCCCCCAGCCCTCTGGAACCCTGGGCTTTCAGTCACTCTGGGTGGTGACTGTCCCCTGTGTGTCTAACAGGCCTGATAGGACTGGAGTCAGCACACAGCTGTGATCCATAAACAGGGGCTGAATGAATGGGCACACCAGGCGTGCTCAGAGGGATCAGCTCCGAATCTGGAGACTCTGAATGGACATATGTGAAACCTTCCCCTCAGGCGGTTCATACGATGTCTTGAGTTTGTTCAGTATTTGGGGAGGGGTTTATTGGTGCCACCAGAATCTCAAAGTGACCACTGACCCCCAAAATGTCAAGAGCCACTTGGTTAGAACAGGGTGTGAACTGCAGCCTACAAGGCCTGGGTCCTGCTCCTGCTGGGGCAGTATGTGCTGCCTTCCTGCCAGGCCTCCCTTCCTCCTCTGGCCCTCACCTCCTGCTGGAGCCCTACCTTGCCATTGCCACTTGCACAGTTGACAAGTGATTCACACCTGGTGCCTTTGTCCAGGCTGTTCCTTCTGTTGCCTCCTTCCCCGCCAGCTAACTCCTATTGTGTTTCTAGACCCCTCCGGGGTGCCCTCCTCAAGGCCTGTCCCAGGCACCCCTGCTTCTCTCCCACCACAGGACCACCAGATCAAGACCACCTAAAGCGCAGCCCAAAGATCGCTCCCTGTCCTCCAATGGTCTGCAAAAAGATTTGCAGGGAAATTGTCAGTAAGCTTTAAAAGCAATTTGGCTGAGCAATTTTGTGTTAGTCGAATCTAATAATAAAAACTTGGGGCTTGTGTTGTTTCCTTTTCCCCATTTATTTTTCTAGTAATTCATTTTTATTGCATTTTATAAAAGTATCAGACTGTGATGGATTGGAATGCATCAGTGTTTCTCAACCTTTTTCTCATTATTAGCCCCCGCCCAATGGAGCATTTTTAGATATCCCTTCCTCCTCACAGCCACCCGCTCTCCTCCCACCATGACATTTTAATAGCAGGGATATTCTGTAAATCTGTTTGTGTGCTGTATGTGCTTGTGGTGTATACATAAAAAGAGGAATACTCTTTTGCACCCCCCTCTAAGAACCAATTTCCACCCCGCTGGGATCGTGTGGACAAGAAGGCAGGGCATAGATGTCTGAGAAGCACTGCTGCAGGCCTGGGCCAGGCAGGTGCTGCCTGCGGGAGGGGCTTGGATACCTGGGGGTGCTCCTGCCAGCTAATAAAATATACATGTTATTGTAAATCACCTTTCTTTTCTTTCCCCTTTGTACATTATAGTTAGGACATTACACTGATTTTTTAAAAAAATATATTTTATTGATTTTTTACAGAGAGGAAGGGAGAGGGATAGAGAGTTAGAAACATCCATGAAAGAGAAACATGGATCAGTTGCCTCCTGCACACCCCCTACTGGGGATGCGCCCGCAACCAGGGTACATGCCCTTGACCGGAATCGAACCTGGGACTCTTCAGTCCACAGGCCGACACTCTAGTCACTGAGCCAAACTGGTCAGGGCTACATTGATTTTTTTAAAAAAACTGTGGATGTTGGTAAGTTTCCTTATCTATTATCTTCCTGTTGGGTCTTGGGACTATGACAGATGAGATGGAGGAGGACAGTCATCCCCAACGTTCTTGCTCCTTTGGTCATTTGCCTGGTGACCACTCACTGATTGGAATCCGGACATCTCAGGGCAGCCACGGGGAGCCCCGCCAGCCACCTGGAAGGCTGCTTCTGGCATGTGGGCAACCGGTGCAGCAAGCTGCTCTGCAGCAAGCACCAGTCCGGGGAGTGCTCCGCCTGGCACACCTGCAGCACTGTCAGCGTGGTAGAGCTGGGAGCCTGTCCACGCAGCAGCGACGCCCACTGGTCTCCGTGTAAGTCAGAGGCTTCCAACTCCTTTGCTTTTACTTTCATTCAACTCCTCTCCTTTTTGTAGGAGGCCTATGATGAGCCAGGGAACTAGCATTCCAAGGGACACAGTTTAGAAAAAAGTGAACCTGAGGTATGGTTTCTGGTCCTTTGCCCCAAGGTCAAAGGTCATTGGAAATCAATCGGTAAGAATCAGAACCTCTTCCTTGTCTGGGCTGATGCAGAAAGGCTGGAGGTTCCTGGGGTTCCAGCACCTGTGCATTCAGACTCTCTCACCCCGCTTTGAAATTCTTCCCATCACAGACTCTGGAGCAAGTATGGGGAAAATCACAGTGTCTGAAGGTACATGCCCTCGGCTATGGGTATTCTCTCTCCCCAAGGCTTAGCATAGACTTGGCAGACACTGGAGATTCAGATCCATTTCCTGGTTTCTCTTGAAACAAAGGTGGGTTCGTTCTACTTGAGGATATTGAGAGTTTCTCACTGTCTCTCTACTTGGGAGACAAGCCAAAGGGTAGGAACATCACGGCCACAATCAGTGCCCAGGTCCCCTGAGCACTCGCTGGAGCTGCCCAGGTGATGTATCTCTTCAGAAACTGGGGTCATGCACCCTCTTCCAGAGGAACTGTTTCCAAAACAAAGAAGTCGGTCTAAGTTCAAAACAACGTTCTCTTGCACTGTTGGACGCAGGCTTACAGAACACACTGGAAGGTGTATTAGGTTGCTAGGGCTGCCATAACAAAGTACCACAGATGGGGTGGTTGAACAACGGAAGTTTACTGTCTCACAGTTCAGGGTCTGGAAGTCCAAGATCAATGTGTGTAGGCAGGTTGGTTTCTTCTGAGGCCTCTCTCCTTGGCTTGTTGATGGCCGTCTTCTCCCTGTGTCCTCACAGGGTCTCCCCTTTGTGTGTGTCTGTGTCCTAATCTCCTCTTCCTATAACTGCACCAGTCATATTGGACTAGGGCCCATTTTAAGCAAATCCTTTTAACTTAGTTACTTCTTTAAAGACCCTAACTCCAAATACACTCACATTCTGAGTTACTGGGGGTTAAAGCTTTGGCATATAAAGTTGGAAGAGGAATCATTTAGTCCATAACAGGTGGAAAAGGCATTGGGCCACTCAATTTTAAGTCACAGAGAAACTTTGGAAGCTTTGGAAACTGTTGCTCATTCATTTTGTTAACTGGAAAAATGAGGGCCAGGAAGAAGTAATTGCCCACAATAACCCAGCCCCAGGCCTTGGGCGCAGACCCAGGGTTCCCAGGGCTGTTCTCCAGTAACCTTCCCAGGCATCTTTCCTCCCTGCACTGCCACTCCCGCCCCCACCCCTACAAAAAACCAAAACACAAAAACACCAAAACATTATGAGCAATTTACAAAGAAATAAGTAAAAATAAGTCTCTAAGGGCATGGCAAATGCTTTGACAAAGAGTCCTTGCTTGATCAAACTTTAGTCAGACTCCTGAACATCCTCCTAGGCCCACCTGTACACTTGCTTGGAAAATCCAATTTTAGCAGGAATCCTGCTAAAGTCTGTTTGCTGACAACCCCCAGGGGATGTGTGACCTATGTTTAGCAAGAGTCCTGTAAGGTTGATTTACCCCTGAAGTAATCCTCTTACTAATTTCCCATCCACTGACCCCTACCCTGCTCCTGGGCTCTACATCCCCACTTGCCCGTGCTGGATTCAGAGTTGATCCAAACTCCTTCCTCCACTGCAAAACCCCAATGAAGTGGGCCCTGCACTCATGGTGGTGGTCCCTGATAAAGTCTGCCTCCCTATCTTTAACAAGTGTTACTACATGTTTTTTCCTTTAACAACTTGGAGGCTCGTTTCATAGAGTCTGGAGACCCCAGAAGCAACATCCACTCAGGTTCTTCAGCTGCAGTTTTCAAAGTATGGTCCACAGGAACCCTTGGGGGTCCCTGAGAGCTTTTCAGGGTCCACAAGGTCAAAGCTATTTTCCTAGTTAGATGTCATTTATCTTTTTTTGCTTTCATTGTCTCATAAGCGTGAGAATTTTCTAGTGCAGTTTTCCAGAGGAGATATCACATAGGATGATGCCATTGCTCTGACAATTAATGGAATGCATGATGCAGATATGAGAATCCAACTACTGATTAAGCCAGCCATCAGGAGATTTGCAGCAAGGTAAGACAATGCCATTATCCTTCTAATTTTTTTCCTTTGGAAAATACAGTTGTTTTTTATAAAATGTGTTAGATTACCATAAAATTGATTTATTATTGTCATTTTTAGGCGATTGAATAAATATTTTTTTAATTTCAGTTTTAATTTCAAAGACAGTAAAAGTCAATAGATAGGACACATATAAACAAAAGCTCTCTTCGTGTGTGTGTGTGTGTGTGTGTGTGTATGGGGGGCGGGATCCTCCATAATTTTTAAGATTGTGAATGGGTGCTAAAACCAAAAAGCCTGAGCACAAGTCCTCCAAAACAATGAATGAGGCTCACTGATGACACCATGGGCATTTTTCTTCATTTTGCTTTATGTCATTTTCTTCCAGTTCATTTCTTTTAAGACCTGACTTAATTTCCCCCAGGCCCTCACAGAAATAGATTACCTAGAACCTCGTGAGCACCTGGGCCTAAGGGCTGCTCCTCCCTACACTGCTCTCCTGAGCTCAATGGGAAGTGCCACGCAGCCCTACCTTCCCAGAGCTCACATCATTAGTCTCTGATGGGCCCCCGCACCCTGTGGGCGGTGACAACTGTGGGAAATCAGCACCTCACTGCTGACACGGTTAATAAGCACAGAGCGGAACAGCAGCCAATATCACAAAGCCATAAAAAATTGCCCAACTTTGTGATATTGGCCACTGTCCTTGCTGGAGCAAATTCTGGTTTATGTGGTCAGCACCTGCACAGCAGCTCGTACATTGTGGTCAAAGTTGATCTTCAAAGTGAGTTAGCCTGAGGGTCAATCCCACACATGAATGGGCCAATAATAATCAGGACTCAATCACAACAGGAGGGCTCACATAACCCACACAGGAAATTCCTGGAAAACCCAGCTCAGGTGTACAAGGAGACTGTGCCACTGGGTCCCACAGGACACCTACTATGTAAAGCCACCCTACCAAGAATTGGAGTCATAGCAGATATATCTAATACATAGAAAGAAACACAAAGAGGCAGCCAAAATGAGAAGACAAAGAAACATGCACCAAATGAAAGAACAGGAGAAATTCCAGAAAAAAGCTAAATGAAATGGAGTGAGCAATTTATCAGATATAGAGTTCAAAAAAATGGTTATAAGGATGCTCAAGGAACTTAGTGAGAACTACAACAGCATGAAAAAGAACATAGAAACTATAAAAAGAACCAGTCCGAAATGAAGAATATAGTAGCTGAAATGAAGAATACATTAGAAGATATCAATAGCAAAATAGATGAAGCAGAGGATCAAAACAGGGATTTGGAAGACAAGGTAGCAAAAAACACCCAATCAGAGCAGCAAAAAAGAAACAAGAATTAAAAAGAATAAGGATATTTTAAGGATCTTTGGGACAACATGAAGGGTAACAACATGTACATCTTAGGGTTATCAGATGAAGAGGAGAGAGAGAGCTAGGGATTGAGAATCTATTTGATAAAGTAATGACTGAAAACTTCCCTAACCTGGAGAAGGAAAAAGACACATGAGACCAGGAAGTGCAGAGAGTCCCAAACAAGATGAACTCAAAGAGGCCCACACCAAATAGGTGAGAGCAGGCCTAGAGAAGATGTGCAGACAAAGGCCACTCGTCCTCAAAATAACAGGACTGCTTCTGAAGACCCAGGGTTCTAGCTGCTCTCAGTAAGTTTTAATGACCTCTGTGTCCAGTGTTTGAACTGATGTTCCTACCACTTGGGAAAGCATGCTTTTATTTTTTATTATAAGACCTAGTGAGACCATCACGTTGTGCTCAGAAAGCCCCAGGAAAAGAACACCTAGAGTAGTCTGATTAACACAATGGAGCACTTTCATAATGTGAGCTGCAAAACAAGCCTTCTACCTGCGCAATGATAAGGTCATCACATTGCACACTCCAGGGGCCCATGCATGTAGATTCTCTGTTGGGTCCTGTTCCCCGTATGGTATGTCCTAAAACTGTGCAGCCTGTGGCCCTGCCCATCGTGCTCTTTTGCTGCAGGGCCATCACTCCCAAGTACCAAGTGTCAGAAAATCCCATGTACCAAAGGAGCTGAGCAGTCTGCAACTTGGCATCTATTAATTTCCCATCTCCAAAGAGTGGAAGATGCATTCCTAGCCATTGATCCAGGAAGGACATTCTCTTTTTCTTGTTGACAGATGAAAAAATTGGGACCCAGAGACCATGATCAAAGAAAAGATATTTTGCTGAACTTTACTAAAGAAAAAGAACAAGAGTCCTTCCCTAGGGACATAGTAGGTGGCCAATTAGGAAGAAAGCCCAAGAGGAACCCTTTAATGCACAGCAAAGGTTCTATTTTCACCCTAGGATGCTATGAATTTATTATGGTTTTCAAAAATAGAAGGCAGGAAAAGTAAATATTTTTATCCATTGCCTGCCCATCCATTTATCCATCCATCCACCCCTCCATCCACCCATCCACCTATCCGCCCATCTGCCCATTCATCCCACACGTTTCATGAAGACCAACAACATGCCAAGAACCACCTAGGTTGGTCAGAGGATACGTTGATGAATAAAATAGACACAAACTCTTCTTATGGAGTTTACCATCTAACAGATAAGGGGGCTGATGAAGCAATTACAAGTATTTCTAGTAAACTGAGAAGGAAAGATGTCTGGGTGCCACAAGAGAGCACAGATGCAAAGGAGAAACAAAAAAACGAAACAACACACACACAAAAGCCAGGCATTAAAAAGGAAGTGTGTTCACAGTGGGATGGTTCACACTGAATTAAAACCCAGCTCAAACTCTCTTTACCTAAGGATTCAATTAAAATATGGGAATGATGTATCTCTCATATTTACATTTGAATATATGACTTAAGCCTATAATTAACTGAGTTTTTAAAAAATGCAACCCAGTGAAACTCTTGGGCTATTTACTAAATCCCTCATTAGCAATCAGACAAAGGCCATTGTCCCAAAGGCAGTAATTTGGTCTTCAGTGTGATCTGAATTTACAAGCCTATGTGAATTGAGAATGAGAATAAACCTGATATTTATCCAGAGGGGAAGAAAACGGTTGCTGATGCCAGAAAAGAATGAACTAGAATAGCTGGAAAGGTCAGCAGAAACTTGACATTGAGAAGGCTCTATGCCTATGACAATTATTCCCTCTTTGTCAAAAAGGTTTGCTGCCTTTTTTTTTTTTTTTTTTATCAATTCTCTCTACCTTGTTTCAAAATTACTTTCTGGGTGAGATGAATGGTTTAAAAAAACTTCCACAAATTATGAAGAATGAGCAATGTATTGATGAAAGAAGAAAACAGAAAGATTCGCATTTCTCCACACACAACCCCAAAAGGAAAGTGCATACTTCCAACTAATTTTAGGATTCAAGAGGAAAGAATGACACTTCAATCGCTTGTTATGAATCTCATTCATGATTATGGATGACAAAGAACATGACTAAGGCCTCACCTCAGGCTCCATGTGGGATTCCTTGGGCAGAAGTGGCTCTAGAGCTGGTGTTTTTGGTTGACAAAGGCAACTTTCCTGGCCCACTCTGCAGGGAGGGATGTTTGTGGCCAAATACATGCTTTAAGTGCCTGACCCGTGGGTGCAGTCTCCACCTAGAGGGAAAAGTCTACTGGACAGGGTATCAGTAGTCCTTCCTCTGGGCCACTGAACTTGGACACGCAGTGGCTCTATAGTCTATAAGATTCAAGCATTGAGCACACAGCACAGAAGATGCCTCTGCAACCATACCCCATCACTGTGGCTAAGAGGCTGCTGTGGTTGAAGGATGGGACTTAGGTGACAAAGACATGATCTATGGCACGTGGGGGTGTGTTCCAGTTCTTAAATGAGGCATCACCTTCTTTTCCACAGGAAATCTAGATGTGCTTCCTGACCTTCAGCCACCTACCATAAAAGTTCAACAGGACATCTTTAACATTAATAAGGAAGAATGATTAACCCAAACCCTTTTGGTTGGTCCCTGAACTACAAAGCAGATTCCCTCAGGAGAAGAAGGGGAATGATGGGGTGGGGGTGGAGGTGGGGAGTAGGAAAAAGGAAATCCAGGGTGCTCAGTAGGTTAAGAACTCAGATGTTCACACAAAGTCTCTGGTGACTGTAGGGAAAGCAGTTTCAGAAAAGTCACACAGGGGAGGCAGATGGATGAACAGTGAAAGGACAGGCACTGTGTGGGGCCACCTTTTATTTCAGGAGCCTGGACGAGAAGAGGGGGAGAGAAAACCACGGCTAGAAGGGGAACTCTAATCTGCTCCAAAGGCTGGAAAAGCTATACCTGAGGCCGATGACCTAGATGACCGGGGGGCCAGCCAGTGGATGAAGGGCTGGGAAAGTAGTGGAGGGACCGAGCTTGGGACAAAGGGGCAGAGCAGGCTAGCAGGTTATCAGTAGAAGCCACTCTGGATTAGGTCCTGATTGAACAATTACATCTAAAATTAAATATGACAAACAGCCTGTTCAGATACACACAGTACCGGCAACGAGGTGAGCTCTGTGTTCTCTCCTGATGCTTGGGCTTCATCACACCCCCACCCACTGCTGGCATCCTCTCTTCCAGGGCAATGAACCACTATGGTGATGCTGGAAGAGTCTCACTGGCCACACTGGTCTTGAAACAGGCTGTCGTGGCACTTCCTCCTGAAGGAGAGCTAGCAATGTGAGGCTGGAAATGATGCCAGAGGGGATCTATTGGCCCTCTCCAGAAGAGACATCTGGGTTGGTCCAACCTAACATGACCACAAGTAACTGGAGATTAAGGGACATTTTTTTGTTTTGAAATACTAACTTTATTGGTGATAAGGTTGCATGGTTTTATTATAAAATCATAGACACTAGGTCTAAAATGAAACTAGCTAGGTGCAACTCCCAGTGACTGCTCAGAGAGGTTCAATGACTTGCTCCAGGTCTTAAAGTGAGCGAGTTAGCCCTGAAAAATAATCAGGGCTCTTGACTCTAAGTTTTATGATTTTTTTTTAATTGTGTGTCCTGGAGCAAAACAAGATGGAGAGGATTATTAAAACACACACACACACACACACACACACAACCACGTTCGGCCAGTGGAGGAGACTGCAGGCCATGATCTGGAGCTGCTTCAAGCTCCACGTCCTCATTGGTCCTCTCAGAAAGCAGAGCCTGCTCATGGAGAGACGGGCGCTGATTTGGCAGATGCACCTGCAGAATGACACTGCTTCCCCGGGCTGGTTAATGCTGACCCTTAGCATTTTCCCCCTTTGATTTCCTTAATGTGATTGCTCTGTTTCCTTGCTGTCTGACAAAGGTCAATTCCTATTTGCCCTCTAATCAAAGGGCTGCTTAATGTTGGGGAGAGGGAGAGAGGAAGACCAACAGAAAGCCCTCACTGCTGTCTATGAATAACTCCAAAGTCAATCGCCTACTCTTGGTTTCTTCTTTGAACTTAAACATTTTTATCACAAATAAATGTACCATCGTTAGCCCTCCCTGGCAGCATCTATCCCTTTATGGAGTAATTTGCCTCTCAAAAAAGATCATGCTTTTCTGAACATGCTGTATTTTTGGCCGCAGCCTTGAACTGCTGGGAATGCAATTGCTTTTTAATTGGGATCAACAACCAGTGCTGGCTTGGAGTCAGAGCTGAGCCTCCTCACATCAAAAATGTCTGCTGGAGCCTGGAGATCAGGGAGCAGGTGGCCAAGTCATCCACCTCCAGGTCTGACCCCCAAGGGATGCTCTGTCTGTACCTGGGAACTGTTCTGGCTCAGAAAACAGGATTTCCCTTCTCTTACCAGAAAAAGTAGTGCTTGTCATCCATGCAAACAGAAAAATGAGTGGTTCACGTGGGAAGTGTTCACCTGCCCAGCAGATGTCGGTAAATGTGTGAATGAACCAGAAGCTCAAAGGAAAGGTAACAAAAGAATCACTGATAAAATTTTTTAATGTTTTTCATCAATCTGCCAGGCCAAAATGTCCTTTCCTTTCCAAAGGGAAACCATTGCATGAGCGGGTTCTCTTGCCTTCTGTGACTGAGGGGAATAATCAGCATTCTGGAAGCCCATCGCCTTAGCTTTTCATTCTATCAGGCAATTATTTAGCATTTACAGCTTATTAATACAGCAGTGCATCTCATTGACACGGTATGCTAAAAAGCTTACACTTAATCAGAATATCAGACAATGGCTTGCTAAACACAATCTCTTCTCCACGCATTCCTTTGATTTAACTAATTTTAACCGAGCACACGAAGGGCATGAACTGAAGGCCAGTCGTCCACATTGAAATGCTGGCAGAGTAATTATGCACAATATAGAGTGCCTAATCCTAAGTGTCTAAAGGACTATTTCCATATGCAAGCACTCGGATGGGCTATGTGTTGTGATTCAGCTGCTGTGCAATGTGGGATGAAAACCAAGAGGGGAAAAATCCAAATAATTCAGTCACATTCTCTCTTCTCCCATTCACACAAACTCTGGTCTGACCTGAAATGCCTTTACTCTCTCAGTCTAATATTGCAAACAATAGATAATGTCTTCTATGTTGGGGGAACATTCCATTTAAACTTATAGACATTGTTAATTCCAGCTGAGTAAGGCTTCCAAGGACAAAGAAACCTACATGGGTCCTAATAATACAAGTAGACTGCTTCAGCCACTGATGTTCTAGAGATGTGAGATGGGGCCAACTCTTACCCAAACTGTGGTTAGAGGGTGGGTGTGTGGCCTGTCCCAACTCATCTCCTGTGCTCCTCATTGGGGACTGTCTACAAGTAACATGGCCCCTCCACTGTCCCCACACTCACTCCCGCTATTTGCTTTGGGCCTTATTCCTCCAGCCAGCAATTCCAGGCCATGAGCGCCTTCATTATTGCAAGGTTTTCCCTTCTGCAAAGCCAGCAACATATCAGGGCATCCTGGGTTATTCCATACCATTTTCTCTGAATTCCTTTAGCACCTTCATGGCACTGGTTAATAATATAGTTTCCCCTTTTCCCAAGAGTTTAATATATTAACACCAAAGAGCAAATACATTTTTTTGAGTGCCTATGACTGCTCTAGGCCTTGAGAAGAATTCTCTATCATCTAGCAAACATGTGTCTTAGATGTCTGTGCTGATAGTGTTGTGCTGGGCACAGTGAGGATGAAGAGGGGAAAACAGGTTTGTGGAGGCAGTAGGGCATAGGAAAGAAGCTTATAGGCTACTGGTAGAAAGACAAGTCTTTCTAGTATATAATATTGCCTACAATATAATAGAATCACACCAACTATGAGCAAAGGTGGGTGGGGAGTATTGGGCTGGAATGAATGATTACTTGTAAGTAGAGGTCAGCTGGCCCTTGAACTGGATCTTGAATTCAAGTACATTGGACTGAAGTTGTCTGTGGAAGAGGCCTTGAGTTCCCACCCACTGACAGCAGTAGGGACACAGCAAATGTTTCTGAATTAGAAAGAGGAGACTGCTGACAAAACCCATGGGAGTGGAAGTAACGGTCTAAATGAGGGAAGGCAACAGGCACAGACAATCTGAGGATGCCCCTAGGGAACTTCTGGATCAATTAGATGTGGAGCAAAATAAAGAGGTAGGACATGCGGTCAGAGGCTGTGTGGCCAGTGGCAAAGGGAATTTTTGACTGAGATTGAATATTCATGATTCTCTCCCCACACACCAGGAGTGATTATAATGACTTTGGTGAAAGCTGTTCATTTACCTTTGAGCATTACTTTGCCAGCATTCCTTGGGTCTGATAGTGCTGTTTTCATTTTGTGTTACTTTTAGTAGCTTGTTAGGATTTTTTTGGTGTTCTCCTTTGTCCAACAATGCTGTATTTAGGAACATTTATAAATGTCCAGGACGTCTTTCCCCCAGGGAGTCTTTTTATTCAATCCTACATTATTACTTTTTGGTTTTATTACATTGTAATCAGAGAATAAGATCTATAAAATGTCTGCTTTTTAAGATCCATGAAAATTTTGCAAGCAAGGACATAATCAACTTTTGTGCCTGATTTATAAACATTTGAAAAGAAGTTCTGCTCTCCTTTTGGAAGTCATTCAAGTTCAAATACATACCTTTATTAATTATGTGTGTTCATTCATTCGTTGATCGTATAATTGATGAATAAATGTTTGTTAAATGTGATTAAGTCAAATTAATTATATCCTTCATATCCGCTATATAATTTCTTTCTATTTTTTTCTCAGTATGCCATGTGTTAAGAATGGTGCACCAGCAATTTCTACTTTATTGTGGTATCTCTGATTCACCAGATGTTTTGTACCTGGATCCTTCTTCATCCCCACAATGCTGGTCCTTTGCCCTCTTCTTTAAGCTCTCACTACTCACAAAGGAACATCTGTGACCACAGTCATCCTATTTCAGCCTACTGGTACCTAACTGTACCTCAAATGCTCCCTCGTTTTGAACCCATACTCTCCATAACCATGCTCAGACATAAGACCCAGAATAAGTGAACCAATGCCAGGGAAGAGGAATAAGGCCTGTTCTTCAATGTAGACATCAAGGCCATAATGAAGGTTCTGGAGGAGAAGAGTCAGACAGGTGAACATCCTCTGTTGGCTTTGTTCAGGAAGAATAAACGATGTCCATGTGACTATATGGCTGGGTCAAATAATGAGATGGTGTTGTTTGGACCTGGGCAGGGTGTGGGGAAACCAGGCAAAATTCAGGTCCCCACTGTGGTTACTAAAGAAGAGCTAAAATTATATGATGTTACTCAGAAACTTCATTATTTTGATAGTCCTTATGTTTGCATAACTATCTTCCTTTAATTTTGGTTTTAATAAGGTTGTTGTGACAGTGATATTTGTCACTTGCTGGGATTTCTGACTGAAACTAAATATCCATGATTCAATCTCACTACACATGTCCTGGCCTCCCTGTAATTAGATGAAGCCCTGTGACTCCAATGAGTGGTGAGTGGAAACAACGTGGGCCAAAACATGTGAGAACAAAACTGGTACACGAGTCTCCAGTTTCACTCTCTCCTGCTTCGGTGACCTGGAAGCCAGTGCAACTCTAAGATGACTAGATGATGATGCACTCACATGAACATTTTGGGATCAAAAGAGGCACTTGTCATAGTTATGCCAGGACAGCAGGATTTTCCTAGAGAAACAGAAATATGGGTGCCCTATATTATGCAAGTTGAAAGCAGACTGGTTCCCTAAATTACCAGTTGAAAAGAAACTACTCTGAAGTGTCACCCAACTTTCACTGAGCTTTGTGTAAGTTAGAGAGGACTTCTGTGTGTTAAGCAAGAAAGTTCAGGGTGAAGTTGTTACTGCAGCATAGCTTATCCTATCCTGACTGATACAGTTCTTCAGAAAATGTCAGTGTGTGTAAATGTGTGGAACACCAACAAAGAAGGAAGATGGTTTGGTTCACATTTGGTCTGCTCTGTTGAGAAATCACCAAAGGAAGAGCGAAAAAAAGACAGAGGTTCTTCCTGTCCCCTTTTCATCTGAGCATTTTTTTCCCCTCTTTTTTTTTTTTGGAAACTTCTATTTTTTATAGATTATATCTCTGTGTTTCATTACCAGGCCTCTTTTCTCACATTCCTTTGGAAATATTTCTTGTTTATCTGTTTATCTTCTTCAGTGTTCATTTTACTTTAATGAACAATAATGAAAAATAGTATATGGTTCTTAGCATTTTAATCCCATTTTCTTAATATGTACCGCCCTGTTTATGATAAGTAGGTACAAAACCCTCCCCTATCTTCCTGAGAATTTTTAATAATTGTTTCCTAACTTTTCCGTGAGTTTCAGGTAAATCATAATTTAGGTGCACCTTTAAGTTCTTATGACTTTACTAGAGGCCCGGGGCACATTATTCATGCACGGTGGGTGGGGGGTCCTCAGCCCGGCCTGCACCCTCTCCAATCCGGGACCCCTTGGGGGATGTCCGACTGCCAGTTTAGGCCCGATCTCACAGGGATCCCACTAATCACTATCGCAATCCGGGACCACTGGTTCCTAACCGTTCACCTGCCTGCCGGCCCGATCTCCCTAACTGCTCTCCCCTGTTGGCCCGATCCCCCTAACTGCTCTCCCCTGCAGCCTGATCACCCTAACTGCTCTCCCCTGCAGCGTGATTGCCCCTAACCGCTAACTGCCTCTGCCTCGGCTCCCCCACCATGGCTTTGTCTGGAAGGACATCCAGAAGGTCATCCGGAAGACATCTGGTCTAATTAGCATATTACCCTTTTATTACTATAGATTCTTTTGTGTTACAAAATGTTTTCACAAGCTTTAGATATTTTTTCTGTTTGTTCATATACTTTTCTGACCTCAATGAATTGACAATAAAACTCTTATTTCTCAGGCAGAAGTAGAAACATTTTTAATGAGCTACTCATCCTATCGCCATATTAGATGACATTAATTTGTATTTTAACAGGACATCCAGTTGAAGAGAAGTCTCCATGGAAACAGGCCATTTATTCCTCACCACCAAAAAAATTGTGTAGCTTTGCCTTTGCTCCACACTGCCCTCATCTTTCAACTTCACCAGACAACTCTGTTAATACTGCTTGTGCCTTCTTCAATGTATCAGTCTGTGTCATCCTGTTGTACAGACCTGATTATGAGAAAAATAAATCAAAATGGATTCATGTATGTGTGTATGTGTAGATGTGAGTGTGCGTGTGTGTATGAATGAGAGTTAGCAGTAATAGCTAAAGCAGACCGAAGTAAACTCAGCAAAGCCAAGTATCTCCTAAGAAATAGTCACCAATCATATGACCATGTACATACTGGGAGAGCAGCGGCTGGTGAGGGTGTTTACCAGCCCAACTGAGAGAAGAAACACCACAATTAGACCACCTGGATTCCACAAGTAAGACCCTTTAGATCCCTATGAAAACTGAGATGTACTGTTACTACTGTGAGATAAGATCAGGTGCCACAAAAGATCAATAAGAATAAAGCATCCCTAAGGTGGAGAGAGGGAGGAGGAAGGACAATTTCATAAGAAGATAATGCTGCCAGGAGCTGTGGAGTCTCCTGTACCCGCTTCAGATGCAGTGCTGGCCTCCGAGTACTCGGCTACACGATGACAGATCAGGAATGGCCGAGGGACGTAGGGAAGAGTATGCACATTGGTTGCAGCCCATTAACATTTAAATTTGGCCAGCTTCTTCTGATATGATTTATACTAACTCGCCACCCTTGATCTTGGAAAGTGTCCCTGAGTCTAAATGTATTTCTGTCCTCTGCACATGCTCTCTCCTTCCTGGGAACACCACTACTCCTGCCTGTCTTCTAAAGTACAGTCAGAAGTGACTCCATTCTGTATAACTGCGCTCCAGTCATGCTTTATTAGATCTATTGATGTCATTTTCTTTCTGGGGAAAAGGACCCATGAGTTCTTTAAGTTTATTTCCCCCAAACCCAGTGCCCTGCTTGAAACCTGGTAGGCTCTCTGTCGCTCTGTGAATATTGAATGATGAATGGCCGAGGGAATGAATACACAGAACTCTGGCACAATGGCAAGCCTTCCGGCCTTCCTTAACTTTAACTACATCGTGTTGAAGAATGGTGAGTCTGAGGGTGAAGAGTGGGGACAGCTTTCTAGGTATCCTGACTGAGGTCTTCTCAACATAGCTCCCGAGATTAGTTCAGAAGGGAATTCCCGAGGACATGCCTCTGTCTGTGGGAAAACAGGTGGATGTATTCACTCTGTGCCCACAGTGTGATGTGACCTTCAGTTTTAAGCAAAAGTTCTCGAATAAGAAAAGTACGTGTTCCTTGCTCCCTCCCTGCTGTTTGCCATATTGAAGACTCAGGGTCTTTGCTGGGCAACACCAGAGGAGAGGGCCCTGAAGAGTGGGAGGGAGATCTGAAGCATGAGATTAGAGGAACCAGGGAGCAAGTAGGTATGTTCATCCTACAGAGAGAGGACTGGGTGGGGGAGGGGTGGTAGGACAGGATGGGGCCCACCACTGGGGCCAATTACCTGAAAGGATTTTGTGCAGAAGAGAAATTGAGCTTGCACTATTAATGGAACCAGACAGTGTAATAAATTATAAGGCAATATTGCATGGTGGTTCATTATGCCTCTGAATCAGATGTCTTGTATTCTAAACCTGGATCCTCCATTTGCTAGCTCTGCAACTCAGCTTCCCTGTCTTTGCAATGGTGACAATAGGACTAGCTCAGTGGACATGTCTCAGAATTACACAGTGAGCACTTAGTACAGCACCCGGCTTATTGGCCAGCGCTATCAAAGCAAGCCACTAAAGACACTGCCTATTCCCAGTGGCCCAGGTAGTCCAGTGGTAGGAGGGGTGTTAGGTGGTGAGTGCCTTGTCACCAGAAGGGTTCAAGCACAGGCTGGCTACCTACTGACACATGAGCTTTTAGGTCCCTTCTGACAGAACTCTACAGTGAATCTGGGAGCCTGAGAAAAACCTGGTGGGCATTTCCCATGCAAAGTGGCTACAGGACTGTGGACCCTTCAACAGCTGCAGAAAGAATTCAAGAAAGAGAGAGAAAGGCGCGGGGCGGGGGGGGGGGGGGGGGGGGGGGGGGGTCGAGTAGCACCGAATCTGTGTGCAAGAGACACCTCTGAGAGAGAAACAGTCAGTTGTCATAATGCCATTTCTAATTAGAAATGCACCAATTACTTTACATTAGAACAACTTTGCAAAGTTGAAACATCAAAGAGGCAGCTTTTACTGCCTTCCTAAGTCACCACTGGTGAGCAAAGGAGAGTCCATAGTGGGGCTGGGAGCTGCCTTCTGGGCAACAGGCCCTGTGGACTAGAGCTGAAACTTCCTCAGCACAGACTGAAGATAAAAATAGCTAAAATTTTTAGTCTGAGAAGAGAGCAATATTTGCCCCCCAAATGGCATGAAATCGTGTTATTTCTCTGTGTAGATATATGACTTGGGCGGAAAATACTCTATGCATTTCTTTTTCTTAAATTGGATGCTCACAAAATTCCTTCCCTTAAAGATCATGAGCTTAGGACAAGAAAGGAGACAGTTGAGACGGGCCCCAGGGGGAGGTCAGGTGGCAAACTGATTTACTTAGCAAGTGTGAGAGGACATGGCGAAGGCCAGCCTTGCATGGGTCAGCTGGAAAGAATCCATTTGCAGCTGCCCAGCCAAGCCTGCTCCAGTCCCACTCTGCAGCCACTGGGGAGGAAAGAGACTGCGGAGGCCCCGGGAGAAGGTTATATTAAGGATCTCACTGAACACGGAGGTTAATTCATGCCTGCCGGATTCTGGGCTCCCCCTCTCCGTCTAGTCCAGTGATGGCGAACCTTTTGAGCTCGGTGTCAGCATTTTGAAAAACCCTAACTTAACTCTGGTGCCGTGTCACATATAGAAATTTTTTGATATTTGCAACCATAGTAAAACAAAGGTTTATATTTTTGATATTTATTTTATATATTTAAATGCCATTTAACAAAGAAAAATCAACCAAAAAAATGAGTTTCCATGTCACCTCTGACATGGGTGTCATAGGTTCGCCATCACTGGTCTAGTCTAACCTCCCCATTTTCAGTTCTCTCCCTAATCACTCCCTACTGTCCTGCCTTCTGCTGCTCCCTGTTATCTCAAGGGTCCCTGCTCTCCAGTGACCCAGGACCCCAAACTACCCCCAAGGTGAAACCCCTCTAGTCGGCTCCTTAGGTCGCACAGGCCATGCACAAGTCAGCCTGGACCCAGCACAAGACAGGGCACGACCTCTGGACACTGACTGTCGACTGGTTGTGTGGGCCTCCGTTTCCCATCTGTAAAGTGGGAAAGAAATAAGAGCCTCTGCATGATGGCGTCGCCATTGTACTAAAACCCCCTGGCTCAGCGCCAGGCCCACGCTCAGTGGTCATTGTCAGCTGTCATCATGATAGTCCCTGGTGCCCGAACCCTCCCGCTGTTGGAAGCCTCTATTTCTCCATTTCAATATCCAGATTCTCACTCTATAGCCTCCCAGAAAAACTGGCTCCCCCCTGGTCTAAATCAGTGTTTCTCAACCTTGTTTTTAATTATAACCCCTGAAAAAAGCTTTTTTACACTTTTTTTCCTAATTGACGTCCTCCCCCATGACATTTTAATACCACCGGTATACCGTATATCTGCTTACGTACGGTGGCCCTTTGGAGGGCTACTAACCATGGGAATACCTAAGATTTGCACCCCTCCCAGGTCCCTGGGGGCATGTTGTCCCATAGAAGAGGCTGGTCTAAATCAGCTGCTCTTCCCTGTGGGTAGCTTTGTTCCCTTCCCCTCCTCCCAGGGACATGTGGCCAAATCTAAAGGTATTTTTGGTTTCCGCAACTTGGTGGAGAAGGGGCACTACTGGCATCTAGGTGGGTAGAGGCCAGAGATACTGCTCAATGACCTACAGCACACAGGATACCCCCGCCCCCGCAGCAAGGTATGACCCCAGCACCAAATTCCAGTGTCCAGGGGAGAAAGTCTGCTTGAATGGGTGACCCTAGGAGCCCTCCAGGGCCTCAGCCGGCCAGAAGGAATATCCCAGGTGTAAATTTCAGTGGCCTCCCTGCTTTCCGAGATGCTCTCACAGGGGATGGCCTTTCTGTGACTGCACAGAGGGACGCAGTGATTGGACAGGACTTACCGCAGGGCTCCCGGGTGCTAGCTGAGACAAGAAGGGTCAGAGGCCCTGTCCCAAATCCCAGTTGTCCTGCCATACCCTCAAACCTTAGAGACTCCCAGAGTATGACTGTCAGAGGGTGGCCTTGACCTTTGAAATCAGGGATGGGGAACCTTTTTCTGCCAAGGGCCATTTGGATATTTATCACATCATTTGCGGGCCATACAAAATTATCAAGTTAAAAATGAGCCTGCTGTCTTTGGTCAAACATTTAATTACACACCCCTAATGCCTTGGTAGGGCCAGACCAAATGATTTTGTGAGCCTTATAGGGTCCCACTGGCCAGATATCCCCCACCCCTATTTCAAATAAAAGAGAGTAAAAGCCCTAAAAGCATTTTGTCAGGCTTCCTCAATGCAATGAGGCCATCCTGTCTCCTCTCAGACCTAACTCTTACCCAAAGTCCATGGTGGGATCATGTGGTTGCAGTTCTCCCTTTCAAGACGTCTCATTTATGTTGGAATAAAGCCCCCAGCACACACGATGGCCTATGAAGCTCTGCAAAGTCTTCACTCTCAGCCTGCACTACTCATTCTGCTCAGCCATGCAGGCCCTCCCCAGGCCTTGGAACTCAACAAACCCATTTGTCTCTGGAGCTTGAGGCATTGCCTGTCCTACTCTCTGTCTGGAACATTCCTGGCTGTCCTCGGCTGTCTCCTTCCCCCTTTAGGTCATGCTTCAACGTGATTCCTTCAAGAGGTCCTCCCTTGCCTCGATGCCCCCAGCCCACCACCCAATCCCTCTGCTCTTCCTCCTAGCACTCAGTATTCTGCTTTTATATCATTTATCCCAATGCATCCCTGCCCATTGTGTGGGCTTAGTTATTTAACATTTGAACCCCAACCAGACTCTCAATACTGTGATGCCAGGGACCTCTGAATACCCCAGGCCTCACAGAGTTCCAGCATACAGTAGACGCTTAATAAGTATTTGTCAACTGACTGAACTCTAGGCATTTCCATAGGATTCTTTTCACCTCTGATTCCATGCTAAAGTATCTCTAAAAAGTTGGTTGAGGTGTCTCATTCCTATAGATGTATCTCTTAGGTCTTTCTATCTTAAATCTACTGAATTAAGAAGAGCATAAAAAGGCTCCAAACAAACCCAAAAGTCACACTGGAAACAAAATGCTGCCACCAAATGCAGATTAGAGGAAATGATAAACAAATCTCTCTGCTGTGTCTTCACTCATGTGAGTTCAACTCCTCCATTATGTATGAGCCGTATCCCTGCTGACCCAGGAAGCCAGTTGTTGGCCACAGTACTAGTATATAAAGGACACACTTTGCTGCTTCTGAGGGAGTCAGCCAGTGATCTCAGACAGACAGTGTTTCCTTGAATGGAGGTGCCCCCTGCCTTCTGAATTAGGAAACTCCATGTTCCCCTCAGAGTTAGAGAGGAAGCCATGGTGCTGTTACAGTGGAGTGTGGGGATCATGAGAAAAGATAACACCACGATAAGGAAGATAAGGATTCAGAGGGGCTCAGAGAGTGGCTGGGGGCAGAAGACCCACCGTCCCACCTTGCCAAGCCAGGCATCATGTGGAACTGGCTGCAGGGTGACCCTGAAATGGAGCTGACCCCACTACCTCCACCAGGAAATTGTTTACAGTATTCAGGGTCTCCAACACCTTGCTTCCATGTGCCATACTAGTCACACGGACCTTGCACCACATCTGTCATTGCCCCACATTGCTGTAACTTCTCTGGACCAGCAACCTTTCCTGTCTGCTAACACAGGGCCTCAGCTCACTTTTGTGCACTCAGGACTCAGAAAATGTCTATTAAATGTAATTTAATTCCCCTTCAGGGGCGATCAGACCAAGGCTTCAAGGACCACATGTGGCTGCAGAAATAGCCCATAAAGAAGATGGCAGAGTTGAAAGTGGAAGGGAGGGAGGAGAGGCAGTTCCAGCCCTTAGCCCTCGATGGATGTCTACTCTACCTGTTTGGGGGGTTGGCGGGTGCATATTTCAATGTGCAAATTGTGTATTCCAAAATTTGCTGCAACTATCTCTCTCTTTCAATATGCACTGTGACTGACATTCTGCCCATCAAGAAGTGAGGTCTATATCCCTTCTCTGGAATCCAGGGCTCCTCTTGAGTTGTCACTACAGTAGACCCCCTTATTCACAGCTTTCTTATCTGTGGTTTCAGTTACCAGTGGTCACCCATGGTCCAAAAATATTCAGTAGAAAATTCCAGAAATAAACAATTCATGTTTTAAATTGCACACTGTTCTGACTAACATGATAAAATCCCGCAACATCCCATCCATCCTGCCCGAACATGCATCATCCCTTGGTCCAGCATCTCCAAGCTGTAGATGCTCCACTCATAGTCACTTAGTAGTCATCTTGGTTATCAGACTGACTGTCATGGTACCATCACAAATGAATAATGGCCCCAAAGTGCAAGAACAGTAATGACAGCAATGTGGCTATGCCAATGTGTTATGGAGCTAGAACTGGAACACTAACCAACAGCTAACTTCCTCAAGCCCATTGAACTCTTTCATCATCTGGTCTCCAAGTGACCCCCACTTTCCTGCCTGAATGTGGGCCTCTTTCTATCGTAGCTTTACTGGAGTTGTCTAAGCTGCCACTTCTTTAAGTAGCCTGAGCCAGAGCACACCCCTCTGTACTCTCCAGAGTCCAGAGTGTGCCCCACAGCAGCCCCAGTGCTCTCAGACTCAGGCACGCCATCCCAACTTGTCCCAGACCCCTGGCATGCCTCAGGGCTAATTTCCCCCTGATAACTTTCCCAAGAAACACATTTCCCATAACCATTCTAAGCCCAGAGAACTGGCTGATTTTCTGAGTAAGCAAAAAAGGAGAACTTGGTGTGAGCATCAGTGGGGACAAAAACATAAAAAATAAAGCGATAGGTTTTCACTGCAATCTGCACATTCCGTTGGCCTCTTTTGCATCAACAGAATGGACCTTTGTAATTTCCTGCATGACTGTTCTTGTAGGAGGAATGGAATGTGTCTCAAAAAGGTTAAAAGGAATATAAAATGCAAGTTTCAAACAACTTTACTTTTTGAAGTGAGGCTTTAATTCTTTCCATTTCTGTCACATAGAGGAAACACAGAGTTGTATTTCTAAGCTTGAGCACTTTAAAATTTATGAAGTTGTCAAATGCACAATATATTTCCAATTTAGATTTTCCAAAGGGAAGGCAATTAATTACAAAATAGTCAAATTTCATGCTCTGTAAAGCAGACAGTGGCTACCCATAGCTGTCAGCTGGAAGAAGTGCCCACACATGGTATTTTGCACATGTGTGGACAGTGGCTTCAAAGTTGAGGGTCACAACTGGCAAATCCATCATCACATTTCCATTTAGATTTCTTTTTCCAAAATAAACTGGTTTGAATAAGAGCTGCCACCATAGGAAAGGCCTTTAGCATAAAAAAGATTTCCCTTGCTGAGCTGGGCTGTAATACTTAGGAAATGACCTTCAAGGACAAAATGGTTCTGATTAGGTAGAGCCCCCTGCAGAAACCATCCAGATTCAGAACATGACAGAGATGTCAGAGATACTTTTGTGGCTGAATCCAGATTCCTCAGTGGGGACTGCAGCCAAGTGATGGGTTATCCTATTCTGAAGGCCTTTGAATGCAGCCAGCCCACCCAAGCATCATGCTGTAGAATGAGTGGGAAAGCCAGCCCAGAACACCAGATCCGGCCTGTTCCAGGTGCTCCCCCAGAATTTCTCGCCCCTCCGCTTTCCAGGTCCATCATTTCTCCGCCTGATCTTCTTGGCTCTCCAATTCCTTGGCTACCTACTCCAGTCCTGATACCTGCTCATGCCCTTTACCTCCTCATTTTAGGTTCTCTTCCACTGTCCACTTCCCTGGCCCTGGAAAGCGTCCATATTTCTGAGCCCAAAGAGCCTTGGTCCCACAGGACCCCAGATCGCTGGCAAAAGGACATCTGGCACCTGGACATCTTAGTGAAGTAAGGGGGATGGAAAAACACTGATATCTCACAAATTCTTCTCCAACGGGCCAAAGGAGGGGATGCCAAAAGGGCTAACCTGGACCTGCACAATGGGCTATACAGGACAGCAAATATCTGAGAGGCCCCAGCATTTGGCTGCCTTCCTATTGACGCCCTGACAATGTTGCAGTGGCAGTTCTCGAAGGCTGAGCTCATCACAGTGTCCCGGGTGTGTTTGCAGACATCCACCCAACTACTGGATCCAGGCCTGAACTGAGAAGCTCAGGACCCCCGGGCTGTTCTGTGTGGCATGGTATTCAACAGGCCTACACACTACAGAAAACAGAATAGTGACGACCCAAATAGAATAGAAGCAGGTTGGTTCTCGCCGCCCTTCCTGTGGAAATAGTGGAAAATGGCAACAAGCACGCCAGGCCAGGATGCCACTTTTCTAGTCCCCTGCCCCAATAAATCACCCACATCACTACAGTCCCAATTGGAGAGGATGGTGTAAATTCAGGTTCACATTTACAGAGAATAAAATTATTGCTTTATTCCCGGGGAGATGAATGAGAGTGACAGACTTTTCAGAGTTGTAAAAATAGATGGATGCTTTCTATAAAATAACTCACAGACGCCTACAGTAATTTACAATAGATCTGGCAGGCTGAGAGCTGGAAAGTGAAATTCTGGGTAGAACACCACACTATTTTGCAGTGGTAGAGTAAATGGTTTGGCTATTATGATAATACATTTCAGCACAACAAATATATCTCCCCTTAATAGAAATACATTAGACACCATTTATAAAAATATCAACATCGCAGTTCTGTTTCCTGAACTCTAAGTTAGACATAAATATAACACAATTTATGGATGAGGAAATCCAATTTCATGCTGTTTCAAATGCATTTTTGTTTATTACATAACTACAGTTCTCTGTGTCTGAGATAGTGTATCACATGAAATAGAAGAATGGCAATGATGTCTATCTGTGTCTACATAGGAATTATCAACATTGCATCTGTTACAAATGGAATGATTTTAGGGTATATATTCTGTACAAGCAACATCCCAAGCACCTACTACATAAGGACATCGCTACATAATCCTAGTTACTGTGCTAGCTATTCTGAGGGTGGGCGAATGAGGTATTCTAGATAAATAAATATCTAAAGTTACAGAGAGCTTTAGAGTCAAATAGATTTGAGTTGAGTTCTAGCTCTTCTATTTATTAGCTGCAAGATCTTGGACAAATTCCTTGACTTCTGTCAAGCCCAAATATCATCATCTCGGAAAATGGAATCAATAATGATTAATTCTCATAAGGCCTGGCACTGTAATAGTGCCCATCAAAATAGTTTTAAACGTTTCTCTCCCTTATTTAAATGTAATGGCATTTGTGGGAATGCAGTCTCAAACATACTACCCACTTGCTTATCTTCTTAAGAACAAATGTAGACTAACTGAATGTAGACAAACTGTGGTGTACAGTGGACATAGAGAAAGCCGGTGGGCTTTTCGCACTGTTGTTTTGCTTCTCTTCTCCCAGGTGGCCATTCTATTCTCTACTCCCTCCACTCATCAATGACAGTGCGTAGGTTTTTCTTGACACTCTCATGCCACTTTTAGAGTTTTAGGGACCTTAAATGGACATTACCCCTATCTCTTGTCTGGCTTACCTTTAGTATGCAAGGATTTACTTTAGCTTTGACAATCAATAAGACACTTTTAGTGGGGGTGTGTTTTCTTTATGCCTGGCAATTCCTGTTTTTTTTTTTTTCCAATGCTCTAGCAATAATAACAATTATACCCCCAGCCCCCACCCACTAATCAGACCCATGAGCTTGGTCACAGTGAAAGTGGGCTGGGGCAGATTCACACACAAAGCAAATCCATGTGTAGCAGCAGTCCGCACTGCAGCTTCTCTGGGAATATGGGTTGCTGGACACCAGAGAACCAAAAGCCCAAGAGGGCTCCAAGCAGAAATCAGCCTGAAAGCAGTGTGTGGCACACATACATTGCTGTGACTATACAGCACAGCCAGAGCAGTGTTTTCATAATTGCCAGAGCTTGAAAGCAACTATCCTTCAGTAGGCGAATGGATAAGTGAGCTGTGGTATATCCAGACAATGAAATATTATTCAACATTAAAAGCAAATGAATTCTCAGGTCATAAAAATATAAGGAGGAATCTTAAATGCATACCACTAAGAGAAAGAAGCCAATCTGAAAAGGCTATGTACTCTACAATGCCAACTATATGACATTCTGAAAAAGGCAAAACTATAGAGACAGTAAAAAGATCAGTGGTTGCCAAGGATTGAGGGTATGGAGATGAATTTTAGTGTAGTAAAAATACTCCGTATGATACTATTATAATGGATACATGTCATTTCACATTGGTCCAAACTCACAGAATGTACAGCAGCAGTGAACCCTAATATAAACTATGATAAACTATGGACTTTGAGTGATTATGATGTGTCAGGGTAGATTCATCTATTGTATCAAATGTACCACTCTGGTCAGGGATGTTGATAATGGGTGGGGGGTGGGCTGTGCGTGTGTTATGGGCAGGGAGTAGATGGAAAATCTCGGAGCTTCTCTCAATTTTGATGTGAACCTAAAACTGCTCTAAAAAATTGTCTTAAAAATTGACAAAACTTTAAGTCAAATAAATTTAGTCAACTAACTTGTAACCTCAGTAAAATAGGAAAAAAGTGAACTTCATTGTTCATTGTCATATAACTCTAAAATCCAATATCAAGGAGGTGGCAAAACCACACAGAGAAAAATTATTTCAAATGCCTTTAAAACAAAGTGTTGACTACACATCCCTAGTGGCAAATAGCCTAAGGACAAAGCAAACCACAAAGAAATACTAAATTTAATTCAGTCAGCTTGTTAGTTGTCATTCTTATTGGAAGCTATTATTTATATATTGTAGGATAAAGCAAATAAGAAATGATATCAATAAGAATCAGACTTATTTTTATGTTAATAAGAGATAAATATAAATCAAATAAGTGAAAATCCTGCAATTGAAAACAATTTGAATTGGAAATATTAGTGTGAAGTAATGATTTATATTCCTCTTTCTTAAAAAATCAGTAATTACCCAGCTTTGTTCCTTAAAAAGGCTTAGACACAATGACAATCCAGTAGCAATGAGCAACCTCACTGATAAGACTTTGGTCTTTAAGTACTATTTCCCCCCAGAAAAAATCGGAGCTCCTTAGAGAAATGGCTGATTCCAGGTCCAGAGCTCACAACATGAAAGATGAGATGAGAACCTCTACTGCTAAAGGCAAGGAAGCTCGGAAAAGTGGCTTTACAGGTCTTTTGCCATTTTTTATTCTTGATTTTTAGAATTTCTTACATATAACTAGAGGCCTGGTGCACAAATTTGTGCACCAGTGGGGTTCCTAGGCCTGGCCTGCGGGGATCGGGCCGAAACCGGCTCTCCAACATCCCCCAAGAGGTCCCAGATTGCGAGAGGGTGCAGGCCAGGCTGAGGGACCCCCACCAGTGCACAACCGGGGTCGGGGAGGGACTGTGGGAGGATTCCAGAGTGTGTCCAGCCCATCTTGCCCAGTCCAGATTGGCCAGACCCCAGCAACAAGCTACCCTACCAGTCAGAGCGTCTGCCCCCTGGTGGTCAGTGTGCCTCATACGGTGGTCAAACTGTCAGACACTTAGCATATTAGGCTTTTAATATATAGGATATGAATATGATTCTTTTGTCAGATGTAGGCACTGTGCATTTTTTTCCAAGTGTGTGACTTGCTTATACATTTATTAAATGTTATGTTTTGATGAGCTGAAATTTTAAAATTTAAGTCCAATTTATCACTTTTATTTTTTTTTAATTTATCTTTACTGGTGAAAGTATTACAGATGTCCTCTTTGTTGTTGTTTTTTCCCATTGACCCCACTCAACCCCACACCCACCCCTCCCAGGCCCTCACCACACTATTGTTTGTGTCCATGGGCTATGCATATCCTATGTAATAAAAGCCCTGTGACTGAAATGGCGGAATGACCAGAATGACCGTGGCCCTTTGCCCAGTTTGCCCCCCCCCCAGCGGGGACCCCCCCCCAATCCGGGGGCCCCATCAGGGCAAGGCAGCCGTCCCCCTCCCATGCACCAGGCCTCTATCCTATATAATAAAAGGGTAACATGCAAATTGACCCTAACAGTGGAACAACCAGAACGACCGCTGGACCAGTCACTATGAGGCGCACTGACCACCCTTTGGTCCTTTTCCCTAGCTGGCAGACTCCGATCGCCTGATGGTGAACGGGGAACCGGGGTGGGTGGCAGGGCCAGCAAGCAGACGGGAACAGCCAATTTCTTGGTCCCTTCCCCCGGCCGTCAGGCACCAATCACCGGATAAGTGAACGGGGTGCTGGGGGTGGGTGGTGGCCGGGGGCAGGGCCGGCTGCGGGCAGCTGGGGAAGATGGCCCTGATCACAGGCCAGCCCTAGGGATCGTACCCGTGCACAAATTTCATGCGCTGGGCCTCTAGTATGCATATAAATTCCCGTTAATCTCTCCCTACCTTCCCTCACTTTAAAAAATTGTTAGTTTCTCTGTATCTAGTCCAAGAAAATGATTGCCAACTTCAAGATATTCTTTTTATTTTTTTCAAGGTCTTTATGGGTCATATACCTAAATGTAAAGCTTCTAGAAGAAAATAGACAAGCCATAGATCAATATGAATTCACAGCACATGTATCTGAAAAAGAAATAATTTTCAGAAAACATAATAAAGACCTATAAATGAGCAATGCAATGTTTTAAAATGGGCAAAAGAAGGTGTACAAATTACCCATAAATACAAGAAAAGGTGTTCAATATCATTAGTCATCAAGGAAATGTAAATTAAAACTACGCTGAAGTGCCACTTAAAACCTATTCGATTCTTTATTGTTGAAATAAACACTGACAATACCAAATACTGGCAAAGATGTGGAACACCTGGTACTCTTATACAGCAATGAAGAGCAAGAAATGGTACAGACATTTAGATACCTCTTTGAGAGTTTCTTAAAAAGTTAAACACCTATCACCCCTATATTCTAGCCATTCAATTCCTTGGTATTTATCCAAGAAAAATCAAAACATATGTCCAATAAAGACTTTGGAACAAATGATCATAACAGTCCCAAACTGGAAACAACATAACTACCCTTAAGCAAGAAAATAACAAATTATTGTGTATTCACACAATGGAGTACTTCTCAGCAATGAAAAAGAATGAGTTGCTGATATATACAACAACATGGAGGAATCTTAGAAACATGATCTTAGTTGGAAGAGTAACTTATAAGTTATGATAGTTATTATATAATAACTATTAAGTTATTATGTGAAAACCTAGCACAGACACAACTAACATATGGTGATTAAAATCAGAAAATGGCTGCCTGGAGGGGGAAGTGTGGAGAAGTAGAACTGATGAGAAAGGGGCAAAGGGGGGTTTTTGATGCAATGGAAAGTTCAGTATTATGTTTTAGGAGGTGATTATAGGGCTGTATATAACTCATGAGAAACCCATTAGACTGCAAATCTGTGTATTTTATTGTAATAAATAAGGCTTTGATAAAAACATATATAGAATGGGCAAAAATTGAGTAATGACTATAATTGATTTAGATAAATAACATTTTTTTTAAAACTTTGAGTCCATAATATTATTGGAAAAATAAAATCTCATTGGTTACTTTGGAGGTTGCTATGGTATTGACTCATTATTCTAAAACTGTTTAAATAAAAACAAGGAATCAAGCATTTATCCTGCCTTTCCTGTTTAAACTGTATTTCAGAGGATCCAAATAATGGATGAGGGTGAGTTCTTTATAATAGCAGAATCACAGCTTATAAATGCAGAATGAATATAGAATGTAAAAATCACTATTTTGTAGGCCCTGATGAAATACAGATCTAAGCAATGACCATTAGTGGCTGCTAAAACCACTGGGTGAAAGGTTGATGGAGAATTTTATAAAGGATGAATTGGGCTGAGAGTACGTGGCCCCACTGTTGAATCTAAACATAACTAACAGTCAGATAACCCGATGTTATGTATCTCCTGATGTAATTCGATAGGAAGTTTACAGCACCACCTAAAGTATTCTTACCAGGAAATAAGGAAGGAAGGAAACTGAGTCTAATCATCCTTCCAGATATAGTTACAGCTTAGAGAAAATGGAGATTAGAAGAAGATGTCAAAGGCATCAAGAGGAATCAATCAATTTGCCATATTCAGATTGTGCAAAATTTTATAGAACAAATGACTTGGTGTCTTCAACAAAGGAATGACATAAGAAAATAAAGATGAGGGGAAATGTTAAAGATTAAAAGGTACTTAAGTGACATATCAACCTATTGAAATGTGTGGACCTTGTTTGAAACCTTATTTGAACAAATCAATTATAGATAGATAGATAGATAGGTAGATAGATAGATGATAGAGAAATCTCAGAAACTTTTGAGAAATATTTTTGAAAAACATGAACTGGGTATAAGTAACTTTATGTTGAGCCTATGTTTTAAAAAGTCTTTATATGTTAGCAATGCACTCTAAATGTTTATAGGTGAAATATGGGGATTTGCTTTTTTTTTTAATCCTCACCCAAGGATACATTTTTCATTGATTCTGGAGAGAGAAAGGGAAAGGTGGGGAGGGTGTGGAGAGACAGAGAGAGAGAGGCATCAATGTGTGAGAGAAACATTGCTGATTGCCTTCTGCACGCACCCTGACCGGGGATTGAACCTGAAACCTGGGTAAATGCCCTGACTGGGAATCAAACCCATGACTCTTCAGTGCCCGGGATGATGCTCTAACCAACTGAGCCACACCAGCCAGGGCTGGGAATTTCTTTTTAAAAAGCTGAGGAGCAGTAGTTGAAAAACACATAAAATGTTGGTATTTGTTGAAGTTGAATGAGTAGGAGATTGGGTTCATTAGACTGTTCTATTTTTGTGTATGTTTTAATTCTCCATAATTAAATGTTAAATTAAAATAAGAGAAATTAACATAAAATATAATTACTGAATTCTTCATTCTCCAATTTGTTTTGAGGGGAAAAAATAACAAGAAACAAAATAAGCTAAACCCCCTCATCCACTCAGGGTGCAAGTCCCAGCCTTTACAAAATTAGCATCAAAGGATTTTAGAAACCGTGGAAGCCATTTTATTCTACATTGACATCCCATTGCTGACTGTTTTTTGGAAAGTCTCTTGAGGAAGGTTTATTTGATGTGTGTGTGTGTGTGTGTGTGTGTGTGTGTGTGTGGTGTACATGCATGTGTGTATTTTTGTTTTTGCAGCTTTCTACACGAGTCTATTTTTCTTGTTTAACAGGCTGACAATACATTTCAATCAAGATACAAAATGGCCCTGCTATCTAATGCCGGAATTGATTACCTTTCTCCTGCTCTTTCTGTGTCCTATAAAGCAGTTCTGCACATGGGATGTCACACAGCAGTGAATGCTGGGAGAGCAAGGTATCACTAAATACGTTCAAACTTTACAGGGAGGTGGCTCATCAGCTGGGCTCTATGGGGCCTCCCCATCTCCTTTAGGGAGGTGCCACAGAAACAAGCAGGCGAACACAGTAGGGCTGGGTGAGCAGCTAGGAATCCCATGTACCTGCATGAAATTGGAATATGGAGCCCAGATGTGAAAGTTCTAAACATCTTAAAAAACTAAGCTCTTCTCCCAAAAATATCCTATCTAATAATAGACAAACATGGTAATTAACCATACCTCCGCTACGCTTCCCATTGGCTAATCAGCAGGATATGCAAATTAACTGCCAACCAAGATGGCGGCCGGCAGCCAGGCAGCTGAAGCAAACATGAGGCTTGCTTACTCCAGTGATGGAGGAAGCCAAGGTTCCCGCCTGTCGCAGCCCAGCTCTGAGCTGCACTCTAAGCAACAATGTTGCAATTATAGAAGCTAAACCAACCCCAGATACCTGCTTTCGGCCAGCCGGCCTCGGAGCTGGAGCCGCAACAAAGTTTCAATTACAGAAAATAAATAAATCCCAGAATGAAAAAGAAAAAAGAAAAAAAGGAGAGACTGGGAGCTTCAGTTGCAGGCCTGGCCCGCCTGAAATCAGCCCTCAGCCCCTCATCCAGGCTGGCCACGCACCCCAGTGGGGACCCCCACCCTGAAGGGGGTGTGGGCAGCCTGAAAACAGCCCTCAGCCCCTCATCCAGGCTGGCCAGGCACCCCAGTGGGGACCCCCACCCTAAAGGGGGTGCAAGCAGCCTGAAAACAGCCATCAGCCCCTCACCCGGGCTGGCCAGGCACCCAAGAGGGACCCCCACCCTGATCTGGGACACCCTTCAGGGCAAACCAGCCGGCCCTGACCCGTGCACCAGGCCTCTATCCTATATAGTAAAAGGGTAATATGCAAACTGACCCTAACAGCAGAAAGACTGGGAATGACTGGTCACTATGACACACACTGACCACCAGGGGGCAGACGCTCAATGCAGGAGCTGCCCTCTGGTGATCAGTGCGCTCTCACAGTGGGGAACTCTGCTCAGCCACAAGCCAGGCTGATGGCTGCCAGTAGAGCGGTGGTGGTGGGAGCCTTTCCTGCCTCCTCAGCAGCGCTAAGGATGTCCGACTGCAGCTTAGGTCTGCTCCCCGCTGGCAAGTGGACATCCCCCGAGGGCTGCCGGGCTGCCAGAGGGATGTCTGATTGCCATCTTAGGCCCAATCCCCCGGGGAGCAGGCCTCAGCCAGCAGGTGGTCATCCCCCAAGGGGTCCCAGACTGAGAGAGGGTACAGGCTGGGCTGAGGGACCCCCCCTCCAAGTGCACAAATTTTTGTGCACCGGGCCTCTAGTTTCATAATAAAGGACAAAGAGTCCTCAACTTTAAAAACCCACTATTTCCCTAACTCTTCAGTTCTTTAGGTGTAGCATACATGGCAACTCCCTGCTGTTAGCCACTGGTTCAAATCATACAAGGGATCAGCATGTCCTAGCTCCTTTAAGTCAGCCAAATGCTAGGCACCGAGGTCCAGCAGATACCAGAGTGGAATGGCAAACACCCTGCACTTGTCCTGGAACCCCTCTACCAATTCCCTTGACATCACACTGCCAGGTCACAGAGGACTGCTACTCCTCAAACCCAAAGTCTATAAAATGGAACTTCTCCAGCTCCACCTAAGACCTTCTTCTCTGCAGGTGTTCTCAAACTGAATCCACCTAGGTGCCCAGAAACCTGGAGGTTTCCTTCCATTCTCCTCTCATTCATTCCTCACATTCAATTGGCCATACCTCCTAAATGGCGCTCACCTTCATCCCCTGTTCTCCATGCCTACTGTTGCTAAGTCCAACTTTGGGTACTTACATGCACTCTTCTCTCAGCTGCCATAAACTCACCCTCCAGGGCACTCCTTCTCCATCTCCTTTCCAGCTGCTCCTTTCATGCCTTACATGTTACTTTTATCTGGACTTCTGTCTCACCCCTCCTCCCTTCTTTAGGCAACCTTTTTTCTCTCATGACTTCAAATATGATCTATGTGCCACTGATGGCCAAATCTATCTCAAGTTTTCTCTCCTTAGCTCAATCCCTACACAGCCAATTGCCTACTGGATGAGCTGGAGTGTCTCAGAAATTACAGACTCACCATATCTAAACCTTCTCCAAACCTCCTCTAGTGTTGTCCTTACCTCAGATAATAGCACTAGCATCTCCCAGTTGCTCCAGTGAGCAACTTGGGAGTCAGCCTTAACCCTACTTTCCTTTAAAATTCTGTTTCTGAATTTATCTATTTCTCTCCCACTGCCTCAACCATAGTCCAAGCTCTCTCAGTGCCCTTCTTCTGAGTCTACTGAGTTATATAATCCATTCTCCACATAGCAGTCATAATGATCCATTAATTTATTTTAAAAAGCCTGATGACCCTACTCCCCTTAAATTTCTTCAAAGGAGTGGGTGGTGAGCATATGGTACTATATGTATATTCAGGGTGTCCCCCATAATATATACACATTTTAACAGCTGATTGTTCAATTGATGTTTCTTTCTTTTCAGATTTAACCCACTGAAATTAATAATTATTCAAAGTGTGTATATATTTTTTATTTTATATATATGTGTGTGTGTTCTTTTTTTTTTTCAAAATGTTCACATAGAGCCGAAACCGGTTTGGCTCAGTGGATAGAGCTCTGGCCTGTGGACTGAAAGGTCCCAGGTTCGATTCCGGTCAAGGGCATGAACCTGGGTTGCGGGCACATCCCCAGTAGGAGATGTGCAGGAGGCAGCTGATCGATGTTTCTAAATATCTATCTCTCTCCCTCCCTCTCTGTAAAAAATCAATAAAATATATTTTTTAAAAAATGTTCACATAGATCCTTCCACTACATCTAACATGTTTTCCTCTTCCTTTCTTGCTCCAGCCATATGGAATTTCCACAGTTCCCCGACACGTTTTCCTCTGAGAATCCTAAACCTTTGCACATTTTTTTCCTCTTTGACTAAAATAATCTTTTTCTTTTTTAAACCACTTTATTGAGCTATGATCAAGACACAAAAAAATCAACTTGATGAGTTTGGAGGTAAGTGTACACCTGTGAAGACATCACCACAATCTATGCTATAAATACTGGTATATTCATCACCTCCAGAAGTTTCCTCCTCCACTCTTTATTTATTACTAGTAGCTCGGTTCACGGATTCGTGCACCAGTGGGTGGGAGTTCCTTGGCCTGGCCTGTGGGGATCGGGCCCGAAACCGGCTCTCGGACATCCCCCGAG
This sequence comes from Myotis yumanensis, assembly GCF_028538775.1. NCBI lineage: Eukaryota > Metazoa > Chordata > Mammalia > Chiroptera > Vespertilionidae > Myotis > Myotis yumanensis. Next base: position 86,006,212 of record NW_027223755.1, on the reverse strand, counting down.
GAGCCCTGGATTGTGAGAGGGTGGTTCTTGGGTGACGCACCCTGTAATTGGGCTCCCTCCTCTTTTCTCCCAATATTCTGTCACTTTCTATATCTGTCTCGCTTCTTTCATCTCACTTTACCTTAAGCTTGGCAGTAATTGACAACTTGTGGGCATTTAGCTGCAAAATGCAATTATTTAGCAAACAGGATTTACTTAACCTGGAATCTAGTTGGCCTAAGGCAGGACCCTGCTCAGTGTCAGGCTCCCTCCCAGGCCCTTCTGCCCAGGCAGAGGCTTGTGTCAGCAGGAACCTCCTTCTTCCCACCTGAGCTGCTCCTTCACCTCCTTCCCTTCCTGGAAGTTGCCTGCTGGTGCTACTGTCCGCTTGGAAGGAGGAAAGCAGTGGCTAGTTTCCCAGCTGAGAGTGGTAGCAGGAAAATTTGCTGCCTCCACTGGAAATCAATATTAAGTGGATGGGCTGGCATGGGTGCCAGACATCAGGGCCACAGCCAGTAGGTCCTGCATATCTCATTATTTAGCTAATCGAGTTGAAAGTTTCTATAAGAGCCAGACCCATGACCTCTGCAATGGGCTAGAGGCCCGGTGGGGAGCCAGACCTGAAGTGGGGAACCCATGGGCTAGAAGCCCAGTGCACGTATTGGTGCACCAGTGGGGTCCCTTGGCCTGGCCTGTGGGTATCGGACTGAAACCAGCTCTCCAACATACCCCGAGGGGTCCCAGATTGCAAGAAGGTGGTTCTCGGGTGACGCACCTTGGAATCGGGCACCCTCCTCTCTGGTTCCGGGTGCATCACCGGAGAACCGCAGCTGCCAAGCCACTGCAACTTAGCAGCTCCTGTGTTGAGCATCTGCCCCCTGGTGGTCAGTGTGCATCATAGCTACCAGTTGGACAGTAGAAGGGTCAGCGAGTCACTTAGGCATATATATATATATATATATATATATATATATATATATATATATAATTTTTACTACTACCAGATTATTACTATTTTGTGACAACACAAATCATATAACTATTTCAGTAGATGCAGAAAAAGCATTTGACAAAATTCAATATCCATTCATGATAAAAAAAAACTCTTAAATTAGATATGGAAGAAATATACCTCAACATAAGAAAGCCCACAATATATAATAAGTCCACAACTAAGATCATACTCAATGGTGAAAGTTTGAAAGCTTTTCCTCAGAGAGTGGGAGTAAGGCAAGAATATTCACCTTCACTACCCTCATAACATAATACTGAAAGTTGTTGCCAGAGCAATCAGGCAAGAAAAAGAAATGAACAGCATCATAACTGGAAAGGAAGAAGTAAAATTATCTCTAGTTGCAGATGACATAATTATATATATAGAGAGAAAATTCTAAAGACTCCACCAAGAAACTGTTAGATCTAATCACGAATTCAGTAAAGTTGTGGGATGTAAAATTAAATCATAAAAATCAGTGTTTCTATATACTAACACATTTTCTGAAAAAGAAATGATCCCACTTATAATAGCATCAAAAACAATAAAATACTTAGGAGTTAACTTAATCAAAAGGTGAAAGATTTCTACTCTGAAAACTATAAGGCATTGATTTTAAAAATTGAAAACACAAATAAATGGAAAGGTAGTATGTGTTCATAGACTGGAAGAATTAATATTGTTAAAATGTCCATATTACCAAAAGCCATCTATAGATTCAATGCAATCCCCATCAAGATTGCAATGGTATTTTTTACAGAGGTAGAAAAAAAATCCTAATATTTATATGATACCACAAAAGAGCCCAAATTGCCAAAGCAAGCCTGAGAAAGAAGAGAAGAGTGGGAGGCATCACACTTCCCAATTTCAAACTATAATATAAGGTGATAATAATAAAAATGGTATGATGCTGGCACAAAAACAGACAAATAGATCTAGAGAAAAGAATTGATGGTCCAGAAATAAACTCAAGCATATATGGTTAACTAATATTTTACTAGGGAGTCAAGAATACTCAATGTAGAAAGGAAATTCTCTTCAATATATGGTGTGGGACAACTGGATATTCACATGCAGAAGAATAAAACTGGACCCCTATCATACACCACTCACAAAAATAAACTTGAGATGGATTAAAGGCCTAAATGTAAGACCAGAAACCATGAAACCCCTAGAAGAAAACATAGGGGGGGGGAAAGCTCCTGGACATGGTTCTTGGCAATGATTTTTTGGATATGACACCTGAAGCACAAGAAAAATAAAAAAAATAAAAAGCTTTTGCCCAGCAAAGAAACAAACAACAAAGTGAAGAGACAACTTACAGAATAAGGAAAGTATTTGCAAACGATACATATGATAAGAGGTTAATATCTATATATATAAAAGGCTAATATGCAAAGTGTCCCCTCAGGAGTTTGACCAGGAGACCGGGAGTTCAATTGCTCTCTATGATGTGCACTGACCACCAGGGGGCGGCACAACAAAGGAAGGCCCTGGCCAGCAGTCAGAAGGCCCCGATCAGCCCTGTTCACTTGCCAGGCCTAGGGCTTGTACCCCTCGTTCAAATTATAAAAAGAACTCATACAATTCAATAGCAGAAAGCCAAATAATCCAATTTTTAAAAATAGGCAAAAGATCTGAATAGACATTTTTCAAAGAAGATATACAAATGGCCAATAGATACCTGAAAAGATGCTCAACATCACTAGTCATTAGGAAAACATAAATCAAAACCACAATGAGATATCACCTCACATCTGGTAAATGGTTGTCATCAAAAAGACCAAAAATAAATAAATACGGGCATGGATGTGGAAAAAAAGGGATCCTGATGCACACTGTTAGTAGTGTTGTAAATTGGTACAGCCACTATGGAAAATAGTATAAAGCATCCTCAAAAAATTAATAACAGAATTACCATATGATCCAGCAATTCTACTTCTGGGAATATGTCCAAAGAGAATGAAAACACAACTTGAAAAGATATCTGCAACCCTATGTTCATAACAGCATTATACACAACTAGAGGCCTGTTGCATGAAAAGATTCGTGCAATAGGCCTTCCCTTCCCCTGGCTGCTGGCACCGGTTTTCCTCTGGCACCCGGGACCCAGGCCTTTGCTCTGGCCGGAGCCACCTCCAAGCCTCTCATGGCTCCAGCGGCGCCTCCAAGCCTCTCACGGCTCCAGCAGCCGGAGTCGCCTTCAGTCTTTGCTCCGCCACTTCACACCTATGTATGCAAATTAACCGCCATCTTTGTTGGCGGTTAATTTGCATATCTCGCTGATTAGCCAATGGGAGGTGTAGCGAAGGTATGGTCAATTTCAATCTTTGTCTATTATTAGATAGGATAGTCAAGACATGGAAGCAACTGAAGTGCTCACTGCTGGATGAATGAATATATATAAAGCACGCAATGAAAAATTATGCATTCATAAAAAATGAGGAAATCTTGGCATTTGCAACAATATGGGCGGAACTTGAGGATACTAAGTGAAATAAGTCAGTCAGAGAAAGACAAGAACTATATGATCTCACTTTTATATGGAATCTAACAAAAACACACACCCCAAAAACAAACCCCCCCCAAATTCATAGAAAAAGAGACCAAATTTGTTGTTACCAGAGGCAGAGGGTGAGGGGAGAGGAGATTGAAGAAAGGTGGTCAAAGGTACAAACATTTACTAGGGATATAATGTACAGCATGAGGACTACAGGTACTGCTGTATGATGTGTATGGAAGTTGTTAGGAGAGTAAATCCTAAGAGTTCTCATACAAAGAAAAAAAATTCTTTCTTTTTTCTTTCTCTTTGTACTGTATCTATACAAGATGGATGCTAAATAAATATATTGCAGTAATTACTTCACAATATATGTAAGTCAAACCATCATGCTGTGCATCTTCAACTGATACAGTGATGTATGTCAATTTGTTCTCAAAATAAATAAATAAATAAAAAGATTTTTTAAAGAACATTACAAAATATCTACCCTCTTAGCAAGTTTTTTAAGTATATAATAAGTATTACCTCTAGGCACGAGGCCCACACAGTAGATCTCTAGGACTTATTCATCTCGCATGACTGTAACTGCCTGGAATATTCCTACTCCCACACTCCTCTCCCACACTCTGTCTACCTAAATTCAACTCATTTTTAAAGTCTTAAACATCTTTTCCTTAGGGAGGCTCATCCCAACACTCTAGACTAGATAATTTCCCCTTGATATATTCTCCCATAGCATCCCCCATCCTATCTTTTCATACTCATCACATTGATAATTATCTGTTAAATGAATGGATTTTCTGCCTGCCCGTGCCTATCTACAGTGGTATCCGCAGTGAAAGTGCCTGCTGCAGTAGAGACGGCACTCAACACGTCTTCCTCATAGTCAAAAGCATTCGACTGACCTGTTGGCCACATGTAATATATGCATCCAGATTAAAGTCCAGTCTGTGAAACCCAAAAGCCTATTCTATCCCCAGACAAGAGTAGAAACTTTGCTCTGAATTTTAACACATACGTACTCTAAACCTGCACTATGAAGACATGCACACAGCCATATATGACCAATGCCAGCAGCGAAGGGAGAACCAAAGCCACAATCAATCTAGAGATTAGGAAAAAGAAACAAAATTCCAAAACATACCCTCGAGACCTGAGAATTGGGGGATATATACAACCCAGTCTGAGTCCCCTCCAGGAGTGACAGTTTTCCAATCAAAACATTCACCAGATGTAGCAAACCATTATGCTGTGCACCTTCAACTGAGCCCAAGAGTTCCAAATGGAAGACAGAGGTCACAGGAGGCTTCTGGGCATTGGGGCCCTGATGTCAGGGGCTTCAGAGAGGGCAGGGACTCTATCCCGATTAAGATGGATGCTGGAGGGTGAGTCTCAGACCCACAGACAGAGGAGAGGCTGGGGATCAAAGCACCCGTCTCATGTTTCTGCGTGAGCTAAGACATCTATATTCTCTCGTCCCCAGATATCAGCACTCCTGGTTCTTGGACTTTCAGACTCAGACTGGGACTGTATCTATCCCCCGATTTCCAGGGCTTCAGTTTCAGGCTGAATTACACCACTAGCTTCTCAGAGATAAGAGACAAGGTGAGCAAGAGATGGGACAGAAGAGATCAATGTGAGTTCATTTGGGGGTATGGAGTTTTCTGAATGATCCCTCTGAAGGAGGCAATTCTCCAAATCTATTGATGAAGCTATCCTGATTGGCGTAGAGACTCTGAGCACCCCAGCCTGTGGGTGACCCTTTAGATCTTCAATGAGTTGAGCTCAAGTGGACTGGGCTGGGCAAGGTGGCAAGGATGCCCATCTTGGACCCACCTGAGTCCTAAGAATGGCATCCCAGCTCTTCAAAAAAAAATGGTGTGGCCCAGGGCATCCAATTATGCAACTAGCAGTTGTGGCACCCAGGTCTTACTCTGCTTTTAAAATATATATATTATTGATTTCAGAGAGGAAGGAAGAGGGAGAGAGAATCATTGATCGACTGCCTCCTGCACGCCCCACACTGGGGATCAAGCCTGCAACCAGGGCATGTGCCCTGACCAGGTATCCAACTGTGACCTCCTGATTTATAGGTTGACACTCAACCACTGAGCCATGCCCGTTGGGAAAAATCTGCTTTTTAAGAATATTATTGTTACTCTGTACAAATTAATATATATATATATATATATACTTCCTTTTCCCCTAATTTGCCAGGATAGGAGTCTGAATGCATTGACTGAGACTATTGTGGAGCATCGGCAAAAACTGCACCCAGGAGAAGGCCCTCAGGCTAGGATGGGCCAGGTAAGGTTATCACACCTGTGCATCCCACACCCACATGCTTACTTATCTCCATCTCCATTGTGGGTCCTTGGCCTCATAAATATTTTTAACAGCCATGTATACACACATGAATCTTTTCTTTTACTCAGTCCTCGAGCGTCCTGTTCAAGTTAAGACATTTTCTGATAGTTGTAGGATCTGACAGCGCCTTTCTATTGTCTTCCATTAGGAACAGCTATGCGACAGGGTTCAGCAGTCTTGCCTGTCACTCTTTTACATGAGGGTTCAGAATAAGTAGTGCCTTTTCTTCCCAAAGAAGACTGATATACCAGGGAAGTCTGAAGCCACCTGATTGATTTTACTACACTTAAAAGTGATCTATCTGCTCTTCTGTCCTTGGAGATTTTTTTTTCTTCCCATGTAGATATGTTACAGTAATATGCCTCGTTAAAGGTTTCTGATTAATGTTACTCAGAACAAGATGAAACCTTTCCATTTCTAACCTCATTTATTTTCTTGGTCCTGGGAAGCTTTTCTTCCCCTTCACGGTATTGTATCGATTGTTTTGGTCACAGGCAAGCTGCCTTTCATCTGAGCGACAGCCGGAAGTCAGCCTTCAGCCTCAGTGACACTGTCTATTCTTCCTATTTTTGTGACACTCTACTTACTGAGGAATCAAAAAGTAATGAAAAATGTCAGAGACTAGTTAGAAACATTGCAGATGGACCTATTTCTTGGTGAAAAAAAAAATCCCAAAGAAAGTATGGTATGCACATATTGAAATCTTCCCACTTAAGCATAGGATTCTGTATCGTTTCTCCTAGCTAATTTATATAAATGTATATGTGCCCACTGTGTTCAAATTATATATGCGTGTAAAAGATTACAAAAAGCTCGAAGTTTTTTCAAGCTGTGGGGATGGCTTTCTTAAAAATGTATTTATTATTCCCCCTATTTGTGCTCTAAGCATTATAAAATAGCACAAAATGAAAAGAGAAATACTATATGACTGGTAATCAAAGCAGCTTACATAGATCTCCAGGTAAAAGGGAGCCCTGTCCAGGAACCGACAATCACTTAGTCCAGACACCTGCATACTAAGCTAAGGAGGAAGTAGGTATTGTTACCTAAGGGTTGGGGGCTGTGCTGTGTGGGCTGGGAGTGAGGAGAAGGGACTCCCTGTGGGCCCGCAATGGCCATGGGGACACCTGGAGGAGGGCCTTGAAACATGTGAACTCTCACCTGGGATCCTTTCTGAGAAAAGTATATATTTGCTAAGAAGCTGACTATGGTCAAGGTGTACATCCAGGAGCACTTAAGCTTGGCCATGTGACAGAATCCCCTGGAAGGCTTGTTAAAACACAGGTTTCTAGACCCCACCCAGAGTGTCTGATGTAGGGGGTCAGGGGTGGGGCCTGAGAATCTGTATTTGTAACAAGTTCCCAGATTAAGTCGATGCTGCTGGTCAGGGACCACACCTTGAGAACCACAGGATAGTGTGTAGACGGTGGCTCTGAAGACCCTGAACCCAGGCCTTGGTCTTTATGGCATCAACAGCACTCAACTCTGCTTTAAGAATGGGCAGAAAACAGGCTTCTATGGAGTCAGCTTGCAGCTCACAAAAGGACACGGTCAATGGGGAGAGGCATAAACCTTTCCCGTCTCCAGCATGGATGCTGGTTGTGCTTGGGTGTACAATAAGAGGCAGGCCATTGCACGTGAGGGTGGTATCTACCCTGATCCATCTGGGGAAGCCAAATTGCTGTAGAGAAGACAAGCCAGCCAGAGAGCAGACGCTGAGGCTGCCTACTCCAACTGGTTCACAAAGGAGTGTGCGGAGTGGAACTGGTTGGCTCCTCAGCTGACGGTCCAGGGGCTTTGGTGTACTGGGCTGTGCTTTGAGGTGGAGATGGAGGGCCCTTCGCCTTCTTCGGGGATGGGGGCAGCCACACAGGACTCACTTACCACCATCACCTTTGCTAAGCAAATGCTTTGCAAGTGTGGGAAGACCAACATCTTTTTTTTAAAAAATATTTTTTAGAGAGAAAAGAAGGGAGAGGGGAGAGGGAGAGAGAGAAACATCCATGTGAGAGCGAGACATTGATTGGCTGCCTCCTGCACACCCCCTACTGGGGATTCAACCTGTAACCCACACATGTGCCCTGACTGGCAATTGAACCAACAACCTTTCAGTGCACAGGACAATGCCCAACCAATTGAGCCACACCAACCAGGGTAAGGGAGACTACATTTTAGCAAGCCTTAGCAGTGTGTTCCACTGTCAAATCCTCGGTCACCCCACAACACAGCCTACAGTGGCAATCAATCCTGGAGTCCCACCTGTACTTATAACCCTCCCCCTATGCCCCTGCCTCCATAGGGACAGTGCTCTACCCATCACCCTGTTCTCCCCTATGTTGGTAATGAGGTCTTACCCTTCATTGGCTTCCTTCTCACAGCATATAGAGACATTCCAACCCCTCTTATCTTAAAAATGAAACTTAAAAAACCTCAACTCTCTCAATGCAGGGCTTCCTCCAGCTCCTTCCTTTCACAGATAAGTGCCTGGAACCAGTTATTACCTCTTGATAAACCATCAACTTGTTCCAATCAGGTCTGTCTCCACCACTCCACTGCTTCTACTCAGTTAAATTCCCAACAGGTATTTATTCAATCATTAATCTAACAGATGTCTATTGAGCCATGTGCCAAGCCTGGTTCTACATGTTGGGATGCAAGATCTGTGTCCCACAGAACTTGCAATCAGAAAGGGGAAGATAGAGAAAAACAATACGCATACATGATACATAAGTAAATTCTGTGGCATGCTAGAAGTGGATGAGAGCTAAGGAAAAAAACAACAGAGCAGCACAAGGAGGGATGAGGTGGGAGCAGGGCCAAGTTCAACATGCTAGGTCCAGATCTGTGTCTGCAATTAAATTCAAAACAGATGAAAGACAGCGTATTAACTATGATAACATATTGGATTTTTAATTGCCGGACTTTACAAAGAAATCTCATGCAAATTCCATTGAGGAAAGAACCCTGCCTGGAATTGAAAGCACAGGAAGAGGAAGAGTCTGCGATCTCCAAAAGGGAGCGATTTTAGGATCCAGAGAGGGTCCCCATCATTTCCTTCACGCATGTAGCCTGGCCATTCATTACACCACATGGGCACAAAGTCTTTCATTCAACAAAGGGGACTCAGGTGTTGATGAGGGGCTGCTGGGGTGTCTTAAAGGTACTGAGCAGCTAGGGCTAAACCAATGAAATCACAAACAGAGCAGGCTTTGATTAGGGATAGGGATTCTGCACTGGGTACCTGCCTGGTAGAACAAAATCGAGAATACAACAGGAAGGTGGAAGAAATGCAATAAACTTAAATCCTTACCATTGTGTCCTGGGTCATTTCCAACAAGAGTACTTTCCAGGGGCTTAGGTATGCAAAAGCTCAGGACAGGGGGCAACAGACACAGGGGCATCGGCAGGAAGGGCGTCCTCCCAGCACTCATTCCTTGCAATGTGGAGAGAGACTTGCACTAGGCAGGAGTAGCAAGTCTACTGCTAAGAGGCTGACAGGGCCTAAAGGTGTACCTTACCAGTTGGGGGGTGGTCATTTATCTTAACTTTAAAAAGAGGAGGTTGGAATATATCAATGTGTCCAATTTTTTTTTTTCAGTGGAATTCTCTTTTCAAACAAAATCTTAAGCAAAACCCATATACAACATGTCTAACAGTGGAAGTGATCTGGCTTAGGGCCCAGCAAGAGGCCCATTCTGCATTCTTCTCACTCCCCGACCCTGTCATTCTCTTTAGAAGCATTTCTGAGACAAGGGAGGGTCCCACAGAACATGGCCTTGCTCTTCTCTGGCATCTTGTGATTCTACAATGTACATAAACTATCAAAATTCATAGAATGGCAATACTAACTTAAGGAGTAATTTAATTTTAAGACAAATGTAAGGAGAGAATGAAACTGGAAGAGAATAGGAAATAAATTCTGTGGCTAATGTCCAGAGTGAGTCACTGAGGCATGGAATAAATTATTCAACTCTTTGAAAGGGAAAGCCCAGGATTTCCTGTCGAAAGAGGGGTGACAATCTTGCTGGAACATCCTCAGGGACAGGGGTGGGATGAAGGAATCTGTCATTCACCAGCTAAGGAAGCTTTAGATATACATTAAGATGACCAGGCAGCTCTGCTCACAAATGTGAACAAGAGTAAATGTCGCCATGTCACAAACCTTGATTCCAAGTTCGATGTTTTCTCCTCCATACACATCCATCCCAGGGTCCAGGAGACCGATTTCACCAAAGAACTTCCTGTTGACTACGAAGGAACAGCCAATCATTGCTGGTGTCCTGTGGGAGAGAGAGACGCTAAAGTCAAAGTCATCACATATACACACACACTGGAATTTTATTCAGCTACTAGAAAAAAGGAAATCCCACCATTTGCATCAATATGGATGGGGCTTGAGGGCATTATACCAAGTGAGCTAAGTCAGACAGTGAATGACAAATGTTCTCACATGTGAAATCTGAAAAAAAAAAAAAAGCCAAACTTGTAGAAACAGGGGGAATTTTAGTTACCACGGACTGGGAAGTGGGGGAAATGAGGAGATGTTAGTCAAAGGGTCTAAACTTGCAGTCGGAAGATGAGTAAGTTCTGGATATCTGATGTATAGCATAGTGATTATAGTCAACGATACCATATTATAAACTCCAGAGTTGCTAGGAGACTAGATCTTAAATGCTCTCACCACAAAAGGAAATGATGATTATGTGATGTAATGGAGGTGTTAGCTAATGCAATGGTGGTAATCACATCGCAACATATACATGAACCAAATCAACATGTTGTGCACCTTAACTTACACAGCGTTATATGTCAACTATATCTCAATTTTTATAAAAGATGCTAAAGTCATCAGCACCAGAAGCCCATCACAGGCACCATCCTGTGGGGGTGGTTCCACTCTGGCCAATGGAATAACTTGGGGCTTGGTTCCACTCTGGCCAATGGGATAACTTCCTGAAGGCCTCAGTGCCCATACCCCCATTCTCCATAAAGCTATGTTTTAGCTTCAGTCAAACTATGGGACCCAGAGCACCTACGGATAACCCGGCACCTTTGCAGCTTGAACAAGAACAGGTCTCACATGTCATGTGAAGTCTGCAAGCATGGAGAGACTGGTTCTCACTGCATGTCTGGGGACGGCTGTGTGACAGGATGGGCGCATGGGCAGTCTCAGAGAAGCTCAGAGGAGAAGAACAGATGTGTCTATCTCCTGTCCCAGGAAGAAGGGCTTTACCAGTTGGGGACATGAAGGGAAACTGGAGAAAGGAAGGTCAACAGGAGGAGGTCTAGACTCCACATTCTGATGGGAGAGAGTGGATCAGGATGCTGGTCCTCACAGCGGGGAGAAGACTCTGAAGAGACCCTGGTGCCCAAAGGGGCCAATTATAAACCACAGAGAGACTGTCTCAGCCCACAGAGAAGGGGCACTAAGCAGGAGAGATGAAAGGTACGGATAGGGTGGCCATTGGCCAGAAAGTCTGGAAACAAAGATTAATATTTTATTTTTGTATATATGAATCTTCTAGATTATTTCTTCTGGAGTAGGCTAAAGGAACAAGTTGAATTCAATGGAAATCAGAGACAAAAACCACTTGAGGCCACACATCATGGATGCATGTGCAGAAACTGATGGAATCGCAGCATTAATCTACCACATTCATGGCAATTTTGCATAAAGCATGGAACCCTGCATTGCTAATAACGGACAACCCACTGTTACATTTTACATATTGCATTGTATTATATTATATTACATCCTGTATTGTAGTGCAATATCAACAAATTCTTTATGTCTTTTCATCTCTGCTTCCAGACATTCTACGTACCCTTGTATAATAAATCCATTCAGCAAATATTTTCTCAGCATCTACCATATCAAAGGCATTTTACTGGTGCTGTAGGGGGTAGAAAAACACACAATATACTTCCTGCATTCAAGCAACTAAGAGTCATCATCATTATTACTATATTATTATTATTATAGCAGCTATTTATTGAGTAATTACTATGTCTCCAGCACAGTGCAAAGTACTTTTTCACACACTGACTCATTTAAAAACTGCCACGGCCCTGTGAAGGAGGGACCATCTCCACTTAAAAAAGCCAAGCCCTGTGGGGATTTAGTGGCCTAGCCCTGAGTCACAGAGTAGGGCTCAGAGACCACTCAGCTTCAAAGCCCTACTGATATGTGGCACCCTCCAGCCAAGGCTCCATGAAGGAGCTGGCAACCCCAAACTGCCAAACCCCAGACGTGCCATTAAGATTCTGCCGTGAGCAAAAGAGACATCTCACAAGGAGGCCCGGTGAAACTCCCCTGGGCCACTCGGAAGGTACTCGGTGGCATTCTCTGGAACTGAACTATAGACCTCAGTCTCAGATCCTCATATGCTCTTTCTAAGCTTTGCTTTGACCTCAGTGTCCAGATTTCTGACTCCATGGAATTCCTCCCACTACCCACGAGCCAGGGCAGCAGTGGGGCACGCTGGAAATAGCAGTGTTCAGAGTTGAAAGAACCCAGTGTGGATGCTGACACTGCCACTGAAAACAGTACTGGGTTAGGTTAATGGAGCACCCTGGGTCCCAGTTACTTCTGTACAGCATGCTGCTGTGAAAAGATGTGAGATGAGCCCAGCACACAGGGCACAAGCTCAGCAAATAATGCTCCTTTGCCCTCTACTGAGGCTCATCCAAGCTTTTCCAGAAACCTCCTAGCAATCATACCTGTGTACATGGGACACTGCCCTCTACTGGTGCGGCTGTGCCACCCCAGCTACACCCAGGACAGCAACCACTCACTGTCAATCATTTCCTCCAGCCCTTGACCCCTCAAAGAGAAGCAGCAGATCTGCAGCCTAGAAAAGCACTGTGTGAGCCTAATCTCCCACATCAATCAACCAAACCTAAACAGCCAATCAAATTATGTTTTTGCTGAAACTTGGAATTGAGGGAGTGCTGGGTGCTAGAACTAGGTGGTCTCATCCAAATGCAGGGACAGGCCACTATAGGGGACAGCTCTGGTGCACATGGACGATGGCACATAGGGAGCAAGGCAGGTGCACAGTGGAAGCGTGAGGCCAGGGGGTGGGGGCTGCCTGGCGACTTCAGCTGCCCATCTGCTGAGATGTGTGGCTCCACTCTCTGCCCAGGGGCATGTGAGAGGCCCCTGTCTTTGTGGTCTGTTCTCCTTGACTTAAACCCTGTTAGATGGGCTTCTGTTCTTGCCACCAAACTGTGATGATGACACATGTGTCCCCTCCTACTTATGACCCAGGGGCAGGGTGGGAGTGGTAGCCCACAGCCAGGAGAGGCAAACTTCAGGGAAGATTCATTCTGGGAGAGCTAAAAGCCAGGGTCCACCCTTGTGATGGAGAAATGCCACAGATATGCGTGCTTGGAGTACGGAGGTGCAGCCTGGGAGTGCAGGAGTCTACAGAGAAGGGGGACAGGAGGCAGCCTGGTGTTGTCCATTTTCTAGAGAGTAATTGCTGAGCTCATCAAGACATTCTGGTAAGTCACAACAATCCCCCATAAAAGCTTGTGCTTGGTATCTGGAATTGTCTGATGTTAACACCCATGTGAAAGAAACTAAGCTCCTCCTCCAAGACTCTATACTTCCTAACCTCTTAAAGGCAAGCAGGGCACAGTCAACAAACACTCTCAAAGGGTAGCTATGGATGCTGCCTCATGGTGAAAGCAATGTTTCTTTGAGATTGACTCAGGGCCCACCTGGGCCCATCTGCACCAGCATCACCTGGATGGCCCCTTAAAAATGCAGATTCCTAGGTATGGCCTGGAACCAAGAAACCATGTTAAAGAGACTAGACTCAGGAATGTGTTTTTGTAGCAGCAAAGTCATCTCGCTCCCCCCTCAACAGAGAGGTTATCCCTTCAATTTCTTAATTTGTCATTGTATTCCCAGGAGCTAGTGCCTTGCCTGACACAGAGCACTTGCTAGGTCCTGTTGAATAGATAAATGAGTGTAGTAATCATGGTGTCTGCCCCTGGTGGGGAAGGGCTCCATAAAGGCTCAGGGATAGCCGTCTGAACTGAATCAGAAGCCAATGACAGCAGGGGCGTGTGCTGTAGCTAGGGCAGAAGGATGGAGGAAGGGGGAGATGAAAGAAGGGCAGAGAAGAAGAGAGTGGGGGTAGGGGGGTAAGGTGGAGGACGGAGGGGAGGAAGAGGAAGGAAAAGAGAGGAAAGTGCTGGAGGAAAAGGGGGAGAGGTGGGAGGCAAGGGTCCAAAGCACAAACTTTCCCAGTCAAGGAGGGCAGACTGGATTCCTGTCCTTCCAGACCCTTTCAGATTGCCTCGGGAGACACCTTCCTCTGTCAAGCAGCCTGGTATTTCCATAGAACTGCCGTATGGAAATAGCAGGCTAGTGTTGGTTATGGTGCGAGAAGAGAACTCACAGTACGAGTGCCTTGGGTCCTCTATGGGCTGGGTACTGTTCTGTTCAGCGCATTTGACCAGGTTCCACCTCAGAAGCCCTGGGATTCCTCATGACAGAACCAAGAGGTCCCCTGGGGCCTCCTCATAAAACCAGGCCTCAGCAGATGCCCAGGCTAGCACAAGGGCCCCCAGGAGGCCATGGCAAAGCAGGCCTCTGTCTGCATCCAGGCAGGTGTCAGAACCCAAAGATGAAGGACAGGAGGTGGCTCCTAATGCAATGGGTACATGGAATGAACATGTGAAATGACCCCTTAAAAGCCAAGGTCAAAAGTCTGCCACTGTGTCAAGAAAAACACACCTGATGGGGACGGTGGGAAAGAGGCTGGCAGATGCCTAGAAATCATCCCTGGAGGGAGGCGGCCTCCCCACTGAGCCAAGACCCCAGTCCTACAAACAGCAGATTCTGAGGCCTGCCTTACAGTGCAGGCAGCTAATGGATAATGGTGAAGGTGGAGTCTAGATAACTAAGAGACGTCCTCACCCACAGGTAGGCCGATTCTGGAGCTACCTGACTGGCTGACAGAGAGTAGCTGTCCTCTGTATGGGGAGAAACAGGAGTCCAACAGAAAGCCACCAGTTAGCCAGGCTTGTCCTTATAGTCAGCCAAAAGCCAGTGTGCCCACCCCTCCAAGGCTCCCTCGATGCCTGCCCAGCCACACGAGGCACTGTCAATGGCACTTCAGGGTTAAGATTCTGGAACATGAGCCGATAGCCTCATTCTTCACACACAATGGCGGAAATTACCACCATTCATGCAAATATTTCCAGTCAAAATCACTCAAAGATGATCATCATATTAAGGGATCTGCCAAAATCTAATAGCTCCATTACACAGAAGAACAGAAATGAAAAGTAATCACTCTTATTGTTGCTGTTACACAGAATATATGCAACACACACAACCTTTCCTGCTGAGAGAGATGAGAAAGGAGCAAAGAGAGGGTAGTGGTCCCAGGAACTCTCACCAAGATCTGCAAGATTTTCTCAATGTCAACGCTTCCTCTTCTCAGAGGTGACAAAGGCCCATCTGTGGCCCAGATTCCTCTCTTCACAATCCTTCGCTGGCTCCCTGTTCTCTCCGGAATTCATGCAGGGTCTTCCTTGGCATCCCTGCCCTCCTCATATCTTTCCAGCCACAGGCCCCATACACTCCATGGCCTGCCCACCCAGGCTCTGCCTTGTTTTGGAAGCGGTGCTTATACCTCCTTCTCCAGAAACATCATGCGACCACCTGCATCTATCCAAGTCCTGCCCACATTTCAAAACACATTTCTTCCTTTTTGAAAACCAGTATGTTACAAAAAATGAATACATAGGTCTTAAGAAAATAAACCTCAACATAATATAAAAAAATTTTACATATTTTTATAAATAATAACAATAGCATATGTATTCTCTGATGATAAGCACTCAGCTCTGTGATTAACATCCATCCCCTATCATATAGCTTACTTCCTCAAGTATCTGATCCATCCATCCTTCCACCCCACTGGACCTCTGATCCATTGGCCCTCCCACCTTACAGTGGGTCCCTCCCCTGTTTCCCTCCCTACCAAGCTCAAGGCCATCGTCCATTGTTGCAATGGTGCACTCTCCTCTCAGTCTATTGTTCTTAGTTGGTAAAACCATAATGCTGACACGCCCCCTGTATTGCACAGCTGGACCTGGTCAGAGAAATATGTAACCATGTGGGTTCATTTGACTTTAAATTCAGGGCCATGAGCTCCAGTGGGCCCTTAATGCTGCCCTTCAATCCTGCTACAGGCCCTGAGTTACTCCTCTCTCACTCCTAGAAGATTCTGCCCAGGCCTTCTCCTCCTGCTCAAACCTCCCACACCACATCCTCCTTCCTCACTCTCAACTGATGACCTACTTCCCTAAGAAAATAGAAAAGAAAAAAAAAAAAAGGAGAATGTCTCACCTCCCACATCTATCAGAATCTGTCACCCACTTTCATTCCTTTTGCTATAATTGTCCATGCTCTTAGCTGAAGCCAACATGTCCTCTTCTCTCTTGGGCTGGTTCATTCCATGCCCTCTCTGCTCCAGCCACATAATCCAAATAACTGAAAATGGGTGTTCCCCATGCATGTAACTTGTACATGCATGTTCATAGTACCATTATTCACAATAGCCAAAAGATTTAAACAACCCAAATATCCTTCAATAGATAAATGGATAAACAAAATGTAGTACATCCACACAAGAGAATATTACTTAGCCAGGAAAAAGAATAAATTTTTGATACATGCTACAGCATGGATGAATCTCAAAAACATTATTCTGAGTGACAGAAGCCAGACACAAAGAGTCACATATTATATGATTCCATCTATATAAAATGGCCAGAATAGGCAAATCCATGGAAACAGAAAGCAGATTGATGGTAGTCAGAGGCAGGGGAGAGGTGGTTAGAGGGAGAAACTGCTTCATGGGTATGGGGTTTCCATTTTGGGTGATGAAAATGCTCTGGGAGTGAACAGATGGTTGCACAACCCTGTGAATGTACTTAATGCTACTGAGCTGTAGGCTTAAAAGGACAAAAGTTGTAAATTTCATATGTATTTTACCACAATAAGAAATACTGAGCTGGAGATAACAACCCTAAAACTTGCTTTGTCTTATTTCATTATAAATATGAAGTTAAAATTCCCAATTGCCATTAGAACAGAGGCAGGAGACCAGAGGGGTGCTTCTATCTCTGTTCTTGCCTTCCATTCATGGAGACAGATTTTCCAGCACTGTGAAGATAAAGTCCCAAAACGTTTCAAGTTTTAGCCCAAACACCATATTTTCAATCTGAGGTGAAGAGCACAAGCCCCCTTGTGCTCGTTCTAGGGTGGGTAGGGACATTCGGCGCCAAGGCTTAAGGAAAGCACACTAACCTAAAAATCCTGCCACTTCTGGGCAGCCATCCGAACATCTGTACACGGGGCATAAGACTCCCCTGATGACCCAATGGGATTGTGGGGAGTGTCTGATGAGATCATGAGCACACATGTGCTCTGTGCATGGCAATGTGCTCAACACATGTGCATTATTATTGAGGATTTTAAAGAAAAGTGAGCAACAAAGGATGGTGGGGTGGGCTGGAGGTAGAGGGTACACAGGAGGGAGAAGCTTGTGAAGATCTTGGAAAATGGTGTCGCTCTAGGAAACAGCTCAGGTCTAGAGTGAGATGAGCAGGGACAGTGTTCTAGGAGGAAAGAGAAGTGAGAAAGTCTGGTATTACATGGCATAGAGGTGGGAATTCTGAGGTGAGTATTGGGACAGGTGTGTGTCAACACCCTAGAGAACAGAGTAGGGCAGTCAGAGGAATGCCTGTCCAGTCCACAGTGACAGCGTGGGGGATGCCTGCCCCGCAGATGGCCTAGCCCAGTGGTCGGCAAACCCATTAGTCAACAGAGCCAAATATCAACAGTACAATGATTGAAATTTCTTTTGAGAGCCAAATTTTTTAAACTTAAACTATATAGGTAGGTACATTGTTATTAACTTAATTAGGATACTCCTAAGCTGGCCTTTGCTAAAAATGTCCTCAATCTGATTGAGGTATGTTCACTGAGGTCGACCCCTTCCAACTCTCCCATCCACACTCATCTTGTATACTTGTTTCGTCTATCTCCTTTCGTTCATCCTCTCTATATGTCCAAGCCATCTCAACATACCTTTCTCAATCCTCGACACTACATCTTCTTTCACTCCACAACTTTCCCTAAAATTAACTTAATAAACTTTACTTAAAGTTTTAAGTCAACTTCGCACTGTACGTGCTTGCCCGCACATGGTATTTTGTGGAAGAGCCACACTTACAGGGCCAAAGAGCCACATGTGGCTCGTGAGCCGCAGTTTGCCGGCCACTGGCCTAGCCTGATCAAGGTCATCCCTCAGCTCCAGGACTGAGAGCAGAGTTTGTATCTGTGTGGCAGGAGTCCAAGAGAGCATGTGTGAAATCCCACCTCCCCATGGCCCTGGCATCTGCTCAGTTCTGAACACCTTCTCCTCATTTGCAGGGAAGGACCCTGAGTCAGGATCAAGTGTATCCCTCATCTGTGCATTTGTTCATCTGGTCAACCAGCACTGTGAGACAATGGAGGACGCCTTTGTTGGACTAAGTCTCAGGCACTTGAAGATATAAAAACACATTCTACAAACACTCTTTTTGTTGTTCCTTAGTAAAAATGATTTCTGGTTGAAGCTGGAGTGCCTGTTATACATTGGTGAGCAAGGCCATGTAGTGGTTAGAGCAGGCTTCACTGATGGAGAGGAAAGAAGGAGCTAGAAGACAGAGGACTGGGTGACCTGCTGTCCTCAGAATGAAGCCCCCATCGGGAAGGGACTCCCCTCGGGGCTCCTGTTCAGTGACGGCTACTACCAGGGTGTGTGCATGTCACTGTACGGCTGGCTATCTCTGTCATCACTCAGAGTATTGGGGCCAGAATGTCTGCCTTTTGCTTTGCCCTCCCAGCCTTTCACCTCCTGCAGCTCTTGCAGGTCCCAGCCACCTGTCTCTGGTGGCCACATCTCCAAATTCATGTTTGGCTGATGGTTCATGAGCCAGGGGCCCAGGCTCACCCTGTTTTCTTATTTTATGTCTCCAGGGGGTGGGACGTGCTACCTGTCTCTGACCTTAAACTCAAACACCTGCCATTTCACTGGTCCCAGCTCTGCCTCAGCTAATGTCGTGGCCTGCTCGCTGAGCACCTTCAAATGCCAATGCCCCGTTGGTAGAAAAAGCATATAAAACTAAACGGCATCCCCGTTGTCTTGGATGACTTTCTGCAAATCCTAGCCTCAGGGTACAACAGCACTGGGTATTTTGATGCGACTGTCTACTTCTTTAGCAATAGGTAGCTTGGTTAATCAAAACACACTTATTTCCATGCACTTGGTTGCAATATCGCACACACCATGAATTCTTTTGCACTATTTCCTAATCAACAGAACAAGTGACCGATGTGGATGTTGCCTTCCTCAGTCACCCTCTAGCACAGACACTGATATGCTCAAGGGACCAAAAGACAGGCCAGGGAGGGGGAGGAGAGCGGGTGGGCACTGCACCACTCAGGCCAGCAACGCACTGAACTGAGCAAATGGATGCATCTGGTGCTGCCCTGGGACAACGCACAATTATTTCTAAGCCTCAAAGCAGCTCTACTTGGTAGATATTAGCCCCACCTTCTAGCTGAGAAAAATTGAGGCTAAGGGTTAAGTGAACTGGCCAAGGGCAGGCCTATCCATGTACATGTGGAGTGAGGAGCAGCAGGTGGTGTTTGACCCCACAGCCTCCTAGGTATCCTACCGCCTCCCCAACCAAATCACAGAAAATTGTCAGCAGTTAAGAGCTTCGCACTGGGTAGAATAAGTGGTCCCGCTCTGAAGATTTCTGGAAACTTGCAGCTGCTAAACACTAAAAATACAATTTGGGGGAAGGACTTGGCTGGCTTGCATAGAATTCTCAACTGGCACAGTACAGTAATTTAATACTCGAAGTTCCATTTGCCTCTGCTATACATATAAACACTTGCAAGGGTAAGTCCCTCTGCCTTTTTAAAAATCAAATGCTGTCTCCAGCACACAAATATCTCACAAGAAAATAGGGCCCAGAGGCCGGAGCCTCGCCTGTTAAATGGAGGCAGCACTTTCCCTATTGTTGCTGAAAAGATATCTCACGCTGAAACCAACAACTTCCTCGATTGGGAAGTGAACTGTCTGGTAATAAGAGCCTTTCCCTGTGGCGGAGAAGGGACACGCTCCTCTCTCTGGAGTGTGATTTTTCACAGATGCGGGAGACGCCGGTGGGGACTGAAGTTGCCAGTCCCAAACGCACTTTCTTGGCTGACTGATTTCCTCTGGGCTGGTTTTAGTAAAACAAAGACCATATAGAAACCCTCTAGTATGATGTTTCTTAAAGGTGATTTTTCTCAAGCATAACACTTTGTTCTTTGCTAATCATATTTTGTTTGAGAAACTCATTTGCAAGCAATCCTTTGAAGATGATTTTTGTAAAAGCACTAAGTTCCTAAAGAAGTGCAAATACTTTGTGTGGTGAGCTATTCTGTATGCAATGAAACATATCTGGGTGGATGTTTGGGAAAGAGAAAAAGAGGAAAGGTCTAAGACAGAGGTCAACAAACTACACCACCTTTTTTAAAAAGAATACTTTATTGATTTTTAGAGAAAGGATAAGGGTGAGGGTGAGGGAGAGAGAGAGAGAGAGAGAGAGAGAGAGAGAGAGAGAAACATCGATGTGAGAACATAACATCCAACAGCTGCCTCCTGTATGCCCCCTAGTGAGGGTTGAGCCTCAAACTGGGGCATGTGCCTGACCTGGAATCAAACAGGCAACCTTTCGGTGCACATAATGATGCCCAACCAACTGAACCACACCAGCTAGGGTTATACCATCTGTTTTTGTCCAGCCAGACAACTAGGAATGTTTTTTGTTAATATTTAAAATCAGTGAACAGATGGGAACACCCCTTCCTCAACAAAAATTCAATTTTTCTCATTAGCAGACCTAATAGCTCCAAAAAACTGTGTGCCTTACTGTCACATTTTTTATTTCATCAGTAAAATATTTGTGAAAATTTACGTTGGCTCTTGTTTATAAATACTCATATAATAGCCTTGATTTTGCCGTGGCTCTCAAATCCTAAAATATTTACTATTTGGCCTTTTACAGAAAAACTGGGGAAACCCTGAAGGTGAGTGAGACTCCACAAGGAACGGCTTGGTCCCGCGTGACTGGCAGGAAGGTAACTTTAAAAAGGACAGATAAGGGGCTCAGGGGGAGAGAAAGACTTGAAAGATGGATGAGCCTCCTTCTCATCTGTAAAGGAGGATAATAATCTCTCTCAGCTTCCAGGGCTGATGTGAGAACAAATTCCATAAAGACTTTGTGCCATGCACTTGAGAGTGGTATCCGGCTAGCGAAACACACGTTCTTCTCTAAAGAAAGGAAGAGTACTGAGATGTGTGCCTGGTGGACATTTTTCAGGGAAAGTTTTAGAACATCCTATATAAATGCAGGCACCATGGGATAAAATTAAAAGTAAGTAAATGAGAACAAGAGAACAAAGGGGAAATGAGAATGAGCAGGATAAGGTGATGCCAAGCATGAGCTCAGTGTACAAAAGGTCCATTTAGTAAAGGCGGGCCACACATTCAGCTCCATGCTTTCTGCAAACAGAAATGTTCTGTAGTGTCTAAAATATTCTTTTTACTTTTTAAATATATTTTATTGATTTTTTATAGAGAGGAAGGGAGAGGGATAAAGAGTTAGAAACATCGATGAGAGAGAAACATCGATCAGCTGCCTCCTGCACACCCCCTACTGGGGATGTGCCTGCAACCAAGGTACATGCCCTTGACTGGAATCGAACCTGGGACCCTCCAGTCCGCAGGCCGACGCTCTATCCACTGAGCCAAACCAGTTAGGGCTAAAATATTTTTTTTTTTAAAAAGAGAAGTATAGCTACTTGGCCATGAAGACCCAAAAGAAATTTCTCTATTGAGTAACTTGGTGAACAGTCTCCTTGCAACACCACTTCAGTAATGAAGGAGCTTCACCGATCTGTACGTTACTCGTCTGCATTGGCTCACAGCATTTACCCGAATATCCGATGAGAATAATTGTTCCCAAGGCCAAAATGAGGTCGTAGCTTTCTGGTGGCCTTGCTTATTTAAGGGCTAGCTTAGCAGAAAAATAGATCTAAGAAAGCAGTCAAATAAATAACACTAGATTTTGAAATATATGAATGGGCTTTTCTAGTCTGGCTTTGCTCTTTCATTCAGAGGCAATTGCAGCTTTGAGGTAGATTAAGACTGGCGGAGTTGGGAGGAAGAGAAGCAAAGATGTTAATTTTGGCTGTGATTATAAAACCGAACCTTGAAGATAACTTCTGAAACAGTCTTGAAGCCAGGATTTCGAGTGCACAAGCCGTGCCCTGGAGAGACGTATTTTCTAAATTCCCCACCTCCCTTGAAATATCAAGGACAACAGTCAGGCAAAGCCAGAAGATGGAGGGCATGACATGGCCGGCCAGGGTGCTCGGCGCCCGCTCACCTTAGAATTACCTGGGGAGCTTTAAAAAATTACCTGTGCTCGGGCCATTCCCAGGCACTCGGCTTCAATTGGTCTACATTCATATTTGATTCAAAAGTGCAACCGGGGTTGAGAACCACTGACAGATGGGGTGTTTCCAATCCCAAAAGGAGGCTAATGCTTCCTGGCTTGGGGACAGAGTCTGAAGAGAGTGGAGGAAGGCAGACAGACCTGCAGAAGGCCTCTTCTGAGGGACTGTTAGCCTTGTCCTTCTGTGCAGGGTGCAATTCAGGGTGTGGAGAGAGAAATTCTGCAAATAGAATGAGGCTGGAATGGCAACAGAGATGATGCTGTGCTCGCTGCCTAGCACTCTGTGGGTGGGAGAGTATCTTGCAGAGAACCCAGGCGGCAGGGCAGACATGGTGGAGTGATGTTCCAGCAGAGAGACCTCCAATAGGGATCCCAGTACCCACAGCCAGCGCCTAGCATGCAGTTAATCCCGGCATTCCTGCATTCCCCTGGGAAGGGGTGGCAAATAGCTGAACAGGCTGGATCACAAATCAGGATCAGAGGGCACAGAATGAGTGGATATTGCATCCCGAGTTCAGGACCAAGGACATCAGCAGTGACTACAGAGGGGATAAAACTCTGAAGATAGGGAGGTGTGAGGTAAGTCAGCAGGGACAGGGAGGTTCCAGGGGACAGTCAGTGGCCCAGGCACCTTTCCCCAGCTTCTCCTTGCTGCTAGGTGCTATTCGAGAGGGGTGGTGGGAGAGGGAGACCTTTCAAGGTGGAAGGGAGGCCCTTAACAAAGAACAGTCTGTTTAATCCCAATTTCACTGAGCAATTGACTTCAAAGAAATGGAGCTTTAAATTGGAAGAAACTGAGTTACCTTGAAATGACAAGATTCGTTTTCTTTTCCATCAGCAGTGAAATGGGAGCTAGAGAACAAGTTGAATCCAAATATGGAGGGGAAAAGTCAACATTTTTTTACATCTACTTGCAACTATAAGTTAAAACCTGCTACATGTTTCAGAGTACTTAGAAGAATGAATGAACTCTAAAACACGGGCAGAAACTGGGAGGGAAAAAGAACAAAGGACTCATATAAAGAAAACAAGTTTTCTGGAATTTTGGGGGCAAAGTGTCTCATGAGTCTTCAAAATCTACGTCTTAAACCTATTCTATTGCTAGGAATATATCCTAGAGAATAATAATGATTTCTGCCCCTGGAAGTGTCAGATTATTTGATTTGGACAACTCTATCGCTGAAAACAATGAAGGAAACTGGATAAAATAATTTAAACTCTTAATAAAGCCATTAAAAATGAACAGCATGGATGGAGCTGGAGAGCATTATGCTAAGTGAAATAAGTCAGTCAGAGGAAGATAAATATCACATGCTCTCACTCATTTGTGGATTATAATGAACAACATAAACCGATGAACAAAAACATGTAGAGACAGAGAAGCATCGATCAGATGCTCAAAACTCAGAGGGAAGGCAGGGGAGGGTGGGGGTGAGGGGGAGAGATCAACCAAAGGACTTGTATGCATGCATATAAGCATAAGCGATGGATGTGGACAACAGGGGGCGAGGGTGAGGGCAGGACTGGGGGATGATAGGACATTGGGGGGATAAGGACACATTTGTAATATCTTAATCAATAAAAGGGAAAAAATGAACAAAATGAAAATGATTGAGTTGAGACCTGGCTGACACTGGAACAAAGAGAGAGAAGCCCAGCACTGGGTTTGCTTCTTCCCAGAGGTAAGTACTAGTCTAGAAAGGGAGCTGAGAGGCTGAGCATTTCTGGAAACCTTGAAAGACCAGAGTTAAAAGTTGGACTTTAGTGCCTATCAATGATGGACAACCGGATAAGACACCTTTCTTTTTTTTAAATATTTTTAAAATCAATTTTAGAAAGGAAGGGAGAGGAAGAGAAAGAGAAACATCAATGATGAGAGAGAATCGTTGATCGGCTGCCTCCTGCACACTCCTTACTGGGGATTGAGCCTGCAACCCGGGCATGTGCCCTGACCAGGAATCAAACCATGACCTCCTGGTTCATAGGTTGACACTCATCCACGGAGCCACGCCAGCCAGGCAAGCCACCTTCCATTTTTAGCTAGGATACTGAAAGGCTGTCCCTAAGGCTAACTCTCTACTAGAAATCAATCTGACCTCCCATAGGTTGCAGGTCTTCTTAATTTCATGTGGGTGGCCCAGAGACCCTCAAATCTTTAATTTTAATTAAGGGATCAAGGCTGCTAGCACTCCTGTGATCCCGACAAAAGTAAACAAAAATTCTCAGGGGAGACAGATAACATCATCTTAGGTTTCAAATTAATTCAATAAATAAGTATTCAAATATGATCTCTAGCACATAATCAAAAGTAATCAGAAACATCAGGAGTCAAGATATCAAAAATCAGATCTGTGGAAATAACAGACAACTGGCACATAACCTCCAGATATTGGCGCTATCAAATACTAATTGCAAAATACCGGTGTTTACTATGTATGAAGAGATAAAAGCAAGCTTAACATTTTCATCAGAAAAATACAAACTATACAAAGCGACACAGAATGTTTGAAAAAGAATAAAGAGAAAAATGTAAAGTTGAAAAGTTGATAAAATTAGGAACTCACTGGGTAGTTTACTAGCAGATTAAACATAGCTGAAGAGAGTATTAATGAAGTAGAAGATAGGCAGGTCAGAAGAAGTTTTCTAGAATGAATCACAAAGAGGTAAAAAGATGAAAAATACAGAGAGGAGAGTAGGTGAGATAGAGAATAGAATAAGTTCTGACACTGGTTTTTGAGATACCAGAAGAGGAGAAACAGGGCAGAAGTAATATTGGTCATGGTTAAAAATCCCAAAACTGCAGAAAGATATCAACTTACAAATTCAAGAAGCCAAACAAATATCAAGCAAAATAAACAAAAAGAAATGCACATATAAAATTTAAATAACAGAAAAAAAAATCTAATAAGCAGTCAGAGGGGGAAAGCAAAAGACAGATTTTAAAAAATATTTTTGTATAAGATTTTAACCAAAACATTACTTATCAATCTTGACCAAGAAGCACATGAAGATCTTCCTTCTATCATCTCTTCAACCCAGATGGGTCTAAAAGCCTCTGGAACTCCACTCAGGAATCAAATCAACAAAGGGGTGGGTGCCAGGACTGACCATCAAGTCCACGTAGACTTGGAGTTTGGGAGACTTATTGGAATAACAGCAAGACCACGTTGAACATGAAATGTGCAGCTGCTGGCCTCCCAGAGATAGGGTGTGAGGAAGGGATCATACACAGAGGCCACATGGTTACGGGAGTCCAGAGGCTGGTAAGGGACTTTATTCAGAACCCCCAGAAGCATAGAAGCAAAGTAGCTTCTTATTTGCTTCCTAGCTCAGTGAGATAAATTGCAAGTGCAGTCAGTTGTTTCCTTAGAAGACTAATTACATGGAGATATAACACATGTAATTAAGCAATACTTTACAGCAGTGGTTCTCAACCGTGGCTGCACATTAGAATCACCTGGGAATCTTTTTAAAATCCTGATTTCTGGGCCTCATCCTCCGGAAATTCTGTTTCTTTGTTATGGGGTGGGGCCACAACATTAGTAACAAAGAAACAGAATTTCCGGAGGATGAGGCCCAGAAATCAGGATTTTAAAAAGATTCCCAGGTGATTCTAATGTGCAGCCAAGGTTGAGAACCACTGCTTTACAGGAACAGGACTTGCACTGTTTTTTGTTGTTGTTGTTGTTTTTTCTTAATGAAATCATTCCTTTCTAAACGTCTCTGTTCTGAGAAAGAGGAGACAGGACACCTATGCTACTCACAGTGACACCAGCTGGCTCTGCCTCAAAATGCCGTCCAATGCCTGAAAGATTTTCTCTGACCTGCCTCTAAGTGCAAAGTCGATAGCCACTCAAAGGTCACTCCCATGCTCACTTCAAGGTACCTCAACATTTGATGGGTCCCAAACTCCTAGGCGATACTCAAAGCTCACTGAGATCTGGCCCCTTCTTACCTTTCTGCATTCCTTTTCTTCATCCCCTCTGTGAATCCTCTGCTCCTCACTCAAATGTCCAGAGTATCTGTGCTTCTTCCCCATGTTCAGGCTGTCCCCTGCTACCTGCTATTCAATCCCTATATTCTATGGGATTAGCTTCAGTCCGGCTGCCTCCAAGAATGATCTGACTGGCTCAGCACAGTATCCACCTTCCCAGTGCCTGTTGTCTGCAGCACTCCTTTGGCAAGTGTATTGTTTAGTTTTCCATTCTTCCTGTTTCTCCCCACCTCTACCTCCAGGCCCCAGGGCTAAAGAAATGGCCATGCTGATCTCTTCCCTGTCGTGGGCATTGCACACATAGCCTTCAATGATGGGAGAGAGTGGGTACCACGAATCAGCAATAGAGCACACTTCAGCCCTTAATGGACAGGAAGAATGCATTGCATCCTTGCCATGCATACTCACCAAATTGGGTACAAAGGAGAATAATTCTGTCATGGAGGGCTTTAGAGGAGGCCAGGATGGGATGAAATACTAAGAACAGCTGTGACTCATGATGCATTGGGAGCAGCTGGGTTGGAGGAGGGAGCTTGGCAGAGGTAGAGCCAGGAGTTCAGGCACGAGGCTGACCTTTGGAAGGGCTGTGCTGTGCCTGGCAGCCCTGCCAGTTCAGTCTAGAAGATAGGGCTCCAATCATTTTCCAGGGAGGAGGCCAGAAAAATCCAAGTTCAGGGCCAGAGTCAAGTCCAGACCCAGAGGGAGGAGTTGCAGAGTGAAAATCAGGACAGGGGTGTATTCCCAAGAGTGGACTAAGCAGCTGCGGTTTTGACTGGTATTTATGAGCCCAGGCTACACCTCTCTTCACCTGTCCACTGGGAGGGGCCTCTGCTGCTGGCTTGAGGGGCAGTGATGTCCAGGCCCCTGAATTTGCTGCTTTGCCACCAACACCATCATCCCTGAGGTTAATCAAGTGCTTGTTAAGTCCTAGGAACTGTTCTAAGCATTTACATACATTATTTTACTTCATCCTCCCAACAACCTATGAGGTAGGTACTGTTAATGGCCCCAATTTATGAGGAAACTGAGGCATAAAGGAGGTAAATAATTTTCCCAGCATCATAGTAAGTGGTATAGCCAAGACCTGAACCCAGACTTTCCCAGACAAGGCCTGTAGAGCTTTCTCCCCGCCTGACCTCTCCAATGGTTTGCCTCACTTTTGGTGGGCCCTGCCCTTGCCTAGGGAGAACCATGCTGTTGGGAGTGGTCCACAGAGCCAAAATGGGTTGGTCCTCCCCAGGCACTGCACTCCCTCAGGCAGATTATTCCTGCCCCACCTCCAGCACCTCCCTGTTCTTTGGGAGTCCAGCCACTTATGCCCAGAGGTTGTGTATCTTCCCAGCTCCTCTAGCCTGCATCCCTCCTGCTCCAGCCGGGCCCGCTGCCTCCTGTTCTGTAAGACATGAGACTGGTGAGGGTCACAGCCTGGGCTCTGAGCCCTGTGTGATCAGGGCACTGGGGGGAGGATGGTCTGCGGTACTTAGGGGAAGCCCAGTGCAGTGTATTACTCAAATCTCAGATAATGACATCTGTGTCAGAGTGTCCCCAACACCACACAGGTTTGATCATAAGAGTCACAGGACACAGCTTTTGGTCATACTATGATTTATGACAACAAAAGGGTCTAAAGAAAAATCAGCAAAGGGAAAGTGGATAGAGGAAAGCTGGAGAAACCGAGCACAAGCTTTCAAGTTCCTCTCCCTGTGGAGTCAGGCAGCACATACTTAACTCCCCGGCAATGGTTGTGCCAATACTAGGAAGGCTCAGTAGGGACTTAGTACCCCGAGTTTTTATTGGGAGGGTGATCCTGGAGACACCCTCTGCCTGGCATGCACCGAAATCCCATTCTCCCAGAGGAAAGCAGGCACTTAGCATAAACCATAGTGTTTGTTCCAACAGTTCAGGTGCAGGGAGCCCTCTTATCAAAAATTGAAGCAGGCCTTTTTAAGAACAAGCATTTAGGCCTTTCATGTTGACTTTCCCGAACACTATCCTATAGAGACAATATAACACCCCAGTGGGCCATCTTTTCCTTTCCAGTCGTGCCAGGTTCCACACTTCCTACGCTTGCCTGTTTTATAGAGCCTGGTAACAAGCTTGTACAGGAGACAGGCAGGAATGGGTCCCCTCACACATAAGCCAGTCAAAGGCTGAGAAAATGACTGGGAAAGCTGGACCCTAAGGCCAGCCGGTCTCCTCCCTCTTGACAATGAAAAGAGGGAGACAGGCCCATGGCACAGGGCTGAGCGAGCAAAGGCATAGGAAAAGGCTGCTGCCTTGTCCTTTGGGGGCGGAGTGAGACAGGAACATGTCTCTACCACTTAAGGCAATAAAAAAACTGAACAGCCGAAACCGGTTTGGCTCAGTGGATAGAGCGTCGGCCTGCGGACTGAAAGGTCCCAGGTTCGATTCCGGTCAAGGGCATGTACCTGGGTTGCGGGCACATCTCCAGTGGGAGATGTGCAGGAGGCAGCTGGTCGGTGTTTCTCTCTCATCGATGTTTCTAACTCTCTATCTCTCTCCCTTCCTCTCTGTAAAAAAATCAATAAAATATATTTAAAAAAAAAAAAAAAAAAAAAACTGAACAGACCTCCCAGGCGTCCATGAACTTTAACTCTTCCCCACAGCCTCCAACTAAATCTACTCACAGAATATTAGTGCTAGAAGTGTCCTTAAAAATCATTGTGTACAAATCATTTCTTTATTTGAAAACTCTGGAAAACAATTCGCGTCAGCCCCGGCTGCTTAGAAAAGACTAGAGAACGGGTAATGAAAGCCCTTGCAGGAGATAGCTTTTATTGTGCTTGCTTTCCCATTGGAAAATTGCCTTCATTATCCATGAAACAGTGACAGCCCCTCCTCTGTCAGACTGGGTTTCTCTCCAGGAGCCAGGGACCCAGCTCTAAGTTTGAGACAGAATTTAGGAAAAAAAAAAAACAAAGACAAAAATCACATCTTCTTCTACTGTTTAAAGGCAGGCAAATTTACCAAACGTGGGCAGGTGGACCCATGAGAGGGTTTCCAAGAGGAGGACAATGCCTGCACAGGAAGTAAGGACATGCCCTGTCCAGCAGCGCCACCCCGGAGTTTCCCCATTCTTAAGTGGGGAGACCGCAACCAACCACCCTGGGTACATAGCTCTATGGTGGTCGGAGGCCCTGAGCTCCACATGTATTTGTAATCCGATCTGATTCTCACAGGGATACTTTTAGACAAGCAATAGCACCTGCTTTTGAGACTCAAGAGCACTGCAACACTGAAGGTCAGAGAAGTTGGGTGCTTTGCTCCAGCTCAGCAAGGAGAAGGCCAACCTGACCTCCCTGACTCTCAGCACGGTGATCACATCAGCCATCGGCATTCAGAAAATCTGTCCCAACATATGTCACAGGGAAACGCAAGGAAATACGTGTCTCCTCTAGGGTTCTGGGCATGGGAAAAAAAGTGTCCCCTAAAAATTTGTAATGACTTGCCCATAATAGAGTTTGAGATTGTAATTTACATTAATCATATAGTCAGGAAATAAGCAGCCTAGAAATTTACATGAAACGTAGGTAATTCTCACTGGTGATACCTAGGAGGGACTGGCAAAAGCAAATAAAAACCTCACTGGAGGGACCTAAATCAACCCAGATTCAGACAAAAGAGAACTCCAACCCAGAAGCTCCACTGAAGATGAGCTCATAATCTAAAACTACAAACATATGAGGAAACAATCCACCATGAGTGAGAGTCAGCAAATACAATAGGACAGAATCCCCAAGAATTTGAGGTCATGGAACTACCAGATAGATAGCATAAGATAAAAATGTTCAAATGACTAAAAACATAAAAATAGGGGTCGAAAACATAAAACTAAGGCCCTATGAAAACTAAGTGAGTAGACTGAAAAATAACCAAAAAAAACTTCTAGAAATGAAAAAATAGTCTTTGAAATGGAAAACACAGCAGGCAGGTCAAATAGCAGATTATTTATAGCTTACAAAATTAAACAGAGTGAACAAAAGGATATATTAATGAAATTACCCTAAGAGCATATAAACAGATGGAAAATATAAAAAAGAGGTTAAGAGATATTAAAATTGGATCCTGCAATGCAAACACTAGCCAGCAAGCTGATGGAGCTTGGGCAATTTCTCCCTGTTGCCAACATTGATGGAAATTACTAAATAACTACATTGAAATACAGCTTTATAATTTATAAATCAAGCTTTTGAGATTAATTCACATAATTTGCTTGATCCTCAAAAAAAAAAAATCCATATCATGGAGGCACAGGTATTAAATTACTTATCTTAGAGATCAAGAAATGGAAACTCAGAAAGATTTAAGAAAGTTGTACAAACATAGCTCATCAAAGAGGAAGCTGAAAATCAGAGGGACTCTTCAGAAGGGCCTTCCCTCTCTACTATCTCTTCTTGGTGAATATTTCTCAATGAAAGAAATGCTGTCTTTGTCTTTTTTCACTGCTGTAACAAAATACTACAGGCTGGGTAGCTTATAAACAACAGGAATTTATTTCCCGCAGGCTGGAACTCTAAGACCTTGGGGTCAGCATGGTCCAAGGAGGACAATCTTCCAGGTTGCAAAGTTCTCCTTGTGTCATGAACATGGGTCTCATACCTGAGGGTCCTACCTTTGTTACTTAATCACTTCCCCCAAACCCCATCTCCTAATATTGTCACATTGGGCATTAGGATTTCAAAGTATGAAATTGGTTAGGATACTCACATTCTGACCATAGCAAATGCCAGCTGGGATGCTATTGAAGGAAACTTGGGTCTCCACAGTGTGATGTTAATAGCCTCAGGCCAGAACTACAAAGCAACTTTCCTACCTCGGCTTTGAGAGCACCTCCATCTGCTCAGGCAGAATCAGCCTACACCCGTGGAGGAGGAAAGACAGGAAGGACGGGATACCTTGCATGAATGTAAACTGCTGGCTGCAGCCAGTTCTCAGAATGAACTCCTATCACCCTGGACTTCATCATTTTGGGTGGGAGGGTGACAACGCACCTTTCATTTCTTCCCTGTTTCAGGGGGAAATAAACTGGATGGGAACTATGTTAGGGTCAATTTCACAGACAAGGCATAGGATGAGAAACATATCTCAAACATGGGTTGAGCCGAAACCGGTTTGGCTCGGTGGATAGAGCGTTGGCCTGCGGACTGAAGGGTCCCAGGTTCGATTCCGGTCAAGGGCATGTACCTGGGTTGCAGGCACGTCCCCAGTGGGGGATGTGCAGGAGGCAGCTGATCGATGTTTCTCTCTCATCGATGTTTCTAACTCTCTATCGCTCTCCCTTCCTCTCTGTGGAAAATCAATAAAATATATTTTAAAAAAAAACACAAAACAAAACCAAAAAAAAACATGGGTTGAAACCATAACCCAGGCCCAGGTTACTGAAACTTTGACCAAAGGACAAAGGAAAATGGAATTCTTTT
Organism: Myotis yumanensis; assembly: GCF_028538775.1. Taxonomy (NCBI): domain Eukaryota; kingdom Metazoa; phylum Chordata; class Mammalia; order Chiroptera; family Vespertilionidae; genus Myotis; species Myotis yumanensis. The sequence goes on along the minus strand of NW_027223755.1, from coordinate 85,974,347 downwards.
GGACGGGGGCTTTCTTTTTAAAAGGTCAAGCATCTTCCCCCTAAAGACACTAAAACAAACTGTGCAGGTGTCGAGTTCCCAGGAAACCCTCCTATGACAAAGGGGCTTGATTTCTACATTCCAACAGCTCAAATTTATAAGTTACTGGGATTCCACACCTCTGCCAGGTGGGATCTTAAATCTGATGAGGCTCTGGATTCATTAACCTCGGCAGAAGGAGTCTTGGTAAATCTGCTTGAGAAATAGATGCTGTATATTTTAATTCTCAAAAGGGCAAGGGAAGTAGAATACAGGTCTATGTATCCTGCTTCAGTGACATCCTTGGCAATTTCAATAACCTTCTCAAGATCATCGTTATCTTTTTATTAAGGAAGAGTGGCTTCTCCCAGAGCATCAGCAGTGAAGGGAAGTGGTGCTGCCTCTCGTGGACCTGAGCAAGCTTTGCCCCTCACCTCTCAGGCATGTACTGCTTCTGCCTTGAACTGCAGCTACTCAGGTATGTGGTCTAGTTCTCCTGCTCTAACGATATGCTCCTGTTTTAGTCCTCTTGCATATCGTCAACAGCACTTAATGCATCATCCTTCATTTAGTAAGCATTCTATCAATATTTGATGGGTAGCGAATGAAAGAATGGGCCCGATGCTCTGCAAAGCACCTCCATGCATATTCACGAGAGAGCAGCAGTCATTCAGAAAGAAATGATGTGCAAGTCAGTAAGTGGTCATATTCATAATGAGGTTGTCCTTTCCATTCTGGTTTCAGATTTGCAATGTGATCCTGTTGGGTTCTCAGGAAGAATTCACAGGAAGGTGCAGCTCAGATCTCTTCATGTTGTCAGGAGTTGGAAAAGAGCAGAATAGTGACCAGGTTACACAGGAAGAGGCGGGGGGCGGGGGGTGGGGGGGGGGAGCAGGGGTTGTGAATGGGAACTGGGCGGGGACAGGAGATTGAAGAATTAATTTTCTCTGCATACAACCTGGTAGCAAGCAGACACTGTTTATTTAGCTTAACACTGTGTGGTGGCTTAAAGAATCCAGGGTGGGCAGATAGGGCTTCAAAGAAGGAGAAGTGGATCTAGTGCAACTATGGATGGTAACTAGCCTTGCATTAATAAAGAAAATGGCCCACTGGTGAGTGCTGCCATCATGGGCGGTTCAAACCTCCTGTTCTGGTTTGTGAAGTATAACTGTCATGTTCATATGACTGAACAGATTACTTCTACTTCCAGGAAACTGGCCCAGAAATATATCTGTGCAGTGAAACCTAAGTATGCATTTAAGGTTATTAACTGTTGCATTTGTTGTAATAGAAAAAACAACACAGAAATAACCTAATGTGCATCAATAGGTCTTGATTAAAATGCTGCACAGGGCAGACAGACTTCTGCTATAAGGTGAGGACTTAGAATACTGCATGACATACAGTAGGTGCTCAATAAATATTGGCTTATGAGATGAACCAGTTGGCATCCAACTGCTAAGACAACTGAGGTAGAACTAAATTCCAAATATGGATATGTGCCCTTGGTGTATTAAGTGAAAAAAAAAAAAGTAAGCAGAACAATATGAAAAATGTACTCAGAATTTGGCACGATGTAGGTGCTATGAACATATTTATTGAAGAAGAGTTTGTTGAATTTAAGTGGAATTGGATCATGTATGTTTATGAGCACATGTAGTGCATACCGCACACAAACACATATTGGTAAATGCATAAAGAAAGGGTCTGGAAGGCTAGATACCCAACTGTTCAAAGGAAAAGAGTTAAGATGAGGAACTCTGGGCCTATATCATTCTCAATGGGTTGAATTTTTTTATGACAAATATATTTCTGTTTTTATAATTCAAATGACATTCAAAACATTTCAGCCTCCAAGACTCCCCACACCCTTTGCAAAGGGCCCAGCATAGTAGCTTGAATAAAGGACAATCAATCATTACAGTTGGTCCTGAACTGCCTCCTCTAGTCCTCCCATAGAATGTGAGGAGACAGATGGAGAAATGAGATCCCTGGTCAGCTCCTGAGCTCAGAGTGAGGGCAGGGAAGAGACCATAGAAGCCCTTCATAAAATGAGGGTTAATTTGACAGCGGAGAACCTATTCCTACCGCCACATTACCAAAAAAGGGAGGCTGATAAGGGCGATTGATCATTTTATTTCATCACTTCAAGGGACTAGAAACATCTTTCACAGGCACTGAACTCGCTCTCAAGTTTAAAAGCCTTTAAATCAACTTTATTGGGTTAATTGATGATGTCTTTTGTGCACTCTTGCTCTGCAATCCATCATATCCTATCAGGTGGACTGGAAAGCTCAAAGAAAGAGTTCTTGGTCCCTGCTCCCTGCTGGAAACTGGATACAGAGGGATTGAAGTTGCCCTCCATGCATTGTGGGCTAAAGCAATGAGGCCATGCCATCCTTCACAGAGGAGCGCAGAGCTTGAAATAGTGTTGGTGAGCTCGGATTTCCAGGGTTTCAAGTGGACTCATAAAAATGTGAGTGGGGTAGGAGACACATCAAGATTTTTCTCTTTCCTTTGAAATAGCATTTTTCCTTCCTTTTAAATATCTTTAACCACTTTGTGTTCTAAGTACAAAATTATCACTGTTTATTCATTTAACAGCTGAGCTCTGACTTTGTAATAGTCACTCTATCTATCTATCTATCTATCTATCTATCTATCTATAGATAGACAGACAGACAGACAGACAGATAGATGTTTCCTAGGGCTGCTGTAACAAATGACCACAAACTGGGTGGCCTACAGCACAGATTAATCCTCTCGGAATCCCATAGGCCAGAAGTCCTTCCAAAGGCTCCCGGGAAGAATCTGCCCTTGCTTCTTCCAGCTTCCGGTGGCTCCTAGGCCTGTGACTGCAGAACTCCAATATCACCACTTTCCTGTGTCTGTGACTTCTCCTCTTCTGTCTCTTATAAGGACATTTTCAATTGGACTTAGGACGCACCTGGGTAATCCAGATGGTCTCAACTCAAAAGCCTCAACCTAATTGCATCAAGAAAGAACCCCCCTCCCCGCCCCAGCCACCCTGCCCTTTCCACACAAGGTCACAATCACAGGTTCTGCGGGGAGGGGGGGGCACCATTCAATCTTCCACCCTAACACTAGACACTGAGGATATAAAGATACATAAACGCAATCCTCCCCATGGAAGAGTTTTAGTTTATTATATGTAATCAAGTAACTGTGATATGAAATCTACAGGGTGGAGGGAAACGATACTCCTGAAGCAGAGACTGATGTAGGGGAGAGGGGGATGAGGAGGGGGCTTTGGGGCTGGGCCTTAAAGAATGAACAGGCCCCCATCAGGCAGACAGATACAGTGGGATGAGAACGGGCATCCAGGCAGCAGAGACCATGGGCTCATGGAGGAAGAAACGGGGGTTTGAATGTGCATGGTGTGTTCAGGGCATACAAAGCAACCAAAGGGGACAGGAGCATGGGGTCCTTGTGCGGGTGCATTGGAGAAGGAGGAACCGGGAGATGGGATTGACTGTGCGAGATCATGTGTGAACGATCTTGTTCTTCCAACTTCATGTGTGCCAAGCATTTGCCCTCACTCAACTTTTAGTCACCTCAGATGTGTCTGTCTGTATCCGTGCACTCCCAATACACAAGAAGCTCTTCAAGGCTGAAGGCCCATTTCTATGTTCCCCTGAGCAATGAACAGTGTCCAGGCCACAGCTGGGGCCAGGCCCGGGCTCCGTGTCAGGCTGCCCAACTGCTCCTGGGGAAAGGGTGAGGCCCAGGTGCAGGAGGCTCCCAAAGCAGAGTGTGGGGTGTGATCAGAAACCAGCGTGAACACGGCTGCTGCTGCTGCGGGTCCTCTCAGGGACATCTGGGAAAAGGAGTTCACTGAGAAGAGCCGTGGCCAGAGTTGATAAACACTCTCCTGGTGTTTGGTCTTTAATCTTTGATAGCTAAGTGCCCAAACAGACTGATGGCTAAAACAGTCAGTTAAGTCATAAAGTGAATTGTTAGACTGAATGCATTGATTTTTACAACTAAACGAGCTCCGATAATGGCCTGGCTGGGTGTTAGACAGACACGGCTTCAGTGGTAACAGTACACAGAGACAAAAATTCCAACCGCTAGAAATTAAATGCACTTATTTCTACAAATTAAATTGCTTTGGGAAATCAGCCTCAGGTGTGCAAATACTTAATGTTTACCGACTAATATTCCAATTGCTAAAGCACCCTGTGGGTCTTGACACATGGCCCAGAGATGACATCTATCATGTTGATAAGCGGAACAAATGAAATCATGACCACAGGACTAAGGAGTTCACGTGAGCCCACCACGCTTCCGACACAGATGCTCGATGCAGACTCCAGAGACAAAGAAAGTGTGGTCATTATCGGGCCATATGTTAGAAGGAAGCATCGCAAACAGGGATGACTCACTGTTTATACAATCATCTGTTCATAGCAGAACTTACTGGTCCCCAAACAGAATTTTATATACTTTTATTTCATAGGTAAAAATATATAGAAATGAAAGAATCAGTAGTAGATTTTACTCTCTGCCCTTCTTTTCCATACAGATCTAATCTCATGCCCTCATCTGTCAGGGAGCAGGATCCTAGGTAGTATTTCAGAACAAAGAGACAGAAGAGTGCGACTAGTATGAGCCAGACTCAGACGTCAGCTAGCATCTGGCTACCACCTCCTCATGCCACATTCTCAACAGGTGGCAAGAAGAATTAAAATACAAGAGAAAATAAACATTTCTAATCATTCTAAAGCTTGGATTCAGGCAACCTACTGCTAGAACCTGGCAGAAATATCTACTAAAAAAATCAGTGGGGCTGGATAGAGAAACACAACTGTGTTTCCCTCTTAAACAGCATTCTTGTCCTCTTCTGGGATGATAAGAAAGATATATGGTCCTTCCTCACTACCTTCCCACTGGCCCAAAAGCTAGGAGATGGAGAGACACAGAAAACTGGGCTCCTACTACTGTGGGGGACAAGATACTAGGTTTGTACCATTCTCCATTGGGAGCCTGAAACTCCCAGAACACACAGGGGTGGGCAAACTTTTTGACTCGAGGGCCACAATGGGTTCTTAAACTGGACAGGAGGGCCGGAACAAAAGCATGGATGGAGTGTTTGTGTGAACTAATATAAATTCAAAGTAAACATCATTACATAAAAGGGTATGGTCTTTTTTTTTTTTTTTAGTTTTATTCATTTCAAACGGGCCATAGTTTGCCCACTGCTGCACTAGACTGTAAATATGGCTAGAAGAAATGTGACTCGAGGTACCAAAAAAGTTCAGTTCTCATAGGTGAGCAGGGAAGGGAGGAGGCAGCACTGAGACTGTGAGACTCAATATGCAAAGTGCATACAAAGAAATGCAAAACAAATATGCATAAGCAAACCTACAGAGCCTCTGAGGCCCCCAGGGATGGGATAGAGAGATGATGCCACCTCGGTCCAGAAGAGATGCATGGATGAAGTGTCCAGATGTACACCTGTGATCTGTGTGCATCCTTCTGCCCCTGGCTGTAAGGACAGAAAACAGGCTCTGACTGGCGGTCAAGCCGGGGATACTTAACCATCTTTCCCGGCACCTCTCCAGAGGATGGGAGTGTGTGCAAAGAGAATACCTTCCTGAAGTCTCCAAGAAAGAGTAAAGCTCTGAAATTATTTAATACAGGAACGAGAAATGATTTTTTAAAGTTTATCATCATCAACTTCAAGATGCAAGAATGCATAGTCTCATGATCTTCCCTAATCTGTTTTCTAGGACATCATACTTCATAGTTACTTAATGGATTCTGGCAGGGAAGATGGATATATTTGGTTCTCCTCCAGCTTAATAAATTCATGAGCTAGTCACTCATATTACTAACTCATGTTGGTTCCTGCCTTAACTCCTTTGCTTTGCTTCCATGTGAGCACGTTCAAGCCATGTGATGAAGATAAATGCCCTTAGATAACACAAATTTTTATTAAGAAAGATATTTCAAAATGTCTTGTTCAAGTGATGGGTAAAGAAGAACATCCATTTGAACATCCACTACTCTTAACGATGGACTCAGTGTGATGGGGCACACACTCGCCCCATCCATCGCCAGAGGTGAAGAGCTCGGTACAGCCCCAGCCACAAGAGGGAGACACAAAGGCCCTACTAAGGTGATGGAGCTTTTACTGGGAGAAGCAGGGAACCAGTACAGGTGTATAGCAAGTATTACGTTTCCTTTCTTGTATTTTGTATTTTTTTTTATCATTTTTCCTCCCACTTGGGAGTAGTGAGCTTTGAACAGGAGTGGACAGAGCTGTCTCTAGAACTTCAAGTTCTACACGAGGCTCATCAGAGAGGAGACCAGTTAGCAAAATAAGATGAAGCCCTGTGGAAGGAGTTGGCAGCCCCCTGTGCATATAGCCTATGCACAGAACCTGGCTGAGGTGATGTGGAAATTGATAATTTGTCAAGATTTGTTCCTTTAGATCCAGGCTGTCTCAGGAGACATTGTCTGGCCTGTGACATTGAGCTTGGAAGGTGCTGACATCATTAATGCATTTAGACACATGTACATTTAAGAGAAGTCCTCATCACAAAACTGCCGGTGACTTGTCTATTCTCTCACAACGAGAGGCCCATTCTTCTGAGCGCTGCCCCGTGAAACTGGGGCAGGGAATCCCCAGATGATATTTTCCAGACCCTTTTGCCTGATTATATTCTGATTAATTTTCTGATTAGATTCTGATTAGATTAGGTTATACAGATTATATGTGCCATAAAATTAGATTCTACCATGGGAGGTACCACCAGGAGGCTTGAAGTCAGGAGAAGGAGACCTATTCACTCCCTGTCTTCAGCTTGGGTACACAGCTCTCAAGGAGCGAAAGAAGACAAGAGCTCCACACTCCATGGAAGCTCAGAGTTCCTGGCACCACCTGCACTGAGACCCAGGAGATCTGAGCACCTGCCATTAGCACCCTCTCTGCTTGACACACCTAGTAGGCTTCTGTGTTCTTGACTGGACCCACACTGACTCATACCTTTAGGAAATATCCTAGAATCCTGTGAGGTTTAAATTAGGTATTCTATGGAAAATACATAGATTAGGGCCTGGCATGTAGTAAACTTGAAAAGCCCAAAGGTCAAGTTACACACAAGTGTTGACATTGTCATGTCTATTGCTCCAGCTGCAAATGCTGTCAGGTTATCATCTAGCTCTGCACCATCCAATACAGTAGCTGCTAGCCACTAGCAGTTATTTAATATTAGAGGCCTGGTACACAAAAATTTATGCACTTGGTGGGGGGGTGTCCCTCAGAATGGCCTGTGCCCTCTTGCAGTCTGGGATCCCTAGGGGGATGTCCATCTGCTGGCTTAGGCCCGCTCCTTGGGGGGATCAGGCCTAAGCTGGCAGTCAGACATCCCTATGGCAACCTGGGAGCCCTCGGGGGGTGTCCACTTGCCAGCGGGGACCAGGCCTAAGCTGCAGTCAGTCATCCTTAGCGCTGCCGAGGAGGCGGGAAAGGCTCCCACCACCACCGCTGTGCTGGCAGCCGTTAGCCTGGCTTGTGGCTGAGCAGAGCTTCCCCTGTGGGAGCGCACTGACCACCAAAGGGCAGCTCCTGCATTGAGTGTCTGCCCCCTGGTGGTCAGTGTGTGTCATTGTGACCAGTCATTCTCAGTCGTTCTGCTGTTAGGGTTAATTTGCATACTACCCTTTTATTATATAGGATAAATTAATTAAAATGAGGAATGCAGTTGCCCCAGTGCACTGGTTACATCTGAAGTGCTGGTGTGGCCACGTGGGGCTACAGTACTTGTCCATGCAGATACGAAATATCCCATCTGCACAGGAAACTGCTGAACAGTGCTGATCTAGATCACTGTGCACTGGAGAATCAACGGGAGAGCTTGTTAAAAGTAAAATTCCTGTGCTCCTCCGAAATGTGCTGATTGGAGGGTTTATGCAATCAGTGTTGGTAACAGTGCCCCTCAGGAGCAGCTGGGTTCCCCAACCACACTTTCAGAGCAATTGAGATAGGAGATAGGGTATTTACTTCCTAAAATTCCTCCTAAAAGTCTTTAAGTGTGTGTGTGTGTGTGTGTGTGTGTGTGTGATATAGACAAACACAAATACTATTAACCTGCAATTAAACAGAATAACAGAAATCAAAATTTTGGGCATGAGCCTAATTCAGCACAAAACCTCAGAGAACCCAGGGTATCAGGGGCCCAGGACTTGCCACCTTCTGACCAGGTGAGTAGGAAACAGACTGAGCAGCGAAACATTGCCTGAGCCACAAACAGATTTAAGTAATTCTTTGTTCCTGTTCACCTTTCTAATCACAGAGCTCATTGTTTAGTGAATGCTTCTACTTTGATTATAACAATTAATCTTTATTTTTCAACAAAAAGTTTGTTCACATGTGTAGGTATTTATACTTCAAAAGTTTCTCCATAGAAAAGCCCAGGAGTCGAACCTAAATAGCACTTTCGTAACAATGAATTCTTGATTGCATAATCAGTGTTGCAGGAGCTAAGGTAAATATACCTACAATTCAGGGATTATTAATTACCTAGAGGTGCTGTAACACCTGCACCCAACCTTCCCCTCTTCCAGGAGATGCACATGGAATGTATAATGTGCCACTGAGGGTGTTATTGAATATACTACTCAATCTCTTTATGCAAAGATCCAAATAACAAATGTTCTTGAAACTCAGAAGTTGGGAAAGTTGTGTCTGGTAATGTACTTACGCACATTTCGCTACCGCCAAATGGGAGCAAGGTGTTCCAGCATTCTCTCTTTGCCCTGAGTACTAGGTGGGCCATTTCAATCAATGACACTTTGTATTTCCATTTTTATGTAACCTTAAATTTTATTCTACATTCAATTTTTTTCACATTAATCTTATGTCACATGGTTTAAATCTTCTGTCTGTTCTTTTACTACAAGTCTCCTTACATTTTTTTTTCTGCAAATAGGGGATTATTAATTCATCCATCCATCCACCCATTTAAACTATTCTTCCTTGCTGTGGGTGACAGCTATAATTCAATAACTAATTTCAGTAGGATTTCCAATTCCCCCCTGAACATACTGGAGTTATAAAGGGAGATGGATTGTATTAATTGAACACAATTCATGTTCTCCCTGCTCTGTCCATGCTTTCTTGAGCACGTCCTGCCTCACTGACCACTTGCTTGGTTGTATGACTTGACTGGGCCAGTGGCATGTGACTAGAGGTGATGCAAACCATATTCAAACAAGAGCTTCAAATACCAATGCTCAGTTTGGCCCTAATTGCCCCCTTCAAAAGAACAGCATGTCCCACGTACATACTACTCTTCAGCCTGGGTTTCTGAATGATAAGACATCCATCAACCCACAGCTGGAGAAGAGTTGCTGAGTTGTCTCTAACCTATAGATGACACGTGACATGAGAAACAATGACCTATAATGGTGAGGCCACTAAGCTTTGGGGTTACAGGTTATGCCACCCAACAGAGCATAAGCACTCTTCTTAATTTTGCTGTTGCTGATGCAAAGGGATGGGCTGGAGCACTGGCCACATCTGATGGAGCACTACCTGATGGGATCAGCTCACAGAATGCTGGACCTGACATGAGGTCAGAGACATGCTGGCTACATGGGTTATATTGGTCTAAAACCTTCTAGCAACGAAAACGGAAGGGTGTGAAACAGAAGGAATCCCCAGACAGTGAAGCAATACCAAAAACCACAGCAATGAAATTCAAGGGCGCTCAGTAATCCTGTGCCCTGGATTGCAAGGAGAGGTGAGAGCTTCTGTCTTGTTATGGGTCAATGTCAGGCTCTCTGCCTTTTAATTTCACCCCTGTAGAGTCCCTTCGGGTTTGGCACACTGATCTTGATTACCTGTCCCCCACCCCAACAACAACAACAACAACCAAAAAACCCGAAGGGAATTTTGGTAAAACCTTGGCTTGCCAGTCATATTTCAAAGGTGAAGAAAAGATGAATAAATACAGAAAGGGGATTGTGGTGGTAATGGTGGTGGTGTGTGTGTATGTAAGGAGAAAATAGAGGTCTTTTCTCAAGGATGGCCAAGTTCCTTGTCTCGCTTTGACTGTAGACATTTTAAGGGTTTGCTACATTTTAAGATGTACTGTAGATGGTGACTATTTATTAACCATCTGACTGTAAAATGAGTACAGCGAGAAGACAGTTAAAAGTTGACACAAGCCTTGACGTCAAGACTACAGTGTCAGCCTGTGGAGGAGGGATAATACCAGGCCAGAAAGGAGGGAGATGGATCTCTCTTCCGTGACATGCCAGGAAACCTGATGACATTCTCCAAGAACTGACCTCACCTAATCAGGGCTCAAACAGTAGTTCACACTTAAATGGTGCTAGTACTGATGATTTTGCCCTAATTTTTCTTTTCTATGAATTTGTATTGCCTAATGACCTGTATAATGGTTTTTCTGCATGATTTTTATATATTGTACGGATCTATCTTTAGACCTTCCTTCCCTTTTAAAATTGTACAGAAGGGATGTCTCCACATATGCTGAATTAACTTCATTCGTTCAGAATGTAATGGATATCTCCATTGACGACAACCATAATTTTTGCAACAATGGGTGAAATGTCTTCTATTTGCAATAGATTGTGCTAGACACAGACTGAACACAAATATAAATAGGACCCAATTCTATCTTAAAATTCTAATGAAAGAATCTAATACAGCTCAGAGGCTGATGGAAGTGATAGGGACAAGAGATTTAATAACTAGTAAGGCAAAGAAAATGATCAGTGCCATAAGTGGGGTGCAGATGCAGGGGCTGTGGAGAGATTGCAGTGAGTTTGGAGATGAAAGCCAGCTGCGTGGAGGAGGTGGCACTGAGAGAGCGGAGGCTGCTTCTGAGCACTGGCAGATGAGAAGGGCATTTTAACCAGATGCAACCATGTCAGTAAAGCCACCTGAAGCAGGGAGGTGTCTGGAAATGTTGAGAGCAAGGTAAGGCTCCAGTTTGCAAAAGAACTTATTTTGCATCTCAATGCAATGTGAGAAGTCTTGCCTATCCCTTGACTAATCTCAGTCAGTCAGTCAATCAGTTTGTGAGGAGTTGGTTGCAGATTTGGGGAAATATGTTGAGGGGAGGGGAGGGGAGGGGAGTGGGGAGAGAGAGAGAGAGAGAGAGGAAGGAGAGGAGAGGGGCAGGAAGAAAAGAGGAAGAGGAGAGAAGAGGAGAGAAGAGGAGAGAAGGAGACAGGAGAAAATTGAAATAACTAGGTCCTGTTTCTAGTTCTGGAGCTGTATATAAGCAACAGTCGCATCAACTCTTCTGAGAAAAGTCTAACATCCCACTAAGAGAACAATCAAAATGAAGAAGGAAAAGTGGGAACCTTCTGGACTAAGAAAACTTGTGGTTGGAACTTAAAACATCGAAGCAGGTAAGTCCAACAGCTATTATATATGTTGTCACAGAAGTAAATGTGATTATCAAATATTTTTCAAACAGATAGCTAATGTAAAAATTAATAAACTGAAAATAATGTAGGCCTAGATTTTATTAATAAAGAGCAGGAGAGAAGGAAAGAAGAAGGAAACATTTAAATGAGTTAAATGCCTTGTCTTATTTAGAGAGAAGTCAACCAATAAAAATTTCTTCTTGACTTTGATCATTTAAAAACAGTTGCCAGATGGGAGGGGGGTCGTGGGATGGGTTTAAAAAGCCTAACCGTTGTGGCTCAGTAGTTGAGTGTCAACCTATGAACCAGGAGGTCATGGCTGGACTCCTGGTCAGGGCACATTCCTGGGTTTCGGGCTTAATCCACAGTGGGGAGCTTGCAGGAGGCAGCCAATCGATGATTCTCCCATCATTGATGTTTCTATCTCTCGCTCCCTCTCCCTTCCTCTCTGAAATCAATTTAAAAACGTATAAATTGGTAATTAAAGAACAGTCCCAGTGATGTTAAGTACAACATAGGGAATATAGTCAATAACATTGTAATAACTATGTATGGGGCTAGGTGGGTACTGGAAATATTGGGGCGACCACTCTGTAAAGTATATGATTGTCTAACCACTATGCTATGTACCTGAAACGAATACAGAATAATGCTGAATACAAACTGCAATTACAAAAAATTAAAGATGATTTAGGAGTACGGGAATAAAAAAGCTAAGCCCATTCATGTGCCATTCTGCCAGCATCTAGCTATGTACCTGTGAGGCATACCTAGAGGAGTGTTTGGTAGAGATAAATAAATGAGCAGGTATTTCTGTAAAAAATATATAGGCTTTAAGTATTTTGAAAATAAAATAAAAGCAAAAACAACAACAACAAAAAAAACACATGTATTTTCCAAATCACCAGAGAAGAGAAAAACTAAGAAAACATACATCAGAGAAAAAGATGTTAACTAAGGCCAAGGAAGTATGCAAACAGAAGGTATAAACATGAACACAAAGTAAGGGCAACGGTGTTAATTCTGACAATAATCATATACAGTTCAGACTCCCTTACAAAATGAAAAGACTGCACTGAGTTTAAAAACCAAATCCATCCATGTACTAGTCTCAAGCCACATGCTTAAGACGTCACAGAAAGGTTAAAAAGATGAGCAAAGGTTTACTGGGAAAAAGCAAACAAAAAGAAAGTAATGTCAATTTCAGAACAATGAGCGGCCATGCTTGTTACCCCGTACATGCCAGAGACCTATGCTGATAAGGCTCTCTTTTTCGTAAGATTAAAACAGAGAGTTATACACACAGAACACAATGACTTCACTTGCTTGAACATCTTTCTCCAAGGGCAAAAACCAAATGTTTTAGGAAATGCCATCTGCTCCGTTGGAGACTGAGGTCATGCATGGATTTCAGGTAGAGTTCTGTCATAGCTTTACTATGGGGGACAGCTTAAACCAGTGGTCCTCAGGTGTGGGTGGCATCAGGATCACGTGACGGATTTATTGGGCCCACCCCTACAGTTTCTTAGTCAGTAGGTTGGGGGGGGGGGGGGGCCTGGTTATCTGCACTTCTAATATGTTCCCAGGGGATACTGATGCTGCTGATCCAGGGAGCAAACTTTGAGAACCACTGCAAACATCCCCAATGAATCAAGAAACAACCTCAGGTGAAACCGGACTCCACCAGGTAGGAGGCCCTTGCTCTGTGGCCACCTCACTACCCTGAAGAGCCGGGATAGTGGGTGTGCTCAGTCCATGCCAACAGGGGCCCCAAGAATCACCTGATCACCTCCCAGATGGCCAGCCATGCTCATGAGGGTTGAGGACTATTTGCATCCCAGGGCTTATGTTACAACAGAATTATATCAACCCTGTGGGCTTCTGGCATGTTCTTCTTTTGTCTCTAAGAGAAGACAAAGCCTGGATCCAGAGGTCCCATGGTGCTACGCAAAGAACACTGGACTGAATGTCAAGGATCCAGGTTTTATTCTCAGCTACATCACCAACCAGCTCACTGACCTTGGGCAAATCACTTAATGCCCATGGATTTTGGTTTCCTTTTAAATGAGACATTTAGATGAGAAGCTTTCTAGGAGCCCTAGGAGCCTAATGTTCTATGATTCCTCCTAGAATCAACATTTTAGGGAAGAAGTCTCTGTGATGATGGGAATGCTCACTCAATAGTCACACTTTAATACAGGCCATCTGTCACTGCCTCAGATGTGTCTTGAACACAACGCCATCAACTGGTAATCCAGATCCTTTCCTTGCAACATGACTGATGACATTCATTCTGCCACCAACTGTGTAGGGAGAGAGCATTTTCCAAGCAAGCTAGTGTGGCGAAACACGCTGGGCTCACAGCCTGGGCATGAGAAGTCCAAGAAGAACAGAGTGGTGCTGCCTTGCTGGGCAGCAAACCCCGAGTTGGGTTCAGGCACAGTGATGTGATTAAACTGCCATCCTCCTCCGCTGGGGGCAGAACGGCTGCCATGTTGGCACTAGGGTTCCAAGGAGTTACATGGAGCAGGCCTGGGTAGCCGCAGTTAATACAAAGATGGTTCCCAGGGAGGCCCTGGAAATCTGTGGTCCAGATCCTGGGGAAAGATGAGCTGGTGGAGATTCTCTGGCAGATGAGCAAGAATGGGGAAGAAGGCAGCCTTTGTATGTGGCAGACCTGGCTGCTCTTACGACCAGGGCACAGGTGTGCTAAGCCTGTCCTGTGCCTGACTCACCAGTGCTTAGACCTGTGAGCACACAAATGCAAGCAGCCCTAGGACCTGCTTTCGGAAAGAGAGCTGGCATGGTATCTGAGCCCCCCCAGTCACAGCTCGGTTGTGCTATAAAGAAGTGTGACATTCTGGAATCACAGCACTCACTATGCATGTGCACACTTGTATACACACACACACACACACACACACACACACACACGTCCAGGATCTTCAGTGGCTCCCATGGCCCTCAGGAATCTCCCACAGGCAGCTTTTGCTCTTCCCCTACACCTACGAGGAGATAAATCTGCTTTGCACTTCAGATTTTACTATAGGTTCCGTGGGGAAATGGGGGAGTGACACCATTTGCCACTCCGCTAAACAATCCAAGCTATCCACTCTCCTGCTCCTTCTCTCCCAGTCTCTTCCTGACAGTCCTTTTGCTGGGTCCCTGCAACCCATGCCCCATTTTCTCCCGCCCTGCTTTCTCCCGACTCCTAACCCCACTCCCTGCCCAGTAATCCTTCCTGGAATCTCACTGACTAAGAATCACGTGGTTAGCCTACTAGCAGCGGATCCAGGTCAAGGCAGGGTTGGCCCTCCACCTGCCTGCCTTTCACGCCATCCACTTCAAGTATGTGTTTGCAGCTTCCACACACACACACACACACACACACCACCCTGCCTCCCACATCCCTGCTCTGGCCGATGCTGGTCCCTCTCCTGGATGCCACCCCACCTCCTTTCACAGGGAATTCTAACACCTTTTCTTCAGGAAGAATCCTGCAGAGGCCACACAGGATCAGAAGGCCCCCAACTCTAGGACCCCAGGGGACCCTGTGCAGAACTGACCATAATCCAACCCCACAGTATTATAAGTGCCTATTTAAATATGTGTCTCCCCCTAACTGTGGCCTCTTTGAGGGCTGGGGCCTCATCTTACTAAATTCTCAGAGTCTTATACGAACCCAGCTGACAGTAAATGCTCAATATATGTTCACTGAATGAATGACTATGCTGCCTTCTGGTTGAATCACGGCCCTAGTTCATTCCTCCCCGCCTGCCCTGCATCCTGCACTCGCACGGTAGTTACACACACTCCTTAGAGAACTGCTGCACCATTGTAGACCACCCTTCACTATCCGCCACACTCCCTGAGTCCGCTGAACTCACACCTCGTCCCTCCTGGCTGCTTCTGCTCTGAAGCCACCCCACCTGAGGCTGTCATCCCTTGGCCAACAGAAATACACCTAAGTGAGTCTCAGCCACAACTCCGAAGAAACCTGGTGAGTTCCCGGAGGGAAGAAGCAATGTTTCTCCTCTCAACACCCTCCACGACATTTGGCAGAGTGTGTGGTTACAAAATGAATCGATGTGAGAATGAATGAATGAACTGGCCAACATTCACTGATTAAACCATTTACCTAATCCAAGCAAGAGACGGGGGTTAAATGGGCATGGGACCATTTCCTGGAACCCAGAGAATCTTCCCATTTCATTCCAGGCAGCGGTTTTAAGCCTGTCTGGCAGTGGGCTTTGAGAAATATGTGTTGTTCAGAACGTCCGTCTGTACTCCCTCCACCCGAGGGGCAGGGTGAGAGTGTATCCAAGTCATGTTGGGAGGAAGCGCGGGGTTTTGGAGACATACAGCTATTCTGAAGCTTCCTGGTGACTCACCGAGTGAGGAGGCATTCTGGAAATGACAATCTCATGCCATACCGATTTTAGGAACACTAGCTGGCCTGTGTCCCCTGGGCGACTCATGCTCTCCTGGTTAAATCCCACAGTTTCTCTAGGACTTTCAAAAACACCATATTCTAAGCACAGCAGGTTACAATGCCTTCAAGAGATGGCATCCAATCAGAGTTCCTTGGGAAAGCAACTTCTGGGTTAGAACTCAGATACCCCCATAAAAGGGCCAGTAAAAATGACGATGTGAAGATCAAATAATTGTCTTCTTCAGAAATCAAGAAAAACAGGAAATGTACAGATTCAGTAGAAAATAAGGAAGAAAGTAGGTACATGAGGGGGCAATGACGGATGAGCATCCTCACGCATCACTTTTATTTTTATGAACTAGATCAGATCATGGCTCTGCTTAACACTCTCCGAAGGCTTCTCCCTGAGCTAAGAATAAAATGCTACCTGCTTGCCCTGGCGGAGAAGGCACTCGCAGTCTGGCCCTGGCCACCATCTCCTCCCCCGGGGAACAGGTTCCAGCCTCCCTGCCCTCATCTACTTCCCAGAGGGGCGTCTCCTGAGCCCTGAGCCGGTGGGAGTGTGATATGGGGGCTGCTGCGGGTGTGAAGGCCAGGAAAGCCCGTCCTGGGCAAAGGGCTAAGATCCAAGTCCTAGTCCTTCCCTGCGCCTAGGCACTGCAGATTCTGAGCAATCACTACATTCCTCCATTGTCAGAATGAGAAGGGTAAGAGCTCTCTCTCCTCCCCATGGGAGAGCCAGGGAGGGAAACAGAAGATGCACCCATTTAAAGAGGGCTTATGTCCATGAACAAGAAGAGAGCACCGTCAAGGTCAAGGGCCTTGGTTCGACCTCGGGGAATGTTCCTAAAAAGCCCAGTCTCAACAGGCCCTGCTGCCAGCCCTGGTGACATCCTTTTTAGACCACGAAGGCCACGAGTGGAAGAATGACAGAGAGACATGCTGCGATGTAGCCTGTTCTACAATGGACGTGCTTCAGTACTAGGAGAGAAGTGACATCTACGCAGGGCTGTCCCCCACCCCCACCCCCACCCCCACCCCCACCCCCACCCCAGAGGGCTGCATTCTGCTGGCAGGGGGTCTCTTGGCAGCTGCAATCCAGAGGATTCAGGGTGGGTGGGGAAGATGTGCACCCCTAGCGGATGCCAACCCCAGCCTCTCAGGGCTCCTGGGGCAATTCTCTCTCTTTACATCCTTTGCAAATGAACCAGGGGGTGGTCAAGTTCTAGCGGGAGGAGTCTCACTGAAACTGACCAAAACAGAACATTTTGGCAACTGTAAACCAAGAAGCGTGGCTTTAGATTGGTGGAGAAAAGGACGTCGCTGGAGGCAAAGCAAGGCGAGCAAGGGGATGGCAGAATGAGAGCGTGTTTCAGAAAGATGAATCAGACATCCAGGGTGGAGGCTGGACACGTGTGAGGCTGAAGGGGGTGAGACAGCTAGGAGATTTCAGCAAAAGGGAGGGATCAGATGAGCATCTAATAAGGGTGCGGGTGGAGGGGAAAGGGCAGATGGAACAGATTACAGTGGCAGATCCTCATCTCTCAACGCAGGCATACCTGACAGCAAGGCTCCAGGTCCTGAAAAGGGAGTTAGCAGCTTCCCCATCACACCTCAGCTGGCTTAGGGACCATTCATTCCCTCGTCTTTTAGGGGAAACAGCACCTGCCACATCCCAGGTTCTTACATTTCACTCATCTGTTTTCCCAACCAGACCTCAAGCTCCTTAGGGCATGGGTGCCATTTATCTTAGTCATCACTGTAACCACAGTCCTGGGATACATGTTGAATTCTCTTACCAGAATTTCCCTACACATTTCTTTCTTTCTTTTTTTTAATCTGTAGTAAAGAAAATAATCAAGGGGAGATAGTCCATGAGTTGATAATTGTTAAGGATGGGTGATGGGTGCATGGAGGTGTGTTATACTATTCTCTCTACTTTTGTATAGGCTTGAAATTTTCCATAATAAAGAGCAAAAAAATATAAACTGAAATTGCCAAGGGAAGAGTAACAGATTTAGCACTCTCGCTTGTCACAGAATGGCTCAATGCGTGAAAAGACAACTCAGCCTTTAGTTACAACAATCATCCTTGAAAAAGATCACAAACAGCCTAATCAACCCGGGAACATAGAGGAGGCTGTTTGTGAAACTTAATTGCCATTTTAATGTGCTTTAATTGCACAGAAATGCTATTTAATGTAGTGTTTCAGTTTCCAATTGCCATTTGGGGAGATCGCAGAGCTCAAAAAGAGGAGTCCAGGTCATAGCACAAGGCGTCTTGGCCCATTTGACAACAATGAAGTATTTCTCTCCACCAGCCCGTGACCATGGCCGCGGTCCCCTTCTCCCCATGCCCCCATCATGCTTCAACCCCAACACAGGGAGCCCGGTCCCTGCCTGCTGTCAGAGGTGGGGGGAGAACAGCACCCTGGGTAACACCCAGCACAGTCACCACCAGGATAAACGGCACAGCCAAAGTGGGCCACTTCCCAGGTGGTGGAGTGGAGAGCCTAGAATACATCCCGGCCTCCTATGTCTGCGAAGGGGCCTCGGGACAGGGGGGAAAGGCTGCAAAGCAGAGCTGTCCTCGGAACATTTGTGCTGATGACCCAACAGACATTTCTCATGGGCAATTACCTCCCTGAATTCTGGAGAGCCGGGGCCTGTGGGAGGCCCAGGCAGCCAGACTGACCTATGCACTGGAAGGCAGGGGACGTCCACACAGACGCCTAGAAGGGAGCCAGGAAAAGCCCCACCCAATCCACTCCTCACTGTCACATTTCACAACACAGCTGGGCAGGGAAGGCAACCTCAGGGATGCCAGGAGGACGGATCCCAGGTTAGTTATGGACTGACCAAGAGTCAGTGCTGGGGAAACAAACTCTAGTGCAGAAAAGATAATTAAAACACTTTTTTTTAGCCAAAACCAGTTTGGCTCAGTGGATAGAGGGTCAGCCTGCGGACTGAAAGGTCCCAGGTTCGATTCCGGTCAAGGGCATGTACCTGGGTTGCGGGCCCATCCCCAGTAGGAGATGTGCAGGAGGCAGCTGATCAATGTTTCTCTCCCATCGATGTTTCTAACTCTCTATCTCTCTCCCTTCCTCTCTGTAAAAAAACAATAAAAATATATTTTAAAAAAAAACACTTTTTTTAAAGTCAATGCAATGTACAGATGATGTGTGATGCACTGTACACTGGAAACATATATAATGTTATTAACCAATGTCACCCCAATAAATTTAGTTTAAAAAATGTCAGTTATATCTCAATAAAAAAAATAAACTTAGCCTTGGCTGATGTAGTTCAATTGGTTGGGCATCATCCCATGCATCCAACGTTTGCTGGGTTGATTCCTGGTCAAGGCACATGCCCGGGTTGCAGGCTCGATCCCCTGTAGGGGACATGCGGGAAGCAGCTGATCAATGTTTCTCTCTCACATCTGATGCTTTTCTCTCTCTCTTTCTCTCGTTCTCTTCCTCTCCTTTCCCCTCTCTCTCTAAAAATCATTAAAAATATAATTTATTAATTT
Source organism: Myotis yumanensis (assembly GCF_028538775.1). Taxonomy (NCBI): domain Eukaryota; kingdom Metazoa; phylum Chordata; class Mammalia; order Chiroptera; family Vespertilionidae; genus Myotis; species Myotis yumanensis. The sequence continues at coordinate 85,954,936 of NW_027223755.1, read as the reverse complement.
TTAAAAGCAGAAAAGAAAGAATTCTTTCCATCCAGGCAGATGGCACCCGGATCCAAGGAGTACAGTGGCATGTGGCAGTGACTACCAGAAATGTCTAAGAGAGGCAGGACTCTGGGATGTCAGACAAGAGAAGCGAACTCTGGGGAATCCAGGCAACATCCTCAGAGCAATCTGTTGAGGGTGGCAGGCAGGACCACCACCCGCGGTTGTGCAGGTTGTGCACAGCCCCAATCTAGGCTTGCACAGTAATTATGATGGCTTTCCCGCAGATGGCAACAAAGTGTCTCGTGCCTTTTCCTAATTTTAGCTCAAAGTGCTGTTTGGGCTAGCAAGGGTGCTGGTGTCAGGACCCATGCCATGGACTGGAGTCTAAAGCTGGATGAGGGCCAGGTGGTTGGAGAAGGCCAACAAATCCAATGCTAAAGTCCTAGGCCAGTGGTCGGCAAACTGCGGCTTGCGAGCCACACGTGGCTCTTTGGCCCCTTGAGTGTGGCTCTTCCTAAGCCTTAGGAGTACCCTAATTAAGTTAATAACAATGTACCTACCTATATAGTTTAAGTTTAAAAAATGTGGCTCTCAAAAGAAATTTCAGTCGTTGTACTGTTGATATTTGGCTCTGTTGACTAATGAGTTTGCCGACCACTGCCTGGGCCAGTGATGGCGAACCTTTTGAGCTCGGCGTGTCAGCATTTTGAAAAACCCTAACTTAACTCTGGTGCCGTGTCACATATAGAAATTTTTTTATATCTGCAACCATAGTAAAACAAAGATTTATATTTTTGATATTTATTTTATATATTTAAATGCCATTTAACAAAGAAAAATCAACCAAAAAAATGAGTTCGCGTGTCACCTCTGACAGGTGTGTCATAGGTTCGCCATCACTGGTCTAGGCAAATGGACTAGGCTTCAGCAGGAAATCAGATCAGGTTGCCTCCCTGCTTACCACTCTTCAAGGTTTCCCATTGCTTTGGAATGAAAAAACAAACAAACTCCTTACAGAGTCACCAAGAGCCAGCTTGCAGGATCTGCAGCTCCCACACTCTTGTCCCACTTCATCATGCCCCTTACCCCTCACTACCCCACTCCAGGCCCCAGCCTGCTTCCTGTCTGATCCTTGTAAGCTCTTTGCTGATTCCCACTTCTCCAACTTAGCAAGTGGATGCTCTTCCCCAGAACTCTGCCCACTCTTCTCCTTCAGGTCTCAGCTCAGAGAGGCATGCCCTGCCCGTCCTCCCTTAAACTGTTACACTCTTGCCTGGAAAGGATGCAACAAATGAAATGAATGTGATGAGGAGAGACTATTCACAACAGCTTCCCTGGATCTTGGAAGAAAAGAGGGGCATGATTTAATTAATGGAGGGAAGCAAAGAAGAGGATGAGAAGAGGACCATGGGCAGCACAGGGAAGACGCATGGTCACAGATGCTGTCAGAACCTGCCCCATGCCCCACCCACCCACCCACCCACCACAGCCTTCAGCTTCCGGGCCGGTCTGCCAAGGTGTGTTCTGCATTCTCTGTGTGGACTCGGGCTTAGCCTGTGAGCCTGCACCCTGGGCAGTCTGGACGTGTCAGGGAATCAGCACCAGGAGTGACCCCACAGGTGGAGGACAGGATTTAGGTGGACAAAACCCCAATGCCAGGCCAATCTATACAAACAGAAAGTAGACAAGTGGCTGCCTGGGTCTGAAGGGTGGAGGGGCTGGGGGATGGTGACTAAGAAGCATGGAGTTTCTTTGAAGGATGATGAAAATGTTCTAACATTGTGGTGATGGGTGCAAGACTCTGAATACGCTCAAAGCCACTGAGACTTTCAATGGTAGGATAGTATGGCATGCGAATGAAATTCCAATAAATCTCTTTTAAAAAAAAGATCTCTCCTCTCCTGGGAAAATGCTATGTTCCTCAGGTTCTCAGGGGTCCCCCAAGGTTGAGCCCAGCCACCCGCAGCAACGGCTTGCTGGCGAAAGCCCCCTTCACTGCCTTGGTTCCCTGTCACAGTGCTCCCTGGGATCATCCCCTCCCAGGAAATTGCTTGCTCCTAATCTTAGCCTCGGGGACTCTGCCGGCATCCCAGACTGAGACCCAGCCTCTCGTCTGGATCCTAGCTCTGCCACCAACTTACTAGCTTTGGGCCGGTTTAAGGCTCAGGGAAACCACGTGTTTCCTTAGCTACAAAACGGAAATAATTATACCCACTTCATAAAGGTTCTTGTGAGGATTAAATAAGACAGCAAATACAAACACCCGGAACAGCGCCGAGCACAAGAACTAACAGTGATGGGACTTACTGGAGTGGATAGGCAAGTGGCTGGAAGGTAACTCAGGTCAGGGACTAGCGCGCGCGCACGCGCGCGCACGCGCGCGCGCGCGCACACACACACAAAGGTGTTCATGGTCTTTTCCCAGGTCTGACATTCCAGGACCACTCAGAAGACTCAAAGCACAGAACTGTACAGCAGTGACCCTGTCACATGGCAGCTCCTGGGTGTGAGGCTTCTAGCTGGGGAGGGCCAGGGCCTCTGGAGGGAAGTAAAGCAGGGAGTCTGCAATACCTCCAACAGGTGGCTAATCTGTAAAACCAGGACTACAGGGCAGGGCTGAGGACACAGAGGACCTGGCTCAGCAGGACCTGCGCAGACACGGGCCATGAGGAGGACCTGGCCCAGCAGGACCTGCGCAGACACGGGCCAGGAGGACCATCACCTACATCAGCAAGGACAGGGCTCGGTTGACCCGCCAGGAATCTCTCTGGCTTTTAATGACTACTCTGGCTTCTAAGGAGCCAGAAAAGAGGGCAGACACTATCCCTGCTTAGGTGAGGACAGCCAGGTTTCTGTCTTAGTGAGCCCATGTGGAAACTGCATATTGTTACAGATGCAAATACAGGGCCAGCCTTTTTGCATGATTGAATCCAGGTTGTGAAAGCCCAGATCCAGGATTAGCTGGCTTAACATAATTGCAACAGAGACATAAGATGCCTTTTTATACTATGCTGATGGATGTCACACCCTGTGGTCTTCATTGAAGTTTCATTTCTTTCTTTCCTTGCCTGGAAACAAGGTCCCCAGCTCTGCAAATCACCCAAGGGAAAGAGCAACGCAGAGGAGAGGCAAAGCCTGCTCAGAATGAGCTGGGGATTGCAGGGCTCACAAACCCAGGCCTCAGCCTGCCGCTCAGCCCCAGCTCATTATGACAAGGAAGCCAGGTACAATTAGAATGAGGTGACTTAATTTCTTGGGGATGGACTAGTGCCGCTTAAAATAGTTAATATTTTGTTTTATCTTCATTGACTTGTCTAATAATGCAGAAAATATCCTCCTCGGGCACTGAACAAAGGAGATTATCCTGTCACACAAGCTTAGCAAAGCCTGTGAGCTGAATGCTGATCCCAGGTGTGTGGGACTCCAAATCCCCCTGCTTAACACAATTAGGTTTATCTCGGAGGGAGAGACGCCTCATTTTCCTCCCTCCTCGAAGGTTCAATCACTTCCCAGCCACACAGCCTGCACCACGGCCCCTTGCCTCCCGGGGGAACTGTGAAGTGTTCCAGATCATTCTTTTATCTGACAGGTAATAAATAGGTAATCAGAAGATGCAAATTACTACGGAGGCAAAGGGACACACAGCTAGAAGATTAAGCACACATTGGCTTGGGGCCTGGTTGTGTTCACAGATACAAGCCAGTATAATTGTCTTGGTGTGTCGAGGCTGGCCCAGGAAAAATTCAGAATCAAGGATCAAAGGGGACCATGAGTGAGTGTTTAGTTCCAGACAGCAGTTTTAGCAGAACCATCTCAGAATATACTGGACCCATGACAAGAGTTTTTCCCCAGAAATTATCTAGGTTGTATGCATAAGCACCAAGTGTTTTCATCATTTGGGTTGAATTTAATTTTCATTTATACTAATAAAAGGGTAATATGCTAATTAGACCAGACTTCTTCCGGACAACCATCCAGACATCCTTCCTGACAAAGCCGGGGGGCAAAGCTGCCCACCTCGTGGTCCCGGGCGCCTGCACCTGAGGCTGTGGCCTGAGCGAAGCCGCCTGCCCATGGTCCCCTGTGGCTACAGCCAGCTCAGGCAAAGTTGGCCCAGGTCCCAGGTGCCTACAGCTGGCCAGAGGAAGGAAAGCCCAGGTCCCAGGTGCCTGCAGCCGGCTGGAGGAAGGAATCCTGGGTCCCTCGCGCGGGGCCAAGGCAGTGGTGATTAGGGGCAATCAAGCCAGCAGGGGAGCAGTTAGGGACAATCAGGAAGGCAGGCAGAGATAGTTAGGGGAGATCAGGTAGGCAGAGGTGGTTAGGGGCAATCAGGTGGGCAGGCAGAGGGGTTAGGGGTGATCAGGCAGGTGAGCAGTTAGTAGCCAGCAGTCCCAGATTGCAGAATCGGGCCTAAACTGGCAGTCAGACATCCCCTGTGGGGTTTCAGATTGGAGAGGGTGCAGGCTGGGCTGAGGGACAACCCCCCCCCCCCTGCACGAATTTTGTGCACCAGGCCTCTAGTTGTATTTAAAAGTAAGTTACCAAATAAGCTCAGGATCAAAATGTGTGTTCAGGAAGGGGAGGCTGGGACCCAGGGAGGGAGGATGGAGACCTCACCTAAGGTCTGATTTTCATCACCTAAGACCTCCTGGGGCATGGAATATGCCTTTTAAAGCCTGCTTTCTCCGCCCCAGCTGATGCCCTCCTGTTTGGTTTTGATTCTTGGTTTTGCCTTAGCCAAAGGGAAGAAGAGAGAAGCTAGGATCATGGAGCCTATGGCCTCCACATCTCAGGCATATGTTATGCTTATTAAGGAGCTGAGAGCAATGTTGGGTTGGATGATCAGAGAGATTAAGCATTCAGTGCCACAAAAGCATAAGTAATCACTTTCTGTCTTCACATTTTTGCCAACTTCTTTGAGGGCAGGCACCTATGGAGAGTCTTCAAGGAGCTTGTATTGGGGGTGGGATGTGATAAAAAAAATAAACACACAATTAACTGCAATTGGAACTCAGAAGGAGGGGCACATGCTAAGAGTAAGTAATGGAGGAATGTGATGTGTCAGGAATGCCCTGGAGGTTCTCTAGAAGGGAAACAAGAAGAAATTAACTGGTGGAAGAGGGAAGAAAAGACATCCCAGCAGGGGGACCAGAATGTGCAAAGGTCCTGGGGCATGGGGCCATGTGGTAGGAAGAAGAGGAAGGCTGGTGTGCTGAGCGCAAGGGTTGAGATTGTTCCAGCTGGGGCTGGAAAGATAGATAAGAGGACTCAGCTCTGGGGCCAAGTAAAGAATTAGACTGTTAATCCTAAAAGCCAAGGGAAGACAGAGCATTAACAGCTGAGTGGGATGTGGAGGGTGAGGGACATAGTGTGTTAAGAATGATGTTTCTGGTTGAGTAACTGGCTGGGCAGCAGGATCACCCACTTCCCCTTTAGCCCTAAGGTACCTTGCCCTCTTCTGGGTTTCCTCTTTGCTCTTGGGCTGCTCCTCTACATGTCGGTGTCCCCAAGGCTCTGTGTGGTGTCTTCTTCTCTCTCTCTGTTAACTACCCTTTTCCTCTCCAGCCCCATGGGTTTATGTAAGGACACTGAGCCCCCAAATCTCTGACCCCAGCCCTGATTTCTGCAGACTCATATATCGAGCCACTGACTCAGCACTTCCATGTGAATGGCCAATAGTTTTCTCAGATTTAACATAGGCAAATAAAACTTCAAAGTCATCCCCCAACCTGTCATTTCAAAAAATGGCACCACCATTCTCCATCCCATTGCCCAAGCCAAGGGTGTAGGGATCACCCTCTTCTCTTGTCATCCCTCACACTTAATGCTCCCAAATTCTGTTGACTGAAGCTCCAAAACACATCCCAAACCTACCCAATTCTCCTCATCACCATCACCCCCACATCCTGCCTGCCCACCTGAACCAGCCTCTGCATGACATAACTACCTGCATGTGTGTCCTCGAAAGCCCATTCTCCACCCAGAAGCTAGAGGGATCTTTTTAAACCAGATCATGTGACTACCTGTTTAGACCACACCGTGGTTTCCATCTCACTTAGGACACAATTCAAGTCCCAGTTCTGCTTTCCTGCATGATCTGGCTGGAGCCTCCCTCTTTGTTCCATTTCAGATCATCACGCCCTCCACTCTCTAGAGCACACAGTGGACTTCAATTCCCTGTGAGTTCCAAGATTTTGTTTCCACTTAAAGGTCTTTCCATCACTGTTCTCTCCGCCATGAATGCTCTTGCCACCTAATCTCTATGTTGGTTTGGGTTTATTTTTACAAAAGCTTTTTTGAGATATAATTCACATACCTTACAATTCACTTATTGGAAGTGACTAGTTCAATGGTTATTAGTGTATTCACAGAGTTGAGCAATTATCACCACAACTGAGCTCAGAACATTTTCATCACTCCAAAAAGAAATCCACACCCATTAACAGTCAACTCCTATTTTCCCTCAGCTCAGCAGCCCAAGGCAAATCACAATCTACTTTCTATGTATATTTGCCTCTTCTGGACATTTCCTATATATGAAATTATACAATATTAGAGGCCCGGTGCACAAAAATTTGTGCACTCAGGGGGGAAGGGGAGGTCCCTCAGCCCAGCCTGTGCCCGCTTGCAGTCTGGGACCCCTCGGGAGATAATGACCTGCTGGCTTAGGCCTGCTCCTGGGTGGCAGAGGGCAGGCCCAATCCCTAGGTGCAGCCCCTGGTTGGGCTCAGAGCAGGGCTGATTGGGGAGTTGGGGCACCACCCCCTGTCATGCACAGAGCAGGGCGGATTGGGAGGTTGCGATGCCACCCTCAGTCACGCTCAGGGTAGGCTGATTGGGGGGTTGGGGCACCGCCCCCTATCACACTCAAGGCAGGGTCGATGGGGAAGTTGCGGCGCCACCCCCTGTGACGTACAGAGCAGGGCCAATCAAGGGGTTGGGGCGCTGCCCCCTGTCACGCACAGAGCAGGGCCCATCAGGGGGGTTGGGGCTCCATACCCTGCAGGGCCAATCAGGGGGTTGGGGCGCTGTCCCCTGTCATGCACAGAGCAGGGCCCATCAGGGGGTTGAGGAGCTCCCCCCTGTCACGCACAGAGCAGGGCCCATCAGGGGGTTGAGGAGCTCCCCCCTGTCACTCACAGAGCAGGGCCCATCAGGGGGGTTGGGGCTCCGTACCCTGTCACACACAGGGCAGGGTTGATCAGGGGGTTGAGGAGCTCCCCCCTGTCACACACAGAGCAGGGTTGATCAGGGGGTTGAGGAGCTCCCCCCTGTCACTCACAGAGTAGGGCCGATAGGGGGGTTAGGGCACCGCCCCCTGTCACACACACAGCAGGTCGGATCAGGGGGTTGGGGCACCGCCACTGTCACACTCAGGGCAGGGCCGATGGGGAGGTTATGGCTCTACCCCGTCACAAACAGAGCAGCCCGTGTGTGTGTGTGGGGGGGGGGGGGGGGGGCCGATAGGGGAGTTGGGGTACCGCCCGCTGTCACACACAAAGCAGGGCGGATCAGGGGGTTGGGGTGCTGCACCCTGTCACACTCAGGGCAGGGCCAATGGGGAGGTTATGGCTCTACCCTGTCACACACAGAGCAGGGCCTGTGGAGGGGGGGGTGTTGGGGCGCTGCACCCTGTCACACACAGAGCCACAGGGCGATCAGGGGGTTTGGGCACTGCCTCCTGTCAAACACAGAGCCGCAGGGTGATTAGGGGGTTTGGGCGCTGCCCCCTGTCACACTGATCCAGTGCCAGGAGGCCTTGCGGCTCTGCTGATCCCGGTGCTGGGAGGCATATTACCCTTTTACTATATAGGATAGAGGCCTGGTGCACGGGTGGGGGCCGGCTGGTTTGCCCTGAAGGGTGTCCTGGATCAGGGTGGGGGTCCCCACTGGGGTGCCTGGCCAGTCTGGGTGAGGGGCTGAGGGCTGCTTTCAGGCTAGCAGTTGACTGAAGCTCCCAACCGCTCCTTTTTTTCTTTTTTTTTTAAATTCTGGGCCAGCTTTAGCTCTGAGGCCTTGGCTGCTGAAAGCCGGTTTCTGGGGTTTTGTTTAGCTTCTTATTTGCAACATAGTACATAGTTGCTTAGAGTTGCAGCTCAGAGGCCAGCAGTGGCAGGCGGGGAAAGTTGGAGTCTGCAGTCACTGGAGCAAGCAAGCCTCGTGTTCGCTTCCAGCTGCCTGGCTGCCGGCCGCCATCTTGGCTGACAGTTAATTTGCATAAGGATATGCTGATTAGCCAATGGGAAGGGTAGCGGTTGTACGCTAATTACCATGTTTCTCTTTTATTAGTGTAGATACTAGAGGCCCTGTGCACAAAATTTGTGCACGGGTAAGGTCCCTAGGCCTGGCCAGCGATCAGGGCCAATTGGGACGGTCCAGCAGCTGGCCAGGGCCTCCCTTCCCTGGCTGCCAGCTGCCAGCAGGGGCCTTTCTTCGTTCCACACTACCCCCTGGTGGTCAGCACACATAATAGTGAGTGATAGAACTCCCGGTCTCCTGGTCGAACTCCCACAGGGACACTTTGCATATTAGCCTTTTATATATATAGATGTTCTTTTGTAATTGGCATCTTTCTCTTGGCATGTTTGCAAGACTCATCTACCTTTTAGCACGTACCAGTACTTCATTCCTTTTCATTGCAAGGTGGCTCTTTTTGTCATGCCCATCTCAGCTTTGTCACTCACGTCCCCTCTTCATGACCACCCAGACTGTCTTCAGCACATTACCTTTGTGAAATATGCTGTCTGGTATTTGTCACCATATTTTAGTTTGTTTATTTATTCTCATATTTATGCATTTGACTCTCGGACCCAAGTATCTAGAATAAAAGCTCCAGGAAGGCAGGAACTTCATCTGTCTTACTCAAATACTAGGTAGAAATAGCACCCCCACAAAGACCAGTCTCATGAACCCCAAGGCAGAGCAGGTGTGGGGAGCAGCAGATCATGAGCACTGTTTTGAAATCATGGCCATGTTGAACTGGAGGTGCCTTTGACATTGCCAAAAGGGAATTAGCAGTAGGAAACAGAATATATGGGTCAGGAGCTCAGATAAGTGATGTGAATTGTGACTCATGTGCACTGAAGTGGTAATTGAAATGTGACTGTGGAAGAATTGCCTAGGGAGAGAGCACAGAGTGAAGAGAGAAGAAAGTCTAGGCTTGCGTCCTGAAGAATTTCAGTATTTAATAGCTAGGGGCAGAATCATATAAGAAAAGGAGGAGGAAGAAGCCTAAGAAGTAGAGGGAAAAATAAGAGTCCAGAAGAGGGTTATACAATTAATACCAAAAGAATCTACCATTTCAGGGTGGGGAGGTCCACAGTATAGAGGGCTAATTACCCAGAAACAGGAAGTAGAACAATGCCTATTAGACTTAGAAACATGATGAGCCTAGTAAGGGATATTTCAAGCATATAACAAGGGAAAAGGTGGTCTTGGGTAGGTTTGGGAGTTCACTTGGTTAGCTAATGCTGTGTGACAAACCACCCCAAAACGTAGTGGCTTCAAACAATACTTTGGCTCATAAATTGAGGTCCTAATCTACAATTTGGGCAGGGCTCAGTGGGGATGCTGTGTTTCTGCCCTGCTCAGTGTGAGCTGGGCTGTTCAAAGCCTTCCTCGGGGCTATGTCTAGTGATTGACACTGGGAAGACTTAAACAGCAGGGTGGGAACAGCGGGGACTTCTACAGCAGTGATGGCGAACCTTTTGAGCTCGGCGTGTCAGCATTTTGAAAAACCCTAACTTAACTCTGGTGCCGTGTCACATATAGAAATTTTTTGATATTTGCAACCATAGTAAAACAAAGACTTATGTTTTTTATATTTATTTTGTATATTTAAATGTCATTTAACAAAGAAAAAATCAACCAAAAAAATGAGTTCGCGTGTCACCTCTGACACGTGTGTCATAGGTTTGCTATCACTGGTCTAGAGCATCTCTCTAAGTGTCCATGTGGTCTCTCCACATGGGTTTCCAGCATGTGGTTTGAAGAAGCCAGACTCCTTACACATTGGTTCAAGGCCCCTAAGGTGTGTGTTGAGATATATAGAAAGAAAGAAGCGCCATATTGCCTGTTATGACCCAACCTCAGAGGTCAGGCAGCAAGACCCCACCACATTCTATTGGCCGAGACAGTTACCAAGGTCCTCCAGGACCTCATGTCTCAATGGAAGACCCCATGTCTCATGTCAACATTACAATGTAAGAAGAGCATGAGGTGGGATTTATCCTGGTATGCTTATCTTTGGAAAAGACAATCTGCCACGGGAATGAATGAGAAGTAAGGAAATAATGAGCAAACGTTTAGAGGATTGGTCATGAGGGGTAAGAGAGAGATGTCCACAAATATCACATAGATTTATTTTGTTTTGTTTTCTCGGTTGTTTGAGCCTTTATTTGTCTTAATTAAACTTTTTTTCCTACCTTAAGGCCATTAAAATATTCCCCGTGTCTTCGAAAAGATCAAGTTTTGCCTCTCACATTTAAGTCTATAATGTGCTGGAAATTAGTTTTGTGTACAGTATGAGGTACAAATCTAATTTCATTTTTTGTCACAAGGGTAAACACATGTCCCACCTCATTCACTGATTTGTCATTCCTGCCTCCACCACAAGGCAATGACTTATATTTGCCTCAGGGACGCTCCCACTTCAGGGTGATTGCACTTGCTTTGCCCTCTGCCTGAAGTGCTCTTCCCCAGGTGGCTACATGCTCCCCTCCTCACCTCCTTCAGGCTTTTTCTCTAAAGCCACTTTCAGTGCGACCACACTTACTTATATGTAACTTCCCCAAACGTACCCAATTTCTTTTCCCTGCTTTATTTTTCTCCCATCACTCTTTTTTATTTTATTTTTTTAATGTGAGAGCTCAGCATGTTTAAAGGCCAGTGGGACAGACCCATTTGAGAGGAGAAGGCTGAATGCACAGGAGGGCAAAGGGCTCATCAGTTATCAGTGCAAAGTGCCTGCAAAGATGGGGAGTGAGCCCCCCGTGTAGGCGGAGGAGCCCACTTGTGGTCACATTTCCACATTTATAGTTGCAGCCTTGAGGATGAGGACGGCTCCTGCTTCCTCTGTGCAACAGATGTGTTCACTCGCTGGAAGTGCATGGAGAAGGGAGGTCAGAGGTTTGGGACGGTGGCTGAACTGAAACACTACCTAAGGGAAGTTGGAATTACTCTCACACTGCGGCAGGGTGCAAGTCCGCCTGGGGTTGGTGATCAGGAGCCCACATACCCTGTTAGAGCACCTACCACCACTCGGGGCATGAGTTCAGGCAGGAGGAGACCCATCCAGGGCTGAGGCTTTGCCATATTGTGTAACAGAAAGACGGCGGAACAAGAGAATTTAGTGTGCAGCGATGGTGGGATTGAAAAGCTGAGGCCTGGAATCTAAACCAGATAAGGAGGAGTGATGAGAGAAGAGTGTCCTGAAGAAAAAAGAGAGGCAGTGCTGCAGGCTTTGATGCCATCAGAAGACACTCAGAATTGTGAGCCAGTGGAGCAAGTCAAGGTGTGTGGCAGGCATTACTATGACAAGCTCTGGAAGTATGTCCAGGGGACTGGATGGCTAAGGTCAAGGGCAAGACATAAACAGAGAGAAGGAAGCTGAGAATCAGATAGGCCAGCATATGAGAAGGGGCATCTCTTTGGTGCTGAAGTGACTCATGATGCTGGCAGTGTGGAGTGATGAGGAAGACACCATCAGGGTCTGCCTCAGCTGAGTATACAATCACTGTGCAGTAAACACTTACTGCTTACCATGGCTTGTCAAGCGAATCGGAGAATCTTTATTGAATGCCTATTGTTTTCACAGCACTTCATAAGCATGCACAAATGTTTTAATAGATGTTCAAGACTGTAAGGGACAGCACAGACCAGTGCAATGAATTGTCAATAACTGCTCTAGGAAGTTTACAGGAGAAAGCAATTCATTGGGAAGGATGTGGCAGGGCTGGGTTTATAGAGTAAGAATATGGATTCCAAATGGTGCAGGAGGAGCAGGTAAAATCTGAATAGATGAAGAGAAACTGGGAGAGCATTTCAGCCAGACAGAAGCCAGAGCTAATGCTTCTGCTCACAATTTGTCTAAGAACATTTTCCCTTAGAATCTTTAAAGCACTCCCAAAATAATCATGCCATTAATGCAAATGATGCTCATTGCAGTTCCTTCTTTTACTGGTGATCTGAGCCTACGGTTTTGGACCAGGTTTGAGCTACCACCCATCTCTCCCACTACAACACTCTCTATAAATCAACACCTTCTGGGATCAAAAATATTATTGGTTCATGCCAAATACCAGTAAACGATAAGCCCACGCCTAGATCCTGGCAACACTGGGGCCCCGGTGTTGATGATGGTACAGCATTTAGATGCAGGAGAAGGGAATTATCTGAGAAAGAAATGCCATTTCATTAGACATGAGGTTCGGAGATGAAAAAAAATAACACCACACTGTCTTTCTGCCTTTGGATCCTCCTAAGAATATACTTCTGCCAAAAGAGTTGCTATGGAGATTAGCACAGCATTCCAACGTCCTGCAGGTCATCCTTAAAGGCAGAGTTGGCACAGTGTAGATTTCAAAGGAAATATCAACAGATGCTCTTTAGCATCAAATGTCACCATGTCCTCAAAGATAGCTTAACTCATGGGTTTTGCATTTTCACAGGACCATAGCATCTCAGGGTTGGGGGCGGGGGGAGCCTTAAATGTCATCTATTTCAACCCTACTCATCTCTATGGTGCAGGTATATGGCTGGAACATCCATCTCATGGGATTTCTGAGGCTGCCCAACACTTCATTTGTTGCTGCTTCAGCCTCCGCAGTATCACATCCTTGGCTTCTGGCCATTGCAACTCTGGGCAAATGTTCTTCCCTCCATGCACACTGTTCTCCCTTATACCCCAAGCCCATAACTCTGACATTTGTTAAAATTAAATACAAAATGGAGACCAGACTTGCAAGGTCCCTGAGTACACAAACCCACTTACACCCCATAAGCAAAACTAAGTTTAGCCTAGTTCATGAACATAAACCAAACTTGGCTTCTGTCTTGTACATGCTTCAGAAAAGCCTAAAAGAAACCAGTCACATTTGTAAAAAGGGTGTGAGATAATCCCTCTTCACCGCTCCTCTGCCCGAGGGAACCCCCACTGTAATAAGCAGTGATTGTAAAGGCGGGGCGACTTCGACTCCCTTGTTTTCACTGGAGAAACCATCTTGAAACCTCATGCCTCTGAGCTCCATTTCCGTTGTGGGTTCAATAGCTTCCAGTTTGCAAACTGTTCTTACGTGTACAATAAACTCTTACTAAATACTATGTTGCATGGATCTCTGTACCCACAGCACCCAGCTCAGATGCTTGGCACCTGCCGGACTTTAAGCATGAGCAGTAGCAGAAACCAAACTATTTATACTGGAATCTGGCCATTTCAACAAAAATATTCATTTATTCATGCAATTTAGTTGGCTACCAGTGGAAATCAGGGGGCTGATTTCCATACATAGCATACGAACTGAACTAAGGAACGCTAAAGAGGGACCCCTGGCCCCAAATCTTCCTCGTTACTCTTCTGGCTCATCATAATCCCCCGAATCTTTCTTATGGGTTATTTCTTCAAGATAAGGCTCTTATTAGGATGCACTTTGGATGGAAAAGGGAAGAATATGACATGGTGTCAAGTACTTTGCTATTATGAACTTGAATTTTCAGAATGAGCCTATGAAATTATATTCTCCCCATTTTACAGATTAACAAACTGAGAGAATTTAAGTAACTTGCCCAGTTGCACCCAATAAGTTCCTGGACAACTTACCTTTGGAACCCAGGTCCCCCAGTCCCCAAAGCCTGTCTTCTGCTCTGCCAGGGAAGAACCACACATCAAATATTATCTATGCCTTAGTTTAAATACAGTGGATTATGATGCTGGCTCCCAGCAAGGCCCAGAGCAGGGGTCCTCAAACTTTTTAAACAGAGGGCCAGTTCACTGTCCCTCAGACCGTTGGAGGGCCGGACTATAGTTTAAAAAAAAACTATGAACAAATTCCTATGCACACTGCACATATCTTATTTTGAAGTAAAAAAACAAAACGGGAACAAATACAATATTTGTATTTGCATGTGGCCCGCGGGCCATAGTTTGAGGACCCCTGGCCCAGAGAGTGAGAGCCAAAGAACCAGGATTTTCACAGGTACCAGGATTGGAAAGTTCTAGCACACGATGCATTCAGAAATGTGTGTACAAGAGAGAGGCTCCGGCAGCTCTGTGGGTGGGAAAGAGGGCCAAAAAACAGACCCAGTTGTCCCTGAAGCTTGGGCACAGAATCTGGCTCATGCTCACAGAAGACAGATCTCAGTTTCTCCAGGTCAGCACTTCCCAAAATGTGGCGCCCGACCAGCAGTGGTATCAGCATCAGCATCAGCGGGTTAACTTGTCATAAATGCCAATCCCTAGGCTGCCCTCACCTAATGAGGCCCAGCAGTCTGTGTGTGAACAGGTCCTCGTGCAGCTGCTCCAGCGGTCTGCTCCCTACTGCACCGAGGTGGTGCTGGGTCTGCCGCTAAGACCGCCCCGCCAGGCCAAGCTGCCTGGGCTGATAGCGGAGCTCTGCCTGTCTCCACAGGCACAGAGATGAATTGATACCCTGGGGTGTGTGGCTGCTTTCAATCTTCCTGGGAAAAAAGCCGGGAACAAACATATAAATAAGACTGCGTGTTTCACTACAAATCATCCGCTGTGAAATGCAACTGGTGGAGCTTCTTACATGCCCTGCCGAAGGAAAAATAACAAAACACCTGTACCACCACCTTTCCCCGACTCCCACCACCACCCCCTTTTCCCCAGCTACTTGGTGGGAACCTAAACCTAGCAGAAAGAGTATGGACAGAGCCCAGGGCACCAGAAGGCCAACCTTTTGAAGGGACTAACTCCCCTTGCCCAGGAACTCAACTTGGTCACTCAAGATGCTGTTCCCCTCTGCCTACACCCCCATGTGCCCTACAAACACTTCTGGGGACCTTGCTATCATTCCATCAAGTTATCTTTAACCCTATCTAGTTATTCCATCTGGCTATTATTCCATCTAGGGAGAGCTTGTTCTGGCCAGACATCATGCCAGGTCCTTCCATACTTTACCCATCAATTCTTACAACACCCCTATGTGACGGATGGTATTACCCTCTTTTTACAGATGAAGAACGAAGCTCAGAGCACTTGAGTCTCTTCCCATAGCAAATATCTGTCTCCAAGTCTGTTGATTAGAGCAGGTTGTCTGTTTTGTCTGAATCTCCTGAACTTATTTTAGCCTTCTGGACCTAATTCTGTCTCTGTCTAGAGAAACTGGGTGTGAATAAGGCATTTTAGGGCCCTACTGAGGTCTCCATGTTGAACAACCTTCTGGTCTCCCTCTCTGTCTAGGTTCTCAGAGCAAGGCCCTAGACCAGCAACATCAGCATCAGCATCACCTGGGAACTTGTTAAAAATGCAAATCCTCGGGCCCCACCCATCCCTGACCGGCTGAATGAGAACATCTGGGTGAGACTGAGAACTATCCTCTATGATCCCAATGCCATTTAAGTTCAAGAATCTGGGCTCCAGGTAGTTTTCCTGTGAGTAACACTGACAGGGCTCAACAGTCTAGCAACTCATGAAAATCTGCCACTACAGGTACAGCCAAGACCAGGGAGGAAATACATTAAATGCACCTTAAGTCATTCAGATCTGGTGAAAATTGGTAGCTAGAGCTTTATTTGTTCCATTACTGTAAAACTGGGGTCAGTGAAACATGATTTTGCTACAACCAGGGAAAGACAACAATTAGATTATGAACTCCTAAGAGGAGGTACTGTGCCTTGTTGCACCTGGAGCCAGCATATGAGCAGCAACATGTGTGTGCTATGGCTTTGCCTCTACCCTTCACACTCCCATTTGAATCTCTCTTTGGTCTACCAGTGGTTCTCAACCTTCTGGCCCTTTAAATACAGTTCCTCATGTTGTGACCCAACCATAAAATTATTTTCATTGCTACTTCATAACTGTAATGTTGCTACTGTTACGAATCGTAATGTAAATATCTGATATGCAGGATGGTCTTAGGCGACCCCTGTGAAAGGGTTGTTCGACCGCCAAAGGGGTCTCGACCCACAGGTTGAGAGCCGTTGGTCTACACTATGGGAAAACATCCTGAGAAGGGAATACTGGGAAATGTAGTTCAGCCAGGCCAGGCTGAAACATCCCCAAGCCAACACACCCAGCTTCCAACTAAGCTGAATCTGTCAGAAGGGCTTACCAGGTGAGCTTTCACATGGGATTCACAGCTACCTCCTGAACAAGTACACCAGTTTGTTCTAAAGCTGGGGCCACACTAAAAGGAGAGAGAGGACTGCAAGCTCAGGATGTGGGTGTGTATCTCATGAGCTTCACAGGAAAGCTGCAAAGGCTTCTGCCCTTTTGCTCTGTGCTGACTGGGCTGCAGTGAAGGGGATCATTTGGGAAAATCTTTACTGGATTTTGAAAGCACAAGGTCGCAGCAGAGTAGGCACCAGCCCCTTCTGCAATGATGAGAGATAAAGTCCTTGACATCAGACACCAGTGGTGGGTCCCGTGTATCACCAAAGCATCTTGAGTGAGTGTGGACAGCTGTGCCTGCTGAGGACACTGTACCACCCACAACGTTGGCATTTTGGGGCTTCAAAGCCACAGGAGACATCACACAGGAGCAGACGAGGAAATGGAGGGCATCATGCTGGTAGCCAAGGGGACTGACAGCAGAGATCCTGCTGGGAGAGGCACAGTCAGGACCACAGAGGAGTCCCCAGAGGGGTTTTCAAGAGCCACAACCTGTGACTGTTACTGGGGACTAAGTTTTAACCATTGGCCCAACTGATGTGACGATGGCCTAGAAAACATGAGCTAGGGCAGGGGTGGGCAACCTTTTTGACTCGAGGGCCACAATGGGTTCTTAAACTGGACCGGAGGGCCGGAACAAAAGCATGGATGGAGTGTTTGTGTGAACTAATATAAATTCAAAGTAAACATCATTACATAAAAGGTTACGGCCTTTTTTTTTTTTTTTTTTTTTTTAGTTTTATTCATTTCAAACGGGCCGCTTCCGGCCCGCGGGCCGTAGTTTGCCCACGGCTGAACTAGGGTCATTAAAAGATGGAAGCACACCAGGTGGCAAAAACATCCCCATGGATTCACTTGCTTGGTTGAAAGAGGGTTTACTACAAAATAGAAAGAATGTGGCTTCATCAGCAACAGGAAAGAAGATGTGACACATCTCACAAAGGCAGCTCCCTGTAGTGTTTCCACGTGAACGCTTTTTAGCGAAATGGCTGGAGTGGCCACAATGTAGGCCCTGCAGCCTGACAACTTCAGGGCAAGCCTTGATCCGGACACCAGCAGCAGCTTCTCAAGCCCAGGCCACTCAAAAGCTATTTTGTTATGCATCTGAGCACGAGCTTGATGCTCTCTGCAAACATAAGCTTAGATTTTACCATCTCTGGGCATTTCTACTGATGTTTACTAGTAAACAACTTCCTATTTGCAGACAAATGAGTTCCAGCAAGAGAAAGTCATCCTCTAAGACTGACCAGCTGAAAAGAAACGGTCTCTGCTGCTTATCACTCACAGATTCTCTGGTCTGAATCAATTGACTACTTGGGTGTCATTTGAAGCCCTGCTGAGCTGGAATCAAGGCAGCTCTCTCAGCCTCTCGTGGCCTTTGCTCTGTAGCACCTTCCAAGCACCTGTTAAGACAGAGCCCACCTGAAGCTCTATGTGCTGAGCAACACCGTGAAAAACTAGGTGGAAAGAGTATTAACTTCCTGTTTTTACTTCACTTGAAACATTTTTTGAAATTAAAGTATAGAGAGTCAGTCATACATATGGTTACCCTGGGCTGTGCAAGGCCCCTCATAAGATCACTGGTCTTAAACTCAACTACAAAAGAGAACTAATCTGTGGACAAGATACTACTGTAACCTGCCTAATTAGGGTGGGCAGCACAGAAGTGGAAACAGCAGAGGTTTGTCTCATGGTTCCGATGAGTATTTCACAAAAACGCAGAAATGGGAAGTGATTTGGTCTCTGAGGGAATTCTGTTGGACCATTTCTTCTTCCTCATCAGGCAGAGTTCTGAGATGCAATACCCAGACCCTTGCTAGTTTAGCAGAACAGGAATATATTAGAGGAGATCCTGACCCAGTAGCCATCTGGCCATGCTGGGAGCAAAATGCTTTTCTCTTCCCTGTCACCAAAATGGATTTGCTGCGGTACCTCCTTCTCCCTGCCCCAAACTTCCTGTAGGTGAGTCTGATTGGAGAAGTTGGCTTTCTCTACTGGCCTTAGCTGCAAGGGAGCTGGGCACGTAAGTTTCTGTTTGACCTTAGAAAGACAGGACTCGTGGTGGAAACTCCCTCAAACACAGTGCTAGGCAGCCACCAAGCAAGAAGACAGCAGGATACCCAGTGTGTCCTTACTTTTCCTGGCCCTGACCACTCTCTGTTCAGAGGAGGCTAAACATAAGCTGAGGTTTATTTACAACCCCAACTTCCAGAATATGTACTGGAATTGGATAATTTCAGCTGTAACTCCTACCCCCTCTAAATGTTCAGAACTAAATGCAGGGTAGGCACAGTAAGTGCCTTTGTAAACAGTCTCAATAAGATTCTCAATAAATACAGCTCTCTTTTATTGTATCCAGTTTTATATGTTCATTATGGTCAGAAACTAAACCAGTTCATGTCTGAAAATCTTTCAAACTTCTGTTGAGCGGCAATAATACTTGGCTGAAATGTTCGGTCCCCCACCAACCCAAGGGCAGAGGAAAGAAGGGCCACTATGTGGTGACATCCGGAGACCCCCCCGCTCTGGTCCCACTGTAGTTCCCAGGGCCTCCTCATCCACCCTGTGGGATCCGAAGGAGTTCATTTGAAAACCACTCAACTTTATGATCTTTATGGTCCCCTCCAGGGCTCTGATTCTATGAATCTCAAATTCTCACCCTAGATGCAAACTTCTCAGCCTCAGCACTATTGACATTTGGGGCTGAATCATTCTTCACTGTGGGGCTGTCCTGTGCATTGTAGGATGTTTAGCAGCATCCCTGCCCTCTACCCACTAGATGCCAGCAGTACCCCAGATGTGATGACCAAAAATGTCACTATATATTGCCAAGTGTCTCCTGAGGAACAAAATCCTCCCACACCCCCTTGAGGACCACTAAATTAATTCAAAATTCTATTAAATGTCACACTCCATTTCTTCAGCATTCTCATCAACCTATGGCTTTTCCTCGTTCATTTGAAAAGAAGTGCAATCTCCTTTTAAGTTAGCAATAATGCACTTACTTCTCCTATTCAGGGGATTTGCAAGTCAGCACTTTTATATCCTATTAGCACTCTCTGTGATTTTTGTTCATGGAAAGCCATACATCTTTCCATTTCATTGTCCTTTTTGCTATCTGTATCTCCCCAGCAGCTCAGGACATCAAGCTGGGAGGCTTGGATAATACAAAGCACATCACTGCCAACACCTTACACTGTTACACTCCCACACATAAAACCTGAAACACTAAACTCCAACTAGAGCAACTTTCCTTCCACTCAAATTCCCATCATTCTCTTCCATTGGGACATGAATCCCAATCAGGCAACTGCTTCATTGGTTCCCAATCAACACAGCCCATCAAGTTAAAAGGAATGACCGGGACACAAAAGAAAATGATGATAATATCTATGATGATGAAGATGAGGGTAATTAATTATTAGGAACAGTATTAGAGCTAACACTTACATAGTAATGCTTACTATGAATTGGATGTTTTACATATTTTCCAAACACTTTAGACTTTACATATTTCCCAAGACCATGGAGAAGACTTGTCCGAATGTGGGAATGAGTAAGAGATTCCTGCGGGTCCTCTCCGTGCAGTGCCTGGTCTGGTCCAGCAGCCCCTCTAGGGAGCGTGTGCCTTGGAGTGACTTTCTGTTGAGGGGGCTATTTTACAACTCTGTAGCCAATTCCTGTGGCTGCTTTAACAAATCACCACAATCTCGGTGGCTTAAACAACAGAAATTTATTCTATCTCAGTTCTGGAGACCAGAAGCCTGAAACAGTTTCACTGGGCTGAACTTGCGGCACCTGCAGGGCTGCACTCCCTCCAGACCCAGCAGGGAGACTCTGTTCCTTGCCTCTGCCAGCATCTAGTGGCTGCCAGCTTTCCTTGGTCTGTGGTCACATCACTCTGCTCTCTATATCTATGGCCACACTGCCTCCTTGTGTGTGTGTGTGCACCTGTCTGAAGATTTGGCACATGCACACCAAATCTCCCTCTGCTTTCCTTTTATAAGGATACACGTGATTCCATTTTAGGGCCCACCAGGATAATATTTTCATCTCAAAATTTTTAATCACATCTGAAAAGCCTTTCTTTGCCATCCTATATAATAAAAGGCTAATATGCAAATTGTCCCCTCAACTGGGAGTTCGACCAGGGGGCAGGGCCAGTCAGCCAAATGCCCGCAGCCCCTCCTCCCCAGCCGGCCCCACCCCCAATTGGCCCTGATTGGGGCAGGCCAGCTGGACCCCACCCATGCACTAATTCATGCACCAGGCCTCTAGTATAAGATAACAGTGAGAGGTTCCAGAGATTAGAATGTGAATATCTATGCAGAGGAGTGGGGGGGACTATTCAGTCCCCCACCACCGGGATAGCTGTTGCATTGTAGAAAGGTGAAAACAGTGGAAATGCTATCTGTAAAGGATATATATCTCTGTAAATCAAACTTTCATTTGACTAGACTTAACATCTTATTGCTTCTTCCATGATTAATAACTTGAAGGAAATATTATGTTTTCACTTTATATTCTCATGCAAGACATGATTTTACCTTTTTGAAAATTCTACTTTAGTGATATGAACTCATTAATCCTCACAACAAGTCCATGAGCTAGGTGCTGTTAGAGAGCCCCATTTTAAAGATTATAAACTTGGGTCCTGGAGAGGTTAGGAGACTTGTCCAAGGTCGCACAGCTAGGAAGGATGGTCTGGCTGGAGGGCCCACTGCTCTGTACTGCCCTAACGTGATGGCTGAACTGAGTGGCCTGTGGTATGCCATCTGGCTTTGCCATGAGGCCATGAAAGCTGCAGTTTGCTTGGGAGTTAGTTCAGTGAACATCTTCGACAAAAACCACTTGGAAAACGAAGCATAGGTTAGCCTCTCTGAGTGCAGACACAATGATGAGCCTGGTCGAGGGGAGTTGGGTTGTTTATCTCCTACTTCAGGACACAATCATAAAATGCAAATATTAGGATAGAGCCAACACACATATGCAAACTGAAAGATAAACATCTGTGATGGGAAAGCGTTATTTGGTGTTTATGATCCCCAACTGCAAAGGATGGAGCACCGGAAGGGTCCTTTGTTTGCTGAAAGCAAAGATGGGTTTGAGAAAAACAAATCCGAAGAGCAGAGCTAATGTGCTTAGAATGAGGGAAGAAATATTGAAGAATTGAAGATATTGGGGGAGGAGGAGAGAGGAACTGGGAGCCAATGAGGAGACTGAAGGGTAGAATCAGGTAATTAACAGCAATTTTAAATTTTACTGAGGCACGGGACATGGCCTTCTCTACTCCCTCTGGCATTAATCGCCTGCACAACGCATTTGGCATAAAACATGCTTTGTGGAGCTGGGTTTGTTTTTCGAAGATACAAAGCTGAGCCCTATTTCTAGAAGGATGGAGGGACGGGAACAGAAGCTGCCCACAGGGGCCCAGTCACGTTGGAGTCACACATAATTTATTTTAAAGCTACACGCATGCTTTTCAAAATGTCCAACGGATTCTCTGTGGTTTGAGAAATCCAACCTGGCAGCATTTCAGTACATTACTGCATCTCAAATTTAATGAACCTGCACAAAATCTAAAAATATTTTTTTTAAAAAAGGAAACAAGGAGAACTAATGATGCCTCATTACAAAAAAAAAAAGTTAACAACCCAAATATTACTCAATGTGCAAACCACTCACCCTCATTCTCTGAAGAACAAGAACCAAATAGCTGACTTAGTCTGTGGCTCCCCATCGAATGTGATGGGAACTATAGGTTCCTTCCGGTGCCTTTCAGGTAACCGGGTTCTCCAGTCTGTCCGTTTTCTGACCCAGTTTACTAGTAAATCTCTGTGTAGGCGGTGGTTTCTACAGAACCTCCTTCTTTCTGCTTGGATCATCTTTTAATTTCTAGAGCCAGCAATTTAAAAGAGTTTTTTCCTTCCTGAGTGTAGGTCTGAACAACCGGAGAGAGACCTACGATTACTCCAGATGGACAACACCAGGAAGAGGACTTTCAATGAAAAGTGCTCCCTCTTTGCCTGGCCAAGTTACAGCTGTCACCCATGTTTAATTTTCCCAGTATTTGGACTTCAGGTTTCCACATAGACTTTTGGCTCTTTCTTTGGCTTTCCATGTTCCCTGCTGTCGAGAACCGAACTCTGTTCATGAGACTCAGGCCCCTAGAACTCCAAACCTTCCTCCCATCAATAAGCTGGTAACTCATCAGGCCAAGTATTGCCAGGAGGAGGGGGTCAGATAAGTGGGATTCTGATGCAGAAATTACTTTCGGGCCACTTTTTCAAGCACGCATCTCTTATGTCAAACAAGCTGTTCTGTACTTTAAATGAAAAATGGAACTTTTTGTCCTTGTGTTTTCGATGACCACTATTGCCGGAAGCTAATTCCAGCATGTCATACATGCAAGAGTTTCATCAAAAGGTTGATGGATCTTGGGGACTCAGCAAGGGCTGAATCACATATGTTATTGTCTGCTGGAAATGGCTGAGGGCATTTCCCCAAACCTGAAAAGGATGCATAAATGATTGTTTGCTGCCAGACAGCTGAAGGCATTTCAATCTACATGTTATTGCCTCCTGCTGGCCAAACACCTGAACAGCCATAAGCAGTTCCTCCAATCTGACAATGGATTCTGTATACTAAACCTTGCCTTTGATATGTATATCTACCTTGCTTTAGGACAATTTGTGTTAATAAAAAGCAAGGGGTCCAGAGAGACAGGGGAACTTGGTTCCTTTAGCCAAGCTCCTCTGGTCCCCCAAAATGCCTTCCAAAATTATGTTTTGCCTCTGGACTCTTTAATAATTTACATGCAGCACTTCTCCAGAAAGGATATATGCATCCCTATGTTCATAGCGGCACAATTCACCATAGCTAAGATTTGGAAACAGCCTAAGTGCCCATCAGCAGATGAATGGATTAGAAAACTGTGGTATATCTACACAATGGAATACTACACTGTGGTAAAAAAGAAGGAATTCTTACCATTTGCAACAGCATGGATAGAACTGGAGAGCATTATGCTAAGCGAAATAAGCCAGTCAGAGAAATGTAAATATCACATGTTCTCACTCATTTGTGGAATATAATGAACAACATAAAGTGATGAATAAAAAAAGACCCAGAGACAGAGAAGCATCGATCAGACCGTAAAACCTCAGAGGGAAGGTAGGGGCGGGTAGGAGTAAAGGGGAGAGATCAACCAAAGGACTTGTATACATGCATATAAGCCTAACCAATGGACACAGACACCAGTGGGGGTTCAGGGGGAGGCAATGGGGAGATAAGGACACATATGTAATACCTTAATCAATAAAGAAAAAAGAAGAAGACAGGAAAGAACAAAAAGATAATTTTCCCTCAAATCTCTGTGGTCTGACAGTTATGTTGGGGGAGGAGGAATGGAGGGACAGTAAAATAGCTTCTTTGTGTTTTAGGGGCATCTCTGGAGAAAGCCCCACCCCACACTCCTTTAGAGATTAGGTCCATCCATGGCATGGAGGGGAAGGGCAGTAGGAGGATGTCCCTTGACAAAGACTCCCTTGACCAAACTTTAGTTAGGCTCTTCTGAGCCTTCTTCTCCACCAGGCCTTGGTCTTGACCTTCTGGGTCTATCCTTGCTGAGTCCAGTTTTCTCAAGGATCCAGCAAAGTCCATTTAGAGAGAAACCCCAATCCTTCATATCTAATCAAGTTCCTCATCCTCCACTCTCGATGTCTAAGCCCTCACTCGGCCTGACCTTCAGCAAGAATCTCGTTAGGTCAGATTAGGAAGAACCCTCCCACGCTTAATGTTTCCTTAGAAATGTTCCATCCACTGACCCTGCCACTCTGCTCCTTGGCTATAAATTCCCAATTGTCTTTATTGTAGTCAGAGAAGAGCTTGAGTTTTCTCTCCTATTACAAGAAAGTCAAGCCCTATTGCAACAGTCTTGAATAAAGTCTTCCTTACCATTTTGACAAGTGTTGTAAATTTTTAACACCTTTTGAGTGGAGGAGATACAATAATTGGAGGTAGATATGAGCATCCTTGAAACTGAAAAATGTTATCCACTACAGTAGGCCCCCTTATCTGTGGTTTTGCTTTCCACAATTTCAGTTGCCCATGGTCAATTATGGCTCAAAAATATTAAATGGAAAATTCTAGTAATAAATAATTCACACGTTTTAAATTGTACACTGCTCTGCTCCATCCTGCCTGGGATGTTAATCTTGCCTTTTTCCAGTGTATCTGTGCTGTGGTACTATCCACCTGCTAGTCACTGGTTTCATAATGCTTGTGTTCTAGTCACCCTATAGCAGCCCAGTGCTATGTCACAATACCTACATCACTTGCCTCACTTCATCTCATTCATGTAGGCACTGTATCACCTCACATCATCACAATAAGAAGGCAGAGTACAGTGAAATAAGATATTTTGAGAGAGAGAGAGAGAGAGAGAGACCACATTCACACAACTTTTATTACAGTGCTAGTGGCCCAGTGCATGAAATTGGTGCACAGGGGGGCGGGTGTCCCTCAGCCCAGCCTGCACCCTCTCCAATCTGGGACCCCTTGGGGGATGTCTGACTGCCGGTTTAGGCCCGATTCCTGTGAAATCGGGCCTAAACTGGCAGTGGGACATCTCTCTCACAATCTGGGACCGCTGGCTCCTAACCGCTCGCCTGCCTGCCTGCCTGATTGCCCCTAACCACTTCTGCCTGCCAGCCTGATCACCCCCTAAACACTCCCCTGCAAGCCTGATTGATGCCTAACTGCTCCCCTGCCGGCCCGATCGCCCCCAACTGCCCTCCCCTGCCGGCCCAATTGCCCACAACTGTCCTCCCCTACCAGCCTGATAGCCCACAACTGCCCTCCCCTGCTGCGACCCGCCTCCTCCGTGCCGTGTGGAGCCATGGAACCCCAGGCCTCACCACGTGGAGCACGTCTTGTGACGGCCATCTTGTGATGACGTCGCACACAAGGGCGTAAGGACCACCTAGGCTTTTATTAGTATAGATATTGTTATAATTGTTCTATTTCATTATTAGTTATTGTTCTTAACCTCTTCCTGTATCTAATTTATAAGTTAAACTTTATCATAGGTACACATATATAGGAAAAAGCAGTCTATATATTGTTCTATATCATCTGTGGTTTCAGGCATCCACTGTGTGTCTTAGAACATATCTCCCAAGGATTTGTATAGGCGTCCTACTGTATAGGGGAGAACTTTTTCCTGGCCCTCACGGTACCCCAACAGGGAATGGCTGCATGGATGCCTTTGGGAGGCTGAGCAGCAGAGAGCATCCTATGGATCTACCCAAGGGGTGTATCTGTAACCCAGAGCAGCTCCTATCCCCATGGTCTTGAACATAGAATCTGCTCTGCTTTCCCAGGACTTCTGCATCCTTAACAAAGTAGGCGGGAACAGGAGGGAAACAATAGCATTCTCAGACATCTAACTAACTAAGCCAGTTTTCAACTAATCCAAAAACTAAAGATATGCATCATTTCTCATCCCACAGGGTCACACAACAAGTTCACAGCAATTACATAATAGAAAACTCAGACCTGTGGGGGTTTCTGTGGGAGGGACTGTCAAAATGAGAGAACTCGCTGGGAATGACACTCCTGAATGGAACAGGGAAAGGCAGAGAAGCAGCAAGGGGTCTGCAGAAGGCTGGCCAGGCAGCCCAGCTCAAAGGAGGGAGGCAGCAGAATCAGGCAATCAAGTGGGAAATGCTCATTCCCCCAAGGATATGTTAATGGAGGTCCCATTTCTGCCTTTTTACGTTAATTTCAATGATGTATGTTTATGCCCCACTGAGCAGAAAGGACACTGAATTAATACAAACATAAAAGGAAACCACAGTTCTCAGCAATCCTTCTCCAAATATTCTTCATAAGCCTTGGGATGAAGGGCTTCTTCACTCTGCTCCTAAGAAATGTTTCTATTATCACCTCCCTATTTCAAATACTTAGCATGGAAGTCATCAAATACTTGGTTTGGTAATGAGAACAGGGTGGAATAGGTCAACAAGTTATTTCAACGCCTCCTGCTGAAGAAAACTAAAAGGCCTATTCCTTCATTCTCTCCATTTTTTTCCTCAGGTTGTTTTTCAGGCATTTGTCTAACATCTGTGAGTTAAGATGTCCAATGTTCAAGTGAGGTTTAGATTTGGCCTCTCTCTAATTTAGAAAAACAGGGTGATGAAATTCTAATAAGTCCTAAATGCCTGGGTTTCAGCCATAAGCATGAGAAGTTTTCAGGAACGTGAAGTTTGATATCTCTCTATTTTCCCCTGTAATCCAAAATGAATTTTAGACTGTACTAGTAATAAAGAATTTTTTAAAAAAGCATTTACTCAAGCACAAAGGAGTTGCAGCCCAGGAAACTCAGATTCAGGTAGCAACCTAAGTTGTGTTCCACCAAGACAAAGGGGAGGCCACCTTTTACAGCAGAAGTTCCCACCTAGCTGGTCAGCGTGGCTTAGTGGTTGAGCATTGACCTATGAACCAGGAGGTCACAGTTTGATTACCGGTCAAGGCACATGCCCAGGTTTTGGGCTCAATCCCCAGTGTGGGGCGTGCAGGAGGCAGCTGATCAATGATTCTCTCTCATCATTGATGTTTGTATCTCTCTCTCTCTCTCTCTCTCTCTCTCTCTCTCTTTCTCCCTTCCTCTCTGGAATCAATAAAAATATGTATTTTTTATAAAGTTCTCACCCAGATTCTCAAATAAGTCTGTTTTATGTACATGAGGTATCTAAAGTCATACAGTTTTGATTGGTTGGTATATATATAAATGAGGATATTATTTGTGTAGTTCTGATGGATGAAGCAGGTCTTAGTCCATTGTTCAAAATAAGAAGGCAGGAACCCCCTTATTATAGTTGATTCAGATGGTGTGAATGAGCCTAGAGTTCAATGTGAGGTTCTTCCCAGGATGCAGAGTACATGAGGAGCCTCTGTCAGCAAATGGCCGCTAGGTTTTTATTATTCATACTAGAGGCCCGGTGCACTAATTCGTGCACCAGCGGGGTCCCTCGGCCTGGCCTGCGGGATCAGGCCAAAACTGGCTCTCCAACATCCCCCGAGGATTCCCAGATTGCGAGAGGGCACAGGCCATGATTGGGGCTGGGGAGGGACGTGAGAGGTTGGACAGCCAGGGAGGGACTGCGGGAGGGCTCTTGGGCATGTCCGGCCCATCTCGTTAGGTCCCGATTGGCCAGACCCCAGCAGCAAGCTAATCTACCAATTGGAGCATCTGCTCCCTGGTGATCAGTGCACGTCATAGCGACTGGTTGACTTTCTGCCCCCTGGTGGTCAGTGCATGTCATAGCAAGCAACTGAGCGGCCTTAGCATATCATTAGCATATTATGCTTTGGTTGAATGGATGACCAGAAAACCGTACACTTAGCATATTAGGCTTTTATTACATAGGATAATTTGGGACCTCAGTTGACTATGGGGAGTCTGCCTCGGTAGATGAATTCCTTATTAGATTTCACATCAAATTAATCTTTCTTCTCAGGATCCACCCGCTCTACTTTTTATTTTATTCCCAAACCCAATTCCTTGGTATGAGATCTACTTTGTCCCCTTGTCCTTCAAAAAGATCTGGTCACATATACCAATCTCAGGTGGGCAGTTGCTACCCAAACTCTGCTTGTAGTTGTTGTTAGAATGGTAATGATTTAGTTTTATAGGAGACTGTAATATGTCACCCCAAAATATGACTGTAGGAGATCAGAATATGCCATCTCAAAATAGGCATAAGAGTTACTTTGAGAAAGGGTAGACACAGGAGACGCTCTGACCACAGAGTAGAAGTTCCCCTTTTGTCAGAGAAATTTACGTTTATAAGGAGTTCTCCCCTTTATACCTGGAAGAGAAGGATGATTCTAAATCACAAGACTCTTACCCTGGTAGGAGGCAGGGACTTAAATCTGCATAACAAATCATACGCTGTTTACTGTACTTTTCCTGGTCCCCTTCCCATAACTGGTCCTCCACACCCTTCTTCCTTTGTTTTAGCTGAAGATGGTATTTAAGCCCCAGTTGTAAGCCACCTCTTCAAGTTTATTCATCCCTGAGTTTCTTCCAGTTATACAGTTGCCCCTTGAACTGCATGGGTCCACTTCTATGCAGTGCAAGACCCATGCAGTTTAAACCAACTTGTTCAAGGGTCAACTGTATTTTCAATCCACAGCTGGGAATCGTGTATGCAGAAGGCTGACGTAAGTTATACTTGGATTTCTGATTGTGCGGCTGGTCAGTGCCCCTAACCCCTGTGTAGTTCAAGGGTCAGTTGTATATGAGATATACATGTTAATAAAGTTCTCTTTGTGTCTCTTGTTAATTGTCTTTGGTTATGGGACCCCAATAGAGAAACTTGAAGAGTGAAAGGAAAGATTATTCCCCTCCTACAGTTCCTATTTATTTTTATCTGCTGTATGTGACCCAAAATTCTACTTAATGTAACTAAAGAACCAGCTCAAAATGGTTCTATCCTGTTTCTAACAAGATACTGAGTTTTTCTCAGAGACAACATACAAGCCATGCCTCTGAAGCATGCAAAGAGGAGAGAATATTCACCTCCATTTGCACCTGGGACTGAAATCTTGACCACCCACCCCACCTGCCCTGCCCCCCCCCCACCCCCCCAAACCAAAGGACTGGGACATAACCAGAACTTGAACACTGGAACCTTTCAGAAGTAAAGGATCCACTATCCAGGAAGTTCCGATGCTGAAGCCCCTTACCATAAACAGCCAAGCTCCAAAGCTTTCCAATCAAAGCCTGCCCAGCTAGTACGTCCAAATAACAGCTGGTTTCCTCCAATCCCTTAAAACTCATCCTGAACTCTGGATTGGGGAGACAGCTTTGAGCCTTGCCTCCTATCTCCTTGCAGGTCAACTTAGCAATAAAAGATTTTTCTTTTCCCAAAAGCTGATGCCATAGTATTGGTTCCTATGTGCACCAGGCAGCAAGCCCTTGCTTGATAACATTAAGAAATAAGAACCACATGTTTGCTTACTATTCCCCTCAACCGATGGTCCAACACGACCATCCTTGTCTATTTGATGGAAAGATCTAATTCCACCTGTGTATCTGATGTGCCTATCTACTGCTCCATGCAACTTTTAACTCAACAGAAAAGCTCTGCTTGCCTTATTCCTGGAACAACCAAAGATCAATCAGATATTAGTCTCCGAATGCACGGAATAGAGTCCCACTATAGCAGTGATGGAAAAGCACTGGCCAACCTCAAAGCCTGGCAGCACATCTGGGACGATCCCTCCCACCGAGTTTGCTGTGGAGCTCCATGGAGGGATGGAGGGAGGATAGAACAGAGGGCCTACTGAGGAATACATTGGGGCTTCACAGACTGGAGCTGAAGGGGCGGCCATGTGTCCTGCCTTCTGTTGATGCCTGCAGTTCTAGTCAAAATGTCATTAGCTCACTTCTACAATGACGCTTATTTAAAAATGTAAATGCAATAGCCAACATCTGTTTCCTCCCCTCCCAGCCCTCAGACTCAATTTTCAGAAAAGTAAGAAAGGCCTAACAGTCCACTGGCCCCCATGATATGATATGGACTTGGGTAAATGGCATTGCGCATTTTATCTACCTTAACCTTCTGAGAGGAGCCCTGAGACACAGCAATCCCTCCCGAGACTTCTCATGGGATCTGGGGATCCCTGAAACTAACCAGGACAAAGAGCAGACAAGTGCTGGGAGCCAGGTTTGAGCCAGTCTCCTTGGTTTTCAAAGTCTGACTTGTTCCCTTACACAAATAGAACTATCCCTTAAAGAGAAGTCATCCCCTGCCCAGTGCGGTGTTTGCCCAGTGAGATTTGAGGCTCCAGATAAAAGGCTGGGGAGGGGGCTAAAAGCATTAGAGTTAGCTGTCTTTTCTGGGAGCAGGAACTCTCATTTGCGCCCCGCCCCACCCCTGCCCCGCGGGGTCTGGTACAGTGCCTCATTCATAGTGATGTTCAAGAAACGTTTGCTGAATGAGTGAGCGAGAAGATGAATAAAGACTGATTAAAATGCCAAAAAATACCCTGAAATGTATCAATACTCATGGGACATATTAACGTATGACATAAACTTTTAAAGTTGTAGTGTGAACAAGTGTCTAAGAGATGAGCAAGTCATCAGGGAGCAGGGCTCGGACACATAAAGCTCTTATGAGAGGATGTGGGGAGTCCTGTTAGGAGTTAGAATGACAGAAAGCAATGGAGCCACTGGGTGTGTCTGCTGACAGATAAGAGGAACCCCCATGAAGACACTCAATGCTCAGTGGGGGTTTGTGGAGAAGGAGAAGGTGCTGCTGAAAGAGATGAAATAGTCAAAGGGACGAGGATGACAGAGCACCTGAGCAGGCTGCTCATTTCATGGCCCTTCCATGTCTGCCCTGCCAGGCTACCTTACATATTAAAGAGTGATATAAAAATATCAAGTTTGCTGATTATGATAAACGTACACAAAAATATCTGGAGTACAATTATGAATGATGTTCAAAATGAAATCTGGAAGCACTCACCTACCTGGTCCAATCCAGGCAGCCATGTCAACCTGAATTCATGCACAAAATGTTGATTGCTATGTTTGGGACAAGGTGCTAGAGAGATAACAATGCACAAGGTAAGCATGACACTCTTTCTTCTGAGTCTGGGACTCACTGAACCACCAATGAGAACAGAGAAAATGATGGACAGGACAAGTAAGCATACTGAGAATGACAGAGAATCTAGGGCCAGGATGTAGGCAGAATTGGTAATCATTTTAAGCAGATGGAGCAAAATCGAGAAAAAGCAACCCAGGATTTAGCACAGTGAATATCTGACTATACTTCATGAAACAAAACTTGCCAGAAAAAATTAAATTGCAAGATGCTTTATGCTGGCCCTGGGCCCTTGGTTCTGCATGTACCAGAGATTGCCCTTTCCCTGAGACACTGCCCTAGAAAGGGGCCAGGCACCAGCCCTGCTCAGCTCACAACCACTCCTCAGGGACAAACTAACGAGACAAATACCAGTGATTTTAAAAATGCATACCAACTTTATACCCAATGGAAAACACAACTTCTTTCCCAATAAACATCATAAAGATTGATCATATATTAGCATCCCCACCCTACATTTCAATACTTAAAAAGAAAACCACTACAATGCAGTGAAAGCATGAAATTAAAAATAATGGCTTATATTTTTAAAACCTACCCATTGGGTTATAAAAAAGAGTTCTAAATAACTCTTAGATCAAAAAGGAAATAAAAACTGAAATTATCCACTATTTAGAAAACAGTGCCAATTCAAACACTACATATAAAACCTTATGAGCTGTGGCAAGATCAGTACTCGGAGGAAAACACATAACATTAAATGCTTTTGCTATTAAGCAAGACAAAAGGAAAATAAAGGCACTGAGATTTCAACTCAAAAGGGTGGAAAGCAAGAAACCAAGGGTAAAAGGGCAAGAGACAAAGCAGACTGTAGAATTCATACACAGGGAGGAGTGGAATTGATAACTCAGGAGTAGCTTCTTTGAAAAGGCCAACTAAAATTAAATCTAATTTTAAAAGGAGAGAGAAAAAAAA
The DNA here is from genome assembly GCF_028538775.1 of Myotis yumanensis. NCBI lineage: Eukaryota > Metazoa > Chordata > Mammalia > Chiroptera > Vespertilionidae > Myotis > Myotis yumanensis. Next base: position 85,923,007 of record NW_027223755.1, on the reverse strand, counting down.
ACACATAAATGCCATTGGGCTTGAGGAAAGAGCTTTGACCACAAACATAAAGAAGTTTTTAAATGATTTAAAGATAAATGAATGGAAGAAATGTCAAACGGGAAGCTTTCTGACACAGTAGAAAACTGATGTGGACTAACCACTGAAAATCCTGGGGAAAAAATCGCCAAGAATTACTATCCAAAGAGGCACTAGGCCCAATTTGTACTACAGATAAATTGTGTGAATTTTTTGAGAAATAGAAAAACGGCATGTGATCTGAAGTACCCCAGAATAGAAAATGAAAATGTTATCATTTCCTCCAAATGTGTATAATCTCTATATATAAAAGGCTAAGCAACAGGCCGGCCGATTGACCGGCTGACCAGCTGGTAGGTATGATGGGCACTGACCACCAGGGGGCAGATGCTCCACGCAGGAGCTGCCGAGCGACAATAACTTTGCAGAGTGCCCTCTCACGCTCCGGGACCCCTTGGGGGATGTTGGACTGCTGGTTTCAGCCCAATCCCCGCAGGCCAGGCTGAGGGACCCCACCTGCCAGAGGGACCCTGCTCACTCCACAGATTCCCTTTGAGCCCCAGCACCGCCTCAGGTGCGCCTGGCAGGGGAAAGACCGCGGGAGGTTGGCTCCAGGGTGTGTCCAGCCCATCTCGCCCAGTCCTGCCCCGCTGGCCACCTTCTAATTAATTCCTTTCAATGAGCACAAATCCGTGCACTGGGCCACTAGTGTTCACTATAAAAGCAGTAAAGCCAGCACACACGTTGAAAACATTAAGCTCAGTGAAAGAAGTCAGCAATAAAATACCACTTACGCCATTTACGTGACATGTCCAGAATAGCCAAATCTATAGAGACAGAAAGTAAGTGATTGCTAGGGCTGTGGAGGTCAGGATAAAATGAGTAAGGGGCTTTTTTTTAAGGGTGAGAGTATGTATTAAATATGTGGTGGTGTTTGCACAACCCTGTAGATATACAATACTGAAAATCATTTAATTGTATATACTTCAGTGAGTATATACAATAACTTATGTATGACATAAGTTATATCTCAAAAAAACTATTATTTTTTTAAGATAGCACATACATACAAAAGAGAAAACTACATACAAGTTTCAATAATCAATTGAAGGTTTCGATTTTTAACTAAAATACTGGCAATTAATACACTAAGACCAAGTAGAATTTATTCTAGCAATACAAATATGGCCTTATTTTACACACTTTATCAATATGATTCAAAACGAAAAATTATAATCACTTTAATAAATGCCAAAAAAAGCATGTGAAAACATTCCACATGTGATCCCAAGAAAAACCCATAAATTAGGAAGAACATTTCCCCAATCTCATGTCTATTTAAAACAAACTAACATTCATCATAACAGTGAAACGCTCAAGGCATTGCATTAACTGAGGAATGAGATAAAGATATGCTGTCACAATTATTCAATACTGCTCTGCAGATTTCAGCTGAGACAATCAAAAAGTATAGAATGAAAAGAAAAAATAGGCAAAATTATGTTGATTTGTTCATAATGTGATGATCTCCTTTGAAAAATTAAATTAAAAAATCAATAAAAATTATTAGAACTCCTAAAGATTTCAGGAATGTGACCAGTTGTTATTTATAATGTTCTTTACTTGAAGTAGAGCAGACATACAGGAAATCACACAAATCTTAAGTGTTCAGCTCTGATAGTTTTCACAAACAGGACATACTCATTTAACCATTATCCAAGTCAAGACACAGATGACCAGTCTTCCAGAATCTCCCATGTACTCCTCACCCTGTGTTTACTTGCTCAAAGATAACCCCTATTCTGAATTCCAACAATATAGACTAGTTGTACTTGATTTTCAAATTTATATACAAAGAATAAAACAGTATATATTCTTTGGGATCTAGATTCTTTGATTGAACATGTGTTTGAACATATGTTTGCTAATGAAACAAGAAGTGGGTACTATGACAAAAGATCAGTTAGAGAACCAATAAGAATCCTTGAAAATTAAAATGCAAAGATATCAATGGAGAGTTCCCAGAAAGTATAGCAAACAAATAAAGAAATGATGAATAAGAGAGCAAAGATAAGAAAACTAGACAACTAGTCCAGGAGGTACAAAACCCAAATAAAAGAAGATCCAAAAAATGGAGAAAACAGACACACACACACAAAGAATATCAACAATGAACATGAGTTTCCATTGGAAAGTTCTACTGAGTGTCTAGCATAATTGGTAAAAGTAAATCATAATACACACCATTATGAAATTTCCAAAAACCTGGGATAAAAGGATTTCTAGAGATAAAGACAAGTCACCTTCAAAGAATTGGAGGCAGAATGGCTCTGGAGGCATGTAGGAAGTTAAAAGACAATGGAACATGGCCTTCAAAATCTGAGAGAAAAATCTGTCCATGTGGGAAATGGGAATCCCAATATTTTTAGATATTCAAGTACTAACATATTTCTTTGAGGATATGAACCTCAAGGAAAATGAGGGAATAGAGAAACATCATGGGATCAGGACACAGGGGACTCAACACAGGAGAGAGGTGAAAGGAACCCCCAAATCTGTGTCCCAATCGATGGAAAAGGCTGGAGCACCCTAGAGAGATTTCTACAAAAAGATGAACTGGACAGAATATCTAACATGGCTGTGAGGATTGAGGGAATTCAGACAAGAAGCAGAGGGTCTGGGGTTGAGTTGGTGAAAAGTATATAGAAAGCAAAGTAAGCAAACAAACAAAAAGAAAATGATTAATTGTAGGATAAACAAAAAGCTGTCCAGGAAAGGGAAAATAACCAAAGTATATCATGTAGATGAGCTGTAAGTAGTTATAATAAAGGTAAATATTTTTAAAATGATCTAAATGAAAATGTAATCTATATATATAAAATTCTAACATACAAATAGAGCGAATGGTGGAACAACCGAACAACCAGTTGCTATGACATGCGCTGACCACCAGGGGATGCACACAAAACATGGCAGGCCGAGGTGGGATGGTGAAGCAGGTGAGCAGGGGCACCAGACTACGATGGGGCGCCAGTTGCTGTCATCGGGGTGAGCCTTCTGGTGGTTACTGAAAATTCTTTGCTCCTGCGCGCTTCACGGTGCAGCCCGGGCGCTCGCACCTGCTGCCAGTGACGGCCCTGCTTGCACATGCTGCTGGCACCAGAGCTGCCCCTTGTACCTGCTTCCAGTGCCTGGTGCCAGCCATGATCGCCTCTCAGCACTTCTCCACCTCTCCCTGCTCCTGAGGAGCGATGGCAGCAGCCACCACTCGCACCCGCTGACAAAACTGGCCCCAATTGCTCCGCGCCATCAGCGGGTGCAAGTGGTGGCGCTGTCAGTGCATGGGAACGATGGCGGTGGAAGCAGGGCTGCTGGCAGACAGGAGACTGGGGCCTGTGGTGGGAGGGGCTGGGCGGAGGCGCAGAGGATGGACTGAGACCTGCCCCTGTGCCCATGGTGGCCCACAGTTCCTTTCAAGGTGCATGCATTCGTGCACTGGGCCCCTAGTATAACTATAATGGACAATGGGGGAAGGAATGAGTAGTAGTGGGTGAGCAATAAAGAGTTATTACCATATTTCCCATAGCAGAAAGTTAACAAATCATGCCTAAATCTCAAAAATAAAACAAAGCAAAACAAAAATAAGTATGTTTTTTATAGACAGATAGGTAAACAAAAGAACGATTTACAAGAGTGGAGGGTGCTATCTCTAGACAGGGAGTAGGGAATTATAGAATATTTGACTTTTGAAACACAAATATGCCTAATTTTTACAAAGCTACAAAATGATTTAAAATATGTAAGATTCTAACGAATCTCAGATACTAATGAATAACAAGAGTGGTTGTCACAGGGAGATGTGACGAGGAGTGATTATCTAATCCTTTTTGTATTTTTCAATTTTTACAATAAATATTAAATTTACAATGAATGCACAATACGTTTTACAATAAACACATAATGCAAAAGTGTTTTTTAGAATTTGATTTTGAAATTCTCCGGTCTCCTGGTCGCTGCCCTTGCTCTCTGGATGAGAAGCAGGAAAGAAAGCCATTCTTGTTTCTCCTCCTGAGTGCCCCTGGACGAATTACACAGCTCTCATCTCACAGCTGACAGCCTCTGCTCCTCCCTCCTCATATTCTTTAGGATTTGAAGTCTCTGCAATTTCAAGATTCTTCAAGCAAATATTCTAGTTTTCCAGAGATGACTACAAGATTTAAGGCATGTATTTTTCTGTGCGTGGTTACTTTTAAGAAATTCCTATAGGGTTTGGTGGAAGCGGGTATGCATGTCCAAGTCACGTAAAATTTATGAGCAATGAGACTGCCATCCTTTACTACTTAGAGACATGGGAGTATATTCAAGGGGATACACGGAGACAGGGACAGGGAAAGTCAAGGCGGCCATGTGGAGTCAAGGAATGTCATGTACTGGCCACAGGGACACAGAGGTGGACTGAAGTTCAGCCCTTCAGGAAAAGGCACCGCAGTTAAGGGTTCCAGCAGAACCCTTGGGGACTGTGGAAGGAACCTACCAGAGCTCAGTGATCTGGGCACCAGAGATCCAAAGGGAGACCATGGCGCTGGGGCAGGGGCACAGCAGGGCAATAAGGAAGCAGGATTCAGAGCAGTTATTCCAGGGCGGGCAGGCCCAGCAGGAGCCTAGGACTCTGAGTGGACAGCTGGTGTCTGCTGAGAGAGGGACTGGCCAAAGTAAGAAGCTCCTGACTGCCGGAAGCCAGGCTTCTGCAACCAGGGCAGACTCGCAGGTGGAGCATTTCCATGTGGGAGGGGGGAGATAGGGCAGGGTGCTTGGGTGGCTCTAGGTTTGAGAGGCAAACGCCGCTTGCTTCTCAGCTCACAGCGTGGGGGCTGGGACTGCACCCAGCCCACCCACATCTTGGCCCAGGGCCCAGAGTGGGACTGTGTTTGCAGATGAGAAGGTAGGGCAGGGGTCTCAGAGGAGCTGGAGAAAGAACCAGCGTGGAAATTGAAGGCAAGGCTGACAAAAGACAGAGGTCCTCACTGCTGTCCCCACTTGTCCTCTACAACCCGATGAAGCAGAGGCCGGGAGCAGCTATTCTTCTGAAACCCCCTTCGTTTTGCTCCAGGAAAGGCAAAACCTGGTCAATGGAGGTAATCATTGGACAACTGTTCATGTGCTTTCTTTCCTCTTTGGGACTAAGTGACCTTTGCTGCAAGTTGCAAGGCGGAGACTTTGGAGTTTTCTCCGCTCCTTCACCTCTGCCTTCGGGAGGGGATGCTAGGCCGGGAGGAAGCAGACCATGGGGCTCTTACAATTGGCGAGAAAACCCTCTTGCTCCTCTAAAGCCGAGCACTGGGGCTGGTGCTGGGAGGAATTAAGCAGGGCTCTCATGAAAGCCCGCAGTCTTCTCACCCAGGGTCCCAGGGGAAGGAGACAAGTGAGAGGAAGAGGGTGAGAGGTGACGAGGGCCTGGATTCAGCCCAGAGAGAGGGAGAGATGTGTTCCACAGAGAGGCTGGCCCAGAGGGTAGAGGGGCCTTTTCCATGGGGACTGTGGAAGGAGCCTGCCTCACAGGTGGCTCATATCCATCTGGGGCCACCTCATCAATGTGAAGTGATGGTGCACTGCGGCCATGGCAGGAGGCTCAGTCCCCATGGAGGGAAGAGGAGGAGCAGCTGAGGGTCTCCCCTGGGACCAGATGAGTCTGCAGCTGCGCCAGGGATGGATGAGGAGAAACATGACCTAAGCTCAGGTGTCTCCAGCCAGCACAAGCCATGAGGAGCCAAGGCCAGGGGGGCCTGACCAAGCCGAGAGGTCAGATCACACGTCAGGCAGCCGGAGATGACTGCCAATAACCCGGGCAGGGCAAGGAGCAGCTGGGTGGGTGGGGCACTGCCCAAGGGAAGGAGAGACACAACAAGACCCTGAGGCTTCCGCTCAGCCACTAGGGCAGTGGTTCTCAACCTGTGGGTCGTGACCCCTTTGGCAGTCGAACGACCCTTTCACAGGGGTCGCCTAAGACTATCCTGCACATCAGATATTTACGTTAAGATTCATAACAGTAGCAACATTACAGTTATGAAGTAGCAACAAAAATAATTTTATGGTTGGGTCACAACATGAGGAACTGTATTTAAAGGGCCAGAAGGTTGAGAACCACTGCACTAGGGGAATACTCCTGCCGACCTGTCCTCACACCCCCAGGAGCCATCTGAGACTAAGCATGCTTCCAGAAGAGGCTGAGCATTTCCAAAGGGACAAAATATGATCAATAACCCAAACACAGCCACAGCCACAGCCCCTAGATTTTTTAATTGGCTGAGCTTGGCGTATAGTAAGCGCTCAATAAATACGTGCTGGTGAGTGAATGAAGGATTTAATATTTGCACTCCTCTAAGATATTTGATTTACAACCCAAAAAATTTCATAACATCTTAATGGCAGATATGCTATTTTATCATTCATCTCCATGGCAGAGCATTTCATTGAAGCTAGGACGCCAGACATAGGATGAAAAAATTGATGTTCACGGCCTTTCTTTGGCCTCACTGCCTTTTTGCTTCCATCGAGTTCATCGTAACACAGATCAGTCACTGCCGAGAGTGGGGCAGGGGACAGGGTGGCATACACAGAAGTAACAATAATGTCTGGCTTAAGAATTATTGTTACTGCCCTGGCTGGCGTGGCTCAGTTAATTGGGCATCGTAATGTACACCAAAAGTTTGCTGGTTTGATTCCTGGTCAAGGGCGGCACATGCCCAGGTTTCGGCCTCAATCCCTGGTAGGGGTTGTACAGGAGGCAGCCTATGGATGTTATGCTCTCACATCAATGTTTCTCTCTCTCTCCCCCTCTCCACTCCTCTCTCTCTAAAAATTAATAAACTATTCTTTTTTTAAAAAAAGAGTTTCTGTTATTTCTCAGTATAAGCAAGCAAGCTTGCTGTAAACCTTTACTGAATGATGGCAAAAAGATGAATACATACATATGCGTGCACATACATATGTGTGCACATGCATATATATGCATGCACATACATACATGTGTGTGCGCATATATACACTTGCGTGCACATACATACATTCATAAACTAGGCTAAGTTGAATTAGAATGGGAGGCCAAGTTGACCACTAATGTGAAAAGCTGTGGCTTGTGCCCTGGCCGGTGTGGTTCAGTTGATTGAGCATCATCAGGAGGGTGCTGGTTCAATTCCTGGCCAGGGCACATGTCCGGATTGTGGGCTCGATCCCTGGTAGGGGGGCATGCAGGAAGCAGCTGATCGATGTTTCCCTCTTACCCTCTCCCTTCCTCTCTCTTTAAAAATTCAATTAAAAATCTTAAATAGAAATGTTCTACTTGCCCAGAGTCATTCTCAGAGCCCTCCCTCCACCTGGAACTTCAGATTTGGCCAGGGACAGGATGGCTCACCCCCAGCGGGTTCTGTCTACGAAAGCCCTGCAGCCGCCACGGACACTGCAGTCAGAAAGGCAGTGCTAACAAAAACCACTCAAGGACCATTTCTTTCTTTGTGCCTTTCAGTTAAACTTCTTAGGAACGTGGGGGTCCATTGAACTTCACACACAGAAGTCAGGCTCCAAAATACCAAGGTGGGCACCCTCCTGGGTCTTTGAAGGGCCTCCCATGGGGCCTTGGCTCCATAGACACTGGTAGTTAGGTCGTTCCTGACAGTACAGCCAGCTCCCTGCAGCCTCTCCACTGCTGTGGACGTGCTGCTGCCGGGGCGGTGGAAGGACACAGGGACCTGCAGCAAATTGAAGCCATTGCTCTGGACGTGTTGTGTGCCTGGTTGCAGAAGCTATTTTTAGATCCATGTTGACAGCAAAGAGACTGAAGACTGTGACCTCAAACTCCAGACAGATACTGCGAAGTGTCAGCCCGAGGTCCCTACTTTAGGAGAGTCTGGAGAGAACTTTGCTGCCTTAAAAACTGCGCTGGGTCAACGGACTGAAAATGCCCCTGTGCCCAGTGAGGCAGCGGCTACCGGCCCCGTGCGCTGGAGGCTGGCAGCTCACCACCTGGCAGAGAAGGGCACCACGGGCTCTGCTGCCAGGGCTTACAATGAACCTCGCTCCCCAGCTCTGAAGGGACATTCTATTTGCTTTCTCTGCAACCTAGGAGAAATGACATAGTCACGTGTTCCTGCATTTCCATAAAAGAGAGGAGGCGATAGATAGGGGCTGGGCTCCACACGGAGCCTCAGACGTAGCAAATGCTGCACAACTGGGAAGGCCTGATAAGGAGGAAGCATCTTGGAGGATGAAACTCTGTCTGGCAAGTACTGCCAGGGAGCTGGGTGAGTGGAAAAGGCTGAGAACAAGTTACATCCTGTATCTTGGTCATTTCACCCAAAGCACTCCCTGAAAGAGACGGGGTTAATAAGGCACTGAGGACCGGATGGACCGGGAAGCCAGCAGTTTCTAAACTGCGCTGCAGAGAAAAGTACGGGGCAGCACGGAAGACGCAAAGACAGGGCACCTTCGGCTCTGAATCCAACCCGAGGGTCTTCTATACTTACGTTCGGGCTTTGAGGGTGGAGTGGAAAAGAGAAACGGGAAGGGCAGGAGAAGGAAGGAATGTGAAAGGGCCCAGAAGATGGCACATTCTGGAATCATCTAGAAAAGGGAGATGAAAGCTACCAAAATAATGGCTGGAGCCTACCCCTCCCCACCCAAACCGTACCCACGCAGTTTCAACCGAAGAGGAATCTGAGCTACCCTCTTCCTGCCAGGTCGACTTGCTAAAATTGATGGTATTCCTGCTCCCCTAGTTACATCCAGCAACAACCCAGAATTGAGCATTTAACTCGGAGGTGAAGTGTCTTCCTTTTTTAAAAAATCTTAAATTTAAAACTCATCTGCTCTTCGGCAGCCAACCGCATTGAAGTCTTTGCAAGCGAGAAGGAGAGCCTTGCCAATATTATTCAAAGTCACTTGCTTGCTGCTGTGAGCTGTCAAGATGCATGTTGGTTGATGGAGGCAGGTCTCTGCCTGTCATTGCCAGAATGGTTACCCTGAAAGCCTTGCTCTAGCTCCAGGGCATTGCCTGGGGACTCGGCTTCCCAAGGAAAGGTATGTAGCAGGGACATCGATGTGTCATGCAAAGAGGAAACCCGATCTACCCAGGCTGGCATTGAGGTAGATAGGTGATGTCAAGAAATACCATTCCTTTCACCCCAAAGCAGTGTGTTCACCATTGTGTCAGCACACTTCCATTTTATAATGAACAGCCTACCTGAAGGGACCGACTGGGGAACATGGGCCCCTCATGTTCCTGTGCCAATCCCCTGGCATTAAAAATGCCTCTCCTCCACTAGCACCCAGGGTTGCTCTGTAAGCAGGTTCCGATTCAGGGAGAACCCTTTGTCATAATCATCTGGTCGCATGAATGGACCAGGTAGCAAGAAAAGGGTTGTAGGATTCCCATAGCGAATAGTAAGATTGCCTTTGGATGACACAGAGGGCAAAAGTAAGAGCAATAACAATCAGAATAGCTAGCATGTTAAAATGTTTTACATGTATTACCTCATTTAATCTTCACAACAACCCTGTAAAATATATTAATATCCCCATTCCCAGATGAAGGAACTAAGGCACAGAGAGGTTAAGTTACTTGTCCCAGGTCTCATAGAATGGGTTGTAGCACATCTAGTCTTTTTACAGAGAAGTAAACTGAGGCTCAAAGCCAGTGGTCACATCTAGGGTAGAAAACAAGTCTTGGGATCGTGTTGTTCCCATCCCATCACAGAGCTGACACCTGGGGTCATTGGAGAACCACTTGCTCCCAGTTTGGAGTCAGGTGTTCCTTGAGCACCAGCAGTCAGCTATGGATGGCTATGCAGAGTGGACACCTGGACAGTGATGTCCTATGTTCCCATGGGAGCCGTCCTGCTGCTTTCCCATGAAGGGACAAAGTTGAGGATGATGCTCCTTCAAAGTTCTGACAACTGTGATCATTACTAGGCATTCTTTCCAGCTAACTGACCAAGTGGCAAATGTTTAGAGATGTCTTTCTTAAGACAATCTTACAGAAGGGCAGACTCCCATCCTTGCTTCTCCAGCTGTCATTTTCATTCACTGAGCCCTCATTTGGGGTCTCAAACATGTGTCAATATGGGTAAACTGGAAGAGGACTGAGACACAGGAGGGAATCCTTCGTGCGGCTCAGAACAGAGATTTCACACAATGGGAATCGATAAGTGCTCATGACACAACACTACAGGGCCCACCACTATTCCCGATCCTATTTTATAACGATGTCTCTTCCAAGTGATAGGAAACCCCACAGTGTGGACTAAACCAACACCTTCTATCAGCTGTGCACCTCCAGGGTTTTCCCCTGAAGAAAGCAAGTAGAGTTTTGTGGAGGTTTTTTGTTTTGCTTTTTTTTTTAACTGTAAATTGGCCTGTGTCTTGATTCTGTACTAGAACTGTATTGATTTTCCACAACACCACATTCCATAACTTCAGAGAGTTTACAATCAGTGTTTGCTTTTCATCTGTGAGACCAAAAGCTTTGTTATGGAAATTTTCTGCTACTGGAACAACACATCTTTAATTGTCGGGTAGGTTTTATGGATAAGAAAATTAAAAGCTCATTTACATAGATGGCAGTGACCTGCTCAATGATACAGACCCTGTTGGTGGCAAATTGAACAGATCATTCCTCCATTACTGGAAGCAGGAAGAGAAGGTAGAGAACGTCTAGGTTTTCACTATGGTTTTTGTCTTCCTGAATTGTGACAGGCTTCACCTGGCCCTTGAGCTAGATTCCTTTTCCCAGATTCCTTTTCTAGACCCAAAACCAAGTAGTAATGAGTGTGGTCTTCATCCTTACCCATAACGTGCTGCCATTGGCCAGTATCATATATGTGGCTCTGGTTGGTCAGCAGTCCCGGCTGGGTGGGTCCAGCGCTGGGCAATTCTCAGCTTCTGTCCAGGATGCTCCTTGGTGCCTGAATCCCTATCCATGACTCCATCAGGACAAATTCTGCCGCTCTGGGACTTGACCCCAGTTCAATTGCCTGTGGTACTCTGTGCTGCCCCGTAACTTCCCACGAAAGGGGGACCACACAGACTCTGAGCCAACAATTAAACTGGCTTCATCTTGTTGCAAGATTGGCCATCTGCCATCTGCTGATAGCCATCAGCTCCTGAGATAGAATTCACATTCCATTCAATTCATCTATTTAAAGAATACAATTCAATAGTTTTTAGTATGTTCAGAGTTGTGCAACCATCACCAAAATCAATTTTAGTACATCTTCATCATCCCCCCCCCAAAAAATACCCATACCCATTAGCAGTCACTCTTCTCCTCCCCTCCCCCCAGCCCTAACCATCCACTACACTACATTTTGTATCTTATGATTAGCTTTTTATTCCCGTCAATCTACCTCCACGGACCACTGGATAGAGTCTACACTCCTGTTTTTTATGTTTAGAATTCTCCCTAAAGTGACCTCCTGTTTTGATCTTCCACTTTCCTCTACTTTTTAATGCACATTCCCTACCATCACCAGACCCAAAACACCCCCTCCTATTGTGCAGGTAAAGGTTAACTCAGTGGACCTGGGTTGCCCAAACCCTGCACATTCCAAAGGAAGAAATGGCTCTTGCCCGGCTCCTGGAAGATAACTGCTCAGCCCTCGGAATATCCTGACTCTGAGGCTCCAGACCCTGCTAGGGCCCTGCTATATCAGTCTAGTCTCCTGGGTGGTGCTGGTGCTGGAGACTGAGTAGCCAAGGTTAGCCATATGGGTGCTCCATGCCCACATGGCTGAGCCCCAGTGAAAACCCTGAACACCCAGGCTTAGGAGAGCTTCTCTGGTTAGCAACACTTTATACATGTTACATATTGTTGCTGGGAGAATGCAGCATGGTCCATGCCACCCCACAGGGAGAGGACCACTAAAAGTTCACGCCTGATTTCTCCTGGACTCCTTCCTATGTATCTTTTTCCTTGGCTGGTTCTAGCCTTTATCCCTTCACTCTAATAAATGATATCCATGAGCATAACAAATGCCCTGAGCTTCTTGAGTTCTTCTAATGAGTTATCAAATGCAAGGGTGATCTTGGGGACCCCACACAGCCTTATGTTCACTACTACGCCTATAATTGTGTTGTCTCCCATATTCTCTGCCAGTGTTAATCCCCCTCAGCTCTCAAAGCCCAGCAAGCCACACCTTTTCCAGGGAAGACAGCCCAGACATCACATACATCAGAGACCTGAATCCCAGCTTCACCTTACGAGGTGTGTGTCCTTGGGTAAAGGGCTTGCCCTTGCACCTCAGCAGCCTGTCCGTGAAACGGGGAAAAAGGTATTTACTCTACAGGGCCAGTAGGAGGTGGAAATGGATCAGTATTGTGTAAAGAATAATGCCTGGCACACAAAAAATTCCAGAGTTAGGTTTTTATGAGCTTTTCTATGCACACCACACCCACTGCCCCCTCTTTCCCATGCATCCTCTCTTACCTGGGCTGAAGTGTGATTATGCTCACGTGGGCCCTGTGTCTCCCGCCAGCCTACGAACTCCTTCTGCAGGACCATGTAATTTACTAATACTGTCTCCCTGGAAGTCCTACCACAGGCTGAGCATATAATTGGTTCCTAAAATATATTTGCTAATGCATAGGGAAGCTATCTCTATTACAAAGTCTAAGAAAACTCAATTATTCACTTAATTTCCTCTGTGTAAGCTATCATAGTCCTCCATGGAGGGAAAAGTAACCTTCTCCTTTTATGTACATTTGTGCACAGCATTTGAGATCCCAGCAACTCTATATATCCTGAACAGCCATTTCAACTCAAACTGTCTCACAGGCTCTAATGGCTCCTGTGCCTTATAATTTATTATCAAATTATATGTTGAATTAAGGATTGCTAATTGTTAATCATCAGCTTGAATTAGTTATTAATGAGTCATGTCACTAATTACAGGGCCACCTAACACAGAGCGGGCAGGCACCACTGGCACCTCACAGCAGACGCCTGACTCAGCTCTCAGCCCGTGCCCCCAAAGCGATGTGCTGTGAAGTGTCCCATCTCAGATGACACCATAGGCCCTTCCCTCCCGTGGTGAAAGTCACGGGGTTTTACAGCTGGAGAGAACCTACAGATGGGTGATTACCAAGCTCTGAGCTGCGGACCTCCAAAGCCTGCTGATCTAAGCGGGTTTCCATGAATTCGTGGTGTCCACAACCAAGGTGCCTTTAGGCTGAATATATTATATCCCTCATTCTTATCTTTGCTGCCATTTTTCACATGTGGAGATGGGCAAAAGTAGGTTTATAGTAGTGAGCATGCGAAACACAGAATGTATTCTTGTATTATTATTTGTTATGTATTATTATTATCAACCCACCTTTGCCCAGCCCTGTATACATACATCGTGTTATGCATAATAAAATTTAAGTTTGTATCCAAGCACAACTGAATTCATAGTAGCTGTTGTCAAGGAATCCTTGTGGGAAATTTATTGAATTTATATTCCTAGGCCCTCATAACAGCCAACAATTAGTTTTTGTGTTCTTGGCCAGCCTGCCTGTTCCCGTTCCTCTCAGCAATTAATCCAGACCTTTTTCGCTTTTCCAGAGCCCTTCAGCCAAGGTCTAGCTCTCACTCTGAGCAGTGATTATCTCCTCCTAATTCACCACGAAAGGGTGGGCCATATACCTCAAGCTCTCTTTCTCTTCGTCAAGACTAAACTGCTACTATGCCCACCCCTTCCTCCCCCTCAGGGTCCTTCTTTTCCAATCAGCCCTCTCCTTCTATGGCTCAGCCCTTCCTTCTCTCCTCGTTCCATGCCCTCGGCTGTATGTACTGTGTTAAAACGGAACCTTTCATGTTCTCATAGGCGCTGTATTCAAAGAGATCATGCAAAAAGTTCAAAGCAGATAACCAAACCACAGTTAGCTGGCCAATGAGGATGACTGAGTGAAGTCTGGGGGAGGAATGTGTCAGAAGTTTCCCTGGGGGGAGTTGTACCCCGAATCCCCCTCCCCAAGGGGAGGGACCGGGGGTCCTGACATCTAATCCTAAGCCTGGGGTTCAGTACGCCTGGCAGTGGAGAGACACCCTCCCTGGTGCCAGAGTGATCCCAGCAGAGGGCAAGGGGCCCATGGAGCAGGGGGCCCTGTGGGGAAAGTCGCCTCTTCCCCTCCATGCAGAACAAAGGTGTGTAAATCTTGGAAACCAGATATGGTACCCAGAAGGGATATTGACCTGTGGCCACTTTAAAAGAAGTAATTATAAAAGCTCACTTATAGAAAGGAATGAAGTACTGCTACATGTTACATGTACCAACATGGATAAACCTCGTAAACTTTATGCTATAAAAGAACCAAGACACACAAAAGACCACATATTGTGTGTTGCCACTTATATGAATTGTCCAGAATAGGCAAATCCATGGAGACAGGAAGCAGGCTGGTGCTGCCCGGGCTGGAGGGAGGGAGGGAGGGAGGGAGGGAGGGAGGGAGAGAATTACTGCTTAATGGGTAAGGTCTCAGGGGTGATGACAAAATTCTGGAACTAAATGGCAGTGATGATTGCACAGCATTGTGAACATACTTAAGGCCACTGAATTCTACATTTCAAATGGCAAAATTTGTTATATGTATTTTACCACAATTAAAAACATTATCAATGAAACATAACAAAAAAAGGGATGTCCAAGATGGTGGCATACAAGAATATATATATATATATATATATATATATATATATATATATATATTAAAAAAACAAAAACAACACCTAAGTGATCATCAGTGGAAGAATGGGTAAGAAACGTGCTCTCCGCACACACAGAATACTACTCAGCTTCTAAAAAGGGAATCCTGCCATTTGGGAAAATATGGATGGACTTGGAGAGCATTATGCTGAGTGAAATAAGCCAGATCTAATTTATGTGTAATTTATAGAGAGCTGAGTGGTGGCTGCCAGGGGCTTGCTGCTTACAGGTGGGAGAGGTGATGCTGGTCAAAGGGTACAAACTTGAATTTACAAGATGAATAAGTTCTGGAGACCTGATGTATAGCATGATGACTATAGTTAATAACAACATATGATATACCTGAAATTTGCTAAAAGAGTAGATCGGAAGTGCTGTCACCGTAAAAAAAAAAAAAAGAAAAGAAAAAAGATAACCATGTGAGCTGATGAATGTGTTGATTAGCTTGCCTATGATAATCATTTCATATTATATGCATACCAAAACATCACGTTGTACATCTTAAATAGATACAACTCTTTTATACACACCTCCATAGAGCTGGGGAAAAATAGATGGATAACAAATGTGCTCTATGTACACACTGGAATACTACTTAATTAGGAAATGTTATAATAGAACCAATTAATTAATTAATTAATTAATTAGGAAAAGAAGGCAGTGGCTTGCTGGAGTGAGGAGATCCTAGCAGCAAGAGGGTATGGATGCCAAGGTGAGGGGTGGGGGGGAGCCTGGGAGGGACCAGCCCATACGGAGCCATCAAAATACCTTCTATGTGCCCAAGGGAAAAACCAGCTTTACCCACCTGCTGCCCCGGAGAGCTCAAAACGATTGTAAGACAGTGTCGATCAAACAAGAATCTTCCTACACCCTCTCTCCCCCACCTCACCCCACAGAGCCCCTGTGGAGTCAGACACTGCACCTCCCAAGAGAAAGATGGGTGAGGGAGAAAAAGAATAAGGGCTCCAGCCCCTCTTCCTCTGCAAGGGGTCAGCGAGCAGCAGACCACAGCTGAGGGAGAGGAGGACAATTTCAATAACGAATTGAGGCTGGTTTGTGACTTAAAGTGGCCCTAGGATTTTCATTACCCAAGAGTAATAAGAAACATCATGGGACTTGCTGGAGGGAAGAGAAGGATTCATTGTGCTAAACAAGTTAAATGCAACAGGAGAAAAGCAAAGCAACTGGGGTTTTAGAAATATAAACCCTGGGTTCTAGCTGCTCATTGTGCTAGAGGTACTTGTTGGGTGTCTCCCATTCTAAAAAACACACAAAAAAACATAAAACATGCCACTCTATCTTGTCACTCCATCCACAGTTTCTAACCCTCCCCAAATCTCCCTCAAACATCTCAGAAGTATAATCCACCCTCACTTTCCTCACCTCTTCATGTCCAATTCATTTCTCCACCCACTGCCATCCAGCTTCAGACCCACATACTATATTATGATGGTTTTACTAAGATTATGCCCAGCTAATCCCTTAAACCAAATGGTGCTTGTAGTCTTCCTGTTATTGGATGCTTTTAAAAAAAGTTTTTACTGATTTAAGAGAGAGAGGAAGGGAGAGGGAAAGAAAGAGAAACATCACTCAGTTGCATCCTACACACACCCCGACCAGGTATCAAACCCACAAAAACCTGGGCATGTGCCCAGATGGGGAATTGAACTAGCAACCTTTTGGTGCATGGGATAATGCTCTACCAACTGACCCACACCGGCCAGGGCCTGTTATTAAATCTTTATGCCACTGCTGCTCTGGTTGTCCCCATACCTCTCTGAGCACTCAGTACTTGTCAGTCCCCCTTATGAAGGCTCCCTTCACCCAGACTTATTTGGGTTTTCTTTCTCCTTCTCTATGTACCTCTAAGCAATCTTACCCTCTTCCTCATGGTTCACTAACCCTGACCTCTATTCTGAGCCTCAGCTGCCAGGCATCTAGGTACTGGGGATGCAAATGAAATAACCACAGTCCTGGCTGCATAAAGCATACAGACAAGTGGGTGATAAAAAAAAAATGATAAAGAAAGGCTCTCCAACTGGGAAAGTAGAAATATCTAGCAGTCATTCTGAAGATAAGCCCAATGGATCATTAGAAGGGTGGCGTCAAGGCACCCATAACCTTCATAAAACTATATGCAAAGTTGTGTCAGTTTATCCACGTTCAGGGTGATAGGTTCTCTGGCTTTCATTAGATTATCAGAGAGGTCCTTGACTCAAAAAAGTTTAAGCTCAACTGATCTAATGATAGGATTTCGATGTAACATTGGAGATGATGCCATTTTGGTGAAAAATTAGGGCTTAATTAAGACATAGATTTGGGAGCCTTCTCTGCACAGAGGCAAGAGCTGGGTCAACTCTTCTCAAAGTCTTTAACAATCTCAGCCACAGGCAGAGGACTGGGCACCCAATGGAGGAAGGAGGGGGATCTCTCATGTCTTCACTCAAGCCCCAGGAAGTGCAGCCATGGTTCTCCTGTAGCTTTGAGCCACACTTTCCTCCAATCCCTCAGCCCCACAATAATGCCACAAATCGCAAGTACCCACAGCTCCCAGTGTGAGAAGTATGGAGTCAGGCTGTCCTGGGAATGTCAGAGGTCCCCAAAGCAGCCCGTGTAGACTAATGATTAATTCCAGGGACCCTTGTGGTCAAATCCAGTCTGGAAACATGTTGTCTGGAAGAAGAGGGATTTATTGCCAACACTGAGAATTCGGAGATTTTATGAAATGATAGGGATTTGAGTCTTTTCTTACACGTCTCAGGACCTGATACCGCCGGCCCTGTGTCCCCAGCACCATTGCATGGCACCTCCCTGGGGGGCCTGAGTTCTTCAGTTCCCATCCCCATGCCTTACACTTAGCTCTGTCCTCTTCAATGGCAACTGCCCACCCTCTGCACCTGAAACTCTGGTGTACACAAAGGCGAGCGGAGGAAAAATAGAAAACCTTCGGGAAAGAGCTGTGTGCCTAGCAGAAGTTATACAGGAAGAAAGAGGGGAAGAAGTCAAACAGAAAGGAAACATATTCCCTTAATGCGAAATCTCCTACTTTATGTTGCCTACTGAGAAGGCTCTTATACAAAGACCATCCATGTTGATGCCATTTGGATTGCGAAAAAGCTCTTCTCCTCCCATCCTTTGCCAGAATAAAGCCATTACTATTCAAATAACGGGACCATGGGGGAGCGGGGGGGAGGGGGGACCACCATGTCCTAATGTTTACGAATCATATTGTATCTGCTTAATAACATCAGAAGGGCCATAAAAACTCCTTCCTACAATTAAATATCTCCATCAACTATAAACAGATTAAGCATTTTATAAGTGATGGTACATTAAAAAGAGATCGTTGGTATTTTGTACATCAGAAATGCACGTGAATTAATGATTCATGATCACAACTCTATTTTCTAGTCTTTTAAAAATGCCTATTCATCATCTGTTAATGTTGCCCTAGCTCATAAAATACAAGCCACATTTTTGCTTTAGTGCGTTATATATACAGAGACAGCGTGTTTTCCGGGCACCCACGGCACTGCATTATAGTTACTTCTTTCCCTCTGTCACTAACACCACTGTCACAACCTCATTCATTCCCTTATTTATCAAGGCCAGAGGTCAGCCTTCCTGTATGTCATGGAGGAAGCAACATTTGGCCAAAAATCTGAAACTCACTGCATGTCAGCCAATCATTTGAACTTCATTCCTTCAAAATCTGAGAGCCAAGGGGTCTTGAAGCACTCCACATTCATTTGTTGTAATCATGGTAAAATACACATGACATAAAATTTACTCTCTTAACCATTTTTACATGTACAGTTCAGCAGTGTTAAGTGTATTTATGTTACTGTGCAACCAATTTCCACAACTGTTTTCATCTTGCAAAGCTGAAACTCTATACCCATTAAGTAACAACTCCCCATTCCTCCCTCACCCCAGCCCCTGGCAACCACCACCGTACTATCTGTCTCTATGAATTTAGCTATTTTAGATACCTCATATGAGCGAAATCATAGTTTTGTCTTTTGGTGATTGATTGATTTTATTTAGCATAATGTTTCCAAGATTCATCCATGCTGTCGTATGTGTCAGAATTTCCTTCCTTTTTAAAGACTGAATAGTATTCCATTGCATATATGTACCACATTATGTTCCACATTTTGACTATTGTGAATAATGCTGCTATGAAGATGGCTGTACTGTATAAGTATCTGCTTGAGAGCCTGCTTCCAACTCTCTTGGGTTTATATCCAGAAGTGGAATTGCTGGATCATATGGCCACTCTATTTTTATTTTTTTTAGAAGCTGTTTTCCACAGTGATTACACTATTTATATTCCCATCTATAGTGCACAAGTTTCCAATTTCTCCACATCCTTGCCAACACTTGTTCTTTTCTGTTGTTGCTGTTAATAGTAACCATCCAAATGGGTGTGAGGTAGTATCTCACCCATTAACTTTTAAATGTCCCAAAGGTTATGCTTTGGTTCTCAGATGACACCTTAGAGATGAATCTACATTATTATTTGTAGAGAGCCAAGAGTGTGGCCCTGTAGCATCGCATGAAGACACTGACTAGGTTGGGATGGGAATGAGCCATGGAGGCATCTCTGGCTGAGAAAGTTATTGGCCCAAAAGGCTGCCTTCCTTGCTACACAGCTTTGCCCATAGGTGGCTCTACTCTAATGCAGTTCTTCAGCTTTCAATTTGAGCAGGAAAATATAAGAACACTAGAAATGTTCGAAATTCATGCATGGGAGGAAGGGGTCCCTCAGCCTGGCCTGCACCCTCTTGCAATCCAGGGCCCCTCGGGGGATGTCCAACAGCTAGACACCCCTCTTGCAATATGGGACCACTGGCTCCTAACTGCTTGCCTGCCTGCCTGCCTGATCGCCCCTAACCCCTCTGCCTGCCTTCCAGATCACCCCTAACCACTTGCCTGCCTGCCGGATCGCCCTAACTGCTTGCCTGCCTGCCTCATCGCCCCTAACTGCCTCTGCCTCGGCCCCCCACCGTGGCGGCTTCATCCAGAAGGACTTCCGGAATGACATCCGGAAGGTTGTTTGGTTGTCTAGTCTAATTAACATATTATGCTTTTATTATTATAGATAGGGCAGAGCATGGGGGTGCTGGGATGGGGGGTTCTGTACATGTTGCAATCTAACTCTTGTTTATTAAAAATTTGTAAACTAAGAAAGAACTTCATGGCTACCTGTAAAGTGTTCTCACTGCTCTTCCATTATTCCTTCTTGCGATCCCTCTTTATACCAACAGTGTCCTAAAACTAGGACCAAGTGAGAACACTTCTCCACTCTCCACTAACGTAAGACAGAACCATGAAGGTTTAAGTCAGTATGGCCTCAATTAGAAATCACAAACACTACTGAACTATAACTCGAGTATCTTCTTAATTGAAAAGTCAGGGCATTTGTGGCTGGCTGAATAATGACCCTCCGCGGCGCCCCACCCCCACCCCGCCCTGCCGGCAAAAAAATATATCCACCTGTACATGTTACTTTACATGGGGAAAAGTACTGGGCATATGTAATTAAGGATCTTGAGATGGGGAGACTATCCTGGAGTACTCATGTGCACCCCAAATGCCATCATAAGGGTAGGCAAGAAAGTCAAAGAAAGAAGAAGGCCGTGTGATGAAGGAAGAGGGGGAAAGGGATGTGATGCAGTCATGAGCCAAGGAGTGAGGACAGCCTCTGCCAGCTGGAAAAGGCAAAAAGGTGGATTCCCCCCCTCGACCTCCAGAAGGACCCCACTCCGAAGACACCTGGAGCACCATGACAACTGATATTCACCATGATGAAAACCAGAAGGGACCACAAAGAAAAACAGAAAAGAGGTGGAAGCCCGATTCTGGGGAAAACCACCACCCCGTTCCCAGAAAGATCATGAATATTCCTCTCCCTTATTTGCCTAGACCACCCCTTCATTTCTACCCTCGTGGACACACAACTTCTCTGCCCCAAGCCAAAACCAGAATATGCTTCTGCTTCCCCTTCTCTGGCCATTGAATTATTTTTTTTTCATATGCCCACTTTTAATTATGAATAGAACCATTGAATAAAGCTTGTGCTGAACAGCAAGAGTCCCCTTTGGGGATCTTAGGAAGGGGGCTTTCACACCCTGTGTAACACCATCAATTCGGTCTTTCAGGATTTCTGAAAGCTGCCCTTGAAAACTGTAGCTAAAGGATCAAAATGCTGCGGTGGTAGGACACCCAAAATTCCTAAAGCAGCGTTTACACACCGCTGCCCCATCCCCAGAGTGCCCCCTAGCCTCCTCCCCTGGCTCCTCTGTCCTCTGGGATTTGGGACTCAAGGCCACCAGAGCGTGCCTGCCACAGACCTGATGGGGAGCGAAGGGTCTCCGGCGTCCCACCAGTCTTTCGGGGGGCTGATGTACATGCACCACAGCTCCCAGCTGTACCCGTGGGCCGAGTTCTCGTACCGCTGCACCTCAAAGGTGTCCTGCTTGATGTTGTCGATGGACGGGAGGATCACCCGCTTCCGGTTCTCCTGGATTCGGGAGAGAACCGGCTCGGCCCTGAAACAGAGAAGCAGAAATAAAGTCTCTCTCCTGAGGAGCCCACACCTCAACGGGCACAGACCCCCGGATGGCAGGAAATGAGCAGCAGCAATGCAGCTAACGGATGGGCTCTGGCAGGCTGGAGGTCGGGTGCACACTGAGGCTCCCAAGTGGCCTGCCCCAGTTGGATCATGCAGCTCGAAGTGAGCGCCCGCCGTGCCACACAGCCCAGGCCCTCGCCAAGTGGGATGCTACCATGCTGATGCCTGCAGGAGAGGCCTGGAGCAAGAATTCAGAAACTGCCAGCCTGTCTTTTAAACCTGCCGAGTGGGCCAAAGCAAGGCCATCTGACTCTATGCTTTGCACCGCATTACAGTTTTACACAGCGGCTTCAGTTCCCCCTCAGGGCACTGGTAGATGCCTCTTGTATTTTCTGCAGGAGCTGAATTTCCTTTCCCAAAATAGGTCACTTCTGTCCTCGATGGCCTGGTTTTAATAAGCATTTCGCTAGCTTCTTTGTGTGTGTGTGTGTGTGACTATTTCAGTTGTTTTAATTGATTATTTAATTGATTTCTTAAAAGGGATCTAATTGAATTGGTTAGCAATGGCTGACCGGATGGATGAATTAAATGCAAACGCAGGCAGATTCCTGCCTCCCAGAGAGCCTGCCCCTCAGGGCTGCACTGGGAGATGGGCAGTGACCTGGCTCCAGCTTTTTTTGTTCCTTTGTTTTTGTTTTTAATTCTTTATTGTTTAAAGTATTACATAGGTCTCCTTTTTTTCCCCATTGACCTCTCCCCGATCAGCCCCACCCCCCAGTACATGCCCTCACCCCCTAGTGCAGCGGTTCTCAACCTGTGGGTCGCGACCCCTTTGGGGGTCAAACGACCCTTTCACAGGGGTCACCTAAGACCATCGGAAAACACATATATAAGTACATACTGTTTACAGTAGCAAAATTACAGTTATGAAGTAGCAACGAAAATAATTTTATGGCTGGGGGTCACCACAACATGAGGAACTGTATTAAAGGGTCGCGGCATTAGGAAGGTTGAGAACCACTGCCCTAGTGAATGTGTCTATTGGTTATGCTTTTGGTTGATCTCTTTCCTGTGTCCCCCACTCCAGCCCCTCCCCTGCCTTCCCTCTGAAGTTTGAAGGCTCCAGGTTCTTAAGTGTAGCCCTGCTGGCTTGGGAGAAAGCAGATGGTAAGTCACCCTGCCAGTGTGTGTCTCCGCAGCAGATGCAGGCAGGGCTCCTTCCCCACATTCCGGAAGAAGATGGCTCTCACTAGCCAGGCATTAATCTCCCCGCTTAACATGGGGCACAGGCTCCGGAAAAGAGTCAAGTGAAATCCCATTCCTCTGCATTATTTGGAAGAATGATGAGAATGCTCGGCCTACATCCCATCTCTTTTCATTTGCAGCTATTGAATTACCTGCTGGCTCACCTCATCTTTCTATTTAAAATGAGCAATAAAATATACGCTGGACCATTTACTGCCTCCAATACTTCTGCACACACCATCTAAGTTGAGGTCGAGACACGCTTCAGTTCTTTGTCCCCTCCTAGTCTCCTCTCACGCTGCTCTCCTCTGGGAATGCCCTTCTGCCACTGGCAGGAAGTCTGGCTACCTACTGAGGCTTATTAGATCATGTGCTGCCTCTTCCAAGAAGCCTTCCCTAATTACCCCCAGTAGGAAGGCTCTCTCCTCCTTCTCAACTCTTAGACCATCTTCTCCACCTTATCCATGTCACTCTGATTACAGGCTGCCTTTGTTAATCTATGAAAACATATTTTTCCTAATAAGCTAATGATAGTTCATATTTATTGATGACTCACTACCAGCTAGGCACCATTCTAAACATGTCACATGTGCTGGCTAATTTAAATCTTACAACAATCCCATTAAATACATAGTATGGTCATCATATTACAAATGAGGAAACGGAGGTCCAGGGAGGTTAAATCACTTGCCCCAGGCCATATAGCCAGCTGGTGGCAGAACCAGGCTTCTAACCCAGGTGGTCTGGCTTCAGCCCCAAACCCAAAGCCCCAGTGTCTCCTTAAATGGACCACACTTCCCCCAGGTTGCCTGGTGCCACACATTGAGAAGCATCCAGCTCAGTCTCTCTCTGGATGGTTTACTGAGCATGGGGACAGGAGACTGTGTTCAAAGAATGCTTGTGAAGTGAGCAGTTTCATCTCATCAGTGATAGTGTGCACCACTGTTCCCAGTAATTTGCTTCCCCTTCCAGGAAAAACCCTGCCTCTTACCATGTGGCCCACAGGGCCTCCCGGCAGAGGGCTGTACTCTCTCCCTCAACACCAATGTTTAGCTTGGACATGTGACTTGCTTTAACCAGGGGGATGTGAGCAGAAGTGACAACGTCACCACAGAGCAGACACTTTCATAGTCATTGCAAGGTTCAGCCGGCATTCTTTTCTCTGAGCCACAAAAGTGGTGTTTCCTAGACAGGAGTGAGTCCAGAGGACAGGTGGAGCAGAGCCACAGACAGCCCATGCCAGACCTGCCACATGGACAAGACAGACATCTTTATCATCATCAGGAGGCGGAGAGGATTACTACAGGCCAACTTGGTGAAAGTTGAGACACAGTGTCTGCCTAGAACGAGGAATCACAAGGGACCTATGACAATGACAATGATGGACTGAGTAGACACAGATAAATTTCTCTCTGCTTCCCAGTTTTATCCCAGACTGTGGTCTCACCTTCTTTTCCAACCACCCCTTTTCCATTCTTCCAGGGGCCCCAGAGGAATCAGGCACCCACCTCCCAGACTCTAACCCCTCCTGACCTCACTGCAGGTCCTGAGTACCCCTAGGGTTCAGCGCGTGACCTACCAGCCAGCAGTGAATTCCACGTGGGCATCAAAGAAGCCAGTGACCTGGCCGGTGGCCGCCTTCCAGCCCTCAATGCGCGCTCGGATCAGGCCCTCCCGTTTTTGATTGCGCACCACCTTCACCAGCCCCGGGTAGCGTTTGTGGACGTACTCCTCTAAGGGGGCCTTCAGCTCCTCTGTAAATGACAAAACACAAGATGGTCCATGACATGTCATCTCAAACGTGTGTCCAACCCACTGCGATGCCGACAGACCTTCAGGAAATTGAGATTGCGGAAAAGTTTGCGAGTTGGTGATTTTAGTAGAAAATTGTGACAACCCAGTCAGTGTGAGTAAGAAGACATCAACGACACAGCGGCCCAGGACAGCAATGTTCTGCCAGCAGCCCAGCTGTACACCTGGATAGAAGTGAGGCCCAGCTTTTAGAACCCACTGCTGCAGGCTGGCAGGTGTCCTCTGAGGTTGATTGTCTTTGTGGCCCACAGCCCTGCCCTGGCCAGCATCCCTGTCCTCCCACTGTCCCCTGGTCCTGTTTGTCAACTGCTAGATGGGCATTTCCATCTGCACATACACTGGTTTTTATAGGAAACGCCCTAAGTGGTCCAGACACATAGTCATGCACCAGAGGCAATGTTAACAGGGTTGGTGCTTTGGTCTTAGGATGTGAAGGAAATCTTTGCCGAGTAATGAACATGCCGCCATGGGCAGAAGCAGTGCTCACAGAGATTACGTACATCTCCTTCTGCATGAGCAGGTAGTGTAAAGTGCTTTATTTCTATGACCTAATTTAAACCTTACAGCAACCCTAGGAAGTTGCCAGATTAATTCCATTAATTATTAACCTAGATTAATTCCACTTCACAAATTAAGAGACAGTCTCAGGGTTGCTAACCTGTCCCAAGGTCGAACACCTAGTAATGGAAGGGTTGAAACACAGGCCAAATGGGCCCAACTCCACAGACTTAAAGGTTGATACCTTTATGTACATAACAATCACCAAATGTTGGAGGCAAGTGGAATTTTTGAAAAAAGCTGGAAGAGCAATACTTACACTAGACAAAACAAAGGTTATCACCAGAGACAAAGAATATTTCATATATAATAGCCAAGATATGGAAGCAACTGAAGTATCCATGATAGACAATTGAATATAGGTGTGGTACATGTACACAATGAAACACTACTCAGCCATGAAAAAGATTAAATCTTACCATTTACAACAACATGAATGGACCTAGATGGCATTATGCTAGGTAAAATAAGTCAGACAGAGAAAGACAATTACCATATAATTTTACTGATATGTGGAATCTGAAAAACAAAATAAATGAACAAACAAAATAGAGAAGGACTCATAGATACAGAGAACAAACTGATGGTTGGCAGATAAGAGAAGATTGAAAAAGATAAAGAGATTAAGAAGTTCAAATTAGTAGTTATACTATGTCTTGGGGATGTAAAGTAGAGCATAGGAAATACAATCAGTAATATTGCAATAACTATGTGTGATGCCAGGTGGGTACTAGACTTACTGGGGAATCACTTCATAAATTATGTCTAACCACTATGCTATACACCTGAAACTGACATAATATTGAATGTTAAATGTAATTGAAAAGTAAAAATATATAATTTCAAACAAAACAAAAAAAGGAGATTTTGGACACACACAGAGCCACCAGGGACATGCACACAGAGGACAGACCACGTGAGGACACAGTGAGCAGGCAGCTACCTGCAAACCAAGACAGGGTTTCTTGATCTTGGCTCGACTTCCAGCCTCCCGAAATATGAGAAAATCAATTCTGTTAGGACACCCAGTCTGTGGTACTTTGCTATGGCAGTCCTAGCAGACTAATACAGGCATTTGTTTAGAAAGGAGAAAAAACTGGGGCCTGGGTGGGGAGGTGGCAGAAACCTCTAACAAGGCATAGCATGTGGTTGGGAGTCAGACTGCCTTGGTTTCAGAACCAAGTGCTAACATTTATTACCGGGGTGACCCTGGGCAATTCAGCCAGTCAATTTGTGCCTCAATTTTCTCATCTACAGAAGGGGGACCTCATAGGGTTGTGGTGAGCATTAAACAAGCTAATATACATAGATGTCTAGAATTATCCCTGGCATCTGGCATCATATAACATGCTCAACATTGAGTAGCCAGTCTTAGTAATTATTTCCACTCTAGGAAGGGTTAGGACACTAGAACAGAGATTTCAGAGCAGCCCAGGGCACCTGAGGAAGCTGTGTCCAAGATGGAAAAATAGGCCTATACATTAGAACAGTGGTCTCCAACCAGAGGGCACATCAGCATCCCGGGAGGTGTTGGGACAGATTGCTGACCCCTCCCCACAGCTTCATTTTCCAAGGTCTAGGGTGGAGCCTGAGAGTTTCTGTTTCTAAGTGGACCCAGGAGTGTCCATGCTTTATATGGGAACCACACTCTGAGAACCACTGAGCTGGAAGTCCATAGGACCATCTTAGCACACAGCATGCCCTCTGTGGGTTTTCTAGGTGGGTGACATATTTGCCCTCATCCAAGAGTTGGTAAGGATGCTGGTGGAGAAGCCAGGCTGTGGGGACCCTCTGTTTCTTCACTCACCATGAATTAGACGGATAACCACGTAACTGGGACTGGGGTGGCCCAAAGAATGTCCAGCTTCTAGAAACCATCTACTACAAGTTGGCTGGTTTTTTCCTGTGTTAAATTTCTTGGGACAATAATACTAGCAAAAAGGTTAGAAGGCCATGCCTAACCCGTTTGGTTTTTCCTTTTCCCCCCATGTGTGCTGGGGACAAAAGGACACACCATGGGAGGAGGCAAGGAACCACGCATGGGCACAGCACCGATGGGAGGGTTCGCCCATGATGGCAGGAACCTGGGAATCTCCATAAGTTCAGAGAGAACATTCTGAATGTTGAGCACTGAACACCACCACGCCTGGGGACCCACACCTGTTAACCCTTAGCTGCCAGGCGACCTGGGACCGAGTTTTGGCTCTGCCCAGTAACTGATGGCAGCTCTTGGCCATGACAGTCACCGTGTCCAAGTGTCAAGTGTTCTCCTCATTGGTTTAGTGGTTGTGACTGAGACGTCAGAAGAGAGAGCGGGAGGGGCAGGCATTTACAAGTTTGTCAAAAGAGCAAGTGGGTGATACCAGCTTCACCCTGACATGCTTCAGATACACATTGTTCCACATGCAACTGAAGTGATGACCTATGGGATTCTGTGGGAGATGTCACCCTGCCACTAACAGGGTTCAAAAGCAAGTGACAACGAGCAGGCTTTTCTTCCCAGCCCCTGCATGCGACTCAGCACCCATAAGGTATTGGGTTGGGCCCCTGCCCATACTCAAAATCAACTCTGACACAAGTGCTCCGTCAAGATGCTTACAATGTAGTGCAGGAGGGGAGACAAGTTCAAAGAGTTGGAATATTCAGTATTACAAGGGAAACAGAGCAAAGGTCAAAGGGGGAAAACGGCTGTTGGAAGGAAAGTGCTATGAGGGGTCACAGAAGGAGAAATTATTTCGGATGGGAGTGTTCATGGAGAAGGTAGTGTTTGAGTTAAGCAGAGGTTTGAACATGTGCTCTATTCCAGACCATAGACATAATCAAAAGACATGAGCATTGAATTGGATCTATAGAACCACCAGTGACTGGGTGATTGGGAAGATGCCATTAATTAGAAAAGAGGGGGAAAAAGAGAAGTGGAAGAACAAGTTGAGTTCACCTGGGTGAAGCCCTGCAGACGTGCAGGGGTGGCCTGCTGAACCGAAAGAATGGTTCAGAGGTGAGGAGGAAAGGCACAAAGCATCGGGGACACAGTAATGAGAGATGTTGGCTCTTAAGAGGGTGAGAGTTCCAGGAGAGAGTGAAGACTAGAACTGTACTCCGGAAACGTGTGTAGTGAGGAGGCAGGAAGACAAGCTAGAGCAGTGGTTCTCAACCTTCTGGCCCTTTAAATACAGTTCCTCATGTTGTGACCCAACCATAAAAGTATTTTCGTTGCTACTTCATAACTGTAATGTTGCTACTATTATGATATGCAGGATGGTCTTAGGCGACCCCTGTGAAAGGGTCGTTCAACCATCAAAGGGGTCGCGACCCAGAGGTTGAGAATCGCTGAGCTAGAGGATCAGATGGGCTGGAAACAGCATCAAAGAGGCAGAATCATATCAAGGGTAGAGTTTACAAAAGAAGCATATGTGCATTCATTTCACAAATATGTATAGAGAGGCCATGTGGCTGAAAAATGACACCATTTTTATCCTCAGAGTTATTCCACGTCCAATGTCAGGAAAATCAAAATGCATTAGAGAAAATGAGGGTTGAGATGGACCATTGATTTAAGCAAATAGCAGGTTCCTAATGGGACCAGTGAGGGAAAAGAATTCCCTTCGGGATGCATCTGGGCCCTGTGGGAGAAGAGGATGAGTAGACAGCTCAGAAGAGTCTTCCAGAAAGACTGGTCCTGGTGGACAGGACTGTGACAGCCTGAGGGCACTGGTGTGCTGAGATTTGAAAATTGCCTTAAAGTGAGAGAACCCACACGTTAACCAAGTAAAAACAGGGCCCCAGGCTCACCCAGGAAGGAAACAAATCCCCAAATGTCACACTTAACAAATGAACCCATTCTAAGACATTACAGTAACAGTAAGAAAAACACTTTACCTAAGAAATGTCATCCTTAACAAATGAACCCATTCTACCACATTACAATAACAGTAAGAAAAACATTTTACAGAAGATTTTTCTCCCTGACAAACTCAGAGAGGAAAACAGAAACTCATTTCTGCAAAAATAAATGTTTACCTTCCAGTGTTACAAAATCCAATACTAAATTGGTCGAGAGCCATTTGGGAATCCTTGTGTGTTATACGTTTTGGTAAACAGCATTTGGGGAGGTCAACAGGGAAGAAGCATTACTGCCTGTGATCAGAAGGGACCGGGAGGGAGATAAATCTGCTCCTTAACAATAAAAGAAACACCTGTCATCAGGCTCAAGGAGTACACATTGACAACAAGAAAGTTACAAACAGAACTAAAGCAAAAACAAAAAACAAAACACTATCATGGCCTGGCCGGCGTGACTCAGTGGTTGAGTGTCAACCTATTACGGTTCCATTCCCGGTTGTGGCACATGCCTGGGTTGTGGACGCTAATCAATAATTCTCTCTCATCATTGATGTTTCTATCTCTCTCTTCCTCTCCTTTCCTCTCTGAAATCAATAAAAATTTTATTTAAAAAAACACACATTATTATGGAATTATATTTAGATCCCGCACTTGGAGTGATGTAAGAGAATAAACCATCAGTCCAGAACCTTATCTCTAAGCCCAGCTCAGAAGCAAGTGCTGACCTAGCAGACTCATCTCCACCTGCTCCCCAAACCAGTGCATGAACCTCCGGGCCACACAGGCCTGGGTTTGCAAGTGGCCATGCCACCGCGGTTGGGCCATGCCTGAATCCCTCAACCCTCACAGTTATCAGGTCTTGGCGATGAGACTTATTGAATGTTCTAATTTTCCCTCAAAATATGGCAACTTGGCACAAATCCATCTAAGTTCGATGAGTGTTTCTCAGACTTGAACCTGCGCCGGCCTCACCAACAGGTCAGGAGTGTGACCCAAGAACTTAACATTTTTAAAAGTTCCAAATGGCTGCTGCTGCTGCTGTTCTGGTGACCTCATTCTGAGTAGCTCTGGCTTAGAGTTGGCCCCCGACCCAGCCCCATCTGCAGTGAATCAGCCCGTGTGTGTGGAAGGGGGCTCATCCTAACTGAGCAGCTGTGCCAGAACCCCAGGGTTGCCACTGCAGGGACCAGGAGGGAGATGTTTTTCTTGCTGTTATTGTAATGCCTCTGCTTTCCCACTACCTGGGCCTTCTTGTCCTGCCTTGACTGCAATATTGAGCCCCTGGGAGATGACCCCAATCTACATAATGAGGGTCTTTCTTGCCATTTCCAAAATTGGGATCCTGATTGCTGGCTATCCCTGCATGGAACACCCTCACAATTAGGTTAGTCCCCTGACTAGGACCCCATATGATCCTGGCATCTGCTCTCACTCTCCCTATTGTTCTTATTACTGCTGCTACTGCTACAATTCTACCAATATTACTTCTGCCACCATCAGTGCCCATGTCATCACCACAGCCATTCATTTCCAGCCCTTGACCCTGCCTGCCATGGCTGAGGTCTGGGCATGCTGCTAGCTGGGAATGCACAGGTTGTGAGAAATAGGACAAGAAATAGCACACATAGCACATTCCAATTAAAAACAAAAACCACCTGTCTCAAAGCTGGAATTAGCCGGGACTGTGTGAAAATGCAGGTTTTCAAGACCATCTTAAGAATTTCTAAGTTAGTGGGCAGTAGCGGGGTTGACCAGCACTCCAGACGATTCTCACACAACCCCAAAGCTTCTCAAAGCATTCATTGAATTTTTTTAATTGCTTTTACTAGGGTCACAAATACTCAACCAGAAACTTACTATTTTGACCATTTTAAAGTCTACAAATTCAGGGGCATGCAGCGCATTCACAGTGTGGTGAAGCCATGACCACTGTCTGGTTCCAGAACCTTGTCATCACCGAGAACGGAAGCCCTGCACCCAGTAAGCAGTCAGCTTCCATTTCTCGCCCTCCCTCAGCCCCTGGTGACCACTAATCTGCTTCCCATCTCTATGAATTTGCCTCCTCTAGACATTTCATAAAAATGGAATCATACAATATGTGGCTTTTGTGTCTGTAAGTCCTAGTCAGTTCATAAGGTGGAGAGGAAGAGGTAAAGCAAAGTTTTGGGGTGAGTTTAAACCCCTAGGCCTCGCTGAAGATCTAATTCCATATTCCCTTGCCAGTTAGCTTCTCTGATTCCCATTGTGGTTGTTGGTCCCTGATCTCTGCTAACCAGATAACCAACATGGGGATCAGAGAAGTCGACTCCAAAAGCCCACCCCCCCCAGACTCAGTGAGGGGGTTCTGACCTCTCTGAGGGGAGGATTCAGACCTGTGTTCATCCCTCACTCCCAGCTCCTGGCTCCCAGCTTGGGGACCAGAAGATCAGGGAAAACATGGTCTGCAACACAGTTTGAGCACAGACATTAGTCATGATGCTTTACATTTCCACAGTGTCTTTTTAAACAAGTTATATAAAATATTCAATATTGGCTACTTGTGACAATGATGCCATAGAAAGAACACAAAAATAGACGTAAAACACCTAGATTTTCAGGTATGCCTGAGAATATCTTTATGCTTGCAATAAACAACAAACAAAATGCATGAAAGTACCCATACAAAGGCCAGTAATGAATTTTTAAGTTATCTTTTAGGCAGACAGAGAAAGACGAGCACTGTATGATTTCATGTGTGATCTAAAAAAATGGAACCTGTAAAATAGAGTCAAGTAGTGGTTACCAGGGGATGGGGTGGAAATAAGATTGATGGTGCATAAGGCTACAAGCTTATCACATGTAGTAAATAAGCCACAGAGATCTAATACACAGTACAACTGATATAGACCATAATATTGCACAGACGGTCCCTGACTTATAATGGCTGGACTTACAAGTTTTTTACTTTTGATGGTGCCACAGCATATTTCTTATTTTGAGTTTTGATCTTTTCCTGAGCTGGTGATATGCAGTATGATACTATCTCCTTATGCTGGGCAGAGCAGCGAGCACATCTCCCAGTTAGTCATGTGACCAAAAGGTAACCATCCGATGCTCCATGCTGTGTTGCCGGTGTTTTTTGGATATTGTGTTCTGAGCATGTTTAAGATGGGCTGGGCTACGCTGTGATGTTTGGTAGGTTGTGTATATTAAATGCATTTGTGACTTAGGATGTTTTCAACTTACAATGGGTTTACAAGGCTGTCACTCCACTGTAAGAGAAGGAACATCTGTAATGCGATAAATATCGCTACAGCAGCCATCATATTACAATATATAAATGTGTCCAAGTAAGACACTGTGCACCTTAAATTTACACAGTGTAACACGTCAAGTATATTCCATTAAAATTTTAAGTTAAAAAATTAGCTTTTAAAATTAAAAAAGGGAAGGTGGGGAAACCTGGTGCATATCCTGGCCATGCCACCTCTAGGTTTCTCACCTGCCAAACAGAGCTAGAAAGATCCAGAAATTAAGGCAGGCTTTGTGGGACCTGAAGTGTGTACAATTTGGAGGAGCTCCTTTAAGAAAAAGGAAAAAAAAACACCTCTCTTCTGTAAATCCTACAAAAACAAATGCACATGTTAACGCATCGTTAGGCCCCTCTCCCTCCTGGAGGGCTGAAAAGGGCCCCAACCATAAGCTTCATCATCAGTTATCAGCTTCATGGCCAGTGCACCCTGGTGAGGCTCACTTCCCGGATGCAAAGTTCCTTTTATGCTGACAGTCACTACTTTTCAACCATGTTAAATACTATGCCCATCTGTATCAAAAATGAAATATTTATATCCTAGAACTGCTAACCAAGCTGACTCAAAATGTCAGCTAATCATGAGATGCTCCAAAAACACTCTTTGGATTAGTTCCCCGTTCATATTTAACCAGACAGTCATCTATCCTGCAAACGCATAGCATTCCGCAATGTTGTTTGAACTTTCACTGAGTCCTAATTAAGTGCCACTTACTGTGGTGACCCCTTGACCTATGACAACTCTTTTTACCCTCCTAACAACTCTGTGTGGTAAGGGGGAGTATTAGCCTCATTTTCTGGATGAGGACACTGAGCCATAGAGAGGATGAATACTTGGCAGAAAGCTTGTCAGTGGCGTGCCTGCGCTCCTTGTCATTCTGCCTCTGATTCCTGTGGATGTGATGACTGTGATATCTGAAGCTGTTTGTCTGTTCACGTGGAATTGCACCTTGTGTCCAGGCGAGGCCCTGGCCACTGCTCAATGGTTAGAGCATCAGCCCACCGACCTAAGGGTCACGGGTTCGATTCCCTGTCAAGGGTACGTACCTCCGTTGCAGGTTCAATCCTGGCCCCAGTGGGTGCCCTTGGGAGGCAACAATTGATGTTTCTCTCACATCAATGTTTTTCTCTCTCTCTCTTTTCCCTCCCTTGTACTCTCTCTAATAATCAATAGAAAAAATATCCTCAGGTAAGGATTTAAAAAAAAAAGAAGAAGAAGGCCGGACCTAGGCTTCTCCTGCAATGGCTCTCTGTCACTCTGAGGCACCCACACTGCTGCTCTGGCCTTGGCACACACATCTACCTTTCTAGGCAACTGTCCTCAGACAGTGGTCAGCCCTGTCCGGAGAAGGAGCCCACTGCCTGAAGGAGGGGCTCAAAAAAAGTGGGCATCCAGGAGGACCTGCTAGCTTCCAACTCCTCCAGGCAGCCCACCAAACTCTGAAGGGACAGCAGGGATATAAGAGCCCTGGTTCCCCCCTGCTGCATGGGCCTGTCTGGCTCTGGAAAATTCTGGCCTTTCACAATAGGGATGGAGAGGAAGTACACGTGTGAAAATGCAGAATGGAATAACACGGAAGGCAGCCATAGTGAATATTTTATTCTCTGAGCATCTCTCAGCTTTGTGGATTAAATAATGCATTTTCTGACTACGGGAACAAAAGAGAGGTGAGAACAAGAAACTTCAGGAAGAATGGGGAAGATAAAGGGATGTCTTTGCTGTGTATGAAAGCATTTTAAAGGTGATTCCACAGTGAGATCAAAGCAAGGACAAAAAAAGCAAAGGACGAAAAGAAGCAAGAAAAGAGATGTGAGATACAAATACCAACGTGTTAAACTAAATATATCACACGGAGTTGTGCACTCAAGAGAGGCGCTTTGAAAGCGAAGGCCATCTCTGCTTTCAGTTCCTTTGTTAAGAAATTCCTCTCCACCACTTCTTCCATTTAAATTTCACCTTTTAAAAAATAGGCACAAGTAGCCCAAACCAACAGAGGAACGTCATAATGCCTATAGGTGATGCCTCCAAATTGTTACCCCAAATTACAGGAGTAGTCTCCTATCTTGCCCCATCAAAAGGCAGTTGAAAGTCTGGTATTTGCAGCTGATTCTAATAATAACATGTGAACGTAAGCGATAAAATTTGCCTACAGGCTGCAGTGTGTTTCTCTTTCATTATGTTTCTTATTTACTACGATATTGATTCTGAATGCTCTGAAGCCTGCAAACCTCTTCCTTTGAAATAGCAAAAGTCACAGTCATTAGGGGGGAGGGGAGAGAGCAAAACAGCACAGAAGACACGTGAAGTCCTGGAGAGAACAGGGTCACATCTCGGTGTTTTCTTTAAACTGGCAACCAGAAATGGAATAACTAGAGCAAGGTGTCTGGTCATTCCTGCTCTAGCATTGGGGGACCTCTGTATGCACAGCCCTGAAATCTCCAAGGTCAAAGGCACAGGATCCTGCTAGGCACAGGATCTTATTATGCATGCTCACAAAAACAAAAACAAACAAAAAATGGTGCATATTAAAATGTTATGTAGCATAAAAGTGCTCTATAAAGAGCAGCTTTTGTTAGGGTCCAGAAGGTCTGCAGAACCTCATATGTTTCTTCTAACCTAGGAGACTGGAAAGACAGATAACACCTGGAAGCACAGGCACTGGCAGGTTAGAACAGATGTGAGCTGGACTGCCACACCTGGCTGAACAGAAGCTCTGCTAATATTAACCTGCCATCACATCTGACATTCCCACACTGCACACTCATTTGGGCTAAATCCTCACAGAAGTGCTACTGATTTTTGGTGCACACAGAGAGTGCACAGGGCAGGAATGCTTTGATCTAGAAAAAGATGACAATGGGAAGGTCTCAAGAATAAAGATGCCACCAGGCCAGGTGCACTGTGTGCTCTTACCTTGAGCCAGGGGCACCTGGGGAGGAAGGGACACACCTGGTCAGGAGAATTCACCTTGAGCTGCTCTGTGACATCAGGGTAAATAGTCCATCTATATATATAAAAGGCTAATATGCTAAGTGTCCGTCCGACCGGTAGCTATGACGCACACTGACCACCATGGGGCAGACGCTCAATGCAGGAGCTGCCAAGCTGCAGTGACTTGGCAGCGGTGGTTCTCGGGTGCACCAGGTCACTAGTATGAATAATAAAAGTCCTTACCCAATAGGGCAGTTTGGGTATTTAAATAAGATAACACATGCTAAGTGCTTAGCTTGGTGTCTGGCACACAGCATCACTCAATAATGGTTAAAATTACTATTCATTTTTAAAATACATATACATATACAGTATAGTAAAGGGAAACTAGACATGTCTTGGGAAACAAAGAGATGAGTCATAAGGATGTAGGAAGGGTTAGGAAGGGCTTGGGGAAGGGAAACAGTGGTAAACTAGAAGGGAGGGGGAAGCACAGAGGAAGGGAGGGAGGAGGAGGGGAGGAGGTACAGGAAGGAGGCCTGAGAGGCCTGGTTCCAGGACTGGGACAGCTGAGCTGGAGCCTCCGCTCCCGTAAATTCTGGCTGTGCTGTCACAGGTAAGACACTTGCCTCTCCAAGCTCATCTTTTTAAATAACAATGACCAGTTGTCAGAGGGTGTGGTCAAGACCCAAGAAGATACCTGCTCCTCAGCCCAGGCAGGGGGACAACTTGTCAGGCCTGCTCTGCATTTGCCCAGAAGCCTCAGCCTCATGTGTTCCAGGATGCCCTGCAGGGGTAATTAACTAGCAGGCCCCATTCAGGCCAGACTCCGCCTTTCCTCTCATGTGTAAGAGAAGAAGGAAGTTAGTGGCCAGCAGGACTCATGATTCTGAAGGCAGCCATCCTGCCCTAAAAGGTTTGCTCTGGGCTGAGTGCTGGTCTGGGGCACAGCTCCCATTTCCCTTTAACACAGCCTGAGGCCAGAGAGCCTCTGTCCAGCAAGCCAACCAGAGCTCCCAGCTAAAGTGATCTAAAGACGCTCAAGTCAACGTCACCTCACATTTCCAATAAAATAAGATCAAAGCTGAAACACTGCTCTTCCAGAATAAAGGTGAAAATGGCCTGGCTGGCCTTTCTGACAACCCTGAGCTTCCTTGCCCCACTTCCCTCTCCTTCTCAGTCAGGCTGGCTGATCCCCATCCCAGCGGGGCTGTTCTAGGAGCCTTCCACATCCTTCCTGCTCAGGGGTTGTCAGAAACATCAAAGACTCACCTGTTCACACTTCCCCTCTCCCCCATCAGTCCTGTGGCCCACAAGGCCCTCCATTTCTCCCTGGGACTCTCTGAACATCTAATCCACCCATCATTTCCTAGGTATCAATCCCATCTGCACACTTCCCTCTACATGTCCCAAGCTTCTCGGTCTCTAGATTCCTGCCTCCCACCCCCTGTCATTTCCCTCCTCGAGTCCAAATTCTAACTGTCTCTCATGGTCCAACTCAAGTGCCACATCCTTCACAAAAGCCTCAGTTATCTCCCCAACTCGTGGAAATACCACGTGCAAATCCCAGTGATGTTGTCACATTAAGAGTCCGTGGTATGCTTGTCCACCCAGCCCCTCCCTTTCTGGAGCCCCGCCCCATGGCTACTAGTGTGTGGTGGTTCTGTGCAGGACTCTGCCCTCCTGGTCACAGCTGACAGATCCACGGAAAGGCATCCAACCCATTCCAGAGCACCATTTCCCTTTCCTGGGGCTCCTTTCCCTGTCCCTCTCCAATGCCTGAAGCTGTCATTACAGTATCAGCTTTGAGCTGTCTCTGTAGCCATAGATCCCTCTAGGTGGCATGGAGCACTGGAGGTGGCCAGTCTTCACAAGCTGACAAGGAGGAGGGGCTGAGATAGTAGAGACCCAGGCAGAGGCCCCTGGAAGTGTCTGGGTTTGACTCTCCTGTGGCCTGGCCTCACTCCTGCCCCTGGGCTGTGTCAGACCCTCCATCATTCTTATATTGCTGGGTTCCAATCTAATGGGTTCCCAGTCTGATCATAGGGCGAGGCTTTCAACATGCTTTTGGGATTGCTCCAGGCACTGCTGGAATGAACCCCATTCCTCTTGGTATCACAGTTACGGTCTCCAAGGCTAAAACAAAAAAAACGTATTCTCTACTGGAGGCGAGGCTGGAAGATTAAAAGTTAATCAGATTTCACATAAATGGAATAAATGACCAAAAAACAGCTCGAGTGAACATGTGTTTACCATAACTCAAGCACTGTACTCTTGGGCATTATCTCAGAGACATGAAAATTAATTTTCACACCAACATCTGCACATGAATGTTCATAGCAACTTTCTCTGTAAAAATCCCAAACTGAAACAACTCAAATGTTAGACAAACTGTGGTAAACCCAACCCACGGAACGATAGGCAGAAATAATGAGGAACGAACTCATGGTGCTCACAGCAACTTGGATGAATTGTAAGGCACTTACACTGAGTGTAGAAGCCAATCACAGCCTGGCCTGGTGTGGCTCAGTGGTTGAGCACTGACCTATGAACAGGAGGTCATGGTTTAATTCCCAGTCAGGGCACATACCTGGGTTGCAGGCTCGATCCCTAGTCGGGGGCATGCAGGAGGCAGCTAATCAACAATTCTCTCTCATCATTAATGTTTATATCTCTCCCTCTCCTTTCCTCTCTGAAATCAATAAAGATATATTTTTTTAAAAAGAAACCAATCACAAAGGTCATGTGCCCATGGTTTACTCTATAGAACATTCTTGAAATAACACAAGTATAGAGACTGAGAACAAATAAGGGTAGTCAGGGGCAGGAATGGGGGGTGGGAGCTGGGTGTGGTTAAAAGGAATAGCAAGGGGGAGCTTTTTTCTGTGTCTCAATTGTGGTGGTGGTTACAGGAATATACATATGTGATAAAGTTGTATAAAACTGCCTACACACACACACACATTAAACTGGTGAGATAGGAGTAAGCTCTCTAGATTGACCTAAGTCAATTTCCTGGTTGTGATCATGTACTAGGGTTCTACAAGATGTTACTAATGGCCCTAGCTGGTTTGGCTCAGTGGATAGAGAGAGCATCAGCCTGTGGACTGAAGGGTCCCAGGTTCGATTCCAGTCAAGGGCACATGCCCGGATTGCGGACGTGATCCAGATCAATCAATGATTCTCCCTTATCATTGATGTTTCTCTCTCTCTCTCTCTCTCTCTCTCTCTCTCTCTCTCTCTCTCCCTTCCTCTCTGATATCAATAAAAATATATTTAAAAAAAAAAGATGTGACTAATGGAGGAAATAGTGATGAGTATGTGAGACCTCTTGTACATCCTTGCAACTTCTTTTGAATTTATAGCTATTTCAAAATAACAATTTTTTTGGTTGTTTTACTGTGG
Source organism: Myotis yumanensis (assembly GCF_028538775.1). Taxonomy (NCBI): domain Eukaryota; kingdom Metazoa; phylum Chordata; class Mammalia; order Chiroptera; family Vespertilionidae; genus Myotis; species Myotis yumanensis. Next base: position 85,884,593 of record NW_027223755.1, on the reverse strand, counting down.
TTTTTTTTTTTAAAGCCAGTTTGCAAAGAAAGCTTTCGCTGGGGTTCCCGTGTTATCTCTTGTGTAAAGAGATACACTCTCCCTCTTATCCTTTCCTCCCCGCGGCCTAAAAACACACAAGAAGAAATGTAAATGCACAACTCATCTGTGATTACAGACCCACAGAGCAAACGCTGTCACACCGCAGTGATCTGGCTGGGGACAAAAACAAGCATTATTTCTGATTGCGAAGACTCTTTACAGGCAGGGGGAGGCAGGTGATGGTCTGGTAAGGAAGCCGGGCCCAGCATGGACATGTGTGATAACGAGGTGTCTCAGCTACTTCACTGGGAGCCTCAACAACACAGGAAAAACGTTATCTTTCCACCACACCAGACTCCTCCTATCTCTGCAATTATAAGCCCAGAAGAAAAGCAAACAATGCCGGCGTGCTTCTCCCAAACCTCTCCTGCAAGCCCAGAGGGTGTCTATATCCTTTCACTCAAAAGCGTTTCCTAACCCGAGCCTTCCTGTTTCCAACCTTTGAACACACCAACCAAGAGAAGAGCCTGACCAGGTGTGCTTGCTCCACAGGGAAACAGTGACAAGGGTACAGCTGTCCAGATCACTGAGATACGTGAGTGATTGGAGATAGGCATATTTTTGAGTTCTAAACCGAAAAAACTATGGAAGAGAAGCCAAAATATGAACGATAATGCCAAATACAATCACTCCCAGGATGAAATCAATAAAAATGTATTTATAAAAAGAAACCAATCACAAAGGTCATGTACTGCTCATGTCAGAGAAAGTAGAAAAAAAAGTTTGCACACGTGCAGCGTCAATTAACCTCTTCAGCAATCACGGTAACTTAGCCGTGGGCAAGGCTCCGGGAACACAGCACAGAAAGAGCGTTGGTTCTTGCCCTCGAGGGTCTTACAGTTTAAAGATGGGCAAGTACACAAAGGCAATACAGCATGGCAAGTGCTGCACCCAACTACACACGGTGCCCTGGGAGCTGAAGGAAATCTTGGAAGGCTTCCCAGAAGGGGTGAGACAGAAACAGAATGTTGAGGAAAGAGAGCTAGCAGATCAAATACTGCCATGAGCACATTCAACAGTCACGCCCTTTAATGTACTGCCAGGATTTGAACTATGGGCTTTTGCAAGCATTATCTCTAAACCTCACAATTTAAACACTCCAGAAAAGCCACTACTATCCCCAATTTATTCAAGATCAGAAAAGGTAAGTACCTTGGCCAACATCACACAGGATTTGATTCCACTTTTTGCACCTCATCCTATTGCTTAAGCACAAAGAAGGCAATATTTTAAAAGTGCAGATTTAAACATAATGTGTGATTCTTCACTCCTCAGAACAACGAAGAGGACAAAGACGAATAAGATCTGGTGTTGGTGAGGATACAGAGGATACACTTGCATACACTTCTCGTAGGACAGTACCACATATCCGGAGAAAGATGAATCACTTCATATTACAAATTCTTAAAAATGAACACGGAACTTTCAGGATAAGATAATGAGTTTAACTCATGAATCAGACACGTCCCTTACTCAAAAGCCACTGAAAACCACAGGAAAGGGATTTAAAAAATAAAATGAACCCATAACATTCCAGATCAGGGAAAACACAAGAAATACCAGCCACAACACTGGGAAAGCTGGAAAGCAGATGCACAGGGTAACCAAAGTGACAGATGTGTCAGACACCTGTGTGGTCCAAACCAGGAAGCCCAACCCAAGCTCAGAAAGAGAAGGAGAGGGAGAGGGAGAGGGGAAGGGGGAGGGGGAGGGGGAGGGGGGGAGGGAGAGGGAGATAGAATACAATGTTAAATTTTCCATTTTAATCATTTCAAGTGTACAGTTTGGTGGCATTAAGTACATTCACATTGTGTAATCATCACCACTATCCAATTCCAGAATTTTTTCAACTTGCAAACTATACTCATTAACTCTCCATTTCTGCCTGCCCAGCTCCTAGGGCTGTCGAATCACCTTGAAGAGATTATGTACAGACAACAGGTTCACTGGGCATCCAAGGAAGACAGAAACTAAACAACAAAAAGAAAAAAAGCAACTGTGGGAACAAACTATTCAGGGAGAAAAACTAAGAACCAAACCCAAAATAAAGCATTATTAATATCCTCCAAGGGATAAGAAAATATATTGTTTCCATTAAATAAGAACAATATGCTATAAAAAGGAACTTTCAGAGAATAAAAATGAGCACTTGGAAGTAAACTCATGAAAGCAGAAATAAAAAAAATACTGAATAGAAGGGAAAAAAGATAAAATTGAAGAAAGCAGACAGAGCAGAGGAAATGATACGATAGCAAAGAAGAGATAAGAACGTTAGAGGTTCAATATAGGAGATTTAATAATAGAAAATGGGAGATGCTGAAAGAGAGAATAGAAAAAATGGGGAGGAACTGTCAATTAAATATCCCAAGAAGTTTTCAAAAAACTGACATACATTAGATTCCAGACTGAAGCCACTAAATGCCCAGCCCAGTGAATGATAATTGATCCACCCCAGTTGATCCACCCCAATTGATCCACTCATCATTGTGAAATCCAAAACTCGGGGGTGGAGGGGGGCAGGGAGGGGGAAATGAAGATTCCACAGGCTTCAAGAAAAGAAAAAAAACATATAAAGGATCAGGAATTTGAATGCTGTTGATTCTTTTTAAAAAATTTTTTGAAAGAAGATAACGGAGCAAAACCATCAAAATTCTGCAAGAAGGTGATACCTAACTCAACCAGGCCACCATTCACATCCTATCTAATAATAGACAAACATGGTAATTGACCATACCTTCGCTACACCCCCCCATTGGCTAATCAGCAAGATAGGCAAATTAACCGCCAACAAAGATGGCTGTTAATCTGCATATGTAGGCGCGAAGTGGTGGAGCGAAGACTGAAGGCGGCTCCTGCCAGAGCAGCGAAGGCTTGAAGGCGGCTCTGACCGGAGCCAAGGCCTGGGTCCCGGGTGCCGGAGGAAAACCGGTGCCGGCAGCCAAGGGAAGGGAAGGCCTATTGCTCGAATCTTTTCATGCAACAGGCCTCTAGTAGAAGATAAGCACAAAGCTTTCTTCAGACATGGGATGATCTCAAAAGATTTTTATCTTCCTTGTAGACTTTCTAAAGAAGCTTCTAGTTGTGCGTTTCACCAGAATAAGCATGTAAACCAAGAAAAAGAAGGGCATGGAATCCTGCCCAGGAGAGTAGCGAGGGAGCTGTCCAGGAGGAAGGCGGAGGACCCCAGGTGACCAGGGTGCACAGGTGCTGCGGCCACACGTCCACAGCAGACAGTGTGCCTTAGGGCAGACATATCGATGGTTGTAATTATGATCTCTCCTGCAAACTTACCTCACTTTAAGGACAGGTTGTCTGAAGGAGACACGAACTTTTAATATGAACCGATAATTTGTTCCCTTAGATACGTGGTACTGGCCCACAAAAAGAACAGGAAAGTGTCTTTTCCTCTGTGGTATATCCTCACCAACACTGAATCTTGGTCATTTCTTCTGTCCTGATGAATGAAATGATATCTAAATGAGGACGGATTGTCCCCATTCTCCCCTGTCATTGGATGTTCTGAACACAGGCTGACTACATTGGAGCTCTCTCTACATGCCTGCTGCCTGGACCAGTTGAGGACATTCATTTCATCCCTCAGGTCTGACCCGCTTTGACCTCCTCCTGGAGGTCAGAGGCAGAAATCACAGAGCAGCCATTCCATCTGTCCAGACTTTTGCTTTATACCCAGTGCCAGGTTCACGCAATAGCCCTGCCAGATGCCCCCACTGGAATGAACCCCATGCCTCCCTGAGCTCTCTCATGACTTAGCTGTCTTTTTCAGAGAGGCTTTTGGAAACTCTTAGGACAGCACATAGGTCAATGTTCTTGTTCTTGACCTGGTAGGTTAACAAGCATTTATTAATAAGCACATTTAAAAACATAAAGGAGTCAGGGAAACTGAACAAAAAGAAAAAAGAGAGACAAGGCATCCATGAAGTAAAAGTGTCGCTATTTGAAGATGGGATGATGTTATATGTTAAAAGCTCTAAAGAATACACACATACACACAAAACTACTAGAGCTAATAAAGAAGTTTAGAAAAGTAGAAGGATATAAGATCGATGTACAAAACTCAGTTGAATCTCTATACACTAGCAATGAACAGTCCAAAACTAAAATTAAGAAAACAATTCCCTTAAAATAGCATAAAAATAATAAAATATTTAATAATAAATTTAACCAAAGAAGTGCAAGATTTTATTGAAAACTACAAAACATTGTCAAAAGAGATCAAAGAAGGCCTAAATAAAGAGAAAAACACCCTATGTTTATGGATTGGAAACATTAATACTGTTAAGCTGACAATACTCCTCAAATTGTCCTTTAGATTTGATGCAATCCCTAACAAAACTACAACTGCCTTTTTGCAGAAACTGACAAGCTGTTCCTAAATTGTATATGTCAATACTCAGGACTCATATAGACAAAACAGTCTTGAAAAAGAAGAACAAGGTTGGAAGACTCACACTTCCTGATTTTAAAACTTACTACTAAGGAATAATTATCAAGATAGTGATGTATTGATAGACAAGGATAGACACATACATCAATGAAACAGAAATTGGAGTGCAGAAATAAATTCTCCTCACATTTATAGTCAATTGCTTTCTGATAAGGGTGCCACGACCATTCAATGGAGAAAGAATAATCTTTTCAACAAATGGTACCAGGACAACTAAATTTCCTCATAGAAAAAGTGAATTCAAACCCCTAACTCAAAGCACATACAAACACTAACTTACAATCAATAAAGGCCTACATGTAAGGGCTAAAACAATAAAACTCTTAGAAGAAAACATAGGTGTAAATCTTTGTGACTCTGGGTTAGGCAACAGTTTCTTAGATTAGACACCAAAAGCTCAAGCACCCAATGGAAAAAGAGACAAACTGGACTTGATAAAAATTAAAAATTATGTGCATCAAAGGACACTACGAAGAAAGTGAAAAGACAACCCACAGAACGGAAGAAAATCTTTAGATATATCTGTAAAAAATACTTACAGAATATATTTTATAAGAGTGCAGACCCAGAATATGTAAAGAGCAATTACAATTCACACAAAAAGACAAATAATCCGTTTTCAAAATGGGCAAAGGATTTGAATAGACATTTCTCCAAATAAGATAGACTAATAGCAAATAAGCACATAAAAAGATGCTAAAAATAATTAGTTATTAGGCAAAAAAATCCACAATATACCACTCACTAGGCATAACTTAAAGAAGAGGGAAAATAAATGTTGGTGAGAATGTGGAGAAATTGGAACCCTAATACATTGCTGGTAGGAATGTGAAATGATTCCAGTGCTGTGAAAACAGTCAATTGTGAAAAACAATTTGATGGTTTCTCAAAAAATTAACCATAAATGTATCACATGGCCCACCAATTTTCACTCCTAGGTATATGCCCAAGAAAATTAAAAACATGTCTACATAAAAATGTATTATACTAAGCAAAATAAGCCAATGAGAGAAAGACAAGTATCACATGATCTCACTCATATATGGAATCTAATGAACAAAATAAACTAAAGAACAAAATAGATCCAGAGACACAGGAGCATGGAACAGATTGATGAATCTTAGAGGGAAGGCAGGAGTGGGTGGGTGGGTAGGGAGAGATTAACCAAAGAACTTATAATGCATATATGAATAACCCATGGACACAGACAATAGAGTGGTGAAGGCCTGGGGGAGGGGGGGGGAGTGTTGGGGTGAAGGAGGTCAATGGGGGAAAAGGAGGACATCTCTACTAATTTCAACAATAAAGATAAATGTTAAAAATATATATGAATATTCATAGCAGTATTATTCCTAATAGCCAAAAACTGGGAACAACCCAAATATCCATCAACTGATGAATGTATAAGTAAGCTATGCCATATCCATACAACAAAATATTTAGCCATAAAAAGGAATGAAGTATTCATATGTACTATATATGGATGAACATAGAAAACATTGTTAAGTGAAAGAAGTCAGACACAAAAGGCCACATGTTGTAGATTTCATTTATGTCAAAGGTCCAGAATAGGTAAAATTATAGAGACAGAAAGTACTTCAATGGTTGCCCAAGCAACTGGGAGAGATTGCTAAGAGATTCAGGGCTTCCTTTGGGAAAATATTCTGGAATTAGTGGCAATAGTTGCAAAACATAGTGAATATACTGAAAGCCACAGAGTGGTATATTTTATGTTATGTGAATTATATCTCAATTAAAACAAGGGATAGTAAACAAAAGCTATGGGGTGTGTCAAGAATTATAATAATCATAAATCTGTGTGCCCTTAACCCCTCAAACAAATTTCAAGGCAAAAAAATGCTGAGGGCCTGAACAAAAAGCCAGCGGCTTGGGATATGGCCAAGTAGGACCCCCGCTCAACAGTAACTAACGAGATGCTACTGGGAAAGGGACGAGGAAGAGCGTGTAAAGACTTCCGGGCTTTGATGACAAGATAACTGAGAAAAAGGTGAAGCTCTTCAATGAGACAGGAAGTAAATGATGAGAAACAGTTTTCTGAGACTGATAGGAAGGTGGTGAGTCATTGGACCCAGTGAGCATACGGTTTCAGAGGGACCCTGAGCCGCCACCTAGGAGACGGAGGATACAGGTGTGGAGCTTGGGGGAGAGGCTGAGTTGCTCTGGGCTGGGGGGATGGATTTGAGGATCATCAGAACATACACGTGGAGGAACTATTCAGTGTCCCAATGCTGACACATTCCCTGAACCTACCTCCTTCTCCTTCTCCTCCTCCCGCTCATCTTCCTCCTCCCTCTCTTTTTTTTCTGAAAAAGTCCTTTATCTTGAATGGATGTGATAACGTATAGAACTGAGGCACTATTGTTTCCACCCGCGCCAGTGCTGACCAGCCTGAGAACAGACCATTCTACCTTCATTAAAATGATGTTCCCAGAGCCTTTTTAATAAAAAGGGAAATGTGCTTCAATGTTCAGGGGGAAAACGAGAACGTTATAGGACCGTAACTCTGTCAAATGTGCATTAAAAAGCGGGTGCGAACATGGACAAATGAGCAGTTGCCGCTGGCTAGTCTCACAGTATTTGGTGTGTGTGTGTTTTTCAATTAGATGAGCTTTTTGATACATTCAAATTTTCCTACAAAGAGCATGTATTACTTTTAAGATCAGAAACATGGGAAGGCTGAGGAAAATGTTTTAATCAAACTCGAAACAGAAGGTAAGCAGGGATAAGAAATATTAATGCTAGACAATGTAAATGCAAGGCCAGAAAAAAAAGGTATTTTTGAAGATAAAGGGAACATTACATAATGGTAACAACCACCGCTAACAATGAAGCCATGCAGATACAAATCTATGTTGCCAAAGAAACGGACAAGATACAGAAATCAAACATTATTAAAAACACGGGAAGGAACAGTCATTGTAGAAGGTGATGTTGAAACACCATTATCAAAGAGACGTAAGAAGAAAAACTCAGAGTCTATCTAAATACACATAATTGATGTCTGGCAGGAATTCAATTCCGTGATTACAGTGTGGGGGTCTTTTCAAGTGTATATAGAACATTTACAAAACTCAATAATACTAGTCACAAGGAAAACCTCAATAAAGAAAAAAAATGTTAAATTTCTCTTCCCATTAAAGAGAAAGTACAGGGGTGCCTTCCCTTCCCAGTCAGGGGGGAAAAAAAAAAGAGAAAAATGGCATTAATGTAGTCCACTCCTGGTCCTGTAGGCCAGGGGTAGGGAATGTCCAGGCCACAGGCAAAATAAAGCCTGTGAAATCATTTGGTCTGGCTCTGCCAAGGCATTAGGGATGAGTTAATTAAATTTTTGACCAAATATAGCAGGCTAATACATTTTAAGTTGATAATTTTGCATGACCCTGGAATCCTATATAATCAAGAGCTAATATGCAAATGGTCGTCACACCCAGCGGTGCTTGACAGGGGACCTGAGGCTGCACCCCCCGCCCTGTGGGGCTTGACAGTGGTGGGGCCAGCCCGATCTGGGTCTCACACAATTTCAAGGTGCATGCAGGTGGGCAGGGACTCGATTCTGGGTCCCGTGGTGCACCCCAGACTCTGACAGGAGGGAGATTTTTATATACATTTTACTAATTTTCTTTCATCTCTGACACTTATATTATAGAGAAAGGGCAAATAGCAATATTAAAATATTTCCTCTAATTAATTCCTTTTTAATGTGCATGAATTTCGTGTACCAGGCCACTAGTGATATTATAAATATCCATATGGCTGTTGGCAGAAAAATAGGTTTCTCACCCCTGCCTTAGGTACTGGGGAGGACAGGGAAGGATGAATGGGAGTTAACGTTATGGTCAGAATGGACCAAATACCTCTTCCTGCTGGTTCTCACCCACTGACCATCTTCATGAAACCTGAAGTGTGAACCACTGAAACGGTACTTAACTCAGTAGTTCTCCAAGTGTGGTCCCTGCACCAGGGGAATCACCCAGGAGTCTGTGAGAAATGCAAACCCCTTTGCCCCACCCCTGAACTCCTGAAACTGAACATCCTCCAGGGTGGGGCTCCAGAAGGTTCCCAGGGGAAAGCATCTGATGCTAAGGGAGTATAGACACCCTGGCTCCCTCAGCCCTGGAGCGGGTTAACTCTGAGTGGTGGCTTTTACACTGGCTCCAGAGTCCCACTAGGATGAAGCTCCTGTCACCCACAGTAACAATCTGCATGACACCCCCTTTGAGGGTGCCTTCCCTCCCCGTCCTACTTCCCGGGTCCCCTCTTCACCTCCCAAATAAGCTAATGCATTCAACTCTGTCTCAGGGTCTGTGTCTGGAGGAACCTAAGCTAAAGCATCTACTGGAGACCCCATCCCCTCCTCTCTGGCCGGGCTCTGCAGAGATTTTTGTGGGAGATGGACCCCCACCGGCAGCGAGTCCTCCCCCCATTCTCAGTTCCCTCTCTTCTCTGGGTTGGCCAGCTCTTCTGAGTGGCACTTCCAGCCACTCCGCCGCTAGCCCCTTAACCACGGGTCAGCAACCAGCCAGGCCTGTGGGACAAAGTCCTGCCCAGAACTTGGAGTGAGGATATGCAGGTCACGGTGGTATCACGGGCTCCAGTAGGGTACAGGTTGTCACAGCAGTACAGAGCAGGGACTTAGGATGTCAGCAAAGTCTTGGAGGGTGTGACACACATGGGAGACCTGGGGAAGGAGTGGGACTTAGCCAGGAGTGAGGAGGGTGTAGCCTGAAAGTCCTGCTGAAGCAAGAGGTTTGCCTGGGCGCACAGAGCAGCTGCAGAGGTGCGCTGTGAGCCAGCCAGGCAGAGCTCTGCCAGATGACTTAGAGGCTTCAAGAAACTGCAAGCCTCCTTCTCTCAACAAAACTCTTAATGTCAGTTTTTAAAAAATATATTTTTATTGATTTCAGAGCGGAAGGGAGAGGGAAATAGAAACATCAATGATGAGAGAGAATCACATTGACTGGTTGCCTCCTGCACGCCCCCTACTGGGGATCGAGCCCACAACCCAGGCATGTGCCCTAACCAGGAATCAAACCGAGATCTCCTGGTTCATAAGTCGGGGCTCAATATCAGTTTTAAAACAACCTATAGATAATGAAATGGCCAGAGGTCAGGAAAGAAAAACAGGGATGTGAAAAATTCAGCAAATGACCCATCTGTCCTCCAAATCTAGAGGACCCCCCACCAAAGAGTAGTGCCCTGAGGGCACACTGCTATAATGCCGGTTCAGAAGGGGCAGGGGGACTTCAGCCCTTGAGCCAATCAAATGTGATAGGGTCACCCGGAGCTCCCCAAGATAATCAGGTTTCAAACAGGGCCTGTGGCTCGCCCTGCCTCTCCTGACCAGGAGCTCGTAGGATGACCCGTCTGTACTCAGTATGCTGAGAGCAAGGCGTTCAGCTGCCCCTGAATCCTACAGTTGCTCAGAAGATAAGCCTCCTGGCTGGCTTTCTGTCTGTCACCTGCTGTGGGTTCTCTCCTCGCAGTGAGCACAGTGGATTCTGCAGGCTTCGCGCCAACACAAAGGCACAATTAGCCAAACCAACCCCCCACCACCTCAACACCAGGTTCTCATCTCCAAGGACCTCAAAGAACTTCTGCTGCTGCCGTCCAGTACTTGCTTGTTTTCTGTTTTTAAACTAAGCCACCATTCCCAACAGAGCTCAACTCCAAAAGGCCTGCAAACTCTGCTCATTTCTATCCACGGTCATTGTGGGCACAGTGGCCCAGAGGGAAATTCTGAGGTGGGAGGACTTCCCATCACAGGACAGAATTTCCCTTGTTCTTTCGCCTCTTGGGAAAGGGTGTGTGTGGAGGAATTCAGCCCTTCGAATTATTAATTCCTTTATTAATAAGAAGAGGGGAAATTAAGGTTAGTCTAGATACATCACCAGTCGCTTACTCTCAAAGCCCTAGAGGACTTGTGGACTAATGAACCAGTGTTTGCCTGGACTTCCTCCTCCAAACTTCCCCCATTCCCTGGATACGCCCCAGGAACAGAAGACAGAGACACTTGGGCTGGTACTGGAATGAAGGGGCATTTCCCCTGCTGAGATTGTGAGTCTGCATCTTCCTCTCTAAGAAACCCCTGGGCCGGCCACCCCCATACCTTCGTCGCTGTTGTCATCCACCAGGATGATCTCCTTCAGCAGGTGTGTGGGCGTGTGGTTGACAGCGCTGTGGACCGACCGCAGGATCACCGACAGGGCCTCGTTCACGAAGATAAAAATGATGGAGATCTGGGGCAGCTCCTTGGAGTACTTCAGCTCCTTACACCTGGGGAGGAGAGCAGGGAGAGCCAAGTCAGGAAGGAGGGACACACGTGCTGTGCTGGGCACAGTAAGGACGTCCGCCCAATCCTCGTACACGTCCTCCCGAGGCGTGAACCATTGGTTCCCTGTACCAATTGGTTCTCTTGGTTAAGAACTGAGAATAGAGCCTAAGGAGGAGAGGGTAAAGGGATCCAGCCCCATGTATCCCAAATTCACCACCCTGTACGAATGGGAAGCACCAGTCTTGGGCACACATCTGCCAGACCACAGGCTACTGTGCCCACATATATCTCCTGGTTTCGTCAGTGCCCACCTGTCCAACTGTCCTCTCCAGGCACCTGCACTTCCTTGTCTCGGGCTCACCTGTTATGATGCCTCCTAAGCAGTTACCCACCCCCAGCAGCTCTCATCCAGAGACTGCTGGGGGCTGATGCATAAACACTCGACTCCCTCAGGTCTGGAGCAGGTTGACTCTGCGGGGTGGGTTTTACACTGGCTCCCAGGGTCCTCCTGAGATGAAGTTTCTGTCACACACAGTAACAATCTGCATGACACCCCCTCTGGGGATGCCTTCCCTTCCCAGTCCTCTATCCCCAGTCCCCTCTCTACTTCCCAAATAGACTAATGCACTCACCTCTTTGTCTCAGGGTCAGTGTCTGGGGAACCCATACTAAGAGATCTACAGGACACCCCTGCTCTCACGGAGCTTACACTCTAGGAGATATAAAACACACATGCAAATAATCATAATCAAGGAAGCGGGTCCTCAGCCTGTGTAGGTAGGAGTGTGCTGCCTGACACACCCCACCTCTTCTTCCTAAAACCTCCGTGAGGACAGGAAGTGGCACCCCCTGCCTCAGAGGTCCTCCCTCTTATGACCTAGCCACTCCCCCATCCCAAAGACAGGGCGAAAGGGGAGAGTCCTTTTCATCCAGGCTGGACTCGGGGGCAGAGAGCTGGTGACGTTAGAGATGGTAGAATGCCCAGAGAACGTGCTCTGCATGGCTCTGTCCCAGGAGCACCCACACACCGGGCATTTGGTTCCACGCTTAAGTCTGAGCCACACTGGAAATACCAAGAAGAAACAACGTGGACTGGAATCCGGTTCTCGCATTCCCCTTCCCCATGTAGAGCACAAAGTGTGAGAGCAAAACACACGCAATGAGAGGAAGGAATGGAGTTAGCGAAGCAGGAAGATGGAGCAAGAAATGTGGCGGTTTTTTATGCTGAACAGCTTGGCCTGTGTCGGGCCATATTAATCATGTAGGCAATTTTCGGGAGAAAATAAAGTTTTGTTGCAATATACATTTGTGTCTCCTGGAAGAGACCGTCCAGAGATGCATTGATCATGCAGCCTCATTTTTACCACATCGCTGTAAATTCACCTCTGGGGCTGCCAGGGAGATTAGAATGGATATTGACGGGCTCCTGGGCAGTCTTCGGGAATCATCTCATTTACTGTGTGGTGATCCGAGAGAGGAGGGCACCGGGAAGGTCCCTGAGAGCCCCCTGGCAGCCGTCCTGAGCCTGGCAGGCTGTCAGCTGCTCCTCCTCAGCCCATTACTCACCGCCCATACATGTGAGCACACACACCTTCCTCACCCACCTACCCTGAGCACTCATTCCTGGGGCTGGTTTCTTTGCTCCTTTGTTTTCAACAGCTTCTGGCCCTTGAAATTAAGAAGCAAAAAGGCCAGGGTGCACTGTACCAGCACCGTCTTCTGCACCCACAGACCATGGGGTCGCACTGTGGTCAAACCTGAGTTGGGAGTCAGGCCTCTTGGCCAGAGCAGACGGGGCCCCCGGGGGGAAATGGGAAACATGGGAGCCTCAGGGGAATGGGAGGAGTACAAGGGGGGATGGAAAGGGGGCTGATCCTTGCCTCTTCATGAGTCAAGGTGGCGATTCAGTAAATCCTGCAGGATTTTCAGAAACGAGAAGTGCTCTGCCACACAATGGACACGTTGCCCTGGGCACATAGCTTATGTTTCTTCATCTTTAAACTGTCAGAAAAACCTTCACCATAGCTAGCTCTGCGTGGATCAAGGGAGACCAGCCTTTGAGAGCCCCGTGAAAATTTGGTGTAACATCTAATGAAAAGACTCAGTCTGTCTGGTTGGCCCCTCCATCCTCCCTTCTGCTCCTCTGTTCCATCTTACACATTCCTAATCACCGCTGGCCAAGCTTCCAGAGTTTTCACTCAACCAGGCTGTTTCTGCAGGACCCACCCAGGACTCTCCTTCCCAACAAGCCCAGGTCTCTAACCTGGCCCGGCAGCCGATTCACCTCTCCTGTGCAGACATCCTCAGGGTCTCACCACAGGCAGAAAATAGGAATACAGTCATTATTAAGAAAATCAGCATTATTTTTGTTGGTCTTTCAACTCCAGGGTGATAGACTTTGCCTTAAAAAAATCTCTCTCTAACCTGGCTTACTGCCTGATACATGGAAGATGTATGGAATATGCTGGGGAGATGGGCAACTAAAGTTTTAATCATTCTCTATAAAGAGTAGCATCGACAGATATATGTATATATGTTACTTCCAATCAGACGTCCAATGCTGGACAGGACAAAAGATGAGAGTGGGAGGGAGATTAAGGGTGGATGGTACAAAGAAAGAGAGAGACTCTCAGCCACAGAAATACTAGAGATTGCACAGAGGAAGAGAATATACAGAGCTCCTGCACCCAGGAGTTGGTGCTAACACAACTGTTGCTGTGGCCTGATGACCCTAGGGCAGTGGTCGGCAAACTCATTAGTCAACAGAGCCAAATATCAACAGTACAACGATTGAAATTTCTTTTGAGAGCCAAATTTTTTAAACTTAAACTATATAGGTAGGTACACTGTTATTAACTTAATTAGGGTACTCCTAAGGCTTAGGAAGAGCCACACTCAAGGGGCCAAAGAGCCGCATGTGGCTCGCGAGCCGCAGTTTGCTGACCACTGCCCTAGGGCAGTAGATCCAGTCCCCCATACCCTGCAGACCAAGGCTGACATGACAGAAGTCCGTCCCCTCATTCCCAAGTTCCTGCAGAGCTGAGGGGGGAAGGTGCTCAGAGCCACAGAGATGCACATGGTGCTCTCTGGGTGACCCCAGGGGTGGCCAGCGCCAAGTAGACTGGGCAGGTCAACCTGGGGAAGGCAGCAGGCAGCTCAGGTTGGCTTCTAGCCTCATCTCTACACAATGGAACATACAGAATCGGACGTTTCCCACTGCAAAATGCAGGTATGTAAGAGTAACCTGGGAGTGTGTGAGGATAAAAGAACATGTCCCAGACTGAAAGACACGCAGGGAGTAAGGAGAGGATGACACACAGCAGAAACAACAAAATACCTCAAAATCTATAGCAGGTATGCATGTGCGTGTGCGTGTGCGTGTGTGTGTACACGCATGTTGTGCACTTCCTCTAGCAAAACAGACTCAGGTCTGGGTCCCAGAAATCACAAATTTCCTTTCAATAACTAGTCAGCAAGCATTAAACAATCCTTTGTCTGAACAAAGATGGTCTGGATCAACGTCAGTCAGTGCTCCAGGCAGGAAGGGGCTGCAGAGAAATTCAAGACCAGGCTCCAATCCTCAAAGCCTCACGAGGAAGAGTCTTGTGAAACTGTTCTTGTAGAGAAAAGAAAGCAATCAACTAACCAAATGAGGTCTCTTAGACACCTCACATCTGTCCGCCTGACTGCCTGTCCGGCTGTCCATATGCCTGAGATGCTTCCTTGTAACTCACCTCAGTGACCCTGTTTCCCCCTTCCTCATTCCCAATCACCCCGAAGCCCTTGGCATTGACTTCACTTAATGCCAAAAGTGTCGCCTCTTACTTCACTGATGGTGAGTAAGGAGAGGAGAGCCGGGAGACCCAGCCTCCACTGGGAACCCACCAGAGAGAATCACAGTTGAATTGAAAGAAGGTCAGGGCCCGAGGCCTCCAGCAAGGAAGAAATCAAAGCCCAAAGAGATGGCCGCATCTTCTCATAAGCAGACCCCTGTCCATGATCACCTTTTAAGGAAACAACTTATATGATCCAATGTGTTACAGATTAGAGGTATTAAGAAGCACTGTGGCCCAGTCTGCCATCTGGAATCAAAAAGATGACCCCAAATACCCCCATTGTTGTAAAAAAAAAAAATTAGATGCAATGTAGTCCAGGAGACCCAGGAGATTATAGATAATGATGATGATGACCAACATACACACAGCAACCTACATGCCTGAAACTGCTGGGAGCTCCTATGTCCTGTACTGCCTCATTTAATACTCACAGTAGGCAGCATTTCACAGATGAGGAAACTGGGGCCCAGAGAGGTGAAGTCATTTCCCCTAACTCACACAGCAACCTGCAACAAGAATGCTAAGATGTGAACTTCATCATCTGAATTTTAGACTCTTCCAATGCTCTTGCCAGACCAAGGCAAAATGTGGTAACTGCAGCAGACACCTCCCACAAAATTTCTAGCCCAGCCTCTTCCTAGCTGGGACCTTGGCTAAGTTGTTCAGTCGATGTGAGCCTCAGCTCCCTTATCCTGCCCTAAAAGCCCTGACCAGGAGACAGCCCTCTGTGGACAGTGGCACCGTGCCTATAGCCTGCTGAGGGCCAAAAGAGGACAGACCAGGAAAATTCCATTCAAGTGGGATTTGGGTGAGCAGAAGGCAGTCCCCAAAACCCAGGATTAATAAGGCCGGTGGGAATGTGGGCACAGATCCTAGTATTCTGGCTATGAATTTGGGCAGGTGCCACCTTGGGTGGTGCCCCAGGGTGTTATCAGAGTCCTCTAAACTGAAGGACCCCAGGGTCAGAGAGCCCCAGGATCGTTGGGGCTGGATGTGGAGGGTGCACCTCTGTGTGTTCTCTGGATGGCTGGGTGGGGCTGGTTCACGGCAGGTGCGCACAGGCCTGGACTCAGGCTCCAGCTCTGTTCCTGCTCCCATTCCTGCCCATCAGTCCCTCAGGTCCCATCTAAAGTGAGAGCTCCCCTTCCAGGGCCTGCCTGGTATCTCCACGTCACTTGGCTCGCATGGCCCATCACTGTGGGGCTAATGTGCAGAGTATCTGGCTCCTGGGTGCAATAATTCCCCTCAGTTTCTGCCCACCAGCTGCCCCACCCTAGTGAAGGGACCACTCACCGAGCACCGCCTAAGCTCTAACCTGCTGTCAGTAAGTGGGAGTCCTGGGTTTTGAGAGCTGAAGCACACCCAGGACTCTAACGAGGCCGTTTGTAATGCAACGCAGTGGACACTAAGTGGCCGATGGCTGTACCTCCACCGGAGTGATGGATGAGCTGAGTGGGACCAGGAGAGCAGGGAGGATGAGCTGTGAGCTGGATTTGAAAGATGGATCAATGGATCAAACTTGCACAGTCAAGAACAGAGGGAGGGGCGGGCAATTAGAGCTCTTCTGAGCACACAGAGGCACTAGGGTCCCCTTATTTTTCTCTTCCAGGGCCTTCCAGAAGAAATCTGTCTAAGTTTGTTTAGAGATGGAGCAATAAAGAGCCTGATGTTGGAACCTCGGACTCACATCAAGCTCTGCAAAGTCCTACGAGACAGATCTTCATTTTCAAAATGCTTCACAGACAGACATAAGGTCATAAAGACCCAACACATAAAGATTCCACAGCTCACGACACCTGTGCTCTCAGGGCCCAGCCTCTCGCCAGGCGCCGAAAGGCAACATGGACTGAAATGAGAGGGAGAAAGGTTCAGGGAGTCTACAAAGAATAGGCAGTTCGAGTCAGAAAACACTGCCTGGCCTCCCCAAGGGCAGCCGTGCTCTAATGAGAAAACTATTGATAATTGTGACAGACGTGGGGGGACACATGTTCACAGCCACTCCTCCCACTGCTGCGGCAAACATGGGGGGCAAGGACTCCTTCTGAAAGGGCCTCACCATCACCATCATCTCCATACAACATCACGCCCACTTCAAAGTGGACGGTCCCGGTCCCTGAGTGTCTACCTTGTAAACTCTGAATGAGCTTTCTCTACGACAGCAATCCTGGAATGTCCCTCTGTGCCACCTCTCCTGCACTTCCAGAACTGGCACACCTGTCCCCTAGCCAATGGCCATGATCTTCCTTGGCCTGACCTCTGAACTCAGCCTTGAAGGAAGCAGGGTCAGGAGGTCAGAGCTCACCCCACATCTGTGCTGTGGACTCCGCAGCCTCCTCCCACCTCAGGGCCTTGCTTCACCCACTACTCTCTCGCCTCTATCTTCCCTCTCCCTCCACTGTTTGTCCAGTAGGGAACTCAAGTCTCTCCCAAGTAAATAAAAGAAGTCCCTTTCCCATGGCCTTAATCACCATCTTCCCTTCGTTTGCCCTCCCTGTCTCCCTCCTTTATCTCCCATTCATTACACTGGCAACTTCCAAACCCGCATCTCTGGCCTGGACCTTCATTCAAGCTTCAGCTCCCCACTGGACATCTCCATTTGGGTGTCTCCCCAGCCTCCCAAATTCAATATGCCTAAAACTGACATCTGCTCCCTCTGTACCTTCCTGTCTTCATTCGAGGGCATCCCCCTTTCTCTTCAGGAGTCAAATTAAAATCGTGATCCAGTCAATGTATCTTAATAGCTCAACATGTCCATAACTCACCAGATCCTGGAGATTCTGCCACCATGAGGATATTTTATGACACTCAGCCCATTGCTCCCATCTCTACTGCCTTACATCCACCCATCAATTCCCTACTGCATGACACCCAAAGGTGAACTGGTCCCTTGCCTCCAGTCTGCCCCTCGGCAGCTAGGCCCCATTCTAACCACGTTGCTGCAGGAAGGAGCTTCCTAAAATGCAAATATGCCCTAACCGGTTTGTCTCAGTGGATAGAGCGTCGGCCTGCGGACTCAAGGGTCCCGGGTTCGATTCCGGTCAAGGACATGTACCTTGGTTTCGGGCACATCCCCAGTGGGGAGTGTGCAGGAGGCAGCTGATTGATGTTTCTCTCTCATCGATGTTTCTAACTCTCTATCCCTCTCCCTTCCTCTCTGTAAAAAAATCAATAAAATATATTTTTTTAAAAATAAAATAAAAATAAAATAAAATGCAAATGTGCTCATGTCACTCCTCACACTACCTCTTTGCGGCTCCATAGAGTGTGGAATTTGGCTCAGATTCCTTTGCCTGGCACCCACGTTGAGCCCAAGCTTATCTTTCCAACCTCATCTCTACACCACCTTCCTCCAGCCCCTGTACCCCATATTCCCCAGAAGTGGGAATGCTGCCTCCCATTCACACACTTCCCTCTCTGCCTGAAGAGCCCTTCCTTCTGCCTGACACACCCTCCTCCCTCCAGCCCCAGCCCACCTAGGAGTCTAGCCCCTCCCTTGGTTACTTTCTCTCCCTCAGCACATGGCCATCTGGGCCCTCTTCCCGCTGTCCTCTCCCACTGCAGGGCAGCTATTTTCTTCTTCTTTCCCCAGCTCACTTCCAGGCAGATAAATGGTTACGGAATGAACGAATGAAAACCCTTCTATCTTCCCCATGTATTCCCTTTGCGCTTCTTGTGATGAAAGGCATCACTTATCTCCTCCCTCAATTATGACACCGATGATGGTACCTCAACACTTAAAAGATACCATCCTGAACACAGCTGCCTGCTGTCTCCCTGGATTTACTAATCAGTCCTCAGATTCTGAAAGCTGCTTGGGTCAAGTGCATTAACCAGCTCAACACTCCTTTTTTTTCCCCCTTCCTCCGCATCAAGCCTTTCCTATAATCCTAGGAAAGAGTGGTATCATTTTTAGCAACAGCAAACCATGCAAAACAAGATGTGGGGCTGAATACCTGAGATGTACGCGGCCCCTGTTAGACCTCTCATTATTAGGGAAAATGCACACTTTGCCGAGTGGCTTCATTTCCTCCGGCTGAAGGAGCAGCACGCCTCGTTAGCTGGGTTCCCACAGAGAGCGGTCTGCGGGCCAACTGCCTGCTCCGGCATTCAAGGCCCTGTGTCCTGCCTTCCCACCAGTGGCACAGGGCCACTGTCCTCTCATTTTAATTTATTATTTCTTGATTTTAGAGAGAGGAAGGGGGGGGGGATAAAAGAGGGAGAAAGAAGGAGGGAGGGGGGGAGAGAGAGAGAGAGAGAGAGAGAGAACACGGAAGGAAGGAAGGTGGATGGATTTGTTGTTCCACTTATTTATATATTCATTGGTTGATTTTTATATGTGCCCTGACTGGGAATCAAACTTGTAACCTTGGGGGTACCAGGATGATGCTCTAACCAGCTCTAACCAATTGAGCTACCTGGAGCCATTTTCATGAATCAAGACTCAGCCTGCTCTGTGTATGGCATGGTCATCCTGGGGAGCACAGAGCTCCAGGAAAATGCTCAGAAATTAAATGCAAGATGTTGTGAGTACAGGAGTGCTTGGTTTTTGTGGGTTTTTTTTTCTGGGGCAAAAATGCATACCTTTCCTTGGCTTCTCACAGGAGCACGGTAGGAGGGGATGAACCCAGGCCACATGGCTCAGAGCACCATGGTCAGTTTGCAGCCCCTGGTCAAGCCCAGTGCCCAGGCCCTGTTTTTGAGCACCATAGGCTCACAAAGCTCTATGCTCCCCCCTTGCCAGCCTATAAAGGTTTACTTTGAAATACTCTCCAAACAATTTTTTGTTTTTGGACCAATTACCTACTGGCTCACGGCCTCCTGGGAAGCCACTTTCTCTGAGTTGAAAAGAGTTGCTTTTCCAAGGACAAGGCAATTGCCATTCGCCAGAAAAACCATGAGACTCAGCTCTCCTTGGCCAGGTGGCAGCTATGCCAGTTTCAAGGTGTAGTAGGGGGTGGTAACAGGGGCAAAAACCCTACCTGTCTCTCTCTGTCTTCAGAAGGTTTTTTAAGTGCAAGGGGTTGGTTCACCTTCTCTAGCCCCCAGTTCTGCCCAGAGTTCCCTGCTCTGTGCACACTGCTTCCTCTAAAAGGGAAGTGAGGACACACACAAACGGGGCAGGAGCAGGGCCAGCCTCTGACTCTCAGCTCTGTAGATGAATCTGTCCAGGTAAGAGGTAGCTTATCTCCCTGTATTCAACTGAGGAAAGCAGAATAAAGGAAAGAAAAACTCTAGAGTTTTATTAAGCAATGGCTCAGGGACAGGATTTCTGCAAACAATTAAAGGTAAATGAATGCAGACAGTTTCAGGCCAGAACTAAGACAGCCTCAGTAGACTTCTGGCCCAGGAAATGTGCCTAAGTATTCATATGCAGTGTTTATCTGAGAACCTTTTAAGGTGAGTCGAATGAGAGGGGACAGCCCCGACCCGCTGCAGGAGGGACGAAAATACATTAGGCAATGATGCCAATTGGAAATAATAAATAGCTGTATTCCAAGGCCCAGCAGGTCCAAAATTTGGTCAACAGGATTCTTCACAGAAACTGAAGACCACAAACACTGTGTTCCCAGCCAGTCTCGCCTCCCCCATGCCCAGCCCCTGCACAGAGCTCCAATTTGGTTCCAAAGGCTGTTATCCTGAAACTTCAGCACAGCAATGAGAAACATATTACCCAACGAGCTATTTTTCCTTTTAATGTTCCAGCCAAATTGGCCATTCAAGCCCGCCTTTTTACTCACACCGACTCTGAAAATACTTCTGTTTATTCCCACATCTGGGCCACCACTCTGTCCGTGGTGTTATTGTTGTTACTTTTATTATGTTACCGCCACCCATGAAGTCTTCCCCGAGGCCAGGCCCTCCCCACTCTGAGTCCAATCCCACACACCAGCCCCTCCAGGCCCAGTTGGGTCCTAACCTGGCCTTGGGGATCTCACTTGGATAAAAAATGCCTTTTCCCTCCCTGAACTGCTGGTGTGATTCAGAAGACTCTGCTTATGCTGTGTGGTAAATGCATTAATGTCCCCACCCTTCCCCTCCGGGTATGCATATGCTTTGCCACACAACTTGGAAGTTTTTCTCACTAAAGAGGCTACATCTATTCCCCCACACCCTGGATCTGGGCTCAGACGCATGACTTGCTTCGACCAGTAGAACAAGGTAAAGTGCTTGTGCAAGATCTAAGCATGAGCCTCAAGAGGGCTTCTCATGACCTTGGCCATCACCATTGGGCTGGCCCTCTGGTCCCAAATGAGGACGGATGATGAGTGGAGAAAAGGTGACCCCCACAGAACTCACATGCCTATGTGAGCCCAGCCACTGCAGCACCTCACTGTGCCAAGAACTTGAGAGTGTAGGTCGACATCATCTCATTACTTTTCACAATGAGCCAGTAATGTACGGGCCCGTTGTGCAGTTGAGGAAAGCGAGGCTCAGGGTCCCTTGCCCAAAGGCAAGTGAGTGGTAGGCAGAGCCAGACTTTAAAACCAAGGCCCTTTGTTTTTGCCTCTGAGAAAAGAAATTATTTATCAAGGAGGATCTGAGTGGAGAGATTTTTGATGGATTCTGTTTATTCATCTGTATTTCACTGTGGTTTCCAGGGTTCTGCACCAAACATGCACTACTTTCATAACTGAAGAATTTTATAAATGTTACTTTTTAAAATATTTCTATGGAAATAATTTTAGCACTTGACTAATGATTTCAACATTGACCTGAAAAAATAAACAGGTCAGAATAACAAAACTACTAAGGGAAAGAGGGTTTAAGAAAACCTGGAGACTTATATGATGCTAAAATCCAATATAAGTTAATAAAATTTAATCAAAGACAAGCTGACTTACAACTGACCCGGTCCTAGAGAATTGATAACAAGGAGCTGTACAAACCAAAGGGTAAGAAAGAATAATTCAACAAATGATATTGGGACCACCGTCTCTCTATTGGGTATAATAACAAGAGGTTCCACCCTCCAAACCACACTTCAACATAAACTTTAGATAGGTAAAACAGTTAAATTTAGAACACCAGGTATAATAAAAGTGAAATAAAAATGTAAGTGAATATTCATACTACTCTGCATGTTGAAGAGTCTTCAATAGTTTGATAATAATTGCAAGCCTCTGATCACAAAAATAATAAAATTTAAAAACAACAGCAAATTGTAAAAAAATCTCACAGCAATTACAAAAGCATAAAAGATAATGAAAACCTGAAGAACACAATTAGATAAATAAAAACATGAACACACAATTCAGAGAATGAAAGAAACAAATAACAAACATGGAACTAGGTGGAGCCCTGCTAGTAATAAAAGAATTCAAATTAAAACAATCATGAAATGACATTTTGTCTCTAGGTGGTGAAATTATAAAAGCATTTTTCTTGCCTCTTTATGCATTTGCTGTTCTTATTTTTTTAGAGTGAGCAAATATTACGCAGAAAAACACATCCGTTTGGATTAACAGATGGACGAAAGAACCATATTGCAAGAGAAAAGAAAAATTCAATGCTTGACCACAAATTCTTGGATTTTCAAGTGAGCATGAGATCAGTTAGCATGAACAAGAGACACCCCAAGTCATCCCACACATGCACTCTGGGGGCACAATCAGAGATGGAATTGAGTCGAAACAGAGATCACAACTATTCTACCTTTTCAAATGCAGGTGTGAGGGAAAGATGGCATAGCCCGACCTCATGCTATCCATTCTAGAAAACAAATATACTTACCACCGAAATGGACTCCAACTTTCCTCTCTACCCAAAGCTATTCTGAGGCGGCCTTGTATAATAAACATAAAACCAATCACGCCCAATTGCAGGCCGTTCCCTGTTAGTCAACATGTGGCTTTGAAAGGGCATACAAAACTCACACAGAAAATGACCGTAATTTTCTTTGAAAACCGAGTTAGCTCCAGCTACATGCCAATTTCTTAAGGTTGTGGGAACTGCTGTTTACAATGATAGTAAATACTAAGCAGGATGTGAGCCCAAGCCTGGGCATTTCATAAAGGAACTGAACCATCCCATTGAGCTCGCCAGGCATCCCGTCTCATTCACTAATACCCATTTACAAAACAACCCAAACTTCTGTGGCCGATTCCTAACTCTAGGACATACTTCTACTCTGGAGTAGAATGGCATGAAAAGAGACTTTGATCCTCTCTAAATCCCATGTCCATTGTTTTTGCAATGTCCCGTAGAATTCTCCCTGCCACTTTTGTATCATCCCTCAGACATATGTTAATAACATGTAGCTTTCATCCTTTTCAACCTTCCTCCAGGTAATGCCTTCTTTTCTAAAACCCCGCAGGTAAGGTCTTCTGCTAACTCGGAGCCCACCATTTCAACTCAACTCTCACATCTTGGGCTGATACAGAAGTGGCTGTGGATACACGAGGCAGAGTGTAATAATAAATCTTTCTATGGGCTTTGGCCCCAACATTTACCCTTCTCATCACTAGCCTGTAGGTTCCATGGAGTCAGGGACCACATCTCTCTGGCTGATATAGTTCCAGCACAGAAGGTGTGTTCAATAAATATTTGTAAGTACATTATTACACAAAATAGAAAAAAAAATCCTAGTCACTTGTGGCATAAAGACATTGTATGGAGCATACAGTTCTGGAATTCCAATGACTTAATGAAGAATCTACAATTATAGGAAGACTGAGCCCCCTCCCAGGGTACCTCCTATGCCTATTGTGAATATGCCACATTCGATCACTGGAGAAACAGCTCAACTTGCTGAGGATGGTGACTTTACCTAATTCCAAACGTATTTTAGCCTACTTGCAAGAGCCAAGAGCGAGGAAACTAGGCAACTGAACAGTACAAATATGTCTCAATGCTTATGGCAGATGGGAAGCAGCGCCTATCCCTCGATTTTAATGTGGCTCTTGTATGCATTCATCTAAAACACTGTCACAGGGAGGTTTGTTCACGATGCTGTGGGAGCTCATTTCTGCCCTGCAGGGAGGTAGAGGGGGCCCGCCCCGCAAAGGTTTTGCAGAAGAGATGAAATTTGATCTGGGTCAGGAAACATGAGTATGTAATTTCCAGGTGAGAGCCTGTGAAGGGAGAGAGGGGAGGAAGGGAAAATCGCTTTAAGCAAAATGAAATGAATAGCGTGTGCAGAAACAGAGGAGAGAACATGTGTAGTGTGCCACCAAGAAACAGAAATAACTGTTTCAGAGAGTGACTGGGTGAGGATATGGAAACAGCAGGTATTCTGAAGGCAGTTTATACGATTCAGACTTGATCCTCCAGCAGTGGAAGCCACAATGTCAAGGATTACTGAACAGGGACGTGACATGACAACATATGGCATGTGTCTAAATCAAAGAACGGCATCCTTCAGGTCAGGCCAAGACGCACCCCAAGAAGCCGAGATCCAGGCTCTCCAAAAGGACATGGGTGGAAATGTTCTCTGTCCAAGGAGCTCATTCATGTCAGACTGCGGGATCGCAGCCCTAACTCCTCACTGTGTCTGTTCCTCTGCTCCAGCCATAGCCTCCGACACTATGCCCCAGTTGGCCCAGGCACTTTGGGCAATAAGAGACATTCTCCAATGGTGCTCGTGATTGGCTCTGACACTGCAATTTCTCTCCTAGGTCCCAAAGCCTTGGCCCACTCACAAGTGCTCAGAGTGGATCTTTGGCAGGGCCTCTCTACCCGCTCCTGAATAAAGGCCATAATAAAAAAGTACTTCCTTGAACACAGAAACTTACAGCTCACTGTATGATTGGCAGAAAATAATGTTTTTTAGTTCAAGTCATCAGAACTATGGAGAAGGCATTTTGTCTTATAGCCAAGCCCCTGAAACTAAATTTAGGAGGAACTGGTGGACTCATCACTGGTTGGTGAGACCTGTCAAAGAAGCAGGCAACTTGCCAGATCTGATTTTTCAATTTCCCAGTGGCCTCAGGTAATAGGTCTCACCCTAACCTGGCCCCACTCCTTAAAGGTAAACCCACACAACTTGGGGGTATCCATCCAGAAATCACCAACAAACAAGTCAAACATAAAGGCAGCTCTGCCTACACCAAAGGCCAGTGGGCTAGAAATTACAAAGGGGAGGACTGGGACTCAGGGTTTCCACCAATACTCTTAGATGCCACACCCTTCATCGACTCATCCTCATGCTAATACCCAGCTACAACCAAGTCTACATTTTGGGAAATTACTCTGAAAGTAGTAAGGAAGAAGTTTTGAAAAGAGGAAGCTAGGGAAACAGGAATATCAATAAGAAGATAGAGGCTGGCCAGAGTGGTTCAGTTGGTTGAGCATTATTCTCTGCACTGAAAGTTTGCTAGTTCCATTCCTGGTCAGGGCACATGCCTAGGTTGTGGGTTTGACACTCAATCAGAACATGAACAAAAGGCAGTGATTTTTGTTTCTCACAGTGATGTTTCTCTCTCTCTCTCTCTCTCTCTCTCTCTCTCTCTCTCTCTTTCTCTCTCTCTCTCCATGTCATGTCCCTGGATGAGGATAAATAAATAAATAAATAAATAAATAGAAGCCCTAACTGGTTTGGCTCAGTGGATAGAGCATCAGCCTGCGGACTGAAGGGTCCCAGGTTCGATTCCAGTCAAGGGCATGTACCTTGGTTTCGGGCACATCCCCAGTGCGGGGTGTGCAGGAGGCAGCTGATCAATGTTTCTCTCTCATTGATGTTGCTAACTCTCTATACCTCTCCCTTCCTCTCTGTAAAAAAATCAATTAAAAAAAAGATAACTAGAGAAGTTTTCCCAGATACATGCAGAGATCCTGGGTCAGAAGAATGAAAGCTTTCTTACTGGTAAAATGTATGACTTAGGATAACTAAATAGTCATAAATATATGCACTTAACATCATAGTCTGAAAATATGTAAAGGAGAATGTATTGAAAATTCAAGAGACAAATTCACAATCATAATGATAGTAACACATCTCTCTCAGAAATCAAAAGAAGCAAAAATATCAAATAAATATATGAAAGGATGATAAATCTCTATGGCAATCAAAGAAACATCCAAGAGCTGCAAGGAAATATGTTTTTTATCCTTCAGGTTGGCAAAACAAGTTGAAGACTGATCCTGTACAGAACTGTCAAGTATGAAAAAAGATACACACTCTGCTGGTTGAATAAATAGGCAAAGTTCTTTGGAGAGCAAGTGAGCGGCATCCATCAAATTAAAAATAAACATGCCCCTGTCCTGGCCAGTTTGGCTCAATGGATAGAACGTTGGCCTGCGAACTGCAAGGTCCCAGGTTCGATTCTGGTCAAGGGCACATGCCCAGGTTGTGGGCTCGATGTCCAGTGCGGGGCTTGCAGGAGGCAGCCGATCGATGATTCTCTCTCATCATTGATGTTTCTCTCTCTCCCTTGTCCTTCCTCTCTGAAATCAATAAAATATATATATATAAAAATAATGAAAATAAACATGCCCCGCATGTCCGTGTCAGACAGATGCACATGAAGCAGCGGACAGAGGCTATCTTGGTTGAGGAGAGTGAAGTTTGGAGCTGAAGTTTGCAGATGGGTGTTTTTTGTGTTTTTTGGGCTTTCTATATATATCTACACAACCCTTAAATAATATATTCAACTATTATTTGTGTACTTTCTTTCAATTAAAAAAGACTTTTTAGCCCTACCCAGTTTGGCTCAGTAGATAGAGCATCGGCCTGCGGACTGAAGGGTCCCGGGTTCAGTTCCAGTCAAGGGCACATGCCCGGTTTTCGGGCTCGATGATTCTCTCTCATCATTGATGTTTCTCTCTCTCCCATTGATTTCCCCTCTGAAATCAATAAAAACATACTTAAAAAAATAAAAAAAATTAAAAACGTATTACATATGGCAGTTAGAAAGTCATAGGAGACATCTGTAAATCTCAGTATAGAGTTTCCTAGGATGTGGAGGAAATGGCAGATGCAGAGAATTAAGAGCATTTCTCCCAAAAGCCTGGGAGCGGAGGGAAAAGAAGTAGCCAGCAAATCGGTTCAAGAAGAGGAATCCTCACTTGGCATTCAGCCCCAGCAAATGAGTCCCTCTGGTCCTGTGCTCCCACATCCTTTGAAGAATCTGCTTCCCTGTTCCGCTACCAGGCCTGAGTGCAGGCAGGAGGCATGGTAATGTCTAGCAGTTAAACTAATAGCTTTTCAAAATGAGTGTCCTAGCATATCTTTCCTTCCTGAGACACCTTACAACCTGTCTCAGAGAGAGAGAGAGAGAGAGAGAGAGAGAGAGAGCGAGCTTAAAAATTGCTTTAATGAATGATTGCAAATGGGTTCTAATGGAAAATAGGTAGCAAAATGTCTGCAATACTTCAAAGATGCACCTCTCTTACCTGGTCCAGGAGCTGGTGGTGGCACTGGAGAATTCCAAGTGTTCCCCGTATACTGTCTCTGTGTCCGGGTGAATGTGGTAGAGACAGCAGGAAAACTGCAGAAAGTATAACATACTAGCAAAATGATGGGGCTTGCTAGCAGTGGAACATCAGATGGTCCTTGGAGACATAAACAGTCCCAAGAAGCTATTTTAAAAGTTTCAACAAGAGATTTGTGCATACGTGACCAGTGTTGGAGGGCACCTCCAGCTGGGATTTCTCCTGTTGAGGTCCAGTAATATTTAGCACGCCCTTCATACTGCTCGCCCTGACCTTCCGAGGGGCCTCTCAGAGTCCCTTGGGCAGCCTGTGGACCCTTCTGGGTCTAGCCAGCACTGAGGGGATAGTGGGCTTGCTGGTGAGTAGGGCGGTAAGTAGGGCGCAAAATATTCATCAATCTGGAAAAAGTCAGTGCACTTGGCCTCAGTACCAGTCCGTGCATGAAAGTTCAGCACCTTTGGGAATCCCTTCACTGCAGCTGCTTAACTTGGCTGAAAGTTACTGTACATACAGGTTTTTTTCCTGCCCTCCCCACACTGCCTGTTAGTTTTAATGAATTTGGCGATAGCCAGGCCTGGATAAGACTGGGGCCAGGCCGGACAGCTTCTCTGCCCTGGGGTAGCTGCTCAGGAGGTCTGGCCACCAGGATCACAGGAGATGGGCAAGTGAAGCCATTGGGAGAATTCCATCCACTTCCCTGGCTAGTGGGGACTCAGCCAGAATGCCCAGTACTTGCTCCAGCAGGGGAGAAGAAGAGCGGTTACAGAGAGGCTGGTCGGTGTACTAGTCGAACACAGGGCTTCTCAGACCTGCCTGTGCATGTGAACCACCAGAGAGTTTTGTTAACATGCAGATTCTGATTCAGATTTGGGGGGAGGCCCGAGATCTGGCATTTCTAACAAGCTCCCAGCTGATGAGGGGGTCAAGGGTACGTGGATCCCACTTGGAGTCGTAAAAACTTAGAGCAGCCTTGACTTTGAATCCCGGCTCCGCCACTTACTAGCTGTGGGCAAGTTACTTAAGTCCTCTGGGTGGGGAGTGAGGAGTGGGAAGGACCTGAGAGAGGAAGCGAAGGGAGGCTGGTTTGAAGTCAGAGAATCAGCCAAGAGGAGAGTTCCAAGCTGGGGCGATGAGAGTGGGAACAGAAAGGCCTAGATCAAAGGGAAAGGAGGAGGCAGCGATGTCTAAAATGAAAAGTGTCTAAAATGGCAACAGCATGGGCAGCTGGCTGCTACAGAGTGACTGGGACATAATGAGAGTCTGGAAAAGATTTTTCTGAGGGCAAGAACTTTGCCTCAAATCACTAACTGTATTTTCCAGCGCCTGGTGCAATCCAGGGCACATCATCCATACTCCAAAAACATTGGTTCAGAGTAAATTGATGCATTAGAAATGGAAGGAGACTTAAAGAGCAGCTTGTTCAAGGCTCCATATTCACAGTTGAGGAAAGAGTGCCCAGAGCAACTGAGATCTACCCAACAACACGCAACCAGGGTATGATCTTGGAGTTGGGACCTGAGTTGCCCTTCCAACAGCTGCAACTTGGCCATGCTTCCTCCACAGCCCATTGAGAAAGCACTGGGAAGGGTTGGGTGGAGCGTTTCCCATAAAATACACATACACTGATTTGTTTCCTTGAAATACTTTTGCCAAGAGAAATACCACTAAATCAGCATCTTGGCCATAAAAAAAAGCAAAGTAAGTCTTCGTCTGAATCGAAGAGCCACGTGCGCTGTACTCCCTTAGGCCTGTGCACAAGCTTCAAGGAGGCAAAATGGGATCAATGAATTTCTTTGTTAATCTTGATATTTGCAGGAAGCAAATGAACCGAGCGCTCTGCAAATCACCGGATTTAATCTTCAGAATTACTTATACTACCATTTAGGAGAGTTTTTGTTTTCTGGAGAGATTTGCACACAGCAGGCGGCAAACATTCTAATTGCTGTTAAGTACATTTGGTGTAATATGTTGGGGGAAATGTAGTTGTTGAATCAGTTAAGCATGAACACACATGCTCACGGGCAGAACGCAAGTTTGCACACAGACACACTCACCGCAGTGTTTTAGTCACAGAGACAAAATCTCATACAGGAAAAGAGGCTGCCTCTTCTAGACATGAACAGCACCTGGGTCCAGCCATGGTTCAATCTCATAGACAAAGGCCCCAACAAATTATTCCCAACCTCATATATTCCTGTCTGCCCACTCCTCTCTGAGTTCATTCGCAGTCAAGATGCAATATTATTTTCTATTTATAACATATATTGTGCTACAGTCACCAGGATTTGTAACCTGAAGCAGAAGACATTCAATCTATGTAACAGGAGTAAAGCCCATTGGGAACTCGATGTCACAGCTATTTTATCCTGCTAAGTATTACAGCCACACATGCCCGCTTCTCGTACTAGACTGAAAACTCCTTGCAGTCAGGAAGCATGTCTTGTTCATTTTCACATAACTCAAAATCTTGGCTGTGTGTCTATCACCTAGTTTACTAGGTCCTAGTAAATAAGCAATCACTATTTGTTGAACTAAATTAAAGATTCTTTCCAAGAATTAGAATGAGAGAAGAACAGAGGGAAACATGAAAAGAGAAAGGGACCTTCAAGACCACCTTAGGTCATGGAAAATTACATTAGTGGGTTTCAGGTGCTAAACCTTTCCAGGAGAGGCACGCTGATGAAGCGTGTTGACTCCCAAATCACAGCTGAAATGCAAAACTCAAAAAAACATTTTTTAATGATAATCCAATCCTGGGTTGATTTCCATTTATATTGCTGAAACCATTTAAGGTCTTCCAGCCAAGTGTGAAATAATTCATTTAGTCTTAGTACAAAAGAAGAACCTTTTAAAAATCTGAAAACTTTTTGCTAAGTAAATAATGTATCCATAATGAAGATAAAGGAATATTGTGGTTACCTAACTACTCTGATTAATGGGAAACCACTAGCTAAACCAGGGGTGGGCAAACTTTTTGACTCGAGGGCCACAATGGGTTCTTAAACTGGACCGGAGGGCCGGAACAAAAGCATGGATGGAGTGTTTGTGTGAACTAATATAAATTCAAAGTAAACATCATTACATAAAAGGGTACGGTCTTTTTTTTTTTTAGTTTTATTCATTTCAAATGGGCCGGATCTGGCCCGCGGGCCGTAGTTTGCCCACGGCTGAGCTAAACCATACACAGGACCAAGTTTCAAAGAAATAAAGTATAAGATTTCAAGGTCTGAAATTGCCATGTCTAGTCAAATATCAGCGGCTTCACACGGCTAACCAAATATAATGAAAACACAAGTACTACACTAAATCAACTGAACACAATTCGATATTTTAGCTGTTTTATGAGGACTTTTAGTGAATACTTTTGTTTAAAAAGAAGTTCATCTGCTGATCATCCAGATACTAAGACTAACAATTCAGATAAGACATGTCCTCCACCACCAAGATTCATAACTAAAAGAAAGAAATGTGACTTCAGTTCAGATGAGTCACTAAAGCAAAAACCCTACAGGAAGAACAAGTGTGTGATGGAAAAGTCACTTCGAAGTTCCAAGACATGGCCTCGGAGCATTAGTTATCACTCTAAATATAGCAGACAGACAGGCATAGAAAATTGGTCTGATCCCTATATGGCATTAGGCTACTCTATCAAGATTGAGAGACATAACGGATCTACCTAATTCATAGAAACAAAGAGAGGCAGCAAAAATGGGGAGACAAACAAACCTATACTAAATGAAAGAACAGGAAAAATCCCCAGAAAAAAAACTTGATGAAATTAAATGAGGCAAGCAATCTACCAGAAACAGAGTTTGAAACAACGGTTATAAGGATGCTCAAGAAACTTAATGAGAACTTCAACAAAGAGAAGGTATGCATAAAAAAGGACACAGGGATCATAAAAAAGAATCAGTCAAAAATGAAGAATACAGTAACTAAAATAAGGAAAACACTAGACTTGATTATCCGCAAACTATTCAAAAAAATTCAAGAGGATGAAAGACTCCAAGCTCATTTTACAAAGCCATCATTACCCTGATTCAAAAAACATTACAAAAAAAGAAAATTATAGGTCAATATCCCTGATGAACTTAGATACAAAGATCCTCAACAAAATATTAGCAAACCAAATTCAGCAATACATTAAAAAGATCATACACCACAGGCCTGGCCAGTGTGGCTCAATGGTTGAATGTTGATCCATGCACCAAGAGGCCACCAGTCAGGGCACATGCCCGGGTTGTGGGCTAAAATCCCCAATAGGGGGCATGCAGGAGGGAGCCGATTGATGTTTCTCTCTCATCAATGCTTCCATTTTTTTCTCCCTTCCTCTCTCTCTCAATATCAATAGAAATATATTTTTAAAAAGATCATATACTATAATCAGTGATATTTATTCCTGAGATGCAATTTTGGTTTAGTATCCACACATCAATTAATGTGATATACCACATTAAAAAATGAAGGATAAAAATCATATGATCATATCAATAGATTTAAAAAAACATTTTAAAAAATCTAGCACCCATTTATGATAAAAACTCTCTGAAAAGTGGAGGTAGAGGGAACATACATACCCATATTAAAGTCCATATATGAGAAATGCAGAACTAACATAATTCTCAACAGGGAAAAGCTAAAAGTGCTTTGCTTAAGACCAGGAACAAGATAAGGTTGCCACTTTCAGCACTTTTATTCAACATAGTATTTGAAGTCCTAGCCACAGCAATCAGACAAGAAAAGGAAATAAAAAGTATCCAAATTGGAATGGAAGAAGTAAAATTATAATTATTTACAGATGACATGATGCTATATAGAGAGAACCCTAAAGATTCCACCAAGAAACTACTAGAACATAAATTAATTCAGTAAAGTAGCAAGATACAAAATTAATATGCAGAAATTGGTTGCATTTTTATACACCAATAAAGAACTATCAGAAAGAGAAACTAAGAAAATAATCCTATTTATAACTGCATCCAAAATAAAATACCTGGAATAAATTTAACCAAGGAGATAAAAGACCTGTACTCAGAAAACTATAAGACATTAAAGAAAGAAACTGAAGAAGATACAAATAAATGAAAGCATGTACCATGCTCATGGATAAAAAGCATTAACATTGTTAAAATGTTTATACTTCACAAAGCAATCTATAGATTCAACACAATCCCTAACAAAAGACCAATGGCATATTTCACAGAACTAGAACAAATAATCCAAAATTTTATATGGAACCACAAAAGACCCAGATTAGCCACAGCAATTCTGAGAAAGAACAACAAAGTTGGAAGTGTCCAGCTACCTGTTATCAAACTATACTAAAGATTATAGTAATCAAAATAGTATGGTACTGGAAAGAAATAGACACAGAGGTCAATGGAACAAAATAGAGAGCCCAAAACTACTCATAGAAAACAGTGTAGTCAATTAATATATGAAAAAGGAGGCAAGAATATACAATGGGATAATGATAATCTATTCAATAAATGGTGTTGGGAAAATTGAACAGATACATGCAAAAACATGAAACTAGACCACCTTCTTACACCATATACAAGATTAAACGCAAAGTGGATTAAAGACTTAAACTAAACATAAGACCTAAAACCATAAAACTTCTAAAAGAAAGTATAGGCAGTAAATTCTCTGACATTGCTCTTAGTAATATTTTTTCTAATATATCTCCTCAGGCAAGGGAAGCAAACAAACAATAAATAAATTGGACTACTCCAGGCTTAAAAGTTTTTGCACAGCAAAGGAAACCGCAACAAAAAGAAAAGGCAGTCCGGTGAGGTCGGGATGGCCCAGGTGAGGTTGAAACTGCCCCGGTGTGGTAGGGACGGCCCCAGTGAGGTTGAAACGGCCCTGGTGTGGTAGGGACGGCCCGGTGAGGTTGAAACGGCCCTGGTGAGGTCAGGACGGCCCCTGTGAGGTTGAAACGGCCCCGGTGAGGTCGGGACGGCCCTGGTGAGGTTGAAACGGCCCTTGTGAGGTAGGGACGGCCCCAGTGAGGTTGCAGCGACCCCCGTGAGGTAGGGACGACCCCGGTGAGGTTGAAACGGCCCCGGTGAGGTCAGGACGACCCTGGTGAGGCTGTAACGGCCCTGGTGAGGCTCAGACGGCCCTGGTGAGGTTGAGACTACTCCAGTGAGGTTGGGACAGACAAAGGGGACCAGTATAGACTGATGAACAGGAGTAGATACAGAGGCAGAGCAACATTGAACAGACTGTCAAACTACAGTGGGAAGCCTTGGGAGGGTTTGAGGGGGGGATTAAGAGATCAACCGAAGGACTTATATGCATGCATATAAGATTAACCAATGGACACAAGACACGGGGCGGGGGGGGGTGGGGGGGGGGTGGGTAGGGGCCGGGGGAATGTCAAGGGGGAGAAAAAAAGAGACATATGTAATACTCTTTGTAATAATTTAAGAAATAAAAATTATTTTTAAAAAAATTAAATTAAATTAAAAAAAAAAAGAAAAGGCAGTCTACTGAATGAGGTAAGATATTCACTAATGATACATCTGATAAGGGGTTAATATCCTAAATTTTAAAATAACTCATATAAGGCAATACCAAAAAGACCCCAAACAGGCCAATTAAAAATGGGTAGAGGCCCTAACCGGTTTGGCTCAGTGGATAGAGCGTCAGCCTGCGGACTCAAGGGCCCCAGGTTCGATTCCGGTCAAGGGCATGTATCTTGGTTCCTTGGTTGCGGGCACATCCCCAGTAAGGGGTATGCAGGAGGCAGCTGATCGATGTTTCTCTCTCATCAATGTTTCTAACTCTCTATCCATCTCCTTCCTCTCTGTAAAAAATCAATAAAATATATATATTTTTAAAAATAAATAAAATAAAAATGTGGAGGACATGAATAAACATTTCTTCAAATAGTGAAGGCCTGGAGAGGGGAATAGAGAGGAGGCGGAATGGGGGATGGGGATCTGTAATACTTTCAACAATAAAGATAACTTAAAAAAAGATTACATACAAATGGCCAATAAACATACGAATATACTTCACTAATCATAAGAGAAATGCAAATTAAAACCACAATTAGATATCTTGTAAAACCTGTCAGAATGCCTATCATCAATAAATCAACAAACAACAAATATTGGTGAAGATTTGGAGAAAAGGGAACCCTCCTGCACTGTTGGTGAGATAGCAAATTGGTGCAGCCATCATAGAAAACAGTATGGAGGCTCTTCAAAAAATTAAAAACTAATTTATGACCCAGCAATTCAATTTCTGGGTATATATCTGAAGAAATCCAAAGCATTAATTTGAAAAGGTATTTGCATCCTAATGTTCACTGCAGCATTATTTACAATGGTCAAGATATGGAAGCATTCCAAGTTCCCATCAATAGATGATTAGATAAAGAAGTGATACATATATATAATGTAATATTACTCAGCCATAAAAAAAAGAACAAAATCTTGCCATTTGTGACAACATGAATGGACCTAGAGGGTATTATGTTAAGTGACACAAGTCAATCAGAGAACTATAAATGCCATATGATTTCACTTAAATGTGGAATCTAAAGAACAAAATAAATGAGCAGGCAGAAACAGACTCATAGATACAGAGAAGAAATTGAGGATTGCCAGATGGGAGAGGGGCTGAGGTGTTGGGTAAAAAAGGTGATGGGATTAAGAAGTACAAATTGGTAGTTACAAGATAGTCTTGGGGATATAATGTAAAGCAGAATATAGTGAATAATATTGTAGTAATTATTTATGGTGCCAGGTGGGTATTAGAATTATCAGGGGAATCACTTTCTAAATTATATAATTAACCACTATGTTGTTCACCTGAAATTAATATAAAATAGTATTTAATGTCAAAAAAGTTCTTGATCTTGTAAAGTTATTAGTCCAAAAAAAACTTGGAGGGGTATATTAAAAATAAAGAAGCAAGTGTTCCTGATAGGAAGTTATTGGTGAGCAATAAGGTCTTGTTGAATGAATATATCAATGAATGACACATTGGGTCTCATACATATTACGTTAGTTATCCAAATCTCCAAAATTCCTGGTTTGCAGTGCTGTAGTCAACAGTAGTTGTTCCTATATCTGATTTTATAGTCTTTACCATCTATATCAGTAATTCTCAAACTTTAAGATTATAAGAACCATCTGAAGTGGCACTTGAACTACATATCCCTAGGCCCCACGTCTAGAGATTTTAATCCAGTCTATTCAGGCTGAAGCCTACGTATCTGTAGTGTAATAAGAGCCCCCAGGAATTTTGATACAGTTGCTTCTCTGATGTAGGCTAATATTCCCATTAGTATAAAGTAGTACCTCCCAATTTAAAATCAGAATTAACATTTTGGGGTCCTTAAATCAAAATCTCTCAACACAACCTAAAAAATAATAATAATAATAACTACAATAAAAAAATATAATTTTAGCATTAGTACAAGACAGAGAACTCCTAAAGCTTCAAAAATAAAAAAGCAGAGTTTGTGATCCTGATACCACAAAAAGGAGAATTCAAGCCAAAAAGCATTAAATGCAACAAATTAAATGTAATAAAGAAGGTCATTTTTTAATGCTAAAATTCACAGTTCACAGTGAAG
The DNA here is from genome assembly GCF_028538775.1 of Myotis yumanensis. Lineage (NCBI taxonomy): Eukaryota > Metazoa > Chordata > Mammalia > Chiroptera > Vespertilionidae > Myotis > Myotis yumanensis. The sequence continues at coordinate 85,848,954 of NW_027223755.1, read as the reverse complement.
ATATAACAAGTTTTCATATCTATGTAGCAAATAATATAGCAACTATCTTTCTGAATCAATATGGTAGATACAATAAGACATAGGCAGAATGCCCAATAATAGGAAACACCCTATTCTTAGTACAAGCAAATAAAAGAGACAATGAGTAAAAATATAGAAAAGTTAAATAATAAAATCAATAAGAAAGAACTATGGATATGTATCAAATTTTACTGCCTGAAAATAGATAATACACCTTCTTCTCAACCTCAGAGGAAGATTTGTAAAAGATAATCACAAAGGGAACATCAGTTCATTTCAAAAAATAGAGATATTATAAACAACACTCTTGACCACAATGCAATAAAATTAAAAATCATTAATAATTTTTAATGCCATCTACCTGGAAATTAAAAACAAAAACTACCAAACAAATTTTGAGTCCAGGTTAAACACAAATCAAAATTAAAGAGTTTCTAAAAAATAATGATAATGAAAACACCACACAAAAGAATTAGAAACTTTCAAGCAATAAGAAGAATATTGAAAGCCTTAAAAACTTTTAGCAATACAAATATTTAAATTTTATTAACAGCTCAGGCAGCTAAACAAAGAACAACAGAGTCAGCCAAAAGGAAATACAAGGAAGGCAATAACAAATATAAAAGCAGAAATCAATGAGTTAGCAAATAGAAAAATACAAGATCTAATTAATAAATCAAAAGTTTAGTTTTTGAAAGGTAATTAAGAAACTAAGGCAAACTTTAGCTAATTTAATTGAGGGGGAAAGGGAGAACACACAAAGATATAAAGTAAGAAATCAAAGGGGAAAATAAGCATTGAAATAAGATTTTTTTAAAGCAAAAGAAAGGCTAATTTGCAAATGTCTGTGCAAATAAACTTGAAAGTGTAGATGAAAAACACAATTCCCTAGGGAAAGGCATTTTACAAAGCTTGACCTCATTAGAGACAGAAAGAACCCTTTATCAGAACTATTTCCCCAGAAGAAATAGAAAAGAAAAAAAAAATCAAGAAATTAACACATTAAAAAAATCATCAGAACCAAATGGTTTCACAGGTGAATTCTACCAAACTTTCAAAGACCAGGCAGTAATAATGCTCCATAAACTATACCAAGCATTGAAAAGGAAGAAAACTTCCCAATTCATTTTATGATATATTGATTCCTAAATCTCTTAAGGACAGTACAAAAACGAAAGAATGAATTACAAGTACTGATGCAAAAGTTCTACATAAAATTTTAGTGACTATCACATTAAGAAAATAATACACCATGACCTAGTGGAATTTATTCCATGGATGCAAATTTGGTTCAATATTCGGAAATCCAATAATGCAATATACAATATTAATAGATATGGGAAGGAAAAAATTGATGACTACCTGTAGAGATAATGAAAATACTTAAAAGCCGTCAACAAATTCAACATCCCCTAACAAAACTCTCAAGAAAATAGGAATTGATGTATACTTTCTTAGCATGGTAAACTACTATACTGTAGTCATAGAGCCAGCTTCTTCCTTAACCAGGAAATACTAGTACTAGAGGCATTTCTATTAAGGTCAGGAACAAGGCAAGGCACCCACTCACTCTACTATGCAATTCAACACTGTACTGGAGGGGTCAGGAAATGTATTTGACTACCAGGCAGATACCACCTTTAACCAAGTGATCAACATTAATACCATCAGTAATGAGAAATAGATCCCATGTGCATCCTCATAAAATGCACTGAGATAAACACATCACTCTTCTATTCCTGCACAATAGAACAACCTGAATCTAATTCTGAAAAAACTGATAAATCCAAATTGAGGACATTTTTCCAAATAACTGGACTGCAGTCTTCAAAAATGCCATTGCCACAAAAGACACAAGAAATAATGAATGACTGTCTCACAACAAAAGTCATAACAAGGAATATAATACACGATCTAGGACTTCCTTTTTGTATTATGTACATTATTGAGATAACTGGTAAATGATGAATAAGGTGTACAAATAGGTGATATTATTACCTGTCCTGTGGTTGTGCAAGAGAAATCCTTGTTCTTAGGATACACACAGTGAAGTATTTAGAGGAAAAGGGGCATCATGCCCGCAATTTATTCTCAAGTGGTTCAGGGAAAAATATGTGCATATGGAGAGACATAAATATTGTGAAGTGTTAACATTTGAGGAATCTGGGTAAAGGGTATGTAGAATTCTTGCAACTTTTCTGTAAGTCTTAAGTTATATCAAAATGAAAATTTAAAAATTAGCAGTAATGATAAGAACAAACTCCTTTGATTCTCAAAGCTCTCAGCTACAACCCTGTGACTTCTTCCCTTCAAAATAAAATGTGTCAAGCGTAGTCAATTGGCTCTTTCCATTTCCTCCCTCCCATTCATTCCTTAACCAACCCAGTCAGGGTCATATACTTTTGTTGAGATCATCAATGAACTTCCTACTGCCACACCCACCTCTGCAGGCATCTCAGTACCACTCCAGGGAGGGTCGTGATCACTCCTTCTTTCTGGAAACACTCTCCTCTTCTGGATTCCATGTCATTCCATTTTCCTGGATTCTCCCTCCTTCGTTAGCTGTTCCTTCTCCACATCTTTTGCTGAATTCCTCTCTATGGAATTCCTTTCTACGCTCTAAATGTGAGCGTGGTACAGCACTCAATTCTGGGTCCTGCCTCATCTCCAACTTTCCTTCATGATCCCAGCTACAATGCCTGTTTCTATGCTGACACCTCCAAAGGTGTTACACCCAACCCCAACCTCTCTCTGAGCTCCAGATTCACAAATCATTCAGTCACGTATCTGATATCTCCAATTGCATGACTAAAAGTTAAATCAAACTTACCCTGTCCAAAGTAGAATTCTTATATGTCTCCCCAAATCTGTTTGTTTTCCAGTCTTTGCCCCTGGTAAAGGGCACTAACATCCACCCATGTGCTTCCAGCTAAAACCCAGCAGTCTCCCTCAATGATCTCTCATGGAGACCTCTGTCTTCTTCGCTTCATCTAACTATGCTCACCCAAGTTGGAGCTCCTGTCTGAACTATCCTCCAATCTGGACTCCTTGCTTCACTCTCGTTCCATACAGCCCATCCTCCAACAGAATTCAGAATGATCTTCTAAAAACATAAACCAGATCATGACACTTCTCTAATCAAATCTCCAGTCACTACAAATATTGCAATAAATATTAGTATCCTAAAGCTAATAACAAAGTACCACAACTGGGTGTCTTAAAATAGCAGGAATTTAATGTCTCACAGTTCTGGAGGCTAGAAGTCTGGATGCAAGGTGCCAACAGGGCCATGCTTTCAAGGCTGTAGGGAAGATGACTGCTGGTAGTCCTTGGCGTTCCTTGGCTTGTGGATGCATCACTCTTTTCTGCCTCTGTCTTCCCGCATCGTTCTTCCCTCTGTGTCTCTCTGTCTTTCTTCTTAGTATAAAGACAGCAGTCATCTTGGATTTAGGTCCCACCCCAATATGACATCTTCACTAACTTCTTCTGCAAAAACTCTTTCACATAAGGTCACCATCTGGGCTTCCAGATGGACCTGAAGTTTGGGGAGGGGGGGGTACACTCTTCAACCCAATAAGCCACTTCTATTCCCATTGGAATGCATCCTAAATTCTTTATCACTGCACACAATCCTGCAGGACCTGGTTCCTACCTACCATACTATCCTCCTCAGACCTTTTGCCAGTATCTACTAGCAGCTCCTAAATAAAGCCAAACCTGTTCCAAATGCAGGGCTTTTCTAAGGACTGTTCTTCTTGTCAGAAGAGTGTTTCTGCCAGGTGCTTGACCTGCTAGCCCATCCTCACCTCTTCTACTTCCCCAGTGGATCCTCTCTAAAGCACACCCCCATTTCCAGTCACTCTATAATTAGCATCCTGTTTATTTACTTCAAAGCACTATCACAGTCTATAATTATCTTGTATTTACTTTTTCTCAGTTTAGTATGTGCTCCATTATAATCTCAGCATCTAGCATAGTACCCAGTACATGGGAGTGGATCATTGAGTATTCACTGAGTGAATCAATAAATTCAAATTAGTACAGAGACTGTACCATATACACCTGCTCTAATTCCCATAGTACAGCGGTTCTCAACCTGTGGGTCGCGACCCTTTTGGTGGTTGAACGACCCTTTCACAGGGGTCTCCTAAGACCATCCTGCATATCAGATATTTACGTTATGATTCATAACAGTAGCAACATTACAGTTATGAAGTAGCAACGAAAATACTTTTATGGTTGGGTCACAACATGAGAAACTGTATTTAAAGGGCCAGAAGGTTGAGAACCACTGCCATAGTACATGCCCATGACTATCTATATAGTTCTTAAAAATGTTTGTTGAAATCAACTAACTAATAAATTCCATCTATTTTCCCTAGGCCACAATTTATGCTTACACAAAATATTCTCCTGATCAGACTGTAAGAAAAAAACAATGGCTCTAATCCTGCCACCAGGTTCAAAATATTTATTAATAACTAGAGGCCTGGTGAAAAAAATTTATGCACCGTGGGGAGGGTGTCCCTCAGCCCCACCTGCACCCTCTCCAATCTGGGACGCCTAAGGAGATGTTCGACTGCCGGACATCCCTCTCACAATCTGGGACTGCTGGCTCCCAACCGCTAACCTGTCTGCCTGCCTAATTGCCCCTAACCTGCCTGCCAGCCTGACCACTCCCTAACCACTCCCCTGCTAGCCTGATCAACGCCTAACTGCTCCCCTGCTGGCCTGATCGCTCCCAACTGCCCTCCCTGCCAGCCCAATTGCCCCCAAATGCCCTCCCCTGCAGCCCTGGTCCCCCCCAACTGCCCTCCCCTCCAGGCCTGGTCCCCCTCAATTGCCCTCCCCTGCCAGCCATCTTGTGCCCACATGGGGGCAGCCATCTTGTGCAAGGGCATGATGGTCAATTTGCATATTACCTCTTTATTATATAGGTTTACATTGGGGACTAGGTGAAAAACATAAAATGATTAAGCAAAAACAATCTATACTAATAAAAGCCTAGGTGGTCCTCGTGCCCTCATGCACCACCCTCACATCGCCACAAGATGGCCGGCAGGGAAGGGCAGTTGGGGGCAATCAGGCCAGCAGGGGAGGGCAGTGCAGGTGACCAGGTCGGCAGGGGAGGGCAGCTGGGGACAATCAGACCGACAAGAGAGAGCAGTTGGGAGTGATCAGGCCAGCAGGGGAGCAGTTAGGCTTCAATCAGGCCAGCAGGGGAGCGGTTAGGAGCCAGCAGTCCCAGATTGTGAGAGGGATGTCCGACTGCCGGCAGTCAGACATCCCCTGAGGGGTCCCTGATTGGAGAGGGTGCAGGCCGGCTGAGAGACACCCCCCCCCTCTCCCCACATGAATTTCATGCACCGGGCCTCTAGTAACAACAATAAAAAACTACAAACAAACTCATGAATATAGTATGGTGATCACAAGAGGGAAAGTCAGGTAGGGAGAGGTAAAAGAGGGTAAATGGGGGATAAATGTTGATGGAAAGAGACTTGACTGGGATGGTGAACACACAATACAATATACAGATGATGTATTATAGAATTGTACACTTGAAACCTATACAATTTTATTAACCAATGTCACCCCAATAAACTCAAATCCTATATAATAAGAGAGGAATATGCTAATTATCTATTATGCCATAACTTTATGACCAATCTACAAGTGGTGGAGAGCTACAGGAGGGTGGGGCAATGAGCTAGAAGCGGAGAGAGCTACAGTAGGATGGGCCAGTGGGCAGAGAGCTACATTTTGGGGTCCTTAAATCAAAATCTCTCAACACAACCTACAAAATAATAATAATAACTACAATAAAAAAAATATAATTTTAGCATTACTACAAGACAGAGAACTCCTAAAGCTTCAAAATAAAAAAGCAGAGTTTGTGATCCTGGGGCAGTGGGCTACTAGCAGTAGAGAGCTACCAGCAGCGGTGGGCAGGTGGCCAGCTGAGGCAAGCAGCAGCGAGCTACTTGCGCAGTAAATAAATAAAATTAAACTAAATTTTAAAAAGAATTATGTACCTAGCATAGCACAATTAAAAGCTCATCAAATTTCTGCTTATCAGATATTGCTTAAGCAGACCCACATACAAAGTGGAACTGTACTCATCATGATGAAGATAAGCTGTAGCTTATTTAACTTCTTCAAGGTCATGTTATGAATAGGACTGTGTTACTAAAAACCTCATTTGTGACCCTATAACATTTGAGAGTTATGAGGAGCTCAGTATTCTTATCAAGGGTCAAGTGTACAACAAGGTGCTGCCCATGGAGGAATATCACATTACTTCCCTGTCTCAACTGTACCATTAAAGGGATTTTCACGGAATAATAATTTGCAGTACATCTACTTGAAGCAATTTTGTATTTATTTATTCAATTGAATTATTTATGTTATTCATAATGAAATGAAATTCAAAAAGCACTGGTTCCATCACATTTTCCTTTGCTTTCATTTGGTTTCCTGCATATGACTATTTTTATGCAAATGAGGTTTTGATGACATTAAACATTTTCTACTGATTTTCCAAGAACAAATATGTTCTCTCCATATGCCACCGTCTTCATTTTCCTGCATCCATCCTCAAAGCTCTGTTGGCTGATCAGAATTTCTTCTAAATTAACTCCGAGGGCATTCCATCTGTAATACTGATGAACCTGTCTTCCTCTGCAGTGCCCATGTAGCACTCCCATTAATACCTGAATTTAGCCCATTTTGCCCATTCCACCAGGAGCCTTACTTATCCCCCCCAGCTCTAACAGCGCTGTAAATCTCACCTTGTTACAAAGCATCCTGTCAATACCCTGCTCTACTCACAGAGCAAAAACAATGAGGAACCCCCCACGTAAAAAAAAGGCGTTGTGGCTGCACAGACATTTGCCTTATCTTCAGGGCTAAGGAACAATTGTTTTCAGGACAAATCAGCAAATCAGAGTGGAATTCGGCAGGTTGCCTACCCTTGGGCTTTCTTGTAGGGGTGTGTGTGTGTGTGTGTGTGTGTGTGTGTGTTTGTGTGTGTTTTACCTTAGATGTACAGGGCAGGCAGAGTAACCCCCTAGAAATATAAGATCACAGGTTTCAAGTCTAGAGTCTCCAGTAACCAGCATTATAGAAATTTTTGATTGCTCCATGAGCTGTTCTCCTACAGTTCTAAAGTGCCTACAATCCTGACATAAGGCAGCAAAGGGCTACAGAATCAAGGACAACATTTATGCAAATTCCAACGCTGGTTTGATTTAAGGTTCTAAGAATCCCATTTTCCATGAACACATCTACATTTGGGAAACATTATTTGGGGGAACATGAATTTGGAACTCAATGACCCTGGAGGTTGTGAACAGGCCACGGAGCAGATCCATTTGCATAGACCAGACAAGGTGCACACTGGTTTCTATCCACTGATTTCAAGTTTCTCATGCAAGAAATTGAAAGTTGTCCAGAAAGCTCTCTAGAACAGAAATGGAGGGGTATCTTTTCCGTGGCCTCACTTTAATGCATTTATATGAGAATCCTCTCAGGTCCCAATAAAAGACTGAATTAATTTTGCCAACTCATAAACTTTTAGGCCCAGGCTGACACTGCCTCTAGCAAGAAGCTGGCATCCTTTCTTAAAAATGAGGGAAATCTTTGACCCCCATCATGTTTAAGGTGCCTCTTGCACTGCAAATAGTGTCTTAGCTTCATATTTCTCTTCCTATTCTACATCTCTGTGTTGGAGACACCCCAGAGAGTTATCAACCATTTCATGGGGTATAATAAAATTCTAAAAGGCAAATAATTCAAAATGAGCTGGATTTCTATTAACTTTCATTTGTTAAAATAAATGGATGAACGTGAGTTGGGAAGAAACAGGTGGGGAGGGAGGGAAGTGACACAAGCTGAGCCACCAACAAAGGACAGGAACTTCCCCAAGTGTGGGAAACCCTGCCCTGACCTTACTTTCTCTTCCACCTGCCTCCTGGAGAATCTCAGAAGATGGTGGGGTCCCAGGATGCTCACATTTTAAAATTAAGAATCACTCACGGACCTTGGAAAAATATAGATGCACTGCTTCTGCTCTGGTCTACCATCTCTGTAGCAGCCCACTGCTTCTGCTCTGGTCTACCATCTCTGTAGCAGCCCACTGCTTCTGCTCTGGTCTACCATCTCTGTAGCAGCCCACTGCTTCTGCTCTGGTCTACCATCTCTGTAGCAGCCCACTGCTTCTGTTCTGGTCTACCATCTCTGTAGCAGCCCACTGCTTCTGCTCTGGTCTACCATCTCTGTAGCAGCCCTGTTGATTCAAATGCAAGGATCCTATTGCCCAAACCACCACAGGCCTGCAAGCTCTCAATCTTGTGGGACATTGGGGTCACCTGGGGAGCTTCTTAAAAATAATTTAATATGGATGCTTGGGGCCCACTCCCAGAGATTCTGGTTTGCTTACTCTGGGGTAGAGTCTGGGCAGCCCAACCTTCAGAGCTCCCCAGATGATTTCAATGCCCAGCTGAGACTGAGGACCATAGGTGTAGGGAGAGCAGGGATGCGAGCCCTATAGGAGCTTCTACCTTTTACTTTTCCAACTTCTGATACCTTTACCCAAAGATCATTCCATCCTCTTTGAATACTCATACAGTGGGGCCTTGACTTACGAGTTTAATTCGTCCAGTGACGGAGCTTGTAACTCAAATTACTCGTACGTCAAATCATAAAGTGAACGAGTGAGACACATGATGCTGGGCTGATGTTGTGGCGTTCACTGTGACGTTCGCTGTGCCAACTAGCGGTGGGGTATCTGAAGCTGGCTCGTAACCCGAATTTTAGCTCGCAACTCAAAGCAAAAAATCGGCCGAGAAACGGCTCATATCTCGAAAAAAGGTTCCCCTCGAAAGATGTGAACCTTGGGACACTCGTAAGTCAAGGCCCCACTGTATTTACTCCAAGGTTCACATCTTTTCATAGCAGGCAGGAAATGATAATGAAAACTGAGCCATTCACTCTTGACTATGACAGTTGGGGATATTAAGACAGGAGCATCTGATTGAGGTAACAAAGGGTTTCTTTCTGCTGCCCAGATCCCAGAACAGCTTGCAAGAAGGAGGAGCAGTCCCTTCACCCCCTCCCAGCCACGCCCGCCCGAGCTTTGGAGGCCCAGTCAAGCTCCACCTTGGAGCAGCTTCACCAAAAGTCTCCAAAATCAAAACTTCACTGAGTACACAGGCCTCTGCAGGCAAGGCCACCACTGAATGATGCCCAATCTTTCCCTCCTGACCTTCTCAGAGGTTCTCAACACACAGAAGTAATTCACAGGAAGTGGCCAAAACTTCAGACCAGGAACTCTGTTGGGCTCGGCAATCTACATTATTAGAAAGCCCCACAGACTGCCCTTTGAGAAAAAGCACTCTATAATGTGCTTTTTAATATTCAGTCCTTTTCATGAAAAAATTATTTTCATATGTGGGAAAATAATTTCAATGTGTGAAAAAGTAGAGCATACATTGTACTGCTTTTGGTCTAACCACTATTGACGATGGCAGAGAAGCAGAGGAGGCAGCTGGCCCCATCCCGCTGGCTTTCCCAAGTGTCCGTGCCCTCAGGACATCTGGACTGACCTCCTTCACAAGGAAGCTGCTGTAAATCTCAAAGCCGAACCTCTGATCCAGCCCGGAAGAGCCTTAGGAAGTGAACATGCCCTTCCCAGGCACTCAGCACAGCCTGGTGTCTGTCTCAGGCCGGCTGCCTCGCACTTCAGAGCCAAGTTCAGGATAAGGAGTGTGAATTACCCTAGAGCCAAGTTTTCCATCTGAGTGAGACATGCAGTACTAACCCACTTTTCAGAGAGATACTTTCCTAAAGAATCTGTCATTCCATGCAGCGGATAAGAGGGATGTGTGGCAGAGGATCTCTAAAAATATTGCAGCTAATGTTTACTGTTCAGATGTTAATACAGGAGAAGGGCCGAGACTAATGCAGTTCACGTGTAACATTTTACTCCCCACAGCAATCCCGTAAAGTAGATATTATTACATCACCATTTCACATATGAGGAAACTGAGGCGCAGAAAGGTTATATAATTCTCCCAAAGGTCGCATAGCCAGTAAGAGGTGAAACTGGAATTAGAACAGAGTTCCAGGTCCATGCTCTTGACTTCTATGAAAAACTCTCTCATGAAGGTTTTTAAATGGTCCAGACATGCTTTTCAGATGTAGGGAGCTCACAAATGTGGGATCAACATTCACCCACAAACGTTTCAGGAATTATCATCCTCACATGTTAAAAGGGAAGGCACCCCTACCAGCACATTTCCCTTCACCCCCCAGCTGAATAAGGACCAGCTCTGACAAAATAAGTCCCCCTGGTTGTGCCTCTAGGTTAAATCAACTTTACAGTAATGTATTTCCTAAACATAATAGTATTTTTTTTAATTTGTTTTTCCTGAATTTTACAAAAAATACTCTATCCCTTAAAGAGGATTTCAACCATATCTATAACAATAAAAGCATAATATGCTAATTAGACCAGACATCCTTCTGGATGACCTTCTGGACAAAGCCGGAGCTGCAAGGGAAGCCCAGGTCTCAGGTGCCAGAGAGAAGCCAGTGCTGGCAGCCAGGGGAAGGCAGGCCTATTCTTGCACGAATTTTGTGCACTGGGCCTCTAGTTACACTGTAAGGCTATTTTAATGGGCAATAGTTAATCAAATTAGCCCTTGTGGTAATGGGATTCTGTTACAGCTGGAGGGGGTAAAGGCGCCAACAGAAGAAGACTAACTAAGGAAGCATATGTGCATGCACACATACACATAATTTCTCAGAGAAATGGTCCTGTCTTAAGACTCAGAATTTCTTCTTCTTCTGGTGATACCAGTGTGAAGTAGGAGGTTCCAGTCCACACATGGGAGGACAGGCAGGGGACCTAGTGTGGAGAGGGGCACAGGCCCTGAAGATACACACACACACACACACACACACACACACACACACACAGCTGGATCTAAATCTGGGCACCAGCACTTACTAAGCCTGTGACCTCAGGTAGGTTGCTCAACTTCTCCAAACTCCCCACCACTTTCCTCATTACAAAACAGAGATGGCAACAGCTACTTCAGAGAGCAGTTACATTTAAATGAGATCAATAAAACATGCAGCACAATGACAAACACATAAGAGGCAGTCAATAAGAGGGAATTATTATTTTGGTTAGTGAATCAGAGACACTCCTAAGCAGGCACCTATTTATCATTTCAACCAACAAGTATTTACAGGGTAGCTACCCTCTGTGCTGACTTCTGTGGAAAAGAAAGGTTAACACAGGATCCTTGGCCATCGTTAAGGTTCTTTCATTCTATATGAAAGCCAACTTATGACCCACAGCAATTTCCTGCCCAAGGAATGATTCAGAAAACAAATATACAGAAGAAGCCTAGTTGCAGCTTTAATGATCAGATGTTTCCTTTTCAGGGAGGAGGGAAAACTTGAGCTGGGTATTGACCGATGAGTAGATTCTTTCCGCTAAATTATATCTAACACCATAACTCACATAGGCACACAACTCACATATACACAGACTCAACCTAAAACACCCACTGGGCATGGATGACTCCAAAATCCCCATGGTCAGTCCAGCCATCATCCTGACCTCCAGACCCAAGCATGCAGCTGTCCGCTGGACATAACATGAAGATGGTCCACAGGCATCTCACGCTGCCTGTGTCCAAAGCAGGCACTGTTGGAATTTAACAGGTTAGAGTTTATGGCAATAAAGGGAAGAGGAGACTGTCTGAGTGAAGCAAAATGAATTCCAAAGAAACTTGACATCTGGATTTATAAGCACGAAGCCAAAGGAGAAATTGAAGATAACAGTAGTAGAAACTGTCCATAAATTACCCACGCAGGCTGGAAACAGGAGGCAAGCCATAAAATGTGTTCAGGGACCTCAGCAGTGGCTTTAATACACACAGATTTCTGTGCTGCTAGGGGTTCCTGCCCCACATTACAAAATAATTGGGCAAGCAGATCATTAATATGCCATTTTATGGTATGAGATGGTATATCTCAGCACAGGAAAGGAGTAGAGGTTTTTAAAGCCTTGCCTGGCTCCTGGTGTCACCAAATTTTACCTTCTGGCTCACACACACATAGCCAAATAATGAATGAAGCTGAAGAGATTCGTCTCCTGTTGTGACCTCAATAAATCTGTAACTATGGGGAACCCCGGCCAAGCAGAACGGCTATCTTCCCCACAAAACAAGTACCTCTGCAGGGGTCTACCTCCTGGTTAAGGAATTAACTCCCCCTTTGTCTCCCAAGCTAGAAATCTCTGATTGCACCTACTTCATCCATATCCAATTACTTGCCTCATCTTGCTGATCCTCCGAAAAATGTTCTTAAATCTAGCCATTCCACTCCACCTCCTCTTAGTCCCTGGTTTGTTACAGAGAAATAACTGCTGTGAAAGCCACACACTCATTATAAAACATCCGCTGTGTTATTAGAATTCCCTCTCTCTCTCCACGGTGCAGTGCCTCACACATAGCTGACACTCGGCACAGGTTGGGTGGATGGAGAAAAGACTTATATTTAGCCATCCTGCCATCAGCCTTTATCTCCTCTAAGCTATCCCCCACATGTCTCCCACAATTAGTCATAATTTTAAAAAATCAGAGGGTAACAATAATACCATCTTGCCTCACAGCCTTCATTGGTGTCCATTGAAATGATAAAATCTGTGCCTAACACAGGCTGGCACGTGAAGTGCTTTGCAGGGCTCCCCTTACCCCCAACCTCTTCCACAATTCACTCTAGAAACTAAGCTGAGCCGCAAGATTCTGTGCTGTTCCCCTACCCCCCAAATCCAAGATCATTTCCAGTACTCCTCCTGCACTCGCTCTTCTCTCTCAAATGCCCTAGATTCTCTTCGGAGGGAAAAATTCCCCCTCACCCTTAAGACCAAGGCCACCTCTGTGCCATCATTTGCTTCTCCCAGGAGGGTGCATTCCCTTGTCTTAGGTGCTAGGGCCCTCTGTGTGTAACCCCAGGACTGTGGACAGTGGCGGCCATCCCCTCTCTCAGATTTCCCAGGAAGCCCAAATGTGCTGTGCTCCTCTCCAGGCTGCCAGCACAGTGCCTGGCGGGTTGGAGGCTCCACTCAAAAGCCATCCTATATAATAAAAGCCTAATATGCTAAGTGTCTGGTCATCCAGTCATCCGTTCAACCAATCAAAGCATAATATGCTAATGATATGCTAAGGCCGCTCAACTGTTCGCCATGATGTGCACTGACCACCAGGGGGCAGACGCTTCAACCAGTAGGTTAGCTGCTGGGGTCTGACAGATCAGGACTGAGGGAGATGGGCCGGACATGCTCTGGAGCCTTCCTATGGTCCCTCCCTGGCTGGCCAACCTTCCGCATCCCTCCCCGGCCCCGATCGTGCACACAATCCGCGCTGAGGGACCCTACCTTCCCGAGTGCATGAATTTCGTGCACCAGGCCTCTAGTTTTTAATATTTTTTTTAAGAATGAAAGAAAAGAAATATATACCACAGTAGTTTTCTATCCGTTCATCCACTGATAGGCACTTAGGCTGGATTAGAAAACTGTGGTACATCTACACAATGGAATACTATGCTGCTGTAAAAAAGAAGGAGGTCTTACCATTTGCAACAGCATGGATGGTACTGGAGAGCATTGTGCTAAGCAAAATAAACCAGTCAGAGAAAGATAAACATCACATGATCTCACTCATTTGTGGAATATAATTAACATCATAAACTGATGAACAAAAATAGATACAGAGACAAAGAAGCATGGAACAGACTGTTAAACTTCAGCGAGAAGGCAGGGGAGCATTGGGGGCGGGGGCAAGAGATCAACCAAATGACTTGTATGCATGCACATAAGTATAAACAATGGACACAGACACTAGGGGGGTGAGGGCGTGTGCCAGATGGGTAGGGGGAGGGCAGGGGGAGTTCAATAGGGGAAAAAGGAGACCTATGTTCTAGTATTTATAATACTTTAAACAATAAAAAAATAAACAATAAAAAATAAATATATATCAAAGGAAAAGCAAAAAAAAGTATTATCTTTAGCACCTCCAAATAAGAGAAAGAGGTATTTACAAAAATGTTTTTGAAAAGGCTGCTTTGAAACAGCGTGAGCAAACATTTTAAACAAAAGATACATACTGTGTACTTTCAAAATAAACTCTAGATAGATGGAGGAGTGAAATATGAGAGTCAGGGAACAGCCACACAGAGCAGAATATATTTATAAGTGTTCTGAGGGATGACATCTTCCTCAACTTTGAAGCAGTGAAGAAAGGAAAATGGAAGGATTGACAGTTTGGGATTCAAACAATTTAAAGTATCTGTCCAGTGGAAGGGAAAAAAAGTCACAAAATTAAAGTAAAAGCAGCATATTGGAAACCATTTGCATGAACTATGACAAGCAAATGGTTAATCCTACTACTGCCTAAAAATTCACTCATATTAATAAGAGAAACAAATTTCTCAGGAGTAGTCTAATAATAAAACAATAAGAATTAAATCAACATGAGATTTTGCATAAAATTTGCCATAGAATTTAAATCCTCTAAACATGGAAGAGCTTTTGGGGGGCTTCACAAGAAGAGTCTTGCCCATTGGGGTGCAATTTCTCCTGGGCCTGGACCTGCAAGGGAAGAAGAAAGCAGCCGCTCTGGCCCTGACAGCTGCCTCCCTACCCATCCCCAGGGCTCAAATATCAAAAAAGCAGCTTCTACAGGCAAGGCCTTTCCCACTCTTGGACAGCAAGGATTAACTTGCAATTAAAAAGATTAATTTGGTAATGTCTGCTATGAAGCCTACAATTTACAATGGTGCCCCTGGTCATCATGTGTGGCCTGTGGGCAAGCTCTCAAATTTATCTCTAATTTCCCCTTTAAATTCCTCCTTCACAGAGCAGCCCGAATCATCTAAAAAGGCAAATGTGGCCATGTCATCCAACTCTTTCTTCTACCCTACTTTCACCCTTCCTATCTTGTCCTTAAATTTTTGGTAGAGATTTACATGTATAGCTTAAACTTCTGTTTTATTAAAACAAAACATGTATAGTCTCATCCCACGTTTCTAATCTCCATTTCTTAATAACAATGATTGTGCTACTATTTCTTGATGTTTAAATTTTAGATATTTTCAATTAATTTTGTTTCTGAAGATTAAGATTTAATTTTCTTATATTACCCACTCACACCCTCATTCCTTCTCCTTCCTCTTGCAATATAGTTATATCATAATTAGTAGTTACACAATTATCCATTATTTACATTTGTATGACCATATTGTTTACAGCTGAGCCACAGACTGTATGGAATTGCAATTCCTTTCTTGAGAAAATTTTGTTTTGTTGTGTAGGTAATAATTGCTTTGCTTTTTCACAATTTTTTTTCTGTGACTATCACTAATTCAGTCCCCAACTTTTAGAAAGAATGGTTTAAAATATCTTCCAAAGACAACTAAAGAAAAAATAAACAAGTGGGACTACATCAAATTAAAGCTTCTACACAGCAAAAGAAACCATTAACAAAATAAAAAGGCAATCTAATGAATGAAAAAACTATTGCAAACCATATATCTGATAAGGAGTTAATTTCTAAAATATATTTTAAAAAGTCCTACAACTTAATAGCAAACACAAAAAATCTGGTTTAAAAATGAGCAGAGAATCTGAATTTTTCCAAAGAAGACATACAGATGGGCAACAGGTACCTGAAAAGATGCTCAATTGTAACTAATCATCAGAGAAATGCAAATCAAAACCACAATGAGATATCACTTCACACCTGTTAGAATGGCTATTTTAAAAAAGACAAAAAATAAATAATAAGTGTTGGTAAGGATGTGGAGGTAAGGCAACCCTTGGGCACTGTTGGTGGGGATGTAAATTGGTGCAGCCACTATGGAAAACAGTATAAATGTGCTTCAAAAAGCAAAACAGAACTACCATATGACCCAGAAATTCCACTTCTGGGTATTTACTGAAAGAAACCCAAAACACTAATTCAAAAAGATGTATGCACCCTCATGCTCATTGCAGCATCATTTACAATAGCCAAGATGGAAACCTAAGTGTCCATTGATAGGTGAGTAGAAAAATAATATGTGATACACATATACATACACACACACACACACACACACACACACGGGAATATTATTCGGCCATTATATTAGGTGATGTAAGTGAGAAAAAGATAAATACCATATGATCTCACTTACTAGTATATAAGGAATCTAACAACAACAATCTCCTATATATAGAAAAAAAAATTGGTGGTTGCCAGAGGCATGGGGTGGAGGGGTGGGAGAAATGGGTCAAGAGAGTTAAAAGATACAAATTTCTAGTTACAAAATAAATACGTCATGGAGTAGTAATGTACACCATGGTGACTACAGTTAATAATACTGTATTGCATATTTGAATGCTGCTAAAAGAGTCGGTCTTAAAGTTCTCATTATAAAAAAAAATTCTGTAGCTATTATGATGACAGATTTTAACTAGACTTATTGTGGTGATCATTTTGCAATGTCGACAAATATCAAATCATTATGCCTGAAATAAATAACATGTTGTATGTCAATTATACCTCAATAAAAATATTTTTTTAAATCTTAATACAGTAAAAAACAAAGTAATTAAACAATTATATCCCCCCCACCCCCTTGGTATACATTCCTCTTATATCCTTCTATCCTCCTGTCCTAATGTGAAATGGTTGATCCCTTGGCCTACAGGTTAACCTTGAAATGTTACCCTGGACAGCCCTTCATCATCTCTCTGGGATCTGCTTTTAGTATTCTCTTGTTTGAACCCATTTCCTCATTCCTATTATCATTCTCTTTCTTATTTTACTCCCTTGTTTTACTGGAGCATATACTTGAGTAGCTTCCTGAAAACAGATGCGGAGAAGGTAAACTTGTTGAGACCCTACATAAATGTAATGTATTTACTTTCTGCTTGCTCCTGGCACAAACTATTCTATGGTTAACTCTAGAATTCTAAGTTGAAAACGCTTTTTTAAAACTTGCCTCCTAGTTTTTACTGTTGCTACTGAAATCCAATACCAACTGTATTTGAGTCACTTTTCTCTCTGAAAGCATTTAGGACTTTCTCTTCATCCATGCTGATCTGAAATTTTTAATTTACATTTCTTAATCTGGGCTTAATTTATTCCCTTTCATTCATCATGTGGATACTGGATGGGACTTTCCAATTTGAAAACTCTAGAGTTCTGGGAAATTTTCCTGTATCATTTCTTTGATGATTTTCTTCTCTCTGTTTTCTCTGTTCCCTTCTGACATTCTTATTAGTTGATGTTGAACCTGCTGGACTGACCTAATTCTTTTCAAGTCTTTTCTCTCCTATTTTTTAATTTTTTCTGTCTTCCAGAAGACTTCCTCAATGCTGTCTTTCAACCTTTTATTACATTATTTCTTTCTATCTCATTTATAACTAACAAGATTTGTTTTTTATTCTCTGATTATTACTTTAACATAGCACTTGACTCTTGTTTTGCAAATAAAACACATTTCTATGTCATGACATGTTATCTCTATGTCATGAGTTATAAAGTTTGTAGTCTCTGTTTCCTCCAAATATGCTTTCTATTTTTGCTGTTGCTAAGGCCTTTCATAACAGAGACTCTCCTGAGATGTCTAGGGATCCTCGCTCTCATTTCTTATTTTAGATTAAAACAGTATGAATAGTTGGATGGAGCTTTACAACAGGCATAACTTACTAATAGTTCATGAGCAGAACCCAAACATTTTGGGAGTGTACCCCCAACTCTCATATCTATTGACCTTTTTCTTAAGCTAGATGGTTTCCTCAGAGTAATTTCTTCAAATACTTGACTGTGAAGTTATAAAAGCCTTGAGGGGTAATGAGGTTGAGAGTGCTTCCATTTAGTATGCAGCCTTATCCTCTGACCTAGGTTACACCTTATGAACTAAAGCCCAGAGTTCACCTTCTCCAGAGAGGAATCCTCTCATATTCCACTGGGTAGAAAAGAATAGACCAGTGATGGTGAACCTTTTGAGCTCGGTGTGTCAGCATTTTGAAAAACCCTAACTTAACTCTGGTGCCGTGTCACATATAGAAATTATTTTATCTTTGCAACCATATTAAAACAAAGATTTATATTTTTGATATTTATTTTATATATTTAAATGCCATTTAACAAAGAAAAATCAACCAAAAAAATGAGTTCGCGTGTCACCTCTGACACGCGTGACATAGGTTTGCCATCACTGGAATAGACTCTGGTTGTGCAGAGTTGGAGAAAGGATCCAAAGATCCAACTGCAATCCTTCTACTCAAATCTACCTCCCAGCCATCAGAAGTACCCAGAACTTCCCATTTCAGGGTCTCTGGCATCCTGAGGTATGATTAGGCTACATTCTTCTGCTCTTACCACCACTCTCCACCATATGCAGGCAGTTGGGTCTCAGCCTCATCCAGTTTGCTGTCAGTTACCTTTCATCCATCCTCTTGCCATCTTCTAAAACTTTGTAGGTGACTCTTCCCCACTGTCACTGTCTCTCTAGTTGTCCCTTAGACTAGGTTGCCATCTTCTCTAGTCTTTTACTTAGTGAAATTCCAGGAGTGACCAGAAATAAGTGGCATGCTCAAGCCACCATGCTAGGCTACAGAGCACTATGGACCTATACATTCTTCCCTGAGTACACCATTTTTTTTATTTGCACCCCTAACTCTGTTCCCCTGCCTGGTCTGCCCTTAACCGTCTCCCTTCTTCAATTTTCCAACCTTTATTGGTCCTTCAAAATTAAGCTCAGGCACCATCTTGAGCAGGAATATTTCCCATATACTCCCTGCACATGTTATGTATATCTCTGGCCTGATACACACCATACAGACCATATTGTGCTGAATTAATCTGCCCGCACATCTGTCTCCCTCCCTAGACAAATAGTAAGTAGGCAAGAACTGTGTCTTATCCAATGTCCTGCCTCTATCTAGTGTGGGGAAAAACATCTGGCACATAATAGGTGCTCACTAATATTTGTTCAACTGACCCATTTCCAGTAGCTTCATGTTGGGAGCATTTTCATTCTCATAGGAGTGAAAAGAATAGGACTCTGTTTATTTGCCAACGTCCAAATAAGGAAGGCTAATCAGAGAGTACCAGAAAATGAAAACAGCCAGATGTTTTTAAAAGCAAAAGTCCAGGAATACAAAACAGTTTCCAACAGAGGTGATGTATATTTTTCCTAGCGATTCAAATGAATATATGCTTATTAGGCAGGGAGAGAGAGTTAACAGGTTCCATGGTGAATCCTGCAATTTTAAATCCATTTAAGATAATTTTCTTTATCTCAAATCTATTTTTCTCAGTAACCAGGATACTTAACTGATTTGTAGAAAACTCATTTGAAAAAGAAATAATCTGCTCTAAACAAGGGCACACTCTGAATAGAAAAAGAAAGACACTACAAACCTAACAGGAAACGAAAAATCTTTTTGAGAGGCCAAGGCGGACTCCTGCTTAGAAAATAGGTTTTCCCTCCAGCATCTTGATTCTATGAGCAATTTCTTTTTTTCTATTTCACCCGGAGAAAACAAATAATTCTTAAATCTGAGGGCATAGAAAAAAGAACTTTCATAAGACAATCAAGATGCCAAAGAAACTGTTTAAATGGTAAGAATCTCAGACAAAAGAGTAGAAACAGCCATGGATGTACTTTCTTACCTATCAGCTTGGCAAAGCATCTTTTAAATGGCAGCACCCAGTTTTGGAATGGTCAATTAAAATTCTAAAAGGAGTAGAGGTTGCTGTAAACTTTTGGGAGGGAAATGTCACAATATGTGTCTAGAGCCTCCAAAAATATTCCTACAATGTGATCTAAGGATTATACTTTTAGAAATATGAATTAAAAAAATAAATATCTAATCAATACACATAAAAACTTGAATGGGAAGCTAGTCATCGAAGTGTTATTTATAATAATGAAAAATCAAAGTCCCAAACAATGGAAATAATTATCATTGCTAGTAACATCAGAAAATGCTCATGAAATAACGTTAAATGAAAAAAAAGAGGTAAAACAATATATCATATTCTCATAATCTGCAGAGAAAACAGACTTTACCAGTTGCTATCTCTAGGTAATGAGATCATGGTGATTTCTGATTTTTATTGAAAACTTTTTGTATTACAGACCTTTCTATACGTTTCTGGGTTGCTTTTATACAAACCAAATGTTTTATTTAGCTAATATTTCATAATCAACAGTACTCAGTTTATTGGTTGTGGAGGAGACTGAGATAAAAGCTCCCTCACGAGTTACAAATGACATCAGAAAATGTCACAGACTGGGGTCTTCGTCCACCCATAGGATCAAGGGATCTCCTCTGAATGACTGAACCAGAACTTACTTGGTGGGACGATAATCCGGAATGGAACGATCCAGCGAGATTTTTTCACTGAGGTAGGAATTGTAGCCATACTTCTCATGGGGTCCCTTGGCTTTTTCCTCTTCAGCTGGGGAAAGGGTAGCAGGAAGGCCCCCTTTGCCCCGCCCACCATAACCTTCAATGAGCCCAAGGGATTTGGATAAGCCTAGAAAAAGGAGGGGGAAAAAGAATTATTTGAAAACCACTATATCGTGATATGTCACTCAAGCTCAGATGCAGCTTCAATGGCAATTTTAACATTACCTGTCATGGAAAGAATTATGTTCTCACTTGATCAGTCTTGGGAATATGCTCTGAGCACATCTATACTGAGAACTGAGAGGAGGGGCAAGGCAAAGGTGAGTTGTGGGTTTAGGTCTTGTTACCTAAACCCTCTCCCTTTTTGAGAACTGGGGTCTATAAAAGAGACTGCCCGGAGTGGTAACTGAGGGGGATACAAGAAATGGGACAGAACGGGGGCTATTATTCATGCCTGTTTTCCTCTCTCCAAGGGGCTCTTACAACAAGGCTAGCAAGGCCCAGAGACACCCCATATAACACTAGATAAGAAGAGCTGGTAACAGGAAACTGCAAAAATGCAGGTGTTTTTACTTCATTTGAACAAAGAACGATATACAGATTGCTTTTATCGTGAGTTTAAAGAGTGTAACAGCCTGACACGGTTCTTTACTTAAAGGTTTTATTTAAATTTCATCTAAATGGCAAAGGAAATACAAAATGCTTGAGAATAAATTACAGCAGGAAAAAACCCATAAGGGTGATAACTGTGCCAAGTAGAGTAGGAGGCCCCGGCAACAAGCCTCACTGAGCAACTGCAAGTTCCCGGATGGTGGCGGCTTTACAACTATTGTCCCATCACACGATGAACATCTTCATGGGCAATTTTTAAATCCTAGAGCTATGGGAGGTTTTACTACTCAGCTACTTGGCCATTTCAAATGCCCAAGCTACTCAGTACACACACACACACACATACACACACACACACACACACACACACACTACACACACACGCACACACACACACATGCAGAACTATATCCACAAAAGTCTCACTGCTGCCACTGGTAGGAAAAACATGGACTAGGGTTGTAGATGGTTCCCTCAGCCTTCACAGTGGGCGGCCCACTTAGCCTAGGAGGATGCAACCTTTAAGGAATTCCATGCAAATCACAGACCCACAGGTCTGTTCCAGTCACATGGCCCTCTATCACATAATGGCAAGACTTGTATTCATTCCCTTTTCTGCTTTTCTAAAAACAGGTATTTATTTTCTGTAATACCAAGATTAAAAGGCAAAGGTTGAATGAATATCTCAGAGTTGAACTTAGTTGAAAATCATTTTTCTGCCTGAGAATCATCTCCACTGTTCTGTGGGAACCCTGACATCTTTCCTGCCTGCCACCATCCCAATACAGGCGCCAGCAACTGAGAATTTGATTACTGCAGCACCTCCTACCAGCTTCCTGGTCTTTAATCTCTCCTTCCACATTAATGTGCAATTCCAATGACATCACCTTCACCATGCTCAAAAAATCTACAAGAACTCTATCCATGTCGAGTATAAACACCTGAGTTGGGTTTTAAAATGACATTGTTAGGGGGATGTAGAATGGTGCAGGTACTTTGAAAAATAGTTTGACAGTTTCTCAAAATGCTAAATATACTTATCCTATGATTCAGCAAGTCCATTCCTAGGTATATGTCCCAAAGAAATGAAAATATATGCCTACACAAAAACTCGTACACGTATGTTCAAAGCAGCAGAATTCATATAACTAAATGTCCATTAACTGAAGAATGGATACATAAAATGTGGTATATCCATACTGCGGAAGCCACCACTTGCTGATACTGTCACGAGAGTGCACCAAGGAACGTGGAAGGCCGATGGGCCTTGGGCGTTAGCAGGGCTGAAGCTAAGCACAGATTGTTCGTGTTGAGATAGAGGTGGCTCAAGGCAATTCCCTAACCCCGTGGTCGGCAAACTGCGGCTCGCGAGCCACATGCGGCTCTTTGTCCCCTTGAGTGTGGCTCTTCCTAAGCCTTAGGAGTACCCTAATTAAGTTAATAACAATGTACCTACCTATATAGTTTAAGTTTAAAAAATTTGGCTCTCAAAAGAAATTTCAATCGTTGTACTGTTGATATTTGGCTCTGTTGACTAATGACTTTGCCAACCACTGCCCTAGCCTGATAATCCTTTTACTGTTTACCAAACTTTACCTTTGATACGCCTGTATGCATTGCTAAAGGGCAAAGATGTATTCAAGTAAATAAATAGCAGACCAGGCCAGAAGTCGGTGTGCCTCTTCAAGAAAGAGGCTCCACCTGGCCCCCAATGCCTTCTAATTTCATATTTCTTGTATAGTATTTTCATTTGTGTGTCGGCTCCTCTTTCAGATCCTGAACCCTGCCGCGAAGGTTGCAGCACCATACAATGAGATATTACTCGGCAATACGAAAGAATGAAAGAGTGATATATGCTACAACATGGATGAACCTTAAAAACATTATGCCAAATAAACAAAGCTAGTCAGCAAATGTCACACACTGTATGATCACATTTACATGAAATGTACAGAATATGCAAATCTGTAGAGGCACAACGTAGATTAATATATGCTTAGGGCTGAGGGGATTAGGGGAGGAAATGGGGAGTGACTACTAACACATATGGGGTGGCTTTCAGTGATGGAAATGTTCTGAAGTTAGATTGTGGTGATGTTTGGCCAAATTTGTTTGGCCATACTAAAACTCACTACATTGTACACTTTAAGTGGATGGATGAGATGCTATGCGAAAATTTTCAATAAAGCTATAAAAAACTGACTTTGATAGATATTTCTGTTTCCAGCAAGAAGGAAGGCTAAAGCAACATAAAAAGTTTCCAGTAAAGCACCTAGAAATGCTGAATAAAAGACTTTTAAGCCCAGCAGGTGTGGCTCAGTGGTTGAGCATCAACCTACGAACCAGGAGGTCACGGTTTGAATCCCAGTCAGGGCACATGTCCGGGTTGCGGGCTTGATCCCCTGAGTGGGGCGTGCAGAAGGCAGGATTATCTCTCATCATTGATGTTTCTATCTCTCTCTCCCTCTCCCTTCCTCTCCAAAAGCAATAAAAATATATTTTTTAGAAACTTTAAAGATATTTTAAATACATAGCAGAGCTTGCAAGAAAGAAAGGGAAACTTCCAGAGGTAAGTTAAAATCTGAGTTGAGACTGTACTTGCTGAGGTGGGATGAAGGATGGATTTTGCGTTAACAAAAGGCTGGAGTAATAGGGCTTATACATGCACAAGACATGAGACTTTTTTATACCTTAAATGTTTCATACGAATTTTTAATTATGAAGGTAAAGGTTCCCATTTACCCAAAACCTGGTTTGGGAACCATTCTGGATATAGGGTCTTTGTATATGTAATCAAATTAAGATTACTGGTGTCCTTATAAGAAGAGAAAAAGAGATAGAAACAGTGACACAGAAGAAAGAAAACCATTTTATGACAGAGGCAGAAATTGGATGATGCCGTTGTAAGTCAAGGAATGCCAAGCTCTTTCAACAACTCCCAGAAGCTAGAAGAGGCTTGGAAAGTTCTTTCCTGGAACCTTCAGAGGGAGCATGGCCTGGCCAACACCTTGATTTTTATTTTCTAGCCTCCAAAACTGTGAGACAATATATTTCTATTATTTTTAGCCACCAAGATTGTGAGGAATTGTTATAGAACTACATAAAACTAATACAATCTATATCTCTATATCTCACTATCTCTCTATCTATATCTATATCTATATCTATATCTATATCTATATCTATATGCCTAAGCGACCATTACAACCGGTCCATCAAATGACTGGTTGACTGGTCGCTATGATGTGCACTGACCACCAGTGGGCAGACACTCAACACAGGAGCTGCCCCCTGGTGGTCAGTGCGCTCCCACAGCCAAACTCCCTTGGTCGACCAACCTCCCCCAGTCCCTCCCCCACCACCACCCCCCACCTGGACTGGGCAAGACAGCCCCGATCAGCCCCGATCGCCAGCCAGGCCAAGGGAACCCACCTGTGCACGAATTTATGCACCGGGCCTCTAATGAATATCATAAAAAGGAAAAAAAAAAGTGCAAATTGATAGAGCAAATATATACCAAGCAAATACTTATCAAAAGGAAGGTGGGGTGGCTCTTTTAATATCAGATAAAACAGGATTTAGGGCAAACAGCCTTATGGGGGATAAATAAAGTCATTACATAATGGTAAAGTAACAATCTCCCAGGAAGCTAGAAAGAATTATAAACTATCGTGTGCCTAGCAACATAGCTTCAAGTTACATATGGAAAAATCTGACCACATTACAAGGAAAAGTCAACAAAAGCACAATCATTGTGAGAAATATTAATACATATCTGAGTATTCAACAGATGAGAAGGGCAAAAATTTAGCAAAAATACAGAGGAACTGAACAAAATTGACAAGCTTGATCTAATGGACCCTGCACCCGGCTTCTTAATAAGTACATGTTCCCTACAAGGGCATATGGGACATTTAAACAACTGACAGGCTACAGAAAAGTCTCACCCTCTCTTACAGACAATCTCTGAACATAAAGCAATTAAAAAAAAACAGAAACCACTAATAAAAATACCACAAAGAACTCACACATTTCAGTAATTTTAAAAAGTCTTCTAAAACATTCATGGGTCAAATAATTAATCATAGTGTCATTAGGGTGAAACTGACAGAACTTTTAGGATAGTGTTAAAATAATACTTGGAAGAAACTATGTAAATGCATATATTGGTGGAAGGGAGGAAAGATGGATAATTAATGAGGTAAGCATCTAACCCAAGGAGTTATTAAAAGAAGAGAGAAAACCCAAAGAGAGCAATAATAAACAAAAGAACAAAAATGAATGACATACACACACAAAAAAGACAGCAAGATAGGAAGGAAGGAGTAAGAGGGAAGGAGGGAGAGAGGAAAGAAAAAGAGAGAGAGACACAGTGCCTAGGGCCCCCAATATTTTGGGGGGCCCAGGAACATGTTTAAATTTCTTTTAAAATCATAATATTGCAGTTACATAATATAATTTATAATATTTTTATGGAGGAAGAAGGCCATGGCGACTAAAGATCCTAGGGCCCACAAAGTTATTATGCAACTCTAGCTCTCTCGTATTTAGAATTTTATCCATATATAACAAGGTGCCTAAAACAAGTAACAAGATGTGAGGCATGATTTAGGAATTTTACCTGGAAAGTGGATAGTGCCAGGACAGGCCGGCACTAACAGTAATGAAAAGTACTGTTTATTGAGTATCTACTATGTGCTGGGCACTCTGCTAAACACTTTACATAAACTCTATCATTGTCTCATCTAATCTGCTGACAACCTCATGAGGAAGGTATTACAATCATCTCTATTTTCCAAATGACACTGAGCCTGAGAATGTAGTGACCTTGTTAAGGTTCCACGGCTGGCAAAGGAGGATAGACCT
Organism: Myotis yumanensis; assembly: GCF_028538775.1. NCBI lineage: Eukaryota > Metazoa > Chordata > Mammalia > Chiroptera > Vespertilionidae > Myotis > Myotis yumanensis. The sequence goes on along the minus strand of NW_027223755.1, from coordinate 85,822,973 downwards.
CGGTTCTGGATATAGTTGGAGATATAAAGGAGGATAGACCTGAGCTTGGTGACAGATAAGGAGACCAGATCCAGAGCGCTTGCAGCAGCCCAGACAGGGATGGGAGGGGTCCCCTTTAAGGAAGTGGTGGTGATCAAAAGGAGAGGTGAGATTTGAGAAATATTTAAGAGATACCATCACAAGGCAGGAGACAGAGAAGTGTAAGGATGAGAGAGTGGAAAGAAGGGAATGAGCCTGGAGTTTCCAGAGGTAGGAGTGGGTGGTGAACCCAATCACAAGGATGGGCATACAGAATAAGTTTGAGAAGAGGAGTTCCATTCTCTGCGTTTGGTATATGGGGCAACCGTGGGACATTCACATAGGATCAGATGCTCAGTGGAATACATGAGAATGGAAGTTCAGATGGCAGAGGAGGCCCGAGATTTGGACCTGGCGCCATGGGCATGGAGGGGGCGGTAGCCATGATAAAGGGCGGGGGGAATGCTGAGCAGCAAGAAGGAGAAAGACAGACATCACTCAGGAAGTGTTCTCTGACCACGCTCCTCATGCACACTTGGACCAAATCTAGGGTAGGAATCGCATACTTCGAAGCGCATTTCTTCTCTGCTCTATATGCATGTTCTGTCGTCAAAGCTTCATTGGAAGCTCAAGACTTCAAGGAACTGAAGAAATTAAAGAATTTCTTAAAGAATTACAGAAACGTCTCAATACGGATCAAGTGGTTAAGCTTCCTGCTTATCTTCATAAACCCATTTGACCCCTCTCTCTCCACCCAGTGATGGGGATTGTTTAGGCTTTCGTTGTTTTCAATGCTTTTATATCCATTTTTCTATTAGACATGCATGGTAGATATGACCATGATCACTTTAGAGATGAGGAAATGGAGGCTCAGAGGATGGATGAATTATTTAACCATCCAAAAGTAATGGAGACAGAATGCAATGTTCCTTCCAACCTTCAACACACACACACACACACACACACACACACACACACTATATCCAGGAAATTCTGTAGGAAAAAAGAACCCAGCTTTAAAAACATGATGATGAATGGTAAATAAATGATCATAAGTTCAGAAAATTATATAATTATTACCTGACATATATGTGATTCAAACGATCTGTGAACTATCCTATATAATAAAAGGGTAATATGCAAATTGACTCTAAGGCAGAAAGACCAGAACGACTGCTTGACCAGTCACTATGAGGTGCACTGACCACCTCTTGGTCCCTTTTCCTGGCCGGCAGGCTCCGATCGCCCAATGGCGAACAGGGAACTGGGGGGTGGGTGGTGGGGGACATGAGTAGTGCCAGGCCAAGGCCCCTGCCCCGCTGGTTGTCCCACACACAGAGGGCAACCCGAGGCGGGGATGGGGCCAGCAAGTGGGCGGGAACGGCCAACCTCTTGGTCCCTTCCCCCAGCCGTCAGGCTCCAATTGCCCAATGGCAAACAGGGAACCAGGGATGGGTGGCGGCAGGGGGCGGGTCCAGCTGCAGGCAGTCAGGGAAGATGGCCCTGATGGCAGGCCAAGCCTAGGGACCGTACCTGTGCACGAATTTTGTGCCCTGGGCCTCTAGTTGCATAATAATAATAAAAAAAAAAAAAGATGAAGAGACCAGACCACTGACAATGGGTTTTTCTCCTTGTTTTATGTACTTCTATTCATTCACCCTGGGTTTCCCTTTTCCTTCCCCAGTACCTGCTGCCTTTGCTCACAAGCCACAGACAGCCTTCTGTGGTTTTCCTGCCAGCATGGAGCCCAGGAGCCCAGGAGCCAAGGAGGAAACAATTGGAATAGGGCAGATTGGCCTTCAACTTAACTCAGCGGTTTCAGCAGAAAACATCTGATTCTTCCTCTTATTTCATCCGTGTGGTTTTTGGCACGTCTTTTTCTTCCCTTGATATAATAGCACTTCTTTTGTCCAGTCTAAAGAGACAACTTCCAATCCCAACTCATTAAATGCCACCTCAGAGCTAAAATGCATCTCAGTTGAGCTTGCCCAGTACGCTTCCAGCAGCAGCCTTTGCAGTGCAGGCCAGGAGGCCGGAGAGGGGATTTGTTATAAGTGGCATAGGAATAAAGACTAGGAATGCTTGCTTCCCACCAAGGACACACAGGGAATGATGGTTCCCAGTGAGATGCTTTTCCCCTTCCTGTGTCATTATTTCCTCCACTATGAAAGGCACCCACTTAGCAGCCGCAAAAAGATCACTCCTCACAGTGCAATGTGACAACTATGAATTATGTGTTTTGTGGTCTACGTGTTCCCATTTTCCCCCCAATTTAATCTGCCAGAAAGGTTCAACAAAGCAGCAAAAATTTTTACTGGCATTTTAATGTGTTTACTTAGCGGGTCCAAGAAACTGCTGGCAAAGATACATAAGAATTCAAGTTTGCCAGCGGGGCTCACTTCACTGGGAGCAGGTTCGGATGACTCCTGAACCAGGGAACCTTCTCTTCTGAAAGCACCCTTCACTCTTTGGCCAGAAGCTGTTGCAGCCGCTGCAGACCACATGAACTTGTAGGCATGGAAGTCGTATTTGGCAAAGGGAAGAAGCAGCAGCAACGAGGGAAAGAGGGAAGAGAATGAGGTAGCTGCCTGGCACCAGGCTTGGGAGGACTCCTGATTCCCTCTTCCACATCAGGCACTGCCTCCTGAGTTATTTTAGCTGAAGGCTGCAGAGCCGAGGGGTGTTATTGGACAGGAAGCTGAGGATAAAAGGAAGAAGAGCAAATTGAGGTCAGTTGTCCCATAGCACCTACACTGAGTATCCTTCATGTTTCTCTCCTTACCCACTCCACCTTTTTCCCCGCTGCACACCCCAGGAGAGAGACCTGTGTAGATAGCATCAAGGTTCCCTTGCTTTGGGCTGGGTTCAACCAACAGGTAACACCTTAAGGAGACTGATGGATAGAAAGAGAGAGAGGTCAGGGTGTTTATTCCCCCAGCTCCCTCCAGGCTGGGCAGTGGTATGGCAGAGGCTGCATTCTTCCTCACCCAGCTGCAATCAGGCGGCCCTCCCCCAGGGTCAACCCAGGGTCACAGCTAAGCCCATGTTATGCCACCTGTTCCCTCCTCTGCCTCCTTCAGCCCTTCCTGCCTCCTCTGTTGCCAGCCCTAAAGAAATTCACCATTCTTTGTCGTTCCTTGTTGATTTCCCTGAACTCTGCCCCAAACCGTTGTAAATGTTTTGCTAAACCTCTTCACTCACCCCTCTGAGTGTGCCATCTGTTTCCTGCAGGATCCTGACAGAGACAACATCTTCCCGAGCCCCGTGGGAAGACTTCTCGGTATTCTCCTTATGGGCACGGATGTGGTCACCCGGTGCCTGACACATTAAAACTATTGAGTATATGGATGACAAGAGATAAAATCTGGAGATTGAATTTGGGACCATTTGTTACAAAATGAGGTCGAGAAAGAAAATTAAAAATCCAAGAGAGAAAAAAATCTACTAGGAGAAAAGAGGACATATTCTAGCATATTTATATTCAAAAAGAAGAAGAATGTCTGCACTGATGAATGTCACAGACAAAGCAAGCCTGGCCAAGGCCATCTGACCTGGCAGTGGAACGGGCCCCTGTGACCCTGGGGATGGCCACGTCAGTGAAGCAGGTGCTTCCAGGGCGCTGAAAGGGCAGGGTGCCTGGGGCTGTGGCATGCAGAGGCTCACGTGCTAACAGTGTTTTGTATCCCAGCCATAACCAACCAGAATACAGAATGTAAAATATACATAACTTGAACCATAGAAAGAAAATTATAAAATTTTACTAAGTCGCCGAACCGGTTTGGCTCAGTGGATAGAGCGTCGGCCTGCGGACTGAAGGGTCCCAGGTTCGATTCCGGTCAAGAGCATGTACCTTGGTTGCGGGCCCATCCCCAGTGGGGAGCGTGCAGGAGGCAGCTGATTGATCTCTCTCATCGATGTTTCTAGCTCTCTATCCCTCTCCCTTCTTCTCTATAAAAAAATCAATAAAATATTAAAAAAAAAATTTTACTAAGTGGAATATATATATATATATATACATATATATACACATACATACATATATACATATATATATATATATATATATATATAAAAATTGGCAGTGAAAGAGATGTTTCTGAATGAAAAGAGGCAGTTATGATGATACAAAATTAAGCCCTCACTTAATGTCAGAGATAGGTTCTGTGTCTTTAAGGGAAACCACGTATAACAAAACCAATTTGACCACAGGCTAATTGAAATAAACAAGAGTTCATTTCCTATGACATTTCATCAACCTTTTAACAAAATGACATTAAACAAAATAATGTTATGTATGGGCTTAATGTAATTCCAAATGGGATTTTTTTTAACATAAGAACAGGTTCTAAAATTAACCAACACAAACACAGAGATAATAAAATGTAGACATTTTTTGTAAAAGAATAAAAATGGGGAGTTGCCCTATCCCATATTAGGTTAGGACATAAAGCAACTAATAAAGTGGCATGGTGATAAAGAGATGATTTTACATATACGCTGGGAGGTGAAGCTCTAAATTTTTTTTTCTCAAATAGTCATGTAACTTTACAAACCTTAAATAACAAAAAGAACCTCCACTTTCAAAATTTTAGAAATTCCTTTCCAGCACAGTCGAGTCCACACCTAATCTCTGCACAACATCTCATGTGGATGATGGAGCAGCTCTGTCCCATGGGGTCTGGGGACTGGAGGTGCACATGCTTGACACCCGCTCAGCAAGAGTCAATCATGCTGCCCACATCGGCCTTCTGTTGGGCCCAAGCTCCGAAGGGACCATAGTGGTGGCAAAAGTAAAGAGCGAAGGTTCTAAATCAACTCCGAGCTGCCTTCCCACCTCCCTTCATACAACATAATAAGTCTTCCCAGGGTCACAGTGTAGCCGCATTATTCTTTCAGAAATAAGGATGGTATTCACAACAAACACATACTCCGGAAGAGGTAGAGATGCACCAAATGCAACCTGGGGCCACCTTGTCTACTCAGGAAGCTCCCCATCATCTCAGCATCTCAGCAGCCACAGCCCAGCATGGGGAAACCACACACACACACACACACACACACACACAGCCAGAGAGTCCGTCATGTCACGCAGCTGTCTTCAGGTGAACGAGCATATGTCAGCTGGTCTCTGCAGGGAGCCCCGACTGCTCCTGAAGGCCCGAGTCCCAGGGACATCCCACGATGCTAAAGCATGTGGAAGTTGATGACAGGTATGGACAACCGGGACATCGCAGCCATAAGCTTCATAGTGAGCAATAATTCCAGGTTTATTCTTGGCCAACCTCCAGGTCTGCCTTTCCGAGGAAGCCAGCCTGATAATAGAGATAAATAGGACATCTGAGAAATGCTTGAAGAGGGGCCATGAAGGGACTTACCCTATTGGCTAGTAAAACATAGCGAAAAGCTCTAATAATGAAGATAGTGAGCTAATGGAACAGGAAACGACAGGCAGATCGATGGGACAGAAAAGCTAGCCCACAAATATTGCTGGAAGAGGGAGAGGAGAGCACCATTTTGGATACAAGTGTTAGTGATAATTAAACTGACAAATGTCCACTAAATACAAAGCCCTATCTAAGCACTTTCTTTATCATATATATCATATGTACAATATCTACATTAAACATATATGTTAACTGTATGTATTTGTGCTGAATATACATATTTTAATTCATATCTGCCACCACCCAGATTCAAACTCAACTCATCTTTTTCTTAAGTTACTGCAGTTGACTGCTAACATTATCTTCACAGTGAGCTTTCTCACATGCAGATCTGGTGGCTGCTTTAAGTTCATTCGTGCATTCCTGCTGCCTATGGAAGAGAAATTCTGTAATATGCAAAGTTGCTCATTGGTGGACTCTTGGCCCAGCCTCAGCCTCCACCTCTCCCTCTGCAGCATCCTCTGCTTTAGAGACCCCACTCCCTTCTGATGCTTCTCAAGCCACTGCCCCTCGGTGCAGCTGCCAGCCATCCTTTGTACTCACCACAACCCTGCAAACCCCTCTGAACATGACTCTACCCAGAAAGTCAGGTGCTGCTCCTGGGTGGGAATCTCAGCCTCAGCATCCCGCCGAGACTGCTCACTCACAGGAGCACAGGCCTCTGCGAACAGGAAGACATCTTTGTGTTTTATACGTGCTCTGGCACACAGTAAGCACCTCATCCATGTTGTACCATGAATGCATGGCCGAATGAGCAAAGTGTGTGAATAAATAGAGTGTACTGCTAGCTGGGATGGCAAAATATATTACCATGTTCCCGTGTTGACACAGAAATCTCCTAGAGACATCCAAGATGGATAAAGCGTTGCTTCATGAACTCAGGTCAAATCCTTATTGATTCTCCATTTCGTATATTAGCACATGATCTTGACATTTGTTGACATCTACATTAGGATGATTTTGACATTCTCTGTCCTTCTATTCTCAGTGTTTCCAGACGTGATGTCCAAAGGTTATGTTAGTCTTAATACTCTGAATGAAGCCATCAGAGTTCCACTGGGTGAAAGAGAACAGAGTAAAGTGTTCCCTAAGTCTAAGACCAATAGTACACCTGGGTCCAGCTTAGGATCCTGAGCTGGAAGAAAGAAGAGGTCAGCTGGCTGGGCCTCTGGGATCCAAGGCTGGAATTCCAGAGAGAGGGCCACCCAGCTTGTGCTGTATTCCTCCAAGAAAAAAGAACTCACCACCTTGCAGAGCAGGACATTCCTGATTTACAGCTCACATAGATAAAATTTCAAAAATGTATTGCTCAGTTTCTTTTACACAGCAATCTTACTGCTCTTGTCTATATCTATTGTGCATATAATTATATTTTTGTGTAATTTTAAATTTTTATAAGACATTATCATGACCTTTTTCTCATATCTTCTTATTTCCAGGCTAGACATATCCGCTCTTTCAACCATCTTTATATGATCATGTTTTTAAATTTTCCATGATGTCTTAGTCTCTTAGGCTTTAATAACAAAATACCACAGATAGTGGTTTAAACAACAGATTTCTATTTCTCACAGTTCTGGAGGCTGGGAAGTCCAAAAACAAGGAGCTGGCAGATTTGATTCTTGGTGAGGGCCCTCCTCCTGAGTTGTAGACAGCTGCCTTCTAACTGTGTCTTCACATGGTGGAGAGAGAGCAAGTTTTGGTGTCTCTTCCTCCTTTTATGAGGGCACTAATCCCATCATGGGCCCCATCCTCGTGACCTCATCCAAACCTAATCACCTCCCAAAGGCTCCCACCTCCTAATACTATCACAATGGTGAGTAGGGCTGCAACACGTGAATTTGCGGGGGGAACACAAGCATTTAGTTCATAACACATGGCCATTCACTGTAGAATTCTGTCCTAGAAGACAACATGATGACTAATGATCTCTGAATGTGTGTTCCCCCCGGAGCCAAAAATACTGGAAGTACCCTTTTGCCCATTAACCAAACTGTTCATGCAGCATTTGCAGTTCCCAGAGATATGAATCATCGTTATGTGCTTGAAGTGCCTTTGGAACAAACTGTCCATAAATTTTCAAATTGCAGATTTATTCAAAATGGCATGCCTGATATTATTAATGTTATACTTCCTGGAGTTTTTCTACAAAGATTTTTTAATTTGCTCCTCATAGGAGCCCCAGCCACCTTTAGTAAAAGCGAAAAGGAAGCCCAACAAAGACAAAGAATGTTCCTAAGGTCACTGAAGACCGTCAGAGGTGGATTTAGAACCTGGGTCAGTATTTCAGGTCGCCAAGCATGTGGCTTCAGAAAATGCTCTCTTAGATTTCATGCCTCTGTGACACAGAAGGTCAAAAAGGCCACTCTCAGGGCCAAAATAACAGTGGCACACACACACCCCTGTGCAGCGGTGATCAACACAGAGCCCAGGCTGGCCCCATTCTGGTTGATGCATACACCTGAGAATGGGGGTGAAAAGAGTATTTCTAATAAAACAAAGAGTTTGGCAATCATCAGGGTGGCTTGGAGCAGACGGATGAGCGATGCCGGCTGCACAGGTTAATTGTGTCACTTAGCCCCGCATCATTTATAAAACCACACACGGGTTAAAAGCTGACCTAGAGCCAGGTGGGAAATGTGCTGAATGGAAGGAAACCCCTGCCACGACCTAGGGAATGTGCCGGACACTGCAGACCAGCCACGGCCACATCCTCTCAGCACCTGCCGGGCCCAGCAGCTTTCAGAGGAAATTTCCACTCAGCCCTTCTCATGCCCCAAACCCTCCTTCTAGGATTTTATGCCTAATGGAGGGGTTGGTTAATGAGAGGGGTTAAAGAGGAGGGAGAGAGGCAACACTAACCTTCACCAAATTCTGCAAAAAGCATGTGATTTTTAATATCACAGGACCTGCAGATTTAGAGTGACAACAACCAGGTCATGTCATAGAGGGTAAATTATGAAAGCAGAAGCGAGATAAGAAAGAGTAAGAAAAAAACAAAAATGAACCATTGTCAGAAAATGTTGATACCACCCTTTTAGTCCCCCAGGTCCTCAATACCACCTTCCTTCCTTCCATACACACACCTACCATCATAGCCCATGACCATTCCTAATTAATTATTAGAACCTGGAAACAATAAAATACCTACTCTCAAAGAGCTATTCAGAAGCTCCAAACATCTAAAAAAAAAAAAAAAACAAATATCCAGATCCTCCCTAAAACTCCCTGTTGACAAGATCCCATTATTTCTAAGTAAATTTCCTGCTTTAAGCTCTTCTCCAAGGGGCTACATGAGATTTCTGTTCAGTAAGTATATACTTTCTGCCTCCCCATCCCTAGAAAGAGTACACATTCCCACTCGATGGATGCTGGTCCTGACCATTTTGTGGGCAGTGTTCCTTTCCACCCTTCACTTCAGGCTTGGCCAGGAGATTGGCTTTGGCTAACAAGATGCTAGTGGCCATGACACGAGCAGAGGCTTGAAATGTGCTTGCACCGTTGGTCTAGGCCTCGCCATCCTAGCACCATCATGACAACGTGCTTTGGGTGACCCACTGGTCCAATGAGGATGAGAGACACAGCTGGAGCCAACCCACAGCTCAGAACCAAGCCCAGCCAAGCTCAGCCCAGATCAGTTCATCTGAAGACACATGAGAGGAAGAGGAGTTTCAATAATAGCCTCCTTTTACAAGTTTGAGCTGAACAATGAAGAATGTTGGCCATTGTTGCCATTTGTTAAGATGGAGAAATGGGAGAGGAAAAGATTTTGAATGCAAGTAGGTGTGACACAGAACCAAGAGTTTGGTTGGGACAATTACATTGAAGATGCCCATGAGACATCCAAATGGATATGTCAAGCACATCATATGGGATGAGGTCAGGCTTGGATATATAAATTGGAATTCACTAGTGTCTAAAGGAATTTACAAACATATTTCTTGAGGAGTCACCCAGGCAACAGAGATACACAGAGGAAAAGGAAGCCTGAACATTGAGGCCTGGGCACCCCAACAAGAAGGGGGGGCCAGAAGGAAAGGAGCCAAGAAAAGAAAACTGAGAGGAATATAGATGGAAACCCTGGAAATGGTGGAGTCCAAGACCTGCCCTTGGACTTAGTAAGGTTGAGGCATCAGTGAAAAATATCACCCGAGGATATTTTTTCCACTGAGAAACATCCATGTGAGAGAGACATACTGATTGGTTTCCTCCCACACTTGCCCCAACCAGGGCTAGGGAGCAAACCTATAACCCAGGTACGTACCCTTGACCAGGAATTGAACCTGTGACCCATTGATGTGTGGGCCGATGCTCTAACCACTGAGAAACACAGGCCAGGGCATGGCATTAGTGAATTTTGTGGGATGAATGTCAGGGAACCAAAGCCAGAGTAGGTTCAAGAGAAAAGAGGTAAGAGGCCCTAGTTGAGTAGCTCAGTTGGTTGGCGCGTTGCCCCAGTAGACCAAGGTTGCAGGTTTAATCCCCAGTCAAGGCACCTACAAGAATCAACCAATGAATGCATAGTGGAACAACAAATCGATGTTGCTTTTTCTTTCTTTCTTTCTTTCTTTCTTTCTTTCTTTCTTTCTTTCTTTCTCTCTCTCTCTCTCTCTCTCTCTCAAATCAATAACAAAAATGAGAGAGAGAGAGAGAGAGGTGAGGAAATGAAGCAGCAGGTACAGGCAATGCTTCCAAGGAATCTGTGTAAACAGAGTGATAAATATGAATCTGCTTCTATTCTAGAGACCCTGACAGAAAAAAATACATAAATCAGGCTTGGCCTAGGCAGGATATAGTTCTGTAGTTCCCAGGGCCTGCTCTGTCCCAGCGGCCAATGGCCTCAGAGAATGCCTGCCACCGAGCTCACATGTGTCAAATGGGGACAAGGACTGATGAGTGTCTGAGACCCCTGCAGCTCTCAGATTCCATGTTCCCTCTCGGCAGCTCCAGTATGAAAACATGTGACAGAATGAGGACACAGCAAGAAAGCCCAGCCATCAGTAAATGAAAAATGTGGAATAGCATGACTGTGCCAGGAATCAGTAGATTCCCAAAGGTGTTCGTTATGGAGGTTTTCTGGTTCTGTGTGACTCATGCAGTGGGCAATTGTGAGGTCTCAACACCTGGCTCAAACCTCAGAACCCTGGGCATCCCAATGAACCAGAAGAAGGGAAGGAAAAGGCAAAGGTCTTCCTTATCTGTGTAGGCCCAGAGAGCATACAGACACTAGCTTAAGATTTATCCCCTAGATGTACAAGTGATAAAATCCAACTTCTTAAAAATGTGGTCAATTCAGCAGATACGAAATAGCTCCCCCACCTACCCTGAACAAATATGAAATGACAAAATACCCAAAAACCCAGACTCTCAGATCATTAAGGGCCCCTCCAGTCCTCCATTTATTGCAGGACATAACCTCCAGGCTATAACCAGGACCGATCCAGCCTCAGAATAAACACTTCCAGAGGCACCAACCCACGCCTGAGCCCCAAACAGCCACTACATGAGGCCTGTTTTACATGGTCTCTAAATAGAGCCGATATCAGCCTCATCATTGCGTCTTCTGCACACTGGTCAGAATTCTGCCTGTGAGCACATAGGGAAAGCTGACTTGCTTACAGCTATCATGTCCCCACGACCCCCAGGCACCATCCAGCCAGAACAGATTCCTCCATCTTCACTCTTCCCAGTTCTCCTCACATGCCCCTCAACATTCCATGTGCTTGGTTTCTCTTGCTGAAGTTCCCGGACGAGACAAACAGCAGGCACAGGAGAGCTAAGTATTCCTTGGAGACACATACACTGTCTCCGACCGTGGTTAACAGACCTGCCCAGCTCAACCTGGCAGCTGCAGGTTTATGCAGGTGAATGAGCGGAACCGTTTGGATAGTTCCCTAAAGAGAGATGAAAGTGGGTATAATACAGCAAGAGAAACCACACGCACGGCCATGCCCCAGTTACTCTCCACCTCTCAGAAAATGCCTTTACGACCAGAGTTTGCGGAAATAATCTATGAAAAACACCCTGAATTTATTGTTCTTGCTTTGAGAACATCTGGAAGCCTCTTCGGGTTAATGACCTATGGAACATGTGCATCTGAAGAGGCCCCAACACTAAAATGCCAGTTTCCATTTCCAAAGGGCCTGTCAACCCCAGGCCAGGGCCAGAACACTCAGGAGGTGTGAGACAAGCACACCTGTCCAGGTGTGCCGGAGTGAGTGGCACCACCAGCCTTTCTCCCTCTGCAGCGTCAGCAGGAGGTGGCTAGGTTACACGGTATTTATTTAACTTGGCCTGAAGGAGCATTTTAACTTGGGATGTATTTACTCATGTCCCTCCTTGTACAAAAAATAACAGCAACAATAATAATCAAAGCAAAAGTCACTAATTATGAGAAGAATAATGAGAAGTGACAAAACTAAATCATGGATCAATACTGGTCCAGTTCCTGATCTGGGGCAGGTGTGGAGGGGTACGGCAGACTGTACAGGTGGCCTTAGGGATTGTCCAGCCACTACCACCTGATGGGGATCCAGTGACCACAGTAAGGGACTCGGCCCAGCCCACCTGTTCTCTCTCTGGTTCCAACCTGTGGCACCCTCCTGGGCCCCAGGCGGCCTGTGAGGCTCTTAACTTCTCTCGGCTTCAGCTCTGGTTGCAGACAGAGTGGAAAGGCTGGTTACTCTACAGTTCCCTCTGCTGCACGGGACACAGACTCCTGCCCAGGGCTGGTCTGTTGCATGACTTGGTGCTGGGCTGGTTTCCCAACGCTCTGCTGTGTCACAGGCCTCTCCATCAGCCCTCCGGCCTCCATTTACACTGTGTCCACCATCCCCTGGGGCAGGATCTCAGGGTTCCAGTCTTAGGTAAGGTCCCACAGTTGGCCATGTAACAATAACCTCGGTAATGTCTCTCTTTCTTTCTCGCTCACACACATACACATCTTAAACTCTCAGAGCCTCCATTTCTTATCCTATTAAGGTGGAATAAGGACCCTAAACTCATACGTCACAACAAGCACCAAGAGGACAGCGCAGTGCTTGGCAAACAGTAGGGGCTCAATAGTGAAGATGCTCTTGTCCATTGCCATTAGGGGTGTAAAATGGTGCAGCCATTTCAGAAAACAGTTTAGCAATTCCTCAAAAGCTTACATGACCCAGCAATATCACTCCTCGACATAGATCCACAGGGGGATGAGAACATATGTCCACATAAACACTTGTACACAGGTGTTCATAGCAGAATTACTCATAATAGGCAAAAACTGGAAACAACCGACAGGTCCATCAGCTGTTGAACAGATAAGCAAAATGTGGTACACCCATACAATAGAATATTATTCAGTCATAGAAAGGAATGAAGTACTGAGACATGCTACAACATGGATAAACCTTGATAACTTAAGTTAGAGACACAAGACAAAAAACAACAACAAAGTATTATATAATTGCATGTATATGAATCATACAATCTTCCTATTTATCCATCCTTCTATCTATCCACCCATCCATCCATCTTAGTTCTACTTCATTCTATTTCTTTTCCTCTGCACAATTCCCTAATTGCCATATTTATCCTGTCCAATTCAGTTACTATTGCCAAACAAATTAGAAGCAGTTCTGTGTCATGGTTACACACACACACACACACACACACACACACACACACAATTTTCTGTTCTTTAGGAATAATTAACCACGATAACTTTTCCATTCCATTGTCTGCAGGGGAATAAACTACAGACTAAAAATATTTGTTATGTTTTCTTTTATTTTACAGAGGTAGAAAAATTCACTGCCCTCATAAAAATGAAGGTCTGCCTCCCCCTGCTCATAATGGCTAACAGTGAACCAAAATTAAATACTCTTTATCCGAATCCATTAGGGAAAGATTCTTTTCCACAGACAGCCGAGTGAGCTCCTCCTGAATTTTCCTGACATCTCACATGACAGACCGTCCCCTTTAATCCCTTCCCAAGGCTAACAATGGCAGCAACTCAACCCTTCACATTTAATTTCCTTTCAGAACCAGGTTTCTGAGGGGGCTCAGCATCCACCAGGATAGTTCCTCTGGAGGGATTCCAGTGAGCAATAATGGCCTCAAACCCAATATGTAATCATTGTTATGCAAACTGCCTTGATAGAGAGAAACTCCGAGTCCATATACATCTTCTCCCCAGACTAGCTTGCTCTGTACTCTAATTAGCTTTTACTGAGCTATGGCTCCCCACATTTTAAGGTCAAAACATCTCCTTTACAGAATATGCACTGAAGATTTTGCTCTGAGGCTGCTCTCATTCTTGATAATGACTCTTTCCTAAAGAGAAACAAGCAAGCACTATGGCTTGCTTCTGTGTCTTTGTTGCACGGGACAGCTGGCCACCTGCAGGAGAACCTTTGCTCCTCAATTACTACCCTGTTTCATTTACTCTTTCAAATGTCAACCCACTGAAAAGGTATCATTCCAAACACTCAGACACCTGGAAGGAAAAGGTACCCTGAGGATGTAGCCTTGCCCTTCTGTAATCGACGGTCTGGACAGGGAGCTGAGAGGCACCCACACTGCTTAATGGTAAGAATAAAGACTCCTGAGAATGATTTTTGCAGTGGCTCAAGAAACTGGGAGATCAGTATGGGCTCAGAATAATGTATTCATGTTCATAATATCCAAGGATGCTAAGAAACGATGCTCCTAGTTCAACAAGTGGAAAGTCTAGGGCTCTCCCCAACATGAACTCTGTGTCGGGATTTCATAGCTCTCTCTTTGAGGAAGTTCTCACCCACCAAGTCCACCCACGTGCACTCCTCCAGTGAGCACAGCTAGGAAGGAGTGGGCCCAGGAGCCATGTGACAAGGGCGCAACAAATGGAATGGAAAAGGAAAAGAGTCATTCATGCCTTAATAGCTGTAGATTTATTGGGCACACATATGCCCCAGGTCTAGAGATTTAGCCACAAATAAATCAAACACAATTCTTGGCCCCCTGAGTCTTACAGCCAAAAGGGGAGGATGGACATTGTGCAACTAATCCATTTAAATTAATTACTTAAATTAATTAATTAAAGTATAACAAGTGAGGTGTATAGCATGTAATATGCCCTGTTGCATACTCTTACATGTTGAAGTCCCAACTCTGGGTTACCTCAGAACGTACCTTTTTTAAAGATAAGGTCTCTAAAGAGGTGATTGAGTCCAAATGAGGCTCTTATGGTGGGCCCTAACATGATCTGGTGTCCTATAAGAAGAGGCAGAGACACTAGGGATGACACAGAAAGACCAGGTGAAGAGGACAGCCATCTATAAGCCAAGAAGAGAAGCCTCTGGAAGAACCAACCCTGCCAACACCTTGATCTTGAACTCCCAGCCTCCCGAACTGTGAGAAAAAAAAACTTGTCCTATAATCCATCCAGTCTGTGGCATTTTTTGATGGCAGCCTAGCAAAATAATATACGATCACAGACTATCCTGCTAGTTTTCTAGGGCTTTTTAGGAGTGGTGACAAGGAGGCCAAGGTGAATAACAAGGTTTTGATCTAGGTCAGTAGGTCAATGATAAAAAGACTGGTGGAAGCAGACAAAGGGACAGTTGGTGTGAGGTGAGCAATACTGTAGGCAATCCTCTCTGCCCCCTCAGTGACCTCAAGGTCCTTCTTTTGCATCTTATGCTTCTCTCACACAGGGACTGGTGAGCAACTGCAGGGTCCTTAAACACAAACACTCCTGGCTCCTTCTCTCGCCTATCTCAAGAATTACCATGAGCTAAGGGAAGGCGCTCCCAACTGTGTCCTCCTCATAGCTCTACATGACAGGCTGTGCTGCTCTGATTAATTTCTCCTCTGCCCTGGATGTGAGTTTCCTCATTTATAAAATTCAGACATTGTCCTAGACCACAAGTTTTCAATCTGTGCTCTGGAGGAAAGAGAAGCATGAGCCATGATCCCTCTCAGCATTTTCGATTTTGTGTTATTCACACTTTACTCTAAAAAAATAAATAAATAAAATTAAAATAAATAAATTCTTTCTCCTTCAACCATTGGTTTTCCTTAAGCTTAAATATTTATTGTTAAAAACTCTATTTTACTCTTTCAAAATATTATCTAACCAACATATTTTTAACACTAGCATTAAATATTATCCCGTTTATTTTGTGTTTTTTTGATTTAATGCTGTTTTAGCTTTCTCCTTTATCAAAACTCTTGATTATTTTGTCTTCATGGTTTATTTCCTATAAACATTTTTATTTTCCTGTTTTCACTTTCTTTCTTTTGACTAGCTTGCTTTCAGAACTATTTTAACTTCTGTCCTCCTTGTAGGACACGACCTTTATAGTCGTCTTTTCCTGTTGTATGATTGAGCATTTGTTTCTATACTGGCCAACATGGTGGTGGGAGAGGAGGATGGGGAGGCTGCTACACTCACCCCAGGGACACAGGAGGCCTCCTTTCCCCTCCTCCCCCACCCCGAATGCCCCTCATTGGCCAGCCTCTGGAAGCACACTGCCTCAGATGGCCCTAGGGACCTCCCACGTGACACTCTCCAGGACAACACAACTGAGCTACCAGACTGGGGAGTCAAGAAACACAGCAGCTTTCCAGTCCTTCTATGAAGAATTTATTGTTTGAAAATTGATATTATTAGATATTGAATTTGGGACAAACTAGGCCCAAAGCTGTTGAAACACAGAAAAGTGGGGAATGGAGGCCACTGGCAAAGAGAGAAGCTTTCATCCAACCTGCCGTCCTCTGGAACACTTATTTCTGAATTGACCCCTCCCTTTACTCCCTCCCTGGGTGAATTCTGGGAAGATATCTTTGTCATGGAGAAGGAGGTAGAAGTGGGGGAGCCTGGGCCAGAGGTGGAGACCATTTTTCTCTGGGGAACTCCTTGGGGTTTAGGGGAGAGGCAGAGATTGGGTTTCTACAATATCTAGTCTATCTCCCAACTCCCAGAAGAACACATATATTTTCTATGGGGTTTGCATCCCTGATTACATCTATTTTCAGAGCTCAGGTCATAATTGCAATACCTGGAATTAGTGGTTTTCAGTACTATTCAATACCACATGTTCCCATTGCTTTGCCAGGTCGGAACCAATTAAAGGGAGCGTCTCCCCCCCACAAGACCTTATTTATTGCTGCATAACCTGTCTGACGGGGCCTCCCACCTGCTTCAATAACAGCACCTTTGGCTCACTCCCTATGGAGGTGCTTGACCCTCACACTATCTCCAACCATAAAGGCTTCCTCATTTGTTTGGATCACCAGCGATCCCACCCCAGCATGGCTTACCCAGAAGGCCTGAACCAAAGGAGTCTTTGCTAACCCTAGAGTATGCCATTCCTCTAGGAGCTACCTTACACGTGTCTAGCAACCAAGCATCCTTGCTGAGAAGACATGGTCATTTATCCCCATCCTTGTGGAGGGACAAAGCACAGAGTGAACTGGTCAAATAGTAACTTATTACCAGGAAGCTTAATTTTCAAGTTCCCTACTGCTCAGTTTATAGGCGAGGTCAGTGGGAAAGAAATAATATCCATAGAGGCTTCTTGAAATGAAATACAGAGCAGCCATTCCTTTCAAGACTTGAGAGTTATTCTGGGAATACATCTAGTTTAGTGAGCTGCATGCTGGTTTTGCCCCCTGTAGAATAGGGTTGACTGGACCAGTGTGTTAGAATCCTACAGTGGCTATTTTAGCTGCCTTCCCAAGAGCCCTTTCTCTTCTTCTCCCACCTTCATCCTTGCTAACAAAACATGGGCCATGAGGCATTTTGTCCAGCTCCAGGATGTCTGTGGCTGGCCTAGGCCAGCCACACCCGTTTGCTCAACACCTCACCAGCCCTCTTGGTGCTACGGGTCCCAGGGCCTTGCTCTGGCCAACATAAAGGGGAGTCTTCTAAAGAGGTTCTAGAAAGGCTTTTGGTCCCTGATAGAAAGGAAAGCCATTTTCTATCTGCCCTGCTTGGGATGCCAGTGTCAGGACATAACATTTGGATGAGCCACAAGGAAAGAGTTGCAAGCGATAGGGAGGAGAGCCACTCTCCTGATGCTGTACAGCAGGGGTTGGGAATGTCCGGCAGGAGGGCCATATGAGGCCCGTGAAATCATTTGGTCTGGCCCTGCCAAGGCATTAGGGGTGTGTAATTAAATGTTTGACCAAATATAGCAGGCTAATTTTTATGTTGATAATTTTGTATGGCCTGCAAATGATGTTATAAATACCCAAATGGCCCTTGGCAAAAAAAAGGTTCCCCACCCCTGCTTTAGAGCTATGAACAAGCCTGGGACCTCAAGAATTCTTGTTAAGTAAAAAATAAATGTCTTCATGGTTTCAGACACTGTTAGGTATTCTGTTATTTGCAAACAAATGCAATCAGGGACATAAAATGTGAGGTTGTATTGACCTCCTATGCCATTGCAGACACAGTGAGATTCAGGGTGTCTTTTATGACAACTTAATGAAAATCTCTTCAATGCTTCAGCACCAGGCATAGCTGTGCTGCTTCTGACTGGCTTTATCCCCCTGACACGGTGAACCACACAGACAATACTTCTGTCTTGGTGTTGGCTGGTAGAGAGCAAAAGTGCTGATCTGGGCCCCATTTCTAGCAAATGAACTGACCTTTACAGCATAGGCATTCACAGTCGCGTGACCCCAGCTTCATCCTCCCCTCCCTCTACCCTTTGTCATGAATTTCTGAACATAACTATTCTCATTATAATTGGACATTCTATATCCATAAGGATAATTCTGAAGTGCATAATTTTTATTTTGCCTCCAATCATTTTTAAAATTAATGTGTAAGTAAATATGAATAAAAGATACTTTGGGTGGATTTATGGGGTAAAGGATGCAGGAAGGCCTGTCCATAGGCTATGGGACCGCAGGTGAAGGCACTGCCTTCTCTCCTCCAAGGGAACACAGCTTCCCTAAGCAGGCGGCAGCGGCACTTGGATTTCATTCTGCAGGACGAGTAGGCATGTGCCAGGCCAAAGAGAGGAGGAAGAAGCACATCCCCAAGGGAAGGAAAGGCATCTACCTCAAATCACAGAAGGGAGGGGCAAATTTAAGGCAGAATGAGACAGGGAAGGGGGGCGGGGGTGGCAAGGCCGGAGAGATATACAGGAATCAGATCCCAAAGGGTCATGGGTTTGGTCGCTGGGTCCCAGCAAACCATAAAATGTACTGAGTAGGAAAGAGAAAAGAAATGGCCCGGTCTATATTACATGATACAAAGATGACTCTGATTAAAGTCGGGAAAATAACACTGAAGGGAGAAAAGGCCATCAGAAGGTGACAACAGCTGTCAAAAGGAAATAAGCTAAGAGAGTGGGGGCAGGGGGCGGAGAGAGACGGAGACAGAAAGGAAGGTCCCTCCAGGAGCAGAGTGGATGTGGCCACTGCTGTACTCTCAACAGTCATCCATGTGCCCATGGTTACCAACCTCCTGCCAAGGGCCTGGCACTAGGTGCTGGGATATGGAGGGGCTCTTGATCTACTCTGAGACACAGACAAGCTTCGAGGGGCCTTACAAGGAGTGTCTGCTAAATATATAAGTACTAAATCAAACGGGGGGGAGGGGGAAATTTCATACAGAACTTCAGTTAAATTTCCTTTCTCTCTCTCTCTCTCTCTCTCTCTCTCTCTCTCTCTCTCTCTCCAACCCTCAGAATGACATACAGATCTTGTGACATCAGACCCACTGCCTCTTTAGAACGCAGCTCTATAAGAGGCAATGCAGAGGAACGCAATGGAAAGCAAGCAGCCAAGTGTCAGGACGGCCCTGAGAAACGGGTGAGATCATACCCTGCCTCAGTCCCTGGCCTGGGAGCCAGAATGCCCACCTCCAAGCTGCAATTCCATCCTTCCCTCTTCCTCTGCATATATCCTCAAAGGCTTCGCAAGTGTGAGTCACCACGACAAGAAAAGCACCATTCCTAAATAGAAGGCCTTTATATGCTTTGCTTCTCTGCCCATATTTGCCATCTTGTCATTGCACCTTGCCTTGTGTGACAATCCTACCCCTGACCCAGAGCCTTCTTGCCTGGAATGAATGAAGTGGCAAACACACGTCACCAGATCAGGCCCAATGGGCACATCTCCCCTACTTACCTGCTGCCCACATTTTCTCCCCAAAGCTCTCAGTTTGGCCTCTTTCTGATAACCACAAACTGGGATGTAAGTAACCTTGACAATCTCTCAGTACCAGAGAGACACACACACACCAAAAGGGAAAAATGCTTCAAACATCATTCTATTCCAAAAATATTGCTCTAATCCAAACCCATCAACCACATGGAGTTTAGAATTAGTTTCTCACTTTCTGAGTTTTTCTACTAAATAGCTTTAGAGTGACTTAACAAGTATCCCCACCTCAGGGAAGTCTTCCTTGATTGCATACACTCTGTGCTCTCCTACGACCTGTCTCTATCCCAACACCTGTCATGCAGTATTATAATGATCTGTTTGGATGCCTCTCTCCTCCAGCAGACCATGAGAGTCCATTCTCATGGCAGAAACTGGGTCTTATTGTCTCTGTGCACTAGATCCTGAAAACATATTAACACACAGGCAGCAGGCATTCGAAACTGCGGCAAACTACAATGAGATACCACCTCTTACCCATCAGGAAGGCTGTGTCAAAGAAACAGAAGATATTACATGTTGGTGAGGATGTGGAGGCACCAGAACCCTGTCCACTGCTCCTGGGGATGTGAAATGGTGCAGATGCTATGGACAGCAGTATGGCAGTTCCTCAAAACATTAAAAATAGAATTACCATTATGATACAGCAATCCCATGTCTAGCTATAGATCCAAAAGAATTGAGAGCAGGGTCTTAAAGAGCCTATTCATAGCAGCCTTACTCATAATAGTCAGAAGGGGGGAGCAGCTCAAGTATCTACCAACTCTCAACAGATGAGCAGATAAACCAAATGCGGTATATACATACTGTGGAATATTATCCAGCCTTAAAAAGGAAGAAAATTCTGACATATGCTGCAACATAAATGAACCTTGAGGACATTATGCTAAGTGAAATAAGCCAGTCACAAAAAGACAAATACTATAGATTCCTTTTATATGACGTACCTAGAGTAGTCCAGTACATAGAGACAGTGAGTAAAATGGTGGTTGCCAGGGGCTAGTACAGCCATGGGCAAACTACGGCCCGCGGGCCGGATCTGGCTCGTTTGAAATGAATAAAACTAAAAAAAAAAAAGACCGTACCCTTTTATGTAATGATGTTTACTTTGAATTTATATTAGTTCACACAAACACTCCATCCATGCGTTTGTTCCAGCCCTCCGGTCCAATTTAAGAACCCATTGTGGCCCTCGAGTCAAAAAGTTTGCCCACGCCTGGGTTAGTAGGAGGGGAAAATGAGTTCATGGTTTAATGGGTACAGGGTTTCAGTTTGGGAAGATAAAAAAGTTCTGGAGATTGACTGCACAACAAGGTTTATGTACTTCATGTAACTAAAAATGGTTAAGATGGTAAATTTTATGTTCTGTATATTTTACCACAATCAATACTTTTTAAAGTATAAATCAAATCATGGTACCCTCCTACTTATAATGGCCAATGCCTTCTGGGGAATCTGGGATTTTTTAAAAGAGTGGCAGAATGAATCATGCCACGTCTGGAGCAGTATTCTGTGGCCCGTCAGCTGAGTTAGTAACTATGATCTCTCCTGAAATCCAAAATGTGCATTGAAACACACAAATTCACAGGCTGCGTGGCCAAAGCCCGCCACCCCAGATAACCAGCCTGATGTGTCCTTGACCACTGACCCCATGCAGACCTCTGAGGACAGCATCCGAGAGAGGGGCCCTGCCCTAGCTAATTTGGGGACATTTACCAAAAATACTGGCACTGTGAGGAGAAGTTGACAGATTTCCTCTTTAAACATAAAGGCATGTCAAAGGCACAGTTCTCTGCAAAAGAAATAGGACTAGATTTTAACAACTGCTAACAATTTCACTCCTTCCATGAACTTCCAGGACAGCCTGCCACCCCATGAGAAAAGAAAATTTATTCTTGCCAGTGGGTCAGTCAAAGAGAGAAAAAATAAATCTTGGTGCTTTAGCCTGAAGCTGAATTTTATCTCCAACTTAAGGAGGGTCGCCCCAGGAAGAAAGTAGTAGGGTAAAGATTTGCTAATATATAAAGTTTTATATTATCATTTACTAATTTACAGGTCCTGGAAGCAGGAGTGTGAAAAAACAAATAATAAACCCCTCCCAGTAAACTAGCAAAATTTAAATGCACTCAAAATCTTTTTGCTCCTAATCAGATTATGTTAGAAGAAAAATAATACAGTTGGGAGTTAAGGTATTTAATTTTTTTATATCCATTCACTTATATATACAGCCACATCTACCTCTATCCCAACCCTGTTCTTTTTGTTTCCACGATGTATTAGTCAGCTCAGGCTGCCATAACAACACACTGCAGACTGGGCGGCATAAACAACAGAAATCTATTATCTCACAGTTTTGGAGGCTGAAGTCCAAGATCAAGGTGTTGGCAGGGCGAATTCCTTCAGAGGCCTCTCTCCTTGGCCTCTAGATGGCAGTCTTCTCCCTGGGTCTCCAATGGTCTTCCCTGTGTGTGTCTGTGTCTTAATCTCTTCTTATAAGGGCACCAATGATATTGGATTAGGATCCATCCTAGCAACCTCATTTTAACTTAATTAGTTCTTTAAAGACCTTATATAACCAAATACAGTCACATTCTGAGGTATTGAGGGACCTTCAACATATGAATTTTTAGGAGGACACAATTCAGCCCATAGCACCCAAAGAGGGGAAAGACTGGAATTCTAAGGAAAATACTGAACCTTTAGGTAAAACTAGTAATGGACGCTCACTTAGCAGATCATTTTCCAACAAAAACACTGGGATAAAAAGCACAAACCCAAGCTCTCCAAACTGCAGGTATCCCCTTGGCACAGGTTGGCAAACATAGGTAATTTGCATCTTGAGAGCCCTGCAAACTAAGTGATTTCCAGTTGATCAGACCTTGACATGGCCCAAGAAAGATGGCCTCGGAACATCCTATCTAATAAAGACAGGATATGCAAATTGACCATCACACTGTCACAAAGATGGTGGTGCCCATAGCCATAAGATGGCAGTGCCCAGTCCCCTCAGCCCCGTCGGAGTCCCCCAGTCCTTTCAGCCTTGCCCGGGGGGTGGGGGGCAGTTGCAGGCCCGCAGTGTGGCTGGAACCGCCCTCAGCTCCCCAGCCGCCCAGGCAAGCCTCAGATGGTGGCTGCCCAGCCACCCAGAGCCACCCGAGGCTCAGGTAACCAGGGCCGGCTGAGGCTTGCACTGCCGGCAGTGGCGGCAGCAGAGGTGTGATGGGGGTGAGAGGTGTGATGGGGGCGTCGCCTTCCCCTGATGGCCAGGTCACCTCCTGCCCCTAAGGACTCCAGGACTATGAGCAGGCTGGGCTGAGGGACCCCTCCCCTCCAGTGCATGAATTTTCATGCACTGGGCCTCTAATTTCTTAATAAAAACATTCATGTGATAATACTGATCCAAACCCTCTCCAATTTCACTGGTTTGCCCATTGATTGAATGTAATCAAACACAGGGTCATTAGGTAATTTTCCAAAGGTTATTCAAACTTTAAAGGGAGAGAACCAATGCCCAAACCCATGTTGTCAGACGCCCCCTTGCTTTCAGTTTTTATCTGTACATCAATGAATCCCTCATCCATCCCCTTTCACTCAAGTTAGTGTTAAACCTGTGTATGCAATTATGGACTCTTCCAAAGTGGAAGTCAGTATTTTTTATCCTCACTGCTCTTCCTCCTCTCTGCTTTGTCTTTTCCCAATGGGTGAAGATGGCAGGTTGCGCACACACATATAATTTTGTTCTTACCCCAAATGCCCCAACTAACAGTTGAGAAATTGAATTTATTTGTTAAGATATATGCCCTCATGCATGGGGCGTGTAGAAGAGGAGACAATAATAACAGGAGTTTGGAAGCTGGCAAGCTTGTGGATGAGTGTTAATGAACCAGACCCAAGTGACAAAGATGCAACGTAAGCCAACAGTGAGGAAAGGCAAGTAGCAGCCAGGTTCCCTCTCAAAGTTCACAGGAAACAACAATTCCAGGGATGGTTGCAATGCAGGTGCTGCCTGACCCTCCCTTCCAGAGAGAACTTGGCCAGTGGACAGCCTCCAGCTGTGAGCACCTTTGGAGCTGTGGCCATGCTCCTCCTGGGCATGAGCATGACCCATGGCGGACAGACAACCAAGACAACTCAGAGTCTGACTCTTTCAGATTCATATCATGGTCAGAGGCTCCCCCTGCTCATCCCTGCCATGCTCCCTGTCCTTCCACAATTGTGACTGAGTTGCTCCCCTTTCCTCCCCTCACCTCTCTTCACCTCCCCTTCACCCTCTCTCTCCTCTCTCCTTTTCTCTTTCTAAACTACCTTAAGTCCTGAATAATCACAGGGCTTTATCACTTCCTACCTGAAACATTTCTTCTCCATCAGCATCCCAGGACACCAGCCTCTCCTGGTTTTCCTCCCATCTTACCACTGGCTTCCTTTCAGTCCCCTTGGGTGATTCCTTCCCATTTTCTGGCTTAGAAGGCTGGCCCCAGTCTCAGTCCTCTCCTCTCCTCTCCTCTCCTCTCCTCTCCTCTCCTCTCCCCAGGCTACCCTCATTCCCTAAGCCCATAAAGCCAGTCTCGTGGCTTTAAACATCTTCGATACACTGATGATCTATCCATTCCAAACTCCTCCTTTCAACTCTAAACACATACATCCAACCTGCAAGCAGCATCTCATCCTGAATGTCGAACAGGCACCCCAAACTCAGTATGTCCAAACCCCAGCTCCCAAGGCCGCTCCGGACTTGCTGCGCTCACATAGCTCCCGTCTCATCACCGGGCACCTCCACTCTTCCAGCGGCTCTCCTTGTCATCAGCTCCTCCACTCACTCCCACAAAGGCCGTAGGAACTCTGTCAGCTCTTCCTTTGAAATACCTCCAAAATTGACTACTTCCTCCCACCAAGTCACTACCCTCTCTCCCAAAATCCATCTGCTCATCCATCTTCCCTGCTTCCCTTTCCCAAAATTTTCAACACAGAATTCAGTGATGTTTTAAAAATATATGAAATACCTGTATTCACATCCCTTACCACCCACTCAGAGGAGACCCAAGTCCTTACGATGGCCAGTCCAGCTTGGAAGTAAGATCAAGGCCTGCACAATCCTCAGCCCTCTCCCTGACTCACCCACCACCCTTCCTTGCCTGCCCTCCCTCTAATCTACAAGGGCCATCCTATGGTCCCTTAATGGGGCCAAGAAGGTTCCTGCCTAGGCCTGTGCAAGTACTATTCCCTCTAATTAAAGTCCTCTTCCCCCAGATGTCTGCATGGCTTTCTTCCTACTTTAAGATCTTTACTCAAATGTCACTCTAAATAAGACATTAATTTCTCCCACTCTCCATCCTCTATCCTGCTCTCTTTTCTTTCTAGTCCCCCTCACCCCCTTTCATAGATGCAGGTATCTGTTTGTCAGTCCCCCAGATAATAAGCTCCAAGAGCCCAGGAACTTTGTGTTCCCAGAGCCTAAGCCATGCTTGGAACTTTGTAAATGCTCAAAAATGTGGGTAAAATAGCACATGAATCGGTGCATGAATGAATACCGCTTGAATACTGCTGACTCTCTTAAGAAGAAAGGTTATGAAGGGGTTCAGAACACACCTCCCCCAAAATGGGCCACTTTGGTATGTGTATTATTTTGAACTAAAGGCAATCAAGATCCTGCATGCTCACAAGAGAAGTTTACCTCTCCCTTAAATAATTTAAATCAGTGGCCTTGCCCAGAATAAGACTTATCACCAGAAATAACTTTTTGTGATCTATCTCTACCGCAGGGCAAACTTCTAATTACTGAACATCTGCTCTTCTTATTGTCCTACAATGACCTTCGCCTTCGGAAGCCCCAGGGCACCTTACCTCCTTCCTAACTCAGGATGTCATATATGCATCACTTTAACTTTCTGTCCTGGAACCTCTCGTGTATGTAGCATCTCTGACTCTCCATGTATGTGGGGTTCCCATGCATACATATGTAATACAGTTTGGTTATTTTCTCTCGTTAATCTGTCTCATGTAGATTTATTAGAGCAGCCAAAAGAACCTAGGAGGGTAAAGTTTCTTCCCCCATAACACCTGGAAACATCAAGTACCTGGTTACCCAAGAAGTAGAGACTAGGTATGATTTGATCAAGCCAGCAAAGCATGTTTAAGAGATGAGTCAGAGAAATTAGAGTGATAAGCTCTGCGCATATTCTTTTATTTACTTTTTTTTTATTGCTGACACTAGTACAGATGTCCCCATTTTTGCCCACCTCTACCCAGCCTCTGTCCCCCTTCCCTCTGGACACTACACTGTTGTCTGTGTCTATGGGTTATGCATATGTTCTCTGGCTAATCCACTCATCTTCTTTTAACCCCCTCCCCTCTGACAGCTGTCCATCTGCTCCATGTGTCTATGCATTTGTTTCTGTTTTGTTTGTCAGTTTATTTTGTTCACTAGATTCCACATGTTAATGAGATATGGTACCCATCTTTCTCTGACTGGCTGATTTCACTTAGCGTAATGTTCTCCAGGTCCTTCCACCCTGCCACAAAGGGTAAGAGTTTCTTCTTTTTCACAGCCACATAATACGCCCTTGTGTAAATGTACCACAGCTTTTTTATCCGCTCATCTACTAATGATACTTGGTCTGTTTCCATGTCTTGGCTATTGTAAATAACGCTGCTGTGAATATAGGGATGTACATATTCTTTCAACTTGGTGTTTCAGGCTCTGTACATTCTTGAGGGACAAGCTCATTTCATGTGTTCATGGACCCAAGTACACACAGGTGCTCCTTGAGACAGGTGTGGAGAAATAGAAGCCAACTCTTGTTGGCAGTCTCCAGATAACTTTAATGTGGTTGTTTAAAAGAAAAAAAAAAAACCTCACAGCTACCCCTGAGGAGTTCAGCTATTATTTTGATCCTGAAGAGAAAAATGCACTGAGTTTTGCTGTCAGGCTTCTAGAAAGAGAAATTCAAGGGCTAATTGTGCCGAGCCAGTTCGGCCAAGGGTTCACAAGCCTGAGTGAGGGCGACGAAAGGATGAAGAAATGACAGAGAGAATAAGCTGGGTCTAGGTCAGCCGTGGGCAAACTACGGCCGGTGGGCCGGATCCGGCCCGTTTGAAATGAATAAAACTAAAAAAAAAAAAAGACCGTACCCTTTTATGTAATGATGTTTACTTTGAATTTATATTAGTTCACACAAACACTCCATCCATGCTTTTGTTCCGGCCCTCCTTTCCAGTTTAAGAACCCGTTGTGGCCCTCCAGTCAAAAAGTTTGCCCACCCCTGGTCTAGGTGGATCTTTCTGTGCCTGGCTGAGGCCACAGAGAGAGATCCGGAGGCAAGCTGAGCCTTTATTTTATAGCCAAAGGTAAACAAGGTAGTGGTCACCATAGTTACAATGTTCTTGTGAGTCTCACTTGTTTTGGCAGCACTTGCTGCACCTCCCACAGCCCATTAGCTTCCCGGATAAGATCTAGGGAGCGTCATAAGGTCAAGCCTAATTATGCTAAGAGGACTGTGCCCTCTAAGCTGGGACTTGTTTATGGCTTTGCCAACAGGTCAGTCCGAGGCATAACCCTATAGCCACGCCCTAGAGCTAATCTCAAATGTTTGGGTTCAAATCTCACAGAAATGTGGCTCTTCATCAAATCTAAGGGCTTCCTGTTTAGAGGAAAGTCCAGCCTAGTCTGAGCCATGAAAAAACAAAAGAGTAATCCTCCAATACCAGAGAATATGTGAATTGTTTCCAAGTAACCGATCAGTGTGCTAACTGTCCATAATTACTGCAGTAACAAGAAAGATCAGAATCAGACATCTTTCCAGCACAAGTCAGGAAAAAAACACTGGATTTGTATTTGACCATGAACTCTTTCCCTTCAAGCGTCCAGAGATCATTCACTCAAAATTGGCTGGCTAATTTCACCTGGGTATAATTTATAAAGGAACATTTTTTAAAAACAAAGCAGGTGGTATAAATAAGACTGGCATGCCTAACCTAACACACCATGGTGTTTTTAAGGACCTTAGAGCACTAATTACATGCATGAAAGTGACTGTTCCTGATAACAAATGGGTGCCCCATGTTGCCTGAGGTGAGTTCAAAAAAGTCTCAATTTAGACAATTTTTTCCAGCAGAGTCATGCTATGTTTCACTAATACAATTCAGTAAAATAGTATTTCTGGGTTTTCATCAACTCAGACTGGCTTTCTCTCCCCACTGCAGTCGCATTCTATGTGGTTTCAGTCTCTGAGCTGGGAAGCAAAAGACAGGAAGGCTTATGTGCTAAGAACCAAAGAGGGTGTGTGTGCACACAGCGCCAGCACGTGTATGTTTATATCTTATGAGCCCTGAAATTACTGTACCATATATCCCAAGGGGATCATTTAAAGTTAGAGCACTCTCATTTCAAAATATAAATTTTAGTATATGTTCAAGGAACGGTCTCATTGTTTGTGACCCCCACTTTGTACTCAGATCATATTTTCAAAGTTACTGGCCACAGCAAGTTCACCTTCCTCCCCTGGGTAAAAGGCGGAAGCTACCAATAAGAGGTTAATTCAAATTATATTTAAACTAGAGGCCCAGTGCACGAAAATTTGTGCACTGGGGCGGGGGAGGGGGGTCCCTCAGCCCAGCCTGCGCTCTCTTGCAGTCTGGGACCCTCGGGGGATCGGGCCTAAGCTGGCAGTCACACATCCTTCTGGCAGCCTGGGAGCCCATGGGGAGTGGGCCTAAGCCGTTAGTCGGACATCCTTAGCACTGCCGTGGAGGCGGAAGAGGCTCCCACCACTGCCGCTGCACTGGCCAGCCATGAGCCAGCTTCTGGCTGATTGGCACTCCCCCTGTGGAAGCGCACTAACCACCACCAGGGGGCAGCTCCAGCATTGAGCTTCTGCCCCCTGGTGGTCAGTGTGTGTCATAGTGACTGGTTGTTCCCGGTTGTTGCACCATTAGGGTCAATTTCCATATTACCCTTTTATTATATAGGATTCTTTTTTCACTAGGTGTACTCCTTAATTTATCTACAATTTACATTATTTGTTTAAGTTTTATCTTATTGTCATAAGAACAGTTAACATGAGATCTGCCCTCTTAACAAAGTTTCAAGTGCATAATATCACATTGTTACCTATGGACGTCATGCTGTACAATAGATTTCTGAAACCCATTCATTTTGCTTAACTGAGACTTCATGCCCGTTGACAAATAGACAAAAGAACCACAAAACTAACAGAAAACAATGACCAAAATGGCAACGGTAAATCCTTCTCTGCCAATAATTATTTTAAATGTTAACGGATTAAACATTATTCATTCTAAAAATAACCTTCTTTTAAAGTGAATGGTCAATGATAAATTATGGGAAATAAATGGTCAATGATAAATTATGAAAAAGGACCGAGTCCAGTTTCCAGGGCCCTCAGAGCAGCTAATGTCTTCTCAGCCCTGGCCAGAGGGTGGAGGGCGGAGGGCGGGTCTGGAAGCTCATGGTCAGGGTCAAGTCCACCTCAGGAACATGCTGTGTATGCCAGGATGTGTACACATGGCATCCATGCTGTGAGGTTAGTCAGCAATGGGGGAGCGGGTACGTTTGGATCTCTGGAAACCCCTTTTCTCTTCTTTCCCTTTTAGAAATACTGTGTGCAATTTTTAATTTTCCCCAGGAGCATGTTGATAATGATGTGTCTGTGTGAATGTGTGTGTATGTGTGTGTGTGTGTCTGTGTGAATGTGTGTGTGTGCATAGAAAACAAATGACTTGCCTTCCAAGCTAAGAAAAACAGCTGTTTCTCACTTATTAGGATCAGAAAGTAACCCCCTTCCATTTGTTATCCTGTCCAAGTCCATGAATGTCCAATAATCAGTGAATCGAAAAAGCTCAGCCGTACCAGCTCCGCAGAGAGGGACACACGAGAGGAGATGGACACATCTCGCTCTGTGTCACCCTATGTTTAAACTCAACAAGCCTCCTTGTAGAAAGAAAAACCTCAAGGCCAGAGCCCAAATCCACCTCCTCTCCTTCAGGAGAGCACACATCCTTTCCTTCACCCTAAATTCTTAAAAGGAGCCCAACTCCCACGGGTGTTATCAAAGCAATTTCAATTGTCTCCCTCAAAAGTCGGATGGAACATAGCAGTCATTTTCCCTCCATCAGTGCCAGATGCGATGGAAGGGCAGGCTGCGTGATGCTGTGATAAGGAGGGTGGATCATGCCCACCAGAGAGCTAAAGGCACAGGCTCGTGAAGGACACACGGCTCCACGTGACCCGTGGCATTCTCTTCACCACACGTTGTCTCTGCACTAACCCCCCTGGATTCTGACTGTGCCAGGGGGCAGCCTGCACACCTCACGACAGCAGAAATGTGCTCAGTGCCTGGCACAGAGCGGCCAGCCAGCCAGTACCCACCGAGGAACTAAGGCTGTGCTACTCTGGTGGCACAGAGCTGGGGCGGGGGGGGCCGGGTGGGGCGGGTATCCTAGTGTTGTGAATCCTAAGTCTGCCTAAGCCTCAGTTTCCTTATCTGTTCAATGGGGCAGAGCACCCCCACCTCACAGGTCTACTGGGAAGAGTTCATGATGTAACATATGTCCAGCACCTGGAACACTGGGAGTAACCTTCACACAGGGGCTTATGACAATAATTTAGTACAGACGGACCAAAAACAGCGTCCAGGAGAAACAATAATATGCCAAGCACATTGGTCTAGGTGGGTGCCCAGCTCCCCAAAAGCCCTTCACCGTCATTTCACCAGGGGCTCAGGTCTGCTCACCTGTCAGATGAGGGGCGGGTCCAGGGATCAAAGGTCCTGAGTAGACTCTACCTTTCTTGGTCTGTGTGTGGCTGAGAGGCTCCATCCTCTACATTCATAACTGGGCTCGTCGGCCCCAAGGGTGGGGACTCGCACCCGGGAGTCACCGTGAACACCCTCATGCGCTCACTCACGGAGATGTGACAAATCCACCGGCACTATTCCCCTGCTAGGGTCTCTCAGGCAGCTACTATTTCTGAAAATCATATTCCATATTCTGGGGTTAAAATGGCATTAGTCTGCCAAGTTCTGAAACAGGCTTCCCCAAAACACCCCCAAAAAATTTCTATCAATATTCCATAGAAGGCACAGGCCTGTGTCCACATGGTAGACCACACACACACACACACACACACACACCGGCTGGAAATAAAAATGATGTACAAATCTGATGGAGCTAGATTGAAAAATACAGTGACCTGAACACACCTTTACCCTTGGTAATAGAAAAACTCAGCCACTCGGAACGAAGACAGGAAATCTGGCTGTCACTGTCCTCCGTGGTCAGCTCAGAGGGAAACCCGGGGTCTGAACCAGGAAGACAAAGGGGCAGCCTGTACATGGGACCAACCCCAGGAGCCAAGACCCATCCGTGCCCGCTGAGCCCTCACCTTCAACTTCACTAACTCTTTTTTTTTAAACATATTCATATTTTATTTTCGTTAACATACTTCTTTGTTCCTGTAATATTTTTGTTTAATACTATATTGATACTTTTAAAACTGAGGTGAAACTCATATAAACATAAAATTAACCATTATAAAGTGTTCAACTACTGATCAGCTTTCTGGAAATTTCACATAAATAAAATCATATAATACTAGAGGCCCAGTGCACGAATTCGTGCACGAGTGGGGTCCAGCCAGCCTGCCACAATCGGCCAGGCTGCTGGGGAGAGGGGACGCAGGCCCCTCCCCTGATCGGGGTAGGGGGAGGCAATCATGAGCAGGGCCAGCCGGGAGAAGGCGCTGCAGGCAGTTGGCCGGCCAGCCCTGCCCTTTGGTCGAATTTCCAGGCAAGGAGACAATTTGCATATTAGCCTTTTATTATATAGGAAATGGCCTTTCATCTGGCTTCTTTTACTTAGCTTTTGAGGTTCATCCACATGGTAGCATGTATCAGAACGTCAGTGCTTTTCACGGCTGAACAGTACTCCATTATATTGATAGGTCACATTTTGTTTACCCATTAATCCACTGATGGACTTTTGGCTACTGTACACAGTGCTGCTGTAGACAGTCATGTACAAGTATTTGTTGTGATACCTGTTTTCAATTCTTTTGGGTATATATGTAGTATTGGAATTGCTGGGACATATAGTAATCCTATGTTCAACTTTTTGAAGAACCACCAATTTCTTTTCCACATGATGCATCATTTTATGTACCAGCAGTATACAAGGCTTCTGATTTTTCTTCACCAATACTCATTATTTTTTGCTTGTTTTGACTGTAGCTTCATGGTTGTGAAGTGGTATCTCATTCCCCTATTCTTTTTTATTTTTGCAAAACATGTGATTTATTGATAAATACTAGTAATGTACTCACAATAAAATACACAGATCCCAAGTTCAGTGTGTTTGACAGCTGTAAAAATCTGATGTGTTACCGCCCGTGACAAGATCTAGGACATTTCCAGCTCATGAGAAAGTGCCCGTATGCCCCTCACAGTCAGCTCTCCCCTCCACCAGATTACTGTTGCTGTTCTAGAACTTCTTACAAATGGGATCCTTCTGTAGGTCCCTCTTTGTTCCACGTGCTATTTCTCACATTCACCTGCTGCGCTGCGTGCCTCGGCCATGCACTCCTCTGTGTTGCTGTATTTCACAGTGTGTTTATTCACGCAACTGTTGACGGGCACTTGGGTGGGTTCCAGTTCAGGGCTATTAGGGATCAGACCACTGTGAGCATTTTGGTCCAGATCCTCCTGTTGTACGAGATCAGTTTTGAGACGGTGGCTCCCAGGAGAGAGTGTGGCCGAGACCAAAGGCTATAGCAGCGCCACATGCTCGATGTGCCTTCCCCAGGGGACTGTGGCGGGAGGAGAGCCTGAGAGTTTTCGCTGAACCCATCTGGTGAAAGTGATGGAAGACCCGGCAGTGAGGCCAAGAGAGGCTTCTCCTTAGTGCACCAGACATCAGTAGGAGAATGCCAGCAGGCAGGCAGACACCTACACACATACATCATAATATTGCATACATTATCATATTATACAGGGGTGGGCAAAAGTGGGTTTACAGTTGTGAGTACAAGAAACACAGAATTTATTCTTGTATTATATATTTTTCCATATAAAATTAATAAATGTCAAAAAGCAAAATCAGCCCAGCCCACCTGTAATTCACAACACAATAAAACAAGAAAATAATACTATTTCAAACAAAAAAGAATCCAAACCATATGAAGAGCTGAAAAAAAAATCCTTCAATTAACTATTGTCTATATAGACTTGATATCCTTTGTGGGCTTTGTAGCCCAGCGCCCAGAGCACCTCATGCCCAGAGCACCACACCCAGGATGCCCAGCAAAACCCATGCCTTCCATTTGCTGTCATAGGGCTGCGTGTGACACCCTTTGCTACAAGTCGTTCCTGTGTCTAACCCTGCTCCCTTCATAAAAACACTTTCTAGACCAGCGGTTCTCAACCTGTGGGTCGCGACCCCTCTGGGGTTCGAACGACCCTTTCACAGGGGTCGCCTAAATACATCCTGCATATCAGATATTTACATTATGATTCATAACAGTAGCAAAATTACAGTTATGAAGTAGCAACGAAAATAATTTTATGGTTGGGGTCACCACAACATGAGGAACTGTATTAAAGGGTCGCGGCATTAGGAAGGTTGAGAACCACTGTTCTAGACTGTTTGACTATTGACTTCATTCTCCCAGGACTCCAGCAAAGAAAGAGAATTAGGAAAACAATTAGTTCAAAAAAAAAATTAAATCTGCAATTATAAACAAGTTCGAAAATATCTAAAATGGGAATAACCCAGAGTTATGTGTACTCAGAATACAATTCATGGTCTTAAATATTTTTATTATTAAACCACAAAAATTAAAATAAATGAACCAAGCATTCCATTGAAGAAGTTAGAAAGACAAAGAAAGAAAATGAGAAGTGAAAAATAGGGGTGAAGAGCAGAAACTAATGAATCAGAAAACAGAAAAAAAAAATGCCTAAATAAACAATTGTTAAATAAGTGCAGAAATTGGTTTAAAATAATAAAAGAGGCAATTGTCTGGCAAATCAAACTTATAAAGAAGATAAAGTTATCATTATTTGTATAGTCAATGATTATATGTCTAGAAATCATGAGATAATCAAAATAATAAGCTTGAAAATTAGTCTGTAGGTCAGTGACATGATTGGACATAAGGTAAATATATAAAAATTAAAAATCAATATCTTTCCTAAAGCAAAAAAGCCAATTAGAATACATAATGGGGAAAATACCAGTCAAAATATTAATAATAACTGTCAAATAACACTGACAATAAATATTTAGAAAGGCGTAGAATACCTTCTGGGCAGGCAGCAGGCACTCCTGGTGAAGTGCTCTAGGTACGAGTACAAAAGCCTACTAAGGATGTCAAGTTTGAATAGGCAATAGTTAAAGGGTTGTTTGCAGATCTTCATGTTTTCTTGTGGTCACTTGTCTCAGATGCACTTTCAATTGATAATATTGTGAGTATTCGTGGAAGCTATTCCTACTCCAAGGCAGCTCAGCAATACATGGGAGACAGGGAAGCATCATAAACTTATTCCACTGAATACTGTTAGGCAGCCAGTTTTCACAAACCAAAATGTCGATATACTATCACTGGATCTAATCACTCCCAATAGAATTTGGGGGCAACCCAACAAAATAGCTCTTAAGAATATAGAGGAGAACAGAGAGGTAAGAAGAGTTAAAATTCTTTTAGTTACAATTGTTTAATAAAGCCATAATAATTAAAATGGTGTTATTTTAATGAATTAACAAACAAACCAAGAAAACAAAACCAAGTCCAGTAGCAGGGCCAAAGGATACATAAGAATTGAATATATGATAAAGGAGATGTTACAAATTAAGGTGTCGGAAATTATCAAATGGTGTTGGAGAAATTGGTAATTTGGAAGTTAATTCTGATTGAATAAACCAGTTTATTAAGGTTGATATGTTAATAATCATAATTATATTTATATTAATAACCATTTATTGAGCCCTTAAGCTGTGTGCCAGGCATTGTGCCAAAGGCTTTACTTTTGTTATCTCATTTAATCCTGACAACAACTTCTAGATCATCTGTTCCAATCAACTCACTTAAAAATGAGCAAACGAAGGCCCAGAGAAGGTGAGTGGACTTGGCCAGGGTCACACATCCAGGCTGACAGCCAAGATGAGCACTGTGTCCAGCATTATGTCTATCTAACCATACTGTTTCCAATGATCACCTTTGATACACGAAGGCAGCTCTCTGCACATATGAGTTTCTAGAACAAGAGCAATCCACAGCATAGAGACACAGAGAGAATCAAGTAACACATAGAAATCAACTTCAGGGAGGGTTTTCAGAGACAGGATGTGATCAGCCAATACCCGTGCTGTTGTCAAATTGTAGAGGGAACCTTTAAGAGCCAGCCACCAGGACCTTGGCTCCCTGCCCCTTTCTGCAGACAGCCCTCTGCTGCTCATCTCTTCCTGCTGCCCTAGGTCTGACTCACCAGGGCTCAGAAAGCAGAGGGGGTCCACGGTCATCCATCCTCCCTCCCCACCACTCCTATAGCCTCTGCTCACCACCACCCCCCCTCCTTACAGTACTTTCCCCAGACCATTTGTAGAGCATAAGCCACAAAAGGCTTCACAATCCATGGCAGGTTCAAACACTGAGCATATTCCTGGACATGCCACCAGGACAGAATCCTTTCTAAAGATTCCCATAACAAAGTGAAAGATGTACAGCCACTGGGGGAGGACACACATACTCAAGTACATGCTTGGCATCATGGTATGCAAAGCTTTAGAAATGGAATGAATATTCGACTGCAGATAGGTATGGCTTTTCTTTTGGGAGTGATTAAAATATTCTTGAATTTGATGGTGGTGATGGTTGCACAACATTGTAAATATACTAAAATCCACTGAATTGTACCTTTAAAATGGTTAAAATGATGGACACGCAGGATGGAGGCAGTCTAAACACATACTCCAGGTCCCCATTTATCCGTGTGTTTTTTAAATATGTTTTTATTGATTTTTAGAGAGAGGGAAACATCAATGTGAGAGCGTAGCATAAATCAGTTGCCTCCTGCACGCTCCCTACTGGGGATCAAGTCCACAACCCTGATGTGCCCCCGGCATGTGCCCCGATTGAGAATCAAACCAGCAACCCTTTGGTGCATGCGTCAATGCCCAACCAACTGAGCCACACCAGCCAGGGCCCCATTTTTCTGTTTAATCAGAACTCCGAACCTCTCATCCTAATTTCTCAATTTCCCCATAAGTAAAATGGGCACAATAAATATGCAGTTTATGGTCTTTTTCAACTCTATGAACCAAATCATGCTTTTGCATTATTTTATAAGTAGATTATTTAAAGAAAAATCTAATGAGCTGCTAATTTCATCAAAAGGAGTATATCCCATTCAAAATGCTCCCGGGGCTCAACCAACTCCCCTCTCCTTCACCCTCCAATAGGACCTGCTCCAGCAATGCGTTCTGCCCTGACCCAGCTCTGACATTGTGGAACCTCTGAATGTCAGGGTGAACATGGGCTTCAAAGCAGGTGCGGAGGCAGCAGAACCACAGTCCAGGAACCCGTCCAAAATGCAGGGCCACTGCACCGCCACCAGGCGTGAGCTTGCAGCGTAACCATCCCGGGGAGACCCGGGTGCTTAAACACCTGCGATCCTGAGATGTGCTTCTGAAATCAGACAGATGAGCATGAAAACAATCTCTAGGATGAGCCAGCCAAGTCAGGAAATGGGATGTTAGAACAAGGCCAGCAAGTAAAAGGGCATCAGGAGCCAAAGAAACAGGAGAGCAAAAGCTCTGTTACTGCTATTGGGATGTCAGGGAACAGGCAAGAGCCCTCCTCTTGATCAAGTGGCAGAGAGTGTAGAAAAAGGGCCGTAAAAATCACCTCTGGGAGATCATTTCTTCTTGATAAGTAAGGAAACTGAGGCCTGGTGAAGGCTGAACACAGGGACTCAGGGCCAGCCCGTGCCGGCTAGCATGGACACAGCCTCTGGATTGGTGCCTAGCAGTCCCTGCTCAACGTAGCTGCTTCCTGAGAGGAGATGGAAAAAAACCTGGCAAGCTCAGAGCCTGCTGCCCTATTTGCCAACAGGAATATCACTGACCCTGTGTAGCTCACAGGGATGGAGTGAATATGAAATAAATCATTGTGAATGCCTACAAACCACTATACGAAGTAAGGAAATGTAATTATTATTTGGGCAAGTATTCTTAATACCGATTTCAATAAAAAAAATTTTTTTTTAATTTTGAAGGTCTATTAGAAAAGAGAAAACACCAGGGTGTGCTATTCCAGTTCCTTCACAGGGATTTAGCAAATGTTCACATTCAGAAGTAATCAATGAGGTGCGGAGCTGGATTTACCATGAGGCTACTGCAGCTGAAGCTCCAGGGCCCCTCGCTTACCTGGGTTCCTTCTAAAGCTGTGAAAGGACCCTATGGTATGTGCACAAGGTCAGATGTTTTTGTGAAATTTGCAAAAGATGCTTTTATTACAATCAGTTAGGTGGCTGTCTCTTTCCACTCCAGTTCTTCCTCTCACAGTCCCTCCATGTGGTGGGGGGCTGGCGGAGAAGGCAGTTATGTGGAATTGGGTTTGGGGAATTCAGACCAGGAATACAGTTAGTTTCACTTTAGTGGAATATGCTTATGATGGTTCCCAGTCTCCCATATATTGTTGAGCTGCCCTGAAATAGGAAAAGCTTTCCAAGAATATGCATAATGTCATCAATTCAAAATGTAATATTTAATACAAGTGACACAAGAAAACGTGAAATGTCTTCTAATCATATGGCTCATATAGCAAATGGATAGAGGTTGCCCCAAATTTGACAACAATTAAAAATTTGCATGATGTTGCCAAGATTGACTTGTGAAGCTAAAATTTAATTTTCTAAAGTATCAAGTCTTTGAAAACCAAAATGATCAATCAGTCAACCACAGTGGAAAAAAAGAATGAATTACCTTTCTATCCTCTCAACAGAAAAGGATGTTCAAAGTCACTGTCACACAGAGTCAGTCAAATAAATATGCCGTCAGAAATGTAAGAGAAAGAAAGGATTGCAAAGGTGTGTCAGGTGGCTAAAATATACACTGCTTTCCTGGATTTTGTGGGTGTTTGTGATAATTGTCTGCTTTTTTAACTCGGCATTGCTTAGAATCTTTTCTCATCCTAGATATTTACTTTTGCACCTAATTCTGTAATGCTAATTTTACATTCTTTTTCTTAAAGAAGGAGCCAAATCAGATAAGCCTCCAGCCCCAGTAAAGCCCATGGCCAAGCCCCCTAACTGAGTGCTTTCATGTTTTTCATTTCATTTCTCACATTTACGCATTTGGGGGGGGGGGGGGGAATCATCAGAATTTTCTTTCATAAAAACAAATGCGTTGATTTTAAAGCATCTCCACCAAGGACCGAAAAGAAATGGATTAAACAACAGTGGGTAGAACAGTTATACAGAAGAGAAAGAACCTTCTAACCACAAAAGCTCATAGAACGCCCCCTAGAATTCTTTCCAAAAATACTGTGCCCGGAATAGATGGGAAAAAATCTTAGTTGAGGGCACACCGGTGCTCACTCCCAGAGAGGAGCACCTGGCTTTTTAATGTCAACGAAGAGCCTAATTTTTTTAAACTAACTGATTTATATGCACGTACCTATAGATGAGAATAATCTCATTGTGGCTCACGGTACAATAAAATGAATAGGATTAGTCCAAGACAAAAATTGGAACCACAAATTAGAAGGGGTAAGAAATAAGAACTGCTCTTGGGAATCACCTGACTAAGGAACATCACAGCTGCTGCCCCCACCCCTCCACTCTCAAGGACTCCACTAGCTGATGCCACCACCTCCTGGGTGTCCCCGTCACTCTGAGAGCCCCTCCTGCCATCAATCCTTTCTCTAACCTTTACCCTTTTACTCCTCCCAGCCAATCCTCTCTCCTCCTGGCAAACCCTTCCCAGGTGGCCTCTAAGGCCCTGTCCCACAGCATAACTCCAGGGGCTTCAGCTTCCTCCCAGTGTACTCCCCACACCGTATTTGCTTTCCCTGAAACCTGGTCCTGCCCAAAGATGCAGACACCCCCTCCCAGGTGGACTCATCACCCAACCCCTGAGTCTACTGGGACTTTCTCCCCAACCCCCAACCTATTTTGCACACATTCCTCCTTCCTCTGCCCTAGTGTCAGACTTTCCTTTTGGCCTATAAACATCTCCAGGCTCTCCAGTTTGGCTGAGGCCCATCCATCCATCCATCCATCCATCCATCATCCATCCATTTATCCATCCAACAAACACGGAATGAGTGTCCACCATGTGCCTTGCACAACGGTGAATGCTGGGCCTAAAATGAGGAGCCAAGAAAAACACACTCTTTCGTTTCCCTCCTTCCTAGCACTGCTCGGCCCACACTGCTGATTCCCTGATTCAATCACCATCTCTTCCACAGGCTCAAAGGTCCCCACGTGGCTGTGTTTCAAACCCCAAACATTTGCTAAACTAAACTGAAAAGTCAGGAGTAGAAAGCTTTAGCTCACAAAAAAAGCAGGCCGCTGAACAAGTTTGGGATATCATGTAGTGGCCGTAAGCATGTGGATGGATGCTTCTTGGGTTTGTCTCCATGAAAGCAAGATTCAAGGAGGACACAGGACCCCAAAGAAGGTAGCATTCTCATCGATCACCAAGGAGAACCTCGAGGAAGAAACAGTTAAGACATCAGGAGACGGTCTGTGGCCTGGACCCTAGCAGGCATGAGAAAGAATCAGCTTCATTCCAGAACAGAATCAGCAGGTAGCTTATCTTCATCCCAGGAAGCTAACCTGAAATCTACGGGTCACAATTTTTTTATTCCAAATGAATTTTCAAAACAGCAAATAGAAAATTATAAACTGTTCCTACACAGGGAGATGGTCCAGTCAAAGGGATTTTTCTGATATCAGAAAATATATATAATTTTCTCCCAAATTTAAAACTGCTGACACAATTTCCAGCGTAAGGAAACACTGGTGCGTTGACACTACAGTTGCCTTTAGAAAAGGCTCAATCCAGAGATATGATCACAAAGGAAAAGGTGAGGGAGGGCAGAAGATCACAAATAAAGGAGACAATGCATTTTTATACTCCGCTCATTAGAGTTCGACCGAGAAGCTGTCTCACGGGCTGTCATTCTCTAGACATCACAGCACCTGGAGCCAAATCCAATCGAAGCTGCAGCCGTGGGTCTGGAATTCCTTTCTCCAGCCCGTGCACCTGCACGTGGCCATTTGCAAATTCCAGGAAATGGGCTATTTTCCTGTCTGTCCCGGAGCTGGAGTCAGGGGAGCCAATTCTTTCGAGCTAAATGGCATTTTTTTTCTATTCTCCTTCAGCGAGGCGGTCACATGCTAGAGATCAGAGGTGGCTGTCTCTCTTCCAACAGGAAGTCCAGGCCAGCAGGGTGGCCTCTGTCTGTGTAGTCACCATATGCACAGCCTAGGGCTGAGGGCAGGACCAGGGATCAGCCACAATCTAGAGGGGGGAGGAGTTATCCTCCAGAGTTAACTTTGGAGGATGGCCTTGCAAGCTGACTCATCAATGTTTATAGGTACCCAAGCTGAAACATTTCACTGGCCCACCTACGAATGGATTCTCCTTTTTCGGCCTGGCTATTGCCAGCCCTCTGCTATGGACTGAATATTTGTAGCCCCCAAGATTCACAGGTGGAAGCCCTAATGTGATGTTATTTAGATGTGGGATCTTTGGGAGGTGGGATTAGTGTTCTTAGAAGAAAAGAATTAGCCTCCCTCTGCCCCGTGTGGATGCAGCGAGAAGGAAGATGTCTGCACACCAGGACATGGGTCCTTCCCACAACCCACCTATGCTGGCACCCTAATTTCAGACTGCCCAGCCCCTAGACTGTGAGAAATGTTGAGCCCAGTCTGTGGCATGTTTTTTACAGCAGCCTGAGCTAACTGGTTCAGCCTCCATCTAGATCCTATGATGGCGAACCTATGACACGCGTGTCAGAGGTGACACGCGAACTCATTTTTTTTGGTTGATTTTTCTTTGTTAAATGGCATTTAAATATATAAAATAAATATAAAAAATATAAGTCTTTGTTTTACTATGGTTTCAAATATCAAAAAATTTCTATATGTGACATGGCACCAGAGTTAAGTTAGGGTTTTTCAAAATGCTGACATGCCCAGCTCAAAAGGTTCACTCACCATCACTGATCTAGATTCATAGGCTCAGCCCTCACAGTGCACGGAGTAGATGCCTGAACTTGCCGCTGGTCGATAACTGTGGAATGACACTGGTTATTTTAACTGGGCCTCCTAGTGGTTTCTCCTACTTCTCAAACCTGTAGCCCTGGACATTCCCAACAGCCAGCCCTGTGGTTCCTGTGTTTCCTTCTCTTTGTGTATTCATGGCCTGAAGTGATCTACTTTCTTGGCAAGACCACCACCACCTCTAGGCATCTTATCTGTAAAGCACCTCCAGGCCCTTCTTATGGAAACAGAACTCCTCTCCTCTGTACAAACCCCACCCCATGTGGACCAGAGTTACACCACTCTGCTAAGGCACAAGTGGGCATGTGATGCAGCCCCCCCAACCAATCACAAACCCTAGGCCCCTGACTCCTGTAGGGGTTCAAAGACAGGTATGTGCCTCAAACCAGACCAGAGACTTTCCTAAGATTTCTCTGATGGAACTCTCCCAGAAGAACCTCTTTCTCCAGCTGCCACCATAGCTATCCCATGAGAAAGCCTGTCTATGACATAAAAAAGGGAGTAGAGTCTTCAAGACATGACTTGAGCCCCATGGATTTGGCCTTATCTGAAACCAGACTCAACCCTGTACTCCCAGTTATAGAAGCTAATAAATTCTGGCCTTCTCCTTTTCCTGTTTAGTCCAAAATGAATTGATTTTCTGTCATTTAAAACCAAGATCTTGATAACTAGATAAGTATACTCCTAAATCAGTGTACTAATCCTGGTCTTTTTCACTTCCACCCTCACCTGCTGCCTTCCTCTCTTGGTGGAAGTGGAAAGTAGAGGCAGGCTGACATAGTGACTTCATCCTGCTGTGCCACTAATAATGACCACAGGGAGGTAAATTACATCAACTTCCACTACCTCACAGGGTAACCATGAAGACAAGAGAATACAGGAAAATGAGGGCAGTCCCCCCTGTGCCTCCTGGGCTCTGTTCCCTCCCACAACCTCGGGGACCTCTCTCCCTCTTTTACAAGTCTCTCACATCCAAAAGCAAAAATCTCCCAACAGGGTAGAAAATGCTCCTCTCTGCACCTTACAAAGCATCCTTAAAACAACATAATCCAGAAATCAATTAAAAGCATCCCCCAAGACATATTGGCCAAACACAAATAGAAAGTAAGAACTACAGGCTAATATCACACAAGATGGAAAAACAAATATCATTATATGGGCCAGACAACTATTTAATTTTGATAAAAGGTAAAATTCCCAATGAAGATACGACAGTCAAGAAAGTTTACACACCAAATAACAAGAAGAACCTGAACAAGGCCTAACATCCCCCTCGGTGGAATATTCTCCCTGTTCCTGGGCCCCCTTTGCCCTGCCTCCCTCCATTCCTCCAGGCCTGGGCACACCTGCACGGAAGCCTCCAAGCGCTAGCCTATATAAGGCATCAGAGAAGACATGGCTCTGAAGTCAGACAGACAGGGTGGTAGTGGTTGAATAGTGTTCCCTCAAAACTCATGTCCACCAGAACTTTAGAATGACCTTGTTTGGAAAGAGGGTCTTCGCAGATATCATTAAGTTAGATGAAGTCCTACTGGATTAGGATGAGCCCAAGTCCAATGATGGGTGTCCTTATAAGAAGAGGGCACACAGAGGGAAGAAGGCCAGGTGAAGAGGGAGGCAGACTCTGGAGTGATGCAGCTACAAGCCAAGGAACCCAAGGCTTGCCAGCAGCCACCAGAAGCTAGATGAGGCAATAAGGACTCTTCCCTAGAATCTTCAGAGGAAGCACAGCCTAGGGGACACCTTATTTTCAGACTTCTAAACTCCATAAACCTGAAAGAATAAATGTCCACTGCTGTAAGCCACCCAATTCATGGAAATGTGTCATAAAAGCCCTGGGAAACTAATACAAGGATGTGGGTGATCTGGAACAAGTCACTTAAACTCTCTGAGCCTCCGTTTCCTCATCTGTGAATAGGGAAACTAATAATAGGACCATTTCATAGGGTTTTTATGAGAAGTACTAGTAAGTAAAAGCATAGTGTGATGGTAAATTCTGTGTGTCAATTTGACTGGCCATGGAATGCCCAGATTCAACATTATGTCTGGGTGTATCCCTGAGGGTGTTTCTGGGTGAGATTAACACTTGCAAAGCAGATGGCCCTCCCCAGTGTGAGTGGGCATCATCCAATCCATTGAGGGGCTGAATAGAATAAAAAGCAGAGGAAGGAGAAATTCCTCCATTTCCTGCCTCAATGTTTGAGCTAAGACATCTCATCTTCTCTTACACTCAGATTTACAGCATTGGCTCCTATTGGTCCCAGGCCTTTGGATTGGGAGTGAACTACACCACTAACTTTTCTATAATAAATCTCTCTCTTCTCATATATATATATAAACACATATGTATATATGCACATATATACACATATCCTATATAATAAAGAGGTAATATGCAAATTGACCATTACACCCTCACACACGATGGCCGCCCCCCTGTGGTACCAAAATGGCCGCCTCCATGTGGCCACAAGATGGACGGCAGGGGAGGGCAGTTAGGGGCAACCAGGCCTGCATAGAAGGCCAATTGGGGGTGAAATCAGGCTGGCAGGGAAGGGCAGTTGGGAGCAACCAGGCTGGCAGGGGAGGGCAGTTGGGGGTGATCAGGCCGGCAGGGGAGAGCAATTGGGGTAATCGGGCAGGCAGGGGAGCATTTAGGCATTGATCAGGCTGGCAGGGGACTGGTTAGGGGGTGATCAGGCTGGCAGGCAGGCGAGCGGTTGGGAGCCAGCAGTCCCGGATTGTGAGAGGGATGTCCGACTACCGGAATTACAACCAGCAGTTGGACATCCCCTAAGGGGTCCCAGATTGGAAAGGGTGCAGGCTGGGCTGAGGGACACTCTCCCCCAACCCCCAAGTGCACGAATTTCATGTACCAGGCCTCTAGTGTATATATAAATATATATATGTGTGTATATACATATGTATATGTATATATGTATATGTATATGTGTATATGTATATGTGTATATGTATATATGTATATATATGTATATGAATATATACATATATATAAAATAATAAAAATATATTTTAGTAAGTAACAATACAGTTATATATACACAATAAGTACATCATATATTATAATTATATTCTAGTAATGTAGTCATAAATTAATATTATCTATTACATAATTACTGTATTATATATTATGTTACATATAATAATTATTATATATTACATAGTTGTTTATTATTTATATATATAAAAGCATAAGTGATCGAACGACTGGTCGACTGGTTGCTATGATATGCACTGACCACCAGGGGGCAGACACTCAACGAAGGAGCTGCCCCTGGTGGTCAGTGTGCTCCCACAGCCAACTTCCTGCAGCCAGCCAACTTCCCACTGTCCCTCCCCCCCAGCCGACCAGCTCCAATCGGCCCTGAGTGAGATGGCCCCGATCGCCGGCCAGGCCGAGGGACCCCACCCATGCACAAATTTGTGCACCGGGCCTCTAGTATACAATAAGCAGTAATATACATTGTATAACATATAA
Organism: Myotis yumanensis; assembly: GCF_028538775.1. Lineage (NCBI taxonomy): Eukaryota > Metazoa > Chordata > Mammalia > Chiroptera > Vespertilionidae > Myotis > Myotis yumanensis. The sequence goes on along the minus strand of NW_027223755.1, from coordinate 85,778,571 downwards.
CTATACTCTACATTATAATTATTATCTATATATATAAGACCCTAATATGCAAATAGACTGAATGGCGGAACAACTGGTCACTATGATGTGCGCTGACCACGAGGGGGTGTGCACAGAACATAGCGGGTGTCGGCAGCAGGTGGCAGAGCACGGAACATGGCGGGAGTTGGCCATGGTGGGATGGTGGGGCAGGTAAGCAGGGGCGCCAGACCAAGGCAGGGCGCCAGTCGCTGTCATTGGGGCGAGCCCCTGGTGGTTACTGAAAATTCTTTGCTCCCACGTGCTGCGGTCCCGCCCAAAGCTCACACCTGTCGCTGGCACCAATCCCGCTCACACCTGCTGCCAGCATCAGAGCTGCCACTCACACCACTGCTGGCACCATCAGCGGGTGTGAGCAGCGGCTACTAGCCCTGATCACCCCTGAGGGCTTCTCCACCTCCCCCTGCTCCTGAGGGGCAATCGAGGCAGCAGCCGCTGTTTGCACCCGCTGCTGGCGCCAGCCCCAATAGTTCCACGCCGTCAGCAGGTGCAAGCAGGGCCGGCGCCATCAGTGCATGTGAGTGGTGGTGGCAGGAGCAGGGCTGCTGGAAGACAGGGGACCGGAGCCGCGGTGGGTGGGGCTGGGCGGGGGTGCAGCAGGTGGGCCAAGACCTGTCCCTGTGCCCACAGCAGCCTCACGGCTCACAGTTCCTTTCAATGTGCATGAATTCGTTCACTGGGCCCCTAGTATTATAAATAATGTATAATATAATGTATAATTATATATATATACTAGAGGCCTGAGGCACGAAATTCATGCACAGGGGCAGGGGTCCCCTCAGCCCGGCCTGCACCCTCTCCAATCTGGGACCCCTTGGGGGATGTCCAACTGCCGGTTTAGGCCTGATCCCACAGAACATCCCTCTCGTAATCTGGGACCACTGGCTCCTAACCACTCACCTGCCTGCCTGCCTGATCACCCCTAACCCCTCTGCCTGCCAGCCTGATCGTCCCTAACCGCCCTCCCCTGCCGGCCTGATCGCCCCTAACCACCTCTGCCTCGGCCCCCACCACCATGGCTTTGTCTGGAAGGAGGAACGGACAACCAGAAGATGTCCAGTCGACCTGGCCTAATTAGCATATTACCCTTTTATTAGTATAGATAAGATATTCTTATTACTTACTACATGTATAAAATAATAATTGCACTTTATTAGTTATTATATATTATATGCAGTATCTATATTGTTACTCATTTTTGTTTCCCTCACCCATCCCTCCCTGGTCCCACCTAAAAAAAGTAAAAATGAGGTACCTAGCTTGACTTTCTCTTAAGTATCATCATAGAGAAGTTAGAAAAAAATTCCCAATTATCTTAGGCTCAAAACATAAGCTCTGCTCACAAATTAATTTTTCAAACTACAAAGAAACAATGGATTTCAAGTTTCTTTCCCCTTTGTGTAATCGAAATATTTTCCTTCAAGGGTGACCATGCAGGGCACAAAAGCAGCAAGAAAATGAATCAAAATGAAGACTGCAGATGGGGAACAGGATGAGAAACAACGCAATTGTCATTATTCCTAAAAGTAGAAAAACTCTCTCCCCTAATTGGGATAGCTGTCTTCTTTCTTTACAGCTTTACTGAAGTATAACTGATAGACATAAAACTACACATATTTAATGTATACAATTTGGCGACTTTAGACATAAGCATAAACCCATGAAACCATCACCACAATCCAGGTATTAAACATCAGTTCCAAAAGTTTCCCTATGTCCCTTCGTTTCTTCCAGATCAGCAAAGAAATTTTAGGCAAACTGATGCAAACCCAGTCTCTTTACATATGTGAAGTACCCAGATTTACACATTTACTGGCCCTCAGAACACTCACTCACCCTCCCACCCATCCATTCCACAGACATTTAGAAATTGTAAGCTAGCCACTGTTCTAACGTGCTAGAGGGATGGTGTCAAACAAAACAGGTAGTGTCCCTGCCTTCATGATGTTTATATTCTCCTGGGCAGGAGAGACAAGAGAGAAGTAAACATTGTAATAACAAATGATAAACATCAGTGCACAGAGCAATAAGCGCTGTGAAGAAAATGAAGCACGAAGAGATGGGGGGCTGACAGGAATGGGGGGATGTGGACTATAGGCAGAGTAGTCCATCTCACCATTCTCTCTACCTCTATGCAGTAAGGCCCAAGTTCTCACAGGGCTCCCTGAGTCGGGACAACGCATGGGGTCCCAACTTGGAGAAAGGAGCTTTGTAAGTTGGGCAACAATAGAGTGAGGTAGCCCACGCCTGAAAAGAGAGCAAGGTTGACCCTGCAAGAGCAACCTCGCTTCCGCCCCCTCTAGGCCCCACCTCCACACACGGTCACCGCGACAGGGCTGGCAGCATTCTCTGTCCCCCTTCCCCAGCCTGTGACTACTGTAAATGTTTTCTCCTCAATGTCCTCAATGGAGCTGCAGTTGACAGAGCCTCCATGCATGCTAGGCCCTGGGCTAAGTGACACACATGGGCCACAGGGATCCTCCAACAGCCCCCTGACTCAGGGGGTCTCACACCGGAGCGATAGAGGCATCGCCTTGCAGGGCTCCGTAAACACAGGTCCATCACTGGGCCCACACCCAGAGTTCCGGTTCCAGGATCTGGGGTGGGGTCCGAAAAGTTGCATTTCCAACAGGTTGACAGGTGGTGCTGCTGCTGGGGACCCCCTACTCTGAGAACCCCTGCTCTAAGGGAGGGATTATTACACCTACTTGACCAAGGGGGAGACTGGGGTTCTGGAGAGGAAATGATTGCCAGGGAAGCAGAAGGCAAACACATACCCTTCGCGTTGCCACTGCGTTCCTTTCACTGGGCCTGAAATCACACAGCAGTTTGCTTAGGGACCCAACTCCTGAGACAGAGCCTTGCAGACTACATCAGCCCCCCTGTGGAGACCAGGTACCAAAGCAAATGGGCTGTGAGCTGCTCACTGTTGGATCCCCAGCGTCCAGGCTGCTCCCCTGGAACACCACTGCCTGGGTCACCAGGTGGTTGATGGAACTTTGCTTCAAGGAACTCTTTTCTTCACTTTGAAATGCAAATCAGAAAAAAGCTCTGAGCTTTCAGGTCCCCGTGTAGCTGGATCACCCAGTGAGCCCGCACAAACCCATGCGGGCACGGAGGTGAAGGTGTTTCCAATCAAACCAAAATCTGTCAGGTGGCAGCATCTCCTGTATGAAGTTTAACCTATTACCATGTGCCCTGATGTGAAGAGCAAGGCTCTTGACAAGTGTCTGAGAAGGGGAGCTGTGGGAAAATGAAACCTGTGAAAGTGGATCACTGACAGAGCAGAACTGCCTGGAAATGAAGGCTGTGCTTGGAGTCAGCTCTGGGAGCTTGAAATTGACCATGGCAGGGATATGTGCACCAAGGGCCCCACGCCGTGGCTCCCGGCCCCATCGGAGAGCCTGTCTACCATCACTGCACTGCCTAACTAGAACATGAGGACTCAAGTGTGGTGCTTGCTGTGCTCAGAAGCCAGGCATTTTCTGTGGGCGTGAATCTCTACAAGGAATCTCCGACATTAAAACAGAGGTCAATGGAGGCCTATGATTCATTCGCGCACACACACATTATCTAGTTAGAAAATTTTTTAGAAATGCCACTATTCTATTCGACCATCAGTAACAATCAAACTTCTCATAGCTGATCAAAAGAATGCTTAGCCAAAGGCTCTTGGCTCTCTTTTTCTACTGCCCCAAAAGAAACATTCGTTGTCTCCAACGTACAAATGAGAACTAAGCTCCTAAGAAAGTTTGCTCCATACAAACTTTGAACATAATACTGTACTGCGCACAGGAGAGAATCCCTGGACCACAAACAGGAATATCTCATTGTCCACCTTCATTCAACTCTTTGCTGACTTTGCTAACAGAAAAGAGGGATAGCATGAATAATTCAAATCCCCAGACAGCCAAAAAGCTACATTTTAGCCAAACTTTCAACTACAGCCGTAACCAGAGAGAAAATAATGGGGCCTACATTTCATTATCTTCCATTTCTCCTGCCTGTCTGAACCCACTGAGAATGGCACTGAGCAGCAAAACAAATGGCCCAAGAGGGAAAAGGAATAATCCACAAACTATATAAACAGCTCCTTTTATGAGCAAGAGTTGACAGTGTTTGGAATTGGAGCAAGGTCTCCAATAACATTACAGAGGACTGGTATCTGGGAAGTGAGGTGAGTGATGACACGGGGATGTCTAGGCCTAAAGAGAACTTTCCATTAAAAATCACAGCAGGGCCTGCAGCTTCTGACTCCAAGCAGTTCTGTGGCAGTTCCGTGGAATTATATGTATATAAAATGCTTAAACATAACTAAGCGGATGAAAAACAGTCTCGATGACCTTCCCTGCTAATAACAGTAATGCTTTAACTTCGGTCCCGGGATTTAAGCCAGCAGCAAACTCAATAGCAATAAAAATAACCATGCCCACCTTCCTTCTCTGATTGCACTTCCCCATTCCAAGGCTCTTCTTTGCTCGCCGGTAGGGTGGGCAAGCAGCCATGATTATCTCCATTTCACAGAAGGGGACAGGCAGGCACAGTCGTCAGATAATTTGCTGGATGTCAGGGGTGTGGCAAGTGGGAGAAAGGGAATCGGCCTGCCTCAGGCTTCGAAGAGCATGTTCTTCCAATCATGCAGCCTCGACCCTCATCAGCCCTGTTACCACCTCCTGGGGCACACGCACCAGCAATAGGCTGCAGAGTCTCACGCCCAAGCTTCACTTCAGTGGCACAGGTCCCAGTACCCAGGGGATCTTGCACTCAACTGCCTGCAGCAGAGTTTTAAAGCTTTTAGGAGAGACTCAAGGGGTCACAATTGAGACCAAGTTTGTGTGTGTGTTTGTTTGTTTATTTTATTGATTTTTAGACAGAGAGAGGCGGGGGGGGGGGGGGGGAGGAAAAGGGAGAAAAGGGGGGGGGGAGAGAGAGAGAGAGAGAGAGAGAGAGAGAGAGAGAGAGAGAGAGAGACATTGGTTTATTGTTCTACTTACTTAAGCATTCATTGGTTGATGTGTTCTGACCCAGAATCAAACACAAAAACTTGGCATAGCGGACGACCCTCTAACCAACTGAACTACCTGGCCAGGGGGAGGCCAGATTTTTAATAGTAAATTTTTACCCTTCCATTCATAAAAATCTGCATGACATCTACACACTTAATAGAATAGCTAAAAAGATACCTGATAATACCAACTGCTGGCAAGGATGTAGAGCAACTAGAACTCTGATACATCACTGCTGAGAATGCAAACAAACACCATACGGCCCAGCAACCCCCTTCTAGGTTCTACCCCAAAGAAATGAAAACGTGTCACACAAAGACTGTATGTGAATGTTTAACAGCAGCTCTATTCATGATTACCCCAAACCGGAAACAACCCAAACACCAGTCCACACACTGGAAAACTAATCAGCAGTAATAAAGAATGAACCCCTAATAGATGCAACCACGGGGATGAATCTCAAAAGCGTTACTACTGAGTGAAAGAAGCCAGAACCAAAAGGCCACACGCTGGATGATTCCATTTATATGACATTCTGGAAAAGCAAAACCATAAAAGCAGGGAGTAGGTCAGTGGCTGCCTGGGAATGGGGTTGGGGAGTGACTATAAAAGGGGACTTTGGGGATGATAGAACGGTTCTGTGTCTCAACTCTGGGGATAGAGACGTGGCTGCGTACACTGTCAAAACTCACGGAACTGTACACCTACAAAGGTGAATTTTAGTATATGTCAATTACATCGCTAAATGTCACTTAAAGGAAAACCCTGAATGAAGGCTAGAGGTTTTTGAATTCATTCCCATAAGATCAGATTCTTTAAAACGCTGCTTCTGGAACTTTAGCAAAGCCTGTCTCCTAGACACAAGGTGTCTGGGAGTGAACTGAGTGAGGTGGGATGCAGGTGGAGGCACGGGACGTGGGTCCACTTGGCCAGCAGGCGGCGAGACCCCTCTGGGAGCCCCAGGGCCCCCCTGTGGGAAGTTGTGCCTGATGAGTTCTGGGGGTGGTGGAGCGGGGCGGAGGGCACATATCTGACATTATAGGACCTGGGAAGGGTATCTGGGATCAGGCTGCACGGTTTGTGCTATAACTGTGGGCTTTTTATAAGGAAAAGTGCAGTGCCCTTAGGCAGAAAATATTGAAAGGAAATGGATCGGCAGCAGATTGCTATTCTCAGCTTCTCTAACACATTTGAATTAGTGAATCTCTAAAAGCTTTTGTCAGCTTGCTTTAGAAATGAAATTTGATATTATTAAGACTATCCACTATGAAACAATTATGTAAGTGTAAATGGAAGATTCATTTAAAGGGTCTTGATGAAACCCCTGGAAAACGCCTCCCTGGTCTTTTTTTTTTCTCTTGGTCTAATAAATAAGGTCAGATAAGATGAGGACAAAACCCAGTCAGCATGCAGAATTTAAATTATTTGAATTACTTTTATTTTATTTTTTTCCCCTACAGCTGAACTTCAGAATGTGGGAGGGGGGTGAACAGCTTAAACCAAAGCTAAGCTCTTCTGTTCTGTATCAAATGGCAATTACTCTTCAGCTATTTTTTTATCCATCCGCTCAGCAAGCATCCACCACCTCAAACAAATTTGCTAAAAGAGGCAGAAGAGCGTGGGGGTTCTGAGCCCGAATTATAAATTTAGACATGCTGAAGCTGAGTGAGCGTATTATTCTCTCTACCTTATGCTTGGAAAGTTCTGTAATAAAAAATTGAGAGACAGAGATGATTGTGGTACAGATGAGAGAGACAAAGAACAGTGCAAGGAGCCAGAAAGCCTGGGTGCAAATGCCTGCTCCTTCACACTTGCTGTGTACCCTACGTGAGTTCCTTTACCTCTCTGTACTCTTTGTAAAAATGGGGCCAATAACAGTACCTACTCATAAGTTTGTTGTGAGGATTAAATGAATTTAAAGCACATTTATTAAATGTGCAGGGTAGTAGGGAGACATTTAGAGAAACATTATACACATCTCTCTCTCTCTCTCTCTCTCTCTCTCTCTCACACACACACACACACACACACACACACATTTTCTTAAAGTCTCGAAATCAGTACAAAGCAGTTCACAGAATATATGAAATCTCTGATCCTATGTTAATACCCTGCCTTGTGTTCATGTCAGGTTTGATAACAAATGTATTAAATGGGCTGAACTCAGTGGGGTAAAAGGCAATGGCTTCATTTTTCTTCCGTCACTGCCCCAGCCACAAATCTCCATTCCTTGCCTGATGATAATCTCAGGCAGATCCTCCAGCCTTCAAACAAAATACATTAGGAAATTACCACTTTGTTTTAGGGTTTAAAAGGTACAGTGTAGCCCAGCCGTGGGCAAACTACGGCCCGCGGGCCGGATCCGGCCCTTTTGAAATGAATAAAACTAAAAAAGAAAAAGACCGTACCCTTTTATGTAATGATGTTTACTTTGAATTTATATTAGTTCACACAAACACTCCATCCATGCTTTTGTTCCGGCCCTCCGGTCCAGTTTAAGAACCCATTGTGGCCCTCGAGTCAAAAAGTTTGCCCACCCCTGGTGTAGCCCCATGTAAACATTTCAATTCACATCTGATTCCCAGCTTCATCCCTGCCCTCAGCTTGGGCCCCACCTGTGGGTCAAGGGCCTACAGCGGCAGGTGGGTCAAGGCTGGTCCCCCAGGCTTCCTCCTCCCACCACATCTCCTGGCTCCTCCAAGACCAAGGAGGAGGAAGAGTGGACTAGATAGAGCAAGAGAAGGTAAGGTCTGCCATTTAAAGACTTTGCTATACCTCTTAGCAGATCAAAAGTTGGTTCTCCAGGCCTGCTGGGAGGCCCCCCACTACCGGGCTCCCCGATACAGTAATGAGTGATCCAGTTCTCTCCAGAATCTCCGCCTGGGACTTTCAAAGGACCTTGACAGTCACAATGTCGAGGCCCCTCTACAGCAGACCCCGTTCCAGCCTGCCCCCTGCCCCACCTCCATGGGTCCACAGGAGACTCGCACCTGCATGCTATGCAGTGGTGGGGAGACTGCTGGCCTCCTGCCTTCAGAATTCCCTCGTGTCCACATAGGCCCCCCAATCCAGAGAACTCATGTCAATTTCTTCCATATTCCAGAGGCTCTGAGAACATTCTTATCCAACTCTGCTCCCTGGTATGAAGACGGGGAGAGCTAGAGTTCAGCAAGCACCCCACCACCCAGGGAGGCAGATGCCCGCCCCCTCTTCTGGAAGGCACCCCCATCTCTATGTGCAATCTGCTTAGATTTCCCCATTCAACCTGGGGGAATCATTGCTGTTGGGGGGATAGGGAAACACCCCATCTCTCCTATAAGTCTCTCCTCTGTGAGCTCATCTCATCCTGATAGAGGAAAGTCATGCGGGGGGGGGGGGGGGGGGGGGGCTCGGGGGAGAGGATGCAGGATCAATCACTCAACTTGCAGTAGGCCCTCCCCTAAATAAGAACTACTGCTCTCAGCTTTGGGACAAAAACCAGAATTCCAAAGCAAAAGGAAAAGCCCCCTTTAACATCCTATCCCTTGATTTTAAATAAAGGAACCTACTATTCCCTGTCACTTTAAGAAATAAGCAGGATAAAAGGGCTAAGAAAGAGACAGAACACCTAGGGGACAGAGAGCTTCTAACTCCATCAGCAAATGAACAGAAAGATATTTACTGAAACAGATACAAGAAATATTATCTCGAGGGAGAGCACATTTCTGGAAATACGCAGGCAAGTAGCCTTGAAAATTACTTTCTGATATTTCCAACTGAATTTTCACTCCTTGATAAATTTCCAAGTCATTTGCAGCTATTGGGTTTATTTACACCCATTTTAAAGACTACATGACATCCTGAGTGGTACATGACTTCCTGAAGGGGCAGAAACTAAAAATCCATAACCAGGGAGATCAAGGTTAACATCTCAGCCCCCATCATCATTCCAGGAAGGTGTACAGTGCGAAAGGAGTCCTAGCAACCATGGATCTCCAGGTTCCTGGCTTCAGCCACTGCCCACGTGCGCCCCAGTCTCTACATACAAATAGAGGAACCCAACAGACAAGAACCAGAGCCACACCTGGCAGCCTAACCCAGTGGTCGGCAAACTGGCTCGCCAAACTGCGGCTAATGAGCCACATGCGGCTCTTTGGCTCCTTGAGTGTGGCTCTTCCACAAAATACCAACTTCTGCACATGGGCCACGAAGTTTCAATCGCACTGTACATGTGCGCCCGCCCGTGGTATTTTGTGGAAGAGCCACACTCAAGGGGCCAAAGAGCCGCATGTGGCTCGGGAGCCGCAGTTTGCAGACCTCTGGCCTAACCCATGAGACAGGTGAGCTCAGGACATTGCTCCAGGACACGAGGAGCCTGCTAACAGGAAATGTGGTGCTTTGGGAACATGAAGACAGCACAAGGCACACCAGGAACACGTTCTGAAAGTTCTAAAGGGAAGTGAGCCAGGAGGCAGAAGGACCTGAATCCTTCTACTGATTAAAGGCACCATTAAAAATGGCTCCATTAAAGATAGTCTCTTCAATAAATGGTGTTGGGAAAATTGGACAGATATATGCAAGAAAATGAAACTAGACCACCAACTTACACCATACACAATAATAAACTCAAAATGGATAAAGGACTTAAATGTACGACAGGAAACCACAAAAATTCTAGAAGAATCCAAAGGCAACAAAATCTCAGACATATGCAGAAGCAATTTCTTCACTGATACAGCTCCTAGGGCAGTTGAAACTAAAGAGAAAATGAACAAATGGGACTACATCAAAATAAAAAGCTTCTGCACAGCAAAAGAAACCATCAACAAAACAACAAGAAAACCCACTGCGTGGGAAAACATATTTGCCAATGTCATATCTGATAAGGGCCTAATCTCCAAAATTTATAGGGAACTCATACAACTTAACAAAAAGAAGATAAACAATCCAATCAAAAAATGGGCAAAGGATCTAAATAGACATCTTTCAAAAGAGGACATCCAGAAAGCCAAGAGACATATGAAAACATGCTCAAAGTCACTAATCATCCGAGAGATGCAAATCAAAACAACAATGAGGTACCATCTCACACCTGTCAGAATGGCTATCATCAACAAATCAACAAACGACAAGTGCTGGAGAGGATGTGGAGAAAAAGGAACACTTGTGCACTGCTGGTGGGAATGCAGACTGGTGCAGCCACTATGGAAGACAGTATGGAGTTTCCTTAAAAAGCTGGAAATGGAACTCCCATTTGACCCTGTGATCCCACTTCTAGGAATATATCCCAAGAGACCAGAAACACCAATCAGAAAAGATATGTGCACCCATATGTTCATAGCAGCACAATTCACCATAGCTAAGATCTGGAAATAGCCTAAGTGCCCATCAGTAGATGAATGGATTAGAAAACTGTGGTACATCTAAGCGATGGAATACTATGCTGCTGTAAAAAAGAAGGAACTCTTACCATTTGCAACAGCATGGATGGAACTGGAGAGCATTATGCTAAGTGAAATAAGCTAGTCAATGAAGGAAAAATACCACATGATCTCACTCATTCATGGATAATAAAGACCATTACAAACTTTTGAACAATAATAGATACAGAGGCAGAGCTGCCTCAAACTGATTGTCAAACTGCAGTGGGAAGGCCAGAGAGGTTTGGGGGGCAGGAGAGAGGGGAGTAAGAGATCAACCGAAGGACTTGTATGCATGCATATAAGCATAACTAATGGACATAAGACACTGGGGGGTAAGGGAGGGCAAGGGATTGTCAAGGGGGGGGGGGAAGGACACATATTTAATACCCTTTGTAATACTTTTAGCAAAAAAATAAAAATAAAAATTTAAAAAAATAAAAATAAAAAATAAATAAAAATGGCTCCATTATAAACCTGAGTCCTCCATGCTTCATAATTCCTTCATCCTCCACTATTGAATTCCCACCATTTCTCCTCCCTCTCAATTCAAGCCCATCTCCTCTCCACACCCAATAACATAGTTTGGGTCCAGGCCCTCCTCAGCCCTCACATGGCCTTGGGGACCAGCAGAGCTGGTCTTCCACACAGGATTTCTCTCACTCTGTATAGTAGGCATAAAATTCCTGTTGGCCTGTGGTAAGCTGAACAATGTCTCTCCTCCCCCCTACCCCCTACCTACCTAATGTGTCCATATCCCAATCCTCAGAACCTAAGAATGTTACTTTATATGGCAAAACAGGCATGCCGGTGTAAATTAAGGATCTGGAGATGGGGAAACTATCTTGGAGTATCTGGGTGACACCCATGTAAGCAGAAGGGTCCTTATAAGAGGGTCATGGAGGACCAAAGCCAGGGAAGGCTATGTGACTACAGAAGTGATGCAGCGACAGCAAAGGAATGCCAGCAGAGGCATGGAACAGATGCCATCCTCCCTCGCAGCCTCCAGAAAAAACACAGCCTGCCCACACCTCAATTTCAGCCCTGCAAGACCCGTTTCAGACTTCTGACCTGGATACTGGTACGAGAATAAATCTGTGTTGTTTTAAGCCACTAAATTTTTAGTAATTTGTTACAGAAGCAATCCTAAATTAGTACATGGCCTCATTCCTTAAAAGATAAATATCGAGCTCCCAGCAGACAGACGTGACACCTACCCATCTCCCACCTCAGCTCCCACCGCTCCTGCACCCACTGACCTCAGGCTTCAGCCACCTTTAACTCCCTAACTCTTCCCAAAGAGGACAGATTGCTTCCAACCCCTGGTCCTTTGCACACACTGCTCCTTCAGGAGGGCTCTGTGCCCTCCTCTCTGCCAGGAAAATCTCTGCTCATGAGTCACACCCCACGTGTGACAACACCTGTGCTGAGCCTTCTTCTTCCTCCTGTGCAAAGGTGGCCACTCCACACTCTATTGCCACATGGTATTCCACACACAGATGTTCTTCAGAACTCATGACATTTCCACAGTAACTTTACTAAGGAGGCTATTTGCCTTCGTCATCTCTGTAATCCCAAGATGTACCTGCCTATGTGAGAACAGAGAGAAACCCTAACAACACTGGAGAATGACTACCAGACTAGGTAAAGACAAGACCTATTTCCAAATGAGGTCATATTCTGCAGTACTCAAGGTTAGGACTTCAAAGTATACTTTTTTGGGGGACACAATTCAACCCCTAACAGTCCCCAAGAATTAAACTCATGCTATGTGAACATCTGCAACTCGCTTGCCAATGAGAAGTGGCATGTGCAGAAGAGGCCATTAATCCTCACATTCATCTTCCCCACCATCATCGTTATGTATAGAAGGCCGAGCTTCCCACGTGTGAGTTGGCGTTTCAGGGGTGCCCACGATATTGATCCCTTTGGTGCTAGAGCCTACGCTCATCACCTCCATCTCCTGCCGCTGTCACACTTTTACCTGTGGAGGTGGCAATGTGGAAAAGGTGAGATAATAATAGTGACTACCACCTATCATTATTGAAAGGAGTAAATGAAGTACCCGAGCAAAACACTGGCACAGAGGCGATGCATACACAGCAGAATGCCCAGTCAGTGTGTATTATGTTCATCATCAGCATCATCATTCTTGTCATCATCATTGTCATCACTGTTACCATGTCATCATCAGTGCTGTCAGTGGCAGTGGCAGCGGCAGCATCATCATCATCATCATCATCATAGCTAACAGCACCAGTGTGTCTTGCCGGGCACCATGTCAAGAACCACATTTATAAAGCTGACCTTCTAAGGGCTCCATACGGAGGCTCCAAGAAGTCAAATAACTTACTCCAGGTATACAGGTGGCATATGGGGAACCTGTAAGCTGCTTTGTTCCATGCCTTTAAGGTCCACATGGAACAGGGACCCAGCGGTCCTGCCAGGGAGACTCCAGAATGTATTTTAAGCCACAATTCTCAGATATGACTATACATAGGAACTGCCCAGGGAGCTTTAAAAACTTCTGGTGCCTGGTCCCACCAAGGGTATCTGATCTAACTGGTCTTCATGCAGCCAGGGCACTGGCATGTTTCAAACAAGGCTCAGAATCCTGCTCCACAGTCAGCCGCCCATCAGGATGGGGGTGTTTTCTGTGACAATCAATGAGATACTGTCTCTATATTTTGAATTCTGACACCTGGGTTTTAATCCTGCTGGAATCAACCCAGTTTAAGAGATGAAAAAGGAAATAATCCAAATAGCACCCCAAGGAGTAAAAATCCTGGGCAATGATAAGGAATGTCATAAAAGAGGAGGAATGGAGCATTTCTAGGAACTTGGGTCCCATAAAAGCACATGCCTTGGCTAAAAATATGTTCCCTGATTTCTCTTGGCAAATGGATCCCACACACTAAAATAATGAAGGCAAAGGCCAGGTGTCAGTCAGCCACTCTCTCAGCCTCTGATGTCTTCACTGAGCCACCTCTCCTGGGAGCCACGGGACATGGCAGAACCACGGAAGTGTCAGGAGACTTAGAGAAGCTGCAGACTGGGAGAGACATTGCAGATCATTTGGTAGAATCTCCTACTCAGAAGAGGAAGCTCCTTGATCACAACCCTGCTGTTCATGCCTTTTGTCCAGGGACCCTCAGTCTTCCTAGACAGCGTGTGGCCATTTGTGGCAGCCATCGTGGTTAGGGGGAGATCTGTATTAATGCCACTTCCATCTAGGGCCCCCGAGGTCACATGGGACAAGATATCCTTCTTCCACATGAAATTCCTGCAATATCCACTGACAGGTTTCCCTGGCATCTTCTCTGCTCCCTTAATATTTTTTTTTTAGGGAACAAGAAAAAGGACTGCAGGTCTGCATTCTCGGCCTTGTTACAGTCCCTTCTGACACGTGACACTGTCTGCTAAGCACACTCTCCATTTGAGATCTGACCCACAAGACGGGGACTGTTATCTGCTTTCATCTGGAGGCTGCTGTCTTAGTCCGCTAGGGCTGCAGTAACAGGGTATCATCAGCTGGGCAGTTTAAACAGCAAACATTTATTCCTCATAGGTCTGGGGGCTGGGAAGTCCAAGATCAAGGCACTGGCAGATTCCGTGTGTGGTGAGGGCCCACTTCCTATCTTCTTGCTGTGTTCTCCCCTGGTGGAAGGGACAAGTGAGGTCTCTGGGACTCTTTTATTCAAAAAAGGGCAGTAACACATTCATGAAGGCTCCACCCTCATGACATAATCACTTCTCAAAGGCCCACCTCCTAACACTATCACACTGGGACCAGCTTTCAGCATATGAACTTGGAGGGGACACAAACATTCAGTCTAGAGTAGCCATCTAGGACCGTGGCAAACACAGTCTCTAAAAGCTGACTGCTTCTGACTCAGCCACCTGACAAGCTGTGTAATTGTAGGCAAGTGGCATGATCTCACGTATGCTTTAACAATACTTTACTAGGCCCTCGTGGATAGAACTTGCAAAGAAATCTCAAGTTATACCTTTCCAGGAGCATAGAATTTATTTGCAAAAACATTCACGCATAAAACAGAAAAATGCAATTCCTCATTCATTCCTGGCTGAAACAGCCTGCTTCTGCTGCTTCTTACACCCTAGCTCCCTCCTCTACTCAGAGACCTGCCACCTTGATCCCCACCTTTGACACTTCTAGGTGTGGGATCTCCTAGACCCGTGGTCGGCAAACTGCGGCTCTCATTGATTGTCACATGTGGCTCTTTGGCCCCTTGAGTGTGGCTCTTCCTAAGCCTTAGGAGTACCCTAATTAAGTTAATAACAATGTACCTACCTATATAGTTTAAGTTTAAAAAATTTGGCTTTCAAAAGAAATTTCAGTTGTTGTACTGTTGATATTTAGCTCTGTTGACCACGGTCGGCAAACTCATTAGTCAACAGAGACAAATATCAACAGTACAACGATTGAAATTTCTTTTGAGAGCCAAATTTTTTAAACTTAAACTATATAGGTAGGTACATTGTTATTAACTTAATTAGGGTACTCCTAAGCTGGCCTTTGCTAAAAACATCCTCAATCTGAGGGGTCGACCTCAGCGAACATACCCCCACTTCTTCTAACGCCACTTCTTCAAAATAGACTCGCCCAGGCCGAAAACCGACTTCTGTGCATGGGCCACGAAGTTTCAATCGCACTGTACGTGCGCGCCTGCACGTGGTATTTTGTGGAAGAGCCACACTCAAGGGGCCAAAGAGCCGCATGTGGCTCGCGAGCCATGGTTTGCCGACCACTGTCCTAGACATTCACATTTAGTCACTTTTCCAGAAGGTAGGAGCTAGCTCCCTGCCCCAGCCCTAACCACGAACTCCTCCTGGGCTCTCCACCCCCACCATCCCTCCCTGTGGGCCCTGCATGCCAGGCTCAGGGTCTAAGGTGAGTGTGACATCATGAGGTACAACCAGGAAGGGCTACAGCCTCACCCTCCATGACACACACAATCTCAAGAAACACACCGTACCTCACCCCACCCCACAGCCTTTCAAGCCCTGTTCTGTATGTATCCTTTCTGCTCCAACTGTCTTCCCCAGTCCTGCATCCATTTCCAATTGGAAAACTCCTGTGACTGCATCAAGACCCTGCATAAACATCATCCTCTCTGAAGGTTTTCCTAAGCCTTCAAAGTCTCTGAGAATGCTTTTCTCCAGTCTCCTGGGGCATATTCCTGAGCCCTCTCTTTAGCACTTACCATATCTATCTGAAATTTTTCCCTACAGGCATGACTGAGAACTCCTTGGGGACAGAGCCATGACTCATCCATCCCTGCATCCTCTGTGTGCATCACGGGGCTTGGAATACAACAGGTGCTGTATAAATATTTGTTGAACAGAATCAACTCGTAAACTAGCATTATCAAGCCTTCGTGAAAGACATTGTACTCGAGCGAAGCCTTATCAGGCTAACATGAAATCGTGGAAGAGTTCGTGAAGCATGAAGGGTTCGCTCTTGGCCATGAATCAGCACTGTACTCCGGTAATTCTGGGTGCAGTGAGGAGCTTCAGATCTGGGGAAAGCAAATGCTTCCTGTTGACAGACGACAGGGAGTCACCCTCCTGGCCCTTGGGGGCCTGGCCACCGTGTTCTGTATCCAGGAAGAAACACCAGGGGCAGCAGCTTTTCTCCAAGGAGGGACTTTTGGGGTCTGAGCTCATGGGAGCTCCAGGGCAGCCCTGAGCCTGGAGGAGTTCCCATGATGAAGCCCACCTGAGTCCCGAGATATCAGCGATGGTGGAACACAAGGGAAGAGACAGAGAAAATCAACCATCTGAGTTTATGTGTAAAGGGGCCAAGGTGGAGGTCCAACAAAGCTGGGCCACAGTGTCACACGGGTCTTCCAGGAGTCAGACAGCGGCCCATGCCCAGGATGCCATGAGAGAGAGTGATTCCTGGAACCCAGGCAGCCCAAGAAGCTTACCCTCTTGCAAACATAGTTCATCCTTTTGTCAAATTCCAAGTAGCCCTAAAACTCTCGGTGGCACCCACACAGGATAAGCTGAGGCCTCTGACACCCCCCTACCCGCCCCCCCACTTCTGCAGACCTATCTCTTACATCCCCACCAGGAACTGGGAGCAACCGGGGTGTTCTCCAGGCATCTAGAAGGGAGCGCTGACCCGATGCAGTTACCTTCCTGAAGCCGATGTCAACGCCCCACCAAATCCATTAATATTAGTGGGAAAGAACGGTGCAGAAGCCTTGCAAAAACCTATCAAATCTCCAGCTTTTACATGGTAAATTATACTGACAAGTCATTTCTATTTCCACGTCTACTCTTTCTCCCTTTGATAAATGGGCAGTGGAAGGACTGGCTGTGCTGGGAAAATACGCTTGCCTTTGGAGAAGAAAAATTCATTAGCTAATCCACCTACTTGGAAAATTCATTTCCAAGGCTGAACTTTGGGGAGGCTTTATAATGGATGCCCTGACTAATGGGAAGCATGAATCTGTTCCAGATGGTTAATTGCTTTTTATCATTCCTTTTAATAACAGTTAAGAATAATAAGACAACTGGTGTGAAAAATGAGAACGCAGAAGGAATTAAATTGAAGTATCCCGCACCCATTTCTCCAGAAGAGAACATATTGAAGTGTGGAAAGCCTTAGGAAGACCAGGCTTTAGAACCAGCGGAGGTCACAGATCATGAGCTGGATAAAAGGATTTGAGTTCTCTGTTGGCCAAAGAACATGCCGGGAAGTGGTCAAGCTCAACCCTCCTGCTGAGAGTGCTCCCTAACCCGTGGGGGAAGGGTGAGGGAGCCCTTTTAGACAAACCCATCCCTCCTCTGCTCAAAGGGCTTCACTGGCTCCACACGGGACACCGTCAGCCCCCAGCACAGGGCCTGGGATGGCAGGGCTCCTGCCCAACAGCCTGGGTTCATCAGCCGCCTTGTTTACTCCTCACACTAACCCCCAATAAGACTGAGCTCTGGTGAGACACAGCAGCCTCCTGGCCAGCCGCTGGGCCGTTACCCATGCTGTTCCTTCAACTGGAATGCCTTCCCCAGGCACTCAGTCAACCCTCAAGTTTCCCTAGAAGAGCTCCTTACCCTGTGAACCCACCTTGACTCAGTCTTCAGGGAAAGAACTCTCTCTCTCCCCTGAGTCCACGGCGTTGACCATGCAGACTGGGACTGCACGCGTGGCTTTGCTCATCTGCCCCACAGTAAACTGTGAACACCTCTCCAGGGCAAGCAGACGAATAGACTTTTCCTCATGGCATCCCCAGCTTTAGCTTGATCCTTAGCACAGGACTGATCAGTGGGTATTTTGCTGAACGGGTGTGTGGAATGGACAGGAAGTGATGGACAAAATGCTCACACTTGAATGCTCATCCCATTCGCTGACACTGCCTCTCCCAGCTGATGCTGGCAGTGAACCAAAGCTTCTCCTGGCGGAGGCCCCTGATATACGTGTTCTCCTGGGGAAGCTCTAGTTTGAACAGACCTCGAATCTCCTCGGCAGGTGGGCCACAGGAGTGGTTCTCTGAAAGCAGCAGTGGCCAGTCTCGTTTCCTCTTCCCAGCTTGCTGGGCGACCTGGGGTGAGTAAGAACTGCCCTGGGCTTTGGTTTCACCCTTTATTAGTTCAAAAGTGAGTGCCTGAGCACCGGGGGGCCACAACAGCCCACAGGGCTGTGGGAAGTGCATGGAAGGTGGGTCACAATCCCCTATATAAAACCTTGGGCCCGGCTGGGTTTAGGAGTTTTAAAAAGGCAATATGTCACTTTACATATATGACCTAACACTCTCCAGTGAGCCTGGGCCAGCACCCCAAATAGACAAGCGCACATTCCCGCCCTATACAGAGTAAACACACTAAATGGAATCCCCGCCATAAACAGCCTTCTTTTCAGTGGAGGTTAGGTTTTACCACCTTTTTAAAAATGTTATTAAAAATGTTATATTTTAGAGCAGCTTAGGTTCCCAGCAAAATTGAGAGGGAGGTGCAGAGATTTCCCCTACTCTCCATGCCTCTGCACATACACAACCTCCCACTATCACTGCTCCCCATGTTTGTTACAACCTGTGAACAAAAGCTCAGTGACCAAGAGTAAGCACCCAGGATGGTCTTGTCATAAATTCCTAACTGGACGGGTCATGAGGGGTAGTCACACATACAGCTTCCTAAGCAAAGGTCAATCTTGACTTTAAGTTCCATGAGCTCTGTCCGTTGTTCTTAGGCAGCCAGAATAACAAACCTTTGAAATGTCAGAGCAATTTTCTTTTCCAGACCCTTGGAGGCAGGACCCAGTACAACTCCAGAACACCCCCATTGTTATATTTTTACCCACATACTGTTTCTATTTGGTTTAAATGTTAAAGATCCTATACCCACCTATGAAAAAGAAGTTTGTATCTCTCCATTTTACTTTTTATCCAATGCAAGAGATTTCCCCTTCTTACTTTCTCCTGCTTCCTTAATCTACTACCAATGGATTCCATGTAACCCTCCTTAGGTTTTCTCGTTTGATTCTAAATGTATAAAAAGAAATACATTCCCCAGAACGCTTTCTGAAACTCTTGGGATCATGTTCTCAGGCCTGGTCCTCAGCTTTGGCTCAAATTAACTTTAAAATCTTTTTCTTAGGTTTGGACTTCCTTTTCATTGACAAATCCATGAACCTACATTGAACTTCATTATCATTCAAAGTCCATAGTTTACATTAGGGTTCACTCTTGGTGGTGTACATTCTGTGGGTTTGGATACTCCTTCATTGGAGTTTCGGAACGGCAGATAAAAGATTACCAGCCTGTACTACAAATTCGATGGTAGAAATACATATTGATTGGAAAACAAGAAAAAATATATTGGGTCTAATCATACGTAATACATGCACTGGCAGCGGCATGCCCCCTGCCAGTGGGATGTCATGTGTCATAAGAAAATGTGGTGCCCCATTGAGTCCAGCACCCCCACAGCCAGAGGAGGCCACAGGGACACCCTCTGCTAGGGTCCAAGTACCCACACAGTAACTGTGCTCATTCTAGGACACAGGCTTAGCAAAACCAGCCTCTGTAAACAGGTCGGAGACATTGGTTTTTACATAGAACGCATGCACCGAGGATGATGGTAGCAAGGCTAACCATAGAACGCAGCAAAGCTGACACTTTCCTCCTGGTGAGAACTGGTCTCCAGCCACACTGCAAGGTAAGAACAGTGACAGTGTGATACAGATCTGGGAGAAAAAAGGAATCGACAAGAAGAGCAGTGTGGGTGCCCATCCGCTGTCAAGAACCTTGACCCTCACCTAAAGAATACAGTGCGCCCGGAGCTCCTAGCAAAGCGTAGCAGGAGACCATCACATTCAGATGACATTTTAAAATGAAATCAAACCGAAGATAAATCTCCACAATGTTCTCAGTGATATTTAACATCATGCCAGATACAATTCAGGTACCTTCCGAATTGCCCCCAAATGAAATGATAAACATTTTGATTATATTTTTAAGGTTTCTTACTCAGTAGCAAAAGGTAGGAAGCCACCCTGGAGAGAGGCTTGTGTTCTGGACGGCAGGAAAAATTAGCTGAACACGCTCCACCATCCAGCCACACATTTGCTTTTCTTTGTCAGCAAATGCCTTTGAGAAGCGTATTGAAAACACTGGTGACGACCTGAAGAGAGAAACCTGAGAGACGTGTTAGCGAGCGTGGCGGCCTGCTGCGCCCTGGGGTGAGGGCTTCTCAACATGTCTCAGCGCGTGGTGTGTGCTAGATAATACCACACGGGCGAAGTGCTATTTCCTGTGAGTCCATTAACAAAAGGCGTACAGTAAATTCACATTCTGAATTCAGGGACTTCTTAGATGAGAGCCTTGTCTGGTCTGACTGCTGATGGAAGGGCTGCTTTCCCTGAGTGCAGGAGGGTTTGGGGGGAGCAAGGGTGCAGAGACGCCATTGTCCCTGCAAGTGACTGCAGCAAAGGTTCAGAGTATCAATCTTAAAACACATAACATACTTACATGTACTTATCTTTACCAAACTTCTTTTAAAAAAAATAATTTTATTGATTTCAGAGAGGAAGGGAGA
This sequence comes from Myotis yumanensis, assembly GCF_028538775.1. Taxonomy (NCBI): domain Eukaryota; kingdom Metazoa; phylum Chordata; class Mammalia; order Chiroptera; family Vespertilionidae; genus Myotis; species Myotis yumanensis. The sequence continues at coordinate 85,758,068 of NW_027223755.1, read as the reverse complement.
AAGAGAGAGAGGTAGACATATCAATGATGAGAGAGAATCATTAATCGGCTGCTTCCCACACATCCCACACTGGGGATCGAGCCCACAACCTGGGCATATGCCCCGACCAGGAATCAAACTGTGACCTCCTGGTTCACAGGTTGATATTCAACCCCTGAGCCAAGCTGGCCAAGCTTTACCAAGCTTCTTTAATAAGGAGGGCAGTGACCTAAATCTCCTGGAACACCCAGAAGTTTGCTGGTTATCATGTCAAAGGACTTTAGAAGAGTTGTGAATTTAGAAATGAATTACAGTAATCACCTGCTGTCCATAGGGAGTACCTGCCAAGACCCCCGGTGGATGCCTGAAATCTCAGATAGTAATGAACCCCACATAGAGTAAGTTTTCCTATAAATACATACCTATGAGAAAGTTTAACTTACAAATTAGGCACAGTAAGAGATTAACAACCATAACTAATAATATAATAGAGCAATTATAACAATATACTGTGACAAAAATTATGTGAATGGCTTTGAGGCCACTGTGAAGTAAAATAAAGATTGAACACAAGCACTGTGATATCTGACAGTCAATCTGATAAACAAGATGGCTAAGTGACAAATGGGCGTGGAGCGAATACAGCAGGGATACGCTGGGCAAAGGGACGGCTCACATCCAGAGTAAGAGCAGGACAAAGCAAGGTTTCATCACGCTACTCAGAATCTAAAATGTATGAATTATTTCTTTCTGGAACTCTCCATTTAATATTTTCAGACCACAATTGACCATAGGTAACTGAAGTCACAGAAATCAAAACTGAAGGTAAGTGTGACCGAGGACTACGGTGTGCATTTCTCTTTCAGTTCAAATTTTGAGGACGTATTCTTGGATGACGGGTGACTATCAAGAGCACCCGGCAGATATTTTCAGGAAAAGGAAGCATAATTTGTTCCCTCAGAGTAAACAGGACATTCTCACCATGAATGAAAAAGCGATGCTTTACAAAAACAAAAACAAAAACCCAAACTTGTACTACTGGAGAGGCTTTTTGAAAATGGATGTTTGGAAACGTTTCCATGATTATTTGTGGCTGAAAGCGCTGTAATTTGATTTATAAAAACTCATATCTGCTCTCTTCAAAGACTTGGAAATGGATTTTTCTAGTCTTTTTTTCAAAAGAAATTTTTTTAACTCACTCTGGGCCATCCCCTCCCCTGTGTAGACTTGCTATGCAGTCCCCTGTACACGACTCGTCCTCTGTGGAGAAAGGAGACTAACCGCCTAAAATATGTGGGCTCAGGGCTGCCTTTCGACCTCTCTGCAGGGCCCTTTAGAAGGAAAGGCCAGTCTCTGATTGAGCATTCCCAGCGCCGGGCAGTTCCCTGCCTCCCTGGGGGCCTCTCCATGTGTTGGCAGCTCTCATGTTTACCAGGTACCCCAATGGCAGCCTCCCTATACTTCAATTCAATTTGACTCAACAAACAAAATCAGCGCACAGGGCTAGGCTCTAAGACGGTAAGACACTGTCCCTGCTCTCAGGGAGCACTCAGGGATGATAGGGGAAAGTTAGGGCAGAATGTGATTCGGAGTTTGACAGAGAGGTCAATGGTCTGCCCATTTTACAGATAACAAAACTAAAGTAATTCGATGACAAAACTAGGATTGACTTTCAGCAGCATTACAACCATAATGAAGATATCTAAAAAAAGAAAAACAGCCCTGGCCCGTGTGCTCAATGGTTAGAGCAGCCCATGCACTGAAGGGTTCCTGCCAAGGGCATGTACTTGAATTATAGGTTTGATTCCCAAACTCAGATGGGGCACATGTGGCAGGCAGCCAATCGATGGATGTGTCTCTCTCCCATTGATGTTTCTCTCTCCCTCCCTTCCACTCTCTAAATCAATGGAAAAAAATATCCTCAGGTGAGGATTAACAAAAAGGAAAACAGTCACTCCTGTTTTTATCATAAGAACCCATCAAACATTCGGCAGGTTCCTTCCTAGTCCTCTTCATATTATTTTATATATAAATCGTAGTATGAACAACATATTACATTTTTCACATGTCCTAAAAAGGTTATTTCAGATAGATATATGCTTCTGTGTGATATTCATAATTATAATCTTAATAAATGGAGAATACTCTGTGATTCGATACACCATAATTTAAATGACCATTTGGCTTCCATTCCCGTTGGCTTCCAAATTCTTAGCATTAAAAGCAATGAGGCAATCAGCATTTTCATGCATGTGGCACTTTTTCTCCTTTCAGATTGATTGTCCCAAGATAAATTCCCTGAAGGGAGATTACTAGTTCAGAGGACATGAAATATTTTTTATGGCTCATGATACGTACTTCCAAATGTCTTTCCAAAAGTGCAATTCTAAATTTACAAGGCCACCAGCTAGCTGTGAGACTGTGGATCTAGGTAAAAGCTCAACCACATTGGAGCAAGTATCTGTTTGCAAAAAAGTTCTCTCTGCAGACTCACATTCATGCTGGCCTTCTCCCACTGGGTACCCTTGTTTTCATTGAATGATTTCTGCACTTTTTTGTTTTTAAACTTTCCCATCCCCAGAAAGCTAATTTGAAATACTAATTTACACATAGTCCTCCCTTGAGTTATCTCTAGCTTTGCCCATAGAGAACCGACAGTCTAAACCAGGGGTGGGCAAACTTTTTGACTAGAGGGCCACAATGGGTTCTTAAACTGGACCGGAGGGCCGGAACAAAAGCATGGATGGAGTGTTTGTGTGAACTAATAGAAATTCAAAGTAAACATCATTACATAAAAGGGTACGGTCTTTATTTTTTTTTTAGTTTTATTCATTTCAAACGGGCCGGATCAGGCCCGCGGGCCATAGTTTGCCCACGGCTGGTCTAAACACTCAACCAATTCAGTCCCCAGAACTGTTCACCTTCAGAAACTCATAATTAGAAGGGGCACCTGTGTGCCTGGGGTGCCGTCAGAGCCCCCACACTTTCATGGCAAAGTCGCATTTCTCCAGCTGCACCCAGCCTGGTGCTCTATACTCTTCTGCCTGCCTCCTCCTTCCTAAACAGCCCAAGAACAATGGACTTAGCAGGACTCTTTCTGACCTGTGCCCTCCTTTATGTCCTGGGTGGCCAGCAGAGCAAAATAAAAATGGCACAACAGCTTGTCTCATATGAAATCGAGATGGTTTTTAAAACAGTCTGACTTTCAGCACACATTCTTAGCATAGCCCCCAAAGAATCTGCCCACTTACTCAACAGTGTGTGTTCAGTTAGCAAAACCCACAGATTCCGGTCACATTATTTGTAGGCTGTGACAAAGTACCCACAGTGTAGGTGGATGGAATACGAGGGTGACAGGGTGCCCAAGAATTAGAATGTAATTAATGAATGGTTTACTGTCTCTTGAGTCGATAAACAACACAAATACCGTATTTGTGTCATTTGTGTCATCTGGCATTTGGGAGTGTCCAGGGTGGGGCTATGTGACACAGATTAATTGCTTTTCCTTACAGATACCCATTTCTCAGTGGGGGTCCTTCCCAAAAGATAGATGGATTACTTGGTTGATTTCTAATCCAAGTTTTAGCAACATTAGGCATCCCAGTCTCTGTTCTCATACTAAGATATCATTCCCACAAAGCTCTCATGTAATCTCTCCTTTATTCCTCAATACAAGCTTAAGGGATTGGCACTCCTATTATACCCATTTAACAGATGGAAACAAAGAGGCTGAATAACTTGCCCAAAGTCGCACAGCTAATAAAGGGTAGGATTAAGGTTCAAACTTAGGTCTGTGTGACTCCAAAACCTTAGCTCCTGGCCACCAAGCTCTATGTCTCTCTCAGGAGAATGAATGAGCAACAAAACCAAATGCTGTGGTGTTGGAACTCTAAAGGCTAGGAGTTGCTAACAGTGCCTTGGTGCTCAATCAATGCCAATGACAACCTTTATCCTGGATGATGGCAGACCCATGGTGAGGCTGAGCAAGTGGGAGGAAATAAGGGTGTACTGAACTAGAAGAGGTCAGAGGGTGGCTGACCAGCCAGGAGAAATCTGTACTCAGTAGGGATGGGCACGGAGTGGTGGGGGCTGGACCCCAGAGCAAGATTGGGGACAGAGCGACAGGAGATTCAAGGAAGAGACTGAATAGAAGACCAAAGGTGGGTGGTCAGAAAACACACAGGACTGTCCTAATGAGATGGAGATAGCATCTTCTGGAGCCAGACACAAAGAGGGGTGGCTTGTCCCTTTCCCACACCTAGAAGAAACCCAGGCCGAGCCTTCCACATCTCCCTGTACCTCCCCCAGCTTAAGGGGAAACTGCTCTAAGAAGCCACTGACTCCCACAGTCTCTTTCTCTATCTGCACAGAGCCCAAGGTCAACCCCCAGAGCTGCTCTCTCACTCTCATTTCAACTCCTCAGCATCCCTGTTCCTCCAGAGCACCACCCAGCCCAACCCCACCCTGGATCAAGGCTAAAATCCAGCCTCCCCGGGCCTTCGTCATTGTGATCTAGCACTTCCAGAATGAATCACACCAGCATGTGGAATGCCACTACAACTCATTTTGGAAGTTTTAGCTCCTCAGCACCTTGGTCAACCTTACACAGGTCTTTTAAATTCCCTCTCCCATGTCCATCAGACCCCTGGCCTCAGCAGACAGCCTTGCCACCTACCTCATTAATCCACCAAACTCATCTCCCTCAGCTTCTGGTCCTCCACCTGATATCAGATAACCTTCTCTCCCTCCCTCTGGTCTAAAAGAATAAAATGTTTGTCCATCTGTTCATTAATCAAGCAGCCCGATGACATTCTTAGCACCCTCCCCACTTCTCATGGACGATGGTCTATCAGCCAGTCTCCTCTTCCCTGTATCTTCACCTTTCCCCTCAGTCTTAACTTTCTCTTTGTGGCCTCTAAACCTGTTCGTATCCCTCACTTCCCAAAGAAAGACACAGCAAACACTTCCTGTAACCCTGTGCCTCCACTTGCCTTTTTCCTCACTTTTCAATCCAATTTCTTGAAATAGCCATCCACATCAGCCCCTGGTTCCCATTTTCTCACCTCATATCTCAACCCACTTCAATCTGGCTTCCACCCCTACTCCCGTGAAGCACACCCATGAATTGTCAAATCCAAGAATGATATTTCAGTCCTTACAGTAATGGACATTTTTCATTTTTAGATGAATTTGGACACTGTTTATCACTATGTCCCTGAAAAATCTGCTCCTAAATGTACTGTTTTGAGAGGACTCAAAGAGGAAAATAAGGGTAAGAACAAAGAGAAGTTAGAAGATGGCAGATTTCTGCTTGCCTAAAAGACCTTTGGTGCAATTAAGAATGACCAACAGCCTAGCCAGTTTGGCTTAGTAGTTAGAACATTGGTCTGCAGATTGAAGGATCATGGGTTTGATTCTGGTCAAGGACACATTCCTCAGTTGCAGGCTCAAAATCCTTGGCCCCAGTTGGGGTGTATGGGGGAGGCAACCAATTGACGTCTCTCTCTCACATCAATGTTTCTCTCTCTCTGTGTCTCTCCCCCTCCCTTCCACTCTCTCTAAAAGTCAATGGGAAAAATACCATCAAGTGAGAATTAACAAAAATAAAAAATATATAGAAAAAAAATAATGAGCAACAATGGGCTACCCTGTCAGGCTAAAAACTATACTAGTCAAAATGACATGCAGACATTGATATCAATGAAGGGTGAACTAGAGAGATGATCTAGAAGAGTCTTCCCGACTCCAAGATCCTAGTGGCCTAAGCAAATGAAGGCCACAGACTGAAGAAGGAAGGTATCATTCATTTCCATGGTTGTCTTCACCTGGGTGAGGACTTGGTCAACCACATACTTCAATGCCCACTGGGCACCTTCTGTAGCCGGCCCAGTGACAGGCGCCCCGGGAGATCTAAAAGGTTATGAGTGAGGATACAGTTTCTGCTGTGTGTGACAGAGACATGAAATGACACTGGTTGAAACAAGGCAGGTGGCAGTCTTTGCCTGGCAAAGTTCTCAAGGGCCCTGGCTCCTCCCCACCATGCCTACCTTGTGTCCAAGTTGGCTCAAAACTAGATCCACATCCAACCAGTGGTAAGGGAGACAGGGAAGAGGAGCACACTCCCCTTCCCTTTAAGGACAGCTGTGGAAGTGGCACAAGGCACTTCTGTTCGTGCGCCATTAGTTCCTATTCCTGCAACCCACTGCGAGAGCAGCCACAGATGCAGTGCTCTTCTGGTGGCCAGTACCAGCCACAGCGTCTGTCTCTAGGGAGGAAGGGGAGCTCAGAAGTGGGGGCAGAGAGCAACCAACAATCTTTGTCACAAAGGACAAAGGAAGCATGGTGCCTGTCCCCAAGGAGCTTGCTTCCCCAAACAACTCTCCCATAGAGCCCTTCCCAGATCAGCCAAACCAAGGAGAGAAAGGCCCTGAAGGCCAAGAAGAGTCATCCAAGACCACTAACCTCCTTGGGAATGTTTTGGAATATGCTAAGTACTTGGCAAAACAGCACTTGCACAGATCTCATGAACAAGCTCAGAACCCAGAAAACAGATCTTCCTGGTCTTCCAAATGCTGCTAGAAAGCATATTTTGACATAAGAGAATATATCTTTTCTAGTTATAATTGACAATCCCTCCCAGCTCAGCTGAGGCGGCTGGGGCAACACATGTCTACATCAGGCTCTTCCCCGGGCACTGTGCTGGAGCTGCTCGGTAAGGATCCCAAAGTAAGCGTGCTTTTAAATGTTCCATCCTTGAGGGGGAAAAAGTGGGAAATGTCAGTTCTGTATAACTGTGAGGCGTTCTTTTATTTCAATATGTCCAAGGTCCCTTGAAACACCCAAATTTAAGAAACCTGAGTTCTCTCTCCCAGCGACTCTAATGTAATATAGGACAAAGATGACAGCTTATTTTTCATAAACTCTGCAAACAACCACTTCCTCTGACTCCAAAGTCACTTATCACTTTGTTCTTGAAGAGCAATAATGTAGAAATCACTTTCCAGCTACACTCCACATTTCCTAAACGTCTGACTTAAATTTCAGAGTGTGAGCTAGTATTTTTAAATCTGTATGCAGAGTGTAACCACGTGGTCCAGCTCATCAGTAGCTCTAGTCTGGGATCTGGGGTGGAAAATAATCCCGCGCTCGGTTTGGCTGAGTTGCTTCAAACAGGCAGCCTCTGATCCTTTTAAATAAAAGGCCATGGGGTTAAGACATCACTGGGTCATCTTGGTAATAATACCATTCAGGGACCCTTGCATAGGGAAGGGGAAAGATTTTTGCATCAGTTATCTATCATTGCATGAAAAATTACTCCAACATGGAGTGGCTTAAAACAACGTCTCACAGTTTGTATGGGTCAGAAATCTGGGCATGGCTCAGCTTGGGGTTTCTGGCTCATGGTTTCTCTTTAGATGGCAATCAAACTGTCAGCCAGAGCTGCTGTCCCATTTGAAGTCTCAGCTTAGGGATGAGTGGAATTCTCTTCCAGGCTCACACACATCTGTTGGCAGGCCCCCATCCCTTGCCACCAGGGCCTCTCCACAGGCCTAGCTCATGCATGACATGGCAGCTGGGTCCTCCCAGGTGAGAGAGAGAGAGAGAGAGACCCACATGGAAGTCATGCGTCACTTTTGCTATACTGTGTTCATTATAATGAGACAGTAAATTCTGCCCACACTCAAGGGGAGAGGATTACAGGAGAGTGTAAATTCCAGAGGGAGGGGGCCACCTTACAGGGGCCACCTTGGAGGTTGCCTACCAGGTCTTCCTTGTGATAAGAGGGGCAAGGCTTTCACTGTCTATAAAAAGAGGTATCATTTCATTGTTTCACTGGGGAGCAAGATCAAACACAGAACCCAAGAGATTCATAGGGATGGGGAACCTGCATTCCCCAGGCCTTTGATATTTAACCTACTTATTTAATGAAGATGGAATGTAGCTAGATGCAAATGTAAAAGGCTTCAGAAACCACCTCTCTCCCCACTCCTCGCATTGCCTGGCCTAGCCCCAGAACCCAAGTGGCAATCCTGAGGGCAATAGTAGAGAAGAGAGTCACTGCTCTAGGCTGAGCCCCTTCAGGCTCTCTCAGTTCTGCCTGCCACAGAGAGGGTGTGTGTGGCTCATCTGCCCTCTGCCACAGGGAATGGATGAATGTGCCTTGTCCCACAGGACAGCTGTCCCGCTCTGGCTGTGTTCCGTGGATTAGTTTAATTCTGGGGTCAAGTCGTAAGAAACCCACTGTGGCCCCAGATCTAAGCCCCGCCCTTCAAGCTGGCTTCTATCACTAATAAAGTGGATAATTTTTACTCCATTGGCCTGATTCCTCTGCTTGTTTTTCATGACTTCAAACTCAGGAGAGGTGGGAAGGGATGCTGACAATCGCCCTCCACAACCATCCCCATGGCACACTAAGATTGAGCCACCTCGTTCACACCTTTATTTTACAGGTGACTAAACCAAGGTACTAAAAGACAGGGCAGGGCTTGAATAATCAACCCCCAAAGCTCCCAAACCCCTATCTAGCCATCAACTACTATGTGCTAGGCTCCATGATGGGGCCTGAGGAAATATACCATTCTGCTCCAGGAAAATGCCTGAATCCTCTGAGCCTCAATTCTCCCATCTTCCAGTGGGAAGCAAGTGATATGAAGCACATAGAGTTGGCGTAGAGTACACAGTAAACACCAACAATTATCAACTAGTCGTCCCACCATGCATTTCATGGTTTGTAAAGGGGGGGGGGGGGGGGGAGAGAAGGGGCTGTCTTTGAAAGCGCAGTACAAAGGAGGATTCAATTTGCCTATGATCTGATGAACTTGGCATTGCTGTTCCATTCCATGACTTATCACCCCACCTCCCACACTGTGGCCCTCCAAAGAATGTGCCGGCATGTCTGTGTGCTGTGGAGAGGCTAAGATTCCCTGTGGGTTCTGGCAGGCACCCGTGAGAGTTTGCCAGGGTAGTAACAACTCAAGACGAAGGGCAGCGGGCACGCCCTCAAGGACACTCAGTGAGTATGCAGCAGAGACAGAAATAGAGCCGAGCATGGACCATTTCCTTCCCTGGGCTGCCTTTCTTTCCTTTTCTCTTTCTAATGATTTAGGTGATTATTTTTTCCCCAGCACGACCAGCAGCTATTGCAGCAGGTGCAGTTTTTGTAAACACCCCACAGAAGTGCTGCGAGCGAGGTCAAGGGCAGGTGCCCCCGCTGAGGGCTGGCCCGGATTCCGCGTTTCTTGTTATTGTCGCCCGCTGCAGATTGCCAACACAGCCTGGAGGTTTCATCTGGAGATCCAGGCGCACCTGGTGGCAGAGGGAACACAAGCCGGGCCCTCCCAGGGCACATCAGGAGCTCTGGGGCAAAACAATGCCATTACCCAATCCTGGGGGAAAGAAAACAAACAGGCTTACAGACAGGTGGGGTGCAGCCACCCAGATGTGTGGTGTGCAAAGCCTGAGAAAGAACCCTGCCTCGGAGACTGGGCCCATCCAGCGGAGAGGCTGTGAGGGGTGCAGCCCTACTGCTGATCCCTGAAATGGCACAACTGCCTCTGAGCCGGCACGGTCTGCTTTCTGGTACACGAAGTCCTCATTTTCCTAAGCCCTTGGATCTCAGCTTTACACCATTCAAAGGAAAAATCCCCCACGGGAAGTTAGCAATGAAGCCTTACCCACCACTGACCCGCAGAGTGGATGAGTGTGTCAATGCCTCTCCCAAGAGAGTAGATTTTTCAAGGCAAAGGAGATGAGATGACAAGACTCAGGGAACGGGGTGGCAGGAAGGGTCACCCCAAAGTGGGGGGACAGGCTGGGAGGATAAAAACACCCCTTCAGAATGCTCCCCTGTGCTGGCCCTGCGGACACAGGCCACAGGCCTGACAAAGTGGAAGGTTGCTTTCATTAGGTGCAAGATCCACTTTCCATCGCTGGGAGCCTGAGAGGGGGATGGGAGGCTGATAAAAGCCTGACTTTCAGTAAAAATGGGAGAGAAGGATCTGATGATTCTTTGCCTTTGTCCTCTGTGTTTTCTGGCCATCTCAGAACTAATTCTGCATAACAGCAGTTCTGTCTAACGCCTTCTTTCCTCCCACCCTTGCAGTACTGGACAGAGATTTCTCATTTCATACATCATTTATTCCAGCGGTAATGCCATCCAAGTCACTTCAGGTCCTTAGCAAACAAAAAGAGCTAAATGAAATTCTGTGGCAGCATTAAGAATAGAGACACAGGGTAATGGGGACTTCTGTGTAGTCAACAAACCATGGACAGAGGGTCTTACTCCCAACCGAGGGCAAAAGCCACGATGAGCAGACTGAGTGTTTTATTCCCAAGTGCAAAGTCAAAACTTGGCGTCCTCTTGCCCTGGCAGTCTGTTGGGACATCATCCCATACACCGAAAAGACCACAGGTTCGATTCCTGGTCAGAGCACACACAGGAGGCAGCGGATCAGTGTTTCTTTCTCACATCAATGTCTCTCTCTATGTCTATCTGTCTGTCTCTCTCTTCCTCCCTCTAAAATCAATAAACATATCCTTGTGTGAGGATTAAGGGGAAAAAAATTAGTGTGCTGTCAATAAGGTAGGAGATCCAGAAATGAGTATGCAGGAGAAGGCATAATACAAACCCCCAACCCCCAAATTCAGGAATCGGCACCCGTAACATTGAAATTTGTTTCGACAATGGGAATACAGCAATCTTGTACAATGCTGTGGTTTATCGCTGCAGAAAGCTCCATAAGAACATGGTTAATTATCACCATGGACGAAACTAAGACCCATTCCAGAACATTTGGCCAGTGCATGGGAGTTAGCTTAGTTTCTCTCCCTTCAACCCACCCTGCCCTTCCCATTCAGTCTGTCCTCCAAGATTAAATTAATGTCAGCATACACTAGCACAGAAATCAGTTTTTCAAAATCACCTGGAAGAGGCCTGGCAGACTGTGTTCAAACATCTAAAGCAACAAGTGTGTCAGCTTGTAACCATGGAACCAAAGAACCAAGACCACCCTTCCATGAGGCTGTACAGACGCAGCTACTATCCTACACCGCCTGCCGTCACACACTGATACACCTGGCTCCCTTGTTCAGATTCCAGGCTCACAGAGTAACCCTCTGGCTGTTCTTTGGCTTTCCATACAGTCATGCCTACTCAAACCTTCTAGGCCTGGTAGCAGTTATCTCTCTCCGTGACATTTAACTCATCAGCATTATGGGTCTACCTCTGTGGAGTGTGACTTTCCCTCACACGGGCATGGTCATTGGAGCCTCAGACCACAGAACAAATTCAAAAGCCATCTGAATATCCAAATATAAAAGACATTTTTTTAAAATAAAAAGAGCACAGGACAAGATGCTGATACAGTAAGGAGCTCCCCAGTCCAGTTCCGTCCTCTCCCTCCCACACCTCATCCAATTCTGTGAAGACAAGATATAAGCCTACGAGGTGGGGAGTGGCGCACCCCTGGGCACTGCCATCTGCGAAGCCCACAGCCCCAGGCTCATGGACATCTCGGTAACTTAGACGTCACACTTGGAAAGGAAGGTGTGAGAAGGGTGTGTGGAAGGAGTAGGTGGTGCAGAGGCTGCCGGGGTTAGCTGCCGAGGTTAGCAGCAGAACACCCGAGCATTTAAAACTCATCTTTCCTCCTGGTTGGTAGAGCAACCTGCAGTTCTCTGCACCTCAGTTTCCCCATCTGTGATAGAGGGAGTAGAACTCCCCTATCTTCACGGGGTTGTGGAGAATTAAATGAGAGAATGTGTGTGAATTCGGAATTCACCGTGGAAACTCATGCTGCTCTCAGTCACCTATGAGAGCCCCTCGTCTCCATTCTTTCGACCCCTCCGCCTTGTGTCTGACTCCCTCCCTTCTCACCTCTCTTGCCCCCACTAAAATACAAGTAACCCTGAGGTGGTCAGTGGTGGCTGAGTGTGCTCTGAAAGGCTATACCCCACACACACCGACCTTGACTGCCAAAGCCCTGAGAAGAGCTTTCACCCTTGTACAAATAGAATGGGGGTGACAAGAGAAAGAGGGACAAGAAGAAGGAGGGAGGAAGGCAGGGAGGCCTCGCCTGGAGGGTTCAGCAGATGACTCCTGAGGGGAGGATCAGCTTTCACTCACGTTGACTTTACCACCTCCGCCACACGTCCCAAACTCCCTTCTCGCTCATGGACACCCATTCGGTCCTCGGTGCTCACTGGTTTCTGTGGAAACCCCAGAACTCTCCAATGCGAATGGTGACGTGGAGCATCACTTGGGAAATGCTGGGAGTACTAAAGACCTTTCTATGCCCCAAAGGAGACCACCACCCAGGCCCCACTTCCTCATTGTTTTGAACTGAATGTTTGTGTCCCCAAATTCAAATGTGGAAGCCCTAACCCCCAAGGTGATGGAGGTGGGGATGGTGGTGGGGCCTCTCTCCTTCCCATGTTCTCCCTCCCTCTCTCCACCAGGGGAGGACACCAAGAGAAGGCAGCCATCCATAAGGCAGGAAGAGGGCTGCCACCAGAACCTGCTGTGCTGGAACCCTGATCCCTTGGACTCCCCAGCCTCTAAGTCTGTGATTCTCAACTCTGAGTCACTGACTCAAGTTCAGCACAGTGTTTTGTCTGTGCTGGGTGATGCCTGAGAGCTGCTCTGCAGGTCGCTCCAAGCAAACAGACCCAGCTAGCCTCTGGTGTGGTCAGTTTAAGCCCATCAGACAGGCTAGTTGCTGCTCTTGGCTTCATCCCATTATTCTCCTTCTGCTTGTGGGTGACTAAGTGTGAATCCACCAGGCCCTGGGCATAGCGTGCTGTCGACACAGAGCTGGATGAACAGGGCAGGTGGATTGGTGACTTCCCCCAGCTCCCACATGGAACTAGGGCCCAGCCACTGCATCAACCGGACATTTGCTGGGTTGAATTAGGAGCCTTTCAAATAATCAATCCATCCTATACCCTTGTCTGTCTGGATATCAGGGGCTGCTGGGGACAGTGGGAGACTCCTCCACAGCAAGAATAGGAATGGCTCACAAGCATCCCTACATCTGCTTCACGTATGTGGATTTCCCTGGATGACCTTATCTTTTAGACCCACTGGTTACCAGACAGGGAAACTCAGAAATAGCACAGCCTGTGGCCAAGCCATGTGGCCTGCAGCTGCTCAAATGTGCCGTAAGAGCCAAACAAACGAGAAAGAGAGAGAGAGAGAGAGAGGGAAAGAGAGAGAGAGAGAGAGAGAGAGAGAGAGAGAGAGAAGACTAGGATCCAGACTGGGCCATCATGCCCTTATCCCCAGGCCATTGAGGTCAGGCTGGCCTGTCGGTCAGGGTAGGAGGGGCCTCCCAAGTGAATTCTGGGTCAGTGCACAGCCTTCTGGCTGCAGCACTCAACAAGCAGTGGCTCAGCCAGAGAGACATGGAGGCAGGAAGTCCTGTCAGAGCTCTGGGTCAGCTTTCTATCTCTTGGACATCCGCCCATGATAGCAGAATAACTACATCACCTCCAAGAAGCATGTCCTCCCACAGCAGCACCCAGAGCAGAAAAGCAGGAGAAAGAACAAAGGGGTGTTTTCCTGCGCTGCTCTCTTTGTCAGGGAAGGAAGCAAATCTCGGATGCCCACTGCTGACATGCCGCCCGCCTCATGGACCAAACTGAGCCACATCCCAGACAGCCAGGTGCAGGGGAATGAATTACAATACAGCTATTGGCCAAGCGGGGATCAAACTGGGAGCGAGAAGGGCTGTTGTAAGCTGCAGAATGCCCCAAGACACAGGTCCTAATCCCTGGATGCTGTGGATGTTTCCTTCTTTGGGAAAGAGATCTCTGCAGGTGAGATCGTTAAGGATCCTGACATGGAGAGATTATCCTTGATTATCCAGGTGGACCCTGAAAGCCCTCACAAATGTTCTTATAAGAAGAGGCAGAGGCAGATTCAACCGACACCTTCAGGAAAGGAGAAGGCAAGGTGAAGACGGAGCAGAGATCTGAAGATGCCGGGCCTTAAAGAATGGAGCAATGCTGCCACGAGCCAAGGGATGCCGGGAGCTAGCAGAAGCTGGGAGAAGCGAGAAACAGATTCTTCCCGAGAACATCTGGAGATGGCAAAGCGCTGCCGACACCGTGATTTCCATCCAATGGTACTGACTTTGGACATCTGGCCTCCATAACTGTGAGAGAATAAATTTCTCTTGTTTTAAGTCACTAGGTTTGTCATCATTTATTACAGCCCCCACAGGAAATTAACACAAGGGAGAATGGCTTCTGCTAGGAAACCAGCTGTCAGCCTGACCTTCCTTCTCTGAGATCCTGACCTCTCCTTTCCACTTCAGTGCCCCACCTACACACACGCATGCATGCAGACACACGCATGCGTGCGCACACACACACACACACACACACATACCAAGCAAGGTCCTCCTGAATCTCTGCCCTGATATCTCCTAAAGAAGTGTTCCTGGAGCAAATATCAAGCTAAGGTCCTCAGGGACCACTGTTTTCTCCTCTATTGGGCTGAACAGTCCCAAATGGTCCCTATTTGTAACAATGAAAGGGAGCCTTGGGAATAAGGCATCCGACAAGCCACCAGCACGGAAGCAGAGGAGGTGACCAGCGCATGGCATGAGAAGCCAGGCACGCCAAGGCCAGCAGAACCTTGCCCTGTACTCGCGCAATCCACGTGCTGGAGTGCGGACGCAGGCCCACTCGGCCAAGGCCAGGATGTTGCCATTTGATGTGCTTTTCAGCAAATTACTCATAAAAAATTCATAACTGCAGCTGACCCTCATTAGAATGTGTTTCATTAAATTAAAACATCAATCCCAGAAATATATGTTTGCTTAACAGGCAGAAACGATTTGGGGACCACATGGTGCACACCATCAAATCAAATCAAATGGTGGACGCAGACGAAATTAGGCTATCAAGCACAGAGGGCAAGAGGAACAGCTGGTTCTCTTGCCAAAAGAACATAATCATGGCTTATGAAAAAAGCCCAACGCTTCCAAATTGTGCCCATGCAAAGCAGCAGAACGGGACAAGGAGTGTTGTCGAACAGGATGCCTGACAGAGGCAGACAGGTTGGCCTGGAGAGCGCCGGGTCTGTCCTGAGCTCTCTCGGGAGCCTGCCTTCGACCGACCCCCAGTTCTCCCTTCTGAAAGCGTGAAGGGCAGATTCCGAGGAGGGGCTCAAGGGCTGGAAAGGACATGGTGATCCCCCTGCTTCCTCCCACTCCCATGTTCCTCAGAAGGCAGCACAGGAGGGGCCAGACTAGCAACCTAAGAAATGTAAGGGGCAGAGCCAACACCCCAGCCCCTGCTCCAGGCGAGACCTGAAAGGACACAGCCTTTCCAACGTTTTCCTTGAGTTGATAAGGCTCTTTCGAGTATGATAGCTCAGTTCTTATTCCACTGCAATGAAGCAAAGAAGCCATTATCCTGGCCCCAAGGTAACAGAGGAGTGATTCAACCTCGACCACAAGGATAAGACATGAAAGCTCCCAAAGTAGAATCCAGGTTTGTTGTTTTCATATTTATCTTTGCTCCGCTGCTCCAGAGAAAGCCTGCCTCCCCACGCAGCTGCCTGAGCCAGCCACCAAGAGGGGCAAGGTGGCTGGTCAGAAAAATACCCAAGTCACAGACACTGAAGTTCACTACATGCCCAATGATTAAAGAAGCTTGTCACTCGTTGTTCAGATATTTAAGTTCCCAGAGAAGGGCACGAGTGTCATATAGCTATTTTTTTATTTAATTGGTTTTAATATATTACTTCTAAGCAATATAAACTTGATTTGGATAAATAAAAAACAAATTGATCAAAATGACAAAAATAAGTGCTTACCAACCTGGAAAAATAAAATAAGATGTGCTTGATTGAAAATATTTACAGGTCAAATGAGTACTACTATCTTTATTGCATGCCCTGCTTGCATATTGAAGGTGTCAAGCACAATTTGTGTAAGAATGAGATCGTATTAGGAATAAAGATGCCAGAAAAATACTAACTGGCTTCAATGATAAAGGGAGCATTTTGGTTCATGAGTTGGGTGTCCAAATGGAGTTCGGGTGAGGCTTCCTGGAGCAGCAACACAAACGAAGTCCCAAGGTGCTGGTTCTGCCCGCCTCTCCCTTCTTGGGTTGGCTTCACCCATAGGCTGTCCATGGAGGCAGCTCCCTAAACCACAAGGTTTTCTTGTGCTTTGCTGGCTCTGACCAGGATGCTAGCTGCCAAACGGTTTACACCAAGTAGGTCCTCCTGAACTGGGGTTAGGTGTTGTCAGTCCCCAGCACGCCAGGCTAGGGGTGGGGGGGACATGTCTGGAAAAACAGGGACTGGATGCACTCATTCAAACAGATGTCTATCTCAGAAATTATTTATTTAGGCAACAGTGAATAAAAATTAAAATAGCAGTAACATCATAAGAAGCAAAATCTTTACAATCAAAGACATTTGGGGAAAGCACAGTATTGAACACCTGCTTCTTCTCTGCTTCCTTCTGAAACCTTCTCAAAATAAAAGTAAACAAATCTTTAAATCTATTAAGTATACAAGATGAACTTGGAGCATCTTGTGGTGCTGAAAAGTAAGAAAAAGTTCTTTTTTTTTAAAGTTGGAGGAGTTATGTCCAAAGCACACTAGAACCAACCTGACCATTTGAAAGAGAATGGCCAACACTGGAACAAAAGAAATAAACATAGTGTTGGATGTAGCCAAAGAATAAAATAAATATTCATAAATCCATACTGACATAAATAAAAGATTGAATAAGAAATTGGGGAGAAGAGACAACTTTCCTTACAGAAGAATTCCAATTAAGAAGTGTGGGATGGCCCTAACCGGTTTGGCTCAATGGATAGAGCGTAAGCCTGCGGACTCAAGGGTCCCAGCTTCGATTCCAGTCAAGGGCATGTACCTTGGTTGCGGGCACATCCCCAGTGGGGAGTGTGCAGGAGGCAGCTGATCGATGTTTCTCTCTCATCGATGTTTCTAACTCTCTATCCCTCTCCCTTCCTCTCTGTAAGAAATCAATAAAATATATTTTTTTTAAAAAGAAGTGTGGGATGAATAAGGGAAGCAGAAAATGTTCTCTAGAAACCACAAGTAATCATTGTGGCAGGCAATGCTAGAAATCATGGGCAAAAGTTTAAGGGCAATTAAGATATTCACATAACCTCTAAGTATCCCCCAAACTTGTATTAATCATAAAGAGGAAAGCTTTACCCTCCCCCTGGAACTTTCCAGGGGAGAAGCTGGACGAGGCTACTTAAGCCGGTGATCACATAAACATCACCGGTCACATGGAACTCAGGTAACCCCAAAATGATGCTCTGAGAGGGGACATCGTCTCTGTGATGTCCTTCCCCCCAAAAGCTCAATCAAATCCCAAGAAAATGCCAAACAAGCCCAAATGAGGAGACATTCTAGAAAACACCTGACCAGCGCTCTTCAAAAGTATCGAGGTCATAGAACACCAGGAAATACTGAGGAGCTCTGAGAACTGGACAACTAAATGCAACATAGGATCCTGGAGTGGATCCTGGGACAGGAAAAGGACATCGCCAGAAAATCTGGTCAAATCTGAATCAAGTCCAGTTATTATATTTAGTTATTTTATTTAGTCATTACATTCCGCTTAGTATTTGGTTTAGTATTGCACCAGTGTTAATTTCTTCGCTTCCATAGTCATGCCAGTGTTATGTAAGATGTCACCATCAGGGAACTCACTGTACTATTTCTGGAACTTTTCCGTGCGTCTAAAATTATTTCAGAATACAAAGTTTGGAATGAAGCTCGCACCACAGGCAATAGCACAGAGAAACTGAAAAAGACACGTTTCTAAATCACTCTCTTCCACTGCATGAGCGTGCTGATGGCCCCTGCCCACTGGACCATCTACTGGCTTGAACCAATAAATTCCCTATTGTCCAGAGGAGTAAAAAAAAAAAAACATTTATGGACTTGCAAGGACAAGAAGCAGGAGAGGAGACTACTGACAGGCAGCATGAACTGAAATTTGGAAGAAGAAACGGGAGAGGAAGAGCAAGGAGGGAGATGCCAATTCATGTCCAGGAGCCCAGAAAGGAGGTTCCAGAAGGGGTAGAACTGAAGGAGAAGCATGGCAGTCATTCTGTAGAAGGTGCAGCTATGCCCCAGACCTCCACCCCCACCACCCAGACAGCTGGCTGTGTCCCCCCAGAGGCTCCAGTGCACAGAGGAGGGCAAGGGGTTAAAGGGAATAGAGGGAGGTAACATGAAAGTATAGACACCCCCACACACTGCCCCACGCCTCCTCATGAGCTCCCAGAATGCACACAGGCGGACAGGCAGGGGACAGCCGACTGCACGTTGCTGCCCTAGGAAAACGAATGGCACCAGAGGAAAGATCAACAAATACTGACATGTGAGCTTCGCCTGGTACATTCGTCTGCTGGGGCTGCCATCACAAAGCGCCACAGCCTGGGTGGCTCCAACAATAAATTTATTTCCTCACAGTCTGGAGGCCAGAAGTCTGAGATCCAGGTGTCGACAAAGCTGGTTTTTCCCTTGGCTTTGGCCGCCTTCTCCCTGCCTGCCTCCATGGTGTCCCCTCCGTGTGTCCGTGTCCTTACCTCTTCTTAGAACAGTGATGGCGAACCTATGATGCGTGTCAGAGGTGACACGCGAACTCATTTTTTTGGTTGATTTTTCTTTGTTAAATGGCATTTAAATATATAAAATAAATAAAATAAATATATAAAATAAATATCAAAATATAAATCTTTGTTTTACTATGGTTGCAAATATCAAAAAAAATTTCTATATGTGACACGGCACCAGAGTTAAGTTAGGGTTTTTCAAAATGCTGGCACGCCGAGCTCAAAAGGTTCGCCATCACTGCCTTAAAAGGACACCAGGGATACTGGATTGGGGTCCATCCTATTGACCTCATTTAACCTTAAGCACCTCTTTAAAGGCCTATCTCCCAAAACAGCCACATTGTGAGGTACTGAGACTTAGGACTTTAACATATAATCTGAGGGGGAAAAACAATTCAGTCCATAACACCCAGTACCCCTCTGGAGTGAGGAAAGGGACCACACTCACCAAACGGAAGAGCGTATTCAGAAGAGCAGCAGCCAGAGAGTGAGAAAATGCTTACATAGAACAGAAATTTCAAATTTTTAAGAGAAGAGATGAGAGACCAAATCTCCTAGAAAACGAGAAGACAAAACGGCAAATAATCTTAGAGAAATAAGAAAAATCAGGGGTTCAATGGAGGAGGTATAGCCCCTGATGCAGAAACATTTCAGAAAAAGAGAGATTTAATAAAGGAATATACACCAGAACGGAGGCTCCCCAGGGAGCCAATCAAAGAGAGAAAGAGGGAATTGCATAGAAACAGGGTGCTGAGCCCAGGAGGGAATCCCAGGGAGAGGGGTGCAAGGCAGAGACCCCAGGGTGCCAGCAGGACCCTCTCCAAGGAAACAGCCAAAACACAGCAGAAAGTAGAACTGAATGCGTGACCATGTGGAAAAGAGCAGCATTCAGAGGGGTTTACAATCTTGTTGGAGTTACGGGACAGTAACCACAAAGCACAAATAAAAACATCCACACAAAGAACAGGAAAAAAAGAGAGAGGCATTATTATTAAGTCCATAAGCTGTACAAGATTAAAAATGTAATCAGAGTTCCCCAGGTTATCAGTGTACAACACATACACAGTCATATGGTAAATGCTAAGTACTGACTCAATATGCAGGTACCAGAAGGGAGGAGGGAGAAAGACAGGCTATGAGACAAAGTGACAACAGCTGTGGAGCGGGCAGGCGCTCGGCAAGCAAAGGGAACTCAGCCACTGTGGCAGCCCCTACAGACCGGTGGCCTTCTCCTCCTTCTGGACAGTCTTGAAGGATGGGCAGGAGTCAGCCAAGAAGAACCCACCCAAGGTACCTAGAGAATATGTCTGGCGTGTATTGGCTGCTCAACAAATAGTAGTTGTTTTTACTCATTTTCTTATAAAATTATTAATGATCCATGAAGAACATAGGAGTTTCCCATGCAGAATGTGTGTACATTATCTACACCATGCCTGGACCACCACAGACACCTCACTGAATGATAGCTATGGTTAGTCTTGTTACTAATAGTCCTTTAACTCATCTCTAGCCCTTGTATACCCAGAGCAGGTATTTGTGCCTCACTGTTTCAGTTATTTGTTGCAGCATAAGAAATCACACCCACTAGTATTTTAAAAACCACCACCATTTTAGTATTTCTCATAATTCTGTGGGTCGATGGGGCTCAGCTGATCGGTTCTTCAGCTGGTTTTATGTTTACAGTCAGATGGTGGATGATGCTGGTGCATCCAAGAAGGCTGGGCTCAGCTGGACACGGGCACAGCTGGCCTTTCTCTCCCTTGCTGCTTCCATTTTGTCTCAGGGGCACTCCCTTGCACAGTGGCCAGGCACTCAAGGGCACACGGGCCTTCTGAAAGCAACTGCCCAGAATCCAGCATGGCCTTATTTCCGCCACACTGTGCTGGCTAGAGCAAGGCCCTGGCCAGTGTGGGTTCAGTGTGGGAGGGACTACACATGGGCAGCATACCAGGCAGCATCGTTCCTCCAGGGTCACCTCTGGAGAGGCACAGTGGCCCCTGCAGGAGAAGGGCAAGCAACAGAGGTGATATATCTGAAGTACCCAGCAGGGTGCCCTGTATATCCTAAGTACTCAACAAACAACCGCCAACAAAAGAGGGACACATTCCAGTTGGAAAATAACATGAACACAGGAACAGAGGCAGGAAACACTGTGGAGGGATGAGAAAGCACAAAACACTGGTAGCTGAATGTAGTGTCCAAAAAAGGACCCAGACACAGGGAAGGGACCTCTGCTGCCCCCTGTACCCTGCTTTCCCCTCAGACCTCTCTGGTAATCTCGAGTAGTGAGGAGACAGGTCATGAGTACTGACAATGGTCGAATTTAATTACAAAGAAATAAAAAAAAACTATGTTCCTGACATTCAAACATTAAAAGTAGGCAAAACCACAGAACTACACAGAAAACATTTTAAAGGGATTGAGAAATTTTATGGCAGAAAACATTAGCAAGTTCTAAAAGATTAAAAAATAAAAGCCACTGACAAAGCTAAAAGCCACTAGAAACAAGTATCACCATTGAAATAAATGTAATGAATGATTAGTATCTGGAATGTAGAAGCAGTGCCTACAAACAACCAATGGGGAAAAGCACAAGCACTGCTTGGTGTGGCTTTGTTGGGAGAACAGCCTGGTGGGGTCTATTACAATCTAAAATGTACAGAACTTTTTTAAAAAATATATTTTATTGATTTTTTTTTTTTTTTTTTTTACAGAGAGGAAGGGAGAGGGATAGGGAGTTAGAAACATCAATGAGAGAGAAACATCGATCAGCTGCCTCATGCAAACCTTCTACTGGGGATGTGCCTGCAACCAAGGAATCGAACCTGGGACCCTTCAGTCCGCAGGCCGACACTCTATCCACTGAGCCAAACCGGTTAGGGCTGTACAGAACTTTTGATTGAGTTTTCCTATGTCTAAGTTTCCATATGGAGGAACACTAAAAAGATCACACAGTGACAACAAGAATACTACTAGCAACAGCGACTGCCATAAGAAACAATGGAAACATTTTAATGTCCATCAGTATCAGGCTGATTAAATACTCTGGTGAATCTACACCAGGCTATGCAGCACCTAAGAGAATGCAGCCAAAGCTATTGTGCCAACATGGACAGACTCTCGGGTTCAAATACACACACACACAAAAAAAAAAGTTGCAGAAAAATATGTGTGCATACCCATTTATCATTTTTTAGAAACCAAACACTTACTTTATTGCTATGTGTGCCAATATTTGTGATAAATGCATAGAAAATGTCTTGAAAAGGAACACACTAAATTATCAGCAGTTTAGCACGGGGTGGAGGGAAGTTTGTAGGGGGGCTTTTGCTTTCCTCTCCTGCCCTATTATTAAATTTTTCATTAACAGTGTATGTACATATGACTTAGGTACTTTTAGTTAAATAAGAAAAAGGAGGGTAGGACCAAAAGAACTAAGAGGTGTAAAGACTAGAATGATATAAGGTATTTCAAATATAACAAGCAGAGACCTAGATATACACAACCTAATTAGTTTGATAGAAACGAAGGAAATTCTCACATGCAACCATATGCTGATTACAGAAAGCTCATGGAAACTACCCAAGCCCAAGATTAAAATACAAAATGGGTAATCAAACACAAGTGCAGCTTCATACTCACAAATGAGAATTTAAGCCAAAAGAGTAAGTAAAAACAGAAACAAAAAGCTAAAATGTACATACACACAAGGAAATAATATAACAATAAAGAACAAAAGAAATGAACAAAATATAAAGAGGTATCCCCAAACAATATAGTGGTAATATAAAATTTTTTTTCGTGGAACTAATGACAAATCATAATACCCAATATCATAATATGATAATCAAGTGAAAAATTAAAATACTTAATTTAAATAAAGCAACTGAGAAAGTAGAACTAATTAACTGTGATTGTACCAAGAGGAAAAACAGAATATATATATTTTTCAAATGTACGTAAGACCTTCACAAACACTAGGTCCATTTCTATGCTCTTACCTGCAGCCATAGATCTATCTCAGCATCCATAACAGGGACAACTAGACCTCCTATACCCTGATGGGATTGTAGAAGCATACAGTACCCCCTGGAGGTATTTTTGTCCTCCCCCGCCCACAAAGAGATGAACCGGAATGTTCATGAGCCTCCAGATCAGAGGTTCTCAATGTGTGATCTGGGACTTTTGGGGGCTCCCCCAGGATCACTTCACGGAGTCCACAAGAACAAAACTATTTGCTTAAAAGTACAAACACATATTTTGTCTTTTTCACTCTCATTCTTTCCCAAGTATACAGCGGAGTTTTCCAGAAATACATGACACATGATAACATCATCGATGGCCAATGGAGGGTAAGCTTGTATCTACTACTGTTTTAAAATTTTCTCCGTTTCAACTTTTAATATACTAAATATCAGTTGATAGAAACCACATACATAAATCATTTGAGTCTTCAGTAATTTATAAATTGTAAGGGGGTACTGAGGCCAAAAAGTTTGAGAATCCCTGCCCTTGATCCAACTATACTTCCTAGGAAATACAGGGTCTAGAGGAGCCAGTTCAATGACACCATGAGGAAGCATCAGACACACCCAGGAATCTAATTTATAGATGAAATGACATAATATTGGGGATTTGCTTTAAAACACACAAGACAGTGGCAGGGTGGGGGGGCGGGGAGTGACTATGGGTTGAGAATGAAATGGGACTGAAAACTGATCATTAGTAGAAATACCTGGGTATCTACATGGGGACATGAAGGAGCATTATGCAAGCCTCTCTACTTTTGTATAGAATTAATTTTATTGTCACAATACTGTTAAGAGAGAAATGAATGTAATAGAGCCAATCATTTATGGCAATAGTTATATCAGGGAAAACATAAAATAATAGACCATTTTTTAAAATAATGATAATATAAAAACACTTTCAAAAAATTAATGACAAAACAGGTTCTTCCACTAAAAATACCAATAAAACAGAAAAATACATTTTAACGAGGTTTAAAAAATAAAATAAAATAACACAACTGAGGAAAAAGTATCATGTGGCTGGAACTCAAAGCCCTAGGAACCAGCCATGGTGGTGGCTGAGAACTACACTTGGGGAACCAAAATGCAACAGCTACCAGAATCAAAAAACGCATTCGGGAAACCGTTGGCATCTATTCCTGAAAAGATGAAGGGTGGCATTACAAACATCAATCAAGATTAAACTGGGGTTTGAAAGAAGACTACAGTAAAATGATAACACAATTAAGAACATCCCAGAAGTGCTGTCAAAAGCAGAACTGGTTCTGTAACAACACATCCCATCAATGAAACAAAGAGTGGAGAGAACTATGGCGGGGGGGGGGGGGGGGGGGGGGGGGGGGGGCTATAAAACCTGAATTGAGAAGTAGAAGGAAAACGTGCCCTGGGAGGAAACAGTTCTCTTAGATGCTTCAAAACTTAGTTTGGAGAGGAAAGGTGCTCATAGCATGTCTTCCAGAGCCCAGGGCCTGTCTGTCTCCTAGGAAATGTCTCCTTCATGCACTAAGATAGGAAAATGGGTCCCATTTAAGGAAGCACAACAAATGAGCCTTTTCTCTGGCTTCTCATCTTAGACCTCAGCCATAGGCATCATCCCTCAGAACCAAAAGCAGAGGATTCCAGGTAGTCTTTACCTGCAAAGCTGCCGCTTCAGAGCGCCTGAGACAGAAGGACCTACATGTGCCCAACGCCTGCAGGGATCATTTATTGCTCACACCCCTCACTGACAAATTTCACTTCTAACATTACTTCTGAGCAGCAACTGAGCTTAAATGCCAACTCCCAAAGATAAATAAAGGGGCACTAACGGGAAGGACTGCCTTCTTGTGGGGAATAAGAATCACAGATCAATGCGAACCTTATAAAGTGTGAAAGCAAAGACAAAGCTATTAAGAAGGAAAGAAAAACTGTGCCTGAGCTTCTCCCAGTTCAGCGTGAGAAGGGAAGGCTGGGAATGGGGAGAGGGCGGAAACACAGCTGTTCTTCTTCCACCGCGAGAATCCCAAACTGCTGAGATTGTGCTAAGTGAAACCAGCTAAACACAGAAAGAAAACAGCACAGCATGATCTCACAGGTGCCAGCTAAGCAAGTCAAATGCCCAGAAGCAGAGAGTGGAGTGGTGGTTACCAGGGGCAGGATGCCGGGGGGAATAGAGATGTCGCTCGATGGGAACAAAATTACAGTTATGTAGGATGAATAAGTCTAGAGATCTAATATACAGCATGAAGACACTAGCTAATACCATATTGGATACTGGAAATTCGCTGCGTCTATCTCGGGTGCTCTCATCATACACACACAAATGGTAACTATGTAAGGAGATGATACACTACATTAGCTTGATTGTAGTAATCTTTTCACTATATATTATATATTATATATCAAGTCATCATGTATCCCTTAAATATATAAAATTTTATTATAAATTATTTTTAAAAAACAAAACTTGCTGGTTTAAGTAATTAAACATTTAAACATGTGTACATAGAAATAGTGCTTGCTGATCAATGTGGCTTGGTAATATCGCAGAATGATGCCTTTTTGTAGAAAGAAGCTGGTTACCATAAGAATAAAATAAACGGGGTGGGGAGGAGAAGGAACAATGCCATTGAGCAATGGTCTGGATTCTGCAGTCATAATTGGAAAGACATGTTGAGACAACTATAAAAATTAAGATGACAGAAGATGATCCAAACGTTACTCCAAAAATAAAAGAACTTAATGATTACCTCATGGTGGGGGAGAGGGAAGTTCCTGACTGGATCAGAAAGCAAAATTTATTACACATGAGCGAAATGTGAATATTAAAAGATATATGTAGGTTTTTTTAATTACAAAGTAAGAATGACCAGATTGTGAGTGTATGAGTAGAAATTCACTTAACAAATTACATTTGGTCATTATAAAATGTTAAAGGCATACTAAGAACTAAAAACCAAAGAATGTTGATTATTTTTAAAATAATAAATGTCAATGAAATATGTAAATAAAAACTGATTGCCAACGTAGAGAATGTGATAGAATCTCTGTTGTAATGATTTGCCATTCAACTGTGTTGTTAGAGTACAGAAATCAAGTACACTAAAAAGCAAACACATGGATCTGAACAATAAATTAATAACTGAATTAATAAAAAATTAGAAAGTAAAAAGAGAATGTTCCTCTTTTTTAAAAAAGGAATAAAGTAATAATTAAGATTATACTATATGCTTAAGCACAAAGAAGTAATTATTATGGAAGTCAAATTATCTGATCACAATATAATAAACATGGGTTAAGAAAAGGCAGATGAAAAAGTTTTGGGGAGTGATAAATAAGATCTGTTTTTTTCAAAACACTAACAAAATAGAAAATCCTTAGGTAAATTTAAACAAGAAACATAAAAAACACAACTGCACAATGTTAGAAAGGAGAAATAACAATAAGATGAAGGAAAGTCATTTGAGAATGCTATGCATAGTTATATACCACTAAATTGATTAATCTAACGGTAATTTATGATTTTCTATTAAAGTTCAAAATTCCAAGCCAATGAGAAATATAAAACTTACACAAATCAATAACTGGAGAGAAAACAAGCAATTATAAAAAAAAAAACAAAAAAAACAACTATACACACATAGACAAATATACTCACAATCCTTCCAAATCCGAAAAATCTACAATAAATTTAAGTACAAGAATTTTGCTAAGCACTGCAAAGTAATTCTAAGCCTGGGGGGGGAGGGGAGGCATGTGATATATTTCATCCTGAAAGGCATCACTCCCGAATCATTAAAATTTCCTAAGGATTGTATACAAAAGGAAATTCTTCTGAAGTTTCATTTTTTAATGTGGGGAAAAGATATAGAACATGATACTAGTCCATTCAGTGTAACCCTTTTTCCCCAAAACAAGTTTACAAATACAGAATGGGGGAGAAATACTTAGCAGCAGCATGAGTTTCCAACAGCTCAAAAGAGTAACAACACTCCCATTGGTTGGCCACGTACTCCTGTGCCAGTCACTTAGACTACCTCAGCTCATATAATCCTCTTGACAACTCTATAAGGGAAATACTATTTTTTACTTCCATTTACAAATAAGGAAACTGAGGCAGAGAACGGATAAATAACTTGAAAGTCACTGAACTTCCAAGTGATGGAGCCAGATTCATATCCAATCTCTCCTCTCTCTTGCACTATCACTTTTTTATTAAATATGTGGGTAATATTTTCATGATGCATTGCCAACAAAATGACTTAAGCACGATATCCTGAAAAGAGCTTTGAAACCTGCTCAGCTGACTAGCTATATCATCTAGGACAAATTGTGGTGCCATTCTGGGTGTTTCCTTTTTTTTCTTTTCTTGTTTCTTTTCTTTTTATTTCTTTTTTCTTTTTTTAATTTAAAATTTTTTAACATTTCTGAAACTTATGAAGTGATCACCCCAATAAGTCTAGTTAGTACCCACCTAACATACATTGCTATTACAATATTATTGACTACACTCCTAAGCGGTATGTAGAACCCAAGAGCTAACTCATACTAGGTTTTATTCATTTGTTCTATTTAGGGAACATACTTATTAGTTGAATTGTAATGACTGTCTATTACAATCACAAAATTGATTAATTACCTACCCACTGTCTTCCCCACAACTCTGTAACGTCGTCAAGAATAGAAATTTTACAGTTAAAACTAAACGCAGGTGGAGCTCAGTTCAAAATGTCATTCCACCTTTACACGACTACTCTGTCGCCATGGGTGAGCGACTCACTCTCAGTAAGCCTCAGTGTCCCCACCTATAAATAAATACATAATTAAAAGTTTCCGTGAGGATTATATAAGCTGAGACATGAAAAGCATGTAGCACTGACTTAGCACACACAATATGTTAAGTAAATAGCTAGCCAGTCAACCTGAAATTATGGCCTAAACCAGGGATCAGTAAATGAAGGCCCAAATCCAGGCCAGTCAGTTTTTATATGGCCCATCGGCTAAGAATGGGTTTATATTTTTATTTTTATTTTATTAAATTTATTGGGGTGACACTGTTTATCAAAAGTATACATGTTTCAGGTGCACAATTCCACAACACATCATCTGTACACTGTATTGTGTGTCCACCACCCCAAGTCACGTCTCTGTCCATCACCATTTATCCCCCCTATATCCTCCACTACCTTCCTCCACCTCCCCTCCCACCAGCAATCACCACACTGTTGTCCGTATCTATGAGTTTTTCTCTCTTTTTATTTTCTTTTTTGCTCAATCCCTCCAACAGCACCCCTTCCAGCCTGCTCTCTATCTGAGTCTGTCTCTATTTTACTTGTTACTTCATTTTGTTCATTAGATTCCACATATGAGTGGAATCATATGGTATTTGTCTTTCTCTGACTGGCTTATTTCACTTAGCATAATGCTCTCCATTGGGAAAAAAATATCCGAAGAATAGTAATAATATTTTGTGATACATGGAAATTATATGAAATTCAAATTTCATTATCCAAAAATAAAATTTTATTGGCACACAACCACGCTCATTTGGTTACATAGTAACTATGGTTGCTTTCACACTACAATGGCAGAGCTGTGTAGTGGTGACAGAGACCATATGGCCTACAGAGCCGGAAATGTTTACTCGCCAGCCCTTTCCAGAAGAAGTGTGCCAACCCTTGACCTAAACAATTATTGGACAAAGGTAAGAAGCCAAGTATTTGTAAATCAATAATTTGTTTCCTGTGAGTATAATGTTACAATTGGAGACTCTATTCCTGGAAGCCCATATCCTACTATAAAAATACTGAAACTGCTTTTAGGAAAAAATAAATACAAATGTATGTGTTGGGTCACAACCCCCTCGAATTTCCCAGGTATAAACTGAAACTGGCCCCCCATGTGGAGGGCAGGGAGAGACTGAAGGAAGAGGCAGGCCACTCTAAATTGGTAGGTGGCATTTTTAACAAGTAAGGGAACTTACGCTTATCTTGGGTGACCGAAAGACCAGCAGGTTTTCCACACCCACCCACCACACTCTTAAAAGTTTATGTAGAGGCCTTAACGGGGTTCAATCACATACACCATCCAGATGGTCTCAACACCACCTTTCTCAAGACCGTATTCTAGAGCAGCTTCTAGCCTGAGGAAGGCAAACAAAATATACATTTCCAGGATGGGGCGGGGCGGGGGGGGGGGGCGGGTTTGGGGGGGAACCTCCAACTGCCCAAGTCAACTGGTGGTTATATCCCCCAACAGTATGATTTTACAAGCACTTATTATATTGAAACAAACAATGGGAAAGCTATGCCATATATATTTCTTTGGGGAGATTTATCTGAATGGCTGAGTCTGGCTGAGGCCTGTAGTTAGTCATCTATGGAGTGGAGGCTCCTTCACCCTTGATCAATCTCCTCTCTGGTAGCAGGTATCTTTTGCTGTTCTTGGGACCACCCAAAATTATGGTCCTTTGTCCATCCATCTCATAACCTGAACGCATACCAATGGCTCTACGTGTGTATCTAGGACAAATTCCCAAGCAAGAGAAATGACCAGAAAATCTTCTTCAATGCACCTTTGCTCCTCCATTTCAAAAAGATGCTGATGGCTTAGCTCCAATACCTCCTCTTGTCTTTAAGATCAAGTTCACACTCATGAATATGGCGCATACAGCCCTAAGGACTGACTGCCTACTGGTTCTCAGCTCATTTCTCACTACCTCCTCCCTAAACTCCAGGCACTGGTGACACTAACTCACAGTGGCACGTCATTTCTTGCCTCAGGGAGCCCTTGCTCTCAGACTGTCCACCCGATGTGGCATGCACTCTATATTACCCAACCCCTACACAAACCAGCTTCCATCATCCACGGAGCCTGAGGAGCTCCTTTTAGTCCTAGTACATACTAGTGTGGTAATGAAATAGGATACCCAGCTTCTACATCACTGCAGAAGATGAAAGTAAATGAAATTATTCTGATTCCATATAACAGAAGACGAGGGGGTGCGAAAGAAGAGGGTGGTAGGGCAATAACAGGTGATGTCAAAGTAAAACCAAAAGATAAAGTTTAACAACAAAAGGGCATGGTTTAAACTTACGAGTTAAAAAAAAAGAAAAGGTACTGAAAATAGAAACGTATGTTGCTTACTAAAGATGCAACACAATCGATCAAAAGCAAAATGCAGAGATGGGCTTTCTTTTATGTGAGGAGAGAAAGGCATCAAAAGTTAGACTGGAAGATTCCAGGGAAACTGATCCGTCTGGACGAGAAAAGTTTTGTTCTCTCTTTGTAAAGAAAGAGCAAAACAAAGAAAGAAAGTGGAAGAACCCAGAGAGGTTCTGCATGCTCTGCCCACGTCGAGGTCTTCCTCAGAGCTACTTGGGACACCTGAGCCACTGACAACAGAACCTCTCTCCACACCTCACATCATCGTGAGAAAATCCTGCAAATGAAAGACTATGAATTAAAATCCGGGCTTCCTACCGTCTATTTAGCTCTATTATAGGAATCTGTAGGGAGGAATTTGGGGAATGAGTTTATACCTCAAAGAGTAATATTAATGTGATTTAGTAACAAAAAGATTAACTTGGGCCTCCACACTCAAGAGCGTTTCTGAGCCCTTGCTTCTCCCCCTGCCTCTGGCCACCTCAGGGCAGATAATAAATCATGCAGTTACATTGTCCTCGGGGGGTCACCTGGTCTATTCATCACTATTGCAGTCGGGAAGGGCTCATGGACTGGGGAGCATGGGAAATCAAGGTCCAGTCAGATGCCCTACCACGTGCTGCCGAGCAGCCTCCGTTCCCAGCTGTGTCCTTCTCCCACTTGCTGACTCGACCACTCCCCCTCCTCTGAGTGGGCAGGGATGCCTGGGCTGCTTTAAGCAGTCTCTGCACATGGCCCGGCTCTTGGTGGATGCTTAGGATCTGGTGAATTGAACAGGAAACAAAACTCACCCAAGAAATACCATATAAATGAACAAATGGGGAAACGTTCAACCTCAAAGAAATACAAATTATATCATCACCTTGTACTCATGTAGTGTAAATATTGCTAATTTCATGAGTACAAGGTGACTACTGCTTGATACAAACACACAAGAAAAGCCATGGTAAAATTCACCAAGCATTTGTTTACGTTGTACAATTTATATAAATTCTCAAGTTGGGAAAGCAATTTGTCAATTTGTATAAATACCCGTATGTTTATATGTGTTGGTCTAGTGACCCAACTGCAGTGGCATATCCTAAAAAACTCATTCTTAAAACAAGAAAAGCCATATGTACTGCAAAGTTTATTCCTGTATTTTCTATAATAGCAAAATGATAGAATGAACCGGATTATTGAACAAAAGAAACTGGTTAGGTAAATTATTGAACACCAACTCAAATTCAACAGAATAGAGTTTACTGACTCATGTAAAATAATTATTTAAAATATAATAATACTAGAGGCCCGGTGCACAAAAATTTGTGCACTCGGGGGGGAAAGGGGGGGTCCCTCAGCCTGGCCTGTGCCCTCTCACAGTCTGGGACCCCTCGGGAGATAACGACCTGCTGGCTTAGGCCTGCCCCCGGGTGGCAGAGGGCAGGCCCAATCCCTAGGTGCAGCCCCTGGTCGGGCACCGCCCCCTGTCACACTCAAGGCAGGGTTGATGGGGAGGTTTCAGTGCCACCCACTGTCACGCACAGAGCAGGGCCAATCAGGGGGTTGGGGCGCTGCCCCCTGTCACGCACAGAGCAGGGCCCATCAGGGGGGTTGGGGCTCCGTACCCTGTCACGCACAGAGCAGGGCCCATCAGGGGGTTGGGACGCCGCACCCTGTCACACACAGAGTTGCAGGGCGATCAGGGGGTTTGGGCACTGCCCCCTGTCACGCTGATCCAGTGCCAGGAGGCCTCGCGGCTCCGCTGATCCCGGTGCTGGGAGGCATATTACCCTTTTACTATATAGGATAGAGGCCTGGGGGCCGGCTGGTTTGCCCTGAAGGGTGTCCTGGATCAGGGTGGGGGTCCCCACTGGGGTGCCTGGCCAGGCTGGCTGAGGGGCTGAGGGCTGCCTTCAGGCTGGCGATTGACCGAATCTCTCAACCGCTCCTTTTTTTCTTTTTTCTTTTTTTTTTTTTTTTTTTTTCTTCTGGGCCAGCTTTAGCTCTGGCTCTAGCTCTGAGGCCTCCGCTGCTGGTTTGTTTGCGTTCTATAATCGAAACAATGTATAACTTCAGCTCTGAGATCCCGGCTGGCTATATTTGTTACAAAGTTTCAAACTGTCGGCTGAGAGTTGGAGTCTGCAGTCCCTGCAGCAAGCAAGCCTCATGTTCGCTTCCAGCTGCCTGGCTGCCGGCCGCCATCTTGGCTGACAGTTAATTTGCATAAGGATATGCTGATTAGCCAATGGGAAGGGTAGCGGTCGTACACTAATTACCATGTTTCTCTTTTATTAGTGTAGATGGAGAAATCTTTGTGCTATAAAGTTAATTCAATAAATTTAAAATATGACACTAAAGTTTAGCCGTAATTAAAACCATGTAGCTCTGCCAGCATGGCTCAGTGGTTGAGCATCGACCTATGAACCAGGAGGTCACGGTTTGATTCCCGGTTAGGGCACTTGCCCAGGTTGTGGGGCGTGCAGGAGGCAGCTGATCAATGATTCTCTCTCATCATTGATGTCTCTACCTCTCTCTGCCTATCCCTTCCTCTTGAAATCAAAAAACAGTATATATTTTTTTTAAAAACACATGTAAAACTTCATATAAGTATAGACAGAATTATGTGTATGTTTCAAGAAAATACTATGGATGACTATGGGTGAATTTTTCACGTTATCTTTACTATTATTGTAATATTGTCTATGATTTTTTATTACAGTGATATAATTGATATATAAAATTATATTAGTTTTAGGGTACAACATAATGATTTTATAAATATTGTATCTATAGTGAATAGATTACCACAATCGGCTGTGTAATGAATTTTTAAAATATAATTAAAACTTCTCTAATTTTATTTCATTGGAACAAGAGAAGGGAAAGCTGCTCTTTGTACATCCTTTTGATATGTAAAACTTTTCATTACTTTTTTATACTGTTGTACGTAGAACACAATTAAAACAGCAAAAAAATATTACTACTTAGGGGCAAGAAATGAATAAAAAAGATTTTCTCCATTAAATATTAGAATATGTTCAAAACATATAAACAGTAACAATGGCTTGCTTAAAGCCAAGCCAAAACCACTGATGCAGAAGAGGCACCCCAAATGTAGATCCAAATTTTTAAAGAATTAAATAAGTGGGAAGATAAAATGTAATATCATACAGTATAACAAAAAACCAAGTAACAAAATGGAGAAAAATTAGCTTAGATCCATATCCAATCTAAATTTAGTAACAAAAAAAGGTAGCTATAACAAATCAAACATAGGGAAAACTAGAATAAAACAAAATAACATTCTTCTCCCAAAGAAAG
The DNA here is from genome assembly GCF_028538775.1 of Myotis yumanensis. Classification (NCBI taxonomy): domain Eukaryota; kingdom Metazoa; phylum Chordata; class Mammalia; order Chiroptera; family Vespertilionidae; genus Myotis; species Myotis yumanensis. The sequence goes on along the minus strand of NW_027223755.1, from coordinate 85,724,994 downwards.
GATTTTTAAAGTTTTTGTAATAGAAAAGATTTCAAAGGAAAGATAACTATTCTTACCAGGTGTAACTGTAATTAGTACATGTAATTTTATAAATATTATCAACATTTATGAAGACTAGAAGACCCTAACTAACGGGAAAACAATAGCATTAGGAAACTCAGACATAAATATTATTAATACACACACATACACTCACAAATAGCATATATATAAATACCTCATTCAAAGGGAAAATATTCCACAGTCTCCAACACAAACATGAACATGTGTATGAACAGAACTCCTTCAGTAAGTCAAATAACCAAAAATGGATTTAATGTGTTTAGTAATTAAATAAATGCAAATCAAAACAGGGGGTGTATTCTTTAAAATTTATTTAATTGGAAAAACAAAAAATTATGAAGCCCAATTTTGGCAGAGAGATAAGTAAATTGGCTCAATACTTTGGGAAGAAAATCTAACTAGTTGTATCAAGAGTAAAGATGTAAGAATAATAACCCAATCATATAAATGTATGTAAAGAATTCAAAAGAAGAAAAAAAGAGTTTGCTTGGGGTGTTTTTTTTTCTGTATATATGTTATGTGTGTGTGTATGCTAGGCATAAAATCATTTAGTTATTTCTAAAATACAGAAATGACCTAATATCCAGCAATGGGAAATGGAAAAGCAATAAAGGTATATTTTCCGGGGTCTATTACGGAGTCATTATGACCATGTAAGAGCAGGAAAGAACATTTGCAAAATAACGTGAAGTGAGAAAAGCTGAAAAAACTGAATATCCATGACTACAACCAAGTAAAAAGCTCTATTTGTTTAAATAAAGATGGGACGAGGACAAGGAGCGATGAAAATAATTCATATATTTTAATAAACATTTATAATGTAAATTTTTTAATACTTTTGCAGAATGAAGGGACACAGAGCAAATATACCATTTTAAACCCTTCAGGGCCAGCCTCTAGGAACCATTCAAGCAGTTAATACCCACAAACATGCTATTACCTAAATTACCTCACCTAGTGGTGAAGGCCAAATGGTACCTGGTCCAAGGGTCCCCAGGAACATGCTCTAGAATTTTTTACAGGGGTGCCCACTAATGATTATGGGTACACAGTGTAAGTAGACTCAGTCAGGGTGGTCCATCACTGCAAAAACACCTTCCACAACCATCTTGCCCAGAACCACTGGCCAGACACTGAAACACACATAGGTCTTTAAGATACCAGATAACAACGCAGAGGTTTTGATAAAGTAGCACCCTTATTCAGAGAAAAACCTTTCTGTCGTTATCATCAAGAGGCTATGAAAAGCTTCTCTGGAAGAAAATGCTTTTCAACAAAAGGCATTGAGTTAAAGACATTTGTGCCGCCCTGGCTCATGTGGCTCAGTTGGTTGAGCATCGTCCCATGCGTGGAGAGGTCACAGGTTCGATTCCCGGTCAGGGCACATGACCGGACCGTGGACTTGATCCCCAGTAGGGGACATGCAGAAGGCAGCCGATCGATATATCTCTCTCTCATGGATGTTTCTCTCTCCCTTTCCCTTCCTAAAAAATCAATTAAAACAACAATAACAACAAAATGCTGTGCCTTCACTTCAAGAAATCAGCAGCTTTCTCCAAACATTTTCTGAAGAAATATATATGTGCAAGTAAGCAGCGGTATTAATCCAATGGATTCAACTGTTAACTCACTGGGGAAAAAAATAAATGCCTCTATTTCTTTAAGGAAGACAAGATAGAGGAGTTTCTATCACAGTACTATAAACCTCTTGAGTGCAGGGACATGGTCTTATTTTTCTTTATAACTCTATAGCCTACCAGCACATTGTTGGTGGGGGGACGGGACGGTGGGGGGATGGATGGATGATGGATGGATGGATAGGTGGGAGGGTGGCTGGATGGGTGAATGGGTGAATGAATAGGTGGGTAGATGGACGGATGGATGGATATATGGATGATTATTAATCCTATTCCCTAAGGATCTGCTCAAACCACTTACACATATCAGTGGGTTACAATGGTAGGAACAGTGGTGTTCTTAATACAAGCCAAGCAAGAGAGCAAACAAAAGACTTGTAATGTCAGCCCGTGAAAAAAATAAATGGATCGTTTGTGAGATCTTTCAAAGAAAAACTTCAGGGTTTCTTGCCTTGAAAATTAAACTTAAATTCCTGGGTCATTGGATCAGGATAAAGCAGTATAATGAAGTGCTTGAATGAGTCATTCTTGACAAAGAAGAGATGTCTCACAGTCCAAGCCAACTTGGCTGCAGTGGCAGCTGCAGTCTAGAAGAGGTTTGCAAAGTGTACCCAGGACCAGCAGCATCGGCATTAACTGGGAGCTGTTTAGGAAGATAAATTCCCAGGCCACACCCAGACCTGGGAGTCAGAAAGGATGGGTAGGGCCTGTGATCTGTGTTTAAACAAGCTCTCCAGATGATGCTAAAGCCAGCTCAAGTGTGAGAATCTATGCAGGCAGCACATAAATGAAGAGACCTCCACACTTAGTTCTGACCCACATTTCTTGTTTTAATAGGAAGGAGGGTAGCAAAATAACATTTCTCTGAAGTAAAAACACAGATCTTCTGGGTGAAATGCAGACATGAAAACTCATTTGATACTGTAATTCTCAGTCATTCCTCCTGCAGAAACCAGGAGCAAAGGGGTGTGCCAATCTCAGGCTGACCCATCTTCGCAAGCTACAGAAGCTCGAGTATGGTCAATCATGAGGCTCTTCTTTCTTCGAGTTTTGTGTTGCCATTAGTCACTTACTGCTAGTCAAGACACCTCAGAGAACATTCTGGAGGTTCAAAGTTGGCTTCTTCTCATATCTCCTTCATACAGGGCCAAGTTTAATAGGTATATTCAAGATCAACAGAGAGCAAGGAACATAACTCAATGGATTAAGGAAATGACAATAGGAAACTGAAGATCTTTCCCTTCTTGCAGCAGTGCCCATCTTCCCCTCACACTCATTTTATTGTTTCTGATCAGAGAGCAGAAAAAGAATTAGTATTTGGTGAGGATTACTATGTGCGTATTCCTCACTATCCCAGACCATATCCATTTGGAGTTGGTATTTTTCATCCGTTTTATGGATGAGGAACAAGGCTATAATACGTTAAGCAACAGTCTCCAGGACACACACTATTAAGTAGCATAACCAGGTTTTAACCTCAGGTGGGCTTGGGGTCCCCAAGATCACCCCCAGTCAATGATTGTCCATAAGGACTCATATCACTCAGCATATAGTCATCCTCGTGGTATAGTTTATGGCAGTAAAAAGAAACTGAGCAAAAGCAGCAAAGCGAGTAGGCACATGTACCAAGTTTTGGAGGAAATTAGGCACAAGCTTCCAGAGTCCCCTCCCCGTGGAGTCACTCAGAATGCACTTAATTCCCCCAGGAAGGAAGAAGTCATGGCAACACATGTGAAACATCTTCTCCCAGGGAAGCTCATTACAGACTCAGTGCCCAGGTCTTTTATTGTGGGCTGCTCACACAGGCCTACCACACACCAAAACCCGAATCCCAGAAGGAAAGCAGGTGTTCAGCATAAACCATATCATCTGCACAAACACTTCAGGCACAGTAAGCCACTGTTACCAGTTAGAGAATGCTGGGAACCCTCCTGAAATCCAAGTGCTCAGATGCCAGCCAAGGGCCAACCTTGCAGGACAACAGTCTCCGGCCTGCTAGGTGGAGTCTTTTTTGCACACATCAAGCAAGCCACGTGCAGCCATAAACTTCTTCCTCAAACACCTCCCTAAAAACCCGAGGAGCTCTATAGCAGTTCTTCAAGGACTCCATCCCCCAGTGTCTGAATTTCCTTTCAGAACTAGTCTCTGGTCAGCAAAACTTGCCCAACTGTCTCAATTGTACCACAGGATTTTAATTCATGGACATGACTGACAACAGAGAGGCTAATGCTATTAAAAGATTCTTCTTACTTACATTTCCCGAGAGAAGGGGGCATACCATACCACAAGGCCACCTGGGACACACCAGGAGTTGTCAAGAGACAGAAGGAGGAGAAGAAAGCCTAGGCCACAGCCTGCATTGGGGAAAGCAAGGCAGGGCAGGCAAGCAGCTTAGAACTGACTGGGTTGAATAATTCCAGCACGCTTGTCCCACTTGCCTGGTGCCGGGCCCTGGGTGATTTAGGGCAGGGGGAATATTGACTTGGTGAGTGAGAGTTAGATAAGGAGGTGGTTCAGAGTATGAGCTCTGCATTGCAGCGGAGAGGGAAACCACTTTGGCCAATAATGATTAAGGCTGCCAAATAGATACAGAATCTACAAAAACAAAACAAAACAGAACAGTAATGAAAAGTTTTACAGATCAAAAGGATGTACAAAGAGCAGCTTTCCCTTCTCTTGTTCCAATGAAATAAAATTAGAGAAGTTTTAATTATATTTTAAAAATTCATTACACAGCCGATTGTGGTAATCTATTCACTATAGATACAATATTTATAAAATCATTATGTTGTACCCTAAAACTAATATAATTTTATATATCAATTATATCACTGTAATAAAAAATCATAGACAATATTACAATAATAGTAAAGATAACGTGAAAAATTCACCCATAGTCATCCATAGTATTTTCTTGAAACATACACATAATTCTGTCTATACTTATATGAAGTTTTACATGTGTTTTTTAAAAAAATATATACTTTTTTTTGATTTCAAGAGGAAGGGATAGGCAGAGAGAGGTAGAGACATCAATGATGAGAGAGAATCATTGATCAGCTGCCTCCTGCACACCCCACAACCTGGGCAAGTGCCCTAACCGGGAATCAAACCGTGACCTCCTGATTCATAGGTCGATGCTCAACCACTGAGCCATGCTGGCAGAGCTACATGGTTTTAATTACAGCTAAACTTTAGAGTCATATTTTAAATTTATTGAATTAACTTTATAGCACAAAGATTTCTCCATATTATTATATTTTAAATAATTATTTTACATGAGTCAGTAAACTCTATTCTGTTGAATTTGAGCTGGTGTTCAATAATTTACCTAACCAGTTTCTTTTGTTAAATAATCCGGTTCATTCTATCATTTTGCTATTATAGAAAATACAGGAATAAACTTTGCAGTACATATGGCTTTTCTTGTTTTAAGAATGAGTTTTTTAGGATATGCCACTGCAGTTGGGTCACTAGACCAACACATGTCATGCACAGAGCAGGGCCCATCAGGGGGTTGGGGCGCTGCCCCCTGTCACTCACAGAGCAGGGCCGATCAGGGGGTTGAGGAGCTCCCCGCTGTCACTCACAGAGTAGGGCCGATAGGGGAGTTGGGGGTACCGCCCGCTGTCACACACAAAGCAGGGCGGATCAGGGGGTTGGGGTGCTGCACCCTGTCACACTCAGGGCAGGGCCAATGGGGAGGTTATGGCTCTACCCTGTCACACACAGAGCAGGGCCCGTGGGGAGGGCGGGGGGGGGGAGGGGGTTTGGGGTGCCGCACCCTGTCACACACAGAGCAGGGCCCATCAGGGGATTGGGGAGCTCCCCCCGTCACACACAGAGCCGCAGGGCGATCAGGGGGTTTGGGCGCTGCCCCCTGTCACGCTGATCCCGGTGCCGGGAGCCTCGCTGCTCCGCTGATCTCGGTGCTGGGAGGCATATTACCCTTTTACTATATAGGATAGAGGCCTGGTGCATGGGTGGGGGCTGGCTGGTTTGCCCTGAAGGGTGTCCTGGATCAGGGTGGGGGCCCCCACTGGGGTGCCTGGCCAGTCTGGGTGAGGGGCTGAGGGCTGTTTTCCAGAAGCGAGTGACTGAAGCTTCCAACCGCTCCTTGTTTTCTTTTTTTTTTTTTTTTTATTCTGGGCCAGCTTTAGCTCTGAGGCCTCGCCGCTCAAAGCATCGATATAATGTTGCTAAAGCCCAGCTGAATGAAAGCTGGTTTCTGGAGTTTTGTTTATCTTCTTATTTGCAACATAGTACATAGTTGCTTAGAGTTGCAACTGAGAGGCCGGCAGCGGCATTCGGGGAACGTTGGAGTCCGCAGCAAGCAAGCCTCCCTGCTCGCTTCAGTGCCTGGCTGCCGGCCGCCATCTTGGCTGACAGTTAATTTGCATATACTCACTGATTAGCCAATGAAAAGGGTAGCGGTTGTACGCTAATTACCATGTTTCTCTTTTATTAGTGTAGATGGCTACTCGTGAAATAAGGATTAAGATCACAGGCTCCGGAGTTGCACAACCTAGGTCCAGATCCCAGCTCTGTTACCTTGGGTGCATCATCTAAAGGTTTTAGAAATCACTCATCTGTAAATGGGGTTAATCGTGGTACCTACCCATGGAGTTGTTATGAGGATATAATATGGTAATGCACACAAAGTTCAGAGCAGGTGCCTACCACAGACCATATACTCTAATATCAGCTACCATTACCTCCCCATTTACCCCCTTGACCCCAGGCCAGAGTTAGGCAAACACATGTCTACATCAGCTCACATCCCGAGGACCTACAAACTGGGGTCTTGCCAGAGACCACTATAGTATATCCAGATATAGGGACAGCCAGCTCTTATCCATCTCCTGATCCATTTAATTCCTTAAGAACTTTCCTCCAATAGGACCATATACATCTGAGAGTGCTGGGCATTGAAGGGTGCTAGTGTTTTGCTTGTCACTCTACCAAGATATCACTCTTTAATTCAATGGAGTAATTAAAATGGAGGAAACTGAAGTTGCTTTAGGAAATGAATAAAATTTAGAGCTGGAAAGAAGAAAGAAGGTCATATCCAAAAACTGAAATTACAGATGAGAAAACAGAGGTGCAGAGGAGTTAAATGGACACAGAGATGAACAGAACTTTTCATCTGGCCCCCAGCCCCGCCACCACCATCACTCATGTCCCCAGTAGTAAGCACCATGCCAGCAGCAGGCTTGGTTTCATCACATGCATTAATCTCTATATCAACTTCTTTTCCCAAAAACCTACTTGTCCCTTCTTCCTCCAATTCCAATATTATACCTTCTGGAGAATAGCATTATTTGACCTTGTAGATCCAAAAACTTTTTTTTAAAGATTCCATGTCCCCTTTTTCCAAGGTGGGGAAAATTTTTTCACTGAAGGATCTTATGACAAACCAAGAAATTTGCAATTTCAAATACCTATTCAACTAGGACCACAGCCCAAGCTAAGTGACCTTCAGTCAAGTTACTACACTCCTGTGACACTCAGATTCCTCATTTTTATAAAATGGGCATCACATCTAATAAAAACTACTTCACAAGGTTATTTTTATTAGTAAATAAGAGAATAGATATAATAATGCTGCATATCCCTAGAACACTGCATTGATAGGAGAAGCCAGTATGTTTCTTATCAATACACACCAAAAGAAAGTAAAACATTACTCCTTTTTTAACTGCACATGAACAAACAACACATTATTGTATTATTCACTTGTTATTTGTGTAGCTGATTTCCCAGCTTTTATTCTTTCCTTTTATAAAAGGAGCAAAAGGAAATCAAGGAAATAAGAATGCTACTATTTTCTGACATAAATTAAACCCCCAATCCAAACAAAGAGACTAGCCAGCAGCATATGGGTTTGTTTTCTCAATCTTCCTCCTCACCCCTGGGGAAAATCAACCATATGGTGGGAAGGAATCGTTGGCTGGGTGTTGCAATAAATGGGGGCCGGCCTGGACTTAAGCTCTGGTGGAGGAAAGACCATGGCATTTGCAAAAACCAGAAATGATGTCACTGTGGACATTCTTATCCCAGCTCTGCTCCACCAACTGAGCCAAGAAAGTAGGGTGTTTACACTAAAAAAAGGCCAAGGGGGTAGTAGTGTAAAATCTGACTCCTGCGAACAATTTAAGTAGGCGGTGATTAAAGACAAAAATGCATTCTGTCCAGGACTTTGGGTGTATGGATGCTACTTACACAACCAGGCCCTGTGTAAAGAGAGGCTATTCAATGCCTGGGAGGTGACAGCAGTTAGAGGTGTGGCCTCTCCAGCCACCTCAGAAACAAGGACAAGCCTGGGCTGAACCCACCAATCAAGACCTACTCAGAGCACAGATGAGCTATCATTCCACACCCACTATCAAGACTGAAGGGAAAAGGCAATACCAAACACAGGTAAAGATGAAGAGCAATCAGAACCCTCCTGGGCTGTGGACAGAAGTCTAAAGTGGTACAATGACTTAACAAAACTGTCTAGTAGTACCTTTAAGAGTTCAACACCTACCCTGTGACAGTAATTCCACTCCTCAGTATCTATTCAAGAGAAATTAAAACTCAGATGCACAACAATCTTACTCAAAAACATTCTACTTGTAGCTTTATTCATGATAGGCCAAAACTGGAAGTGGCCGGGGTGCCCATCAATCAGAGAATGGATAAATAAACTGTGATATATCCACATATGGACTATTACTCAACAGAGAGGAACAAAACTCCAGATGGGTCAGCAAATTATACCTGCAGACCAGCCACCGGTCATTGCTAATAAAGTTTTATTGAAACAGAGCCTCACCCAGTTATTTGCATATTGTCAGACACCTTGTGACTGGCAGGCCTAAAATATTTGCTATTTGCTTCCTTAAGAACAAGTTTGCAGACCCCTGACAAACATAAATGCAAAACAAAAACATGTTGCTGATTGAAGGGGAAAAAAACAGAAACAAAAGAGTATTATTGCATGATTTCATTTCTGTAAAGTTCTAGAACAGGCAACACTAATCTACAGCAAAAAATATCAGAATAGTGCTTGTTTCTGGTGGATGTGGAGGACTGACTGAGAAGGGGCACAAGAGAATTTTCTGGATGACAGAATTGTTCCATATATTGATGAGGTGTGGGTTACACAAATGTATGCAGTTTGTCCAAAGTGATCACACGGTACAGTTAAGATCTGTGCATTTCACTCTATATGTAAATTACACCTCAATTTAGAAATACCAAAAATATATATATTTTTTTCAAGAAACAGATATGCAGAATCTCAGGTCTAAACTTGGCCCTCTATTCCTTCTCTTTGGACGCTTTGCATCCTTAGCTTCCCATTTGAAATTCAAGTTCAAGCTCATCTTTTGCAGCTGCTTTTTCTTAATTACCAGATGTTCCTAATGACCAAGCCTCAGACCTCTTGGGAGCCCTCAGAAGACTTAGCTTTTAACTTATTTCATCTACAAGCATAGCTCGGAGATATTGTGGGTTCAGGTCCAGACCACCCCAATAAAGCGAGTACTGTAATAAGGGGAACTGTAATCTTTTTGCTTTCAATTTGTGAAAACAAACAAAAAAAGCAACATCTGAGAAGTGCAATTAAAGGAAGCATGCCTGTGCAGTCATTGTCCAAAGAGTCCTATGGAACATGCCCAACATAGAAGCTCAAAGCAAAGATGCTCTGGTTGAGGCAAAGGTGAGGCTAGACCAGCCGTGGGCAAACTACGGCCCATTTGAAATGAATAAAACTAAAAAAAAAAAAAGACCGTACCCTTTTATGTAATGATGTTTACTTTGAATTTATATTAGTTCACACAAACACTCCATCCATGCTTTTGTTCCGGCCCTCCGGTCCAGTTTAAGAACCCATTGTGGCCCTCGAGTCAAAAAGTTTGCCCACCCCTGGGCTAGACCATCTCTTCTCTCGACTCCCGACTCAAGACATCCTATGAGTGTCCTCCTCACAGCCTGGTCACAGAATCAGTGACCCACATACTTGCTTTCTCCCTGCACGAACTACTAGACCACAGTGACTGGTCAGCTCTCATGGACAAGCTCTCTTCCTTCCCTCTCTCTGACTGCCCTTCCGTCCAGAGACTGAGATTGCAGACTAGCCGGTCCCCAGCTCATGGATCCCTTTGGTCGGTACACACCAGGCCTGCTACCCCACAGCTCTGCCGGCAGGAACGTCTGAGTGAAGGTCCATGAGAAAGCCTGTCACCCAAGGAGCTTTAAGCCCTTTTGTACACACTTCCCCTCTTTCTTGTTTCAAAACCACTTTTTTTTCTACAGTACCTGTGGAGCATGAATCAAAACACACGTACTTAATATACCAAGATGTATTTTACACTTAAACTGGGCTGCCCCTCGGAAAAATCTACATTGTCTCTCTCCCAAGGCCCACTTCTTCTGAGATACGCTTGCATCCAAAGACCACTGATGTGTCCAGAGCTTTGCTGAGGACATTTCAACATATAAAGTGATGTGGCTCTGAACGGGCTGTACCAGCCGTTTCCCAAGATAGAGCCGGACCACTGCAACCTACTTGCAGGTCAGCATTGCCTGACTTTGAAGTGCAAACTATACTCTCAAAAGGACAGAGAATTCCACAGTGGAAAATGGTTTGAGCGGGGGATATATTAGGAAACAGTTTATTTATATGTTTTCTTTAAAAATAAAATTACTGAGCAAACGAAAACTAACAAGAATGATCTAAATAAACAAAGCAGACAAAAGTGAGCCTGTCCCTGGCAAGTTTCTCCAGGTCTTTATTCCAGACCTTCTTACGGAATGAGTCATTTTAAGGTATCTACTAAGACTTTGAGGTGTCCTCCCTTTGTTGTGTCCTCTGACTGGGTCCATTTGTCAGATATTTAAGCTTCCCTTTTTAAAAAAGGTGAAGGAATTAAGAAAAATAAACTCATAGAAACAGATAACTGTGTGATTTACTAGAGGGAAAGGGGCTGAGGGGAGGCAGAGATGGTAAAGGGGGGATAAATGGTGATGGAGACTTAACTTAGGGTAGTGAACACATAGTCTATACTAATAAAAGGGTAATATGCTAATTAGACCAGACATCCTTCTGGATGTCCTTCTGCAAAGGCATGGTGGCGGGGGGCCGAGGCAGAGGTGGTTAGGGGCAATCAGGCTGGCAGCAGAGAGCAGTTAGGGGCGATCAGGCTGGCAGGGGAGAGCAACTAGCGGCGGTCAGGCCGGCAGGGGAGAGCCGTTAGGAGCCAGCGGTCCCGGGTTGTGAAAGGGACGTCCGACTGCCGGTTTAGGCCCGACCCCTGCGGTACACATTACTAACTTTTAAATTTATATTTATAAATTACTTAATTTTTGCCTACTCTTATGAATTTATTATATGTCTATCACAGTAATGAGCAAGTTGGGTGACACTGTGCTTTAACAAACCTGATATATAAAACTTCACTTTAGAATAAAGTAAACTAAAAAATACAAAATAAGTAAATAAATAAATAATAAAAGACAAAATCCAGAGAAAACAGGAAGGGGGCCTGGGAAGCAGAGGTGGGGGCAGCTGTCTGCTTGTGTGTTTACCTTCAGGAAGAAAAAAAAGAAAATAAGAGAAATACAGCCGAAACCGGTTTGGCTCAGTGGATAGAGCGTCGGCCTGCGGACTGAAAGGTCCCAGGTTCGATTCCGGTTAAGGGCATGTACCTGGGTTGCAGGCACATCCCCAGTAGGAGATGTGCAGGAGGCAGCTGATCGATGTTTCTCTCTCATCGATGTTTCTAACTCTCTATCTCTCTCCCTTTCTCTCTGTAAAAAATCAATAAAATATATTTAAAAAAAAAAAAAAAAAAAAAAGAGAAATACAGGCTCTGTCCAGGGGAGGAGTTGTAGGCCGCAGCAAGCCCAGCCTTTCTTGAGTTAGGGCCATATTTGTTTTCCCATTATAGCATCACTCTTGACTGACATGACCAGGTAGCTAAGTCTGTACAGGCCCAAATCCCACTTTCATTTGGTACTGGCCAGAGAAATCATAGCTATAAATCCCTTCGTTAGGGTCCTGAGTTTGGAGCTTGGCTGATCGCCCCTCCTTCCCACCACGCTCCCAAGGTTGATGCGCGCCCAAAAGCTAATGCAAAGGCAAAGTGAAATCTATCGTTTGCCGCATGGGACTTACGATCAAGCTCTAAAGGTTTCTCCCATCCACTAAGTCCAAATCCAAAACATGAGCTCTAACACTCCCTGCTTAAAATATGAGAGCATGGAGAGCCCACAGGAGAGAGCAAAGATAGTTGGACCCACCCCAGGAGGAGGGGCCCAGCTCAGTTTAGAGCTGCAACATGGGTGAGAGAAAGCAAAGGAGGCCACTCTTTTAGGCACGAGGTTTTCACACGCCAGGACCCAGGCCACCATAAGCCTGGCCTCATCCAGGTCCTAGAGCAGCCGTGGGCAAACTACAGCCCGAGGGCCGGATCCGGCCCGTTTGAAATGAATAAAACAAACAAACAAAAAAAGACCCTACCCTTTTATGTAATGATGTTTACTTTGAATTTATATTAGTTCACACAAACACTCCATCCATGCTTTTGTTCCGGCCCTCCGGTCCAGTCTAAGAACCCATTGTGGCCCTCGAGTCAAAAAGTTTGCCCACCCCTGGTCTAACCCAAGGACACAAGTGTTCCCTCCTCTAGGAGCAAGGGTGGGGGGATGGAGCGGGATGCAACGTTAGCTTCTGGTTCAAAATAACAAAAAGAAACTAGCCAGAAAATACAAATCTAAGGGCTTAAAAGACCCAAAGAAAAGCAGAATTCTCTTTGTTCAAAAATCGGGGTTGTGTGCGGTTACTCTACATAGATTGCCGTTTTTGGAGAACCTAAATAGAATGACTTACACTTAATGCCGAAACTATAACTGCCATTATCTAATACAGCTCTGTGATTCAGAGGGCACACAGGGATCTTGAATTATCTTGGAAGCCTTTCCTATGAAATGACAATCCTGCTAGCTAACTAACCTTTCTAAGTGTTCTCTCCAGGGGGAGCCGGTGCTTCGTAACTGGTATCTCTATACCACACGGTGACCCTGTGACTCACTGCGGAGACATAGAAACAGAGTCATAGAAAGTTAGATAATGCCCCCAGCTCGCACAGTTGGTGTGGCAGGCTGACTCCAGATTCAGAGCTCTTTTGCATGCCTTAACCCCTCTCCATCCTTTTCCATGCAAATTGTGGTGCTGCTGTAAAGTTAATTTGGAATTCCAGTTAACACCAACAGACAGAATTGGCAGGTATGACTACACATAGGATAAGGTAGCCCTGGTCTGTAATAATACCCACCATATAGTAAAGCTGAGAAGGGAAGTAAGTGTATGGCCCAATGTAAACAGCTAGGTCAGGGATGGCAATCTCTAACCCAACAGAGCCTACCCTAAGAGGTAAGTCTCTTAGATGGCTGAGCTAAAGATGGGGAGGATTTACCCAAAGTAAAGAGTATGTCATTAAGACAGAAACCAGAAGATGGGCTGCATCTGACTATAAGCTTTCTACATAGGTCTCAGAGCCAGAGCTGGGGAATTAGGTCGAATTCAGCCCCAGCACGCAAGCTAAGAGAGCAAGTCACCCAGAGGGTCTGGTTTTCTTCAACAGCAGACACTGTGCATTAGTTTGCTAGGGATGCCTAACAGAGTGCCACAGTCTGGGTGGCTTAAACAAGAGAAATTTATTTTCCCACAGTTCTGGAGGCTGGAAGTCTGAGATCAAGGTGTCGGCGGGGTTGGTTTCTTCCTTGGCTTGCCCAGGGCTGCCTTCTCCCTATGTCATCACATGGTGTTTCCTCTGTGTCCAAACATCCTCTTCTAATAAGGACACCAGTCCTATTGGTTTAGGGCCCATCCTATCAACCTCATTTTAACTTAATTCCCTCTTTAAAGACCTTTTCTCTAAATAGACTTACATTCTGAAGTATTGGGGTTAGGACTTTGACATACAACTCTTGCAGGGACACAATTCATCCCATAACATACTGTGTGGCAGTTCTTCGTGAAGGTGTGGTTGCTGCTGCCACTGCTTTGTTTGTTGGTTTTTACAGACACTGGATTCTAGTTGCGGGGGCGGGGGGCAATCAGACATCAGGGTCTTGGCAAGTAACACCTAGAACAGGGGTGGGCAAACTTTTTGACTCGAGGGCCACAATGGGTTCTTAAACTGGACCGGAGGGCTGGAACAAAAGCATGGATGGAGTGTTTGTGTAAACTAATATAAATTCAAAGTAAACATCATTACATAAAAGGGTACAGTCTTTTTTTGTTTGTTTGTTTTATTCATTACAAACGGGCCGGACCCGGCCAGCGGGCTGTAGTTTGCCCACGGCTGACCTAGAATCAACTCTCACCTGGGAAACCACTAAAGGGAAAACTCCTTGAGAGGAATTAAAAGCTCCGGGACGGGCCCTGACTCAAAACCCTGGGAGTGAGGGCCTTTGTAGAAGACATGCCATCAGAGTGGAGAGGGAGGAATCGGGGGCGGGGCGGGGGCGGAGAATGGCAGCATCTGGACTGCATGCCAAGTCCAGGCCAGGGTGCTAGTTCAGGATGACTCTCGTGTATGGGGACAGCAAAGCTATCAGCCACACTGGACAGGATGGGTGCAATGGTTAAATGTCCAGCTGGAGAATGCATGTGGTCCCAAGCACCCGGTCTCAGTTCCTGGAGAAAAGACCAAGGCCACTGGGTCACTGTCACCTTCTGGGGCACAGCTTCTGCCACAAACTAACATTAAACTGCAGAAAGCTGAACCGCCTCACTCTGCACATCTGGGTCACAAAATCATAAAAGTATCATGACATTCCACAGGCTCCAGGATGCTCCAGCAGCCCTGCGGCTCACTGGCAGGAAGCACTCGTTCTAAGAAACAATTACCCTCCGCATCCAAAGGCCCAGCTGGCAAAGCCTGGAAACATGAAGTGCAGAAACATTCTTTTCTCTGCAAACCAAACAGAAGCCCAAGAAGGCCCCAGGCAAATGGGCAAGAGGTCCAGGATGCCCTACCCAAGGATACGGGAGGTGATGATTCTACAAATTAGCTAGTGAATATAACGTAATCCCAGGAGTGCTCCCAATCAGTCCGCTGCGGGCGCCAGCGGCTCCGCCCTCCCCAGGACACAGGATTCGCTGTCACCCTTGGAAAGCCTCCTTGTTTTTTTCACAAAGAATTTGTGGCAGAACATGTGGCGCTCTCAAAATGTTACCCGAGAGGCTTCACAAACAAGGTTCCAGAGTTTAAGTGAAGTAATAAAGTAGATTGCTTACAAATGTTAAATGGTGATTTATGACTCTGACTGTCGACTCCGGCAGACAAGACTGGGAGGAAAACATTCCTATACAATCAGCCTTGAAGCATAAAGGGCAGACAGTGGAATTTGTAAAAATTCTCTTGACTTGGAGCAGTTGATTCTCCAAGTGTGGCCCTGGGCCAGCAGCATCGGCTCGACTTGTTAGAAATGCATACCGGGGGGCCCACTCCAGGCCTGCTGAATCAGAAACTCAGGTAGGACCCAGCAATTGCCCTCAAGGTGATCCTGGCACACAGGTTAAGTAAGGGAACTGTTAATTTAGTGATTTGTAAGTAAGCTTCACCCCCTCAGCCTTCTCCCCATCACCCTTGAATTTATTTCAACTAACATTCATTGATCGCTTATGTGTCAAGTGCAGTGAATAGCACCGGTGTCAGGAATTAATAAAGAGGCTACCCTTGGCCCTTCTCTTTTCTCTCTCTCATCCAGTCTCCTCTCTCCTTGCAGTTCTTCCTTTCAAAGGGTTCTAATGTCTGTTTCTTTTCCATTTCCACAACAGCCAGGCTCATCACATTACCCTGCTCACTGCACCTGCTTCCCAAACTGGGCTCCTTGCCTCTGTTCTTCCCTGAGCCTTTCCTTCATCACACACACAGAACTGCTGTCACAGAACTCCTCTGCTCAAACACTGCAGTGTTCCCCACTGCACCCCACATCTGGTCCAAATACCTACTCTTGGCTTTCATGGTCTCCAAATTTTCTGCCCCAGACCTACCTGTGCCTGCTCCGAGCCATTTTCCCTTCCCAATCAATATAAAATTGAACTCCTGAAGGCAGGACTATGACTTATGTGTCTCCCCAGGTGTGTAGTAAGAAAACAAAGGGGGTGTCATGAAAAGGGCAAGTGGCTGAACCCATCCACTTCAATTCTTCATTCGCAGAAGGGTGATATGAAGAACCATCGTACAATCACAAAATGTCTTAGTCAGTTTAGGAACATAATGACCATAGACTGGGTGGCTTAAAGAACAAAGCTTTATTTCTCACAGCTCTGGAGGCTGGCAAGTCCAAGCCCAAAGTGCCAAAATGTATATTTTAATGTATTTAAAGGTACTAGAGAGAGACCAAAAGCAGCAGAAACTGGACAGGAGTCTGCCCATGAAAGACAACTGCAGAAGATGAGATTTGTGAGTTTGTAGCAGACCTTTGCCTAAGGGTACTCCCTGGTTTGCATGCATCTAGGGGTGGAAGAAACCCACAGCCTTAACTGGCTTGAAGTACCAGAAGAGACACTGGTGGCTAGAAGAACAACCAGAAAATTAGAGGTGAAATCCTGGAAGGGAAGCAACTGCAAAAGGTATGCGCACACAAAAATCTGTGATAAATCTACCCAGATCCCTGGTTGACTACTAAGTACACTGTGGGTATGATGGAAAAGCAACAGCTGGAAGCTGAAAAAAATAAGCAAGGATGTCAGCTGCTGCCTAGCACAAGGGACTGACTTTGAGATTAAATCCAGCCAAGTTAACTATTAAAACAAAATCCTGTTGAAAGAAATATAACAGGATTCAAAGTCTCTATAACATATATTTAATAATGCCCAGGAATTGATCAAAAATCACTAGGCATGCAAAGAAAAGGGAAAATATAACCCATGTTCTAAAAGTCAAAACTCACTGTTATTGAAAAAAATGTTTTTAATCAAGCAAGATGACCAGATATATTCAATATATTCAAAATTATAAATAAAAATATATACACAATGATTGAACACATGGTAATCTCAACCCAGAAATTAGATACTATGAAGAAAGAACCAAAAGGGAATTCTAGAAATGAAACATACAATAACTAGAATGGGATTAACAGCAAATTGGCGATAGCAGAAGAGTCAGTGAACTTCAAGCTAGATCATAGAAACTATTCAATCTGAAGAACAACAAAGAAAAAAAAGATTGAATAAAAATTAATAGAACCTCAGAGACCTGAGTGATAATATCAATCAGTTCAACTTATAATTAGAGTCCCAGAGAAGAGGAAAAAAGAATGGAGCAGGAAAAAAAATTAAAGAAATAGTCCTAAATGTCCCAAATTTAGTGAAAGACAAACTTATAAATTCAAGAAACTCAACAAAACCCAAGCAAGATAGACATAAAGAAAACTACATCTAGGCAATTTGATGAAATGTAAAGTTAAAATCTTGAAAACAGCCAGTGATAAATGACACATTACAAATATAGGAGAACAATAATACAAGTGGCAATAGACTTCTCATCAGAAACAATGGAGGCCAGAAGACAATGGAACAGTATCTACAAGCAGCAAAACAATCCTTCAAAGTGAAAATGCAATAAAGACATTTTCAAATAAACAAAACAAGAGAATTTATCATAAGCAGACCTGCAGCACCAGAAATCTTAAAGGAAGTTCTTCAGCCTGAAGGGAAATGACTCTAGATGGGTAACTCGAATCTACAGGAAGTAGTGAATATCACTGAAAAGGAAATGTATGTGGTGGTCTCTGAATTAGAAACAGAGGGCTCCTGGAAAATACACATTTTAAAATATTATCCAAATCTTTATGCAAGCAAACTTTACCATCCTGGCTTATTTTTCTTAATTTTAATAGAAGTTTTACTGTATAAAACTTTAGTATTGATTTAAAAGTGCTATAACTCTTTCCTAAACATTTTATAAGATTTGGGTTAAATCAAAATATTCCCAATCTGATGATTCTATTCACATAATCTGTAGTCTACATTCAGTTGGGTGGCTCTACTTAAGGTTTCTTAATAAAATCCTGTTTCATAGGCAGGGTGAAATAATGAAATAATTTTAATAAGAATTCTAAAACATAAAGGTAAGTAACCTCACACAAACTCTATGCATGGTCATTTTACTCATTGCTGATAAAATCATTTAGAATGAAACACACCTCTGTTCTGTTCCCTGCTTTTCTCATGCTGGTACTCTAACTGGAATGCTTTTTCCACCATCTCCGCCATCTCTGTATATCCAACTTTGTCTGACTTTCAAAGTACAGCTCAAATACCTTCTCCTCAAAGAAACCTCCCCCCCTTCTCCCCAGGAACTCCCCCCGTCTCAGGAACTCGTTCAGCATTTCAGTGCTTTCTAACCTGAATTACACTTGTTTGTGTATAAGCTAGAGGGAATATGATTTTCAGTCAGTATTCATAGAATAAACTCCGTATCAGAATCACCCAGAAAGGATGATACTAAGTCAGAGTCCAGACAAAGGAAGTCAGGAGTGAGGAATGAAGTGGGGTATTCCCTGAGAAGCAGATTTTCAGGAACACTGGGTGAGTGGAGACAGCGATATTAGTCAGGGGCATCTAGGTACTGGCTCTGCCTTCTGCCCGAGATGGAGGAGGGGATGTAACCTTGTTGATGTTGAGTCTGATTTGGGAACCTACAGAGCCCAATGCCTATAGATGTCCCATAATGTGTAGGCACCGTGGCTTGGCCTCTCTTCTCAGACAGAACCCTACATGCTTCAAAAGAGACACCAGCATGCCCTGCCGGTGTGGCTCAGTGGTTGAGTGTCATGGATCCATTCCTGGTCAGGGCACATACCCAGGTTGTGGGCTCGATCCTCAGTAGGGGGTGTGCAGGAGGCAGTCGATCAGTGATTCTCTCTCATATTTGATGTTTCTATCTCTCTCTCCCTCTCCCTTATTCTCTGAAATCAATAAAAACAATTTTTTAAGTGAGACACCAGTAACACTCCATGGGCAATACAGAGGCAAGGAAAAGCCCAGCAAGCACGTTCTACATCTGCTTCTCTCAGGACTCAGTCTATTCCAATCTTAGCACCAGGCATCATCTCCCCTCAGAGAGATAGAGCTCTTTAGGGCAATGTTGGCATTCAGTTAATACATGAGTCCTTTAGGTCCCAACACACCACAGGTGCTCCATAAATGTCTGCTGGATGAATTACATAAATGCTGGGTCCTGACTGGCTGCTCCAACCCCACTAAGGGGAGCAGATGCTGAGAGCCACAGTGTACACAGCAGACTTGGACTCAGAATACACAGCAGCCTTCTAGGAGACCTAGGGAGGGCAGGAACCCAAATTCAGCTCAAAAATACTGAAAACTTTAGTTGTCTGGTCCTATAATGATGCTACATCTATGGGTTTGTAGTTTAGGTGGCTGCTCTGATGCACGATTTCCCAACAAATCAATGGGACCCCAAAACCTTCCTCATCATCTCCCCTCTCCTGTCACATTCTGTCTCTCCACCCACATTTCCCTTGTGGTGAATGACTTCCCTTACTCTAGAAGTCCAGATGTCGTCTCATACTGTTTGCTCTTCCTATTTCCCCACATTCCCACATGCAACTATGAAATCCTGTCATTTTAGGCCATGGACAGACTTTATTTTCCCAAAAAGCCAACAGCAATAGTTCCAGATCCACATGGTCTTCTAGAATCCTGCCACTCCCCATCAGGAGGTGGAGACTATTTTCCCTGCTGCTGAACTTGTGACTGCCTCCATGAACAGAACGTGGCAAAAACAATGGGATGTGATTTCAGAGGCTATATCATAAAATTAAATATCATTCCACCTGGTGTCCTCATTCTCTCTTTCTAACTCATTCTCTCTCCTTTTCTCCTCTGTTTTCTCTCTCTCTCTCCACTCACCCTCATAACTGAGACACCATGTTGTGAAGAAACCTGGGCCACATGGGAGGCCACATGTAGTTGTTCTAAATGAGATCCTAGCCAAAAGGAAGCATCAACCAGACAAAAGTGAGTGAGGGCTCAGATGATTACGGATCCCTACCTTTGAACCATTACAGGTGACACTGGGTAATGTCAGAAACAAGTCGTCCCTGCCCAAATTGCAGATTTGTAAGCAAAATACCCATTTTCATTATTTTAAGTCATTAAGTTTTATGACAATCTGTTACAGAGGCAAAAATCACTGAAATAACCTCAAAAATATATCTCTGAGTCCTCCACTCCCCAACCCATTTGTCAAACTTTAGTTCAGGCCACCAACACCTATCACTTCAACAATTTCAACAGACTCTCAAAGAGTCTTCCCAAACTCCATTCCTTTCCTTCTCTAGTTCATGCTCCAAGCTCCTTCCAGAGAGCCCTCTAAAATACAAATCGCCTCCTTGCTTAAATTCCAAAGCATAGATGACAATGAATGGATGGGTGGGTAGATATATATCTACTAGAGGCCCGGTGCACAAAAATTTGTGCACTGGGAGGGGGGGAGGAGTCCCTCAGCCCGGCCTGCGCCCATTTGCAGTCCAGGACCCCTTGGGGGATGTCCACCTGTCGACTTAGGCCCACTCCCCGGGGGATCAGGCCTAAGCTTGCAGTCAGACATCCTTCTCGCAGCTAGGGAGCCCTCGGGGGATGTCCGACTAAAGGCTTAGGCCCCCAAGGGATCAGATCTAAACCGTTAGTTGGACATTCTTAGTGCTGCTACAGAGGTGGGAGAGGCTCCTGCCACCACCTCTGTGCTGGTCAGCTATGAGCCAGCTTCTGGCTGAGTGGCACTCCCCATATGGAAGTGCACTGATCACCAGGGAGCAGCTCCTGCACTGAGCATCTGCCCCCTGGTGGCCAGTGCACATCATAGCAACCGGTCATTCTGCCATTCAGTCAATGTGCATATTAGCCTTTTATTATTATTATATAGGATGTCCCTATTTCCCCTCTTTTGCCCCCTCTACCCAGCTCTTGCCCCCCACTTCTCTCTGGCCATCACCATACTGTTGTCTGTGTCCATGGGTTGTGCATATATTTTCTTTGGCTAATCCCTTCTTTAAATTCACTTCTTTAAATTTTTATTTTCAGGTAAGTGTTTATAACTGCACTATTATATATTCTCTATTATATCATTTAGAATTAAGATATTTTTTAATTGAACCCTTGTAAATTTCAGCACAATTTAATAAATTATGCTAGAAGCAATTAGGAGATTTTTCATGTAATGCAGATACATTTCAATTAATATTTTATTAATTTTTAATTTTTTAATATTTTATTTTGAAATAATCTCATACATGTAAAAAAAACTATAAAATACTACAGCATATTATATGTACCCTTCACCCAATTTCTTAGGTGTTAATAATTTAAATATAACCATTATACAACTAACAAAATTTGGAATATATTTTTCTTATAATCTCTTTAATGCTACTAATCCATTTACTTTGTTTTTGTTAATCTTCACCCAAGGATATTTTTCTATTGAATTTTAGAGAGAGTGAAGGGAAAGGGAGAGACACATTGATTGGTTGCCTCCTGCACATGCTCTGATAGGGACTGGGGATCAAGCCAGCAACTGAGGTACATGCCCTTGACTGGAATCAAACCTGGGACCCTTTAGTCCACGGGCTAATGCTCTATCCACTGAGCAAAACAGGCAGCAGCTTAATTCATTTACTTTTAATCTATATGTGTCTTTATATTTAAAGTGGGTTTTGTTTTTGATTCACCCTCATAATCTGTCTTTTAATTGGTGCATTTATGCCACTGACTTTCAGAGTGCTTACGGATAGAGTTACTGCCATATCAGGTGGCTTCTGGCGGCCCGGGATCGGATCTGATCATGGGCGGCAAGCAGGCAGCTTCTGGGGTCACACACAGGGGCCTGGATGGCGGCTTGCACTGTCCCGCCCAGCCTGCAGTATGCAAATTAGCCGCCATCTTTGTTGGCGGTTAATTTGCATATCGCTCTGATTAGCCAATGGGAGGCATAGCGAAGGTATGGTCAATTACCATGTTTGTCTATTATTAGATAGGATAATAATAAAAGCATAATATGCTAATTAGACCAGACAGCCAAACGACCTTCCGGATGTCCTTCAGGACAACCTTCTGAATAAAGCCGGGGCTGCGAGGGCCGAGCCCCTTGCACTAATTTTGTGCATCAGGCCTCTAGTATATAGATACAATATAGAAACATGAAGCAAATATGAAAAAATATTAATTTTAGAATCTAGAGGTTGAGTTTATGAATATTATGTGCTATATACTTTTATGTATATTTAAATTTTTCCTTAAAAAGGTTTTTGAAGATTAATATAAACCTTCAATTGCTCCCCACAGATGGAAATCCAAATTCCTACTGACACTCTAAATGCCTATCTCAATAATAAGGTTACTCTGTTTATTTAAAATATCATGAAGTTTGAGCACAATTTCAAAGCTAAGGGACTTTAATTGTTCAGTAAACATTTATTAAGCAACTATTATATACAAAGCATTGTGCAATTTGAAGTATGGTGACATATGTGTTCACACTAGAGAGCTTGGCCCCTATGGAGTCCTCAGAACCAAAGAGCAGGCCAAGATGGTATCTATCCATTGCTTTGGGGGACAATCAAGCATCTCAGATGACACTAGAGTCAGTAAATGATCACTTCAGAATCTTAGAATCCATTCCTAAACCTGGCTAACTTCATCAGTAGTTCTGATGAACACATACACCTTCACCTCTCTTTTTCACTTCTTTGCTCTCTTCCAAAATTGTTCCTATATCCTGTTTTCTTCTGTCTTGTGTGGTTTTCTCCTACTGAGTCCTCAATTCACTTACATAAAATCACTCTTACATTAGCACACGCAGGTAACCTCAACAGCTGGGGCGCGGGAGGGTGAGGGAGGTCAGATCCTTTCTAGAAAACAAATCTAAACCAAATGAAAAATCAAAAATAGTTAAGGAAAATACTCTAGAAACTTTTGTTGAAGTTGACCTAGCTGTAAAACTCCCATACCTCCACATTCTTCACAATATTGCCCATTCCTTTACAAATGTGATCACAAAAATTAGTTAAAGAAAAGCCATCACCAAGCCCAGCAACAACTCTAGGAATGATTTACAACATAAGCAGCTGTGCTTCCACATTCAACCACCTCGTGTGGCTTTCCAATATAGTAATGAGCAATTCCCAGTTGTCTTGGGCAACGTCCCAGAATCTTTTTCAAATAGAGCAAAAGAACTAGCACAAAAACCTCAGAATCAAAAAATCCTTTGGCACCCCACAGCAAATTCCATTACAGTGAGATGCAAGTTTCCAAATTGTTCAAATTGATTAAAAACTGAGTCTGCATTCATTTTACATTTTACATTCTGTGATAGCTACAAGCACAAATCACAGAGAATTAAGGAAAGTACACGGCAAGGATAATGAGTAAGTTCACCTCCCCAAATCAGTAACTTGCAAGTAATTGGAAATCAAAAATGTCTAACAATTTATTTCTGGTGAGATATATATTCCCTTTCTAACATAATTACTCACAGAGACACCTTTTCTGCTAAATTTTCACTGTACTGCTGTTCCTCCCTCAAACTCTCTAGATCCCTAAGGGCAGAAAATTCCCACAGAAGCTTCCTATTAATCATGTATTTGGGCAATTCTACCTCTGTCTGTTTAGCAATAAAAGTGAAAAAAAATTAAACAGCACAGATTCGTTTAAATAGCTATAAAGCATGATGGCGTCTGTTTAATAAATTTTCATTTAAAAAGCAGAGTTCAGGATCATATGGTCTCGGACCTGTATCATCTGGAGAGAAATTTATCATAGACCATTAATTATTTTGGAGGCACTTTAACTCCCAATTAGCCATCCCTTAACCAATGTTAAAAAACCAAGCAAGCACCCTGTCATTATTCCATGCATGCATGCACACAAACACACTCAAAATTCAAAATAAGCTACATTTTCAATAAAGCTTCAGCCTTTAAACAGAACATATGCTCTTTTCATCTACTTTTTTGAGGGAGGAGGGGAAAAGAGCATGCTATATATTTTTATGGAAATGGAACATTTCACTCATTCATTATATAAACAAACATTTACTCTTAGGAAAAGATGTAAATAAGACTCAGCCACAATCCTCAGGGAGACTATAGTCAAGTGGGAAAGACTCACAATTTTTTAAAATGGCAGAAGTTAAGACAAAGTGTTACAAATTCAAGGCAAAGGAAGGGATTTCTGGGTGAACAGAATTTGCACTCACATATAAAAGGTCAGACAGCCTGACTAGGGCAAGATTCCATTTAAAAAGTACACCAAAAAAAAAAAAAAAGTACACCAAACAATATAAAAAAACACTGTGTAAAACCCAAGTAAGTGACTTCTACTTCCAACCCAGATGGAGTAACAGGGACCAAATTTATTTGCCCACCTGAAACCACTAAAATAACAGACAAAATATTCAAAACAACTGAATTAAGACACTGGGTATCGGGCAACAAAGCATGGCGATCCCTGAGAGACAGGACACAAATGAGGTGAGCCACCACCTTGAGAGAGTTTCCAGACTGAAGAGAAGGAAAAAGGAACCCAGATGAAAGCCAGCAGCCTCCCTGAGATGCAGGGACAGAGATGAGGGTCCAGGGAGGCCAAGGCAGCTAGAATTCACAGGACAGAGCACTGGGGAGGAGAGAGCTGCACGGACAGAGAATCCCAGAGTTCTGCAGGGGCCCCTCTGTAACCATCGGCTGAACACAACACATTAGTGTGAAGAAATGACCCGACACCCGGCTGACAGGGCTCAGTGGTTGAGTGTCAACCTATGAACCAGGAGGTCACGGTTCGATTCCCGGTTAGGGCACACGCTCGGGTGGCAGGCTCGATCCCCAGTGTAGGGTATGCAGGAGTCAGCCAATCAATGATTCTCTCTCATCATTGAAGCTTCTATCTCTCTCTCCCTCTCCCTTTCTCTCTGATGTCATTGATAAAAATATATTTTAAAATAGAAAGGACCCGAGGCTGGGGAAAGAACCACCCGAAATAATCGGAGTTAAAAGTGCCAGGGATTCACACAGGCCCAGCAAAAGTGCTGGTTGTTACCAGCCAATAGATACAGTAATTCTACACGTAATTTTAACAAATCAAATTCAACAATAAATTTAAAAGATGGCCAAGCGGAGCTTACCCCCACGTGCAGAAACTGACTGTAAGGGACCTACAGCAGCCAAAACAACTTTTAAAAAATAAGTACAAAGTTAGAAGATTCACACTACCCAATTTCAAGACTTTTTATAAATATAAACTACAGTCATCAAGGCAGTGTGGTATTGTGAATACAGACAAGCAAAGCAGTGGAACACAACAGAGAGTTCAGACATAGACCCACACACAGATGGACAAATGATTTTTGACTGATGTACAAAAGCAATTATTGAAGAAAGGATATTCTTTTCAACAAATGATGCTGGAACAATTGGACATTCATATATATTTTTTTTTAATATGCTTCAATCCATAACTTGCATCATATACAAAAATTTAACTCAAAATGGATCAGAGACCTAAATGTAAAACCTAAAATCATGAAACTTATAAAGTAAAACATGGAAGAAGACCTTTGTGATAATGGGTTATGGAAAGATTTTTTTTTAGATATGCTACCAAAAGCATGATACATAGAATGAAATGATAAAGCTGGACATCACCAAAATTTAAAACTTCTCTTCGAAAGACATCCTTAAAAGCATGAAACCATAAGCCACAGATTGGGAGAAAGTATTTGTGATCACATATCTGATAAGGTACTTACATCCAGAATATAAAGGACTCTCAAAACTCGGTAATAAAAAGAAAATATAAATACAAAATATGGGCAAACATTTAAAGAGAAACTTGAAACAAGATACACGGATGGCAAATAAGCACACAAAAAGATGATCAATATCATCAGTCATTAGGGAAATGCAAATTAAAACTACAGAGAGATACCACTACACACATCAAAATGGTTAAAATTGAAACGTGGAGACCAGGATCTGGAGGAGCAGGAACTTTCATACCCTGATGGTAGGAATATAAAATGGAAAACAGTCTGACTATCTCTTTAAAAGTTAAATATACACCTACTATGTGATCTCTCCATTCGGCACCTAAGTATTTACCTGCGAGAAATGAAAGCCTGTCCATACAGAGACTTATACAGGAATGTTCAGAGCAGTCTTACTCGGAATAGCCAAAATCTGGAAACAACCCAAATGCCCATCAACAAGAGAAATGGATAAACAAATTGTGCTCTAACCATATAATGGAATATACTCAGCAATAAAAAGGAATGAATTATTGATATAAACTACAACATGGATGAGTCTCAAAACAATTATGCTGAGTGAAAGAAGTCAGCCAAAAAAGGACACACACCATATATCATCCCCTTCAGGTAAAACTCGGGAAAGATGCAAACTAATCGGCAGCAACAGAGGCGGTCGGGGATTGCCTAGGGCCGTGGTTGGCAAACTGCGGCTCGCGAGCCACATGCGGCTCTTTGGCCCCTTGAGTGTGGCTCTTCCACAAAATACCACGTGCGGGCGCGCGTACAGTGCGATTGAAACTTCGTGGCCCGTGCGCAGAAGTCGGTTTTCGGCCTGGGCGAGTCTATTTTGAAGAAGTGCTGTTGATATTTGGCTCTGTTGACTAATGAGTTTGCGGACCACTGGCTAGGGAAAGGCAGGTGGGAGGGGCAGGAGGGCAGTGTTACAAAGGGGCACGCGGGCACTTCTGGTGATGAATATGTTTATCTTCTTTTTTTTTTTAAACCCTCACCCAAGGATATTTTTCCATTGATTTTTGAGAGAGTGGAAGAGAGAAGGAAAGACTGAGAGAAATATCGATGTGAGAGAAACACATCAATTGCTTGCCTCCTCCACACACCCTGACCAGGGTCCAGGCTGAGGAGGAGCCTGCAATCAAGGTGCATGCCCTTGACCAGAATCAAACCCGGGACCCTTGGGTCTGCAGGCCGATGCTCTATCCACTGAGCCAAACCGGCCAGGGCTGTTTACCATTTTTATTATGATGATGGTTTCGCTGGTGCCTGCATATGTCAAAAACTTACCAAACTGTACCCTTTAAGCATGTGCAGTTTATAGCACGTTAATTACACTTCAGAAAGCTACTTTAAACACTTTTAAAAAGTGTAAGTATTGCCGTAACCGGTTTGGCTCAGTGGATAGAGCGTCGGCCTGAGGACTGAAAGGTCCCAGGTTCGATTCCGGTCAAGGGCATATACCTTGGTTGCAGACACACATCCCCAGTAGTGGGTGTGCAGGAGGCAGCTGATTGATGTTTCTCTCTCATCGATGTTTCTGACTCTCTATCCCTCTCCCCTCCTCTTTGTAATAAATCAATAAATATATTTTTTTTAAAAAGTGTAAGTATTTAAAAAATTGAGATTCATGATTAAGTCTTTTGGGCATTATTTCCATTTAATTCACGAGGAAATTCAGAGTCATTTGCCAGGTAAACAGAGAACTTTACTTGAGCTCCATCAGGCACCCACCTTGAGCACCCACATCTTCAGTCGCAAAAGGAAAATCTATGGATGTGCACACTGTGCTGCAACTATGAAGTCGGTACCAGTGCAAAGGACACTCTTCAGAAGGAAGAAATGTCACCCGCCCCTCCCTGAACATGTATGTATTGCGTGATACGTGACCCCCTCTCCAGAGGACCCACACACAGGAGGTAAGGAGAGCTTCAGGTGGGGAAGGAGAGCGCCCCTCACTGGAGTCTCTGCAGCACACCTAGTCGAGGAGGGCTGCCTGTCACTTCCAGAGGCGATCACTCCCCATACTCAGCCCACCCACTCTAAACATCTAGCCCGGCCTCAACGCCTCAATTCCTGGTTCACCGTACACCTGAAAATATTAAACAGGTTTAAGTTCAACATTCAAGTCAACTCAAGCAAATTTCATTTGCAATACAAAGGAAAATCGTGGGGGTTTTTTTTTAATATATTTTTATTGATTTCAGAGAGGAAGGAAGAGGGAGAGGGGGAGAGAAACATCAGTGATGAGAGAGAGAATCATTGATCAGCTGCATCCTATATACCCCCCACTTGGGGATTGAGCGTGCAACCATGACCTCCTGGTTCATAGGTCAACACTCAACCACTGAGCCATCATGGGGCAAGGAAAAGAGTTTTAAGGGTGGAAACAAAAGCAAATATTTCACACACAAAAAAAAACTAATCAGGACTGCCAGACCTCAGACCCAGACCTTCAGACTCCAAGCCCAGGCTTCCTCCCAGCACCTCCGTGCTCCCCAGCACTGTGCCCGCCCAGCCCTTTCCAATCCCAGAAAGGCCTGTCTTTCTGTTAGGCTCCCCTGTCATCTTGAGCTATGGTCCATCAGTGGAAAGCGAATTATTTTTCAAGCTTTTCTTACTTTAAATATTCATCTTCTTGAAGTAGGCCACTCTTTTATGAGCCTCAGCTTCTCTTTGAACTGATTCCCTGTTTCTCCCTATCTCTCCTAATAGGAATGTGTAATGCATTCAAAGTGTGAAATCCCTTTCCAGTTAATTTTGATTCCTTTCACAGCCTCCTCATTTCGTATGCTAATTCATGTTTATTTCAAAAAGAGAAAACAAAACAGCCTTTTTGGAGAGAATGCCTTCAAAATCTGTAAAGAGCCACCACATTTTTATTCAATTATAAATGAGTTATACGGTATTTATATCACTCACTGGAAATAAAGGCAGGTTTTAATCCATTTCAAAACACAGCAAATGTCCTTAGATCACTTAACCTCTTTTTTGAAAGTGAGTGACTGAGATGATGATAAAATAAATACTTTGTCACACCCACACTCACACTCACCAGGTTACTCGGTGGTTTAATGTGTGTTTTCTCTGTCATCCCTGTCCTCATATTGAGTTTCAAGCTGGAGACAGAATACACATGGCAAGTCCTACTTAAGTGCACTTCCCCACTACTTCCCTTCTCTGCAAATATTTCTCTGATTTTTGAAAGGGGACAAGTATGCACATTTTATCCTGCATAATTTACTACCACCCTGGTCGGCCAGAAATTGGGAGAACTGTCCCACAATGTTGGATCTGAATGGCCTGGGTCCCATCCAGTTTTCTTGCATCTTGAAAATGCTGTTTCAGTTCCAAATCTACTGATTTTCCATTGAGTGACCAGCTTTCTCCCTAGTGATGGATTAATCCCATAGTAATATATTCCATGAGCAAAGATGAGTTTCTAAAATATGCCGAGCATCATAAGCAAATCAATCCTGCACTTGCTTCCAACATCACGACTGTCCAAATTCAACCCACAGAAGGTCACCACAGCCTCTGCTTTCCATGCGCATCAACTCTCAGGCCTGTCGCTGAAACAGAGGTAATTTACTACGTGGCTTATAGCTAATGGGCCTTCAGATTTAGTGTTTCTGAAAGAAATCATTTCCTCCTAAATCATTAATAATTCAATACTTAAGTGGCATAATTCTCTCTTCATCATAAATAAATACCAAGAAATTATCTTCAGCATCTCCCACAGGAATCTGAACTAGAAGAAATAGCTCCAAGACTAAATCTTTCAAAAAAAAAAAAAAGAAAAGAAAAGAAATGACTCCATATTCCAGAACCCCTGTTTGGCTAATGAATGAGGGACGGAAGGACCTTAAAAGCTGGTGAGTTCCATTTTCTAAATCTGTTTCCTTCTTCCCCATATCCAATCAGTCACCAAGAACATTTTATTGACAGTATCTTTTTTCTCTTCTCCAACAATCTCCTTGGCAAAGCCTCTTCCCTCCCTCCTCTTCCAGCTGTTAGATCAAACTCAAATCCATAATTGCACATTCATCTGTCTAATCGACATCTCCACTGGACATTGAGTAAGCATTTCAAACTCAATGTGTCCACAGTTAGATGTTACATCACCTCCCAGACCTGCTCCCCTATAGGTCTTCTCCATCTCGTCTCAGTGAATAACAACTCTTCTGGTTGGTTAGATAAAAACATGAGTCAATGGCTCTCTTTCTCTCCCACTCTATATCTATTTGATCCCTAGATCATCACAGTGCTGTCTTCAAAATATATTCAAGACCTGATCACGTCTCACAATCTCCATTATTCCAAACAGGTCCAAGCCATTGTCTCCATCTTTCCTTGCCTAGATTATTGCAATAGCTCCTAACTGCTTCCACTCTTCCTTTCACCCATGTCGCCTACAACATCATGGATGATCTTTTGAAAGCATTTGAATTGGAGCATTGTTGAGCTCAAAGTCTCCCTGTGCCACTCAGAGCAAAAGGTTTAGGGCATCAGTACAAGCATCATCTCCTCCGGAAGCAGCTGGTCTGGTGGAGTTCTCTCTCCTCTGTGCACGCACAGCATCCAGTGCACACCTCTGTCAAGTACTGACAATGCCATGTCTGGCTCGCTGGTGTCCTCCACTGGACTGTATCTTTAAGGGTTCTTTCCTTTCAAACACACAACACATAGTAGGTGCTCAATAAGTGTCCAGGAAATGAATGAGTGCAGGGCCAACTTCACAGGTGATGTCATGCAGTCATACAGAGCCCTGTGGCTTAGAAGGGCCCTGAACTGGATTTAATGCTCTGCTGTCACCATCTTTAAAGTGTTACTAATTGTTGAACAAGGAGAGCCACATTTTTGCTTTTTATCAGACCTCACAAATTACATAGCTAGTCCTGGATGGATAGACGGATGGATGGATGGATGGATGGACAGACAGACTCAATTTAACACTAAATGCACTGCAACACTAAATGTCAGAATACAATGTCATAGCTTTCAGGGAAAAGATTCTGACAAAGAAATTTTATAGTTAGCCAAAGCGTATATGTGTAAAGGCAAAAGAAAAATACAAAACAAGGCCTCTGAAAATCTATCATCTATGTACCTTTCCTTTTGGAATGTTACTGTCTTTGAAAGACAAATAAAATTAAGAATTCCAGTATGTGGACCTTGTGACCAGAAAGATGCATAGCATCTTTAAAAAGAAAAAAAAATAGAAGAGAAATGATGAGGACTAATATGATTACATAATTAACACAACATGGCAATGATTCAAGTATAGATATAACATTAGAGCAGAATAGATACCTCAGAAACATTATTGTTCTTTTTGCATAAAACAATTGAAGGCATTGACAAAGGAGGGTCATGAGTCAGTGAGAAGGCAGCATTATTCAAGCAATGGGGCAGACATAACTAAAATAAATGAAAAAGATCAAGTTAGATCCTCAACTACCAAGTATAATTCCTAATATAATTCCCATGTATATTTTTAGTTATATGTTAAAAATTCAACTTCATTTCTAAAGTCAGAAAAAATATATGAATATTTTTTCAAACACTGAATGAGATAAATTTTTTTTTAAGATTAAATGCTCTATGAAAATGTAAAACCTACACACCCCATCCAAAAACATTATCAACACTAAAAGGTAAGCAATGCGTTTGGAGAGCATATTTGTAATAAACACTGAACACAGATAATTTCTTCACCACATAAAACAAAGGCATGCAAATGAACAATTGACTTAATCAACAGAAAAATTCTGTTTTTAATAGCTAAATCAGAACTTTAAATTTAAATCAGGACTAAAAATGCAAATGCAAATAACATTTGGAAAAAATATTCAGTCTTACTACCAATCGAGAAAATGCAAGCTAAAACAGGAATACGTGATTATTTAGCAATTTAACACGGTTTTACAAATTACCTATTCATTGTGAAAGAGGATAAGGCAACACAGGAACTTTCATGCATTGTTGGTGGAATTATAAACTGATACAAACCTAATGGAAACCAGTTTGGCAAAATATAGCAAAAAGCTTTTAAAAAGCCCATACCTTTTGGCCTAATAAATTACCCATTAGACTATTACTATTTGATAATGGATTTAAAGATTTACATATAAAGATGTTCATCACACCATTATTTAGAACAAATATTTTTTATATTTTTTCCCTGCAATATCCTTTTTTACTTTATTTTTATTGTTGACGCTATTAGAGATGTCCCCCCGTTTTCACACCCTTTGCCCACCTCCTCCCAGCCCCAACCCCCCTTCCCTTTGGCCATAACCACATTGTTGTCTGTGTCCCTGGGTTATGCATATATGTCCTTTGATAATCCCTTCATCTTCTTTCATCCAGCACCCCCACCCCTCCCCTCTGACAGCTGTCAATCTGTTCCATGTATCCATGCCTCTGTTTCTATATTTTGCTCAATCTCACTTCTGGGAATATATCCTAAGAATCCTGAAACACCAATCAAAAGAACATATGCACCCCTATATTCATAGCATTATTTATAATAGCCAAGATCTGGAAACAGCCCAAGTGCCCAGCAGTAGATGAATGAATAAAAAAGCTGTGGTACATTTACACAATGGAATACTACTAGGCTGTAGTAAAAGAGAAAAAAACACAGAAGGAAATCTTACCTTTTATGAGAGCATGGATAGACCTGGAGATTATTATGCTAAGTGAATTAAGATAGTCAGAGAAAGACAAATACCATACTAGCATAATTTCACTAAAATGTGGAATCTAATGAACAAAACAGACAAAAAATAAGCAGAATAAATATTTCAAAGCAATCTACATCTCTGTCTATAGCAGCGGTTCTCAACCTGGGGGTCGAACGACCCTTTCACAGGGGTCACCTAAGACCATCGGAAAACACATATATAATTACATATTGTTTTTGTGATTAATTACTATGCTTTAATTATGTTCAATTTGTAACAATGAAATTGGGGGTCACCACAACATGAGGAACTGTATTAAAGGGCCATGGCATCAGGAAGGTTGAGAACCACTGGTCTATAGTCAAGTGAGAAAGTGACTTATGGTAAAACCACTGCACAAAAATAGCATTCAACAACTAAAATTAATGTCCATAAGGTGTTCAGTAAATGGGAAAATGTTTATATTAACCGAAAGCATAGGATGCAAATGTTTATATATGAGTATGATCTTAAAGATGTAAAGATGTTTGCAGAAGAAAAGCAAAATGCTTGTTATTTTAACGCTGTAGAATTATAAACCTTTTTTTGCTTTCTAATTTCTATTTTCCCCATGTTCCCAGTTTATCACGATGAACATGCAAATTTAATACAACAGACTCTCTTAACTGATGCACCAGACTGACTGCCACTCTCCATCACCTCTGTCAACCAGAAGGAAGACAGCCGCCGGCACGCTGTCAGCTCAGCTGGCAGGCACCCCTCCTATCTGGTCTGCCTGTTTCTGCTCTCACCAGTTGAGTTGTATACCTGCCAACAGTTCGTTGGCTTTTTTTCCTCTTCATGCCAGCTGTGCTTGTTACTATAATTACGTAATTCTATTAAATTACATAAATTGATGACATTATGAGTGAGAAAAGAAAGAGGATTACTGTTGCAGTGAAAACCAAGTTGAATGCTTTAGAATGACTCCACAAGAAAGCTAGAAAAAGAAAGATATGCAACTAGGTGTGGGCAAAACAACCATATAAATTTTGGAAAAATATAGAAGATATCTGCACACTGCATCACAAAGTTGCCTTCTCTAAAACTGAGGCTATCATGCAGCACAGACTTAAAAAGAGCAGATCTTGGAAGCAGGAACAATTTCAGAGTCGATCCCCGGGGTCCTTCGGGACAGAGCCACCCTGGGAGGAGGCAGCAGGGGAAACAGTGCGGTGGAGATGGGAGTTCCCAGGGGCGGGCAGGGGATAGCCACTGGTGTTAGAGGAAAGACTGAGGTACTGGCCTGTAAAACCAGCAGATTAATACCACATTAAACTGATTTCGGAAACACCAGAGAAGCAGGTTTTACATTAAAAGGTAAAAACTGGCCGAAACCGGTTTGGCTCAGTGGATAGAGCGTTGGCCTGCGGACTGAAAGGTCCCAGGTTCGATTCCGGTCAAGGGCATGTACCTGGGTTGCGGGCACATCCCCAGTAGGAGATGTGCAGGAGGCAGCTGATCGATGTTTCTCTCTCATCGATGTTTCTAACTCTCTATCTCTCTCCCTTCCTCTCTGTAAAAAATCAATAAAATATATTTAAAAAAAAAAAAAAAGGTAAAAACTGTACTCACAATGAACAGACCGAAATATATTCCCCCAGATGCAGCTTACCAAACAAAAGCCACCGCAGATGGCACGAGATGAAGGCATGGTGTAGGCAGAACAGGAGGCAACATAAGCCCCAAAGGGGGTGCCAACAGCCTGGGCCAGAAAAGCAAGAGCCACAACAACACCTTTTGATCAAGAGGGCAGATCTCATGCTAAGTGTTCTTACCACGGTGAGAAAAGAAAGATGATCAGTTTTGAAGGTACATTTTTAAACCTTGAAATTAAAGAGGCAAATACTGGTGATAAAGTTAGTCAAGTGAGGACAGGAAGGGGAGGGGAGAAGTGGGGAGGGGAGAAGATGGGAGGGGAGCAGAGGGTTTACAAGAAGGCAGAACTATATCATACATCCCACATGAATAAACTCATCTAATCCTCCCAACAGGTTTCATCTAACCCTAGGAAACCAACAATATTTTTACAGATGAAAACGTTGAAACTAAGGGTGATATCTGCCTTCAAGAAGCAGTTCAGAGGTATGAGGGCTGGAAAGCTTCCGCTAGGAGGAAAGGACTAAGAAGTACTTCAAAGCACGGGTGTCAATCATCCCAGTGGCTCCCAGCTGTTCACCAAAATCCCCCACGGAGCCTTTGAAGGGAAGGATTTACAAGTCAAGTCCCACCCTGTATCTGCAAAATGGGAACCTTCAGGATGAAAGATCTGGGAACTGGCCTCAGGCTTGGGAACCGCTGGCCTAGTGCATCCTGTGGTCTCCAGTGTGAAAGCTGTAGGCTCTGTGCCTGTGTCCAAGTTAACACTGAAATAAAAAAAAAATGTTCTCACTGTGGGAGAAGTGAGATGTTGATTCATTTCCTCTGTTATAAAACCATAATTCTGACAAGCCCCCTATTTCCCAACGTACTTAACTAGAATCAAAGAAGTCTGCAGTGTTTGTTTAAACTTCTGGAGAACAGGTGCTCTGTAGCTTTGCCGTGTGTATTCTTGGGAGAAGCACCAAATCCTCCAGATTCCACAAAAGGTAGATGATCATTTGTCTCCTGTAGAAGCAGGTTCTGTCAAATGTGCCCTAGTGTCTGCTAAGGGACCTGAAACAGTGCCATGTCGGAAACTTTGGTTCAAGGGCCCATGAGCCTGGACAGGATGTTGTATGTTAACTAAGTGATGCCTTGTGGGAGGGAGCCATCGCAGGCCAGCCACCCTTCTTTCTCCCACCTATACACAGAGCAGTGCCCAGGGGTCCAGGCCAAGGCAGAAACTCAGTTAAAAGACACCTCAAGTCCTTGGCCAACCTAAACCCCTCTGCAATAGTTAGGCTATTATCCATAGCCTATCGGTGGTATATAAACCCAAGACTTGGAAAAAAATATTCATTGCTCACTTTTACACCCATATAAAGTCTTTAGCACAGTGCTGGGTACTTTAAGGAAGTGCACAATAAATGTTAGCTATTGTTATATTTATTACTATTAGCACTGTTATCATCAGCATCAGCATCAGGAACCCATTTCTTATGGTTAGGAGGAAAAACACCACCTTATTAATAAACAGTAATTTACTGTTATATAACAAACCACCCCAAAAGTTAGCGGCTTTAAAGAAAAACTACATTTCTTTAACTCATGAATCCTGCAATTTGGGCAGGGCTTGGGGTGGGACAGCTCCTCTCTGTTCCACTTGGTGCCAACTGAAGAGGCTCCAGGGCAGTGGTGGGTGGGTGGGGTGGACTGAAGCTCACTTACTCACATGTCTGGGACCTGCACTGGGAAGACAAAAAACAGCTAAGGAACAACTAAGACTTCTTGGACACATGTATCTATATATTTAGCTAAAGAAGCTCTTCTTCACCCTTCTTCCCCCATCTGCCCTCTTCTTCCCCCTTCTCCTCCGTTCTTCCTCCTTCTTCTTCCTCCTTCTTATTCCTCCTTCTCCTTCCTCCTTCTCCTTCTCTCTCTCTCTCTCTCTCTCTCTCTCTCTCTCTCTCTCTCTCTCTCTCCCTCCTGACTTCTTACATGGTGGCTTAAACCTTCAAAGATGCACCTCTCCAGACTCCATCCCCCTTTATGATCCAGCCTCGGAAGTCAAGCAACATCATTTCCATTAAATTCAATCCACCAGAAGCAAGTCATTAAGGCCAGCCCATAATAATCAATGGAAGGGGAATTAAACTCTACCTTTTGCTGGGAATAGTGTCAAAGAATTTACAGACATGTTTTTAAACCACCACGCCTAGGAAAATCATTTCTCATTCCTTTAGATTGAACTTTTTATTGCTGCCAAAAGATGCAAATCTGACCAGTCTTGGCCAGCCATTGTTTATAGGAAAAGACACTCTTTGAATCATCAACTCTACCTATCTGATCTACAAAATTACAGAAGTTGAAAATGCTTTAGATCTTGTCTAGATTTCACCAGGGAGAAAACTGAGTCCTGGAGGGGTGGGCAGGGGGAGTAAAGGTCTTGTTCCAAGAAGCAGTAATGATTCTGTCTACCACTGCTATAGTATTAATAAAACCATTTATCAACATTTTCTTATTATTTACAGGCACACTTCAAAACATTCTAAAAATATCATCTTGCATAGTCTTTATCATACTCATAAGAGCAGCTGCCATCTTCCAGATGGGTAAACGTGAGCTCAGCAATGTTATGTGAGTTGCCCCAAATCCAAGCTTTGGCTTGGCTTTAGGTAGTCAAAGCAAGTTTGAAATTCCCTGTCTCTAATGTGAAAGCCGCCCTCAGTCCACTGTATGGCGCTCCCTGGAGGTCAGCTGGTTAGGGAGATCTCTCTGGCAGCAGACCAGCGCTGCAGTCTCTGGCTCTTCTCTGGAATTCAATGCTATGGAACTTTCTCTAACAAAGATTAGGCTTTCAACCCAACCATCCCTGAGAGATACCCATGAACGTGCACCCTAATGAAAACGTGCATCATGAACACTGGTCCTTTCTTGTGAAGAAGAGGCAGGACAGATATGGATCCCCAGTGGCCTGGGGTTCTCAGAGCCCTGAAGAGGGAGCTGGAGCACCCACAGAGTAGTGATGGGAGATCTGAGTGAGGAGAATGAGGAGAAGAAATGAGAAAAGCCTACTCCTCCCCAAGTATCTATGTGTAAAGGCTACTGGAGAGTAGCAACAGACAAGAGTTTAATTCAAACCACCCATTAGTACCTGCTGTTTAGCTTTTGTTTTCTCCCAAACTGCTCTGTTCAAGTAAACACAGCCCAAGGGTTCTTATATCTTCCTGAGTGTCCACCTTCAGCTAATGAAGGGGGAGAGGGGAGCTCTTGAAAAGTTATTTCATAGGATTTGTGTGTTTTAATAGTATTCTCAGCCCCTTTCTTCAAATCTCTTGGAATCAGTTCAACGGCTGGAAGATGTGGAGGCAGGAAGCAACACTGAAGTGGATTTTAGAACAACTTGGCAAATTAGCAAAGTTTTAACATCATTAAAGAGCTCTTAAATATTCTTCCCGAACTACATTTTTATCTTGTGAATGCATTTCAGTAATTGCTCTAAAGGAAACTGTGCGACTTTGGCACAAACATAAATGTTTGCATGATTTAAAATGCAGTGGCAGCAAAGATCATGTTTTTTTTTTAATTGCTAATTCTTAAACTAACCTTTTCAGTTTGTCTCATCTTGAAAAATGCCATTCCCATCAGCAGAAGCTGTAGTGAAGACGACGTATATATTATTTAGTGCTTTATAATTGCAAACAACTTCGCTATGTTTCAATACTTAACCCCCATCTCCAACATGGAGCATAAGTAGGGTATGATTACAAGCATTCCATCATTCTGTAAATAGAACAATGGAATAGTGGGACATAAGACTATTTTCTTAAAGCCAACAGTAGAGCAGATAGAAAAGCTGGTCTGGAACCAGTGGGCCTTCAAGCTAACAACCTTACCCAACCTCACTTATTGTTTAGTTCACTCAGTATCTGCTGATCATCTTAATCAAGGACAGAAACCTACAGTACATAGACAGGCCTGTTGCTTAGGTAGACAAGTGTTCTAACCCTGCCTCATCAAATTAGTCAGGATAATTAACACTAGCTGCTGTTAACAGATAAGCTCCAAAACCTCAATGGCTTAGCATGATGGTCTAATGCACAGAGACATCAAGACAGAGCTAAGGAGGGCAGTGCTCTGCTCCATGCAGTCATTCAGGGACTAAGGATCATTTTGTATGTGGACTCCAAGACCACCCCAGAAAGATAAAGGTAAAGGTAAAGGTATGGAGGACCCCACAGGAGTTTATGTGGGCCAGGCCTGACAATGGCAAACATCACTTCACCCATCTTCCACTGCCCAGAAGTTAGTCATATCACATAGCCACACCTAACTACGGGGCAGACTAAAGATTATCTCTGTGCCAAAGAGGAAAAATCCACGGTGAACACAGCGTTGCCTCTGCCACCCCAACCAGAGACAAGGGTAGCTCTCTACTGCCTGATGTCAGCCTCCCTAATACAGGATCTGATCTGGTATAAACGATACCATAAAAAAGCCTGATCCTCTAGCTTCAAGGAAGTTCAAACTACATTTCTACACTGCACAATCAACCCCGGGTCTGTGGCACAATCAGAGTGGTGAACAGCATGAGAAGAAGGGTGCCAAGGGGCTTACGCTCTGACACAAAGGAACCACACTGGCCATCTGCATTAGCTATGTGTTGATATAACCTCTAAAGACCCCTACACACACTTCTCGGGCCTGAACCCTCAGGTGGATGGTGTGGTTCCTATGTAAGGCTTGGTATCCATTGAAAATATGACCATTACAAGCTTATACTGGATCATACCCAATTAAAGCTACCATGATACCAATACAGCGCATATCTGATTGTAGGGAGGGCACAGGGCTGAAGCCAAGAACAAAGCTTGCCTAAGGCCTGCTGAGAGTTGCCCAAATGAAGAAGAAATTAAGAATGTGCTCTTGTCAGCACTCCTGTTGTGCTAATTTTCTTGCAAATATAAGCAAAGTCTTTTAATATCAATTTCATTTTTCTCATATTTTGTTCTAGTTATGGGCTGGATTTAAAGCTCACACAGCATAATTTAGAGGCCCAGAATGAACAGCTTTACAACTTTACACACTAGTTACTGCTAAACCTGCCACCATCCTGCCACCATCCTGTCACTGCACCCCCATGTGTGCCCCTCTCCAATCCCCAGACTAGCTGCCGCTGCTGGTCAGGACTGAGGCCCTCTCCCAGCAGTCAGCGAGTACCAACTTCACAAAGGAAGACCCAGAGAGGCAGCTGGTAGGTGCCTGTTTGGGGTCAGTAT
This sequence comes from Myotis yumanensis, assembly GCF_028538775.1. NCBI lineage: Eukaryota > Metazoa > Chordata > Mammalia > Chiroptera > Vespertilionidae > Myotis > Myotis yumanensis. Next base: position 85,685,866 of record NW_027223755.1, on the reverse strand, counting down.
CAGTCTAAGGATAGTGATGCTATCAGCCAGAAATGCCTAGGAGCGCTCACCTGAGCCCCTACTACTAGCTGCAGCCCCCACAGACATTTCCCTGATCAGAGCCAATGCTGGGGCTGGGCTGGCCCCTGGGGTTCTTATTATGAGTGCAAGAAGGGAACTTTGAAAAATCAAGGTTATTACTCACAAGTCCTGAAGGGTACACACCCCAGGCCACACAGCAAGGTCGAATAGGGAGACAAGAGAGCAGGCCTGGGGCTCTGTCTTTATTGGGATCAAGGCTGGGGTACCTAGGGTTCTGTAAATTCATTCTTTATTGGTGAGTTTAAAACATAAAATTGGGAATTATAGTGCAGGAAAGGAAAAGCAGGGTCACTCAGGTCAGTTATCTGGTCACCTAGAGCTTTTCCAAAAGAGGAAAAGCTCTAGGTGACCAGATTGGGGGGAAGGGGGGGGAAGCGGGGGAAGAGGGGGCTGCCTGGCTCTTTATCTAGTTGTGTAGTTGTCAATATGTTTATTCATGATGGATGTCTATGAAATGGATGCCTGGGCAAGCTAAAGCTTAACGGCAGGCACTTGCATTAAAATAAATAAAAGCTTATTGTCAGGCAACAGTAATTGTAATTATTCAACCATGTCTCTGGACACCTTATTTATTTCTCAGAGTTTCAGCTTCCTCGTATCAACACATAGCTAATGCAGATGGCCAGTGTGGTTCCTTTGTGTCAGAGCGTAAGCCCCTTGGCACCTTTCTTCTCATGCTGTTCACCACTCTGATTGTGCCACAGACCCAGGGTTGATTGTGCAGTGTAGAAATGTAGTTTGAACTTCCTTGAAGGTAGAGGACAAGGCTTTTTTATGGTATAAAATGGGTATAATAGTATAAGTAGGTCTCATGTAGAATTAAGTACCATGAAACACTTGCTCAATACAAACACTATGTATAATAAACTATGGTATACATGTATGTGTATAAATATCTTGTATTGTATTTCATTGAATCTAAAATGCCTTCAACTGTAGGTTGTACCATTTTTATATACCCATAAAGGAAAAAATGCTACTAACTAAAATATGACACACCATTGATCATAAAATGGATCTCAGCTTCAGATATGTAACAAATGTGCATCTATCACTGACAAAACATGGTTATATTCATGGCAGTTTCACTCTATGAGATGTCTTCAAGTCAAATCCAAGTTAACCAGAATGCCCATGGAATTGAATGTCCTAGTTAATTCAATTCCTTGTAGCAGAATCTTGCTTCATTTTAATATTCATTAAAAATGTAATGGGGGTGTAGAGAAGATATGCATTCCCAATGCAAATACTATTTCTTCTCTCCTCTTTTGCCTCCACCACACTTACTTTCTCTGGAAAGCAGCTATTTTCTTGAAGGTTGGTCATGTGACTATTTTCTCAACTACACATGGAAGCCTGCCCAGGGACACTTCTGGAAAAGATTTTCTTCCCTGATTAAACAATAGAAGATATGGCCAGTGGTATAATAATTCCTACGCTGTATAAAGATGCAATGACTGGAACTACAGCAGCCTTCTTGTAACCATGAAGAATAGATAGAGAGAAATTATGTTATAATTTCATCATAATGACCTCATGACTCTGGGTCAATGCTACCCCTACTTCTGGGCTTAATGAGAAAAAGTTACCTGCTGGTGAATTAATTCCTAAATGACCTATAGAGGGATTTTAAAAAATGAATAAAATCTGCTCTCTTGCAAACTATTGGGTCCAACCATGTAAACAATTCATTATAATGCAAGACACAGATCAACAAAGGCTAAAAGTACAGTCTAAAGTTCAGAGAAGGAACAATTAATTCTGACAAGGTGGCCAGGGAAGGTTTCAGGGAATAAAGGGCTTCAGAATCCGGTCCTTGGAGAATGCATGAGGTTTTAATAAGATGGGTAGAGGCATATTATTCATAATCTGATAGTTAACGGACCCTGAAGTCATGTAGCTCTCATGTTTACATGCATGAGCTTTGGTCAGAAACCGTGTAGAACTGGAACCCTGATTTTCTGACCGTTTAGTTAGTACTTTTTCAACCAGGAAGGGACAGCACCTAACAAGCCATGCATAACCATAATACACCCCTCGGTGAACACTAATCACACAATTAGCCACTGTATCTGAGACTGGGATGGAAGGGGACCCTTGTGGAACCCTGCTCCCTATTAACTGTCAGCACGCTCGTGTGCCGGTGTCTGGATGCGGCCGCCTGTAATTACGGCAGAGGTTTATTACTCATGCATGCAAGGCTGAGGCTCGGCAATGACAGGAACATTATTAAAAGCAAAAACTTCTCTATCAGTGGCTAAGCCGATTGTCGTCCACATGTCAGAACGGTCTAAAGACCTGTGAGGAGCAATAATGAAGGCAGAGAGAGGATGGTCTTTCAACCAAGTGAGTCCTGCATTTTTTTCTAAAAGTATTACAGGCAACGGGAAAGGAGGGAGAAAGAAAGGGAACCACAGAGGGAATGAGGGAGGAAAGGGGGAGAGGGAGGGAGGGAGAGAGAGAGGGTAGCTGGGTCTCCTTTTGGGGGGATGTGACAATTTATCTGCTTTTTTGTAGCTATTACCCCTGGTCAAAGGCTACCCCATGGGAGTTGGCTCCCCTGAACTTCTGAGTTCCCTCTTCTGATCCCTCAGCAGCTGCTGAGGAGGCAGGTCCTGCCCTGCAACATGACATGAGAAGAGAATCCAGAAAGGGCTGGAGGACCCAGATGCCTGGCAGTAACCTCAGAAGGCAGATCCATGTGGTGGTTGCAGCAGCCACAGCTGGGACAAAGCTTGGTTTGGAGAGACAATGACTCTGCTCTCATCACCAGGGCCTCCCACAGAACCCTCCCACCACCCACTTTGGCTGGGGAAGGCATGGTGGACAGAAAGCGAAACATATCATTAGGTGCTGGACTAGCCGGCCCCCCGCTAAGCCCGCAGAGCGTGCATTGTCCAGGTGCCAACCCCTGCCATGAGGTGGGCCTTTGTGGGAAACTGTTTATTGCCTTCACTATCTGATAAGCAGAGACAGAGGACGCCCCCCACCACCCACCACCCACCCCCCTTCAAGGCTGGGTGCCTTTGAAGCCCTAGCTAGGCGCCACCTCTGTTTGTCCAGACAGTGGTAGCTGAATCTACTCCCCCATTTATTATGTAAATCCTTGCTGATGGGCTAGTCTGCCTGTTAATGGGGGGTCGCCTGCCTAAGGGCTATGCTATGGGTGCATCCCAGATCAATAAAAGCTTGGTGAGGCCTGAGCATGTGAGGAAGTCCTTCCTCCAGAATTGGACTTACTCGCCTGGTCCCCCAATATTTCCAAATTATCTCGTGCATTTTCCCTTTCATTTGTGTGCGGCTCCGCTTCCAGTTCCAGAACCCTGCTCCACGTGGGACGTGGGAAGGAAACACTCAACAGGCCTTCCCCTGGAATAACTTCCTCAGAGGATGACAGGAAGCTAAAAGTCATGTATAGCGTCACACAGGAATCTAACAAGAAACCTGCCTGTCCCTAGGTCTACTTTCTTAAGCTCATTAGAGAATCACTGTGTGGATGGAGGAGAGGACACAGAGGTGAGGACCCTGGAGGAGCTGGCAAGGAAACTCCTGCCAGGCTCACCATGGGATGGGCGGTCCAGGCTGAACATGGAAGGATGGAGCCAGTGGAGCTAGAGAAAGGGTACGGCTGGGGGGCTGGGTGCCTTCATGAAGTTGGGGGCGGGGTTGGCAAGCTGGAGGGGAGCACTCAGGTCAGAGTTGCTGAGGGCTGATTTAGATTTTCCAAAGGGAGCAGTTCTAGGTGCTTGGGTTGTGGCCAAGGAGGGGGCTCTGAAGTGAGATGCACCTGGAATCACTGAAGGTCAAAGGCTGGTTGAGTCCTGAAACAGAGGCTCAGCTGGGCCAGTGACACCAGCACTTTACAGCCACTCCTGTGTTCTAACCACTGTCCCACCTGTCCACATACACTGAACCTCAACATCAGGTCCCCAGGTGGCCTCACTACTTCGTCTCCTATGATTCATGTGTCAAAACTGCTGAGTTCTCCTGTTCAACACTCATTGGTTAAGCACCTACTGTGTATAAGTTCAAGCCTCACCCTTTCCATACTTATTCTAATATTCTTCTGGGACCTAGTATATCCTACAAACCTATCTTTCCAACTAGACCACAAGCGTCTAGTTGGGCATAGTGTCTGCACCTCTCTGTAATTCCAGCCCACACCTAGCAGTGGGGCAGGGCTCGCCAACAGACGTGAAGGACCCATGTGCCCCATAACGGGACTTGACACATATAGGCTGACATTTCTTCTCTTAGGCCTCAAAAGTGATCACCCAAAGGCATCACCATTAGTAAGCAGAGGAGGTGTGTTGGGGGTGCGGGATGGGGTTAGAAAGGAGAAGAAAAGAGAGTTCAGCCTCAAACACACACAAAGAGAAAAGGATCTCAAGTTAATTCAGAGTCTAAGCAAGTCAAAGGGAAAGGACCTCCTCTTACCCCTCTTGAGATTTCTATCCCAGGTGGCAATGACCACACTCTGCTGCAACGCAGCGCTAGCTTTCACGCATTCATTCCAGGAAGATTTGCTAAGCACCTACTATGAGCCAAAGCAGTTCTCAGCATCAGGGATCTGACAGGGAGCAGGCACGCAAGGTCCCTACCTTCAAGCAGCTGGCATTGTCCCAGCTGCTAGGCATCTGGCCCTGTGGCTCTTGCTGATCATTTTGAATCCCGATCCATCCTGACTTAGAACAACCCCGCTGCACCGTGGAGAGGTGAAGTGATCTGCCCAAGGTTGCAACAGAATCCAAACCCAGTCTGTCTGGTGCCCAACAACCTTCCTTCTAATATTTTATTCTTAAGGACTGTCTAATCTTAGGTCCTCTCTCCATTTGATATGGGCCTCGCTGTGCCCACATCCCTCCTTCCCCGAGTCACTGTTAGCTCTAATTACTGAGCCTTCTTCCTGTCCACAAAGGACACTTCCAATTTGGCAACACCAAAGGTCAGGGGGTTGGATTTCCTCCTGGAGAATGACACTGGCGGCCTCTCCTGGATACTGATGGGCTGGGCAGACAGCAGCTGCCCGCCCCCCGCCCCCGCCCCCCCCCACCCCCGGAGAACGCCTGCAGCATACACACTGGCCAATACGATGTGCCTGCATCTGAGGGCTGTCCAAGACCTGCGTTCCCCATCTCTCTGGGAGGGACCTGCTGCCACCAGACACTATCAGTCTGTCGGTAGTAATGGAGAGAGCCCCCCTCCAGCGCCCAGGCCTGGCTCCCTTAACAGAGCCTTCCCCACACCTGGCCACAGGCTGCCACAGAGCCCTGCTGAGGGCCTGCAGGCAGAACGTGGAGGCACGCACTGCCCTGGTTTCCTGCTGATGCTCATTGCAGTGATGGATTTTCATACCACCATGGCCCTCTGGTCCTCCGTGACTTCCTTCTCATAGGAAATGCTGGCACCATCCAGCTCGGTAGTCTATACGACCACATCTATATCCTGGCAGGAAAGAGGAAACAGCTGTGGGCCAGCTCTGGTCTCATGAACAGATGCTTTCAAACACCATCCCTCTCCTTCTGACCCCACCCTGGATGCCTGTCCAGCAAATCTCTACCTCTGTCTCTGCACCAACTCACTTTCCCTGTCTGGAGGGTTTGGCTTATGTATCAGGCTGCGTGGGCTGCACCTGGTTATCTGGGGACGTTTCGGTTTTCTGCAATTCAGACTCCGGCCTCGTCTGCCTATGTGGCTTGGGGGCAGGAGTAGGACAGGTAATTCTGACTTTTCTCCATTCCCACAAAGATTTTCAATTTCTTCAAGCAACCCTGCTTCTATTCAATATCCTTCTGAAATCTAAATTTGGAACCTAACCTGAATCGATTGAATTTCCACTTACGACAGAGCTGCCCTGGGCTTACTGAACGAAGCAGTGACATGTGTCTTTCCAATTCATTGCACAGAGGCTCTGATGAGGGACAGGGTCACCGGCCAGAGCTCAGGGCTTGCTTGTGTGGGGCAAGTGAAACACCACACCCCTCCACTGTCTTCCCCTGACTCCTCAGGAGGTGTGGACTGGGAACAAGGAGAGGGGTATTCAAGAATCTTGTCTGCCCTTCACTGGCTGTTCATCCAGGCTAAGTCACATCCTATCAATTTCTCACCTTTCTTGGCTCTAAAATGAGAGAAACAAGTAACTTCCTCAGAGGATGATAGAAAGCCAAAAGTCATGGACAGAGTTACATAGGAATCTAACAAGAAACCTCCCTGTCCCTGGGTCCATTTTCCTAATGCTGCTACAAAACCACCATGTTGCCATTTTAAAAAATATTTTAACACATTCTGTATGAACTTATTCTGCTTTTCCAAGTTTTCTACAATATGAATTAATTTTACTTTACATAAAAAGAAACATAAGACAATATTCCTGTTATAAAATTACATATTCAAAGAAAACATACTAAAACATGCTGCTCCCTAACCTGGCTGACTGCTTCACTTCCAAGCTCCTCAGAAGGACTGGGTGCCCTTCAGACAAGAGGGTTAAGGACCAGAGCAGCCTCAAGATGGTACAGGCAGACAAGATGGTACAGGCAGGCAAGATGGTACAGGCAAGATGACGCCTCACACTCAGTCTCCCCAGCTAAGTCTTCCCAGCCCCTTCCCCTCACTACATCCACCCAACCCAACTCAGCCTTTACAGTGTTGAGGTTATTTCCTCTGTGGCTATCAATTACCTCCTAAAACTAGCTCACATCCAATCAATCAACCAATAGACCTTAGGTGCCCACATTATGGTCAAGATGCTATGGCAGATGCTGATCCTATTAACTGAGGACAGAAACCTACAGTAGATAGTGTGGCCTGTCACTTAGGGAAACAAGTGTTCTAACCCTGCCTAATCAAATTAGGGTAATTACCACTAGCTGCCGTAACAGATAAGCTCCAAAACCTCAATGGCTTAGCATGATGGTCCAATGCACAGAGACATCAAGACAGAGCTAAGGAGGGCAGTGCTCTGCTCCATGCAGTCATTCAGGGACTAAGGATCATTATGTATGCCCCCAAGAGGTGGACTCTAAGGCCACCACATACAGGTAAAGAGAGAAAGCAATGAGGATCCCACATGAGTTTATGTGGGTCAGGCCTGACAGCGGCAGGATAGAGGTGGTATTAAAAAAAAATCCAAAATATGGTACAAAGGTCACTGACAACAAAGCCTCAGGCAACTCGGAGCAGGAAGAGCTCAGACCATGTGGCCTGTCACAAGTTCCCCACCCCCCAGCTCATGACCTTGAGCCAAGCTTTAAAGAAGGAATGTAGAAAGGGGCAGAGAGAGCAAACCAGGATACCTAGCACTTCTCAAGACTGGGACTGAAATGTGGAGGCTACAATCTGAAGGCAAATGAGAGGCATTGCAGCAAGTGGATCAGCCTGGCTCAAGGAGGCAGAGGACCCTGAGCAGGGATGGGAACGTGGGAGATGAGGACTGGAGCAGGCCGTGGCAGGCCCTGGCTGTCAGCCTCCACACCTGACCATGACCCCTCAGGAAACAGAGAGCCCCTGGAAGGTGGTGCTTTCCACTCGGATAGCTGGAACTACGCATGCTCAGTGAAAGAGAGGGGTGAGAGACCAGAGGCAGGGCACTGGGTTAGTGGGTACTGCTGTAAAGGCCACCGTCAACAATGGGGCCTCGCAGAGAGAATGGGAGAGCAGATACAAGAAAGAATCTGGAGGGAAAACGCTAATTCATCTCTGTGTGCTCTTTCCTCCACACCAGCATCTCCACTGTCACTTTAAAATGGCCTCTTCAGCCTGGATTAAGAAAAACAAACATTAACAACTACAACCTGTAACTGTTTTTCAAAAGGCAGGATTCGAAACCTTGGTACCAAGAGTCTTGGCAGAGAGATAAATCCTGAGGATGTCTGGGTCATCTAGGTGCCCCAGCCCAGGGGGGGCCCTGTCAGAACCCCAAGGAAACCTGTCTTATGAGTGAGAGAGCACCAGGGATGGCTGGAGCCCACCAGGAGTCCCTGCTACTGGGACCTCCTAAGAGTCCACAGAAAAGGTTTGAGAAATATGGCAACCTTTAAAATACCAGCTCACTTTGTACCCAAGGGGCTGGATCCAAGTGGCCTTGTTCCTACTGTATGCCCAGTGCCTGGCTCTCCCAGGCCCCCCATAACCCTGAGGAATAAAGAATGCCAAAGTCAAGGTTTCCCTCTCCTCCTTCAGTAGGGGTGGAAGGGGTGGAACAGGCTACAAAGCAAATGGACACAGCAATACAGGCCCCATCACCCAGGCACCGGGAAACCTCTCCTCCCTCCCACTGCAGCAGGTGGCCCCTGCAGGCCTAGCACATCAGCAGGGGCGACACCAGTACCCAAAACAAGCACAGGCAGAGGAGGGAGTGCTGAAGGGTGGGGTGGAGAGGGGTGGGTTCCTTCCATATCACAACTTTTCCCTGCTCTCCTCCTCCAGGCTTCATGTCACTACAAATTACACTCTGCAGCCAGGAGGATAACATCTACCTAGTTGCAGCTTGAATTCTTGGCTTGCCCAGGACAAGATCTCAACCCTCCTCTCCTGCCAGCTCTTCCTCGGAGACTGCAAGTCAAGAAAACTCAGCCTTCCCACCCCTGGCACCTGACCCAACCAGTCCCGAGCCCAGGACACCCCCAGTCTCCCCCATGGAGTTGCTTGCATGGCAGAAGCCAGACCCTCAGCCCATCTGAAGCAAGCTCTTGTCTTCTCAGAAGACCCACCCCCACTGGGTGTTGGCACGCAAATGGTTTTTCCTCTCTGCTTTGCTTGGTGTGGGAAGTAGAGTAGAGGGCAGAGGACCAGGGGCCAGACCACAAGCTTGTCAGAGATGCAAAGTCTCAGTCCCTCACCCCAGACCTACTGAATCAGTCTGATGGTGGGGCCCAGAAATGTGTCTTAACAGGCCCTCTGTGTGCTCTCTGAGGCACACCAAAGATTGAGACTCACTGGTGCAACAGCTAAGAACCTCAATTCCGGAACCAGAGTATCTGAGTTCAAGCCCCAGCTCTACAAGCCCCTGACTGGGTGACTGACTGTAAGCAAGCTATCTGGAGTGGAGTGAGAGCTCCTATTTCCTGGGGTTGCTGTAAAGACTAAATGAGCCCTGTGAGTCTGTAGCACTTAGTCAATACCATTTGAAATTTTATTCTTCCTATTTGGGATATTTAGAGATGCATGACTATATCATATTTAGTTTCCTAATTAAAACCAATACTGAAACGACTAGTGTCCCTAAGTGCAGCTGGACAGTGAGGGAGCTCGGGCTATGTTGCACTCTCTCTTTGGGGTCCTAGGGGTACATCGATGGCAGGTATCTGTGTAGAATGATAAGGCCCGCCCCATAAGCTTCTCATTCCTCCAGAAATGAACTGTGGGTTTTGTTTCTGTGTCTTGATTTTTTGACACTCAGGAGACAAGCTCCTGCATGACCGCACAGCAGGCTACATGGATACATGGACAGCCAGGCCATAATGTCTGTGAGGAGTTGGGAGGATTGCAGCTTCCCACTGCACAGATAAGTTCAAGGACCCTGGGTACTTGTTGAATGATACGGCGAAGACCATTCTTTCAGGGATCTGCCCACATCCCACCTGGAAGGACCCAGAAAGGATCTTTGGAAAGCAGGAAGAGAACAGTCTGGCGTCATTCTTCTCCCTGCCACCATCCTGGTCTCTCACGCTAATTGCAGGGAAGACAATGGAGTCAGTTCTTCCTAACGTAGAATCTTCTTGTCATCAAACTTAAAACTCCTTATAATTAGGAAGAGACGGTAGATAGAAGTTGTCAAGAACATAGGCTCTGTGGTCAACCAGACAAGGGGTTCTGATTCCAGACCCTACCCCTGACTAGCTACAGGACACCAGGCAACTTAGTTAAACTCTCCAAGCCTTCTTTTCTCATGTCTGATATGGGAATGGAATCCAATGCACTTATGACATCTCTGCACAGCAAGAATTCCACCAATTATTGTAATCTTTATCTTTATGATTATCTCTAATTCTGGAACTACCATGAGAACATGTGTTAGAAACTCAGAAAGGGAGGTGGCAGCCTTAGATCTGCCTTAGATAGCAGCTATGCAAGCCCTGGAGAGCTGCCTGCACTTGAATAGAGAATTCTCAATCTGACCTGGGGAATAACAAGTATACAATGACTTATCAGTCCCTGGACCAGATGGGACCAGAGCACACTGAATCTCTCTCTTCTCCTAAAGCACTGAAGAGAACATTTTAGATGGGACAGATACGGTAAGTCATCACTTCAAGTATTGGATAGATCCTATGACTTTAAGAAGACTGGCATAACGAAACCAATTTTACCACAAGCTAATTGATATGAGCAAGAGCTAAGTTTCTTCAGCATCTCATCAACGTTTTAGGAAATGAGGTTGAACGAATCCAAATTATTGGAGGACCTGCTGTAATTGGATGGCACACCTCGTTTTACACTATAAAAACCTGTTTCCTCAACCCACGAAGAACTTCAACATCGCCCTCAGGCATTTCTGTGGGAGAAGCCAGGTGTGTTTTTAATAGCATTCCCCACCCACCCACCCTCCCCCCGGGGCTGCGAAATGGAGGAGGAGTCTCATTATTAGCTGTGCAGTCCGCCTGCTCCAACTTACTACCCAAGCGCATTAGCTCCAGACCTGAGGCCTTGACTTGGTAAACATTTAAGCCCACCAAAGTCCCTCCCTGACAGACTCCACCGAACGCTAAACTGTAACACTATTTTCTTCCTCTAAGTCAGCCTCCGCCTCCAGTCCCGCTTGGCCACGGGACTGGTTTCTGCACTTGGGATTTAGTCGCCAGGTAATGATTCCTGCACGTCCCTGAACGCGGGAACCAGCTGTACGGACGTTTCCACAATAAAAGCAAACTTAAGGGTAATTCTTTCCAGCAGCCCTGGCTTCTTGGCCGAGACAGGGCAGAAAGGGTAAGGAGAGGGAGCGCGCGGGAGCCAGGAGGTGTGGGCTCCCCCGCACCGCGGGCAAGGCCCCGGGGGTTTACCGAGGCCCCGTGGGCGCTGGCGCGCGTCCTTACCATTCAGTTGCCGGTAGACGATATCCTCCAGCAGCGAGAGGCGCTTCAGGACCGCGTCCTGGATGGGGCTGGCGCCGTACGCGCTGTGGTTGGTCGCCTCGGCGCGCGGCCGAATCTCGTGGAACGCATCTCCGCTGCGCACAGCGATGGGCCGGCACTTGGCCAGAAAGAGCACGAAGCCGGCCACCGCTATCAAGTTCAACACCAGCAGCACTTTGACTCTTCTCAGTGAAGCCATCAAACACGCCCGGCCGGCCCTCGCCCCGGACCCGTGCCCTTTCCGGCTCCGGCGAGACGCGGGGCAGCCGGGACTGTGCGAGCCTCACACTCCACACTCCGGGCGGACAGTGAGAATCCCAGCCACTCCCGGCCCCACAGAGCGGATGCTCCGGCAGCAGGGCGCTCAGGGGGAGGGCCAGATCGCTCCCATGGAAGCCCTGGGTGTGTAGAAGTGCTCCCAGATCTGCCTGCGTACTCCACGGCGCGCGGCCCCTTCCAGGCGCCTGGGCTTCTCCGGGAAGGGCCGGAGGTCGGGCGCCTCTCCTCCGCACCAGCTAGTGGTCCGTCGCTTGCCCTCGGGCCGCCGGGAGTGGGGCTGCAGGAGCAGTGGACCTCCGTAGCCAGCGGGCCGGCAGGCGGGGCTGCCCCGGCGCTGGGGCAGGAGCGGCGCGCAGGTGCCCTGCTCAGGGTGTGTGGTCCGCCCCCGGAGGAGCGCGCCTCGCCTCGGGCGACACAGCCACCACCCGAGTCCGCAGGCAGCCGTTGCGCCCGCGACACGCGGTCTTTAGCCCAGGACCCGCTGCCCGGGGCGGGTGCCTTTGTTCCTCTCACAAACCCGCTTCATCACGCCGGGCAGAGGAAAGGATAACCCGCGCCCGGCGCCCGCATCCTCGGGGCTCCGCAGTCACGCTCAAGTCCCAATTACTCTCAAAGTGGGAGCAGTACTAGCGGGTGGGTAACTGAGCAGAGCGCGAAGTCCTTTCTGCCCCTTGCGCCTGGGGACACCCCACCCCGCGCCAAACTAACCAGCGCGCTCAGAGCCGCGGGCTCCGGGACACGTTCCAAGTCCCAACACCACGCCTGGAGCCTTCGGGGCCTGCCGGTCACACTGGCCTCTCTCCGGCTGGCGCGTCAGGAGGATGGCCGGAAGGAGGAGTCGGACCTCAAAAGTCACAGCAGTTCTCTGCCCCCCTCCGAAAACGTGGCGGGGAGCGCGGCGGGAGGGACTGGCGCGGAGCAACCTCCGCACGCCGGAACGGGCAGCGCCGCTCGTCCCGCGTCCCTAGGAGCCAAACGCCTAGTCTCCTAATTGGCGGACACAGTGATACCTCCGCTGCGGCACTGACAGGCCATACAGCCCCGCGCTGGAGAGTCCGGGGGGACGCGCAGGTGGCATCGGGGCGCGGCCGAGGGGACCCCCTGCAGTAACAGCTCCTCCGCCGCCGCCGCTGGATACCCCCTCCGCTAGAGCCGGTCGGCCGCCGCCCGCAGGCTGCCGGGCGCACAGCTCCCTGGCTCGCCGGCTCCTGCGCGCGCACCCGGAAAGGGTGGGGGCGCCTGGAGACTAGGCACCGCGCGGGATGGGGGCAGTCAAGTCATGTTGGCTGCTAAGGGCGGTGGAGGGACCCTTTGGTTCTCAGCACTCCCCGAGCGAGCGGGTTTGTGCCATCCCGGTTGGCGATGAAGACATCCCTTTCTGTGTGCTCGCAGCTCCCCTTTGCGTGGCCAGGAATGGCTAGAGGGAAAATCTGGCCTGGAGACTTGGATCCTGTTACTTTGGGAATCTGGCAGGGCAATAGTGGGCTGGGTGGGTTCCCTACCTATGAAAATTCTAACGGACTAAGTCACAGTTTCTTTGTCCACCCACACCCCGATACGCATTTTATTATAAGGAGCATATTTCGGCTCCTGGATTTCCGTGGTCTCTTTCTCTCCCAAAAAGCTAGGAGCTCTAAATGCTGGAAATCAAAGCCCCTCCTTGATCCATTTAATTCCTTGATCCTAAAAATGAAACCAGGCTGCCAACTAATAAAGATCAGGCGATGAATCTGGTAGTTTTCACCACATCGTTTCAATCTCACTAAAGTTTTGTTGCTTAATTATTATTTTAAACATTGATTTTTAACATAAAGAGTACATGAAAACATGACAATCCTTTTATTTCATCCCTTGGAACCCTAAACCTGGGTTTATTATCATTGTTATGGCTTTTGCTTTGTATAATGTACAAGAAAGTGAATACAAACCAGTTAAATGAAAAAGCCACATCAGAAGCACAAGGAACCAGAGGTGTTGGGCACAAAAGGCATTGAGTAGAAAGAAACCTGAGTTATTGAGCAGTTATGATATAACAGGTGCTGGGCCAGGCACAGTCCCCATATTATCTCATTGAATACCCCCATCGAGTTAGGTGTTGTTATAACCACTCTACAGACAGAAGCTAGCACAATTAATGGAAAGTTTGGCAAAATAATTTTTGCACATTACCTGGGCCACAGGACCTAAACTGGGAAGCCTGGGGCATTGAGCTAGGGTCCCCAGGAATAAATGGCTCTAAACAGGTAGGTCTCATTCCCAAGCATGTGCCTTTTTGGGGGTAGGAGACAGCAAGCAAAGTGAAGAAAAAAAAATTCTCAGATGAATGAAGTTTCCAGGCAAAACAACTTCAGAGAGCTTTCTTTTCTCTCTCTAAAATCAAAGAGGTCCCTTGCCCAAATTAACTGATTATCTTGCATCTTACAGGCTTCTCCCCTCGCCTCTGCAGGCATCCTGGACAGCTTTTAGGTTCATAAATGACATCTGACACCCTAGACAAGGTCACACCCTAAACCCTGTCACCACACAGAAGTGCTGCACTCCTGCAGTCCTGCTCTAAAATCCCATCTGGTGACCACACTCCCTAGCTTTTTACCTCTCCCTTTCTCAGTTCCAACCAAATATTCTCCAGCCACCAGCAACCCCTCTCTGCCTCCCTCACAGGTATCTAAGCCCTTTTATGCCCTCTTAAGTTCCTTCTCTACCTTCCCTGGTTACTCTTGAGTTCTGGGTACTCATTTATTCCCAACACATTCCCAGGAACAGCTACAATTCATACACACTCATACATATGGTGCTTCACTGCCCCAATATGGCAATCTCCGTCTCTAAACAATCTCACCATCTTCTTTCTTGCACCCATACACCCAGGCAAGAGTGTACCTAGGGAAAACTGTGTCACCTGAAATCTTGGGGACATTACCAATCAATGGTGTCTAACTTTAGCTGGATCCTCAATTGTTCTCAAAAACACTGTTCCGCCCTAGTTGGTTTGACTCAGTGGATTGCGCGTTGGCCTGCAGACTGATGGGTCTCGGGTTTGATTCCAGTCAAGGGCTCATGCCTAGGTTGCAGGCTCGATCTCCAGTAGGAGGCTTGCAGAAGGCAGCCATCAGTGATTCTCTCTCATTATTGATGTTTCTATCTCTCACTCTCCCTTCCTCTCTGAAGTCAATAAAACTGTATATTTTAAAAACAAAACACTGTTCCATGTCCCTAACCAGCTCCTCTCCACAGAGGGGTCCGGAGTAAACATCAGATGTCCATAAATACTCCTCAACCAGAAACAAAACTTTTGTATATGTCATATGGGCATTTTTCTGGGGAAAAGATCCGTAACTTTGATCAGATTCCCAATGTGGTCAGTGACACCAAAAATTTAAGAACTTCCCTGGCATATGTTAGATGTGCAAAAACATAATGAGCTAAGTAATTATTGTTTGCCAGCTGTTTATGAAATCAGTCGCGAGAAGGCACGCAAGGCTGGTGTGCTCTATGATCGATTGCATACCTTGATTGAAGAAGGAAAACTCTAGACCAGGGGTGGGCAAACTTTTTGACTCGAGGGCCACAATGGGTTCTTAAACTGGACCGGAGGGCCGGAACAAAAGCATGGATAGAGTGTTTGTGTGAACTAATATAAATCAAAGTAAACATCATTACATAAAAGGGTACGGTCTTTTTTTGTTTTAGTTTTATTCATTTCAAACGGGCCGGATCCGGCCCGCGGGCCGTAGTTTGCCCACGGCTGCTCTAGACTGAGGCCAACAGGTTTGTATAAATGAAGGGTGAACTGATATGAAGGAACTAAATTGAATGGGTTTTGCCTATGGCATCAATTCTCAAGCCCTAAAGGAGCACATCTAGCCACTTCAATTATAGACGAAAAGGTTAAAGGATTCCTGTACAGTCATCCATTCCCTGAACACAAAGGCTCCCAGAGGGATGGGCGACCTCCCTCAATCACTGCCATCTGTCTGCACACCATTTGCCCCAACCCAGCTAGAAAAATCAACAAAACGACACCTCAGTGGCTGTGCGGCCTGCTCACCAGGAGATCTGGATCCCGTTCTACCTCTGTTGCCATAGAGCAAATCAGTTCTAGACTTTAAAATAACTGTATCTGAAAATCTGTCCTGATCATAAAACTCAGCTAACCTACAAACAGTTTTTAAAGAGGTTTATGTGGTTTGTTTGTTTAGCAAGCTGAAAGGAGAGAGACTGGTGTGTTTCTGTCCATATGTCACCAAGGATTTTGATTCCAAGTACATTTTTCACTCATCACCATGGTTCACAGGATGTGTAGCTCTGACTTGACTCTCACCGTTGCTTGCCTGTTAACAATCCCTCGCATCTCAGCCTGGCCTATCACAGGAGTTCAAAACACTTGTAGGCTCACCAAGGAAACCAGGGACCGTGTCTTCACAGAGGCTCGCCAGTCCACTTACCTGCCAGAAGCACCAAGGTGGGGCCTCCACTCTCATACACCCCTGAGCATTGGAACAGACACTGGAGTTACCTTGTTTTCACTCAGGTACTCCCACTCCACTCCCAAGGACAGCTCAATAGCTGGGCCTGGGAATGTTCTTCTGAAATGGAGATGAACCTCGCTCCCATAAGCACAAGCCTCTACTTTACTTATGCATGCATCTCTTCTTGATTTAATAAAAATTCACCACAACCAAAAATGGTCTGTCACTGAGTCTAAGTGGAAAAAACAAAAGAGAAAGGTGGGAAGGGGAGCACGGACGGTGACTTTTCACTGCCTGTTCGTTGCCTACTATTACTATGAATAAAAGTTTAGTGCTTGCTGTGACTTTGGGGAGAGTGTGTGGAGGAGAGGCCAACAGACTGGGCACGGCCTGCCGTGGGGCACACAGACTGTGGGATGCTGATGCTGCTCAGAAAGTTCTGGCCTGAGTGGATGGGGCACCTGGGAAAGAAAGCAGATGACCAGGGGCTAGAACCATCCGCAAGAGTAAGAGTGATGAAGGCCCGCTACCTGCAATGCCTTGGCCACACTCCCTGACCCCACTCAGCTGCCTTGCCAGCTCTAGTCCTGCAGGGCCAGTCCTGCTCCAGTCAACAAGAGGAAGTCTGGGTGCTCAGGGTCAAAGTTGGAGGCATTTGTTAAACCATTGATCCCCATCCTCTTTTTCAAGGACTAGATCTTTGCTTCTGAGTGTTTTAAAATATATTTTTATTGATTTCAGAGAGGGAGAGAGAGATAGAAACATCAATAATGAGAGAGAATCAATCATTGATCAGCTGCCTGCACACCCCCTGCTGGAGATGGAGCCCACAACCTGGGCCCATTTCCTGACCAGGCATTGAACCATGACCTCCTGGTTCAAAGGTTGACACTCAACCACTGAGCCACGCCGGCCTGGGTGTTTTAGACACCACTTCCTTTGTCCAATTTAATACCCAATAACCACAGGAAATGTGTATTCAGATACCCCACAATGCCTTTCTCTTTAAATATTTGCTGTTCGATAAGGAACAACACCCTCTCTATAATGGGTGGCGGCTTGGTCTCATGACTAGCTCTGCTGTGTGATTTCATGAAGCTTTGAAAATACTGCCTCCTACATTGTTTTGTTGGATATAACAATTTTCATTTGGAGAAAATTCCCAGGAAAGCATAATTCTTGATCATTTACATGGAACAGCCCCAAGCATTCTGCAAGTACATTGAAAAAGAATTAAGTCTCCTGTATTCTCACAGTGCAAGTGGAATTTCTGGGATGAACAGAAGTTTATGGGATTTTGTCATGGCCATCCTTTTTGTTAATCCTCATCTGAGGATATTTCCCCCCCCCCCCCCCCACCATGATTTTTAGAGAGAGTGAAAGGGAGAGAGGGAGGGGGGCAGAGAGAGATAGAGAGAAACATGGACGTGAGAGAGATAGGTAGGTGTGAACATGTGAGTAAACTCAACAGAATGTGAGCTGAAGTGGTGTAGCCACACTGAGCCAGAGACTTTAAGACTACTGTGGGCTTTCTTTTCTCCTTTTCTGTGTGCTAGACCCCAACGGTGGCCAACCAGCCTCGACAATGAAGGTGATGATGAGCCCAGAAGGACAGGAATAACCTCAAGACAAGGGCCCTGGGGCCCTGAAACACCACATGGAGCAAAACAATCTTACTGGAAACACCTCTCTCTGTGGTTAAGAAAATAATGAAGTTCTTGTACTTTAGGCCACTGAATTGGGGGGTTCTGTTTGTTATAGTCACTTAGGCCTTCCCTAATGAGTATATTACCAATCTTTTAATGTTTAAATACCAACTGTGTTATTATCAGTATGATTTTTATTGAAACAAACTCGCTTCTCTTTTCAATTAGCTACATTTTAGACAATAATATTCACAAAATAATATTTTATCAGAGGCTTACTATGTATCATGCTTTTGTCATACACATTGTAACTTATTTAATGTTTTACACACATTAACTCATAGGTATAGGGCTCATATGAACCCTATAAGGCAGGCACTATTATTATCATGCCCATTTAACAAATGAGGAAACTGAGGCACAGAGTCATTTAGTAACTTGTGAGGTTCCGCAGCTGGTAAGTGAGAGCCGGGAAGGCAGGGGCAGAGCTCACCCAATGGTACAGTCAGTCCCAGACTGTTCTATTACTAACCTGCATTTTCAGAATATCATTACAAAATTTGCAAGTGACAGTTTTTCTTATTGATCTTTTTGCCTAGGAGGACAAGTAGGTTAAAGGTATCTCAAAGACAAAAGGAAAAAGGAGAACCAGAACAAAGAATGTAAATCAAGTATGATATAACCAAATCCAAGCATTGTGAGGATTTGGGGAAATGTAACTGTATAATGGCATAGAGGCAATCAATAAGCACATCCACACACATCTATACTAATAAAAGGGTAATATGCTAATTAGACCAGGAGACCTTCCAGACAAAGCCATAGTGGTGGGGCCGAGGCAGAGGTAGTTAGAGATGATCAGGCAGGCAGGTGAGCAGTTAGGAGCCAGCGGTCCTGGATTGTAAGAGGGATCAGGCCTAAACCAGCAGTCAGACACCCCCCGAGGGGTCCCAGATTGGAGAGGGTGCAGGCCAGGCTGAGGAACACCGACCCGTGCAATGCACAAATTTCGTGCACCGGGCCACTAGTTTATATGTATAAAACCCTATTATGCAAATAGACCAAACAGCAGAACAACCAAACAACCAGTCGCTATGACGTGTGCTGACCACCAGGGGGTGTGCGTGGAATGAACGTGGCCAGCGGCAGTAGGTAGCAGAGCGCGGAACATGGCAGGGGTGGCAGCAGCAGAGGGATGGTGGAGCAGATGAGCAGGGGTGCCAGACCAAGGTGGGGCCAGACCAAGGCAGCCCCGCTGGCAGCCACTACCAGCACTGGAGCCACCGTTCACCCCCACTGCTGGTGCCCAGCACCGGCCCCGATCGCTCAGCGCCATCAGCAGATACGAGCGGTGGCTGCCGGCCCCGATTGCCCTTGAGGGCTTCTCCACCTTCCCCTGTTCCAGAGGGGCAATCGGGGCAGCAGCCACTGCTCACACCCACTGATGGTGCCAGTTTGCTCACACCTACTGCTGGTGCTGGCCCCAATCGCTCTGCGCCATCAGCGGGTGCAAGCAGAGCTGGCGCCGTCAGCACATGGGAGCAGCGGCAGTGGGAGCAGGGCTGCCCGCAGACAGGGGACCAGGGGCCACGGCAGGAGGGACCAGGAGGGGTCACAGAGGATGGGCCAAGACCTGCCCCTGTGCCCACTGCAGCTTTGCAGCCCACAGTTCCTTTCAAGATACACAAATTCATGCACTGGGATTTCAGTTCAAAAATAAAATGAATAAATATATCATACCAAAGTGCTATTTTTTTCCCCCAGAAATTGGTCTATGCTCCTTAGGATGAAGGAAATCAGGTTGCCCATCCTCTTCATCCCAGAACTGAGACACTCAGAGCAACTTTCCTCCTTAACTCGTTGTTCTGTTATTTTCAACCTGACATGGATTTAGAGAAATCCACAGAGGATGTATTCATCAAGGTTTGTTGAATGTGAGGTTGAGAATCAGGGATTTCTCACCAAACTGGTCCTTGGCATCTGTGTGTGTGTGTGTGTGTGTGTGTGTGTGTGTGTGTACCAGTGTGCGTGTACGAGTATGTATATGTGTGTGTGTTTGCAAAATCTTCCCTAATTGCCTAGATCGCGTGAGTTACCCGTCTGTATTCCCATAGCTTTGTGAACGCTCACCTTAAGGATCATATCACATCAAAATTGTTTGTTCAAATTTCTGTCACCAATGGACTGCGAGCAACTTAAAGTCAAAACCTGTCTGTCTCTTCCACATGCTGCATGCAGAAGCTCCACAATGAACATTGGCTGAATAAGTGATGGAGTTAATGAACTGAAAAAAAAATAAATGAGCAAGCAGCCTCTGGTCTGAATGAGTCATGAGAGTGACCCACAGTAGCCCTTGTTTATGTTCTTCAGCCTGAAATATGGAGTATTTCCATTGCATTTGATTTGTGTTTGCTGTGGTATATATGGGCTTTTATTCCTGTAAGAAGGAATAAAGGAGATATTTGAATCTGATAGGAGCTGAAAGCCTATTTGTGTCCAATACACAGTAGATTTCTTTATTGGTATCCATAAAGCCAACATCAGAACATCTGCCCTGTGCCTTCCAGACCCACAGTAGCATCCTAAAGCTCAGAATATTCATGTCTCAATGCAGACCCATAAGAGCATGTTAGCTAACACTGTCTGAGTTCAGGATGCCCTGACTCCCCACTATCATCTAGCACTTACAAGTAACTTGTTTTTATTGTTACCACTAGAGGCCCGGTGCACAAAAATTTGTGCACTCCAGGGTAGGGGGGGTCCCTCAGCCTGGCCTGTGCCCTTTCTCAGTCTGGGACCCCTCTGGGACCACTCGGGGGTGACCACTTGCTGGCTTAGGCCTGCTCCCCGGGGGATTGGGCCTAAGATGGCAATCAGACATCCCTCTGGCAGCCTGGCAGCCCTTGGGGGATGTTCACTTGCCAGTGGGGAGCAGGCCTAAGCTGCAGTCAGACATCCTTAGCGCTGCTGAGGAGGCAGGAGAGGCTCCCACCGCCACTGCTGTACTGGCAGCCGTCAGCCTGGCTTGTGGCTGAGCAGAGCTCCCCCCTGTGAGAGTGCACTGACCACCAGAGGGCAGCTCCTGCATTGAGTATCTGCCCCCTGGTGGTCAGTGTGTGTCATAGTGACCAGTCATTCCCAGTCTTTCTGCTGTTAGGGTCAGTTTGCATATTACCCTTTTACTATATAGGATAGAGGCCTGGTGCACGGGTGGGGGTCGGCTGGTTTGCTCTGAAGGGTGTCCCGGATCAGGGTGGGGGTCCCGCTTGGGTGCCTGGCCAGCCTGGGTAACGGGCTGATGGCTGTTTGCAGCTGGTCACACCCCCTTCAGGGTGGGGGTCCCCACTGGGGTGCCTGGCCAGTCTGGGTGAGGGGCTGATGGCCATTTTCAGGCTGGTGGGCGACTGAAGCTCCCAGTCTCTTTTTTTTTTCTTTTTTTTATTCTGGGATTTATTTACCTTCTATAGCTGTCACTGGAGCTGAGAGCCGGCTCCAGCTCTGAGGCCGTGGCTGGCTGAAAGCAGGTATCTGGGGTTTGTTTATCTTCTATAATTGCAACATTGTTGCATCCGGAGCTCAGAGCTGGGCTGCGGCAGGCGGGAAACCTTGGCTTCCTCCATCACTGGAGCAAGCAAGCCTCAGGTTTGCTTCAGCTGCGTGGCTGCTGGCTGCCATGTTTGTTGGCAGTTAATTTGCATATCCTGTTGATTAGCCAATGGGAAGCGTAGCGGAGGTATGGTTAATTACCATGTTTGCCTATTATTAGATAGGATGATAGATGCGATTTCATGTAGAATGAACTAGCCACTGTCTGTCTTTCAGTATTCACCAACCAGACCATGGTGTTAGCTTCAGGAAGACAGCTGTGTGCAAACTACTGGGGATGGGGGAGGTGGGGGGGAGGATTCCTTTCGAGGGAAATTTTCTTCCACAAGAAACACCAAACGTTTCTGATTTTGTACAACTGACTTGGCTTCCTGCTGTGAATTTTGGTCACTGCACCCTCATAGTAATTCCTCAGCCCCCTCAAAAGTCTTAGCAGTATCTTTCGTTGTATTTATTGGTTTGGGTTCAGAGTTGTGCTTTCCCATTCTTTTTAAAAATCAATTTTATTGTGGTGTAAATTACATATAATAAAAGGTAATTGTTTTAAGTGTACATTTCAATGAGTTTTAGCAAATATATTCACTCATGTAACAACCACCACTTTCAAGACAGAGAATATTCTCTTTTACTTCATTATTGATTTTCATTTTATTTTTAAATAAACATTGTATTTATTTAAGGTGTGCAATATGCCGATTTGATATACATACACAGAGTGTAATGATGACTATAGTCAAGCTAATTAACACATCTTCTTCTCACATAGTTACCTTTTTTGTGATGACAGCATCTACTCGTTCATCAAATTTCCAGTATTCCATACAGTATCATTAACTATAGTCACCATGCTGCATATTAGATCTATAGACTTATTCATCCTACGTGACCATAACTTTGTACCCATTGATGGTTATCTTTCCAATTCCCTCCAGCACCCCGCTCCTAGTAACCACCACTCTACTCTCGGTTTCTGGGTATTTGCCTTTTTTTAGATTGCACATATAAGTGGAATCATGCAGTTATTTAATTTTCTGTGTCCAGCTTATCTCACTTAGCATAATGTACTCCGGGGTTATCCATGTTGTTGCCAATGGCAGGATCTCTTTACAAGATAGAAAATATTTCCACCACCCTCCCCAAAAGCTCCCTCATGCCCTCTGGGGTCCATCTCTCCTAACTCCAGTCCCAGGAAAACACTGGGTTGCTTTTTGTATAAATTAAATTATGCAATATGGAATTATATATCTTTTGTCTGGCTTCTTTCACTCAGAATAATTACTTTGAGATTCATTCATATTGTAGCATGTATCAATCATTTATTTTTTCTTGCTGAATAATATTCCATTGTGTGGAGATACTCCAATTTGCTTATCTATTCATCTGTTGATGAAAATCAGATTGGTTCCAATATTTGCTAGTATTGAAAACTGTCATGAACATTCATACACAAGCCTTTGTGTGGAAATTTTTTATTTCTCTTGGGTAAATGCCTAGGAGTAGACTCGCTGGACTATATGGTAAGTGTATGTTTAACTTCATTGGAAACTGCCAATCTGGCTCCCAGAGTGGCTGTACAGACTTATATCAGCAAAACGTAAGAGATTCAGTTCCACTTGGCATGGTAAGTCTTTTTCATCTTAGCCACTTTAGTGGGTGTGAAATGATCATCTCATTGTGGTGTTAAGTTGCATTTTTCCTCATGACCAAGGATGATACACATCTGTTTGTATGCTTGTAGGTCATTCATACATCTTCTTTCATGAAGTATTGGTTTAAATCTCTTTTCTATTTTAATGGGTTATTATTTCATTGCTTTACATATTCTAGACCAGGGGTGGGCAAACTTTTTGACTCGAGGGCCACAGTGGGTTCTTAAACTGGACCAGAGGGCCAGAACAAAAGCATGGATGGAGTGTTTGTGTGAACTAATATAAATTCAAAGTAAACATCATTACATAAAAGGGTACGGTCTTTTTTTTTTTTTTTTTTTAGTTTTATTCATTTCAAACGGGCTGGATCCGGCCCGTGGGCCGTAGTTTGCCCACAGCTGTTCTAGACACAGTCCCTCTTCTATGTAATTGGCAGTAAAGAGTTGTCTGTATTACGCACCTGAATCTAGTTACCAGAACCAGCTGAATCCTAGTTATCAGCACCTCCTTGTCCACAGCAGTTATGTGAACTAGCCTGGCCTTCAGTCTATGGCTGACATCTGCTGCATTTAGTTGGTGCTCTGTGCTTTGTTTCTGGGGGAACAACCTTCTTTTTTCCTGGCTTTGTTTCTGGCCTACAACCTTCTTCTCTTTCTTTCAAATCTGACTTCTGAACATAGCAGAAAGGAAGGAGAAAGGGGAGGGTGGGAATACAGAAAAAGATATTCAGAAAGGCATTAGCTACCTACAACTCCCATCAGGACCCAGGTAAGGCTATTACAGTCACTCAGGGAACAAATTAAATATCCTTTGACCTGGGCCACTTTTCTGCCTTATGAGTTCTACCAAGTCCAGAAAATTGAATGTGCGTCCCGTTACCCACTGGCTTGAAGGAAAGGAGACCATAACTCATTCTTCCATAACGATCCCTCCAGGCCTCTTACACCTCCCCTTAATCAAACAATGTGTGCATCAATTGAAGTAGAAAGCAGAAATTTAAAGATTCTATAGGTTGTGGGTCAGCTCTCAGGTTGGGTTATGCTTATCAAGGAAACAGCCTTGATGCCAAATAAATTAGGGTTTCCAACCGGGAGTAGCAGAAGGAGGGGTGTTTTTCCTCTTTCTAGCATCTGGCCAAGCCTCATGGCACTCAACAGAGCTCTAAAGAAGACTGGGGTATAGAAACATCGCCTCCAAGATTAACATATTTGGAGACCTCAGGTTTATTCAAATTAAATTAATTCCCTGGATCAAATTTGAAAGGGAAGGGGAATGGAGTGGGAATGTGGAGACTTTAAGATGACTGCAGGCCACAAAGGGAGAGAGTATGGATGGGGCGTTTTTTTTAAAAAAAAAATTGCATTTTGCCCTAGCTGGTTTGGCTCAGCGGATAGAGCGTCGGCCTGCGGACTCAAGGGTCCCAGGTTCGATTCCGGTCAAGGGCATGTACGTGGGTTGCCGGCACATCCCCAGTGGGGCGCGTGCAGGAGGCAGCTGAATCGATGTTTCTCTCTCATCGATGTTTCTGACTCGCTATCCCTCTCCCTTCCTCTCTGTAAAAAAATCAATAAAATATATTTTTTAAAAAAAATGCATTTTGCTGGCCATTTTCAGGTATATGTTCCAGCACTGTCCCCAGGTGCCAAATGGAGAAAACGGGAGGGGTGGGTCAGGAGGTCTTGATGGTATCGTCCAGGGAAATGGGAAGACCATGTCTATTCAAGATCATTGTTACCACTCATTCGTAGCTTCCTGGTTTCAACTCATTTAAGTCCAAGGAGCTCAGTTTGTCTGAAACAGGACTCTGCCCATCCCTCCCTACAAACACCACTGCTCCTCTTGCAAAATGTTCCTGTGCTGCCGAGCTCAGGAGTCAGGAGAGGAAGTCAAAGATAAGACAGTGCACTGTAGAATATCTCTGTAGAATTCTCAGGGCTGGTCACGCGTGTCTCCCCCCTCCCCCCGGAGTCCTTGGCCTCATCTACAATTCTGCAGATAAGCACAGCTAACTTCCATTGTTTCCTGATATGCTGCAGAAACCCTCAGGAGAGGGCTGATCATTTTACAGACCAGGAAGCTGAGGCTCCGAGCGGTTGCATGCTTTGCCCCAGATCACCAGGGAAGTGCAAGAATCTGGGCCTGAACACAGGTCTCAAGTTCAGAGACTAAGAAATTGATCACTTGCTTGCTTGCTGCTTGATTGACTGAGTGAACGAAGAGGATCTGTTTCATTCCAGAAATAAACTAACAAAGAAGCAAACGACTGGAAGAACCTTCTTCACAAGTTTGTGGCATAAAACAGAATGAAAGGAACAATGTGGAAATCTAGGCATCTAGGAGCAAGCAGTTAACCTCATTCTTATTCCCTAATTTCAGAAATTCCTCAAGTGTCTGTGCTTCAAATTGAATAATTTCCCAATTTCCTCCGCAAGGTAATTCTTTAAACTACTGATTTTTATAGGCTCGAGCATGTGAAAAGCCGACCACTGTATGTCTTTTTAATTAGATCCTTCACATGATAATTAAAGTCTCTCTTTGCATCATGGTTATTCTTAAACTCTGCAGTAATGTTCCTCTGGCTGGAAGTAAGCTGACCATCTGGAAGCAATAAAATATCTTAACCTTAAAATGCAAACTATCAGTTACAGATACCACAAATTAGACCTACTCGTCATTACTTTAATGGGTAAATGCCGGGGCCCCATCCCTCATTCTGTCTAAAAGAAAACTGCAGAATCTCACCGTTGAGACAGGGATTTTGAAAGTCAAATAGTCCTTCTCCCTTTGATTTTTCGAAGTAAATCCTGAGTAAGCCTCTTCTCTAATGGCCCTGAGGCGTACTACTCTCCAGAAGAAAATTCCACGGCTGTTTTGAGAAACTTCTTCCAAAGTTTATTTGTTGTTTAGGGCTGAGGACCAGCACTCGCCTTGGAAGTAAAAGGGAGGTGATGAATGTTAGCTAGAACTTGGGAAGGGCTGGAGTACAGAGAGAGGGAAGTAAGCAGGGACCAGCAAGAGAATGAAAGAGAGGCTCAGGGGTCCAGGTAAAGGTGGTGGAGGTAGCAAAGTAATGGCTGTGATCACGTATCCCCAGGTGAAAGTAGGATCAATATAATTATAGACTCAGAAACGTATTTTCCTTATGCTGATGTGGCTATTTCCTTTAAATGTCAGATGTTATGACACTGCTGTCACTTGTGGAAATAAATGAAGACCATCAAATGAGAAAAAGCAAAGGCAGTTTATTGAGAACTTGCTATTGCAGGGGACTCAGCACCTTTACTTGTGCGTAGCAGAGACTCAAAGGCAGGCAGAGGGAGGGAGAGCCTTGGAGTGGGAAAAGGGAAACCTTAGCTGTGTCCTAATTGGCAGCTGCTGCCCTGGTAGGAGGGACCAGCAGAAGGGGGCATTCCATGTGATTGGTAGCAGGGAGCATATTTTGCTTTCTCTGATTGGTCCTAAGTTGAAGCAGGAACAAAAATTAGGGAAGCTGTCAGTTATTAATCAAGTCCTGGTCATTCTGGGCGAATTGTTGCTGTTTGTTATTGTTTGGTTTCCTGGACCAGTTACCAAAAGTTAGTTGTCTGACTTCCTACTAGTCTGATTGAGATAGCAGTTCTTGGGCTGGTTACTATAGCTAACGGGTTGGTTTCCTATGCTGGTTACTATAGATTGTGGGTTGTAGTTGTATTTTTATATAAGGACTGGCCATTGTTTGTTTGTATACTCACACTATTATTGGTGTCATATGCAGTGACATTATTCAAATACCATTTAGAAGACAATGCAGTATATTAATTAAGAATGTGGATTTTGAGGCCTGACTACATGGTTCAAAGTCCAAGTCTACCACTGGCTGTGTGATCTTGTGCTAATAGATCAACCTCTCTGATCCTCAGTTTTATTGCCTGAACAATAGAGGTAAAAATACCTTCCTTATAGACTTATTTTGAAGATTAAATGGGTTAATGTACATGGAGCACTTAGGCAGAAAAACTAGAGGCCCAATGCACAAAAATTCATGCAAGAGTAGACCTTCCTGCCAGCACCGGCTTCCAGCACCGGCTTCCCTCTGGCCCCGGCTTCGTCAGGAAGGACGTCCGGAAGACATCTGGTCTAATTAGCATATTGCCCTTATAGTATTATAGATATAAGAAAACTAAAAAACAGCAACATGCAACATCCTTTGAAGTCCAAGCTTTAACAGTTTGCTACTCCAAGGAATTTCCTATCACCGACCCCATTTCTGGGAATATATCCTCAGAATCCCAAAACACCAAGCAGAAAGAATATCCGCAGCCCTATATTCATAGCAGCGTTATTTACAATAGCCAAGATCTGGAAACAGCCCAAGTGCCATCAGTAGATGCATGGATAAAAAAACTGTGGTACATTTACACAATGGAATACTATCTGCCTGTAAAAAAGAAGCATCTCTTACCCTTAGCGGCAGCATGGAGGGACCTGGAGACTATTATGCTAAACGAAATAAGCCAGTCAGAGAAAGATAAGTATCACATGATCTCACTTATATGTGAGATCTAATATACAAAATATACTGATGAACAAAATGTGTCCAGAAATATGGATGCATAAAACGGGTTGACAGATCTCAGAGTGGAGGAGGTGGGGAGCAGGAACAAATTAACCAAAGAACTTGTATGCATATATGCATAGCCCATGGGCACAGACAATAGTGTGGTGATGGCCTGGGGTGGAGTGGGGGCTGGGTGGAGGGTAGCAACGAAGGGGGGGACATCTGTAATACTGTCAATAATTTAAAAATAAAAAATGTAAAGAAACCATTAAGTATGCGGAAAGATTCTATATCAAACGCTTAAAATCGAACACAAGTAGCTTCTCAAAAAGCTAGTAATGCATAAAAATCTATATTCTTCCTACAATGAATCGTATTAGCAGTACCTCAGTCAGCAGTTCTTCTAAAGCTAACAATGAGCGGCATTTGCGTTTCCATTCTTAGAAAGCCTTTGGGGAGGAGCAAAGCCAGGAGTGGTTTTTTTTAACCCTTTTTAAAAATGGTGAACTATAACACACCTTCAGAAATGTTTCCAGATAAAAAATGGACACACACAGTGACTCCCACAAAGCAGTCACCTGTGTCACCAACACTCTAGTCAAGAAATAGAACTTCAGCACCCAGAGGCGCTATTGGCACCCCTCCCATTTCTATCCTCCCCGACCCCTGATGGTGTGGAAGATAAACAAGGTCTGACACTAGTGAGAGCGCTAAGGGCAGATGTTAATGGGGAGCGTACTATTGCAGTGGGTAAGCTGGTCCAGCTTGAACAGAACTTTGATTTGTACAGAGATGGGGGGGGCGGGGGCGGGGGGGGTTTAAAAGAAGAATGAGGGAGTAAGGAGAAGGGAGAGCACAGGCTCAGAAGAGTCAGAAACGTGAAGAATGACGAAGGGTTGGTTAGTGTACGTGTTGATTAGGCCAGCTGTGTCCGTCAGCTGGCAATGGCCGAAGTGAGGCTTCCATCCTCCCACAGAGGCAGGGAGACGGAGGCCGCCGCCTTCCTGATGAGTTCATTGTCAAGGCATGGCTTTCAGGTCCTTGGCAAAGGCACTCCTGAGTCGCAGGAGATACATATGCATCTCAGAGGGAGAGAGGGAAGATTCACCCTCACAAGGCCTTTTAATAAGTGCTCTGAGAAAGACTGGGGCTGGCATCTATCTTCCAGGGTTGAGTGGAAGAAACAGTAAATTCTTTTGACCTTGTGCTTTCTCAGGCAGACACTTTAAGGAAGCCCAGGGTCACCCTAGGAATGCAGCCTTGAGCTGCTAGAAACTATGTTACTATTTGTTTAAGACTTTTAATGTGAGGGAGGGGAGCTGAGAGTCTGTGCTCTCATGGGCCAACCTTGAGGCTTGAGAACAAGCTCAGATGAGCCTGGCTAGAGTTTGGTCCAGGAGAGAATCTTTGTCAATGGTAAGCACTTCCTTGTAGTTTCTTACAGTTTTACCACCTAACCACAAGTCCCTAATCACGTTATTTCTGTTTTTCCTAGCTGTTTGACCTCACACACTGTGCATTCTTTGTGCCAGGCATCTTTCAATCCTACGTCTGTGAGGTCCATTTGAGTGGTGTGTGTAGAGTTGGTTTGTTCATTTCTGCTGCTGTTGAGTATTCCGCTGAATAGGATTTGTCTGTGGACTTGAGTTGTCTCATTTTTAGAGCTAATATAGATAATGCTGCTACGAAAATCCCTTAGTGCATGTGTTCATATTTCTTTTAGGTATAAACCTAAAAGTAGAGGAATAACTATGCCATAGGGTAGGTCTATGTTTAACTTTAGTTGAAATAAATAGTGTTGCAAAAGCTTCAACTCCCATCAACAATAGATAAGAGCTCTAATTGCTCCGTGTCTTTGTCATTTGAATGGTCAGTGTTTGTGTGCTTCTTATTCAGGTGGGTGTATAGTGTTACTGAATAGTGGTTTTAATTTGCATTTCCCTCAGTTAACAACTTTTCAAATGCTTATTGGCCATTGTATATTTTATTTTGTCAAGTAATTATCTGTATGTTACATCTATATTTCTGTTGCTTGTTTTCTTATTGATTTATAAGAATGTTTAATATAGTTTTACAATAAATTCTTTATTGGTGATCTATATTGTACGAGAAATGCCTTCAAGGACATTCTAATTCATGCCTTTCAGCACATAATACTTTAAAAAAATAAACTTTGACAAAAATATCACCATCAAGAGACTTGAATAAGTGCATCCAAAAAGCATATTTAAACATCCAGTAATCAAATGAAAAGGTATTAAATGTCATTAGCAATTATGAAAACGCAAATTAAAAACAAAGTTGCACCACTGGGCATCCACCAGATCGACTAAAATCTGTAGGTCTGAGGATAACAAGTTTATTGCCAAAGAGGTGCAGCAGGTGAATTCTCTTCTTCTACTCAGAATTGTCTTATTTGAGTTTCAGACGTTCAGCAAATCCAATTATGGCTCAGTAAATCCATCTGAGCTTCTTCAGAATTATCTTCAGTGTAAGTTGTTAAAGCCACTTTGGGGAATATTTATTTTTTCTCTATTCAATGTAAAGATACACAGAGCCAATGACCAAAAAATTCCCTCCTAAAAATTCTACCCAATATATATGCATCCTTACATATGCTGAAGGGCATGAATCAGAATGTTCTTGAAGGCATTTCTCATAAAATATAGTGATTTTCAGCCAGTGTGCTGCAAGAATTTTTAAAACATGCAATACCTGACTAGTCCAAGGTACTGACCTCTTTACCCTTAGATTGTGGGGGGAAAATTTACAACAGCCAACACAATAGCTGTCTGGTATGAATGAATCAAAATTACACCTATTTTTTTAATCAGATTGGCAAAAATATATTTTCTGTTGTGACACAGAATTTTAGTCATTAGTTTACATGCACCATGAGATGAAAAAGGTTGAAAATCGCTGCTCTAGGGTCATAAAATATTCTCTTGTATTATTTTCTAAAAGCTTGGTTGTTTTGCCTCTCACATTTAGTTCTCCAATCAACCTGGAATTGAACTTTATGTATGAAGTGATGTCTCACTTTTGTCTTATTTATGGCTATATGACCCATTCTAGGTGTCCCAGTGTGGATGTCCCTCCCGCACCCCCACCTGGGCTCTGACACTGCCCTGGGCCCTCATGGCTGCCACCATGAACTTCTGTTGCTCTGTCCCACCTAAAGGCCTCAGGATTGAATTGTTTAGGAAAGCAAGAGAAGGGAAAGCAAGAAAAGAGTGGGGAAGAAAAGTGAAAGGAAAGGAAAAGAGAAATGAAAAACAAAGAGTCTTACATGTAAAAAAAAGGGGGGGGGAACATATCTAATACTTTCAACAATAAAGATTTTAAATAAAAAAAGTCTTCTTAGTATTCTTCCAATATGGGTTTAATATGACCTTTGAAAAATAATATGGTAACTACATTATACTATTTAAACTAATTCCAACCATAGGAAATTGTTAGTTTTTTTTAGTATAACCAGGAATTAGACTTAGAGATAAAAGCAGGGAAACATGACAATAGTAAACAAATAAACAAGATGGCTTTTCAACAGTGGCCATTCACTATTTTGCTTTTGGGAACCAGAAGGGAATTGTGTTCTTTGAGTTTCAGACGATGAGTAAATTCAATCATGGCTCAGTAAATCCATCTGAGCTTCTTCAGAATTATCTTGCGTTGCTAAAGTAAGTGATTCTAAAGAATCATAGATCGTTTCTGGTTTGATATAGCCAACAATGATGTCACATAGAAAATTACTTTGATGTGATGATAACCTCCAAGTGTACTGCCTGGCAGGATCTTCCAGAGCTCACAGAACAGAAAGGCTCAGAGGCCAAAATAAGCTGCTTAAAGCACACAGAGAGAAGCCAGAAAAAAGAGACGGAGATGGAGTAGACGTAATTTCCCAATCTCTCTCTCTTTCTCTCTCTCTCTCACTCTCTCTCTCTCTCTTCCTCACTTCCTCCTTCCCTCTATCCCCCTTTCCCTGTCTCCTGCATCAGCCTTCCTGCTGGATGATGGGGTTACAATCACCAGAATTGAGTTTGTGCAAGGAATCAAGAGGACAGGACTGGCTGGCGTCAATAAAGCACATTTGCTCTATGAGAGGATTAGGGACAAGTATGCCTGCCTACAGCTGAGGCACCAATTACACTCATGAACACCTGTGAATTTTATCTGCATTTCTCAGGCAGAGTAGATGTGGGCCAGAACAGGGATGGGGGGCGGGGTGGTACCAATGAGTAGCCGATTTGGGATAACATAGCTGCCATGCTAGTAGGGGCATCATCTGTACCTGAAGAAAGTATTTCCATCCCTTTCTGTCCATAAGTAATGTTCTTAGGTGTTCCATCTCTTTCATCAAGGAAAATAACTTTACCACTTACTTATTAGCTAATCTTAACATGCCTTAGGAATTCTGGATATACCTCACAAGCTAATAGATTACTCATTATATGTACTTAACGTATCATTTTCATCCATCCCGTTTGTTTTTCTTACCTCTGAAGAAGAATTATTCTCTAATAGTAGAAACAAGGTGGCCACGGTGAGGATTTCCTCCATAAAACCTTCTTCACACATTATGAATAATGGTTTTCCATGAATTTTTTGTACTGTTAATAGTGTGAGTTCCTGCCTAGGCTTACTACCATCTACGGACAACTCCATTATCAGTATCAGCCCAATCATGGAATCTTTATATTCTTCCAGTAAATCCATGGGCTGGAAGATTCCCTCCTGCTCTTCTGGAAGGTTAACTGTAGAGAAGCCCATCTGGTTAGAGCCACAGCCCATGCCCTGCTCCATCTGAGTGAGGCAGAGCACAGACTGCACCTCAGGGGCACAGGCAGCAGCCCCGTCCATGCTCCCAACAAGGCTCCCCTGGAGGCAGAGTATCGGATCCCCCAACCACCTGGGACACAGGCGACTAGTGGAGCTGAGCGCACACACTGTGCAGGTGGCTGAGACCTCACCACTGACCCAGTAGAGGCTGGTGAGACATTGGTCCCATCATTTTTGCTGACCATTTTCATTGGTCAATTCTGAAAGTCCAACCAACTTTGCATTCTTGGAATAACACAATCTACTGGTGATATAGTATCCCATTTTATATCCTTCTGTTTTGTTATTGTTCTGAGTAGGGTTCATGTGTCTGCAGTCATGAGTAAAATGGGCCTGTAATTTTCTTTTACTATAATATCTTATCAAAAAAATTTAAAACATTTTTATTGATTTCAGTGAGAAGGGGAGAGGAAGAGTGAGATAGAAATATCAATGATGAGAGAGAATAATGGATCGGTTGCGTCCTGCATGCCCCCACTGGGGATTGAGCCTGCAACCCAGGCATGTGCCCTTGACCAGAATCGAATCCGGGACCCTTCAGCCTGCAGCCTGACGCTCTATCCACTGGTTAAAACCAGCGAGGGCCCTCAACAAAATTTTTAATAGTTTAATTGACATTTAATTTACATACTATGAGGTTTTCCCAGTGTAAGTGTGCAGTCATGTGATTTTTAGAAGTGTATACTGTTGTGAAACCATCATCATAATATAGTTAGAGAACATTTACATTACCCACAAAAGTCCCCTTGTGCTCATTTGCAGTCACTTTTTATTCCCACCCCTAGTCCCAGATCTGCTTCCTTGTCTAGAGAGATTTAACTTGTCTAGGATTTTCGTATGTAGTTTTATAATGCATGTAGGTTCTTGTGTCTTGCTCTTTTCCTTCACATTTCCATACATTTTTGAGGTTCAATTATGTTGTGACATGTATAGTTTATTTCTTTTTATTGCTGAATATCATTTTATTGTATGCAAACACTACATTTTGTTTATCTATTCACCAATTGATGGATAGTTGGGTTGTTTCCAGTTTGGTGCTATTATGAATAATGCTGCTATGAACATTCACATACATACAGGGTGGGGCAAAATAGGTTTACAGTTGTGTATGCGAAACACAGAGTTTATTCTTGTATCATTATTTATTAATTATATTTTTCATACCAACAACTGTAAACCTACTTTTGTCCCACCCTGTATCTATCTTTATGTGGAAGTATACTTTCATTTCTCTTCATAGACCCCTAAGAGTGAGGTTTTTATCTCATAAGTTTGGGTTTAACTATTTACGAAATGCCAGATTGTTTCCCAAAGTGGCTGTGCCACTTCACATCCCCACCAGCAATATATGAGGTTTCCAGTTCCTCTACATGTTCACCAGAACTTGGTAATGCCAGTCTTTTTTATTAAAGTCATCCTGGTGGGCGTGAAGTGGTATCATGTTGTGGTTTTGATTTGCATTTTGCTACAGACGAATGATGTTGAGCATCTTTTCATGTGCTTCTTTTGCATTAGTGGCTATAGACAGATGATTACATGAGACATTATTTATTTATTTATTTTAAATATATTTTTATTGATTTCAGAGAGGAAGAGAGAGGGAGAGATAGTTCATTCATTAATCTTCTCAGATGTGTTGATATATGTTTTTCATGAAATTTGAGAAGGCTTCATCTATTATTTCTTCGAATATTTTTCTGTTCCTTGGCCTCTCTTATCTGATTCTAGAAATCCATGCTGGTATACTTGATGGTTTTCTATAGGTTTCTGAGGCACTGTTCACTTTTCTTCATTCTTCGTTTTTTTCTGTTCTTCAAATTAGATCATTTTTATTCGTCTATCTTAAAGTCCACTGATTCTTCCTTCTGTCAGTTCACATCAGACCTATTTTTGAACACTTCTAATGAATTTTTCATTTCAGTACCAAGCAATTCCAGAGTTTTCATGTTTTTATAATTTGTTTTATTTTTTATTTATTTTATGTCTATCATTTTATTATTTTCTTTGATGAGAAATAATCATCAAACTTTTCTTTAATTCATAAACATGATTTCCTTTTGTTTTTTGAGCATATTTATAATAATTTCTTTCAAGTCTGTGCTGTTCATACTGTCAGCATAGGTAGCAAGTTATTGATATAAGGAAAATAGCTAGTTATTAATATAAGAAAGAAAGCAAAATGGAACTAAGTAATCTTAATAAACTGGGAAGCAGAAGCAGGTAACAGAGCAGAATTTCCATCTAGTTTACTGGTAAACAGATGCATTCACATAACTCTAGGGCACTGCAGCCAGGAGACTTAATTCTCCCAATGGAACAGGACAGGAAATCTCCCCAGGGGTGCTCGAAGCAAAGCCCGGGATGAAGTGTGCGTGTGCGTGCGTGTGTGTGTGTGTGTGTGTGTGTGTGTGTCAGGCCGGAGGGGGGGGGAGGGGGTGGAGGTGGTGAAGGGGATGTGGGGGTGGGTGGGGGGGGGGATTCCCTCTGCTGGGCACAGGTGAAATAGGAACTAGGTGATGTAATGAAACTTTGGGGCATGCACAATGAGAGTCAGGGTGACAAAACAGCCCCAGAGGGTGTGTTAATCCCCCTTAATTCACAATAAAATCTTACCTTCATCTTTAAACCTCTCCACAAGCGTGTGTTTGGAATTCTTTTCTCACATCACCTCAAAAGAGCCTATCACATTTACCCGCAGCAATGCCAGCATTTGAACTTAACAGAGAGGGTTTCTAATGAATGCTTTGTTTAACTGGATGTGGGTCACACTTTACTGTTTCTTTGCATGTCTTATCGTTTTTTGTTGCCTTTGAAAATTAAATATTTTAGTAAATATATTGTAGCAAGTTTAGATTTTTATTCTCTCCTTCTGAGATCATTATTGCTCTTTTTGTTTGTTCAATGCCTTGCTTTGATTAATTCTGTAAACTCTGTCTCCCATCTCACTCCACCTCTACCCCCTTAATTCACACAATCCAGTGTGTAGCTACTAGCATGTCTGCTCAATTTTTAATGTGTTTGTGTTTAAGCCTACCTTTCTAGAATTTGATCTTGAATCAGCATAGCTTAGTGGTCAGCCAATGATTGGTCAAAGGTTGAGCTTAAATACATTAAGCCAGTAAATCTTTGACTCTTTACCAACCTGTGTGTAGTTCGGGAAAAACGTTCAAAGTTCACACTGTTTAAAAGTCAGATCCAGCCTGGGCCAGTTTCCTGGGTGTACGACCTATGGAGTCACATGGGGTCCCTACTTAAAAGGGCCCAATACTTAGTTTAATATTATGTTGCTGCCATCTTGATATGCTTTCTAATACTTTAATAAGGAGACCTGCATTTTCATTTTGCACCAGGCTCTGCAAATTATAAGCTGGAACTGGCCCTTACATATACTTTCTACTGGGCCTTCTATTGTCTCCTCTGCAAGTAGAGGAGATGAATAGCGCCCTCTCCGTTCTCACTTGGACGCATGAACAACCTGGAGCACGCATGCAAACTTCCAGGTTACCAGGGATGTGCAGGAGCTTAGCCCGTTGTAACTAGCTCATTCCCCGAATCTCTTAAAGTTCTGGCCTGGGTGCCTGAACTGTTGTTTACTGCAACAATAGGCTAGAAGTAATGTTGGCCTTCTCCAATTGTTGGCTGCCAAGGTCACGATATTTTCATAATGGCCCTGAGCATAGGTTTTTCTGCACTCAGCAACAAATCAAGTCAGCCCCCTTCCACAGCAAACCTGCTGGGTTTCTTGACTTGCCCCAGCAGAGTGGGGAGGGGAGCATGGGGAGTGAGAGCAGCTCCAGGCTAAAAAACCATAGGCTCCCAATGTGTTTATCTGAAGTCCAGTAGTTTTTCTCAAATAAAATGCAACTCGGGTTTTGTGTGTGTGTGTGTGTGTGTGTGTGTGTGCGCGCGCCTTTGGCCAATTTACAGAATCGTAAAATTGTTATTTTTGACAGCTATACCCAGTTTTTAGTTGTTTGGGGGAGAGGTTTTGCTGACATTTTTCCTTCCACCAACTTGGAAGTCCTGTCCTTCCTCACCCCCTTCCCACTTGCTTTCAAATACTACCTTTTTAAGTTCCAGGATGACATTTGGTTTTTTATATAGATTATTTGTTTAAATTTTCTATTTTTTCCATCCATTTTTGTCTAGATTTTCTTGTAGAAAAATATATCTATAATGATTATGTCTAGGTCCTATGCTATTTCTAAAACCTGGGTTCTCTGTAGGTATTTTTCAGTAGAATGTTATTTTTTTATTATGAGTCATATTTTCCTGTTTCCTTGCAAATCACTTAATTCCTTACTGTATGCCAGATATTGTGTCTAAAAGAGCCGTAGAGACTGAGGCCAGTGTTATTTCCCCCAGACAGAAACATGCTCCTTTCTCTGTCAAGAAATTGAGCTACATGGGCACTGGGTTTCAGTTTAAGTTAGTTTTAATTCTTCTTTCATTTCAAATATATTGAGGGTGAGACTTGTGTTCATTTCATGCCCCCCCACCCTCCCTCCCTCCAGAAGCGAGCAGGAACTCTTTCCCCTCTCTCTGCTTTTCTAGCCAAGCTCTAGTCTTAATCACAACCCCAGTGCTCAATAAATGTCATGTGATAGAAAACTGGCAGGTAGGAAACCCCTTCTTCCAATTCTTCATCCCAGCCCGGGAGGTCCTGAAAAATGGCAATGGCTTCTCTTTCCCTGGGAAAGAAGCTTGCTGGTCTCTGCTCACCGAGAAAAGGCTCTCTCCTCTCTGGAATTTATTCCTTGAAACTTATTTGCACCAACATCTCTCTGATCTCTGAAGATATGTGAAATGTCACTTTATTCAGTCATTATGGCAGGAGCAATAATCTGCCACGATCTATATCCTAAGAAGGGGGGAAACTCAATGTCATCCATTTAAAAGTATTATTTTCCTTGTGTTTTGTTTAACTTGAACATCTGTTTTGGCTTTATAGTTTCGGAGCTATCGCATAAGGCATTTATGTCTTGTTTAAAGTTGTATATGTTTCAGTAGCAAATAAGTAATTTGAGTCAATGCTCGAAGTTGTGTGAAAGATGCTTTTTCCCTTCCCTTAAGGGAGATTCTTTACTTAAAATTGGAAAAATGCTATGCCACACTAAGCCTTCTCACTGTTTACTACTCAAACCTGTCGCAAAATTTATTTCAGTGCCGTTTTTTTAAAATTTTTTTGTTAAGTTATTACATATGTGTCCTTATCCCCCCATTACCCCCTATGCCCTCACCCCCCTGTTGTCCGTGTCCATTGGTTAGACCTATATGCTTGCATACAAGTCCTTTGGTTGATCTCTCCCCCTTACCCCCACCCTCCCCTACCTTCCCTCTGAGGTTTGACAGTCTGATTGATGCTTCTCTGTCTCTGGATCTGTTTTTGTTCACAGTTTATGTTGTTCATTATATTCCATAAATGAGTGAGATCATGTGGTATTTATCTTTCTCCGACTGGCTTTTATAATAACTCTGGTGCCGGCACAATGGCAGGCTCCTACCTCTGACAGAGTGCTGAATTAGAATGTAAACCTCCCAGCTCAGACAAAGACATTTCAGGATATTTCTAGAAGGTAATTCTCGATGAATTTCTGCAATGTGTGACTCAAAGGTGTTTGAAGCAATTGGTGCCAAGAAAGAAATTCTAGGCAGCTGACAGTGTTCTCAGAGTCCGAGTGGAGCCATCCTTTAGCCCTGAGCAATTAGAGTGTCGTTACCCAGGGCACCGGCCTGAAGGAGCTGGCGGCTGCCTGCCATCAGAGGGTGTGCAGAGTGAGTGGGAGAGAGAATTTAGCTCCACGGGGCAAAGACTCACTCCTTCTGGTACATGGCAACTAACCTATAAATTCTCACTTCGTTTAACATTCTCAAGCTCTTGCCTTTTTTATTTTAAAGTTACTGTTTTTTGACATGTATGTTCACAATTTCAAGTTGACGTGTTTAATTTAGGCAGAGGTTGAGAGAAGCATGCAGAAGGCTTTTCCTAGCTAGGCCCTCTGAACACTCAACCTTTCAATAGGAGAATTTTAGATAAAAGCACGTTAGACAGGCCTAGGGGTGACGACCCAGGACGGCTGTGGGTCCCACAGATGCGAGGATGCTGCAGGACAGAGCTACCTTCTCTCTGCCTCCCTCCAGATGTGTTCTCCCCAGTTCTCTCACGCTAGCCCCTGCCTTCACCCCGGGGCCAGAGGCACCACTTCCTGTGCCTCCTTGGGATTCTGCCACGTGGATCAGAGTTCCCAGCGATGCCCACAGGCGCCTGAGGCCTTATTGGGTCTCCTGAGTCCATTTCCACACATACATCTGCTTCCAGCCATCTTCCAAAATGGTGTTGCTATCTTCCCTCTTGTTTTTCCATACATTTGTGTTTACTTTTTTTTTTTTTTCAAAGTCTCTTTTCTATCTTCTCAGTGGGGTTCGGAAGGAAGTGAAAATAAATGTCCACACTCCATACACATTTACCCCGGAGTCTTGAAGAATTGTGTGAAGGGCAGTGCCCCCTCCTCCTCGCAGGGAGTTGATGTGTGGCTCTGAGAGGACCTTGTTCGGCATCTCTTAGATGTTCTCCATGGGCAATGCTCTTCAGTGGGGAGACCAGAGCCCCCCTCCGCCCCGCTTTCTGATCGTTGTAAAACTGGAGCCCGCTCTTATGGAAACACTCAACCTTTCAATAGGAGAATGTTTAGATGAAAGCACTTTATTTTTTATTTTTCTACATTTTTTTTTATTTCAGAGAGGAAGGGAGAGGGAGAGAGAGATAGAAACATAATGATGAGAGAGAATCATTGCTTGGCTGCCTCCTGCACACACCCCACTGGGGATTGAGCCTGCAACCCAGGCATGTGCCCTGACTGGGAATGGAACCGTGACCTCCTGGTTATAGGTTGGCACTCAACCACTGAGCCATGCTGGCCGGGCGATAAAACCACTTTAGACATGCCCAGGGTTGATACCCCAGGAATGGGGAGTATAGGCCGAGACCCCAGTTTTGTAGTCAACAATAAGGCCTGGCACTGATCAGGAATGCGGGTCTTGCAAGAAGACGGTTCCCGTGCTGTTCTCAGGATTGGGTCCGATTCAATATGAAAAATCACTTCTATGAGGAATTGGTTTGTGCCCATTATGATTTAATAGTTTTTACTTTAAGCTTTTAATAATAATATCCAGAGATTTGGATGACAAGACTTTCTCCCTGTGATATAATGAAAAAAATGCAGTATCTATGTTATACAAGTATATGTAATACACACATACATATATATGCCTATGCTTAGTCACACAAAGTGACGTGTAGCCCTCTGGGACAGCACAACTTAGTAAGACGGAGTTATTACGGGGGCACAGCCCCCAGCGCTGTGCAAGGACCACCCTGAGAAGGAGAGTGGTTACAAGGTCTGTTCTCCCTAGAGAAAAGAGAGCAGTGAAAACAGAGGTCATCTTGGGGCCAGCTACTCTCAGAAGCCAACACAGGCGCTGACCAGCTGTGTGACCTTAGGTAAATTATTCAACCTATCTGAGACCAAGCTTCTTCCTATCTAAACGGTGGGTAAGGACACCTGCCTCGCAGTATTAGAATAGACAGTATGTAAGAACTGGGCTCAGTAAGCTTAAATGAATTAGTCCCCAATACAGCTGGGGCACAGGGAGGCCAGATGCAGCTGCCAGGGCTGTGCCTGTGCCAGGTCGCTCACCAATGCAGGTATCAGCCTGCCGTTCCTTCTTGCCAAGAGCCATGTCTCAGGGTGGGGACCATGCCAGGCTACCACCCTCAGGGAGTGTTCAAGCCAAAACAGGCCCCCATCAAGAATGTCCAAAGAAGGGCAAGGTCCTGTTTCACTCCATCACTTACTCTGTCTGCTCTTTGGCACCCCTGCTGCATCCACAGAGCCAGTTCCAGAAATCCTGAATGCTGCCCTGGGCTTTTGCCCAGTCTTCCCAGCCCTCCCGGCCTCTGTTCTCTCTAGTCATCTTTTCACTATTAGGACACCTTTGTTTGCTGTTAGTGCTTGCTGGTCTGCTAGGAAGGGCCTCCCCAACTCTCTGAGCACAGCCATTCTTCCTTCCTCAAAGACCTAACCACTGGGTCATTCACTCTCATTTGTTAAAAAAAATCTGTTACCCATCAACTCCACATAAGATAGTGTGTAGACACCACAGATACATTGGTGAGCAAGAGATGCATGATTCCCACCTAGTAGAATTTACAGCCTGGTGAGATTTTCAGCACACCCTTATCTTCCTGTTCCTCTCTGACTTAAAATTGTGTGTGTGTGTGTGTGTGTGTGTGTTTACATTTTTAACCATGGCTTGAGTTCAGATTTTGGATTTGGATTGTTTTTTACTTCCAAATCTTCAAAGTCCAGTTTGTATTTTATAATTAAAGTGGTCTCAAATCAGAGAGTTCATAATATACAGTTTAAAAAAAAAACAGATTCACACCTGGCTGGTGTGGCTTGGTGGTTGAACATCGAACTATGAACCTGGGGGTCACGGTTCGATTCCCAGTCAGGAATCACATGCCCAGGTTGCGGGCTTGATCCCCAGTGTGGGGCATGTAGGAGGCAGCCAATCAATGATTCTTATCATTGATGTTTCTCTCTCTCTCTCCCTCTCTGAAAATCAATAAAAATATATTAAAAAATAAAAAAACAGATTCACATACCTAAACATACTTTATTTCTCCAAATCTACTGTAAAAGCTCCCAATAACTTAAAAGAGTAGACGTTTAAACTTTTAAATATAAATTAATTACAACCTAATGAAAGCAGAATTCTGGCTCTTCAGTCACACTAGCCACGTCTCAAGTGCTCAATAGAAACATGGCTGGTAGCTGCCATATTGGACAGTGCTGCTCTGGAGTTCACCTCTGGCTAAAAGAAATCACAAAAGATACAGTTAACTGACCATGAGTAAGTAATCAGACAAATTCAGAGTGCAGTGCATTGTATAAGACATACGGCTCTTTGAAGAAGGCATGCTATTCATTCAACATCAGAGTCAACATCATGAAAAAGTAAGAGACAGGTATGCAAGAGAGAATAAAGAGACATGACAACCAAACACAATGCTTGCCACTTGCCTGGATCCTGAGTCAAGAAAAAAATAAAATAAAACTGACATAAAAGACATCTTTAGGACAGTTGGAGAAATTTGGACTATACAGTAGATGAGATGGAATTATTATTTTTCTTAAGTGTGCTGATGATATTGGATATTATATAGGTAAATGTAATTATTCTTAGGAAATGCATGAGAAAGTGTTTAGGAGTGAAATGCCATAATGTCTGCAACTTATTTCAAATAGCTAAGGTAAAAAGTGTGTGTGTGTAATGAGAGAGAGAAAGATAATGTGATACAAAGTTACCATTTGATGAACCTAGGTAAGGTGTATGTATTATTCTTTCATTCTTTCAGCTTTTATGTAGGTCTAAATTTTTCCCAAATACAATTAAACTGTGCTCATTTGTTTTATTTTTTATTTATTTATTTCAGAGAGGAAGGGAGAGGGAGAGAGAGAGATAGAAACATCACTGATGACAGAGAATCATTGACCAGCTGCCTCCTGCATGCCTCACACTGGGGATGGAGGCTGCAACCCAGGCATGTGCCCTGACCAGGAATCGAACCCTGACCTCCTGGTTCAAGGTCAATGTTCAATCACTGAACCACTCCAACCAGACTGAAGATTACATTTTAGAGAAGAGGGGCAGAATGTCAACCATTGAACAAATGCATGAACAAAATAATTAGTATGCATTACTAGTGCTCAGAAGTCATTAAAAGACATTGTTGGCAGAAGGAGTGATGGTGGGTGTGGGTGTGGACTACTTTATGTTAACTGGTCAGAGCAGGCTTCTCAAAAAGGTGACAGTTGGTTCAAACCCTGAGTGGTAAAAAGGAAACAACCATGGGAAGATCTAGACACAGAACCTTCTGGACAGAGGAAACAGTAGAGGCCTGGAAGAGGAAAGCAGCTTGCTGTTCAAGAAACTGAATGAGGCCCCTGTGGCAAGAATACAGGAGAGAGGAGGGGAGTGGGGCCCGGAGATGAAGGAGTGGGGCCCGAGATGAAGGCTTGAAGAGTTTCTGTGGGACCCAGCAAATGGCAAGGAAACTGGACTTTATTGTAAGTGCAATGGGAAACCACTAGAGGGTATTAGGCAGGGGAGCAATGGGTTGATTGATGCACAGCGTCATTCAGACTGCCCCATGGAGAATGTGACAGAAGGCCGCAGAGAAAGCACAGGGACCCACTGGAACCTGTACAGTGATCCAGGAGAGGTGATGGTGGCTTGCGTCAGGAGAAGCAATGGAGCTGGAGAGAAATAAGTGGACCAATGGAATGGTTTGGAGGGAGAGCAAAGGGACCTTCTTATGCAACACGTAGGGAAGACAAGGAAGTGAAGTGAATCAAGGATGATTTGCAGGTTGTCATCTAAGCCCCAGGGAAGATAAAGATTGGGGTCCAGGAAGGAGATAAGAACCTCTCATAGCCATATTAATTTGATGTGATCCTTAGTCCTTCTTCTGAGGGAGCCAAGAGTCAATTATATGAAAGACGTATATTTGGATGTCATCAGGTTGTATTTAAAGCGGAGAGCCCAGAGGAGATCATAATTTACTAACCAGCATCCTATTAGGAGCATAGAGGTTGTTTCTGATTTTTTAATTTTTATAAATAATGCTATGATGGACACCTTTTATATAAACACTTTTATATTTCAGATTATTTCTTCAGGAAACACAGCTGGAAAAGGAGCTCCTGAGATTCTTCCCCCCCCCCCCCCCAGCCCCCCATGGAT
Source organism: Myotis yumanensis (assembly GCF_028538775.1). Classification (NCBI taxonomy): domain Eukaryota; kingdom Metazoa; phylum Chordata; class Mammalia; order Chiroptera; family Vespertilionidae; genus Myotis; species Myotis yumanensis. The sequence continues at coordinate 85,642,879 of NW_027223755.1, read as the reverse complement.
GTTTAAAAAATTCTAATTTGAAATAATTTTAGACTTACAGAAAAGTTGCAAAAATAGTACAGAGAATTCCTATAAATATTTCTTCTACCTTCCTCTAATGTTAATATCTTGCATAACCATAGGACAATTATCAAAATTTAGCAATTGGAAAAATATTATTAAATAAAGTATAAACCCTATTCAAATTTCACCAGTTTTTTTCACTAATGTTATTTTTTGTAGGCAAGGATCCAATTCAGGGTTACACATTGTATTTAGTTACAATTTTTTTTTTCTGTTTCCTCCAATCTATGATAGTTCCTCAGCCTTGCTTTGTCTTTCATGACCTTGAGCACTGGTAAGATATTTTGTAGAATGTCCCTAAAAGTGAGTTTATTTTATGGTTTCTCATAATTAGATTGAGGTAATGCTTTTTTTTTCTTTAAGAAAACCATAGAGATGATATGCCCTTCTCAATGAAGCCTATGAGGGGGTCTCATAAGATTGATAAATCTTTTTTTTTTTATGATGTTAATCACTGTTAAAATGGTATCTGCCAGTTATCTGTAGAATTCCTATTTCTCCCCTTGTAATTAATAAATATTTGAATGAGGGGAGATTCTTTAAGAATATGAAAAATCCAATTTCTTCTCAAATTTTTATTCATTTATTTGTTTTTGTTTTGAATAAAAATGACCATCTTAACCATTTGTAAATGTACAGTTCAGTGGTGTTAAGTATATTCATATTGTTGTGAAACAGAACTCCATAACTTCTTGAAAATCTGAAGCTCGAGGGCCCAGCCCAGCTCTGCAGGCGGCTCCAGGGCTGTTCCCGCAGGCACGTGGGGGCTCGCTCCCCACCCCGGAAGCTGCAAAGCCCCGAGGCCGGGCGGCCGGATGTTGCACACGCTCACCTGCAATAGGCCTCCCTGAAGAGAACTGTAACGCGCTGAAAACTCTGTCCAGTGCAAGCACGTAAGTCCTGCGTGAACCGTGAAGACGCCGCGTGCAGATGGAAGCGCCGGGGACACTGTGCACGTCTGCTGTCCCTTACACGGCACTTGGCCTCCCTCCCTTCTCAGCATCACGTGACAGTGAGCCTCACGGAACAGGCCAACGGAGCCTTCCGTTACTTAGGACCATCACAGGTTGTTTTGTTTTGTTTTTTTTTGCATGCATCAGGTGTGCAAACAAAGGTAAACGATCTGTAAGCAAAAGGTAAGGACCCCTCCACCTGTTCACCTGTTCCTCCTCCAAACCCATGGCAGGTGGGGGACTGACAGGAAAGACTGCGCTGTGCTCCAGCCAATCACAGGTCCGCAGCCTCTGGCTCTACGCACAGGTGGGAGCAGAATAGACACTGACTTCCCATGGAACAGAGCAGCTCAAGACTGTGGAACTTGGCCTCCATTTGATGGCTCTTGTCTGGAAGTCACCTAACCTGAGAGGCACTGACACACAGCAGTCCAGGGGCCGCTTTGTTCGGAGCCCTGCCCGACAGGAGTAAGCTGTACACCTGTGCTTCAGTCTCCTCCTCTGTAAACTGTAGGTAAGTTTGCTCGTGATTGTGAGAATGAAATGAATGAATTTATGCAAAATCCTGATGACAGGGCCTGGCATCAACTATAAAGGTACGTACTACTTATTCTTTGATGGCTGGTTGGTTTATTTCCTTTACTTAAGCAACCCTCTGCCCATGAGCCTTTGAGTTGTTGCCACTGGGAAGCTTTGTGAAACAGCAGTCACCCTGGGCCTGTGTGTGTGCACAGGTGCAGTGTGTAACCCCGGGCCCCTGCGTGTGCGCAGGTGCAGTGTGTCTGTAATTTCTAGATGTGCTCCCTGTGGTGGGGTCCATGCACAGTCAGTCACCCTGGGCCTCTGCGTGTGCAAGGTGCAGTGTGTAACCCTGGACCTCTGCGTGTGCGAGGTACAGCGTCTGTAGTTCCTGCATGTGCTCCCTGTGGTGGGGTTTCTGCAACCCGAAACGGGCAGGCACCTCAGAAGGACTGGATCTCTGTTACTGGATACAATTTGTGTATATAGATATATTTAAATCTTATTTAATATTTTATTGTGGTAAAATGGACATAAAATTTACCATTTTAATAATTTTCAGCTGTACAGTTCAGTAGCATTAAGTACATTCATATTGTTGTGCCACCATCACCATCCATCCCCAGAACTTTTTCATCTTCCCCAACTGAAACTCTGTTCCCCTTAAACACTAACCTTCCATTTCCTCTCTCTCCCTCCCTGCACTCCCATCCCTGGCAACCACCACTCACTTCCGGTATTTCATGAGTGAAATTATGCAATATTTGTCTTTGTGACTGGCTTATTTCACTTAGCAAAATATCCTCAGGTTTCATCCATGTTATAGCATGTGTTTGAATTTTGTTCCTTTTTAAAGGGTGAATAATATCCCATTGTATGTGTAGACCACATTTTGTCCATTCCCTTGTCAAGGGCATTTGGTCATTTCTTTAGGCTATCTATATATATAAAAGCCTAAGCGACCATTATGGCGGAACGACTAGAATGACCAGTTGCTATGATGTGCACTGAGCAGGCAGGCAGATGAGCAGTTAGGGGCGAGCAGGCAGGCAGGCGAGCGGTTAGGGGTGAGTGGTCCCAGAATGCAAGAAGGATGTCTGACTGATCCCCACAGGACATCCCCCAAGGGGTCCTGGATTGTGAGAGGGTGCAGGCCAGGCTGAGGAATCCCTACCCCTTCCCCTCCCCCCTCCTGTGCAAGAATTTCATGCACCAGTCCTCTAGTTGTGAATAATGCCTCTATGAACATGGATCGACAGATACCTGTGCTCAGCTCTTGTGGGGATGCGTCTGGTAGTGGAATTGCTGGATCATGTGGTGATGCTGTTACAACACTGTTTCCAAGAGGTAAAAATTTTAAATATTAGCTTTTTGTTTTTTTCCACCTGATGGAAAAGTAATCTGCATTTCTCATAAACTGTGTTAAATATTTAAAAAATCTGAAACTCTATACCCATTAAATAACAACTCCCTTCCCCCTCTGCCTCTAGCTTCTGGTAACCACCCTTCTACTCTGTGTTTCTATGAATTTAACTTCTTTAGATACCTCATATCTTTCAATCATACAGAACTTGTCTTATAACTGCCTTATGTCATTGAACATAATATCCTCAAGGTTCACCCAAATTGTAGCATGTGACACAATTCCCTTCCTCTTTAAGACTGAATAATATTCCATTTGGGGAATCTCCAGATCCTGGTTGATTCCTAATTATTCATTTATTTATGGAATTAAGTAAAGCATTACTGTCTTTCTAAAACTCAAACAGATGTGAAAGGTATATACGTATATTCAGAGAATTGTCACTTCTTCCCTTTTTATGCCCCTCCTCCTGCCACAGACAACCAATTTGTTTAGTTTTCCTATTATCCTTCCTATACTTTTTTTTTGTGTGTGCATAAATGAGCAAGGTATGGCTGTTTTTAGGCTCTTTTTACATATTGGCAAATTGCTTTCCAGGAAGGCTGATTCAATAAACCCTCCCATGAGGAGGAGATAATAGTTCCTGTTTTACTGGAACCGGGGCCATAGTGGATAGTTGATTGTTTAAGCCTTTGGTAATTTGATAGGCAAAATGAACTTCTTGTCCTAGCCTGCATTTCCCTGATCTCCTTTGAGGTTTGTATATGTTTCCAATGTTTCTTGGCTGATTGTACTTCCTCCTTTCTGAGCTCTCTCTTCTTGGCCCACTCATCTTTTGGAGGCTTATGTTTTTGTGTGTTTTTAAAAATAGATTTTCATAGGCCCTTTACACAAAGAAGATATATTAAGTCTTTGTCCGCATCACTTTTTGTACATTTCTTTAGAGGACCCACAAATCCTCCCTAGTGTGTCCCTAAAATGCTTTCCCTGAGGAGCTGCTAAGTTTATCCTTTTCATCCAAAGCAACCGAAATCTGTCTTAAAGGGGTGCAGGGAACAAATGGTCAGTGAATCCGATGACCCATTGATAACCAAGGCAAGAAACACTTCTGTCTGTTTGCACATACAGGGTTTCTGAAGCTTGTGAGAGATTTTGAGCTTGGTTTGACATATATTGCTCAGTTTCAACTGCACATACTCTATATCATCTAAGATGCTACTTTTGGAAAGAATGTTTGAGTCTGTGCTTGGTTTAATATATTCAATTACATATTAATGAGTTCTAATGAGAAATAAGTTTTGTTTGATGTGAACAAGGGATTTTGAGCTTGGCTTCACACGAACTGTTTAGTATCCACTAGAACTTGCTCTATTGCCTCATAAGAAATTGGTTTTAAGAAGAATGATAGATTCTGAGATCGTTTGACCTAAACTGCTTAGTTTTGTCTAAACTTACTCTACATTTTTTAAAAATTTAAAGTGCCTGGTTGTTTCAAGTTGCTTGATTTCGTTCCGATTTGGTCTGTGTCATCTTAGGAAGTTAGCTTAGGTATAAATGTGTGATTTTGACATTGTTTTCACTTAACCTGCTTAGATTCACTTTAATGTGCTCTAACTTGCACCAAGAGGGGTACTTTTGAGATGGCTGTGCGCTTCTGAGCTTGTGTGCACGTACAAAGTTCGTATAGCACTTATGAAGCTCTTGAGGAGAATGGGACACCTATGTATGTGCGAGTTTTGATGAGCATATTTAGACAGTGCAACTGCATCCTGACTGCCCCCTGGCAGGCAGTCACTGTAAGACACATCCCAATTTCACAGATGCCAAAATACAAAGGGAAAAATGTGTGACATCGAATCTAAGAAGCAGAACAATCAGTATTTGGTAATGAGGAGTAAAAGGATAAAATAAAATAAAAAAAAATTTCTCCTAGTTTGCCAGCTTGGATAGATGCACCTACTCTATTATTGTCAATGTTTTCACCACTATAATAACCATGAGTAATATCCTTGAAATAAAGTTATGAGAATTCCTGGCCATGTCTTAAGGGTAAATTCCTAGAATTGGATAGATTAAAAATTGTGTTTCATTTGCTGCTTCAGTCTCCATTTTTGCAGTGCTATCGAATTTGCTTTCATAAGTTCACATATCATTTGTACTTCTCTTCTTGCAAATTGTCTGTTAATCCTGTGAGTCAACCTTCCTCTCGGATCCCCATCTCACTTCCATTACTTAATAAAGACCGTTTATAGAATAAGAACCTCAATCATTTACCTGACATGTATTGCAATTATTCTTTCCTAATATATACTTTTATCTATTAGTACTGGCGTGTTTGGATTTTAATATTTTTATTACAATACATTTAAAACATATAGCTAAAATTTAAAATAGTAAAATGAACACCCACTACTTTGCTTTTAAAAATCTTAACATTATTCTACATTTAGTTCAGACTTGTTTTAAAGAAATACCATTTTGCAGATAAACTTGAGGTCTCCATATCTCCTCCCCAATCCCAAGCCCTTCGCTATTTTCCCATTTATTTAACCACTATCATGAATTTGGTAATTTCATTCCATATATTTGCTACAAGCTTAGATATCTACAGATTTTCAATATTATTGTTTTACACTTTTTAATTTACATTTTATGTATTTGGCATATACCCCTCTGAACTGTGCCCTCTTCATTTAACATTTCCCCCCAACATTTCTCAATGTTCATACATGTAACTGTAGTTCATTCACTTTAGCTGCAGTACATTTGACTATATTAACATGTCACAAATGATTTATTCATTCTCCCTAGAGTGGATTGAATACTCACATTGTTTCCTCTTTTTTTGCTATTGCAAACAATTTTGCAGTGAATATTTGTAAATATGTCTCCTTTAGCACTATGTGAGAATTTCTTTCCTGGATGGTAGAGTATAAAAATCTTCTGCTTTACTAGATGCAATCAAGTTCACCCCCAGTTGTTATATCAATTCACACTCCCAGGAGCAGTGTAATAGAGTTTGCTTCTCCATATTCTTACCCACACTCGGTATTTAACTTTTGCCAAGCAGATAGGTATGAATTGACATTCATTGTCATTTTAATTTGTATTTCCATGATGACCTGTGAGATTGAGAATCCTTTTATATGTTTATTCATAAATCATAATTTGCTTGTTCTATTGTTTGTCCGTTTTTTTATTGGATCTTTTTTATTGGTAGTAGATGCTCTTTAAATGTTCTGTACATAATTGTTTTACACAGTGTAAATATCTTCTCTCAATGTGTGGCTTGCCTTTTAACTTCTTTTCTTCTATTCTGATTGTAAAGAAGGTTTATATGAACATAATCCAATTTACCAATCTTTTCCTTTATGTTTTGTGCTTTCTTTTAAATGGATCCTCCTTACCAAAAGATTATAAAGATATTCTTTTCTATTTTAGTCTAAAATTCTTAAAACTCTGCTTTTGAAATTTAGGTTTTTAGTCCAGTTAAAATTTATGTGGTTTACAGTTTGCAGTCAGAACTTAGTATTTTCCATATTTCTCCTGCAACAGTTCTTTCTCCATTAATTTATGATGCTATCTTTTTACTATGTTGAGTTTTCATATACTATGTTCCTGAGATTTCTATGCAGTTTAATCCTGTTCAATACTTTGAGTTCATTTCCAAATTGAAGACTATTTTTCAAATAAAATTTTAGAAAATAACCATGAATTACTTCTTCAAAAAATGGACTTTCCATCATCCCCACCATTCTTTTGTTCTGGAAGTCCTAGAATCCCTGCCAGTTGAATGTTGAGGTATCTCAACTTATCTTCCATGTCTCTTAACTGCTCATGTTTTAACATCTCTTTGCCTTTCTATAGTGCATTTTGTGTGAATTTCTCAATTTTATTTTTTAAGTAATTAAACCTCTTTTTGTTGCCATTTTGTAAAATTAGACGATGATTTTTCTTTCTGTGATTGCCAGGAGCCAGTCCATCCTTGCTGCTTGACATAGTCACTGCAGAGAAGAAACATCTGCACAGCATATGTTTCAAGGGACCTGGCGTATATGGCATACTGTTCTTAATATGTTTGCTCCCCTTCTTGGCGCTATGTCTTTTAACCAAGGTCACCTCTCTGAGAAAGGTTGTTTCCCCATGTAGGAATTTTTCCCTGAAGTCAGGGAGGGAATAAAACCCCTTAACTAAGTGCCAGGCGGGTAGTTGATCACTTTAACTAAGAATAAGCTACATAATCTTTACTCCCTAGAATGGAGATAAGAAATGCCCTAACCTTTGGAATAGAAATTGATAGGATTAAAATCAACTGGTATAAATACAGATGTAACAAGACAACAGGAGACAGAACCTACAGACAGAACCTAGTGAGAGAACCTGGCTGAAGAACCTAGAGACAGAACCTACAGACAGAACCTACAGACAGAACCTAGTGAGAGAACCTGGCTGAAGAACCTAGAGAGAGAACCTAGAGACAGAACCTAGCGAGAGGACAGAACCTAGAGACAGGACTTGGCTGGAGATCCTACACAGAACCTAGAGACAGAACCTAGCGGGAGAACCTGGCTGAAGAACCTAGAGACAGGACTTGGCTGGAGATCCTACACAGAACCTAGACACAGAACCTAGAGACAGGACTTGGCTGAAGATCCTAAACAGAACCTAGAGAGAGAACCTAGCAAGAGAGCATGGCAGGGGATCCTGGACAGAACCTAGCTACAGAACTTCGCTGGAGAACCTAGACAGAACATGGCAAAAGAACCTGGATAGAACCTGGCTGGAGAACCTGGCTAAAGAACCTGGCGACTGAACCTGGCTAGAGAACCTGGAGAACCTGGCTGGAGAACCTAGCAAGAGAATATGGACACAGAACCTGGCTGGAGATCCTGACCAGAACTTGGCTAGAGATCCTGGCTAGGCTGCTGATCAACTGATTGCTGCCTCCATGTCATTCCTTCTTCGCCGACTCCGTCCACACCTTGGGAACCCCTGGACATGCTGGGGTTGGACCCCAGCATGTGATTATGTTGTTTTAATTGATTCTTTTTAAAATCTATTTGGTTTTCTTCAGCTCTGTTTGCTTTAATTTGTAATCTCTTGCTTTTTAAATAATGTATGTCTTCATTTTCCTCCTTGAACCGCCTAATATTATAAAAATAATATTTTGTAAATTGATCTTATATTTTATAATTTGAAAGTCTTTGTCAAACTGTTGTGTAAATTTAATTTCTTATGCATGAGTCTATGTTCTGTTCTAAATGTTGATTTCCTTGGTTATCTTCCATGATATATTTTTTCTTGTATTTTGATATTTTTGTTTATGGTCTAATTTTCTATTGAATATTTTTTTTTCATTTTCACTTTTCTTATTCCTCTCTGTCTAGTGGTTTGCAGTTGCCTCCACTGATCCTTCAGGATCCCAATCCAGACTGGGCCTTGTATTGATGTTGGAACCATCACATATTCAATCACAGAGCTAGTTCAGAGCTTGGCTAGCTATATTCACCTTTCTCCCTAAGCCTATAGCTTATTAAGAGCTATGGCTATAGGCAACATTTTTTAAATAATAGTTTCATTGAGATATAATTTGCATACTATGAAATTTGTATTTGTAAAGTTCACAATTCAGTAGTTTTTGTACAGTCACAAAGTTGTGCAAGCATCATCATGGATGCCAGAACATTTTTATCACCCTCAAAAGAAACCCAGTACCCATTAGCAGTGGTCCTTCTTCCCTTCTATTTCCAGCCTCTGGAAGCCACTAATCCTTCTCTCACTCTGGATTTGCCTATTCTGGACATTTTATGTAAATGGAATCATACAATATGTGGCCTTCTATGTCTGGTTTCTTTCACTTAGCATAATGTTTTCTGTGTTCATCCATATTGTAGCATATGTCAGTATTTAGTCCTTTCTATGGCTCAATAATAGTCTGTTATATGAGTATACTATATTTTATTTATCTAGTCATCAATTGATGGAAATTTGGGATATTTTAATTTTTATTTCATTTATTTATTTATTTTGTTAATCCTCACCCAAGGATATTTTTCCATTGATTTTTTTTAAGGGAGAGTGGAAGAGAGAGGGAAAGACAGAGAAACATCCATGTGAGAGAAACACATCAATTGGTTGCCTGCTGCACAAGCCCTAACTAGGGCCTAGGCCAGGGAGGAGCCTGCAACTGAGGTATGTGCCCTTGCCTGGAATCAAACCTGGGACCCTTTGGTCCGCAGCCGATGTTCTATCCACTGAGCCAAACCAGCTAGGGTGGGATATTTTCATTTTTAGACTTATGCATAATTTTGTTGTCTCTGTCATCACTGGCTGCCATAACAAAATACCATAGACCGGGTGGCTTAAACAACAGAAAATTATTTCTGACAGTTCTGAAAACTGGAAATCTGAAATCAGGGTAGTTTCTCATGAGAGCTCTTTTCCTGGTTGCACATGACCACCTTCTTGTTGTGCCCTCACATGAAAGAAAGAGCAAGCTCTCTGGTGTCTTTTCTTATAAGGGCACTAATTCTATCACAAGGGCCTCACCCTCATGATCTCATTTATACCTAGTCACCTCCCAATGGCCTTGTGTCCAATACTATCATATTGGGAATTACAGCTTCAACACATGAATTTGTGGGGGACACTATTTAGTCTAGCATTCTCCCCCTGGCTTCCCAAAATTTATGCTCTTCTCACATGCAAAATATATTACTTTCACTTCAATAGCCCCAAAAGTCTTAACTCATTCCAGCATTAACTTTAAAGTCTGAAGTCCAAGGTCTCATCTAAATATCATCAGATATAGGTAAAATTTGAGGTACTATTCACCCTGAGGAAAAATTCCCCTCCAATTGTGAATCTGAAATCAGACAGATTATATGAAAAACATATGAAGGCAGGATGGCATTCCCATTCCATGAGGGAGAAATATAAAAGAAGGAAGGGGTAATGGGTCCCAAGCTAACCCAAACACTGGCAAGACAAATTCCATTAAAATCTTACAGTTTGAGAATAATTTTTTTTGTGAGTCAATATTCCAACATTTGGACCCATAGGGCAGCAGTCCCACTTTTATGACCCACTGGGTGGCAGTCCCACCCCCTTGGCTCTACTAGGCAGGGATCATGCCCCCAAGACTCTGCCAGGTGAGGGTCCTACTTCCAAGGTTTGGGGTAACCCCATCCCTGAGGTTCTGAGGTGGAAGTTGCCTGGCCTGTTGAAATTGAAGCGATGACCTTACTCTTGAAACCAAGGAGGCAGCCCTGATCATCGCTGAATCACCTTTGGGGGCATTCTTCCCTTTTTTATGAGGAACAGTGCACATTCATAGCAAAATATCTCCATAGTCCAGTCCTGTAAAATCCAGGAAGTCCAACAGCCTTCCTTCATTCTACACTGCTTTCCCTGTCTTCTTTAGTTCAAACTGGCAGTGTCTTTGCTAGTATAATACCACCTCGAGCCAAGACTGGTTTGGCTCAGTGGATAGAGCGTCGGCCTGCGGACTGAAAGGTCCCAGGTTCGATTCCAGTCAAGGGCAGGTACCTGGGTTGCGGGCACATCCCCAGTGGGGAGTGTGCAGGAGGCAGCTGATCAATGTTTCTCTTTCATCGATGTTTCTAACTTTCTATCTCTCTCCCTTCCTCTCTGTAAAAAATCAATAAAATATATTTAAAAAAAAATACCACCTCGATGCCTGGCTTCTGCAGAGATAGCTGATTAAGTTCATGAGTTGCACCCATAATCTCTTTATTGAATGTTTGTTCAGCTAAACCCTTGGTGTTCTTTTCAGAAAAAGTTTTCTCATTTTTTAAAAATTTTCTTTAAAAGTTTTCTCAATTTTTTTACAATATGAATAGACCAGAATTTTCCAAATCTTCAAGTTCTAGGTGTTTTCTTTACTTAACAATTTCTTCTTTAATTCATCTCTCCTCTTTTGCATTTTACTATAAGGAGTCAAGAGGAACACTTTGCTTAGAAATCTCCTCAGCTAAATATCCAATTTCATCATTCACAAATTCTACCTTTCGTAAAACATTGGAACACAATTCAACCAAGTTCTTTGGCACTTTATAACAAGGATCATCTTTCCTCCATTTTCAGTAAGATGTTCTTCATTTCCATCTGAGATCTCATCAGAATCACTCCTACCATTCATATTTCTAGCATGCACCTCAAAACTATTCTCACCTCTCCCCATCATCCAGTTCCAAAACTGCTTCCAAATGTTTAGGTGTTTGTTATAGGAGAACCCTACTTCTTGGCACCAAAGTCTGTCTTAATCAGTTCAGGCTGCCATAACAAAATACTATAGACTAAATTTCTCACAGTCTGGAAGCTGGAAGCCTGAAATCAGGGTGCCAACCCTTAGAAAACTCCCTTCCTAGATTACGCATGGCCACATTCTCTGTCTTTACATGGGAGGGAGGGAGGGAGGGCGGGGAGGAAGGAGGGAGGGAGGGAAAAGATCTCTGGTGTCTCATCTTACGAAGGCACTAATACCATCAAGAGACCCCACTCTCATGACCGCATCTAAACCTAATGATCTCCCAAAGGCCCCACTTCCAGTGGCCATCACACTGGGGATTAGGGTTTCAACATAGAAATTTGGGGGCACACAATTCAGCCCGTATCACCTGCTGTGAGCATCTGTGTACATGTTTTTGTGTGGACATATATTTTCAGTTCTCCTGGTTATATCTCTAGAAATGGAATTTCTTGGTCATATGGCAATTCTAGGTTTAGCTTTTGAGAAACTGCCAAACCGTTTTTTCACAGCAGCTGCACCATCTTACATTCCCACAAGCAATGTATGAGGATTCTATTTCCTCCACATCCTCGTTAACACTTGCTATTATCCATCTTTTTTATTATAACACCTATTCCAGTGGGTGCTAAATGGTATCTCACTGTGGTTTTAATTTGCATGTCTGTAATGACTAATGGTGTTGAACACTTTTCCATGTGCTTATTGGCCACTTGAGTTATCTTCTTTGGAGAAATGGTCTATTCAAATCTTTTGCCCATTTTTGATTAGATTATTTGTCTTTTTATTGTTGAAAGAATTCTTTTTTTTAATTTTTTTAAAAAAATGTATTTTACTGTTTAAAGTATTACAAATGGGAGTACATATGTCTCCTTTTTTTTTTCTCCATTGACCTTCTCCCGGCCTCCCCTACCCCCTCAGCATATGCCCTCACCCCCGCCCCCCTGTGTCTTGTGTCCATTGGTTATGCTTATATGCATGCATACAGGTCCTTTGGTTGATCTCTTACCGCCCCCCCACCGCCAACACTCCCTAGCCTTCCCGCTGTACTTTGACAGTCTGTTCGATGCTGCTCTGCCTCTGTATCTCTTTTTTTGTTCATCAGGTTATAATGTTCCTTATTATCCATAAATGAGTGAGTTCATGTGGTATTTTTCTTTCACTGCCTGGCTTATTTCACTTAACATAATGCTCTCCAGTTCCATCCATGCTGCTGCAAATGGTAAGAATTCGTTCTTTTTTATAGCAGCATAGTATTCCATTGTGTAGATGTACCATAGTTTTCTAATGCACTCATTTGCTGATGGGCATTTAGGCTGTTTCCAGATCTTAGCCATCATAAATTGTGCTGTTATGAACATAGGGGTGCATATATCCTTTCTGATTGGTGTTTCTGTTTTCTTGGGATATATTCCTAGAAGTGGGATCACTGGGTCAAATGGGAGTTCCATTTTTAAATTTTTGAGAAAACGCCATACTGTTTTCCACAGTGGCTGCACCAGTCTGCATTCCCACCAGCAGTGAAGGAGGGTTCCTTTTTCTCTGCATCTTCTTTAGCACTTGTCATTTGTTGATTTGTTGATGATAGCCATTCTAAGAATTCTTTATATAATCTAGATACAAGTCCCTTATAGGATGTATGATCTGAAAGAATTTCCTTTGACAGCATTTTGTAGCATTTCATCTTCAGCCTCCTTTCGTGGGCACGTTCAGTAAGCCTCTCTTCAGCTCTTGTCTTCAAACAGCGGTGATGTTAGCTCAGATACCCACTCTCAGTCTGGTTCTAGATTCAGGATCTAGCAAGCCCAGGGCTTCAACTTGTGTTTCTGCTGTGTCCTATCCACAAAAATATTTATCTTGTACTTGAGCCTCAGTCTACCTTTCCGTTCTCCCTTTTGTGTTTTGTCCATCATTGCTGAGTTTCCAGCAAAGAGCATCATTCAGCTATGAATTCACAGCATCGAATTGCCCTGGAAGACCTCCAACAATATTGCTTACAGTATTTTTCTTTGTGTGTACATTTTTTGTTGTTGTGGCGTTAGAGTTATTGATATCTTTATATGATTTCTCCCCTTGCTTTTACGGTTAGAAAGGTCTCTCCCATCAAAAGAAAGAAACATGGTCTTATGATTTTTTCTTATGATTTGTTTCTTCTTTATGTTTAACTCTCTAGTCCCTCTGGGATCTATCTAATTAGTGTACAAGTAGGGATCCAAGTTGTGTACTAATTATGTCAGACTAATGATTTTAAATACCATTTCAATTATGTATAAAATGTCAATATCAACTTTGCATCTATTTCAGATCCTTTGGTTTCAACTCTATCCCATTATTTGATTTTTGATTTTTTTTTTCATTCCTGGACCTAGAGTGGGAAGCATATCGTTTGTATGTTTCCTGTAAGCCTAGCATAGGGCCTGTTATATTATTGGTGCTCAACAAATATTTGCTGGATGAATTTATAACTGAAGGATGCAATGGTGGAAAAACACAGAGGGAAAGTGTTATAAGATGGTGAGGAATTATTGGAATGGCTGACCATTACATTAAAGAACCAAAACTAGTACCTGCATAGCACCTAGCACATAGTAGGCACTCAATAAAAGAGTTAATATCTGAAAACGAATTTGAAGTCATAAGTTCTTCATTAATTTACTTCCTCCAACTGAGTTTTTTTTTCTCCTTCATTTTAGCTCCAACCTACCTCAAAATTCTTAGGCAGACTCATCCTTCACTTTCAAAACCTGCTCTGCCCCATCTGCCCTCCAGAGCTCCTCACAGAAACCCATAGCTCTATGCCAAGTCAGGCCACCAGGTAAAAACTGTTGGGACAAACTGAGAAAAATGAAAGTTATGATGATAACCTTTGTGTATCGAAGTCTCAGACCTTTCTCCCCAATGTCTGGCCTATCATCTCAGGCCCACTGTAATCTGGCTCACCAAGCATTACAGAATAAAAGGAACATTGACTTCAATTCAGGATCCATGGGCTTTTGCCTCTATCTCTTTTATTAGCTCTGTGACTGTTGGCAAGTTATGTAACTTTTCTGAGTCATAGTTTATTCATCTGTAAAAAAGAGACTAGATCTGCTCAGAGGAACATTATAAGAATTAAATGAGATAACTTAGATAAGAGAGTTCTGTAATGAGCACAGTGCAGTATTTGCATGATAACCACGTCCACATGACCTTCCCTCATTTCCAACATGAAATCTCTGCTGCAGACAGCACAGGATTCTCCTCTCCAGATTCCACCCGTCCTTGAAGGCCCAGCCTCAACCCCACCTCGCTCCGAATACTTCTCTCCACTTTCATGGGCGTGCTCAGTAAGCCTTTCTTTAGCTCCTATCTTCAAACAGCGCAGTAATTTTAGCTCAGATGTCCCACTCGAAACCTGGTTCTGGAAGCAGGGTCCAGAAGATGACAAAGAAGCATCCTTTCCTTCTTTGAACTTCTTTTATTTTATAAAAGCTAAGGCTCAATCATTCCCTGCTTGTCTTATGGGGGTTGCATATTTTCAAGTGAATCTTCAGTTCTGTGTAGGAAAGGGCCATGTCACATTCTCCTTAGTACACCGCATAGTGCCTAGTTCCAATCTAGACCCACAGTAGAAGCTCAATATTTATCACCATCTGAATGGTAAAGAAAGCATAATGGTTGTAATTTTACTAGGCTGGCTGGCTGTGTGTGTGTGTGTGTGTGTGTGTGTGTAGTTGTATGTTGGGTTGTGTTAAATCACTGAAACTACAGGGTAGGTCTTCAATAGTGGTATGTGTTTGATGCTGCAAATAGCCAGCCCTTGAAACGACAGTGGACCTAGGAAAGAGTCAGGGTCAGGATCAGCAGGACACTACAGTGGAGGTAGAAATAGAATCACAGAATGTGACTTATTCCAACCTTATTATTTTATAAGAAAAGAAACCAAAGCCCGAGTGGCTAATTGCTTTTCCAAGGTCAACCCACTGACCAGGCCCCAGGTCCCCTGGTTCCTCATGCAGTGCTCTTTCTTCTGTGGTGTGTTCAGCTCCTTACATGGTACTCCAAGTTGAGATTCATACGTAGAGGAGAGGTGCTAACAAACCAGCATGGGCGATGAGCCATAGAAATAGTCCAAAAGGTTGGGAGATGCACAAGAACAGGTGAAATCCTCATATTCCATCAGCAGCGCTGTCCTTCTGCTAAACTAACTTGCTTGGAAGCTGGAGAGGTCTCCTGTTTGGGCTTTTATCAAAGTCCAAAACAGTAAAGCGTGAGATCTCTGCTCATCCCAATGGCAAAGAAAGCCTTTGAGCAGCAAACGATGCAAAAAACATCCTGTCTCCCTGCATTATTTGTTTTTCCATTTGTTTTGCTCACCCTTTCATTTCTGACTGTGGAGCAGCTGTCTTTCTTCAGACAGAAGATGACAAAGAAGCCTGCGCTTGGGTCAAGAGGAATTCCTACCCTCCCCCCAAAGTGTGTGGGTTGTAAAGTAATTATTCTGCAGGAGCGTGTGTGTGTGTGTGTGTGTGTGTGTGTGTGTGTGTGTGTGTTCAAGCAAATTACACCCTTCACTCCCTCCGTTATACCTGGGCCTGAACAACACCATGCTGACTCACACTAATGATGCTGTCAGAGGCTTTACCTATGATTTTCCCAGCAGCAGGTTTTGGGTGAGCAGAGCAAGGGCTATCTGATCAAACCACAGCCGTCTCCTCTCACAGACACCTGGGAAGAACAAAAAGTCATCATGCTCAGGAGAGGGAGCAGATGTAGCTTGGGCAACAGCATGGCAATGCCGGCTGCAAACGTGCAGGGCTCTCAACTACAGTGGACGTAGGAAAGAGACAAGGAGGCAGAGTCAGGGACAGGGTCAGTAGGACACTCTGGGCAATACATTAGAAGTAGCACAGAATGTTGGCTTTGGAAAGAGCAAATGTTATAAATCATTTATTCCAACTTTATAATAATAAAAGTGTAATATGCTAATTAGACCAGACAGTCAAACGACCTTCCGGACGTTTTCCGAACAACCTTCCAGGCGAAGCCAGGGCTGCGAAGGCCGAGCACCTTGCACGAATTTCGTGCATCGGGCCTCTAGTTATTTTATAAGAAAGAATTCTATGGTATTTACTTGTGTGTGTCCACTTGACTGGGCTAAGGGATGCCCAGATAGCTGGTCAGCATGATTTCTGGGTGTGTCTGTTAGGAAGTTTCTGGAGAAGATTAGCATTTGAGTTGGCAGACTGAGTAAAGCAACTCACCCTGACTAATGCCATGGCATCATCCAATCCATGGAGGGGCTGAATAAACCAAAACAGCAGAGGAAGGGCAGATTTGTTCTCATTGTGTGAGATAGGTCATCCTTCCCCTGCTCTCAGACATCAGTGCTCCTGGTTTTCACGTCTTCAGACTCAGGCTGGATTACACCACTGGCTGTTCTGGTTCTCCAGCTTACAGGTGGCAGGTGGTGGAGCTTCAGCCTCCGTAATCATATAAGCCAGAATAACACAGAAACCAAGGCCTGAAGTGGCTGTCTTTCCAATGTCAACCCACAGAGCCAGGGCCCAGGTCCCTGGACTCCCCATGCAGTGCGTTCAGTCCCTTACGTATTTTCCCAAGTCCAGGTTGCCTTTAAAGAATGAGGACATGTGGATTTTGGAGCTCTTCTCTACTTTGGATGACTATTGTGAGGATCCTGCATTTGAAAGTGTCTTTTCAGGGTCTGTGACAAAGCATGAGAAGAGCTTGGTAGGTGAGAATGGTATTTTGGGACCACAAAGAAGAAGCTGTGGAATCTACATTCCAGAGCATGTTAGTCTGTGTCTGTATGATACCAAGAAGGCAAGTCTGGTGGTGATGAACTCCCTCAGCTTTTGGTCATCTGAGAAAGTCTACCCCTTCTTCATTTCTGAAGGACAGATTTTCTGGGTACAGTAATTCCAGTTGGCAGTTTTACATCTTACTACTTGAACATATCATTCCACTCTTGCCGGAAGCCAGTCCACCCTTGCTGCTTGACACAGTCGCTGCAGGGAAGAAACATCTGCACAGCATATGTTTCAAGGGACCTGGCGTACATGGCATATGTTTGCTCCCCCTCTTAGTGCTATGTGTTTTAACCAGGACCACCTCTCTGAGAAAGGTTGTTTCCCCAGGTGGGGATTTTTCCCTGGAGTTAGGGATTAACAGGACTAAGGAAAGGAATAAATCAGTAAAACCTCTTAACTACGTACCAGGCGGGTAGTTAATCACCTTTACTACAAACAATCACGCTTAAGCTACATAATCTTTACTTAGGATAATCTCCTTCAGTTACTTCCTTGTAGCTTAACAGAACAGTAGAGTAGTGACCTTGGAATGGAGATAACAAACGCCCTAACCTTTGGAATAGAATGGATAGGATTAAAATCAAATGGTATAAATACAGATGTAACAGGAGAATAAAGGGAGAACCTGGCTAGAACCTGGCTAGAGAACCTGGCTAGGCTGCTGATCAACTGAATGCTGTCTCCGTGTCATTCCTTCATTGCCGACTCCATCCACACCTTTGAGAACCCCTGGATCTGCTGGGGCTGGACCCCAACACACTCTTTCCTGGCATCAAGGTTTCCACTGAGAAATTTGTTGACAGACTTATGGGGATTCTCTTGTATGTACCAAGTCACTTTTCTCTTGATGCTTTTAAAATTCTCTTTGTTTTTAACTTTTGATAATATAATTATAACATGTCTTGGTGTAATCTTTGGGTTGATCTTGTCTGTGAACTTTTGAGTTTCATAAATCTAGATTTCCCTACTCCTCTCAAGATTTAGGAAGTTTTCAGCTATTATTTCTTTAGATCAGCTTTCTGCCCCTATCCCCTCTTATCCTCTGGGATCCCTATAATGCCTACATTGATTACTTTATGATATCCCATAAGTCCTGGAAGCTTTCTTCACTTTTTAAATATTTTTTCCTTTTTCTGCTTTGAATGAATGACTTCAAATGACCTTATTTAAATTCACTTTTTTTTCTTCTACCTTCTTTACAGATTCTTTCTTTATGCTGTTGAAGCTCCCTATTGAATTTTTCATTTAAGTCATACTAGTATTCTTCAGATCCAAAATTTCTGTTTTGTTCTTTTTCATAGTTTATGTCTCTGAACAAATCCTCCTTTTGGTTCATGTATTATTTTTCTGATTTTGTTGAGTTGTCTGTGTTTTATTGTATTTTGCTGGGCTTCCTTGAGATAATTATCTTTATTTATTAGGCAATTCAGAGATTTATATTTCTTTGGGGTCAGTTACCAGAGCTTTATTAGTTTTCTTTCGTGGTGTCATGTTTGCCTAATTTTTTTCATGATCGATGTAACCTACATTGATGTTTGTTCATTTGAAGAAGCAAACCCTCTTTGCATACTGGTTTGTGTCAAATAAAGACCTTCTGCTGGGATTGCCTCTATGATCACAAGTGAGTGGGGTTGGAGCTGTGCGAGGTCTATGGGTGGGGGAAGTGAGTGTGGTTCCTACTGGGTCCCCAGCTGGAAGGAACTACTTTCAGGCCCATAATCAAGCACAGCTGGATGCACAGACAGCAGGCCTATTCCCAAGGGTGCAGATGGATGTGGCTTCTGCCAGGTTCCTGAATGTGCTTCCACCAGGTCCCTGAGTGGGCCCCTGAACAGGGAGAACTGCCTCTGAGATTGCAGCACAGCAGGCCTGTAGCCAATCTCAGGGGTGCATCGGGGTCCAGTGGGCTTGATACCAGGGGTAAAGACTGGCACCACTGGGCCCCAGAGTAGTCAGGGCTGACTCTGGACCATGGTTGACTGGACCTGGAGCTGGAATAACAGGACAGATTTAGGATCTTCAGTTGGGACCAAGGTTGGTGAGTTTCTCACCAGGGATATTGATGGGTGTAGCTCCCAGGTCCCTTAATGGCTGGGGCTGAGAGGCTAAGGCCAAGTCCAAAGGAGAATGGGACTGCTTTCAGTCTGCAGCTGAAACCACATTCTGCCAGCTTGCCACTGGGATGTGGACATGCCTTCTCAGAGCAGTTCTCTTTGGTCTTGGGCTGCACTTGGGTGTTTCAACCTTCTATCTGGTTTCCAAAGTTCCCACACTTTTGGCCATGAATGGATGCCATAGTGTTATTTGTAGGGGGAGGATGTGAGCTGGAGACCTCCTATTTTGTTGACATCACTCCCCTCTTTTAGCATAATAGTTTTGAGTCTCGTGCATGTTGTGTCATGTATTAGTATTTTGTACCTTTTTATGGTAAATGAATTACTTTTAATAATTGCACATTAGTTTATTCTGCAGATGTAACATAATTTAATTAGCCACCTTCATTCATGGATATTTAAAAATATTTTTGCTAACATATTTAATGATTCAGTGAACAATCTCTGTGCACATGTACAAATATTTTTGTAGGTTTTTAAGGGTGATTTCATTTAAACATATGTGCTAGTTATTTAATTAATTAGCAACTAATTTAATTAACTTGTCAGCCAAAATGACTCAATTCACCTGGCCATTTCAGCCAAATTGCTGAACCAAGAGCCCCATGTTGACACCAAGAAAGCATCCTGGAAAGGAAAAAGTTACAGCGAGAAAGGAAAGTGAATCCAGTAGTGATTCTAATACACCTTTCTTCCTAGCCACAGGGGAAAGCATGTGTATCTTCCCAACATAATTACCTTCCCGGCGTTTAATGAATACAACTTTAATTCATGTTATACAATTCAAATCTGCTAGAATTCAAGACATGGGGGAAGTTTCCTTGCACTTGCTGATCTGGTACATAAAAGTAAAGCTTTAAATGTCTGAGGATTATTGATTTGGTTGTTTACTTGGAGAAATCCAGTGGGGTGTCCTTTGAAGCAATTACCCGAAGTGTTTCAATATGTTAAGCAACTCTTAAAAGAAGCCCCAGAGAAGGACCCTGGCTGGTGGAACCAGAGCCTTGGCAAGCCTCATGAAGTTCCAGGACTAGATCTGACAGTTACAAGGGTCACCTGGAGAGACTATAAAAAATGCAGATGCCCACTCCAATCCACTAAATCTAAATCTATGGCAAGAGGCCTAACTATCTATATTTTTTAAACCAGTTCTTCAAATAATTTTTAAAAAAATATATTTTATTGATTTTTTTACAGAGAGGATGGGAGAGGGATAGAGAGTTAGAAACATCGATGAGAGGGAAACATCAGCTGCCTCCTGCATACTTCCCACTGGGGGTGTGCCCGCAACCAAGGTACATGCCCTTGACCGGAATCGAACCTGGGACCCTTCAGTCCTCAGGCCAATGCTCTATCCACTGAGCCAAACCGGTTAGGGCTCTTCAAATAATTTTAATCTACACCAAGGCTTGAGGACATTAGACCCAACCATTGAAGAACTCGATAGTTTAACCCCTGCAGCAAAAGAGCCTTCCCAAATGGCCCCTCTGCTCACACTAAGGAATGCCGAAGAATCTGCTGTACAAACCCGGTCTTGTATCATTGCAGACATGCTGTTGAAGCTGTTGCTTTGTTCTTTCTATGAAGCTCCAAATGAAAAACAAAACAAAACAATTTAGACCCACTGGTTCAAGAAATTTTGGTTTATGCCAGAGAAGTAATATAATCTGAGAGACAGGGATCAAGAACAATAAAAATGTGTAATAAATCGTATTTCTTATTTTATTTTTGTGGCCAGGATACTGTCCCCAATTTTATAGCTATCTTTTTGCCTTATTGAACCATATATAACTCTTGGGTTTCTACCTGACATACCCCTCTGTTATATCTTTATTTTCCTATGTCATAATTTAAAATTTTGTTTCCTATTTAACATATTTATATTCTTGTATGCTACCTTCAAGCCTTTGTAGAAGGGGGCATGGTGTGTATGAGACTGGATATGTAAGCTTCTTTATTTATTTGTTTATCTACCTACTAGAGGCCTGATGCACAAAATTCGTGCAAGGGGCTCAGCCCTCACAGCCGTGGCAGCTTGCCTCGGCTCTCACAGCCCCGGCTTCGTCCAGAAGGACGTCTGGAAGGTCGTTCGGCTGTCCTGTCTAATTAGCATATTATACTTTTATTATTATAGATGTAAAAGTTTCAAGTGCTGATTATCTTGTGCAGGCAGTAGCACCATGGTATCTCTCTCTCTTCCTCAATCCTTTTAACATTCTTACCAAAGAAGGTGCTAAGGATGTTACTAATGGAAGGGTGAGGGCATTGACTAAAAGCTGCAAGGAAGATGCTATAATTAAAATGAATGTTTTGGAGAGCTTCACAATGAAACAAATCTAGATGACATTTCCTCCAAGGGTCCCTTTCTCCCTCCCTGTCTTTGCCTCGCCTCTGGGGTTTGATGAGCCTGGTTGGCTCAACAGATCACAGTGTCATTTCCTTCCTCAGCCAGTTTGCTGAGTCCCAGTGTCTGGGCCACAGACAATTCTCTTGACCTTGGCCGGGCGCCTGACATTTCTTGCAGAAGCAGCCGGCCAGAACGTGTGGATGGAACAGGATAAACCCCTCTCTGCTTCTGGGAAAACATCTCCTAGTTTACATGCTGGTGATGGTGGCTTAGCGGTATCATCTTCAAAAGGCAAGGATAAGATGGTTTTAATAGAGGAAGAGATTTGTTCTACCACTCATGCCTTTAATGTGCTCTGGCAGGACTGGCTCCCATAGTGGGCATGTCTGAAGCAGGGGCTCGCATCTCAAGACTTTCCGCAGAGGCCCTAGAGAAGTGAGAGTAGGGTACACACCGAGACTGGCCTTCACACACCGCGCAGATGGCAGGGCGCCCACAGGGCTGAGCTGGCCACAAAACCTCTTGCAAAGGTCCCTCTGGCTGTTCTCTGAATCGAGTCCCTAAAACACAAAACACTCATACAGATAAAGCTCGAAATCATAGACAGCAATTATTTGTTTCCCGACCCACCCAGCAACATTGCTTGTGTTTAGGATTTGGCTGTGCTCATCTTTACTTTCAGAAGTGAATCAACAATTCAACTGTTTATGTCTCGCCAGCAGTAGCAGTCCTTGCTCTCATGCTGATGAGTAAATTTTTTCCTATGGAAGCAGGTGGGTTAAGTGGTTCACAGCACCTACAGCAGCAAGCTATGAACAGAAAGCAAAGGGGGTTATCGCTCTAAAGAGGTATTAGGAATTTATGTGGGTTACTGACAGGTTTACAGAGCATCTTGTGTTGATTTATCTGCACAAGGGCAATATTCTCTCCTTGGGCAACTGAGGCACACGGGGTGCACAGGCTGAGCCTAGAATTATGCACCGGCAGGCAGTGGGTCAGCATCACCTCCATGTGCCGAGACTCATGCCCTGCCATACCCTTTAGTACCAGCTTGCAGCGGGGGATGAGCTGACTGGCCAGAGAAGAGATCAAAGGCTGGGAGAGGTGTAGGTGGGGTGAGGCATGGCAGACCCGAGGGAGGCCACCTACCTCAGGCCCAGCATCCTCCAAAATGCAGTCATCATGTTTTTCCCCACATTCTTTCAGCTCAATTAGTTTTACCAAAGACATTTAAATACTTAATGCTTTAAAATGATCTGTTTTTTTAATTCAGTAATGTGTTTGTTTTTGCCTGTAAATGATTTGACTTCACAGCACATAAAATAAATGGGAAATCTCAGCATCGTTCTCATGTTAGAAGTCGCTATCCAGAAATATCTATTTTGGTGCCGCAATTTTTTTTTCTTTCTCTTTCATTTGGGAAAGATGAAAGCTGCAAAGTCGTTTATTTCCCCTAAATTAGCCATGTGACAACTCAGAGCTATTAATAATCACTCCCCACAGCATCCCTGTTTATGTCTCAGAGGGGTCAAGTGGCGATTGCCACGGAGGGAGGACGGCCAAGATAAATGTGAGCCACGTGGCAGAAATGCAGCCTGACACAGTGGGGAGGGGAGGACAGATGTGACCCAGAGGTCCCCCAGCCGCTGCCAACTTGTAGGTGTAAGAGGGACCATGGCACGGACTGCCCTTCAGCTTGACTGTGAGTCGAGCCCTCAGGATGGATGGCCCCCTCCACGTACTCCTGGCGCTGCTGGGACCCCTAATTCTGCCCTTTACCGTGTCTGTTTCTACCTCTGCTGACCAACTCCTGCTGCCCCGGGGCTGGCTTCCCGGGGCCATGGCCACTTCTGTCTCTCAGGACCTGGAGGGCGCTGCCACTTGGTCCCAGGTCTCAAACAGGAAGCAGGCTTTTGCTTAATTTTACCATCACACAGCAATGTTCATATTCCTTAGGTGGGTGTTGTTTGGGGCCAAATCACACCCTCTAGCTGCTGTAAACCCTTGTATTTTCACCACTTCCCAGAGGCTTTCTTCCTATAGCTGGAGCCGGAGCGATGTGGGAAGCCCTGCTGCCCTCCTGTGGGTGACCACCACTAAGACCAAAAACGACCTTACCTGCAGAGTGAGAGGAACGCACTCTGGTGTCAGGTGGCCTGGGTCACATCCTGGCTTCCTCAGTACCTCACCAGCAGTGGCAGACCTTTCTCTCATTCTGATGAGTAAATTCTTTTCCTAGGGAGGCAAATGGGAGCAGGTGGGTTAAGTGGTTCACAGCACCTACAGCAGCAAGCTAAATCACCTACTCTCTTCTTGCCTCCGTTTCCCCATCTATAAAACGTGAATTATAATATGAGGGTGTCCCCAAAAATGTACACACACACTTTGAATAATTATAAAGGTGGTATTGATTAAAATACTTTTCATTTTCAAAATGAGCTATCACCTGGTAAAATGAGTATGCATTTTTTGGGATACTCTGTATATATACCTTCTAAAGGCTGTGTGGCATTAAGTGAAGGGAATCTATGATCTTAGCAAAAAAAGGTATCACAATGACAATGATGAGCGAGTCCAAGTTTTCTGAAAAAATGGAAACCTCTCCAAAATGTCCAGATTTGAGGAAATCTCAGCAGAAGAAGCAAGAAAAACTCACCTTCAGGGAGAGCACTTCTCTGAGGAGAAACCAGGCCCCCTAACACAGACCAAATAATCTAAGATGCCCTGGGGGCTCCCAGGTCCCCGTGAAGCATGCAGTAGTCCCCAGAATAACCTCTTCAGCTTTCTGAAACGCTCAGGATAAAGACACTAAAAATTGCCTTCTGGGTTAAAATATAAAATGCTTGAAATGTCAGACCGTGCTGATCAGAGAAGTAGCAATTGAAACACCTGCTGTTTCTGTAATGGAAGGTAGTTTGTAAAGGACAGCATCCTTGTCCGCTGACCATAAAACATTCAGCTACAGAGCTGCATTCAGTTTGCAGTGCCAAAGGTTCTGCTCAGGCAGGGAAGGGCTCTCCTTCAAGTTAAAATCATAATGGCCAGGCATCAAGGTTTCTTAATTTCCTTCACAGCTGAGTCTCCGAAGAAGACTACAAAGTCCTTTAAATCCACCCCCTCATTTCCATTTCTTGTAGAGTGATCATTGTCATTCTTTCCAGCTGCCTAACATCTGAAAGCTCTTAATACAGCCCACCTTTAATATAGAAGCTAAAAGTGCAAGATACTAATTTTTCCAGCTCCCCTTGCAGCTAGGCATGGATGTATGGCCAGGCTCAGTTGAACATGTGCCCCTCCCTGCCTGGACTCCAAGTCAGAGGTTAGGAATGTGAAGAAGTCCTAATTTCGATCCAGATTCCTGAGTCATCCTATCTAATAATAGACAAACATGGTAATTGACCATACCTTCGCTACACCTCCCATGGGCTAATCAGTGAGATATGCAAATTAACTGCCAACAAAGATGGTGGTTAATTTGCATATGTAGGCACGAAGTGGCCGAGTGAAGACTGAAGGCGACTTTGGCCGGGGCAGCGAAGGCTTGAAGGCGGCTCCAGCCGGAGCAAAGGCCTGGGTCCCGGGTGCTGGAGAAAAACCAGTGCTGGCAGCCAAGGGAAGGGAAGGCCTATTGCACGAATCTTTTCGTGCAATAGGCCTCTAGTAGAAGATAATTCTCATGTGTCCCAGTGGAGGGTTAGGAAAAGCATTACAAAGTGGCAGCCATTGTACAGCACGACCTTGAGCATCATTCCAATTTTAAGGATCTCAGATGTAGTTCTCAGGCCTTTCCAGAACTTCTGTGAGTTCTCATTATGGAGCTGAAGCTCCTCCTCTTGTTGGCATATACTTCCTTCTCTTCACCTGGCTACCTCCTGCTCATTCCTTTAGATTGGCCTCAAACACCACCTCCAACAAGAAGCCTTCCTTGACATACCTCTCCTTCCATCAGACTATTTACACTCCTTGACATGAGGGAATAAGTCTAATTTATTATTTTATCACAAGTGCCAGACTGTAGATATTCAATCAATACATCTGTATTATTTTCCTACTAGTAGCCCAGGGCACAAAATTCATGCACATTAAAAGGGGATTAATTAGAGGAAATATTTTAATATTGCTATTTGCCCTTTCTCTATAATAGAAGTGTCATGGATGAAAGAAAATTAGTAAAATGTATATGAAAATCTTCCTCCTGTCAGAGTCTGGGGCACGCCATGAGACCCAGAGTCAAGTCCCCGCCCACCAGCACGTGCCTCAAAATCGTGAGAGACCCAGACCTGGCCGGTCCCAACCCCATTGGGCGAGATCCAGACCCGGCCAGCCCCACTCCCATCGAGCCCTGCTGGGCAGGAGGTGCAACCTCAGGTCCCCTGGCCTGGCGGCAGGCAGTGGGGGTGCATCCTCAGGTCCCCTGGCCCGGGGTGAAGGGCATGGCCTAAGGTCCCCCGGCCCGGCACCGGGGTAGGGGGGGTGCAGCCGGAGGTCCCCCATCAGGCCCCGCCAGGCAGGGGGAACGGCCTGAGGTCCCCCACCCTGGCCTGGCGCCACACAGCCTCAGGTCCCTGCTGATCGCTTGTTACGGCTCGTTATGGGAACCCTGCCTCCGCTGTGGGTGCAGCCAACTTGTGTTACAGGAACCCTGCCTCCTCTGTGGGCGCAGCCATCTTGTGACAATGTGATGGCATGAGGGTTAATTTGCATATTACCTCTTTATTATATAGGATGGCTGCTATAACAAATTACCACAAACTCGGTAACTTAAAACAATACAGATTTCTTTTCTTACCAGTTCTTACCAGAAATCCGAAGTTAGTTTCACTGGCCAAAATCAAGACGATGGCAGGGCCATGTTCTCTACGAAGTCTCTAAGGGAGAATTCGTACCTTGCCTCTTCCTACTTCTGGTGGCTGTCAGCATGCCTTGAATTGTGGCCAGATCACTCTAATCTCTATGTCTGTGCTCACATGCCTTCTCTTCTGTCTGTAATCTCCCTCTGCCTTCCTCTTATAAGGACACTTGTAATTGCATTTAAGACCCACCCAGATCATCCAGGATAATCTCCCCATTGCAAGATCCTTAATTCCATCTGCAAAGTTTTTGCCATGTAAGATGTAAGATGTCATCCACAGGTTCTAGGGATTAGGACATGACCTCTTGGGTGCCATTGTTCACAGACCATGTACTGTGTAAATTTCCATGAAATAAAGCACTAGCCCACCCCATTTTCTATGACCCTGTCCTTAGCGTTGCTCCCATAGGGCTGTCTTCTGTGTGAAGTATTTTGGTCCTTCACAAATGATACCTCCTTGGACTGAATTCACCTTGAGCAACCTGTCTTGTGTGCAAATCCACCTGGTGGCCAGAAGTCTTCATGAAGTTTACATAAGTTAGTGTGATGGCCCTCTTCCCGATCCACTGCTGAATATATGATCATGAACGAAACTGTGAGATGAGTAGAATAGCTCTGCACTGATCCCAGGAGACCTGGCATCCAGCCTTTTCCTCGTGTGGGACCTTGGGTGAGATTCCCACTTCTCTGAGCCTCAGTTTCCTCATTCATACAAGGACAGATTAAAACTGTTCCCAGTTCAGCCATGGTCTCTGCCAGAATCTGCGTATCTTCTCCCTCTTACCACAAAAGAGCACATACTGTGTGATTCCATTTACATGACTCAGTAGCAGGCAACACTAGATTGTATTGTTTAGGATGGTTACATAGGTGGTAAAACTATAAAGAAATCTAGGAAATAATAATTAAAAAGTTAGGCTAATGGTTATATCTGGTGAGGGTGGGAGGACAGAGAGGGTTTAAAGGACTAGCAATTTTCTACTTTTAAAAAAAACCTTCACCTGAGGATTAATTTATTGATTGTAGAGAAAGAATAAGGGAGAAAGAGAGAAACGTCCATTGCCTGCCTCCAGTATGCAAACCTAGATGCAACCTGCAACCTAGGTATGTGCCCTGACTGGGAATTGAACCTGCAACCTTTTTGGTGTATGGGATGACACTCCAACAAAGTGAGCCACCCACCAGGGCCCAATTCTCTACTTATGGCCTGAGTAGTATATATACAGACATTTGCTTCATAATTATTTGCTTAAACTGTATATATATGCTTTATTCATTTACTTCCATTTAACTTGTACTTTTGGAAAATTTCTGACATTTCTCAAAGTAGAAACAATAGTGTAATTAAACCTCAGCTTCAACGATTATCCACTTTTTTTCTAATTTTGTTTCACATATTTAAGCCTCCAAATTTGGGGCAACATAGGATAGTTTAAAGCTAATTTCAGGAGTTGCATCATTTTACCTGCAAATGCTTCATTGTGTACAGATTCATTTAATGCATATTTACATATATGTATAAATAACATATGTACAGATATGTAATATATTAGTATCTATCCTAAATAATAAAAGGCTAATGTGCAGATAGACCAAACAGTGGAACAACCAGAACAAACAACCAACCAAACAACTGGTCGCTATGACATGCACTGACCACCAGGGGTCGTGCGCAGAACATGGCAGGCATTGTCCACGTTGGTGGACATGGTGGAGCAGGTGAGTGGAGGCACCAGACCAAGGCAGGGCGCCAGTTGCTGTCATTGGGGCAAGCCTCTAGTGGTTACTGAAAATTCTTTGCTCCCGCGTGCCACAGTCCTGCCTGGTGCTCACACCTGCTGCTGGCGCCAGCCCTGCTCTCACCCACTGCTGGTGCTGGAGCCACCGCTCGGTTTTGATCACTTGGTGCCATCAGCGGGTGTGAGCCATAGCTGCCAGCCTGGATCGCCCCTGAGGGCTTCTCCACCTCCCCCTGCTCCTGAGGAGTGATCAGGGCAGCAGCCGCTGCTCGCACCTGCTGTCGGCGCCAGCCCCACTTGCACCGCTGCTGGCACTGGCCCCAATCGGTCTGAGCTATCAGCAGGTGCGAGCGGGGCCATTGCTGTCAGCGCGGGAGTGGCGGTGGCGGGAGTGGGGCTGCCAGCATACAGGGAACTGGGGACTGCGGCGGGAGGACCTGGGTGGGGATGCAGAGGATGGGCTGAGACCTGCCCCTGTACCTGCCATAGCCTTGTGCAGGGAAAGGGGTGTGTGTGTGTGTGTGTGTGTGTGTGTGTGTGTGTGTGAAGCCATGTGTCTGCTTTGGGTTGGATGGGCAACTACTCCAGTGGCTTAGCTCGGAGGTCATGGGCTTGAAGCAGGGTCCAGTGATGGAGCTGAGCGCTTAAATGAGATTAGTTAATTCTGGGAACCCAGAACTATAATGCTTGGGACCACCAGGGGTCTTGTAGGGCTGGATAAATCGAGCCCGAGGCCTATGAGGTCCATGTTCAACCTTTCATTTCTGTCTGCCTAGTACCTCACACACTGAGTTGCCCAGAGTTAGACCTCAAGCATTGTTAAGTGAATAAATAACTGGGGAAGAGAATGGCTCTAAAGAACCTCACAGTTTGGAGGAGGCTTAGATATTTTTTCATGACTTTACGCAAACTGCCTTGGAGGAAGTTGTGAGCTACTTTGTGGAATAGCAGCAACCCCACTGCTACTGAGAAGGAGACATTTGGTTCTCAACAGAAGTGGGTGGAGACACTGAAGCACACCATCTGCGCCCTTAATGTGGGCCTCAATCTGTCCTGTTGCTGGAGAAACCTAGATCAGGCCTATAGCTGGTTCAAACTGTAAGAACCCATCCTGGCCAGTGTTTCTAAGTGGTTAGAGCATCAGCCTGTGCACAGAAGTGTCTCAGGTTTGATTCCCGGTCAAGGGCATGAGTTGCAGGTACCTGAGTTGCAGGTTTGATTCCCTGGCCCTGGTTGGGACGTGTGCAGGAGGCAACCAATTGATGTGTCTTTCTCACATTGATGTTTCTCTCTCTTCTCCCCCACCCCCTCCACTCTATCTAGAAGCAGTGGAAAAATATACTCAGGTGAGGATTAAAACACACACACACATACACAAACAAAGAATCCAAGCCCTGCTGAATAGGGGTAGGAATGGGCGTATGCAGAGCAGTTCTCAGACTCCAGCCTGGGGGTCTAAGTGCTGCTGTTGCCAGGCCCTCTCTACAGGTCTCTGAGCTTCTGGGCGCCATACAAAGAGGCTGATGAGCCCGGCCAGCGAGCTCAGGGGTTGAGCGTCAACCTATGAACCAGGAGGTTACAGTTTGATTCCCAGTCAGGGCACATGCCCAGGTTGTGGGCTTGATCCCCAGTGTGGGGCATGCAGGAGGCAGCCGATCAATGATTCTCTCTCATCATTGATGTTTCTATCTCTCTCTCCCCTTTCTCTCTGAAATCAATTAAAAATATTTTTAAAAACAACAACAAGGAGGCTGGTAAAAGAGGCTAACATTGGATATCACAACCTTCCTTTTGTCAAGGCCTGCCCATTCTCCAAGTCTACTCAAACCCTCCTCTCCCAGAAGCTCCTAGTGCACAGCAAGCCCTTCGTCCTCTCCCAGCCCTGCCTTAGTGCCTCTGCCCTGGCTGTTCCCTCTGCTGGGAGTGCTTTCCACCCAGATGTCCACCTGGCTTGCTCCCTTGTGTCCTTTCTGTTCCTGCTTAGATATCTCTCTATTAGAGAACTCTTCCACGACCATCTCCAGATAGCAACCCCACCTCTAACCTAGCCTTTCTGTGCACTTGCTTATTGTTCTTTCTAATCCTACTGTCTGTCCCCCACCACACAGAGCCCATAGAATGTAAGGCAGGATTTCTTCCTGTTTTCTTCATAGTTGTGTTTGCAGGGCTTGGAGAAGGGGCTCACTTCCTATTTGCTGAATGAATGAATGATTCACATTTCTTGTCCAGTCTGTGGGCGGTGGCTGAAAGGGGCCACATGTTAACCTGACAAGCTCAGGGGAGGCCTGCATGGTGGTCTTGCAAACTCAGAGACCTAAGGTAACCACAAAAGATGGTCTGAAATCAAACTTTAACTAAAAGCAGCTATGGTGGATAATTATGTCCTAGGCCGGTATCTTCTATAACAAGGTCAACTTTTATCTTAACTGAGCCTGACTTTTTGCATCTATAATAACATATCCTTGAAATGTCTGGGTACCTTATAACTTCCCTTTTTCCAGACCCCTTGGGGCACAACCTAATGTGCCTGGACGCCAGGACAGGTACCACAAATTCCTTCATTGTTATCATGTTAATTGTTGACACATCTAAGTATGTGTCTATCATTTTACTTTTTATCCAATCCCAGAGGTTTCCCCGGCCTCTCTAATCTATCACCAATGGGTTTCATGTAACCCACCTACATCCCCTCCTTTGATTGCAATGTATAAAAATAGATGAGAAACCACCATTCTCCGGAGCACTATCCCAATCCGTTGAGATACTGCTTCCCAGCAATTGTCAACAGTTTGGCTCAAATAAACTCACAAAAATTCTTTACAGGTTTGAATGTTTTTATGTTAACAGGGTGTCACTTAACACTTTGTTGTTGTTCACATCTCTTCCTGTTTTATCCTGTCACTGGACCTCCTTTGACTTCAGTCTTTCACCTGTGAAATGGGGAGGTCAGGGATGGTGCACACAGCCTCCAACCTGCCTGCTGGCTGTGTTCTGTAAACCATGCTCAGATATGCCCAGTTCTCTCTGCTACGACCTCAGCCTGCCCTTGACTTTCAAGGCTGATGCAATGTGATGGCAAGGTTTTTAGGGCATTTATTCTCGAAACACATTTGATCTGTGATCATCTTAACACAGGAAGAGTTTTCAAAACAGGGTAAACTTAAGTATGTTTAACTTACAGCTTTATACGATTTCCTTTTTAATCAAAAATTTCTAGAGGCAAAGAGGCTAAAATCTAAAAACAACTGAACAAAAAACCCTTTCCACAGAGAGGGCTCAGTCCCATGGGGACCGTCAGGTGCTTCTTCAGAGGTGTGAGGGCATAGAAAGCAGAGCTGTGGGATGCCGTGCCCAGCAGGGACTTCCATGCTGGCCTGGCTCTGAACACCCGCAAGGGAGGCCTAGACACAAGGAGCAGGGGTGCTGTCAGACATAGTAACGAGTCCTAAGGTGCTAATTAATGGGAACACAATGGCTGAGCCCAGCTCAGTCTACTCTGAATCCAGCACACCCCTCCTCCAGCTTGTCTCTCTCCTTGTCTCTTCTTGCTTAAAACAGGGCTTACCATCAGCCTCGTCTGGTCCCAGGGGAATCATTACTTCACCAGGAGCGAGAGGCAGGGGTGGGACAGACAGATTTCTGTGGCTGATCAAAATTTGGAGAAGCCACCACATAATTCTTCTACTGGAGGTGTTACAACCCCACAGCCCTGGGTACGCTCCCTCCAGAAGCCTTGAGAGGGAGTGCTATAACACCCCTTCCCTGGGGTCCTCACCCCTCCAGCCACTCCCACCCGCTCCTTCGCCCCTGGCTTCACATCCCAGGCTGCTGGCTTTCCATGCACCGAGTCTCCCCACTTCTCATGGCTGGTTAAGTGTCTGCCTTAGCCTGTTTCCTCTTGCACCATCTCTAGCCCTGCAATATTCATCACACCCTGTCCTGGTGCCCTTCATTTCCTCTGTCCACTGGGATGGTGGGCTTTTCAAGGGTAAGCTCTGAGTTGTCCATGTGTCCCCAGCAATGGCAAAAGGGACATTGTGAGTGACCAGTGGAAGCAAAGAAGGAAGGAATGAAGTGGCCCCGGGCTGCCCCTGGTTGTGGGACCATGTGGGTGCATCGAGGAAGGAACAACAGAGCCAAGAACCCGCAGGTGGGTGGCCTGCAGGTTCTGCTGAGGACATCCAGGATGGCGGTCACAGTTACATGTCAGACGTGGGTGGCAGAAATGACATTTTGTCCCCCAGAGAGGCTGTTAAAATGTAAAGAAGGAGAAATGGCATCCAAGGAGCAGGTCACCTCCATATATAACACACTCACTACAGGCGCTGGCTAACGGGGGCCTCTGACTCAGGGCTTCCCCTGGACAAGCAGCCTTCCTGAGGGATCGCCAGCTGGACACTGAGTCCGGCCTGGCAGCCACAGAGGCAGCACCTGGCTTCCACTCAGCCCTCCCAGGAGGAGCCGTGTGCTGTTGAGCAGGTTGCATTCTCTGGGCCTCAGTTTCCCCACTTGTGGGTCCCAGGCAGCTTAAATATTCTGGAGGCTGTAATTCCACTTCAGGCCAGAGCAGAGTCGTGGGCTGTGCTAGCCGTGGGCAGCTCAGGGGCAGCGGGGCTGGCCTGGGCATCCTGCCTCTGCAGCCGGCACCCTTAGGGAAGGCCTGAGGCAAGCCCAGTGAGCTGCCGGTGACCCAGTCTTTCTTACTGGCGACCAGTTGACCATGGGGCCTGGCTCAGATTCCAGCAGCACATTCCGTTCCCCACCAGTGCCTCCTCTCCCCCCTGCCTCAGCCCACCTCTCAGATGAAAATCTGGCCCTGACCGGTTGCTCAGTAGTTAGAGCATCAGCCTGCAGATCAAAGGATCGTGGATTTTGTTCCCAGTCAAGGGCATGTACCTCGTACCTCAGTTGCAGGTTCCCCAGCCCATGTGAAAGGCAGCCAAATGATGTGTCTCTCTCACATCTATTGTTTCTCTCTCTCTCTCTCTCTCTCTCTCTCGTCCCTTCCCTCCTCCCTCCTTTCTCCTCTTTCTAGAAATCAATGGGGAAAATATCCTTGGGTGAGGATTTAAAAAGTTTTTTTTTTTTTTTTAAAGAAAATGTGGCAACAGCTTCCTGCCAGACTAGGGACCATAATTCAGGATTTGTGAAAGATGGATTCTGTAAAAGCTCTCCTGAAACACCCAAGATGACTCCTCACTGTACTCCAGTCCAGGGACCTCTGGAGTCCCCAAGAACCTGTCAGGGCATCTGCAAGGTTAAAACTACTTTACAATAACACAGTAGTCCTCCCTTACCCATGATTTCCCTTTCCATGGTTTTCCTTACCTGTGGTAAACTGTGGTCTGAAATAGTAAACAGAACATTCCAGAAATAAACAATTTGTAAGTTTTAAATTGCAGGCCCTCCTGAGTATGGTGCCGAAACCTCCCACCATCCAGGATGTAAATTGTCCCTTTGTTCAGTGTCCCCATGCTCTCTGTACACGCAGCCTGCCCGTTGGTCCCTTAGTAGCCTCTCCATTCTCATACCGACTGTCCTGGTACCACAGTGCTTCTGGTCATGTAGCACTTATTTTACTTAATAATGTCCCCGAAGTGTAAGTGGAGTGATGCTGGCAATTCAGAGATGCCAAAGAGGAGCTGTGAATGCTCCCTTTAAGTGAGAAGGTGAAAGTTCTCAACTTCATAAGGAAAAGAAAAAAAAATCCCATGCTGAGGTGGCTAAGATCTACAGTAAGAACGAATCTTTTATCCGTGAAATTGTGAAGAAGGGAAAAGAAATTCATGCTACTTTTGCCGTTGCGCCTCAAACTGCAAAAGTTAAGGCCACCGTGCGTGCGTGACAAGTGCTTAGTTAAGATGGAAAAGGCATTAAGTTTGTGGGTGGAAGACATGAACAGAAAATGCGTTCTGGTTGACAGCACTGTGTTGGGCCAGAAAGCACTGAGCCTGTACAAAGACTTGAGCGAGGGATCCTCTGAGAGGAGGGACACCGAGCCATTTACTGCAAGTAAGGGCTGGTTGCACAGGTTCAGGAATAGGTTTGGACTGAGAAATGTAGGAACTCCTGCAGAGGCTGCACCTGCTGTTGAAGAAGCTGCTGCCACATTTCCCGCAGAGGTGAAGTGGGTTAGGAGGAAGGGATGTATATACAGGAAAAACCTGGTCTCTGCAGGGTTTGGTACTATCTGCAGTTTCAGGCATCCACTGAGGGTCTAGGAACATATCCCCTGCAGATAAGGGGGACTACTTTACAGTAAGTCCTCACTAAGGCGTGGATTGGTTCTTCGAATTGCACCCAACGACATATAATGAAGCCAATTATACCAGAGGCTAATTGGTATAAGCAGTCTTGGGCAAGTCATTGAACTACTCTGACCTTCAGTTTCTTCATCTGCTAAAGAGACGTGTCTTGATGAGGTGTTTAGCACCAGGCCTGGTACTTGGCATGTGCTCAGTAAATACTGGTCTGTCCCTGCTCTCCAGGACGAGGGCTCATTACCTGGCATCAGCAGAGGGAGTAACTGCTGAAGGAGACGTTTTCCAACCTTGCCTGACATTGAATTCATCTGCCTTTGTATTTCTAACACCTTCTTGGGCACTGTGGATGCTGCTAGTCCAGGGTCACATTTTGAAACCACTGACATGAGCCTTTAAGAGTTCAAATCTTGCCGATGATTGAGAAGTGTTTTACTTCCTTGGTATTTAATGAAATCCAGGGCCTGGGACAGTCTTGGAAGGGAAGGGGCTCCTGGGAGTGAGATCTTCCAAAAAGAGATGGGGAGTGGGGAGGTACCTGGCCATCCTCATTAACTCTCCCTTTGGGTTCCCATAAGCAAATGCTTCCCTTGGAAAGCTCATTGGGCCAGTGGAGAGAGGAAAGGGAGGGGCCATGTCAGTAGGGTGTGATCAATATTCCTCAGCCCTCCACAGCCCTGGCTGTTGCACGCGGTCTGCTTTCTACCCTCTTGACTTCCCTCATTTTTTTTTCCCCTCTTTTTCATCCTATTTCTCCCCCTTTTAACCCAAGAGTTGGTGGCACCCACAGTCCTTCCCACTGGTCCTAAGGAACCACAGTAATGAGCAGGCATTTGAGGAGGGGTGGACTGTAATGAAAATCACTTCTCTCTGGGGCCTGAAGACCAGGTTCCAGTCTTGCCAAGCACTGAGGAGCCAGTTAGCATGCCTGACTAGCAAGTCAATGCGCTTCTCTGCTCTTTCAATATGGGGGTGAGACGCACACCTTTGGCAGGAGAAAGCCCCAGGAACCAGTTAGAGGCTGACACTGTTTTCCAAGCTGGTTGGTGACTGGGCCCCAGGGCTGCTGGTCTGGGAGGGCTGGCTCTCCATGCTTGTTCCTCCCTGTTTCACAGCCCCGCAGCCGCATGAGGTTCCTTCCCCAGGCCCAGCTCCGAGGCCTCGAACCTGCGCTGGGAGCTGGGAGAGGCCTTGCTGGAGAGACATTGGACCTTGTCCCTGGAACACCCGGCTTTGATTTAGTTCCCTTCCTGGCTGGTGTCCTGCTGACCTGATCCTATAACTGAGTGATTACATTATTAGCATATGATGAGCCACATACTGGACATGATTCCAATAAATCGCAGCTCAGCAGAGGGAAGGGAGAGTATAATTGGGCAACCAAGGAGTCTGGGCTGCCTGTCACTACTTGAGCCAATTCAGCATATATGAGCTGTTTATTCCAATAGTGCCAGCATTATGGGAGAAAAGCAGGTCATCCACAAATATCTGCTCTGCAACCCCCCATAAGCCAGCTGCTTATGTTGGGTAGGACAAAGATTCCATGGGGAGGTAGGAATGACAGGCATGAGGAAGTAGCCAATGGGGGCTGGGGCAGGACTCCATTGTTTGGGCAACAAGGTTGTTAATCTTTCCATGATAATAGGCAGTTCTTGAGTGAGAATGGATGGCATTCCAAGGTTGACTTCCTGGTCCAAGGTTGACTCCCAGGTCCCAGGGGCTTACAACTCCCAGCCAGGTTAGAATGTGCTTTCTTTAATCATAACAAGGCAATCACGTGAACAGAGCATGATTAATATTTCTTATAACTATAGCTAGTCCCCAATATTCTATTTTTTCCCTAACAAGAGGAGGCAAGAGGGAGAGCTGGAAGGGCAGGAGCATGGACCTAGTGCTAAAGGAGGTCTGGACACCCTCAGATCTCCCTCTGCCCAGTGTGTGAAGAATCCGAGACCAGGCGCAGGGAGTGACTCAGCTTGGGAGCGCACTCCATTCAGCACAGACCAGAGAGCCCACAGTGAACAGGCTTCCGCAGGGATTACAGCACCAGGAAAGTAGAAAGATGTTTTCCACAGGTGGAGATCCACTCAGAGGACAGAGAGCCACATCTCTGCTCTGAGGGCCTAGGACCCGCATGCTGAGCAGCCCCCAGAGCAGGGCTCCTGTCCAAGACTTAGTGGAACCCACGCTTGCTCACACCTTGGCAACTGTGGAACTAGGGTCCAGCCCACAGGAAAGCCCCCACCCGCACTGTGCAGCATGGGGTCTGCAGTGCTTGGTGCTCCAGTCACTCTGATCGTGGGTGACCCACACTGCAGGCTTGCCTTGATTCGGAACCTTTGCTCACTGGGGCTCCTTCTGCTCATTGGGTCCTCTCCTGCTGTCCTCTGGACTCACCTCCAGGGCTGCCTTTTGCAGACCTCTCCTGTTGGAACCCTGCTGAGTTGGAATCATGTGCCTGGATGAGGTGCAGGTTACCCCTCTTGCCTCCTGCTCTGAACTTCCTTCAGACAGCAGCTCAATACCTGTCTCCTAGTGCTCAGAACAAGGCCTGCCACCAGCAAGAAGCTCAAGCTGTTGGAGCAATCAAACAGGGGGGACATAGAGGCAGTGTGAAGCTGAACATTCTTGGTCTTGGTAAGTGGAGAACCCAGGCTTTGCTGAGGAGTTCAACGAAGTACCACTTGATTTCCCTGCTCCCTGGGATCTGGGGGTGAGAGAGTCTACACCTGGAGACCAGGAGGCTCCCGCTGTGAGGAGAAGGGATGATGAGGCTGGCTGCCTGGCAGGGCCAGCAGATCGGTGGAAGGCCATACACGGAAACTCAGATAAGACAGAAGCAGACCGTCTGAGCAGAGGTTAGGGCACGGTGCTTATGAAAGTGAGCTTTCCCCTGCTTTTGTCCTCAGTTCCAAACACCCAAGCGTGCTTCCTTCCAGTCAGAGGCTCTGCTGCACCCATCTCCCCATCTGCACCAGGGCTGTGCCAAGCCTCCTTCCTGCTTTTTCCACTCTTGGAGTCCTGAGTGGTGGTAGAGAGCCCTGAAGCTGCTCTGACTCTTCCCCTACTTGGCTTCTCACTGCTGCTCTTGTTGGCTCCCTGCTGACTTTCTCAGGGTCTCTGTCCAAATGTTTCCACTTCCTGGAGGCCCCAAACACACACCAGTCCCAACTGCGCTCAGCTGATGACCTCATGGACTTCAGGGAGATTGCAACCACACAGAGTGAACTCCTTTCAATCCCATCCCTTCGGTGTCAGTTTCTCTGTCTCCTCACCCAACCCACCCTCCTGTGCTCACACCCTGGCAGGCGCTCTCCACTCGGCTCCTATCCTATCTTCTCCCATCAGTCCCTCTCGCTTCTCCAATTGTTCCCGGGTCTATAGGAAGATGGTTTCATCCACCCTTAAAATATGATTTCTCAACCCAGCTGGTCCTCAGGCTATGGCCCATATTTCTCTTTCCTGTCACCACCGTGCTTTGTGAAAGAGTTAGTCCCAATGTCTCCACTCCCTCTGCTCACTCCCAAGCCCTCATAATCATGGCTTCGACCCAGAACTCCACTGAAAGTATGTACTCGGAAAGATAGTCACATATATCGTGTGTTAGAAAATGCAGCTGATAAAACGGTATGCATGCTACAATTCCATTTTTTTTAAAGTGATATATATATATATATATATATATATATATATATATGGCAAAGTGACTGTCCAACCGGTAGCTATGATGCGTACTGACCACCAGGGGGCAGATTCTCAACGCAGGAGCTTCCCAGCTGTGGTGACTTGGCAGCGGTGGTTCTCTGGTGACATATTCTGGAACCAGAGAGGAGGGAGCCTGATTCTGGGGTGCGTCACCTGAGAACTGCCCTCCTGCAATCTGGGACCCCTCGAGGGATGTCAGAGAGCCGGTTTCAGCTCGATCCCCGCAGGCCAGGCCGAGGGACCCCACCTGCTGGAGGGACCCTGCTCACTCCGCAGATGCCCTTCAAGCCGTGGCGCCACCTCAGGTGCTGCCAGCCAGGGAAGGACTGCGGGAGGTTGGCTCCAGGGTGTGTCAGGCCTGTCTTGCCTAGTCCCACCCTGCCAGCCACTTTTTAATATCCTTTAAATGTGCCCAAATCCGTGCACTGGGGCACTAATATTTACATCTTTTTCATAGAGAAATGTGGGGTAAAAAATAATAGTAAGTATATCCCTGGATAGTGTAGTTGTGGGTGATTTTTTTTTTTTT
Organism: Myotis yumanensis; assembly: GCF_028538775.1. Classification (NCBI taxonomy): domain Eukaryota; kingdom Metazoa; phylum Chordata; class Mammalia; order Chiroptera; family Vespertilionidae; genus Myotis; species Myotis yumanensis. The sequence continues at coordinate 85,604,356 of NW_027223755.1, read as the reverse complement.
TTTCAGATTTTTCACAATGAACATGAATCAGAACTGTCACCATTATATATCGGACATGGTGGCTAGAGTGGAGGCTGTAATTCCACTTTATGGAAAAAAATATAAGCTTTCGGGGTGGGGGAGAGAGCAACAAACTGCTTTCCAAATGTTTAATAATAACTAATGCCTTAATCACTCCTGATATCTAAACTAACCTCAGATGGATCAAAGATTTAGAAGTAGAAGTAGAAAAGAATTAAAAGAGAATAAGGGGAGAGTTTAAAATATAATCTTAGAGTAGGCAAGACTTTTCTGAGCCACTCAAAAAACATGATGGCAGCAAATATAATGAACGCAAAATACAGGGGACAAAGTGGGGGCAATAATTCATATGTGAGAAATGGTTAGTTTCCTTAAACTATAAACATTACTTTTATTTTTTTTTATTTTTTATTTTTTATATTTTATTGATTTTTTACAGAGAGGAAGGGAGAGGGATAGAGAGTTAGAAACATCGATGAGAGAGAAACATCGATCAGCTGCCTACTGCACATCCCCCACTGGGGATGTGCCGGAAACCCAGGTACATGCCCTTGACCGGAATCGAACCTGGGACCTTTCAGTCCGCAGGCCGACGCTTTATCCACTGAGCCAAACCGGTTTCGGCAACGTTACTTTTAAACCAATAAGAAAAATATCAACTAATCAACAGAAAAGTGTGTGGGCATAGACCTGGAAAAATACTTCACAGATAAAGACACACAATTAACTTAGAAATACATGAAACTGAATGCAAAGCTCCTGCTTTGTTTTGTTGTTGTTTCTTGGTTAGTTATTTTTGCCCTCTCTGGTTTTAATTGGGGGTTTTTATGATCCCATTTTCTCTTCTCTACTAACTTACTTCTTTTTAGCTTCTCTAGTGGCTTCTCTAGGGTTTACATATACATTTTAAGATCATCGGAGTCCATCTTTTCTCCTAATGTTATATCACTTTACATGAAGTGAAAGGACCTTATAACAGCACACTCCCCCGCACATCCCTGGGTCACTGTGGTCAGACCTTATATATTTACATGGGCTATAAACACCAGTGCATAATGAATGTTATTCCTTTATACAATCATTTATTTTTTAGAGCAACTAAAAATAAGAAAAATGTATTTTATCTTTATTTATTCCATGTCCAACACACTTCATTTCTTTTGTAGATTAATTTTTTTATTTTAATAATATTCCTTCTGCCTGAAGAACCTCTTTTTACATACCTTATATAGTAATCTGCTGGCAATGAATTCCCTCAATGTTTTTTTTAATCCTCACCTGAGGATATGTTTTTATTGATTTTTGAGAGAGAGGGAGGGAGGCAGGAAGGGAGGGAGCTTTCCTGGAGGAAAACTCTACAAAGGGTGGGAACGTCCTCCCCCCTGACCACAGCCCCAGGAGCTTTACACTCTCATACTGGTTCACACCGGGCTCCCAGGAAATCATTAAATTTTCTACTTTAATGTTTCTACCAGCTTATATGGTATCCAGTGGCTTCTGTCTCCAGATAATAAATGCCCAGGTTCTGTTTCCCTGAAGGTACCTGTTTGTTTGGTGACATCAGTTTTCTGATGGGTTCACCGGTCATTAATGTGATGCTTGTCCAGCTTTTATCCTGCTGTAACGGTGGGAGGGAGGGGACCCACCTTTTTTAGTTCTCTACATATCCTAGAACTACACATTTAAGTGTAAAATAAATATATAGGCATGGAAATTTATTGCCTTGTTATTTATATTAGAAAGATTGAAACAACCCAACTGTCACTTGAAAAGAAAGCACAAGCAAATCATGGTACAGCCTACAATGCAATGCTATGCAGCCTATCTTAATAGGAATGAGAGATGCAGTCGTTCAAAAGATTGAGGTGGAATATTATGCAGCAGTTAAAAGGAATGTGTTGATGTGGAAAGTTCTCCTTGAATACCACTTTGTACAGGTTACATTTTTTTAGTATGTAATCAGCTTTTGAGCTGTTCAGAAATACTGCTGGACCCATGGTGGGAACACACATACCCATCTACTTTGATGTTTGTTCATGGACCTTGCTTTGGCCAATAAACATTAGTGAGAGAATTTCACTGGATTTCAGCCACTCCTCACTCCCTTGGCAGAGTATCCGTGTGCAGGGCCTAATCTACCCAACCATGCACAGCAGCCCTGCTGAGACGGAGTCAGTCTGTGGGTACATGGACCCCACACATCATGTGGACATGAGTTTAGGGCCACCATTTTGATACTCTGAATGCTGGAGAGCAAGCAAAAAGAATGGACGATATATGCAGGAGAGAGACTCAAGAGAGGCAGACATGGGAGGGGCAGGGCAGAGAGGTGGGGAAATGAATGGATAGTTCTTTCTGATTCCTAGTTTAAGTCCCTTGAGTGACTCAGCTATACTTCATCTCCGTGGACTTTGTGAGAAACCACAATATATTAAAATAAATCACCATGTACGTAAGCTAGCTTTCCTGGGTTTCTGCTCTTCAGCCAAATTACCTTTAAAAACCATCATTAAAGATTTCTCCCCATTTCTTCTAACTCCCCAGGACCATCTTCTCCAGAACCCCGTTTCCCAGGCACCCCAACACAGGCAGCCTCATATCTCCCCACACCACTCCTGCTGCAAAACTTGCTCTTCACAGCAGCCTGCCCTACACATTCTTCATGGCCCAACTTCACCTCCGCCTCCCAAAGCCGCCCACCTCCAAAGCTGGACAGAATCTCTTCCTCGGCCCTGGATTAATTCCTCTCTTGAACTATTTGTCAGACTCTGCCTGGCATTACAGTTGTTTTGGTTATTTTATTTGTGGGAATAAATTTTAAGCTCTTTGATGGTAATAAGTGTATCTTAGTGATTTCCAGAGGGCTTAAATGTTTCCTGGATATTTAAATTATTTAGGCTGCTCTTATGAGGGTCTACAAATGGTCTGAGTCAGGGAGCGAGAGGAGGAAGCTACAATGAGCCCTTAATACAAAGGCTTATTCTGTTTGCTCTTTCACTGAGCACTCAAATAATAACGATGGCAAATACTGATCATGTTTTCTTCCTGCCAGACATTATTCTAAGGGCTTTTATATTTATTAATGCAAGGAATCATAATAAATCTCTACAAGAAAATTAACATTATTCTCAATTAGTTGTGAAGAAACTTGCTGAAGGGCACTTGACTAAAGGAAAGAAGCAGAATTTTTTTCCCAGGTGACCTGTCCTCACGGTCCGTGCCTTCAATCACTTGGCCATGAGACGGGCCTGAGTGAGAAGAGAGGAGAATTGGGACTGAGCATGCTCACTCTCTGATCTGCCAAGAGGATTTTGCATGTGGAAGCCATGCTCTTGTCTGTGGTATAGTGTAAGGAAGGTAGAATTTCACCTATAGATCAGGGATCTCTGCAGGCACAGAGAGGCTCATGATGGTCCATGGGAAAACTTCATACACACGTGTGTGTGTGTGTGTGTGTGTGTGTGTGTGTTCTGTGCATTTTGCTGGGGAGAAGGTCAATAGCTTTCACTAGAATCTCAAAGGCATCTGTGGCCTCTGAAAGATTCAGAACCACAGTTCCAAGGCGGCTGAGTGAAGGAAGAGAAAGGGAAGGAGGAATGCCAGAGAGGACAAGGGGAAGAGGGAAGGGATGGGGACAGAGAGGAAGGGAGAAACGTGAGGGAAATAAAGACTGTTCCGCACACAGCAGTCCTCAGGGAAACACTGGAGATCTGGCTTTGGTCCTCAGATAGGCCAAGAACTAAGTGTCCGTGTGCCCATTAGCACTCAGGAATAGAGGAATATGTGTGTGGACGAATTTTTGTGACATAATGAGTCCTGAGAGAACAAATGAGACCATGACCCAAATACTGCCCCTCTAACCAACTTTCCCTCTGGAGGCAGAATGACAGGTGAGGGTCCTTATGTGGGTGATGAATTGTTCCTGAAGTGCCTTCAGTCGTAGGGATTGGCCTTGCAGGACACTGGCACTAGTCAGTGGTTTAGGTGCTTGGGGACAGATTGGTACCCAATATGGTTAACACTCCATCTTCTACTCATTCATTCACCATCACTCTGCAGTTTACCTGTCAGCTTGGAACAATGATATCGAACCTGTCAGACCCATACCAGTTTTCTCATGCCCTCTTTAAGGTATGCCCGGGGACATTGCTTTGCATCTTTCCAGTGATGCTACCATCTTGCTACAAGGGTTAGTACAGGATCTTAATTGAGAGCTGGGCTCACAAGTATAAATTCAAGCTCTGTGACTTGCTCTAAGATTTTATCCTTGGTTTTTTCATCTACAAAATTGGGGTTGAAGTAGTTCCAAATGTATTGGATCATCCTGTGCATTAAGTACACCCAAACATGTGAAGGGCTTGGGATGGTGCCTGGCACAGGGTCAGTGCACATGAGAAAGTCTAGCAGTTGTCAGTGTGCAACGCATCTCGGATTTTTCCCAAGAGGAGACCTTGAAGCCAGCACTCAGCCCCATGCTAATCACCAGTGGGATTTCCCAGCCTGACCACTCACTGATTCACTAACCAGCCTCAGGGTTTTGGATGAAGATGAGTCCCAATTAGGACAGTCATGGAAGAGACCGAAGAATCTGGACGATTCTGACAGAGGAGGGTTAACTATCCGAGCAGTGAGAGGATTAAGTGAAAAAGAGTTCAGGCTCCCAAGAGGACTGCTTTTGCTTTTCGTTTTTACAGTACTTTTTATCACTATAAAAGCAAAATAAGAATGTTGTGGAAAACTTGAGAAGTACTGAAAAGTTTTATGTTAACCTCTTTCATCATCCCCCATAAAAATTCCATTGCTGTTATCATTTTATTTCCTCCCACCTTTTTTATATTAAAAAGTCACTATCATACCACATGAATATATTGATGCCTGGTCTTTTGATTGAATGCCATAAATATTAGCATTTTATTACATTACTGTGAACTTTCGTTCTGACTTCCTGATAAAGATGGTGCAGTCAAGTGGGCTTGGTCATTCTTCCACGTCCTCAAGCTAACAAAATGAGTCAGGGAGAGTAGAAATAATGGAAATTGGAAAGAAAACATCCCCCCAACTCCTCAGGAACAAGAGGGGACACAACGTCTTGGACTGCACTTTGAAAAGTGGTAGCTGGTGGAAGATTCTGATCAGCACGTCTCAATGTGGCTTCTAATCCAGAAAGAGAGTCAACATGCCTGGGAATTCTCTTAACATCCCCTAAATGAATGAGCTCAAGCGGCTGAAGGCGCTACCCGACCCAGGGCGGAGGGTGGTTCATGAAAACACCATAAACCAGGAGAGGAGGAGTCCGTGGCTTCTGCTGTAGGAAGTAGGGGAGGCCAGAGAAGCTACCAGAACTTCCTGTATGGCCTCTCCAGGCTAGAGTTTTAATTACTAGCAATCAATGACCCATCACCTGCTCTCTAACATCCTACATAGCTACAATAAGAAAGGGTCCTCAGAATTAGAGACCAAAGAAAATATAGTGATATAAGATCCTATTAGGGAAAAGGAAAGAAAGAAATCAATGGTAATCTTTGAAGACAGTGAAACAGGAACATGTAGATGGTATCTGGGATGGGGTATGGGATGGGATAGAGAGTTAAAGCAGCCTTTCAAAGGAAATGAAACTTGAGTTAGTCCGAATAGTGTGAAGGCTTCATTCAAGCAAAGATCTCCATCACTGGTCATCCAATCTGACTGTGCACTGAAATTACCCCGGGAGCTTTGAAACAAACAAACAAATAAACAACCACAACAGCAACCACCACGGGCTGCACTTTGGCTCCACCCCAGGGTTTGGGTTGAGGCTTGAGCACCAGTATATTTTGAAGCCTCTCTACGTAATTCTAAAGTTTAAAGAGGGTTGAGAACCACTGGCTGAGAGTCACGTCTTTGCATGCAGAACAATTTTACATTTGAGATGATTAAACTTGGTTCCTAGGCGAAGAATGGCTATTCAAATTGTATGGACATTATTGTAGGTTCATGATACAAATTGTCAAAATATTTGCACTTTGAAAATATGCAACAATTTCCCTTTCAAGGGGGCTTCTTTGAAAGAGGGTAATTCTCTCTCTCTCTCTCTCTCTCTCTCTCTCTCACTCCTCAACCAAGAATATTTTTTCCATTGATTTATAGAGAGCAGAAGGTAAGGGGAGAGATAGAGAGAGAGAAACATCAATGTGAGAGAGACACATCAATTGGTTGCCTTCTGCACATGCCCCAACTGGGGCCAGAAACAAACCTGCAACTAAGGTACATGCCCTTGACTGGGAATCAAACCTGAGACCCTTCAGTCCCCAGGCCAATGCTCCAATCACTGAGGTGAACTGGCTAGGGCTGGGTAATTCTCTTTTGAATGTGTACGTTCATTTCCGTTTCTCAAAACCTTTCAATGACATTGGGCACAGCAGCCCCTCGCCTACCATGTACTCCTTTTGTTCTCTTGGGGTTCCTTCTCTCTCTTTTTTTTCCTCCCTCCTCTCTTTGTTCTTTTTTCTCTCTTTAATTCTCACCAGAAGCTTCCCGTATCTTTTGCTGTCCAGTAGGATCCAGTAACAGGATTCTTCTCGAGTTCTACCGTGGACACATGTCACTCCCTTATACTTCACTGTCTTGGCTGGATTCATTAAAACGGAACTGAAGCCCCTGTCCCTTGTCAGGTGTGGGCATAAAAACCCAAGTATCTTACCATAGATTGAAGGGTGAGCTGAAGTGAAAGCAGTACACTCTCAGGTGGTATACATAAGTACCTGCACGTTTGACAACCTGGCTCATTTCATGGTGGGGGTGTGTAAGCACGTACAGACATAGCCTCTTCCTCTTCCCTTTCTCCTACCCTCTACATGCCCTCTCCACTTACATGACAAGAGCTTTGGGGGCAAGAATACTCAGGATATAAAAACTGTCATTTAGAGCACTCAGAGAAACTGACTAAGGAATCTCCAGGGAGGTTCATCTCTTCACTTATTTGTTTTCATTCTCGCTCAAGATTCTATATTTGATTTTCTCCTAACAGTTTAAATTTAGCAGCTCTTGGTTTATTGATTTCTTTTTTAAAATTTAAAGCCTACTCTGCAGAGTTGCTATAAATACCGTCCCGGAGATGAAGGGGGCATGGCTGGGGCATCCATCACCCCATTGGGCCCTGGGGTTGAGGCTGATTGGATTGCTCTGGAGGGAAGCTCCAGGTCTCCTCACCCCTTTACAGGCATGCTGTCCAGTAAAGCATGGGTGGGGAAGGGTGGCCTTCCCGTACAAGAAGGGCATTCTCTGTGCACAATGGTAGGAAGACTATTTCCCCGACTCCAGATCCACGTACAAGAGGACTGGAGGGAGCAAGATGGTAACAGTGAAGAAGGAACTGTTGGGGGCTCTGAAGTAACATCTCCTCTCACAGCAAAAGAACATGCCCAAGGGTTTAGAGAGGGGAAAGAAGACGGTGCAGGATCCCAGCGGCAAAGCCTTTGCAGCAGGGCTCTGGGAGAGGCGAATGCTGCTTTTGCACTGCTCCCTTGGCTGCATGGGAAATTTAGCTGATTGTTGTCAGATTACAGCTATGTGAAGTTAAACATCTGTTTGCTAGGAAATATTTGAATAATTGAAAACAGGATTTGTTTAAATTCCAGGCCCTGGAACAAAGCTTTGCCAGGGATCTCTCCCCACCGCCCACTCTCACCCTGTGTCTGGGCCTTAGGCCACAAAACCCTGCTAGGGCCCCAGCAATCCACAGGCTGCCCGGGCAGTGGGTTTCCCAAGGTTGCCAAAGATGACACATTTGGCCTCCTGGGCTCAAAAGTAAAAATGCTCATTTTTTAATCCAGATGAAATGTTCATTTTTTACCCACATGTTTTGGCTACCAAAACAAAATTGAAAACAGCAATAAGGAATTTCCTCCTCCAATCTTACATGCCTACACTGATCTTGAACTCTTCGTTATTAAGCCAGACTTAATGGCTTTTAAGCAACAAAAACTCCATTCTAAGCAAGTTACATTATTAGGAGCTCATTATCAGTTAGCTGCAGGCAATGCAGAGTCAGGATTTTGCATATATATGTATATACATTCTAATAATAGATAACAACTTCTGAGCATTTTCTATGAGTTGGGAAACAATGTTAAGTGCTTTTCTTTTTTATCTTCATCTGAGGATATGATTTTATTGATTTTAAGAGAAAGAGAGAGAATGAGAGAGAGAGAGAGAAAGAGAGAGAGAGAAACATGGATTGGTTGCCTCCTATATGCAGCCCAACCAGGGATTGAACTGAACCCTAGTTATGTGCCCTGACTGGGAATCAAACTTGAAACCTTTTGGTGTATGAAATGACACTCTACCAACTGAGCCACCCGGCCAGGCCTGTTAAGTGCTTTATGTGCAATAATTCAATTAGTCCTTACAAGAGCACTCTGAAGTAAGTACCATTACTCACTCTGTTTTGTGGATAAGAAAATGGAAACACAAAGAAGCATCTTGCAACAAACTAAGGAACTAGAATGATGAATTCACCAATCCCTAACATGAGGATCAGTAGGGATGGATGGAAGTTTAAGCAGGGGAAACCATGCCTTCTATTTTTGACACATTAAAGTTGAGGTGTAAATAGGCACCTAAGTGGAAATATCAAGAAAATGTTTGGATCCAAGCACCTGGAGTTGAGGAGCAAGGTGGAAACTTGAGACTTAAGTTGAGAGACATCAGGGTAAGGATAGAATTTAAACCAAAAGGGATCATCTAGGGCAGTGATGGTGAACCTATGACACGCGTGTCAGAGGTGACACGTGAACTCATTTTTTTGGTTGATTTTTCTTTGTTAAGTGGCATTTAAATATATAAAATAAATATCAAAAATATAAATCTTTGTTTTACTATGGTTGCAAATATCAAAAAATTTCTATATGTGACACGGCACCAGAGTTAAGTTAGGGTTTTTCAAAATGCTGACACGCCGAGCTCAAAAGGTTCGCCATCACTGATCTAGGGCAAGAATGTAGAGAAGAAGTCTGAAGATGGAGTGGGGTGCAATAGACTTGCCCCCAGTCTATATATATGGATGTGCCAACCACCCATGGGCCCTCCCCCAGGCTGCTGGCCCCTGATTGGCACTCCCACCGACCCCATTCAGGGGCAGGGCCAGCCGGCCCACCACCCACAGCTCCCCCCCACCATGGCTGACCCTGCCCCCAATCAGTCCCCCATCCCCAATCGGGGGCAGGGCCTGCCAGCCAATCACCCATGGCTCCTTCCCCCAGCTGGTCCAGCCCTTATCGGGGGCCTTTATCAGGCCCCGATCCGGATGGGCGGGCCGGCCAACCTCCCGCCATCTCCTCCTCCCGACAGGCCCATCCCTGGTCCTCCCTGATTGGGGCCAAGCCGGCCGGACCCCACCTGTGCACGAATTTGTGCACTGGGCCTCTAGTTAGGTCAAAAAAAGGAGATGGCAAAGGAGACAAGGAGTGGCCAGAAGAGATAGATGCCAAGAGCTTGTGTGTCTGAGCACCAAGGAAGAAAGATTTCAAGGAAGAGGACTTGGTCAACTTACCCAAGGCTACCAACTTGTGGAGTATGATGAGGACTAGACATTTGGCAACAGGGTTATTGTTGATGTGCATAACAGCAGTTTCCATGGAGTGGTGGACTCCAAGCCCCCCGGGAATGGTTGAGAAACTTGGCTGCAGAGGAAAGAGGCCAGTTCACTGCTGCCCTCACTTCCCAGTTCTTTGACCTCTTCAGTTCCACTAATGGATCTTCTCTTTTTCACTCTGAACACCTGCACTTCTGAAATCTTAAACTCCAATGCTCTACACTCTAAACTTGTCTCCTTTCAGCTTCCTCCTCTTTATCCCACCACACCCTTTCTTTTGTTAATATGGGGACTTCCAGTCTCTGGACCCTCCAGTTCTCTTTCTAGTATTCTCACTTTCTTCAGTTCCTTCCCTTTCCAAATTAAAATCCCTTGCCCCCAGTCTATTGCACCCCACTAACAATCCTACCCCTGGATGAAGTCTAGCTGTCAGGTGACAGAGCTCTGCTACATACAGAAACTTAGACCACCCCAGCCCCCGGCAGATGCCACTGCAAATTCATGATTCCGCAGCCCTAAAACCCAAAATATACCCAAAATGTGGTCAGGTCTGAGCTCTTTGTCTCATAAAACCAAAGAATAGATTCACAGACAAAAATGGTGGGAGTAAAACAAAATTTATTGGGAGGAAAACAAAGCTTGGGGGGATATACAAAAATGGGTTACCATTTAAGCTCTTTGTCTAGGGGGTATTTATATACTCTGCTAACTTCTGATTGGTCCCTTCAAGGAATTCTGGCAATATCCAATTATATCAAAGTTCAAGTTCCCGCCTGTGGAAGGACCTAATTGAGGACTGCCACTTCAGGTCCAGGTTACATCATTGTTCCCACCTGGCCAGGTCAAGGGTCAAGTTTTCTCTCCCTCCCAGACAGGTTCCCACCCAGCTAGTTCCAGGTCTTTTGTTTGCCTCCATGTCTGACTTCCCTTCCCGCTACCTCCAGGTGGTCCCTGTCCCTGCCTGCCTACCTAGCCCTCTTTTCTACCTCCTCAGCCTGACTTGTTTGCCCCCACCCCTCCCACTACTGCCTGGCCATCCTCCCATTGGTTAGCAGTCAGATCTCACCTCAACTCTTCACAATCATTTCCTTTATTTCAAAGCTTTAAGAATCTCCTCCCTAACTCACCTCATCCCCCTTCACCAGCAAAAACATTTTATGCCAAGTTGGAAAGTCATTTTAGAAAACAGATTTCAGAACTTTGGGCCCAACTCAATGCTCTGGGGAGACGCAAGCAATTTGAAAGAGAACTGATTAATTCTGGAAACCAGGGATGGCCTGATTCGTATTCCATCCCTGAGCCAGCCAGAGGAAGCTCTGCCAGTGGGAACTGGATGACAGAGGTAAAGGATGAGCACTGGCAGGCATGCAGGCGCTCTGCCTGACAGCTTGGGGGCTGCCTGTTCACCACAGCATCATGGTGGAGGGGAGGGGTGGCTCATTCTTACCTGGAAGCTTGCAGACCCCTCAGAGACACCCACAGCCAGGCAGGGCCATTCCGTTCCTCAGCCACGCATGACGTTCCTCAGCCACGCATGACTCACTCGTAGCACTTAGAGAACACTCACGCCCCAGGGTATTTTAACTCCGCTCTCATTTCCTGTCCCTAAACATGTATAGAATATAGTAGATTCTGGTAAGACACTTACGATGTAAAATATTCCAACAATTCCCTAAAGAATCAAAAGAAATTATCATTTGTTAGAGTCTTTGATGTGCGAGGTATTAGCTACGTGCTTTCTAAAACATTATAGTTATGCCAGAGATGGTGCTAGGCTCAGGGTAGATAGTAGTGATAAAACTGACCAGTTTTTGCCCTCACGGACTAATAGGAAAGACTAGCTTTAAACACATAAACTCACAAATGAAAATATAATTGTAAGCAATGAAAGTGTCACCAAAGTAAAAATAGGGTGCTGTTATTATGGGTTCAATTATGCTCCCCAAAAAGATGTGTTAAAGTCCTAACCCTCCCCGCCCCCTAGTACCTCACAATGGAAACTCGTTTGGAAATAGGGTTGTTGCAAATGTAATTAGCTAAGCTAAGATGAGGTCATACTGGAGCAGGGTGGGCTTTTAGTGTAACATGACATATCCTTGTATAAAGAGAGAGACACAGGAAGGAGAATGCAGGGGAAGACAGAGCACAGGGGGGTAGGAGAGCCAAGGAGGATGGAGGCAGAGATTAGAGTTCTGCTACCACAAGCCAAGGAACACTAGAGCCCCTTTCTTCACCCTTCCCCCCCACACCCCGAAGGAGCCACTGGAAGCTAGGAAGAGGTAGAGAAGAAGCCTCCAGCTTCAGAAGGAGCATGGCCCTGCCAACACCTTGATTTTGGACATCTAGACTCCAGAACTGTAAGGGAACAAACATCTGTTGTTTTAAGCTGTACCGATGATAGTTCTTGGTTACAGCAACCCTAGGAAACTAAAGTGGGTGCTATACAAGAGAGAATCACAGGTTAGGGCATAAGTTAGTTTGCAATGCTTATCAATCAAACTTCTTTGAGGGTAAAAGGCAGAAAGGGGAGTTACCTTATTTAAAACTAAGAAATTTACTCAAAGGAGATGAGGTAGCCCAGAGAATCAAAGTAAATGTTGGATGAGTAAGTCTTGGGAAGAGAGAAACCATGGAAGTTCTGAGGTCTGGGAGCAAGAACTCACAGGCAGATTTTTCAAGGCACCATCCTAGGGAACAAAAAAAATATATATGTTTTTACTATTTTACTCCCTTGGCTCAATTTGACCAAAATTCAGATTTCTGGAGCAGATAGTCCTGTGGGCTTAGCTTGGGTCATGTGCCAACTCCTTGGAGGGTTCATGGGAAAGACTTGGAGAAACTGGACACCTCAATAGCCTAGCCCACAAAGCATGAAGACTACTTGCTTTCCGAAAAGAAAAGTAGAGTGCTCATAAGAAAAGGGCGGAGGTGTTGGAAAGGAAAAACAACAGGAGAAGTGACTCTGGGAAAGTTACCTTTCAGCTGAGACTTAGAGGGTGGTTAGGAAATAGGCAGACAGAGAATCAGAGGCTGGGAGGTCATGGCAATGAAGGCAAGGACATTAGAAATACCTGGGTAGGGACTCTGACAGGAGCAGTGTCCACGAAGAGGTGAGTTTGGAAGCCATACCAGAGAGCTAAAGAATAAATGAGCATGAACTCATTTAATTGCCCCAACTACCCTGCAAGGAGAGAATCATTGTCATCATTTACAATCAAGGAGATCAAGGATTAGAGTTGCAAAGAAAGTGCCTTAGTTTTTACACTGCAGGAGAAGGAGTGAAAAATGAATACCACGCCTGCCCATATTCATAATACTTGGATTCAGCCATTAAGGAAAGTGAATAGATATAAAAATGTCATTAGGTAGAAGCAGGTCCTGGGTTAAAGTGGGAGCAACTGCTCATAAATAGTGAAATGTTGGTTGCAGAGCATTCTGGGAACTTCTCTGAGAAGAGAGGAAATTAGTACTAAGTCAAAAGCAAAACCTCTCATCCCAGGGCTCCTAGGTCAAAAGGCAGGTTTGATTCACCCATCTCTAAAAGGGGGTGTAAGTACTGTGGAGTTGTGTCTCAGGAGGGGTGGGTTCTAAAGTCAGGCCATAAGGTAACATTTCTGTATAGTAAAAATGGCCCTGGGAAAATATGTTTGGCTGGAGACTAACACACTGTATCTCAATAAGCCCAACCAGGCCTGTGTAGTTCAGATTTCTGTTTTTCAAATGAACACCAGGTGAAGTAATTGGCTTACTCAGAGGGGGCCATCTTGTATGACAACTACATCCCTTAAAACACCAGATGAACACTCAGCCTAGGGTAGCTTCAGGACCCTAAGACAAGCCAAGGGAGCAGGGATTCCCACATCCTTTCACACCCAGAACACTAGGGCATTCACTCAGCAAGCAGACTGGCCCATGGTCTTTAAATTGTCCTCACTCTTGTTGGACTATGTTTGAGTAATAAGGATTGGACTTCACCTCCCTCCAGAAACAATTAGAAAACTGGACACACTGTTTTCAGGCAGGGGACTATGAAGCAACTGTTTTTAGACTTTGGGCCACAGGTAGCAGAGGACTGTGAACCCTAAGAGAAGAGAAACAAAGAAGGTCGGCCCTATGATTGCCCAGCTTTCTTTCCAGAGCATAGGAGTGAGGAGGGCAACACCACAGGGCCTCTCTGAGTTGAGAAGACAGTGTTGGGAGGCTGAGGCAGCTCAAAATTCAGGGTAGAGTTTGGGAAAGGAGGAAGCTATTCAAGAGAAGTGCTTCATAAATCTACATAGGGATCTCCTTGATACTTTGCTGAGGACTAAGCGACGTGTGCATAGAGTAAAACTCCACTAGGCCAAGGGAAGAATGACTTGAGAGTTGTGAGCTGAATAATTCTCTGAGCTCACACAGATGGAGGACACATTTGTGTTCCAACCAGCCAGAGTGATGAGTGCTCGGTGATCACCCAGTGGAAACTCCAGACACCCAACCTTAGTGGCAGGGTTCAACTATGCTTGGAGGGAAGGCTACTCTAGACCCACCCTAGCAAAGCTCAAAGTGAGCCACCAGTAGCTCATCTGCCTGCCAGAAGCTCCACACAATATTTGATGGAAGAAAACAAAATAAAAATTTTCAAGAAGCAGGAAAACACACTCATATGATTGTGTTGAAATGCGCATAGTTGGATTTCTGTGAGCTAAATATGACACAGCATTGCTCCACTGCCTAAGACCCTGACTCGATACTGGTCCCTTGCTTTGGAATGTGCTTTAAACACGTCTTCCCTCACACCTAGGCCAGTCCTCCCACCCTCCCCTTCTTCCTGGTCTCATGGATTTTTGTTTTAAAAAGAGCACAGAAATCTAAATGTTCCAACTACTCACTTTACATCAATTACTGAGAACATGATTTCTGCAAATGCCATGGTCCTCATCACAAAAGACTAAAACAGAGATGTATGTAATTCACACTGAAGACATTAATATGTCTTTAAAGTATAGTCTTGATGGTTTTACGTATTATTTTATTGTTCTTTGGGATATTGCATGGCATCAAGTAGCAAATATCCAGATACTGTGAGGTTTCATTCCACAGAATAAAATATAAGATGTTTATCATCCAAAACTATATAGCAAATGAAAAAAATAGCATAATTCATGCACCAAAAGACTTAAGAGCAAGAAGTCATATAAATGTGAGTCTTAAATATAGGATGGCAGGAACTAGGCTGAGTGTTATGGTAGAGAAGAACTTTGAGTTAGTGGAAAGACCCAGGCTGTGGATTTAGTCAGACCCAGGGTTGATTCATGCAGCTAACATTGGCTAATTCTGCAACTTGAAGAGAGTTCCTTAAGCTTCCTCAGTCTGACCTCTGACACTTTCAGCTGTGTATTCTTGTACTCAATTTCTTTGTCCTCAGTTTTCTCCTCTGTAAGATGAAAATGTTAATCAGACTTACCTTCTGGGGTTGTTTTGAGTATTACATGAGTTAATAATACATTTAAAGTGCTGTAATAACACTTGGAGCATGGTCATTGGTCAATGTTAGCCATTCTTATTGTTATTACCATTTTATTTCATTATTATTACACGAGAGGCCCAGTGCACAAATTCGTGCATGGATGGGGTCTGGCTGGCCCATCCCAATCGATTGGGGCTGATTGGGCCAGTCTGATTCGGGGAAAGGGGCCACGGGTATTGGCTGGCCATCCCCGTCCCCTGGTCGAACTCCTGGTTGAACTCCCGGTCAAATTCCCAGTCAAGGGGACAATTTTCATATTAGCCTTTTATTATATAGGATTCTCTTTTGTGTAATGGATATACAGCAGACACCAACCCCCCTTCTCTGAGGTTTTGTTTTTCATAGTTTCAGTTACCCAAAGTCAACCATGGTCTGAAAACATTAAATGGAAAATTCCAGAAAAAAAAATAATAATTCCTAAGTTTTCAATTGCTCACCATTCTGAGTATTGTGATGAAATTTCATAACCTCCCACTCCTCCTGCCCAGGATGTAAATCATCCTTTTGTCCAGCATATCCACACTATATAGACCACCTGCCCAGTAGTCACTTACTAGCCATTGGTTATCAGATTGACAGTCTCAATATCACAGTGCTTGTGTCCAAGTAACCCTCGTTTTATTTAATAATGGCCCAAAGTGCATGACTAGTGATGCTGGCAATTCGGATATGCCAGATAGAAGCCGGTATGTATGTGTAGGAAAAAAATATAATACATAAAGGGTTCAGTGCTACCCTTGGTTTCAGGGATTTACTGGGGGGTCCTGGAATGCATCCCCCAAGGACAAGAAGGGCTGCTGTACTATCATCTGTCTCCAGTGCTTGACATAAGGCTCAAGTAGGACATAAGCACAAAGCCTCTGATAGATTGCCTACCACATAATAGGTGCTCAATCAACAATTTATATTATTCAGGAAATAATAAGGGATAGTTGGAGAAATTTGAGTACATAATATCTTAAAGTTCTATATCAAAACATCAATAAAATTAAGGGATGAACAGGAAAATTTTGGCAACAAATATAATAGCCTTAATAAATAAAGAGTTCATACAAATTGATGGAAAATGTATAGGGACAAAGGAAGTAAACAAATAATTCATATGAAAATACAGAAATGGATACTAAATATTTAAAGTGTTACTTAAGCTCATTAATATTCAAAGAAATGTAAATTAACAATGAGGTGGTAAAACACTATTTCTGGAAAGCCATCTGGAAAAATGTATCAATAATCTTTTTTAAATGCCCACGTTCTTCGAGCCAATAATATCTCTTCTAAGGATATATTCTTAGGAAATAACCAAGAAAGTGGACAAAGACTTATTACTAAAATATCCTTGCAGTATTATTTATAGCAGTTGCATTCAGATGAAGATACTATAAGTTGACTAGTTTTGTTTTTCATAACCTTAATGTTGTTACAGAATTACTTTAACAATAAACACATATTGGAAAAAAAAAGATCACTTTAGGTTAAGAAATAATAAATAACACTTAGAGAGATCTTCAAATTGCTTTTAACCAATAATCGCTGCTTCCTGGGCCCTCAGCGAAATGCCTTAGTGTTTCAGTGCAGTAGCAGATTTGGAGAAAGGTTCATTTGTCTTCTGAGGTGCCAGAAAAGCACCAGTGTTGGCTGTGTGTCTCCGTGTGGCGTTGTTGCTGGTTAGCTTGCGGTGGGGCTTTGTAAGTAGCACTAGCACTCCATTTATAGAAGCAGCCACACTGTGTGTGAGCAGGAGCAGAGTCAGGAGCCTGGTACTTCTCCAGGAACACCCCCCCTGCTGAGCTGAGTCAAACCAACAGGAATAGAGACCAGAGCCACCTTGAAAGAGAAACTCAGCGGCAGCTTGCCACGTTATTAAGAGACTTTTTAAGAGACTTTTGGTAAATGATATTTGTAAAGAGCCGCGACCTTTAGAATAGCCACAGTCTGGAGACACTGCTATCCTAAAGTCCCCGAAGGCATCACTGTTAACAACTTTATTTTTGGAGCCTCTTGCCAAGAAGCAAAGTCCTTCTGGGGAGCGAAGGTTCTAGCTGAGAGAGCTAATGGCTCTTGCTACCTCCGTTGCACTGTCACTCGCTCAGAGAAGGGAAGTCCAATACTGCATGTGCGATTGAGTCCAAGGTGTTGACTTTTAGACACAGAATCACAGAGCAGGAAGAAACCAGCAAGTTCTGATCTGGTCCCTTGATACCTTCAAGAGCAGGCAAACCTGCCTGGCTTCTCCGGATGCAGACTTGGGGGTGGGGGAGGGGAGCTGTGTTTCCATCCTCCATCAGTCCTGGCCACACACAGGCCACAGAGCAGAGACATCCGCCCGCTGAGCTGAGAAGCTGTGGATGCTTCTCCGGGTCTGCCGTCAGTGTGTTTCACAGGGAGGGTCTTTGGAGAGAAAAAGTCCCCTTTGCCCGGCCACAGCATTGACCAGATCTCCTCTGTCCCCATGTCCTCGGTCACACTCAGTATTCTGTAGGTGATCTCATCGATTCAGTCCTGGGATCGCTGGGGGGATGTCGCTGACACTCCACGAAGCCCCTGACAAAGCAGGCGGCAGCTGCAGCCATGCAGAGTGGCTCTGGCTATTGGCAGGTGCAGCGCTGAGACAGACTAATCGATGTTGCAGGTGGACGAGGTGAGGCACCTTCAATGTCCTCTCAGAGGCTGCACACAAGGGCCTGCTTCCCTTCCATCAGGCCCAGGACGGCCAAGTGTGCAGCCTCCGGAGCGCCCAGGCTGTGGCCCGGAAGGGGAGTGGCCTGGTTCCCCACCTTTGGCCAATAGGGACTCCCTGATTCCCATCGCAATAATCAGACAGAATGTCCTAGTTAAAAAAGAAAAGCAGTGTACCCAGCTAACATTCAACTGTAAACCCCCCCAAATTCTAGGGTTGGAGAAGATTGTTTTAGTAGCCACTACAGTGCATCAGGTTGGTCCTGTGGGCTGAGCCCAGGGCTCAGGAGGAGGCCTGCGTGGGCCGGGGTGTGGCCACACAGTCTTCACTCGTCCCTCTGGGTCAACACTTCTGTCTCCACAGAGAGAGAGGCCAGACACAGCGGGGGTGGGGGGGTGGGGGGGGGGATGAATAGAGAAAGGATGCAGCTAAGGAAAATGGCTCATTTGTACTTGACCTCCTTGTCCAAGGTCACCCTGGACCCCAACATTACCCAGAATGGGCTTTCTTAGACATTCTATCCTTTATTCCTTCTGACCTCAGCTTCCTCTGCTCTACTTGCTCCCCTGGGTGACTTTATCAACTGCTTTGGATCCAACAATCCCTTGTCTATTGATGACACACAAATCCATGTCTCCACACCGTCCTGATTCTTGATCTCCCCCTGAAAAGTGCCGCAGGGCAGTCTCTTTTCCACGTTTGTGTAGATAGTACCTAGCACAGTGTCTAGTACATATAGTAGATGTCTGTTGACAAAATAGGGATTTCTAATCACCACCTGGTCCCCACCATGGGAGGTCATGGGACATGGGAGTTGTAGAATCAGGCTGTGGAGGCCAGCAGACTTGGGTTTGACTCTCAGCTCCAACACTTTCTAGCTACATGACCTCTAAGCTTTGGGAATACATGGATATCATATGGAGATATAATCACCCTTACCTTATAAAATTACTATGAGAATTAAATGAAATGATGCTATGTAAAATATATAGCAGAGTGCCTGGCTCAGAGTAAGAACTTATAAATGCCAGCCATTAATATTAATAATATGAGGGCTTCTCTGTAGGCATGCGGAGCAATACTGTAATCTTTTACAAACCCTTGGCAATCCAAAGCTCCAAGGAAACTTTGAATTAATAAATTCTGATGAATTTGGTTTTTGAAGGCATATGAGATTTAAAAATGTATGATACCTTATGTTTGAGTATAACTGCAAGCTTCGGTGTATATTTTATATGTCCAGTGAAATAAGAAACCAGTCTTCATGCCTATTTAAAATTGGAAATGCAACAGGGGAAATATAAAGATATCTATATTGAGTATCCATGCTTCAAAAATTTTAGAAAGAACTCTGGCAGTTTTCTTGATGGGTAAGGTTTCCTTTGCCTTTTCTGAAGGACCTGGAGGCAAAAGAACATGTCATATCCCTTCCTTCTCTAAACCTCTTAAAACACTGACAGACAGGCATTTGTACAGATGTGCCCATGATGCATTCTATTGAATTATTAACTGTCTCTGCTAAAGATCTGTAATATCTACCTCCCAGTGGACCACAACAAACAAAAATCTAACTAGGCTTCCGGGAAGAAAACCAACAGGTTTTTCTATACATGAAAATGCATGAATAATTAATTTCCGGGGGTTTGATCAATTTCATTCACAAATACATCTTGGTTTACCGGGAATTGTTTAAAGGCTGTATTTTCAGGCAGTGCCTGGAGGGATGGTGTGGGTCTGCCTAGGCCAGGGGTGGGCAAACTTTTTGACTCGAGGGCCACAATGGGTTCTTAAACTGGACTGGAGGGCCGGAACAAAAGCATGGATGGAGTGTTTGTGTCAACTAATATAAATTCAAAGTAAACATCATTACATAAAAGGGTACGGTCTTTTTTTTTTTTTTAGTTTTATTCATTTCAAACGGGCTGGATCCGGCCCGCGGGCCGTAGTTTGCCCACGACTGGCCTAGGCCCTGAAAAGGTGATCAGAAGTCAGCGGAACAAATGAGAAATGCTTTGGGGCTGGGTCCAGACCATGCTTTCTACTCAGTTAATATGGACCAATTATGTTTGAGGCCTGAGAATGAGCTGTATAAAAAGAGCATTAAAAATAGAAAGCAACATCCCTGGTTTAGGAAGTATTGTGGACTAAACTGTGCCCTTCCCTCTGCCCCGCCTCCCCCCCGCCCAATTCATATGTTGACATTCTAACCCCCGTACCTCAGAATGTACTAGTATTTGGAGATAGGGTCTTTACAGAGGCGAGTTAAACTTGGGACATGACGATGGGCCCTAATCCAATATGACTGGTGTTTTCATAAGAGGAGATTAGGATACAGACACACACAGAGGGCAGACAACCATCTGCAAACCAAGGAAAGAACCCCACTCTGCCAACACTTTGACCTCATACTTCCAGCCTCCAGAACCATGAGACAATACCTTTCTGTTCTTTAAGCCACCCTGTCGGCCATTCCCCATCTCTCCTACGCCACACCCACTGGGTGGTTTGATCTCCAGGTTCCTTTACCTCATCTCTGTCTCCCCGGTGGTGTTTTATGATGTACAAGGGTTTATCAGAAATTGTATCTTTTTATCACTGTCACTCCCCACAGCCTTGTTGCCTCCCACAATCTCAATAATTGCATTGCCTGTGGCCACAGGTGCATGGGTTCTTCCCAAGGTCTCCTCCGGCCCCCACCTGTGGCTGCATGGTGGCAGTGGGTGAGTGGGATTCATGTCTCCTCTGGTCTCTGTCACACACACAAGTAGGTGTTTCCCCCACAGCCAGTTCAGGCCTCTGTTCTTGACCAAGAGTCTCCAGGGCCAAGACCACACCCATGCCAACTGTGCAGATTGGCTGATCCCGGGAATCCCCTGACGAACCCAGTGTGGCTTCTGAGGGGCTGGCATTTGACTTTGGCACAAACCAACGCCACCCCCACTCCTTTTTCCTGAGTCACATCCTCCGTGTTCCTGCCAGCAGCATCCCCTCCCTTCTCTCTGGGTGCTCACCGCTCCCTGAAAAGCTCCTATCTCCTCCTCCTCTTGACCTCCAGCTGCAGCCTGCTACATAGCACAAGTGTGGCTAGTGCTGCTTTGGGCCAGAAAACAAACACTCTGAGAAGCTTCTGTTGAATTACGGCCCCTACGTGCCTCTTACTCATTCCTTTAGCTGGCGATTGGCTTCAAATATGTGTCTGGTAGGAGATAAGAGGGCAGTGTGAGGACCTGTGCTTGGAAATTGTGGGAAGGCAGTTGTTTCTTCCACGAAAGGGCAGAGTTGTTAGCAGTCATAGCGAACAGTGGAATGATGTCTTGGAGGAGTGACTCTTCTTAGAAGTTGACAAAGCAGAGATGAAATGGCTGTTTCTCCTCCTCCTCTTCTTTCTTCTAATTCTTTCTCATCTTCTTCCATGGGCCTTATGCTGGGAACAGCACCACCACCAGCCCTCCTGCCCAGTAAGGTGTCTGCAGTTCACACCCAATCCCCATCTTTCCTGCGCCACACCCACTGGGTGATTTGATCTCCAGGTTCCTTTACCTCATCTCTGTCTCCTTTCCCCAGCCTGACCCTGGTGCCCACCATCTCCTCCCTGTGGGACTGAGCCCTTCACCTGTGGGATGGGGTGCTATCTCCAGGTGGATAGTTATAAAATTGACTTGACTTGTAGGGTACTCAGCTGGTACCGGGTAATTGCTTGGTAGTGTGGGAAACACACACACCCCAATTACCCAAGCAGTGGCATTGTGCCCTGGGCAGCAGCTGGATGGAGATTGGCTTCACTTGATGCTCTCAAAACCAGACCCCAGCACCAGCATCCCCTCCTCTGAGCCTCTAGGTTCTCATGAGTTCCCTCTTTCTTTCCTTCCTCAAGCCCTCCAGGTGGTAGGCATTTTCTGCAGTTCTCTTTAGGTTCCCTCCAGTCTTATTTACCCTTTCAGCCCTTCAGTAGCTGTGCAACTAGTTCCCTACATTAAATCCTCTCCTTTGAAACACCGAATGGAGTCTCTTGTCTTCCTGACTGGGCCCTGACTGAGGCAGCTCCAGAGGACAAAGCACCGACCTCTTAGCAGGGAGCTCTGGGCCATGATGACCTGGCTCAGCCCATGCCTTGGTCTCATTCTGGATGCTGGCCCGGTGCATGCTGAACCCTAGCCTTGCGGTCTTGCTGCATTTGGCTCGTTGCTAGTACCCACTCTGCCTGGAAGCTGCCCTATACCCTGCCTTGTTCATGCAGCTCAACTTGAGCACCTCCTCCTCCAGGAAGCTGTGCTGACACTGGCCTCTTGTTTACTTCCCAGGTGGATAAGGTGCCCCTTTCTCTGCACCCCCTGGCATCCCGTGTTCTATTACAGCACCTGATGCACTGCTCCTCCACTGAGGACGCATTCGGTCTTCTCTCCTCACCCCCTTGGTCTCTCTGAGTTTCTTTCTCATGACATGTGCTAGAGCAGTGGTTCTCAACCTTCCTAATGCCGTTACCCTTTCATACAGTTCCTCATGTTGTGGTGACCCTCAACCATAAGATTATTTTCGTTGCTACTTCATAACTGTAATTTTGCTACTGTTATGAATCGTAATGTAAATATCTGATATGCAGGATGTATTTTCATTGTTACAAATTGAACATAATGAAAGCATAGTGATTAATCACAAAAACAATATGTAATTATATATGTGTTTTCCGATGGTCTTAGGCGACCCCTGTGAAAGGGTCGTTCGACCCCCAAAGGGACGCGACCCACAGGTTGAGAACCGCTGTGCTAGAGACATATTTCCATAAAGAAGGTTGGAAGGGAGGGGAGGAGAGGGAAAGAGAAGATCCTTGTGTCCTGAGGTGACTTTCCGTGCCCCCAGCACACGCTGCTGACCACGAAGTGTGTTGTGGAATACACTGCCTTCTGGAAGAGCGGCGTGATTAGAAGGCCAAGTCCTTTTATGGTCTAATCAGAAGCTGAATAGCTTTTTACTTCTCTGGCTGTTCTTTCCCTGCTGAGATGGATGGGACAGGCTAGCTCTTAGGGTTCAGCACTCAGCTCCTGACCAAGGTTCTGCTCTGGGAAGCAGGGACAATGAAAACAGCTTCTGAAGGGCAGGAGATGACCCAGACGGGAGCTGGCTCTGGGAGCGGGAGGCAGGGCAAGCCTTGGAAAGACCACGCTGGGTCTGGCAATGGGTACAGCAGCCGGATCCTGCTCAGCCGGGCCCAGCGGCCTGATGAAAGAGGAGAAACCAAGCTGCCCAAGGCAAAAGGAGGGGGGCCTGGAGAGGCACTGGCAAAGACACATCCCAGCTCCCTCCATCATGTAAGAACTGTGTCCTGTCCCCAAGCTGTCACAGGAGAGAGTTAACATCTTCAATGTGGGGGCTCTAGCAATTATAAGTTCCACTTTGCCCTCCTCCATTCGCCTCTGGCTTCCCTTGGATTGAAAAATCACTTGAATTATTTTCTCCTTGTTTAAAGTAACACGCAGGAAAAGGACTTTTTCTTTCTGTGATGTTGTGTGTGTGTGTGTGTGTGTGTGTGTGTGTGTAATGCCTCTCAAACAGCCTGCAGTTGACCTGACTTGCCAAAGTGCTCAGTGTTTGTGGAGCGGCTGGCAGGAGGCAAGAGAAGGACAAGGAAAATACTCCCAAGATTTCTGGCCTGAGCAGCCACCACGCCGGGGGGGGGGGGGGGGGGGGGGGGGGGGGGGGGGCAGAGAGGCCAGAGATGCGAAGGGGTTTGTTTGCCCACAGCCACCCAGTGAGTGCTGCTCCACAGCCAGCCTCGGACAGGGGCCGCGGACTTCAGCTTCTGGCCCAGGTCCAGGCATTAGCAGGTGATGCCTCTCTCTGATTCACAAAACCAGGATTTATTATTATCCCTGCAGCTCCTAGTGGCACATTCAATATCCTTTTTCCGGGTAAATCATTTATATTGAAACATGTTCCTGGGAGGCCACCGTGAAGCCATATAAGTTGGGAGCATCATTTAATTTATTGCTACCTGGATTCCCACTGCTGCCGGGTCCACAGTGGCCATTTTTTAATGCCACGTTGCTTGGCTGGGGAGCAGCTGTTGCCGAGCGCTGTGTGGGGCATTGCAAGGCCCAGAGGGGAGTGTGGTGGCCTTTGTGGGCCTGCGAGGCCTCCCCCTGCCCTTGCCCTGGTCCCCTCTGATCTGCTCGATATACCCAACTTAGATTCAGTCAGACCCCCTAATGCAGAGTGAACACTACCCGGTCCCGGGGACCATGCAGGGCGCTTTGCAGAGGTGACCTCATTTTACTCCACAATAAGCCAGCAGGGGTAGTGCTCCCTTGTCCGCAGGTGTAAGAAGGCTCAGATGGGGAGTCTGCAGTCCGAGGTGACACGTCGCAGCCCCAGAGTCTGGCACACTCACAGGTGTCCAGGTAGGAGGCCCTGCCCTCCAGCTGCTTCCTTGAGAGATGGTGGGGCCTTGTGGGTAAGAGTAGGCGCTGTTCCTTGGATCAGTCAGCTAACCCCTGTGACTCAGTTTCCTCATCTGTAAAATGTGGAAATTGTGAGGATTAAATGAATGGAGTAAAGGGCTTGGAGCAGTTCATAGTAGGCATTTGAGCAAAATGCTACTGTCAGTAACCAGGGGGCCAGGTGCAGATGCCTTGGTGGACAGGTCACCGAAAGCTATTTTAGTCTCTTTCCCAAATGTGCCTGAGGCCTGAAAAGGAAGCATAAGCCCTTCAGGTCCAGAGCCCAGACTAGTCGCTGTTCTGTTATTCATTAGCCATGTCACTTAACCCCTGGGAGGCTCAGTTTCTGTATCCATCCAATGGGGACAATGGTCCCTGTTCTGTTTGCTTCACAAATTACGAGACAACAGTGCCATGGAAAGTCTCCGTGGGGGCCCCTGATCCTACCTGTAGCACCTGCACCTGCTCAGAGTCCCCCGTGTCCTCACCCACAGCTGCACAGGGCACCGGAGGAAGCACAGCCTCCTGCCCAGCACTTCCATGGACCTAAACCAGCCAATTCTCCACTTCCCTACACTGGGTCAGTGACCATAGTGTGGGAAATGAAAACTGTTTTGCTCTCAGTCATTCTTGTCCCCTCCCATCTTGACCTCCGTGATCTCCTGTTCATCCTCCAAGTCCACTTCCAGCACCGCTTCCCCTGATAAGACTTCCCGAGCTTCCTTTGGCGCTGCTTCTTCCCTGTGCCCCTCACACCAGGCCAACACCTCGGGGATCAGCCAAGAGCCGGGTCCAGGACAGGCCGCCATGCCAGCAAGCAGTGGTGGGTCATCCCTCCCACAGGTCAGCAGCGCGGGGCTTGCCTCTTCAGCCTCCCCCACACAAGGCCAACCCTGAGACTTCAGGTGAGACATGGAAGTGGGGTTTGCAGGCATTTTAGGGACAGCCATCAGCCAAGTCTCCCTTTGTTGCCCAGACACAGGTAGGGCTTGCTCCATCAAATTTTCCCCCAACTGAGGGCCAATCTCAGCTTAGCCTGATGTTCAGTTCTCCTCAGATGAGAGCTAATGGCATCCTCTCCCATTTCACCCGTGAGGAACCAGGAGCCTTACAGGAGACCCACAGAGCAGAAGTTCAGGTACAGGAAGCAGCCAGTGCCATCGCTGAGGAGACATGGTGCCAAATGCCTGGAAAGGGGACGCTTCCGTAAGTGGCGGCCAAATGAAAGATGGGGCATAGCGTAGTCCCGTGGTAGTCAACCCTACCTCTGCGTGAGAGTCAGCTGGATTGATTGCTTAAAGCTAGCAGCAACTGCAACCATTCAAAACCTCTGCGGTGGGCTCCAGACACATGGCCCTTTAAAGTTCTGGGTGATTCTGATGCACAGCAAGATCCACACTCACTTTTGAGTGCTGGAGTCCCCTTGTCATCTTCCTGAATACAACGAGGATCTGTCCTACAGCTGCAGAACGTAGGAGGGTCAGCATGCAGCCTCGGCCACGTCTATAGCTGGTCAAAGAGTGAGTCAGGATGGCTATTTCCACAAGAGGACCTATCACAAAACCAGTCAGTACCGTGGAACGATATTACCCTTGAAAACGCTCGGAAATTGAAAGGGTGCCCTGCAGAGGTGGGAGATCCGGGTCCTAGACCCCATTACTTTCCACTATTGGTGAGATGGGAGTAACTAATACACATCCTGCCTGCCTCCCAGGCTGTTTACGACACCCGAATGAGGATGCAGATAATAAAACAAATTGCACCTTATATGGCTTGGTACAGCGATGAATTATTACGCTGGATTAAAGCTGTCACTGCTCTGTTGGTTTTTGTGGGCATAAAATACATTCGGCATAAAAACAAACACTTGTGAGAGAAAATTCCTCTCGTTAGACTAATTTTCACCTGGAAACGGGAAGTAGGCATCCTCGGGCCTGGGCTAGACACACTTAAATCACTCCGCTCCAGCGCGGTGAAGGTGAGCCGCTCCAATGCAACTGTTCACCCGACCCCAGCAGCCAGTGAAGGGGGTCTTCTGCCTCCACCAAGCCCAACTGGAACCAAAAGGCAGACATAGCGCATGGGCGGTGGGCAAGTTCCCTACCGAGGTTTGTTTGAACAGCGAGTCTCTGCACCAGCTCTTCCTGTCAAGAGCTGAGGGTGGAGGAAAAGCGGGCAGAGGCTGAGTGAGAGCAGTGCAGGCTGGGAGTCTGAGCCTCTTAGAACTTCATCAACCAGGAATGTTCAAAGGCTCAGACCCAGGGTGAGGTTGGCAGGGGCGGAACCGCCAGGTCCACGCTGGTGCTCACTCCAGCTGAGGGGCCAGGAGACCTGTCTTGAGCAACATTCAGAGCCACCCTTGTCCCCTCTTTCCTAACTTAAGGAAGCCACCCAACCCCAACCTTATTCCCTTCTCTCGGTCCCACCCAGCCGTGACTCACCGGCGGACGACCAGCAGCTCTGCGGCAAGCACACCTTAGCCCCTGCTATTAGTCAGCTCCGGGCGGCTTAAACCACAGGCATTTATGGCCCCACAGTCGCGGAGGCCGGAAGTCTGAGATCAAGGTGTCAGCAGGTTGGTTTCTGCTGCGACCTCCCTCCTTGGCCCTCTTTTCCCTGTGTCCTCACATGGTCTCCCCTCGTATGTCAGAATCCTCATCGCCTCTTCTTATAAGGACCTTGGTCATACTAGACTAGGGCCCACACTAAGTGCTTCGCTTTAACTTCATCACTTTTAAAAGCCCTGTATCCAAATACATCCTATTCTAAGGTCCTGCGGGTTAGGGCTCCAACATGGGAATTTTATAGGGAGATGATTCAGCCACAATGCTGCCGTCTTCACAACCGCCCAGACACCCCTTCGCTTGACTTTCATGCCATTACAGTGTGGCTGCTCATGCTTGTGTCCTGGGCCTACAAATGTCACCTTGGGTCTTGGTCACCTACTTTGCTGAGTGCCCCCACCCATTTTCTGACTTACTCCACCCTTGGGAGTCATAGGACAGAGCCCCAGCTTTGACTCAACCCCTTAGTTCCAGCTCCAGCTGGGGGTGTCTACCCCTGAGCTTTCCAAAGTCCCACCATCCTGTCCCAAGGGGTCTTGAGATGAGCCTGCATTTACAAAGCAGTGAGAATGTGGGGGGTGCCTCGAATCCTCCCACCCCACCCTCCACTTCTGAGTGGCATGTTGCTCTACTGAGTAGTGGGTAGCGGAGAGGACTGTGTGGCAAACCCAGGGCTTTGAACCTGGCTCAACCACTTCCCGACTGTGTGACCTGCAGCAGGTTACTTAATCTCCCTGTGCGTCTGTCTCCTCATCTGTTAAATGAGAACAATGACAGCACCTAACCTCCTGACCTTTTGTAATGATTAAATTAGTTAAATTATGGCGCTACTATCAATGTCAGTTATTATTTACTCCTTGGAGCCTGTGTTCTTCCCAGCAAATAGAATCTCCCCTGTCCACCAGCGGGCAGATCTGGCCTTGGCCTGACGCTTCTATCTCCCTTCCTGCGTTATGCTGCCAGCCAAGGCCAGCCGAGCCCCAGAGCGCTGGAGTTCCCATCATCGGAGGAGCCATGGGAGGATCGGGGAAGGTTTCACTTGAGGAAGGTTTTGCTCTTGAAGACCATGAAGATTCCTTCTGTCTTGCCACTTTCATGGGGAGATTCTTTGTTTGTTTGTTACTGTCCAGGGAACAGAAGCAGAACCAATATATAGATATCATAAGAGGCAGCTTTTTGCCTTAAATGAGGAGAAACTGTCTTGCTAGTGAGAAATGTCTACAGGTTGCAACGGAGAGTTCCCAGTTACCCGTGTTCACAGGTGCTACGAGGGGCTGCAGGCTCCGCATGGGAAGGTGACCGAGGTCTCCCTGCAGGTCCCTGCAGCACTGGGCCTCCAGCATCCTGTTCATTAAATGTCTCTTGGTGGCCTGTTTCTATTCAAAGGGGAAATGAAGGCTCTCCCAGCTGCTCTTGGGCCAGTGTGGGTCGGGCTTCCATTCTTCAGATGCTGAGAGGGGAATTTGAAATCATCATGTTCCCTGTTACCACCCAGGCCTTTAGGTCCTTACCCATCCTACCTTCGTTGTCCCAGGGAGGGCAGACACACAGAAGGCATAAAGTAACCGAGGCCAGTTTGGAAGGTTTGCATTTCAAGAACCTGCAGCTGGGCCTAAGACTGAAGCTCAAAAACACAAGGAGATAAGGGCTGAGAAAATCCTCCCAACCCATGCCCCGGATGAGCACGCCCTGTGCTGGGCATGGGCAGGATGGTCCAGGGAGGCAAAGAGCAAAGAACCCCACCATCCTGTCCCGGGGCTGCACCTAAGTGGGTACTGAAGCTTCTAGATAAGCTTGGGCATCCAGAAGAAAAGTGGCCCGAACCCCAGGACTGCCCATCCCACTGTGCTGAGTACAGGGAGCTGTACCTGGGCTGATGGGTCATATGGGGTCACAGGGCCATGTGTCACATGGCAGCACCTGCGTCAGTGAGCCCACACACCCAGAGCAGCCTGATGCAGAGGTTCCCAGGGCCCGGGGAGTGGGGTACAGCAGAATGTCTCCATGCACCTGAGAGTGGCCTGCAAGTGGCAGTGAGAGCTGGTGGACCTGAGGGCACCTTGTAGGCAACAGGGAATGGTCTGACGGCCAAAGACTGGAAGGACACCAGGACATCCCAGCACGTGCAGCCCACAGATGATAGACTGCCCCCTGCAGGCTGCAGAGCCCTGGCATGGGGGCTTGCCCTCAAGGAAACAGGAAACTCAGACCGGACAGAGGCAATACTTGGTGGAATGAGAACCTGACAGAGAAATTAAGTGCACTTCTAAGAAAACAGAAAGTGATTTCTTACAGAAGGAATTTGTGGTTGGGATTCTCACATGTTCCAGGTGAGCCTGCAGCTCTCCGGCTGGAACAGTGATTTGCTTTGCCCGCTGCATTGTTTGTCAAGATGTCATGGGCTCCAGGCCCTGGGAAGCAGCTAGAATGCTGAGGAGGGAGGGAGGTGGAGGACCAGTGCAGGAGTCTTCCCGGGCCCTGCTCAGGGGTCAGCGTGGTCTCCTGCGTGAGAGGCTTCCAACGGGCCAGCTGCTGCCCAGGTCAGAACTCCACATTCTCCTGCAGCCACGGGCGCAGGAGCCTCCCAGGGCCAGCCCTCCCAGACCAGCCCGGCTGCTGCTGCTGCTGCTGCGCAGTTGCATCACTTCCCACTGTGAAAACTATACAGGCTGACTCTGGGCAAACGCTGGTAAGGGTGCAGTTCCTCTCTGGTGATTCCCTGCTCCTGTCTGCAGCTTTTTCTCAGGCGGGGCCCTCTGGCTGCCCCTGGCTGCCCACAGGCTGCCCACAGGCTGCCCTCTGACACCACCCACAGGCCAACCCTCCCAGAAGCCTCACCTCTCTCCCCCACTGTCCTGATCTTCCCCACATGCCTACACAGACTAATATACACAGTGCTACTTGCTTTTTCCCATCTGGAGCAGAACTGAGCCCACTTCTTCACCCTGACTTCCCCATACAAGTTAAAAAAAAAAAAAAAAAAAGAGTGAAAAAAAGGCACCACCCTTCACCCAGTTATTCAGCCAGAAATCCAGGAGTCAGCCTTGATTCTTCTCCGCGCATCACAGTCTGCTCCCCTATCTAACCCAGGCCTGCCAACTCTTCCTCCAAAACATATCCAAGTTCATCCATTTCCCGCTCGCTCCTCTACCACCACCCAATTCAAGCCGTCTGTTACCTCTCGCCTGGACTCTTGCAAGACGCTCCTACCGGTCTCACTACGTCTGGTCCTGTGCCTACAATCCCCTCTCGCAGAACAGACGGTGAGCTTGTTTAAACTGTAACACAGTTCTGCTGGAAACGCTTGGATGTCTTCACACAATGTTAGAATGAAGCCCACAATCCCAGCGTGGCCTCTGGGAGCTGACGCCCACCCTCCTCTCAGACCACCTCCAGCCACTCTGCTCTCCATTCCCTCTACTCCAGGTGCCCTGGCTCTCTCTCTCCCTCAGAAACACCACACCTGCTCCCTCCTCTGGGCTTGGTGGCTGCTGGCCCCCCTACCTAGAAGGTTCTCCCCCAGATCTCTCTGTGACTCCTTATCACTGGTCAGGTCTTAGGGCAGATGGTACCTCCTCAGAGAAACCTTCCCTGACCATTGTGTCTAGAGCAGGCCCCGTCCCTTCCCCTGCCTATCAGTGGTCCCCAGAATGGCACACACACATTGGGTGTCCAAGGTGATACAATGAGGCACAAGGAGAAAGCAATAGAATTTCCATTTCTATTATTTTCTACGCTATTTTTATAACATGTTTATTTTGTGCATGTTGTATAATGCATTAGTACAGTGGCACCTGCATATTATTTGTAAACATTAGTATTTATGTCCAAATGTATGCATGTGTGTATGGAAAGAGTTCAATTTTTTTTTAGAAATGTGCAATCAAAGAAGTTGGGAACAGCTTTACTATAACACCCTACGTCATTGTCTTCTAGTCCCCACTAGCCAACATGTTTCCTTTGTTTGGTTTATTGGCTCTCTCTCCCCCCTAGAATGTAAGCTCCATGCAAGACCCACCTCTCTTGTTCATGATGTTAGTGCTGTGACCAGCACTAATAACCTATAATTGACTTATATGTCAACTTATGGGTTGACCATATAGCATGTGTTCATAAACATTTGTTGACTGATTGAATGAATGTATATACTGAGCCTTCCCCAGGACCTGGGGAAAGACATCCCGCTAATTCCAATACCTTTCCACACTCAGGATAGTGGCAAATAATAGCATAATGGGATGCCTGCAGGACAAGTCTACTCCTGGAAAAATTGCCAGTTTCTGAGCCTCTTACCTCCTTTCCAGATCATTCCCCTGCATCCACCCGCAGAGTCACAGTGCTTTCAGGTAACCTAGGTCTCAGGGTCAGGAGAATAGCCCAGGAAGTCATCAGAACCTTAACATGAACTAGTTAAACGCACTACAACCTCCCATGAGCACTTGCCTCAAAACACATCAGTAAAATTGGGCGCCAGGGTTCTAGTCCGAGCTCAAATTCTTTTGAGGCCTTGTATAAACTCTCAACCATCTCCACCTTCATAAGGGGGTTCACAGCAGGTTTTATTCCCTTGTTCTTTGGAAATAATTTGAATATTTACAGAGTAGTTGCAAGAAGAGCACAAAGAACACCTATATATACTTTTACTGAGATTTACCTATTGTGCACATTTCCCCCATTTGCTGCATCACTTGCTCTCTTTCATGCACGCACACATGCACACACATGCACACACATCGTTTCTGAATCTGTTCAGAAGACGTTCAGACACCACACTAAATGCTTCTGGGTCTCTCCTAAAAATAGAGATAGTCTCTTACAACTACGTGCAGTTAGCGACTCCAGTGAGTTGAACACCGAGAACAACACCTTTATCTGATCTGCTACCCGCACTGTGTTCTACAAACATCTTCAGCAGCAGTGCTCCTTCAGATGAAATCTTACTTGTGCTCCCAGTGGACGACACAGATGGAAATAGAAGGCTCACTCGAAGTAGGAGGCAGCAGAAAGGCCGTGTATTCATTTCCTGCTGCCTCTGTGACAAATTACAGACGTGGTGGCTTCAAACAACACAATTTTCTTATTTTACAGTTCTGGAGATCAAAGTCCAAAATTAACCTCCCAGGGTTAGAGTCAAGGGCTGATTCCTTTTGGAGGCCTGAGGCTTGAGGGAGAATCCTTCATTATTTTCTTTTTCTTGCCTCTTCTATTTCTGGAGGCTGCCTGCATTCCTTGGCTCCTGACCCCTTCCTGGAATCATTCCAACTTCTTGCTTTCTTTCTCGCATCTCCTACTTCCTCCTTCGATCTCCTTGCCTCCCTCTTATAAGCACCTTGTGATCACACTGGACTCACCTGGATAATCTGGGCGACTGACTCCCCCATCTCAGGATCCCTAACCTCATCACATCTGCAAGTCTCCTTTGCAATGAAGGTAACGTTTACAGGCTCTGGAGATTGTGACGTGGATATTTTTTTGGAGGGCCTTTAGTCAGCCTGCCACAGGCCACAGTTGAGCAGGTTGGAGATTGCACGAAGACACCAAAAATCCAGCCTGTGGTTCATTTGCCAAATCCTTTGGGAAAAGACCCTGTCTGATGCCAGACATGCTCCCAGAGGAAGGCATCTTCCCACAGAGGACTACATGTGTTACTTTGTACAAAGGTTCCATGTAGGCCAGCTGGGGGCCACTCCATCACCCCCTCTTCTCTAGGCCCCCAGAAACTCCTTTTGAGCAATGCTTATAATTCTAGGATCTGTTTAAAACCCCACTGCTAATATGGCTTCTGGCTCTGATGTGCTACTATACTTTGATACCACATTGGAATGTGTCCCAGGATTACTGGAGAACAGTTCTCCATCTGTGCAAGCTGTGACCCAAACACAAAGGGAGTCCCCGAGAGGCAGCCAGCCCTACCTCATGGGGAGCCCCAAAGACTCACAAACTCTGAGCTCCCTGTGGCTCTTGGTCCTGTCCTCAGTATTTCACCTTCATGGTTTCCCCAAGCTAAGCTCTTAGCATCCATCATTCACTCACCCAATTGCTGACCCAAGACTCCATCATGACTACTTCTGTTCAGCTACCCTGCCCTGCCCTTTCTGAGACAGGCTGAGTCCCCAGGAGTCCTTGAAATTGCTCTAGCCCTAGCTGGTTTGACTCAGTGGATAGAGCATCACCTGCAAACTGAAAGGTCCCGGGTTCTATTCCGATCAAGGGCATATGCCTGGGTTGCAGGCTCACTTGTGTGCAGGAGGCAACCAATCAATGATTCTCTCTCATCATTGATGTTTCTATCTCTCTCTTCCTCTTCCTTCCTTGCTAAAATCAATAAAAAAAAATATTTTTAAAAAATTTAAAAAAGAAAAGAAATTGCTCTAGGGGAGCTTCCCTTCATTATATGCCATCCCATCTTGGGGCGCCCACCCTGTGGCCCAAGTACACATACTCCTGTTGTCAGTGCACTGTGGACACTTCAGGTCCAGTAGGACGTCCGGTAACCTCAGACTAATTGATACATTGGGGTACCTGTGTGAGAAGAAAGGTATGGCCTGGGAACCTGAAGAATGCTTTTGCAAACCCAGGCTTGCTCTGTGGCTGTGATCTGTCTGTCCCCCCTCAAAGCCACCAAGTCATCCCTGTCCTCCCAGAAGTGACACTCAGAGAGCCTCTGCTTGCCTGGGTTCTGCCTGCCCCCATGTCTCCATAACTGTGGATATTTTGATAATAATACTCTTCTTTTTCTCCTCCTTCTCCTCATCCTTCTTCAGATTCTGTAACCTCCTGGCCCAGGAAATCTCTGTTCCTGATTGCTAGTCTGTTTTCCACTTTGGGGGTGTCAACGATGATGCTCTCTAATTCAGGGTCCCTCCACCGCTATAGTCCCATGTCTCCTGCCTGCAGGACAGCCATGCCGCCTAGGTCCCTTCTGCATCATTCTGCAGCCGGGAGTACTCTGCTCTGTAGTAGCGCCCACATGGAGCTCCTCGTCCTTTCCCACATCACTGCCCAGGCCTCATCAGAACCTATCCCCTTCCCCGCCCCCCACCAAGGCTCTCCAGCGTCGCCTCCAATAGGCAGCAAGCTTGGGTTCCTCTCTAAGAAGAGACACCTGTGCTTCTCTCCAAGCTACTGCCATTTCACCTGATCCCTGGAATAAAACCTTCCCAGACACCATGACTATCAATGCCGCAGCCTCCCACCAGTAGCCCCAGCATCCATGGGCCAGCCTGTGTTTCAGCCCCCCTCCCACATGGCTAGGCAGCCCTGCCCTGCACCAGGCCTGGCACAGCAGATCACCAGGACACCGGGCAGGCTGTTCTCTGCTGCTGATGGGCCAAGGCTGGGGACCCTCGGCCTGGAGGCTTTAGGCTTAAAACACAAATGTGGGGACCAACCATATGTGCGCAACGGGCCTCATTTGGGGTTGAGGTCCACCCACCACACTATCAAATTTTGCTCCATCTCTGCCACCAGAAGGGTAATGGGGTCTTTGATGTGCCAACACTCTGTGCGGCTCCCCCCGCCCCCACCCCCTCGCCCCAGGAGCCAGAATTCATGTTTTGCCCATTTCATAGGCAAGGTAATTAACACCTTTCAAGTTTCACCTTTTCTTCTTTGAGGAATCAAAAGGTTCATTTCTGGAATCAGATTGATGTTAGAGGCTTTTAAAATTACCCTGCAAATGAGTTTTCTCTCTAGCAGAACAACAGAGACCTAAGGAACCCGCTGAGCGGCTCCCTGGCCAGCATTACACTGATTCCAAGGCTGTGGGCGTGGCCACAGCAGGAAGCATAGAAGGAGGGGGCTGGGCTGGGGGAGGGGGCAGAGAAAATGCCCCGCGGTGGCTTCTCCTGGTCTGGCAGGCCTGGAGCTGCTGCCGAAGTGCCCGGGGCCTGTGAGGACGAGGAATCTTCCCTGGAAGAGTGAGAGAGGGCAGCTTCGCAGGCCCCTGAGGTGAGCCAGCCTGAGCTGACCCGGGGCAGCGGCACCCTAGAGCCGGGAGGGGGCGGGACGCTCAGGTCAGATGGCAGCTTGTCGGTGGCGCTTCTCCCTGCCTCGGCCATCTTCCGTCCAGCTCTGGTGTGGTAGTGTGGGCAGCTGGGCCTTGGATCTCTCCTCTCTTCTGGGTTTTCTATTTTCTTTTTTGAAATGCATTGTGAGCATGATTCACGATAGTCAAAAGTAGAAACAACTCAGATGTCCATCAGCTGATGAGTGGATAAACATGATGTGATTTACCCCTACAATGGAATATTACTCAGCCATAAAAAGGAATGGAATCTGATTCATTCTACAACATGGATGAAACTCAAAAACACCATACTAAGGGAAAACAGCCAGTCACAAAAGACCACATACTATATAATTCCATTCATATGAATGTCTGGAATAGGCGATTCAATAGATATAGGATTATGTGATATTTATCTTTCTCTGACTGGCTTATTTCACTTAGCATAATGTTCTCCAGTTCCATCCATGTTGTTGCAAATGGTAAAAATTCCTTCTTTTTTACAGCAGTGTAGTATTCCATTGTGTATATGTACCAGAGATTTTTAATCCACTCATCTGCTGATGGGCACTTAGGCTGTTTCCAAATCTTAGCTGTGGTAAATTGTGCTGCTGTGAACATAGGGGTGCATATATCCTTTCTGATTGGTGTTGTAGAATATAATGAACAACATAAACTGATGAACAAAAACAGATCCAGAGACAGAGAAGCATCAATCAGACCGTCAAACCTCAGAGGGAAGGTAGGGGAGGGTGGGGGTGAGGAGGAGAGAGCAACCAAAGGACTTGTATGCATGCATTTAAGCCTAGCCAATGGACACAGACATCATGGGGTTGAGAGCATGAGTGGAGGAGTGGGGGGGCAATGGGGGAATACAGACACATATGTAATACCTTAATCAATAAAGAAAAAATAAAAATAAAATAAAAATAGATATAGGATTAGATTAGTAGGAGCCTGGGGCCCAGGGGTGTGGAGGTTCAGGGGAAACAGTTAAGGGCTGTGAGGTTTTCTTTTTGGGTGATGAAAATATTCTAAAATGTATTATGGTGATTATTGCACTACTCTGTGAATTTACTAAAAACCCTTGAATTGTGCGCTTTAAATGGGTAAATTGTATGATATGCGAATTATATCTCAATGAAGCTGTTTCGCTAAAAATGCATTGTAAGCAGGGTTGGTAGGTAATGATTCTAGCACAGAAACAAGCTTCGATTCAGAAAGATGACAGCCCAACTCCCATCCCCACCATTTACATGCTGAGTGACCTTGGGCAACTCATTTAACTCCTCTGGGTCTCAGCAGCCTCATCTGTAAAGTTGGGCAAATACTGTCCACCTCAAAGGTGAGATTAAATGAGATGATATGTGTAAACCCCTAGCCGGGGCTCTGACACAAAGCAGGGGCTCGGTATGATGGCATTGTTACATTAGGTGGAGCAGGGGGCTGAGGCAGCACAGCTGGTTCTCATCCAAAGGCTAGCATCGCTTCACTGTGTGACCTGGGAACGCTCTCAGCCTCCCCAAGTCTCAGTGTCCCTGGTAGTAAAATGGGGTGAGAAGCTGACTTCACAAGGTTGAAAAGGTCAGGAAGGTAATAGTGTGAAAGTCCTGCTGACATGGGAAGACTAGGGGATGAATGTGTTAAATGTAGGTTATGGAGCCCTGGTTGGCATGGCTCAGTGGTTAGAGTGTCGACCCACATAGGAAGGGTTGCAGGTTCACTTCCCAGTGAAGGGCACGTACCTGGGTTGCAAGTTCGATCCCCAGCCCCAGTGGGGCACATGTTTCTCACATTGATGTTTCTCTCTCCCTCCCTTCTCCCTTCCACTCTCTTTAAAAAACAGTGGAAAGTCCTGGCCGGTTTGGCTCAGTGGACAGAGCGTTGGCCTGAGACTGAAGGGTCCCAGGTTTGATTCTGATCAAGGGCACATGCCGGGTTTCGGGCGTGCAGAAGGCAGCCGATCAATGACTCTCTCTCATCATTGATGTTTCTATCTCTCTCTCCCTCTCCCTTTCTCTCTGAAATCAATAAAATTATATTAAAAAATTACATTTTTTTTTCTAAAATAAACCGGAATGCATCAGACACAACGAGTTTTCGTTAACAAGACAACCGCCTCACCTACTTATTCAAAATTTCACTCTATAAAAATGAAACCTTCTCTCTCACTTTGCAAACCGGTACTAATGAAAGGGGAATAAATTTCTATGTTTCTCTCGGCAGCAAAAGTCCCACTGATAATATCAAACGGAGTCATAAAGTTTTCTGTCGGGCTATCAGTGTACATGTATACATTAAAAAATAAGTGTATTTTTCATCATCATATACTGTGTTTTTGTTGCTCAATTTTATTATTTCTTAAAGTTTCTTCACATAAGTACACCTTAAGGGATATCAAGTAGGCGTAACAGGTTCTCAAAAAATTAGGGTTGGCACGCAGAAGAATTTTGAGTGAGAGATTTTGCTGGTTTTGGCACGCACTCACAAAAAGTTTGCCCACCCCTGTTCTAGGGGAAGCCCACCACCATGCCATGAGGACACTCAAGCAGCCCTGTGATAGGAAATGAGGCCTCCAAGCAACAGCCAGCACCAAATTATCAGCCATCTGAGGAAGCCATCTTCAAAATGGTTCTTCCAGCCTCAAACTTTCAGAAGAGTCCAACAGCCATCTGACTGCAGGTAACCTCTGACTGTAACATGAGAGACCCCAAGTAAGAATTCCTCTGTCAAGCTATTTCTGAATTTCTGACTCACCTAATCCTACCACAATATATGTCACTAGAGGCCCAGTGCACAGATTCGTGCACATTGAAAGTAAATTAATTAGAAGGTGGCCGGTGGAGCAGGACTGGGTGAGACGGGCCGACCCGGCCTGGAGCCAACTTCCCACAGTCCCTCCCTGGCTGGCAGCACCTGGGGCAGCACCGGAGCTTGAAGGGCATCTGCAGAGTGAGCGGCGTCCCTCCAGCAGATGGGATCCCTCAGCCTGGCCTGAAGGGATCAGCCCGAAACCAGCTCTCTGACATGCCCCGAGGGGTCCCGGAGTGTGAGAGGGCACTCTGCAAAGTTGCTGTCACTTGGCAGCTCCTGCATTGAGTGTCTGACCCCTAGTGGTCAGTACACATCATAGCTACCAGCTGGTCACTTAGGCTTTTATATATATAGATTGTTTTATGCCACTAAGTTCTGGGGTGATTGGTTTTGCAGTCTTCGTAATGGGAACAGCCTGGAAGAATTATGGAGAACACTGAGCGTCCTGCCAAGGAGTTTGTTTTACTGTTTACAGAACTGAGCACTCGTGCTATTTTCTGGGTGGAAAACTGTGATTCGGCCTGGGCGTCATACAGAGACCATTCTAACCATTTGAAAGATAGAATGGAAAGAAGAGAAGGAAGAATGAAAGGAGCAGCCAGTGAGGGTGGTGAAGCTACTGTAAGAATCCAGGGAGGAGATGAAAGTTTATGCTAGACCAAGGGAAGAAAAAGGGCAAAGTCTTTGGGGGTTGGGAGGCCAGTGGAATGGCGAATTACTGAGAGTGTAGAAAGAAAGGGGAAGCTGGAAGAAGGATGCTATTAATAGTGTTTCTGAGGGTTCTAGCTTGGTAGACCAGAAGGACGGTGATGTCATTAATGGGATAAGGTATGAGTGTTTGTTCATTTAACAAATAGGCATGACTTCCTGAAAAGCAAACTTTGGCCTTTCCTAGGGCTGGCCAGGTTTCCTCTTGGCTCTCCACCCCTTCCCCCTAGGGGATGGCCACCCCACCAAAGCCCCATGCATCTCCAGGGCCACTTGATTAGATACCCCAGTTCTGACACTCAGCCTCACTGAGCCAGAGTAGCTGGCCCACTTTCACTACCTGATTTTTCTCTGTAATCTTTTCTTGAATGTTTCCAACCCTTTAGCAAGTCCTCTTAGCTCTACCTACAGAATGTAACTACTACTTTTCCCATCTCCACAGAGACCTTTTCCCAAACTAGAAAACTGCTACATTCTCTTAACTAGACTTCTTGTTTTTGTTTTGATTTGCATCATAGAAATTAAGTCATGTTGCCCCTGTGCTTCAAATCCTTCCCTTCACTTCCCAATGTGCTTAAAATAGAACCCAAACTCCACCCCACCCGCTGTGAGGCCCCACATCTGACTCCATCTCCTGACTCTGTTTTGTTACTCTCCTAGTTGACCACTCTTCGGCCCCACTCACCCTCATTCTGCTCTTCAAATGTGCCAAGCTCCCTCCCGCCCCAGGACCTTTGCATGTTCTCTTTTCTCCACCTGGAGCTTCCTTCTTAGAGGGGACCCAATGAAAGCATTCATCTTCCCAACTTGAATCTGAACAGAGAAGTAGGACAAAGAAATGCCAAAGAAGATAAAAACATTCCTTTATGAGTAAGAAAGGCCCCATTGGAGGATGTGAAAGCTGAATGGCCTGCAAACTGTACCCCAGAACCAGAACAACCTCTCCACCCAGGCCAGAGCCTCACTGCACAGGCAGGTCTAGCCAAAATAAGACTCAGAGCAGGGAAGACGGAGGAAAGCCCTGCACCCCATGGGCAGCTTGCTCTCAAGATGGAAAAGGCAAGGAGAATAAGCAGAGGGCAGAGAAGGGAAGATTCTGGGTACCTGGTTGAGACTTCCCAATTCTACTAATCAGATTAGCCCCTCTACCTGCTCTGGGTGCTGCTGAGGAATTGGGATAGAAGTGTGATCTTCCAACAGGAGTAGAGAAAGTGCACCTCCCAGTGATCAGGGTCTCCAAGTGCCTACCTCATTCTCGTCCTGAGGTCTCAGAGAGGCCTTTGCTGGCCACTCCAAAGAGATCCCTACCTCCATTCACACACACACAGTCAGTCTCTACTTCATCTTCACAAACTGAGGTTATTTCTTTGCATCCTTTGGAAGGTGAGTCATCACCACTAGAACATAAGCTCTGTGGTGCCAGTGGCATGTTGTCTGGTTCAATACTGCATCCCCGGTCCCCAGAGAGTGCTTGACACATAGCAAGTGCTCATCAAGGATTTTTTAATGAATTGAAGAGACAGGAGCAGGAATCCCTGAGCCTAAATCCCTTCCGTTATTGCCTGGAGCTGGGCGTTTTGGGGCCTCTCAATCCCCGAAGGAAGGTCCTCGCAGAGCTGAGTGGAGTGGAGATCCTGTGAGAGCGTGGAGAGGTGTGAGTGTGGGTGGTGCATTCACACTATTACGACCATCCTGGAAGCATTAGCCACTTTCGTACAAAAGCAGACACTACTTAAAGAGACAGTTTGCAACTAGCTACCATGACGACAACGTCTCACCTATTTCCTTTGCTCGGAGACTCAGAGCACTAAAGATGCTGTGAAACGTAATTGGTTTCTTCAGCATGGGGTCTAAGCTTTCCGGGGTGCATTATGCTCCAAATGAAAAGGAATGGCAAGATAAAGCTTTGCCCCTCTTCCTTTTCAGTAAGAGCCGGTTCTTCCTGGCTCCTGCCAGCCCACGGGGCGTGTGAGTGACAGAGAAGCCAGCACTCTGGACCACTCTGAAATACCTCTCCTCTAGCTCTGAGAAAGGAAGAGAGCAGGGTGGGAAGCCAAGCACCTACGTGGCCCAGCATTTCAGGGCATCAGTGTTGTGGCCTGAGAGTGTCTCATGGGTCACTGTCACCCACCCCCACCCCAAGTGAGGCTCTTCAGGGGTCTCCCCAGCTTACTCCACAAAAGGCAGTCATATGGTTGACCCATTCCCACTATGCCCACTGAATGTCTGCTCCATGGAGGAGTGGGCACAGACATCACAGGACAGCTATCCCCTCCCACCACCACCACCACCTGGTCTGAAAGAAGCAAGGAAAAGAAGGCAGCTCCAGCGGTATCTTGGAACAAGGGAGCAGTGTCTTCCTTTCACAATAAAGAAAAGACTGAGCAAGTCCATCCACAGCTCCCCACAAACATCCCCAAATCCCCAAACACCTGTCACTCCAGCCTCTTTAATATTGGCTCTCATTTCAATCTGTGGGGAAGGGGAGAGGCTAAAGAATTCTCTTTCATTTTGCTCCATTAATAACTAAGCAGCACAGGCTAAAATATTTATGGACATGAGCACAGCGCATATTCTGGGCAGGAAAAGGCAGATTGCAGTGATTTTCAAGGCTGCTATTTCAGAAGAGGCACCTAAAAGGCTTTGGTGGGGAGGAGGAGCTAGTGATGCTGAAGGCATCCCCCAGGTGTCTGACTTGGGAGCCCCAACAACCAAGGGCTTCCTCTAGCTCCCCAAACAGGTGCCTCTCCAAGGAGGTATGGCCAGTGTTTGCTGCAGACAATGCCCCCTTCCCTTCCATTTTCTAACACACTGATGGAGCCCAAGGAGGCTGCAGTGTGCTGAGCTGTGAGTCCCTTGGTGCTAAATGGGCCACTGAACTGTAGCTTCCACCAATGTAGATATTTGGGTTATTTTGTAGGTCTGGAGCTGCAACTGATTGTGGCCAGAGGAGAATGTGCTCAAGCCCCAGCTGAGGAAGGAAGGAAGGAAGGAAGGAAGGAAGGAAGGAAGGAAGGAAGGAAGGAAGGGAGGGAGGGAGGGAGGGAGGGAGGGAGGGAAGGAGGGAAGGAGGGAGGGAGGGAGGGAAGGAGGGAGGGAGGGAGGGAGGGAGAATAAATGGTGGAGATGTAATGAGAAATTAAAGGCAGGGATCCAATTCCCAATAAATATGTGAATAATAATCAGAATTACATTTCAAGCTCTGTTTTCTGTGTAAGGAGAGGAAGGCTCAGAGAAGCCATGTGACCTACCCAGGGTCACCTGGGTCTCTGCTGCCCAGCTGTGGCTTGAGCACATTCTCCTCTGGCCACAAATCAGCTGCAGCTCCAGACCTACAAAAGAAGCCAAATATCTTTGGGCCAAGCAATTGTGTAAGCCCTACATGATAGATACCTTTATTATGCCCATTTTGGAGATTAAAAAAACACTGAGGCACAAAGAGCTTTAATAATCTGTTATAATTTAGCTCTTAACAATGGTAAAGCCATGGTTTCAATGCAAGTAGTCTGGCTCCCCAACCCATGCTGTTAATCATAATGTCACTGTCTAACCAATAGTATTTCATTCACTCAGTCACTCATTAGACAGGACTATATAAAGTCCCTGCCATATGGCAGGCACTGTGCCCTGGGTGATGACTTGGAAGGTTCATCAAGCACATTGATGAATTTGCACATAAGAAGCCCAAGCAAGAGTCTGCTTATCCCAGAGTTCCTCTGTTCTAGGTGTTCATACTTCTGGATTTCAATCACCTTTAGGATCTCAATAAAAGGAGTTGAGCCTCATCTCATACATAGTTCCAGGATCTTCCCTCCCCAATATGTCAGAATTCTTTGGTGGAGGGAAGAAGCTTAACATTTCTCTGAGCACTTGTTGCTCCAACTCACTTCTTCTGCTGGACTCTATATCCTTCTTGTCATCCCATTTTCCTCTCTCCACCCACATCTACCCAAACATGGGTCAGAGTTCAGTTGAAAAAGAAACAGCATATGATTATATTAATCAATTGAGAAAAGACATTTGACAAAATTTCATATTCATTCATGATTTTAAAAATTCTCAACGGCCGAAACCGGTTTGGCTCAGTGGATAGAGCGTCGGCCTGCGGACTGAAAGGTCCCAGGTTCGATTCCGGTCAAGGGCATGTACCTGGGTTTCAGGCACATCCCCAGTGGGAGATGTGCAGGAGGCAGCTCATCGATGTTTCTCTCTCATCGATGTTTCTAACTCTCTATCTCTCTCCCTTCCTCTCTGTAAAAAATCAATAAAATATATTTAAAAAAAAATTCTCAATGAACTACAAATAGGAATTTCTCAAGCTAACAAATGCTATTTTTAAAAAACTACACTTAGCATCCCACTGAATGGAAAAAGATTGAATGCTTTCCTCCCTAAAGTCA
Organism: Myotis yumanensis; assembly: GCF_028538775.1. Lineage (NCBI taxonomy): Eukaryota > Metazoa > Chordata > Mammalia > Chiroptera > Vespertilionidae > Myotis > Myotis yumanensis. The sequence goes on along the minus strand of NW_027223755.1, from coordinate 85,561,647 downwards.
GGAAAAAGGCAAGGATGTTCAGAATATAGCCAGTGAAATAAAGCAAGAAAAAGAAGTAAAAGTTATATATACATTGGGAAGGAAGAAATAAAACTGTCCCTATTCATAAACAACATGATTACCTACATGGGAAATCCCAAGCAATCCACAAAAAGAACGTGTAGAACTAATACATGAGTCTAGCAAGGTCACAGATTACAAGACCAATCACAAACAACAAGTGTATTTCTACAACAATAAACAATTGGAAACCACAATCTAAAGGTTAGTATCATTTACAACAACTCCAAAAAGTGAAATGCTTAAGTATAAATTTGACAACCACATACAGCATCTGTTGTTCAAGACTATAAAACATGGTTGAAAATAACCAATGAAGTCCTAAATAAATGGAAAGACATGCCATGTTCATGGATAGGAAGACTCAACATAGTAAAGATGTCAGTTGTTCCCAAATTAATCTACATATTTAATGCAGTTCCAATTGATGAAAATCATATCAATATACACATACATTTATGTGGAAAAGGTAAGAAATAGCCAAAACTATTTTGAAAAAATAAAAAGTGATGATTAACTTGTTTGATGTGACTCTGGTTGAGCGTCAACCTGTGAACCAGGAGGTCAGGGTTTGATCCCCGGTCAGGTTACATGCCCGGGTTGCGGGCTTGATCCCCATTAGGGGGCATGCAGGAGGCAGCTGATCAATGATTCTCTCTCATCATTGATTTTTTTATCTCTCCCTCTCTCCTCTCCTCTCCTCTCCTCTCCTCTCCTCTCCTCTCCTCTCCTCTCCTCTCCTTTCTCCTTCCTCTTCTCCTTCCTCTTCTTCTTCTTCTTCTTCTTCTTCTTCTTCTTCTTCTTCTTCTTCTTCTTCTTCTTCTTCTTCTTCTTCTTCTTCTTCTTCCTTCTTCTTCTTCTTCTTCTTCTTCTTCTTCTTCTTCTTCTTCTTCTTCTTCCTCTCTCTCTCTCTCTCTCTCTCTCTCTCTCTCTCTCTCTCTCTCTCTCTCTCCCCCCCCCCTTCCTCTCTGAAGTGATGGTTAGAGGGACTTCCTGACCCAGTTTTAAGCTTTACTCTATCACTACAGTAATCAAGATAGTGTAGTACTGGTGAAACAATACACATATAAGTCAGTAGAATGGGATAGAGTCCAGAAATAGACACACACAAACATATCCCATTGATTTTGACAAAGATGCAAAGGCAGTTCAATGGAAAATGGACAGCTTTTTCAATAAAGGGTATTGAGCAATTAGGCATTCATATTTAAAAAATGAACCTTGACCAAAACCTTATGCCTTATATAAAATTAATTTAAAATAGATCATAGATATAAATATAAAACTGTAAAACTTTTAGAAGGAAACACAAGAGAAAATTTTCATGATCTGGAATTAGGCAAGGAGTTCTTTGACATGACAACCAAAGCATGATCTGAGGAGAGAGAGAGAGAGAGAGAAATTTAACTTCCTAAAAATTTTGTTCTGCAAATTACATTGTTAAAAGAATTAAACAACAAGCTAAAGACAGGAACCAAATATTTGCAAGTCACAGGACCCAACAAATTACTTGTATACAAAACATATAAAGAACTCTCGAAACTCAACCATAAGAAACTAACAGCTCAATTAAAAATGGACAGAAGGACTTGAACAGACCTTTCACAAAAGAGGATATAGAGAAGTCAAATAAGCCCATGGAAAGATGCTCAACATCATTGCTATTAGGGAAAAGCACATTAAAACCACGGTGAGATACACGTACTAGAATGGCTAAACGACAAAGACCAACTAGACTCTTGCATTCCTTGTGAAAATGCAAAATGGTACAGCCACTCGGGAGATGAATTTGGCAGTTTCTTATGAAGAAATCGCACCACTTCTGAGGATTTATCCAAGAGAGATAAAGACGATGCTTAGACAAAACTTGTGCATGAATGTTTGTGGCAGGTCTATTTATTATCACCCAAAACTGGAAACAACTCAGATGTCCTTCAAAAGCTGAATAAGAAGTGAATTAATAAACAAACTGTGGGACTGCTATACACAGTGACATTACTCAGGAATGTGCTATGGATACACGCCACAACATGGGCGAATCTTGGAGGCTGAGTGAAAGAAGCCAGCCTGAGAGGGTTCACTTACATGCTGAGTGATGAAAGAAGCCAAAAAAAATATGTACTGTATGGTCCCACTTACATGACATTCTCGGAAAGACAAACTATAGCAGGCGATGGAGGCCAGATCAGTGGTTCAGGTGTTGCGGTGAGGAGGATGGAGTATGAGTAGTAGGAGGGAATTCTCAGGATTGATGGAGCTGTTCTGATCCTGATTGCATTTGGCTACCCCAGTCTATACAGGTGTTAACATTCATATGCTGGGGTCGGAGGAAACTGGCAGTTTTACAAGATGTTAACTTTTAAAATAAAATGTTAAAAATACCCCTCCCCCCCAAGTCAGCTCATCACCTACCTTTCATTTGTGCTCCCCCGCTTTTCCCCTTAAGGAGAGCCTGCTAGCCCAGGCCCAGCGGGAGCAACAGGTGCTGTGCATGTGTGTTCACACAGCTCTCAGATGAGTGTGCAGATGCACTGAGCTCTTAACCTTCACGACTTGGAGCATGCCTGTAGGGAGCAGCTCTAGGGTCAAGCCTCAGGCTGACCTGTGGCAGGGCCACAAACAAGTCCCAGCCTGGAGGGCAGAGCTCTCCTAGCATAATTAAGCCTGACCTTGTAGCCCTCCCTTATTCCTTCCTAAGTAGCTAATGGGCTGTGAAAGGTGCAGCAAGTGTTGCCAAAACAAGAACGTTTGTATACATGTTAATCTACCCTTGTTTTAATTAGACTATAAAATAAAGCATTGGCTTGCAGGCTGGGTCTTTTGTGTCCTCATCCAGGCACGGGAGATCCACCGAGCCCCAGCTGTATTCTCTTGTCTGTCTTTCCTTCAGTCCTTCACTGCCCCTCCTCAGGTTCACCCTTGGCTGTGCTGGCGTGGAACAACGCCTAGACGGTCAGACCTGGGAACCTCATGACACTGGTCACTGTATGGAATCGTATTCAGAGAATTGTGCGAGGAACCCCAGAATTTTAACGAAGCAACAACTTGCCTCGAGATAAATAAATGACGAGCAATTCCTCTCTCACTAGCATCTCTTGAGAAATGTTGAAGAGGATGCAAACATCAACCTCAGCGACACTTGTTGCACACTCTTTTCTTTCTCCTTGAGATTTCTCTTGTTATCTGCAGCCTCCAGACCTCTTGTCCTGCCCACTCTCAGAGGAACCTCTCCCCTCCCTCTGCAGGCAGGGTCCCTACCCAAGTGGCTCTCTCCCTTTCGCATGTCCCCTCCCAGCTCCTTATGCAGTTCAGCATGGCCTTCCTCACCAAGTCCTTCCCTTCTTCTCATCTCTCCATCTGGTGTTTCTCTTGCTCACTGTAGGAAAAGTTGACAAATGTGGCATTTTCCATTGCATTTTTCAATCATCTTATTAAGCCCAGATTGCTTAGCTGGTTGGGAAGTTGAGTGGGTCACAGACTATTGTCTTTATAGGGCAAGGGAGGGGGGAGCATAAAGGCTGGGAACATTGCAATTATTTAGTAATTGTTTGCCCCATCCTATAACTATAATCCAAAGTTTTTGAAGCTGAGATTGAGAATTTGATTCCTGTACAGGGGATAATGCTGCTCCTTACACCAAGTTAGGCCTCCTTTCTCCATAATCCATATCACACACACGCTTTATTGCAGGGGGCCCTAAAAGTAGCCGTACTCTGGCATGAGTTCTGAGCTGATGGATCTGGGCATCATCTCATAAGTGAAGAGCACCATCTAAAAGTGATGTTCAATTCCAGGGAATGTTTCCCTTAGAAGTTCTGTTGAATCCTTTTTCTCTTTATTCATTTTAATGATTTTAAATGTACCTGTTGAATAGCATTTTCCAGAGTGTTCTTTCATTTCTAGTTCTTGGAAAGCCCATGCATTCATGTCTGTGACTCCCTGAGGTGAGCTGTAGTTTGTGTTAATAATTCCAGTGTCCTCTCTCTGGAATTCCATGCCCTTTGGACTATACATCCCTAAAGAGCAGATGTATATTTACTTCTTCCAGGTCCGGGGACAAGTTTTATACGAATTTCTCTTCTTGAAATTTCTCTTCTTGAAATATGCTAGGAGAGCTCTGCCCTCCAGGCTGGGACTTGTTTGTGGCATAAACAAAGCCACATCCTTGTATTGTGCAGCTGGGGGCCCAGTTCCTCCACCGTGTGGATACTGGAGCCAGGAGTCTTGAAGAAGTTCATCCAACTTTGATTCAATCTAGGGAAGGATGTAGACCAGCTGTTCTCAACCTGTGGGTCGCGACCCCTTTGGCGGTCGAACGACCCTTTCACAGGGGTCACCTAAGACCATCCTGCATATCAGATATTTACATTACTCATAACAGTAGCAACATTACAGTTATGAAGTAGCAACGAAAATAATTTTATGGTTGGGTCACAACATGAGGAACTGTATTTAAAGGGCCAGAAGGTTGAGAACCACTGATGTAGACAGACATGCTTCTTCCTCTTAGAAATACAGCAGTTGGCCATTTATACTGCTAGCTATGGGAAGACCCCACCTGTGACCATTAACTTTGTGTCAACTTGGTTAGGTCACAGGTGCCAAGAGATTTGGCTAAATATTACTTCTGTCTATGCCTGTGAGGGTGCTTCCAGATGAGATTAGCGTTTAAATCAGTGGACTGAGTAAAGCACATGGTCCTCCTCAGTGTGGGTTGGCAGCATCCAATCCATTAGGGAGCTGAAAAGAGCAAAAAGGTGGAGGAATGGAAAATCTGTGCTCTCTGCCCGCCTACAGGAGCTGGGTCATCGGTATTCTCTTGCCCTCAAATGGCGACTTCCGCCATCACTGCACCCTGGTTCTCAGGCATTTGGACTTGACTAAACACCATCAGCTCTCCTGGTTGTAGACAGCACATCATGGGATTTGTCAGCCTCCATAATCACATGAGCCAATTCCTCACAATAACCCTCTTTATGTGTATGTGTATGTATATGAATCCTACTGGTTCTGTTTCTCTGGAGAACTCTAATACACCATCCAGTTGCTTTGATTATGTTTCAGACGGAGGCCATAGTTACTTGCCTACTCCCTGGCAGTAAAGTTGAGACTGTGATGTGGTAGACACAGTTAATGAGCCAGTCAACAGGCAGTCCCCGTTCCTTCGTTTCTAGCCATGCCTGGTCTGGGCGGCAGTGCATCAGGCTCAGGGGGTGAATCCTGACGGGTCTAAGACAGCTTTGAAAACATGTTGAGTTTCTGCATTTCCGGAGAGCTAGAGGGAGCCATGTAAATACAGTTCTAGCTGAAGCAGAAATAAACCAGAGGAGTTTGGGAGAAGATGCCTCCTCTTTGATAGAGAGAAGGAAGCTCACAAGAATAGTTCTTTCTTCTAGCATCCTGGCTCCCACCCTTTCTTCCTGTCCTTGGTAAGTGATGCCCAGAGCCGCAGCCACCACTGTGCAACCATGAAAATCTGTATGAGTCACGGAGATGCAGGGTCCATGCCCGGACAGGTCGGAGATGCTGATCCAGCGCCCCAGCTCCTACTTCCAGACTTTGTTGTGTGAGACCCTTCCAAATGCCTTCGTTATTGAACTACTGTTAGTCCAACTTTGGGGTGAGGGTGTTCCAAAGTGACGCAAAACAGGGCTACTGCTGCCCTTGGGCCCTCCTCACCAGCTGCAGGTGGTGAGAATCAGGGTGCCTGGGACAGAGAGCGAGCGTCTCCTCTGCTGGGTGCTAGGAGTAAGGGGGGTGAGACTGGCAAGCCGAGCCCTTCTGTGCCCGCGTGCAGCACGAGCAGCCCAGCTGAGTGCAGCCCTGGCCAGTCTGCAGGGTCACATCTTTGCAGCCCCTGAGAGCAGCAGAACTCAACCTGCCTGAGCTGAGCAAAAATGGAGCTTTTCTGCAAGGATACCAAGGTGGCTCAGACCATTAAAGGAGGCGCGGAACAACAACTTCTTGGCAAACTCAGGGAGCAGAACAGCTCTGGGAACCTCAGCAGCCAGAATCCAGGACTGTCGCTCTAGGATGCTGCCATAGAATGACTCCTACCACCTCTTTCCATCGATTTGTGTCTCTGTTCACGTTTCAAATCCCCAGAAGAGAGAATTCGACCAGTGGAGCCTGGTTGATGCTCACAGATTGGAAAATTCAGTGTGGCCAGTAGCTGAGAGGGTTTGTTGGTCAAGCCTCACGCACTGCCCATGGGGATGGGCCACCAGACCCCAGGGAGTTTGTCTCCAGGCGAGACTGGAGGAGAGGTGCAGGCCAAGAAAAGCTACAGCTACAGCAGCACTGCCTGTCGTCTTGAAACGAAGGTCATGATTGAGATTCTGGGACTACTTGACTGTGTCCTCCTCATTGGCCCTTTCCAGAACTCAGACCCAAAGGACTGGAACTTGTCCCCACATCTCATTCCTGCTCCAAATGGGAGCAACTCATTGTCATCAGATGGGCCTGGATGGGAAAACCATCAAGGGCTTTAAACAGGGGGTCATGTGTTCTAATCATACTTTGAAAGCAATCACCTGGCTTCCGTGCAGGGCAAGGGAGGGACAGTTACGAGCAGGTCCAGGGAGACCAGCTCAGAGACCAGGGAAGGGAGTTGGGTGGAGGTAAGTACAGAGAGAAGGGTGGCTTCGATTTGTGATGGGTGGTGGGAATGAGGAAGAGAAAGGAAACGAGGTTCTGGGTGGATAATGTCGCTACCCAATGAGAAGGGAACGCAGGGAACCAAGGGAGTGAGTTCGGGCAAATGCTGTGACCTCCACTTCCCCCAGTAGATTAGATGCCTGTCCCAGGGAGGATGTCAAGTAGGAAGCGCAGGCTCCAGGGCCAGCCAGAAACATACATGTGGGAGTCATCAGCCCATACATGGTGTTCAGCGTAGGGAAGGATGTAATTACTGGGGGATGGGGCAAGGACAGGAGAACGAGAGTGCTGGTCATTTGGAGGCCCACTCATGCAGAAGCTGCTGCCAGCTGGGCCTGAGGAGGAACAGCCAATTCTGCTGGGACTCAGGGCCCCTCCGGGGTTGACACTACATCTCTCCATGCAAATGCTCCTGTGCAGCTGTCAGCTTCCCTCTGGAGAACGAACTCCAGACCTGCTCCCCATGCAGCCTCTGCCCATCCACCCACCCAGCATCTCAGTGTGAGGGAATAAAACCTTGGAAGACCACTGAAGAGAGAGCCCCTACCTTCCGGACTGCACCTATCCAACTTGCTTCAAGGGTTCGTTATAATGTTTTGGCAACCGAGAAGCGGAAGAGGAATTTGAGGCTACGCTGGAGCTAGTCTTGCAGTTTCCCTCTGCTCGCCCCCATCCTTGAGGGAAACAGCACAGCAGGCCTCCTCTCTGCATTGAGCATGCGCATGAGACACAGGCCCAGGCCAGGCCTGCAAGGGGAGATGGTCCAGATGGTCTTTGGCTCAAGATATACACGGATCTCAGTCGCCCAACTGCTTGGGGCAATTAACAGGAAATTGGGGCCAAGTAATAGCCTTTGTCTTGGCTGGCCCTCACACTTGGTCTGGTAGCTTAATTTTAAATTTTGAGATAAAAGTGCTTTTACATAAGAGAAGCCAAGAAGACGGAGGACATTTCCTTTCTGTCTGACATTCAGCAGCTGAACCTTGGAAGGATGGGGAGCCCAGGCCACAGGAATTCTTGACTTTCCCATGAGGCAAAGGAGAAAGCTGGCCATCGCAGCAGCTGACTCGCATTTACCACGTTGTAGAACGAAGCCCTCCGTGGGCTGGAGGCCGGGCCCCTCTTCACAGGGCTTTGTCCATCCTGCTGCAAGAAACTCCCGGCAAGGCTGCGCTGGCAACGCCAGCACTTTCTGCACCTGGTTGGCCCAGCCACACTCTGAAAACACAAGGGCCTAGAAGCACGGCCTGTAAGCCAGAGCAGGCAAAGCTCCCAGACCGCCTTTCATCTGCCAGAGGCCCAGAGTCTGTCAGTAACTTTCCCCAGGGCACCCAGTAAGGCGGAGACTAATCCCAGAGTCTATGTCAGGGTCGGGAGGCCTGAGTCCTCACCAGATGACGGGTGAGGCTGGGAGTAAGTAAATGCCACCAAGGTGCAGCCCTCTGCAGTCACCCCAGTCTCTCCTCAGCTCAGATGTGCCTGACAAAGGCATCACATTCCTCAAGCTCAAATACAAACAGAGGAAGAATCCGAGTACTTGCAAGAACAGACGCAGCCGCTGTGGGACAAGGTGCAGGGTGGGTGCCAGTGCCCCTTCCAGGGCCAGAGCCCATCCTGTCATTTGGTGTCATCAGAGAAAAGCAGATGTCCTAGTTCATGTCTTTGAAGCTGGAGAGATGATCGATAACAATTTATTTCTTTTAAAGAAAATCCTGTATATCAATTTGCTTTGGGAAAAAATAACTGTTGTTACAACAGAACACCTTTGTCAGACACGGAATACTTTTCCACCCTGCACTTACCTATACAGCATAATATGCGTTGTGCATTCACGCATTCATTTATCAGACACCTCTGAGCATGTCAGGCATGAGGGACCCAGAGGTGACATGTCATCTGCCATTGAGCGGACTCAGTGTGTGAGCTGGGAGGGGACTCAGTGTGTGAACTGGAAAGTGGAGTCTGGCTATAACAGTATTGATGACAAGAAACATACTTAAAACATAAGGACAGAAAAAAAAATCAATGAAATAAGAAAAACAATAAAGAAATCTAATGAGAAAAGAAAACATAAGGACAGAATAAAATTCAAAATTTAATTAAAAGATTAAATAAAAAGATGTCAGGCAAATACAAACATGCAGGAAACTAAAGTAGTCATATTTATATGATTTGCAACAGGATTTGAGGCAAAATCATCAGTAGAGGTAAAGAGTTGTTACATAATGATAAAAGGTTCAACTCAACTAAGAAGATACTGCAATTTTAAACTTGCCTGTACCTAATAGCCACAAAATACTCACAGCAAAACAGAAAAAGAAAAAGCTCTGTAAGGAGAAATTGACAAACCACAATGTGGGCGTTTAACACAATTCTTTAGTAATTGATAAAGCATCAGTAATATATAGACAATTCGAACAATTTTAACATATTTACAAGATAGGCATATTATTCCACACCAGCGAGATTACAAAAATATTTTCACTAGAACAATTCCAGGTGTTGGTGCTTACCGCTGCTGGGCATGTAAATTGCCACAACCATTTTGGAAAAGAGCTGGGTATTGGTTAGGAAGCTGAGCATGTCCGTACCGTGTAGGACCCAGCAGTGCCACTCTTAGGTAGACCCACCTTAGGGACACTCCCATACGTGTGCATCAGGAGACGTGGGCACGAAAGTTCGGAGCAGCATGGCCACAATAGCCCAAAGTGGGAAGCACCCTGAACGTCCGTCAGCCATAACCTGGGTAGGCCACGTCATGACTGCAGTGCCCCCCAACACCGAAATGAGCGACTGCCCTTCCTTCTCCGTTTACAGGAGCCAACCTCAAAAACATCATGGCGGGTGAAAGAAGCAAATGCCGGAAAGAAAGCTCAAAAATAGCCAAAGCCAAGCTATGTGTTGTTTAAGGGTAGGTCACTAGATAGCAAAACTAAAAGGAAGACCGAGGCAATGGTTAACACACAGTGAGGACCGAGGTTGCCCCTAGAAAACCGGGGTGGGAACGAGGGATATAATTGGAGAAGGTAACCTGGGGGCTTCGGGGGGCTGGCAGTGTTCTATTTCTTGACCTGGGTGCTGGCTGCACACACCTAATGGATGCTTTCATGCACGTGCACCAGGCGTGCATAGGAAGGCTCATAGCAGCACTGTTCATAATGCACGGGCGTTTATTTTATTTATATTCTTTAAACTGGGGCATATATTTCATGCATACTCCCTTCATATGTTATATCTTTTTTTTAAAAAAAGGAAGGAAATGCATCACGACATTAAGAGAGTGGTTTTGGTGGGAAGAAAGTTTATGGGGGGTTGCATTTTCATCTTTATACTTTTTTGCATTTTTTCAACTTTTACAATAAGCATATGTATCACTTTGTCATCAGAAAAGTTAAACAAAAATAAACACACACACAAAAAAAACCTTTGTGAAGTGATGAAAGAAATCACAAAAGGAAAGATGAGTTTGACCGCATGAGAATATAAAACTTTCACATGTCTAAAACCAAATAAAGTTGACAGGTAAATACAACAATGAAAATAATTTATTCTATATGGAACTATTACCAATAAATAGGAAAAAAGTACATGGATAAAAGACACGAGCAAAGAATTCACATAAAAGGAAATATAATTGTGTAAAAATGGATGGGAAAATATCCCACCTCAATTAGCAATCCCTCCGAGAAGATAGAATGGAACTGTCAGGGCCTTCACACCTGGACAACCTGGGTGTGAACTCTCGCTCAGCTCATATACTAGATGTGTATCACTTGACAGTTATCTTTAACTTTTCTGAGTCTCTGTCACACATGAAATAAAGGAAGAAATTAATACCTTGCAGGGTTGTTCTAAGGACTCGATAGAATGCATTCAATAGTGCACAAGGTCTGACACACGCAGATGTCTAATAAATGGATTTTCTTTTTCAGACAGTGAGGAAAAGAGCGAGAATGGGGCCAGGAGGTACGGACGGTCTGGTGGGGAGGACAGACATGAAACGATCATCCCCAGAGTGTAACACGTGTCCTGATAGGGAAAGTGCAGGGTGTTGAGATATCGGATAAAAGGGTGACCCACCCCTGCTCAGGTGATCACAGGCCTTCTTTAGAAAGAGGTGTTTAAGCTGAAATCTGAGGGCAAGTATGAGTAACAGAAAGCAAAGAGAGATGAAAGAGATTTTATTTTCCAAAAATAATTACATTATCTCACATCCCACATGCATTCCTTGCAATGTAGCTTTGACACTCCCGCTTCTGAAGATGGGGTGTATGTCCCCTCCCTTTGAGTCTGGGGCAGTCTGTGGGAGGGCAGCAGTTAATCAATTGGTTAGAAATGCCTTGGGCTGCAAGTAACAGAATAAAAGACTTGTAGAGACTTGACCCATAGTGCAGCTGCTTACTTCATAAGAAGCCTGCAGGGAGCATTTCAGGAACAGTTGAATAACTTCACAATGTCTGAGTACTGGGTCAACCTCTCTGTCATTCTCTAGACCAGCAGTTCTCAACCTGTGGGTCGAACGACCCTTTCACAGGGGTCGCCTAAGACCATCGGAAAACACATATATAATTACATATTGTTTTCTGATTAATCACTATGCTTTAATTATGTTCAATTTGTAACAATGAAAATACATCCTGCATATCAGATATTTACATTACGATTCATAACAGTAGCAAAATTACAGTTATGAAGTAGCAACGAAAATAATTTTATGGTTGGGGGTCACCACAACATGAGGAACTGTATGAAAGGGTCGTGGCATTAGGAAGGTTGAGAACCACTGCTCTAGACCTTCTCCTTGTGGTTGCAAGATAGCTGCCACAGCTCTGCTCATCACATCCTTGTGTAACCATATCCAAAGGATGGAAGCAAGGAGAGACCAAGGAGGTTTAAAATTTTAAAAAAAGTCTCTGCTCACCTGTTTCCCTTCCTGTCCACAAAAGGCCTCCTACGTGGAAGCCTGCTCACAGATTTCATCTTGCATGGCATTGGCCGGAACTGGGACATATGGCCACCTTGGCTGCAAGGGAGCCTTAATAGTGAGAAGCAGGCAAGACAAGGAGCTGGGAATGGCTGTTCGATAGGCACTGACAGTGACCACCACGATTCAGAGCAAGCGTGTCCTGCCCTTTCCCCCGTATTCTGGGTTGCGTGGATGATGATCTCCATTTGCGCTAAGCCCCACCTGGAGCAAGGCTGAGAAACAACCAGAGTCTCCAAGCAAACAGCAGCGCCTTCTCACCAGCTTGCAGTAGAACAAGCATGCCCCTGCAGGCAACATGTAAAGTCAAGCTTCGTGCATGACAAGACAGCCTTGGCATTCCTTATGCAACTTGGCATTCCTTATAGGACCCTTTGTGAAGGGCTGCCGCGCCCAGGCCTAAGCAATCTGACTCAGTTCTTACGACAACCTTGTGAAGTGGGCTTTTTATTCCATTTTAAAGATGAGAAAGTGAGACTTAGAGAGACTGGCAATTTTCTTATCATCATACAACTAGTGAATGGAAACTGAGAATGTAGTATCAGGCTTTGGAGTCAGACACCTTTCTCTTAACCGTGATGCAGTGGATCTTGTACTCCCTGTGCCTATGAATCACCTTATTAAAAATCAGATTCCTGGACCCAGGCCCCAAGGATCCTGACTTAGTTGGGCCAGGGTGGGGCCCAGGGATGTTCTAACAGGCACCCTGATGTTTCTAACTCAGTAGTGGTGAGGCCTCACCTAGTGGGCTCTGTGCTTCACAGCTTTCCGAAGGTCTGGTCCTGCCTCCACCACAAATCCTTCTGGACCTATCGCTCTCCACCCTCGGCATTCTCTGTCTTCATCACCCTTCTGAATAGTGATCATACTCAATCATACATACTGCCATCTCAATACATAAGGGCCTCAAGAATAACATTTCTCTTATACAGTCTCCTTTGTCCCACATTCCCAGTACAGTGTGAGTCATGCAGGAGTTGGAAACTATCTGGTTTGCCTGATTTCATAACATTTCAAGGTGCCCAGATAATGGTCTCCTGAATAAAACTGTGATCCTAGATGGTTTGGTTCAGTGGATAGAGCTTTGGTCTGGGGACTGAAGGACGTTGGTCCTGGGTTCGATTCCAGTCACGAGCACATGCCCGGTTACGGGCTCGATCTGATCAGTGTTTCTCTCTCATCATTGATGTTTCCATCTCTCTTTCCCTCTCCCTTCCTCTCTGAAATCAATAAAAATATTTTTTAAAACAAACAAACAAAAAACACGTGGCTTTTCAACAGCAGGCATTGTCTGATTAATGATATCATCATAAATGTATTGAGTTTGCTTGATAATAACTAATCACAATCAATTGATAATAAAGTGAAATACACAATCACTTAATTGAGAATAATTGGATTGAATGACAAACTTAGGCTCCTGATGAAAATTAATGGTATTGCTGAGACAGCCCTGGAATCCCAAAGGCAAGTAATTAACTTTCTCAGGTAAGGAAGGGTAAATTCTCCTGCTTGACTGTCCAGGAGAAAGGGATTCATTTGCAGTCAATTTTTAAACTAGATTAAGAAGAGTAATGGTGGCACTACCTTTGGACAGATGCTTTGATGGGAAGCTAGAGTTGGATTAATTTGGGCAAATATTGAACCTTTCTCAAAAGAGCACTATTTAATCTGGCAGCTCTGGGGAGACACCACAAATTCATAGAGGATTTGGGTTGAAAAAAGATGCAAACTGAGCCCTTGTGGGACATTTAAATGGTGGGTGGGTCGCCAGCCCAGGCCCCAGGTGAGCCTGTGTCCCCTTGCCCTGCTTGGCCAAGAAGAGCTCCTGGAGGTAAGCCGTGTGCCAGCTGTCAGTGCTTCCCAGGCTTCAATGTGAGGAATCATTTGAAATCTTGTTCAAATGCAGATGCTGTAAGTCTAGGGAGGGGCTTGAGATTCTGCATTTCTGACCAGCTTCTAGGTGACGGACCAATGGAGTAATGAAGTCCTAGAGCACATCATGTCAGACCATGCTCAGCAATCAGATCTGGCCCTCGAATTCCCAGCAACATCCTATGGAGGCAGGGATTCTCTTGGCCAGGATTTTGTGTGCATTGCAGGTTACCCAGTAACTATGCTCAGTTCCCAGACAAGCTATACACTTTATCATCAAATGCCTTGGCCCCAACAAGAGCCAGGAACCTAAGGCCAAGCCACAGAAACAAAGTCTGGTGACCTGAGGGACAGGTTTCTATCTGGCAGCACGTGGAGGGCTGATGAAATGGACATATTGGATACTGGGGCTGCCGAGACCCAGGGAGAGCAGGGGAGGCTCACTACGGCACTGTGAGGCCTGCAGTGCCACAGAAAGTGGCCAGGACAGCTGGGTGCAATGGGGAGAAGGCGCCTAACTACTGGATTCTCCTCTGGGAGGGAGGTAAGGACGGAGGGAGGGAGGAGTTAGGAGCATGTGACCAGCATTCTAGCCCTCGGAAGGGCTGCCTGAGGGATTGGTATCTTCCTCAACAGACTTAGAGCATTGATGGGAGCCAGCACCCTTGGGAGGCTTGAGGGTGGAAAAGCTTGCTGAAGCAACACCAGACAACTTGCAGTACCACACACGGACACCAGGGGGAGGTAGACCTTATGAGCTCCTGAACTGTATCAGCAAAACTCTCCAGCTGGGCAAGTAAATGCACAGCCCAGAGAAGTTTCATGGTCCCCAAATGGTTTCCAATGTCCCTAGAATCCTTGGGCTGGCACAGGACAACACTCCAACCAGCTAAGCCACACCGTCCAGGGTATATTTGCTACAAGTGAGGAACCCACATTGCCACATTACCATCACCCAAAGTCCATAGTTCACATCAGCATTCACTCTTGGTGCTGAACATTCTATGGGTTTGGACAAATGTGTAATGGCATGTATCCACCATTATGGTATCATACAGAGTATTTTGCTGCTCTAAAACTACTCTGTGCTATTCTGTATTATTTGTTACAGCTGTGTGTGAATCTATAATTATCCTAAAATTTAAAAATTAATTAAAAAATAAAAGCTAACAGAGAGCTCACCTGCTGTCCAGTATTGGAGAACCAGACCTGGAGATTCTAAGGCCAGAATGAGGTCTAAGGTCAAGGTACAGAGAAAGCACTGAGAAGGCGTCAATGCTGACACTGCTGGGCCCAGAGCCCTGAGCTTGCACCCCTGATACCACCGGGGCCAAACCCTAGACACTGCTGGTAAAACTGCAACACTATCACTCCTGGACGATGAACACCCATCCCCCTTGCACAGTGGACCTCGCACAGTTCTGCTTCTTTGCATCACCAGCTCCCAAGTCAAAGATGGTGCAAGTGCACAGACTGGTAGAGCCTGGGTCACGTGCCTATTGGAGCTGAAAGGGAGGCTGAGAACAAGAGTATCTGACATTTTTTACTTCCACCGTGGTGGGCTTGCCAGTGGCCAAGACTCACAAGATGGGGAGCTCCACAGACATAGAAAGGGGGTTCAGATGCTGGTGGCCTTGAACAATGGCCAATTTCAACCATACCCATCCTTTCTCTCTCTTCCCCCTGCCACCCCTTACACATTCCCTTCACCCAGTTCAATTCTCCTCGTGCTTTAGGACACAGATTACAGGCTATGCCCTCATGAAAGCTTTCTCTGACCCATCCTTCCCGCTACCCCCCCCCCCCCCCCCGCCCCCCATTCCCCTACCCTCAACACCAGGGCCTGGGTCTGGTTCATCTGCTGTGTGTTTCCATATGTCAGGTTCTATCATGTCAGCCCTACTAGACTGTGTCTTAAGGACTGAAATCCCATCTGACCCTGCACAGGACCCAAGACTCAATAAAATTTAGGTAAAAGGGGAAGGAAGGGAGGGGAGGGCCCCTCTGCCAGTCAAGGTCACCTTTCCAGAAAGATGAGCAATCACAGTGCTGAGCAGTCTACTGGGAGCAAAGGGGGACGGGGCAAGGATAAAACGAGGTGAATGGGCAACCTTGCACCACCTGGGAAATGGTGGACACGTGTGGGTCTGATGGTCAGAAACCAATGTCATTGGGGTGGTGAGAGAGGATGCTTCTTCCCAGACAGAAAACCCTGTAATCGTTGTAAATGTACTGGAGCTGTCAGAAGCCCATGATGTAGCCTCCACATAAACTAGGAAACATGTCACCATTCTCTTTGCTCTGTGTCAGTGTGGAAACATCTCAGTTTTCTAAAAGATGGAATATTAAAACTTGTCACCCAGTTTTTCCTGCCACCCTCCACTATCCCCCCACCGAAGACAAAGCCCAACCCCTCTCATTCCACATGAAGCTCAGGTCCCATCCAAGCAGCGCTGTGGCGAATCTGGCCACATGCCTGGGGAGGGGGGTGGGTGTGGTCAGTATGCCTCTCCAGAAGTTTCTGCAATGGGGCAGTTTCAAAGCTAAGTCATCAAGGAAATTATTTCTTTTTTAAGTATATTTTTATTGATTTCAGAGAGGAAGGGAGAGGGAGATAGAAACATCAATGATGAGAGAATTATTGATCGATTGCCTCCTGTATGCCCCCTACTGAGGATCAAGCCCACAACCCGGGCGTGTGCCCTTGACCAGAATCAAACCCTGGACCCTTCGGTCCGCAGCCCAACACTCTCTACCCACTGAGCCAAACTGGGTAGGGCTCATCCAGAAAATTCTTAAATGCTCTTAGGAGTGAGGCAGGGGGACAAGTGGGCCTCACCGGCTAGACACAGAGCACCCCCATGGGCTCCAAGGTCTGTGGCGTGGCCACAGCTAGGACCCCTGGTTCTGACTGCCTCAGGTCAGTGGGCCGAAGGCCCCAGCTCTGTTTGTCTTTCTGCCTTTTTCTGGTCCCCAGGCAGGAGCGGACAGCCTGCCTGTGGCTTCTTTGCATAGTCAATTCCCCGCTGCCCGCCAGGCTGCGGGGCGGGAAGGATTAGAGAAGCTGTTGAAAGGGAGCCAGTCCCAGACCTCCAGCAGACTGGTTCTCACCTGGACTTTAAAACCCACATTCCACTTAAATTCCCTTTGAATGACAATGCATTCTACTAAGCCAGGCTAATGGGAAAGTAATCTTTCTCTTTCAGAGCGATTGCTCTGTGAAGTGCTTACCAAACAGGGCTTTAATAGCAAGAGAGCCCAACTCAATTTGGGAATTACTGTGTTTAAACCCAGCTGGAAATGTTGCCCTTCCTCCCCTGGCGGGCGGGTGGGCAGAAATTGGAATTGGAAATCCTCAACAGGCCCCAGTGGGCTTGGGGGCTGAGGAGCCCTGGACACCCCAGGGTGTGTCTCACCAGAGTCTGGTTCCAGCAAGGCCACCCGAGGGCCTTGCCGGGAAGATCTGCCTTCCTGGGCCCTAGTGCTCTTCCCAGCAGCCACCCAACATCCCTGGACACGTGCTCAGTCACCTGTGGACCAATAGACCAAACCAAAGAGCGGGCCAACGTGTGACACCCGGGTTATAGGAAGACCTCAGAGGCACTGTGAGTAGAAAAACCACCCTCTGGCTCCCCAAGGACCAGCAGCCACCATGGCTATTGCCACCGTGTTTTTATCTCCAAGTCATGTCCAGGCCGTTTAGCTTGGAGACTCCACTGGGCTGCTGGGAGGTGGGGCGCCCCTTCCCCCTGAGGCTGGCAGCCTGGGCCGGCCAGGCCTGCAGTGGAGAAGCAGCCCTGGCCGAGCGGGGATGCAGCTCAGGCACTTCGCCCAGCACCCACCCTCGGTGAGCGCCCACCCTCGGTGTCCTTGTTGGACCCCAGACTTCCCAGCCACGCAGGGGCTTGCTCAGCTGGAGCGCAGGCCGACCCCAAGCAGCTTCCCTGTTCCAGATGCATGGGAAGCACTGACCACTGACTGCCCGCCAGCAATCGCCTCCACTGCAGCCAGGCCCCCAACTCGGCTCCTTTCTCTCCATCTCGGTGTCTTGTTTCTGTGCTTCTCAGCGGTTGGATCCTCTCTGGGTTCCTGCACCTGCCCAGACCAGACCTGAGCAAGCCCTGAGCAAGCCGCCGTCTCAGCTCGGGGAAGAGCAGTGGCTGGGTGCCGGGCTGAGCACGCAGCCATGTCCTCGGGGAAGGTAGAGATTTATCAGGCGGAAGAATGATTGGATTCTTCTCTGTGTGTCTTAAAACTGGGCAAAATCACTTCCCCATCATGATGGCTTTCAGGAGCCGGAGGGAAGAGGAAATTGAATATGTGCTTTCCTAAGTTCTGAGGTATTGACTGGGTACTAATGGAGGGAAATGGCTAATTGGCTAATTGATCGGGTAATTTATATTCTCAAGCAATCACCAGTTTAAGGGAGCCCCCAGCTGGACACGGCCTCGTCCCTTACTAGAGCTGCTGAGATGTAAAGGGCTAGAGACCCCGGTCCGTGTAAAGCGTCCCCCAGGGCCCCCTCAGGTTTGATGATTCTCCAGAAAGACTTAGGAAATTCAGAAGAGCTGTTATACTCTTGGTTATAGTTTATTACAGCGAAAGGATACAGGTTAATATCAGCACAACAAACAAACAAAAAAGGCACAGGGCAGGGTCCAGGCACGAGCTTCCAGTTGTCTTCTCCCACAGGAGTCACATGGCGCTTCAGTGCCCTGCAATAAGCTGGGACAGCACGTGTGAAGCGGTGCCAGCCAGCAGCACTCATGCGAGACTTGGTGTCCATGGTTTTCCTGCGGGTCATGTAGGCATGAAGCACCCACATAACTGACTTCGGCTATCCAGCCTCCAGCCCCCTCCCCAAGATCAACCTGGTACAGTGTAGCCTGGGCCCCAGGCAAACAAAAGCAAACATTCCCCGTAAATCCCACTTTAGCATAATCCATCCAGCGTGGCCCAGATGTAACCAGACAACCAACGGGTCCTGGCTGCCTGTCACTACTTGAGCCAATTCAGCAGAGACAGGGTTGAATCATGCATAAGCGTTTATTCCAATACTGCCCACAGTATGGGAGAGCAGCAGGTCATCCACAAACATCTGCTCTGCCATGAGCCAGCTGCTTATATTGGACAGAAGGACAAAGATTACATGGGAAAGTAGGCCCGGGATAATCATTACAGGTTACAAATCATGTGGGCTGGGGGAGGGGGGTGTCTCGGAGGGCAGGAGCCTCCGGGCGCCCTGGGACTAGCTTACAGGCAATAGGGGCTGGGGTTGTAAAGACCGGGAGCCTCCAGGACTAGATTATTTCAGCTACGAGGTTGTAAATCTTTCCACAATGATAGGCAGCTCTCGGGGCAGGAGGATGGACTGCATTCCAATGTTAGCTCCTCTGTCCCAGGGCGTACAACGCTCAGCCAGGTGAGAATGTGCTTTCTCTAATCAGAACAGAATCATCACGGTTAACAGAGCAGGATTACGGTAGTATTTCTTAAATTATAGCTAGTCCCTCATATTCTACTTCTGCCCCTAACACGGGCGTGCAAAGACACTCCGACAGGCAGGGTGTGCCATTGGCTCAGAGGTTCTCTCTGGGGAGCTGGTCAAGGACCTGAAATGTATAGGGTGTGGACAACCTGGGCCTCCTGAGTTAGCTTTTCCTGGGCATGTGCCATGATAGCTCTGGATACCAGAGAGCTTAGTGGGGGAGAGAGTTTCTGGTTAATTCAGTTCTAATTTTTTCATCTTTACTAGAAATCCTCTGTATAAACCAGTTGGTTGGCCATATGAATCACTTGCTGGCCCTCAGGGCTATCATTTTTTTTTTAAACAAACTTTAGAACAGTGTAGATTTAACAAAAAATTGCCAAGATAGTATACAGAGTTTGGAAATAACCTCACACCCAGATTCCCCTATTAGTCACATCTTCCTTTAGGATGGTACATTTGTTACAATTAAGGAACCAATGCCAATATATCATTATTAACTAAAGTCCATGCTTTATTCAGATTTTCTTAGTTTTTAATCGAACATCCTGGTTCTGTCCCTGGAGCCCATCCCAGACACCACATGGCATTTAGGCTCCTCTCAGCTGTGACAGTTTCTCAGATTTCCCTTGATTTTGATGGGAGTCCTGAAGAATACTGGTTGGTATTTGTCTAAATGATCTTCAGTTGGGATTTGTCTTCTACTTGTCTCACGATTAGACCAGCATTGTGGGTTTAGAAAGACCACAGAGATAACGTGTGATTCTTACCAAGCCACATCAACGTGAATTGTCACTATTGGTGTTAACCTTGATCACCCAGCTGAAGAAATGTTGTCAAGGTTTCTCTGCTGCCCATTTACTCTCCTTCCCTCCCTTCCCCACCCCCACCCCCACCTCCCATACTGTCCTCTGGAAGTAAGTCACTATTCCCTAGGGCAGTGATGGCAAACCTTTTGAGCTCGGCGTGTCAGCATTTTGAAAAACCCTAACTTAACTCTGGTGCCGTGTCACATATAGAAATTTTTTGATATTTGCAACCATAGTAAAACAAAGACTTATATTTTTGATATTTATTTTATATATTTAAATGCCATTTAACAAAGAAAAATCAACCAAAAAAATGAGTTCACGTGTCACCTCTGACACGCGTGTCATAGGTTTGCCATCACTGCCCTAGGGCAGTGGTTGGCAAACCGCGGCTCGAGAGCCACATGCAGCTCTTTGGCCCCTTGAGTGTGGCTCTTCCACAAAATACCACCTGCAAATGCGCACGTACAGTGCGATTGAAACTTGGTGGCCCATGCGCAGAAGTCGGTTTTCGGCCTGGGCGAGTCTATTTTGAAGAAGTGGCGTTAGGAGAAATGGGGGGAGTCGGTTGGTCTGGCGATGGGAGACGCGGCGCAGGCGGGCCTCGGGATACGCAGCGAGGGGGAGGTACATTGTTTTGAGGCACCTTCGCTGAGGTCGACCCCTTCCAACTCTCCCATCCACACTCGTCTATCTGAAACAAGTATACAAGACGAGTGTGGATGGGAGAGTTGGAAGGGGTCGACCTCAGCGAACGTACCTCAATCAGATTGAGGACGTTTTTAGCAAAGGCCAGTTTAGGAGTACCCTAATTAAGTTAATAACAATGTACCTACCTATATAGTTTAAGTTTAAAAAATTGGGCTCTCAAAAGAAATTTCAATCATTGTACTGTTGATATTTGGCTCTGTTGACTAATGAGTTTGCCCACCACTGCCCTAGGGAGTTGGGAGTAAGCAATTAAGATTTACATAAATTATTTGGAATTCTTCTGTGAGGGAGAGTTGACTTTTCTCCCCATTTACATTTTATTCAATCATTTATTTATATCAGGTTGGACTCAAAGACATTTATTTTTATACTTGGGTCATAATCCAATACAATCCCCCCCCTCAAATTCCTTCAGCTTTGGCCTTTGGGGGCTCTTTTATTTAGTCCTTGTGTCCCTTTGACATACCCCAATACTATGGTGGTTTTGTTTGTGTGGGTTTTTGTTTGTTTGTTTTTAGCACTTGTTTACTTTCTGAGAGAATAAGATGCACTAGGTTCATCTTGTATATTCCATGTTCCATAGGATTGTTGGTGGGGATTGGCACTAGGTGTCTGACCTGTGGGTTCAGAAGGGACCTGGGTTTAGCAACCTCAGTACAGTGTGGCCTTGACTTACGAGCGTCCCAACTAACGAGTTTTTTGAGATACGAGCTGTCTCTCGGCCGATTTTTTGCTTTGAGTTGCGAGCTAAAATTCGGGTTACGAGTCAGCTTCAGGTACCCCACCGCTAGTGGGCGCAGCGAACGTCACAGTGAACGCCACAACATCAGCCCAGCATCACGTGTCTCACTCGTTCACTTTTTGATTTGACATACGAGTGATTTGAGTTACGAGCTCCATCATGGAATGAATTAAACTCGTAAGTCAAGGCCCCACTGTATTTAAATTCTGGCTAAGAAAGAATTCAGAGCCAAGACTCAAACTATAAGGGAACATTTATTTAGAAAATCACAGAGGTAAAAGAAGTAATTCATAGAAGAAATGGGCTTAGGAAACAAGTTATAGAGGCAAAGGAAGGGCCCTTGGAGCTTGGGAGTGAGGAAGGCAATGGTAACACACCTGGGGGAAGGAGGAGGGAGAAGGGAAGGGCTTGGGCATGCTCCTGAGGGAGAGCAGTTGGGTCCTCCTTCTTAAGGGTTTTAAGGGTGGAGATTTTTTTGGGGGGGGGGAATCTCAATAGAGTATTCATTAGCTTTCCAAGTGTGTCCTTTCAGGGTCTGGGTCTCCAGTGATTGATTGGTGGGCAGCAGAGGGTCATTATCCAATGCAGCTGGTCCTGAAGTCAGCCTTGGTGTCACTTGTCTGGTTTTGCTGCTTTTCTGGGCCTGGAGCTGAAATACAACTGAGGCCTAGATGTTATCTCTTGGGAAGGAAAGGTCAGGGGGTCCAAACCTCATGACCAGAGGTATGCTAGGGAAGGAAAGGTCACCTGGGGATGACCTTTCCTACCCTACAACTGTCTGTTGCTAAGCACCCAGGGCTTTCCACCATGGTGACCTTCTGTACCTGGCCCATCGTCCTTGCTCTGCTCATGTCTGTCTATAACTACCTACCACAGAATCAGACAATTCTCCAAGGGGTTATCATTTTTAACCTTCAACTAAGCATCTTAAAATTGCAAAATGTCATATCGAAAAATGCCTTACCACATATTCTACCCCATCATTTTATAGGTGGGGAAATTGAGGCAGGAAGAGGTGGGTTTATTAGACATTGGCCACAATCATGTGGCAAGGCACAGATCTCCAAGTGGACTGCTCTTCCCACCATCCCAGTGACGTCCCTCACTAATTTTTATTTGCAAAAGCAAAATAAGGAAGCAACTAGTTTGCACTCCAAGATAGCTCCTGGAAATTGCTTTCTGGAATGAATTTTTATTAGAACTTGCTTTCGTGTTATTTTTTTTTTTTTTCTCTCTCTCTCTCTCTCCAAAATGTTGAGGACTAAAATAAAACTTCTGATTAGTAAAGACATCTGGTTAGTGCTGCTGCTTAATGGGTCTTGCTGGACGTGCTCCAGGCTCGAGCCCTCTTGTCAGCTAATTTAATACTGTGCCTTCTTCCGCACAGGCACTTGCTTACATTTTCTTCTTATAAAGCCATTAAGTATTTGATGATAATCATTCCCATGGATACTGTAAATTTAATCTTCTTAGGAAAACACAAGTTTTTGCATTTTAATACTATACTAGAAGCCCGGTGCATGAAATTCCTACACGGGTTGGGTCCCTAGGCTTGGCTGGCGATCAGGGCAGATTTGTGGGGTAACTGGCTGGGTGATGGGGGGTGGGGGGCACTAGCACCCATCTTGGCCAGCCTGGGGCCTGTGGGCTGGGGGCAGCTCCTGTGTTGAGCATCTGCCCCCTGGTGGTCAGTGTGTGTGTCATAGAGACCAGTTGTTCCACCATTCGGTCAATTTGCATATTAGGCTTTTATTTTATAGGATTGACTGCTTCATTGATTTTAGTGCTAAGGAATATGGGGCAAAAAGTGGACAGGATTCTAGAAGGAAGCAATCCCAAGGTCAGGGCAGCATAGGACAACCCAAGACATGAATTTAGGGTTGAGAACAGGAAGAATGTTACAGGATTAACAATGCAGCTAGCTAGACAAGGAATCCTCTAACCCAGACCACACATTTGCTTCTGCAGGGAGCCAGCCTGGGTCACACAACAAAAATGAGACCCCTGGTAATATGGCCAATAGGAGTGTGAGTGGTTTATTAAGAAGTCTCTACTCTTTGGGGGATGAACATGAACAGGTATTTCCCCAAGTACTATGCTCTGGAGATTCTCCTTACCTGCTAGATTCCTGTAATGACAGGAATTTAAGTTATTGAAAGAGCTTCATTTTGGTTTTTGGTCTTGTTCATTGTAAGTCTGCAATTACAAATTCTATCCAAAAGCCTTAAAGAACTGCCCTCTCCATCCCTCCTCATCCCCTGCACAGGCTCCACCAATTGTATGTCACTGGCTTTCTCCCCTCCCCGCCCCTCCCCCCTTTACTTCCTTCTCTCTCTATATCTTTATCTCTGCCTCTGCCTGCCACACAGGAGCCACCTCACAGCCTCCACTCCTGTGTTTCTCTCTCCAACAGCTGGCACTTTGGGGTGGGGGGTGGGGGGTATGCTGAGAGGGTGATTACCAACAAAACCTTCCACAATGGTATCCCTTCTACCCAACACAAACTCCTTCCCACCACCACCACCCCCCACCCCTGCCAAATGGTGGTGTGGAGGAGCAAAAAATAATTTTCCTCCCACCTTCCTAAATTCTTCTGCCTAGCTAAGTATCAAATTAACATGAGACAGATTAACAGGAGAAAACAACCACGTTTAATGCATGCGTACTTATGGGGGTGCCATGAGATCTGAGGGCAGTGGAGGCTTATAGGGCATGCTGGACAAAGGAGAGGGAGGTGGGGGGCTGGGATTTCCAAGGGAAAGCAGGCCGTTTGCTGGAAGATGAGAAAAAGCAAACATGTGTAAGCAAATTCCTGTTGGGCCACCCAGAAACTACAGGACACAGAGGAGGCCAACAGACAGGCTCTGCTAGATGCCTCCCCGCCTGCCACGCTTCTCTTATATATAAGGTAGATACGCTGGGGTTTTTCTGTCTGAATTCCTCTGGGCAGGTAAAGGGGAGGGAGGTTCTTTCTGAGCCTTTTGTTTCTTAATAATGTGCTTAAACCCAATTTCCCAAAAGGCACACTTGGGGGTGGCAAACCTTGGTCCCCTTCAGTGGGAGTGCAGGTCCCTTCTCTTGTACTCAGCTCCTCTCTCTCTCTCTCCCTCCCTCCCTCCCTCCCTCCCTCCCTCCCTCCCTCCCTCCCTCCCTCCTTTATTTCCTTTGTATCTGGAGTTGGCTGCAGGGGATTCAGGTTCCCCAATCTTATAAATGGTCCTGATATGAATCCCTCATTTTCCACAGAAAAGGGAGGGGCAAGGATGTACCCCAGCCATGCAGCCTTCTCTGACCTCACCCAGGAGACTGGTGTCACTGCATTCTTGATGGCACGGGACTCCCCTGTCAATCACTCTGGGCAGAAGGACCACACCTGGGTGTCCTACAATGTAACTCAGTTGTGACACTGCCTGGAGCTAGCACAGACCCCGCAGGTGAAGGGCTTAGTCCCACAGGACTGCTCCTACTTCAGACACCAATCTCAAGGCCCAGCCACCTGCACTTGTGATGGGTTCCCACGACCCCCTCCTCAGGTTGGATAATTTGATAGAGCAGCTCACTGAACCCAGGGAAATAGTTTGCTTGCTATTCCCAGTTTATCACCAAGGATATTTTAAAAGATACAAACAAACAGCCAGATGAAGAGCCACTGAGGGTGAGGTGAGAAGGGTCCCAAGTGCAGGAGCTTCTGTCCCTGTGATGTTGCAGTGTGCCACCCTCTTAGCAGGAAGTTCTTGTTCAACAATCAGATGCTCTCCTGACGCTTGCACTTAGGGTTTTTATGGAGGCTTTAGCACAGGGGTCCTCAAACTTTTTAAACAGGGGGCCAGTTCACTGTCCCTCAGACCGATGGAGGGCCGGACTATAGTTTAAAAAAAACTATGAACAAATTCCTATGCACACTGCACATATCTTATTTTGAAGTAAAAAAACAAAACGGGAACAAATACAATATTTGTATTTGCATGTGGCCCGCGGGCCGTAGTTTGAGGGCCCCTGCAGGTGGGCACGATGGAAGAAATCATGGGCCAGTGGCAATTTAAGTTCATCGCCAGCCCTTCTCCCTCCCCAGGGGTGCGGATTGGGGCTGAAAGTTCCAACCCTCTAATCAAGTAGTCAGGCCCCTGGCCATCAGCTCCTCCACCCCTAGGGGCTTTCCAAAAGTCTCCTCAGGAAGATAAACCCTGGTGTGGCTGAAGAGGCTTGTTATGAATAACAAAGGATGTTCCTTCCACCTTATCTCTCCAGGCTGTTTCAGGAGAGGGACAAAAACCAAACATTGTAACAAAAGATGTTCCTGTTGCTCTTATCACTTAGGAAATTACAACCATCTTAGGAGGTCTGGCCAGGAAGGTGTGTGAGAGTGGAGGGAGGTAAAGACCGAAACATGTATTTCTTATAATATCACACCCACACAATCCAATATTGGTGCTCATAACTTGGAGACGCAATGCACCCTCCCCCACCCTCCCGCCCGCTCGCTCTGAAGGTTAGGCTGGGACCACCCAAACTACAGTATGAGGGCGGGTGCCTGGAAGGCAGGGGGCTCTTACAGGAATTTGATAAGGAAATTAATCTTGCAAACTACAACACCCAATCAGAGGTTCTCAACCTTCCTAATGCCGCCGCCCTTTAATACAGTTCCTCATGTTGTGGTGACCCCCCAACCATAAAATTATTTTCGTTGCTACTTCATAACTGTAATTTTGCTACTGTTATGAATCGTAATGTAAATATCTGATATGCTATATGTGTTTTCCAATGGTCGCGACCCACAGGTTGAGAACCTCTGCTTTACATTCACGTGGTGTGAAAGGAACTCGAGAGTTTAGGTGACTTGTTCAGTGTCCTCTGGCCCGAGTTTTGCTTCTGAGGAACCTGGGATTCCTGGGCTTCGTAGTTCCCTCTCCACCAAACCATGAAGTCATTTCCTTAGGACAAAACAAAACAAAATAAAACAAAACAAAACACCCTGATCCTAAACTGTTTCTTAAGATGTGAACCTTATAAGGACACCAGTCCTGCTGGACCAGGGTCCCACCTTAGGACCTCATTTAACCTTAATTACCCCTTTAACTCTAACTCTAAACATGGTCACATTCGGGGTTAGGGGTTCAATCCATGAATTTGGGGAAACATGATTCAGTCCATCACGGTGGCTAAAGTTATAATGGCCGGGATCAGACTCCCCTGGCCCACCGCACCCTGGCCATAGGCCCAGCTTCATGTGGCTTTATCCTGGTGCCCTCACTAACCAAGACTCCCTCCCCGACTCTGTGAGCACCACCCTGCTCCTGTCCTTCTCCTACACAGCACTGAGCTTAATTATTTGTGTTCATTTGTGTACTTGTGTATGCGTGTGCTCATTTGTTGTCTGCCTCTTGGATTGGATGACCAACTTCTGGGGCCATGTCAGTTTTGTTCCCTGTGTGTTTCTAACACCTGGCAACGTGCCTAGCCCATAGTAGGTACTCAATAAATATTTTTTTAATCAATTAAATCAATGCTTACTTATTTGTCAAAAGAAGCCAGAGTCCATCTTGGCAACATTTGGGTTAGATGCAACTAAAAAACACCAGCAGAATTTTTTTCAATCAACAAGAGCACTTTTCCAATAACCTCAGCAGGTCCAGCATCCAGCCAGCCCATCTTCTATTTCCGACAAATGCCTAAGTGATGGATGGTTTGAGAGAGAGGATGGTGAGTGCAGGATCAATGATTTGATGTTGAAGGCAAAACATCAAAGACAGTCTCAGTTCAGGGTCCGGGTGGGAGTTGCAGACTTGCATAAAAGCCGGACAGGAGATATCATGAAGGGGGAGTCTGAGTGTGCTGTTGAGGACTTGCCACCCCATGGGCTGTCTGCCCTGCCTCATGAATCGAGCCCCCCGTCTCCACCTCCCCACCCTCCCCCTGCTTAGTCCTGAAATGTCTACCTGTGCACCCAGTTCCTAAGCAGGATTCGGTTTGGTCAGCTGTGCACACACCTGAACCAACAGGCATCAGCCGATAAGCCTTCTTTGTTTCCCACTAGGGCTTCCGACTTTTACTGTGGCTCCTCCCGGAGTGTGTCCCTTGAGTATAACTCAATCAGAGTAATTGCTTTCCATAACCTGTGGCCAATCCCAAGCTCAGCACACACAGTGCAATGTTCACAATACAGGGCAATACTTTTAATTTTCGAGCACAAGCACTTTCTCTGTATTCTTGCCACTCACAGCAGGCCTGGGAACCAGCAGCGTCAGCATCCCTAGGGAGGTCGTTAGGAACGCAGAATCCCAGAGTCCGAACCTGCATTTTTAATACCATCTCTGGAGGCCCAAATGCACCTTAAAGTTTGAGAAGCAACAACCTACATCAACTTCACCGGAAAACTCCCCAAAATACCGCATCATGGAATGACCACATCCTGGGATTCTACCACTACCTTCAGGGGGAGGTGGGTGGGGGGGCAGGGCAGCAGATTTTATCCCCCCTATAATCCTCAGAAATGATAAGTGCCCAGTATCTCCCCAATTTGTCTTATCATAAAAAGAATTCTGCGAGCTTTTTAACAAATGAATAATAACTTTAAATGTCATCTAAATCTCTCATTTTAGAGTTGAAAAAGTTTAACCTGAGCATTCTGAGTGCTTTGGAGCGACACAGCAAGTCATGTTGCCCAAAACAACTTTCACTCTACCCAGATTGACTATGTTTTTAGTTGGTGTTCCCTCACTTCCTACCAGTATCTTGCGGTCAGCTTTCGGCTTGGAAAGGTGAAAAGATGGTTAATGAAGAGCAAATGCAATTGTGAAGTGAACAGTTTAGTTTCAAAGCCCTTGGATGTGAAAAGTCCCTGGGAGTCGGGGACAGTCGCCTGCAGCACAGACCTTCTCTCGGCGGGGAGTGGCTCGTGTTTCAGATCCCTGTGGAGATTATGGGAAGGACACAAAACTGGAGGTTCCCAACCCAGATGGGAGCCCAGAGCTGTCCACGCCTCGTCAAATAAAACAGGTTTTCTTCCTCAGTTCCCAAGAGCGTGGGTCTTTGCTCTCAGCACAGAAGCCAACTGTAGACCCAAGGAGACCGTCATGACATAGACAGTTTGGTGGCATCTCCAGCAGTTGGTAGTCAGATTTTATACCCCCCACATAATCCTCAGAAATGATATGCCTGGTATCTCCCAATTTGTCTTATCATAAAAGAATTCTGGGGAAAGACTATGGGGGGAATGCTGTGTAGTGTGTGTGTAAAATGGTGATTTGGCTTTGTCTCAGAAATCCCATGGAGGACGTCAGGACGTCTCTTGGGAACTAGCTGGTGAACTCCAGCAGGAACAATGGTGGAGGCATCCTTGAAGGAGTGTTGGCAGATGTCCCCAAATATTGTCTAAGGACATGAGGTCTGAGAGGCGGAGGCTGTGATGTTCGGGCCGGTTCGGTGCCGCCTGGAGAGAGTTACAATGTCCCTATTGGAGGCTGGTCCAACAGTGCAGTTAAGATCCTGGAGCCGACCGCAGCTCCACCCACTGGTGAACTTGGGCAAGTCACTGCAGTGCTCTGGGCCTCAGTTTTCTCATCTATAAAATGAGAACTAAAAATAATACCAAAGCTCAGGATTGTCTGAAGATTAAGTTAATGAATATAAAGTGCTTGGCACAATGCCAGGCATGTAGAAGACATCAGCAATTATTATCATTTTGCTAATAACTTTATTTGTTAGACCTTAGGCCCTGGGGCAGGGGGAGGGAGGCTGTCTAATTTGTCTTGGTCCTGTGGCCCCAGAGCCCAGTGGGGAACCCACACATTGCAGGGACTTGATGAGTGAGTAAAGGAACAAGGAACGTTCTCGTCAAACCAGGGACAGGGGCCCAGAAGTTAGTCCCCGTGACTGACCATCTTCTAAACACAGGGAAGGGAGAGGAGGATAGAAAAAGGAAGCCTGGAGGAGACAGCCATGAAAAATAGAATGTATCTGTTGAAGCGGAAGCTTGGAGGAACGGTTTAGAAAGGGGAGGTGAAGAGAGAGAGGGCAGGAGTATACGTAGAGGGAGGGCTTGTGTGGCTGATAGGAGCAGACCCAGCACTCCATGGAGGGAGGATAGGAAAAGAGAGGGCAGTGGGGTACCCTGGACTGGGGCGTCTGCCTGGGCTGGAGGGTCGTGCCGGCAGGCGGGGGAGGCGGGAGTGCCCGTACCACCTCTTGGCTCAGGGTAGCCCCTTGCTCTAGCCAGTGTCACTGGAGAGGCATTTCAGAGGAAGCCGGTGATGTCAAATGGTGTGACTGAGCTGGGAGCCCTCCCCAAGGTGTGGCCTCGGGGGTCCTGGTGTGACTTAGAGGAGAAGCAACAACCTGCTGGCGATGCTGTTTAGCGAAGCCAGGGAAGCGACTGCCCCTCCCGAGTCAGGGTGTTCCTGGACTGCATCGCTTCCTCAGCTTCTCTCCTCTCACCCCTTCCCCCCAAAAGGCTCCACACCCACCTGAGATGCAGTTTGGAAGCAGAAGGAGGTGGTCACATTGGAGGGAATGAGTTATCGCCCCAAATCTGAGATGTGAAAATAGCCGGATTGAGAGCCCAGAACCCCACTTGTCCTCCTGCGGGGCAGTAAAGCAGAGCCGAGCAGCGCCCAGGGCTCTGCAAACCCTCCAGCGGCCCCTCGGCCTCCTGGTCCTGTGGTTCTGTTTCTGCCTTGCAGCCTCCTCCCCGCCGTGTGAGGCCCAGCTTCCTGCCTCTTCTCTGTCTGAGCTCTGCTGAGCCCCCAAAAGGAAAGCGTGTGCTCTGAAGCCTGAGAGCAGGGGCCCTGTAGGGACTGTCTCTCTGTCCTTCACTCCTGGGATCAGGAGCGGGGCTGTAATAGAAGCAGCTGGGCAGGGCGCTCCCTGGGAGAAGGTGTTCTGACCCCAACTTCTGCTCTTCCTCAGGTTCACCCCAGCCCCGAGGCCAGCCCAAAGGCAGCAGCAGAGGGAGCAGACAGCCGGGAGAAGGAGGAGCATTGCCAGCACCTTCTGCTCTTTCTTTTCTTTTTAAGTTGTGGTAAAATATGCATAGCATACAGTTTGCCATCGGGGACATTGAGTACATGCATGCATGTGCACAGCCATCAGCTCACCCTAGTTCCAGCGCATGTCACCCTCCACAAGGACCCCACACCCACTGAGCCGTCACTCCACTCCCTTCCCTGTCACCAGGACCTGCGTTCTGTCATTATGGGTTTGCCTATTCCAGACATTGCACATACACCCCCCCATCACCATTTAGCCCCCCTATACCCTCTTCCAAATTTAGAAGTGAGTCGGGTGGTTTTCCTGAGCAGGATGCAAGGGGAGTTCCTTTCCCGGGTCCTTTACCAGACGGATTCGAAGAATGAAGCCACGGACAAAAGGTGGTAGATGAGAAGGGTGGAAATTCATTGTGGGCCAGTACAGACTCCCACATAGGGAGGGGGTCCCAAGGGGGTAACCCATTGAGCTCCTTTTTGCTAAGGTTTATAAAGGCTGCAGTTCTTTGTTTCTTGATGCTGCCTTCCCATTGGTAGAATATTAGCTTCAAAGCCCACATGGTGACCCCTCTTTCCCTCCCCCTTCAGTGGTAGGATTCTCTGTCTCCTGTGAAAATCTGTTTTCCTCTTTCTCCCATTTGTCAACATTTCTCTGTGAAAGTTTGTTTCTGCTTCTCCCCATGCCCTGTGGCTGTTCCCCATCTTCTGTGAATGGATGTCTTCCTCTCCCCTTATCCTGCGGCACCTTCTGTTCTCTGTGAATGTGTGCTATGCCTTTTGGCAGCTCCAAGCCCCCACCTAGGGGCTCCAAGCCTTCCTCCCCGATGGACCCTCTTTATTTCTAAAACTCCCCAAACCTGCCTATTTTACCCCCTAAAACTCCTGCCAGAAGCATTAAACAAGAACCATGTTGTGAGGTTCCCCGACTTTGTGGGTCAGGAATTTAGGCGGCGCACAGTGGGACTAGCTTGACTCTGCTTGTGGTGCCATCAGCTGCAGGACTGGAGGTGACCAGTGGTGAGGACAGGAGCCATCTGCAGGCTTGTTAGGGTTCTAGCATGCGATGTTGGCTGTCAGCTGGGACCTCGGCTGGTCTACCAGGCAGAAGAAAGATATGTGGCCTCTGCCTGTGTTGGCTTGGGCTTCCTCACAACATGGTGACTGGCTGCGAGCAACAAGCATCTCAAGTGAGCCAGGCAGAACTGTATCACTTTTATGACCTCACCTTCTGCCATAGTCATGAGTGTTCCCATATTCAAGGAGGGGAAGCATAGACCCCCAACTCGGCGGGAGGAATGTCAAAGTCTCACTGTAAAAAGAGCGGATGAGGTGGAAATATTGCAGCAGCCACTGGGGGACACAGAGTCTGTCACCCCTCTGTCTGCAGTCTCCAATGGCTGAGTGAGGTCAGGATGGGAAGGGTCAGTTGTCCTCCCAAAACATTCACAGTTGACCCTTGAACCACACAGGGTCAGAGTCAGAGGCACTGATCATCTGCACAGTTTAAAAATTCACATATAATTTTTGACCCCCCAAAAAACTTAGTTGCCCCTCAGTATTCACAGGGGATTGGTTCCAGGACACCTCTCCCCCAACCTCCCCCCACCCCTGAAGATACCAAAATTCCTAGATGCTGAAGTCCCCTGTATACAGGGTACCCCCCTCCCCCCAAAAAAGTATACACACTTTAACAGCTGATAACTCAGTTTTGAAAATGAATGTATTTTAATAAACACTGCCTTTATAATTATTCAAAGTCTGTGTATACGTTTTAGGGGGGACACCCTATATAATGGCATAGATCAGTGCATACAGGTGGCCCTCTGCATCTGTGGACTCCCTGCGGTGAATCAAAAACAGTGAAGGTATTGAAAAAAATCAGCATATAAGTGGACCTGCGCAGTTCAAACTTGTGTTGTTCAAGGATCAACTGTACTGACTGATGTTGGCCTTCTCTCAAAGGTAACTTGGCCCTTCGCTGTTAGAAAATAATCCAAGATCCCGCCTAATGTGGCCGAACCTACTTGACAAGGTCACCTCCAAGTAGCTTCCTGTGTTACATTCACACCAGACCAGCTATCCTTGAGCTATAAAGACCTCCTTGCCTCCCCCCAGGCTGATTCCCGAACTGGAATTGTTCTCCCTTTGAAACCAGTATTGGTTGGTCTGAAGGCAAAGTTCACCAAATGGCTTATCATAGATGAGAAGGGGAGCCACTTCCTGTGGAGTTACAATTACCCGCTAGGAAAGGTACAGCCTGCGATGAGGCTCGCTGGTCCCCGTGCTTGTGCCTTCCCCACAGAATGAGTCCTGGTCCCTGCCCGAGGTTCTGCCTGCTCTGTGGGATCCCTTCTCTTTAAACACCCCCCGCCCCCCGCCCCAGGGGGATGTCCCTCTGGAGGTTGAGGTCCCTGATTCCGGCCGGAAACCCCCCACAGCCTGACAACCCCGACTCCCGGCTGCTAATTGCTGAGTCGGAAAGGGGGCCTTGTAATGAAGCTCTGGAGGCCAGGCAGCATTGTCCTGTGTGCAGGCACCATGACCGCAGCAATGGCTTCAATTAAATAGGAGTTAATTAAGCTTGATGGTCGAGTCTCTACTGAATCACTAAGTCAGAAGAATGGAATGGGCTCTACTCACTCAGCAGCACTGGGTGAAGGGTCAGGCCCTGCAGATAATCCTTCCCCTGAGAGGGTATTTTTCCCCCCTTTGGAACTTAGGTGCAAAAAGTAGAGCTAAAAACATTCAGCTCATAGCACTGGATCATCGTTCTGATGCGCATGCACGGCCCCTCTTCACCTGCCCACACACCAGAGGCGTCCATTAGTATATCCTTGGCCGTGTGTGTGTGTGTGTGTGTGTGTGTGTGTGTGTGTGTGTGTGTGTGGTCATCTCCAGTTGATGTAAACACTGTGGTGCTGTGTATTTCATGCTGCTTCTTGCTATGTTTCACTCAATTTCATGTCAGTTTAGTTTCGTGCTTCTGTGCTGCAGATCCAATCCCCCGGCAGGAAAGTGGGTCCACTCCAGCTCTCGGCTGCCACCAGCGATGCCCTTTACAGTCCCGTGTCAGAGTTACAACAGGATCGCTGCTTACGGAGTCTACACTCTCAATTCCATTCAATCCCACCAGGTTGCTCCCCTGCAGGGCTGCACCAGGGTATAGCCCACCAGCAGCGCATACATGGCAGTTCCATTTCCTCCGTTCTCACCTACGCTTTGCCTTGTCTTCATTTCTGAGTTTACCCAATCTGATTGGGATAAGAGGTGTCTTATATTCCTGTTATAATTTTAATTTCTCTGGTTACCGGTGATGTTGAGCAGCTCTTTATGTTCACATTTAGCCATTTTGAATTCTACCTCCATGCATTTTTATCCTTTGCCCGCTTGTCAAGTGGATTTCTAGTTGGATGGGGGTCGGGGGAGGGGGGTAGTGTTGCTTACTTTATAGAAATTTCTGATCTGAAATAGCTGTTAATCTCTTGTCAGTTTTGGATGCTACAAACATCTTTTTTTTCAATCTGTCACCTATGTTAACTCTGTCTATGGATTCTGAATTTTGGTTAATGTATTAGTAACAGTAGGCTTGGCTGTAACAAATAGACCCAAACATGTACTAAATGACTTACCACAGTAGAAGTTTCTTTCTGTCTCACATAACAGCCCTGTATAGTTCCCAGACAGCCATGGGAGATAAAGTTGGGGGTTTCTGCTCCAAAAGGTCATTCGGGGTCACAGGCTGGACAGTCTGGCCATCTTTAAACTAGTAGTTCCATTCCAGTTGTTATATGGGGACAGCTGGCCCTGCTGTTTTTCTATCCTGAAGTGGCTACTGAGAGGTGAGTAATATGCCCAAGTGGGAGAGAGAAAGGACCGGAGCAAAAAGCTCTCCCCAAACCAGTCAGTAGCTGTCTTGTCCCCACTGTGGGCCTAACCTGCCCCCGCTCCCCGCCTCCCCCCCCCCCCCACCGCCAGTGACCCCCAAAGTGTTTCTTATTGTTTTGATTTTAGATTCTGGGATCTATAAACTTCCTTCTTCCTCCTGTGATGTATGTTCATGAAACTTATGTTAGTGACAGTGATTTATGTGACAATGTTAGTTCACCATCTGGTTAAGGATGAAAAAATGCATCTAGACCCTTATATTTTGCCAAAGAAGGGAAAATAGTATTCTGTCTGCATGACTGTCCCCCTAAATGTCTGTTCCTGGATTCACCTAAGTTTCTCTCCTTTTCCCAAACTCACCACCAATCTATCTTAAAGGCCCTAATCTTGAGATCACTGAATATCTTAAAAGATGAAATTTGAGCTGTTTTTCTGTAATAAATCCTCTATGGAATGCACTTGAGCAGTTAACTCAACCCCACAGATTTATTTATTGTATATGGGCTTCTGTTGCTATAGGAAAGCTTCCTAGAGAAACTTAAATTTATTGATCACATTTCTCCACCTACCTCCTTTCAAAGTTTATTAGATGGTGGGCTGGTGCAGATCGCCCCCTGGTGGCAGGAGACCAACTCGTCTCTCCCTGTTCTTTCCAATTTCCTCCAGGATACTTTTACTAAATGTGTTCTTTCCTTCGGGAACTTCTTGCGTTCTTCCTGCCTCAGTTTTACCTCTGTCATAGCACAGTCTGCAGCCCCTCACCCTCATTCCCTTCCTCACGCCCAGCACTCTGGCTTCTGTCCGCCTCACTGACATTGCTCAGGCAGGAAGTACAGTGGACCCTCACACAAGTCCATGCATTTCTGAGCCCTTGCCCAGTGAACGTTTCTGCTGCTGTATTTGGCTCTCTCTCTCTCTGTTATGTTTGAAAACTCCCAGCTTTGGCTTGCAGGACCCATAGCTCCCTGGTTTCCTCCTGCCACCCTCGTCTTTGCCCCCGTCTCTCATGTGACCCTCTTTCTCTTCCCATCCTAAATGTCTGCACTCATGAAACTTATGTTAGTGACAGTGACTTATGTGACAATGTTAGTTCACCATCTGGTTAGGAATGAAAAAATGCACCTAGACCCTTTTATTTAGCCAAAGAAGGGAAAATAGTATTAGTAACAGTAGGCTTGGCTGTAACAAATAGACCCAAACGGTGAGGCCCCTCATTGCTTTCCTTACTCTCTGGGTCATCTCATCCCCTCACACTGTTTCACTTACCAGCTGTACGGGTGCACAGGACTCAGGATCTAACTGCCCTCAGGATGTCCTCTCCCAGATGCGCCATGGGCCAACCACTCAGACCCAACATGTCCAAAATGGAATTCATCATGTCCCCGCACCCCGCTCCACTGTGCACTCCCATCTCATCGGCCAGCACCCCCATCCTCCTGCCCAGCCACCCTTGACTCCCCCTTTCTCCTTGCTCTCTGTTGGGGGCTTAATTGTGTCCACCAAAGAGGAAAACTACTAACCACTGCTACCTGTGCCTGGAGCCCAGAGATCAGAGCAGCCGGTGAGGCCCAGTCCACGCCTGGAAGAAGCGCCCAGTGGCTGGGGGATGGGAGTGGGGTAGGGTGAGCACAGGCTGTGCCCAAGGCAGACCCAGTCGTGTGCTGGCTGGTCCTTTATGAGCGGTTTGGCCTCAGGCAAGTTCCTGAGGCTCTCACTGTGCCTGTTATATAAATGGAAATAGTTCAGAGTTGCTAGAAGGCAGTGGGGAGCAATTTGAAACAAATTGCTGGGTTTGGCAGTTCCTCAAAAAGTTGAACTTAGAATTACCATGTGGCCCAGCAACCCTACTCTAAAGTATATCCCCCAGCTCTGGCCAGTGTTTCTCCGTGGTCAGCCCACATACCAAAGGGTCGCAGGTTTGATTCCTGGTCAAGGAGGGGCACGTTCCAGAAGGACCCTATGTGTATGCTAACTTAGAAAAGCAGATAAATAGGAACAGCAACTCATCTACACTGAGGGAGGAAAGAAGAAAGGAAGCCAGGGAGGAGGGCGAGAGGAGGAGGCGGATGGGGGGAGGAGGCGGATGGGGGGAGGAGGCGGATGGGGGGGGGAGGCTCTTTCTTGCAAGCTAGTCCCAGATGTGTCATCACTTATGCTGTTCCCAGCGCGGCACCTCAAACAGAGGCAGTTGGTTTCCTAGTATTTCCTGAGACCACTTTGCCATCCAAAAAGACTTTGACTGAGCATGCGCAGGTGGGTACTGCTACTATCTGTGTTCTCGTGGCGCCCTCTGGTGTCCAGGACGTGCAACAACAGGAAGCCTGGGGTCCTCTGGAAACTGGAGCTTGGCCTCTGAGCAGAAAGACCATCTCCTGGTCCTGGTGATGCCCGGGCCACACTAGCCCTTACATACACAGGCCCCACCGCGTTCCTCAGAGCTTCCTCAGCTCCCTATTGCCGTGAGATGAGGGTGTAGGCCTGAGGTTTCCCTTCTGATTCTGGTTAGGGCATTTTGCCCATGGTACATCAATAGTTAACTGCCAAGTCAGGCAATATTTTTATTAAATCATCATCTTTCAACTCATAATCCCAAAATGAGAGATCCAGTAAGGGTAAAGGGTGCAGACACTTTATACAGGAACCTTTTCATATTTCCATTGTGCAGAGAGCAGGGTAGAAGTGGCAGAGCTGGGGTTGGAGCCAAATCCTAGCTCAACCATGTAACACCAGCTCCTAATAAGATGGCTGTTAAACAGCTGGCATGGGTTCATGACATCAGTATTAACGAGTTTCCCCCCAAAATTGAAAACAGGTATCAAAGAAATACTTGTTCATGATTATTTATAGCAATACTAGAGGCCCAGTGCATGAAATTCATGCACTTGGGGGGCGGGGATCCCTCAGCCTGGCCTGCACCCTCTCAAAGTCCAGGAGCCCTCAGGGGATGTCCGACTGACGTCCTTAGTTCTGCCTCGGAGGCGGGAGAGGCTCCCACCACCGCCACTGTGCTCACCAACTGTGAGCCCAGCTTCTGGCTGAATGACACTCCCCTTGTGGGAGCATACTGACCACCAGGGGGCAGCTCCTGCATTGAACATCTGCCCCCTAGTGGTCAGTGTAGGTCATAGCGACTGGTTGTTCTGCCCTTTGTCAATTTGTGGATTGCCCTTTTATATTATAGGATTATTTACAATAAGCAAAAGGTGGAAACAGCCAAATGTCTATCAAATGAAGAATGTATAAACAGAATGTGTTTTTTGCACATGATGGAATATTATTCCGCCATAAGAAAGAGTGAAGTCTTGCCCGGCTGGTGTGACTCACTGGTTGAGCATTGACCTATGAACCAGGAGGTCATTGTTCGATTCCCTGTCCGGGCACATGCCCAGGGTATGGGCTCGATCACCAGTAGGGGGCGTGCAGGATGTGGCCGATCAATGATCCTCATCACCCCCCACAGTCGTCCCTGTCCTTGCCAACAGCCCATAGTGTCAGATGTTTTGATTTTATCAGTCGGGTGGGGGTGTACATAGCCCAGTTGGTTTTGGATCTGCATTTCCTGACCGATGAGGCCTGCACTAATTCACATGTAATGATCTTTGTATCTCCCCTCTGGGGAATGTTTGTTCAAGCTTTTGTTGTTGTTGTTGTTTTATTTTTTTGTTGTTGTTGTTTGTTCAAGTTTTTGCCCTTCTTACTATTTAGTGCTTGCTTGGTAAAAACTTGTATATATTCTAGATATTTTTCCTTGGTTGGTTATAAAGGCTAATATCTTCTCCCACTCTATGGCTTATCTTGTCATTATTTTATAATGCCTTTTACTTAAGTTGATTTTTAATTTTTCTGGTAAAATCACCGCCCCCCCCCTTTTAGTTAACAATTCTATGAGTTTGGACAAATGCTTCTAGTCATAATCATCACCATTTGTGTCAAAATATAGAACAGTTCCAACTTCCCAAAGCCCCTCTTTCTGACCGGTTATAGTCAGGGACCCTAACCAAAGCCTCTGGCAACCACTGGTTTGCTTTTCTGTGCTCACACGTCAGCCTTTTCTGGGATGCCTATGAAAGGATGCATGGAGTTTGTAGCCATTTGAGCTTGGTTTCCTTCGCTTAGTATAATGCCTTTGAGATGCATCGATGTTGCGTGTGTGGAGAATTCATTCCTTTGTATTGCTGAGTAGCGTTCCGTTTTTTGGATGAATCACAGTTCACCTGTTTGCCTGTTGAAGGACCGTTGGCTTGTTTTTTCAGTTTCTTGGCAATTATGAATAAAACTGCTATAACACTTGTTTAATGGCTTTTGTGTGACCTTAAGCGGTCCTTTATCTCCAGCCCCTGCCTGGGAGTGGAATGACTGGCTCCTCTGGTGAGTGCACACTGAACTGTATAAGAGACGGCAAAACTGGTTTCCAGAGCGGCTGCTCCATGGCGCCCCTCCAGGAGGGGCAGTTGCTCATCCTCACCGGCCCTTGTTGTGTACAGTGTTTCATCCTTGACATTTCAACGTGCATTTTCCCAACAACTGATGGCCTTTCTGTGCCACACCTATATCTAATTGGATCTGAAATGGCTGTGGAAATCTTTTGCCCACTTTTTAATTGTTTTTTTTTCTTCTTGTTATTTATTGAGCTTTGAGAGTTCTGGATACACCTTTAACAAATATACGTTTTGCAAACATTCTAGTTCTCGGAATACATCTATCAAATAGAATCAACATATAATTTTGTACAAATTTAAGGTGTGAAACGAGATGGTTTAATACACACATATATTGCAAAATGACGACCATAACAAGATCAGTTAACCATTAGTTACCATTTCTCTGAGAATATAAGAGATCTACTTTCTTAGCAACTTTCCAGTATGCGATAGAGTTAACTATAGTCACCAGGCTGTGTGGTAGGTCCCCCTAAATTGTAACTAGAAGTTTGTACCTTTGACCCCCCACTTCCCCATTTCCTCCACCCCCAGCCCCTGGAAACCACCATTCCATCTTTATTTCTAGGAGTTCAGCTTTTATAGACTCTACATAGAAGTGAGGTCATATGCTACTTGTCTTTGTTTCACTTAGAATAATCTCCTTAAGGCCCATCCAGGTTGTCACTAATGATAGATTTCCTTCTTTCTATGGCTGAATAATATTCCATTGTATGTATAAAGCCACATCTTCATCACTTCTTCCTCTTTGCTTTTTCTTTTCCTGCAAAAATCTTCACTGTTTCATTGGGCCCAATGCATGGGAGAGGGCTTCAGAGTGGCTAAGAGAATGGCTAGTAGTTTCAGGGAGAGGCTCAGATAAAAGTCAGACACCAGAGGGTGCAGAGGGGCCCCTCAAAGGCCTCTGGGCTCCCAGGCTCCTGGTCGTGCTTGAGGGGGAGCCTTTTGAAGAGATACTCGCCCACCAGCCTGGGGCCGCAGCCTGCGGAGGTGAGTCAGGTGTGGCCCATGTTCTTGATGAGTTTCACCTGCTCACCCGGAAGTGGTTCCCCAGGAGGTCACGGAGCCGAGGGTCTGTGCGGGCGGGACCAGGGCCGGCAGCTCCACCAGGGCCTCCTGGCTCAGGCTCCTCTCCAAGGCCAGGGCGGCTCCGTGGCGTCCTGAGTGTCGCCCACTCACCTTGGGGAGGCTTCCGCACGTCCTGGAAGAGAACGCGGCCACCGCGCTGGCTGTGCCACTTTAAGAGCCGCTCAGCGCCTCGCGCTTCTTCTCCGCCAACTCGAGGAGGAAGCGGCCTCGCCCTCCAGAGCCACAGCGTCGCGGTGGGAATAGAAGCCCCGAGAGAGGTAGGTGTGGGAGCCTCCACCTCGGTGGGATAATTCTGAGGAATTGGGAGCCCATGGTTGTCCGGCAGAAAGGAGTTAAGGTAGAAAAGACAAACGGCGTGTTGGCTGGTCTCCGAGGTGGTTCTGAAGGTGGTGACTGGATGAGACGCTGGAGAGGCCGGAGGCGGGAAGAAGGGGCGTCCCTGGGTCTGTTCCGTCCAAACACTGTTGACGCAAGAGACAGATGCGGGGTGCTGAGGGCACTGCCTCTCTGCTTGTTGTTTGTTTGTTTATTTTGTGTTCTTTGGAGTTGGGAACTTGGTTTACTTTCAATATTTCATTAATATTGATATAGTTTTAGGCAATAAATTTTCTTTGGTTACTCTTCAAAGGTATCCCATGAATTCTGACATACATTATTTTTGCTACTATTATTTTGGGAAAAGCACATAATTTGGGTCTTTCCTTTTTCTCCCAAGAGCTGTTTGATAAAGTCTTTATTTTCTATTTTACTAATTTCTAGTTTCATTGCATTGTGAGGGGAGAGTGTTGTTTACATCGTTTTGCTTTATGGAACATATTGATGCTTTCCTCACGACCCAATAAGCTGTCAATTTTGCAGCTGTTCCTGTGCACTTGAGAAGAATATATTTTCTATATTACCACCATATAAAGTCCAAATTATACTGTGAAAATGTATTGATTTTGTTATTTAGGTCTTCTATGTTCTAATTTATTTTAGCCCTGTGGTGTGATAAATTACGTAGAGGCATTGATAATTTCCAAGTGCACCACCTGGAAAACTATACCAGAGTCAGTGGAGCAAAAGTCTCCCAGACCAAAATAAGATGCTTGAATCACATGATTTATTAAATCAGTTTAAAACACAGCAAGAATCAAGGGGAAAGAGGGGGTAGGTCAACACCCCCAGCATAGGCTGCAAGTGAGGGAGAAAGGCCATATGACTGAATACTGAGTTATGTTATGTCTCCCTTTCTCTGCTGCACCAGCATTCCAGAATCATCAGTGGTGTGGTTCCAAGGACCAGCAAGGAAGCCCAATAGAACAGAAGGTGTTTGGACCAAAATATACACTTAGCTTAACAGAAAGACACAAGGGCATATACCCTTTGGGCACAGCTGTAGCTCATCAATTAAACTCCTAAACATGGGGATTTTATTTGCATTTCAGGAGCTGAGCACACCTGGGATTGAGTGGGATAATTTTAAGGAGTCATCAATGGCTGGCCAATTTAGACACCAAATAGGTATCATCCTATAGATGCCATGTCCCATACCTTATGACTTTGTCTTTCCATCTTTCTAATTCTAAGTACCTATATGGTATCCTTGTCCCATCCTGTATAGCACATACCATATTCTACAGGTTAGAATTTTCTAGCTATATTTAGCACAAGTTAATTCCTTTCTCACTGTCTTTACTTAATCACCTTATGAGTTTCATCCACTCAGTTTTTTTCTTGTTTCCTAAAGTAGACTTAAATATTCTCAAACAATAAAACAAATACAAATTGTATGTGCACTTGATCTATCTTGGCTTGAGAGTGCTGTAGGGTTGCCTATCTTTTCTCTATTCTTCATTTTATTTTTAAAAAATCAATTTCAGAGAGGAAGGGAGAGGGAGAGATAGATAGAAACATCAATGATGAGAGAAAATCATTGATCAGCTGCCTCCTGCACGCCCCCTGCCACCCCCCCCCACCCCCCCTGCACTGGGGATCAAGCCCACAACCCAGGCCATGTGCCCTTGGCCAGAATCAAACCTGGGACCCTTCAGTCCACAGGCCAACACTCTATCCACTGAGCCAAACCAGCTAGGGATATTTTATTTTATTTTTAATTTAAATTCTTTAGTGTTTAAAGTATTACATATGTCTCCTTTTTTCCCCCATTGACCCGCCCCCAGCCGCTCTCACCCCCCAGAACATGCCCCCACCCCCCTATTGTCTTTGTCCATTGGTCATGCTCATATGCATGGATACAAGTCCTTTGGTTGTTCTTTTACGTCGCCCCCCTCCCCCTCCCTGCCTTCCCTCTGAGGTTTGACGGTCTGTTCAATGCTTCTATGTCTCCGTGTCTATTTTTTCCCCTATCAGTTTATGTTGTTCATTATATTCCACATGAGTGAGATTATGTGATATTTATTTTTCTCCAACTGGCTTATTTCACTTAGCATAATGCTCTCCAGGTCCATTATGTTGCGAATGGTAAGATTTCTTTTTTACAGCAGCATAGTATTCCATTGTGTAGATGTACCACAGTTTTTCAATCCACTCATCTGCTGACGGGCACTTAGGCTATTTCCAAATTTTAGCTATTATAAGTTGTGCTGCTATAAACATAGGGGTGCATACATTTTCTCTGATTGGTGCTTTGGGTTTCTTAGGATATATTCCTAGAAGTGGGATCACTGGGTCAAATGGCAGATCCATATTTAATTTTTTGAGGAAACTCCATACTGTTTTCCACAGTGGCTGCACCAGTCTGCATTCCCACCAGCAGTGCATGAGGGTTCCTTTTTCTCCGCATCCTCGCCAGCACTTGTCGTTTGTTGATTTGTTGATGATGGCCATTCTGACAGGTGTGAGATGACACTTCATTGTGGTTTTGATTTGCATCTCTCAGATGATTAGTGACTTTGAGCATGTTTTCATATGTCTCTCGGCCTTCTGTATGTCCACTTTAGAAAAGTATCTATTTAGGTCCTTTGCCTACTTTTTGATTGGATTATTTATCTTCCTTTTGTAAGGTTTTATGAGTTCCCTATACATTAAACCCTTATCGGATGTAACATTGACAAATATGTTCTCCCATGCAGTGGGCTCTCTTGTTGTTTTGTTGATGGTTTCTTTTGCTGTGCAGAAGCTTTTTATTTTGATGTAGTCCCATTTGTTTATTTTCTCCTTAGTTTCCATTGTCCTATGAGTTGTGTTGGTAAAGATATTGCTGCTACATATGTCTGATATTTCGCTGCCTATGGATTCTTCTAAGATTTTTGTGGTTTCCCATCTTACCTTTAAGTCCTTTATCCATTTTGAGTTTATTTTTGTGTATGGTGTAAGTCGGTGGTCTAGTTTCATTTTTTTGCATGTATCTGTCCAATTTTCTCAACACCATTTATTGAAGTGACTGTCTTGACTCCATTGTATGCTCTTGCCTCCTTTGTCAAATATTAATAGAGCATAATGGTTTGGGTTGATTTCCAAGTTCTCTGTTCTGTTCCATTGGTCTATATGTCTGTTCTTGTGCCAGTACCAGGCTGTGTTGAGAACATTTGCTTCATAATATAGCTTGATACCTGGTATTGTGATTCCTCCAACTTTGTTCTTCTTTCTCAGGATTGCTGTGGCTATTGGGGTATTTTTTTTATTCCATATGAGTTTTTGGAGAGTTTTGTCTAGGTCTGTGAAATATGCTATTGGTATTTTAATGGGGATTGCATTTACTCTATAGATTGCTTTGAGTAGTATGGACATTTTAATGATGTTGATTCCACCAATCCATGAACACGGTATATTCTTCCATTTGTTTATGTCTTCCTCTATCTCTTTTTTCAACATCCTGTAGTTTTCTGAGTACAGGTCTTTTACCTCCTTAGTTAAGTTTATTCCTAGGTATCTTAATTTTTTTTTTTGTTGCAATGGCAAATGGGTTGTTTTTTCAGTTTCTCTTTCTGTGAGTTCATTATTGGTGTATAAAAAAGCCATAGATTTTTGGGTGTTAATTTTGTATCCTGCTACATTGCCAAATTCATTTATTATATCTAGTAGTTTTTTGATGGAGGCTTTAGGGTTATCTATTTACAATATCATGTCATCTGCGAATAATGACAGTTTTACTTCTTTTCCAATTTGGATAGCTTTTATTTTATTCTTGTCTGATTGCTATGGCTAGCACTTCCAGCACTATGTCAAACTGGAGTGGTGAAAGTGGGCATCCCTGTCTTGTTCCTGTTCTTAGGGGAAATGGGTTTAGTTTTTGCCCATTGAGTATGATGTTAGCTGTAGATTTGTCATATAAGGCTTTTATTATGTTAAGGTATAATCCCTCTATTACCACTTAGTTGAGAGCTTTTATCAAGAAAGGATGTTGGATTTTGTTGAATGCTTTTTATGCATTAATTGATATGATTATGTGATTTTTGTCTCTCAATTTGTTTATGTGATGTGTAACATTTATTGATTTGCAGATATTGTACCAGCCTTGCATCCCTGGAATAAATCCCACTTGGTCATAGAGTATAATCTTTCTAATGTAATGCTGGATCCACTTTGCTAGAATTTCGTTGAGAATTTTAGTGTCTATGTTCATCAGGGATATTGGCCTGTAATTAAATTTCTTTGTAGTGTCTTTATCTGATATTGGGATTAGGGTGATGCTGGTTTCATAGAAAGAGCTTGGAAGTGTGCCTTCCTCTTGAATTTTTTGGAATAGTCTGAGGAGGGTAGGTTTTAGTTCTTCTTTGAATATTTGATAAAACTCCTCTGTGAAGTCATCCAGGGCTTTTGTTTGCTGGAAATTTTTTTAAAATTACTAAT
Source organism: Myotis yumanensis (assembly GCF_028538775.1). Taxonomy (NCBI): domain Eukaryota; kingdom Metazoa; phylum Chordata; class Mammalia; order Chiroptera; family Vespertilionidae; genus Myotis; species Myotis yumanensis. The sequence goes on along the minus strand of NW_027223755.1, from coordinate 85,517,133 downwards.
TCAATTTCCTTCATAGTTATTGGCCTATTCAGATTTTTTTATTCTTCCTGATTGAGTTTTGGAAGATTGTATTTTTGTAGGCATACGTCCATTTCATCTAGGTTGTCCATTTTGTTAGAATAGAGTTGTTCGTAGTATTTTTTTTTTTTTACAATACTTTGTATGTCTGTAGGGTTGGTTGTTGCTTCACTTCTTTTATTTCTGATTTTGTTTATTTGGATCCTCTCTCTTTGCTTCTTGGTGAGCCTGGCTAGAGGTTCATCAATCTTGTCTTTCAAAGAACCAGCTCTTGGTTTCATTGATCTTTTGTATTGTTTTTTGGGTGTTTTTTTTGGTCTCTATGTCATTTATTTCTACTCTGATCTTTATTATTTCCTTCCTTATGCTTACTCTGGGCTTTTCTTATTGCTCTCTTTCTAATTCTTTAAGTTGTAGGGTTAGATAGTTTATTACCAGTTTTTCTAGTTTTTGAGGTAGGCCTGTAGGTCTATGAACTTTCCTCTCAGGACTGCTTTCATTGTGTCCCATAGATTTTGGACTATTGTGTTTTCATTGTCATTTGTTTCTAGGATTTTTTAAATTTCTTCTTTTATCTCTTTGGTAACACAATCATTGTTTAATAGCATGCTATTTGGCCTCCAAGTACTTGATTTTTTTATTGTAGTTGATTTCAAATTTTATGCCACTGTGATCTGAGAAGATGCTTAATATGATTTCAGTCTTCTTGAATTTGAAGAGATTTTGCCTGTGTCCCAATATGTGGTTTATTTTTGAAAATGTCCTGTGTGCACTTGAAAAGAATGTATATTCTGTAGCTTTGGGGTGAAATGTTCTGAAGATGTCAATTAGTTTTATCAGATCTAGTGAGTAATTTAGGATTGCTTTTTTTTTTTGCTGATTTTTTGTTTAGAGGATTTATCCAGTGGTGTCAATGGGGTATTAAAGTCCCCTCTATAATTGTATTTCTGTAGATCTCTCCCTTGATATCTTCCAGAAGTTTTTTTTTTTTAATTTATTTGGATGCTCCAGTATTGGGTGCATATATGTTTATCAGAGTTATATATTCTTGTTGAATTGCTACCTTTAGTATTATGAAGTGGCCCTCATCTCTTGTTATGGCCTTCACTTTGAGGTCTATTTTGTCAGATATAAGTATTGCTACTCCAGCTTTTTTTTTCCATTTCTATTTTCCTGAATTATATTTTTCCATCCCTTCACCATCAGTCTGTGTGAGTCCTTTGTTCTGAAGTGGGTCGCTTATAAACAGCATATAGTTAGGTCATGGTTTCTTATCCATTCAGCTACCCTGTGTCTTTTGATTGGAGCATTTAATTCATTTATGTTTGAGGTTATTATTGATAGGTAGTTGTTTGTTGCCATTTTTATTCTTTATGCCTGTGTTCCTTTTTCACTTTCTATTTCTTCTTTTTGCAGGAGTCCCTTTAGCATTTCTTGCATTGCTGGCTTGGTGGTAATAAACTCCCTTAGCCTCTTTTTGTCTATGAAGCTCCTGATTTCACCTTCAATTTTGAATGATAGCCTTGCTGGGTATAGTATTCTTGGATTCAGTCCCTTGCACCACTTTGTATATTTCACTTCATTCCCTTCTGGCCTGATGTATTTCTGTTGAGAAATCAATTGATAGTCTAATGTGAGATTTCTTGTAGGTAGCTTTCTGTCTCTCTCTGGCAGCCTTTAAGATTCTTACTTTGTCATTGATGTTTTTTTTTTTTTTTTTTTATTTTCCTCTTAAAGTATTACAAAGGGTATTACATAAGTATCCTTTTTCCCCCCCTGTCATTGATGTTTGCCAATTTAATTATGATGTGTCTTGGTGTCGGCCTTTTTGGGTTCATCTTGTTTGGGACTCTGTGTGCTTCTTGGACTTGTGTGACTTTTTTCTTACCCAAATCAGGGAAGTTTTCTGTCATTATTTCTTTAAACAGGTTTTCTATTCCTTCCTCTGCTTCCTCTCCTTTTGGCACCCCTATTATGTGGATGTTGTTTTGTTTTCTGTTGTCTCAAAGTTCCCTCATGCTCTCCTCTTACCTTTTAATTATTTTTCTGGTTGCTACTCTGATTGGGTGTTTTTTTCTACCTTTTCTTCTAACTCGCTGATTCAGTCATCAGCTTCTTCTAGTCTACTGTTGAAACCTTCCGGGGTGTTCTTTAATGCAGGTATGTCATTCTTCATTTTCTCTTGATTCTTACACATGTTGGTGAATTTGTCTTTCATCCTTTTTAGCATCCTTATAACCATTGCTCTGAATTCTTTCTCTGACAAATTGCTTGCCTCTGTTTCATTTATTTTCTTTTCTGGTGGTTTCTTCTTTTCTTTTGTATGGGGGTTGTTTCTTTGTCTCCCCATTTTTGCTCTTCCTCTGTGATTGTTTCTAGGTATTAGATAAAACTGCTATGCCACTCAGATTTTTCAAGTGTGTCTTATATAGTAGATGCTTCGTAGAACCCAGTGATGCAGTCTCTCAGGTCTTCTGGGCTGGGTATTCTAGGGATGCCCCCTACTTGACCCATTTGGGTTCCCTTGATGTAGTTGGATCTTCAGTGTTATTGTCCCATTCATGGATGGAGTCTCCTCCCAGGGTGTCTAATTATGTGGCTCGCTGTCTACCATGTTGTGCCAACCACTATGGAGGTGTTGACCGAACAGCACAAATACAACTTGACAAGACACGACACAAAGGGAACAAAACACAAAAGTATACACAGCACTGATAACCCCAATAAAAGTGACCACCAAAGAAAAGAGAATTAGGAGAGAGAAAATAGAGCCAAAATGATATGGAGAAAAAAAAAGGTAAGAGAAAAAAATATGGGAAGGAAACACCACAAAACAAACAAACAAACCAAAAAATGCAAACAACAAATACCCAGAAAAAGGGAGGGACAGAATTTGTAGAGGCAGAGCTTATATACAGAAAGTAAGGTTAAGGAATTGGGTGAATAGGAGAAGGACAATGGTTCAGTGTAGAGGAGATAGAAAGAGAATGAGTGGATAAGAAGAAAAGAAAAATAAATAAGATTAAAAAATTTTTTAATTTATTCACTTATTTTTGGAAAAGGAGAATAAAGGAGAGAGCAGATAGGCTTGATTTTAGTGAGTGAAACTAATTAAACAATTAGAAGAAGAGAGGAAGAGAGGAGAGGGAAAACAAAGCATTAAAAAATTGACTAGCGAAGAGAAAAGATGTATCATTGCCAAATATGTTCTATACAGTGGGCTCCCTTTTGGTTTTGTTGATGGTTTCTTTTGCTGTGCAGAAGCTTTTTATTTTGATGTAGTCCCATTTGTTTATTTTCTCCTTAGTTTCCTTTTTCTTAGGAGATCTATCTATAAACATATTGCTATGAGAGATGTCTGAGATTTTGCTGCCTATGGTTTCTTCTAGGATTTTTGTGATTTAATGACTTACATTTAAGTCTTTTATCCATTTTGAGTTTATTCTTGTGCATGGTGTAAATGGTGGTATAGTTTCATTTATTTTTTATTTTATTTTTTTGCCTTTGTCCAATTTTCCCACACCATTTATTGAAGAGACTGTCTTGACTTGATTGTATGCTCTTGCCTCCTTTGTCAAATATTAATTGAATGTAATGACTTGGGTCGATTTCTGTGTCTCTGGTTTTTGTTTTTTTTTGTGTGTGTATGTGTGTGTTCTTTTTCATTGATCTATATGCCTGTTCTTGTACCAGTATCAGGCTGTTTTGATTACAGTGGCTCTGTAGTATAACTTGACATCTAATACTGTGATTCCTCCAACTTTGTTTCTCTTTCTCAAAATTGCTGCAGCTATTCGGGTCTTTTTTTTTTTTTGATTCCATATAAATTTTTGGAGTATTTGTTCTAGCTCTGTGAAGTATGCCATTGGTATTTTAATAGGGACTGCATCATTGGTATTTTAATAGGGACTGCATTGAATCTGTAGATTGCCTTGGAAAGTATGGACATTTTAATGATGTTGATTCTACCAATCCATGAATACAGTATATTCTTCCACTTGTTTATATCTTCTTCTATCTCTTTTTTAAAATGTCCTAGAGTTTTCTGAGTACAGGTATTTTGCCTCCTTAGTTGAGTTTATTCCTATCTTAATTCTTTTGTTGCAATGGTAAATGGGATTGTTTGTTTAGTTTCTCTTCCTGAGAATTCATTATTGGTGTGTAAAAAAGACATCAATTTTTGGCTGTAGGTTTGTCATATATGGCCTTTATCATGTTGAGATATGCTCCCTCTATTCCCACTTTGCTGAGAATTTTTATCAAAAGTGGGTGTTGCATTTTGTCGAGTGCTTTTTCTGCATCTATTGATATAATCATGTGACTTTTGTCTTTAATTTATGTTTTATCACGTTTATTGATTTGTGAATATTGTTCCAGCCTTGCATCCCTGGAATAAATCCCACTTGGTCATCGTGTATGATCTTTTTAATATATTTCTGGATGCAATTTGCTAATATTTTGTTAAGGATTTTAGCATCTATGCAGGGATATTGGCCTGTAATTCTCTTTCTTTGTAGTGTTTTTATCTGGCTTGGGAATTAGGACAATGCCGACCTTAAAAAAAGAGTTTTGAAGTGTTCCTTCCTCTTGCATCTTCTGAAAAAGTTTGAGGAGTATAGGTGTTAGTTTTTCTTTGACTGTTTGGTAAAACTCACCCGTGAAGTCGTCCAGACCTGGGCTTTTGTTTGCTGGGAGTTTTTTTGTTTTTTGTTTTGTTTTGTTTTGTTTTTTATTACTGCTTGTATTTCATCAGTTGTTATTGGCCTATTCAGGTTTTCTGATTCTTCCTGATTCAGTTTTGGGGATTATATTTTTCTAGGAATTTGTCCATTTCATCCATTTTGTTGGAATAGAGTTGTTCATTGTATTTTCTTACAATCCTTTGTATTTCTGCACTGTCGTTGGTTACTTCTCCACTTTCGTTTCTTATTTTATTTATTTGTGTCTTCTCTCTTTGTTTCTTGATGAGTCTGACTAATGGTTTATCAACTTTGTTTATACCTTCAAAGAACCAGCTCTTGATTTCATTAATTTGTTGTATTTTTTAAGTCTCTATGTTATTTATTTCTGCTCTAATCTTTATTATTTCCTTCCTTCTACTTACTCTAGGCTTTTCTTGTTGTTCTCTTTCTACTTCTTTAAGGTGTAGGGTTAAATAGTTTATTGCTGATTTTTCTTTGTTTTTTTGAGGTAGGCCTGTAGTGCTATGAACTTCCCTCTCAAGACTGCTTTTGGTTTGTCCCAGAGATATGGGGTTGTTATGTGTTCATTTTCATTTGTTTCCAGGAATTTTTTCTTTCTTTCTTGATCTCGTTGGTAACCCATTCATTGTTTAACAACATGCTATTTAGCCTCCAAGTGTTTGGATGTTTTTGGATGTTTTTACTGTAGTTGATTTTTAATTTCATTTCACTGTGATCTAAGAAGATGCTTGATATGATTTCAATCTTCTTGAACTCGTAGAGACTTGTTTTGTGTCCTAACATGTGGTCTATCTTTGTGAATGATCCATGTGCACTTGAGCAGAATGTATATTCTGATCCTTTGGGGTGAAATGTTCTATAAATGTCAATTAAATCCATCTGATTCAGTGTGTCTTTTAGAGTCTCTATTTCCTTGTTAAGTTTTTGTCTGGAAGATTATCCAGTGAAGTCAGTGGAGTGTTAAAGTTCCCTACTATTATTCTATTGTTGTCGGTCTCTCCGTTTAAGTCCTCTAGAAGTTTTTTTTAAAAACATATATTTAGTTGTTCCTATGTTGTGTGCATATGTTTACCAGGGTTATATCCTCTTGTTGGATAGATCCCTTTAATATTATGTAGTGACCTTTGTTGTTTCTTGTGATGGCCTTCATTTTAAAGTCTATTTTGTTGGATATGGGTATTGTGACTCCAGTTTGCTTTTTCTATCCCTTCACTCTCATCCTGTGTGTGTCTTTGTTCTCAGGTGGATCTCTTGAAGACAGTGTATAGTTGGGTCACGTTTTTGTATCAGTTCAGCTACCCTATGCCTTTTGTTTGGAGCATTTAGTCCATTTAAGGTTATTATTGACAGGTACTTATTTATTGCATTTTAACTATGTGTGGCTAGGTTTCTCTCTCTGTTTCTTCTCATTACAACATTGCCTTTAGCATTTCTTGTAATGCAGGCTTGGTGGTGATATACTCCTTTAGCCTTTTTTTTTTTTGGTCTGGGAAGCTCTTTATTTGACGGTCTATTTTGAATGATAGCCTTGCTGGATACAGTAATCTTGGTTTCAGATCCTTGCTTTCCATTGCCTTGAGTACTTAATGCCATCCCTTCTGGCCTGTAGAGTTTCTGATGAGAAATCAGGTGTTAGCCTTATGGGAACTCCTTTATAGGTAACAGATTGCTTTTCTCTTGCTGCCTTTAAGATTCTTTGTCCTTAATTTTTGGCATTTTTAATTATGATGTGTCTGGGTGTGGACCTATTTGGGTTCTTCTTGCATGGGGTTCTCTGTGCCTCCTGAACTTGTGTGACTTTTTCCTTTACCAGGTTAGGGAAGTTTTCTGCCATTATTTCTTCAAACATATTCTCTGTTTCTCCCATTCTTCCTCTTCTGGCACACCTGCTATTCTAATATTGTTAAGTTTCATGTTGTCCCACAGCTTCCTTAAGCTGTCCTCCTGGTTTTTGTTTTTTTCTTTTTGATTCTCTGATTGAGTGATATTTTCCACCCTGTCTTCTAATTCATTGATTCAATGATCAGCTTCCCCTAATCTGCTGTGTTCCTTCCAATGTGTTTTTTTGTGTGTTATGTCATTTTTTTATTTCAGACTGTTCTTTTTCATAGTTACTATATCTTTTTCATGCTGTTGAGCATCTTTACCATCATTACTCTGAACTCTGTTTCAGATTAATTTCTTATCTTGGCTTCATTTATCTCTTCTTCTGGAGAATTCTCTAGTTCTTTCATTTGGGAATTGTTTCTTTGTCTCCTCATTTTGGCTGTCTGTTTGGGTTTGTGACTATGTATTAGGTCAGGGATGGGCAAACTTTTTGACTCGAGGGCCACAATGGGTTCTTAAACTGGACGGGAGGGCCGGAACAAAAGCATGGATGGAGTGTTTGTGTGAACTAATGTAAATTCAAAGTAACCATCATTATATAAAAGGGTAAGATCTTTTTTTTTTTTTTTTAGTTTTATTCATTTCAAACAGGCCCGATCCGGCCTGCGGGCCGTAGTTTGCCCACGGCTGTATTAGGTAGATCCTCTATGCCTCTCAATCTCTAGTGCAGGACAGTGTTAAAAGCTGTTTCTGACTAATTAAATCAGGCAAAGACTCAAAACCTCCAGAAACTGCCTCTGCCTACAGACTGATAGGATTCCAACTAGAATCCCTCCCCCACCCCCACCCCACCATTGTCCTCAGGTGTGGTGAGAATTTTTTTTCAACAGAGTGGGGCAGTTGCTTCTTCCTGGAGGCTAATTGTTATTTTTAGTCTCTTAAGTGGCCTCAGGGCAAGGTATTTTCCAACTGTCTTTCCCCCAGGCAGCACAAATGTCTATGTGGGAAAGATGTCCTCTGCTGCATGAGGGAATGACTCAGCCCAGGAAATTGCCTTCCGAGCTCTAACCCCCCAAATTCCAAATCCTGGTTTCTGCTCTCACAGCTCCAGTCCACTTCACCCTCCCTCTGCTGGAACACAAGGTGGGTGGCTCCATAGGCAATTTTGAGCATTGGTCCTTTAAGAGGGTGTCTGAATTTTCAGCCGTCACTCCTTGGCAGATAGCAACCCCACTGCTTTACACCACCAGGTATTATGTGGGTATCCTTGTCAGTCGGAGAGGGGGTGCTCTCTGCTGGGGGGAATCAGCTTGGGGATTAGATCCCAGAGTTATCAGTGGCAACTCCCCACAGCTGAGATATGTCTCCAGGACTTCAGTTGCTGTCTGTAGGTGCCTGGCCAGCCCTTTTGCACCTCCGCCTCTCCTACTGGTCTCTATGCCAGCGGTTCTCAACCTGTGGGTCACGACCCCTTTGGGGGTCGAACGACCCTTTCACAGGGGTCGCCTAAGACCATCGGAAAACACATATATAATTACATATTATTTTTGTGATTAATCACTATGCTTTCATTATGTTCAATTTGTAACAATGAAATTGGGGGTCACCACAACATGAGGAACTGTATTAAAAAGTCGCAGCATTAGGAAGGTTGAGAACCACTGCTCTATGCGGTCTCTACTTTCGGTCCTTAGGTATCAGGTTTCTCTCCTGCGAGTTTTCTGTTGATTATTCAGAAAGTTTTTCTGTATTTTAGTCGTAATTCCAATTTGTTCCTGGGAGCATGTCCGTGCAGCATCTACTTACTCTGCTGCCATTTTTAATCTCCTGCTGTGTACTTTTTAAGCTGGAGAAGAGAAGGCTTTGAAAAGACCATGGGGATAAACATTGATAAAAGCCATTCTTTTTTATTTATTCTACATCAACTAGGGTTTATGCTTTATTAATGTGGTTGCTTTGTTATTTAGTGCACAATATTCATCATTATTGTTTCTATATTTTGAATTGTTGCCTTTAACATTATTGAGCATCCCTCACTGTCATGTTTAAAGCTTTCTTCTGGCATTTCTTTTTCTTTCATGAGTTCCACTTTTGCATTTTCTATTTATGTGTCAATGCTGACTTGAGTTCATTCTCAATGGCCTACAGCAGGGATTAGCGAACTGTGGCTCACAGGCCAGGCGTGGCCCACCGTATGTTTCCGTAAAGCCTGCTGTAAACCGTCTGGCATCGTCATTTATGTATCGCCTGCCGTGGCTGCTTTATGCTACAGTAGCTGAGCTGAGTAGCTATGACAAAGATCCCACGGCCCACAAAAACAAAAATACTTACCATCTGGCCCTTCACAGAAAAAATTCACTGCTCCTGGTCTAAAGGATTAAAAAATAAAATGCAACCTTTTTTAAGTGCACAAAATTTGAATGTTTCCATCAAGAGTGTCAATTAAAGAAAATATTTACAATTAAAATTTATTTTGCATATTTGCAATTACTTGTACATATTCAAAATTCTCTTAAAGTTAGAAATCAAAAGATAAATGTTAATGAATGAATATCAAAGTTTCATATAAAATTATTTAAATAACGCTATTTTAAATAGTCACAGGGATTGTACAGCACAGGGAATATAGTAAAAAATACTGTAATAACTATGTATGGTGCCAGGTGGGTACTTGAAATATTAGGGGGAATACTTTGTAAAGCATATGATTATCTAACCACTATGCTGTACACCTGCAACTAATATAAGATAATACTGAATATAAACTATAATGGGAAAATAAAATTAAAAAAATATATAATGGTTAGCAATCCTAGTATTTGTTGTCAGTGTAAAGAATCATTATTGTGCTTTATCCTTGTTACATCTGGTCTTATATATATAGACATTTAAGGATAATAATAACCATTTATTATTTCCAAATGGCCCTCAGTTGCCTCATGTAGAATGATGTGAATAGTTTGCTAAGTTGTGTGAGCCTCGTGTTAGAACAGCAAGAAAAGTGAGGAATTGGAAGCTCCACAAGAGGGAGGCAGCCTTGCGTCATGCAGGCAGATATTATACCAGCGCTGTCCCGGGGGAAGGGTTTGACCAGTTAGTCAATGGTTTTTTCTTTTCGTGAAGCATCCCCACCACTCCAGTCCTGCCTGCTGTCTGAGCAGAGGCTGCCTGCAGTGCTGGCTGGCACTACCCACAAACTTGGTGGTGCCCAGAAGCTGCCACCTTTTGTCTTGAGGACCCAGTGCAAGAGATGTGGAGAGCGTGTGCCTGGGGCTGGAGTGAGCCCTGAGGGAGGACGCTGAGGGGTGGCTTTACACTTTGCCCTGCTGCACACCGACTCCCAAGTGGCAGAGCTGGCCACGCTGTTTAATACGTGTGTGTGTCCAGATAAAAGGCTCCCTTGCCCGAGTCTAGCAATGACACAGGCGGGGCCAGGCTCCAGAAGAGACCCCGACTTTGAGCAGTGGGGTTTTGACATTAGTTAGGAAAGCCCTGGCTCCTTCCGTGGAACGGACGGGGGCTAGGACATGTAGCAACAGGACATGGCAGAACCCCAGCTCCAGCCCTTTGCCTCCAGCTGAACGTTCCTGATTTGAGCAGAGGGGTTCTTGCTACCCAGGGAGTCGGGGCTGGGGTCTTGCCTTGCTGCTCTCCTGGACTGAGGGCTCACAGGGGCCACAGCTGGTGTCCAGGGAGTTTGGCGGAGGCCAGGTCCCGTCTGAAACGCCAGACTGAGGGATCCGGCACCACAGCCACCGGGACAGTGGGGCGCAGGCATGACTTCCAGGCCTTAGGCCCATTGCCGGCAGGGACATTGTGTGGTTCACTCTCACTGGATTTGGCCCAGGCATGGGGTGGCCAGAAGTACATTTCACCAAGATTGAGCTTTAGCCGAGGGTGAGTGGTTCCACAAAGCAAGAGAGAGCATGGATGTCTATGGGGGAGTGCTTATGACCTTGCACCCACTGGGGGGTGAGGGCGGGTGTCGTGGTGCTGAGTCCCAAGGAGGCTGGGTGCATAGGTGGCAGCAGGCGACTGTGGGGCTGGGGTTCTCAAGGGAAGAACAGCAAAACCTGGGCTCCGGTGCAGCACCTGACGTGAGATTTGGGAGGTGCTGAGTTACTGATGGTGCCAGGACCTGAGGGACCACAGAGTGAGGGCTGTGCCGGAAGTGCTGTTGGGGAGGATGGCAGTGAGCCGGGGACATCTCAGGGGCTGAATGGTCTGTCTGTTTGGGTTTGTGACTATGTATTAGGTAGACCCTCTACGCCTCAGATGATTGCCATCAGGTGTTAGGGCATTTGGGGAGTGTTCTAAAGGAAGATGACCTTTGCCCCCCTCAGGCCAAAACAAGAAAATGCCCCTCTCCCCCCCATGTCAGAGAGCTGCCCGTGGGGAGCAGGAAGGTAGCGAAGGTCTGGAGAAGAGCAGATGGAAAAGGGGGTTGTGCTAAGGACTGACCAGGATGTGAGGAGGATGGGCATGGAGTGGAAGGAAAGGGGTGCCGAGAGCCTGAAGGACAGGAGATTAGCATTTAAAGGCGCCATGAAATTAGAACTGAGGTCAAAGGTGGAGGGTGGGATGAGGCTGAGTGTGGGGCTGCCTGGAGCCTGCAGGTATAGGCAAGGAGGCAGGAGAGGGAGCAACACGCTTGTGCCCCCTGGTGGTGGCAGCCTGCAGAGGGGCCACAGATGCAGGGGGAGCCCAAGTGGGACTGTCTGGTCCACTGGCCTCTGGAGAGGTGATGAGACTGGAGGGCTGATACCACTATGTTTAAGCTCAGGGATGTCTGAGTGGGGCTGGAGCCGGAAATGAAACGCCTGTGGATGGCAGGTCTGTGGCACCACCAGGGTTTGACTTCACGTGTGAGTGGAATCTACCCTCACGACACCCGGTTCATCTTTCTGAAACATTATTCACAGAAACAGGTGGTTCCCAGTTGCTCGTAGGATGAAGTTTACAGTCCTAGCAAGCAAGACCATTAGTACCAGACCCCAAAGACCTGTCCGGATTCAGCTTTCGTGCTCCTTCCTGGGAATTCCTCTCAAACATGACTCACGTGGTCCTGTTCTCATCTTTCCTTCCATGAACATTGCCAAAGAAAATGCTATTTTTGTCTTAATTAACTTGTCACCTTTTTTTTTTATGCAGACTGACTCCTTTTATTTTTATTTTATTCATTTTTTTAAATTTTGTTTTATTGCTTAAAGTATTACAAAGAGTATTACATATGTCTCCCCCCGCCGCTTGACATTCCCCCAGCCTCCCCTACCCCCCAGCGTCTGTGTCCATTGGTTATGCTTATATGCATGCATACAGTTCCTTCGGTTGATCTCTTACTCCCCGCCCCCCCAACCCCCCAACCCTCACCAGCCTTCCCACTGAACTTGTCACCCTCTTGTCTGCTCCTGGATGTAAGCCTACCAAGGAGAGAGGGGCCTGGTCTTTTTGGCTCCGGCTGGAGCCCCAGCCCCTAGCGTGAGGTTGGCCAATGGGACACCCTCAATGTTTGTCAAATAGATGGCTGTCCATTTATTCTGCTCCCACTAACGTATTCATGGACTCTGGCTGCTACTGGGTGTGTGAAGTACAGCGAAGGCATCCTTGCTGCATTATTAGCAGGTGAAGATCGTCGGGTTGGGTACAATTCCAGGGAAGAATGCTGGTTTTTACTTCTCTGGATGTCACTCTACCACCTGGAACTTTAACAAGTTTAGTTCCACTTTACAAATGAGATGGGAGAATACTGTTTTCAACAACTTTTATACTAAGCATCACGTATCCACAGTCACAAACTGCTCATCAACATCTGCCCAGCATTTATGGGAGCCGTGTGGACAGTGCCACATGGGATGCTGGGGGGCGGCTGCAGGCAGCTCAGGGCACATGGTCCCTCAGGACATGGGCTCAGTGGGGCCACGATTCTGGTCAGCTACATAAAATTTCGGTATTGTAAATTCTGGCCCAAATACAACAAGTTGTTGGGCTGCTTTGGACCACACAAGCCACCAATTAAAAAAAAGATCTTAGCTGTACAGACTTGGATAATCACAGTTCTTGGTTCATGTCATATTCTCATCCTTAAGCCATGAATGAAACTGTCTCCTTGTTTCATTCATTCACTCACTCACTCATTCATTCAATTCAGGCCATCAGTTTGCAGCCTCTGGAATATATGTGGTGCTAAGCCCAAGTGCATGTTAAATGTTCCTGCAATTGCTGTTTATGTGGCTAATTAACTCAGCAAGCCTCCTCAGCAGCAACACAGGGCCATGGTTGTGGCGTCGGTTCGGGGAGAGGGTCTGTATCTAGGTTATGCACTTGAACACGGGCCAATTACTTCATCTCTCTGGGCCTCATTTTCCTCACTTTCCCAATGGGGTTATACCCTGTAAGGTCTTTGAAACATTAAGGGAGATGATCCATATTAGGAGCTTGGTGCATGCAAAAGGCACTCAGTTAACACTGGCTACTACTATCTTCATGGTACAGAGAGGCAGAGGCAGACCTCTCGGGCCATGTCACAGTGTTAGTGACCCATGAATTAGTGACCACGCAGCAGCGAGGAACCGGGATGGACCTGGAAGCACAAAACGCCCTCCTGGCTCAAACGCGTGACAACCTCTCTGCGATCCAGCAGGATCCTGGGTTGGGCTAGCGGGTGGAGAACAGTTTCTCCAGGGAGTCAGCTCCTTAAACCACTGATCACTGGGCAGCACCCTCAGTGTCAGATTCAGGAGGCTGGAGGGAGGGGTTGAGACGTGCACCTCTCACAAGTTCCCAGGGGCCACACTTTGAGAACCACCAAACCAAGCAATTAACTCTGATGAGGGACAAGGGGCAGTCAGGGGAAGCTTCCTGGGGGTGAAGGTCATTGAGGCAAGCCTGCTTGCAGGATGACAAAGAGAAAGCAGAGGGAACCAGGACCCAGAGGTGTGTGAGTGCCCAGTGTGTGCTGGGAAAGGCAGGTGATGAGGCCGACAGGTGTCCAGGCAGCACAGGTGCAGGCGGCACAGTGTGAAGGGTGGTCAGGGAGGGATCAGGTGAGAGAACAGGGACATGTCATGGGATAAGAGCAGACATCATTGGGATCTTCCGCCCAGGTGAGCCTCACCCCCTTTAAAGTCTGGGCCTTTCTTCTGTGACACGGTTTTCAAACTAGGGATCGAGACCCATGATTTCCAAAGACACCAAATGAAGTAGTGGGTGCAATCAGCATAAAAAAATGAATCAGAAGAGAATAGAATCTTAAAAATCCAGAGCCCCCACATCTCGCCAGTAACAATGCACAGAACAAGGGTCTTGTTTCATCACATCTGTTTCAGGGGTGTGTGCAGATGGGTCCTGCATCAGGACGCCCATGCGTTACAGTCAAGGTTGGACAACCAGGCCTCCGTGCAGCCTTCTGTTCACCCACCCAGCCCCAGTGGCTCTATCCACCGGGCACACACCCATTCGGGCCTCTAGAGCTATGGAACCCGGACAGGAGAGGCTGCGAGGAGGTGGAGGACGGTTACACCCGAGGTTTCCAAAGAGGGAGGGCTGAGCTGAAATGGGCAGAGAGACTTTACGGAGGTGCTTGAGTGTGACCTTGCAGGTGGCTCAGGTTCTGAAGCCAGGGCCGCTGAGAAGAGGGAAGAGACCCCTCAGGCAAAGGCAGGTACGAAGTTGCCAAAAAGCACTGGGAATGAATGGTCAGGGTGTGAGAAGGCAAATAAGATTTCAGGAAGCAGCCCGAGGCCCAACGGAGATACAAAGTCCAAACAGAGCTTGGAGAGGCCTCCAATATCCAGTGACAAATCCAGTGAGAGCTGAGGAAGCCGAGGCCTGTCTGCCCAGCACCTGCCTGGGACAGGGACACAGGCCCGGGAGGTGTCAGTGCTGTTCCGGGCCAGCCAGACCCAACCACCGGCTGGGAGGCTGAACTCCAGCGGGCCTGTCAGGCCTCAGGAACCTTTCCGGGCAGGATAGTAGGTCAGACCCAGACCGACAATACTTCAGGTGCCTCAGACTGACCCTGCCTAACCCCCCTCCCCACACCAGGTGAGAAACTGAGTCCCTGCGTTAGAAACCCTGGAAGCACCAACCCCCCTCCTTTTTGTTCTACCAAATGTCAGCAAATGATTGTCAAGAACTTTCCTGACACTGTGATTGCGACCGAGTTTGCAAAAATAAGAAAATACATAGTTCCTTTTTCTTTTGTGGGGGTGGTTCTCTATCCAGTCTGCAATTTTCATCAGCTCTAGGATGGCACACACCAAACCCATCCGCGCCGGTGTGTCTCCACGCTGATGACCTGCATGTTTTCAGGTCTTGTTAGGCTGATGGTCTTGTTTCACACACTAAGAAACAGCTCTGGGGAGGTTCTGCGTTTTGCTCGAGGTCACTGAGTGGAAGGCCCCAGGGTGGCCTTGGGCTCCTGCCTGCTGCTTCAAGGTCTAGCGGGTGTCCAGCAGTTCAGATGCAATACAAAAACTCACCTTGTGTTTACGGTGGCGCCAAAGGAAGCAGCCATTTCGCAGTGTGGATTTGTGTTTGATGATCTAATTTTTTATCTGATAAATCGCCCTGTTCTATTGAAAGGATACTTCCATGTCTAGGAAACTGCTCAGGAATTCATAGGGAAAAAATGATGGCAAACTTTAAAAAAGAGCACGTGTAAAAGCCCAGGTCACTGTTGTTGTCCTCTTTCCTGCAACGGGCTCAATGCCGCCAAGGCTGAATTTTTCAGTATGGACACAGAGAGGTGTGGGGGCACCGCAAGATTCCTACACTTCTTTCTATGCTACATTCGTATCTGTAACATCAACAGCCACATCTTATTTCCTCTCACCCACCTTGATTGAGGCAGAAAAAGGATAAACAGCAAATGCTGTTGCGAATATCCTTCCAAAATGGTAATTATTGCATCATTATGTCGCTATTTTACTTGTCATGTACCATTAGAAGGTAACAAGATCATTGTCAGTCAAAGGCTGTGGAGATAATTAGAGCATCTATAGGTTAGCAGGGAATCAGATTGGTGCTGGTGCCCATCAATGCCGAGGAGCTGAACATAATTAGAGGGGAAATATGCAAAGGATGAGGCGAATCAAGCCCCCGGGATTAAATACCGAGACTGATTTTGAGAGCTGACTCTTCCATGTCCTGACGTTGCAGATGGCGGCATGAAAGGAGGTGTACAACACAAGGCGGTGAGGTCTGCCAGAGACAGCGAACCAACAGTCACGGTGAGTGTCGGAAGGTCCGAGAATTGCCTGATTTGGGAAAACAGTGTTTATCAGGTTTTCCGATCCACTAGTTTTTCTTCAAGCTATTTCCTCTGGTCTGAGAGTCAGGTACTAACACATAAAAGGGAAACTGTGCGAAGTCGGCGTTATCCAAGCAGTCCCTGCTCTACCCGCCATCAACTTTCCAAGCCAGCAAGGCGGTTGCCTCACCCAGAAGCCTTTCCCACGTCCCACTCACCCTTGTGGAGCCACAGGTGCCCAGGGTACCCTCCCATCACAAGTCCTGGCTCCTGGATCCCACCCCCTTTCACTTCTAACACCCACTCAGCAGCCACCCATGTCCCGCTAACCTGGACTGCTTTCCTTGTTCTCCAGTCAGATACAAACACCAATCCAAAATATGCAGAGTCTATACATCCAAACAGAAGCCTCATCAGGCTGACACAGTAAAATTTAATAACTTCTCCATCTTAGAAAAAAACATAAAACCAATTTGAGGATGAGGCAGAAATCTGCAAACTGATGAGAGATGTGCCATGTCATTCAACAAGACACAGAAAAAAGTCAACAAGGGAAAAAACATCTATAAGGTATCAACCCAGGTGAAAGGCAAAGGGACAGGCACACTAAGACTGTGGTCAGAGGCCTGATATCTGGTTTGTCACCAATGCAGAGAAAGCAAATGCTGAGCAGGCCTACTTGCTAACCTGGCCTACACAGGCTCACCTACAATCCAGAAGTACCTTCCCCAAAGCAGTGTTTTGTTTAGAACATAACAAAAATAAAAAAGTTCTACAACTTTTATGGGGCCCGAACGTCTACAGAAACTAGCAGGATGCCTAGGTGGGGCAGCCAGTGTGCGGGGCAGCCTCCGCTCTCACTCGGCTGGGCCCAGGGAGGGTCAGAGCCAGGGCTTGCGAGCAGGGCTCCTCCCTGGGGCCGGATGGCCAGCTCACACAGACAAGCAGCTGAAAGCTTCGTTCACATTTTTTAATAACATGGCACAGTTTACATTACACAAGAAGGCTCCGCCGCTGAGAACATGCTGAAGTCAGTCGCTTCACTTTTCTGTTCACATAGGGTCTAGAAAGGACTTTATTACATACAGGAGAAACAGCAAAAGGTCCGTATAGAACAATCTCTTTACAATACTGAAGCTACCACTACAGTTCCAGTGTACATATTCCTTGGATTCTTTTTCCTTTTTAGTTGTTGTCTTAAAAAAAAAAAAGCCAAAAAAAAAACCACTGCACAACATCTGGAGTTCACAAAATTCTGAAGCTCACAACTAAACCTTCAGTTTACTACTAAAATAGATCTCTCTGCTTATTAGAAACAATGGTCTGTAGTTAACTTTTTTTTTCTCCAAAAACAGGATAACAACGTCAGATAGCACTTTAATATACTAGAAGACCAATGGAACTAATTTTATTTCGTACATATATTTTACAGTCCAGTAGACAAGATATATTGTATTTCTCTGCTAGTAAAGTCATATTCTCTCCAAATATGTAGACAAGAGGCTTAATGTATTATAAAAGTATTATGAGGAGACATTAAGATTGATGCAAACTTAAAAACACACGCACACACAAGACTTTGTCTCAGCCACCTTCCACCCTCGGTAACGCTCTGCTCCGCGGCTCTGCGAGGCCGCTCCCAGACTTTATCACTGACTAGAATACAGGGAGTCACATTAGGAAATGTGCCCTTTTGATCTGTTGGTTACTGAATAGTGAAAACATATCCATCATCTGAGAAAACTCAAAGCTTTCTTTCAGGATCTGTTTGGGTGTGACTGAATCTCATTACAAAACGAGGAAGTGTGTACGGGTAGGAAA
The DNA here is from genome assembly GCF_028538775.1 of Myotis yumanensis. Classification (NCBI taxonomy): domain Eukaryota; kingdom Metazoa; phylum Chordata; class Mammalia; order Chiroptera; family Vespertilionidae; genus Myotis; species Myotis yumanensis. The sequence goes on along the minus strand of NW_027223755.1, from coordinate 85,499,514 downwards.
TAGGACACACTAAAGAAACGCATGGTTCCCACATGAGGTCTGTGTGAAATCACATGACTGATGGTGGTGAGATGCTGGCAACCTGTTCGTGTCCCCTGATTTTGGCATCTGACCACTCCTGGCCTCCCAGGCACTGGCTGCTCATGGCCTCTGACCTCTCTGGGGCCACCCTCTGCCCCAGGAGCCCACAAGCAGCAACTTTAGAGCCAAAATTTCGGCCTGGGGTCCATTTTGCAAAAGAGGATGTTTCTGTATTTGAAAAAATAAGCAAGGAAAACAGAGTCCTATCACATAAGCGCTTGTTCAGGGAAAATATGACCTTAAGTATGTTGTAAATGGATCTGAAAAGGCTCCTTTGAGTTGGGCGGGCTTTTGTGAAAAGCCTGAACATTCATTGCATAGTTGAAGGGTTTAGCTGTCTCTAACAATACAGGGGAACACAGCCGCACGGACCGTGTTCACTGAGATTAAGTTTGCAAAGAGCACATTTTAAGAAGTATTAATGTATTATGTTACTTAATCTTTACCTATTTACATTTGTACAAAGTAAAGCTTTCATCTTACCCTTTTGCATATATGAACCCTTAGCTCATGAAGCAATCTTTTTTTTACACAACTATGTACAAGGCCTTCCCTTCTCCTCTGAAAGAGCTTGCACGGTGGCTCGTGCGGACTGCTGTCTGTCTGTTTCCTCCCCAATGAACACATCAGTGTGTGTTGTCATCTTCACTGTTTTGGTTCAAATCAAAAAGTTTTGTACGAGAAACCAAAAGGGTTGGACACATGAGAACATATGACTTGGCTAAAATATCTGAAAAATTTCAACATATAATATACAAAAACATTTCAAAATCTGCACTGAGTCTATACATTGTTTACAGGGAGAGTTGGGGCTCCTGCCCCCCAGTCCGTCAGGGACGCGGGCGCCCGCTGGCTCCCTCCGCTCCGGGTCTGGCGCTGTTGGTGGGCCTCCTCTCCCGTGGCCTGTTCTCTCCTTATCGCGCTTCGATATCCTTCAGCGTGTGGGAAGGCGGCCTCTCCCTCATCTCTGCCGACAGAGGAGTAGTCCTTCTGGGGGAGACCGGGCGGCCCCCCAGCGTGGAGATGAGTGGGGGCGGCGCGCTCAGCGCGGCGGTGGGAGGGGTCTTGTTGAGGAGTCCGTTCTGGTGCCCCGCGGTGGGGCTGATTCGGGGGTAGTGCATGCTGGGGAGCCCTGGCGTGAGGAGGCTGGGGTGTGGCAGGTGTCCGTCCAGCGAGGCGGGGTGCACGGGGTGCAGCCTCGAGTGCTCGTAGTCCTCCCGGAGCATGTGCAGGCGCTCCCGCTCGTCCAGGTGCCCGCCCCGCTCGTGCTCCCGCCGCGGGTCCACGGACAGCGGGTGGTGGTGGTGGTGGTGATGGTGGTTGTAATCGTGGGGCTCCCTGTCCCTGAAGGAGCGGTCAGCTTCGTACAGCCGGGGGGTCGAGAGACGGTGGAGCGGGTCGTTCCTCAGCAGAAAGTCCCTGCCCAGCGGGTCTCTCCGGTGAATGTCAAGTTCTCGGTAGGGATCCCTCAGAGGGTCCCGAATGGGGTCCCAGTGGAAAGAAGGGTACGGGAACCGCTCTCCGCCCGGGATGGGGCTGATGCCCATGAAGGGCGTCATCATGCGAGTCCTGTCCAGGCTGCCGATGCTGTTCATGGGGTGAATGCCCGTCACCCCCACCGCCATGGGCATGGAAGCCAGGGGCCCCGGGTGCACGCTGGACGAGGAGTGGGGAGGCGGCGGCTCCGAGGACCGGTGGGTCTGCGCGGCCTCCGCGGGGAGGTCGTGGTCTTCCTTGCGCTCCTCCTTCACCTTGACCTCTGAGCTCTTCTTGGGGTTCTCGTAGGCCGGCTCGCTCTTGCGCTGCTCAGCCTCGCGGCTCGAGGTGCTGTTGGGCCTGGCGCCCTCCACGGCAGGGGTCCGCGCGTAGGGCGACGGCACCCGGGCCAGCTGCTTGGCCTCTTCGCCTACGGCTCGCCCCTCGTGGCCGTGGCCGTCCTTCTCGGACAGGTGGCCCTCCTTCGCCTTGTGCTCCTCCGCGGTCAGGTCCTTGCGGGACTCCGAGTGGTCCCTCTCCCTCTCTTTGGATTTGTCTTTCTCGCGAGCCTCAGTGTTCAAATGACCCCTGATCTGTTCAGTGGAGCCGCGGGTGTGTCCCAAGGTGCTCACCGGGAGGACAGGTGCTGGTGAAGGGTGGCTGGAGTGTCTCTTCTCCACACTTTCCCTGCAGGAGGAGGGAGACAGGAAGCAAGTGAAATGGGCTTGTCGGCTGGCCGGGACTGCCAATGACATGGTGTGAAAAGGGTGGCTTGGGACTGGTTCCCACGGTCACCGTGGCAAAGCCAGCCACCTGATCTTACCTCATTGTAGAGGAAGCTCAATGGGGGTGAAGTGCTAGGGGTGAGGGTGAGTGGGGAGTCTCCAGGGAAAATCATTCTCTGTATGTAAGAGTCAGGGGCCTCATCAAGACCCCAGAGGAAGAGTTTCAGAAAGCCAGGTGGCCCGTGGGTGAGTGACGGGCCACAATGCCCACTGGGCTGGACTCTCAGGACCAGCTGGTGTTGAGAACAAAGTTTTGAGAGCCTAAAGGCAAATATGACCTTTCATCACTCTGTCACACAGAGCCAGCGGGAGGAAGAGTTTAACGTGACAACTATGGACATTTCTGTCTCCTGACAGCTGGTTTCAGAGTGAAAAACGCAGACACAGAGCAATCTCCAAGATGTGGTATGTGAAGGGGTTGAAAGGAAACCACGATTTCAGGACTGTGGGGCGGCTAAAGGACTTTTGCATTAGGAAGGACAAGAAAGCCAACACCTGATGAGAAGATGGAGAACGCCAGTAGGACAAGCAGGTCCACAGACACAACCTCCTGGGGGAAATCGAGGACAACTTTAAAAACATCTATGAATGAAAATGTAAACGAATTCCAGAGGCCTATCTTGGGTGGGGGCTGAAGAATACTGGGCAGAAGATGCAAAGCAGTAGAACAACGAGGTAAAACTTGAAGAGGGAAGACTGAGAGTCTGGCAAGACTTAGGGGCCACCCCAGACAGACGCGGGGAGCATGGGGGACAAGCAGGATGCCACGCTGGCTCAGCAGGTGAGAGGCTGCAGTGGGAATTAAGGTTTCCCTAACAAAGTTTGTTTCTAGTGCACGTGCAAAGGCTAAGAAGAGCATCTGTGAAAGGTAAGACTGAAGAAGAGTGTGTTTTATTAGGTTTCCTGACTTTAATCCAAGACAGCGGTTGCCAACCTTTCGGACCTCATGGACCACTGGTCGGTGACCGCGCTGATCCAAGAGGCCATTTAATTCCATTAAGGAAAATGGGAAAGGTTTGCTGCCACACCTATTCTCTCTCCAGACAGCCTGTCTATGGAGACCTCCTGGTCAGGGCACGTCCACTCCAGGCGTGCCTCACCGTGGCCGTTTACAGCTCAGCGCTGCCTGTTACAAATGGTCCTCCCACTGGCCAACAGGTTTTATCCTACTGCCTCGAAGGAAAATTTATAAGAACTCAGTTGTTAGCATGATGGGCTATCTACTAGTCTGTCACTTTTAGAGCTGGCAAAGTTGAACTGTTTAAATCACTAGGATACACACACATACACAACATACAGTTAGAGAAAAATGAAAGATTTGGACAAGATTTGAGTCCGAAGTACCAAAAGGAAACTATTATTAGATATTTTCTGTCAAGCGTATCTTGTGTATTCCTTATTTAGTTGGTTCAAAATGAAAATAGCCTGAAGGGGAAAAAAAAGGAACACACTGTCAAGAATGCTTATGACATTCTTCAGAGAAAAAATAGCGCTTTCCTCTTTACGGCCAATTCTTTTATTAGGCCTGGGTTACCAAGTACAGAGGTACAAATGGTTAGTAAAAATTATCCACCGGCAAAACAAACCCAAACCAGTAATACTGCTTGTTGATGTTCCTCTAAATATAGGTTAGCAAACTTTTATTAGTCATCTGTGAGAGCTAAGGAGTTGAGTTTGAACAAAATTTCAGAAAAATATGATGAGGCAATGCAAACATGACTTTCTCAAAGAAAAAAAAAAAAGAGAGAGAGTGGGGAAAAAGAGAGCGAGAGAGACCTATGCATGGTTTAATGGACTGCACACACGGGAAAGCAAACATGGCGTGGATTCATGCTGTGTGTGTCTGGTCCAGAGCGCCACCTTGCTCTTGTGTAGAGGGAGAGCTATGTTTGGACATCAGTGCTCGCAGGGACGGGAGGGTCTGCATGTGTAACTGCTCTGAGTGGGTACTCCCGCTCTGGTAGGGTTCTATTCTGCCACAATGCACTGTGGGGGTGGGGTGTGCGCTCTGGGGTGCCACGGCCTGGCTGTGTGAAGAGCTGAGGTTACGGGGGCAGCTGAAGCACAAGGCTGGGCAGGGAGGTGGGTGGCTGGTACTTGGCACAGAGCGGGCTACCCCAGCGGGATCGAGAGCGGTTTCTTTCCGTACCTTTCTTTGTCATCTTTACTAACAGATGAGTCTCGTTTATCTACATCTCTATCTCTGTCATGAGCTGCAGCGGACGCGCCACGCTCCAGCTCCCCTGGCTTCAGCCAGGGCGGAGGGGTCGGGAACGACGGAGGCGTTCGGTGCAGCCGGTTCCAGGGCTCGTGAGGGTTGCTAAAGTTCTGCACACTGGGGCCATCCTTGTGGCCGAACATTGAGTTGGGTGCTGAAATGGTGAAGTGGAGAACAAAAAGGTTTAAGAGAAATTATATAATCTGCTGTAATGAAGGTACTTACCAAAAAACTTTTAACAGCATTCAGAGTTAAAATGAATACATATTATTGGGAGCTGGAAAAGGAAAGGAGATTAACAAATTCATTAGAGGAACTTGTCCTACGCTGGAGAGGCAGCTCACAGATTTTTTTTTTTTAAACCAAAGGTAAAGTGAGGTGAGGGGGCAGATGAAAAAGGGCAGGGACCACGCAGATGTCGAGATGACCCAGTTAAACAGATCCATGCATGCACAAGTCCCAGCATGCAGAGGGTACAGTGTGATAGGGTAACTTAACGAGTAACACTCAATTCAGAGTAGAATTCAGGGCCATCCACTATTGGCTGCAGCCCTGCTAATATGACTGCTACTCTTCCCACAGCTTTAGCAAAGTGGTGTTACGGAGACAAGAGAGCGCATGACCTAAACACACACGGTCTCCACGCTGGACGGAATGGTGATGGCTGCTTGCGCTGCATTCTATGTGTCTGTACCTGGAGACCGTGACGTATGGATGGCGTGAAAGAAAGCAGGTGAGTGTGTGCTACCCAGTGGCTAACTGATGTCTAGCAGGTGCTGCAACTCTTCCTGTGAGAGACAGACTTTCTAGCCGTAGAAAACTAGCTGACCCTCCCAGATTATAGAGCAAGAAATGTTTCCAGGTCTTCACTCCCCTGAGCCTGCTGTTGTTTTCCTGCTATTCTTCATCGAGCTTTTTCAAACCCACCAATGCCAAAGGCAAGATGAAGTTTGTTTTCCTCTCTAGTGGGAGTTGTGCCTAAGTCTGGGGGAACAGAGATGGAATGTGGATGAAACTATGAATTTAAGCAAACTTTTTGGAGTTCAATGAACTACATCATCTTTCCTGACCCTCAGTGACATATATTAACAGTGGGTTATCCTTAAAAAGTTGGTTTTGATGTAAATGCACACGTATACCTAACTCCATTGTTTAGACCTGATTTCGCAATAATAAAACCTCAATTTATTTCCCAAGGGCTTAGTTTCTTTTTATCTGGAAAGGCCGTAGACAGATTTGAGGAGATAAATAGTCCAAGACAGATTTTAAAAAGTTAGAGGTACTCACTAACTGAAGGATTTCCAAGTCCCCCGAAGGCATTGCCACCAACTGCTGCCAGGCCGGTGAACGTAGACGGCCGGTTGAAAGGCTCTGCAGACAAGAGTGGGGAGGAGGACAGGCTGCGTGAGCACGTCGGAGCTCCTGGGAGCCATGCCTCTGCACTCAGACCTGCTCTGTCCCTCTTCTACCAGGTCATGCGAAGGTTCCCATCGCACCCGACGTAGGCACTGTTAGCTTGTGTGAATACTGTGCTGTGTGCATTCTGCCCCATTTCTCTTGCGGGGGCAGTGGGAGGGGGTGTGGGGAACATTACTCAAGCCTCATGTTCTAAGATGCCTCCTGCTGCCTCCCCCTCCCCCAGCCCGGGGGCCTGCGCTATAGGCTCTAATGGAACAGAAGTGAGATGACATCTTAGAATAAATCGAGGATGAAATTCTGAAGGCTGACATATAACAACCCTGTTGTCAGGCATACCACAGCCTGCCTCTGCTTGCACACTTGCAGAAAATATCAAACCCAGGCCACGAACACGGCGTGCACCTTTGCTAGAAGAGACACATGACTACAGCGTGAAATGTGAGGTGATGAAGACATAATGGGTTGTGACTCATCAAAGCTTCATCTGGTCTTTCCTTCCAGTGCCAGGAGGTGCCTGTCTGTAGACCAGAGTGAGTTCCCCACCTCCTCCAAGGGCAGCATGGGCTGCTGTAAATGTGACTCCCAGGCTGGCCTCCACGCCGCCCCCCTCCCGCCCCTGCCCGCACATCAGCCTCCAGCCAGAGCACCGGGCTGCTCCTTGAAGAGTGTGCCGTCAGAGGTGCTGAACTCTGGAGGCGCATGGCACCTACTCAGACTTCCACAAGTCACCGTCCCCTCCCTGAGGAGTAAGCGAGGCGGCTAGGATCACGGCCAACTTGCCAGGAAGTGCGGCAGGGCCTTAGTAAAGAGGTTTTCTGAAACACACCCATCACTGCCCGTCACTGTGTGCAACTCACCGAGGTGAGCAGCAGGGTTGAGGAAGTTGCTGTGATGAGGAGGCGGCCCGAAAGGGGTCCCCGTGGGGTGTGCAGCACCTGTGGAGTCAAACACAGCAGATCAGATCCCCCAGGAAGCCAGCTTCTGCAACGCAGCCGGCTCCTAGTGGCCTGCCGACCCCAAGAGGGAACATGTGAGGAAGGACAGGCTAGGGCCACCCAGGCAATACCAGGAAGAAAGACACTGACGGACAATTAGAATCATCAAAAAACACTGCTGGGGACGGGGGTTCTATAACCAAAAAAGGTCAGAGGAGAAATGCCGGGTTAAAAAATGTCAGGTAAAGTTCTTTACTGAAGGAAGGAGAGCCACACTCTCCACGGCTCACCACCTCTCCGAGAGGGGACGTCTGACCATGATGGAGCCAGTCTTTCACTCTGAGAGACGCTGGTGTGGAGACTACACGTCCTAACGCCTGGCTCAGGAGCGGCCACATGAAGCTGCCGCTCTGGGCCCAGCCCTGCACTGCAGGACAGTGTAAGCCCGGCCCTAAGAAACGGCTGTGCTCCTCTGGGTCCTGGGAGACGGGTCCCCTGCTTTTGCTCAGTCTGCAGTGCCGGGTCAGCCAGTTTACTCACAGGTTCTAGACGCTAATAATCTGTGTGTGGTGTTTAATACTCACCTGAGGACATTTTTCCATTGATTTTTAGAGAGAGTGGAAGGGAGAGGGAGAGACACAAAGAGAGAAACATCGACGTGAGAGAGATACATCGATTGGTTGCCTCCTGCACCCGCCCTGACCAGGACCAGGGATTGAGCCTGCAGCCGAGGTACATGTCCTTGACTAGAATCGAACGTGTGACCCTTCAGTCCACAGGCTGGCACTTTTTCCACTGAGCCAACCCAGCTAAGGCGGACACTAATAATCTTATAACTGGCTCTACTCGTCTGCCCACCAGAGAACTCAGTCCTAACTTTGTGGTTTTTCCTTTATCCATATTTCCTCCTCTACTTTATAATTTGCCTTACACAATATGTACAGTGGGGCCTTCACTTACGAGTGTCCCGACTAATGAGTTTTTTGAGATACCAGCTGTCTCTCCGCCGATTTTTTGCAGTGAGTTGACAGAGTAATTTGAGTTAACGAGCTCCTTAACGAGCTCGGTCTCGGAACGAATTAAACTCATAAGTCAAGGCCCCACTGTACTTAAGATGCCTTAAATCCTTTTCTTGAAGGGAGCTGGGGAGAGAGAGAGAGAGAGAGCTCATATGTGAATCAGGGAAGGACAGTATCCTGAGAGCTCGGGGCCCACACTGGCTGGTGGCTGTGCAGGGGGAGCTGAGGAGGCAGGCTCGGCTCTGGCCAGGGTCATCTGAAGAGGCCCCTTTAGTTTGTTCCAGGCACTAGTGCCCAACGGTAGGACAAAAGTGGCTGAATTAACAAGTGTGCGCCAATTTTACATACCGGTTAAAAGTTTCACCAAATAATCATTTGGAGCAGAATCCAATATTGCTGGTACTACAAAAGATTACTTCCCAGAAGCGAAGGCTAAACAGGGCCTAATGACTTCACTAACAACTATTCTAGAATCCCTTGCACTTGGGCTAAATTCCTATGGACAAGTACAAGTTTCTGCAGAAACACAGATTAAAATGGAGGGTAGTCCCATCCCAAACATCCATTGACTCAGTTTATGTTCCGGATCGTTGTTCCCCAGCCTGCAAGGAACCATAGTCCGGGGTGTGGAAGAGCCCCCCAGCACAGAGGCCCCCATCCGGTGTCCCAGAATTAGAAGGCACCCGAGCAGTTCTCTGCTCAGCCCTAGATGGTGACTTGCTCTCCACCCAAAAAGTGCAGAAATGATACCCTGTCTCCACAGAGCGGATGTAGCCCAGCACACTCATTAGTTATTAGCTAAATAAAAACCTGGCTGAACACTGTGTGATGCAAGCTCATTAGTGCTTCTGGGAAGACAGGAGCTTTGCCGGGCCCGGGCCCCAGGGTGCCTTGCAGTCCTCAAGTTATTGAAGCAAAAGAAGCCCATTCATCTGCTTGGCCCAGATGGAAGCCAGGGAGAAATCTATTTCTCTCCCAAAATTGCTCTTAACGTGGCCCTGTCTCAGAGCCTAGATGCCATGGTAACAAGGCCTTCAAATACGGCCCTAGACAGAACTGACAGAGGAAAACCTGAGACCTTCGCAAATTCCATCTACCCTCCAGGATGATTCACTGGCTTTGGCGACAAAGCCCATTAAAATGATGACTTCTCGCAATGTGGGTGTTTCTCTCATCTTGAATGAAGAGCTTTAGGTCCACCAAAAGCAAGTCCTGGATAAAAGCCTGGGGAGGCGGCAGGCAGGGTGGATGTGCAACTTGTTCCCTGATGAGAAGCAGGGAGCCCCTCGGAGACTTATGTCCAGAAGAATACATTCTACCCAGCACGGTGGGGCGGTATTAGACTATGGAGCTGGTCACTACAGGGAGCCTCGTGGCGTTGCTTACTATTTTATCAAGTGGGGACCAGGCGGCTGCACTGAGGACAGCTTTAGGAAAGACCGAATAAGGAACCTTTGCTACGAGGCTGTGCTCCCACCAGCCACTGCCTTTCGTTTGCATGGACCTGGCGCACAAGCTGGTGGCCACGTGAGCAGTGACCCTCAGCGGCCCCCAGCCCCCGGCTGTGCGCACTCTCAGATGTTAACGAGCATATCTCCTGGGTGTTTCATACCCTGTCCCCTACATTTCCTCCATTATTACAACCAACCAGCAGCCAATTGATCCACCCTCCCTATCACAGGCCCTGCTGCCAGCCACTAGTGTAACTGTAGAGGGACCCTTGGACAAAGTGGGAGTTAGGGGCGCCAACCCCCTGCACAGTAGAAAACCAGCATATAACTTTTGACTCCCCTGAAACTTAACTACTAATAGCCTACTGTTGACCAGATGCCTCACTCATAACATAAAAAGTCGACTAACATATTTTCTATGTTATAAGTATTATATGCTGTATTCTTACAATAAAGTTAGAGAAAAGAAAATGTTAAGAAAATCATAAGGAAGAGCAATACATTTGCAGCGCTGTGTGTATTCAGTGAAAAAACCCACATATATGTGGACCCACATGGTTCAAACTGTGCTGTTCAAGGCTCAGCTGTATTTCTTTATCTTCAGACCCTCAAACACAGCATGACTGAGCATCGTGGTGCAAAGCGACTGAGCTCTGTGGGCACCAAAGTGAGGGCAACCGCAACCTTACAAAAGTGCTGGGTCGATTCCTTCCCATTTGCCCTTTCGAACGTTCTGATCTTTCTTCAGCAGCATTTGATGTGCTTTTGAGTTATACTGGCTTAATATAGAAGCAAGTAACGAGCCAAAGCAACGTGAGTCCCTGAAGGGAAAGATGATGCTTGTTTCCTTCTTTAAGGGAAAAGGATGTATCAATGAAGGAGGCCCATTTCCCTTGCTGCACTGCGAGTGGCCTCCCGGCCGGCAGGGACTGTTTTGTAGGGAGTGACTGAGCCGTGGCCCAGAGCACAAACACACAGTCACCCAAGAACAACCTGTCTCAGTGCCCCGGGCCCTCGGAACTCACCTGCGGCAGAGAACAAGGTCGAAGGCCGTGCCAGGTCGTGGGGGTGGTGGATGGCTCCGAAGAGACTGGGGCCCGGAGGACGGCTGAGGAACTCGGGTTTCAGTCCGAAGTCCAGTTTATGTGGGTCTGACTGCATCTGTTTCTAAAGCAGCAAATGGGGGAAATAACAGATGACGTCCCCAGAGGATCGGCAGGGAAGAAGGACATTAATGAGTGGCTGAGACCGAGAGACTTGGTGCACTCGGGCTCCGAGCCCCCACAGGTGTGAGTTTGCGAATGCTGTGAGGACCCAGCAACCCGAAGTGTTTAACCCTCGATGCCAGGATAGCAGCTCAGCCAAGACAGGGCAGCAGGGCTGGCTACTGGGCAGCACCTGCCTCTCAAATCAGAGGGTCAAGTGGCAATAAAATAATATCTTTATTTACTCAAACCACCACCCCATCTGAAGTAGCTTATGATTCCAAGTAAAGCCCATTTTAGCAAGTTTTCAAATGAGCATTTTAAAGCTCATTTTATTATGATTTCTGCACGAATATTCTTCTGTGTAAATTAATTGTTTAATGACTCTTTACCATACTCTAATAGATCACAGTACATTAGGAACTGAAAGTTATGAAGAAATATTTGCATGCCTACAAGCTAATTTTCAAATGATCATTGTTACACTTAAAAAACCCCCCACACAAATAAAGAGGAATATTAATTTAACTAATAGGGGTCTTTTCTTTGCCTACTAAGCCCAATTACTTGAGAAGAGATCAGTCCAGACCAGAAAACTACCAGGAACCTCTCGTTGTGAAGTCCTTGCCATCAACGGCAATCGCTCTACTTCCTCTTATTTGTACATCTGCCCTCAAGCTCACCTGTCAGCTCACCTTCCCCCAGGGCTGCAGGGACTGGCGCCCAATCTGCCTCCTGACTCCTTAACCCACCATCTTTTTTTTTTTTTTTAAAATATATTTTATTGATTTTTTACAGAGAGGAAAGGAGAGAGACAGAGAGCTAGAAACATCGATGAGAGAGAAACATCGATCAGCTGCCTCCTGCACATCTCCTACTGGGGATGTGCCCACAACCAAGGTACATGCCCCTGACCGGAACCGAACCTGGGACCCTTCAGTCCGCAGGCCGACGCTCTATCCACCGAGCCAAACCGGTTTCGGCCCACCATCTTTTTTTAATGGGCAAATACCAATTTTATTTCTATGCCGTAGCAATATATATTTCAAGATGAAACTTGAAATTATTATTTAAAATTACTTAAAATAGCAGTATTACTTTTTTCAATTATGGTTACGTTCACTGTTATTTTGTTATTAGTTTCAGTGTACAGCATGGTGGCTAGACAATCACATACTTTACAAGGTGTCCCCCCTGATATGTCCAGTACCCACCTGGCACCATCCATAGTGATTAGATACTATTGACTGTATTTCCTAACAGGCAGCACTCAAACATTATCACTGCGAAGCTGCCCCACCTTCTCAACTCTCAGTAGCCCTCTCAGAATCAGCTCGCACCCCCTTGGACAAGCACCAATCCCTTCCCCACACCCCGGGGCTGGGGGTCCGAAGCTCCGGAGCCTCCATGCCCTTGTCACCTCCTCCCTGCTCTCCAGTCCCCTGCTCCTTCACAGCCCTCAGTTGCCTCTGACGCCACACTTCCAATCTCTCAGCCCACTGGGTTACACTCTTCCGCCAACTCAATTCTCTCATGTTCTGCCATAAGTAAACCCTGTCCCGCCGTACAAATCGACACGTGTGAGAATCAGAGACACGTCCGCTGTTCCTCACTGCTGCAGGTTGCCAGCCCACGCATCCATCACACCTATTTAGGATGAAGCTGCCTGAGCACCGGGAGCTGGAAGCAAGCCCCCTGGAAGCAGGCAGCACGCTCACCATTTTTTGTGCTCGCCCTGATCCTCGCCACTGAACTCTAAGCAACAGAAACCGGGGCAGCAGAGTGCCCTCTGAGCCGGGCACAGTAGGGAGCTTGCAGGCAGTAGGCTCCCTCCAAGAAATATTTGGTGAGTGACTAAAAGAATGAGTAAATGAACGTTAAAGAAAAAGGGGGGGGGGGGGGGCACGCAATGTAATTTCTGCTCAGATCTACAGGGAATACTGTCGTGGAAGTCCCGCTATAAGGTAATAGCCAAACCCCCAGACAAAGCTTCTAATCCACTATAAATCTATAAAAACCTTTTGAATGGCTCCTTTAATTTGGTTGCCAAATTATTTAGTGCTAATATTGCACGGTACACAGCACAGTTCCATTAACCACAAGGCAGGTCCATGAAGCAAAATGGCACCTGGGGATTACAGAGTGCTTGCTGGAGAGGGAAGACGAACAGCCAGCTCGTGTAGAAGAGGCCTCCCTAATTGAATTGGGATAATGAAGGTTTTAGTCCCCGGGGACACTTTCATGGAAAGGAAGTTGCTAAAAGGGCACACACAGCATCCTTCATCTCTTTTACAGGAGGACATGTCTTAACCTACCGTTCCACCAACCACATTACCCAGAACAGAAAGCAAGTCGAGCTAAGTGTCAGCATCTAGTTCGCTCGTCAAGGTGCCCACCTTGACAAACCCAGCCGAACCATGAGGCTTCTCATTAAACCTCGCCCAACAATGAGGTAAAAGTGAGCAAAGCTCACTGATAGGATGTTAGGAGAAAGAGCAGGTATTTGGCACCAAAGCAAATATCTGAGTGGCTTTCAAACTTTTACAGGTTGGTTTTTAAAAAGTCAACTAACCATTAAACAAAAAACACGAGAAAACCATTTCTGTGGTCACTTGCTCGCCCTCCATGTTATTGCCTTCTTTTATTATTCTCATAATGGCTCCCAAGTGCTGTTGGGACTGAAAGCTTATTACTGAAAACCTGGGTTACCTGAAGCTTGTTGGAGTGACTGGGCGGACTCCTTCCCCCCATTTTTCCAGGTGTAGTTACACAGAATGTAAAATCTAAGTCGTCAGTTACTCTGCTCCCAACCCCAACCAGTGACATCATAGCTGGTCAACTGCAGAAGTCTCTGACCACTTCCCTACTTTGTCCTAAAGGCCTGGTAAAGCATGCTATGTGTTCACCTGTGTGATGGGAACAGATGAAGAAGAAAAGTCGTCCGTGGACAGGGGAAGACTAGCCAGATGGTGGTTCTGACAAGTACTGATTGGGTTCTAACCTCTGGCACCGGTCATCAGGAGGACCAGAGAAGACCAAATACTACCTCTACAGGAGTCATTTTTTAATCTGTGCCGAAGAATCATGTAGGGCTTAAATTACTCGATCATTTCCCAAAGCTCGAAAATGAAAAGGACACACCCATTCTTACAGGAAAGAAAACTTTTGTACAGGTCTTCCTGCCAGCTCCGCTCTCCCTGGGACTCCATCAGGGTCTGCGATAGTAAACCTGTCCCATTGGAGGCATCTGGTCTATGGATTTTCCCTAAAATGATTAATTATTTTGGGATCTCATCTACATTTAAACTCTTTAGATCAATAAGGTGACAAAAATCTTATTTTTTTTTTTTTAAGGAAAAAAATCATCAGGGAGTTGTCAGTTCGCCTGTTTGTCCTTTTGCTGGTGGTTTCCCTAATGAACAGTAAGATTCCAAGCCGCGTTTTAACAGAGACTGGATCCTGCCTGCCAGGGGTCTCAGAATCTGTTCACATGCTCCCATGTGGGGGGATCACACGCGAGCCCGGGGCCCCACCCGGGCGGGGGAGGCAGACTGACCTTGACTTTCTGTTGGTGGTGGTAGATCTGCCAGGCGATGTGCACGTGCATCGCACACCACTTCCCTGGTTTCTGCAAAGAGAAACAGCGACGTGGTCAGGAGACCTTTCAGAGAAAACCGCCTTCATTTCCGCAAAGCTCGCAGCAGATTTGGGCTACGGAGGCTTTTTCACGAGACAACAGTGCTTCCTACCCCAGTGCCCCTGTCCGCAGCTCCCCAGTGCCCAGGCCAAAGGCCCCCGTCGGCACCCTCCCCTCCCACGGGGGCCGGAGCTGGCGGGCTCCTCAGAACACCGCACTTGGTAAGGACCCCCGTCACCCAGGACAGGACGGCAAACGCCTGAGGCCCACTCTGCGTCTCTGCTCCCCTTCTGTTCGGTGCCAGCTGGCAGACCTGGGAGCGGGGGAGCCCTGCTTAACAAACGTGGCCGTGCTAATGCAAACCGGCCGTTCCGAGAGCTCATTAGTGCCTGGGAATCATTCAAAACAAGGGAGGGTCCAGACCCCGGGTAACCCCACCAGCCCCGGCTCTCCTGAACCCCCCAAGCAAGACAAAGGAGGTCCACAGTTTCCTGAAACCCAGTTCTTACGGGTGCTTCCCTGAGAGTCACTGCCCATTCGTGCTGTGGGCACTGCCCTTCTAAGTCAAACACGGAGAGAAAGACGAGCACTCAGTTCTTCCTACTCTGTAGGCCTCTTCCCGGGTCGGTCACTTCCCGTCCTGCTCTATGAGCGGGGGAGCGGCGGTGGTGTGCTGTCTTCCCACCTGGAGGCAGCGAACATCTCTTCCCACCGTTTGTATTCTTGCTACGTAATCTACCCAGGAGCTCCAAATGTGCGCTCACTAACTACGGGATGGGCGAGGATAAACAACGCCCACTCCCACTCTGGCAAAGGACAGCCACTTCCAGTGTCGACAGGAAGGAGCGGGTTCTAAAACATATACTCAGATCCAAGTCTGGGTCAGTGTTCTTCTTTAATAATGAAATAATGGGTCATCACCTATATGATGGCACAATCCTTTTCTCCCCTTTTTGAGGAACTGAATCAGCTGATTTTACACACCAGGAGCGGATGAAGTATGGCAGGGCATCTTCTAGCTATCCATCTTCCAGCCAACCATCCATCCTCCCTCCCGCCCCAACCAACCAAGCCCGTCAACATTCATCCAGGGGTCATCTGCTGGCCACACTCCAGACCTCTAAGACATTAGTGTGCCAACGCTCACAGTATCCCTTCTCTGCACCAGAGAAGTAGGCTGAATGGCTGTGACACGTCGACACCACTTACTGCAGAACGAGGCAGCCCCAGCCAAGACAAACAGCCTCAGACTTTCTAGGCGCAAGACAGGCGGCAGAACTCGGGGAAACCCTACTTTCAGCCTGTAGCTCAATTCTTCCCCCGCAAATTCCCACTAGCCTAACCTTTCACCAGAACTGCTAACAAGAGCATCGGACTCCGGTGGATTTTACCTGTTAGCTTTACCTCCACAGCCTGGCTTCCTCCAACACTAAAGCAAAACTGTTCGGGCCATTTGCAATCATACCACCTGAGAAACCCAACCCAACCAACCCACAACCCAACTCAACCAACCCACAACCCAACCCAACCAACAGAAAGGCCACTGCAGCGTTTCATTCCCGAGCTCCTGGGGCTTGTTTCCTCAAAGTGGATTTGTGTTTCTAGCCCACGGGGAGTCACACAGAGGCTGCGAAAACAGTTCCAGAAGAAGCTCCTTACCCTTAACATAGGTCTGAAAGGATCTGTCAACTGTGAAGAGAAAATGACAACTTGGTTACATGCCTGTCACTCAAACAATTGCTCTAATTAACAAATTTGTAGTGCTTCATTAGGAGGGGAAATTAAAATGTTAGAATTTTACTTTTAAATGAAGCCCTTTTGGAGGATAATTAACCCATTTTCACACCATCAAGAGTGCCAACTGTCCCCTCCCCCACGGCACAAGCCCTGGTGGCTTCACTGACAAGCCCCCTGAACAAGTTCAATCAAGAGCGGTCTGCCCTCGGGCAACAGAATTTGCTCACATTACACATCTGAGGAGTTTCACTACCTCATGCAGCCCCTCCAAACCACGCGGCCTGGGTCCGAGGGAGAAGGGCCATCAGACCGTGGACGCGCACGGCTGGATGGGAGTGGGCATCTGGGGAGCGTGTCCTTCCAGACACGGAGCAGAACTAGGCTACCTCAACCAACGCCCTTAATTCGATGGCTGCACAGTACTAAGAGGTGTTAGACATTGTAAAGAAGTTCACTAAACATCATAAACATACTTACATAGTTGAGTCATTTTAAACTTCTACCTAACTCTGGTCACCAATTTCTGACTGCCCTTACCCAGGGAAAAAGACAATATTGTAAAAGGTCGTCATTTTGCACATGTACTACAAAGATGAGTGTAAACAACAATCAATGAACAAGGTTACATATAACTTTAAATTCTTTTTTGAGAGTACATAGAGGCAGACACTGTGAATAAGTAACACAACCACAGCATAATGGATATTTTATGTGAGTGGAGAGCCAGAACTTCCTGACCCCAGGAAAAAAAATGCTCAATGCTTCTCTCTTCAAAACATTGTACAGTTATTTCTTTTGTGTAAGAGAAATGTAAGGAGATCCAGACGGAGAAGATGAGCTGAATGCTACCGACACATGCTCAAGTGCAGAATCCCTGACCTCAGTCCGTAAGCCATTCCTCTGTCCCCAAGTCGGCACACCCTGTCCGGTGGCCACAGATGAGCAGAAGAGACATTATTTTCTAAGAGTAACTGGCATTTTCTTCCACAAACTAGAAGGAACAGCTCAAAGAGAAGCCCACTGGGATGAGCTAGAAGGAGTGAGCACTGGGCTGGCTGTCCCACGCACACAACCCCCTTCCCACTGTTACCTGGGATCAAGCCCGACTTTGTACGTACCCTCGGGTCCTTTTGAAGAAGAGTGTGCGGGACTGTCCCAGGTCGAGCAGCAACATCGATCGGGTTGGATGTCTACAAATTAATCAGACCACAACTGAGGGAGCATATAACGTGTATCGTGAAATTCTTTCACTCAGAATTACAGAAGTCCAACGCCGTTGTTTATGTTCAGTACTGTGTCCTACAGTTTCAGGTGCATGGCATGGTGGCTAGACAATCATACACTTCACAGAGTGTTTCCCCTGACATTCCCAGTACCCACCTGGCGCCATACATAGTTATTATAGTGTTACTGACTGTATTCCCTAAGCTGCACTTTACACTCCCGAGACTGTTCTGGAACTGCCAATTTGTACTTCTTAATCCCTTCACCTTCCCTTTCCACCCAGCCCCCCGTTTTGCTTCATTCTGGAACATGAGTTAACAGTTTCCTCTTCCTCAGCGATCACACATGCTCCCATCAGGACCCACACCCTGGGCAGAGACCGCCTCTCTCTCCAGCAATGGCATCTGAAGCCAGAGGCCACAGTTTGCTGCAATGAAGAGCAAATGGCCCAAAAAGAGGATCAAGACATGGAAGCGCTGCCCGGAACCCGGCCACTCGCAGCCCCGTCACTGCTTTATCATCAGGCAGACATTCCAAGGACTGCTTAGGTGAACATCATCATCATTTGCTCTATCAGGTGCTTCTCATCAGAATAACTGGAAGTGTTTCAGACATTAAGCTAACGCTCTAAATTTTAACTGGCAGACAATAACAAGGAATTATGCTCCATAATTACTCATTAGCAGTGGTGGAAATGGGACAGGAGAACCTAATTTAGGGACCACACAGATTTACATTCAGTGATTTCTAAAGTAATTCTGCTTCATCTTCCTACTCCCCACACCCTTGTTAGGTCTCGTTAATAACACTAACCCTATCTGTAGGCTTTTGCCCTTTGAATTAACAATAGCAACAAAAAGCCTACTTTTGGCACAAGCAGCCACTACTTCCTAGTGCAGTGATGGCGAACCTTTTGAGCTCGGCGTGTCAGCATTTTGAAAAACCCTAACTTAACTCTGGTGCCGTGTCACATATAGAAATTTTTTGATATTTGCAACCATAGTAAAACAAAGATTTATATTTTTGGTATTTATTTTATATATTTAAATGCCATTTAACAAAGAAAAATCAACCAAAAGAATGAGTTCGCGTGTCACCTCTGACACACATGTCATAGGTTCACCATCACTGTCCTAGTGGGTAAAGGTTTCAGAAAAATTTTCACCAGGTATTTTATTCAAGAAATCACAACCTCTAAGAATCCCTTGGGGGGCGGGGTGGGTGGGGGGGAGCTCAGGTTTAGGCACAAAGCTTGCCTACAAAGAGAAGAAAAAAAAAAAAAGAAAGAAAAGCAATCAGCTGCTGTACAACCAACAATTAAGCTGGAGTTGTTAACAGCCTGATTTGCATACATATGAAGAACTCACTAATGAACTGCAATCTACATATTCAATCAGTAAGATGGCCTGGAAAGGCCTATTTCAACACCAGGAGAGACACTTTCTTGCCCAGATGTAGTTTTCTGTGTGATTGGATAATTGTGAGTGAGGGAAATAGTCTAATTTATTAAATGACCTACCAGTCTGTTTGGGGATGTGCGAGAGATTTGTGGAAACCTAGAGGGGACGGACCAGGGTCTGGGGGAGTAGTAATGAGCAGATGGGGGAAGGAGTTTAAAAATCACCATCATTTTATCCCAAGATAGGAGATGTTTAACACGGCCGTCCTAAAGGCCTTGTGTACATATAACCTGGCTTATAAACTGTAACCCTGTGCAGGTAAATGTGGTTTCTAAGGTGTAGCCATCCCACCCTAACGCTTTTTAATTTCTTTTCCTATTTCCAGTATTAAGGCAACATGCTTTTGGAAATGTAATATGTGCTGATCCTGGGAGACTCTGGCCCAAAATAGGGGTTTTGTCTAAGAAATGAGATGGAAAATAACAAGAAAACCACAGTCACACACCACCAAATTTCCTACTTTAAAATCTGAGAAGGGTTCCTAGCATGAGAAGTACATTGTGGGGTTTTTGTATGAAAGTAAAGTAGGGGCTGTAGCAGATTTAAAGTCACAAAAGGGTCGAATTTCTGGGAATTACTCCTCAGTCTTGACCCTCAGAGGTAACTGTGGCACCAGCGTATCCCTGATGAGGTAGGAAAGAATGTGGTCATCATAAAGGGGGAAAGGTTAATTTCACATGAGGATGTCAGTGATGACCGATCCTTGGCTTTGCAAGTGTCCAGTGCAGGGGAGGGGACATGTGGGGAGGGCGGGAGGACTGAGGGGCGGAGGGGAAAGAGCACAGGAAAGGCGGTGCTGCTCTTCTATCTGCAGACAGATGGGCCGAGGGGAAACGAGGGAGAATAAAAACCCATAGTGAAAAATATGTAATTTTAGTTTAGAACCTTTTCCTTCCCTTTTGTTAAAATCAATAAAGGCTCAGCTTTGCATCTTTGCTAATAAAATGTACCCCAAGGACGACTTCGTGCACATACATCTGACATTTGATAGAATTCTGACCAGAAGCTATGTCCACAATTTTGGTGGGAAAATATACATATATTCTGATATTTTTAAAGAGCACAGGAAATCCTAGCTCAACTGAGATTACATGGGCAGTACAAATTGAAAATTAAATTTGGCTGAAGTTTAAAACTACATGGAGTAGAAAAAAAGAGTCCCCCTCTAATCCCAGAAAAGTTACAGGTGAGAGATCGTAGAACCCACCGCGTGCTTGGCCTGCGGCTCCACTTGCAAGCATGCATGTGCGTTTCCACTGAACAGTGCTTACCTTCGGCTGAAATGCTCCTTGTAGTGAACCAAAGGGGCCAGTGGGTGGAATCATAGGGGGGATGCCCGACACCGCAGGAGGGTAGGAATGGAAGAGCTGTGGCCAGAGACGGAGAGGGGAAAAGCTGTTAGTAGGAGGCGAATGATGCACTCCAAGTCCCTTCCCACAGAAAGACAGCAACATTAGCAAGCCAAGCAATCTCCGTTTGATGCTATTAGTCAAGAAGCCACGATGACATGATCACACAGATGTGCCACGAATGCTTAACTCAAAAACTTAAAAGTAGTTCAGAATCAATCAGTCAACAAATGATGTCCCAGATGAGGACATCATTAGAAAGGGAGCTTTTCTAATTATTGTTAAATCGATACAAGTCCTAAACGGGTGGAGGTTTTAATGCATATAAAAAAACAGGAGGGGGTGCTGAGCCAAATAAGATGCCCAGAAAATTACAAGTTAATTAGAAAAAGAAAAAGAGAAGAAGGAAAAAAAAAGAAAGGAAGAAAAAGAAGCAAGTCTTTATGAGTTCCAGGATTTTATACCATTAAAACTCAATTAGTTCTTTTAGATTTTTAATAGTTTGAGGAAATGAGAAAATATTCACAATCCTTGCTTCATTAGGTTGTTCTAGAAGTGGCAGCTCCAGAGGACAATGTAATTGTCTCATCTGAAATGATGACAAATATTTGTGGGAGGATCAAATAAAAGGACTCAATATAGACCTTCAGTGGAGCCGCCCACTCTTCTGCAAGATGGACAAGCTCACTGGAGGCTCCCAGTCATGGAAGGGAGAAGAATGATTCTGAATTAAGCATATAAATCTCCTTGAATTAATAGTTTATGGACAGCAACAGGGGAGGAAAGAGATATACGGCAATAGTGAGGACAATGCAAACACGTCTTTTCCTCTAAAAACTCTGAGATTCTATTGCTCTGGTTCCTACTTTGATCCAATCATCATACAGATATTTAAGTAACATCCCACCTATATGGTTTTGTGTGTGTGTGTGTGTGTGTATAAACAGTAATAATTCAAGCTTTCCTAATAATGCACTTATGTTAGCTATTTCTAGGTAACGCCTGAAATCCACATTTTAGAATCCTGTCTGTTTTCAGAGCACGTTCTCATTCTTTATTTCATTTTCTCCCTTCAATGATGCAGCAAAGTTTTCCAGACTAATTGATATTGAACTAAAATACACTTAAACAGTGATTGCAAGCCAAGTGCCCTCATTTAAAACTACTTTTAAGTCTAAAATTGTGTTTTAGATACTTGAGTGCATTGCATCTTAATTCCCCGTATAACGTCCGAATCCCCAAAGCAGGGGAGACTAAGCATTTCACATATTACCCACGATCACCAGTAATATGAAATAACTCCCACAGTACACTGCATGAAGCAGAGTAATTAAATACATGCCACACTAAAACACACCCAACTTTCTTTACTCTGCCTCCAGGTGGGTGTTTTTACTTTAATGTTGTCAATAAAAAACTGCTGTTCTCACCATTTTCCTTTCGCCTGATTCCATTACTAACGCTTTTAGAATATAGCTACCTATCCCCCCTTGACTAAAAATCTTAAGTATGTAAGCAATAAAATGTAAACCTTCCAAAAATCCAGGTCCCCAGGCTCACTCTCCATCTCCAATCTAGAACTCTCTGAGGAGTATCATCCAGAAAGGCAAGCCACCTGTTGATGCCCTAAACTTTCTCTAAGATGATTTTTGTTATAGATGGGCCTTAATTCAAATCAGCAAGATACAGACAAAGGGCAGAGATCTGATGATGGTTAAGATGGGGTCCCAGGAGCTCAAACATGCTTTCTTCATCCCTTTCTGAAGAGGCCTTCCTCATGTTATTTCTGAATGTCTTAAGACTGGTTCTTCCTTGTTTTCCAGTATTTTCTAGTCTTGACTTCTCAGATACACCCAGGACTAACACAGTGCGTAATTATCTGGTTTTAAGCATGAATGAATCCACAGCCTTGGCTGACCTATTAAGCTGCACTTCTGTTCAAATGATAACACTATTTAAAAATCAAAGCAAGAACAGTTGAGGATGGAGAATCAACATGGCTACTAGCAATTATTAATCTTCCTCCTGGTTTCATTTGAAAAATACAAATAAGCCACAGAGCAAAGAAACTTGCACAATTTCAGGTAAAAATGATGCAGTATTCACTCCACAATCAAAATATCATGGTAAGATGTTCGAGGTCTTTGTATAAACAGAAGGCCTTGCCTTATAAGTAACTGAACATAGACAGAGGCTGGTACCAATGTAATGTCCGGACCAGACTCTTAAAATTGTGTGAAACAAGTATTCTTTCTAATAAAGAAGAATGAGCTTAAAGAGAAAACTATCATCCATTTCATTTTTAAGGCCTTTCATTTACATATCTTTGTTTTCAGTCGTAAACAAGCGTGGGAGGACAAGAGCAGCAGGTGCTCTGCATGTAGTCGAAACACCTGCCTGGTGAAGAGCCCTGAGTCAAAAAGATAAGAGGACTTTCTATTTGCAGGGAATAACTCAAGTCGAATTCCAGGAACTCTGTGGAGGGTGACATTTCAACTGATGACTGAAACCCTGAAAGTACGAGTCAACTGCAGACACCCCCGCTCCGCGGGACCGATGCCTCACTTCCAGGGAAGTCCAAGTTGGCTTCCAAGTCTTAGGTTTACTTATGATCTTTTGATTCCAAAGATGATACTGCATCTTTACCCAAAAGCAAATGTCACAAAAGCAAGCATCCAAAAGTGACGAGGAGCAATGGGAATTCTTGTGAAGATGAGTAAGGAAAGCTGCTAGTCATTCATTGGCCTGAGGCGAGAGCACAGAAAATGGAAAAGCAGTTACAGTGAACGCATAGCATGGTAATGAGACTCACACTGTGCCGGTAGAATGGGTCAACTTTTGTAGGGTATTTGTCAAACTGTAAAGGGATCAAAGCAAAAGCTAGTTACTTAGAGAATCTACATTTCTGTTCACTGCTTCAGGGAGGTAGCCCTCCGCAAGCTCTGGTCATTAGGCTGCCATCAGACCCCACAGCCTCACTGTACATGAAGCCATACGAGCTCCTGAGTCACTCTGACAAGAAACCAACAAAAGTGGAAAAACAAAGAGAAAACCCACACAGTGCAGTTAGGTCCTGGCCGCACTATTGTCTCTTCTACTCAGTACTCAGAGACTGGCCCAGACCAAGCATCTAACCTGGAGAAAGAGGCAGTTACTCAGGCAAATCGGAGAGAAGGCAGCACCTGACCTATTTATCTAGAGAATTCCTCCATTTTTGCCTTCACTTTGGCAGAAGAATTGTCCATTCAGCTGTCTTCTGAAATGTATTACGCCCAACACAGAGCACTTTGGGCTAGGCCGTACAAGCTTTCTCTTGAGCAGAAAAGTGTGCCCTTGTTGCCTCTAAATCAGCGGTTTTCAACCTGTGGGTCGCGACCCCTTTGGCGGTCGAATGACCTTTTCACAGGGGTCGCCTAAGACCATCCTGCATATCAGATATTTACATTACGATTCATAACAGTAGCAACATTACAGTTATGAAGTAGCAACGAAAATAATTTTATGGTTGGGTCACAACATGAGGAACTGTATTTAAAGGGCCAGAAGGTTGAGAACCAGTGCTCTAAATAATGCCGTCACCTGGGTGCTGTAACTCCCCTCTTTCCGATTTAATGTATTCATGAAACACCTCACTCAGGCGACATAAACGCTTTCCCAGCCTAACAAGCCCTTGAAGATATAACTGTTGAAAAGTATAGTTCCTCCAGAAAAAAGAAAAAGACACAGGATTTGGTCCCAAGACCTCATCTCTAATCTTCTAAATAAAACTTATAAAATAAACTTTAAAATACATATTTAAAAAAAATAGGTTGAAAAAAAAAATGGGGGAGAGTACAGGAAGAGAGGCAACAAAATTTGGTGAAGGGGATGCCTCTTAATATCATGGAACTGAGCCCAGCCGATGTGGCTCAGTGGTTGAGAGTCGACCTGTGAACCAGGAGGTCACAGTTCGACACCTAGTCAGGGCACATGCCCAGGTTTCAGGCTCGATCCCAAATAGGGGGTGTGCAGGAGGCAGCCGATCAATGATTCTCTCCCATTGATGTTTCTATCTCTTTCTCCCTTCCTCTCTGAAATCAATAAAAATATTTAAAAATATACTTATTTTAAAAACATGAGTGGAATCTCTTCTTACAATGCCTATATTAACCGCCTTAAAATCAAGTATTTGATAGTAACAAAAATTAAGCAAACCACTCTATTACTCACTGTTGTGGACAGGGCTCTGTTTCAGGAGACTTAGCATCCTAATACAGCATGTCACTATGGATCTTAAGTTACAAAAAGTCTGAGCTGCTTCTCCCAGCATGCATTAGACCCCAGTCAAGACTAAGGCCGTGGTCGTGGCCAGCAATACCTCTTACTGGGGCTGGGCTCTGTCCCTGCAGGGTGCATAGCTACCTGACCCCGTGCTGACAGAGCACAATAACAGACCTGCACCATCTTACAGAATACAAGAAATTAAAAACCTCCAGCATCTGAAAGGGCAGAGTACCCCATGTGGTCCAAGTCTCCTGACAGCCCCTTTACCCCCGCCGCCTCTTCCTGTCCCTGGCATTCTCTGAGTATTGATTTGTTCATATGGGTGCAAAGCACTGACAGAGAGATTTATCTGGTGGTGACCCCCAGCATGTTCAAGAAAATAAAGTTGCCCTGTAAGTCAAGTTCACTGCCAACACGGGATGTGACCGTTCCGAGGGCACTTAGGAGAAAACGCACCCACAGTGCCGGACAGAACTCTGGGCAAGTTCCTCCTTCAGGCCCAGGTCAGTGGTGGCTGCAGCAGGCACTCCCCCTTCCTTCCAGCCAACACGGACAAGGCCCAAGGAGCCGCCAGCCGCTGGCACTCCCCCTCCGATCTCCTGCCCGGCCGCCCACTCCAACCCGCCGTCTGCATAAGGAGCCGTGCTCTACTTATCCTCACATTTCTGCCTGGGGTACGCACCATGGGAGGTGCTGGCGTCGGCATGATGGCGGTGGGCGGGATGGCGTGGGGGAACGGCGTGAAGGTGTGCTGGTGCGTGTGCTGATGCGTGTGCTGGTGCTGGTGCTGGTGCTGGTGGAACTCGGTGCGCAGGTAGGGCGGCGGGCCCAGGGAGGCCCCGCGGTCAGCACTCTGAGAGGCCAAGAAGCGCGTGTTCAGTTCCTGTCGCAGGATGTCTTGCTCTGGAAGAGAAGGGGAGGGGCAGAATGGCACCTGTCCTTGCAACAGTCATTTCCTTCAGAACAGGACATCCTCGTGCCTGAGCAAGGAGGGACCAGGGTGGAGGCACAGGGAACGGGGCTCTCAGGGGTGCACCCGGGGCCTCAGATGGAGGCTGACGCTAACAGGGCCCAGCCACAGTGCGATCCTCCTGCTGTCTTGCGCTCGTCTGTCACTGTGGTGCACTGACAGACTCCAGGCCAATTTCCCAGGTCAGCTTTCAGCTCTGTGGCTGCCAGCAGAGTGACCCTGGGCGAGGCTCACCACCCATCTGTGCCTCAGCTTCCTCATCAGTCGGTTGGGACACTCCTGACTACCTCTGGTTTATTTTGAGGGTTAAAGGAATCAACATAGTAAGTGCTTAAGAACAGTGACTGGCGTGCTAATTAATAACCGCCAACTGTTTACACGGCAGAGCTCACGTGCCTCAAGGGTAAATCTGCGTGATGACTCTCTGTAGTAGGTCTAACATAGCTACCACGGACCCGAAATGGGGCACCGGTCCTGATGAACAAACACAGGTGAGGAGAAAAGGACCCAGTATCTGACACTAGGCCTGTCCTTAAAATTCTGGGATGCCCTGTTACAACAAGTGCACCTGCCCACCCCGGAGCCAGAGGCCCTGTCCACCTGGAAGAAACCCCTTAAACCAGGCTGCAGTCCAACAGCCCGGAATGGAGCAGACACGGGCCTGGGAATCTTGGTCGCTGCAGTGGG
Source organism: Myotis yumanensis (assembly GCF_028538775.1). Classification (NCBI taxonomy): domain Eukaryota; kingdom Metazoa; phylum Chordata; class Mammalia; order Chiroptera; family Vespertilionidae; genus Myotis; species Myotis yumanensis. The sequence continues at coordinate 85,473,598 of NW_027223755.1, read as the reverse complement.
AGGCGGACGACAGGACACAGGATCCGTGTTTCACTTAACTCATGGCTCCAAACACAGCGGCTCTCTCTGGTGTGCCCTGTTTGCCTGGCCTGTGCTAGGTGGGCGTGGGTGCTAGTACCTGTTTATGCTGAGTCTCAGCCCACAGAGGATTGATGACAAGGTGGCGCCCAACAAAACTGAAAATCCCAAATACACAGAACCCAGCGATCAGGGACAATGGAGACAGTGGGTGAGGCCGCCGGCGAGGGAGAGTGGGACTCGGGTGAGCAGGGCCCGGGCCTCCGTCCTACCTGAGTAAGTGCTCCCGGCCGGGTGTCCGGGGACCTGCAGACTCCCTGATGTCAGCGGTGGTGGAGGAGGCAGAGCAGTGGGAGGGGCAAACATATTGGGGTGATGGGAGTGTGCGGGGGGCTGGAGGGTGGGCGTGAAGCTGTGCAGTGGACTATGGTTGGGCAGTGAGAGGGGGAACGGGGAGGCTGAGGGGTGGTGGGAGATGTGAGGAGGGGCTGGCTGAGTCTTCGCTGGAGTGCTGCTTCTGCTACTGCTGTTGGAGACCAAAAGAGAAAGGAAGAAAGAGGCAAGCAATTAATTTTCTTTAATAAAAAAATCCTGTCTCCCTGCTCAGAGCCATTCAATGCCTTTCTCTTGCCCCTCCTCAGAGACCCTGTCCTGTGCGCACGAGCAGCCTCTCTGGAGCTCACGCCTCCCCTGCACCTGCCGCCACCTGCGGACACAGCGACTGTGACCGAACAGCGATTCGGACAGCGATTCGGCCCCAAACCCATCCGCTCCCCCTTCAGCGGTCAGGCTCTCATCTCTGTCTCTAGAGGCCCACGCTTCCCATCCCGCACCAGCCATGCTTCCTATATAGCAACAATGAACCAAGGGAGTGAGAGCGAGACTTGCATTCACCCTGTCTGACACCACCTCAGAAATGAAGTCGCACAGAGAAGAGGTGAGCCAGGGAGCTCGGCTTCCCTGTCACCTCTACTTTCTGGAGGCCACAGAAATGGCCTTGGGCAGAGGGGGGCCTGGCCCATGGGGAAGGTACAGCCCCAGCCTGGCTGTTTCCTCACCTGTCACAGGGAGGGGAAAGCAAGCCCCTGAATGCCAGGCCAAGGCCAGACCGTTGCCAGGAAAGGAACAGCAAAGACACCAAGCCCATGAGGCGTGAGGAGCTAGAGTTACCACCCCTGGGACAACACGATCCCGCCTCCCTGTCCTCCGCAGCTCTCCTCTGGGCTAGCTTTTCAACTCCGCTTTGCCATTTGGCCGAACAAGACAGAAGAGGGCCTGGGTCTCTCTAAGGAAGCCTCCTTGTGGACACCCAGCTTGTTTCTTCTCCAACTGCCTGACCCACCTCAAACCAGACTACCCCTCAATCCCATCCTCCAAGCCTCTGTGAGAGCAGCTCCTTCCAAACCTCCTCCCTCCTCAGAGGCCCTTTTGAGACTGCACCCTCAGGGTTCGCTGCTGGGCCTCACTTTCCACTCCCGCCTCACCCTCGGGACTCCAGGCATGGCACCCTCAGCTCTGCTTCTTCCCCATCCTTCTCCTTCCTGCCTTCTCCCTCAGGAGCCTGCAGACATTTCAGTTCTTTACAATGTCCTCATTACCCGACCCAAGCTATCCTCTCCCAGGAGACCAAGTCCCACCTCACCGTCCCTTTGTTTCTACTTCGGAGAGGACACAGTGACAATGTTTTCAACAAGGAAGCTCCCGGCTCCCTGGGAACCTCTTCCCCACTGCTTCTGGCTCGTCCCATAGCAGATGGCAAAGGGCAGGCAGAAGCAGAGCAGGCTGGCTCACCTTAAGCTGTTGAGGCTCAGGCTGCTGCTGTTGTAGGCCGACAGGGGCTGGGGCAGGCTCTGGGAGGCGGGGTGGGCCTGCACAGGGGGCAGGCTCTGGTGCAGCAGCTGGGGGGACTGCAGCCGGGGCGGCCTCTGCACGGGAGGCTTGGGAGCCGGTGGAAGCTGGGCCTCGGGGGGCGCCTGCGGTGGCTGTGTGCTCGGTCGTGGGGGCTGAGGCGGGGCCTCTGGGCGCTGCACAGAGTCAGGGTCCTGAGCGGGAGCTCTGGGCTGGGGCTCTGCCTGGGGCTGGGGCGGCGGCTGCAGGACCTGCGGGCAGGGGTCTTTCAGCACCACGGGCTCAAAGATCGGCTCTTTGCCACAGTCCTGGCTCTTCTCCTGGCTTCTCTCTAGACCAGATATCTTGGGGACGATCGGCCCTGCATCCTGGCTGTCGTGTTCGGGAAGTGTGCCAACACCCAACTCCGAATCTGTAGGGGAGAGCGAAGACAGAAGGACAGGCAATGAGTGACAGTGAGTGTGGAACAGGAGAGGAAGCAACCCCAAGACCAGAGCGAGCTGTCCCCACTCAGCCAAGTCCGAGCTTCCTGTCTGGGTTCCACCACCTGCAGAGATGAGGAGGATGGGGGCAGCTTTTGCCCCCCCCGAGTCTGAAAAATGAATGTTTTCCTTAATCTTGACAAAGCCTTTTATGAAGCAAAATTAAGAATAATAGCCAACAAGTTCATTTTTCTGTTTAAAAAACAAACACAGGTTTTGGATATACAAAAGGTGTTTCCAAAAGCAAATGCAGCAAAGCAAAGGTTATTCAACAACAGCAAATGCAGCAAAGGTTATTTAACCGCACACAGATGTTCTTCCTTGGCCTTGCCTCCCTCCCCACTTTCCACTTTGATAGATGAGACACCTTGACTTTTAGTGAAATAATTTTTTGTCGAGCAAGTGCTAGCCTTCCGGTCAAGCATCAAGCCTCCTAATGCTTTAGCAACTGATCCCGGCAACGTCTGAGACCAAAAGTGCGAGCATGAACTTAAGTCAAATTTACTGGCAACTACCTGCTAGAGCATTTGAAGGATCCCGCCCCCCTCCCCGGCCACACCAGGAGCACTCACCCACGTGACGACACTGAGACTGAGACTCGATGTAATATTTAAGTAAAATTCTACAATCATGAAAGAAATGTGGAAAACAGATGCTCCTGTACGAACTTAAAAGACATGTGTTCCTCCAAGGGTCAAAAGGTCAAGGCCACATCTAGTGCAGGGGTTGATTATTCCATCAGTCAAATTCCATAAAATTCCCTAACAGGATAATGACAGACAAACACGGCATTAAATATTTTAAAATGACCCTATTTATGAGTGAGTGCTTTTGTAAACACCTGGAGGAAAACGGCTCTTTCCCACACTGCACAACTTGTAAGTGGGAGTAGGCCTGATGCCCTCTGCAGTGAGGGTGTGCCCAGGCATTCCTACATGAACTGCTTCGGGCACAACGTTCTCGTCCCATCTCACCGTATCCAGTGTGAAGAACACACAGTGTTCTCACTGCCCGGTTAACATCTGGTGACACATTCGTGTGTCCGCCCTTCCCATCTTACTTCCCGGAATGTGCTTCAAAGCAATCCATTATTTCCAATGTTCTTTTGGCAACAGAGATCTAACCTATATAACACGCACAAAGACCAACCAAACGGGTTTACAACAAAGTGCACTTCTGGCTAATATGAACGTGGCCATCTTCCAGGCCGCGGGGCACTCACAGGGACACAGGCACGGGCTTCAGGTATGGAAGGAACAAGCACCCAGGAAGGGCCTGGGAGAAGTAACTCCGACTTCCAACATCTGCTCGGATGTATTTCCATCGGGTGCCGTCTTGAGACTCTTTCCAGGAAGTTTTTTGCTTATAATAAGCTGACATTCTGTGAATTCCCAAAACCTTTGTTTCCAACCTGAGGGCTGGGAAGAGGACGTCAAGATCCTTGATGCAGACAGACAGACAGAAGAGTTCCTCAACCACAAGGACGACGCTCTGTCCGCAGACCCCCCTACCCAGGCTCTGCTTGCCTCTGTGTGTTTTTTCCATCATTTTCACAAGGTATTCCATAGCGAGTAATCACATGAGCTCACTGAAAATCACAGGCTGCATACTCTGTGGGCTGGCAGTTAGGCCTGGGGCAGACTCCTTACAGCACAAAAAAATAAAAGAGAGAGATTTTCCATTTCCTCAACGAGAAGGTCCGTGTGCACAAGCAGGACTTGCCACCCTTTGGCCGCTAATTTAGGATGGTCACGCCTGCTCCAGTGGCAGGGACATGGCTCTCCTTTTGTACGGCTTTGTTTTCTCTGGGCTGGGCTGGTGAAGAATGAAGACAGCGATCTTTTCTATCCCATTAAGTTTACATTCAAATTCATGATCTCCCTCCAAAAACCAATGTCTAGACCAAATTCCTTTCTGGCATAAAGCTTCCTTCTCCAGGGGACACCGCCAGAGGACTATGCTGGTAAGGAAGCATGTTTGAAATACCGAAGTACTTCATGCATCTAGCGGGACTGCATGATCCCCTGGTTCTTTATTGGATGAGCCTCTAGAATTTGGACAATGCGGTCAGACTTTCAGGAGGCCCTGAGAAGGCAAATGGGGTTGGCTTTTGCGTCTCCTCAGTTGCCCATGTCTCGGTCCCAATGTAAACACAGGCCGACGGAGTAAGAGGAGTGGGTGAGCCTGGGAGTCACTGCGGCCGCCACCAGTCACCGAGTGCACAGGGAGACCCAATCCTCTCCAGCAAACCCTGCGAGTGTTTATGAGACAGTCTGTGATGACTGACAGAAGAACCTAGAAGGCACCGATTTTGGAACTAGACCAGAATCTGGGAGACCATCCGAGCACTTCTCAAACTTCCATGTGCACACAAATCGCCTGAAGATGTGATTAAAAAGCAGATGCGGATTCAGGAGCTTGGGGGTGGGGCTCCAGGATCTGCTTTTCTGAAAACTTCCCAGGTGATGCTGATGTGTGGACCATTCTGTGACGGGCAAGGCTCTCATCCAACCCTCTCTGACTAGACCAGTGGTCGGCAAACTGCAGCTCGAGAGCCACATGCGGCTCTTTGGCCCCGTGGCATGGGCCACGAAGTTTCAATCGCACTGTACGTGTGCGCCCGCACGTGGTATTTTGTGGAAGAGCCACACTCAAGGGGCCAGTTTGCCGACCACTGGACTAGACAGTGAAGAAGCCCAGAGAACTAAGGAACTCGCTTGCCGGAGGCCATTGGCTATTTCATAAATCAGACACTACCTCTGCTACCACCACGAGTCTTTTCTCTGATTTACTCTATGCTGCCCCCTAAGAAGCAAAAATCCTAAAACAAAGCAGACAATGGTAACTCCAGGATTCATTTAACATATTTATGCACAACCGGACAGTGTAAAGGGTTAGGAAAGTTACAAAGAGTTGCTGGAACACTGCCCTCCGGCTAAACCTGAAAGCTGTCGTCAGTCCATCAATGTCCTGGTGCTGCAACCTCTGAGCAAGACAACGACAGGCTTGAGGCCTGGCAGGAACTTCGGGGCTGAAACGGTTTTATGACTCCCCATTTACACAGGTCTCTGGAGGCACATAGTAGACATATTAGATGTCAAGCGTTTTTGCAGCTAATCGGTAATGCATTTCCTCTTCCTTTCAATTATTCAATAAATGTATCTTCCCAGTTAAGCTTTTCCACCTGGACAGTCAATTTGTCTTACTGCGCTTCTCCAGAATTGGCAAGAATACATTTTAAAAAATCATTTTGTATTGCTCTGTGTGCTCTGAATTTGCCAAAGGATGAAATTTGCTGAGGTTGAAAGAAATGAGAATGTGCAAATAGACTGGTCGTATTTAGAAGTTCCATTCATTACATTTTGAGAATCAAAAATCTCTCTTCTTGTGATTATAAAAATAACACAACATGCTAGTAAAAGGCATGCAATTTAAAATTACACTGCATACTATACAGTAGAAAGGGTGAATTTACTGCATGCAAATTATACCTCAATAAGCTTGACTCAAAACACCATAGAGTTTTTACAAACTTAAGGATAGATTAGGAAAGAATTTGTTTGATTTTGATACAATTCCCTGGGGAAAATGGGCCCTCTGATACTTTACCAGTAGAATGTAAACCCTACTGAGGAGAGCAATTTGGCAACATTTAGCCAAAAAACCTAATGGGAGTTCCCTTGGGCTGGTGTGTAAGGATTTGGCTTATGGACACATTCAGCATCATGGTTTGAATTGCAAGTTTGGAAACAACTCAAGTTGTAATCATTAGGGGACTGGTTATTTATACATTTGGTACCTCCATAGTATGGCAAATACTGCAGCTATAAAAACGAATGTGGAACTCTGTATGATAATGTATAGCATATGCTAGCTTTTAGGACAAATGGAAGAAAATGAACATATATTTTCACTTTATGCATAGATGAACTCTGGAAGAATACACAAGAAAACACAGCAGTAGGTAGGTACCTGTGTGGGGGGCATGGGAGGAGAGTCAAGTAGACAGACAAGGAACTGGGGAGTGTGTGTGTGGGGGGGGAGGTATTGCACTGCACACATACACATATTTTTAAATTTTGGATCATGTGATCACATTACCACTTAAAAATTTTATAAGAAAGTTAGTTTTACATTTAAAAACATTCTGAGCAAGACAAAAATAAAAAGTAAAGCAAATCAGATGGGGAATTTGAACAGTGGTTTGAGTATACACATGGAGAATATATTTTATATAAAATAAAATGTAATGTGCAAGTTTCAATCATTAGAAAATAAAATGAATTTTATGAAAAACATAAATGACTAAATCTGACTTAGAAACAAACAAACCAGATCAGAAGAGTAAACTGAAAACTACTCAATAATCCACACCTCAATCTCCTAAAAGGAACCAGGTGCATCTAGTGTTACCAACAATGTGAGCTGAACCTCCAAGGAACAAATTATCCATGTCATTTAAAGAGAAAGCCAGCAGCAAACATACAACGAAAGGAAGAAGCCAAAAGTATTATTTATAAAAACTATAATTAAGCTCTAGTCAGAAAACATAGACAATTAGCTAAAAAAAGAAAAAAAAAATATTAGAACTACTAAGAGCTCAGTAAGGAATTCAAATAAAGAAAAACCAGAAACATCGGTAGCTTTTGTACACCAGCAACAGTGAATAGAAAAATAAGATTTAAAAAAGGATCCCCTCTACAGTAACAGAAATCATATAATACTTGGGAATGAACAACAACAAAAAAGATTCCAGAACTGAATCCTCAAAAATGCTTAGAGAATGTCTATGTTCAAGGGTGTTTCCTGATGCAGAAGAAAAGAGAGACAGGTCGAGGCCCTGTAAGTGGAGGCTCTCCCTCTCAATCTGGGGGGTGTCCGGCTGTCACAGCGAGTGAAGGCATGGTGGCTCTTGGGAATATGAGATGTACTGCAATGTGAAGGACAACCCCACACGACATCTTGTTTTGCTTTCTCAAGTTTTTGCTTTCTGAAGTCCCACTGGACACTTGCAGAACTGAAAAACCCAGAACCTAAATCTGACTTTGCATATTAACACATTTTGGCGGCATTGTTTTAATACATATTGGATTTTCTAGGAATGTAACTATTGTACATTGTGTCTATTATATCTTGTTATGAACAACCAAGAGTCCATCATTTGGGGGAATTATGACATCTATGGTAAGGCTGATCTTACTATCTGAATTACCATGACCCATCCTATAGAACAAAGAGGTAATATGCAAATTGACCGCCACATCCTCACACAAGATGGCCACCCCCATGTGGTCACAAGATGGCTGCCTCCATGTGGGGGGAACTGGGCCTGCAGGGGAGGGCAGTTGGGGGGAACCAGGCTGGCAGGGGAGAGCAGTTAGGGGCGACCAGTGAGGGGCGACCAGGCCCGCAGAGGAGGGCAGTTGGGGGGGGACTAAGCTGGCAGAGGAGGGCAGTTGGGGGCAATCGGGAGCAGTTAGGCCAGTGGTTCTCAACCTATGGGTCGCGACCCCTTTGGCAGTCGAACGACCCTTTCACAGGGGTCGCCTAAGACCATCCTGCATATCAGATATTTACATTATGATTCATTACAGTTATGAAGTAGCAACAAAAATAATTTCATGGTTGGGTCACAACATGAGAAACTATTTAAAGGGCCAGAAGGTTGAGAACCACTGAGTTAGGCGTTGATCAAGCTGGCAGGGGAATGGTTAAGGGGTAATCAGGCTGGCAGGCAGGCGAGCAGTTGGGAGCCAGCAGTCCCAGATTGTGAGAGGGATGTCCGACTGCTGGTTTAGGCCCAATCCCTAAACTGGCAGTTGGGCATCCCCTGAGGGGTCCCAGACTGGAGAGGGTGCAGGCTGGGCTGAGGGACACCCCCCGCCCCCAGTGCACGAATTTCGTGCACCAGGCCTCTATATGAGTCAGAATTCCATTCTATGTACAGACTAAAGTACTCAGTCATTTCATTGTCTTCTCATGTTCATAAATAAGCATTTATGTACTTAAAGTCGTTGTCATTACAATTACTTTCTCCTTGTTTCTCCTTTACATTTCATAAAGGTTTATATACATTTTGAATTATGTGTATAGAAAAGCATGTTAATGATATAGTTCAGGTCACAAAGTAAAGAATCAGAGTGTGTCATAAAATATTTCTTATATTACAAAGAGGGCACTGGGTGTGGTAGGGTTCCGATTTGATGTATTATGTCCCAATGATGAACTACTGCTTCTAGAAATCCAATAATTTACTGCAAAAATGAGGCAATCACCTCAAAGGTTGTTGAGGAGATTAAATGAAGTCATGTTAAGCGCTTTCCACAATGTAATGAACAAAACAGGTAGGTAATCAATGTTCCCCAAAACTATTATAGGAATGTATTGAATGCCATGGAAAATATTTCATGACCAAGTTACTATTAAGTAATTCTAAAGTGCACCACCATCCGTGTACACAGCCTCAATACTGGCGATTATCTGTGTAAATGTACATGTGGAGGAAGAGAAGAAAGAGCAGGAAGATTTACATCAGAATGTTCACTGGAATCCTATCACCCAGAAATAACCAGTGACTCTGATGTTGCCTTTTTAAGAGTTTCGAATTTTCTATAGAGAATATGTGTTATTATTGTAAAAGAAAAAAGGGGATATTTTAAAATGAGTCCCTTCATGGATAATACACCTCTACCACCAAAAGAAGTCAACTGAAAAAGTGACTGTTCAAGTCTTTTAAAATATGATAATGGACAAAGCCACAAAGTTTTCTTTTTTTTTTTTTCTATCCCCCTTTTCCCTCCTCCACCTCCTCCCATCCCACTTTGGATGAATTTTTATTTTTATTTAAAAAGATCCTCACCCAGAGGACAAATATTTGCCTCTTGGAAATAAGGGTAGGATCTGGTGAGCATTAGCCTTCCAACTACTCCTTAGCATTCCTAACTGGCTCTACCTGGTGTATCTGGACAGAAAGTAAATAGTGAATATTTTTTGGTGGTAGAGGAGGAGGAGGGGGAGGAGGGGAAAAAACCTCTCTTAAGCCTTTGAGTGCCAACCAATATCCTAGGAACTATGCTAAAATTGCCAAGGCATTTTTGCTGATTTTACAGCAGTTTAGGAAAAAAATTATGAATCGCAAGTAAATGAAGTTACATATTCAAAAACTTAAGGAAACCTTTACTACACTGACATATTTAGCAATATCATCATCACCAATAAAAGCAGACTTAGAACTGGACGCCATTTCGAAGCTTTGATAGTGCTCCCGGAACTTTTGGCGAAAGACAGGAGGAGCGCGATCACGCTCCCCGGCACTCTAGGGGTTAAGGCACATTTCTGAGCTTCTGGGTTTCACACGTCTTTATACTCCATTAAAAAGCTCTAATAGGCCGAAACCGGTTTGGCTCAGTGGATAGAGCGTCGGCCTGCGGACTGGAAGGTCCCAGGTTCGATTCCGGTCAAGGGCATGTACCTGGGTTGCGGGCACATCCCCAGTGGGAGATGTGCAGGAGGCAGCTGGTCGATGTTTCTCTCTCATCGATGTTTCTAACTCTCTATCTCTCTCCCTTCCTCGCTGTACAAAATCAATAAAATATATTTAAAAAAAAAAAAAAAAAAAAGCCCTAATAGGGCTTTCTCACTACAAAGTCATTACTGCAGCAAATATGAGTGAGCCGTGAAGACATCCAGAAAACCATGTGGGGCCCTGGCCATAAGGCAAGGTATCCATCTATCCATCTATCCATCTATCCATCCATCCATCCATCCATCCATCCACCCATCCACCCTTCCACCCTTCCTTCCGTCCATCTCTATCTTTCTGAATGTCTGATCCATATTATCTAGAAAAGGACATCTCCTGTTTTTAAATCATCCTATCTTCTAGTGAACTTCTCCCTTTATCTGTCCAAATGACAGAGCCACAGAGACCTCACCACCCAGAAGGAATAAAGATCACAGCCAAATAAGAACCCAGAGCTCAAATTAAAGAAACATGGGAACATTAATAAATGTTGAAATGTTCAACAATGAAAAGCCCCAAAACATATGGAAGCATCAAATTTCTTTGAATCAATACCCATTCTTTAAACACTTGTTGTCTATTCTGCTACCTCAAACAAAAATCCTTGTAGCAAAGATGTATACCTTTGAAACAAAAATTGTGCTACTGAATCAACTTAGCAATATTTTTACCTTTCCCCAAGTTTTAGATTCTACCTCGAAAACTACATCCCAGTGGTGTTTCACAGACTGTCTACCTTCTCTAACATACACTCCCTCTTTATGTTCCTCCTCTCTCCTTTTCTTCAAATCATTAAACGGAGACCAGTTTGTTCCATTAGCAGATTCAAATAAATGGAGGAAAACCCGCTGTTTGTTCAGGGCAAATTAATTTCCAAACACTGCAAGAGTGGGCGATCAGGGGAGTGATGGGTGCTTGGAAAGACTCAAAGAGATTCCATTTTGTACTTGTCATTTTGTGTAAACATTCATTACCATCTGGGAGGCTAAGCTCTGGTTTGAAGTCTGTATGGTGAACCTCTAAGGGCCCCAGGGTTCCTTAGTAAAAGCAAAATCTTAAATAGGAAAAAACAGTCGTTGCATCTGCCAAGACAGCAGCAGCCCAGTGGGAAAGCGTGTGGAGACCAGCAGATTAGAGGCTGCCGTTATTAGAGAAGCTAGTTTGGTTATTATCTAGTTTACCAGATTAACCCAGGATAGAAGTTAATCTGACAGGGGTTAAAGAAAAATCAACAGACTGTAGCTGAGTGTATTTAAACTTGTGTCAAGTTTATTCCCTGTAAACCTCACACCAAAAGGCATCAATCCTTAAGCGTATGCCCATGTGCCTTCAAGGGGAATATCAACCGTGACTGAGCAGCCTAGAGCCCATCAGAACGGCTTCAACCTAAAGCACAAAGCACCCTTAAAGGTCACTCTAAGCTTGCAAACGTTTAATTTCTTTTGCAGACTCTAGCAAATAACAGCAATGAAGGACCATGATGATGAAGGACCAAAATTAGAATGAGAGAAATAAGCTGTGATCTACTGGGGATGGAAATGGGGGTACAAAAAAACCCTAAAAACACACACAAAAGTGTCAAAGTCATATACGATCCTCGTGTGTCACACTTCATACAAGAAAAGACGGATTCGTGTCACTTCATGTGCCCAGCACTGTGCTAGGGCCTGAGGACACAGAGACAAGGAAGAACCCGCCCCTGCCTTCCAGGTGACGCCGGTTGAAGAGGGAGGACACAGCACAGAGGAAAAGGACATGGAATTGGCAGTCAGGACCCTGTGGCGCTGACCTTTGTGTCTGTTCTCTGAAAGGGCCAGAGATAAGGGTAGTAATGAGAGCTAAGGAAGAGCTCTACCGTATTTCATTGACTGACGCCCCTTTATCTGGAGCATGTATGTTCCTGCTGCACTGGCCCGGGGGACCCATCTCAGGCCCCACTCAACGGAATCGTGTTCTGGGATGTGTAGACACCCGGCACGAGAAACAAGGCACCGAGGAGGAAATCTCCAGTCACTTCTGAGAACACTGGAAAAGTGCCAAGTACCACTTCAGAGAAAGCCCGAGCTGTCACATTTTGGGCTCAAAGTCATACCCCCATTATTGTGTCTCGTGTCCTCCTGCCAGCCTCAATATTTGTCAGTTGGCCTCTCTGGCAAGATCGTCCCCTGCTTGGCTCCTGTCCCGGGTGCCTCTCTGCCTCTGCTCCCACTGACCCACCCCCACGGGTTGCAGCTTCCTGGCCTGTCCTAATCAGCCCTGCCTGGCTGTGGACCACGTGCCCACACGACACTGAGCACACAGGTGCACACCCCAAGTACAACCACCTTTAACACCAGTGCACACTCAGTGTTTCACCAGATACTTCTGTGTTTGCACACGAGCAAAGAGGGTCCTAACAAGGAAAGGATCTTAAAGGATTGTCAACCAAGTTTGTGCAGCATGCCGTGCCTGCTCTGAGCAAAGAGCAAACCCAGGGACAAGGCTGTCACCATAACAAAGCCACCACTTGCGTTCCTGAGACCCTAAGACAACAAGGACACTCTCTGCTTACTTTGGAAATTTTCCAAGAGGTGGGACCAGGGCACTGAAAGTGAATGATAATTTTAGATGTTTGGTTAAAAAAAAAAAGTCTTCCTAGTACCTACTCATCCGCACTTTCCCATTAGGAACAACCGTGTGAGGATGTGAGGGAGGACTGAATGCTGTCTGTCTGTCTTTCTCCAGGCGGCTCCCTGCAGTATTTCCATCAAAGTGTAAATGAGGACCTGAAGCTGTCAAGCTCACAGACCTGTGTGCAGATCTAACGCCTGCCGCACTGCACTGCTGCCCACTGCTACTGCCTAAAGCCACTGCCTGAGGGCCCAGGTCCACAGCCAGAAGGGGCGATAACTGTGAGGCTAATCTGACCCTGGGCACCTTCTGAAGCAAAGGTTCTTTGGTAAAATGTGTCCTTATCATTTTGTCTCTTGGATCTGTAGATGTCTGCTGAATCACTATGTTTTTGGTATTACGGGGCTATGGAATAAGGCATCCATCTAATAACTTCCCATTCTAAAAGCTCATAAAGGTTTGCAAACGATTGGCTCTCAATTAAACTCTATTTTCAACACTTGGAACTTTACCAAGGATTATTTTCTCAAAGACAAAGGTAAAAGCAACCAGCACCAAAACGCCACTGAAATACTACCAGTCACCCTACTTAGTTCACTAAGATTCTGTTTCATGTGATTCCGGCACAGATTAGACAATCACTGAGACCACCTTAGTGAAGAGGCTGGTGGGGCGTGCAACGCTGACACGGAGGATTTTCCATCTTTCAAGTCTGTCCCCGGGCGCTCCCCAGCTCCTGGCCCTCCGCACCATCCTCCCCACCCGAGCTCCTCCACAGCCCTCTGCATCGGGGCTCAGAGGTGCCAGCTCTGTGAGACCCAGCGCCCGTCTGCACTGGCTCACCCTCCCATGGTCACCTGCATCAGGCCACATCCCTCACCTACTTCTTTTCCCTTGAAATCACTCTCCCTTCAGGATCCAGGTATCAAAAGGAAGGTCTCGAGTTACTTCAGGTAAGAGAAAGCGATTCCTCCCAGTGGCAACCAAGTCTCCGTGTTCTGACGGGAGGGGAGGAAGAGGTGTCAAACACCAGGGCTTGTGGGCCGCTCTGGCCCTGGGCTCATCCTGAGGGCTGCAGTATCAGTGACCTCCGTCACTTTCCACCAAGTTCACGCAGCTGCCACTTGTGTGGCAGCAGAGGAGGCTGTTCCTTCAGAGAGGCTAAGCAGCAGCGTTCCCCAGTGTGTGGTGGGAAGGCCAGCGCCACTCCATCCTGTTCCCAGCAGGTCGCTGTGAGAAGTGGGCCCTGCCCTGGGAAACATCTACCATCCTTGGTGATGAATGCTGTCGCACTCAGACATGCCTGTACTCCTGAGGCCAGACGACAAACCTCCTCCTGAGTCTGCTCAGACCACCTGCTGGGGCCCCATGGCACCGGGTGCTGCCCATCTGTCTGACTAGCTTGTGTGTGAGCCCCACGGATGATCCAGAATGAGTCCATGGAGGTTTCTCTTTCCCTGATATCACGGAGGAGGAGGAAGGAAAGAGGACTTGGACAGTTTCTCTAAAGAAGTGTGACCTTTCTGGTGCCAAACTGTGTACCACCTCACACTATGGCTCCAACGTGTGTATCCTACAACCTCGCTAGTCCACGTGTGGTACACAGACCAGCAGCACTGGCTTCACCAGGGATCTGGTTGGGAAGGTAAATTCACACCCCCCGCCCCGCCCCCCCATGTGTATGGTCAAGCTTGCAAAGCACCCTGCCGGGGCGTGACGGAGCCTCAGCAAGTCCCTCCGCTGCGCGAGGCCATCCACAAGGCTGCCAAGCCTCCTGTGTCTCCATCTCCCAAGACTCACTCTTGGAAATAACTTTCTTCATCCCTCCCCTGGGTGGGTTCTCCACCAGCATGTCAGTTGCTGCAGGGGTGGGTGGTGGGAGGTGGTGATGTTGTTTAAAGATCAGAGGCAACTCCAATACTGAACATTAGGCACAAAGGCAGCAGCAGGGAGCTCTTACTCGCCATCTTTCACACCTGGCTCCACGCACATTCACTGGATCATGCACCACGCAGAACAGGGAGTCACAGAGTCTTGGCCCCAAAGAACAGCCAAGAGCCACTCTCAAGGGCCACAGAAGAGGAAGTAGATTTATTGTAAATAGCATCCTGGTCAAAACCAGGACCAACGGATGTATAACTGCAGAAGCTTTCAACTTGCAGTGGCCTGGGCTGCCGTGTGGGGGACAAGTGAACATTCCATTTTGCTCCTCACTGGAGTGTCTTAAGTGGACATGGAGCGACCACGACAGGACTTTGAGGAAGGAGACCAGACTGGATGACTTCTGAAATTCCACGAGTTCCCAAATAAGATAGTGCTAACACACTCCTTGGGAGAACATTTCTTCATTCTCCTTTACTTCTCAATCTTCTACAATATTCCACCTGGAATATTGTGGGCTAATGAACACCATCTTCTTGATTGGCACCAGTTGTGGTAAATGCCATGTCCTAAATAATTAAACGAAGAATCCCTAACCACAATTTTTGAAAATTTGAAAGATGTTTTAACAATGGTGTGAGGGAGACTTAGGTGCTGTTCCCACTATTTGTAATATTTTATCTTTTTTAAAAGGCAAGATGACAAATTCTTAAGCTGATTTTCTATAAACCATCAATGCGATAAGTACGTGGTAGAAAGATAAAACCTCTTGCCAATATGTCACTTATCATTGTTTTGTCATTTGTCATTATTTCACGTCACTATCCTCAATTTAGCAGAGAAAGAGGAAACATGTTCAAATGTAAAATTTGAAGCTGCACATCTGTAAGGTCCAGGAAAGGAGTGCGGACGGTGAGGCCAGGAGCCTATCAAACCCATGGCGGCATCTGGACTCCAAAACTTCCTGCTTGCGTCGCCTCTGAAATCTCAAGCGATAAAAATCACCCGAGAAACAAGCCGAGGGAAACTGTAACCGGAGCGGGAGTTACGTCACCAAAACACTCACAACTGCAGTCCTGGGAGGGAACACTGTCAGACGACCGAGGTGAGGCTGAGGACAGGTGTAGCCTCAACGGCTTAAACCCTCCCGCAAATTAAAAAAAAGCCTTTATCTTCAGAGATGTTTTCAAAACTTGTTTCTTCTTCACCTGCCCAGGACCATGTCCCCTGGCTGTCCCACCATCATCCCAGGCTCACAGGTCTGACATCAAGCCCATCCCCTCCACTCCCACGTCCCTTCATCCAGGCCCAGAATCACAGCATCAATTTACTGTCATTCCCCCTCCCAATAATTGGCTCAGGTGTGCATTACTGCTTCTTTGATGCCATTTAACACAAATAACACACGGGTTATAGAGTGTGCTGTTCCTTGGCGGCCTGAGTGAGCTTCTAAAATAGGAATCCGATCCTGTCAGTGCCCTGTTTAAAGGCCTCCGATGGCTTCATGTCACATGTAGAATAAACCCGAGTCCTCACTGTGGCCCTGCTGCACTCCTGTTTTGCTCCTGACCACCCCCTTACCCCCCTACACACACACACACAAGTGGCTCCTGAAGCCCAGCTGTCCAAGTCCTGCTTCAGTTAAGCCACCCGCGAACCCTCCTCCGGTCACCACAGCCCCTGGGCCCATAACCCTCTGATCAACTTCTATTCTGGAGACCCAACGCCCCCAGGACCTACCAGACAGTTATTACTATCAATTGTCACTGGCGTTTTAATACACACAACTCGTTTTTTGAAAGGAGGAGGAATCTCTTTAAATCTTTGCATTTATTTATTTCAATCCCAAACACAATGCCTTCCATACAGTGAGCACTTTAGAAATAGTTAATTTTTTTGGGACACATAATAATAAATTTACAAAATCTAAGCAAGTTTCTTTATATCTGCAATTCAAAAGGGGGAAAAACCCAAACACTATAATGAGAAAAATACTCAATAAACAATTACACATTAAGCCAGAAAAATCATGTCTCTTTGGAGTAATTTCCATAATTGAATATTATACTGCAATAAAATAATAGTATATAACACAAGCAAATGTAAAATAATTGGAAGCCATTATGAAGTTTAAGGATCCATTTTCGATATATAATAAAACTAATGTTCTATTCTGAATCATAAAAGATTCTAATAGTTTTGGGGTTTTTGTGGTATAACAACAAAAATAGGGCAATCAAAAGCACATCCTGTTCAAGGAGCGGTAGATGCATAGTCAAAGGCAGGCAAACCTTGCTAGGCACGTGCCATGGTCTGCATGCTGGGCCTAAAGAGCATGCAGACTCCATGAGGTCAAGTACACGTTCATGTGTATTGGGCAAATGAACAAGAAAGCGGGCATGGCTGTTAGCCTGGGGACACTCGTGGAGGGGGCAGAGGGTTTTTATCTTTCACCTTCCACAGTACTCACATCTTCAACAGAACATGGGTTTAAATCCAGACATGTGATACTAAGTCCAATAACTGTGCAATCAGCCTAATTCACTCATCATTAGAAAACCACAGTCAAAATCTTTCAAAAATTAGCCAAAAAGAACTACTAAAAATTAAGTAGAATAAGTACATAGCAATGAAATGCCAGGGAGCAATGAATGCTAGCAAGAATGATACCTGAACTATGATATGGGTTGACGGGAGAAACAGGGTACACCCTACCAACTCAAGAACCCTCAGAAGGGTGATCCTGAAAGACCTTCTCTCGGTCCGCAGACTTTCACCTGAGCAGAGCACCCTGTAAATCGAGATCCTGGTTCTGCCAGAGTTTTGTAAAAGCTCCCCACGCAGCAGACAACCACCACTCCTGAGCCTGCAGACTACTGCCCGGTGGTGAGTCACACCTGTCACTCAGGCACTTCCATTGAGCAAAGACACAGAAGAGTCGTGGGAGACTAAAGGACAAGTTCTTGGGTCTTAAGTTCTTGTTTCTAATGTAATCTGTCTTCCGCTCGCCTGCTGTGCCCACCACACCCGCCAGCCCCAGCAGCCACGTGAGGCTCCACACTCGCCTGCTACTCCCCGTGTTCAGAGAGGCCACACTGGCCAGTTGAATGTACAGCTGCCTGTTCCTTCAATGTCCTCCTTGTGCAGGTGCCAGGGAAGGCTTTCAGCCCCAAAGCAGACTGAAGGCCATTCTGAAGTCCTGCCCATAAAGCCTTAAAGACGGCAGCAGGTGGTGTACAGGGAGTGAGATAAAACAGCAGGTAGTAAGCTGATGTCCCCAACATAGGAATGTACTTGCCCATAACCTTGGTGACTTCAAAGGGCAGCTGCACAGAGAAGCACGTCCCCTCAGCACAGACAAACGCAGGAAAGTTGCTCGCCCAGAAGATGGAAGAGATCTATTAACTCCTCCCCCAAATCACACTCAGGACAAATGATTCCAGCTGAAATGTGGCGTTTTTAAAGCACCAGGCCTCAAATTCAAATATCCCCAGAGGATAAATAAACCTATCTCCCAGGGACCTCCCAAAAACGAAAACATTTTGAAGATGTTTTGTAAACACTAGGGGCTCAAAACTCAGTAGTTTATTTCTCCTCTTACAAAGCAAGGGAGGGGGGATTACCATTCATCCCACATTTTTAGCTATCCCTTCCTGTTCCCTTGAAAAGCTAACCACATTCTTTGCTTCCGATCCCCCTACTCTAGAAATGACTTTGCTTCAAGGCAACGTGGTCAAAGCCAGTGGATTGTGAGGGCCGGTCAAGACCATGGAGCAGGCCCAAAGGTAACTTCAGATGTGATTTTTAAATCAGTCAGCACTGGGGATGAGGGTGGGGGCTGGGACCGGATGGGAAGGAAATAAAACCCATCCACTGGGGAAGAAAGCTTGTCCAGACAGAGGCAATGAAATTTAAACCCCCTGGAATGCACCGCAAATTCCACAAACACAATTGGGGATGTTTTCCCCTCAAAACCCCAGATCAATTCACAGCAAATGCTTACATCTTATTGAGTACAATGAAGCACAATTTTCTGTCTGCCCTAACAAAGACATGTAAGTATAGAGGACACGCCGTGGTGAGTTTGTGTAGCACCCAATTTTATGAAGAAACTAAAATAAAACAATGGGAATCCCATTATGAATACTAACTGCATTGGTGAAACTCATTTAAGTAATGTAAGTTCAGTTTAAATTTCTCCCTAAATGAATAGCACTTAGATTCCCCCTTATGACAGAGTTTTGAGAAGCTATATATTATAATTCAAACAGTAACTGAATTCAAGTTCTGGTTTTGCCACTAATTAGCCAAGTGACTTTGAATCACTTAATTGTGTTGGCACATTAGTCCATTTTCAATTAAGGCCATCAGCAAATCACACACATGGCAATGATAAGAGGTAAAATTTTATTTTTAAACCAGACACTGGGGGTAAAACACCAGTCTTTCTTTCCTCTATGCTATTCCTTAATAAACTGCCTCCAAAAGAGACACGAACTGAAAAGTAAGGGCTCCTCAAACTATAGCTTTTAGATTTTAGAGAATCTGTTAAATGTGACAAGGAACCAGACTTATAAACATTATCCTGGCTGGAGGGGGACTTTGGAAAATGGCTAGATGAGCCACGCCTGTCTCTAACATTTATTTTCATTCCTCCTAGTAAAAGCAAGACAATGAGCAAGCAGTGTTATAACTTATGCACCTTTATATCCCCAGTGCCTGGAATATATTAAGAACACAAAAGGGCCAGGCCAGTGTGGCTCAGTGGTTGAGTGCACCAAAAGGTTGCTGGTTCAATTCACGGTCAGGGCACATACCTCATGGCGGGTTTGATCCCCAGTTGGGGCATGTATGGAAGGCTACTGATCCATGTTTCTCTCTCCCTTCCTCTTTCTCGTGTGAGGGTTTTTAAAAAAAAAAGACAACAAAAGATGTTACACTGATCAAGTAAATAACAGAAAGAGGAAACGGGCTGCTATGAACATGTGCTTTGAAAACATGGATTTGTTTCAGTGTGAACACTGTATTTGCTTAGTGCAGCTTTGCCCACAAGAAACACCAGGTGAATGCAGAAAACTGCACCAGCTAAACCAAGCCCAGAGAAATACACTAACCGGGCCAACTTCCAACACTACTCCATCACTGTGGAGGACACGCTCAGACAGCTGTCCTGACCAATGCCCACTTCCACAGGCCAGCTTCAGGCCTTTTCACGCAGAGGCCATGTGTGTTGTAGCATGATGGACTTCTTAACCGTGCAACATGTGTAAAAGTAAGCCACTGTTTTTACAAGGTTCCCACCTTTTCTTTCCAATCTGTCAGTGAGGAAAGGTTTGTGCCTCTAACCCACTTTCCCCGTAAGTCGTGCAGTTTTAGTTGTTCCGTGTGCACGGCACAGTGATCTTTTAGAACGTGGGCCACGTTACAGCAGAACTGACTACACAATTATGCAAATTCACGCCAGAGTGATGTCTCCTTACAAAGAGTGTCAAGGAAGGGTCAGCAGCCAGCCAGGGCGAGCTCTCAGTGGGCTGCAGACAGACACCGAGGCATCGTCCTCTCCCACCTACTTACCACTTATTTGTTAACATGCAGAGTTTGAGTAAATATTTTTGACTCATTCACTCAACAAAAGCATATCACACACTCACTCTGAGCTAAGTGTTGAAGAGAGAAGAGAAAGATGATGAGGGATGATTACTATCCTGGCGGAACTCATAACTGAGTGGAGGAAGGGACATAAATAGCTATAATGCAAAGCAGTAAAAGCTCTAATAAAGGTATCACAGAGTCCTCTGAAATCCCAGAGGAAGGAAGGACTACCTTTTAATGACAGAAATATAAATCCCTAAAGCTTAACAAGTTGAAATTATGGTTTGAAAGGGAAAAAAGGTGGGATTACGACAGCACCAACTGTTAAGTGTATACTTACAACCTGTAGGACTTTTAGACACCTGCTGCTACCTAGCCTGGCCCCTCTTTCTTTTATTGTAAAACAGCTGGTATTTGCATTCATTCTGCAGTAAGCTCACATCAGTCAAAAGCAGTTGTACAGCGCAGAAAGTGGGGATGGCAGTAGTGACTAACCCACATGGACTCTGAGGGGCTGTGTATATCCTGTACCGAACTCAAAGGATGGTGAGGGGTCAGAGCCACGTCTCCCTGGGAGTGGCTGCTGGAGGGGGGCAGGAGAAGAAGGCAGGGAGCTCTGCTGTCCCCCAATAGCTGAAGGGCTGTCTTTTGGAAGAGGAAGTAGACATGTGTCACATGGCCAAGGGGACAGGATACATGGGGAACTGACTTCATCCCCACATAAAGAAGACGTTCCTAACCAACAGAGCTGCCCAGGGATGGAACAGAGCTCCTGAAAAGCTGTCTCGGGGTGTCAGAGCGCAGGCATTGTGCCCATCTGGCAGGAAAGCTACAGATGGAAGATTCACATATCAGATGAATGGCTGAGTCTACATCACCTTTCAGATCTTCCTCCAACCAAAAGATTCTATCACTTTAGTTATTAAAATTTAGCTTTCCGACGGTGGCACTTTGGACAAGTCACAGTTCCTCTCCGCGGCGTAACTTAGAGCTGGACACGTCACTAAAACCATGCCATCTGGCCCTTTTCGACACAGAATCTCGGTCACTTACAGGAAAAGCAAGAAGCATCATGAAGAGGTGCAGGAGAGTGCCCACAGGTAACCGATCGATACATACAATGGTCCCACCAACCAGAGACTTTCCATCCCCCCTTCCTCCCCTAGGTCCTCGCAACAGCCCCTCTGGGAGGCTGACAGGGATGTGCGGAGGGAGAGGCTGTGCTGAGCTCTCTGCAGGCTCTTCTTTCGAGGCCAGGGCTGTCCTGAAAGGAAACTTCATTTACGACAAGGTGAGCAGCTGATAAAAGCAGATCTAGATTTGTTTCTGGATTGAGATTTTCTCGTGTGAGCACCAGAGCCCTTCGAGATGTGGCTGGTATGTGGGGAAGATGGAAAAAGATCCGCATGAAACATCCCTTAGTACAGCAGCACCACAGTCCATGAAATCCTGCTGGGCAATGTGTTGCTCTGAAATTTCTCAAACCAACACCCAGCTCAGTCCAGGAAAGGCCTTGAAACCTCGCCAAGGTCACCAAAGAGTGACAGGAGGCAAATTAAAACTCCCAGGGGGGCCCTAGCTGGTTTGGCTCAGTGGATAGAGCATCGGCCTGCAGACTGAATGGTTGATTCGGGTCAAGGGCACATGCCTGGGTTGTGGGCTCGATCCCCAGTAGGGGGCATGCAGGAGGCAGCCAATCAATGATTCTCTCTCATCATTGATGTTTCTATCTCTCCCTCTCCCTTTCTCCCTGAAATCAATAAAAAAATATATATTAAAAAACAACAACAACACAAACTCCCAGAAGGGGGCCTCCACAGATGGGGAACTCTGAATATGCCCCACACTTCACATGCCATAACGGGGTAGAAAAGCCACTGTGACCATTTTCCCGTACTTGAACAAGTATAGTCGTGTGTTGAGGACGTAAGTGACTAGAAGACCCACACCAGGTTCCAGCATCGTCCTTTAAAATAAGAGAGGTGAGGCAGCTTTTCCTGCCTGGTGTCCCCACTGCCCGGGGACAGCCCTGGAGCCTGGCCCCAGCAGCGAGGATCCCCCGGGCCAGTTTCATCCCTTGCAGCTCACCCTGGGTGGCCGAAGAGGGATTTAAACTGGTTCTCACTGGCCACGTACTTCAAGCTAGCAAGTATATGAAAGTAACTTTCAAAAGTTCAACTTAATTCCTTAGCTCCGTAGGCCCAGCACACAACATGTATGTATGTCACATGTCCAAAAAGTTGTTAAAAACTATATATGCACCAAGAAGAAAAATGCTAACCTACCTACGTGCTTCTATGCAGCCGTCCACCTGCTCAAGCAGCAGCACCTGTTTCTCTGACCAATCAGGGACCACCTAAAGCAGTGGTTCTCAACCTTGGCTGCACATTAGAATCACCTGAGAATCTTTTTAAAATCCTGATTTCTGGGCCTCATCCTCCGGAAATTCTGTTTCTTTGTTACTAATGTTGTGGCCCCACCCTATAACAAAGAAACAGAATTTCCAGAGGATGAGGCCCAGAAATCAGGATTTTAAAGATTCCGAGGTGATTCTAATGTGCAGCCAAGGTTGAGAACCACTGACCTAAAGGTTCCAGGTTCTAGCACAGGGAAAGCAGCAATGAGAGGGTCCCTGCCCCTCCCCATGCTGTCAAGGAGAGAGCTGCCGCTCATGCATGTCTGCACGTTAACAAGATGAAGTCTGTAACCTCCCTCTAGGACTCGGCTCCCTGGAAGGCTTCATGTCCGAGTTCTTAGGAAAGCTCGCAGGAAGGCCATGAATGCTGAAAGCTTCCTAACTGGACTTAGAGAGTCTACGGATAACTGGGCCACAGCTCTTCACCTCCGTTTTCAGTCTGTGGGCTTTATATGACCAAACGGTTGGTTAAAGAACATCTTCAGTAGAAGCCTTCAATAGAGGACTTTGTTAATTCCTACTGCCTAAATTTTAAAATCTAATTAATTTGTATATTAACACACTTCTCGTTATTGCTAATTGGCTGCAGGATAATAATCTGACTACATTATAATATTTTACTGCTAATCAAAACATCAATAAGATGAGTAATGGCTTTTTTCTCCTCTTCAAGGTTAGCTGGGCAGCCCAGGGCTCTGAAACAGAGGAGGCCTCTCTGTGACCCCTCCTAGCTGCTCCTCGCTGGATTTCAGGTCACTTCGACATCCTGCACGCTTCTAGGTGGTAAAGAAGGTACAGGCAGCAGGGCCGTAAAGAAAAAGGCATGTCGGTCCAATCTGCAACTACCTCTTCCTCCAAGAATGACACTAGTGAGAACTGTACATATGTTAGGACTGGGTATAAGTTATTTCGATTCCACACTACAAATAATAGAGCAATCTAGAATTCAAAAATACCTTCCTTCTGACTCAAAACCAGAAACATGACATTCTGATTCCATTTTAATCAGTTCTAGGGAGGCGGCAGAATTTACCCTGGAGATGTTACTAAAAGATGCAATGTTGGAGAAACCGAATTTTCCAGGCCCTTTCTGCATCCAGGTGGTCAAGTCACATAACCATGGGGGTCAGCTGATGGGGGGGTCAGGTGATGGCGGGAAAAGTCTCTGCGCTGTGCCTGCGCTCATGGAACATGCAAACAGTGGGATCATCAACCTCAAGTACCACCCAGTTCCAGCCACTCTGCTCCTTCTAGCTCCCTGATTGTTCTACGTATCACTGCTGGCTACAGTTCCCACCAGATATTCATTAGGGAAGGAAAAGGAAAATAATTTTCCTCCTTGTGAACAGTTGTGGTTAATGTTATAGTCAGTTTAGACCTTTCAGCTAAGGGGAGACTGCGGTGAACAGTGAGATCCCTTCTCTCTGTGAAAATACTGAAATGACAGAGTGCTCATGAACGCCCACGAGTTACAAGGAGGATGGAGGGGTGAGAGGCCAGGCCCTGGGAACAGAGGGCATAGCCGTGACTCTACTGCACAATCAATCTAGGTTACCTCTAGATCTTTCTAACGGCCGAGATGCACTTTGTGGAAACAATATCCTTCCAATTATATGAAGTGGGAAATACAACTTTGACAGTGGCTTTAGGACTGTAATGAACAGTACAGACATTTCTCATTCCCATTACAGGTCAGAGTGGCCCACCAGGGCTCCCTCCACCATGGACACAGTCTTTCAGCTACTGACTCATCCATCAGAACAAACCCCTCTTTAAGTCACTCCTACTTGGAGGGATTCACAACTGTACATAAAAAGCACCAACCCGACATTTAAAAAAAATAGAGTTGGCCCTAACAGGTTTGGCTCAGTGGATAGAGCGTCAGCCTGCGGACTCAAGGGTCCCAGGTTCGATTCCGGTCAGGGGTGTGTACCTTGGTTGCGGGCACATCCCCAGTGGGGAGTGTGCAGGAGGCAGCTGATCGATGTTTCTCTCTCATCGATGTTTCTAGCTCTCTAACCCTCTCCCTTCCTCTCTGTAAAAAAAAATCAATAAAATATATTAAAAAAATAAATAAAAAATAGGGATGAACTTGCTCTGGCCGGTGGCTCAGCTGGTTGGAGCGTCATCATCCCCGCCTCCCCCCGACAAAAGGTTGAGGACTCAATCTTGGTTAGGGTGCATATGGGAGGCAACCAACTGAAGTTTCTCTCTTACATCAATGTTTCTCTCTGTCTCAAAATTCATAAGAACATATCCTCAAGTAAGGATTTTAAAAAAGGGATGAACTTAAAACATTTATATTACAAATACACTCCAGCCATATCACCAATTTTGGAAAACTGAAACCAAAAATACCTATTTCCAAACCCCTAAAATAATGAGCAATAAAGCATGCCTGCTATTTCATCTTTCCCTTCAGTTTGCATTTTATGGCATTTGGTATCATACATGTTTTTTCGATATTGACATCTATTCTTCTGAATGATCATTCACAAAGGAATAACATATATATATGTGTGATTTATATATTTTTATTGTTGGTTTAATTTCTGGACACATATATTTAAACTTTACTTCATTTAAAATTTATCTTGATGTGAGATGAAGATCTAGCCACCCGTGGCTCAGTATCTTTCCTCCCATTCCTCTGATTTACAAAGGCTCTTTTATCCTAGACTAAATTTTTATGTGAAAATAGGATTTGTTTTTGGATAATCTGTAAATTTGTGGTCATAATATTCTAATTATTATAGGTATTTTAAACATACACACACATATAAATCAGTAAATTCAAAGTGGTCACTTCCTCCTTTACCGATTTCTCAATTCCAAACAACTTGCCCCTCCCTCCCCACTACTGTCAAGCAAATAAGAATTGTGGTTGCAACTGATCTGAACTTCCACATTCACTTGGATAAACTATCATTTAATCTCCTGATTCAAGAACTTGCCTTTCCTTAGGTCTCATGTCTCTCAAAGGCCTGCAGCTCTCTCCATCTAGGTCACATGAAGTCTCCCTCAATGAATGGAACGTGGCCTGTCTGTTATGCTCTATTTTCTTTTCCCTCCTCCACGGGCATTCTGATAACATACTATCCCCCCCACCCCCAGGCCTCTGTTTTTCAAATGGGGGATGCCGGGGAAATAGAAAAGTACCGCAATAAAGCCAACACATGCTTCAGTTCCTGGGAAGGTAACTTAGGCTACAGATGCATTCCCTGACACAGAATGAAGACCAATTGATGCATCCGTGTTGACTCGATTCAGAAGCAAACTCTCCATTAGAGCCCCAGTGTCAAGGGCTAAAGCATTCTTCCGAACATCCCTATCAAAACCATCAAGACCACCCCCAGAAGGTCAGGGCTGGGAACCCGACCTCGGCACCAGCAGCCACATCTCCTGCTGCCCTTCATCCCTCATCCTGCCCGTCTCCTGCAGACATGCTCCTGAATGACTCTGTAGCTTCCGAAAAGAGGAACAGAGACAAGTTTTGAACGAATGACTGGATTCGCCATTCCCCACCTCCTTCTGAAAGTCTATTTCATCTTGTTTGGTTCTGGGCTTTAGAAAGATCTAAGTAAGGCAAAGAAAGAAAATGAAGCCAATGCATCTTCCAGGCTCCAACTTCTAGTGGCGATGCACTTCAACCGCCTCGTGAGGCTTTATTCCTGAAAAACCACTCACCCTGAGAACAGCTGTGCTCCCCTCCTGAGGGTCAGACTGGAGACTCGTGTCCTCCTCTGGATTTCTATATCATCTTGACCTTGGGTTGAGAGCTTATAATTATCTCCCTCACCACCTTAAAATACCGAACACTTCTTCCTTAACCAAACACTTCTTCCTTAACCTTCCACAGTGCTGCACAACTTAAGTTTAGATAATTACTAGGCATTAAAGCAGCTCTTCTTATGTCTCATAACAACCTCTTTAATAAGTCATTGCCTCCATTTTCAAAAGAGGCAGAGATAACGAGGAGCTGAGCTGAAGAATCTTGGGAAGGCAATCAAACGGCTTCGGGAGATATTATACAACAGCTCAGAAATTAACCCGAGGACTTTTACAGTTATTATATGGCTTTATTTTCTATTCCTGGAAACTCTGACTCATCCACTGAGTGGCCCAAAGTGGAAACTATTATTTCCAGTGAGCAGAAAAGATGGTAGATTACTATCCCACCATACTTAACACACCCTACCAAGCTCACCCCAAACCCTCACACACATGCCAAAATATGTATACATAACCCTCACCAAAGCTCATTCTGGGACAGTTTCTTATATGTTAAAAGGGGGTGGGGTTGTTCATACTCCCTACTGACACGTTCCAGGTCACCTGAGATCTGAACAGGCCAGCATGAAGTTGAGCCAGGCACACACAGTGGGTTTTCGAGTGACGTGAACGTGGGAATCAAGGCCTTCGCTATAAACTCAGCCCTATGTTCTTGAAGTTCAAAATGCTTCTGAGAAATAAAAGTAACTTAGCCAAAAAAAAAAAACTATACAGTCTCTACCATCCAAAATATAAAAGATGTTTGATGACTATATTAACAAAGGCTATCATAAACAGCCTGGATTTAGCTGCTAAAGTAACGTGGGGAAATTCTGACAAGTTCGGAATCTAGATGAGGGTGTGTGTGTGTGAAGGTGAGAGAGCAGAGGGATATGCGTGGTCACTGTGCAATGCCCCTGACTTTTCAATATGTTCGAAAACTTTCATACAACATCACTGGGGGAAACTCACCAGCAGCTGGCATCTTCAATATCACACAGTACTTGTCCTGCCACATTTCCATGTGGGAGGGATGTGAACTGATTATGAAACACCACCAGCTCAAAATCTCCCAGAGTTCAGGGAAACATCCTATCTCCACTGCTATTACCTCTGCAGACACACATTTCCCACCCCCTTCCTTGCAGGGGGAAATGTTTAGGAGGCTAACCTTTTAGATATTTCTCTGCTGTCTCAGGTCATTAAAAATCTAGGGCGTAAATGTTTATTATTCTTGAATGGTGCACAGACCAGCTCCTACCAAACATGCAATACTGAGTTCTAATTAACAAAGTGATCAGGATGTGCTGCCCTGTGGAAATGTCATAAGATGGGACTCAGGGAAGCCAGGTGTGAGGCCTGCCTCCACTGCTGCGATGCAGCCTGGCGGGGGGGGTGGTGGTGGTGGGGTGGTGGTGGTGGAGTGCAGCAGCCCTCTAAAGTCTCTTTGGGGACAACAGAGATCACACGGCCATGTTTGCTTTAAGTGTCTGTTATGAGGCCAGAACACTGTAAATAACTGATAACAATGGAAAGAAACAAGAGAGCACTGTAAAAACTATAGTGCATAATACGCTTCGGTGTGATTACTAATTTACTTTGAAGATTTTTTGCACCTGTTTTTGCAAACAGCATTCTAGAACAGAATTGCTAGAATTCAGAGCTTGGAATCCTATATAATAATCCTATATAATAAAAGGGTAATATGCAAATTGACCCTAATGGTGGAACAACCGGGAACGACCTGTCACTATGATGTGCACTGACCACCAGGGGGCAGACACTCAATGCAGGAGCTGCCCCCTGGTGGTCAGTGCGCTCCCACAGGGGGAGCTCCACTCAGCCAGAAGCTGGGCTGACCGCTGCGAGTGCAGCAGCAGTGGCAGAAGCCTCTCCCACCTCCTCTGTAGCACTAAGGATGTCCAACTGTGGCTTAGGCCCGCTCCCCCCAAGGGCTCCCAGGCTGCCAGAGGGATGTCTGACTGCCAACTTAGGCCTGATCCCCCTGGTGAGTGGGCCTAAGCCAGCAGGTGGACATCCCCCAAGGGTCCCGGACTGCGAGAGGGCGCAGGCCGGGCTGAGGGACCAACCTCCCTGACCCCAAGTGCACGAATTTTTGTGCACCAGGCCTCTAGTCTGGTAATAATGCAATATGACAAGAAGGAGTTGAAGGGAAGGCTGGGCCTGCCTCGGCCTCAACATAGGGAAGAAGACTAAGTGGGCTAAACAACAGGCAGGCCACAGAATTTAAGCTGATCGCCCCCAGCAAGTTTCTATTAAGACACAGCAGACCTTTCTGGATCACATGCCCACTATGGGAAGATGGGGTCTGGACAAAAAGCACTGCTGGGAAGAGAGGGTCCTGGCTTATGTCCATGGTGTCTGGAGGTCAACTCGAGAGTCTCTCTCTCTCTCTCCAAGGGCAATCTGGTCCACTCCAGCCTCTTACTCTCCACCCCCAACCTTTCCTCTGGGCAAGTGCACAGGAAATGGAAGCCCCACTACAGGTGAGGAGTCCTAAGGGCTAGGTGGGGTAGATGAGGCCAGCTACAAATTCTGATGCACAAAGTTCAGAAATACTAGTATAGATAGGAGTTTAGGAAATATACCTGTAGATGTCTGTTATCTTACTCAGGTGCAATGCCAATCCTAGACTAGACCCAATATTTAGAAGGGAAAAAATGTCATAAAGGACATTGTGTCAACTGACAAAACTGGATTATGGAGAGCTGATTAGACAAAAGTATCACATAAATGTTAAATTTATTGAAGTTGGTAACTTTAAAGGGCTATGACTATGTACCTTACCTTCAATTGGTTCAGAATAAAATGGCCTATTTGTGTAGGTATGAGACAGAAAAAAAGAGAGACAGGCCCAGAAATATCCAATTAAATTAAGCAAAAAATTAAGAGATGGATCTAGGTAGAGGGTATATGGGTTTTGTACTATTTTTATCCTTGCAATCTTTCTGTTTGAGGTTATTTCCAAATTAAAGGTAAAGAGAAAGGAGAAAGAGGAGGAGGGAGAGAGGAAGGGGAATAGAATGCCTTGGGAGAGTAGTTTGGAATGACTAACCACTGAAAGGTGGGATAAACTGAGTGATCAGTCTTCAGTTTTGCTTAAAACAAAAATGTTCCTCAAAAGACATTATCGAGATAGTGAGATGACAACCCATAGAATGGGAGAAAATATCTGCAAATCACATACATAAGATTTCGAAAGCAGAATAAAGAATTCTTACAACTCAATAATAAAACGACAATCCCATTAAAAGTAGGCAAAAGATTTGATAGATATTTCTCCAAAGAAGATATGCAAATGGCCAATAAGCAGGTGAAAAGATGCTCAGATCCTTAGTAATTAGGGAAGTGAAACCAAAACCACAATGAGATACCACTTCACACACTAGAAGGACTATAATCAGAAAACCAGACAATACCAAGTGCTGGCAAGCATGGGGAGAAATTGGAATCCTCGCACAATGTTGGCAGGAATGAAAAATGGTGCATTCACTTTGGAACAGTCTGGCAGTTTCTCAAAACGCCAGACATAGAGTTACCATATGACCCAACAATCCCCTCCTAGGTGCAACCTGAGAGAAAGGAAAACTTAGGTCTACACAAACACTTGTGCATGGGTATTCATAACAACATTATGGGCCCAAATAGAAATAACTAAATATCCATCATCTGATGAGTCAATAAAGAAAATGTGGTACATCTATACAATGAAATATTATTTGGCAATAAAAAAAATAAAATACTTACACATGCTACAACATGGATAAACCTTGAGAACATCATGCTAAGTGAAAGAAGAAACCAGTCACAAAAGACTGTATACTATATGATTTCATTCATATCAAGTCCAGAATGGAGAAATCCGTGGAGACGGAAAATAGATTGGTGGTTACCTAAGACTGAGCAGCATGGGAGGATGGGGGCAGGGGGAGGTCATGTCTAAGGTATGCAGCCTTTCTTTTGGGGGTAACGAAAATGTTCTGAAGTTGACTGCGACGATAGTTGCGTATCTTTGGGAGCACACTAAAAACCACTGAATTGTTCACCTCGAAAGGGTGAATTTCATGGTATGTGAAATCCATCTCAATAAGAAAATTAGTGTCATGGTCCTGGTTGTTGTTTAATAATGCGAAGACAGAACCACCTCCTCTACAATAAGAGGTAATTAAACGCTCATGACACTGGGCTTACAACAGTTCATCCAACTATGACAACTTTTCAACTTCTCATCTTAACCTCCTGAAGAGGAGGGTACCTGAGGCACAGCCTGAGGTGTTCATCGTCTCTGGAACACAGTATGCAATTTCCCCAGGTCCATTATCTATGGGAATAACAACTCAAAATTCAACTGCTGCTGACCGACTGCCAAGCTTCAGAGCCTGAAACTGGGGATTCACTGAGGAGTGAGACCCGGGTCCTGCCCTGAAGAATCTCACAACTTATTGTGAAGATTGGTCAAAATAAAAACTAGAGCTTAATGCTAAGTTCTCTAACAGAGCATGGAAGCCTCCTTGCGCCCCGAAATTCTAAGCAATTAATAGGAACTGGACATCCTGAGCTGAGCCAAGGAGGCCCATGGGGAGAAATGGGGAGTCTTAGATGGACTGGGCTAGAACTGAGGGCCTGGCCAGAGAGGAACCAGGGAGGGTGCGTTAACCATCCATGGGACCCTCAGCCACTGTGTGGGGTCTCCATGCCCACCTCAGAGGTTTGCAAAGCTCCTGAAAGTACCAGGAGAAAGAGAAAGGCGATGGGAGGCGTGGCCATCACTTTCTCCCTATTTTGTGAATCCTGTTCCGGGGCGTAGAGTAGCCTTAGTGTTCACAGAGGATGGAGAGGGCTCTTCCTGCTGCTGAGTCTGCCCTTTGGGAGAAAGAGCAGTTCGGGGAAAAACTGGGAGAGAAATCTCTCTTAATCAGGGAGCACTGTGAGGAAACAATCTGGGGAGGAAAATAATTAATTAATGGGTCAGTTAAGAACATAAGGTGCCTCGGCCCCCTTGTCCGTGCCACACAAAAAATAAAACGTGAATTTCTCTTCTCTGGTGAAATTAACATTTGGGAAAGAAAATCATCGAAGGCACAACTTGCAGAGTTGCTTCTAGAAGGGCTTTGAAATCAAGTAGGCTCTGCCTGGAGGAACTGGATCCAACCCCCGAGACCCTCACGAGGGTCTTTCTGGCCTAGTTTTCCAACAACGTGATGTTGCACTCCAAAATCCACAGTAATCCGGCACCGCTAACGGAGACACATGCAGGATTCTATCCTGACTATGGCTGGCAAGAAGCATTTAAAAATATTAACTGGCCCTGGCTGGATTGGCTCAGTGGATGGAGCGTCGGCCTGCGGACTGAAGGGTCCCAGGTTCGATTCCAGTCAAGGGCACGTGCTCGGGTTGTGGGCTCGATCCCCAGTAGGGGACGTGCAGGAGGCAGCCAATCAATGATTCCCTCTCATCATTGATGTTTCAATCTCTCTCTCCCTCTTCCTTCCTCTCTGAAATCAATAAAGAAAAAAAAAATTAACTGCAGTTACGATCCAAATATCGGGACAGCATCACAAAGCAAACACAAAATGTTAATTCTTTATGTACGTAAGTTTTCTCTTAAATTATATAAGCAGTTTGGACAAGTGCTATTTTGTGAGATGACTGAGGAAAGCAAATGGGAAAAAGAGTCCTCAAAATGTGAGGGGAAAGTGTTTAAAAACTCAGTTAAGTTTGGTTTTTATTTTCTTACAGACCAGATTCTGATTACTAGTCTTTTTAAAAGCTGTGCCTAACAAGCAATATTCATATAAAATTTTTGTCATCTACTTCTGAATTTGTTCAAAAAGAAAAACATGGAAATTGAAGAGTTATAAACAACTACACCAGCTGATCTCACTGTGAAGATGAACTGAATCAGCAAACAGACAAGGTCGGAGGCCCGTGCTCTGACTCCCAGCCAGTTCCCTCTGTACCACGCAGTCTTCAAGGAAGCTCACCCTGGTTAAGGGGTAAGCGTTCCACAGGGAAAAGAAGCGAGTAAGCAAATAAAATCATTCACATTTTCCCTTTATTAGTCCCAGTATATGGTTTTTGAGAATTTGATATTTTAAAAGACTTCTTTTAATGACTACCATCTACGGGAGAAATTAAAGATGGCCTTTAGGAGTCTGCCTCTCTCAAGTTACACTTTACAAAATGACAGGTTCATCTGACAGTTTAAGCCATGTAAAAAGGTGACAGAATCATTCCAGATACTCATTCCTGTGCTATTCACCCCAACATAGCAGATGTCTGAGCCTCCTTCCGTTTCAGACCATCACTAACACAGGTGACACTTCGGAGGCAAGCGCACACCCAGGTGGAGGATTTTGACTTGTTAGGTCAGGTCTGATAATTAATTCTAACTTGTCTTATAAAACCAAGACATACATCTTAGATGATTAAGAAAGTTCTTTTGTCCTGAGACACAAATTGCTAATCTCTGAAACTTCAGTTTGACGAACAGCTGTGATAAACAGACTTTTGGGCTACCACACACATAGCCGTGCCCCTTTTGTTGGCTACAGCAGAAACTTGAGCACACACCTGGGTACAATTACTGTTACCTTGCAATAGATGTTCAGGTTCTGCATGCTGGCCTGGAGGGAATTATCTAATCTGTACAGAACCGGAAAGCTACCTTTGTATTCCCACAAGGTGGGCTGGAAATAACCGTTCTCCCCTTAGACACTGCACAGTTTAGGAAAGGAGTCACCGGCAACACCGTGAACACTCAGCCTTCACAAGCTCTGCGTGTTCATTAGCACTAATTGGTGGGGAGGGTAAGCGTGGAAAGCCGGCCGGAGAGCTGAGCCCAGGGCCTCTCTAAGCCGCCCCAGGTCCAGCCCTGAGAATTACCTGATCAAAGGCGATACACAAGCACTGAGAGGAAAGGGAAAGAGGAAGGGGGATTGGCTTTCAGACGCTTTAAAAAAAGATAATCCAGCGTGTTATCCTTTACACCTGCTTCTCAAAACAACAAAAGCACAAGATCCACTCTCAATGCAAGTCACTGGAGTTCCAGAATGTGCCATTGTGTTTAAGCCTCTGCGAATTGACAGTATAATCCTCTAAACTGGGGGATTAAAGGGTCCCGGGGGCGCATCAGTAGCAGAAAGCTGGTCAGGGCCTCTGGATCGTTTCATGCTTAAGATTTTATCTTCTCAAAATTCTGGGATCCGGGATGACAGAGGTCCCATTTGCGCCACGGCATTTTCGACCTGGTGTATTTGTCTCTGTTTATGTTTTTCCTACTGTTAGTATTTTAAGCCACCGAAATTTAAGAGGGCCAACACCAGATGACATTTTGATAAGGTATGTCAACATATCAAAAAAAACCTGACTATACAAATGTGACAGATTGTTAAAAAGTTGTTTAGTGTATTTCCATATAGTAACCCACAAATTCAAATAATGACAAACCAGTCAGTGATGCAATTATTTTTGAAGAAATTTATCATCTTTCATTCAAATATATGCATTGTATGACACCAAAATATTCCTTTGCATATTTTCTTTTTTGAGAAAATAAACAAGGGTTTCTACAAGCACATCAATTGTCTCTATGTAAAAATCTTCCAAAGTGTTGCAAAATGGCACTTCAGGTGTTAAATATCTTCCATTAGATTTCTAATCTTTTCTCAAAACGTAAAAAAATTCATAATTCACCTTCCAAATTCACATCCTAAAATCAAACACTATAAATCCTGTCTCTTAGAAAAAACCCCAACTTGGCCATATCCCTCTCTTCTCCCAGGTTCTTTACTTAAGGTTGAGTACAATTAAGCACGGCACCATGTGTGCGTATTAAAATTGGTTATCTCGAGTGGGGGTAATGAGGCTACAAATTCTGAGGTTTCAAATTCTCTACCTGCTACCCAATGACTCCAACCACACAGGAGCACCTTAAGACTTGGCTGAACTCTTAATTCTTAAATCAGAGACATCAAGCCCTAGCAGCAATGAATTTAGGGCTCTCACGAAATGCCATCACTCTATCATTCATCAAGGAAGTTTTGCAAAAAGAAAAATCCTCAGGCAGTTGGCAGAATAAAAATGCACTTGGTGTTGACAGTCACAATGGAACACGGGGATGACAGAGCTGCTCCCAAATCTCATTCATTCTTACAACATAATTCTCTCTTAAACGGCTGCCCTTATTAAAAAGGATTAAGAGCCTGGCAGTGTAATTTCCATTCTACCCAAGGCACCCTTTTAAAATGGGGTGTAGGAGTCATTGCCAATGGAATGTTCCAAGCTGATGACATTTCAAATAGGCTTTGAAGGTGCTAACAATGGACCTCCCCTGGTGTTCAGCCAGGGCACACACTCGCAGGATTTACCCTGGAGGAAAAGGGTAAACCATTTCCAAGTCCAATTTAATTTGGTCTAAGTCTTGGAGGGAAGGTCATTTTTCTATCTTACTAAAAGGCCCGACCTCCTTGCTCTCTTTCTCCAAAGATCTATAAATCACAGTGTGGGGAGACACAGTGTAAAATGTGATATAATATGCTACACATATGCACATATCTCTCCATTTTCAAGACTCAGAGTCTCCCATCATCCCGCGCACACACTTTTTAATGTTTCTGCATTACAGATATCGTGCAAACAACACAGCAGTTTAGCATGGTAGTATTTCTCAACCCCTACCCTCCAAAAAATTAGTAATAAGGCATCATGTAATGGAGGCAGTAAATTATTTAATGCTTGGCACTGCTGAAAACGATCTATCTAGATTAAATCCTATCCATCTCGTTTTAGCTGTAGGCCACCACTTTAGCACCTAACAAATAAAGAATTTCAGGATGGAAATGAAACCATTCTTCCTTCCAAAAATAGACTGATGTTTTACTTCTCAGATGCCTTGCTTTGGGTTAAGCTTTCTACACACAGAGAATCCAGTTATGGTATTAGCTTTCTATGCCCACAGGCTTATAAATCAAACAGGGAATCAAATCACTGATAAGCACATAAGAGAATAATTGAAAATATCCAAAGGTATAAGCCCTTCCAAAATCAGGTACTTTTCCCTCTATCAAATCAGTAGTGTAGGCACATACTTAGAATGTCTATATACAAAATATTAGTTTCAGGAGTACCTGATCTTTATTTCTGACTTTTATTTCCCACGTAATGACTCCTAGCACATCAATTTTACGTGCAGCCAATGGCCTGTAAACTGAAACTCCAATGCACAAGTTTCTTTTACTGATGATACACATAGAAGTGGGCTGGCTACATGAGTATTTCTCTCTACAACTCCAAAAGGCAAATTAAAACAGTTTCTCTGGAGGACAAAATAGCCTCTTATTATACAGCATCCATTCAAACGCCTGCTGTCCTTCAGCAGTGGTTGAGAGCACAGGCTCCAGGTCCTTTTGCCAAACCCAGGTGCGCATGTGCCAGCCCCTGGCCCTGGGCAGGCTCCTTGGCCTGTGACCCTCCAAGTGCCCTGAGACCTATGAGCAGGTCAGGAAAACTCCTGTCTACCAGGTCTTTGGGGAGCGTACTTGATGTCTCCTAGTACTCTAACGATGACACTTACAACCCAAAGGTGCTAAAATGTTCTTTTCAACATTCAACCTGGAGGGGCCTGTGGATAAACTAAGAAATATTCAGGCAGGAGTTCTTTAAGGGACAATCTCCCTGTTAACACAACTAAGGGGAGATTAAGGGAAAGTGCCTTAGAAAGATCACCCATTACAGGTGAAGAAATCCAACATTCTCAACTCCTAGCTCCAACTCCCCACTGGGACATCCTATTTCTAATTCTGACACTTAACCAAATTACTGGTTTCATCAACATTCCGGTTTATTTTAGAAAAAAATGTAATTTCTTAATATAATTTTATTGATTTCAGAGAGAAAGGGAGAGGGAGAGAGCAACAGAAATATCAACGATGAGAGAGAATCGTCAATTGGCTGTCTCCTGCACACTCCCCACTCGGGATTGAGCCTGCAACCCGGGCCATGTGCCCCGACCAGGAATTGAACCATGACCTCCTGCTTTATAGGTCGGTGCTCAACCACTGAGCCAAGCTGGCTGGGCAGAAAAAATGTAATTTATATAATAAACTGAACTGAGAAGTTTGTTTGTAAAAGCTAAGTGATGTGATAAAACATGTCCATGTCTACTGGTCTTCAAAAATAAAAATAAGGCAATATTTAAGGAGCTGATACTTTAAGTCAGCGGTCGCCAACCTTTCAGACCTCATGGACCACAGGTTGGCGACTGCTGCTTTAAGTGTCCCTAAAATCCAAAACCCCACAAGAGCCTGGATCTGAAACACCTAAACACATTATAGGACTTTTAAGAACCTGAAAAGATGAAGATGAAGAAAAGAAGATGAAGGTGATGAAGACGAAGACAAAGATGATGAAGACAACGAAGAAGAAGACCAACAACAAAAAAACCAACAACACAGAATCTGAAAAGAATATGATTTTCTGGGAGTAAGGCAGCACACATACAAATTTTAAAACTCATTATGAAAAGTACCTCTGCAGACATTATAATGATTTACATTTCATGGACACTCACTACAACCTTAAGGGTTCCTGAGCCCCACTTCTGTTATCAATTAACCTGTCAGCCTGACAGTCAAATCTAATTAGTTAAATCCCTTTTTAATGAAAAGATTATGCCTTAAGTGGTCTGCCAGCTCCAGGACTGTTGGCAACTACAAACGGAGCTCCACAAAAAAAGAGGAAGAGAAACCTTAAATTCCACAGGAACCCAGAGCATCAAAAGCGCCTCTGCTACCTAACTCAGAGTTACTCAGAGTCTACAAAATGCAGTGAACACACTGCATGCCAGTGCCCAAGCCCTGTGCCCTTCCTTCAGTTCTTCCCACATGTGCCCTCTTCCCAAAGCAGCTACTTCCAAGTAACCAGAAGAAATGGCCAGTAAATGGACTCATCAGTTACAGTGACGTGGAAGCATCCAGGAAATGGGATTTAAAAAAAAAATTAAAATGTAATTGGGTAACAAGTTAAATGCCACTCTAAGGACATTCACAATGTCGGATATCCTGTAAGGTAATCAGCCTAAACACCTCACAAAGTCAATTATTGAAAGGAGTTCGAAAGATGGGGGGATAGGTAAATGCCTGTACTTGCCACCTCCCATAACCACATCAAAATTACAACTAAAATACAGAACAACCATCATCCAGAACTGCTGGAAAGCTGGCTGAATGGAAGTCCTACAACTAGAGAAGTAAAGAAGAAAGCACAGAGACTGGAAGGTACGGAGGCACGGAACGGGGCCGGCACCTACATGTGCTGCTTTTGCACTCGGGAGGGAGATCGTCTCTGCAGAGGCTGCCTGGAGGAGCAAGGAGTCACAGCCCCACACCAGACGACCAGCCCAGGGTCCCAGAGCTGGGAAAAGGAGTCCCTACGGACAATAAGAACTACAGACTGTAAAAACCAGTGCAGACTGGGGCTCAGTGACATAGAGGTTACTGGAAACCCAGCTGTTCCTTTTTTTTTTTTTCTCAGGGGCTTTGTTTTTTTTTTATTATTTTTTTATTTTTTTAAATTTTTTACAGAGAGGAAGGGAGAGAGAGACTTAGAAACATCGATGAGAGAGAAACATCGACCAGCTGCCTCCTGCACATCTCCTACTGGGGATGTGCCCGCAACCCAGGTACATGCCCTTGACCGGAATCGAACCTGGGACCTTTCAGTCCGCAGGCCGACGCTCTATCCACTGAGCCAAAACGGTTTTGGCCCCAGCTGTTCCTTTTAAAAGGCAGGCACCACAAACTGAACTTACAAGGTTCTGCTTCCTCTGAGCTCCAGCACCAGGGCGAGGCTCTGGGAAACACAGACACATATGAGGAGGAACTAGACTGTCTGGCCTTGGGGCAGGAACTCGAGGGCAGCTTTCTCCCAGATGGAGGTGCTCGCAGGGATCACTGTTCCTATGCTGGGACCTCCCTGGTCGCAGGGCTGACTGGCAGCCATTTCTGTTTGCTCCACCCTAGTGATTCTCTAAGACCCTGCCTCATCCAATTTATAACCCCACCCAAGCTGTATGCAACAGCTGTTGCATATGAATGGCTTTCTTTGCTCAGGGTAAAATCTCTCAAACAAACTGCAGCTGGGTCAGGGAGCCCCAAACCTATCAATAAAAGGCCTAAGACCCGGCACCAGCATTAGCCTGCCTTGCTTCATAGCTGGGCCTCATCTGGGCATTCCCAAACCCTATACAAAGAGGAGGAATCTGCAGATCTTCCTGTAGCTCCTGCTGGGTGGCCCCAAGCAGTGGCTGACACTGCACTTCCCTGGAGATCCAAGAGCCAAGGTACCCAGCTGTCAATGTCAGACCATAGCAGATTACAACTCCAAACATCCATAAGTGACACACTTAAGGAGCACCAAAGCCCCACTGAAGCAAGTCCTGCTCCATAGGGGTGTCTCCAGCTCTCCCACTGTAGTCGAAGCTGGTCCTCACAGCCAATTGGCCTGGAGGTCAATTCCTCCCAGTGACACCAACAGCAATCAAGTCTCAACTACAACAAGACTGCTCACAACCCATAACAGAGTGCACCTAGAGCTCCCAGCTCAGGTGACTAGGGAGGCCGTGCCACTGGGCCCTATAGAACACCTACTACACAAGGCCACTCTACCAACTCAAGGAGACATAGCAGCTCTACCCAATACATAGAAACAAACACAGGGAAGCAGCCAAAATGCGGAGACAGGGATGCATGTTGCAAATGAAAGAAATGGAAGAGAGCAGACTACTGGATATAGAGTTCAAAACCACGGTTATAAGGTTATTCAAGAATCTTCTAGAAACCTCCGAAAAAAATGGAAAAGGGCCAGTTAGAAATTAAGCATACACTGACTGAAATAAAGAGTAATATACAGGGATTCAAAAGTGGAGTGGAGGATTTTGAGAATAAAATCAATGATTTGAAATATGAGGAAGCAAAAAAACACCCAACCAGAAGAGCAAAAAGAAAAAAGAATCTAAAAATGTGAAGATGGTGTAAGGAGCCTCTGGGACAACTTCAAGTCTACCAACATCCGAATTATGGGGGTGCCAGAAGAAGAGAGAGAGCAAGATATTGAAAACCTATTTGAAGAAATAATGACAGAAAACTTCCCCTACTTGGTGAAAGAAATAGGCTTACAAGTCCAGGAAGCGCAGAAAACCCCAAACAAGAGGAGTCCAAAGAGGACCACACCAAGACACATCATAATTAGAATGCCAAGGGCAAAAGACAGAGAGAGAATCTTAAAAGCAGCAAGAGAAAAGCAGTTAGTTACCTACAAGGTAATGCTCATACGACTGTCAGCTGATTTCTCAATACAAACTATGCAGGCCAGAAGGGAGAGGCAAGAAATATTCTAAGTGATGAATAGCAAGGACCTAAAACCAAAATTACTGTACCCAGTAAAGCTACCATTCAGAATTGAAGGTCAGTTAAAGAGCTTCACAGACAAGAAAAAGCTAAAGGAGTCCATCACCACCAAACCAGTATAATATGAAATGCTGAAGGGCATTCTTTAAGAAGAGGAAGAAAAAGAAAAAAAAAAATATGAACAACAAAATGGCAACAAATACATACGTATCAACAATTGAATCTAAACATCAAAATAAATAAGAAATCTAATGAATACAATAAACTGGTGAATAAAATAGAATCATAGGCATGGAAATGGAACAGACTGACGATTCTCAGAGGGAAGGGGGGTGACGGGCAGGGAAGAGATTAAACAAAGATCTTATATGCATATATGCATTACCTATGGACACAGACATCAGGGTGGGTTAGGCCTGGGGCGGGGTGGGAACCAGGTGGAAGGGAGCAATGGGAGGCAAATAGAGGGACATCTGTAATCATCTCAACAATAAAGATTTTTTAAAAAGTCAGTATCATTGAACAATTATGAAGGTGTGTGTGGTGAGGGATGGGGAATGGAGTGCTACATTGCATTTCAGGAGGCTAAAGAGACATATCCACCAAATGTGTGACCCCAATTGGATCCTGGAAAATGAGTAAAAGCCCTCTATGTAAACGTGTGTGTGCGCGCCCATACACAGGCCCATACATACACTCTAGAAACATGCAAGGAAAGCTCAATATGAACTTGAAATAAATTGTGGAATTGCAGTTAACTTTCCTCAGTGTGATAAAGGCACTGAGATAGAAAAGGGCAGGAAATAAATACAAAGTGTCCTGGCGACTTTAACTCTGAACTGATCTCCTCAGTATGAAGCTCTTCCCAAAAACCCTGTATCTGTAGAGGAGAGCCATGAGCTGAGACCCTGAGGCTGACGGGTCTGACAACATCAGGATGGAATTCCTCAGCTCCTGAAACCCCAATAACAAACATGCCTAAATGTTAAGAATTGATGGATCCAGGTGAAGGGTATACAGGCGTCCCATTGTCTTCTTTATAATTTTTCTGTAGATCTGCAACTTTGCACCATAAAATTCCTTTTGCAAACCTTTGCAGGGAAAATTGAAAGTGAGGAAGAAAGTAGGTCATGGTCCAACAGACCTGGAGTCAACATTTGCCTACCCCATCAGACCATGAGCCACGTCCGTGTCAATGTCCACTGCTCCTAGCACAGTCTCTGACATAAACAGGTAGTCAAATATCCGATCAATGAATGAAGAGAACATGAATGAAATCCTGGCTTCAACACATGTCAGCTGGGTGGCCTTCAGTGGAAGTCTCCCTGAGCCTCTGTAAAGCAGTTATAATATCAGCCTGTGGGGCTCGCTACCCTTCAGAGAGAATGTATATGAAGGGCCCAACAGAGCAGTTGCCACATTCTTGGGACTCAGCAAGTGT
Organism: Myotis yumanensis; assembly: GCF_028538775.1. Classification (NCBI taxonomy): domain Eukaryota; kingdom Metazoa; phylum Chordata; class Mammalia; order Chiroptera; family Vespertilionidae; genus Myotis; species Myotis yumanensis. The sequence continues at coordinate 85,432,590 of NW_027223755.1, read as the reverse complement.
TGCTGCTGCTGTTATTATTACTAGAGGCCCAGCACACGAAATTCATGCGCAGGTACGTTCCCTAGGCCTGGCCTGCGATCAGGGCCATCTTCCCCGGCTACCTGCACTCTGGCTCATAGCTAAGGACTCAGTCAATGTTAGCTCCTATCGCTAGTGATTTGAGGCACATTAACAAACTGTGGAAGAACTTGGACTATCACTAGGGTGAGCATATGGCCAATCCAAGTTTAAATCTGTTGTCCCAAAGCAATTATTATTTTTTTTTATTGATGGATTGCTTTTAGAGAGGAAGAGAGGGAGGGAGGAGAGAGAGATTGATTGGTTGTTGCACTTATTTATGTATTCACTGGCTGATCCTTGTATGTGCCCTGACTGGGGATCGAACCCACAACTTTGGTGTATTTCTGAAGTACCTTTTGGTGGTGTGTCTGTGTGTATGTGGCAGGGAGAGAAGAAGAATTTCCAATGGGATAGCACTCAGAGTAAGCTTGTTTCTTTTTCTCTTTTTGGGACAACAACGGAGCTACACAGACAGGGCCCAAAGTAATTATTATCGCCGTCTGCTTCACTTTCAAGTGTCCTGGTCTGGACAGTAAGTAATATAGTCACCTTAATTACCACTCAGAAGATATGCAAACACCAGGTATTTTACAGGAAGGGGGGATGAGAGAAAGATACCAAAAAGGGTTTATTTGTTCAAATTCCTAAAGAAGCAGGGCTAGTTTATAATTTCTCATTAAGTGCTGTTTGCTTTTTAATCTAAAGGTATTGGAAATAAAAAGCCAGTTGGAAAGGAAAGACTGGGGCCGAGCAAGGATGGGAGAGTCAGACTGACTGACTAGGAGGTGGCCAGGGAAGGAGGCAAAGGAGCCACCTCCCTCCTGGTCAAGAGGAGGAGACCTCCTAGGTCTGGAGGAGGAAACTGATGCTGTTCGCCAACAGAGGCTCAATCCTCCAGACAGGCCTCAGGTGGGGTGGGGTGGGGTGGGGCAGCACAGGGAGCTGAGGTAGGAGGGGGCCCAGGGCAGTTACTCTAGTAAGTCAAGGAATGAAGGAGGGAATGGAGGGCAGGGTGGAGGGGTGGGGGTGGGGGGTAAGGACGGCAGGATGCTTCCAGAGTTCAGAGGAGGCTGGAGCACAAATGTACACAAGACCATCAGCCCAGTCACCTGCCGTCCTCCAGGACACGCAGCAGCCCCGGGGGCAGGAATGGAGGAAGTGAGATGACTGCATAGTCACCGTGGTTGGCAAGGGGGTGGAACAGAAGGCTCGGAGGGTGAGTGTTGGTGAGTGCCTTGGAAAACCCTGCATGCCAGTGCTCAATACCTCTGTGCAGCATTTTTTAAAGAATAAAAGAGCGTAACCATGATGCTCTGCCTCAAAAGGCATTCCTGCCCACAGAGAGCCAAAGGTGAGCACAGGTAGGAGTGGGCTGGGCGAGGGCTTGAGGCTCCAGAAAACATGGATGAATGACAGGGATTCCTTGAACTTTGGCGATCAGAAAACTCAACATGGGTTGGGCTATTTGGCTTTGTAAGAAAAAATGAAAAAGAAATAGAAAAGAAAAGAGAGAGGAAAAAAAAAGCTTACTCTGAGTGCTAGCCCATTGGATACCCTTCTCTCCCTGCCACATGCACACAGACATACCTCCAAAAGGTACTTCAGAAATTTCCACTTTTCCTTGGACCCCTTTTGGGTGCCTGGCTATCTACAGTCCCCACCACCCCCTTGCCTCATCCACTCTCCCTTCATCCAAAATTCAGGATATGTAGATGCCTGAATTTTGGGCTCTCTTAACATGGCTTTGAGAATTAGTTCTCCCATCTACTTGAGTGAGGCCTTCTCGACCAATAAATCTCTCCTTACCACCACTCCCAAATTAAGTGATTAGTTCTAAACAATAAAAATGTTAATAACTTCACCAAGATCTCCAGTTATAACTGCTGTCCTATCACTTGAAATTCCTTTACAGCTTTTCCAGTTTAATTTTTAATTAATCAGCAATATAATGCTCCAATTCTATAAATATATAAAATCTACTTTTGTGGGAGGTTAAGTTTAAATATCACACTAAGTCTTCCATTAAATTAAGTGGCTAAATATATCTGACATATGCTGAAAGTGTGGGTGTTCCTCACTCTGCTCTCCCTCAAGTTTCCCAGGCTAGAGCTGCATAATCAGTACTTTTACCTAAATATCCTGCAAACAGTTCAGGCTGAATGGGAAACTGTGATGTCGACAGGAGGCATTTTTCAATTCACCAAACAATAGCCCCCACCGCTGCAGGCTGGGCTGGCACAGGTAGGAAGAGCAGGAGCCTGGGAGACTAGGACACAAGAACTGGCTGTTATTTCCCACGTGAATTGTTTTCTCACATGCAAAACACCTATTTGGCAGGGCCACAGTCTGAGTTAAACAAACACGAAAACTGCTGGCACACTGCAGGCACTCAATACGCGTGGACAGCCTCCCGGTCGCTTCCTGAAAAAGGACCGGTTGGGATCATCAGACCATCTCATGATGCCAAATGAGTCGATAAGATCAAGTAACATTCAAACTTTTCCAAGCCTGCTTTGATCAAGTCACTTGGTCACTCCGGTTATAACGTACATTCGAAGATTTGAAATAGCTTTCAGGATGTCCAATAAACAGAAGCTGAACCCCTATTTCGTGCAAAGCGCCCTGCTGGTCACCGTGGGAAAGATGAGGGAAGAATTCAGAGAAGAGGGTAAGACAGCAGCACCTATGGCTCTAGTAGGAAAGGCAGCCTGCAGGAGCGTTCACATCATGGGCAGATGGAAGGCTGCCTGCAGGACGTGGCCTTCGAGCAGAGCTGTGAAGGACAGGCGTAACTTTAAATTCACACACACGTGTGTCTGAACCCATTTGACGGTGCTCTTTCAGACAGCATTCTCATTTTTAGATATGTTGGCCCTTCCATTGATAAACACAAACCACTTAAGAAAAGGTTCAAAAAATTAAAAGCATGGGTTAGATCTACTGTAAGGAAAATGCAAACAGAGAAGGGTTTTAGAAATAGTAATACAATTCCTAGAAGGCTAACAACTTCTTGCTCTATAAGTTGCAGTTAAAAGAAAAAATAAACATTTGTCTTGCTTTTCCCATGATTGTATCTGAGGACAACGAAAGCGCTCTAGTTGATGAGGGAAAACTGTTGTACAGAAGAATTTCTTTCGGCCGACAAATGTGGAGGGAAGGTAGCAACGTCATCCTTTTGCCATCCCTGATGAAATACTTCCTTGGGCAACTATCCTCAGTGGGTGAAACCACTGGAAGAAAGTGGATGGGGAACTTGACAATGCGGGCGTCAGTCTGTCACAGCCTGACCTCACTGAACAATCTTGGCATCACCAAAACTGAGACCCCCAGACATCGTGGGCCCCCGAATGGGAGGCAGCACAAAGCTTCCTGCAACGTCTATGGTGTTTTCTCGCCAAAAAGTCTAACTTGAATCTAGTCCAGGCTCTTGGGCCCAGTTCCCATTGTAGGACATGTGAGGGGCAGAGGAATAAACTAAACGACACCATAAGGGCTTGCTTCCAGCATGTGCAATAGCTGACCTGGTTTCTGCAACAAGCCACTGGCTTGAGAATAGGAGGCCGGGAGAGTGTGGAAAGCTCCTGATTAAAGTAACTGATCCGTGACCCTGGGGTGAATCGAACGGGAATAAACTGTGTAAAGTGGCTCCTGGGAGACAACCGGGGCGATGGGACTACAGATGGGAATCGGAGGATGCTGAGGAATTATTTTATATTTTGTCAGGCTGATAACAGCATGTGGTTATACAGGAATAAACTTTAAAAAATAGATGTACACTGAAGTAAGTAGGGGTAAAATGCCATGTGCTATAAAATCAGCAATAAAGAGAAGAGAAATCACCCCATCTATCCTTTCACCTACAAACATCTGTGGCAAATCCGGATAAATATGAATCTGGATAATGGGTACACACGAGGGTTCATTCTAATGTTCTCTATGTTTAATTAATTTGGACAATTTTCATGTTTTAAAAAGCTCCTGATGTGGATCCATTAGGAAATGGAATTCACTTTCATATGCAAATTTCACGTCACATGTAAAGACACACTTGCTAAGCCTTTGAGCTGATTCTCAATTCAGATATTCACTGTTGGAGAAAGCACTTACACTTGGAAAGCCTCAACACACTACGAATCCCTGAATGTGCCCCCAGGACCAGAAACCTTGGCACCCACTGGTTAACTGTTGGAATGCAAGTTCCTGAGCCTCAAGGTGGTGGGACCCAGCAACCTGTGTGTTAGCAAGCCGCCCAGAGCATTCTGATGCAGGCGAAAGTTTGACACCCCATTTGGGGGGATGTCTATTATTGAGGAACACCTAAGAAAGCTTTAATATTCAGGTGAACTTGATGAAACATCTTAGAAAATGTCAATTTTTGGAAAAACCCAGCTTCGGTATAATTTTATAGCCTTAGCACTTTATAGTATTTTGCATAGAAGAAAAAATATTTTAAAACATTGCCATCCATTATTCTACAATCCTGGCAATTGCGGTTGAATAAGGAATCTACACAGTACTTTGGTTACCAAATAGTTCCTAGTAGCCACAGCACACTTGCTCTGTGGCTGTGCTCTGTGCTGGGATAACCCCGCATACAGATGGCAGGCGGGCATTGGTGAGGCAGCATCTGCCAACCAGGAACTGAACAGAGCAGTTTGTCTTTGAGAAGCGGTTGAGCAAGTTACCTTGGCTGGTTACAGTATAACACTGGCCCAAGGTCGTGGTTCCAAACTCCACTTAGGACAGATAGCTTCGCTTTATAATACAGCCCTAAACACAGGCCTGGTATCAGCCAGCCTCCTGGACACGAGGAGGCCTGTGCACCAGGGAAGCGAGTGGAAGGACAGGAATCCAGGGCGAGGGGCAACTGAGTCCAGTGGTGGGTCCACAGTGCTACTTTCAACAGCTCCGGTGCACCTGATATTGAAAATAAGTAAGTAAAAACGTGCTGGACAATGATCAGGCCTTCTCCCTATTTGCTAGGGAGTCTGGATTTCACCGAGTGATCCATGTATCATTTGAGCATTTACAAAAACCCCGCTGTCCAAATGTCCTTCCTTGCATCTAGACCTGTGGTCACCTGCATCAGAATCACCTGGAAGGCTTGTTCAAGGCAGACTGCTGGGCCACACCCCAGAGTGTCCAATTCAGTGGATTTTACACATCTGACAACAGCTCCTCACGGGATGCTGGTCTTGCTGGTCCAGGGACCACACTGTGAGAAGCCCTAGTCTGGACCCGACCCTGCACCTGAATTCCAGGTGATCCATTCCTATTAGTGGTGAGTTCTTACCAGCAGAGACTTGACCTTTTTCACTAAAACGAAGTACTGGCCCCGGAAACCAAATCCATGACACATCAAGAAGATGAGGAGGGCACAGAGTGGAACTGGAAGATTCTTTAAGTGAATTCTGTAAGCCTGCTGTGCTGGGCACTGGATAGGCACCATAGCCTCAGCCCAGCCTCAAAAAGCTGACACCATATATCTGCAGCTGGGTCTCAGATGAGTTCTAAAGAAATTTAAGACAGGTGTGTAGGTGTGTAGGTGTGTAGGTGTGTGTGTGTGTGTGTGTTAAGGCCAGCTTGTGCCACCGTGCAAATGGTCACCAGTACCTGAGACTCCTCTCCACAGTACAGCCTTACCTGCCCGCCAAACATGGCCCCCTGCCTCCCCCCAGCCCTCCCCATTCTAGGATGTCAGTTGCTCACCTGTATGGAAATGACAGCTGCTTGTCACGATCTACATGAGAGGCCTCACTCGCAGCAGTAACTAGCATGCCATTTCCAAGGCTGTCATTCTCTGGTGTCAGCAAACCCACTGTTCAAAGATTTGCTCTGACACGAAGCAGGCAGCGCTGTGACTGTTATTGCCGGGGACTCCTCTGTGCTCCGACACCGATGGCAGCTGCTCGGCGCCCAGGGTTTGTTTCACCCAATTATTTGTTTGTCACTTGCAAGCCCAGGATGTCGGGCGGGTATTGTGGAGGTATTTTTGGCCTGATGCACAGGCAGAAAGCATAATGAGGCCCTCAGGTGAAGGTCTATTTTGTCAGTTGGGTGCTAGGATGATGTGCAGTGAGAAGCCTGAGTAGCAATTAGGATATTTGAATAAGATAAGATACCTGGCAGGATGCTGAGAAGGCTCCGAAAGTCAGCCTTAACTTTTAAAATGCCAGACAATCCCTCCGCGTAGGCAGTTTTCAAGTTTGTCCTGGAGCTCACAGGGAAGGAGGAGGAGCAGGAGCCGTCTGCTCAACCCAAGGGCCCGGAGGAGGAAAGTGGCTAAACCCAGCCCCAGCCTGATGAAGGTGTGCTCTGGGGGTAATGGCCATTCGGGCACATATCAATTACTCACGGTCGGTGAGGCCAGATTGGCACTGGAGAGCCATCCTCTAGCCAGGTATCCCCAGCCTGACTACTGGTCAGGAGTTCCCACTTCCCTGGGAGTCAAAATCAAATTGATCTGATGTCTAACAGCTTGGGAAGAGGCCATTATACAGGGCAACATGGCCGCTACAGACAAGTGCAAAGAAAAAAAAACAACAAAAAAAACCCACACAAAAAAACAAAAATAAAACCCAAAAAGAACCCCCACAAAATTTATAAGCTAATATTCGACCAAAGCACACAGCACCTGTGCCCCTGCATCTAATCCAGGAATCTGCCTCTAAGATGCTCAGTGTCTCGTCAGTGACCCTCTTCCTGTCTGCAGTTCTTAGTTTCAGAAAGAGAAAGAGGCAGTTGACAAACCAAAGTCCCCTAAATAACACACAATGGATTTGGCAACAATAAAATTAACTCGGCTCCTCCTTAAATCCATTCACAATTGTAGTTTGTGCCACAGCTTACGGAACACCTGGATGCTCAAAGTATCATCTCTTTTTCTTTACTCTAAAACCAATCTTTCCCCAACATATATGAGAAGGCTGCGAATAACGCTAAAATCCAGCGCACAGCAAGTGCGGTATCGAGACAACGAAGTCATCTACCTTCTGGCAAAAGGCAAAGTAGGGAGTAAATTGCTTCAGTCAAGAAGGCCTGGATTAACCCTGGAAGAGGCAGCGTTCTGATGAATTGCCTGGTGAAGGAGTCTGCTGACAGAGGAAGATGGATGGCGAGGTGGCGACATTCCCTACATTATCTAGAATGGTCCACCCAGGCCACACTTCCATTCACCTTGGTAAAATGAGTCACTTCATGGAAAAGGAAGCTAGCTGGCCGCTTGCCCCTGGATGCTCTAAAGCAAGGCCTTGCTCTGGGAGTCTGGCCCCTGCCCCCTCCTGTATCTAACATGTAGCAAAACCCCTGAGGGAAGTGGTCAGTCATTCCACTTCGGTCAAGTACAAAGGAGCCAGCACCCAAGTGCTTTATACCGTGGAGCTTTATAGACATTCATGAAGCAGATAAAACACCTTTCAAAATGCAGACCAGCAGAGAAGGACTCTGCATTGTTATTCTTATTCTGGAGGTTCTTACCTCATCGAGGATGGACATTCAAATTGTAGAACCTGATTCTCTCCCCCTCCTCCCCCCGCCTCTGGGACTCAGCCCCCTCTTACCTCCAGGATCTTTCTTACAGAGACGGAAGTTCCTGCACAGCAGAGGGGCTTCCACAGCCCTTTCTTGCTCACCAAGTCCAGGACTGAAGTCAGCACTGGCCCCAAGCACCACTCCTTGCATAACCAAGTGCTCACAGCCTCGCTCTCAGCTGTCTAGGAAAATGCAAGCCTCTGCACAAGCTTCAGGCTCTAACAGGACCGACAACACTCAAAAGAAAAGCAAACTCTGGCCTTTAGACCTTGATGGATTTTGGAGTCCCTCCAACTTTCCAACATAACCAAAGAGAAAAACAGGTTCAGTGGGGTGAGCTGCCGGTGGCCACAGGCGGCCCGCTCCGACTCAAGCCTGGTCTTCGGTTACTAAACGCCGCGCTCACTGTGCCACATGCCATCGCCTCCTGGGGGAATGTCAACCTGACACACGTTTAAGCAAAAAGTCTAACTGGGGAAACATGAAAAAAGGGGGTCCTACTGATAGGCAATGCACAGAACTTTACAGTGCCCCCCCCCCCAATCTTTTCATTAGCTTAAGTAACCAATTTAACAAAAATATCAGTTCTTCAGATGAGAAGCTCAAAGGGGTAGGTGTGAGTCTAACAGTGAGCACAAGTTGGCAAATAAATGTCGTGGCTCTCAGAAAGGGTGACACCCGTGGTAGCCTCCTGGGATCTGGTTTGTTTCTGGTTTGCTGATCCACAGGGGCTCACCTGACATCAACTCTCCTCCTAACAAAGTCCTAAAGCCATTAAAAAACAAAAAACAAAACGTCAGTGACTTCTTTCCCATTACACCACTGAAATGTCTCTTTCTGAGTTTAAACCCTTAATTTCTGGTTGTATGTTTAATGTGTTCTGTCCACTGCTGTGTGTCCTGAGCCTGTTACGTACTCAGTGCCTGACCCTATTTGTTGAATGAAAGAGTAATTTCAACATGGCCTCCACTTTACACTCACTGAAGGAACAAACGGAATAAGCATTGACATCCTTTACTTAGCAGATGAAAAAGCTGATTTCAGAAGACTCCTTGTCAAACCAAAGTTAATGGATACAGTTGACGGATAAAGAGATCCTAAGAGTTTATCAAACCAAGAAGCCCAGCGGAGGGCAGGCCACACTTGGAACATCCGCAATTGATATAAAAAGAGGAATTGCATGGTTGGTCATTCTGGGCTTTACTATGGAAAAGTCTTCCCTGGCTATAAACAGATAATGAGAAAATGATGTAATGTTGGCTAAAATTAGGTTTTACTGTTACTCTGCTGAGAGATGTGAAAGGTGATAAATAAGAGGGGGAAAATGTTTTCCAAGTGGCTTTTAAAGGCATCCAAATATAACCACCTCCCACATCAGTCTATTAACAGGCACACTTGAGACATTTCCCTCTTCAAAAGGACTCTTAGAAAAGCAATGATGTGCTCTCAACCCCTTCCTTTATAAGACAAGGTTTACGAGGGTCAGAGAGGATTGGAGGGCCCACAGAACACGGCTCATTATTAACAGACCCCTCCCATCTCAGCATAGAACTGGGCCTCAGGCTTACATCACCAGTTGCTAAGGAAATGTTCCCGTTTGAAAATTCTAAGTCACTTCTAATAAACTCTGGCTGAAAATTAAAGATCAGTCCACTCACAGGCACAGGAATGGGCATGGAGAATAGAAATATGGAGATACATGACCTTATTAGAAGGTGAGAAAATCAGAGATGCCTGAAGTTGATGTAGTAACCATGGCAATTTTGGCCACACCTCCTCAGATAATGGTGGACCTTCTGGGATGCCAGAAGTCCTGGCTGAGACCCACCACCATCAAGAAAAGTTCTTCCCAAATTCCAGGGATCATAAAATACCTCGGGGAAAGCCCCAGGGTCTTGCTCTGGCCGTGAAATGGTTAGACATGCCGCCTACCACCTCCAAGCTGAGACTTGAAGAGGCCCTCCTACGGTTCTGACCTGCTCTTCTCCCTCTGCCAAGATAACTACCAGGATGGGGGCAGCCCAGAGCTGGTCCCAGAGTAAAGACAAGGCCTGCAGCGGGTCCATAGCTGACCTATCACGATACGTTTGTTGTCACAGCCTCTGCGGCACAATGTGCAACAGGGGACAGACAGAGACCCTGAACTGCTGCCGAAGGCAAACACACTTCTCAGGAGCCAGCCGGGACTGTCCACCTGGGTGATACTGCTGACTCCCGCAGAAGGGGCACAACGGGGACGCCCACAGGACATGGGCTCTTCACCGTGCCATACCAGTGGCAGGATGTTTCTTCTTCAACTCCTGGAGCTGCTGAGAGGCTTGCTCACATGGACACTTCTGCACATCACATCACATCACAGTGAACTGATGGGGTGCCTCACAAACCTGGGCTCCTTTCACTCATATCCATAGGTTCTGGACTTGGCAAGAAATCACTTACTTCTAGGAGGGGATCCAGAGGTACAGCCACCTTTAGCCAGCATTTCACTTGCAGGTAAAATGAACCTCCAAATACTAATGAATGGGCCACCCTGCATAATCAGGCCTTAGAATGCACTCTCCCAGTGAGCCCAGGCATGCTCAGCCACCCACGGAAGGCAGGTCTATGGGGGGGGGATGGGTTACAGGGGAGCAGCACAGAACTCTGAATTCAGGCCAGATCCCCTTGGTGAGCCCACTAAGAGGGTCTTTCACAGAGAGCCATTTCTGCTTTTTTAAAGCACAGATTGGGCAAGTGGTAAAACACGTTGATGGCTGCCCCAGGCTAAAATCAAAGACAGCTGAGCAAAAGTTCAGGCACCATGAAATTCATAACATCACTGTTGCACCGGCTCCACCACAGGTTCAGGAATAAACCGGTAAAAATCCAAAACGCTCAGAGATTACTTGTGTGGGAATCAATCATTTCTCTGCTGAAATTTTCTGGCATTTCCCTTTTACAGCATCTCCACTGGATTCCTAATTCACCGAAGCTGCTGCCTGAGACTGAGCATTGCTGGGCTTTCTGAGCAACTGAGACAAATTTTGATCCTTAAATAAATTCCAGGCAAGAGCATGTTTGACTTATGCACAGGAAAGCAGAGAATTCTCCTGTAAGCTGCAAAACAATAGTGTTCTATCTTATCTGAGGAACTTACTGCCGCTTGCCTGTGTGTGTTTTACTGCCAAAATAAAATAAATTGAATCAGCTCACACATGATAACATGCTCTTTCCTAACTCATACTAATTGCTTGGCTAATTGATGTTTGTTGAACTTTCTCCATTTCATTGAGTGATTAGGTACAAAGCTAACAGTTGACATCTGTAGGCGCTTAACTGGTGTCTGTAATTACTGTTAATGTTAAATAATTGTTAGTTAATTGGAGTGGTAACTGACGGAATGGAATCCAGATTGTGAAGCAAAAAGAAACCTAGTTAAATAAACATACATTTTCAGAGAAAACAACATTTTCCTGCAGTTGTCAGAAACGAGAAATGATCCAGAGGCCATGGCAGCCCCAGCTTCCTCCGTGCAGGAAACCCTCCGGGCCTGTCGTCACCGGTGAGGAGGCCCTTTGTCACTTAGCAGGGCCCATTAAAGCAGCGGTTCTCAACCTGTGGGTCGCGACCCCTTTGGGGGTCGAACGACCCTTTCACAGGGGTCGCCTAAGACCATCGGAAAACACATATATAATTACATATTGTTTTTGTGATTAATCACTATGCTTTCATTATGTTCAATTTGTAACAATGAAAATACATCCTGCATATCAGATATTTACATTACGATTCCTAACAGTAGCAAAATTACAGTTATGAAGTAGCAATGAAAATAATGTTATGGTTGGGGGTCACCACAACATGAGGAACTGTATTAAAGGGTCGCGGCATTAGGAAGGTTGAGAACCACTGCATTAAAGGCTCTCCAGAACCGATCTGAGGTTTTCATTCCAGCTGTCTCCTATGAGTGTGTATTACCTTCTGAGACAACCAAATACTAAGTCATTTTGTTTAACCAAACAAAACCCTGAATATGAAGGGCTTCAAGCTTTCTAGCTAATATTGCCAAGCATGGAGAGAAGACTTTCAACAGAATAAGCGAAGAGCTTGGTCCCTGGGCTCAAAAGTAAAAATCATGTTGGCTTATGTCACTGGAAGGAGTTTGCTACATTGTGATCTGCTCCTGCTGGTCTGGCCTAAGTTTTACCTGGAAAGGTGACATCACTGTCAAGGTTCTACTCAAAAGACACCATCAAGAGCGATGTGAATGTTCAGAAAAAATCTTCCACCCTCTTCCAAACATTCACTTTCACCAACACAATTCCAGGCATGGGGTCCAATATGTACCCAGGGTTTCCCCCCGACAATAATCCATAAGGTCAGGGAAAGACCAAGTCGCAGCTGATGAAAACATTAGAGGGAAACACTTTCTCACAACCTGGGACATTTTTAGACCCTTAACGGTGGCTTCACACTAACAGTACAAGGCATCTGCTCCTAAGAATTCTCAGGGAATAATTCTATACAACCGATTTGGTAAGTCAGAGCGCGATTTCTATAGAAAGGTCAATTTCCATAAGAAAAGGAGCTGATTGCTTGCTATTTGCAGTGCGCTAGGAGGAGGAACTCAAGTACTCTAGCTTCTTTGTCTCCCATCAAGGACCAATTACCCTGCAATAGTATTTAATTCTCCACACATCAGAGGTCTCTATCTCCTGAAGACCCCCAAGTCCCCCCACAAGATACAAAAAAAAGGTCTAGAGAAAGAAAATTAAAGAATGAATAATAGTCCAAGTTCCCCTTATCTAGGACTTAAGACATTACAAAAATGCAGCCAATTTACAGAGGCTGCAGTGGACTCTTCTGCACATGCGGAATGTGCTTGACGTCAGGTCCCCCTCACAACCAAACCAAGACACGAGGAGGAATTGTAAAATGGTCTCTATATGTGCATTAGGATGGGGTTTTGAACTTTAAATTAAAAAGAAATTTTAAAAGAAAGCTATCCCATACTCAACAACTCCATTACTTTCACTTATATCAAAAGCACAGAATTATTTTAGGGGAGGGTTTTTCTTAAGCTCAATGGTGGCCTTGGTGGTAATATAACTCAGCTTTTTGGTCACCAAAATAAGGGGTTCCCTCTTCATGTCTAAACCTAATAAATGAGGTGAGAACATCTCCATTAAAGAATTTATTAGGTACCCAGTTACTGAACCTCATCACACCAAGCAGGTGTATCTCTAGTAACATGTCTCTCACCTGCTCTCCTCAAATCTCAAGCAATTTTTTAGCCTGGTTTTCTTTCCATGCTGCTGATAAAAGCATACTGTCAGAAACAACCGAAATCCCCACTAACGTAAAGGCTCTGACCTCATCCTATGGACCCCCTCAGCACAAAATGACCCCAAGAAGAGGCCAGGTGTGTCCACCTGCAGGCCTGGTAGGGCCTGGAAAGGGAAAAACCATCCTGGTGAGAGTGAGCTCCAGGTGGTCCCCGTGCCCCATCTGGTACTCACCATGGTGAGTGTCCACCAGAGCTCCCCCATGGCTGACCAGGAGGGTGGGTGGTGCTCCTTAGCTATTCACATCACAGTAGACACTGGTACTCGAAGTGCGGGGGGGTGGGGGGGGGGCACAAACCAGGGGCTCCCTCCCTCCCTGGGTCATTCCCACCTCAGTGCTTCAGCTCTCTAACACAGTGGTTCTCAACCTTCCTAATGCCGCGACCCTTTAATACAGTTCCTCATGTTGTGGTGACCCCCAACCACAAAATTATTTCTGTTGCTACTTCATAACTGTAATTTTGCTACTGTTATGAATTGTAATGTAAATATCTGATATGCAGGATGTATTTTCATTGTTACAAATTGAACATAATTAAAGCATAGTGATTAATCACAAAAATAATATGTAATTATATATGTGTTTTCTGATGGTCTTAGGCGACCCCTGTGAAAGGGTTGTTCGACCCCCAAAGGGGTTGCAACCCACGGGTTGAGAACCGCTGCTCTAACAGCTCACTCAGGAGGGCCCAAGGCTACTCTGTGAGACACAGGGGAAGGTAAAGAAGGGGTGAGAAAGGCCTGGTGTGAAATACACCTCTCGGCCACCTCTCCTCTGTAACTCCCAGGCCTGCAGGACAGATTCTGGACAAGAGGGCTCTGTGGCAAGAAGGGGCCTTTTCCCTCCCCCTAACCTAGAGCATGAGCCCACACCTGGGCTGGTCCATAGACAGAGGACTCCAGAGACTATTCTCCTTCCTCCCAGGTAGGGCTGCCCTTCTTTCCCGTCCTCCTCGGGGAGCTCTGCTCTGAAGCAATGTCAGAGTTTAAAGGAGATGAACTATCTTAGCAGGATGGTCACAGGCAGCAAAGGACTCACTTTCTGCATTCCCGTCTATATATCAAAAGTGGCAAAAACTGCCAAGTAGGCCCTCCGGTAGGTGAGAAAGGGTAATAATACACACTGGCTGGCCATACTGAATTGCCGGGGAGTTCCTTTTCAGGAGAAATACTCCAGAATTGTGAGTATAAGTCCTGTTGCTTCCATAGCAGTTCAACCAACTAAACATGGACAAGAAAGAAGTCTTTCTCTGTGTGTTTCTGTCTCACTGAGAAAATTAATTTTTCCTATGGCAGATGGGTGAGTCACAAAGACAGAAGGATTCATAAAATTCACACGAACATCCTGTAAACATTTAAACACACTCTGATTAAATAAGGCAACCATGACCTTGATTAAAGTAAAACTTTTTTTTTTAATGTCTACACCCCTAAGCCCTGCAATCTGGAGGCTCATCTTCCCACCTCTTTGGACATGCTCAGTTCTCACTGGAATGGCGTGGGCACGTGCAAGCACGCACTGCTCAATTCGTTTGCTTTAAAAATGGGAAATAAAAGGCATCAGAAGAAAGCAACGATTTGGAACACCTAAACACAAAACTCTTACCAGTTCTCCATTAAATTGGATGGACTCTACAACAGAGAACATCAACATAAATTCAATGGGCAGAAGTGACAGAAAACCCATCCATCGGACCTACTCTTTTTCAGCCCCTCCCCACTTCCCAACTAAATGTTAGAAAACATCCCCACCAGAGACCTCAGGCCCTAGCAAGACTGGGAGCTTTTGCCATGGTTGGAAATTCTGACCTACAGAGGCTGCATGATTTATTCGGGCTCACAAATAGATGGACAGGACTTGAGCCATGGCCTGCTGCTTCAGCCTGGAGCTCCATCCTAACATCACAGCTGCCCCCCAGGCCCCAACCATAATCAGTTTGTGAGATTAACACTGCCCTCCCACAGTGGCATTTTATGGCCCAAATCTGCTGCCACTGGGCTCGGCAGCATAATCGCAGCACCAGTTTAGAGCCAGGCTTCTCTAGGGCGGAGCACTGTAGAACTCTGAGCCAGAGAGGTGATATGTAGCTTTAAACATCTGAAGGTGGAGAAATACACGTGTCAGCTCCACTGCAAGCTGGAAGCTTTGAAGATATTCCCAGTAGTGTTTGTTACCTGGTGTAAATTTGCCCTTTTCTTACAACGCTTTTTATTGCTCTTGGCTAAGAATACTGGACAGAGACAGGAGACCTGACTGGTAGGCAGGCAGGCTGCTTTGCAGGAGAACTTGAACTTGATGTGCATGAAGCTGACAATTCCTCGAAGGCCCTGTGGACCATCCATCCAGTAAACGCTGCCACTACCTGGAGTGAAAACAGCCCCAAACCCAAAAGCACATGGCGAGGCTCTCTGCACCTGTCCTGAAGCCATGGCTGACATTGTCACTACACAATGAATCTCTTTTTGAAGTTGTTTTCCTGATGTTTAGCAGTTTGAATACTAATCCCCTTAACAAAACTGTCCCCACCTCCCCCCTCCTTTCCTGCTCCCCTTAATCTCCTTCTCTCCAGGGAGGGGGGTGGGTGCTGGACACCAGTCAGTCTTGTCTGCAGCACCTGGATTTGCATTGATTCCCTCTCTTGTCATTCATGTTACCAACAGGAATTAGCATAAGGCATTAAGGGGAAACTCAGGAGGAGAAAAGAAAGACCATTTTGATGGAAATAAGGGGCAAAGGAATAATCTGCCATCAACTAAAATGCTTATTTGTGTATGGTTTCCCAAGCAAAGCTTAGAAAAAGCCTGTGTTGATTTTAGTGTACACAAAGAAACCTTAATCCTTTCAAGGCAACTAAATCACCCCAGAAAAAGCAGCTCAGAAGAAAGGCACCCTGTCAGGGGCGACTATTCACAACCAAATAGATGCCACAAATCACACTCTGTAAGTAAACACAAATAAGAATGTGGGAAACGTTTGATTGGAAAAGGGAAAGGGGGAGGGGGCAGAAGCAGGAGGGAGGGGGCAGAGGGGTTCCTCATCAATCACTCTCCATTTGCCCCGAGGAGAGCCTTTCAGCCTGGTGAGGGCAGCGCAGCCTGAATGCAGGTCTCAGAGCCAACTCTCACTCTAGGGCTCATCCCAGAGAGGGGAAACACATTCCAAAGCTTTATGTAAACTGGCCAAAGTAAGACACAGTCACATGGCGCTGGAGGTCCTGGGAGGGGCCAGGCCGGGTTGTCACTGAAACACAGAAGACCTCCTTTGGGTGACCTGGCCTACCTCAGTCTCCTCCTCCTCCTCCTCCCACCCTACCCTCTTTCACACAGATACACACCATTGTCTACTGATCCTCTCCCTCATCAAAATGAGCTATAAACAATTATGCATTTTTACATATGAGCACTGTATGCCGTGAACTGCACCTATCTTCTTTTATTACGCTTTTAGCATTATGGTTAACAAATTTACACAAACTTTCAGTCCATCAAAAAAATATGATGAAATATAAAACTGGAACACTCCATTATGCAATAAAAAAAGATAAAATTCAATATGACAATAATTCTGGGAGTAATAGCAATCACATAGGCATATACATCTCAAGGGAACTCTAAACATAATGTACTATTTAAAATTGCAGTTGGTTCCAATTCTAAAATAATCTGTGAGCTCAAAATAACTGAACTTGAAAACGTGTCTTACCAGCTAGCAAAAAATGCTAGCCTAGGCAAGGATGGCATGCTGAAGTGGTTTCAAATTTCACTTGATGAAGGCCCAACTCTGCACAGGCGCTGCCTACTCTCTTTCAGGTAACACAGAAGGGATTCCCACAGAAAGCACACCTCCGTTTCGCAATTATCACACAAGCATCTGTATCTGGTTCTATTATGAATCTAATTGATCCCTTTCAAATCATACACCTTTGCAAGGCCTGTGAGTAGACACTCCTTTAAATTTCATTATTTCCAGCAACACTGCTGCAATGAAAACTGCTCAAAAACCTATTCGCAATAGATACGTTTTCCCTTAATGTACGGCTACAGCGTTAGCCTCTGTAACTCTTTATTACGGTTTGGAAGAAATTAAAGAAATAGCACATATTTAAATTTTGCCCTCTTGCTCATTTATTAACTTTACAGAAGGCCCACAGCAGAGTAAGGCTTGGTTTATGACCATAATGCTGCGAATATAAACATCCACAGGTTATTAGAGTCTGCAGTACAAATCGGCTATTTATAGTTCTCCGACTGCTGGGCAGTTGATAAGTAACAATAAAGTTAAGGCGTTTTGAGAACTATTGTTCTCTATTACCACATCCTGCATTACATTAAAGTCACATAGTGATTTCTTACTCAAATCAATTGAAATAAGGATTCAAGATATTCTTTAAAATAAACTGTTTGCAATGTACCACAAAAGAACACAGAGTCCATCTCAAGCTAAACCACAAAATATGAACAGTAGTTCCAGAATGAAAAAAAGACCGTTGTTTTTTATTCTTTCTTCCTAGGCAATGACAAGAACACAAATATGAAAATACATAAATCACAGCTCAGAATTAATCTTACCTTTGTTTACAATAACGGTATTGAAGAGTTTTTCAGAGCTGGCATCTGATGCCTGGAAAACAAGAAGGGAGAAAAAGGTGTTATTATTGTCATTAATACAGTCACCACCACCATCATTACTGTGTTTCTAAATCAATTTACTGCGTTTAAAAAAAGCCTAAGTCGGAAAGCAGCAATTTCCCCAACCCTCCATTAGGTGGTGCTAGTTGACTGCCTGAGAAAGACCTGCAGTGCAGTTATTTGCTGGAGGGGAAATCTGATTTCAAAAATGTGTCCTTATTAGACATATTATCTGTGCAAAACATATTTCTATGAGATGATACACAAAGCAATTCAGCTCACTCACATAATGATTTTGCAATTTCGTTGACAGATCATTATTTTGGAAATGGTACTTTTTTCATATTTGCACACATGTCTATTTTTCAATTTCCTTTCACAAACCAGAAATGCCCATTATTTAACGCTAAGCCTTTCTTCACTAAAAAGTGTCAATTAGCGCTTCCAGAAATTAATTTTTAAATATTCATCTGATGACTTCAAGATCCCTGTCCCTTATGGTAACCAGGATGACCTTGGTGTTAAAACCAAAGAAAGCTGACCTGCCCCCAAACCCCACACTGTACATGCCATCAGCATAATTTCCCTTGCATTTTCTGGAAACCATGTCTGCTCATTATTACACTGGCTTGAGGAAAATGAAATAAGCCTGTTTAAACAGCAAGAGCAAAGGCGATTTAAATTATACACTAATGTTCTGGGACATAAACATAAAATCAGTTTGGAGAAAAATACTATAATGTTTTGGAAGCACTAAATATTTCTAGAACTTGAAAAATTAAAAAATTAAAAATTAAGCACCCTCATTATATAATGTGAAGATGCATCTGCATTTAAAGTTACACTGGCTATGTTACATTTATGCTGTTTTGGCTACTCAATCCTTGTAAGAAATCACTTATTTTTCACAGTTTATAGAGATGCATGTTTGACAAAGCAAAGCACAGAATGCTGAATAAATAAGAAATATAGAGAATAGAAGGAGGGGTAATCTGAGGTACAGCATATTCTGGCTTTTAGAGACAAAGAAAATATTCAATTTAATTTTTCCAGGTTATGTTGAAGATGAGAGATTCTATGTACATCTGGGGACCATGTTCTGGTTCTTAAAGCAAGTGATACAGGAAGACATATAATATTTTTATTTTGACTACTTTCCCCTTTATTTCATTCTAATCTCCCAACTGTAGGGGTGGTTCAGAAGATTAACAGATCAAGAGGAAAAAAAAAAAGGTTCTACGCGCAAAACAAGTGAAGTGCATACATACATACATAAACAGTTTAATAAATCCTAGATAGACGTTTCCTCTTATTTTGTAGGAGTGATGAAAAATAATCCAAAGGCCTTCCTGAAATCTTAAACAAAATTGTGTATTATACTATCTTTTAATAAAAATAAGCTGCCAAAAAAACTGTTGCATGGAGGGGGGAGATAAGATATGCATTAAACAGATCAAGAAGACTGGATTATAAAAGCAAAAATGATGGAGACAGTCTTGTTAAACTGTAACATTAAGTGAGATTTCTAGGAATATGAATTTCCCAGATAAAAACTTAGCGATAGGAGTATTTCACCATTCTTCAATAATAAAGTGTCTCTTGATTCTAATTGGAATGGCTAGGTTACATTCATGGCTTAAAAAATAAATTCCAGCTGACAGTTTTAAAAGAAAAAAGTCTGTTAATTAAATCCTTTTACCAGATTGAAATAACCCTTGCAGATTTAGGAATTACTTATTACAATGAGCCTAACTGGCTCAAAGAAATATAAAAACAAATTGCTGCATCCCAAATATAAAAAGCACTACTAAGGAAAGCAAACGGTTCCTGATTGAGTTTTTATTTGCATTTGGGCGTGTGCACAAGATAGAGAGGGAACAGGACAGAAGCTGGAGGTGAAGGTGAACAGGCCCTCTGGCTGCCACCTTTGTCAGCTCCACTGGGCTCTATGCTGTATTCTCAAATAGGTGGTTCGGGGAACCTACGTTTGAAGCAAACTTCGATGTGATTAATTATGATGCTAACTACTAAGTTATGGTGGAAATAAGTCTGACAGGATATTCAGAGAGGCTGAGGAGTACACCTTCTAATACACGCTTTTTGAACCCTTTCATTTTCTGATACACGTTACAAAGCCTGAAATGATGCCTCTTGCAACCGGGGGAGGGGGCGTCTCCACCAGGCCTCCAAAAGAAAATGATCGCAATGGGGCTTTGGCTGACCCTAAAATGATTCTGGATCCCTGCTCTCCCCCATTCAGCTGGGTACAGCCGTGGCAGACCACTGCCCTGAAAGTCAGAAAGAGCTTCTGAGCCAAAGCCTTCAGTGGAAACTACAAGAAAATCCTTCGCTTTTCCTCCACAAACTTTCCAAATTCTACTTATGCTTTTAAAGCATTTGTTCAAATTATTGGGCTCCTTGGGTTTTCATCTTTGGGACGTTTCGTTGTCACTGTTTTTAGAAAAAACCTTCAATACCTTATATTATCTGGCCCATTTTCCTGACTGATTTTTTTTTTTTTTTTTCTTAATCAGAAACGACAAATGGCAACGTGGTGAGCTGAGAGTTAGCAGAGGAGCGGAGCCCTTTCTTCTCTCCTTCTTAAGGCGGGGGAACCTTTACAAGCTAAAGACCTTTATTTAGATTTTGCTCGCCATTTCATTCATCTCCCTCGCTTGGGTGTGGAGGTTGAGGACTTCAAGTGGCTACATCTAAAAACTGATACTCCCCCCCCCTCCCCAAAAAAAGCTTTTTAGTTGCTTCTTATTGAGGGGGAGGTGCAGATTTGTTTTTAATACTTAAAAATCACTAAAAACCGTAGTTGTTTAAAGAAAAGTTAAATAAGTCCAACAGATGGGAGGAAGGAACACCGACAATGAGGGCAAGGAATAAAAGCCTTCCATGCCGGAGACGGGGCACAGCCGCCTGGCTTCGCGGTCCACCTTCATTTCCTTCGGCCGAGGACCGGGGAGACAGCCCTCCGCACCCGCAGGAAGAGGGACTTTGCAACCAGAGGAACCTCCGCGAAACTTAAGCGCGAGTTCTCTCCCCACGGCCGCCGCCGATCCGCGCCCGGGTTTCCTTTCGCTTCCCCTCGGTCCCGCGTGCGAGCCGGAGCCCCGACCTCGGCGCGGGGACCGCGGGGGGAGCCCAGCGCCAGGGTCTCCGGCCCCAGCGGCCCCGGCCCGGCCCGGGTCAGGCGGAGCCCCTTGGGCGGGGGAGGCGCTGGGGCGGCTCCCGCCTCCGGACCGACGGCGAAGCTCCCGCCGCCCGCGCCGCCGCTCCCGGGCCGAGCCCGCCGGCCGAGGAGGAAAGTACAAAGGCGGCGCCGGGCCGCGGAGGGAGAGCGGGGGAGGGGGGCGATGCAGGGGTTCGGGCGCGCGGGCCGCGAGGAGCCCGCCCCGGCCACCCCGGCCCGCCGGCTCGGCCGCCGCAACAAAAGACCCCCGAGCCGGCCGCCTCCCTGCCGACCGCGGGCAGCGGGCGCGGGCGCTGCGCCCCGAGGGCTGCATTACCTGGTCGCCAAGGGTTAAGCGGTCCTGTCAGCCCCAAGTTCATGGCTGGGTTCCCGAGCGCGGATCGTCCAGGACCGGGCAGAGCCAGCCGCACACGCGCGGAGAAAACGCCCGACTCCGCCGGGGCTGCGTCCGCAAGTCTCCCTCCCGCGGTCCTAGCGAGGTCTGGAGCGGAGGCAGGAACCAGACCCGTCCGGGGCCGACGGCTGCGGGGCCGGGAGCCGGCGCCGCGCACACATCCGAGCGCGGCCGGGCCGGGCGGGCGGCGGCGGCGGCGGGCGGGAGGGAGCGCACCCGGCCAGCGCTCGCCCGCTGCCTTCGGGTCGCTCCTGCGGCGCGCGGGGCCGGGGGGCACTGCGGGGACCCGAGGAACGTCCCGGGCGGGCGGGCGAGGCGGCGAGGAGCGGCCCGAGCCGCGGCCGCGGCGCGCGGAGCTAAGAGCGAGGCGGCGGCGGCGGCGACAGGACAAAGGAGACCATGTGCGGAGGGAGGGAGGAGGGAGAGGGAGGAGGAGGAGGAGGGCACACCGCGGCGGCGGCGGCGGCGGCGGCTTCTCCCAGGCGGCAGCCTCGGGCTCACCGACCGCCGGGCCCGCCTCTCCAGCCGCGCCACGGGCCGCCCGGTCCCGGCCCCGCCGCCGCCGCCGCCGCGCCGGAGGGGGACGCTCCGGGAGTCTTTATTTTTGGCCAATTTCAGCGGCGCGGGGCGCCAAGCAGGCTGCGCGGGACCGACGGCGCCTCCGGGCTGGGGCTGGCGGGCGGCGGGGAGCGCCGGGGCTGGCTGGGCTCCGGCCCGCGCTCCGCTCGCGGGCGCCTGCCTCTCCCGCCGGCTCGCAGCTCAAGTGAACTCCATCGGCGGCCGGCGCGGCGCCGCGGGCTCCCCGGCTGAACGCGGGTCGGGAGGGGGCGGCGGCGGCACCGGGGCCCCAGGCTCCGGACTTCGCTCCCCGACTGCGCCGAGCGCGCCTCCGCCAGACGCTCGCAGCTCTCGGAGCGGGACTTCCTCGGCGCGCGGAGCCGGAGCAGCCGGTGCCACCGCCCCTCCTCCGGTCCGCCCCGCGCGCCCCGCCCCTCGCGGCCCCTCCTCTCGGCCCGGCGCCGGGTCTGCCCGGCAGGGGCGCAGTCCCTGGGCGCGACAAAGACAGCTGTCGCTCCCCGCGGCCGAGGGCCCCAGGTCCCCAGGCCGCCTTCCTGGCGGACGGGCCTGGCGGGAACTGCACCTCCCCGAGCCCTCCCTGCACTTGCGGCTTCCAATATTGCGCTGCGGCAGGGGAAGGCCACGAGGCCCATAGCTTGGGGTTGAATGGCAGCTAGGCCGGCCACATCCGCACAGCGCAAGCTCTCTAGGCAAGAAAGTGATGAGTGTGAAACACGTGGCACATAGTAGGTGCTCAATCCAAAATATTACGTACATTGTTGAAAATGGAGGGGAGGGGGGTGTCAGAGTCTAGCATGAGAACAAAAAGGTCTTAATCTAACCTCATCCCCATCATGATCAAAGTCTGAATGCAGTTTGTTAGGTCTTAAGGATAATTGAGTGCATGAACTGGCCATTTACAAAGCCTTCCCCAACCCCCATTCTTCAAATCCACTAACAAAGTGAAGCCAATTGGTTCCCCTGGCATCCACCAGATGTAGGGAAAGGAATAAAGCAAAGCCACAGCCTCACTACAGGGGCAGCAATTACCATTTTCCTAACATTTGTCATCATTGTGTTCTTAGTGTAGGGCCTGCAAAGGGGGAGAGGGCGCTCACTGACCACAAACTGTTGGATTTCCCCAGAAATCCCATTTCTGCCCAGAGCATACCCAGCCCCCTCTGTCCAGCCTGGGAGCCCCTCCACAGGCTCTGGCCTCCTTTACTCACTGTTCCAACCACAGAGGCCCCTGGGCCATATGGGGATGAGGAGATCCTCTGCTGACAACAGTTGCTGTGGTTTTTCCAGCACAAGGGGAAGAGGAGGAGGCCCGGAGAGCAACAACTGGGCACACCAGGGAGGAGTGAGGGGAGAGGGAAGCCGCGGTTCCTGATGTCCCTTCCAGGCCACCTTTACCTGGAGTGCAGCTGAGATGAGAGGGAAGGAGCTGGCTGGGGAGAGGTGCACACCACATACCAATGACATGGAGACTGGCTTAAAGCATAAGGCCCGCTCCTCGCCTCTTTGAAGTTGAACATCTGTCGCTGTTTGATTTCATGGCTCTCCCGAAACATATCTCAAGTAGAAAAATAGGGGTGCTGGCTGCACGGCACACTTCTTTCTCCTGAACCTCCAACTACAATTAATTTGGGAAATAGGAGGGTCTCGCCTGATGCCTTCCCCAACTGGTAGCCTCTCCATGGTGTTTCTAAAAACAACTTTTTTCAAAGACATACAGTAGAGAGAAATTTTTCTCTGACCCCCGAGAGGTCAGAAGAAAAGGGGCCTCGGCAGGTGTAAGTTTGGGTTAGGGTTTTCCTATTGCTTATAAGATGTCACAAAAGCCAGCTGAGGCCCTCCGGCCCGGGGCATTCATTCTGAAGCTGTTTCTGCAATACCCAGATAGCTCAAAGGCAGACATTAAATTTTCAAGAAAAGACATTAAAATGTTGTTTCTTTTGGAGCAATCAGAATGGGATGGTTTTCTTGTCTTGTTGCTCTAATAAAATCAATATTACAGGGAAGAAATTGCCAGAGCTCCTGCCAGGTCCCCCTCGGGGTACACTGAGATGCACAAAAGGATGGGGAACTTAGCCGACCAACTACAGCAACCACTCAGCCCTCTGAAGTGCTTTTCTCAGGCAGCATTTCTGACACTTAGCATGCCCTGCATTAGATTGTCATCTCTGATTATTAGGGATTAGACCACAGATGAAAGCCTGGGACCGATCTGCATGTGTCCCTGTATTCTGATTATCTGCAATCAGGAGGAAGGCAGAAACGCCAACAGCCAAACCTCTAGAGAACCCACAGAATGCGGCTTCTGCGGCCTCCCTCCTGCCCTGCACTGCCACTCTGCTTCATTCTCAGCCTCTCACCAGCTACGTGAATGAATGAGTCCATTCTGATTGGTTTCCAGTTTGTCCTGTTCCCTCTCCTTTCTGGAGGGGAGGCCATCAGTGTCAAAATTGGAAAGGGACAGGTGCAGGACAGCATTAGAAATACCGAGAAGGAAGACAGAAAAAAACACACACAAAAAGGATACTCTACACACTGGGAGACACAAAATCCTAGTCGAAGATCTGACTTTCTGACTTTCAAGAATCAAGAAGATGTATTATTCCTTTTCCTTGAGAAACTTAGTTTCCTTTTATTGGAATTTTAATCCAAAGATTATAAAGCCAAATGTCAGTAACATTCAGAAGGTTGAACATACCAGCACTAATGGCTTAATGTTACCTCCTGTTTCTGAACCAGATTTAAGGAGATCAAGTCTTACAAAGTGGGGACCTCAACAAGAAGTAGACGCAAGAATACGGGCTCGGTGGCCTTCTCCGTGTTAGGTCAGTTACTTCAGAAACAAAAACACTTTCTGATATACGACCAAAGACCTCCGCCAAGTTTATGATTAACTAGCGAAAAGGTAAAACAAACATGCTATCTTCCTTAAATCTCAAAATATATCTAAAGATAAAGATAAACCAGGTTTGATAACTACTGGAAGTCCTTCTAAACCCACCTAAAATGGCAAAGTTTTAAAGCTTAAAATGTGAGATTTGATTCAATTTACATCATAAATTACCACACAGAGACTAAACATTTTCCGGTAAAATATTTCTTACCAATGCTGGTCTTCTATTGAGCATCATAGAGAGAAAAAGTTCACTATAAATACAATGTACTTCAGGCATTCCCTAGCAGAACACGTCGGGGGATTCCTGGGATAATTTAAAAGGAGAGGAAGTCTTAGAAAAACTCCCCCAGCCTTTCTATTTTAAGTTGTGTAGTTTGCAAAGACCAGGAAAGGGGATCGACAGACAGCACGTGAGTTCTCTCTCAAAGGAGCCCTGGAGAAGCTGTCACCCCACCTGGGTTATTTCTGTGTCTCCAGGAGGCTCGATCTTCTCAAATGCTAAAGCTCCTCAAAGTTTGAAAAGACACATTTCTACCTGTTCTTTGGCTAGAGGTTAAGAGCCAGCGTCTGGCTGACATCATGGCCCTGTCATTTCGGAGCCAGGGGATCTTGGGAAAATCTCTTCGCCCTCCGTGCCTCAGGTTCCTCACCTGTAAAATAAGACGGCAACTGTATGCACCTCCTAGGGTTGCTGCCAGCACGTAGGTGCGAGATGAGAGAGGAAGAATAGATGCTGGGGCCCCTGACAGGTGTCTGGGTAGCTGATAAAATGAGGGGAGATTCAGGGCCAAAGACACATGGCACAGAGTGAGTGGGATATAGGTGTTGGCTACTCTGATGAAAGAGGACACTCTTATTTGGATTTCTGTGGAGAACAACAAAACAAAAGGATATTCTGGTACGGCAGCAGTGTGCACAGCGATGCCTTCTGCTGGGTTCTGTCAATGCGGACCACCATGGTGACAATGAAAGGAACCACATGGACATCAAAACAACACCAACCCCCAAAAGTGGGGACAGTGGTTTGCACCAGCTGTACTGGAAAGCCCCACCTTCACACAGGCCTTACTGCAAGCAATTCCTCCTGGTGGGGTCGGAACCTGGATAATAGCGAGTCTGGGTTGCATGATAAAGCCGGGGGGATGGGAGTAACATGGATCTTCTTGATAGATATAAAGTCCAGTCCTGAGTGAAGCAAAATGTTATGAGAGTTCACCAGGCTTTAAGATGTCCTCAGCCTCTTAACAGCAAGGGCTTCAACTTCTTAAAACCTAAAGCAGCATGCATCCCACTGATGGCGTTGGGACACGTTACGCTGTGATTGCCAGTTTAAAAAGGCCTACAGATTCGCTGTGATTAAAAATGGTTTCTTACCGATGCAGAAGCATGTTTTCCTTTTTGTTCCTTTTCTGTGTGGGGTACCTGCCACCTCAGTTTGGTTTTAACTCCATCTGTCTGAGCGCTATGTCTTGCGTGTCTTTATTCACGCCACAGCCACAGCAGCAGTACCAGGAACAGAGACAGGTGCCTGGAGACGGAGCCTGGCACTTCACACCCACGTGTGAGGATACAATGCCCGCCTGTTCCCTGAGGCACGGACCTAGCTTCTGTGGGTCTAGTTCACATCTTGGAAAGTGTTCATGTCGTGCACACAGCTCAGTATTGGCAGACTGACCGCAATAGATGCATGATGAGGGAGGATGGATGGATGGCTGAGATTTTCCCAGTCTGCCAGGGAGGGAAACTGATACAAGTGTCTGGGTAACTGATAGAATGAAGGGAGACTCGGGGCTGAAGACAGCTGCCGAGAAGCCCAGAGGGACCGGCAGAGTGGGATCCTCGTACCTGCTGCTCCCGGAGCACATGGGCGACCAGGAGTCCTCGCCTGGAGGACTGAAGTCAACAGGTTGCGCACCCCTAGGGAGCTGGAAACCCCGCTGCCAAGGCTGTCCAGCCTCCCACCTCTGCTAATTCCTGACTCAGTGCCTTCCAGGCTGTCCAGCCCAGGAAATGACAACCCTCCCTGGGCCCCAGGGATTTCTCCTGTGGAGGCCAATCCATTTTACACTACAGGCCACCATCTCCTCCCTCTAGCGGTGCATGGCTAGCCAACCCAGGGTGGCCCAGCCCCTCGGCTCCGGCTCCGTGCCTCCCACCCCTGAATGAGGAGGTTTTACAGGAAGGTCCGTTAGTTATCCCTCTGAAAGGGCTGCAGTAGTTCTCGCTCTCACTGTGGTAAACAAGAGCCCCTACCATTGTGTGCCTGGGTTGCTACAATTGATCATGGGGCTGCAACGAGCGGGAAGTAAATAAACTGAACTGGGTTAGTTTATGATGCATACTATTGAGACGCAGGGAGAAATAAATATTTTCCAAGTGTAGAAGTCAAGAAAAAAGAATTTTACTTTCAAACTTCACAGTGTACTATAAACCACAAAGAGAAGAAGTATAGAAAAAAAAAACCCCATAAAATATCTTACTTAACCTCCAAATCTACATTAAGATATTAATATTCAGAATCTGACAGTCCCACAAAGAAAGGCGATGCCAGGTAAAAAGACATTCGGTCTCTGCCCGTGTTGCCCAATGGCACCTCACTTTTCCCAGAAGTAGATCCGATCAGGACTCTGAGTGTCTTCCGGGTGTTGTCTGGGCACCCGGTCTCCGACACCACTTAGCGCTGATGGGGTTTGTAACTCGGGGTCTCGAGGCCTGCATTTGATATCAGGTCTGTCTTGATGAGGACAGGTACTCACCTGCTCACATCTCCAATACTGGACCCTCTCCCTAGTTCTACATGGAAAGGGGGTAGGATAGGGGCCAGGGGTGAATACAGTCCCAAATGTGAACAATGCCTGCAGGAGCCGACAGGAGGGCGGAACGAAATGTGCACGTCAGTGGAGATGATAAACTTAGAAAAGTGATGTGTTAAACTGAAAAGAAGCTGCTTTTGGTAAGGCATTTCCTTGAGCTATCTTTGCGTACATATCCCAGAACCTGGTTCTTAAGCAGGCTTGCTGGATGTTGTAACTCATGGTCCCTGGCCTGGTGGTTAGGAGTGTGGGCTGGGAGTTAGAAGGACGTATCCCTGAATCCAGTCTCTATCAAGATAAATGGTTCATCCTGAGTCGTTACTTAACTTTTCCTAAGCCTCACATTCCTCATCTGCAAAGTGGAGCTAGGACTATAAGTCAGCTCTCACAGTGTTGTTGCGAGCGTTAAATAAAATCAGGCATCAGCGCAATTTGCTGCCCGGATCCCCATGCGGGGTGACTCGTTACACTGCTGCCAGCCATCTTTCCGGGGCAACTGCGAGAGGGCTGGTCTCATGGTTAAAAGCATAACTACTCACAACAAACTGCTGGGTTCAACTCCCGGCTCCTCCCTTCACTTCCACTTAGCAGCTTTGTAACGTGAAAAGACTGCTTCCCACCTCTGTGCCTCGTTTTCCTCATCCATGCAATAGGGTAGTAGCAGCACCTCCTGTTACTACAGCAACTGCCGGGAGGGTTCAATAAATTAATGCGCGGAGAGCACTTGGAGCAGTCCTTGGTCTCGCTAGCCACAAGCCATCTGGGAGCAGATGTTCTTAGTGGCCCCCCCCACCCGCACACACATACCATCCCCGCCCGCCTGCCTCTCCGGCTCTCCCTCGCGAGCTGCTGTACTACGGAGCAACCAAGCTGCGCTTCTCCCTCTCTCCGCTCCTCTCTACCTCTGATGTTCTTAGTTTTGACCAGTAGTTTTTCACTCCCCCCTTCCTTGGTTCATAAGGGTGCTGCCGCGCATGCCTAGAGCAACCTGTTTTTCAAAAATGTTTACAATTATGATGTCATCTGCCCCACAGCAATACTGTGCAGTAAACGGAATACCTGCTAGTCTCCTCCACATGTCAGATGAGGCAGCTGATAGTGAGAGCACAAGAGCACCCCTTGGAAGTGGGGGTCAGGGTGACAGCTCCGTTCTGAAGGACCCACGCCTTCTTCGCATCCCACATCCCACCACCCACAGAATTGGTGGGTCTCCATTTCTCACTCCCTGGGCCGAACCTGAAATTCCGGCAGACTCTCAAGGCTGAAATACGTCAGTTCTAGGTCTTAGTCAAAGCAGAGTCTGATAGTAGAGTCTAGAGAAGTTTCAAGAGCCAAAGCGCCGTGGTCAAACTGCCTTTAAGCGGTGGGGATACTAGGGCATGTGACTAGGTTACCGTCACAGGTTTTTAAGTTTGGGAGATTACTGACATCCCTGTTAAGGTCATTTGCAAAAGCAACGTGACCAGTGGTGTCCAAATGAACGTCAGCACATCTTTCCCTCCAAGGGTATGCTCTCTTGTCCTGGAAACACGTTACCTGTGAATATGAATATTACTTAGGGGCCTGGAAATTCTACCCCTCCATCCATATTCATACAAAGGATTTCGTGCTTTCATTTTAGCTTTATTACGGAGTATCCAGACTGTCCGAATATTTACTTGCAGAAATTCTCGTCGGCAAGAATGGATCATTTGCTTCTACTGTTTTGGTTAGTAGTACAGTTGCCGGGGGTACTAGGTGGGCAGCGAGAATGTCAAATAATTCCCTTGGTTTAGCCTCCCTGAAAGCATTTTATTGGCCAATGTTTCTGATTTCCCACAGTGTGCTGGTCTTAGTTTTTCTCCCTGTCCCTTCCACACTAGCAGAATGGAATTACAACCGCTCCCGTCTCGGTGGCTTCATGGAACCCAATGAGCGTACTTTGTACAGGGTCACCTGCTATACACACGCCGACTGCTCTGATTGCTTACTGCTGTTACCTAGGGAGAGGGTGAGCCTGCATACCCACAAAGCCCTGCCCGCTCCTCGCTGGTCCTGCATAATCTCCTTTTACAGAGCTTGGCTGCAAATTAAACCAGCAATTTCTCCTGCTGCTCCAAACACAGTTTCTCTTGAAGATTTCCTTAGGGAAATATATCCAAGAAAGTGTCTCACATGTATTACCTGTTTCTTGGCTCACTTTCTGGACACTGTCATTCCTTTAGGGGCATAAATTTCCTTAGTGGGAATAAGGCATTGCTTTGGCGAGCTAAGATTCAGGAGGGCCAGGACCGTGCCCTTACGTCCCCCAACCCCTAACACCATCCTTCCCCTGAACACCGAGTACAGTACTCTCGGGCCTCATATGCAGTAGATGGTCAGTAGTGGTCCATCAATGAGTTAACGGACACACGACCATATCCCTGCCAGCTAAACAGAAGTGAATGAAGACACAGTCTGAGAAAATAAATTAAACTGTAAAGTCCTTTCCACAAATCCTGCCACCAGGTTAGGATTTCACAGAATGTAGAAACCCATCGTCTTAAGGCTAACAGAGTACATATAAGTTCTCCTGAAAATGGATTAATAATTAAAACACCGCACCGACCAGTGCGGTAGCTGCTCTCTAAATATGGCCTCTGGGCATTCTGTAGGTGCCTGCCACGCTGTGAGGAAGCCCAAGCAGCCCACTGGGAGGAGACACAGGCCTCGGGACCCAAGCCTCCCTCAGTTCCTCGCCCAGTTCCTCGCTCACAGCCAATAGCGACGTGCAGCCATGTGAAGGAGCGTCTTGGGTGTGTCCTTCCTGCCCAGCTGAGCTGGCCTTGGCTGATGCCATGTGGAACGCAGAGAAACTGTCTCTGCAAAGCCCTGACCAAACTGCAAAATTGTGAGCAAATCAAGAACTGTTGTGTTTTAGGCTATTAAATGTGCAGCTTGTTACACAGCAATAGGCAACACCCACCTCAATTACCCCCAACATTCAGAAATAGAAGGTGAGCACATGCCAGGATGAGGCTCCCTGGACATCCCCTGGGTTCTGGCCTTCGCAAGGGAATGACAAGGACCCTGAGGCTAGAGAAAGAACTGAAACCAATGAAATAGAGATTAAACAACAAGAATCCTGAAATAAGAACATTCTTTGCCAAAATAAGGGAAAGTTTTCTTTTGATAACTCAGACGAAAACGTAACATGACAATGTTAATGAAAGCATACATCTGATCTCCCCCTTTCCTTTTGGAGGCTGTCAGTGTTTGCAAAACTAAAAAAAGTCGTTAGTAATCTCTTCTTTTATCTAAAACAGATTGCTGTTTTAAGCACAGCCGCATGGAACTGCAGGTTCAAAGGAACCTGAAACCGAATTAGCATAAAATCTGGAATTCTCATCTCCACCAAATGCACAGCTGCCATGTGACAGCTCCTCTGTGACTCTGGTTTCAAATAGAAACTGAAAGTAGCTGAGGTGGCGTGGGCCCGGCTCCATGCTTTCAAGGCTCAGTCCCTTCCACAGACTCATACATTCGAGAGAGTCTGAGAGGCTTACCTAAAGCTCTGCTAATGGATCCCCTGGGTGCCAGCCTGCCCCACAAAACTAATGGGGTGAGGGTGGGGGACCCAAAGCGGGATGGGTTACAAGTAAGGAGGGTTGGGGGTTGTCCGTATGGTATGAATGCTCTGCTACTACTTTTAGGAATATTAGATACTTTAAAGTAAAATCACACACACATACACACGAAACTGCTGGGACTACGTTGGGAGGGAGGTAGAGCACCCTTTCCCAGTTTCTCCGTTACAAATGCCAAGAACCCCACACTCCATACACTGAAATTTAAACAGGTATGTCATTCTCTTTCGTGATTCATTTAACACTCTCAGCTTTCCCTTTAGGTAATGACAACTCTAAGCATCTACATTGAATTCTGGACCATGAAAGGGTGACGGGGTGGGTGGGTGGGGGAGCTTTGCCTACTGCTGAAACACCATCACCTCTGGGACACGAAGGCACACTTCTTTGTATGGGGAAGGGCAAAAGAAAGGTACATGTATGTGATCCCCGAGGAGTAACATGCTGGAGGGGGACTTTCCCACCCCAGGAGAGAGGGTGGGTTTGCCCAGAGCCATCCCAAACTTCCTCCTCTGGTCCCCAGATGATCAACTGCATTAATTAAGTGACAGCTGGTGGGGGCCGCAGCAATAGCACATGAAAAGCAGGTTGTGGCCGCGCAGGGAGCTGAGGCATGGCCTTCTCCTCCCCTTTTCACATCCCTCCTGCCAGGCCTGCCGGATCCTCCCTGTCCACCACGCCCCACTCAGGGCCATCTGCTCCTGGTGTTAACTTAACATCCACCAGCACAGTGCGGCCAGAGATGGGGAAGGGCCCATGTGGGCCAGGAGTGGCGGGCGGGCGGGCAGAGAAATTCACAGGGACGTGAGTGTGGACCTTCGGGGGCTCCTTCCACCCAGGTTCGCGCCTCCTTTGAAGTCCCTCTACCTCAGGTTACAATTTTCCATATTCTCCAGGAGAAAAAGACTGAGTGAGCATCTGGTATTTATACAGACTCTTAGAGGGAGTTGACGGATTTAATTACAAGTGTTAATAAAACAGGGACATTGCAACCAGGCTTTCAAATAGCCACTCGCCTATAAGTAACAAGACTTTCCCTTCGTGCTGCGGTTAAGAACGCAATCTATTTTCCTAGCAATGAGTTTTCTTAGAAAACACAGTTGTTGGCTGGTAGCTTTTATGTTAATTTACGAGGTTGTCTTCCTTATACAAAGATCGAGCTGCAAACAACATTCTGTTGGGCTGCGTGCTCTGGGCTGTTTCTCCATGTGCACTAGTGGTGATGGATTGTCCCTCTGTTCCCAGTGCTCACTTACAGCCCACAACACGCACTGTGAAATGAGAGGCTGGGTTTGAAGTACACCATCAGGCCAGGAAACGGACTGCAAGTAGCCGATCCACAGGAGGGTTAGAGAGATTAGAGAACTGACCTGCCCCTCCCTGGCAGCAGGCTCTGTGAGTTTTGAAAGCTGGTGGCAAGGCTACCGCAGACCACAACAGGGAAGGGTAGGTGCTGAAGGAGTGTTGGACCAGATTAGCAGAGTCAGGGGGCCTGGGTTCCAGAACAGACCCAGTCCCAACCAGTGTGGCTTTGGGTAAGTCATTGAACCTTTGCTTCATATTCAACTTCACGCAAATTGGGATGAATAATCTCTCTCACTCTATTCCATACATGAGACCTTGTGATTCTCAGTGACCTAGTATTTAGATTATGCATAGAAAAGAGTCATTGTGTTTGAAAATAACATTTCTTCTTTCCATTTTCTTAATTTTTTTTTAAAAAGAGGGAATAACTTTAAAAAAAATGTTTTTATTGATTTGAGAGAAAGAGAGGGAGGAAGGGAGGGAGAGAAATATTAATGTGAGAGAAACATTGATCTGCTGCCTCCTGCACACTCCCTACTGGGAATGGAGCCAACAACCCGGGCATGTGCCCTGACCAGAAATTAAAACAGTGGCCACTCGGTGCATGGATGACTACACTCAACCAACTGACCACACTGGCCAGGGCCATTTTCTGAATTTCTAAGTAGGCATACTGTTTTGAAATGTCAGAAGTACGCTATAGTTTGTATTGAATCCTTCCAACTGGCATGCATGATTTAACGTCCTCATCCAAACAGTCAGGGCACATGTGAGCCTCTGGAGTTCTGTGCCCCTGTCACTTGGTACCACAGGCCCATTAAATACATTTGTCAGCTTTGTGTTTTAAAAGCAAAACCAAAAGGGTAAATGTGTCATCACGTACTCTTTAATCTGAAATTCACAGGGGAAGGACTTCAGAGACAAAGGCGGGGGGGGGGGGGGGGGGGGGGGGGGAGATACATATACCCTTCCCCCCTCCCCCTCCCTCCCCCCCCCCCCCCCCCCCTCACAAATCAGAACACTGCTGGACTCAAAGCTGAGGTTTGTCTTAATCAGACTGTTCCTAGCCAGGGCAATGTGCAGGCCACATTGGGAACCAATTTAGTCATTTCTGACTTCTCAACAATCAAATAAAACAATAAATAGCCTGAACTGGGCTTGAAGGGGAAGAGGACCACATGTATTTCCTCTTAGGACTTTTTTTTTTTTTAACATGAAAGTTTGGCTTGAAAAGAACTTATTGCGCAGACACATGTGGCCTCAATAGGACAGATCTGTAACTGACAAGACAGAGTCCAGATTCGAGCTCACAGTATCAGGATTTAAGCCCTCTGAGTTTGGTAATGGAAAGTTTGGGTCACATTAAGGGCTGTGGGATCGATCCAGGGATAAGATTTAGTTTTGAATGAGCCCCTTGGGCAGGCTGAGCATCCCCCTAAGAAGCTCCATATGTCCCACATTCCAGCTCTTTTCTTCTCTCCTCAACTCCCATTGGATGGGCGAGGAGAGAACATTCCTGGCTGCAGACCACGTCCCTGTGTATTTATTGTTGACTCCCATCCTCTGAATGACTTTAAAATGCTTCCCAAGTTTATATTTTGAAAAATCTCAAACTCACAGAAAAGATGAAAGGATGGTATGAATAACACGGTGAAACCCTTCACTTACGCTCCTCAACTGGTAACATTTGCCACATTTACTTTAGTTGTTCTTACCGTTGAACTGTAGTAAGACAGACCAGAGGCATCCACTAATCTGGTGTCTGTCTGGGGAAACACAAGCTCTCCCACCTTCCTCTCAGGCTCTCTTCATGGTGCTAATCAGTGGCTAGCACGTCAGACTCTGGGCCACGCTCACTGCGGGATGGGTCCCTGTGCACTGAACAGCCACACGTGCTGAAAAGTCTGCGCCAGCGCCTCTCTGCGTCTGGGGCCTGTGATGACTGAGCTCAGCTGGGGGCCCTGGGCGGCGCCTGGGGCTGGGGGGAGCCCTACTTGTTTCTAGCACACATGGCGGAGGGCTTGTGGTGGGGTAGCAGGCACTCACCTCACTAACAATAACGTAGTCATATTTGACTTCTTCTGTCATTGGTTTCTCATCTATAGAACTGAAGTGTGTGTTCTTACCCCAGAATTGTGTGGGGATTAAATGGGTTAGCACAGTCCCTAGCACAGTAAGCACTCGGTAGATGTATGTGCGTATGATTCCTTATTTGTCTTGCTTCCGCGGGCCCTTCTAGAGGAGAGCTGGTAGGGAGGGCAAGCTCCGGACATCCATTCGGCCGTGCTAGCCTCTTGATATCATCAAAACCTTTCCTTCATTCCAACAGTCTGTGACCCACACATGACTAATTTTTGTCAAGTAAACGAAAGCCACTCAGACAGTCAGGAATGAGGATACTTTTACCGAGTCTGGACTGTGTGCCGGAAAATAACACAGCCTGTTAACTGCCCTTCGGGAACTTACAATTCAGGAGAGAAGACAAAACATGTATGAGTGGAAGGCAGAGCATGACGGGTGTCCTGGGGGAACAGTGGCCTGGCGGGAGGGGTTGGGGGGGGGTGTGTGATTCACCCAACAGGAGAAGGCAGTTGAAATGGCCAAGTAAGAAGAGGTGAAATATCCTGAAGAGGCAAGGGCAGTAAAGGGGGAGATGCTGAGCTGTAAAGCTTAAGGAACGAGTTAAAATCAGGAACGCAGAAGCAGGAGGGGGAATCTAAGGAAACTGCTTTGGATGAGATGACTCTAAAATACTGTGAGAAAAGCACAGACAGGATCAGAGATCAGGGACCGGAACGCAGGAGAGAGGCTTAGAATCGCAGAAGGTGTGGCGCCCTCTAGAGAGAGAGGAGGGGATAGGACTGCGGAAGGGTGGGGTGGGAAGAAGCAGACAGCATCCGGGCGTCCAAACTGACTGGGTCTGGGAGGAGCCGCAGAAAGAATGGTGTGTGGGGGGAAATTGAGGCAGCACCACTGCAGAACCTAAGGGGGAAAGAGCTCCAGGGGAGGGGACCTCAACATGGCAAGTGGACAGGGCTGGGACGGAGAGGTGAACCAAGACAGGGGATCTTGGTGGGCACCGGGAGGACTGCAGAGGAGGAGGTCGGAGTGAGACCACCCAGGACATGCTGGTAAGTAAGGGGAGTGGTGAGAAGCCGATGCAGGAGCGCACGCTGTTTTTTAGAAGCTTGATGGAGGGCGGGAGGAAAGAGGAACATGCACATTCGGGCCACGGGCCTGTTTTCAAGACGACAGGAATATGGACAGCATCCCTCAAATCACCGAACACAAGTTAACATGTTCTCCCCCTTCACACACAAGCACATCTCCATCCCATAAACACATGGTTATTCAAATACAAAGTAGTCTTTATGCCAAATCAGGAGTAAAGAATCCGGAGTCATACACCTTGCATTCAGAACCATTGTGTCCATGGGAGGTGAACGGAAGCACAAGAAGAAACCGCAATGGAATTATGGTGGTTCTGAGACGTGGCTGCACATCCTCTGGCCCTCGCCCATCCAGAGGTCTGCCTCCCCTCCCTTGGAGCTGGGGACCCAGGACGGGCTGCCCTTCCAGGGCTAGGTGAGAAGCCCTGCTGCTGCTTCTGCCTCGGCTCCTGCAGGAAACCCCTCCCAGAGCCCACCTGTCATTCGAGGGAAGGCCACGCCACCTGGAAAGGACTTGTGGAGCTGCTGGGGGGACGGGGGGAGGGGGAGGAAGGGGACAGTCCCGGCCACGCTCAGCCTGGCATCATCCCTGCCCAGGTGTGGGGCGTGAGAGTGAAGACATCTCCAGGCAATTCCAGCCCCGACCACTCAAGTCACCCAGACGTCCTAGAGCACAGGTAAGCCTTCCTGCTGTGCCCCGCCAATTCCTGACCCCGAGCCTGTGAGTGTCATCAAGGGGTTGCTGTTCCACACCACTAGGGCTGGAGTAGAAACTGGGATACACATGTCTTAAATAGAGATCTTCTGCTTTGTCATTCTCCATAAGAAAGCGGTTCCTTGCAGAGGCTGTTTCCATGACGGGGGAGGCGGCTAATTTGAGATACTTCCGTAGCGTGGGCCACACCTGAGGTGCAGGGAGAGCTTAATCACAGGATAAAAACTGACAATCGGAATTGTGGGGTGCAGGAGGTGTAGCACGTCACCCACCAGGCGCTTTTACTGTTGTCACTTTTAAGAGAATCAACAAATGCAAGAGAACTTGATAAATATTTTCCATAACAAAACACAATTGGTTGCAAGGGGATCCAGCTCGGGTCCTCATTAGTTACCCTCCACTTGTCAGACAAGCCCCATATCTCACTGGGAG
Organism: Myotis yumanensis; assembly: GCF_028538775.1. Taxonomy (NCBI): domain Eukaryota; kingdom Metazoa; phylum Chordata; class Mammalia; order Chiroptera; family Vespertilionidae; genus Myotis; species Myotis yumanensis. Next base: position 85,395,942 of record NW_027223755.1, on the reverse strand, counting down.
CCAGGGCGCATGCTTTCTGGTTAGTTGGGAGATGTGACCATACATTTCCTTCCGGCGGCACGCTTTCATGAGGCCGCTGTCAAATTCAGAGGACACGCTCAGCCCCTCTTCCCACAGGAGAAGGAGCTCTGGCTTCGAGGAGAGGTAAAGGCCGGCCATGGCGGCGGCTTTTGAAGCTGCTGGCGGCAGAGGAGTGGGGGGCCAGGCTGCCATTATCAGTGGCTACCAGCCGCCCTGGGATCACCTCAGGTGATAAAACACTCGGCTGACACCAGAAAAAAGAACCATCACTCCTTCTGCTCTGCCCACCCTTACTCCCTTGCTCCCTCTCCTTTTTTTAAAAGGAGGCTTTTTACCCTCATTAAATGAAACCTTATCTCTGAAAGGCTGCAATCCTCGGCAAATGACAAGAGCGCCTAATCTCATTTTCTGACAAGTGATTCTGACAGCACCTTCCTTTTGATTTCTGAGACATGTAGTTAGACATATATTAATCTGTCAGTCATCATCCCTATGAAGAATAAAAAAAAAACAGAGAAAGAAATGAACATTTGTGCTTATGAAGGCAAGACAAGAGGCTAGGACACCTACTTTGACACAGACACATTCCCTTCTCAGGCACTCCCCTCCCCCAGGCACACGGAGCACCCCCACAGCGGGGCTGGCAGCTGCCAATCAAGGTACCCGTGCACGAGCACCCCTGGTTCCAGGTAACGTGGTCCGGTGGAAAGAGAGTTGCTCTGGTGTGAGGCAGACCAGGTTCAAGTCCCTGTCCTGCCTCGTAACGACTAGGTTGATTACATGAGATCTTTCTTCTCTGCACCTCAGGGTCCTATCTGTAGGATACGGTTCATGGTATCTATTAGCTATAAAAATTAGATCATCTTTATCTAATGCACGTACAAGCATACAATGGGCGCTCAATACACAGAAACACTTGCTACTACCTTTATTTCTAGAAAAAGAAGACTTTGCATTGGTGGGGCTGGAGGAAACACAAGATGCACCCCATTCCCTAAGAGGTGACGCATGCAGAGGGGCTTCTGGAATTGCATGGTAGCTCTCAACAATGAGTGCCTTACCAACATGGGCACAACGCAACTCTTTAAAACCCAGCCCTTTCACTCCTAAACCAAGTTAAAGACCTGAGACATACCACCACCCCTTTCCCTGTTTGCAACTTGAAAATAGATTCTTCACCCTGGGGGTGGGGAGAGGGAGAAGTCATGGAAACCAAATCTGTCCTGGGTCACTCTGGGTTGAACCATGTCAATGTACCTGTTTGGTAGAATAAAAGTAGATCTGATTTTATATATATATATATATATATGATTTTAAAAAGAGAGGAAGGGAGAGGGAGAGAGAGAACAACTGATGTGTGAGAGAGAGAAACACCTACCGGTTGCCTCCTATATGCACCCCAACCGGGGATTTATCTGGCAACCTGAGCATGTGCCCTGACGGGGAACCAACCAGAGACCTTTTGGTGCACAGGATGATGCTCAGCCAACTGGGCCACATGGGCCAGGGCAGAATTTGATCTGATATATTTTTTAAAAATATATTTTATTGATTTTTTACAGAGAGGAAGGGAGAGAGATAGAGAGTTAGAATCATCGATGAGAAAGAAACATCGATCAGCTGCTTCCTGCACATCTCCTACTGGGGATGTGCCCGCAACCCAGGTATATGCCCTTGACCGGAATCGAACCTGGGACCTTTCAGTCCGCAGGTCGACGCTCTATCCACTGAGCCAAACCGGTTTCGGCTTGATCTGATATTTTATAACATCTCCCATTTAGTCGATACCTGCACTGCGAGACGTCAGATGCACGCCTTTTCTTTTCACTCGGAGGGGCAGGGACTTGTGCAGGGAATGTGAAAGGCCGTTAGCCTGACCTCAGAGCTGAGTGCATGAGCGTGCCAGGTGTTGGGGCTTCTTTCCCTTCTGAGAGCCACAGAGGGTGGACCCTGGTGGAAAGCAGTCTGGAGGCAAAGCAGGGCTCTAGTCCTTTGTCACTTGTTTGCAAGATCATGCAAAGGCCTGCCAACATTTTCTGGGGACCCCAAGTCTGAACACAGATCTGGAAAGGTCTCCCCTGGGAGTATACCCTCCGCAAGATGCCGCAGCTCCTCCACCCCCTTCCCAGACAAAACAAAACAAAACACCTGCCCAGTCCTCCACGGCACTCACCGCCTCCATTCCATCTTCCCAGGCCGGTTATTACATACGTGTGCTTACTCTTGCTATATAAGGGTCAGGAAACAAAGGGGTGAAGAAGGAAAAGGAAAACTAAGCATTTACTGTGTTATCTTCACTCACTTCTTGGATATTAAGTTTTGTTCCTTGAAAATTAGGAACAAATGACATCTGCTATTTCTTTTTCTCCTCTCCCTCTTTCTCTTTATGAATCAGAATGCTTGGCCATGGATAGGTCTATCTTCATGGCTTTAGGGCCTATAGGTAAGGAAATAAATAGATGCTGAAGCACTAGGTTATGACTAATGTAAGAGTGGAAAATGGAAGGCCCACACTCAGGCAAAAACGTCCGCACAGTCAATGATGGGGGAACCGAACTTCTTCCCTCCCCTTCTCCCTCTTCCCCACGGCGCTCATCCACTCACCCAGCACTGACCTAACTGGACGTAAAGGTCCCAAAGGAGGGAGTGTCAGCACCAGGGTGGAAATATAACCGAGGCAAAGCCTGAAGGAACGGCTTTGGCAAAAATGAACCAGAAAGTCTGAACAATGGAAAACCTCTGTGGAAAAACCTGGCCTTTCTGTAAACTGCTCCACATTTGTTAACTAAGATTTTAATCATAAGAAAAGTGTGTCAGAGAACAAATGAACAGGCCCCTCTCAGTTGTGTCACCCATGGGGGCCCTGGAGATGCACCCAGCACTGAGTTAGGGCTCAGCACACACGGCCTTGGTGCCAACGCCTGGGTTCATGTTCTGATCACCCTGTCACTTCCCTGCCCGAGGCCTCCTCAGCCAGGGGGGTCTGTAATACCAGCCCCTCTCAGAACTCCTATGATGAGGATTATACTTAAAATATATTTAAAAAGCACTACATCAACTCCAAAGAGGGCCTGGAGTACATAATCTATACTAATAATAGAGGAATATGCAAATTGTCCAGGACACCGTCACAGTAACGACTGAAGAGCAGGCTGCGTGGGGCAACCAGGCCGGCAGGGGGTTAGTGAGGAATGACCAAACGACTGAACAAGCAGGCTGCGTGGGATGATGAGGCCAGCAGGGGGACAATTGGGGCAACCAGGCCAGCAGGGGGGCAGTTGGGGGCGACCAGGCCGGCAGGGGGGCAGTGCGGGGCAACTAGGCCAGCAGGAGGTCAGTTAGGGGTGATTAGGTAGGCAGGCAGAGGTGGTTAGGGGTGATCAGGCTGGCGGGGTTGCAGTGGGCAGTTAGGGGCAATCAGGCAGGCAGGCAGGTGAGCACTTAGGATCCCGGAGATCAGGCCTGAACGGGCAGTCGGACATCCCCTGAGGGGTCCTGGATTGGAGAGGGTGCAAGCTGGGTTCAGGGAATCCACCCCCCCATCCCCGCATGCACAAATTTCATGCACCGGGCTTCTAGTATGTATATAAATTAGTATACCATTGGTATATATTTATGTGTGTAAATGTTGGGCATTTCGGTCACGACTGTCTTCAAAAAGATGTCCCCCGAACCCAAGGGAAGGTTACTGTATAAAAAAAAAATACCATGAAAAACAATTAAAATATAAAAAATGAGACTAGACAACTGAAGTAGCCCAGGACATTGCCCATATAGTCATGGCTGAAGAGGTCTAGACTGACCCTATTTCAACCCAAGTGACTTTAGTGTAAACTCAAAATCCAAATGTGATTGGGACTAAGAGAGCTAAATTTTAATCAAACCATCCTCTCATCTCTCCACCCGTCTTTCTACATGATCTTTTGTCTGAACATCTATCCATCCATCTGTCCACCCCTTCCTCCCTTCCCCCAGTGAACATCTACTCAGTGTCTAACACATGACACACAGAGAATGCTTTGCTCCCAGAGACCCCGCAGTCTAGCAATGGTCAAAAGAGTATAATAAGATGCTATTGGGGTTCACACCTGATGGAATGACAATTCTGCCTGTGCCTCATGCTCTTAAAGTCCCGGGTCACCGAGCGACCTTCTGATTATAATTTGGCTTCCTTGGGGATTATTTTTCAGGAGCAAGTGTGCCAACGAGTGCACATCCGTCTTTCTCATTGTAAACAGGAAGATCTGTGTTATAATTTAATCGGTTTCCCTGGAGTCTTATTAGCATGATCACCTCTGAGTTTCTAGGCTGGACCAACCCAATCAAGCAACTGCCCTCCTGTGCAGCAGGGCTGGACTGCCCTGAGAGCCCACCTGATTTTCTGTCTTGCTGTTGATAAATACCAGAGCAGGGCCGCTTCCACTGGTAGAGAGCTCTATCTGTCCCTCTGCTTTTAAAAATCCCAAGTCCCACTCTTTTCAGTAGGTCAGAGACTATAACCTCTTCATCTTCCCTAAAGCTGTTCCCCAAACAAAAGAGTAACACTGGCCTTCAACATTAATGAAGCCTTTGGTCCCTGGCCAAGGACCTCCTACTTAACAAACCCAGTGGCCCTTTCTGTCTCTCCTTCTGCAGAAGTTGCTGACTGCCTCTTCCTTTCTTCAATGACAATAAATAAGTGTCCTAATTTCTTCACGTGATGTTGCCTTCCATTGATTCACTTGTCCTTTAATAGTGGGATTCTCCAAGGTTCCCCTTCAATGTCTAGAAAGAAGGAAGTAGAGGAGATCCTCTCTTACCAATCCCCCAGCTTCTACCATAATTTCTAAGCAGATGACTCCATATTTCTCTTGCACGTCAGTCCATATTTCTACCTCAGTTCTTGGATGGTGGCACTGAATGTCTTATCAGCCCTCCAAAAATCAACATTTCTAAAAATGAACCCATAGGCATTCCCGTGGATGGCAAATGGCCTCTCCCAGCCTATCCTCCTATCCCCAAACCCAATCCCAGTTCACCCAGTCCTCTTCCCCACGCCTCCTCTTTCCTCCCACCCACCCTCACTGTAACAGCTTTCACCCAGGTTCTCGGCCTGCTGGGACACTGTCTGGGCACTGACTGTCTCTTCCCAGTCTAGTCTCTCTTCACCCAGGCCAAGGCTTCAAAGAGGCCAGGCCCAAGGTAGAGCTCTGTGCTGAACCATCCGACACTTCTTTCCAGCTTGACGATGCTAAGGGACAAGCTACTAGTAGACAGAGTCTGGCTTTCACACTTGCCCTCGGCCCCACCAGTGCTGTACAGATTTAACCTCTTTGATTGCAGCTCCCTTTTCAGCCCTAGGGGGGTGATTACTTGCTACATTCTAGGCTGATGGGAGGAGACTGGGCATATGGTCTGGTGCAAAGCAGAGCTTTGAAACAGGCTGGTATCTTTGCTGAAATAAGAGGAAATAGGAAAATAAGACAATTGTATTTGCTCTGCTTGACCTGTAATGCCTAGCTTAGCTTCCTGTCCATGGCAGGGACTCAAATATTTGTATTTCCCTAGAAATAAGAAATCTATTTTTAGCAAGTCCCAAGGAGAGGAAGATAACACCCAGGGCCAGGGCCATCCTTTAAAGGGGTAATTTCCCTTTCTTCCAGCAGTTACCAGGATTGACAGTCTTCCCTTCGACCATCACATCCAAGTCTTTTCATCAAGCCTGATGAATAACTGCCCACTGAGCCCCAGCTGGGAAGGACGTAGACCCAGCAAGGCTGGAAGTCATCTCTGTGTGAGCCGGAGTTGTTTTGTGGTTCTCCACAGAGGCCCTTCAGGGTGGCTGCAGTCATTCTGCAATCAATGGGGGGTAGGGCATAAGACAAATAAGTCAAAATTTTTTTAATGGGACTGGAGTTGTAGAGGGTAGAGAAGGGCAGAAGTTTAAGGGAAAGGGGTTGTTTATTCTCTTATCCTAAGGGCAACTCAATAATCTCCCTTGAGAATCTGAAACGCTATAAAGGCAGTGCCCCTTATTTATGGAGGCCACAGCCAAGCCTGTCTGTGACAAACTGTCTGCCCTGGGCTGTGCCCGGACGCAGGGGAGGGCCCGATGTCTCTCCTACGTCACCTCTAGCTCTCCATTCTGTGAGACCCCGTGGCTGCACAGCCAGGAAACAAGTACTCCGGGTGGATGGGTCTGAAGAGCTCCCGTCTGCTTGGATGGCTCAACGGGACAGCGAGAACTTAGCCCCATGTCCTTTCCTCATTGGTAATAATGGCGACAAGCCTGATTCTCAGTTAAGATTAAGATCTGCAGCCTTCTTCATCAACACATGCTGTTTCTGACATATGCATGTGACTTGAGGCCTATATGTGGATGGAATCAATTATCACTGGATTAAGGTGGAGCAGGAAGAAAGAGGACAGAGCAATCAGCATTTCAAGTATAAAGCCTGCCTTCCTCACCCAGGCTCTCGGTGTGCAGAAAAGGCAATTAAAACGGGGTTCAATTAAAAATACCACGAAGCAGAAGTCACATAAAATATTAAAAAGCCAAGTGCCATTATTAAATAAGTGTTTGCAAGAGGAGGTCCTCAGACAGGAACAAGGAGTCTAGAGAGAGCGGGAAATGGTCCTCCAGGCGGGGAGGGGCGCTCACGCGAGGCACACCTACAGTGAGTGAGTGCGGCTGGTCCTTTAGCAGGAGAGCTGTGTTCTGTGGGAAAGTAAAAATAAGGCTGCCCCTGGCCGCTCTGCAAGTGCGCAGCAACTCACACTCATCTTGCATTTGCATTTCTTAAGCGCCCCGTGCCCCCACCTGCTTTGCTTCAAGAGGGACATCCCCCATCCAGTGGCATGAGACACATCACATCGTGTGTCTATTTGAATCTGCCGTGTTTGCTCTCCTGCCCAGCACGGTGTTGACGCATCCTCCCCACTCTTGTACCGAAGAATCCAGTAAGAATCAGAGAAAATGCTGTCATTATGGCTCTTCACACAATAACCTCAACACTCAAAGAAAAGGACAAGGAATGTTCTAATTCTGACTGCAACTTTTATTAAGAAGCTAAACAGAAAAAAGTTGTCGGCAGGCCAGTAGGATGTACAAAGTAGAAGGATATAGGAGACCTGGGTTTTAGCCCTAGTTGTGTGACCTTGAGCAAGTCACTTAACATTTCTCAGAGCCTCAGTTCTCTCATCTACAAACTGAGGGGACTGGACTAGCTACATGAAGTCCCTTCCAGCTCGAAAACTCTCTCTCTCTCTCCTATGTCTACGTAAACAGTGCCCGGGCACTTTCTCTGCTGAACTCCCTGCACTTCTGTAGGGTAGACGAAAGCCAGAGAAGCAAGATCCTTAGAAGTACATAATCTGAATAACCAGAAGGGATGTAATTAAAACCAGGGTTCTGTTCCCACAAACACAGCCAAGGACCTCCCCATAAAAACACTACGGTAATTAATGAGCCTGCACGCCCCTCGCTGCCACCCTCCAGGCCCTGCCAGGCTTAGCTGCGAGACTGACTCCAGCCGGCTCCTGTCCTCCCTCGGACAGCAAGCCCCGCTCCTGACTGCTGTTCAGGTGTGTTTTCGCCCATGGCTCTTCATGAGAGCAGAGCATGCTCAAGTCACGCAGGGGCATGAGCACATTTCTGGAATTTAAAAAAAAATCATTAAAACGATGAAAAGAAAGTATCAGGGGCCTGCTCATATCAGAATATTCCCACATCTGCACTAAAGCTTCCTCTTTTCCCTCTTTGCCTTCAAGAGATTGCCCCAGAGCAGATGCCAAATTAGTTCCTTGGGAACCTGGCTCTGGGAGGAGCTGCTACCCTCCCCAGGGAAGCGGCTGCGCTACCCGATCCTCCAGGGTGGAGGGGCTGGGCCTGCCCCTGGCACAGTTCTGACAAGAGCGAAATCTATTTTCAGAATTCTCCAACACTTTTAACACCCTTATGTCATGTGTTCACCCAGACTGGCCTTGCAGCCCAGAAATTATATCTGTCCTGCCAACTGGCTCACCCGATCAACTAGTGGCCTAGCCAGGGATCTGAGGCCACTTGGGGACAGCCGGGAGGTCTGCTTTAGCAGGACGTGCCTGCCAGGATCTCTAGATAACACCAGGGAAAGGGGTTCTCGGTCACGTGCTCCAGGAGGCCCCAAAGGAGGAGCCGGAGAAAGACAACGAGTCTTTCTAGAGCAGCGGTTCTCAACCTGTGGGTCTCGACCCCTTTGGGGGTCGAACGACCCTTTCACAGGGGTCGCCTAAGACCATCGGAAAACACATATATAATTACATATTGTTTTTGTGATTAATCACTATGCTTTCATTATGTTCAATTTGCAACAATGAAAATACATCCTGCATATCAGATATTTACATTATGATTCATAACAGTAGCAAAATTACAGTTATGAAGTAGCAACGAAAATAATTTTATGGTTGGGGGTCACCACAACATGAGGAACTGTATTAAAGGGTCGCGGCATTAGGAAGGTTGAGAACCACTGTTCTAGAGTACATTCTCGGACATCGCTAGAGTAAGTGCGTTCAGGGCAAGAGCCACGTTGCTTATCTTCATAATCTCCACGGGTGGACCGCAGGGACTTGGCACTCTTTGAGGGTCCTCCGCCTCTGAATTCAACCTCTGATTTCAGGGTCTCAGTTCAGCCTCGCTACTCAGCGAAGTCCAGGCCCTGCAGAGCCTCGGGGTGTGTTAGGAAGGCCGAGCTTCCGGCCCATCCTGGACCTGTTCCCTGGGTCTGCATGTGCAGGTGAGTGAGAGAGAGCCTAGTGCGGGGCAGGGAGGGGAGTCTGAGCCAAACCGCCGTGGCAGCACACGGGGAATTGGGCAGGAGGCAGAAAGTAAGATCGGACTTGGACTGCGTTCAGATCTACAAATGCGATCGTGCTAAATGCAAAGCCCGGAATGTAAGCAGGAGCCCAGAGGTGCCAGGAACAGGTGTCCTCATTTACCGGCTCAGCCATCTGGGCGAAGTCAGCAGAATTTCACTGCAAATTGGAAAACTGGACTCCGGCTTCGTGAGTTTTGAAGAAGCCTGAGCAACAGGCCGCAAGCTCTCTCCACACTCCTTGGTGGCCTGCCAGCTGACGGCGTTCGGGCCAGGGTGTGCCTGGCCTAAGCTGGTTGGATTTCCCTGCCCGGTGCTTGTTAGTGAAAGGCTAAGAAAGGAAGGGAAACGCCAGGGTGCCTGGTGTGGGGCCCCTGTCAATCCTGCAAAGGGAAAGGCCAGGCTTTGGGACCAGCTCAGGGAGGGGCGTCGGTGTCGGTTCTGCTCTTTAGGCTGGATTAATGCATCCCCGTTTCTTTCTCAGCACAGGTATATTTTTCATTCGCTGATGATGGTAGAAAGCCTCCTGCTCACATCTGTATTATAATAAACGCATTATAAATGAGTAAGTAGGAAACAGTAAGGAAATGATGTTTTACTTTTAAATGCTAATTACGAAGCCCTGGTGCAGTTAATGTGCAGGGTGTTCTGTCAATTTTTAATGTTTATGCCAAGTGTAGTCTTCAATTTAACATGAGCTTTTAATCCTTTGAGTACTAAATTGCCTTTTAATGCTTGCAGAACAACATTGTGTTTGCACAAAGTCAGGTCTGAAAAATGTATTTAGTACAAGGTGTGTTGTGGGAAGGCAGAGGGAAGGGGGAGGGGCACTTTTATTTTCTTTTAGGAAGATGAGCCTGGAACACAGCAAAGGCAAGCAGCTCCCTGCTCCCTTCACGAACATCACTCCCTATTCTTTCTGAGGTTGCCGGGGGTCTGCTCTCCTGTTGCTGATTTAACCCTCCAGTGAAAACTCCCAACTCCTGGGAACACAGCCAGCCCAGGATGCACCTTGCACCACCAAAAAGACCACAGCAAAACCAGATGCAAAGGAGGGGTGCTGCCTGTGTGCTGACTACCCTCCCGCACACACCACGCTGGGAGAGAAAAGTGCCCTGGGTATCCTTGGGGGGGGGGGGGGGGATTTTCTACAGCCACACACATGTAATAAAAAGTATGATGGGAAAACTTGTCCTTTTCCTATAAATAAAAGGACTAAAGATTTTAAAGCAGGAAGAGGGGCAAAAGGAAGCCCGGCAGGGTAGATAAAGGGACTACAAAGCCAGCGGGGCCTTGGGACTTTCTTGAGTCTGGGCACTGACCCTTAGGCAAGGGTTGGGGGGTGTTAGCCGATGTGTGTGGGGGCTTCTTCCAGGGGTGGGAACCTCACCCAAATCTCTGTCTGTCCTGCGATCTAAGTCTCACCTTCCGGAATCTACTTCTCCTTCACTCCCAGTCCATCAGCCTGCATTCCTTACTGCTTGTCAAACACAGTCCATGCCTCTGCATAAACACTGCAATGACTTAGTATAGTGCTGGGCACCACGCTAAACACTTCACCGAAATTTAATCCTGTCGGTGGACTATAATGCTATTATTACTATCCCTATTTTGCAGATGAAGACTGGCGCACAGAGAAGTTGAGTAACTTGCCTGAGCTCACACAGCCAGTAAGAGGTGGGTCTAGGATTTGAACTGATTCCAGGGTGCCATGCTCTCATTGCTGTCCCCACCCTCTATGCTGAGATGCCCTTCATGGCACTTTTTACCAACCAGGGCATTTCCCACTTGTCAGGGGCTTCTGTTCAGATGTCATGTGCCCCCTCAGGCACTTCCTGACTCTGAATCTCCCCCGTCAGCCACACCCACCTGCACACTGGTCCCGCTGCACTACTCGTGTGTCTGAATTCACACTCAATCTAGTGCTTCTGCAGCTGGATCTAATGTCCCATCAGCAGCGCTTCTGCTGATCTAGGGGCCCCGACGTGACTGTGTCAGGGCCTTGGCACATCAGATGTGGAGGGAAAACAATACTCTCTGGCCCTGGAGACAAAAGCCCTCATCACATGACCCAGTTTAATGTTAGCTTGAATCTAATAAAATTGCTGTTATGAAGGACAAAAATGGCTGAATATCAGCGATTTCATGTAGTTCAATGTGTCCTGGGCTAGGCCTCTGTGGGGTCAATGATTCAGCAGTAACATCCCCAGCATCCCCATGCCCCTGGCCGCTGCCAGTCTCCCAGGCAGGAGGCTACCACAGCCATGCCTGCCGCCCACCGCCCCCACTGGACACCAGCTTCTGGAAGAAAGTGTTTGTCTTCCGATGTTTCCTTTGGTGATCAGGCAGTCAGGAAGAACAACGGCCACAAACACACGCTTAGTAAACTACCTAATGATTAAATAACATCTTACTAAAATTTGAATATAAAATGGTTGTGTTTCCATAGGAAGACACATGGGCATGGTCCACAAACTCCAGTCCAGCTGCTCAGATGGGGGGGAAATCAAGGAGGAGAGAAGGAACGAGGTTCCATCAGCTCCTCAGTTCAACAACAGCACAAAACACCATGGAGTCCCTCACTGTCATTTACTCCAGGGCAAGGGCAACGCTGACGGCCACCTTAACTGCAGGCTGCTGTCCACCTGTTTATTGCAAGGTCAGCCACGGAGCAATCTGATGCAGAACTGTGTTAGCTTCAAGTACAAATGACTGAAGGGTTGAGGCAGGTCTGGGTTTATGAAAAGACAAGGGGTTTTTGTTTTCTCATAAACTGAAGAGAGATTTTTGAGATCTAGTCTACTGCATGAACCAAAAGTGTTGGTAAAGACGGACTGTCATTCTGTCCATCTTGCTTTAGCTGGGCCCCATCTACTTACCCTCAAACACAACAATTTCACCCCATGCCTTAGTGCAGTCCAAAGAAGCTGATGGCCTGGGTATTTTTTGGGCTCAAGTCCAGGCCCCACAATTGACAATGTGACTTTAGCCAAGACCACGTCTCTGTTGGTAAAATGATGACACTCACTCTGAGATGTGGCAGTGAGTAGCTATTATCCACCAAACCCCTGATCCTTTTTCTACAGCACAGAGTTGTCACAGTTAAGCAATTGCCCAGTGAAGGATTACAGTTCCTGGCCACTCCCAGGCCCTTGGCAACTAGTTACAGCCACAGGACTAGTTCTTCGCAACAGCCCCTGAGCGGAGCAGGTATGTGTCAATTCTGGGGCTCACTCTCCTTGGCAGGTAGACGCAGACAAGCAGGGAGCTGAGGAGATGGCAAAGCCACAAGATAAAAAGTGTGGGGTCCCTGAATCACTGCATGGAGCAAAGTCATATGCCAGCCAGGAATATCTGTGTCAAGACTGTTCGATGGATGAGAAATAAACGGCAAGTATATTTATGCCTCTATTCATTTTGGATTCCACTTGCAATAGGAGGTGACTTTATTGAATGAATATGTAGAGCCTCTAGTTTTTCTGGAAAAAGCCCTATATTGTTCCATAGAACCTACTATCCTCTACCCGTAAAACAGGGAGACGTGTTTGAGAATTACTGAAGACCTCCAGATAAAAAGCAGCAGAGAAGAGCAAGTAATGACAGCAAAACCCAGCAATCTTATCTTCTATAACCAGGCTCAAAACTCAGTATTTATGGAAAAAAACAATGCCAATTTACTTTATCCAAAATAACACATTGACAAAGTTGAGAACTCAATTTAATTTCATTATGACCTCTGATTGCTAAAACCTACACGGTTGCAGACAAAGCAGGGGGGAGGAGCGGCAGAGTGTGGGAAAGAGCGCACACATACCAACTTTGCAATATGGAATAGCCAGAAAGTTTTGAAACACCTGCCTACCCTCTATCGCAGAACTTTCTCCCAGAAAGAGGCTGGTGGAAAACAACATTATCATTTCCTCATTTGGGATAAATTGCTTCAGGCTTAGGTATGCTGGCAACGGTGCCAGATGAGTGATTTACGAAGTCCCGATTCTCTCCCAGCCCTGGGATGCAGTCACCGCTCTTGCTGTATCATCAGGGCTCCCAGCTTTCTAATGAATCACTGCCCACACAGTATCTGCCAGGTGACCTGCTGGTTTGGAAACGAGGACCATTTACCAGGCGGTAATCAGGACTGCCCTTTCCTTCCTTCAGGACGTTCCTGTCTCTCTAGGCCTCCTGTCCACAGCATGGCTCCGGGAAAGGCCGGGCAGTGATGCCTACTCTAGGAGAGAGCCTTAGAGCCTGCCCACGTTTCTAGGGAGATGGGACCCCAGCCCCCAGCTGCCCATGCTGCACCCCCACCCCCCAGCTCCGCCCCCCCCCCCCCCCCCCCCCGCCCCAGCTCCGCCCCAGGCTTGAACAGGCCATTCTGCCCTGGGCTAGGGCAGCAATGCAGCCCTCCCCACTCGGGCCCCTTTCGAAGGGGAGCTGCTTTGGCAGGTGGGAAGGGCTGCCAGCCCCACCTGGCCCACATCTCCTGCCTCAGGTCCGTCTCCCCACTGTGCGCTCTCACATTCAATCTGCTTCATCAAGCAAACACTCGCTGGAACTGCGGGAGAAGGTTCCAACATTTTCCCAGGAAAGGAAGGTGCTATCTGGCCCAGATGGGACTGGCTGAGTGGGTGTTAGACGCCATGTTTTATTTATGGCAGAAAAATGTCAACCAGCAGTTTCTGGAAAGCCATTCATGTACTGCAAATAAAGGGTTAAATTTTTTATTTTGTTTGCTGGCTTAGGTGCATTTTACTGGCTTTCTTGGGGGTTAAACCTGAAGTCGATACCTCGGTCTATAGAGAGGCATCCCCCCAGCCCCCCGCCTCTGCAGGGGAGCCTGGGGCGCTTTCCCAGCCTCTTCGGCAGAAACTGCTCTAAGCCAGCCTTTATCCACTTCTTAAATATATTTTTTATTGATTTTTTACAGAGAGGAAGAGAGAGGGATAGAGAGTTAGAAACATCGATGAGAGAGAAACATCGATCAGCTGCCTCCTGCACACCTCCTACTGGGTCTGTGCCCACAACCGAGGTACATGCCCTTGGCCGGAATCGAACCTGGGACCGTTCAGTCTGCAGGCTGACGCTCTATCCACTGAGCCAAACCGGTTAGGGCTATCTACTTCTTGATGTACACAGAGCAGCATCTCATTTGATTCCCACCAAGGGGAAGATGTCATTATTCCCTTTTTATGGATAATGTTAAAGAAGATGCCTCAGGTCACAAAGTCATCAGGGGACAGAACTACAGCTCTAACCAAGATCTGAGAACTTCCCCGAATGCGAATGCGATGCCTTCCCAGTCCCTGCCACCTGCTTTTACTCAGGACCTCCCCCGCCCCCGCCCCCCCCCACCCCATGGCAAAGCTCTTCCCGGAAACACCTTCCCGAAGCAGGTGGCCACAGGCACCATCGAGCACATGTTTCTCCTCTGGCGCATCCTACCTTCTGCCTGGAATTTCACCCCTTCTGTCTTGTCTGAGCCCTCCTGTCAGATAGACGGTGAGGTGGCATGCCACGGTGCCTGCCGACCTGGGGTCAAATGGCAGCTCTGAGCAAATAACACAGAGGCCACTCTTTGTGTTTACATTCTCACAGAGGAGAATGAGAGACACAAGTACACAAAATACGCACAGGGTAACTGCAGGTTGTGGAACGTGTCATTGGGATAGGGGGTGGAATTGAGAGGGTCCCCTGTGAGAAGGAAGAGCATGGGCAGCTGTGGAGAATGAGCTGCAGGGAGAGCTTTGCAAGCAAAGGAGATGGACAAGACCAGGATCTGGGTCCAGGTGAGGAGGGAAGGAGTGACCAGGATGGAAGGAGAAAGGGGAGAGACTAGGGAAGAGGTTGCAGGGGCAGGCAGGAGTGGGGCCCGGTGGGTAGGGTCTGGATTTATTTAAGATCTTTGGAAAACCTCTGGATATTTCAAGCAGGAAGATGCCACGACCTGATTTCTCCTTTTTTGTTTAAAATTCCACTGGGTCCTGCGTGTAGAATAGGTTGGACAGGAGAGGGAGCAGAGAGTGATATGGGGATCAATGATTTAATGATTAAATGCCAGTTTGGGGCACATAGTAGGCCTTCAATAGGCATGCTGGATCCCTCAGGGAGAGAGAACAATGCAGGCGAAGAGGAAAGACGTTTCCACTTGGCTGTGTGCAGCCTGGTGTGCCCAGGAACAAACTTTAACAGGACAAAGCCCCAGGTCCCTCAAATGTACAATAGGGTTAAAAACACCCCATACCTGCCTCACCCAGGGAGGACACAGGAGAGGAGGCATACAGAGCAGCAGCCTGGTGCCCGCCCCTCGGGGAGTGCTAATGGTGCTGTTGACATTAGCAGGAGAAACTGGAGTCACTGTGGGGGCGGGGGCTAAGGGAAGAGGTGAGGCGTGCTCCTATTTCGCCCACTGTGCTGTGAACAGTGGCTGCCAGGCGGCAGGGGTTTCATGCGTGTACGCTGTGCGGGGCAGCGAAACATGCATTCCTGCCTCTTCTCTCCGCCTGTCTTACCGAGAAACCGCACAGAGCTAGGTGCTGGGATTCAGTGAACCAACAGTGACAGGCCCCACACTGACATCTCATCACCTGGAGGGATGGACGGGCAGGAAATGCAATGCTGAGGACGCCACCAAGGAGGAGGCTGTCCACAGGTGCTGCACAGCTGAGAGCCAGGGGCTGATCGTGCCCTTTAGGGCCACTGTCTCTTGCCACGTGTCCTCCCTCTCATACCCTCCCTTGTCTTTGTAGCACTAATCAATGTGACATTACAGCAACTCTTGGTAAGTTTGTTCGCTTCCCCACAAAGGCTGGTTTCCTGGGCTCTCCTCTGCCTCCACTGAGGCCCCGTTCCTCTAACCGCCCACTCAGAGCGGCCTTCCAGTGAATGGAAATGAACGGAATCCTCATCCTAGGAAGGACGCATTCTGAGCACTGCAGTGATTCCACTATCGTACAGACCAGGAAGCTGAGCTTGATGACCAGGCCCCAGCTCACCCAGCCAGCGAGGGGCAAAGCTCTGGAGCCTCGGAAGCCACCGGCTAACCAACCACGTCTTGAGGATGAGGGTGCAGGGCTGTGGTTCTAAACCTGAGCTGCACCCAGATCACTCAGGCGAAGGGGGAAAGTTAAAAATCAATGCCCAGCCATGCCCAGAACGGTGAAATCAGAGTCTGAGGAGTGCCCAGGGGTCAGGACCCACATGCAGGCCAGGCTGAGAGGGACACCCAGCAAACACTTGGGAGTCAGAGCAGGGGACACTGCAGCCGATGGCCAGGGAGCAGAAACTCCAAGGCCACTTGCAAAGCTGACCATGTCCCTTCCTCCCTATCATGCCTCTCTCCCTCTGATAACCCCCATGAACCCCACCCTTTGCCCCCAGAACTGAGGTAGATCACAAGGGCCCTGGCCTGCCCTGAAAACCCCAGCAGCCAGAAGCTTTAGGGGTGTACAACACCACTTGACGACCCCCGCGGCCCGCCGGGAGCGGGCTGGAAAACCAGTTTAGATTCGCGAAGAAGCTGGTATTAAAATCACGGCGAGCTCTCTGGCTCAGGCAGCCATGCATGTTAGGGCCTGTGAATAATAAGAGGGGAGCTTGTAATTCTACTAAAAAATGAAATTTCCCCATTTCTGCAGAATAAACAAAAACAAAATAATACATTAGCTCTGCAATATGTCTGTGCTTCAGGGCTCCGGACTGTCATTAAAGCTGGATTTTATCCGTGACAGGTTTCTCCGCTCCCCTTGCACCCAAATAGGAAGCCGCGCAGCCTCACTATGAATTTCCGCTTCTCCCCATTCTCTCTCTGCATGTGGGTTGGCCACGCTAAACTCAGGAGGAAGCTGCCCAGACACCAGGCCCCTGTTTGCCATTCTTTGCCTTTCAGCCCCAAAACATCTCCCAAGGTGTTCTTAACAATCCTACAGGATAATGTTGAAATGAGCACCCCTCACAATTTAGGGGAGATAAAAAGACCCCCCATCCCTCCCGGCCCGCTCCAAGGCTTGGTTGTGCGAGGTAACTCAGAGAGAGTTACAGGGGGGCTGCTGGCTCAGGGTTCAAAGCTGTCAGCCCCACGGGGCTGGATTCTGCAGGGATGGATCAAAGGGCTGGTAGGTGGCAGCAGCCAGCGTCACAGTAGCAGCAGAGCTTTGAAGCCCTGATCTGCAGAGACGGGAACCTGCTTCCTCCCCGTGCAAGCATATGTGCAAGGGCGTGTCTTCGGTGAGGAGGAGGGAGGCCTTTCCCCACCAGCACAGATCCCCAGGGTCTCCGAGAGCAGCACCAGCCTCCTCAGGTTGCAGGCTGAGACCCTCCCTCGAGTTCCTGCCACCCTGTTTTCAAAGGGAGCTCACCATGTCCATAGCAGGCACTGGCCGAGCAGACGTAACTTGCATCCCGCTGTCCTGGCCGCCCAGGGGGCATCAGGGGGTTGAGGCGAATAGAAGACTCGCATTACAGTCAAATCACTCTCACCTCAGCTGTAGCAGAAGCTGATCTTTAAAGGGAGCCTGGCTTTCGTGGTGTTCCAAGCCCCGTCCTATCTTGGGCAGAGTGGGTCTGGTACCTCAAATAGATCTGTGCTAAGTGGGAAAGGAAAACCAGTGAGGCTTGCGTGTGCCGTGCACTGGGAAACCAGTCATCTGCAGAATCCAGGGCTCCGTGGAAGCAATCCTCTGAGGGCCTCAAAGGGATCAAGTTCTCAGGTTCCTTCCCGCCTGGCCCTGGAGCAGGAGGTTACTTGCTCACACGAGGTCCAGTACTCCTGGGCTGACCGGAATGCCGACCCAGCCACTCCATCCCCGAGGCCTCGCCATGACAGAGATGGAAACAGCGCCAGGGACAGCCACGGGTTAGGTTTCACAGCCCAGGCCCCTTCGTGCAGAAGTGGCGCTGGGGAAAAAATAGCAGCAAATGAGACACTGGGTACCATTCCAGAGACAGCTCCACAAGTGGCCCGGGCTTACAGAGGCTCCGTCTAGCTTTGATGTCTTGATAGGTGTTTAACAAACTCTCCTCCAGTTAGCCAGCTGCTTAGCTAATCAGATATTATTACCTCCTTTGTGCTTCCTTCCTCTGCTCTCTCTCTCTGTTTATCAGGCCTGCCTTGCTGCAAAAAGAGCTCCATAATGATCCCTATCCAAATATTTCACTTCTAATACAAAGGCCTGTGTTTTGCATTCCAGAGAGACTCCACGGTTCACTCTGCTGTGAAGTAGCTCCCCTGCCTCTTAGGGGAAAAAAGCTGATTTCAGTGGTACAGGATCTCGATGGAACTTTCCTGTATACTGTACCTCTGCAGGCGAGGCTGGGTCGGCTGCCACTGAGACTGTGGGTTAACCCCGGCCCGCATGCACTGAGGACGTCTGCGACGAATGCCGAATGCCGAGTGGCAACCACATCCTGCTTATCCTGGGGCTTGGTCCTGACCTTAGAAAACCAGAAGGGACTCTTGGGCAAACCGCAGCACACCATCAGAAAGCCACAGAGCAACCCTGAGAGGGGGATGCGCGAAGCACCTGAGGCGTCCTAGGAAAGTCATCAGCGGGGCGGGGCGTCCTGTCTCCATTGCCTCATCCCTGGGAACGTTCCTGGGGTCTCTGTGGTTTGTGATACAGACATACCCTGGGCCCAGCACGAACCATACACCTGCACAGAGGATATGAATGAAATCTGGGTCTTCAAAGTCAGCACACGGGTTGGGGGGGTAAGTGCTTCTCATCTGCAGTGCTACCATTCAGGGCCATCTCCTACCCAGAGAACAAAACTTGTTTGGTTGCAAGAACCAGGCGGAGTCGCTGGCAGGAAGGCGTGGCCACGTAGCTCAGAGAATGCAGGAGCTCTGCCTAAGACCTTTCTTGACCAACCGATCTGTGACACTTGCCGTTCCCACGCCTAAACATTTCCTCTCTCCAGATCTTCCTTTGCTCACTTCCTCACATCCTTCAGCTGCGCTGTCACCCTGAGAGAATCGTTCCTTGACCATTCTAAGAGCAGCCCCGCTTGCCTTCACCACAATATTTCCCCCCCGGCATAGCACTAGTATCGACAACAGTGACTGTTTCATTATTATTCTCCAAGTGAATGAATGGATGCATAGTGATTGCAGATGCCCTTCCCAAGATACCAATGTGGTCATCATGGTTTCCTGATGTCAACTCGGGCCATGGAGTTTGCTTCTTTTCCACACTTTCTAGTCCCTTATTAACTGTGTTCACAGTACTAGAATGTTTATCTGATGTGGCCGTCCCAAATAAAAACAACATTTCCCAGCCTTCCTTGTAGGTTGGAGCAGTTGGGGGGCAAGATTCTGGCAACGTGTAGGCACCTGACTTTAGATCCTTGCCCCTAGACCTCTTCCCCCTATACCTGTCTTGCTGTTTGGAAAGGCCCACATCTGGCTGAAGTTCCATTTTGGGCCATGAACAGAGGGCCCTATGGAGCAAAACCTGGAAGGAGACGGGGTCCCAGAAGGCTCTGAGGAAAGGGCTCTGCACGGCCTACTTCCGGACTCTACATAAGAAAGAAGCTTCTTTTTCAAGCCACTGTGAGTTAAATGTTTTGGTCACTTACAGCTGAACCTATTATACCTGCTCTTCTTGCATTTGTTGTTTCTTAGTGGGAATTCCATTAAAGAAAAGAAAGGAAATGTCTGATGAAGTCTGGGCAGAGTAGCGAGCGAGGTTCTTGGAATGAGCAGTCAGTGCTGCTGGGCAATCTGTGGACTTGAAGGGCCTTCTTTAACCCTCCTGCTTCCTCCATGGAGACTGGAGCTTTTGTGGTACAAAGAGGAAGCTGCCTCAGAGAGAGGCTCCAGAGGGCCAGCTCCAGGGCCAGCTGTGTGAAGAGTGCGAGGACCCAACCAAACCACCTTTTCTCTTCATTTATAAGATGGATCCAATGTTATGGAAAGTATTAAAATAATATGTATGAAAGTGCTTTGTAAACTACCAATCTCTAGGTATTTAAGAATTAGCTTTATTTGGCATCTCACAGATTAAATGAATTCTTATTGTTCTTAGACAACTTCCAAGAGTTTTATATATAGACTACCAAAAAGCCAAGAGCCAATACTTCAGATTCTGGAATTAAATAACATTTTAAACTATGCCATGAGATGTGATTGGCAGAGGAGTACCCTTCAAATTCATTTGAATTTTCAGAACCTTATCTGTTAAAAGTAGCCCATTAAATGATACCAACTCATGTCTTCTTGTATGATGTTACTAGGAAAAATGAAATTACATTTCTTTAAGGCATTCAGGGTCCCAAAGTGGCTCATCTATACCCCAGAAGGGACAGATCCATGTGCTGAGAACCAAAAGGAGTGTTTCAGGTAGATAAGACAGTGTATCCAAAAGACCCAGCCAGCTCAGATCCCAGTAGGCATCAGGAAGTCCTACCAGGTAGGAAAAGCACTGGTGGGGGGAGGGCGGTGGGGTGGGGGGGATCCAGATGTCTGCTAAGGATCAGGAGTCAGGAAAGACTGCTGGCAATAATTCCAGACAACTAGCCACAGGTGCCCTACCCATCAACTGGGGGCTTAGATCAGGTGCAGGAGACACAGTTGGCTGCTTAGCCAATAACCACTCCCCTTCCTTCTCTGCCAATAGAACTGTCAGTGTGGTATGTGCCCAGTGCCAGGGAAGCTATGACTGGGCTAAGCCAATCGCAGCAATGTCCTTCCCCAAAGCCAGAAGGCCAGTGTTCCGGCCAGTGAGCCCCAAACGGAAGGCTCCTGGAGGCTCCTGGGAAGGCTTTCCCTGCTGAAAGAGAACAGCATTAGGCAGAGCCCTCTTTTCATCTCCTTTCTTCCCTCCTGCATGGCATGGTTCTTGTGTCTGTGAGGTAACTTGTTCCCCAAACACAGAGTTGGCAGAGGGAAAGAACAGAAGTGCCGGGGTCCTCTCTGACAACACCGAGCCTCTACGCCTTGTTTGGTATCACCGATCTCCAGATTCCTTGTCATGGGAGACGAGACAGATCTTTATTTTTTCAGCCACATTCTGTTACCTGCTGATATAACGGGGCTCTGGTCCTAGTGGGATGAAGGGGGCAACTGAGATGCCAGCTACTCAGCAGGTATCAAATGAGAGGAGAGGAGACACCTGGGACATGATGAGAGTGTGGGGCACCAACTCCCTCCTTGGGGCTGACCCATAGCAGAGACTTGGCACATGACTGAGAAGAGCCCTTGGAGCTGGAGGTAGTCCTGGCCCTGCGCTGAGAGGGTTTACCTCACACCGCCCTGGGGGGCAAGCTCCTGTCACCCTGAGCACCTACAGGGCCTGGCTGGAGGGCCTGCCAGCTCTTGGCTGTGAGAAGGCAGAAGAACAACCGAGGCCCTGAAAAATGATGCTGTGATTTAGCAAAAAGAGGAGCTATTCCTCTAAATCAAGGTCAGCAAACTCTTGCCGTGGTGATGGTTTCCCAGCACAGACTGCGACCCAGTCATTTCTGGATCCAGGTTCTAAAACACACACTGTGGGTGTCCGAACACCAGAGACTAATTATTTCAAGCCAACCTGCCGTGCTGACTCTTTTAAAAGTTTACTTCACGTGGCTGCGTTTATTGGCCATTTAACTGTCAAGAAGAAAGGCTATTACTCCATGCAGCAACTTAAAAAAAGAAGTGACGGTTTTTCAAGTAATTACCAACAAAAATGCCAAACAGGAAGGTAGAGCCTGAATATCCCACAGAGAGAAACTACCAAGACAGAAAATAATGTGCCACAGATCACATCGCAGAAGCAAACTTCTCAGCAGACCAGGTACTTGATCATATCACACCCACCTCGCTTTAATGAACTGCCCTTGGCGGCTGTGTTTAGATCATAAACGTAATTTAATCTCATTTGCCATGTTGAGAAAGTCTAGAGACTATTAACTCTGAACTATACAGGATGAGGCAAAAGTAGGTTTATAGCTGTGAATATGCAAAACAGTTTATTATTGTATTACTAGAGGCCTGTTGCAGGAAGAGATTCATGCAATAGGCCTTCCCTTCCCTTGGCTGCTGGCACCGGTTTGCCTCTGGCACCCGGGACCCAGGCCTTTGCTCTGGCTGGGCTCTGGCCGGAGCCGGCCCTGGGGCCGTCAGGCTTCGCTCCGCCACTTGGAGCCTACGCATGCAAATTAACTGCCATCTTTGTTGGGTTAATTTGCATTCTCTCCTGATTGGCTGGTTAGCATAGTGAAGGTACGGTCAATTTACATGTTTGTCTATTATTAGGTAAGCTTACTTATGAGTGTATTTTCCATATGAACAACTGTAAACCCACTTTTGTCCCACCCTGTATAATACTGTATTTTCTTGCAAATAAGTAAACAAGTTATTTTATTTTCTTTGTAGAAACTCTTTAGCCATTACAAAGGAAGTAGAATTTATGTGATTAATACAATTTTTAAAAAGTAACCAGTATCATTTATACTCCTATGTGTGCTTTATGCCTCAGAGCAGACCTGGGGGCCAAATCTTGCCCAATGTCTGTTTCTGGGATGAGAATACAGTGACGTCCGTTCATTTGTGCATTGTCTGTGGCTGTTTTTGTGCTACAACAGCAGAAATGAGTAGTTGCTAAAAGACTGGATCAGCCCTCAAAAGCCCCAAATACTATCTAGGCCTTTATAAAAAGAGTGTGCTGACCTTGATTTAGAGGAATAGCTACTCTTTTTGCTAAATTAACAGATAATGTTCATTTTGACAATGACCTCAAATCTTGCAGAGAAATAAAGCACTAAAGTAATTCCATAGTTCCATAACAATTAACAGTGATTTCTAGCTTATTATGGGCTGTGGCACATTAAAAAAAAAAAAAAAGGAGGGCTGTGGACTACATACAGTTTACTGCGTCCTGACTCCTATTCTACTGGTTCTCTTCAAGAAACAAATCACAGTGGAAGAGAGAAAGTCATATTGAAGAACTAAACACTGAAGGATGATATTATTATCATCATTAAGGGATATAATTGAAGGGAATCATTCTAATTATATAAAAACAGTAAATAGTTTGCAAATTTCCAAGCCCTCACAATCACTGATAACCATGAACTACAACACATTTATAATTGAATGCAATGCCGCAGTGGGCCCAACACCATGGTTGAGAACCACATAGAGATTTCAAAGAAACAAACACAATCAGGGATCTCAAGATTGATTCATTAATTCCTCCTTTCAATATTCAAGTGCTTACTGTGGGCAAGCCTTGGAGGGCAAAGACAACTGAAGATACTAAGATACAACCTTGGCGCTCAAGGAATATACGCTCTAAGAGGACAAGAAACAATCCAATGGCTTATTGCAAGCCTGAGGGAGACACCAAGGGAGTACATCAAGGAGAGCTTTAGGAAGTAGCATCTGACCTGGGCCGGGAGAGAGGGCTAGGTCTGAACTGGCAATGGTAGGAGGCCATTCAAGGAAGGAAAGTCTAGGGCCCTGGGAGTCACGGAGGTTAACATACTTCCCTCAAGCTCACCAAGTTCTGGAATTAGGTTTAGAAGCCAGGTCTCTAGTGTAAAGCCATTTGCAAGATTTCCAAGAAGGAAATATAAAAGTATGAGATAATGTTATTTTTACCAATTTAAACATTTCATGTAATAAGAGGGGAAGGCTGTTACATAAACTGTAATAGGAAAAGAAATCTGGACATCAAGCCAGACAAAAACCAATCAACCAGCAAAAAGCCCTACCATTGTCAAGAGTCAAAAAAGACCTGGATATTCAAGAGTAAACCAGGGCCCACCTTTAGCTTACAGAAATGAAGACAACCGTCAATAAAACTAGTCTTAAAGTTTGGAGCTACCCCAATTTTCTATGACGGGGCTCATTTTCCAGCTGGGGATGTCTCTCAGTGCAGCCTTTTATATCTGCGCGGGTGCTTGATCTTTAGCAGAAATGATGGCCTAAGACCTCACAGTCGGCACCTTTTGTATTTAGACACCCCCCTTCCCTCTGCTGCCAAGTAAATTCCATTTTAATATCTCAAATGGTATAAACTGTTTATCCCTAAAAGAAAAAAAAAAGCAGAGGAAGAAGCAGGTACTGTGTGGTGACTTAATTCAACACTGCAGAGTAACTAAAGGCCTTTGGCGTGCATCTCAAATGGAGGGGGTTCGGTGTATTGGTCACTATTATCCTGCGTGGAACCCTACTTAGTGAAAACTGGGGAGGTGCTGAAGGCACCCAACCTTCATTTAGTCCTAACTAAACAGGCCTGGAAGCCTTTCCAGCCAGCATCTGATCGGAGTAACACACATGGGGCTGGGCAGTGTGTGATGGTGTGTGCAGTCCACTGTAGGATCATAACGATCTGATGATGTCTTCACTGCTTACAGACACACGTTAACATCCTTTACTTAAAGTGGAGAAACAAAAGTGTGAGGAAGAAGCACATTCCATGTCACATGTGTTCTTGGCGTTATAGGTGTTGAGCAGTGTTTTCTGAGATCCCAGAGGCCAGACCGAGCTCTAAGCACTTCTGAATTTAGAGAAAACTCTCCATGGCATCTCCCTGTAACCTCTCCCTCAGCAACACCAACTAAGGGAAGGGCCCTCACCAAGCCCTGAGCTTTCCTATCTCGTGAGTCCGTGCACACTGAGCCCGGCTGCACAAGGGAAGATGGCTCACCAGGTTCCTGCGCGTCACCATTTACTAACTGCGTGGTCTTGGGGAGTCGGTTAACCTCTCTCCATCTCATTAATCTTATATTTAAAGTGGAAGTAATAAGAAAACAATAAACTCCGTCTTGTAGGGTGGACTTTTTTCGAGGACAAAGTAAGTTAAAACATGTAAAGTGCTTAGAACTTTGTCTTGAAAACAGTAGGTGCCCAATAAATGCTGAGATCGTTACTGTCGTCATTATCATCATCCCACTGGGACTTCCTCCACCCTCCTCTCTGTCACTGAAACCCACTCCATGCACCCAACGTGATCCCTTCTCCCTTACTGGAACCCAGGCCGTCTGTCAATCAGCTGGCACTATTAACTTATATGTAACCGCCATGGGTGCAGCAAGAGTTTTCTTATCTGGACCATAAACCTGTGGAAAACAAGGACTCCCATGTGTGTACTTGCTTTGCATGTAGAATAAATCTGATAAAATGGTTAATGGTCACAGAGGCTCGATAGGGATATTTTAAGGCGATGTGCATGGTTCTTATTTTTAAACAACATTCTCTGTACCAATCAACAAGGTAGTTATTAGTGGTAGCAGAGAATCAACCAAAATGTACAACTGTTATCTGCTTGATGCTGAAAATAATGCCAGAAAGGACTGAGTGGGGATGAGAGTAAGAGGAAAGATATGCTGGTTCTAGATCTGCTATTCGTTCGTTGAGGTTCAGAGAGGCTACACCACTTGCCAATTCCAGACCCACAAACTGGTAGGTCGGAATCGATGACCTGTAAGGTCCTAGACAGACCCTGGTGGATGCCCTGGTCAAAAGCCTGTGAGTTTGCAGAACCCAGATGCGTTTGGGTCCTGTACCACACTGAGCAGGCGGCAGGCCCTCGCCCGTCACAGAGGCAGAGGCCCACCTGAGGAATTCCATGGGCCTTTGCCAGCGATTGTTTTAGAAGCAGGAAAGGGGCCCGGTTTGAGCCAATGGGACAGGGGATATCTGCTGCGGGGCTTCTGGAAAATAATTTCCTCCTCATAAAAAGAGGGATGCATGAGGAACCCCTCACCCTTGCCTCCTGCCTGAGACTCCTTGAGAAAGTGGCAGCTGGTCACTGTGGTGCCACCTTAGCACCATGAAGAGACAGCTAAGAGCATGGCGAGAAGCCGATCCAGTGCTCACATAAAGTTAGTGAAGCTGCATTAACCAGCCCGTTTCAGAAATAATATCTCCCCCCATTGCTTAAGTCATTTTAGTTCTGTTAGCTGTACCTGAAAAATTCCTGTTTGTCAACATGCTAAGAACCCAGGCACCACACAATTGAGGCATGTTGTTCATTTATGGGAAATGTGACACATAGATAATGTCTGGTGACTCACAAAATCCCTCAGGGATGGTCTTACATGCATGCTGGCTGGGCCCTGGCAACCGGAAGCCCACCATTTCTGTTTCTATGTAACTGATGCTCACTCATCTCACCTTGACATGTTGGCGTCTTTTTGTAAACTGAGGCCGACATGCACATAGTCTAGTCAGAGATTAAGGTCAATAGTAAAAAGGTGCTCCCTAATTTCAAAAACGGACCTAAACTCTATTTTCTGCAAAAGACGTCTTCGAATCCTTTATCCACTGGGATAGTTTTAATAAGTTCATTTTTGCACACTGTTACTATTGATTCTTTCCAAACATTCCTGACATGCCTTTGATGATTCCCCAGTTTGTCTATTATGTTTCTAATCTAAACATTCTACTATGTGTATGTTTAACGATCTGAGCATATACATTCCATTCAAGCTCACAAAGCTCTCTTTGGTGCACGCACAGATAACATCGACCTGCAAACTTACTTCAGAGACTGGCAGAGCAGAAAGTGCTGCTGCAAGGCTCAGCCCCCGCCCCTCCCTTGCACTGCAGATGAGGAGCCTGAGGTCTGGGGAGGCCACATGCTCTGGTGAAGGTGGCACGGTGAGCCGGTGGCACCATGGAGTGCAGGAAACTGCGGTGGTTGGGTGGGACTGATTACAATGACACTTACTGTAACAAGAGAAACTCACATTTACCCTGGGCTGTTCCAGGTTCTTTATGTTTTCACTCATTTAACCCTCACCAGCGCCCTAGAGGAGGCAGGTCCTACCATCCCTCTGTAATAAAAGTGAGAAAACGAAGACAAGAAAAAGGTGCCGAAGGTTAAGCACAGCTCCATGCACACAGTCATCACTCGGCCACCTCTCGTCCCCTGACACACACCGGGCCATGGGTGACATTTCTTGAATGGTGACTGTTGATAGGCCAGTGGCTTGCATTTCTCAAATACTGATTTTTCTTCACAGTTTGTAGCTCAGGCACAAAGAGAGGCCAATTTCCCTCCAATGTATGCAGGTCCTTGTATTGTCACTGTCACCTGAGTTCCTAGACCCCACAGCAGGGGCCAGCAAGGGGGGAGAGAGGGCTGCTGGGCAGGCAGCAGGTGGGAAAGAGGTTAGGAGTCAGGTTTGATAGAGGACGAAACCGCCCTCCCACTGAGCAGTCCTGCCTGCTTCCCAAAGTGCAAGTCCCAGAGAACAGCACAGAGAAGACACCGGGCGTGACCCGGGTGTCCTGCTTGTGGAGGGAGCAGGGAGGAGGCACTGGAAAGGCAGCATCATTTTTCAAGGAGGATCACTATTTCTCACTTAACCGCAGAGCTGGCCACGCTGAGGTCACCATGCTTCTGTTTTTTATTGCATTTCAAAACAAACGTCCGCATGGACGTAAGTATGGAGAGCTGGACAGGCAGGCCTTGAGAGGCGATCTTGTCCGAGTACACTCAGGGTCGCAGAGAGCAGCAGACCGAGGCCCGGGGAAGCTGAGTGGCTCACCCAGCTCATGGCCCACACAGCCAGTCCCAAGTCCCTCCCCGCTCCACTGCCACATGGTGGCATGAAGTGCAAGGCAGCTTAGGAAAGGGCAAGGACTGGGGTCTTGGCTCCTCCATACACCCCAACAGGGGCCTGGACATGATCCCTAATATGGAACCCAAGTCAAATAGCAGGGGATCCAATCAGTTGCTGAACCAAACAAACCTCTCTCCCGAGTGCTGTCTGGCTTCTCTGGGAGACTGTCCAAGGCTGGGCAGTGCTCCGGTCAGACTACAGACCTTGCAGCTCATCTCAGACACAGAGGTGGCCGGATCAGCCACGTCCCAAACCACCCAGCCGGCCTGACAGCTCAACACGGCCTGGGCAGACAGCATCCAAACGAGCAAAGGAGGGAACTGGCAAGGCCTCCTCTGGTCAGATTTTCAACAGCCTCCGCGCTGGCCTCCTGGCCCAGCCCCAGCCGCAGCCGCAGCCGCAGCCCCGCTGCCCGAGCCAGGGCCTCCCACTAATGCGGCCCCGAGCAGCAGCCTTGCGCGGCCTGGGTCTCCTGGCACAGCCTCCAGGCCAGTCTTGCCCATAGCTGTCAGCGGCACAGTCTGTTTGATGCTGCAGGATGGCAGCGGTTCAGTCGTTCCGGGGATGCTTCCAGGGCAGTGTTCTGGGGAAGGGGAGAGAGAGTCCCCTTTGGGGGGGGAGCGGGCCACTGCCAGCAGGCTGGCTTGTCCACATCCAAACACCATCAAAAGCCTGCAGGCGCATTTTTTTTTTTTTTTGAAACCAGGCAACTGAACGGCCCCTGACATTTGACTCGAGATCATCCAGGTGGCCTACAAAGAGAGATGCACTCCTGACAGCTCACCTCAGGGCACGTGACAGCAAGCTGACGCCTGCTCTAAATAATAACAACGCTTCCTGCCGGTCTCCAGGCAGAGAGGGAAATGGCCCCGTTGGTGACACCCCGCGGACCTCGCCTTCACCTCGCTGCAGAGGGCTGCTGATGCAAAGGCTGGTATTTGCCTGCAATCTTTCCCTGGGAAGTAATTAGTTTCCATTTAGAGGGATGACAAATTGATCAGGCAGGAGTCGCACTGAGCTCTGAATTGAAGCTAAACTGCGATGGCTGTGGCACGGGCAAGTCAGGTTTGTAGGTCTGTCGATGCATTTTACAGTTTCGAAATTCAATCACCCACCAGCAGGAGAGGAGAGACACCGCTCTGCACAGAGAACCAAAGCCCGCGTTTCCTTCTGCGAGTTCATTATCACCTCGCTAAAGCATGACGGCGGTGTGAAATGGGTTAGACGCACGGATGCTTCTGTTAACGGCCAAAGAAAAAAAAGTCGCACATCATTAGGAATGGAATAAACGATACTGAGGCACAGAGCAGAAATGATTTGATTAGTAATTTCCAGTTTTGAAAAGACCTGGAAAAGTACCAAATGACTATACAGAAGGTGTGATGGAGTTCTTAATTGCTATAACTGCTCTGGGAGACTTGATGATTTGTGACATAGAATGCAGCACAGTACGTGAACGCTAATAACCGTTAATTAAATGCAGCAATGATATACTCTCAAAATGCACATACGAGCTACCATAATTTCTAGATTAAAAGCTGCACTGTCAGAAGCCAAAGGCAAAGAAAGGTGGAGGGAGCAAGAGACATCTCTCTTGCCTCCACGAGCAGGCCCCACGGTCTACCCAGGACGGAGCGGGCAGGAAACGCTATGGGAAGAAAACACACTTGGCTGGAAAATGTGAAATGGCTCCTGAATGAAGCCGGCCCTCTGGAGGGAGAGTTATTAATTCCGAAAGGCTGTTGCTGCACCGGACCATCTGGCGGTGTGTGGAGGGTTCAGTGGCTGATGCGGTTTCCGGTTGGATCCGCCTCGCCCCCCTGTGGCATCTCCCACCTGAACTGTCATCATGCCAGGCCCAAGATGCTGGGAGGGAAGGGGAAAGGGGAACTTGGGAGGTCGTGGCTTCACAGCGTTTCAGGGGCTCTGCTCCGAAGGAGTGAGGGAGGGGAGGAGGGCAGATAGTGGGGAGGGGCGGTGATTCACTCAAAAAGCTCATCTGAATGCGAGATGAAAGGAGTCAATCCCCCTCCCTGCGGGTGAACATGCTTGTGAGCCTGAAGGAAGAAAGATGGAGGGAATGCTACCACTTCTGACTCAATTATCTTCCCAACAGCACCCCAAGGAAGCGGGGACACACTGAGATATCCAGAGGCAATTCTAACACGCCAGCGTAGGCCACGGCCTTACCGCTCTCATTTAGCCATTGCCAAAGCCCCCCATTTTAGGAAACAGAAGAGGCCTGCCTCCTGGAGCGGTCAAGAAGCCAGGCCCGCCCTAACCGGTTGGGCTCAATGGATAGAGCGTTGGCCTGTGGACTGAAGGGTCCCAGGTTCGATTCCGGTCAAGGGCATGTATCTTGGTTGTGGGCACATCCCCAGTAGGGGGTGTGCAGGAGGCAGCTGATCGATGTTTCTCTCTCATTGATGTTTCTAACTCTCTATCCCTCTCCCTTCCTCTCTGTAAAAAATCAATAAAATATATTTTTAAAAAAAGAAAAGAAAAAAAAGAAGAAGCCAGGCCTGCGGTGCACAGGGAGTGTGCCACTGGTTCTGTAACATGCTGGGGTGCTGGGGGGGGGGGGGCACATGTTCCTGTAATGAGGAGGCAGGAAAGACTTGTGAATGGAAGAACTGGAGAAAGTTTCATAGAAGAGGCGGCAACTGAAGCAAATCTTGAATACGTTCCGGTACGTGCATGTGGGACAAACAAGAAGGGCATCCCGGGGAGGAACCGCACAGCCCCTGCCCCTGCGGGCACAGAACGGCCAGCACAGCGAGTGGGAGAAGTCAGGGCACCTCAGGGGGAAGTGGACGAGGAGGAAGTGGGGGAGAGACAGTTCATGGAGAGCCTAGAAGGAGTCGGACATGGCTGCCTTGCAATAGTAAGGGGAATGACCCGGGCAGGGCCAGGGTAACCAGAGCCCCTGTTTGAAACTCCCTTTCTTCAGGTACCTGTGCAAATGCTTCCTATACGGCACCCTCACCTATCCTCTCAAACTCCTGAGTTTCCTCTTAGCCAGCGGTTCTCAACCTGTGGGTCAAGACCCCTTTGGGGTCGAACGACCCTTTCACAGGGGTCGCCTAAGACCATCGGAAAACACATATATAATTACATATTGTTTCTGTGATTAATCACTATGCTTTCAATTTGTAACAATGAAAATACATCCTGCATATCAAACATTTACATTACGATTCATAACAGTAGCAAAATTACAGTTATGAAGTAGCAACGAAAATAATTTTATGGTTGGGGGTCACCACAACATGAGGAACTGTATTAAAGGGTCGCGGCATTAGGGAGGTTGAGAACCACTGCTCTTAGCATTTACCACTCCAGCCGCCATCCTGAACATTAACGTGCTCACTTCCTGCCCCCAGCCTTGCCCATGGCGACCTGACTTCGTTCACTGCTGAATCTCAGGCCTTGGAACAACGCGCAGCTGGCACTCAGTAACTACCTGCTGAACCAGCAGTGGGGGATGGATGGATGGGAGCAGGGGAGGCAATTGTTAGGGCTGTTCGACTGCAGTCCAAGCCCAACGGGAACTGGTGCTGAAGGCAAAACTCAGATGAACTGAATCAGAAACTCCGGGTGGTGCCCGGGACCTGTGTTTTCTTGTTTATTTGTTTGCCTTTTCCTTTCTAGAGATTTTTTTCATTGATTTTTAGAGAGAGAGGAAGAGAGAGACAGACAAACGTTGATTGGCTACCTCCTGCACGCCCCCCACCAGGGATCGAGCCTGCAACCCAGGTATGAGCCTGGACAGGGAATCAAACCGGCAGCCTTTCGGTTCATAGGACATCATAGAACCAATTGAGCCACTCTGGCAGGGCAGGGACCTGTGTTTTGATAAACTCCCAGGGTAGTTCTCCCACACACTTGAGAAGCACAGGATCAGAGGACAGTGGGGACAGGGAGCCAGCTAGCAAGTTCCCACAGAGGCTGTTTTGATGGAAGGAAGGACAGACTGGGCTCAGGTTTTGAGAAGTAAAATACACTGCACTTGACAAAGGAAGAGGCTGGGGAGACCTGTCGATTTCTGGCTTTGGTAACTGGCTGAATCGTGAGCATGAGAATATAGGAGCAGACACAGGTATGGGCAGGGTTGGGGAAAGAGAGAGATCAGAGATGATAAATTCAATGACTATTTGATAATAAAGTTACTCCGTGCATTTCAAAGCAGTCTAGAGAAATTCCCAGGACCCTATCTCAGGGACTCGACAAAGGACAAGGAGACTGGGAGAGGATGAGTGCAGTTGGTGCACTTTTAACATTAAGTGCCCAAGGGACATTCCTGGTGGTGGCGGTGTGTCCTGTGGCCAGGCGGAGAGAACCATGGGTATGGGTGGAATCCCATGGTGAGACCGAGTAAAATCTTCAATTACATGAAGGGGGAAGGCCACTGAAGGTGATCTGGGAGTTCTCAGAGATATGATGGAAGTAAGGAGAGAAGAATGTTGCAATGAAAAAAATATAGAAGGAATCAGCTGGGGTTGTGTAGTTTTCCGTTCCCTCCAGCAGGGTCTGAGGAGTGCAGACCACTGAGACCTCTGTGAGGACAGGGCAGCGCCACCACGGGGCAGAGATGCAGTCGGGGCAGGGAAAGGACAACAAGCAGCTGAGGGGAAAGAGCAGGAGTGGAGGTGAGAGGACTTCATGTTGGTGGGGACTCGTAAGCACATTTCTATGCTGAGAGGGAGACGGAGCTTAGAGAGAGAAGAGATCCCTGGGGAGGAAGGATGGGGTGGGGATCAGTGCACAAAGGCTTGAGTTTAGATGGGAGTGATACCTCTTTCACCGAGAAGCGAGGGAAGGAGTCATCAATAGGAACGCAGGTAAGGGGGCCCGCTAGGTAAGGCTAGACAAAGTTGAGTCTTGTCTTACCTAGTGAACACAACATAGTCATGCTCCCAGGAGCTCAAATCTGCCTGAGACATGGATAAAGATAAATTCAAGACACACTCTGGTAAATGGTACAAAGTTTCATGGGATGAATTAAAGACCTGAAAGTGAAAAATAAAGCTATGAAGCCACTAAAAGAAAATGTAGAATGATATCTGTAGACTAAAGACAGAGAAAGATTTCTTAAACCAGACCTCCCAGAAAAATAAGTGAAAAATTAAGGATATCTTACAAAGATCACTAACTACAGAGAGTTAATGCATATAAATAAGAAGATACAGTATTTGAGTGTCTAAAAATCACAAATGACCAATAATTAGTGTATCCAAAAAAACTACTGGAACTCACTAAGAAGTCAGACTCAGAAAAATGGTCAACTCATGACAGTGCTTTATACTGTCAAACAGCAAAGACTAGAAACGGGGATAACAGCAAGTACTGGCAGGAACACCTGGAGCTGAGACCCTCATGCCCTGCAGCAGGGGCAGCATTCACAGCAATTCTGAAAACCAACTGCAGGAGTCGCTAACATCACCTTGTACTTGCTTTATGGCCCAGCAACATCTCCTGGGACGTATCTCAAAGCAGTGACAGCAGAGTTTTAAAAATGG
Organism: Myotis yumanensis; assembly: GCF_028538775.1. Classification (NCBI taxonomy): domain Eukaryota; kingdom Metazoa; phylum Chordata; class Mammalia; order Chiroptera; family Vespertilionidae; genus Myotis; species Myotis yumanensis. The sequence goes on along the minus strand of NW_027223755.1, from coordinate 85,363,016 downwards.
ACACATTTCAAGGATGACTGTGGTCATCACGCTGGGGACCACACACCTCAGATCCTTTACTAGGGGAAAGCGTACTCGGCTCCTGGACAGCACTGAGAAGTAATAAACATGTGTACACCCAGCAGCATGGGCTGATCTTAAACATGGAGTGTGGAGTGACAAGAAACAGGACTGATATTATGGCACATAGCCACTTAGGTAAGCTAAACACACCCACAGAGTAACATTACCTATTTGTCAAGGTTACACATCCAGCACGTTAGGCTCGGTGTCTGGAGGCGGGAAAAGCAGACTGAAACAAAGGGGAACAATTAAAAGAGGCCTCAGGTAGATCCTGAATGATAGTACACTCTGAATTAAGGAGTATGATTAATTCAATTACCTTACCCTAAAGCTCATATTTATATATAGGTGTCCCCCCAAAATGTATACACACTTTGAATAATTAATTCCCATAGGTTAAATCTGAAAGAAAAGAAGCATCAATTGAACTATCAGAAAAAAAGTGTGTATACACTTTTGGGGGACACTTTATATTTATTTATAAAGTAATAAAAACAGGTTTATGGAAGAGATGCGTTTCAAGCGGGGGTCTGCTATGTCTTCCTGAGGTGGTGGGGTTCGTGTTGTGTCTTCAGTTTATGGAGGTAACAGACATGACCTGGTAAGGGACCTGGCGTGGATGGAGACGGGGAAGCAGTGGGTATGACCGGAAACATGGAATGGGCTGGTGCCACTGGAAGGTGGGGCCCTTCCTTACCCGAGTGAGGAAGATAGACATCAATCATGGGGGACTTTGGGTGGTCAGCTGGGACTGAGGAAGGATGCACCACACTGGCTGCAGCCTGGGAGGGGGAGGGAGGCAGCCAGACCGGAAGGTCCAGCAGGAGCAGGGCAGGAAGTGACCGCAGCTCGGGATTCAGCAGCGGGAGCTGGGCCTGCGGGGCCTGCCTGGTGGGCACCTATGAAACTCCGAGGTAGCTGTGCTGCGCCCACATCAGAGCTTAGTGATGACTTTCTCCAAACACAAATTGTCATTGTGGCCGTGCAAAAGTGTTTTACTGTTCTAGGCCCACATCCTAGCCCAGGGAACCAAGCCTTCTTTCAACCCCCACCCACACCACCTCCGGTGTCAATGAAAGCCTCTGTGTCCCAGCGGGTTGGTCGTCTGCCCCTCGTGCACACACTCGCGCACACACACAGAGTTGGTTCTGTACTGATCAGAGAAGTGCACAGTGTTTCCGTCTAGTGCATCATGGGATTTCTGCGCCCACTTCCAATTTCTGTTACGTAAGCCCGCCAGAGCCCCTACCTTAGGTAGGTTGTGTGTGTGTGTGTGTGTGTGTGTGTGTGTGTGTTTCTCTTGTGAGTTTATTTTCCAGAGGTTGGTTTAGCTTATTCTAAATGATTCCAGTGTTGGGGCTCTCGCTTTTTCCCTTGAGAGAATTATGATTGCTGGGAAAAATTTCCTGTTTCATCCTAAGCTGTCTTCCGACCATCCGGGCCACCATCGGCCATTTATTTTTCTTACAGGCACCAAGAAAAATGTCTTAAAGTATATTTTCTAAAGAGATGAATGTCATGAGACATATACAGCCATGTACCATTTATCTCACAGCTTCCCCAGAAGAGAGACCACGACGCTCCCCCTGGCCCCCCAAGCCCTCCCGTGGGGCTGTCTGCTCCAAGTCAGAGTCTAAACATCTTTCTTCCCTTCTTTTGGGCCTGGCAGCCTTACTCTCTTTCAAAAGGCTCAGCCAGCAGGACAAAAGAGGACGTACTTCATGGTTTCAAGTTTTGCTCTAAGACACAAGGAAACCACTCAGAAGAGCCCAGGGAAACCCGGAAACGGCTGCCATGGGTCATCACACAGACAGTGCGAATTCAGTTTGCAGGCCCCTAGGAAAGGCTGAGGAGGCTTCCTTCCCGTCGTGTTGCCGACAGGGAAACTGAGGCAGGTACCTGCAAGGCCATACTCAGTGCTGCTGAGACTGGCCTGATGGCCTCTCTGCAAAGCCTGCCCGGGGATGGTGGACTCCGCATTCTCCTTGAGCAGGTCTGACAGGGAGAGAGAGGGCCAAGGCTTCAGTCCTCTGGGGTGGGCGCTTTTGCTCCAAACCCAGAAGCAATTACACAGTCCCCTCTTGACGCAGAGAAGAGGGTATTCCATTTGCTTTTATCTGAAACACAAGATTTTTTTATTTTCTTTCCTCTAGCGAAAGGGCTATAAAAGAAACAAGAATTTTGGTGGTGGTGGTGGTGGCGGCGGCATGGAGTGGTAGTTGGGGAGACGCATGGAAAATTATACTTTGACATATATTATGCGCTTAATCTTTTGTGGCAACTTTTTTACATTTGTAAGAGTTATGGATTTTAAAAGTCAGGGCTAAGATGGCTTAATGAGCATTCGCCCCCCTGGAAGGAGAAGGAGGGCTGATGTGTGTTAGTCAGCTGTTAGCTTTATTGCCTCTCCTCTGTACTAAAAGTGACAAGTTGAACACATTATAGAGAGCTCAGATGTGTTATGCAGATGAAGCCTGCAGCAATATCTGCCTGCTCTCTATTATTTATGATGTCTATATAATACAATGGACTGAGATTTAAGCCATTGTGATGCAGTTTGTTTTCCAGGGTGCTAAAGTACAGAACATTTTACAGAGAATTGCATCTCTGTTACATATTAATCAAATCCATCTTACATGCAGCTCTTACACTGTAAACTAAAGGGAAAAAAAGATTAAAGCGCTTGGCTTTTCCTCAGCTGTCAAGGACTGGCAATAAAATAATAATAAGGGCTTCTAAATAATGTGTGTGTGACAGGCCTGTGCTCGCTCGCACAGTCCTTTATGGAGGTTAACTACAAAATAAGTTCCAGTGAGTGATCGGGAACAGGCGTGTGTGTAATACTGTAATGCCAACGACGGCATAATTCTTGAAAAGTTCATTTGCAGAAAATTCTCTGACTTGATGAGGCAAAGTTTGGCCTCCTGAATCATTCTGCCACGGTGTGCGGCATTTGCAGAGTTGTTCTGAAGTTTACAATCCTCGCACTTTTGAACTTGCTTCAGCTGCAATCCATTAAAAACGGAAAGCTCCAGTCCCGGGTACCCAGCAGGGCTGACTGCTCGGAAGTCATGGGAATGTGGTTTTACGATGGGGTACGGACAAAGGCTGCAGAGGTCTGTGGACTGGGCAGGATCAGGGGGATTATTCTGATTTTTTAAGACATATTTTTATTGACTTCAGAGAGAGGAAGGAAGAAGGAGAGAGAACTAGAAACATCAATGATGTGAGCGAATCATTGACCGGCTGCCTCCTGCACGCTCCCTACTGGGGATCGAGCCCACAACCTGGGCACGTGCCCTGACCTGGAATCGAACCATGACTTCCGGTTCATGGGTGGACGCTCAACCATTGAACCACACCACAATCTGATTTTTAACATGAAGGCAATGGAGACTCATTGTTACTTCAGGTTTGGGGAGGAAGATGGTGGATCTTGGTAAAGAAAGTCTGGCTTCTCTGCAAGTTCTGAAGGTGGCTCCCCAGTCCCTTCATCCAGGAAATCACTACAAGGCAACTCATGAGTCCTCTGTGCCTGTATTTTTAACTCTGCAGACTCTCAAAAAAATGCCGGTTATAAGTGTCATTGCTGCTTATCATCCTTCCCCTTAAGAATGGAAAAGGCCTGCATGCCAACCTGGGCCCAACTCACTTCCAGCTCAAGGTAATTTCTGATGGAAGGAGGGGAGGGAAATTGCACTTGGAAGCACTCACTCAGTCTGCCAGGGAGTGAACAAAGGGCCTGAATTGGCTCCTTTGTAGAAATCAGCACATACAACACAATGGGTTCCGATTCTGCCTTTCTGCCCAAAAGCTCGAAGTATAAAAATTTACATTATTATCCCCCTGCCCACCTTCTGTATAAGCCAACCCCAAGGACCCCATGGAGAGAAAGCTCTCAGCCTCCCGGGGTCTGCCTTTCTCCCTCTAATGCTGGAGGGACAGGCCCATGTCCTCCCCATCCTCAGGCCTCTCGAGGAGGAGGTCGGCCTGGGGGGCATTATCGTTCTCTGGTTCCCTGTGTCCTTTGATTTTTCTCAAATGAACACCTGTTATGGAATTTTTAAAATGGCATTGACTGCTACCTTTAAAATACTTACTTCAGTTTATAACTTTAATAAGCATTGATTGAGTGCCGTGGCTTGCCAAAGCTGTGCCACTTACTTAGTTCTTATGTGTGTCTGAACTTGCGGCGACTATCCTAAGATTGGTGGTGTACGTGCAATGCACGGTGGTTTTCGATCTTATCAACACGTTACAAATGTCCAGGGCACTTTTAAGGAAACAGCACTGGCCAAGCCCCACCGCAGGCAAGTGGACTCAGAAGCTCAGCAGTTCTGAAAGCTCTGGTGGCAACAGCACGGCCAGGACTGAGAACCCGCACAAAGCATGATGGTTAAGAACAGACTCCCAGTGACACTTCAAAGCCACTGTGGAATGAGGCTGAGCGGGATTAGATGTCCTGCTCGGCCAAGTTATTTAGACGCTAAGCCTCAGCTTTCTCTTGCGAAATTGGGATAATAACAGAATAACATGATACACAGGAGTCACTTACTGCTGTCTGCAAGATGGCAGGTGCTCAACAGATAAATACAAGCTATCATTTCTTCCTCTGAACATCCTGCAAATCGAAAACAATGACCCACTGGCATATCGTCATCCGCTCCTAGAAGTCCTTCCTAGCCCTTACCTTGGCCCACCTTATTTACGAAACACTGTCCGTTAACACTGTACCTTTAGAAGCATCAATTTAATGTTATCCCCACAAAAACCATGGAGAGGACGTATGATTATTACCACCGCACAGATGAGGAAGCTGGCCCAGGAGCGCAGTGCTTCTGCAAGGTCCCATGGAGGTAAATGAGAGGAGGACTTGAACCCAGATCTCTTGGTGCCCACAACCCCCACCTCACACGCTGACAGAATTAACTACACTGTCTTTGAGGCTTAGACCAGTGGTTCTTAAAAACCTGCCCCTGGAGGGCAGGTGCAATCTCTAACCATGCCCCAGGCTCAGAGTGTCTGACTCAGGAGGCCTGGGTTGGGGCCCGACTGTCTGCATTTCTAACACGTTCCCAGGTGATGTCCATGCTGCTGGTGTGGGACCACACTTTGGCGACGTACTGTCCTAGAGTTTGTGAAGGGAGGCAGCGCTGCCGTCTCACACCCTGCTTGGGCCCCCACTTTATGATCGGGCCTTGCCCTCCCCACTCCACGCTGCTGCCGCCTACTAGCCCAGGTCCTCAAGAGTTTGAGTCTGAAACCGGTGGGGCCATGAGGGACGACCTGAGTCTACTTGGCCAAATCACTCCTTCCTCCAGAGAGCTGCCCATCCCCTGGCACGATCCCTGCTCCACAGGCAAACACGGGCCTGGGCAGCACGGCTGGGACCTCTCTGCTTCTGGATGGCACTTCCAGACTCACTGGTGAGAGTGCCCGGCCGCCCCTCATTCACCTTCCCTCCACCTGCACATCGCCAACCGCCAACCGCTCCTCAGAAGTCTCTCCCAGCCCCTTCCTTGGACCTAGAGTCACGTGAGAGCGTGGACAGGTCCCTCTGTCCTTAGTCACTTCAGCAGGGAGAGTTCAATCTGCTGATACTGGAAGGACACAATTCACCTTCCCAGGGGATTCGGGAGCATTCCCAGCAGGAGTCCTGAGAGAGCCCGAGAGTTCAGTACCACTCCTCTCACTCGCTCCTCCCGACCACCTCCCCCTCCCCCTCCCACCTCCCCCCTTCTCCTCCCCCCCACCCCGATGCTCAGGCATGTGTGCACGCATAGGGCTCACCTCTACCTTTTTCTTGCTTTCAAAGCCCCAGCCCTGGACACTCCAGGGAGGAGAATGACACAGCCAGGAGCTTCTAAGACCTATTTCCTCTCCTGCTCTGTGGGCACCTTGCTGAATGGGCTCTGGGAGAGCTTAGGAGCCCAGTCCTTCAGATCCTGAGATGAATTCCCTTGAAGGCCTGAGATGCGGCGGGGGGCGCGGGGGGGGGGGGGGGGGACTGTCCCCTCACCATGGTCCTGAAGGCATTAAGAGCTGACCTATACCCTCTAACAGGCGCACATTTCCTAAGAAGCTCAGTCTCCATGAAGCCCTCGGCCGTACAGTGTCCAGAAAATATTGCTAGGAGCCAAGAGGATAAGTCACACAGTTGGGTGGACACATGGAAGAGGCGCTCAGCTGTCAGATCCCTGGAGAGGGTCCATGTCCTTGAGGTGCAGACATGACAGGAGCTCAGGCCAGCTGTCCTTTTGGGCAAGGCCTGGCTAGCGTACACAGAATTGATCTCCAATATGGCAGGGAAGACACCAAAGTTCTATTCATTTGGCGGGGGTGGGGGGTGGAGAATGGGATTTGTAAGGTTCTCAATAGTCTACATCTCAGAATCACACTCTTTTAGAGCAGGATGAGACCACAGAGGTGACCAACTCCTAACTCCCCCTTTACAAGTGGTGAAGGGAGTGGTGTGAGGCTCAGTTACTCAGCAGTAGGGCAGCAATCTGGTGCCAGTGGGCCAAGTCGAAGCCACAGCACTACACTGCCCCAAACCGGAAATGTCTAGAAAGCAAACAGTTTCTGTACTGTGCAGTTCCTACTCTGTGTCCATATGCATTTGTCTCATTGTCCTCTTAACTGCCTTGGGAGAAGGCTGCATTTACTCCCATTTCACAGGTGAGGAAGTCAGGGGCTCTGATAAGTGAAGTGGTTGGCTGAGGTCACCAAGTTGAATGAGATGAGATGCTGAAGAACGTGGGCTTAATCCTAGCCAGTCCCAGCCTTGTGCTCTTTCCTCTCTTTGTGGTCCCCCCATTGACATTGGGGCAGGAATGACCACAGTGTGGACAGAATGACACACTGGATGACAGTGGTGACGTGGCCAGGCCAACAGCTCTGGAATGCTCACTCTACAAACACAGGACCCTCAGGGGTCCTGCCCGTGCAGCTTCAATGCAAAGGGTTCCCTCAAGCACCTAATATCATCACCAAAAGCTGGGCTCACCACGCAGGTGCGGGACAGGAGGTGGGTCTGTGGAGCGTGGAATTCACGGGACATGTGGCACTCAGTATCCATGGTCCACTCAGTGCCATGGGAGCCCGTTACCTCAGGCACCTCGGGCTGGCCGTGCCCTCCGCCTGGAGTGCTCTGTGGGGCGCACGCCCTCACCTCCTCGGAGTCCTGCCTCATATGTCCCCGTCTCCGTGGGCTCCACCTTTCATTTGCCATTGCACACGCAGCACCCTTCTCACCCTGTGCTCCCCAACCCCCTCACCAGCCTCCTAACATACTACATCGTTATCTCTCTCTTATTACCAGAAGGTGGGCTCCAAGAGGGCAGAAACTGTTGGCCGTTTTTTCACTGATGATATGCCTGGTGACCAGAACAATCCTAGCATAGAGCAGACACTTAACAAATAGTTCCCCCATATGTTTTACCTTAAAAAAAAGTCAAACCTACAGAAAAATATAAAAAATGTAGTGAACACCCATCACTTTCACCTAGATTCAATAATTATTAATATTTTGCCACATTTGCTTTATCTCTCTCTCTCTCTCTCTCTCTCTCTCAGTGTGTGTATACTTATGGATTTACGCACACAGACATATTTCTTTTCGGTTAACCCTTTTAAAATTAAGTAAAGCAAGTATTTCCCAAGGATGAGAACACTATCACACTCAGAGGTTTCAATTGATACATGATCTAATATGCAGTCCACATTCAAATTTTCCCAGCTGTCCCCAAACCATCCTTTCCTATAAGTTTTTTAAAATTGCAGATGTAGGGCCCAATCAAGAATTAGGGATTGCATTTGTTCCCACGGCTCGTCTCTTTAGCTGCCTTTAACCCAGAATGTGATCAGATCAGAGTCTGAAGAGGGAATGGTGGGAGACAGCCACACTGTGACAGGACCCTCCCGAGATCCGCTAGCAGAGCCCGTGGGGGAGTGGGGCTCTGCTTTTTCTCTGCACCCCCCCTTCTACGTTAGGTCCCCCGAATACATTCACACAGAATAGTCCACTGCCTGCCCCCCACAGAGGTCCCCAATTTTCTTGCCATCCCTTCATGGGGGAAGGAGGCTGCTCCCCACGCGGCCTCCATTGCCCTCCAAGAGGGCTTGGCTTTCTCGAGGTGCCGGGCTTTCTCTGCTGCTCTGGGCTCACATTTTTACAAATGCAGAGAGAGCCAAATGTGTGGCCTGGCTGGAGAAACCATAAAGGACCAGCTTGAAACTGCCTGCAGGGCGGGGGGCCACAGGCTGCCGGCAGGAAGTGTGTCTGGGTCACCAGCAGGGCTATGCGTCCTCGCGAGCCCACAGAAGGCTGTTTTCTCCATAAGAGCCAACGTTGCATGGCTATTATGCTGCCATTAATGGCATGAGCTGTGGGATGCCCAGAATACAGAAAAACTGTGCTCGGGGAGCGGGCAGCAGGAAGAACCCAGGAGAGACATAAAAAAGGCAATAGGATTTAGAGAGCACTCTTAGGGGAGGAGGTGATGGATGGAACGGAGGGGGGTGAAAGGAGGGGGACCCGGGTGCGTGGGCAGGAGGACAAGCTGGAAATGGGAGCGGGGGCAGCAGGGAGGGTGACTCAGTGGGTGGCAGACAGCAGGCCCAGGACTGGCCAGAGGAGAGAGCAGGAAGGGTTCAAGGAGGTCAGAGAGCAGACTCAGGAAATCAGGAAGCCCATCACTGCTGGGGCTCAGGGTGAATGAGCAAAGGCAAAGGGGTTTAATTAGAAACCAGCAGGGCTCCCCTCCTTTCTCCTTTGTGAAATCTGGGGCCTGGGTTATGAACCAAGCGGAAACCCTACCCCTGGCTGCCCCTCCCTGGGGCCTCCTTCCTGCCTGCTGCTCCTCTCTCAGCACCACCCTGACAATGGATGCTCTCAAACCTTGAAGTATGGCCATTCTGAATCACGTCTACCTAGCAACTCCTCCCTCCCTCCCCCTCCCCCTCCCAGTATCACTGGAGCCTGGAGTTGGCTACAACCTCTGCTGTGGATACTGACCATCTAATTCATCTCCCAGGGGCTCTAAATCCAACCTCCTCTGACCTGCCAGCAGGAGCGATGACCTCACATTTGTCCTGCTTATCACTGGTAATAACCATTAGGGACAATGGCAGGCGCTCACACCTGCTGCCCGCTAGGACGGCAGATCGGGTCTCCACAGGAGGCCAGAGATGCAAATCTCCTTGTCCTTTTCATCACGGGGTTACTCCCAGGCACTCTCCCACATGGACACCACCCAACCGAGGGATGCCAGGAGAATTACACCAAAGAGACAGAGCGTGCCCTGTCTCCCCGCCCCCAGCAAGTTAGCAAACACCGGTCCGGGGCTGTGGGATGCTGTCCAGCAGCAGTACGGGTTAAAAGACATTTGTAGGAGCCCCTTGCTGTGGCCCAGCCACAGTGCGGAGGCTAAGACTCAGGACACGGGCCTACGTGGTGTGGAGCTGACTGCAATTCTCTGCACAACCGTTCCTTTGTAAGGAGTGATTTCCTGCCCTCCTTGTCCCTGAAATGGTGCCATGAACACCTTGGACAGGACCTGTGGAACTGGGGTCCCTAAGGCACACATCCCAGCTCCGTGACCACCTTCCTGACCCCTCCCCCTCCCCACCACCGAGAGACCACTGAGGGTCTCGAGTCCCCCAACCTGCAGCCCCCACTGGGCTCTTCCTCTGGAGTCAGACCCTCCCCACAGGGACCCCGCGCCACAGGCCCCCAGCGGCCAGCGGGCTGCGTGGCCGGCCCCGCCCTTGCATTCTTTCTGAGTGGAGCCAGCAGCCCGAGCCGCCAGCAGCACGCCAGGCCCCAGCCCTGCTGTAAAGTATTAACTCATACTGAACACAGTTTGTCTCCCAGGACCCTCTTGGCCCCTTCGTCATCCTGTGCTGACATTTTAATCGTGCTTTTGTGGGAGCTGGCTGGCAGTTTGTCATCAGGAATGGCGCGGCGAGGGGCCAGAGCGGGTTGCTGGCTGTGGCTGCTGCTGAGGGAAGCAGCCCATTCTGACAGACTGAGCAATAATCTGAACTTACTGCGCCGAGCCTGTGGGACACCAGCCGGGCCGCTTTATCTTCTTCATTAAAGTGCGCTCAAAAAAAAAATCCATTTTCCTTTAAAGTCTCAGGAACAGATGGAGTAAAATTAATTGTGCCATTAAGTCCCGATAGACAATACCAGAGTGGTTTTCTTTCAACTGTGCATGTGTGTTACAAAGTGCTCTTCGTAAAAGGCAATTACTGCAACATTTGCCATAAAATAAAGGTTGCTTTAATGGGCAATAAACACAGGCTTCAAATTTTGTATGAAATGGGTCTCCAAAGGGCGCTGTTAGAGGCAGCTCAAAGGCACGACTGACTTTAGTATTTGTGCTCCGGCTGCAGCTCAGCCAGTTCCGAGAACAATGATTCCCCACCCCTGGCTGTATTCTGATGGAATTATGTCTGTGATGTGCACTCGCTGCATGGGCTCTCCAGCCAGATTGTTCTGGTCAGCAAGCGGCAGGCGAGAGAGAGAGAGAGAGAGAGAGAGAGAGAGAGAGAGAGAGAGAGAGAGGAGTTCACTAGGTGTCCTGGGGCAGTGCCCACTGCCTGAGGAAGAAGCCAGTTAAAGTGACAGGCCCAGTTCATGGTGGTGGGGGGGGACACACAATTTATTCGTTTTGTGTCTCAGAGGTCTGGTGAGGGTTTCTAGTTGATTTCTGGAAGTTGGGCTCAGCAAGAAATCTATATTTATGTATATTTAGAGCCCTTTAGGACAGAGATTTGGCAAAGGGGAAAAATAGGCTGTGCTTCGCAGCCCAGACGAAAATGATGATGAAGGTCTTAGGCAGACGGATGGGCAGGCGCTGCTGCCGGAGCCCAGCTTCCCGCCCTCTGAGGACCTCGTACAACGCTGTTTAAGGGAGCCCAAGGAGCAGGGGGAATGCAAATCTCTAACGGTACAAGTGGAGGCCCGTCTTCTGAACCCCTACCCCTTTCCTTTGCCAACCCCACATATAAATCTTCCCTCTCGTGGATCCAAGCGGCTCAGACCTGGTTAGATGGGGGCAGGACTGCACAGAGCAGAAATTCATTTCACTCCACTATATTTCTACATTCCAGTAATTACAAAGTTAGCATGACATATAAATGATCCATTAATTGAAATATGGGCTGCATCAACTCCAATATTTATGGTATAAATCCATATTTCATTAAACAAATCCAATAAGCAAATATATCAAGGAGAACAGGAGTGCATTTCTAAGTATGAGATGAGGAACTAAAAGGACCTCTTTCTGTCCAAAATATAGCACTACAGCTTAAAGAACCGGTAGGAGATCTGGAACTCGGTGGGGCTGGTGACACAGAGAAGTTGATGGGGAAGAAAATTAACTTCAAGTAGATCAAGGGTCAGCTTGTATGACCAGAAGGCACAGCGCCCTGGGAGCCCACGGGCCACCCACTGCTGTGATGCGAGAGGCAGGCTTTGGCTGCGCCAAGGACGGCAGGGCAGGCTGTTAGCTGTGTTTTAAGAGGGGTTGGTTAGCACTGAGCCATCCATGCTGCCACCTGGCCTCTTCCTTCTCAGGGAGTTTGGGCTCCAAGTGGTGGAGGACTGAGGTGAGTGGAAGCACAGCAAACGTGACGGCCTCAGGACACACCTGGACCTGCGCTGGGACTCAGCACCTGCTAAATGTGCCCTGTGCTAGGGGCCCACAGGCCCTTCCTGGTGTCCACTGCAGCGGCCACCTGTCCTCCCTCTGGGTTCCCCCAGGTCAAGCGAAGGCCACCGTTTCTCTGGGGATGGTCTCCAGACTCCTCCTGCTCCTTGGTCCATGCCATTCATCCTGATGACCCAGCCTCCTGTCTCCACCTTCTCTGTCCCTATTTTAATTCAGACCCCATCCTCTCCTCTGGATGTGCCAGCATCCTACCCGGTCTCCCTGCTCCAGCCGTGAGCTCCTCAGTTCACTCACCAAGTGGCTATAGTACGAGTTTTCATACACCTGATGATTAGCTGTTTTTTGTTTTTTTTGGGGGGGGGGGCGGCGGGGGGGGGGGGGAGAGGTTTATTACTAGTATACTCTTTCATTCTCAAAGTATCCCAGTTTGGATGGCACGTTATAATCCTAGTTAAAACCCACAGCATTCTCCCTCTTACTTCCTGTTAATGTCAGGAAAACTCTAAGGTCCTTAAGCTTCACATCCAGGTTTTGTAGGACCCCAAGCTCGTACACCTGGGGGCCCTAGTTAAGGGAAAGAATACAAAGTTCTTATAAAAATTTACTTTAAATATATTTTCACCAATTAAAAAAAAGAACAAACCCCCAACATTTGGCCATAGAAGACTGATGGAGCCCCAGGAGGGGCAGTGAGGGCCCTATAGCTTAAGCTCAATAGCCTCATGGTAAACCCACCCCAACATGGCGTACAGGTGAGCTGTCTGTGACCTGGCCTTGGCCTAACTCATCAAGCTCCCTCTTAACACTGCCACACCCAACCCCCCATGCACTGCTTTGCCACATCCCTGCCCTGTGCTTTAGCCACAGACCACATGTAGTTAGATCAATGTGCTGCCTTCTCTCCCACCTCCACACCTGTGCACATGCTCTCCCACCAGCCAGGCAAGGGACAGGGCAATGTCTGGGCAAACGTCTAGGCAACTCATTCTAACATCTCTCCGGGAGGACAGACCCCAGGCAGCGGCCAGGACCCTTCCTCTGAAGCTCCCATGACATCCTGGCCCCTTCATCTCAGCCTTGACCACACAGCACAACACAGCACAGAAACCAACTGTCTTCCCTCCACTGAGTACACTGCAAATGCTAAATACATGTCGGATGAACGCATAAGCAAATCTGAGATCAAAGCATCCCTTTATCCAGTGCCATGCGGGATCCCGGCTAAGGCTAGCCACCGGCTGGGTGCTCTGTAGGATGGAATGGGAAGTGATAGGAACTTGAGCCAGTCCTGTACCAAAACCCCACAGTTCCATTCTCTTGAACCAGGGCAATTAACAAACTAGGTTATATTATTTTTAAAAATATATTTTTATTGATTTCAGAGAGGAAGGGAGAGGGAGAGAGAGATAGAAACATCAGTGATGAGAGAGAACCACTGATAGGCCTCCTCCTGCACGCCGCACACTGGGGATCAAGCCTGCAACCTGGTTTTGTGCCCTGACCGGGAATCCAACTGTGACCACCTGATTCATAGGTTGATGCTCAACCACTGAGCCATGCTGGCTGGGCGAGCTAGGGTAAATTATGACTGAATGTTGTCAGGGATGGAATACAGAACTGGTACTGATTAATACCCGAAGACTAGGTCGGTAGTTCTCAGCTATATTTGCACATTAAAAACATCGAAGGTATTAGAGAATGTATTTCATGGCCTGGTACCTAGCTCCAGAAATTACTTTTTTTCTGCGAAGGCATCTAGTCATCAATACTTTCAAAAAGCTCCACAGAGGATTCTCGAGTTGCAAAACAATGACCTACCCAAGCCAATATCAACTTAAAAGCACCATTCAAATATTTTTATTCCCGTTTGGATATGGTCACAGTCACCAACCTATATGCAGCCACAACCGTTCATGGGCCACCTGTCACTCGCTCCTGACGAGTGAGCACCTGTTAGATGTCTGTGGAGAGGCGACGCGTCGGCACTGCCCACCATCGATCTCACTGGTTCAGTCAACAAACCCTTCCGGAGTGTTCGATGCAGAAGACTCACTGGAAATACACGAAAAGACTTGGCCCTAATCCCCAAGGAGCTTACAGGATTTTAGGTCAAATCACAATGAAAGCTGATAGCAAAGCAGGTTTGCAAGCCTGCAGCTCGTCCAGTGGCACGTGAGTGCTAGCGATGGTACCCCAGGAGGTGCGACGACGTCCCTCCATGGCACAGCTGTGACCATCTGTGAAGTCCAAGGTGCTGGATTCATGGAGGAAACAGCAGCTCCCGCAGCTGACGGTCAGGAATCAGCTCTAAAGTCAAACTGGATACTCACTCCTTCCTTCCTTCTCTTTACTGCAATAATTATGTATCGAACATACTATACGAAACATATGATGGTGGGTTTCAGATATACAGGGGTGCAGAAGACAAAGGTGACCCCTAGCCCGATGAATGTAGCACAGAGATCTCTGTTCCAAGAGCATAAGAGGTGACGTGTTCCACTCTCAGCAAACCAACCTGCTGGCTTCAGGGCAGAGCGTCCGCACAGCCTTGGCAGGCAGCTGGTGCGCCGAGGAGAGCGCGGGCGTCTCCTCCTGCGCAGAGTTCTCGCACTGGCAGAGAAATAACCTGTGGGGACTGACTCAGTGCCATGCGCAGATGGGGTTTAATGAATGTGGTGATGATAATGATGATAATTATTCAAATTCGTTCCTCTCTCTCCACCCCAGGGAGGCCAGTGCTGCCTTTTGTCATCTGACTACATTTGAGAAGTGACCCTCCTTCCTCAGTTTATTCTGTAATGTCGTCCCTCGCATGCTGTAGTGTTTCCCTGCCGTGACATCACTCCAACCAGCATATGCTCAGCAGCGGGCCAGATACTCGGGAGGGTACGAAAGAAAAATGAGATTGTCAGGAGGTACCGGGCCAGCCTGACAGTGATGCCAGGGCCAGGGGCTGGGGCTCGCACGGGGAATACCTCAAAACAGGAACTATAGGTGTGAGGAGCAGATAATAAGTAGTTTTTATTCATTTTTCTATACTTTGCCTCTTTCAGAAAAGAATTTAAGGAGGTTTAAAATAAAATAACAGACACACATAATAAAGTTAAAGGGAAAAAAAGCAAAAAATAAAAATAGAACGATGGGAGCTACTAAAGTCAACATGACCAAGCGCTGAATTCAGCTGTGGCGTTTTGAGGAGATGGGCAAAGGGGAAAGGGCCACGCAGTCTGCATTCCCAGTGGGGGAAAGCCCCACAAACCCCTCTGAGTGCCATGTGCTACCATGGATGGCCCCATCCTCAGCAATGAATGACTTTCACAGCACATGCGAGTCGTCTTCATATTGGTTTATCAATAAACCCAAGGTATGAACATTACAGTGTGGTCTATCGATGATAATTCAATCGAGGAAGGTAAGCCAATGCCCTTCAAGTATGTGGGTTCCTGGTGATCTGACTGGATGAGAGGCAGGAGCAGGGTGACCTGGGGCAGGAGCGTGTCCTGGATGGCTCTTCAGGGATCATCACTCTTTTTCCCCGACTGCTGGGCAGAGCTGAGGAGTGGCGGTCCAAGAAACGCTGAGGCACTGGGTGGCCCCGAGAGGGCTGGGAGACTGGTCCTGAGGCCCAGGATGGCTGACATTTGATCAGAGACAAAGCGGAGAGGCCTGACCAGCATCCTGGCTGGACTGCCCAGGTGGTGACAAGTCACTGGAGTGCCTTCAGGAAAGCCAAGATGGGCCCCAGGGGCGGCTTTGGACCCGAAGAGCCCTGCCCAGGTGACATGCTGAGACTCCAGCGCTGCTTCCAACAGACTTTCTGTGACGATGACAATGTTCTCTATCTGTGTCGTCCAACACAGCGTCAAGGTTCGTCACACGTGGCTATCGGGCTCTTGAAATGTGTGTCACTGAAGAACTGACATTTAGATTTTATTTATGCTAATTCACTAGAATTTAAATGTAGATAGCAGACACATGGCCAGTGGCTGCTGCACTGGATGGAGCAACCCAAAGATCCACCCATCGGACCTGAGTGAAGGCGTCTTTGCCTCACAAAGTTTTATCACTGGCACCACTCGGAACCCACCGGCTGTGTCCACACCTCAGAGGGGCCCTGGGGGGCCTCCCAAGATTCCTCCAGGCACTTGAATAAACTGGTCTGCTCAATGGGACTATTTACTTTCAGCCAAACAAATTCTGGAGAATGTTTGCCAAACACAGCAGTTGAAGTTTTAACAAAACTGGGGTTGGGCCATCCTGACATTGGGTGACCATGAGGACCAAATGCTTCCCCAAGCCATTTCTAATTCCCATATAATCCATGTCATGAAACACCGTGGCGCACACAAGCAGCCACTCTCTCCCTAATTGCTGTGGCAGGAGGGCACGAGGGAGCGCAGCTGCACGTGACAATTAACTCCCACCTTCACTGTCCAGAGCAGTGGTTCTCAACCTTGGCTGCACATTAGAATCACCTGGGAATCTTTTTAAAATCCTGATTTCTGGGCCTCATCCTCTGGAAATTCTGTTTCTTTGTTATGGGGTGGGGCCACAACATTAGTAACAAAGAAACAGAATTTCCGGAGGATGAGGCCCAGAAATCAGGATTTTAAAAAGATTCCCAGGTGATTCTAATGTGCAGCCAAGGTTGAGAACCACTGGTCCAGAGAGTAAAACACACCTCTGTCTTCAACCCTGTGCTTCAGACCCAACAGGTCTGGATAGCATTTCGCCCCCCCCCCCCCCCCCCCCCCCGCCCCCGCCTCCGAAGTGGTAATGAGATACAAAGTATCCATGGCCAATGACTCCTTAAGCCTGGCCCTCAGCTGACTTCAGGCCACAAAGAACAGGGCCAGTGAAAGAAGCAAGAGAGCTGCCAGCAGCTCTGGATCCACTTTTCGCTGCGTCGAAAGAGCACAACCGTCGTATAAAATGTTTAGAAACCTGAGTTAGGTTTTGTCATAATGCATTAAAGCTGATTTCAGGAAAAGAAATCACAAACCCTTTTCTGGTCTTACATATTATAACGAATATGACTTTGTATTAAAGAACATTCTTAGCAAGAGCGAATGAAGGGATTCTGGAATAGATGCCTGGCGCTTTCTAATTCCGAGGAAGTCTGGGAGTTCTCGGGAGAGCGGCGTGGCGGGGCCTGAGCAGTCACCGTGGGGGCGGCGGGCTCTACGGAGACGGAGATGGCTGGACACCAGGCTCCGCTCAGCAAGAACCTGCTGCTTAAAGAACCACGGGACGTCACCCCAAATAAGTGTCAGGTCCAGGTGGCAGCCTGGGCTAAGAATTCGGGAGTACAGCCCCTCGATGCGCGAGGGGGAACAGGTCAAAGGTGAATCTAAAAAGAACTTGGAGAAAGGATTCTGAGAGACCTCATGCCAATCAAGTTGCCTCAACACCTCCGCTCCAAGGTTAGCCTGAGGAACTTGGTCTAAACACATCTTTAAAAAGGCTACTCAACAGTAAGCGTGACTATCTATAGCATTTTGTAACACTGAGAAATCCCGGAACTGGCTCTGGTGCCTGCCATGGTTTGTCCTAGCCTTCACCCTTCATCTGCCTATGCCCTGAGCCAATTCTGACATAAACATGTGTCTAAAAATAATGAGCTAACATTTATGGCAGTCTGGTTTCTCAATTGAATATCCCACATGTAGAACTGCCCCTAATCCCCTTACTTCCAAAAAGCCAACCTGGAATCAGATGGAGAACAGTCAGAAGAACCCAGGGGTCTGCAATTTTGAGGAAGGAAAGGGTTGCACTTTGGGTTAATCCAGAGAAGCCTGGAAATGAGGAGAGGATTGCAGGGAGCAGTTTAAAAAGAACTGGGCTCAGCTTTGGGAAGAGGATTTTAAAATGGTGCAGGTGGCAAGCCAGTTCCTCCAATTCCTCCGTGTTAGAATCACTCTGCAGCGGCCAGTCCACGGAGGTGTGGGAGAGAGAAAGGAGAACCGCCAGCATGCAGTTAGAGGAGGGAATCCCGCACCTGAGAAGGTGCAGGCGGTGCTGCCAGGCATCCCAGGGGAGCGTGCGCCCCCAGCTCCCTACAACCCCCCAAGCCTTCAATGTGCCTTTGCAGGGGAGGGAAGCAGGAGGAAGAAGAGGTGTTTGTGGACAGGAACTAGCTCCTGTCTTTGCTCCATGTTCTGGGCACTGCAGCCACTCCTCGGCCTCCAGCCTGCGGGTCTTCACCACCATCCATGCTTTCCGCTCGGTGGCTGGACTGGTCTTCCAGCCATGCCTCTTTCCTGAAACCTCTCTTTTGACAATCCTGCTCTAGAACTTCCCCGCTTCCCTCCCTGCCCTTTGCCCAGGGCCAGAGTGACAGGCAGCAAAAACCAAAGACAACAAAGGGGCCATGGAGCAGGGCTAGGAAGCAATGTGTGCAGGAGATGGAGCCCAGCGCCGCTCCCCGAAGGAAAATTAAAGACAGATGCGCTATCAATTCGCTCCCAGAACTTCTGCCTGGGGCCTGAATGAACTAAATGAAAAGGGTGGAAAACCTTAATGAAATCACTAGTCCAAAGAGCACAATGACCTGCGGGCACACAGGGTCAAGGTTCAGGACAATTCAGTGGGAAGCAGCCAGGGCTTGGCCGCAGCCCTGGGAGCAGAGGGCCTTGACCAACTCTCTCCTTCCAGGTCTCACGCTGCACGCCTGAGCCACTGAGAGCCCCCTGCAGGCGGGCTTACAAAGGGGTGCATTCAGCAAGGAATCCCTGAACAGGTAAGCCAGGGGCGAGTAGGTGCTATGGGAAAGGACCTCTAGCTTTGTGAAAGGAGCTGTGAGCCTAGGTGCCCACACCAGTGAGTAGGCAGGGTATCATTATGGTTTTTCCAGCTTCATTTTGACTGGCTCTACACAATGTAAATCCACGGAATACAGGATTCTATCTCCCCCCAAATTCCATCTACATCCATTTTCCAGGAGGGCGCCTCTTCCATAAATGAGTGGAGAAAGGGTAGAGAGAAGACTGGAGGAAAGCCACCACTCCCGCCCATGGCCCCACGGCACCCCCAGGGCACTGAGGAGTAGATGGGGAGAGCAGAGGCTGGCAGGGCCCCCACCCGCAGGAGCCCTGGGAGAGGCTGGCAGGGTGCTACGCCACCCCCCCCCCCCCCCCGCAGTGCTACAGGGGCCCCTCCGCTGTCTCCCCGCCCTTCCCTCCAGCTCTGCAGCTGGGACCTAACCACCTGCAATTAATGGGCCCTGGGGGGGTGGAGCCCATGGTCCGAGAGGCACCAGGAGGCTCCTCTCTTAGCAACCCAGTCAGAGAAAGAAGGAAGGGGGAAAGCAATAAATAGGGGAATGTTTGAAATGGGGACTCACACAAATCCCCTCTTCTACATGTTAGAGGTCCAGTCCTCTGAGGGCTGTTCCCCTCACCAGCTCAACTGCTAATTATTCCTTAAGGTCAAATGGCAGACAGGACAATAACCTGCTAAAAACAAAATGCCAGGGCTCCACAATGTATGTTCCCCATCTAGGCTGTGTGTGTGTGTGTGTGTGTGTGTGTGTGTGTGTGTGTGTTTACCTTGATCGGCACTTCTAATTATTTTAGAGGGAAGAGGGAAGATAGGAAATCAAAAGATCTGGTTCAAAACACAGCTCTGTCCTCCTCCTCCTGGGGTGAGCTTGTCTCCTGTGAGATAATAAGCGTGAGGTGGATGGCAGGCCGCATGCACTCCCCAGACAATGGCCAGGGACAAAAAGGAAGCAGCCAGCTCAGCGGAGGCAGAGGCGGCAGCCTGCTGTCAGCAAGGGGTTAAAGCCGCTGCCTCCTCCAGGGCCGGCTGCCTTCCATAAAGAACACAAAGCTCAGCGGGGCAGGGAGGAAGCTCCCACCGGGTCCCTATTAAAGCAGATCAAGTCGCACATGTCGATATCCCCATTTCATAGATGCTATAATTTGTCTGACAGGAGCGAATCCTGCTGATCCGAGTCAGGGCAAGGGAAGAAAAGGTCTGCGAGACAGGGAGACCCACTGAGACCCAGCGGTTTTCCATATCTGGCCTTTGTAAGGAAGCCTGAGGTCTACCCGGCCAGCAGTGCTTTGAAACAGGGCGTGTTCCAAGGAGACAACACGTACACATGGTGTGTATGTACGTACACACACACACACACACACACACACACACACACACACCGTGCATTGTTCTGATCTAACTGCGAGATGCTTAAAAAGGTACAATAAAGCGTTTTCCAATCCCAGCGGAGCACAGGATCAAACCCAGCTCTCCCTCCAGTAATCCTGACAAATGCGCCTGTTCTAACAAAACTCGGGCTGCAGGTAGAGCGCCTCTTTCACTCTTGTTCTTCTTTTGTGTTTCTCTCTTTTTCCTGCTCTCCCTCCCTGTCTTTCCTTCTCTGTCTCTGCCCCTTGCCAAGGGAATCACAAAGAGATGAGAACCACTCCACGAAGCGTGGGGGATCACTAATCCACTGGCCCCGCTTTGCTGGGGAAGCAGGTTTTGAACAAAGCCCCTGGCACAAACGAGATGAGTTTAGTGATCACAGTTTAATTCTTAATAGGGCACAGCGTGCTCTGCGGATATGAAATACACAACATGGGGGAAATGAAGTCCTTTTTGGAATTGGCTTTTCCTCTTGGTTAATGAGGGTCAGGGGAAAAGGAAGGCACAGACTGAGATGCCAAGTACAATCCGTGAGGAGGCAGCCCCTCCAGGGAGACACTGCTGCCCCGAGGGCTGGGATCCTGGAGGGCGGAGAGGATGCTAGGAGCTGAGAGGGTCCTCTGAGACCTGCCCGACTCCCCACGGAGGGAAGCTGACCTGCCTCAAGAGGCAGCCAAAGCCCAGGCCACCTCCTGGCCTCTCGAGAGAGGTCTCTTGGGCCAGCTCAAGTCTCCACTAGACAAGTTAGTGACTTGTTCTCTAACCAGGAAGAATGTACCTGCAACTGGTAAATGAGCACATTGACAGGTGTTAGAAGGCTAATCTAAGAGGAAGGAAAGGATGCAAACTCATTTATCTCAGAGCTTCTTTTGAAGGCTCCTCTCAGACCCTAGTTGGAGCTGTTTTTGCTTAGGTTTGTTTTCCCATTTTCCAGGTTAAGTTGTTCGTGGAAATACGTTTTCTAAAGCAGAAAGACTATGATTGGAACGGACATCTTGGACAAAAGTTGCTGCTTATACTGAAGAGAATCCTTTCTGTTGCGTGTAATGGTTCCATTTCCTTTGCATGAGGTGGGAGACAGAAGAAAGCTAACAAGAGGACATAACTTTCAGCAAAAGTAAATGTCACAAAACTATAATGCCCAAACTTAAAGTTGTAATAACTCACAGGTGCATTTTTTTCTAAATATATTTTTATTGATTTCAGAGAAGGAGTGGAAGAGAGAGAAACATCAATGATGAGAGAGAATCATTGATCGGCTGCCTCCTGCATGCCCCACACTGAGGATCAAGCCTGCAACCCAGGCTTGTGCCCTAACCGGGAATCGAATCGTGACCTCATGGTACACAGGTCGACACTCAATCACTGAGCCTTGCCAGCTGGGCATCTCACAGTTAGATCGCCACTTCTCTCCCATTCACTGAGTTTCTTAGGAATCCTGCACCCTACTTTCTTTTATTCCTCATCAGAGAGGAAGTCCAGTAGAGGCTCAGACCCCACTAATCCCTGCATCCACTGTAGCACCCAGAGCCCACACCTGACCCTCCCAGCATCTCCCTCACATCCCTGGTAGAGGCCAAATGCTCATTCTCCCGTCCTACTCGCTATTAGGTCAGCAGAGAGCTCTGAGCAGAAGTCAGTGGGGGTGCTCCTATTGTTCAGATCAAAGGGATAACAAGGACTCTTCCTGGAACGCAGACACGATGCCAGGAATTGCAACAGCCACGGTGTGGCCATGAGGAAAAGGGGAAAATATCTCAAAAATGCTCATCTTCATTCTGACCCCCTGACAGAGTTACGGCTTGTGGCTTTCTTACGACCACATGGAAAAACCAACCCTTGCTGATCTCAGACACTGCCTGTCGCGCTCTCTATTCCCTGCATCTGAAGGCACTCCCGAGTGATCAAAGCCCAAGACCACTGACTGGGTCCTTTTCTTTGCCCTTTTCCTCTGGTCTCTAAGGAAAAAGTGCCCTCTTTTGTTAATAAAAATTCTTCTGTGCTCTTAACCCTGTTCCTTAAGATCTCCTCTGGGACCCATTCCATCAATAATCCCATATTCCCTCTCCAATAATTCCTACTGCTCGTGCTCCAGGTTCTCTGATCATAAAAAATTCAATTTCACATCCTATTTGGAGAAACATGTCTTTGAGTTTGCAAAGCATGTTTACTTACTCTAAAATCATGCAATTTTAACCCTGACCACTCATTCATTCCCTTTTCCATGTGGCAACCATGTATTGAGCACATGTAGCGAGCAGGGCACTGTATCAGACACTGGGGACCAGGTGGTAGGCAAGCCCTGCCCTCGTGGAGCTTAGAGTCCTCACATCATCCCACCATAAGTGCAGAATCCGAGCTGCAGCCCACAGGGGCCCCTAGGAGCTGTAGAGCCAGGTCAGTTGTGGACAAGGGTGTGGTCTTCAGACCAGACCCTGGGTCCTCCACGTGGTAGCTAAGTGATGCTGAGAAGACTCTGAGCCCCAGGTCTTCATCTGCCAAATGGGCCTGATACCCACATAGAGCCCAGCATAGTGTCCAGCACAGAGGATGTGCTTCTAGAAGTTACCATTGCTGTTGGCATTGCTCCTCAGTGGACTCAGGTTACAGGACCAGGAGAAATGTGAAGGTGATGCCCAGAAGGCATTTCAGATGGGTCCCTGTCTTTTCCCTTCGGTGGAAATCCCTCTGTTAAATACTTTCTAGTAAAACAAAGCTTTCTCACAGAACACACTGCTTTGCCTCCTCCCAATCTCGTATCAGGACAACGGAACACCTGGTAGAAGCAGCCCAGGCGACCTCTACCCGTGCCAGCTGGGGCCACGCGCTAGTGTCTGGATGGCTCCTAAGCAGAATGAGGCTTTTGACATGTTCCTCCTAAAAAAGCCACAAACCTTGTAGGGCCTGTTTTTTGGTAGGCTAGGCAGGAAAGTCCTCCATGTCAGAATCCTGAAAAATCCTAAGCCATGTCAACTGAGAGAAGTCTAGCCTCTCCATGAGTGGCAGTGAGCAGGGCCGAGGGGTTCCCAGGCCTTGCTCCCTCCGCAGGATCCTGGTTTATGCGGGGGACTCTCAACTCAGCAATGAGAGTGCTGGGGCGGTGAGCTTGAGCAGGACACCCACGAGTCTGGGATCCGGAGTTCCAGCCCGTTTATTTTTCCTCTCCAGCCATTTTCTAACATGTATATGCACACCCAGGATTCCTCATGTCCCCCTAACTCCACCCACTCCCCACCCCATCATCCACGGCAGGTGTCCACGCCCCTTTCCACAGGCAGGGGGCTGAGCTCACAAGGAGATTTTCTGTGTCACTGACCTAGTGCCTGGGAGAAATAGAAAGACAGGGGACATCCCGGATTACCCCCAATGCAGACAGCCAGCCCACTGTGCCTCAGCCAGCACTCATGTTTTTGCTTTATTTCTAGGGAGCCACCCAGGCTGCCTAGAAAAGCCGGGGCCGATGAGCTGCAGTGACCAGACTGTGAGTTCAGACGGTGTCCAGTCTGGAAGGCAGTGTGCAATGCCTGTGACCCGGAGCTGGGCGGCCCGGGCGCTGGGGGAGGCTAGCCCTGCAGCCGCTGGCCTCTGGGCCCTCGCCAAGCTGCCCGCCTGCCAGGGGAAGCGAATGCGCTCAGCACGAGCGTGCCAGCTGGCTGGGCTTTCTCCCCAGGGGGAGGCTGTAAGCGCAGATTACCAGTGACTCTGTGCAGTTCTGCGCGTGCTCCCCGAGGAGAGGAACATCACAGCCCAGCATCAGCACTAATAGGCCCTGATGCGCCAGGCCCCGGCTAAGCAGGCCAGCGCTGCGGGGTGTGCGGCGGAGCGAGGACAAAGGCCACACCCTCCGAGCCAACAACTGGCTCAGAACCTGACAAGGAAGCTCTCTCTGCATATTCCAACCCCCGCCTGGCGGCACGAAGGAATAATTTCATCACTTCCCCCCGCTCTTTGACGGCCACACCAAAAAGCAACCTCCACTTAACCCCATCATGGGAGCCCCTAGAGTCCAGTAAATTACAGAAGAAAAACTAAAACTTTCCTTTGCTTCATTTCAAGGGCCTGTGACTGGAGTCACATGAACTGCCACAGCCAAGTTGTTGTCATGGAGACAGTGGTGGTGGCATAACTGATGTTGGTCTCCATTTTCATAAAAAAAAAGTAATTTAAATTTTTATGTATACGACCAGTTCATTAGACTGAGAAATTAAATTGATAATTTCTTATTTTCTTCTCCCAGAGGGATTTCTGAGGGAGAGCTGCAGACCGACTTCTGTAGAAGTTTGCTGGGATGTCGGCTGTAAAACACCCACTGGCCCAGCCAGTCACATCTCAGATCTGAAAGTGTCTCATGTGAGGCATCACGGTGGCTCCTCCCCGGCCTCACTTCCACTTCCGCCCCCTCCTTGTAGGTGTGCAGGAGCTCACTCAGAGCGGGTGGAGAGCCCTGGAGGAGTGTTTGTCACTTACAGCACCATTTGGACACGAACCTAAGCCAGCATGTCTGTGGATATGAACGTGTGTTTGCGTGCACCATGGGCAGTACCCACCGGAGCCATTTGACTACAGGGGTGATTGACAACTGGTCACGTTGCCCTGACTGGAGCACCCCAAGGAGCCAGAGAGACCATGCTCAGATTTCTCTCTCTTCTTGCACGTAGGATCTTGGCTTTGTTCCCCTCCTTTCCATTCCTCTTCTGTTTGGGGGACTACTCAAGCCCCCTCTCTCTGATTGACATCCGGGCACCTACACCTCTGGGCTCAGCAGAGCCCCCTCACACTCCCCATACCCGCCGCTGTCCTCCTCCTCTCCATCCCGGGGTTAACACTGTCACGATGGGACTTGCCACCCTGGGCAACCCTCCCCTGGGCTCTCCTATGGCTGCCTCCGAAGTCCCCAGCCTGGGAAGAGGGAGCCTAAATGAGTTCTCACCAGGGTCAATCCCTTACAAAACACCCCTAACACAATACCCTCCTCACCTCCTTGCATAATACGTAGGCAAGCTGTCATCAGAATCTACTGTGACACTCCCGAAAATCTAATATTACTTGCAAAAGAGCATTCCATATTCTCAGTGGGAATGCCTCCTGCAGCCTTGATTTCAGCAGTTCAATCAGGAGAGAGGGATGATGCACTGTTAAGGCAAAAAAATACACACACACACACACACACACACACACACACACATATACATACATCTACATGTGTATATATGCCTCTCCAACCTCTCTTCCTCTTGCTATTCTGGGGCTTGTCTTTAATGAGCAGCTCCAAATGACAGCTTTAATCACTGCCTCTGGCCACTGAAAGAGGCCGCTAATGATAGGAAAGAACATAGGGCCATTTGCATCAATCAGCTCCAGTCTAAATCACTTTTTATGATAATGCACCCAAGCGAAGAAGAAAGTCTCTGATGTCGCCTGCATGATGATGTACCACTGTGCTGTCTCCCCAGCTCAGACCTCCACATAAATCTCTTAAAGAGGCATGCACCCACCCTGGACTCCAGCACTGCCCTCATTTCCTACACCATTAGTGATCCACCACCAGGCAGGACGTGAGGGGCTGGGCAATCTATGCCTTTAGTTCTCCGTCGGGGGGCTACACCCTCTGTCAAATAAAGAGATAAATAAAAAGGTATGAGAGAAGAAATAAACCCTGACATGCTCAGAAGAGACTTACTTAGGACACCATTCGTGGTGCTTGTTTTTTAATCTTTCAAAAAAAAATGAAGGTGGAGACATTGCCAAACTTAGTCCTCGAAATGGAGGGTACAGAAATCTGAGGTCTGGAGGCCAGCCTGGGCTGCCTTAGGTCCACGTGACCTTGGGAAAAGATCTATTAGATCCCCTGGGCCTCAGTTTCCCCAGCTTATCGGGCTCTGCCAGATCATCCTCAAAATTCACGTCCAGTGGTGAAACGCTGACTCTGAGACTGTTAGAAGAGGCGACTTCCACGTCCAGAATCCCACTCTGCTGGGAAGCAGGCTGACCATCCCCCTTCCTGGCCCAGGGGTTTGCACAGCCACAGCTCAAGATGTCAGATACACAGCAAGAAGCTCCCTCCACAGGGCTCCCCAGAACACAGAAGTCTGGCGATGCCTCCCAATATTTGGCATCAGCTAAAAAGATAATTATTAAACGATGGCACAGTCGCTTCTGATGCTGAGATGGTACAAACACAGGGATTTTCTAATTATGTCCTCTTGGTAGAATTAAGAAGCCGGTGGTACTTTTTCCATTTCGCCAAAACTACCAAGGTCTGTTAGCAGCTAATGACCTGGGGTCATCTGTCCTCGTGGTACTATAGTCAGGAGCAGACATTTCCTGCTATTTCAGATGTAATCACTCACACACACACACACACACACACACACACACACGGGAGTTCCCAATGTTCACCTGTGTATGTGGAGAAACACTGAAAGAAAGCCCCTCGGAAGGCGCCCCTGGTAGGAAACTCTGCTGCTCTAGGGAATGTGACTCAGTGCATCACAGAAGCCTGGTTTGGCCTGGCTGCCACGTGACAGGCTAATCAGTAATGCCTTTACTACGCACGAGGCCCTGAGCGGCATTTCGGTAAAGCTGGTTAGAGCACATGCTAGTGAGTAAGAGACTTTTGACTTCCGTGTGCCGCCAGCACTGGCCACACTCCACAGTGAAGTGCTATCCAGTGTGACGTGTAACTGCAACAAAAAGACCTGATAGAAGAAATGACTCCCAGATGTGAGAAACTTAGGAAGGAAAACGATGGCTCCTTTTAGAGCCACTTCCCACTGGGTCAGGTAGGGTTACGTTTGGTTGCAATGACAGCAACTGAAATAAAAGTGGCTTAAACAAGAGCTCTTTCTCTCAAAGTCAATGTCCCAAGGCGGGCAGTCCGGGCCTGGCATGGCGCTCTGTCATGTCAGGGACATGGGGTCTTTCTAGATACACTATTTCTGCCGTTGCTGCCTTCCAATCCCACAGCCATGTTGTGGCCCAGGACAATGGCTGCAGCCCCAACCGCCAGGCCCACTTTCTAGATGGGCCTGCCCCGGGCTCTTTAAGGGTATGCCCTGAAAGAGCACTTCACTCCTTCGTGATAGGCATTAGTGGGCGTACTTAGCTTTAGGACAGCACCTTGCTGCTAGGGAGGCTATGGGATATAGTCTTCCTTCTACGTAGTTGGACCATTTGTGAGATACCAGGAAATTCATTATCATCACTAGGACCCATACTGGGGGTTCCTCAATAGCACAAACAACCCATGACATGGGGGGTTTAGGGGCAAGGATACTTCATCCTTTCATCAGGGTATCCCATCTGCGGATGCTTCTTCTTCTTCTTTTTTTTAATCCTAACTTGAGGATATGTTTTAATGGATTTTAGAGAGAGAAAGGGAGGGGAGAGAGAGAGGGAAACAGCTATGCGAGGGAGACATGGATCGGTTGCCTCCTGCATGTGCCCCAACTGGGGCTGGGGATTGAACCCACAACCTAGGTATGTGCCCTGACCGGGAATCAAATCCCCAAACTTCTGGTGTACAGGATGACACTCCAGTCTACTGAGCCACCTGGTCAGGGCTGGGATGCTTCTTGATGACTTTTAAAGTGGTCCCTTTGAAAAAGCTATTGAAAAAAAACACACTAGAAAATGGAGTGGGTAGAAAAGGGTCAGAGAATCCTCCTGACATTGTGGGAAGCAGCATTTTAAAACGTCCCAGACAGAACAACAGGACATTTGTTTCGAATCACTAACAAAGGGGAAGGCGCGCAGCGAGAGCGAGGGTTCAGTGAGAGGGGCGTCCTGGCACGCTGTGCTGGGGCTGCGGGTGTTCCCACTCACGTCTCCATGCACAGCCATGTTCAGTAACTATTTTTGAGGTTAAAGGTTTCTATTTCTTAGCATAACATACTGACCACCAATACTTCACAGGTGGAATTCCCTCCTGGAAGTGATTAACTTTCTTTAAGTGAATGCAAAGCAGCAGGCCTACAAACTTACCTCTACAATGCATACCAGCTTCCCTTTAGTCAGTGGTTCTCAACCTTCTGGCCCTTTAAATACAGTTCCTCATGTTGTGACCCAACCATAAAATTATTTTCGTTGCTACTTCATAACTGTACTGTTGCTACTGTTATGAATTGTAATGTAAATATCTGATATGCAGGATGGTCTTAGGCGACCCCTGTGAAAGGGTCGTTCAACCACCAAAGGGGTCGCGACCCACAGGTTGAGAACCGTTGATTTAGATAGTTCTACCTTGTCTAAGTATCTGGTAAAGACATGAATGGATCTTTGGGGAGAACAATCCTATACATCTTCACATAAATGTGACCACATGGGCAATGCCATGTGTTAAGTTCATCTCCATCTCACCGGCGGTTTATGACACACTGCACTACTGCGTCCCCGAAGGCAGGACAGGCCCAAGCAGATGGCGCGGGGAATGGGCACCACGAAGGAAGGCTGGTGATCATGCTCAGCATCACCCAACAGCCACCATCTTCAGGTTGAATCTCCCAAAGTTCCCAGACTCTTCCATTCACATCATCTCTGTCTGGAACATCAATGATTTCCTCTCTCATTGCTGATGTTTCTATCTCTCTCTCCCTTACCATTCCTCTCTTTGAAATCAATAAAAAACATATTTTAAAAAGAAAAGATAAAAATAGAGCAATAGAGCATTCCCATCAGCATTGAAGAGTTGATGACCACCCTCCACAGCCTTCTTACACGTGCAGCCACTAAGGGGACTCTAATCACAGTGACCCTCTCTCCTCCCAGCACAGCACTGCTGAGCGCAGCATTTTCTTCGTTTTAAGAAGTAGGCCAACCACAGATGGGCCTAACCAGGAATGACAAGTATATATGTGTATGCACATATGAATGACAAGTGGTCTAACAAAGACTCTTAAAATCAGTGAAGATTTTTTGAAAAGCTTATGTACACTGCACTACATAACATGAGTTTTGGGAGGCTATCCATTTCCTTCACTACTATATCTCAGGTCCTAACACGCATGTATGAATGAAGCTTGAAAACTAAGAACCAAGTATGCGACAAACATAATTATTTACAGGTGGCAGAAATAATTTTTCTTTTAAGAATCAGAGGTGACTGGAGTGGCAGGGACTCTCCTAAATCCTAAATGGAGTTAGTCCCATAGACTTCAAGTGGAAGCCCCCAGAGCTGTCAGATCTGGATGAGACGCACTTTTAAAGATCTGGAGGTGGTATCCTGGCCTCCTCTGATCTCATCCAGTGCCCAGAAAGCTTGTCTGAGAAGGCTGACCTTTTTAATTTTCCACTATTTACTCACAATGTTCCAGATATGGTAGATGAAATATATTTCAGTGGGATTTTTGTGTTTACATAAGAGAAAAGAAGGATGGAAGGAGGGAGGGAGGGAGGGATAAAGGGAGGAAGGGAGGGAGAAAGGGAGGAAGGAAGAAAGGGAGGGAGGGAGGGAGGGAAAGAATAAATTCCAGCCCATAGCGCCCAATGCCAGGAGTACCTGGATGTGAGCATGATTGAGCACAATGGCTGTGCTGTTAGACATCTTGATTGCATAAGACACCTAGTCCAGCACCTTCTGGCATGCTTGGCCTGTGAACATCAATGCCACACTATTCCAGTTCTTAAGGTCATTATTTCCATTTCTCCCAGTGAGCAACAGGTGGTTAGCCAATGTTGAAAACCAAGACCAGGCAATGGCTGCCCGGCATTTCCAGGGCATATAACATTGAGCACAGTGCAAGGGCAAATGCTGTTTTATGCCATTTTGAAGGGGCTATGTCACTGTAAGTTTCGCCTTAGTGACAAAATGAAAAATGTTTATGCTACATTCTTTAGAGGCTTTGAACATGAAGACTCACAGAGCAGGAGGAGCCCTTAAAAGACATCATCTGGACCACTTGTCCATTCAACAGAACTGCCCTAAAACATCACCAACAGAAAGGATCACACGGACACAAAGTGGGAGACCCCTCAGCATCCAGTCACTAGCCCACACCCGGGCCACCAGCTTGGGGTATATATGAAACCAGATTGAGCCATAGTCACCAAGTTTTTATCCGGAGCACATGTATAAGGGTAAGCAAGAAGTGCCCTTCTGTGGGGAGAAACACACCATTTAATGACCATCCAAACGAACGAACTGTCCCCAGAGGTTACCAATGCTTACTCGGTGAGTCCCACAAAACCCCCCTTGCTGCGTCCTGCAGTCAGTTCCTGCTGTGCACCAGGCACGTGTTCACCGCTGTGCCACGAGGCCCCAGGCCACACCTGGACAGAGCAACCTCGCCAAGTTTAGCGTCGCCATACAGGCACATCCCGTTTTATGTGCTCCTTGTACTGCGCTTCACAGATCTTGCGTTTTCATCAACATCCAGGCAGGATCCTGCACTAGTAAAACATTACGACTCACTGAAGGCTCAATGATGGTTAGCATTTTTCTTTTTAGCACTATAGTATTTTTTAATTAAGATATGTATAATGCTTTTTAAGACAGAGTGCTATTGGGCACTTAATAGACTATAGTATATTATAAACATAACGTTCACATGTACTGGGAAACCAAAACATGTGTGCGACTCCCTTTACCGTGACATGCGCTCTATAGCATGTTCTGGGACGGAACCCGCACCACCTCTCAGGTGGGCCTGTGCATCTGTTGTCGCACACGGAAGTGCCAGAGCACCTGCCGGCTCAGTATAGTGATGCCTCTGCTTCAGAAACCTGGGGACGGGTGTCCTGAAACGCGTATTTCTTCCTTAGGACACAAAGCAGCCATATTGGCAGAGCTGTCTCCCTAACAATACAATGTTTCCTCTCCTGTTCACTCTCCTTTTCTTTTCCTGGAAGGAGAACTAACATTTGCAGCTCCCGCCTATAAGGCCTTGTACATGTCTTAGGTGGAAGGTACAGGTAGAGACTGTTGGATACTTAGGATGGCAGCCATTTCCCTTCCCTGAAGCACCTGCCCCTACACCACCGGCTGGACATTTCTAAGTCTGGAATTAGGGGGGCAGAGCAAGGAGGCAGCAGGACACACCGTGGAGGCGAAGCCCCAAGCCCCAGAGATGCCTCCAAGTGGTCACTGGGCCCATTTCTAGACTGACACACTTCCTCTGGTGTCAATGTGGCTGCTCAGCCTGCTGGAAGGCGTGGCGCTGTCATCAACCAAAGGTGACTGGTGTCTGGCACAAGGACACCAGGGGGACTGGAGGTGAAGAGGTTTTCATGGCAAAACTCTTACCCAAATGATACTAAGAAACTGCAGATCTATCTCCCGCCGACTTGGCATTAGAAAAGAAAGAAAGAAAATCGGATAATGGGATAAAAATGTCACTTTTGCCCATCCTTCCACCTCCAGTCTGTGTCTTTGATTCCAAAGAGCTTTAACACGTCCTGTTCTTCAAAATCAAAACAAACAAAAACGGGCAGTGTGTCGACGTATTCCACACAGATACAACTCGCTTTAAAGGAATAAGCAGGTGACATTTCTGACTGACAGAAGAAACGGATGGTTAGAGGCAGAATAATTTGTTCCGCAACACAGTGCTTTGTTTTCCAGAGGACTCACTTTCTCTGAGCGAGCACCCTGGTGAATGTCAACGAGGGCTCCAATGACGCCAGCCTGACCGACACACGACTTTTTCAGACACGTCCTTCTCTTAGACAAGGTGCCCCCTGGAGAGCTCAGCTGGGGACAGATGCAGGAAGCCGCGGTCCCGCGTGTGGCTATTCAGGACACACACATCCTGACCCACTGAACTGCACACTGCCAGGGGTTTGTGTCGTTTCTGTTCAAGAAACAGTGACTCAAATACTCCAATTCTTACCCACTCAACCGAAGGGCTCCTGGAAAGAACAGAGACTTGAAGTACATTCAGGAGCCATCCCAACGCCTCAACCTCTCTGCACACTCCGGAGACACTTCGTCAGTGCCTCCAAGGCTGATCTCCCGGCACGTGGAACATATTACTCCCACGGAACACACACCGTGCCAACGCCAAACAAACATGGATGCCTGGTGTCACGGGACCCTGGGCCTCCTGGGAGAGCATCCACTTATAGACCGAGAACCAAAATATCCCATCGCGAGCCCTTAGCAACGTGGAAAATACAACTCACAGAGAAAGCCACTGGGCCAGGGATAGTTGGACCAGGGGTCGGGTCCTGTCATACCATCACCTGATCTTTGACACCATCCATGCCCCATCTGGGAGCGTGGGTCTCCTCCCCTGCAAGGCTGAGAGGGCACCTTGGTAAGTCAGATGGCACAAGAGTAAGGTAGCTGGTCTCGTCCTTATAGATGCGGAGGCCCCTGCGGGGTGAGAGCATGACAAGGGCTTTGCTTTGAACACTCCCGTGCTGAGCCCCCCTCTTCCAGACTCACGGTGCATGTGGCAGTAAGAGAGGCTGACGGAAGCCCCAAGGACTCACCTTACAGTCTCAGGGACTCTGAGAGGGGCGCCTGCCCTGGAGGGTTGGGGGACCTGGCGCTGCCACCTGAGATGTGCTACTAGGGAATTAGAGACTATTTAGGGACACCTGCTAACTCTCTCTCCCCTGTGACATAACCACGCCATTCAAGCACTTACACAGAGAGTATTACAAGGAACCCTGACTGCCCTGAGAAACAGGGGAGACAAGTAGTCTTTCTCCAGATGAGGAAACAGAAGAATCACGTCACCTTTCGAAGGCCAGTAGGGGGCATAATCCTGAAAGCAGTCCTGGGTTTTGAGGTCCCTTAGAGGCGAGCAGGGTTCCGTGGAAGGCCCACTGGGGACTTCTGGCCCTCTCTTCTCTTGCTCTTTCATCACTTCGGGCCTTCCCAGCCATCTCCAGCCTCCACAAAAACCTCCCCACAACCCCAACTCAAACTCTGTCCCAGCACCCACACAACATCTTCCTGCAGCACAGATGGTAATAGGGTGTGACTCTCCTCGGGTCGGCCCTTCTCAGTGGGCTGTCCGGACCTCTCTTTTTTAAAAAATATATTTTATTGATTTTTTACAGAGAGGAAGGGAGAGAGATAGAGAGTTAGAAACATCGATGAGAGAGAAACATCGATCAGCTGCCTCCTGCACATCTCCCACTGGGGATGTGCCGGCAACCCAGGTACATGCCCTTGACCGGGATCGAACCTGGGACCTTTCAGTCCGCAGGCCGATGCTCTATCCACTGAGCCAAACAGGTTTCGGCATGTCCGGACCTCTTCATCCCCTGTCCCACACCTGGTTACACTTGCCAGTGTTAAAGTGTACATCTTGGGCTTTCTCTTATGTAAACCCTAAAGCCACTGCACAGGACTAGACACACAGAGGCCATCCTGAGAGGGAAGCTTCCTTAAGGAGTAAGAGGCTGCCCTGCGGAGGATCTGAACAGACATTTCTCCAAAGCAG
This sequence comes from Myotis yumanensis, assembly GCF_028538775.1. Lineage (NCBI taxonomy): Eukaryota > Metazoa > Chordata > Mammalia > Chiroptera > Vespertilionidae > Myotis > Myotis yumanensis. The sequence goes on along the minus strand of NW_027223755.1, from coordinate 85,329,733 downwards.
AGACCCAACAGCCGATGAGGACAGGAAAGATGCTCAAGGTGACTAGTCCACAGGGAAATGCAAATCAAAACCACTTCACACCCACTGGGATGGATATAATCAAATGAGAGACGGTAACAAAGGTTGCAGAGGCTATAGGGAAATTGGAATTCTGGTACATTGTTGGTAGAAATGTAAGATGATGCAGCCACTTTGGAAAACACTCCGGGAAGTTCCTAAAACAGCTAAACACAGGATTACTATAACAACCCAGCAGTTCTACTCCCAAGAGAATGGAAAATGTCCACACAAAACCTCATACATGAATGTTCATAGTAGCATTATTTACAAGAGTTAAAAAGAAAAAAACAACTCAAATATTCATCAACTAATAAATAAAATGTGGCATATCCATACAATGCAACATTATTTATCCATTAAAAAGGTAAGTGCTGATACATGCTACAACATGGATGAACCTCCTGCTAAGTGGAGGAAAAGAAACGCACAGGTCACATATGGTTCCACTGCTATGAAATGGCCTGTACAATCCACACAGGGAACAAGCAGTTCAGTGGTTGCCAGAGTTGGGAGAAGGCTGAAAGAGTGACTAATAATGCATATGAGGTTCCTTTTTGGTGAAATGCAATGAAAATGTTCTACAAATAATGATGAAAATGTTCTGGAATTAGTGGGGATGGTTGCACAACCTTGTAAATACACTAAAAATTACTGACTTGTACGCTTTAAAAAGATCAATTTTACTGTTAAGGTAGAATGTGAATCATCTCTCAATAAAGCTGTTAGGTGGGTGGGAAGAGTTCAACCAAGGAACTTGTGTGCATAGATGCATACTTTCAACAATAAAGGGTGTTTTTTTTTTTAAATGTTTGAATAAAAAAAAAAAAAGCTGTCCTAGAGCTGTGGTTCTCAGACCTGAACTGTCACCTGGAGAACGTGTTTGCACATGCGTTTCTGGGTGCCACCCCTGCTGCTTTTGGTTCAGCTGATCTGGGGTGGGACTCGGGAACCTACATCTCACCAAGTGCCCTGTGTGAAGGTGCTGCTGGTCCTGAGCCCTGTTTTGAGAAGTCCCGGCCTGGAGAGGGGCTTCTCCCTACCACATGGTGGGTGGTGAGCACCGCCCAGTGAGGACTTGTTGCCCGGCTGCAACGAGTGTCCAGGATGTGTCCAGGCCTGGCCATCGCTGCCCAACATGGGAAAACTCTGCAGTTCCTCGGGGGTGGGGGGGGGGGGGTCCTGCAGCCTGTCCCTGGGCCTGTGTGGCAGCTTAACTTCTCCCTCTGCCTACCTGCCTCCTCCCGCCCACAGGTGCTGAACCTACCTGCACTCCTGGATACATATTCTGCTTGCCAGACTCTCTCGCAGAGTCTGCATCGTGGAGAACCCCACCAGACACAACGCTTACAAACCACCTGGGGATCCTGTTCAAAGGGGACACATCTGAGGCTCAGCATTCCTGACAAGCTCCGAGGTGATGCGATGCTGCAGATCCATGGCCCACACTCTGAGGAGCAAGGGCCTCCATGACCTTGAAGTACTCTCCCGAGTCCAGGATGGGAAGAGTCCTATGAACCATTGGGGTCAAGTGGAAATAGAGATTGGTATCGCATTTTATAGGTCATAAAGAGGCACCTCTGATCCCTGCCCTTGAGATCCAGGCCAAGGAACACTGGGTTACAGGTGAGTGTTTGAACAAGGCCTTTCAGGTACTTCCAGTAGCTAATCCCCTTGGGCAGGGGCCAAGACCAACTTGAGGGTTACTCTCCTCTATGCTCCATTGTTACAGTGTGGCCTCAGGGCATTGCTCGGGCAGAGTGAGTAACCTGCATTGTGCAACCGGCAGACAGGTTGTGACTGATACCCACTCCACCGCCTCTTCAGGGAACCAAGGCTGAGTGGGAAGGAAGATGAGAAAAGGTAGAGGCAGAGGTGGTGGCTGCTGTCTTTTCCAGTGCCTCTGCCCTCAGACTAACAGTGTGTTCTAAGAGCCTGTAGGCCAGTCTGTTTCTTGTTTCCAAGGTGGATCATTTGATTAAGAGTTTGGAATCTGCTTTTTGACCAGAAGCTATTTCTAACTTGCCCGAGCCCCACAACCTGCCTCTCAGTTTTTCTATCTGTTCAAGCTGATTTTAGGTAAATATTTTAGAAGCAAGGGCATCCATGACCTTGAAGTACTCTCCCGAGTCCAGGATGGGAAGAGTGTCAGACTCCTAGCAGACTATAGAAAGAACGGGAATTTGGAACAAAATCAAAGATGTGATCACAGAAGGAAACAGAAAACCAAAGAGGTAAGCCTGCATCAAGAAGCCAGTTCTGGAAGGACAGACACAGTGTGTTAGAATTTCATGGGAGTCATGACAAAACAGGGCTGGGGACAAAGGGAAAACCAGAGTCCTTCAACTAAAGGCCTTACCTAACTCCTAAAAATTCTGGGCAATAACATCAGCATACCCTCAAGTCACCTGGCTGCACTGTCCCCAGGCACCTGCAGAGCACTTGGAAGGGCTGAGGCTGAGAGGGACACACACAGAAATGCTTTCTCTAATTAACTAAGGGGATTATGAATAAGTTTCCGAAGTGCTTTGCAAACTTTAAACCCTATTAAGTTTTAAAGATGTACTGCTTCACCCCCGGCCACTGGAGTGAATGCAGCTTAGAGGTGCTCCCGGAGCCCACTTTGTGAGATGGGTGTTCTCCAGAGAAGAGAGTCAGCTCACCCTGTTGAAAAACCCGGACCTCATGTGAACAAGAAAAAGAAGTCAAGGCTACAAATAAATATTATTACCCGAAGTGCTGATTATTTACCGGGATACTTGAAACCCAGTGATTTCCCAAACTGCCGGAGCTTCTTAGAGAAATAAACACAGGAATCCCAATGTAGGGTTAAAAGGATTCCCAGGGACTTACACCAAAAATACAAGAAAATTATCCTCTGAGAAGGGATTTCTCTCCAGTTTCACTGCTTCCCACAAGGAGAACAATTTCATGAGAACATAATAGTACAGGAAACAATACACCACCAAAGAGGAAAATAACATCCTTCTAATTACAGATTAGTTCTCAAACAAATTCCACACCTACACACGCGCTCTGCTTGGAGGCTGCATAACTTCCAGGAAGCTCTCCCGGCCCTTCAGCTATCAACATTTACAGCTTAACAGCTCAATCAGGAGATTTTTGGTACAGAATCCCCAGACAGCAAAACACTCGCAAAGGACCCACTCGTTTCATTCTTGGGGAATGAGGAAAGCAGTTACAGAAAACACAGATGGGCTAATCCCACAGCAGGGGAGCAGAGCTCTGCTGTCTTTGAAACAACCAGATGCCAGAGTGCCAGTGTCAGAGATGACCTAATAACTTCTAAGCATTTCAGATGTGCATCCGGCAGGAAGAGCAGCCAAAAGAAAGTCCTGCTTGACCCAAGCGGACACAGCCCTTTGTCAGGAACTCATCTAAGTTCACATCACTTGAGCAAGGCACCCACATTTATTCCAACCCACGGGTTACTTCTCCATTAAATGGGTTTCTTAACCATCACACTGGTTATTTAATTCCTACCCCATGGCTCCCCCAAGAAATAAAAAGTGCACTATAATTATATAAACTCTTAATTAAACTGAGGAATCCAGTGTTGCCATTACCCATCAGTGATTCCACTCAATTAGGACAATAGACTTCCATTTATTACTGAACTCCTAATTGCTACTCATTTTCCTGGTTAGTAATTGCCAATCCTATCAGACAATGTGCTTAATGAAAATTCTACCATGAAATTATATTTCTGCCCATCAGAGGGAAGGGGGGACGAGAGCGCCCTTACTTGGTCGGGAGTTGAGTCCTCTTCTCTATCCCCAGGTGACTCCAGGCTGCGATTTTAAAGGCTGGTGCTCCCCGGGGTTGGCTGCTGGTGCTGCGATCCGCCCGGAGACTTACCCACCAAGGAAAAGGCGTATCCAGGTAGCCGAGAATCCCAAAGCCAAAGACTAGCTTAAGATGACGCAAAAACAAAACCACCCGACGAGGTCTCCGGATTTCCAGAAGTTCAGAGTCCCCAGGACAGGCGCATCAGAGGTCTGCAGGTAGGCGGCAGGGGCGGCGTTCGCGGCATCCCAGGCGGGGTGAGCCCAGCCCCGGTCCAAGGTGGGCAATCGCTCGGCGCCCCACCGGGCTAGCCTGTCCCGGGTCCCTGCTGGCTGCCGAGTCGCGGCGCCTGGGGGCCTCCCGGAGGCACGGTGCTGGCCGCGGCTTCGGAGGGCACTCTAGCGGCTGAGCTTGGCCCCCGGGAAGCGCGCGACCTGCCCCCAGCTCGCCCCTGCCGGCGCCGGCGGAGCGCCCAGAGCCTCCGCGCTGCTCATGCTGACTCTCCTAATTAGCCAAGATGAGTGAGACCTGCGGTGGGCAACTTGACAATTTATTCTCGGCCCGGGGGAGGTCACCCGCAGTGCACGCGCCGATTGGCTGCAGCTCGAGCCTGCGCTGGCGCGGGGTGTGGCGCGGAGGCAGAGCCTGCTGGTTCTGATGGCTGGGTAGGGGCCAGGCAGGAACAAGCAGGGACAGGGACAGGGCCGGTGTCGGGCAGCTCTGAAGCAACCTGAGGCCAGGGGCAGTGTGACAGGGTGCTTGTCCTGCCTGGAACCAAGGAACCAACCGCCCATCCACATCGGGTGGTTTGGAAGCAAGGCTCTCTGCTCTTTGGGTTTTTAGCCGGCACAGTTGCTACCCGAATATTCCTGTTGACAATAAGCTGAGTCCTTTTTAGCCAGAAGATGTTCTGACTGAAGCACTTACTCCAACTTCACAGTATGGAGGAGAAAACAAGATGAAAGGCCAGTTTAAAAAAAAAAAAAATATATATATATATATATAAATATATATATATATATATATATATATATATATATATATATATATATATATATATAAAATCAGAAAGAAAAGGAGAGGAAGAGAGAGATAGAAACATCCATGATGAGAGAGAATCATTGACTGGCTGCCTCCTGCACACCCCACACTGGGGATCAAGCCCACAACCAGGGCATGTGGCCTGACTGGAAATCCAAAAGGGACCTCCTGGTTCATAGGTCAATGCTCAGCCACTGAGCCACGCTGGCTGGGCAGAAAGGCCAGTGTTTCTGAAGAGCACCAAGGCTACCCTGTGGTTCTCTTCCTTGCAGACAGCCTGACCTCAGGGACAGTCCCAGGAAGCACAGCAGCACAGCCAACATGTGCAATTAGGTCCACCCACAACCTGAGAGGTTGATAGCACTGGCAGGAGTACTCTCTCCATCTTACACAGAAAGAGATGGGGCTTGGGATGGTTCGGAAACCTTCCTGCCCCGAGCTGAGCGTGCCAACCCTAACTCCTAATTCCTGGGTTTCAGCCACCACACCCCAGCGCTCCTGAACCGAGGAGGTATGCTGAAGAGGAGCAATGCCAGGAGGGCCAGCCAGGAACAAATGGCCAAGCATGATACTCCTCCAAATAGCACCAGGCCCCCGGCAGGGCCTGCTTCGGTGCCAGCTTTGCTCATCTGCCCAGGCGGCAGCTAGCAATCATTCTTACTGTCCGCTCCGTTTTGGTGGTTAGGACATATTTATCCCTAACCAAAGTCAACGCACTCACCCACCCCTACCACTCACTCCGCTCATGTAACTTCCATCTATAGAAATGGAAGGAAGCTTGCAGGGTACAGAGAGGCAGCCAGCTGCAGAGAGCTCTCCTTAGGCCCAGGACCGGAGCGCTACTAAGCTTCTCCCTGTGGTCCTGGAATGCACAGAGGGAAGAAGGGCTCCCAGCCTGGTTGCCTTGTGTTTCGGATTTAAATGTGCAGAGCTCAGCATCGGAACCATCCTGTCCCCTTCCTGAGGAGGGATGAGGCCTTCCTGCCAGTGCTATCAAAAGACAGCTTCTTTCCAAGGCGTGGTCCTTGGGCCAGCATCATCCAGGAACTTGCTAGAAATGCAAACTATTATGCTCCACTCCAGCCCTACTGAGAACTTGGGTGAAACAATGTGCGTTTCTATAGGCCCCCACCCTCACAGACCTTGGGAGAGCAGGCACTACCCAGGACACCTGCATTTCAACGATGGTCAAGGCCGAGAGACCTGCTATGGCATTTGCATCAGGGCCAGACCCTAGTCTGGTGATTATAGAATTAGAGATTCATGTCAAATACTATTTGCAGGGCAGTCAACAAGCCCTCTATTATCTGCAATGCTTACTTTTTCTTTCCTAAACACAAAATGCTAGTTAGTCCCCACAACACCTAAGAAATCAGGCAGGACTGTTCTTCCCAATGAGTGGATGGGAAGGCTGAGTCCCCTTGGTAGGAATGGTGGATTGTCTGCTCAGAGGCCAGATCAGGGTGAGGGAAGTGAGACCAGCACTAGTCCTGAGGCACCTGTGGACTGGGAATGTGCTCTCAGGAGCATGAGTGAAGGCACGGGGGCCGCAGGAGACAGTGGGTCTTCCTGTTCCAGGAACTACGGCGAAGGCATGTCCCTGAACCAAAAGCTTCTAAGCGGGCAGCCGCCAATTGGGTCTCTCATACCACATCTCGTGAAGCCTGGCACCAGCTCACACCCAGGAGCATCCAATCTTTGTCATTTCCCCGGAAGCAGATATTTCTGAGCCTTACAGAAGCAGAGCCCTTCTCGAGGCACTGTCAGGGGCACACAGGGACTAGCACCAGTGTCTCCGAGTCTCAGCTCAGTGTCCTTTGGCCACCCCAAGCCGCCAATCTGTAACTGGCAAGTTTGTGAATCTAGGTGACAAACATTAAGTGCAATTCCCTTTAACTGGAGCAAGTCAAATACAGTTTTGTTTTGTTTAAAGCACGCAGTCTGCTTAGGAGAAGTGTAGTAAATGTCTATACAATGAAAGGGAACTCACGGAGCTCACACAGAAAAGCCCCACTAAATAAGGAAAGCTGCATGGTACCAAACTCCGTTCTAGCTGGGAGTTCTCCGTTCACAGCTACAAGCATGTTTGTTACAACCAGGCAAGCTGTTATGTGTAGCTGACACTCAGACGCTGTTTCTATATTCCTGCCACATCACTGGGAGCTTTCCCCGCCCAAGGAGAGAACACTCTCATGTGTTTAGTCACAAGGGCTTCTAGGGTATTTATGACTTAACAGAAATTTCTTTCCAGTCACAAAGATGCAGAAGTCTGCTGACCCATCAAAGGTCTGGAGAGACAAGCTCAGGAACAAGGAAATGACGTACTAGTCAGGCAGTGGCCTTCTCTTCAAACCAAATGCTCACGGCAGCTGCAATCACTACTGCCTTTCTATCTAAAGAGTCAGTAGAAACAAGGAATTGAGGCTCAGAAAGATCTCAGTTCTCAGGCCATTCAGCCACCAGCCCCGTGAACTTGGCAAATCACTTCCCCTGCCCTGGGCCTCAGTGTCCTGTGGGACAGGGGAGGCGGCATCACCTCCCCACAGGCCTTTGCGAGGGTGAGAGCAGGACCCCAAAACGACCCTCAACGGCTATGAAGAACTGCCCTCCAGCTAGCGGGGGCTGGGTACTTCTTTGGGCCCTGGTTCCCTCATCTTAACGAGCCCCGGGCCACTGTTCTGGGAGGCCACTGTGAACCTGAGTGCAGAGACCAGCCTCGGTGGGTGCCCAGGCCTGGCCTCTGCAGACAGCTCATACTCCTTTGGGGAGGACAGAAATGCTCTGGGCTCTGTGTGAGGGGTGTCCTGTCGGGAGCAGCAGAGGAGGGCGCAGAGGGGAAGAGGAGAGGCTTCTGTGAGAGGCTTTGTCAGGGAGGCCTGAGAACAACGCAGGTCCCTCCCAGAGCCCCCCAGAGCTTGGGGGGTGAGCTCAGCCATAGACACTGAACAGAAGCGATCGGTCGTCTCCCCACCACTTTCTAGGTCATTTTTCCAATGGGGTTTTGCACATAAATGGCTGGCTTTTGATTCCCCTCCCTGCGAGCCCAGGCTGCTCCTTGGTTCCCACCCAGGCTCTGTCCGGGCCCCAGAGAGCCCTCATTTATTATCCCACCCCCCAGGGAGGCGGGTGAAAGAAAAGCCATCCCCCAGACCCACTGCCGTGCTGCTGGGAGGAGTGGGTTGGCTCCCAGTCCCTGCTGCTGCTTACCCACCCCTGGGAGGCTGGAGCGGAAAGGGCCCTGCTTGGTGCAGTGCCCGCCTTTTTACCATGGCCGCCTCTGTGGGAAATACTCTGAAGGGATTTGGGAGGACATGGGGTGTCCAACAAATGTTTCAAAGTAGATGCTTCCCTTTCAGTGAACATAGGCTTTGTAACCCCTCATATACAGATTGGAGTCTGAATATGCTTAGATCTCCGAATGGAAGGGTTTCTAAAGAAAAACTCCTGAAATACCCGAATTCAGATGCAAAAAAAAAAAAAAAAAAAAAAAAAATGTGTGAGACTCAAGAACAAAGCCCGTGAAAGCAGAGGGAGGGAATAACCTTTCCTTTCCAGCGGCTTTCCCCACTAGACTGTCGTGATCCGCGCAGCACTATTTGATGCAAATGCCTCTCAGAAAAGAGCCAGTAGATAATAGATAAAGAGATTATCTGTGACATTATGAAAAATGAAAGTTTAAAAACGGCTACAAGTCCCATAAAAATCCCGAAACTTTATTCAGTCTCATTGAACGGCAATAGCAGAACTGTGTTTCATCCAGCCCCTGGGGGCTCTGCCTCTTCCGCCATTGTTCTAGCGCCTTCCACCAGCTCATCAGTCTCCTAAAACCTTTCCTGCTGGTTTCTCTTTTCGGGAAGCATAAGGTCACAGCCCTGTTCCTTCTTCCCAACTGGACTCTGATGCTAGAAATTCGAGAACTGAAGCTGCCCCCCCCCCCCCCCCGCCCCCACTAACCCACCAGCGGCACACTTGATTTAACCAATGAATTACAGATTCGAGGCATGGGTTTCCAGGGCAGGAAGGAGTCTGATTTTTGTCCAGGTCTCTCTTGATTGGCTCAGCATGGAAGGCTTTCATTGACTGGGCCAGTCCTGCTGGGAACACCTCAGCTGGCACCACACTGACTCCTTTCCTTGCTGGAGAGGGGAGCAGAGCCCCTAAAGAGAGATTTCCCATCTCCCAGAGTTCTGGTGGGCTCATCGCATCTCATTCTTTCTCAACAGAGCGTCGCGAGCATAACCCGCGACTCCAGGGAACATTTGGTTCAGCTGACCAGCCATCTCTGACCTCAGAGCAAACAGGCTGTGGTGTGCAAGAACCCACGTAACACCTCGGCTTTGAGGCTGTGGTGTGCAACAACCCACGAAACCACGCCTTCGCCATCCACTCAGGAGGCAGCACCCTGCGGAGGTTCAGTGCGGAGTCCTGGAGTGGGACGAACTGGTTCCAGCTCCATCTCCTGTTGGCTGGGTGACTTTGAGCAAGTTTCAGCGTCTGAATTCTTCCATTTGTAAGACTGGAAGATTATCAGACTGAACAGAAAGTTGCTGATATTTGTTTTCTTTTTTAAAAAAAGATGATTAGATGAAGTCACATAAAATTGCCAACACTGGACTGGTTTTGACATACAAAAGTGGCAATTTCACATGACTCCTCCAAATCCCTATTTCAGAGGGGGGTGGAAAGGAGTGACAGTAAAAAGCCACATCAAGTGCGTACCCGAAGCGCCTGGCCCACAGTGGTGGGTGCTCGGTAAAGGTGAGCTATGGCTGTTACGGTCAAGAGGCTCATACTAATCATTTGCTGCCTGCAGATCACTGTACCAGGGGCCCCAAAATAAAACAACCCACATCACCTGCTTACCAATGACCACCTGCCCGGTGAAACAGTGCTAACGTGCATCATAATGGACAGCCCAAACCCCAGGTTCTCATGACTCTCTCTCTGTGGTCTCATTTCTTCCTGACAAATCCATTCCCATGTGGAAGGGGCCTGTCTCGTTCTGGGGCCATTTTAGCCATTCCTGGCCACTCTCATAACCTAGTCAGTGCGGCTGGGATTCTACCTCTACCGGCTCAGACAGAGTCCAGAAATACGCCTGAAAATACCCATCAACCGTAAAGGTGCAAAAATAATCGGGGGGGGGGGGTGTGCATGGATCCTTCCTGTGTAGAACCCGTCCCTGGATGAGAGCAGGATGAGGTGCAGTTATGATGTTTGCAGGGAGGCTACAAGCCTAAGAATAGTCTCCAGGGCAGAAATAAAGCCTCCCCAGGATTCACCCACTAGGAGGATTCCCTCAGATTTCAGCATGATGCTTCTTCGGCTCAGCACAACGTTTTCCAGTTTTCCCTATTTCTCTTTGTACATCTCCCTCTTTACTGTAAGCAGTGGGAGAAAGGACTGAGTTATTGCAATTGTTGGATTGAGAAGAAAATAGGGGAATTATGGAAATCTGTGGGCAGGTGCTGACCGCAAGGGCACAACAGTAAATGTCAACCTGCAACAGAATGTGACTGAACAGCAGTCTGTGGCGGCAAACCCACCCGGATGCGAGCTGCTAGCTTTCTCATGCTGGAGTCTGGGATGCAACCCTTAGTTTTGAGTATTAGAAACATCGGTGCCAGGTACCAGGGCAGGCCCCTGTGCCAGTCACACCCCACCTCTTCCTGGAGTCCCCCCGCCTATCAGTGTTCTTGAGGCAAAATGCAGAGCTTCATTCATGCTCCCAGTGATGGCCTCTCTAGCAGCAAACAGCGATGCTTGAGATGCTTGGCCCTAAATATAATCTCCCCCTTCACTACACACACACACACACACACACACACACACACCCTTCATGCAATCATAATTATCTTGAAAGCTTTTTTAAACTCTATTTTCAAATTATGAAATATATCTGCCTATAAGAAAAGTAAAGGATTATACAGGAATATATATAAGAAAAACCTATAGCCACCACCCAGCTTAAGAAAGACATACATCAAATACTTCCTCATGGGGAGATACTACCACCCATTTCATATTTATTATGCATAGCATGCATTTATACCTTTGATGTACACACACACACACACACACACACACACACACTGTGTGGTATTGTTCGGTGGGTTTTTAAACTTTATTTGGCCCATTTTGCTCAGCGTATGTACCTACAACTTTTAAACAAAAGATCCTGATTCGTTGGGCCCATGATGGTTTGTTGTTTGCCTTGAGCAAACTGGCTAGGTTTTGGGTGGCAGCTAGGGTGACTGCACCATGCAGCACTCACACGACGTGCTTTTCAGAGTGAAAGGGGTGCTGTTAAAACTATACCACATGCCAGCTGGGACGGTCCCTGGCAAACCAGACCTACGATCCTCTCAGTGATGGCAGGTCAGTTCCTGCTCTGATACAGCATGCGATCAGCATGACTGGTTGGACGCCTTTAGCCACAAGTACCTGATGGGCCTGTTTGAATGAGTCAGTTTGTGTCTTTTTTAGCAACAAGTCATGAATGAGCACACCGGCTTCCTGTGAGTGAAGTGGGGACTTGGGAAGGAGAGGGGTGGGGCCCTGACCACCCTCCTGGTTGTGGTTACAGGTCTGCGTTGTAAGTGCCCAGAGCCCAGTAAAATCCCAACAGCTCCCCAGAGCCCCCCCAGAGCACTAGAACATCCCTCCTGAGTGTCAGTCCAGCTGTTTCCATATCAGGGCAGGGATGGGCTGCCCCCTTCAGGAACCCCAAAAGCTGATGGTCAGGGCTCTCCAATGCTTTCTCACACAGCATCTTAATTATCCTGTTTCCATGGAAATGAGCTTGTTGCTAATCAGGTTTTCTCTGGGCCCTCACTGGTTACTGATGCACCCTCAGATGTGAATTGGTGCTGAATTTGCTAGATGCTAAGTAAGTAAACAGAAGCCAAAAAGAGTATCCAAGGACCCAGTGATTTTGGCTTCCCTTTGGGAAAAAATTTTGAGCCTGAGCTTATTCAACACCTTGAGAAGCAGACTGTGGAGGCACAGCAAAAACTCACATGCTCTTCGGGTTGGGCCGGGCCAGTGTGACTCCCTGGGCAGTGGCCTGCAAATGTGTCTGAAATGCTGACCCCAGAGCCAAGCACCAGCACCAGCACCAGCACCAGCACGAGCTATCAGGGCACATGCTGGGCTTCGCCTTCACCCGCAGGACACGCCTGCCCTCCCTCGCCGTTTTGCAGAGGCAACGCCTTTATCACAGGCCTGTCCCTGGTAGGATGCCATGTGCCCGCACTATACGTGCTTCCCTGCCTGCCCCGGCACCGCCTCCAGCCTGGCTACGTGCTCTGTCTGCTGGCTGAGTCTCAGAACGCCACCCAGATGCCTCCTCACCCTGGGCCTGTGCGTAGGCATTAAGATGCACAGCCGTTTTATCAAGGTTGTTCCCTTCCCAAATTGCATTTGACCAGTTTCATTTCTGCCTGAAATTAAAACACAGACTTTATCAATCCCAGGCTGTCACAGCGTGAATGGAGCCCTAGAAATAAATCCGGTCTAATGACAGAGTGATCCCGGGACCTCCGTGGAAAGCAGACACTTTGTTTAGTAATTATCAGCCTCTTTCAGGGCCTGTCTGCCGAAGCAGAGGTGCCAGAAGCGGCAGAGGGAAGAAATCTTTCCCCCGGATTGCATCCTGGGGAAGACCAAAGCCATTTAAAACCAGGCTGGACGCCTCTGATTTACATTTCTGATATTAAATGCAGGGCGCCTGTCTGCATTTATGCCACAAGGCATTGCTTCGGTGTGGAGAACGGGGTGGTGGCAGGGATCCAGGTTACCAATGAACACGCTTATCTGGAGGAAAACAGCTTTTCACACCGTAACAAACAATGAGCGCCTCTTAGATAACAAATTCAACGGTGGAAATATGGCATTGTACATGTCACAGTCCCATAATTTAATGGAGGCACTTGCAGCATTAGTGGTTTACATTAATTTTTAAAATTAATTTTGTTTGGCCCGCAGGGAAAATATTTTCTTTTTGTGTCTGATATCCTGCAGCTCATTAACACTGCTTACCGCTCTACAACACTACCCACAATCGTCCTCCTGGTGGCCAGAGGCCATTTCTTTTTTTTTTTTTAATAAAAAAGGCTGGAAGAGGAGGCGAAAGCAGGCGTTTCTGCTTCTTCCTTTACGGAGAAAGGCTCTCCGAGCTTACAGAGCTGCTGGACGCCACGGAAGCGGAGGCCAGGAGTGGGCACAGGTGTCAGTGGTCACGGTGGCTGGAGGGTGGCTTTGGGGCCAGAGAGGCTCTTTCTCTGCCACTCACCACCCACGCCCCCACCTCCCCAAAGCGGTGGCTCTTAGACCTGATGAGGCGCGGGATTACCTGTGCAGCTTTTGTAAAGGTGTGGGTTATACCCAGGAATCCTTGCTCTCTGCCCGCCCCTCCCCTGAAGGGGTTAATGACTGGCTACCAAGAAAACAGGCCCCTCTCCCTCCACCCACCCGCCCAGGGCATGGAGATCAGGGAATTCACTGCTAATCACTGTGGTTGTGATTCCTGATTTCAACTGGCAGCAAAGAGAATTGAACCGGATCCCCGGAGAGCTGCTGCCAGCTCAGAGGCAGACCTTGAGCTTGTTAAGCTGTGGTGCTGCCACGCGATTATCAATTTTAAATTAATCTCCCCAGTCTCTTTAAAGTGGCTGCTAAAAATATAATCTCTGGGATATCTGACCGTAAGACTTAAGTAAGGGGGGAAATTTGGATACTAATTAAGTGCTTCCCTCTGCCTGAGCTTCCTGCCACTTGCTCTTGGAGCCGGCTCTCCGGCCGCCGGAAGCCAGCCAGGGCCGTCCCGGGGCCTGAGGGAGCCGGCTTAGAAGTTACACGCTTTCTCTAAATAAAACTTAAGCAGGCCATATGCAGTTGGACAAAAGGTTAAAAACACAGTCCTGCACTGTATTAAAACAAATCCTTCCCTATTTTTAACCCAAAGAGGTTTGGGAGGGAAAGCCAGAAAAAGTTGTCTAGACATACTTTTGCTAAGCTCACAAGGGAGTCGTTACACATCCACTTTATAGGGACATAATCTAGGTTCTATATAAACAGGGTGTTTTGTTTTGTTTTAAGGCAGCAACACGGGGGGACAATCTGAACGAAGGTGAAAGGGGTTCTTATTCGTAAGAAAGGGGATCTCTGTGGACACATCTCTGACCCTATAGAAGGTCTGAGTCAAAAGCAGACACACAGTTTCTAAAAGCGACTCAGAACAATGAAGAAGAAGGGAAACTAACAGCAATTCATGAACAAAACCCACCCTCTCCCCACACGCAGCCTTCTGCCCGATGACAAGAGGCTCCTATACTGGAGTCCTGGGAAGTAAGAGCCATGCTTCCCTGGAGGAAATACTGGGTGCTCTCCCTCCCCGTCCCCTGCCCGACCTTCCTATCTCTTTGGGCAGCATGGTGGGGGGACGGATCGTTTAAAGCAAGAGCACATGAACCAACAGACATGCATTCTGTGTGCAGCCCTGGAGTCTGGGAACGCTGCTTCTGGAGGCCCAGGGGCAGCTCCGCAGGCTCAGGGGGTGCTCTGTACTCTCAGCTGGAGAAGAAAGAGGGGGTGGGTGGGGGAGAAGGAAGAGGAAGGGGCTGGGGGAAAGGATACAGATTCGGGAAAGGCTGAGAAGATGGACTTCCGTGAGATTTTCATTTAACCACCCTGGGCCGTGTTTTGATAACCACAAAGAAAACCCCCAACTCTGGAAACCTAATTGATTCTACAACATCCTTTCTTCAGTAAGAACAGAGAAGGAAAGAACTTATTGCCTCTACTACCAACTAGACGTGTGGCCCCGAGAACGCTACTTGTCATCGGTGGGCGTCCCTGGTAGAGAAGGTGGGTTGGGTAAGACACATTCTGAAACTGATTTCACGATCTCAGGGAAAAGCAAACACTGCCATAGACCAGCCAAAGCTCCACTGTGGCCCTGCCTTCGACCAGTGATGAAAAATTGGAATGGAGAACTTTAAAACAGACACATTTTAGCCATCTGAACAATATAGAAGATAAGAGCTTAAAAAAAATGTCAGCCACATCATATGAGAAAGTCACCTAAACAAAGGTGTAAGGTCTCTTACACACATGGGATGAATGAACACAGGGCTCCTGGGACCAGGGTTGGCCTGTGCAGGCTCCAGTTCGTGGGGAGAAAGTGGTCAGCAAGGTGGGCAAATCCGTGATGGGTACCAAACAGGGGGCATCTCAATGGCGACGTGTGTGTATTTGGTCTCTGCCAGCCCAGTGAATCATGACTTTTTTGTTATTGTTACAGGTCCTCTTGAAAATCTGATGAAAGCTTTGGACCTTCTTCTGAGGCAAACGGACAAGTACCCAGATAAGCAAAATTTTAAGTGCACTTTCAGGGAACTTCTGGGCTCCTTGAAGCTTTGCCACAGATCCCGTGGTGACGTATTAATCACAGATAAAACCCCTGTGTTAGGCCTAGACACTGGAACATCTATTTGCTCTCTCATTTGCCTTGAAGGTTTTAATGTTCCCATTGTCTGAAGAAGAAATTTATTTTTCAATTAAAGAAATAGCCCGACTCTCCCTGCACACCCCAGCAATTGCACAGGGAGTCTGGTGTGTTTGGCTGGAGAGCAAACGGGAGACAACAGAGCCTGCGGTTGTAGCCCCAGTGGCCTGAGCACCTTCAGAGGCAGGGCTTGTACCCTCAGCCTAACTTGGAACCCTTTTCCACAGGAGAGAATTCCTCCCAGGAAAGATTAGTGTCCCCACCCCATTAGAGATGGCCTCTTTCTGACCTACTTCATCCACCTTTTTGACCTGCCTTCCTGCCCGAAGAACTAATAGGAAACGCAGTACCTGGCGAGGGGAGGACGGGCAGGAAGCACCCTCCTGGAATGTCGATGGCGCCAGAGGCACCAACGCCCACCCCATGCCCATTCAGCAGGCAGCAGCGCACCTGCCCAGGGCACATCTGCATAGTTTAAGGTCAGCAGGAAACCAGCCGGGCTCCCAGCTGTGAAACACGGCTGTTTTCAGGAGCCGCAAGATTGACACTGTCAAGTATGTTCTCTCTAATTGGCGCTGGGCTGCCGGCGGCTAAAAGCTGGGAATACGCTTCGATGGCCAGTACGTTTTAGAGAAGCGTGGTCCCACCAGGCCAGTGCTGGCTATTTTGGAAGGCCCTCTGTGGGGGACCCCAGGGCACTGAAACGGCTTCTTCTCAGGGGCCCGTCTCCTGGCAGGAAGGCCTCTCTGCCTCTGCCCTGCTAATGCAATCGACACTCACCGTGGCCTGCTTCTCAGGGCAGCTGGTTACCCTCTTTTATCTTCTGGCTTCTTCCAGGCTGATTATGAATCATGTTCAAAGAGGAAAGAAATGGTGGCTTAGGGGCAGGTTCTCCCCCAGTTCCCACTCCAGCCAATCTTCCAACTAAGTGGGTCCAAAAACCTCTCTTCAACAAAATGACAAATGAGGCACTAAATCAGGGGACCGTGACTTCAATCACTTAGCCTGAATGGAGAAAGCCCTACAAGATGGATCCCATCACAGTAAATAGCTTGACTCATGTCAGGTGAGAGCAGTGAGACCACTGCAAGAAAAGCCTGGAAAATGATTTATTAATTGTACTTATGCTGTCCTGTCCCTGGACAAGTGAGGCTTGAAACTCATGTCTCCAACACGTAGAAAGATGCTATGGAATGTTCTATCAGCAAATATGTGAATAAAACTGCTAACTTGATTTATGATGGGCTAAGACAAAGAAGACAAAAAAAAGGCAGCACCAATGTTTAATAGCAAATTATTTAGGGAAAAGAATTCCACTGCCTCAAGGAAATCCTTTAGAGCAGTGGTTCTCAACCTTGGATGCACATTAGAATCACCTGGGAATCTTTTTAAAATCCTGATCTCTGGGCCTCATTCCAGAGGTGATTCCCAGGTGATTCTAATGTGCAGCCAAGGTTGAGAACCACTGCTTTAGAGCCAAACGGTTCATCTCAGTTTCACCTGGATGACTACTTGAGAGGATTGATATTTGCAAATGTGACTTTTATCGGCACTGAGTATTCAGACAGCAAAGGTGCCAAATTTGCCTTTTCTAAAATGCTCCTCCCCTATCTTTTTTCTTTTTTTAAAGAGAATATACATTATTAGTCTTAAACTTGTTCATTTGTTTTTGGCCACACCATCTTTGATCAGATAAGTACCCAGGGTAGAAGAACTCACGAGAGGTTATTTCTCAATAAAAGAAATAGACTTTATTTTAAAAGACAGAATCAAGATAATTTGGCTAGCTGCAGACAAGGTCAGTGTGGTTAAGTCTGACCACGGGATGGCCCTGTTTCTAACTCTACCAAAAATTGGGAAAAGGACTGAAGAAGCGGGTTCTGTTTTGTATTTTATTATTAACTCAATGGCAAATCTAGAAGTAGCTTAATTTTTCAGTGCTCTAGCTTACTAACTTTGCAGTTGGAAGAAGAAGAATTACTTCAGCAAGATGGGATAAAAAGAGCCCTGGAATTGGAATGAGAACACCTGGTTTCTAGTGCTATGTCCATCTCAGGTAAGGCCATCGGTCAAGGAAGGGCCTGGGGGCTGACAGTGTGCAGTGCACAGACTGACTCGCCTCCTGCAGTACTCATAGCAGACATCACCAATCTCAGACTTCCTCTCCTCTTGCTTTACTCATAGCAGACATCACCAATCAATCTCAGACTTCCTCTCCTCCATGCCTTCCTCATAGCAGACATTACTAATCAATGCAGCCTTTTATTCCTTCTTGGCCCACAATCCTGAACACACTACTCTAGGCAGCTGCTATCTAGTAGTCCAGAGATAGCAGGGCAGTTGAAACCTATCTGCCAGCCAGCACAGAAGAGCTTCAAGGTCCTTTTAGCTCTGTATTTTTAGGATATCTTCTGTAAATTATGTTCATCTAGATCTACTGGGAATCCATTAAAAAAAAACCATATATGGACAAAAATGTTTTATAAGCTTGTCAGAGAGGGTAAGAATGAAACACATGGCATAGTAAGTTGTATTCATGGTTCCAATGATGAGAACAACAAGGACTGTCAAACTTGAGAGTCTCCAGAGCCAAAGGATATATGCCCTGGGACTAAGTAACTAACTCTCACTAGGGCTGTGGCTGTACATCAGCTGCACATCAACCTTGTTGATAAGCCCAAAGTGCCAATAGTCTCAGACAAGTCAATATCAATTTACCAATTACGTAGCTAAGACTGGGAATAGATAATGTGCGGTATCACTTACCCTGCCCTGGACGGAAAAGGATTTAAGGGCGCTTCAAAAGATAATGAAAAGAAAAGAAAATGAAACTATTAGTAGATGAGAAGGAAAAATAAAGTAGGTGTGCACAGTAGGGGTAGGAATGAGCTTTGTCTGCCAGTCACTTGCCACTTATTTACAACAGGTGGGCCACAAACCTGCTCTGGGCTGCGGGCAGCCACTGTGCACAGGGAACCCTAGTCACTGCAGTTAGTTCCTGGGGCCACAGGTGAGCAGGAACCAACTGTTCAGGAGAAGCTCAACTATTTCTGACTCTATAACTGGAGTATTATTTCTCCCGAGGGTCTTCATAAAGACAACAACACACAGTGGTGCCATTCCAAAGCAGAATGCAGTCAAGGTTAACGCTCTGGTTCTCCGATACTCACAGGATCCGGAGCAATATATCCCAAACCGTATAGTCCAAGAGCCCTATGAAATTTGAATAGGTTCTCAAAGGTCAAACCTGTTTGACAAACACAGCACACTATTATCACACCACACCCACCTCTCTAAATTAGCCTAATATGATCTAACCCAATAATTCTAGACCAAATCCTTTATCCTAGGGACAGCTATGAATATCTTATGGAAAGAGTTTGAAAAAATGCTAGAAGGAAAGGACTGCCTATCTCTTTGGAGCCCTTCTAGACCACTACTCCTCTCAGTAAAGTTTCGAGAGCTACTGGAAGGCAGGTAGTCTGAAATGCAGGTCCTGGTAAGTACCTGGAAAGCTTCTGTTCTCCGTCGCCGGTTAGAAGTGGAAGCGTGTGCCCTCGCGGAGAAACACACTGAATGCACAGACAAATCAAGACTCTAAAAGCTGTACATCCAACCTCCTAACTGTGAAGGCTCCACAACATCCCTCCTTCACCCCTCAAATGGCAGTGCTGAAATGGGCCAAGGACAAGATGGAGTGTTCAAGGACAGACAAAGGGGTCACTGTGGGAGGATGCGTGGTTATAAATAGAGCTGAGCTGGGGCAGCTGCTCCTCTGGATCTCTGTGAATCCCTCTCTTTGACCCACTTTTTGTTTTTTTAAGTCTCAGAGGGCCCAGAGGAGAGCGGAACACTCAGGCTGGCCTCTGGTCCAGGCCTTATACGTGGAGCGAGAGGGGCCACTGAGGCTCAGTCACAGTCATGCAGGAGATGAGACTGGAATTTGGGTCCCAAGACCCAGCTGGCAATCAAATGTGTCGGTCTGCCTAGAGTCCCTCTTAGAAAACCAGGAGGTCAATTAAGGATTTGGATTCCCAGACACAACTTCTCTTGGAAACCCAACTAACCCGAGTCTTCTCAATCCATAAAGCACTGACCATACATAAGAAGAACAATAATCTACCAACTAACTGTTTTCCTTTGAAAGTAATTACTACCCCCAACCTGAAATTTAAAAAATTAGTATCTAACTAAATATCCATTAAACCTATAATGAGAGGCAAGGCAGGACTATCAGCAAAGCTTGTTGGGTGGAATGTTCGCAGGCGTGGAGCAACCCAACAGTATATTACAGCAGTTATTTCTGAAGTTCCCAGGATGCGCCCCTAATGGGTATAAGGATGTGCTGACTTCCAAAGTGGGACTGACAGGCCCGCAGTT